>NC_134101.1:105674924-108638257 GCF_000715075.1 Nicotiana tabacum
TTTCTGAACTTTAAACTAGGTCCCATTTCCAGGATGATCCTGAAAATTTACAGTCAAACCTGTCTGGCGCTTGCTTTTCCTTATGGTGGGTTTCTCCAAAACAACCGAAATTTCCTGCCCCTGTTTTAATCAAAGAAAAATTTTGTCTGTTTAAAATGAGGTGGTTAGTTGATGGCATTCTTGCTGAAGGTCTCTCCGCTGTATTGTTTTGTTTTGACTGGCTTCCCCGAACTGGCCCTGAGCCGCTTGACTTTCCGACTGACTTTCAAAACCCCATAACTTGAATGACCCGAGTGGTCTATACCCGAACTGTTATTTCACACCTCTGACCCTTTTGACTAAACCTCTGCATCCCCCATGAAATTACCAAATCATTTTGCCGATAGAACTCTTGTTGGCACTTTACCCCACTTTACATCATGCTATCTTTGGTATGCTCTGGGTGCGCTGTGCTTTGCAATCTTGAAGCTGGTAGTGAGCTTTGAAATTCCTTCTTATTTTCTTAAATCGAACTGACAATGGGAACATCTTAGAGAAATAAACCCAAAGGAATGAAATGCAATGACTTTCAGAGTTAAGGATAAGAAAATCCAAAACTGGAAGGCTATCTGAAGAGGAAAAAGAAAAAGGACTTATCTGGATGGAGCAGCGGGCACCAATGATCATGACATGCATTTTGGATTAATCAGCCCAATCTGTCCAACCAATCAACTTCCAGTTGCCACATTTTGTTGCCCCGAAATTTCCATAACCTGATTTCTTTGTCCAAATCCCGACCTTGTTCATCCTATGGTGCCTTGAAACGTTTTCACCAGCAGACCTCTCTCATTCGTTCATCTGTCAACTCACTTTCGCCTTAAGGTGCCCGTGAGGGTTTTTACCAATAAGACTCTCTCATTTTTTGATTTCTCTCAGCTCATGTTGCCTTACGGTGCCCGTGAGGGTTTTCACCAATAAGACTCTCTCATTTTTAACATTTCTTTTCCCCTTTGGACCAGAATGTTACCCCCGATATGAATCACCGACTTGCTCGCCTTGGTATTTCTTGAAGACTGATCAGAAGGTCTTTCTTTGGACCGTAATGTGAGCTTTTGGATGGGGTTAGAAATAAAGGGCATAAAAGGCTCAAAACAACTCATCATGGGTTCAAAATTACAACCTTTGGAACCCAGTTTCTTTCTTGGAGACTTTTGGATTTTTATTTTGATGGGATCGAACCGTGAGGCTGCCTACGGATCCTTAAGAGGAATCAGGTCGAACGTAGTTCATGTCATAGAAATTATTTTGTTGTTGTGATTTTCTCTTTTCTCTTTCTTTTCTTTCTCTTATGCTTTCTTTTTCTCTTTTGTTGTTTTTTTTCTTTTCTTCTTTTTTTTATTTATTTCTCTCTTTTTTTTCTTTTTTCTTTTTTTTATCTTTTCTTTCTCTTTCCTTTTCTTTCTCTTTTTCTTTTCCTTCCTTTTCTTATCTTTCACACTTGTGTTTCTGATATTCGCTACTGATTCCGAAAGAGGGGTATGAAAGAAAATAGATAAGGCTCAAAAGGGGTGACAAAGGATAAAGTGTTTAGATAGCAGAACAAAATGCCTTCGCCATTTTAATATTCAAAATATTCCAAATACAAACAAGTACAATTAAACAAAGAAATCATAAATAGTATCTCTTGACTGCATCACAATTGATAGCCATTTCTACACATTTGCCTTCTACATCTGTCAAATACAATGCGCCATTGGACAACACTCTAGTTACAACGAACGGCCCCTGCCAATTTGGGGAAAACTTTCCTCTTGCTTCAACCTGATGAGGAAGAACGCGTTTCAATACTAACTGACGCACTTCAAACTTTCGTGGAAGCACCTTCTTATTGTTTGCTCTTGCCATTCTCTGTTGATACAATTGGCCATAACATACTGCCGCCAGTCTCTTCTCATCGATCAAACGTAATTGCTCCAGACGGGTTTTGACCCACTCATCATTATCAATTTCAGCCTTCGCGACAATTCGAAGGGATGGAATTTCCACTTCTGCAGGTATTACTGTTTCAGTGCCATACACCAACAAATAAGGAGTCGCCCCTAATGAAGTTCGAACAGTAGTACAATAACCCAGCAATGCAAACGAAAGCTTTTCATGCCACTACCTAGAACCCTCTACCATTTTTCGAAGTATCTTCTTTATATTCTTGTTGGCCGCCTCAACTGCTCTGTTTGCCTTAGGGCGGTATGGGGTAGAATTGCGATGTGTAATCTTGAACTACTGACATACCTCTTTCATCATATGACTATTGAGATTAGCCCCATTATCTGTAATGATCACCTTTGGTATCCCAAACCGGCAAATGATATTTGAGTGCACAAAATCAACCACCGCCTTTTTGGTTACAGACTTGAATATTTTAGCCTCTACACACTTGGTGAAGTAATCAATGGCCACCAGAATAAACATGTGCCCATTGGACGCTGCTGGCTCGATTGGTCCAATGATGACCATTCCCCAAGCAACAAAAGTCCATGGTGCAAACATTGTATGTAATTCAGATGGTGGAGAATGAATCAAATCTCCATGCACTTGGCACTGATGAAATTTACGCACAAAACTGATACAATCTCGCTCCATAGTGAGCCAATAATAACCTGCTCGGAGAATCTTCTTTGCCAACACGTACCCACTCATGTGCGGTCCACAGACTCCAGAATGTACTTCGGTCATAATGGTTGTAGCCTGCCTAGCATCTATGCATCTCAGCAGCCCAAGATCTAGAGTCCTTTTGTACAAAACTCCCCCACTAAAGAAAAATCCGCTTGCCAAACAACGAATTATCCTCTTCTGATCACCTATAGCTTGTACTGGATATACTCCCATCCGGATGTATTCCTTGATATCGTGGCCATGGTTCGCCATCGAGTTCTTCTTCCACCACGTTACAATAAGCATGCTGATTGCGGACCTGAATATGCAACGGGTCAACATAAGCCTTATCTGGATGATGTAGCATTGATGCCAGAGTAGCCAAAGCATCAGCGACCTTATTATGAATCCTGGGAATATGCCTAAACTCTATTGCTTGAAACTGTTGACAAAGATCATGCAAACATTGCCGGTACGGTATGAGTTTTAAATCTCGTGTTTCCCATTCTCCCTGAATCTGGTGTACCAGAAGGTCCAAGTCACCCAAGACCAAGACTTCCTGGACACCCATATCCATAGCCATCCTCAAACCCAAAATGCATGCCTCGTATTCCTCCATGTTGTTAGTACAGTAGAGCCGAAGCTGAGCCATAACAGGGTAATGATGCCCTATTTCAGAAACAAGTACCGCTCCTATCCCAACGCCTTTCATGTTAGCAGCCCCATCAAAGAAAAGTTTCCATCCTGGCCTTTCAATCTGTTCCAACTCATCAATGTGCATTACCTCTTCATCAGGGAAGTAAGTCTTCAAAGGTTCGTATTCTTCATCCACAGGATTCTCAGCCAAATGGTCGGCCAATGCTTGTGCTTTCATCGCAGTCCGAGTCACGTAGACAATGTCAAATTCTGTGAGCAAGATCTGCCACTTTGCGAGCCTTTCCATGGGCATAGGCTTCTGGAAGATATACTTCAATGGATCCTAACGAGAGATGAGGTAAGTAGTATAAGATGACAAATAGTGTTTCAGCTTTTGGGCTACCCAAGTTAGGGCGCAACACGTTCTCTCAAGATGAGTGTACTTAACCTTGTAAGATGTGAATTTCTTACTGAGATAATATATGGTCTGCTCCTTCCTGCCTGTGATGTCATGCTGTCCCAACACACATCCAAATGAATTGTCCAAGACTGTCAAATACAGAATCAAAGGTCTCCCTGGTTCTGGCAGGACAAACACAGGTGGGTTTGACAATTACCCCTTTACTTTATCAAATGCTTCCTAACATTCATTTGTCCACTTGACTGCAGCATCTTTCTTTAACAATTTGAAGATAGGCTCACAAGTTGTCGTGAGCTGAGCAATAAACCGGCTGAGGTAATTCAATCTTCCCAACAGACTCATCACCTCAGTCTTGTTCTTTGGAGGTGGCAATTCCTGGATGGCTTTGATTTTTGACGGGTCTAATTCAATACCTCGTGGGCTGACTATGAATCCCAACAACTTTCCAGACGGAACACTGAACGCGCATTTTGCAGGATTGATCTTGAGATTGTACCTGTGATACCTTTGGAAGAACTTTCTCAGGTCTCTGACATGGTCAGACTGCTTTCTAGACTTTACAATCACATCATCCACATAAACCTCAATATCCCTATGTATCATGTCGTGGAATATGGTCGTCATTGCCCTCGTGTAGGTTGCCCCAGCATTTTTTAAACCAAATGGCTTGACCCGATAACAGTATGTTCCCTAGGGCGTGATGAATGTTGTCTTCTCTGCGTCCTCCTTATCCATTAAGATCTGGTGGTAGCCCGCATAACAATCCACAAAAGAACCAATCTAATGTTTGGCACAATTATCGATCAATATATGGATGTTCGGCAATGGGAAGTTATCGTTGGGACTTGCCTTGTTGAGATCTCGATAATCGACACACACCATGGTCTTGCCATCCTTCTTAGGCACAGGCACAACATTGGCTAACCAGGCAGGATACCGGGTGACCCGAATGGCTTTGGCCTCAAACTTTTTGGTGACCTCTTCCTTAATCTTCACACTCATATCAGTTTTAAATTTCCTTAGCTTCTGCTTGACAGGAGGGAATGTTGGGTCAGTGGGCAATTTGTGAACCACCAAGTCAGTTCTTAGACCTGGCATGTTGTCATAAGACCATGCAAAAATATCTTTGAATTCAAACAGTGCTTCAATTATCTCCTCTCTGAGTTGTGGTTCAAGATGGACACTTATTTTAATTTCCCGGATATTATCTTGGTCCCCTAGATTGATCGCTTCTGTATCACTCAGGTTAGGCTTGGGTTTTTCTTAAAAATGGCTTCATTCTTTACTAATCTCTTCAAAGGCTTCATCCTCGTCATATTCCGATTCAACATCACATTCTATTTCTTGAATTACTATTTTTGAATTAGATTGGCTTTTAAGACTGGGCCGGAGATTCCGCATGCATGTCATATCATTGAAGCCAGCATAAAAAGAACTGCGCAAGGAAGAAAGGAAAACAAAAATAAAACTATCAGGAAGAGAGGAAAAGAGAAATTGCATTTCATTGAAATTAAAGATAACGGGGTTGATACATCTAAATAGACGGAACATAGAATCTGAATTACAACCCTGGGATAATCCAGATAAATTGAAAGAAAATCAAAGCAAACTACCAAAACTCCTTCTTGGTGGGGAGAGAAACTGCTTCCCAATTGTTAATCTTTGCATTGGGCCCAACAAATTGCACATTCGCCTTGCTACAACCCTCTTCGGCTTCCAACACGTTCACATCGGCGAATATCCTCTCGAACCTTTCCATCAAATCTCCATACACATCAAAACTGGGCACCGTCGTCACTGGGCGCTTTCTGGTACCAGGCTTGACAAATGATCGGGAAAGATGCGGGACTAGCTTTGGAAGGGCCCATGCTCTCTGTTTCATTTTTCTGGCTCTTCTCACGTCTGCGACTGTGGGCTTGAACCCCAGACCAAATGCAT
This sequence comes from Nicotiana tabacum, assembly GCF_000715075.1. Classification (NCBI taxonomy): domain Eukaryota; kingdom Viridiplantae; phylum Streptophyta; class Magnoliopsida; order Solanales; family Solanaceae; genus Nicotiana; species Nicotiana tabacum. The sequence goes on from NC_134101.1 coordinate 105,680,551, forward strand.
CCAAGTTTTTAGGAAGAGAAACCGGCTAAACGATACCTTGCAGAGATGCACCCAAACCCTTCCCCCACTCAAAACCATTTTTCAACATTTCAACGGCTACCATGACTGATGCAGCATCTACCCTTGGAATCGGCACGCACTTCCCTTCAGGAATTTTCTCTACTGATACCGTGTCGAAAACCTGATAAACCCATGGCCCCTTGTCATCTTCAACCTCTATGAGCGGAACAATGGCATCATTGGGAACACACAATTATCTTCGCAGTGTACAACAATTTCCTATCGATCCCATTCAAACTTGACCATTTGATGCAGAGTAGACGGGACCGCTTTGGCAGTATGAATCCAGGGTTGACCTAACAATAAATTGTAAGAAACAGCCACATTGAGCACCTGGAATTCCATAGTAAATTCAACTGGCCCTATTGTAAGCTCGAGCACTATGTCCCCGACTGAATCTTTCCCTCCACCGTCGAATCCCAAATGCAGATATTGTTCTTGTGAATTCTTTCATCATCCACCTTTAACTTGTTCAGAGTGGAAAGAGGGCAAATATTTGCACTGGAACCGTTGTCAACAAGTACCCGAGTAACCACGGAATCTTCACATTTCACCGTCAGATAGAGGGCTCTATTGTGCTTGGTACCCTCCACGGGCAACTCATCATCATAAAAAGTGACTCTGTTTACCTCAAATATCTTGTTAGTTATCTTTTCCAAGTGGTTTACTGAGATTTTGTCAGGAACGTGGGCTTCGTTCAAGATCTTCATCAAAGCTCGACGGTGCTCGTCTGAATGGATCAATAAAGACAATAGCGAGATCTAAGCTGGTGTCTTCCTTAACTGCTCCATAATGGAATAGTCCTGCACTTTCATCTTTCTCAGAAATTCCTCTGCTTCTTCCTCGGTCACAACTTTCTTCACCAACACTAGGTTATCTTTGGAGATCTTAGCTTTTCTCAACTCTTCGGGGGCAAAGCATCTCCCCGATCGAGTCAAACCATGGGTCTCACACACTTCTTCTTTAATCTCTTTCCCCTTGTAAGTCACTATCACTCGTTCATAATTCCATGGGACTGCCTTGCTGTTGACTATGGGTAATTGAGTTACCGGTTTGATAATGACAGGATCTGTGCGGGCATCCTTCACAATTACCACAGGCTTGTTCGTCACTCCTGGCACAACCACTTTTGCTCTTTCATGTTTTCCTGCAACGTCACTTGAGGACCCCTTCTTGACCTCCACAGATGGTTCATTATTTGCCCCGTTCAATTTGATCACAGACTTTTCACTTGTTGACTTTTCAAATGGCTTGGCTTCACTAGCCCGAATCATCATGACAGTTTGCGAAGGCTTCTTAGGCTCCCCTCCCTTATGCACTATCTCAATCATATTTGTCTCATGATGGGCCGGCAACGGGTTCTGGTTGATATTGGGTGCCTCCAGGGCTTGGACCTCAATCCGGTTAGTATCAATGAGCTCTTGAATAGCTATTTTCAATTTCCAGCATTTCTCTCTGTCGTGACCCGGGGTCCCTGAACAATACTCACAACTCACCGAGCAGTCAAGATTTCTGGGAGGGGGATTTGGCAGTTTAGCCTCGATCGGATTCAACATACCCAACGGTCTCAATCTGTGGAATAAGCTAGCATATGATTCCCCCAAAGGAGTGAAGGTCTTCTGTTTCTGCAACCTCTCATTCTTAAAGGCTTGATTTGGCCAAAAACCTATTCCAGGGGGATTTCTGGAGGCTCTTGGGGGTGGATGGGAATTTTGTGGAGTTAAGTATGGACTTTGTGGAGCCGGCACACGCCATTGTGTGTGAGCGGGAGGTTGGGTATAGGTTTGTGTGTGATGGACGGAAAAATGGGGATCGGGCGGTGGTTAATAGTGTGGTGGTGGGCTATATGGAGCGTGGGGGTAAGTTTGGTGGTAGGGTCAAGGCGGGTTGTAGTAACACGAAAGGTTCCTGGATCCAACCCAAGCTCCCGACTCAATTGTAGCAACATCCTCCTTCTTCTTCTTCCCGAGTACACCCCCAGTACCGTTTTGAATGGCCTGGGTGGTCGCTTTGATTGCTGAATAACTCATGATTTTGTTGGACTTGAGTCCCTCCTCAACCATGCCTCCCATTTTTACAACCTCATTAAAGGACTTGCCCACTGCTGACACCAAATGATCAAAATAAGTGGGCTCCAAAGCCTGCAAGAAATAATCAACCATCTCACTCTCTTTCATCGGGGGGTCAACCCTCGCTGCTTGCTCTCTCCACCAGAATCCATATTCCCTGAAACTCTCACCGGGCTTTTTCTCAATCTTTGTTAATGACAGACGGTCTGGGATAATTTCAAGATTGTACTGAAAATAGCAGGCAAAGGCTTGGGCCAAATCGTCCCATGTGTACCACCTGCTATGATCTTGTCTGGTATACCATTCTAATGTCGATCCACTCAAACTTTGGCTGAAATATGCCATCAGCAATTCATCTCTTCCGCCTGCTCCTCTCATCTTGCTACAAAATCCTCTTAAGTGTGCTACTGGGTCACCATGCCCGTCGTACAGATCAAACTTGGGCATTTTGAACCCTGCTGGTAACTGAACATCTGGGAACAGACATAAATCTTTATAGGACACACTTACTTGACCTCCCAACCCCATCATATCTCTGAATGATTGTTCTAAGCTTTTGACCTTTCTGATCATCTCTTCATGCTCGAGATTTTTGGGTGGCTTCTCGGTCTCTGCTGGGAGATCAAGATGAAGGGTGTAAGAACATGGCTCCAGGATTTTAAAGGTGGGTTCAGGGGGATAATACTGGTTGTCATGAGTTTGGAACAGAGGTCACTGGAAGATCGGTGTAATGTAGCAGGTGGAGGTGCCACAAAAACAGGTATGATTGGTATGGGAGTGTATGGGACTTGTTTGGGTGGTGGAGCTTGAGAAGTATGGGAAGTGGTTCCATAGCATTGTTGGTAGAGGGGAAAGGCTGGAGATGAGTTCATAGTGGGAGGCTCCTGAGGTTGGGCCGATGGTGGGATATAAGCAGGGTTGGCGAGATAAACCGGTGGTGGATGCCCCTTTGCCCAGGCTTGATACATTTCAGCCATCTGCTGCTTTAACTTATACATCTCTTCCTTCATTGCATTAACATCCTGTTCTTCCACCCTTTTTGACGGGTCAACAATACTTGTATCCGGTTCTTGGTTGGCCATATTCAGCCTGTCTTTTGATCGGGTGTTGAATGAGTGAGTTGCCAGGATGCCAATCAACTAACCACCTGCCTGGAGTCAATACATCAACAACAACCTTGTTAGCGATTAGGATTTAAATAGATTGGTAACCACATTTTGGGGAATGAATGCACCTAAGCAGTTAACCGTTTCTATTATGCATTTGATCGGCTGCTTGCGTCATCCCGGCTTTTCCATTTGCAACTTCCTTCTCTTTCTTCTCTTTTTCCATTCTGGCCTTTGCTTTTCTTAGTTTTCATCCTCTCATTTCCCTCTTGTTTTGCCATTGTTTTTTCTCTTATTTTCTCTCTTTTCTTTTTCTTTTTTTTTCTATTGTTTTTTCCTCTCTTTTTTCTTCTTTTTTCTCATTTGGTTATGGTCGAATCCTATGGAGATTGCCTACGTATCATGACCCCGCATGAATCAGACCGAGCGTAGTTCTGGGCGATAAGTACGAAAGTAAATAATGAAATAATTTTTGGGATTTTTAATTTCATAAAAAACAAATGCTTTGATTACAAAGACTCAACACTGACAGACTCCAAGAGAAACTAACTGACGCTGATGAAAATATGAAATACAGACTCCAAAAATAAACTATCATACTCTGACAGAAGAAAATGCAGACTCGACAACAAATGATAGACTCCAGCAGAAAGAAAATACAGACTCAACACAACTGACAGACTCCAACGAAAAAGAAAATACAGACTCAAATGAAAAATCATGAATACATCAATGCTCCTGGTGCCCGCGGGACATCATTCGGTCTCGTCGCGGGCCTATATGCAAGATCCCTTTGAAGTCGGTACAAGTCATTCATTATCTGCTTAACGAATGTCATCACTGCCGCGAAGAAGGTAGTGCGAGTCATATCCTCACAGATTTGGCACTTCATAACGATGTAATCGGTGATGTTTCTAATTCTCTCTCTTATGACACCCTTTTCTTGTAACAAACGCCCAATCTACTGGGCCGTGGCCCCCAAAGTTTGCTCGGCCACTTGAAGTTGTTGCAAATCTATTTCTAATTATGCCAATGCCGTATAACAATGTTCTCTTTCAGCTTTGAAGTCTTTCTCCTGCTTAATCGTTTTGTTTTCCGTGGCGATGGCCCTTTTCTTTAATCTCGTGACCTCATCATCGTACTTTTCTTTCAACTGCTTAACCAGTCATGCTCGTTTATTTGCATTTTTAGCCAGCTGTTTTCGAGCCTTGGCTAGTTCACTTTCTGCTTTGTTCAAATCAAAACTATAGTCACTCACTTTTTGCCTCAAGTTAGCTATGAGTTTCTCATCTTTGGCACTTTGGGCTGGGTTTTCTGCCGCTATTTTTATTTTCTGTATCTGGGCTTGAAGGGCCTCATTTTCTATGGCTAGCTTTTTCTTTTCTCCTTCATCCGTCGTGGCTTGCAAGCTATTTTCAAACTGAAGGTCCCTGACTTGTTTTTCTAATTTGCTTATGGTATCCCTATACTCGCTTTCTTTGGCCAACCAGTTCCATTGTTCATGTGATGCCTCGACAAATTCCTGAAGATGGGGTCTTTTAGCCAACCTCCCAAACTCAATTTCTCTCCTATACCAAGCAAGGTACCCTGGTGAATCCTCACCTTTGGATCGATTACGCACACAGGCATTGGCTGTTAAGTATTGACATTCGCTCCAAATTTGGCGGACTGCTGCTTCATGAAACTGACCGTTAGGTTCGATCTCGACTACTTGGGCACTAAGATCTTCATCTCTTGGAAATATCTAGCATCTCCCCAGATGCCTCAAAACCCGATATGGAGCATAAGGCTGAATACTCCTGAGTCCCATCAAGAGGAAATGAGGCCCGGTGGCTGGCATGTATATGACCTCATCCACAGACAACATCCAAATTTCTACTCTATTTGGTTTGCAGTGATGGAACGGAGGCGCACTTCCCACTCTGTGACCCCCTCCGGCAGGCTGATCCCGTTAACCCTTCTGTAAAATTCTTCTACGCATGTCTTCTCTGTCGACCTATAGCTAATAAATTGAGGACGATGGCGTAAGTGTTCGATCATCCACATCTACAACAACACGTTGCACCCCTCGAAAAAGTCTCCTCCGGCTTTGCAGGCTGTGAGAGTGCGGAAGATTTCAGCTACTATCATGGGTGCGAGGGTGCTGTTGGCCTGAGTAAGCAAAGTGCTGACAACTCCGGCTACTCGTATGTCAATATTCCCATCTTTTCTAGGAAACACCAAAAGTCCCAAAAAGACCACCATAAATGCGAAACACTTGTGTTCTTCCCACTTAAGGCGGTTTCCTTTGCTGCAGATTTTCTTTTCCGGCTTGTTGAACCCTCCTACATGACCATATCTATTGTATATAAACTGCAAAGTACAAAAACCAGCTTCCAAGTCTGGGTTGTGGACCCCCCTACTTATTTTCAAAAAGTCTAAGAACCTGCGTACGGCTACGACCCTTGGAGCAATCAGGTACTGGTGTCTCAAGGGAACTTTGGGATTCCCAATATATCCGGCTATTTCCTCCAATGTTGGGGTAAGTTCAAAATCTGAGAAATGAAATACGTTGTGGGTCGGGTCCCAAAATGTAACCAACGCCTTTATGATGTCTCCCTTAGGATTAATCTTCAGCAACCTAGTGAGGCCTCCCAAGTATTGATTGACCGTGTCTTGTCCCGATTTAGTCAAATCATCCCACCACATATGCAACTCCAAAGGGATCTTGTTCACGACTGTTATTGGCAAATTCTGACTTGTGCTCATTCTGCTCATTTATTAGGGTGGTTAAGCAAAAATCACGATTCAATTAACTCAAAAACAAATTGACACTTTTTTTTCATTTAAAAATAAAATCTGGTTTTGCAAATATGGCCTTTAAGCACCTCGGAGTTGAAGATTTTAAGGTTGTGTTGGCTAACCAGTGAAAACCTTGGAAAAAATGACCACGGGTGGCTGTTCTCGCAAAAACAACCTTCCGGCACCCTTTTAGGGACATTCGGCTATTTCTGACAAGAATGGCATCACCCTAATTATTTTCAAATAAAAGTAAAATTTTTGTTCTTTTGGGCTATTTTTGCAAAAAAGAAGTTGGACCCGATGGGGGTTGCCTACGTATCGCACATCCGGTGGGAATCAAACTGGCGTAGTTTGGGCAAATTTGTTAAAATAAAACCAACTATGTCTCCTTTCTAAAACACAAAGGTTTCCCCCTTTTTTTCTTTTCTTTGAAAACTACAAATTCTCTTCTTTTTTTTCAAAATTTCGGCAAAGTTTCGGTATGTTTTGTGACATTGGTTTTTCAAAACAGACACTTATCACTCTCAACCATCCCATTAAACCTTCTAATTTTTCCTTATAAGCCGGTCAACATGCAAATCCGAAGCAAATGAATGCACAAGTAGCAAGTAAGATGCATCATAATGGTCTTTACATTTCGGGTACACCTGTCCTAGACAGACCCAACCCCTGTGTTAAGTCTCCAAAGTCAAAATGCACATGATGCAAACAAACGTTCCTACTAGGGATCCGGCATGAGGCTGAGTTATTCTAGGTTCAAAACCTGGGTATATGTTCTAGACTGTGTACCCGAGCGGACAACTCGAGCCGAGGAGGGGGCTACATACCGGGAACCAAAAGGCCATCCGACTTAGTAACTTGTCTGAGCCTCTTTCTTATTTCAAGGTATGACATTAATAGAATAGGGAGTCTCGACCAGCGAGCACATCCCCGAAGATGAGAAGAGAAGGGTTTCATAGTAGTTTATATACAGTTCAGATAATATCAAAGCGATAAAAGCAACATTTAGCACATTAGGCCCAAACATGTAATAAAATCAGATAATAGATAAAGTTAAATATAACAATTCATCTAAGCTCGAATTTTGAACCCTAAACCAGAGATTCTGGGTTCGATCCCCAGCAGAGTCGCCAGAGCTGTCACACCTCCTTTTTTACTACACCCTCGTAAAGGGGTATATAAGGGGAGTTTTTTCCAACTTAAAGTGACAATCGAAACGGGATCATTTTATTAAATATTCAAAGTCGCCACTTGGGATAATTTATGGTGTCCCAAGTCACCGGTTCCAATCTCGAATCGAGGAAAAGAATGACTCTGTTTAACAGTCCGTGAACCAGAAATCTGAGTAAGGAATTCTGTTAACTCGGGAGAAGGTGTTAGGCATTCCTGAGTTCCGTGGTTCTAGCACGGTCGCTCAACTGTAATATTCGGCTTAATTATCTGATTTCAAACCATTTTGGACCTATGTGCAAATTTTAGTTCATTAACCGCTTTTAATCATTTTTAAGAAGATTCAACGCTATTTAAAACATGTCTTGGACCACGTCACTTAAATGCACTCGCGGTCCACGATAAATTTTAATTAACATTGTTGAGATTTGGATTTGGGTCACATAAATGTGCACCCGAGTTTAGGAAGATAAATTATTAAATAGCGCGCCTAAAGAAACTACGCGTTTGCAACTTTACGAGGGCCATAAAATTTACTGGACGACACAACTCGAGTTCAAGGGTAAACAAGATTAATAAAACCGAGGACCATGCAATTTGAGATTATTATCCGGCACGGTGCACCTCGTTTCTAATTTTAAAAGGGAGCTTAAACTAAATTTTGAAGGCCAGGACTGTATTTTGCTTAATACGGCATTCCTCAAATAATTCAAGGGATCTAATTACTTGAACATTAAAAGAACCGAATTCCGTTTTATACTGACGCCCAAACTAATTAATAGGGAAATGTTCTAAAGAGAAACCAGGCCGGTTATTTAGGAAAAGAGAAAACGTTTTGGGTCATCAACCCCATTTGGAAGGGGAAATTAAAAAAGAAAAGACCCATAAATACAAGAGTATACAATCCCATTTGCCTAGTGCCTTCCATCTGGGGTCCAAGATGAGCCCCATTCTGGACTTAGAACGTACCACGAATTTGAGGAAGGATATTCCTTTGCTGGGCCAATTTTAATCCCAGATTTCAGAGCCCAATCGTTGGTACAACCTCATTCAAAATGCAAATTCAATCAAAACTAATGAAACATGCCATTGAACTAACATAATACTTCTGCATTTTTCTACTAATTGAATCCTAAATAAACTATCTGAGCATTCTGAAATTCGGATACCAGTTTTAACTTAAAACACGCTCATATGCCAATCAAAGTAAATCACTGCAGGCTCTTACCTTAAAAAAAGTAATCTCAACCATTTTTCATTTCTTCTCACATGCATTTTATACTAACTACTACTTAAGAAAAACCTGAACTTCGATTAAACTCTCCTCAATGCCATCAGAACCCAAAAAATCAACATATAAAATACTTGGACTTCAGATCACACTCAGATTCTCAACCATGCGGACTTGTTCCTTAGTAAATAAGTACAGAAAGACGAAACAGAATCAGCAAATACCAAACAAAAGTCCAATTACAAATTTTCAATATAAGCCTCAAAGTTCACAGCATGGCCTTGCCTTAAACATGCTATAACAGGAAAATTAGGCCAACAGATCAAGTGGAATAAAGCAAATGAAGAAAGAAACAACTCATAAGAAGGGAGGACTTCATTTCAAGATCACATCAACCACCTTTACATGCCTATAATCAAAGATATGTACCTGGAAATTAAAAGGAAAAAGAAGTGAGGGAGCAGTAGCCAGTGTCAACACAGAACATAGCAAAAGAGAACAAAACTAGTAAAACCAACTCGAAACAAGCAATGGAACAGTAATTCCTAAGCAAAACCAAAACCCAACTCCAACCCAGGTTCAAGCCATTTCTCAACTTCAACAATATGATTATAGATTTTTCTAGAGTTCTATGCAATAGAGGAATCAGAAATCTAAAAACACAATTAGAATGTTTTGGTAGTTTTCAACAGGGAATGCCAAATTTCAGAAAAAAACTTGTTGTTTCAGTTTTTCAGGGGTTCTTTTCTTCTCAAAGTCTGACTTGAATATCAAGTAACGATGTCTTTATAGGCAAGGCATTAGGGCTGTTGAAAGATATCATTCTTTGCACTTTGCCCCCTTTTGAATTTTCATGTTTGCTTAATAATCCCTACTTAAAATCCAAAAATTCACTTTAATCCCTAACCCCAGCTTCCTGGAAACTTCCCATTCAGTTGCACTCAAGATTCCCTTCCCCAATTGACAAAATTACCCTTTTAAAGCCCCTGTTTATTACCCTTCTAGCCAAACAGAACTTGGGTCCAATTGACCCAAGTTAATGGGTCCAACTAAACCCAATTCAGTTCATTCACGGGCTAGTCAATCTTTTTGAGCCCAAACATGGTTCACCAATTTAGAAATTAGCCTAAAATCGCCCAAAAGAGGAAACACGGCACACTTAATTCAAAAATCAAAAAAGGAAAAAAATGGAACTATACTAATTAATAGCAACAAAATAACAATACTGATAAATAATGTCATGAAAGGACAATTGACAATTGAACGAACACAAAAGAATCAAACGAAAAAAAAAATATAAGAAGAAACAGAGGAGTAGAACAGAAAGAATACTGAAAAGGAGATAAAGAAGAAAAATAATACCTAAAAAGATTTGGACAATGGGGTGGGAGTCAGCCTTCAAATCTTTGATTTTCGGCCCAATCCAAAATTAATCATGTGTTTTTATATCAAAGACACACGAATAAAATTGGTTTAGGCCTAAAATCTTCTAACCCTCGCCGATTCTGACCTTCGGACTTTTGGGTTGTCCCTTCAAATCCATATTCGAGGAGCTTCACTAATATTCGAGGGAAACAGAGTGGATTTCTGGAATGAGGGTGAGACGGGGGTTCATGGATGTTATTTTGGTAAGGATTGGAGGCGTTAGGGTTTTGGTTGTTCTCTTCGATTCAAGATTCGAAGAGCTCTAGTAAGATTCGAGGGAGGGGGTTTGGATATTTGGAATAGGGAGGTGGAGAGGAATCAAGGGTGTAAATTTGGTAGTGTTTGGATGTCGGCCGCCGCCGCAGGCGATTTTCGGTGGACGGTTCACGGCGGAGGCAGAAGGTTCAGCGAAGGAGATGAAATGGGGTAGGGTCTGAGGGGGGTGACTGATTCGGACATATATATATCAACAAGAAACCAGTTCCTGTCCGTTGGATTGGGAATTATCAACGGCTCAGATCAAGCCTGACCAAACGACGTCGTTTTGGCTTTAGGGTGGGGCAGACCGTGTTAGGGGACGGGTTTCGGCTGGGATTCGGGCAGGTTTGGATGGGTTTTACATTGGGCCTGGAAAATTTAATTACTTAGCCCAAAATTCCAATACTCTTTCTTCTTTTCATTTTCGTTTCATTTCTTTTTTTTTTCTAACTTCTTTTAAAATAAATCTAAATTAATTCCTAATCAAATTATCCTATCCAATTAAATTGACTAGCTCTAAATAATAATTACCACAACTAATTAAATACCAAGTTAAAGAAAAACCGCCAAAATTCAAAACTAAAACTAAAGAATGCAAGATAAACTCTTTTTGTGATTTTTTCATTTTTATAAAACAACTAATTTGTTAATTAATCTTAAAATGTAGAATTTTATTTTTTTATTTTTTTTTTTTTTGGCAATCCGCTAGGCAAGCGCCTAGGGCTAGTTTTTTATTAATAATAGAAAAGAAAAATACAACAATTAGGAAAAGTAAAAATAAGAGGAGACAATAGCACCGGTATTGTTACCCATATAACACAAACCGGGCTAAACCTCACCTTACTAATCCTATTGAGGCATAAAATAGCCTCACTAGCAAGCATGTAAAAAGAAAGAACTAGCTACAATCAAATATTCAGTGATCACCACGAGTTTATAACATACTCTGTGATGATATTACAATTCAGAATACTAACATAATGGTAGAATAAAATGATGAAGGAATTAAAATGTTGTCCCTTCTTGTCCAAACTTGTAATTTCTTCAATTTGTAATTCTTTTTCATCACACTCCCAATTCTTCAAGAAGTATTCAAAAATCATGATTTCTTTTTAGAACGATTGGACCTTGTTGATGTAGTTGAGGCGACCTGCTTTTGTTTTGCATTTCTCGTTGGAGGTCACCTAACATTTAAAAAATCACTAACCTTGTCGTCCCAACTATTTTTCCTTGTATGAGTCTTTTTACCTTTGCCGCTATGCCTTGGTGATAGATCCCCTTTTCTTGATGCTTGTGCACGACATTCTTGTAACATTGCTTCTTCTTCTCCTTGTTCAAAAAATTCACTCCCCAAATTAACAGGTTGTGGAGAACTTTGAACGATATCAAGTGTCACTAAGGCATCTCCTCCTTGTGTCGTTGTCACGATTGTCTTACTTTGTTGTTGTCCTATGTTTTGCATTTTTTTCTTGCTCTTACTTATAGGACCAGTGCTAAGCGTAGCAGGATTTAAGGATTTTAAAGGAGTAGAGCTTACCATTGCATCCAAAAGTTTCCTCTCCTCCAATGAAATGAGTGGCTCAGTTGTTACAATTTGATTCTGCCCAGATTTTGGCACTACTGTTGCTTTTCGATCACCAACAGAATTTTCGCCTGAGCATTGTTGTTGTTGCACATTATCTCCTGTTGCCTTTTGACCCAAGTTTGTTGCTTCTGCATTTGCAGAAATTCTTGGAACAAAAGCTGGAGCATTATGGTTCAACTTGCTGTTGGGACTTGTTTCAGGTGCCGCAAGTGCATGACAATTCAAATTGTTCTTGGGTGCTGCAGATTTCCCCTGAAACTTTGGCTTGACTAGAGCATCAATGTCCTCTCCTACACTATCCTGATCATCCTCTTGGTTATCTTCTTCAGATGAAAAACCAGCAATTCCGTCACCCCAGCCCTCCTTATTATCATACTCTCATTGGTCGTTCCACAGTTTTGAGTTAATAACCATCTCTCTCACCTTTGCTTGAATTATTTCTTTGTTATTGCAATTGGATATTGATGGTTTCCTAGGTTCACCCCCATGCTCACCAATTGACTCACAAGATTGAGAGGGAATATCATACATCGATGTGTTCAAGGTGACCAACGGTTGCTTGAACATAGGGTTGGCATCCAACATCATTTTAATTTGTGAATCTTTGATAATTTTCTCCACATGTGGACTGGAGAAATGTATCGTAGGAGTTACCTTCCCTTCATTTTGTTCATAGGCCAGCAGTTGCATATTTGGATCAGTAGTCTTACCTTCATTCTGATTCACAGTAACAAGAGCTTTATTCAATGTCGCTGGAGTCGATGAGCTATTTTGATCCAATTTCTGGTCCTTATAACTCTCAACTAGCTATAAATTATCTCCAGTCAACTTCCCATCAGAATCATTCACATTGCCAAGAGCAGTAAATGAGTTTGAATTTTTTGGTACACCTGGACTCTTTTTTGCGATCTGCATTAGTTTTTTGCTGTTTGGAGTTCTTTTTTTGCTGGAAACCGATGTCCAGTTATCCTTAGTAATATGTTGTCCAGCTTCCCTTGTATGTTGTCTAGCATCAGTAGGTTTTGATCGCTGAGATTCAGCCCCTTCTAAAGCAAACTCAACTTGAACTAAGGCAGCATTAGAGACATCTACAGCAGTTGTACCTATAGAAACAGTCACACCACCTTGTTGTTGAACCATATCAGGCTGGTTAGAGGTATCTGCTCGGACTGCCTTCAATGCAACATCAGTATCCATAGGATTTGCTGTTCTTTCAAGAAGATCAATCACAGCATCATGTTTATCACTCCTAGATACAGCTCGATCAACAGGAGATTGCAAAGCAACAGTACAATCCAGCTTCGAAACAATAGTAGCTGCAGCAGCTGCTTCAATAGCTACTGTCCAGTTGTTACTCTTGTTACCCTTTGTATCAGATGCTGCAAACTCCAATTCCATAACATCTACACGATGTTCCTCATTAGTAGCATCAACATTTGTTGCTTTATCAGTTAATTCAACAAAAGTATCCTTAGGTTCTGCACTACCATTTGCTTTCCCAGTAGTTTTGGTCTCCACTTTTTCTTGCACAGCATTTTTCAAACTCCCACAAGCATCTTGTTCTGCTCCAGCTGACATTTGGGAACCTGTAGCTGCACACTTCGAAACCACAACTTCACTTTGAATCCTAGATGGCCCAGGGACATGTTTAAACATATCAAGGTTGTTTGAATTATCAGCTCGATTAGCAACTGCCTTTAAAGAAACAGCAGTAGCTTCATACATCCTTGAAAATACTGTGGAAGCAGGGATATCACTCAACTTTGTATTCAATGCAACAACATTTTTCAATGCAACATTAGTAGATTGAACAAATGGTGGTTTTCCAATTATTTCACGCGCAGCTGTAGTATCTCGGTCATTCTGTAGTTGGCCCTTAACAACAGCTGATCGTGGACCATCAGTCAATGCAGACTGAGTTGCTGCAATATTCTGCTTATTTACATAAGCTCCTTGATGATAAACAAGGGAATTATTTCCAAAATTGTTATCTGGATCCACACTTTTGCCTTCTAAAACCTGTTGCGTCTTTCTTGCATTCAATAATTGCCTTAAATCCCCTTGATATTGTTCTACAGGACCTTGATCAATTAGTTCTTGAAAAACTTCTACATCTTCAATCTCATCATTTTTGCTTTTTCGATATATATCGACATGTTTTCTCATTGTGGCCCTAATGTTTACAGCAATTACAATACAAAGGTAGATTATCATACACAATTTCCTGAAAAACTTCAACAACTTTTCCAGAATTTTTATCCAAACTTTGGATTCTCACTCGCTTGGGATGCTTGGTCATCAGGTCCAAAATTACCTTCACCCTCGCTGTGCTTGGTCTTGATTTAATTTGTGTCGCTTTATCATTGGCTATAGGTTTTCCAGCAGTAGAAGCAATTGATAGCAATGAACGCATAGCAAATAACTCCGGCGACAGATTCGGCAACGAAATCCAAACTACTGCCATTGTAGTTTCTTCATTTGGATTAAATCCAATTGTCCATGGAAAGACTCTATACTGGTGTTCTTTGCCATTCCATGATAGGTAATTTACTGCACGAGCTAAGGCCTGTACATAATCTTCATTTTGATCGAACCTTAACATAATTTGCCTTGGTGCGAGTGAACCTACGAGGCATAGACCTTTTGTTCCTAGATGTTTGGGCAGTAAATTTCTTAGCTCTTTGAGATCTGGTGCACCTGAAGATAGTTTAAAAACAACAGATTGGTGTAACCCCTCCTCCATTGCAAATTCACGCCTTTCTTCCATGGTAAAACAAACAATTGGTTCGCCATGTACATATTGAATCGATTTCAACACTGTTTTTGTTGCAATTTGTGTTGGTGATTTGGTTTGGATCTGAGCAGCATATGTTGGTTTAATAGATGGCTCTCCCACAGCCAAAGGTTAGGGAGAGGACGCAACATGCATGAAACTCTTCAACACTCCATAAACATGAAGAATCAGAAGAAGTTAATGAAAAATGCCTGGTTGCTACAGTAACCACAAAATGAAATTTAAGATCCTTACCAATTGGTTACAAATTTGAATATGAAATCAATTAGGGTTTGTGCGCAAAGAGAATATGCTTCTTTTGACACCAAGTTTGTGACAATCCGCCACCGGATGCCGGAATTATGGCCGGAAAATGGTGACGAAAATACTATTCCTTCTCTTCCTAGAGAGAAGGCAGAGAGTTTTAGAGTAATTTAAGGAAATACTATTCCCGGGTATGCAAATGCAACATATATTTTGTATTTTTCACTAATTAAAATGCACAAACAAAATGCAAACAATTAACAGAAAATGCCACGAAAATCCACAAAATTGCAAACACTGAAAGAAATTATTTTGTTTTGAATTTATGGGAGTAATTCATATAGGGAAAAATCACGTGCTCACACAAATGACCCTTACCTTTTACTATTTCCCAGTCCAGTTTAAATAATTCTCTTTCAACTATGTTCTGCACTTCCACTATATTCCTAGAACCTAGGTTTTGCCCCTCTTGTGTGAGCCTTGCCTTGGGACCCCTGAGCTCCCTCTGAACTTAGACACATAAGGGCTCGCCCTTTTACACTACACTTATTTCTGTCTGATTATGCAACCTGGGTGTAAGCACTGCCAGGGGTCCCTTGAGACCCTTAGTGAACTTTGTCACACCTAGGTCTGAGAAAGGCTTTGAACAACATTGGCATTTGAGGTAGTTTATTCCATAACTCAGAGAGGAAGTCAAGAATCAGGCTTCCTATGGTTGTAACTTCTTATTTTGCACTTTTGTGATGTAATTTAGTCATTTTTAGTCTGTAATAATTTGTAACAAATATTGGGGTTGGCTAGTGAAAAGGGATGGGATGATTATGCATGCTTTAGCTATTAAAAGGGTGGATAACATGCCTATAGGATCTATTTAATAAATTTTGTGTGTTTTTACTTCCACACTTAAACATCATGCCTATAGGATCTAAATGGCTATAATCAGACATCATGCCTACTAGGTTAAAATCAGCTTTGAGATTAGATGTCATGTCTATAAGATTAAAATCAATATTTTTTATATAGAAATCATGCCTATAGGAATATCTCTTTAATCAAATAAATCCTGCCTACTTCACTGCATAATAAATTAGATACCATGCCTATAGGACCAAAATCAGCCTTTAATACGTAGATACCATGTCTATAGGAATTAAAATCAGCTATAATAGAGATCATGCCTATAGGATCTAAATCAGTCTAGTTAAAATCAGTTTGACTCCTGTCTGTCTAAATCAGATTAAATAGCTCACTCTCTTCGTGTTAATTAATACGGTTTAGAAAGCATGCCTATAGGATCCAAATTGCCTGTTTAAATTTAACCACTGCTCTACTACATTCCTAATCAGTAATAGACATCATGTTCATAGGACATCACTATCACACCTAGGCAAGCCTTAGGTAATAACGATAAAACTGAACTCTCCTTAGTTAATTAGCACTGCTACAACCAGCAGGCAGGCCTGATTCGGATTTCTTATCTAAGTTATGTAATAAATATAGTTTGTTTCAATAATTTAAACATACTGCTTTAGTGTTTTAATATTTAGACCCTAATTGTGCTTAAGTCATGCTATTTATATGCATTGTCTACGGAGGTATATATGAGCCATTTAAATTGTTTATATGTTTCCCCTAATATGCAATCCTACGTGTTTTGTATGTCGCCTTATCCTTTTTACCTTTAAAACCTAAGAGTCAGCCTAAAATCCTCCCCCCTTATAGGAATAGTAGTCCTAAATTCCTCCGGGACTAATAGGAATGGGACGGGTAATAGCATGCAATAGAGGTTGAGACCAATCTGCGCTTTAATACCTTAACGGGGTGGGAAGGGTAGACATGGATATGATGACCGGTGCGCTAATGCCACGTGTATCCCCTCTTCTGAGGAGTGTCATACCGGGTATCGCATTGATGTGATCCATATTATAAATAAACTTAGGACTCCCCCCCTTTTATATTCTCAAGTATTTGTAGAACTGTAACTCCTTTTTAAAATTCGCCTTTTAATAATTGTTTTCAAACTCTTATGTGTTCAAACTTAAATCCCCTACTATTTGAGCCTATATTTGTCTATCTGCTAATTGTGCAAAATTCATAAAACTGTCTGGCTGGGAACCATACTAGTAGATCCTTAGGGGTGCCTAACACCTTCCCCTTAGGATAATTTCAAGCCCTTACCCTATCTCTGGTTATCAAACAAACTTATAAATGAACCCTATAGGTGTCCTAATGCACCTTAAATCATTAGGTGGCGACTCTCCAAATGCAAACCCAGTTCCCAAAGGGAATGAGTTGTCCCATACCCAAAATGTCATAAACCCGATTTTCCGATGCAAAGAGAGAAAAAGGGGGCACGACAAGGTTGCACGATCCTTTCAGTGTCTTTGTCATTGAAAGACAAGGTTCCTTCAGGTACATAATCACGAGTCCATTTTTCCCTTGTGATGGATACTTGTTGCTACGTTTCAACATAGGACCCTGGGGAATGTAGACTCCACCGATGTTCATGTTGATGTCGTGCTGAGGCTCTTCCTACTCGCCTGGTCCATTTTCCCTTGTGATGGATACTTTGGTACCTTTCAGCATCGGACCTTGCGGAATGTCGACTCCATCGATGATCATGTTGATGATGTGCTGAGGCTCTTCCTGCTCGGTTTGCTTATTAGAGTCCTTGTTCTTGAAGTGGTTCTTGGCTCGATCACTTAGGAATTCTTGGAGATGTCCGTTGTTGAACAGTCGGGCCACCTCTTCTCATAATTGTCGGTAGTCTTCTGTTCTGTGGCTATGAGTGCCGTGATATTTGCACATTAGGTTGGGATCCCTTTGGGTTGGTGATGAGTGGTAATTTTACCGCTCATTCTAGTCTCTTTTCTTTAGTTTTTGTGTCCTTTAATTATAAAATGAGGTGATTTATGGCGTACACTGCTAGATTTTTAGGTAAATAATGCCATGAAGTAATTTGAATTCAATTGAGGTAGAATTGAGCAAAAAGAGTAACAAAAGTGCGAAATTCTTCAGTGATTCTACATCTGCGGAACACTGATCGCATATGCAGCTTTGCATCTGCGAAGGACAAGACCGCATCTACGGAAAGGAGTAACATGCACTGGGACCGCATCTGCGATTAGTGATCCGCATCTACGGTATCGCTTCTACGATACAAGTTTTGCATCTGTGGAGAAAGGCAATCCCCTCAAGTTTTGTATCAACGAGTAGATGTCCACTTTTGCGGAACCGCACCTACGATGACTCTTCCGCAGATGCGGCCAACGGGCTTCAGACTTGTGCAAACTTGGAAATTCACATCTCCTCAATTCCACACCCACAAATACATGGCCTAGCTGACTTTTGGAAGATCTTTCGCTTATTTCAATCCTTAGACTAGAGAGAACAAGTTTTGGAAGCTGGGTTTCTTGCAAACACACTTGGGTCGTGAAGATTTGAAGCTTTTGGTTGAGAATTTCTTACCCATTTATGTTCATTTTTTTCATTTCCTTGCTTTGTATTCTATATCTAAGTGTGTAGTGTTTTTTCCAACACTTGAATCTTGTTTATGTAAATATTCATGTTTAAAGTGTGGATTAAATATCTTGTTGTGCGTATGTATTGAACGATTTTTATTTATTATGAAGTGAGTTATTGTTTCTTTAATTATTCTTATTTTTTTAATATTTCCAAATGGATTAGCTAACCCTAGGACTTGCCTATTAACTCCAAATTAATTTTGGAAAAGATTAATTAACAAGAACTTGAGGCTTTGACCCTCACTTTATAGATTCTACCTAGGGATAGGATTGAAGTACTTGTAACCATATTTGGGTGTGCTTAATCTCTTAATTGTCGTAGGGATAAGTCAATTAGGAAGTCTTGTTAGTCTTCGGAAGATGCTAATATATAACTATTACTCGAGGTTAATTAACATAAACTCTCTCATATTTGTAAAATCATGAAATAAATTGGATAGTTACTTGAGTGTAATTCCCCATGTATCCATACTTGTAGCCATTGATCATTATACTTGCTTTCTAGGTTAGTTTATATTTTTGCATTTAGTTATAAACATTTTCTAAAAACTATTCTAAGTGTTTGGTATTGCACAACAAGTGATAATTCTCATACACGCCTCATCTCCTACATATTGTTCTCTGTGGGATTTGACCCCGACTCATAGTTGGGTAAATTATATTGCATACGACCGTGTCCATTTACTTTTTAGTAGTCGATTTGGACGTCATCAAAATTGGCGCCGTTGTCGGGGAACAATTTGGCGTAATTTAGGTTGTTTTGAGAAATAAGCGTAAGTGTGTTGGTCCAAACTTGTGAATATTTGTGTAATTATCTTTCTTATCTTGGTCTATTTTTCTTGTTTGCTTGTTGTTTATTTTCTTAGTTTTTGAAAAAATGGTATCATATAATGAAAATTGGTCGGATGGTAGTTGTTCATACTTTGATGACCCTTGTCCTTATTGTGGATGACCACACTCATGGAAAAATTGTTTAAACCTCTCGGGGGAGGATTATGCTGTCACGCCCCAAGCCTAGGGGTGAGACCGGCACTCAGTGCCTCAACTATCCTTGCATATCACTTGCGACTAAGAGTCTCTGAACATGTAATGTCATACTTTGGCCATGGGCCACATTACAAGATAATGTGCAATGCAAAATATAAAAAACTGAATAGAGACTAGACTAACTAAATGTCAACATAAGGCTAGGCCGTCAAGGCCGTCATAATTGCTACAACTGACAAGCCAAAAAAATATATATACAGGGCCTACAGGCCCAACAAACTGCACTAACCGACAGGATATGTCTACAAGCCTCTACTGATAGATGTACTGTGATCGGAACATGGCCCCAACCTATACATAACCTATCTACATATAAACACAAGATATATACCACACTACTAGACACGAAAACTCCGAAAGAAGGGGAGCTTACCGATAAAGTTGAACTCGAGCAACACCTACTGAGGAGGTCTACCCGTATGTCTGTCTGAACCTACATGCATGAAATGCAGCGCCCCCAGAAAGGGACGCCAGTACGAAATAATGTACCGAGTATGTAAGGCAATATATTGAAGCTGAAACTGAACTGATAATATAATAACTGAAAGCAACTGGGGATCAAAGATAATCTGAGGATATGCTCATTAGCTGATACTGACTCAACTCTCTCAATATAGTGAGTAAAATAGTTGTCCGGCCCTATAAGGCTCGATATATATATATATATATCTGCTCTGCCGTAGTAGGCTCGCTCATAGGCGCTCGGCCGTACTAGGCTCTGTATCTCGACCAACTGGGCTCTCTTATAGGCGCTCTGCCACAGCAGGCTCAGTATATAACTTACCATCTGATCAGAGGTTGCCCAATAGGGGCCTGCCAATCGATTATAGCTCGATGATAGTGAAACTACATTAATACTGTATATATAAATTCTCTGCTCTCTTAACTAGAAGCAGGAAATACTCAATTGAATATGAAGTCACGATAAGGAGAATATTGTAACTTACAAAACTAGGAAAATATACGTAATTTACGAGACTAGCAAAATATACGTAAATTTCAGGATATGAATTTTTCTTTATGCCTCGTTATCAAAGTTGTATAATGACGAGATCATGCAAAATGAAATAAGGGCTTAGCCATAACATACCTGGAGTAGGGAAAATCCGTATGATATCCTTGGAAAAAGTTACATTGTACTTCGTTAGAACCGCAAAATTCCTCCGTTGCTAAAATTCTAAAAATTCTCGTGGATTTCTTGAAATTATAGAACCATGTTGTATCACGTTGCCTTCTTCAATTCGCAGAAAGCTCACGTTCTTGGTTTTGAAAGATTGAAAATGACTTTTCAAAGTTTTGTTTGAAAGACTTGAAGAATAACTTTAATGATTTGGAGCATAACTCACGTTCTTGGCATTTTCAAGAATGACTTTTAAAGTTTAACTTAAAAGATCTCTAGGAGTTATGTTTAATGTTGCCACCTATCAAGAGTGACTAATAGTCACCTCTTCATTAAGTGGCTTGCTACCACGTAAAGGTTGGAGGGGTAATTTTAGTCTTATCCCATTATCAATTAATTAATTAGGTAATATTCCGTTACCCGGTAATTAATCAATTACCCGCATAATTAAGAATTATCTCAAATTACTTAAAATTCTACTTATTTTTAATATACTTTATAAAAATCTTACTATTACAGTCATATGGTACCTTGCATGGTACTAGTCCATAAATATCAGGTATTAACGCTCAGCCCGTATTTTATCCCAAATTGGCAACCTTCAACGAAACTCATTTTCTTTAATTCGCGTACCCTTTCTTTCATGGCACTTACTTATTGCTTGGTAAAAATAGCATAAATATGCTAACCTCATGGTAATCTCATCCCCATGTTTATGTCAATTAACTGAGGAAGAAACCTTAACGTACGAAGAATGCGAGGTGTAACATCCTTCCCCCCTTAGAAACATCCGTCCTCGAATGTAACTCTTCCGTACACTAGACTAAAACCAACGTGTACGTAGCCAGAAAATATACTATACATGCCACACATGGACATTGTCTATAAATAGAAACACTTGGCTTCACACAACTGTTCATCATAAATTTTGAGGGTCAAAATGAGAGCTTACCTGATGATCTACTGGTCTGAATAGAGTTGTGTTGAGGAATCCCATAAATCTCGAGCCATATCTCCAATTTGAAATAGGTGGGTATATTTAGACTTCATTTCTTCCTCTTCTTCTCATGGCATCTCTTCCACCTTCTTACTTCTCTATAAAACCTTCACGGATACTATCTCCTTATTACGTAGCTTGTGGATTTGTCGGTCTAGGATGGCAACCGGAATTTCCTCGTATGACAAGTCCTCTGTAATCTATACATCATTTGTGGGCACCACTTGGGTAGGATTGCCAATGCACTTTTGTATCATAGATACGTGAAAAACCAGATGAACAGACTCCAATTATGAGGGAAATTCTAACTCATAAGCTACTTAGCCCACTTTCTGAATGATCTTATAAGGCCCTATATATCATGGGCTAAGCTTTCCTTTCTTGCCAAATCTCATTACACCTTTCATAGGTGACACCTTTAAAAATACCCAGTCATTAACCCCGGACTCTAAATCTCGCTGCCGCACGTCAGAATATGACTTCTGACGACTCTGAGCAGTCAACAGTCGCTCCCCGATAAGTTTGACTTTTTCTATGGCCTGATGAACCAGGTCTAGCCCATGTAACCGAGATTATCCAACATCAAACCACCCTATAGGAGATCTACACATGCGCCCATACAAAGCCTTGTACGGAGCCATCTGGATACTGGAGTGGTAACTATTACTATATGCAAACTTGATAAGGGGTAGATGTTCATCCCAACTTCTTTTAAAATCCAGCACACATGCTCTCAACATATCCTCGAGCGTCTGAATCATGCGCTCGGCTTGTCCATCCGTTTGTGGATGAAAATTTGTGGTGGGATTCACTTGAGTACCTATACCTTTTTGAAATGACCTCCAAAAATGTGCTATAAACTAGGCCCCACGGTCAGATATAATAGATACGGGTACTCCATGTAGTCGCACTATCTCTTTAATATATAATTTTGCATAATCCTCTGCTGTATATGTAGATCTGACCGGTAGGAAATAAGCTGATTTCATAAGCTTGTTGATTATCACCCATATGGAATCACACTTACAATGGGAATGAGGTAAACCCGTGATAATGTCCATGTTTATCGCCTCCCATTTCCATGTCGGGATCTCTATAGTCTGCATTAGCCCTCCGGGCTTCTGGTGCTATATTTTCACATGATGGTAGCTAGGGTATTGAGCGACATACTCAGCAATGTTCTTCTTCATATCGCTCCACCAATACACATCCTTAATGTTATGATACATCATTGTCGACCCAGGGTGAATGGAATACCATGAATAATGTGTCTCTGACATAATCTTGTCTCGTAGCCCTGCTACATCTGGAACACACAAACGACCCCTGTATCTGAGAACCCCATCTGCTTTGAGTTCTAACAACGGCTTCTTCTGTTATGGAACCCGTTCTCTCAACTTGACTAACTTTAGATCCTCGTACTGCCTCTCCTTTACTTCATCTATGAGAGATGATTTTGCAGTATTTTGGAGTACAACTCCTTTATTTCCAGAGTCTACTAACCAAACCCCCAAACAAGCCAATTGATGAAACTCTCTGGTTAATTGTCTTTTTTTGGCCTCTACATGTGCTAAGTTGCCCATAGATCAGCGACTTAAGGCATCTGCTACAACATTAGCTTTCCCTGGATGGTAGAGAATTTTAGCATCGTAGTCTTTTAATAACTCAAACCACCGTCTTTGTCACAAATTCAACTCTTTTTTCTTGAAGATATATTGCAGGCTCTTATGATCTATGAATATATCAACATGCACGCCATATAAGTAATGTCGCTATATCTTAAGTGTAGGGACAACCGCAGCTAACTCGAGCTCGTGGGTTGGATAATTCCGCTCATGCTTCCTTAACTGCCTTGAAGCATATGCAATTACTTTCCCATGTTGCATCAGGTCACATTCTAACCCAACACCTGAGGCATCACAATACATGGCATAACTATCTGGACCTTCTGGAAGTGCTAGAACTGGCGCTGTGGTCAACATGTTCTTAAGCTCTTGGAAACTCTGCTCACAGGCCTCTGTCCACTGAAACTTAGTCACTTTCTATGTCAGCTTTGTTAATGGTGCTGAAAGAGAAGAAAAACCCTCTACAAATCTCCGGTAATATCCTGCTAAGCCTAAAAAGCTACGAATCTCTTCGGAGTGGTAGGTCTAGGCTAGGATTTTACAGCCTCAATCTTCTAAGTGTCTACCTTTATACCTCCATCGGATACGATGTGCCCCAAGAATGCTACGGACTTCAACCATAACTCACACTTAGAAAACTTATCATACAATTTATTATCATAGAGGGTTTGGAGTACTGCTCGCAGGTGATCCACATGCTCATTCTCTGAATATGAATAAACTAGAATATCATCAATAAAGACTATCACGAATAGATTCAAATATAGCCGGAATAGGCTATTCATCAAGTCCATAAATATGGGAGGTGCATTCGTCAACCTGAAGGACATGAGAAGGAACTCAAAGTGGCCATATCGGATCCTAAAGGTTGTATTGGGAATATCTTTCTCCTGAAATATAACCTGGTGGTACCCCGACCTCAAATCTATTTTTGAGAAGCATCTAGCTCCCTGCAACTGATCAAACAAGTCGCATATCCTTGGAAATGGATGTTTATTCTTAATAGTTATCTTGTTCAGTTTCCTATAATAGATAAAAATCCTCAGCGAACCGTCTTTCTTCTGTACAAATAGTACCGGTGCACCACACGGTGAGGTACTAGGTCTGATGAAACCTTTCTCTAGTAAATCTTTTAACTGCTCCTTCAACTCCTTCAATTCGGCAGGTGCCATTCTATACGGAGGGATGGATATTGGTTGCGTTCCTGGAAGCAAATCGATGCCAAAATTAATCTCTCGCTCTGGAGGAAACCTGGAAGTTCATCTGGAAATACATCTATGTACTCCTTTACTACTGGAATAGAGTGAAGTGAAGGTATCTTAGCATTTGCATCTTTAACTCGCACATTATGATAAATGCACCCTTTTGCGGTCATTTTCCTCGCCTTCAGATAGGAAATAAACCTACCTCTGGGTGTCGCTGTATTACCTACCCATTCAAGGATTGGCTCACCCGGAAAATGAAATATAGCTGTCTTTGCTCGACAATCAACGGTGGTATAACAAGTTGCCAACTAGTCCATGCCCATGATAGCATCGAAATCCAACATCTCTAGTTCAACTAGGTCGGCTGAGGTCTGACGACCACAAACTGATACCGTACAACCTCGGTATATTCATCTAGCGATAATCGATTCCCCGACCAATGTAGATACCGCAAAAGGATCACTTAGTATTTCAAGCACTATACCAATTTTCCCCTCGACAAATGGGGTAATACATGATAAAGTAGATCCTGGGTCTATCAAGGCATAAACATCATGAGAACAAATGGTCAACATACCTGTCACAACGTCTGGTAAGGACTCTTGGTCCTGTCGACCTGCTAGCGCATAGATACAATTCTGGTTACCACTTGAACTGGACCCTCTACCACTGCCTCGACCTATACCACCTAAAGACTGAGACTCGTGCCCTGAAAGATGCACGGACATAGCTGATTCTGTTATTGAATTTTCTGGTTGCGCCATACCCCCAGAATCTCTATTTTGGCAATCTCGCATCATATGTCCTGGACTTCCACATGTATAACAAGTATCAGAACCGGATCGATATTGGCCCAAGTGTCCTCGACCGCAAATGGCACACCGCGGCAGAAACGGCCTTGTCTGCCTCAAACCTCATTGTCGCTACAAACTTGACGCCTAGGAGCTCTCACCTAGTCCTAACTTAGTATAGCGATCATACCTGTAACCTTGTAGCTGAGGTGGTGGAGGTCTAGGTGGCCGTTTGAAGTACTGGGGCCTGTAACTACCCTAAGACGGCTCCTGAGACCTGACAAGTCTCATCCTCTTACGCCGCCCTAACTTAGTCCTCTCCATACTCTACTGTCGATGCCTACCCTTCTCTATATTCTAGGCAAATGCCTAAATTTGGGAGATATCCATACTTTCCTGTAATGCAGCGGTGGGTCATGCCTCGGTCAACTCTGGGGCAAACCCTGCTATAAACCTATAGATCCTATCCCGCATAGTAGCAACTACGGATGGTGCATATCTGGCCAATGAGTGAAAATAGAGACTATACTCTCGAACACTCATATTGCCCTACTTGAGGGCTAGAAACTGATCGAGTTGGGCCTGTCAGAGCTCTCGCGGTAAGTACTGGTCAAGGAAGGCATCTAAAAAATTCTCCAAAATAGCAGGAGATGCATCACGTCCCCTAGACCTTTCCCATCCCTCATACCAAAGGATGGCTATATCTCGAAGTCGAAAATCTGCTAACTCAACTGCCTCTTTCTCCGTGGTATGCATCACCTGAAAGATATAAAGCTAATCTATGAAATCATGCGGGTCCTCCCTCTGATCTGTCCCCGTGAACTCTGGGGGATTCAAAGCAATAAACTCTCGGACCCTTGAACTCCCAAATCCCTCAGAAGGTCCTGCACTAGCGGATAACCTGTTGTTGGGTAGCTACCAACTGTGCCAACAAATCCACCTTACTTCTCAAGTCCTGATCTGATGGAAGTGGAGGGGGAACTGGATGTGCCGTCTCCCTAGGAATCTCCTCAAGTAGTGGAGGAGCCGATAATCGCTGGGTAGGTGTCTCTCCCTGCGACTCTGATTGGGCTCCATCTGTTAGGGGTACCTTGCTAGTCCCCTCACCTACTATTGTTTCTCTCCTCTGGCTAACCGTAGTCTTCCTAGTTACCATCATCTGTGCATGCAAACGTCAATACGTAAGTTTAACTCAAATTTCCTATAACTTAGTGATACTACAGCACGATTTAGATTTAAAAGAAGGGTAACCAACTCCTAAATGCCCTGTAGTCTCCTGCTTATATAATGTGGTGCACCACACATTTATAAACAAGACCCTACTAGACACGGCTTGTAGACTCCCTAGGACAGAACTGCTCTGATACCACATTTGTCACGCCTCAAGCCTAGGGGCGAGACCGGCACTTAGTGCATCAACTATCCTTGTGTATCACTTGCGACTAAAAGTCTCTGAACATTTAAAGTCATACTTTGGCCATGGGCCATATTACAAGATAATGTGCGATGCAAAATATAAAAAACTGAATAGAGACTAATGCTGACTAAATGTCAACATAAGGCTGGGCCGGCAGGGCCGTCATAATTACTACAACTGACAAGCCAACAAAATATACATTCAGGGCCTACAGGCCTAACATACTGCACTAACCGACAGGATATGTCTACAAGCCCTTACTGATAGATGTACTGTGATCGGAACATGGCCCCGACCTACACATAACCTATCTACATATATATATAAGATATACACCACACTACTAGACCCGGTAACTCCAAAAGAAGGGGAGCTTACCGATAAAGCTGAACTCGAGCAACACCTACTGAGGAGGTCTATCCGTATGTCTGTCTGAACCTACATGCATGAAATGCGGCGCCCCCAGAAAGGGACGCCAGTACAAAATAATGTACCGAGTATGTAAGGCAATATATTGAAGTTGAAACTGAACTGATAATATAATAACTGAAAATAACTGGGAGTCAAAGAAAATCTGAAGATATGCTCATCTGCTGATACTGACTTAATTCTCTCAATATAGTGAGTAAAATAGTTGTCCGGCCCTATAAGGCTCGGTATATATATATATATATATATATATATATATATATTTGCTCTGTCGTAGTAGGCTCGCTCATAGTCGCTCAGTCGTACTAGGATCTGTATCTCGACCAACTGGGCTCGCTCATAGGTGCTCGGCCACAGCAGGCTCGGTATTTAACTTACCATCTGATCAGAGGTTGCCCAATAGGGGCCTGCCTATCGATTATAGCTCAATGGTAGTGAAACTACATTAATACTGCATATATAAATTCTCTTCTCTCTTGACTGGAAGAAGGAAATACTCAATTGAATATGAAGTCGCGATAAGGAAAATATTATAACTTACAAAACTAGGAAAATATACGTAATTTGCGAGACTAGCAAAATATATGTAAATTTCGGGATATGAATTTTTCTTGATGCCTCATTATCAAAGTTGTGTAATGACAAGATCATGAAAAATGAAATAAGGTCTTAGCCTTAACATACTCGGAGTAGGGAAAATACCTATGATATCCTTGGGAAAAGTAACACCGTACATCGTTAGAACCGTAAAATTCCTCCGTTGCTAAAATTCTAAAAATTCTCGTGGATTTGTTGAAATTATAGAACCATGTTGTATCACGTTGCCTTCTTCAATTCTCAGAAAGCTCATGTTCTTGGTTTTGAAAGATTAAAAATGACTTTTCAATGTTTTGTTTGAAAGACTTAAAGAATGACTTTAATGATTTGGAGCATAACTCACGTTCTTGGCATTTTCAAGAATGACTTTTTAAGTTTAACTTAAAAGAACTCTAGGAGTTGTGTTTAATGTTGCCACCTATCAATAGTGACTAATATTCACCTCTTCATTAAGTGGCTTGCTGCCACATAGGGGTGGGGGGATAATTTTAGTCTTATCCCATAACCAATTAATTAATTAGGTAATATTTCGTTACCTGATAATTAATCAATTACACGCATAATTAAAAATTATCTCAAATTACTTAAAATTCTACTTATTTTAAATATTCTTTGTATATATCTTACTATCACGGTTATATGGTACTTTGTATGGTACTAGTCTATAAATATCGGGTATTAACGCTCGGCCCGTATTTTATCCCAAATCGACAACCTTCAACGAAACTCATTTTCTTTAATTCACATACCCTTTCTTTCATGTCACTTACTTATTGCTTGGTACAAATAGCATAAATATGCTAACCTCAAGGTAATCTCACCCCCAAGTATACGTCAATTAACTGAGGATGAAACCTTAACGTATGAAAAACGCGAGGTGTAACATGTGCGCACAATCTCAAACCCATGCGTGGAGTATTTGTGATAAGTGTGGTCATCATAATGGTCATTGGGAGTATTGTACTTATTTTTCCCTCCCTTCCCTAAGCCGCCCTATGATGATTCTACTTTTTGTGATGAAATTTATAAGGATATGGAGGTGGAAGAAATTGAGCATGGTCAAAATGGAGAGTTCAAGCTCATGCTAGAATGCTTACTTGAAGTAGGAAACAAAGAGCAAAGTGCCTTGGAGGAGCTTTTGGAAAATAGTCTCCAAAATGACTTGGCACTTGAAAGGTTGAACTCACAAATGGAAGAAATGCTTGAAGCTTTAGAGGTCCAAAAAGCCTTGGAAATGAATTATAGCCAAGAACCTTCCTTAGAGATTGAAGCCAAAAATCCTTCTTTGGAACTTGATCAAAAGAAGAACTCTCAAATGCTAAAAATGAGAGGATGATGCTCATGTTGGAGGTCATTTTTGAAAATGAGGAGAAGCAAAACTTGGCACTTGAGGACTTAAAACAAGAACTACATCGAAATGATGAGACTATCCGCACTTTGAAAGATCAAATGAAATCATTGATTGAGGCTCATTATGCCTATCAACTTGAGAGTGTGGAACTTTTTTGAGAAGAGATAATAACATCAATTCTATAGTTTTTTGAGAATGGACAGCTTCTGAAAGAGATCAATTGTACTACTGTGACACCGGTTCCTAAATTTCCATCTCCTACTATGGTCAAAGAGTTTAGACCAATAGCTTGTTTTTCAACTCTATACAAGACAATTGCTAAAATCTTAACTGAAAGGTTGAAGACAGTAGTGGACCTTATTATAGGACCATTTCAGTAAGCTTTTATTGAGGGGAGAAGTATCTTGGATAATGTCATAGCAGCACATAAATTGATAAAGGGTTACTCTAGGAAAGGGGTGTCACCTAGATGTATGGTTAAAATTGACATAAGGAAGGCCTACGATTCAGTGGAGTGGAGATTCCTACAAATGGTGCTGCTTGAATTTGGACTTCCTTCGAAGATGGTTAACTGGATAATGACTTGTGTTTCAACTGTCAATTATGCACTGTTGATTAATGGAGGATTGACCACAAGGGTTCAAGCAAAAGAAGGGGCTAAGACAGGGGGATCCAATGGCCCCCTATTTGTTTGTACTGGCTATGGAGTATTTGAATATATCCTTGAAGAATTTGAAACATAAACCTGACTTCAACTACCATCCCAGATGTTCAAAGTTGGACCTAGTTCATATTTGTTTTGCAGATGATTTACTAATGTATTGCAGGGCAGATAGAATATCCATTAAGTTAATGCTACAGGCATTTAACCATTTTTCTAAAGTTTATGGGCTTAAAGCCAATATGGATAAAAGCCCACTCTATATAGCAAGGGTATCTAGTGAATTTAAAAATCATATCATTCAGAAGATGGGCTTCTATGTTGGGGAAATGCCATTCAGATATCTAGGTGTACCATTATCTTCAAGAAAGCTTACAATTCATCAGTATCTGCCTCTAGTGGAAAAGATTCTTGCAAAGATTAGGTGTTGGTCAACTAAATTCTTATCGTATAGTGGAAGATTACAACTGATTAATAGTGTCCTATTTGAGATGCAAACTTATTGGGCTCAAATCTTTCTTTTGCCAAACAAGATCATTCATATGGTAACTAATGTATGCAGAACATTGAGGTATCCAGAAAAGCTCTAGTTGCTTGGGAGAAACTGTGTATGCCTAGAGCAGCTGGAGGTTTAAATATTCTAGACTTCTACATATGGAACAAATCAGCAATATGTAATCTGATGTATGCTATTACTCAGAAAAAGGATAATTTGTGGGTGAAATGGAGTCATTTCTTCTATATAAAGCAAAGAGATATAACAGAATGTCCTATTCCTAAACAAGCTTGTGGGCTAGTCAGGAAGATATTGGAGGCAAGAAGTTGGCTAGTGAATCATGGGGAACCTGTGACACTGTAAAGAAGCTTTGAGACACAGGGAAAGTTTAGCATCAAGAAAGCATATCAGTTCTTTACACCCCAGTTTCAGAAAGTGGATTGGAAGTAAACAGTATTGGTTCAAGGTATCATCCCCAGGCATCAATTCATACTCTCGTTAGCAGTTCAGTACAGTTTATCTACTGTTGACAGATTAGAGAGATGGGGAATACAGGTTGACAAAGGATGTGTATTGTGTGCAACTGACATAGAGGAAACTTTAAACCATATGCTATTTGAATGCTCTTACTCACATCAGGTGTGGCATTCTCTACTAGGCTGGTTGGGCATACAAAGGAGCATGGGTACTTGGCAAGAAGAAGTCAATTGGGTGGCATCAATTATCGACCATGGACTCATATTTTAGGCATTCTCTTTGCAGCAACTGTTTATCATATCTGGGCAGAGAGAAATGCTAGAAGATTTCAACAAAAGAAGCAAGCGGCCAGACAGAGAATGAAGGAAATAGTTATACAGTTACATGTTAAAAGGAAGAACAATTTACATGGAAGAGTATACTAGATAGTTTAAATTGGTTCCCGGCATAGATAGTTATAGCATAGTTGTGAAATTCTGAGATAACTAACTCTCAAGTCCAAATGAGTTAGTTGTGTATAAATTCCTTGGTGGAATAAGAAAAATTTTATTTTGACCAAAAAAAACTTGAGAGTGTGGAAAGAAGTCAAGAAGAGTCCGACTTCGAGGAAGAAAGTAAGCTTTATTTTGAGGAATCAAGAATTGATCATCCGCCAACTAACTCCATGCTTGTTAGTGATGCCAAGAAAAATATGGAATTAGAGTCAACCGGTGTAATTGAAAAGATGGTTGAGATTGACTCTAGTCCGGGGGAAAAGAGGATGTCAAAATCCGGGAAGAATTGCAATTTGAAGGGTTGATGTCACATTCCAAGTATTTTTCAACATTAGAATTGTGTGGTGATATGGGAATTGAACTGCACGAGTTAATGAAGGATTGCGAGGAGGAAAGACAAAGTCCATACATCTTACAATTTAAGAGAACAAGAAGGCAAAATAACATTTCTCACATGAAAGCCAAGAAATGCAAAATGAAGAAATTAAAGTTTGGCTTGATCATCAATTTACCACCCTCTACTGCTCATGGTCACAAGCTTAATTCCAAGTTAGGTGCCCAATTCATATCATCCAAGTAGTGAGAAAAGTGATAAAGTTGATCTGCACCGTGCCACGACGTTAAATGTGGCGTTTGGTGGGAGGCAACCCATTGTTTCAATATTTTTGGTAATTTTTTAAATTTTCTTTTTTATAATAGTTTATTATGTTATTTTTGACTAATCTGCCAAGTTTCAGATTTTTTGGAGTTAAATTGAGGAGTTGAGGTGTTGGAGTGCACAAAAACAGTGGTTGAAAAAAATCTGTGCACAATCATCTGGTGTAACCGCATCTGTGGAATATTTGCTGTAGATGCAGCCATGCAGAAGTGCCCAAAGAAGCACAGAAGCGACTAAAATTGCAGAAGCGGTTTGGTAGCCGCAGAAGCACTCCCGCAGAAGCGCTACTTTAGATGCAGATGTGGTCAAACGGGTAAATGTTAAAACCCTTTATCAGGTAAGACTCTAATTTTCCCCATTCCCACAACTCCCTCTCCTCTCTCACGCTACTGCCTTTCACCAACTGTTCACACCTGAGTTCTCACATACAAGACACACAGGTATGGTTCTTAGTCCATTCATTTACTCTTTTCTTCTACTTCTCTTTTCTTTTTCTTCTTCTTCTTCATCTCATCTCTTCGACAATCTAGTTTTCATTTTTTTTTATTTTATTATCATTTTTAGTTTTAATAGGAGGGACATTGGTTGAGAGTGTTCTTGTATGTGTTGTGATGATTAAAAAACACTTCAGAGGAATTCTGAGTACCCAATTTGTGTAAGGAAGCCATTTCTCTATGCTTTCATATGCTCGACGAAATGTCCAAGTGAAATAATGTTGTCATTCGCCTTGAAATTATGTTAATCAAGTCGTAAAAACTTGTATTGCACTAATTTAAAAATCTTGAGTATAAATTATGTGACAAAATCTTGTTTAAGAAGTGAAATGAGTCGAAAATCTTTGGGTTTTGAAACCCCTGACGAACACCGCAGAAGCAAAAAACCTACCGCAGATGCGGCCTTGCACCTGTGATGCCTTCGCCGTAGGTGCGAACTCTGGTCAGTTGGGCAATTCAGCAGAAGCGATCTGAGTCTCACAGATGCGCAACCACACCTGCGACAAAACTTCCGCAGGTGCAAAAATTAGGCAAATTTTGCAAAACTAGTAGCTTTGCTACTGGAGCTTCTGGGGCCCGTTCAACTTGATTCTTTGGCCTAATTGCATTGTTTTGAATTGGTTAACATGATTCTACTTCCCGACTAACATTGTTTTGATTTTTTTGAAGGTACTTTGAGCTAAAATAGACTCGAACATGAACAAAAATGCTCCGCTTGATCATGAAATTGAGGAAGAAGCTGCTGAGGAACAATTTGATAATGCACGCTTCATGTCTGCTGATTGTCATTGCCGGTACTATGGCAATCTTCACACAAAAAGGATCGTGCTTGAAAAAGGGATCGCCGAGGATAAATTGGCCGAGCTGCTTCCAGAATTCTATGGCCGTCTACAAACCTCCGGCTCGTCGTGCTTCATGCCTACTCAGTGCAAAGCCAATGAGGAGTGGGTTCGTGAGTTTTATGCTAATCTTAAGTGTACAGATCCTCATATTAGTTATATATGTAACAAGCTCGGTACATATGATTTATATGCACCAGCTTGAGGGGAGTGTTAGTTTGATAGTTAAATAGTAGTAAATAACACTAATCCCATATATATTAGGAGTAGGACATGTATTATATACAGGGCTCATTGTATCATTGTCAATATTAATCAAGAATATTTTCTTCCGTGCATTCTCACATGGTATCAGAGCATTAGTGAGAAAAGATCGCTATGCGTCATTCCAGCGACATCTGGGAAGAAATAATCCAGTCATCGTGCAATTTTCCGGTGACCTAAGTGACTGATTTGCATCATATTATATTTGGTGAGTGTTGTGCACAAACCATCACCACCATTAGATTCTGAAACCTCTGCAACCAAACCCCAAAAAGATTCTCCGGCAACAGACGCCCCACGCGCCACCCAGATCTGCGATTCCGCCGGCGCGTTTGTCCCATGCGTCATCGCGTGCGTGCTTCTTTGGCCATTTTTTGGCCAATTTTCTTGAGAACAGCCTAGTCGCACATAAATTCCGAGTCGCTTGGTACTATTTCCGACAGATTCCGACAACTTTGGAATTTTCCAGCGAGCTACATTGATTTTTCCGGCTCGTGAACAGTGTTCTGGTCATCTTTTTGGAAAATTATTCAGGACAATCCTATTTTCTAGTAATTCCGACCAGTCCCATACTGTTTTCATTTTATTCCGAGCACTTTGAGATTTTTTCGGCATGAACAGTAAGTTTTCCGGCAAGAACAGTAATTCTTTGAAAACATTCTGCTTTTTTCGGCACAATATTATACTGGCATTCGTATCAGAAACCTTTAACTCACAATCCGCTGGATCCAATTCATTGAATCCAATCCAAATATTTTCTTTACCAGATTATATTGAGTTCCTTCAGTACAAAGCACGTAAATAGACATCTTCAGGATTAGCCTCTATTGGACATCTTCAGGATTAGCCTCTGTTGTTCCAACAAATAGTAGCATGACTTGTGTCTCCCAATCTTCAAATTTTGAGTCCTAGGTCATTGATTCAGGTGCATCTGATCATATTTTTGGTAACAAATCTCTTTTCACTAGTATTTCATATTCTCAATCTCTTCCAACAGTCACAATGGCCTATCTCAAGCCATGGCAACTGCAATAGGTCAAGCAAGTTCACTTCTTTCCTTAACTTTAGACTCATTTCTTTATGTTCCTGGTAGTCCTTTTAATCTCATAGCCGTTTGTCGCTTAGCCAAATCACTTAAATCTGCTAATTTATTTCTTGATGACCTTGTTTTTATACAGGAATGCAGTACAGGGCAGATCATTGGTACCGGACATGAATCAGATGGACTTTATTACCTTATCCTTGCAAAATCATATGAACTTGCATCTTGTCTTCCACCAATAACTTGTCTCGTTACTGATTCACCAGATTTATTACATAAACGATTAGGACATCCCAGATTGTCAAAACTTTAGAAAATGGCACCTAGCTTATCTCACTTGTCCACTCTACAGTGTGAGTCATGTAAGCCCGGTAAGCATACCCGCTCCCATTTCCCGCAGCATCTTGATAATCGAGCAGAGTCACCTTTTACTTTAGTCCATTCAGATGTTTGGGGTCCTAGTCAGGTCAGTTCTACCTTGGGATTCTGCTACTTAGTCAGTTTCATTGATGATTATTCCAGGTTCACTTGGATATTTTTGATGAAAATCGATCTGAGTTGTTTTCTATTTTCCAGACCTTCCACGCTGAAATTCAAATCAATTTGGGGTTTCTATTTGCACATTTCGTAGTGATAATGCCCTAGAGTATTTATTTTCCCCATTTAAGCAGTTTATGAACTCCCGTGGGATTATTCATCAAACATCTTGTCCGTACACATCTCAACAAAATGGGGTAGCTGAAAGAAAGAATAGATATCTTATTGAAACTGCTCTTACCCTGCTCATACAATCTCATGTTCCGCTGCGTTTTTGTGGGGATGCAGTTCTTACATCTTGTTATCTTATTAATCATATGCCATCTTCAACTATCCAAAATCAAGTTCCATTCTCTATCCTGTTTCCCTACTTACCTTTGTTCTCTCTTCCACCCCGTGTCTTTGGGAGTACGTGCTTTGTTCATGACCTTACTCCAGGAAAAGATAATTTATCTCTCCGTGCTCTTAAGTGCACATTTCTAGGTTACTCGAGAACGCAAAAGTGATATCAATGTTATTCTCCTGACCTTTAGTGATTTCTTATGTCTGCCGATGTTACCTTCTTTGAAACCCAATCATACTTCATAGGTCCAGTTAATCACTTAGATATTTCTAAGGTGTTAACAGTTCCTTCTTTTGGAGATTCAGTCCCTATCTCCCATTCATCTTCCTCCATAGCTCCACCACCTATAGTTCCAGTTGCAACTCCACCACCTATATCTCCAGTGCCACCACCGAGTCCAGTGCCACCACCTAGTCCAGTTCTACCAACTATAGCTCCAGTGCCACCACCTAGTCCAGTTCAACCTTCTACAGCTCCAATACTCCTGACTTATCATCGTCATCCGCACCCAGCATCAGACCCAGCTGATTCACGTCCTCCACCTGACCCTACTAATACTGCAGACTTGTCTCCTCTTAATCAACTGATTGCACTATGAAAAGGTATACGGTCCACACTTAATCCTAATCCTCATTATGTCAGTTTAACTTATCATCGTCTGTCATCATCCCATTGTGCATTTGTGTCATCTTTGTCCTCAGTTTCCATCCCTAGGTCTACAGGTGAAGCACTGTCTCATCCCGGATGGCGACAGGCTATGATTGACGAGATGTCTGCTTTACATACGAGTGGTACTTGGGAGCTTGTTCCTCTTCCTTTAGGTAAATCGACGGTTGGTTGTCGCTGGGTGTATGTAGTCAAAGTTGGCCCAGATGGCCAGGTTGATCGACTTAAGGCTCGTCTTGTTTCCAAAGGGTATACTCAGATATTTAGACTCGATTACAGTGATACTTTCTCTCCCATGGCTAAAATTGCATCAGTCCGCCTTTTTCTATCAATGGTTGCTGTTTGCCATTGGCCTCTCTATCAGTTGGACATTAAGAATGATTTTCTTCACAGTGACCTTGAGGATGAGGTTTATATGGAGCAACCACCTGGTTTTGTTGCTCAGGGGGAGTCTAGTGTCCTGGTATGTCGGTTGGGCCGGTACCTCTATGGTCTAAAGCAGTCTCCTCGAGCCTAGTTTGGTAAGTTTAGCACAGTTATTCAGGAGTTTGGCATGACTCATAGTGAAGTTGATCACTCTATATTTTTATCGACATTCTGCTTCAAATCTCTGTATTTATCTAGTCGTATACGTTGACGATATTG
Organism: Nicotiana tabacum; assembly: GCF_000715075.1. Lineage (NCBI taxonomy): Eukaryota > Viridiplantae > Streptophyta > Magnoliopsida > Solanales > Solanaceae > Nicotiana > Nicotiana tabacum. Next base: position 105,716,992 of record NC_134101.1, read on the forward strand.
TTATTACCGGCAATGATCAGGATGGTATTAGTAAGTTGAAGCAACATCTCTTTCAGCACTTTCAGACTAAGGATCTGGGTAGATTAAAGTATTTTCTAGGTATTGAGGTCGCTTAGTCTAGCTCAGGTAATGTGATCTCACAACAGAAGTGTGCCTAGATATTCTTGAGGTGACAGGAATGACAGTTTGTAGACCTGTTGACACTCCGATGGATCCGAATTCTAAACTTATTCCAGGACAGGGGGAGCCTTTTAGTGATCCTGTAAGATATACGTGGTTGGTTGGTAAATTAAATTACCTTATATTGACTAGACCTGACATTTTCTTTCCTGTGAGTGTTGTGAGTCAGTTTATGGATTCTCCCTGTGATAGTCATTAGGATGTAGTTGTCCGCATTCTTTGGTATATACAATCAGCTCTGGGCAAAGGCTTATTGTTTAAGGATCGAGGCCATGAGCAGATTGTTGGATACTCAGATGCTGATTGTGTAGGATCACCTTCTGATAGACATTCTACGTCTGGATATTGTGTCTTAGTAGGAGGAAATTTGGTGCCTTGGAAGAGCAAGAAACAGAATGTGGTTGCTCGGTCTAGTGCAGAAGCAGAATATCGAGGAAAGGCTATGGCCACATGTGAGCTAATTTTGATCAAACAGTTACTCAAGGAGTTGAAATTTGGTGAGATTAGCCAGATGGGACTTGTGTGTGATAATCAAGCTGCTCTTTATATTGCATCAAATCCAGTGTTCCATGAGAGAACTAAACACATCGAAATTGACTGTCACTTTGTTAGAGAAAGGATACTCTCGGGAGATATTGCTACAAAATTTGTGAAGTCGAATGATCAGCTTGCTGATATTTTCACCAAGTCCCTCACTGGTCCTCGTATTAGTTATATATGTAACAAGCTCGGTACATATGATTTATATGCACCAGCTTGAGGGGGAGTGTTAGTTTAATTGTTAAATAGTAGTAAGTAACCCTAATCCTATATGTATTAGGAGTAGGACATGTATTATATATATGGCTCATTGTATCATTGTCAATACTAATCAATAATATTTTCTCCTGTGCATTCTCACACACTTGAGCCAGTGCAAGAAAAGGATCATTGCAACAACAGAGAATGGCTTGTTTCTAAACTCTATCCTGCAAGCATGAGAGCAAAATGTGCCAACAAGAGGAAGGGTTTGAAGTCGATCGACTTCATAGCTAAAGCTAAAATATGGCTTTATATCCTCTGCAATAGGGTATCACCTTGTGGAAATGTTTCAGATGTCTCATACACCAGAGCCTTGATCATTGCATGCCTTCTAGACAGCATTCCTGTGAATGTTGGTCACTATATCCTGCGGGAGTTGAGAGATTATTTGCTAGACGACAACTCAGGGTTGATGTTTCCTTCACTAATCACAGAGTTGTGTAGGCGGGCAGAGGTTGAGGTGTGTAGTACTGATTGTTGGTTACCCGTCGACAAACCTTTCATCTATTGAGAGTAATGGGCGAGGGTAGTGCAGTAAAGAGCAAGAAGAGGGACCATTTAGGATGCTAAACTCCCAGCTTGCATCCATTCGTGACTTAGGTCATAGCTCCCTAGTGGGCCCTCATCCTCTTAGACAATGCCCGCATATTTAACCAGGGAAGAAATGGAGGCCTACCTAGATTCACAGAAAAAGCAAGTAGAGTCTCATGAGAAGATGGGAACTACTGTTGACAGACTCGAGGCAGCCTATGGCAACTTGGACAAGGCACATGCAGATCTTTAGTTAGACTTCTAAAAGGAAAAGGTGAAGAATAAGAAGAAGGAAAAGTTTATGATCAAGATGTGGAGAAGCATTAAGGTCATCTTCAAATGGGGACAGCCGGACAGGAAGATACCAGTTGGGGATAACAATGATAGTAAGGAGTATTCCTTCATGTCGATTGTTGTTGGTGATGATACAGATGATGATGAGGTTCTTCACGGCATGATTAGCCTTCCTCTTGCAGTCTACTAGTCTGATGCAGACCTCAGGGAGACCCTCAAACTACTTTTCTTTTTATTTTAATATTGTGTAGTGAGGATACTGCAATGTTTTTAGTTGGGGGTGGCTTTAGGGAGTACACTTTGTTTATATACTGATGCTTGACTTGTGCCCTTGTTGGGCTTATTCTGTTGTATGGATATTGTGTGCCCTTGTCGGGCTTGTTTCACTATTGCTTATCATGTGCTCTTGTCGAGCAAACCTTGTGATTGGTGATATGTTTGCAGATTAGTCACTTTTGTTGCTCTAATCAATTTTTCTTTCTTTATTTATTTTCTTTAGTAGTTTTTAGTTTATGTTATTTTTGTTTCTTTAGTATTAGTTGCTTTTGTTATTTTATTTTCTTTAGTAGTTTTTAGTTATTTTATTTTTATTCCTTTAGTGTTAATTTTATTTTCTTTAGTAGTTTTTAGTTTATATTATTTTTATCTCATTAGTAGTATTTTCTTGGGTTTTCTTTATGCTATGGTTCTTTCTCGAGGAATATTTTTGTGTTGAACCAGGTGATTTTTCCCTATGATGGATGGTGTGACGACTTTCTTAAGGGAATTAGTCTTGTTTTGTTATGTAGAGACTTTTGGATTATTTGGTACTAATACAATTAGTCTCTTGTATGTGAAGTGTGAATTAAGAATACCCCTCCGAAAATTTTGGTTTTAAATTAAAAAAGTAAGTTGCATGGGGAAGAATAATTTTTGTGACAACTTTTTGGCTCTTTTAATGACTCTTTGCCCACTAGTTGGCATGATATTGCTCTAGATGCTCTTATTAAGAAGTGAAATTGATCCGTCTTGATTAATTCATGTGCCATGTGTGTTAGTTTTTGTTATAAAAAATTCTTGTGTTTACTTCTATCATCTAGGACTTGCCCGGTTAGTCTTTTAATGCTAATGTTAATTATGTTTGGTTGGAGGGATGACCTTAGGCATTCTTTGCGATCTTTGAAAAAGCCTTTTTAGCCTTTCAAGCCTATCATTGCATAAATAGTATCACTAGTTTACCCCATTTGAGCATTTAACCTTTTCTTTGGCCACCTCATTACAAACCTTTACCCTTTTGTGAAATAATTCCCTCTTTTGCACCCGTCCCTCCTTGAATATTGAGAATGAGGCTAAAAGCCTAAGTTGGGGGTGTTGGTGTCAAGTTGAAAATTGGCAAGGTTGTACATTGAGGGTAGAAACATGTACCTCAAAGTTGTTCATATGAAGTTACTCAAGCTCCAAAATATAATAATTATATAAAAAAAGAGAGAAAAATATTACATATAAATATGGAGTCTTGAGAAAATTAGAGAGGTAATTTAAGGTGGTTCTATGTTGGTAATTAGATGCCAATAAGGGCTATGAGGTTTAAAAGAAGCAAAGTGCAAAAAGAAAGACAAATATGAGTAGTGTTCAAGGAGGGTGTAGTAACTTGTATCCTAAATGCTTATCTGACCCTTCCCTACACCTACATTACAAGCTTAAAAAGTCCTTATGGGATCTCCAACCGAATGTTCTTGAATAGGCGGCAAATTAAAATAAGGACAAGCTTATGGCATGATATTTTGTAACACTTGAAATTCTTTATTGAGAGTGGGTGTCTTTGTGCATTTGTCCCTTGTGTTGTTATTATAAATATGGTAATTTTGGGACTTTATTTCTTGTGAGGGCATATTAATTAGGATGGATTGGTGACATTGATGTATCACGGAAATGAGTAAATTGAGCATATGTAATAGACTAGTGCTTTTGAGTCACTTCTTGAGGCTTTTTGTTGTCACTTGATCATAATGAAATTCCTTTGCATTTCTTGAAGTTGTTTCTAAATGAGGGAGTTATTTGGTTAACATTCACATGCTTGATCCATATTATTAATACCAACCAAATCCATAAATATGGTGTTTGGTTGGAGAATGTGATTTGTAAATTATAGCAATACTACTTGTGCTTTAAATGGTAGAATCTCAATGAATTGTTGGTTTTGATTTGCTTGAGGACAAGCAAAAGCTTTTATGTTGGGAGTGTTGATGAGTGGTGATTTTACCACTCATTCTATTCTCCTTTCTTAGTTTTTGTGTCCTTTAATTATAAAATGAGGTGATTTATGGTGTGCATTGCTAGATTTTCGAGTAAATGATGCCATGAAGTGATTTGAACTAAATTGAAGCGGAGTTGAGCAAAAAGAGTAACAAAAGTGAAACATTCTTCAGTAATTCCGCATCTGCAGAACACTATTCGCATATGCGGCTTCCCATCTGAAAAGGACAAGACCGCATCTGCGGAGAGGAGTCACATGCACTGGGACCGCATCTGCAGTTAGTGATCCACATTTGCGGTATCGCTTCTACGATACAAGTTCCACATCTGCGGAGAAAGGCAATCCCCTCAAGTTTCGCATCTGCGAGTAGATGTCTGCTTTTGTGCAACCGTACCTGCGATGACTCTTCCGCAGGTGTGGCCAACGGGCTTCAGACCTGCGCAGACTTGGAAATTGATAGCTCCTCAATTCCATACCTACAAATACATGACCTAGCTGATTTTTGGATGATCTTTGGCTTATTTTCAGTCCTTAGACTAGATAGAACAAGTTTTCGAAGATGGGGTTCTTGCATACACAGTTGGTCTTGAAGATTTGAAGCTTTTGGTTGAGAATTTCTATCACAACCCAAATTGATGGACCGCGACTGACACCTGGTACCTTACTCAACCAAGTACCAACGTAACGTATCTTTCATATCACTCTATTATAGGTAAATGAACCGGAACAGAGCATGAGGTAATACAAACTTATACATATGAAGTACAGGCCATTAAGACCAAAATAGCCACTCGTGTACTGAACATGGGCCGACAAGGCCATACAATCTTTTACGTACATGACATCTGTCTACAAGCCTCTAAGAATACATAATTTTTATAAAGTCGGAACAGGGTCCCGCCATACCAAACAATACCCGTCTAAATTATACTAACCAATCAAGCAACTCCGAAGTAAATGGAGCGCACCAACATTTTCCGCTAAGATGATATCCTACTAGATGGGCTCTCGACCTATCTATCGGGACTTGCGGGCATAAAACCCAGCATCCCCAAGAAAAAAAGGATGTCAATACTAATAATGTACTGAGTATCTAAGGCACATAAATAAGTACATAATAGACATGGAAGAAACATAGAGTAAATGACTCAACCTGTAAGTCTAGATAACTCTGTAAATCATGAAATACGTATAGTGTCATGCATATGCGTATGAATGTCATGTCGTGCATAGGTACATGTGTTCATAACATCAGCAAGCCTCTGAGGGCATCCCATCATATCATCTCGGCCACTGTGGGCAAATCATGAACGTATACCAGCTGATCAGGTAGTGGTGCGTATATAATGCCATAACCTTTCCCATATCCCATATACATATATATACATACATATATATGCATATATAATGTCATCTGGTCATGGGTCAATGTACATGAATGCAATGCATGAAAAGTACGTTAATAAAATCGTTCGGAATGTCATAAGACCATTTTGCCTTTGAGTAATATCATAAAGTAAACTCTTTTCAACTTTCATATTTTTCTGAGACCCATGAACAGATGATAAAATATTATGATACATGAAAATTCAAGAACATAGATATCACTAATACTTCTATGAATAGAGTCATTTATGAAATTTGTGCATTTGCTCGTTTTGTTTGTGTCGTATAGATCATGCCAAAAGAAAGAAGGGATAGCACAAACATACCTGAACCGATTCTCCTGACAACCCCTTTAACACCGTTGATTGCAACAATACGTAACAGCGGATTGAAGTAGGGGAAAATCCATGAAATCATACGTTACTGAATTCTTGAAAGTTCACATTATTGAATAATGTAACCTCACATTTTTTGAAGAATGAAATCTTCATATTGTTATGTTTTTAGCGTTTTGGTTGGAGAGTTGAATTTTAGGTGTAAGAGTTAAATTTTATTTTGACTAAAAATGATCTAAGCTTTTGAAAGACCAAGGTTTTTAAAATGAACAGGCCTTTCTTGTAACTCTTTAGTGGCTTACAGGTTATTAGCCACTAAGCACATATGAGTAATTAGTCATAGGTTTGAATAGTGGCCTGCTGCCATGTGGCAAGTGGGGTATTAATCTTTACCCACTTATTAGTTAATTGGGTAATATCACGTTACCCGATAATTAATCAATTACCCGCATAATTTAAAAATTGCCCCAAATTACTTAAAATTCTACTTATTTTTAATATACCTTTTATATATTATACTACCGTGGTCATATGGTATCTTATATGGTACTAGTTCATAATTATTGGGTATTATTGCTCGACCCATATTTTATCCCAAATGCCAAACTTGGACGAACACTCATTTTCTTTGACTTGCTTCCCCTTTCACCTTCATGAATTTACTCATCACTTATGAAATAGCATAATCCTTATGATCTCCAAATAATCTTTTACTTGGACTGATGTCAATTACCTTACGACAAATTCAACGTACAATACTACAAGGTGCGACATCGTCGTAATTTGGTACTGCGAAGCGTAACATCATCGTAATATAATACTGCATGATGTAATAGCGACGTAATATTGCGGGGCGTAACATCATTCCCCCCTTTGGAACATTCGTCCTCGAAAGTTGGCTGATGCACTTATCATTTTCATAACCCATAGCTCTTGCGAATACTTTAATATTTTCCTTTTCATTTAGGCAAATGTTCTTAGAATAAATCCAAAGGCCGAGGCATTCCCCCCTTTAGGTTTCGTTCCCATTCCATGACTTGTGATCGACTTCCTTATATTCTCGCAACCGTTGCTACCTCCTATTATGCAGCCTCTACGATACTGACCTTGTCAATGTGCCTATGCGACTTTTCTCCTTTTCCTTAAAGTTTTAGCGAATCTCTAGGCCTTACTTTGTAAATATATACAAGGCTTAATAAGATACCCCTTTGGGCATCTATAGGTGTACTGAAGTTCTTCGTTCGGTACTTTTGTAGAACTTGTGAATATAGCTACATCTTATTTCATAAACCATGTTATCTATCTGCATGATTTTTACTGCATCCAGGTAGGTCATACTATACCATAACTCTTACCTCGATTTATCGCTGGGGAGGTCTGCTACCAAATTCTAGCTCACTCTTGTTGCTTATCCCCTATGTATAAGTCCTTGTCCTTTAATGCCCCTACTACTGTTCATCTTAAAAATGACGACATAATCTCAGCTCATACTTTGTGACTTTTGTCCATCCATTATGATTTGCCTCAATATTGATCTACGATATACCACTAATAACTTGAAACTTCTTACGTAATACCTTGACACTTGGGCTTACGTTGCATCGAGGAATATTTGAAGATATTTCCATAATCATAGTTCATAGTATCTCGATGTGATTCACCTTATGGAGTATTCTAATCTCGTGCCGTCTGCGAAATATTTCCTCCTTCTCCCCCTTTTTTTGCAAATCACTATTCAATCGAAGGCCCAAACGTCATCCTTTATCTATTGCAATCACATCTTTATTTCACTACCAGTGCATCATCCCATCTATTCTAAATGCTACTAGTCTTAGAATCCTTTGAGTTTATTTAGTCCGTTAGCTCTTATTGATTTAATGGGCTTAATCTTGAGGACTTATCCATTTTCATCACCTTCTCACTTGTCCTCTTCTTATCCTTACTCTTGTCTTTCTAAAACCTTGTTGATCTATCATACTTTAGCTTGCGATCGATTCCCTTATGCTTTTCTAAACATCACGCAAGACATCGCATCACTTTTAACTCTTCTTTTACTCTCCGATTAGACCTTTCGGTACTTAGAAACCATAGGCTAGAAGGTATGCCACTGACGATGCTTCTATCATTCCTGGGTATTGAGTCTCAGCGCTTCTGGCCTTCTATCTGAAGTATGGACTATTCACAACCTTCTGCATTTGAGTATATCGTATGTTGTTCACCTTTACCTTACTTATCTTAAAGTCACATCATATCTTTTATCTCTTTCATGACCTCTTTTACACATAGGTATAATCACACCCACAACTTGAAGCTCTCTTATAATACATGCACCACTGGTGCATACACAATCCGGTGGTAGCTCCATACTGGTACTTTTCTAACTGGCTCTATCATAGAGCCATTATACAATATGGCTATTGTACTATTTCTCTTGTACTATTGATATTAAGAGTGATTCTACAATGTTCTTAATCATGATGCTTGTAACTTTCTGGGTCCAATAAGCAGACTCTTAATTTACTTAGTTGATGTAACTCTTTAGTTTCCTCTTCCTTCTCATTGGCCTTTATGTCGGCTTGAGTTATCTCTCGATCTGTGGTTCATGGTATTAGTTATTTTGTTTAGCCTTTCATGGGCGCTGAGGAATATACATGATACAATCCTTTAACAATTTAATATTTCGTCTAAATCTAGGATCAATTCTTTCTTTTAACGTATATCATAATCTTCTACGGCTGTATTTGTTGCATGTATAAAACTCCGAACCCTTAAGTGCATTCATAACGTAACCCACTCTAGATCAATGATCGAATAATTTCTTTCCTTCCATCTTAGCTTTCTTTCAACGTAAGCTATTACTTTTCCTGGTCTTTCTGCCCCCTTGTTGCGTCCATACTTAGCTTATCTTAGTGCCCACACTTGCCAGAGTTTTCATACAACTCATATGATCTCAAATGTTACTTTTAATTTTTATTTCCCCTTCATTAGCCATGGTAGGTGACACTTGCCTTTGGAATGCTTACAATGTTGTTGCGAGATTGTTGTTACACGACCATTTCCTCTTTAGGTCATTGTGCTTAAGTTGAAGCCTTCTTTCTTATCTCCTCAGCTAGTCTTTTGTTGTACTACTTAGGGAGAACACTTGACTCTCGTAAAGCTGTGAGCTTATTACGGACCTTTTTGATGTCCTTACTTGTTTATAATAATCCGTAGTTGCTTACTTCCATGCCCTTGTGCTTGTATGGTTGCTTCTGAACTGATATTTTGACTGCCTTCCCAGTGGCACTTTCTTTTATCCTCGTAACACTCATACGGTACCTTTAACTACCCCGACTCTTGTTTGAATAAATCTCAAGTATTATAATGACATTCTTCGGGGGTGAATTCTCCATGTTGGGTTTTACTATGTTTTTCTTACACGATCTGCTGACTCTTCTATAACCTCATGTTTAGCCATAACTGGGATCTTCCTGATCAATTACTAACTACTCATTGGCCCATTCTCATATCAATATTCCTCATAATCTTTCTTGGGTTATTTCCTTTGTCTTAACTCACGTCTTACACTGGCTCCTTATTTATTAATAACCGCTCGGCCAGGAACCTTTACTTCCTCTCCTTGACGTCATGCTTGCACAATATTCTTGAATCGTGGTGTATCTGTAAGATTTGGATAAGTGCCATCTCATTCCTTTTTCATTTTTATCACATTCTTCCTGTCACGACCCAAACCGATGGGCCATGACGGGCACCCGGTACTTTACTCAACCGAGTACCAACGTTAAGTATCTTTCTTATTACATCATCATATACACGTGACATACAGGCCTAATCGGCCAACATGATCATTTATAAATTCAAAACATAGGCCGACAAGGTTGTACAATCTTTCACGTACATGACATATGCCTACAAGCCTCTAAAAGTACGTAAATGTCATAAAGGTCGGGACAGAGCCCCGCCATACCAAACAATACATGTCTAAATCATGCTAACCAAACACACAACTCCAAAGCAAATGGAGCGTACCAACATCTTCCACTGAGCTGATAGCCTACTTGGAGGGCTCTCAACCTGTCTGTCTGGACCTGTTCCTTAAATTATTTGATTGAAGTGAAGCTTCTACTTCCGTGAAATATGTTGGAACGAGAAAACGAAGCTTCTACTTCTAAAATTAGAATGAACTTTGCTTGAATTTTGTTGGAGTTGGACTAATTTTCTTCAATTGAAGCCTTTTCTTTTTAATTGAAATGTTTCTGCCTCAACATTTCTTTTGAACCAAGGACAGCAATGATTTTGATAATTGTTAATGATAGAATGTCTTTGTTTTAACCCCAAGACAAATGCTTTTAAGTCTTATTTTGATAAGACTTCAAGTTATGTTACTGCCACCTACTCAATATTCCATATGAGTCATCCTTAAGTAGTGGCCTTTCTGCCATATTTTCTTGGGGAAGGGATTTAATCTTATCCGCTTATTAGTTAACCGGGTAATGTTTCATTACCCGATAATTAATCTGTTACCCGCATAATTTAAAAATTATCTCAAATTACTTAAAATTCTATTTATTTTCAAAATACTTCATATATACTTTATATATTACACTACCGTGGTCATATGGTACCTTGTAAGGTACTAGTCCATAAATACCGAGTATTTTAGTTCGAGCCGTATTTTATCCCAACATGCCATACTTGGACGAAAATTCGTTTCCTTTGACTTGCTCCCCCTTTCATCTTTACTAATCACTTGTGAAATAGCATAATCCTTATAATCTCCAAATAATCTTTTACTTGGACTGATGTCAATTACCTTACGACAAATTCAACGTACAATACTTCAGGGTGCAACATCGTCGTAACTTAATATTGCGAAGCATGACATCATCGTAATGTAATACTGCTGGGTGTAACACTATCATAACTTATTACTATGAAGTGTAACATTACCGTAATATATTACTGCTTAGCGTAACATCATTGTAATATATTACTACAGAGTATAACATCGACGTAATACTACGGGGCGTAACACTTCCTTTACCATTCCATAGTCACTAGAACCACTAAATTCTGACTTAATGCCACATCAATCCATATTCCCCCCTTTAGGGGTGTACTAAGAGCTGAAGCCACGAGGATCTACTTATAGATGTTTTACCTCTTCATCTTTGGCATTGTTTCACAATATCAATGATCCTTACTCGCCTTGTGGCAATCTTTCTATACCAAGGATGACAAATTCCCTTACTCTCGAGGGTGACACTTAATGTAACTGGTACAATACAGTCCCTTAAGCTTAACTTTGCTAACATTTCTTGCTTTAGGGAAGTGTTTTCCAGAATGACCATTCTCTGAATTTCCCATAAATCTTCTTCTGTTGTCCATTCTACTATCGCCGGAATGAAATTTGAAATTCTCACGATGCCGACTATTATCAAATCACCCAGTTCCTAATTCATGTTTAGTTTATCTTGTTCAGCAATCCATACTGGTTTCTATTACTCTAGGGTCTAACTTTTCCTTTTGTTAATCACGTTAGAGTCGCTACCTTATTTCTCGAAATGAGGATATGACTGTATGGCCTATACTCTCTTGTTGTCTTAAGGCCCATCACCTCTCGTCTCTTTTTTCATTTGACTATAGATTCTATAACACTCTACTATTGTCATCCATGTATCACATCTCGCTTATAATGTTTTATTATCCCTCTTCGTACTTCTCTGCTAATATTTCTATTTATTATTTCATCCTGAAAACTTTAACAAGACATTCTTTCGCTTTTTACCTTGACTTGCTCCATCTACTGGCTCTTTGGGCTGCCTAACATTCTCCCTCTACTAGGGACAGAGCCATACTAAGGTAATATTTATCCCTTCAAGGTTTCCAGTTCCTATCTTTGTAGTACTCATATCTAGCTGTACTATTTTAGTGTGCACCATCTGGGTGTCTCACAAAGAGATATATTAGCATATTTACAATATCCTTCGATAATGTCAAATAACACAAGCAATCCATTCACTAATTTGGATTACCCTAACCCTAGCCGGATCTTGACATCCCATCCTTCTCTTAACTATACATGTTAGCCCCTATATGGCATAACTGAAATGGGTGTGACCAATTGTACATGCCTCTGTTACTATTGAATATTACACAAAAAGCTTATGTTCCTCTACGTGAATTATAAATACTGTTAACCTTCATTAACTGGGCGCCTTGTACCCTTCTTCATCTTGCGTCCTTTTCTTGTTGAAGCTTCTATTTATCTTCTCAATCTCTTGTTGCCTTTCACCATAAATGTGGATAGGCATTCTTTCCTTAAGGCTTCTTATCAGGAAGCTTACACCTTTCAGTACACCCATGATCTGCTAATGACCTCACATTTACTTATCATAAGCAAGATGCAAAATCGAGTTCCTCTAAATCATATATTCCACAGCTATATCTCTTATCGATCGTCTTTCTGAATGTAGGCATCGTCTTATTACGAATAGAAGTTCGGGACTTGAATTCTTATAAGTGAGATCTACCACACGATCTAGAGTAAGAAGAAAGAGTTACAGTCCTAAATGCCCTGTAGCCTCCTGCTTATGTGTGTGCTGCATGACACACCCATAAACAAGACTCTACTAGACACGGCATGCAGACTCCCTAGGACAGAACTGCTCTGATACCACTTTTGTCACAACCCAAACCGATGGGTCGCGACTGGTACCTGGTACCTTACTCAATCGAGCACCAACGTAATGTATCTTTCATATTATTATATCACAGGTAAATGAACCGGAGCAGAGCATGAGGGAATACAAACTTATACCATATGAAGTACGGGCCTATAAGAACAAAATAGCCACTCGTGTACTGATCATGGGTCGACATGGCCACACAATCTTTTGCGTACATGACATCTGTCTACAAGCCTATAAGAAAACATAATTTTTATAACGGTCAGAACAGGGTCCTGCCAAACCAAACAATACCCGTCTAAATTATACTAACCTATCAAGCAACTCCGAAGCAAATAGAGCGCACCAACATCTTCCACTGAGCTAATAGCCTACTTGGACGGCTCTCGACCTGTCTATCGGGACCTGCGAGCATGAAAGACAACGTCCCAGGCAAAAAGGGACGTTAGTACAAATAATGTACCGAGTATGTAAGGCACATAAATAAATACATAACAGACGTGGAAGAAACCTAGAGTAAATGACTCAACCTGTAAGTCTGGATAACTCTGTAAATCATGAAATACGCATAGTGTCATGCATATGGGTATGAATGTCATGTCGTGCATAGGTACATGTGATCATAACATCATCAAGCCTCTGATGGCATCCCATCATATCATCTCGGCCACTGTGGGCAAATCATGAATGTATACCAGCTGATCAGGTGGTGGTGCGTATATAATGCCATAACATTTCCCATATCCCATATACATATATATACATACATATATACACATACATATATACGCGTATATAACGTCATATGATAATGGGTCAATGTACATTAATGCAATGCATGAAAAGTACGTTAATAAAATCTTTCGAAATGTTATAAGACCATTTTGCCTTTGAGTAATATCATAAAGTAAACTCTTTTCAACTTTCATATTTTTTCGAGACCCATGAACAAATGATAAAATATTACGACACATGGAAATTCAAGAATATAGATATCTCTAATACTTCTATGAATAGAGTCATTTATGGAATTTGTGCATTTGCTCGTTTCATTTGTATCGTATAAATCATGCCAAAAGAAAGAAGGGATAGCCTGAACCGATTCTCCTCACAATCCCTTTAACACCCGTTGATTGCTACAACATGTAATGGTGGATCGAAGTAGGGAAAAATCCATGAAATCGTACGTTATTGAATTCTTGAAAGTTCACATTATTGAATAATGTAACCTCACATTTTTTGAAGAATGAAATCTTCATATTGTTAAGTTTTTAGCGTTCTGGTTGGAGAGTTAAATTTTGGATGTAAGAGTTAAATTTCATTTTGACTAAAAATGATCTAAGATTTTGAAAGACCAATGTTTTTAAAATGACCAAGCCTTTCTTGTAACTCTTTAGTGGCTTATATGTTTTTAGCCACTAAGCACATATGACTAATTAGTCATAGGTTTGAATGGTGGCCTTCTGCCACGTAGCGAGTGGGGTAGAGATTATTAATCTTTACCCACTTATTAGTTAACTGGGTAATGTCCCGTTACCCGCATAATTTAAAAATCACCCCAAATTATTTAAAATTCTACTTATTTTTAATATATATTTTATACATTATACTACCTTGTTCATACGGTATCTTACATGGTACTAGTTCATAATTATCGGGTATTTTCGCTCGACCCATATTTTATCCCAAATGCCAAAATTGGACGAACATTCTTCTTTGACTTACTTCCCCTTTCACCTTCACGAATTTACTCATCACTTGTGAAATAGCATAATCCTTATGATCTCCAAATAATCTTTTACTTGGACTGATGTCAATTACCTTACAACAAATTCAACGTACAATACTACAGGGTGCGACATCGTCGTAATTTGGTACTGTGAAGCGTAACATCAACGTAATATAATACTGCATGACGTAATATTGACGTAATATTGCGGGGCATAACAATTTCTTACCCATTTATGTTCATTTCTTCATTTCCTTTCTTTGAATTGTATATCTAAGTGTGTAGTATTTTTTCCAACACTTGAGTCTTGTTTATGAGAATATTCATGTTTAAAGTTTGGATTAATTATCTTATTGTGCTTATGTATTGAATGATTATTATTATAAAGTGAGTTATTATTTCTTTAATTATTCTTGTTCTTTAATGTTTCCAAAGGGATTAGCTATCCCTAGGACTCGCCCATTCACTTCAAAGTTAATTTTGGGAAAGATTAATTGGGGTTGGAAAAAATTAATTAACAAGAACTTGAGGCTTTAACCCTCACTTTATATCCATATTTGGGTGTGCTTAATCTCTTAATTGTCTTAGGGATAAGTCAGTTAGGAAGTCTTGTTAGTCTTCGGAAAAAGCTAATATAGAATTATTACCCGAGGCTAATTAACATAAACTCTCTCATATTTATAAAATCGTAAAGTACATTGGATCGTTACTTGAGTGTAACTCCCCGTGTATCCATACTTGAAGTCATTGATTATTTTACTTGCTTTCTAGGCTAGTTTACATTTTCGTATTTAGTTATAAACATTTCCTAAAAACCATTCTAAGTTTTTGGCATTGCATAACAAGTGATAATTCTCTCACATGCCTAATCACCTACATATTGTTCTCTGTGGGATTCGACCCCGACTCATAGTTGGGTAAATTATATTGCATACAACCGTGTCCATTTATTTTTTAGTAGTGGATTTGGACGTCATCAGCTGGATCGGATTATAAAGGTCTAGGCCATTTGGTATCTTTGATGCGTCCGATGGCAGATACGACGGCGGCGGCGGCGGCAATGTTGAAGCTGTATTCTGATAACCTCGATGCTTCCTTGGGCCCGATCGGCGTGTCGAACCCGTTTTTGCTTATGAGTCCCCGATTATTTTGATTGATCGTTTTTCCTTTCACTTCTCATAGGATTTAGCCCAGACCCACTGCCTCTTTGGTCTCCTCTGTATGGTCGATATCAATCCTTGTCCGGTCTTGGTTCACGATCAATGTCTCTCTTGACTCTGCCGGCAGCTCTGACGGGATAAACGGGACCCGGAAGGGGCCCCAATTGATCATCTTCAACCTTAATTTTAGATTGGTACCAGTTATGCACGTTGGCCCAAGTAACAGCTAGATATTCCATCAAATTTTGTTTTAACTACTATGAAGCCACCGAGCTTCAAAAAAATTGAGTCCCTAGGTGAAGGTTTGAACGGCCCAATCATCAGCGACCGGTGGTAGGTCCATCCGTTACATCTGAAATCGGGACACGAACTCTTTGAGCATCCTTCTATTTTACTTTGAAAAGGTCTAACTTCTCGGTCTTGACCTTGATAGCCCCAGCATGCGCTTTCACAAAATAATTTGCAAGCATAGCAAATGAGTCAATAGAATTAGGAGGAAAGTTATGATACCATATTATTTACTTTAAAAATGGTAATTACAATTAGATTTGATTTTGTGATTCTAAAAATACGTGATTTACTTTAATACTAGTTGTAAGGCAATAGATGCTAAATGTGAGTAAGGAAAATGAGATAAGAACTTGAGAATAGTAAGTTAAGCAAACCAAATAGCCGTAAATCGTGGTCTTGAGTTGGCCTACTCTGGCCTCGAGGTTAAGCTAATGAGCTCGACCGGAGACGATCGATGAAGGACTAACAGTTCTGAGGACCTTACTAATGTCTCTTTATGATCAATGATGAGTAAAAATGAGGAATAATTAATGAAATGCAATAAATGTAAGCAATAAAAGCAAAGGAAAGACAATGGAGAATGTTTAAGTTAGAGAGCAGAGAATGTTCTTGTTCTTGTATTGAATATCATGTGTGCAAGAAATAACAAGGGTCCCCTTTATATAAGAGGAGGAATCTCAACATGGTACATGTATAATTATTACAAAGGAAAGTAGCCGGTACAGCTACTTAAAGGTCCAGTACGGACTCGTACTATTCTTGCAGGCGTTGTCAGCTTTGATCACGCGCCTTGGGAATTTTCCACTTGTAAATGACAGTAAGGGGAACCCTCAGGGTCAAACATCGAGCTACACCTCGAGCCTTCTGGGATGTTGAACGTCCTATCGATCATAAAATCGGACTCTCCAATTTTAGCCGTGTACAGATAGTCCCCGTGTTTCTTAGAGTGAAAATGATAAGAAACGGTCTTGAATTCTTGCCTCTTCAATACATCTATCATGATGTCAGTTGCGCCATATCAAGTGATTGACGTGACAAAAGGGTGTCTAAAGATCGCACCCATACAGCCTTTGAATTGTTTACACCGGTTGGCTACCGTTTGGCCGGCTCCATCATACATGATTGGCCTCTATAAATACTCCTTCCTTCGCCCCTTGTTTTCCACTGCATCATTAAGCCTTTGAAAGAGTTCTTCTTACTTCTATCTTGTGTTCTTTCTTTAATTACAATCTCTTCTCCCCTTTGAAACTTTTTTGACAAGAATAGCGAAGACTTCCATCTCTATCCCTTAGAAAGATGTGCCTCTCTCTTCTTCACGCTCTTCTAAGGGTAAGGCAACAGTACCCCCTCTTCTTGCAGAATGCATCCCAGGACCCTGCGAAATGATCTCCAATTTCAAGGTCGACAAGCCTTCTTCAAAGTCGGGGCAATGCGAACCCATGTCCTGATATATTAGTTTAGTAGCAGACACCGAGAAGGTGAAGACTGACTGCTGCTGGGAGACGAGGTCCTGGTGGAGATCCTTTCTCGAGGAGAAGATATAATGACATACAAGGCTGGCTTCCTTAGTGTGTATACCTATCCATTTACTCTTGGCCCGATTGAGCCATCACTGCCTTCAATAGATCCCGTGATCCTCAACTTCCACGAACGATACCGAGTGACTCTCGACCAAATTCATCCGTCGTTTTGGCGCATTGTTTACATGATCGGGTATTTTGTGAACATGATTAAGAGGATGCCCTTCACCCTCGACTACTTGATCAAAATGTACAGTCCCCGACTCCTTCGAGGAGGCCTGCTTAAGCTTCGATGTCGGGCCTTGAAAACCTCTTTTGCTTGTATTGATGAGGTTATGGATGAAAGATGGATGAGCCATTTTGTCCAAGTTAGGACTTCGGACCTAATCCCAGTGGAGAAGATGTCGTTCCCTGAAAGATAGAACAAGAAACGTAAGTAGATACGCTGATTAAGTATTTTCTTTTCCTTTGGGATCAATTTCCCCATGAACTGACTCCCTCTGCCAATGCAGCTGACGTGGTGTACCCTAGCGCGGTTAGAGATCTTTCGATCTGGGTTGGTCAGCTAGACTCGACTTGCCTATATGTTGAGCGTGTGTGGAACGACCTGTCTAGGGCTCGATGGGAGGCCAAGAACCATGGTGAGCCCTTACTTCTGCTGCAATTGAATTTCTCAGAAGGAACAACACTGATTGCGCCCTTATTTCCTGCATTTATATTTTGCATTTGTGCAGGATTGGGAGAGGCCTCCTTGATGAGAGAAGCACCGCCTGGGGAAGCGGATACCCCGAAATCCGACAAAGAGAAGAGAAAACAAAGGGAATCGTCGACTGAGCCTTCAAAATCCAAGAAGGCTAAAGTGGAAAAACCTAAGGCTGATTCAGCAGACTTAACTCCAGAAGTATTGGGGAGTCCCCGAGCTGAAGGCGAGGATAAAAATGATTCCTCGGCAGCACTCGAGGGAGGAGAAAACCTGATCGTCCCTCCTATTGCTGAGCCAGTGGCTTCTAAATTGGAACTTGATATTGTTGTTGCCCTACCTAGGGCTGAAAAGGCCTTTGAGGATGTATCGGGTAATGTCCCTGGGCTGGTTGATAGCCAAAATATTCCTCGAGCTAAGGTGCATTTGGTAGGAGGTTCGGAGGAACCCGGTTCTGAAGCTCTTCAGAGAAAAGAGACAGCCCTGATTGATCCAGTCGGGGTTATTGAAGTTAGTGATTCCCCTCCTAGACCAACTTTACTCCTAGGGAGATGCAGGATACCTAGAATAAAGAACTTTCCAATGTGGGGGCGCCCATCGATGCGTTTAAAAGGCCTTTAGCTGCGGTTGAGAAAAAACTTGAGCTCGACACCTCACTTATTTTCAGTGAGATGGATAGGCTCTACGAGCAGGTAAATTTTTGCAAATTCTGCTCGGTGTCCTGATCTTTATCTTTCTAACTTTGTTTCTTTCATGGTTCCAGTCCAAGGTGCTTTATAATCAGACCTTTGCCAGGTTTCAAGCCGAGTTGACTCACTACGAGGGTGAGCGCAGGAAGCTTACCTCGAAAGCTGATGAGCATAGAGCTCCTTTTACCAAGAAGGAGGAGGAACTCTTTGGCCTTCGAGATTGTTTGGGGGCAGCGTCCCGAGAGAGGACTCATCTCACTTAGTAGGTTATGTAGTTTCTATTTTTTTTCTACATGCTTACTCGACTTTAGTGTTTTAATGCCTTTGGGATGATCTATGCAGCTTGAGAAGAGGGATATTCTAATGAGGGAGGAACTCCAAGCCAAAGACTCTGAAATTCTCGAACTCAAACGGCACGTGAGTGAGATAGCCTCTGAGAGAGATACCCTTCAGGGGAAAGTGGTCTCAGTCAGACATCAACTTCATGACGCGAGGGTGGAGAGCAATAAGTATAAAGAACTTCATACTGAGTTAGTTGTTGTGCTACCCGGGATCAAGGCTGAGGTCGAGGCGCTCGTATCCTCGCACAAAGAGGATGATATTGCTGCAAATGCTCAGGCTAGGAAGGTGTCCAAGGGGGATGAGCTGCAATTCACTCGAGCCATAGAACATGACCGGTTAGAGTCTCAGAGGTAGGATCTCGAAGACATACGTGCAGGGGGCATCTATTTATCTGCTGAGATCGAGAGGGTGAAGACCCTAGAACAGGAGGTTGCGGCCCATCTTTCCTCTGGAGGTAAGTCGAGCAGTGTCTCGAAAGATGATGAAGGCAAAATCCCTGAAGGGGAAGGGGCCATTGACGACTTGGGGGTCGTGGCCGGAGCTATTGAAGGCACAACCTCCGAGGGAGCCGTTGAAGGCACAGCCCCGGTGGTAGATTAGAGTTTTTCTTGCTTTCTCCCCTATAAGGGCTTTAGGCATAGGCCTTGTAAATGCACCCTTGTGAACTTTCAACATATATGAAAAAAGCCTTTTGATTTTCATCATTTCTTATTTTTCCTTTGCTTTTTAGGTATAAATTGCGATGTTTGTTGACAATTGGTCCGAGATTTTGGACCTTGGGTTAAACCTTGTTCCTTATATTGTGGTATCAGAGCCAGCCCATCCTTTCGGAGGGAGGAACAGTTTACAAAATATGTCTGAGTCATTTCCATCGTCCTCTTCCCTAGCAAAAATGAATATGTCTCCTACTCTATATAAAACTTTGTCCAAAAAATATGATTACCTCTATGAAGTAGATATTCTACCCGATAAACAAAAAGTATCCTCCACTGAACTACCCCTCATAAACCCCTACTCATCTTTCGCCAAAAAATCATTTGCACCCTGGACCCAAATTCGTTCCTTAGTCCAACACAGACCAAAAGGAGTTAAAGAATATGGTGTTGCCTCAAAACTTGACCAGCATCCTATTCTTGCCACTCGAGAGGAACAATTTAT
This sequence comes from Nicotiana tabacum, assembly GCF_000715075.1. Lineage (NCBI taxonomy): Eukaryota > Viridiplantae > Streptophyta > Magnoliopsida > Solanales > Solanaceae > Nicotiana > Nicotiana tabacum. The sequence goes on from NC_134101.1 coordinate 105,737,033, forward strand.
CACTCTTCAAATCCCAGATGATTTTCCTAGACAATTGAGAGATCATGATTTTACACATATCCATTTTGGTACTATCCGAATCGCTTTAACATATCACGGAAGAAAAGGTCAACCTGTTGTAGCTTGACTTTCTCTTATAGATACTTGGAGTACCAACATGAAAATTTGGGTACTGCAAAAGTTACCCTAAATGCTGGGACCGTCTTCATAACTATCTTTCCAAATTTCAACATGTCCCTTCATGATCCATACTTAACCGAAGCTCTAAAAATCCAAGTCCAAATCCAAGGAGCCCCTCAAGCCAAAGATTCCATCCAAGCCACTTTTCATCACCAAATGGCATGGCGAGTCCAAAATCATGCCATGGATCTTTGCCTTCCCGGAGAAGAAAATGAGTTACTCCTAAATATTGATGCTACCAAAGGAAACACCATGTGCACCCAAATACCCAGACAAATTTCCAGAGATGAACTTATCAAAATTCTTCCTGATTCCTGGATCACAAATTATGAAAAGTTAAGAGAACCGGAGGAATCTTTACAATCTAGTGAACCAACTTTTACCAAAAGCAATGACAAAACCGTTTGCATAATCTTTGACCATTCCATCTCAAAAAACCCAATAAAACCATCTTCTCTTGCCAAATGATTTAACCCAAAGATACAAAAAATACATACCCTGAACCTGATGGAGAATTCTTTTGGAATATACAAAGCATCATAGAAGAACATGACTGGTGTCAAAATTTTGACAAAGAAGGAAAAAGGACTTGGTTGTTCAAATACCCCTTTACGGGACACTGCCCTTGGGATCTTGATTGTGACTGTCAAGATTGTTTGAAAGATCCAATTAGAGAATATGATGAATAACACCAGTGTCATTGGGAAAGGTTCGGCCTCAACAAAACCAAACCAAAATCCAAGAAAAAAGGTAAACCACTGAAAAACAATTTCGAGCCAAATATGAAAATAAAGATCCTTCAATTGGCTCATTAAGTCGTCCAGGTAAATATGAATTTCTTGTCAGTTACAAACCCTAGGAATGACCAAAATTACCAGAGAAATTCACTCCAAGTTGGGAGAATAGTGAAACCACACCTAAACCTAAATCACCATCAGCTCATACCCCAGAATCCAAAAAGCCACCTGAATCTGAAACTTCACCAACTCAAAAAACCATAAATCTCATACAACCACAGATATTCATGCTAAGTCCTTCAAGCTCCAGTCATACCCAAGATTTTCCTTCACTTCAACCTTTTGAAAAAGAGGGTATAAGCCATGCTCCAAAAATTCCCAAGAAAAACATAGTGCTACCTACTGGAGAAAAACCCCCCAACAAGTGACATCGAAGCAACAATGAACTGGCAATCAGAAAACTCCATCTGCCAAAACAAGGTACTGAGCAACATTGGCAACACCATAAAGAACGTGGCCCATACACAAAATAAAATGATGAGCAAAGTGGAAACAATTGAGAAAAAGATAGAACAGACATCGTCTCACCATGCTGGACTAATCAAAGCCTTGGAACAAAGATTGGCAAATTTACAATATGAGATTTGTCTGCCAGGAACTTCACTTTTCCAGTTCTTCCAACAACAACAAAAGGAGACGATTTCCATCAAAGAACAAATTCAACTTCTGAGAAATGACCACTTTGAGCCACATAAAACCCCAGTTTTCTCCTCAAAACCTACTTTCTTCCCTATGTCTCCACAAGCATATTCCCCACCTAAATTAGACTACACCTTTTCTTCTTTTCCATTTACCTCACAAAATCCAATCTCTTTCACCCAACCCTTAAAAGAAGAACATGATTTTGATATCACAAAAATGGTTTGGGAAAGGAAAGATGCCCTTGCAGCACAGAAACAAACCAAGAAAAGGTGAGACCAAGGAGAAAGTTCAAAAGGGTGCAACCCCGAAAATCTGATGATTTCTGACCATAAGGCTCCCGACCTCTATGTCTCCTAGCCAAGATACATATCAGAAGAAGATACTCCATGGTCGGAATCTCTAAATTCATCAGACGATGAAACAATGGAAGATAGCTCTCAATCAAGCAATGAATCCACAACAAACTCTTCCGAAGATGACAATCCCCCAATATTTGTAAACCATCCAAGAGACCCAGAAGTATCTAAAGTAGATGAGGAACAAGAAGGCATGACAGATGAGCCAATCCCAAAAAGAAGATATGAGCCCATGGCGTCAAAACAAGTTGGAACTGGCTTCTACACTTTCACCTTAGATGACGTCAAGGTTTCAAGATGGCCTCAAAGGATCCAAGACTTCTATACTTGGATGGTGACCAAAAATTTGGTGGAACGAGAAAAGTATATCAACCTATCATAACTCACTTCACGGTTCTAAGGAATCCTTAAAGATTGGTGGAACTCGCTTGGAGTTCAAGACAAAAATACTTTTCTTACTTCCCAAGATTTTGCCTTCAACATCAGGATCCTATATGAAGTTTTCTGCGGAGATACTGGCCAAAGACAGGAGAAAATGCGAAGACAACTCTTCGAGATGAAGTGTGTTTCATTCGACAGAAATGACATTGATAGACATTTTCAAAAAATGGAGAAAATATACTTCGAAATCGGAGGAGACATCAATCTAAAGCAAGCCTTTGTCTCTTCCCTTCCAAAGTTGTTGGCAAGCCAAACCATGACCATCATTGAAGAAAAGTTTCAGTCCATAACAATCCCACAAATTGGTTACATTCGGCAAGCTATTTTCGTCGCATTGGATGACATTTGTACAAAGCGCTCAGCCCTAAAGAAAATTATCCAGCACAATCCAGCACTTAACAAGGCATGCCGCAAATCTGATCTAATCACCGGATCAGGATGCTATGCGAAGGAAAGAATTTAGGAGGTTTAGATGGCCAAGAATTCCAAACGGGAAATCAAGGTCCAAGAGACGCACAAAACATTTCAAATGCAGAAGGCCGGAAATTTTCAAAAGAATAACAGATGCTTTATTTGCCATAAGATTGGACATTTTGCAAAAAATTCCCAATCAAGAAGATCTGTCAAACTCCTTGAAGAGATTGAAGATTACACTGGCATACATCTTGGAAAAGAGGAGGACCTTGAATCCATATTCTCTGTGGATGATGAACCTAATGAAGAAACTTTATTCTCTCTTGATATCTATGAAGATCAAGGCAATGATCAATACCAAATTTCAGAACCAGTGATCGAAGCCCAAGAGGAGATTAATGCTCTCGCAGTCATTCCTCAAGTAGAACTCAAAGTCTATTCATCCAAATGGGATAAACCAACTCGAGTTATTGCTTTCATCGACACCAGAGTTGCTTCTTCACTCATAAATCCTGTTGTTCTCCCTGAAAATCAATGGGTGCCAAATTTTAGAGACTTCAACACTGCATCAAATGCAATCTTGACCACAATTGTCATTACAAAGCACCCGGTCACAATTGAGTTCTTTCCAGGGTTGAAGTACAGAACCAAGCTGCTAGGATCTGATGTACCAGGAAAGGATCTTATTATTGGATTCGACATTTACAGACAACTTAGAGATCAACTCCAGATCAAGGCTAACGAGATAGCTTTTAAAAAGTAGTTCAGACCTTATTTTGAGATTCCAAGGCTATTCCAGATCACCAACGATGAACAAATCAAAGAGATTGAGCAAAACCTCATTGAACATTCATGTGCTGAATCCCACAAGCAATTCATGAAGAAAGGGAAATGCCCGTTATGGAAAAACGAAGAGTTTTTTATCAAGCTCCCTTTTAAGAAGAATGAAAATATCAATCCAACAAAAGCCAGCCATTCAGGGATGAATCCAGATCATCTTTAGCTTGCAAAGAAAGAATGTGAAGAACTTTTGGAATTTGATCTGATAGAGCCATCAAATTCACAATGGGCATGTGAAGCTTTTTATGTCAACAAAAGAGCTGAACAGACAAGAGGAAAACTCAGGTTAGTCATTAATTACCAGCCACTCAACCATTTCCTCCAAGATGATAAATTCCCCATCCCAAATAAACTCACTCTTTTCTCTCACTTAGTCAAGGCCAAATATTTTTCCAAGTTTGATTTAAAATTCGAATTTTGGCAATTGGGAATCCACCCTGAAGAAAGACCCAAAATGGGATTTTGCATCCCCGATCATCATTTCCAATGGAAAGCCATGCCCTTCGGGTTAAAACCTGCACCCTCCTTGTTCCAAAAAGCCATGATAAAAATATTCCAACCCATCATCCATACCTCCTTAGTTTACATTGATGACATCCTGTTATTTAGTGATATATTGGAAAAACATGTCAAATTGCTTTATCAATTTGAGGCATTAGTAACATAGTACGGAATTATGCTCTCAGCAAAAAAAATGGTTCTTGCTCAAAACGAGATTGATTTTCTTAGAATGCATTTTGTCCAATGTGAATACAGTCCAGGACCATATATATGTCAAGAATTACTCAAATTTCCGGATACCAATCTCACAACAAAGCAGATCCAACAATTCTTAGGCATAGTAAATTATGTGAGAGATTTAATCCCAAATATCTCTACATACATTTCTCCACTCACAGAGATGCTCAAGAAAAATGCTCTACCATGGGGGAAAAAACAATATGAAGCAGTCAAGGAAATGAAGGAGATTTCTAAAAATGTCAAGTCCCTCTATATCCCTTCAGACGATAAGAAGATATTGCAAATTGATGCCAGCAATGAATATTGGAGTGCTGTTCTATTTGAAGAAAAAGATGGCCGGAGAAAAATATGCGGATACGCCAGTGGAAAGTTCAAAGATGTCGAGCAACATTATCACTCCACTTTCAAGGAAATTCTTGCAGTAAAGAATGGAATCAAGAAATTCAATTTCTTCCTTATCCATACAGAATTTCTAATAGAGATGGATATGAAGGCCTTCCCAAAGATTATTCATCTAAATGCAAAAATTATTCCCAATTCTCAGATTTTTAGGTGGGCTCAATGGTTCTCTCCATACAAATTTCAAGTCAGGCACCTAAAAGGAAAGGATAATATTTTTGCAGACTTTCTATCTCGATAGGAAGAATTTTCAAAGAGATTTTCCCCAGCAAAACTGAAGTCAAAGCAAAAGCTGATCAGCCACATCTTCATGTTTTCAAATATACCAGGAACAAGTTCATCAAAGCCACCAGATCATCTACCGGAGTTGTTCAACCTCATGGATCCCTTTGATCCGTCAATTATTATGGAAAGAAGAACGTATTATGAGTTCCAAGTTTTCCGGCAATATGGAGGATCCATTCTCAAGCCTTATGGGGTCAATCCAGAATATCTGTTCTGCCATATATTCATAGCTCAAGCCAAGGATTTTTCACAAGAACTATTATAGTTTTTCTGGTATCTATGCCATCAGTATTATATTTTCATGAAATTCAAATGCAACGTCTTCAAGGATTTTGATAACATTGCACCAGCTCTTAAAGTATTTTTACTATGGTTCAAGCCTAGAAGATATTGGATGAAATGTTTCAGTGATTCCTACGCAGCAAAGATATTCATGTTCCGTAGGCCAGTGAATATCATTAATGGAAAAGTCCAGGCACAAGCAGAGGCATCATTTTGGTGGAAATTTCCCGTGTCCATTTTATCAATGGAGAAAGAATATAGCGAAGCACAAAGAATCATTTTCCAGCAAAATAGGCGCATCCCGAGAGAGATATGGCCAAAAGATTGGGCAAGTTGGAATTATATCAACACTCATCCTCACTAGGAAAGAGTCTGGAAGCAGCAAAAGAATATCAAACCCCATACGAAGTCATCTGAGAAAAGATCACTCACGACATTTTCAGATTAACGTTGCAGATTACATCTCTCAATCCAATGGAGAAAGAACACAGCGGAGAAAGACTGTCAAGTTCCATGCATTACTACACAAGGTCTTTAAAAAGATGCCTAGAAGACAACCCTAGAATCAATGAAGGATAATTATCTAAATCCCTGCTAATCCCACCATAATCCTGAATTACCTACCAAAAAACCCTCAAAAATATCCTACCCATGCCAAGACAAATTCCCACATCTTTCCATACTATCCGGGCCCCACTTCCACTTGTTTTCACATGCCTTCACATGCTTCGTCACATGCAACACAATACTTTCACATGGCGTCACATGATCCCTCATACTTTCACATGCTATACCATGTATATTTCACCCCTTTCACATGTTTTCAGGTGTTTTTTAGTGGTTTTGCCTAAAGTCCTTCACATGCCAAGAAGGACCCACATGTAGATAAGTTTGCTATGTAATAGGTTTATTTTATTATGAAAATTTGTCTTGTAATAACCTCCTAGTCCTATATAAAGGAGGCCTTGTAGTTGTTGGAAGATCATCTTGTAACCTTTGTAAATCTTTTTTGATATATTACATATGAGTGCTTTCTAAATTTTCCTCTTGTTCTTTCTTTCGAATGAATGAAAAGGCCGATCCATGTATGAAAATAGAGTCAGAATACTCTTTGAAAGTTAGCTTATTATAGTACGAAAGTTTTCTGAGTTATAAACAGCTAACGTTGGTTATAGTACAAAAGTTTTCTGAGTTGTGTAGCTTGGAAAATCGTCCCTTATGGGTTGTTGAAGCCAGCCCCTTTGTAGGAAAACTTTTGCAACTATAAACAAATTAACTATTTGTGTAGATTGGCAAGCCATCCCTTATGGGTTGTTGAAGCCAGCCCCTTTGTAGGGAAACATTCATATCTATAATTTAGTTTGCTTTCTTGGAGTCTCTTACTTTGTTCCTTATACTGTGGTACGGTCGAAAGTTGATCATTTGGGGCTTAGTCCCCGAGTCGAGTTTCGACTTGAGTTCATCGACCTTTAGGTCTAAAAATCGGCCCTGAGGCTATTTGAGCGGCCCTTAGGCACTTACGTGTTAGGTCGGTACGACCTCTACTATAGGCTGGCGCTTAAGCTCTTATGCATTGGGTCGGTACGACCTCTTAATATAGGCTGTCACTTAGGCTCTTACGCATTGGGGCGGTATGACCTCTACTATAGGCTGGCGCTTTGGCTTTTCCGCGTTGGGTCGGTACGACCTCTAATATAGGCTGGCGCTTAGGTTCTTATGCATTGGGTCGGTACGACCTCTAATATAGGTTGGCGCTTAGGCTCTTACACATTGGGCTGGTATGACCTCTACTATAGGCTTTATTTTTCCCTCATTAAAGACTTTTGAAATTTTTGTGTCCGTCCGGCTCTTTGTCGGTTCGATAAGAACCTCGATTATGAGCTGTTATGTAACAATAAATAAGCACCTCGGGAGGTTTCTCTCGATGGCTGAATTGTCTCGAAGCCTTTTTATTGTTTGGAGCTGATATGATCGACACTCTTTTGCCTATGCCGAGGGTACCCTAATTAACCGGTTCTTTTCGAAGTAATTGAAGTCTTGTGATTTTATGGCGATGGCCGAGCGTCCTCAGATCATGTTAGTTTGGCCAGAGCCTTGTGACCATAGTCATTGTGTTTGGTCATAGCCTATAATCCCCGAGTGAGGTAGCATCGGCGTCTATATCAAGGGTATGCCTTTTTAGGGGTCATATAAGTTTGAATATATAGCCTTGAGTTTAAGATCGGGATTTATGCCTTTTGTAAGGTCTTATAAATTTGAACATGCCTTACTTGAGGTCTTACAGATAGGTTACTTGGCACAAGTATAATTCACGCCTTGCTTGAGGTATTACAGATAGGTTACTTGGCACAAGTATAATTCATGTCTTGCTTGAGGTCTTATAGATTTGGTATTGCCTTACGGAGGCCTCATGAGCTCGAGGTTGCCTAATGGAGGTCTTACACTTTCTAGTTTTGCCACATGGAGGGCTTTTGGGCTCGAGGTTGCCTGATTGGGGTCTTATGGCCTCAATTTTTGGTAGCTCACTGGGGTGACAATCGGCATCAGTCCCCAAGAAATTGAAAGTTTTTGGCTTTGGAGCTGTTCTTTGTAAACTTGATGTTGCCTTATTGAAGGCTTACGAGCTCGAATTTTCCGGCCCGGAGGTCTTATGGCTTCGAGTTTTCGGTGTCAGTTCCCGAGTGTTGGGGAAATTTCTAGCCCTAGAGGCATTTCTTGTGAGAATAGAAAAACTTCTTTGAAGCACAAAGTGTTTTGATGGTAAAAAATCAAAAAATATTCCTTGATTACTTGGTACAAGTATACATAGTTTTCGCCATTTGAGGGTTCGATTTTTCTACACGGACACGGTTATTTCGACCGTTTGGCCCGATACATCATTTTTCTATCGATACCTTCTTTGGCTCGTCTTGAATTCTTCGAGGATATGATCTCCCAGGAGGGATGCCTCCCAGTATTCGAGGTTGATTGAAGAAAAGCCTTGAATACTTGTTAAGTTCTCCTCAGGTAGCATATAGATGTTGCCTCATTAAAAACCTTGTTGGTAAAACCCTTTTTGGGATAAAATCTGATCGAAGGAAAAGAGTTCAATGCATGCTTTAAAACCCAAGGTCTTTAAGTTGGAGGATGTTTTGGCATCTTCCATCGGACATTTTAGTAGTAATAGCATTTGAGCATTGATACATTCCAATTGCTCGGAAGTTGTTCACCTTTCATGGTACCGAGCTTGTACGACCCTTTCCCAATAACTCTAAGGATGCGGTATGGTCCTTCCCAGCTTGGGCCTAACTTACCTTCATTAGGGTTTCGAGTGTTTATGGTGACTTTCCTTAGGACTAAGTCCCCGACTCTGAAATGTTGGAGGTTTGCTCTCCTATTATAGTACCTTTCGATTCTTTGTTTTTGGGCGGCCATTCAGACTAGTGAAGCTTCTCGCTTTTCATCTAGTAGTTCAGGGGATGCAGTCATGGCCTCGTTGTTTGAGCTCTTGGTGGCATGTCGAAATTTAGCGCTTGGATCTCCGACCTCGACTAGTATTAAATCCTCGAAGCCATATACCAGAGAGAAAGGCGTCTCTCTCGTTCTTGATTTTGGAGTTGTTCAATATGCCCATAGCACTTTAGGAAACATTTCTCTCTATTTTCCCTTTGCATTTTCTAACTTCTTTTTCAAGTTTCGAATGATGGTCTTGTTTGTGGACTCGGCCTGACCGTGTGCACATGGGTGGTAGGGTGTTGACAGGATCCTTTTGATTTTATGGTCCTCGAGGAACTTAGTTACATTGGTTCCGATGAACTGCTTCCCGTTATCACATATTATCTCGGAAGGAATCCCAAATCGACACATGATATGGTCCCAAATGAAGTTAGTAACTTCTTTTTCTCTTATCTTCTCAAAGGCTTGTGCTTCCACCCATTTTGAGAAGTAGTCAGTCATAAATAAAATAAAAATAGCTTTACCGGGTACCGTTGGTAGGGGTCTGACGATGTCTATCCCCCACTTCATGAATGGCCATGGTGACAAAACCGAATGTAGCTGTTCACTGAGTTGGTGAATCATCGGTGCAAATCTCTGGCATTTGTCGCATTTTTGGATGAATTCTTTGGTGTCCTTCTCCATGTTGTCCCAATAGTAGCTTGCTCTAATCACCTTTCGAACTAAGGAATCGGCATCGGAATGATTTCCGCAGGTGCCCTCGTGGATTTTTTGGAGTACATAATCTGTATCCCTAGGTCCCAAGCATACCGCTAGGGGCCCATCAAAGGTTCTTCTGTATAGAGTTCCATTTTCCTCGAGCGAGAATTGGGTTGCTTTGGTTCGTAGGGTCCTCGACTCTTTTGGGTCCGCGGGTAGCTTTCCACTTTCCAAATAGTTGATATATTTATTTCTCCAATCCCATGTCAGTCTAGTGGAGTTGATCTCGACATGGCCTACTTCGATCACTAATTTGGATAATTGAACAACAGCCCTGGGGAGTGTGTCATCTTCCTCGACTGATGATCCCAGGTTTGCGAGGGCATCGGCCTCGCTATTCAGCTCCTGAGGTATATGGACCGGGGTCCATTCTTTGAAGTAGTGCAATATGACTTGAATTTTGTCTAAGTATCTTTGCATCATGTCTTCTCAAACCTCGAAGCTCCCATTTACCTAATTTACCACCAGAAGGGAATCACATTTTCCTTCGATGACTTCCGCTCCTAGGCCTTTGGCCAATTCCAGACCTGCAATCATAGCCTCATACTCGTCTTCATTGTTAGCCAACCTTGCAGTTTTTATAGATTGCCTAATTATGCCGCCCGTAGGTGGCTTCAGAACTATATCGAGCCCGTCCCTTTCACGTTCGAGGCTCCGTCAGTGAACAAGGTCCATACCCCCGAAGATGTGCCCATTTTTAGCAGAAGTTCTTTCTCTACCTCGGGCACGAGGGCGGGCGTAAAGTCGGCTACAAAATCAACCAAAATATGGGACTTGATAGTTGTCCAGGGTTGATATTCGATATCGTACCCTTTGAGTTCGATGGCCCATTTGGCCAGTCACGCCAATAATTCGGATTTATGCAATATGCTTCGAAGAGGATATGCCGTTAAAACACAAATACGATGGCATTGAAAATAAGGCTTTAATTTTTTAGATGCGCTTATTAATGCGAGAGCTAATTTTTCTAGGTGCGGATACCTGGTTTCGGCATCTCCCAAGGTCCAAATTACATAATAAATAGGAAATTGTGTACCTTGTTCTTCTCGAACCAGCACACCACTTACCGCTACCTCGGATACGGCCAAGTACAAATACAATGTTTCATCCTCCTTTAGAGTGTGGAGTAAAGGTGGGCTTGTCAGATATCGCTTCAACTCCTCTATGGCGCGTTAGCATTCCGGAGTCCACTCGAAGCTGTTTTTCTTTTTGAGCAAGGAGAAGAAATGATGACTCCTTTCTAATGACCTCGATATGAATCGACCCAAGGTCGTTATCCACCCGGTCAGCCATTGTACAGCCTTCACATTGTTTACCAACGTGATTTCCTCGATGGCTTTGATTTTCTTAGGGTTGATCTCAATCCCCCTGTTCGACACCATGAAGCCTAAGAATTTGCCTGAACCCACTACGAAGGCATATTTCTTGAGATTGAGCTTCATGTTGTAGCTTCTGAGGATGTCAAATATCTCCTGCAAATGAGTCAAATGGCCCTCTACGGTGCAGGGACTTAACTAGCATATCATCAATGTAAACTTCCATGGATTTGCCTATTTGATGTTCGAACATCTTGTTAACTAGGTGTTGGTACGTGGATCCCGTATTTTTTAGCCTGAAGGGCATCACATTGTAGCAGTACGTACCGTACTTTGTGATAAACGAAGTCTTCTCTCTATCCTCGGGGTTCATCTGAATTTGATTATACCCCGAGTAGGTGTCAAGAAAGGTGAGGATCTCGTTGCCGACCGTGGCATCGATCAAGCGATCGATGTTGGGCAACAGGAATGAATCCTTAGGGCACGCTCTATTTAAGTCTTTATAATCTATGCATATTCTTAACTTATTCCCCTTTTGGGAACTACCACCACATTGGCTAACCATTCGGGATATTTTACCTCCCTAATAGACCCTATTTTGAGGAGTTTTGTTACCTCGTCCTTGATGAACGCGTGTTTTACCTCGGACTGAGGTCTACTTATTTGCTTCACCGGTTTGAACCTAGGGTCGACACTTAGTCAATGGGTGGTTATTTTCGGCGAGATCCCTGTCATATTTAAATGGGACCAAGCAAGGCAATCAATGTTATTAATAAGAAATTGAATGAGTTTTTCCCTGAGTTCGGGGGTTAATCCTGTTCCAAGGTATACCTTCTGATCTGGGAGATGCTCGATCAAAACAACTTGTTCCAGTTCTTCAATTGTTGATTTTGTTGCATCTGATTCTTTGGGGTAAATGAAGGTTCGGGGAGAGAGGAAGTCTTCTTCATCGTCCTCAGGGGTTTGTTTGCCCTCTGGCTCCTTCGAGGTGGAGGGTATGGAAGTTGGTGCCTCCTCGTGAACCGCAAACATCTCCTTTGCCGCATATTGTTCTCCATATACCATTTTTATAATGTCTCTTGTTGGAAACTTCATCACCTGATGAAGAGTTGATGGTAATGTTGTGTATCCATGGCCTTTTGAGCAATGCGTTGTACCTCATGTCACTTTTTATGACTTGAAATTTGGTATTTCGAACTGTACCGGACATGTTGACCAGCAGGGTTATCTCCCCCTTCGTTGCTTCACCGACCATGTTGAAGCCGTTGAGGACTTGGGAGGTAGGTATGATTTGATCGGGCAGTCCGAGCTGTTCTACCACCTTCGACCTGATTACGTTGGCCGAGCTACCTGTATCCACGAGAACACGTTTAATTTGAACATTATTCAAGAGAAATGAAACTACCAGCGCATCATTATGTGGATGAGACAAGGTCTCGAAGTCCTCTTCACTGAATGCAAGGATGTCCTCGGACATGTGGTCCAGAATTTGCCCTTCTGTTGCAGCTTAAATTTTTTTCCGCTTGATCACGGGTCCTTGAGGAACATTGGTACCCCAATGATCATATGAACGATGTGCTGAGGTTTTCCCATTTCATTCCTCCCGCTTGCCTCTCTTTTCTCTCGGGCTGGAGTTTCCTGAGCTTCTTGTTGGTTTTCTTGGCGTATACTTCAGTTAGTGTGGGAGCTTATATCGACATGTTGGGCAATGCATTAGAACACATCCAGGGGGATTGGCTCTGGTGCATCCTTGGGGTTTCGCAGTGGTACACCGACGCCTGGAACAGCTACACCATTCTCTCCATGGTCCTCAGGACCGTTGTTTTCATGTGCATTTACTGAGTTAAACATTTTGACCTGAAATCAAAGATTCTTGGGCAAGAAAAAGTGTAAAGAATAACTTGTGTTTTCAATAAACCAGCCCGAAAACAATCACTATTATTTTTAGCCCCACGATGGGCGCCAAACTGTTTATCTTGAAAATGGTAATTGCAATTAGATTTGATTTTGTGGTTCTAAAAATACGTGATTTACTTTAATACTAGTTTTAAGGCAGTAGATGCTAAATGTGATTAAGGAAAATGAGATAATAACTTGAGAATAGTAAGTTAAGAAAACAAAATAGTCGTAAATCGGGGCCTCGAGTTGGCCTACTCTGGCCTCAAGGCTGATCTAATGAGCTCGATGGAAGACAATTGATGAAGGACTAACAATTCTGAGGGCCTTGCTAATGGCTCTTTATGATCAATGATGAGTAATAAATGAGAAACAATCAATGAAATGCAATAAATGTAAGCAATAAAAGCAAAGGAAAGACAATGGATAATGTATAAGATAGAGAGCAGAGAATGTCCTTGTTCTTGTATTAAATATTATGTGTGCAAGTAATAACAAGGTCCCCTTTATATAAGAGGAGGAATCTCAACATGGAACATGTATAATTATTACAAAGGAAAGTAGCTGGTACAGCTACTTAAAGGTCCGGTACGGACTTGTACTATTCTTGCAGGCGTTGTCAGCTTTGATCACGCGCCTTGGGAATTTCCCACTTGTCCATGACAGCAATAATCGATTTGTGCTGCCCCGAGTTCAAGCATATGGGAACCCTCGGGGTCAACCTCGAGCTATACCTCGAGCATTCTGGGATGTTGAACATCATATTGATCATAAAATCGGACTCTCCGATTTTAGCCGTGTACACATATCATAGCTCCTTTTGACACAGTCTCTCCGAACTTCTACAACAAGACGGACTTAATCTCATCATCCTCCAAGTCGTGCCCTTTGATGGCACATATGTAGGAGGTTACATACTCATTTGGGTTGGTCGTTTCATTGTACTTAGGAATCTCGGACATGCGAAACTTTTTAGGGATCAGATTTAGGGCTGCACTTGGAGGAAAAAATTTTGGCAAGAACTTCTTGGAATCCAGGACTTTTAATATCGGCGGTGCTCCTAGGATTTGGTGGACCCTGGAATTGTAGTTTTCCACCTTTTTGTCATTAGCTTGGATTTTCTTCTCCCTTGATCTACCCATTTTGTTAGTTCCTCGAGCATCTTTATGATCTTGGGGTTAGTCCCCGATTCATTTTCATTCGACATCTTTGTGACCGGTTCATCCCTGCAGATGACTTCCCGGGACGGATCAAGTTCAATTCTGCTTAGTGCGCGGCTTTGGTTCTTTAACTGAGCTATCGCTGCTTGTTGAGCCTGTAACGTTTCAAAGATCATCCGTAAATTGATCCTATATCCTCCAATATTTTACATCATTTGAGCTGCTGATCGGGCTCCACCACGGACACTATTTTTAGGGCCGATAGGCAGATTTGTGTCGATAGCCACATGCGAGTTAGCGTCATTCGGGTTCGCGACTGGTATTTCGATAGGATCGACCGGCGGTACACCATCACTGGGCACTATGTTGTTATTTTCACCGTGATGGTCGGACTCATTGCCAACATGTAGAGGTGTTGATTGTGAGTTTGACATTTTGAGCTTTAAACTGAAATTAGAGGCACTTGAAAGAACAAGTGTAAAGTAGTGTGTGTTAGGTAAATTCGTATCAGATAACCACTATTATCATTAGCTCCACGGTGGGTGCCAAACTGTTTACCCTCAAAATCGGATAACAATTCAATTTGTAAGTGGTTTTAAGGATATGCGGATTAACTTGACACAAAGCGATAAATTAAGTTGCAATTGAAATAAATAATGATAAAGTAAATTCAAACCACACGAATTGAACAGTTACAGTCTTGGAAGGTCAATCACACTCGAACTAGATGCACTTGTATTGGTATCAAGATATAGAAGAATAAGAACTTAAAGAGAGAATAATAATGTATTGCTTCGGAATGTGTGTTACCATCCCCTAAATGAATTATCAGACCCCATTTATATAGTAGAGGGGTCCTACTTTAGGTACAATTCTATAAAAGGGAAAAAATCTCTTGATTTGTCGATTGTAAGTCCCTTATCGATAAGTGCCGAGATTCCCACCATAATATCCGACCGGTCACGGATATTTTGGTCTTCTGTCGGATATGCTAACAATGTTACTTCGAGCTCGTTTGGGGCTAGGATCGATTCCGGGATCACGGCATCGATATTCTTGAAGGCATGCATTTTGACCCGGGTTCTAGCCCAGTGGGACTTGGGGTCGATCTTTAGTCTTTTAATTCCATGTTCTTAGTTTGACCTACCATGTCATAGGCGAACTCAATTTTGAAATATATATATATATATATATATCATTGTTGTGACATGCAACCTAATCCCAATATCAACAATATCATATGAAACCACAACAACAAACAAACGGGGGGAAGTTCACAATATAACATTAGGAAAATGAATACGCAATATCCGACTAGGTAATAAAACTCAGCATAGTAGAAGCAGTAAAATATCAAAAACTAGTCCACTATATAAAATGACAAGGCTTTCACAAGGTATACCACACAACCAATACACAAGTCACCCAATATGGTTAAGCAAAGGAGACTGATACATGAAACAAGCATAGAATTATCAAGTAAGAATAGGGATCAAATGAAGTCATTCAATATATTAAATCACGTAGCAAGTAAAGGCATTTAATCAGTGAAGGCATATGGTAAATAGAGCATATGGTAAGGGGAAACATATAGCAGGTTAGCGCATGTAGTCAGTGAAAATATGCAGCAAGTTAAGGCATTTAACAAATAAATCACGTGATAATTAGAGGTATGTGACAGGTATGGGCTAATAACAAGAAAAGGCATGAATTCGAAAAGGATATGTAATAGAAGTAAATCAAGTGAAAGCATAGGTGTAACAATAACAGACAAGTTAAAGACGTAGCTATAATAGTACAGGCCAAAGGGAACACCCAGAGATAACTACATAAGGAACCCAAACTGAAGGTATCATACGAAACAACAGGCATTAACGGAAACCAATGTAAAGGGCATGTAAGTGCTTAATGAATGAGTAATCATAACAGAAATCCAACTTCCTTCTTTTTTTCACAGTAATAATAAACAAAAACAATCTCATTTCAAACCGCACAAAAATACTCATCGTGCCGTCATCATACCAACCACACGGGAATATTCATCGTGTCAACATCATATTAACCGCACGGAAATACTTATCGTGCCAAACATAGCCCTAAGGCTCCAATAATCATCTCTTAATATGAGTAAAAAAAACTCAGGTAACATAACAATAACAATTATAAATATAGATTTCCAATACTACGATCAAGTTAAATATACAAACGATTCTATAAAACGGCATATTAAATTCTCTTTAAGATGTCCTATGTTCTATCATGATTTCTATTGCAGATAATTGAGTTTACTAGTCATAAAGTTAAATGAAACATAGGTTAAGAAATCATCAAGTTCAATAATGGAATAGAAGCACATAATTCCCTTTCCTGAGCATGAAAAACCCAAGCATATGCATATACGCTTGTCACCTCGTATATGCATCACTCCGCATGCAGCAAACAATATCAATAAATAGGAAAGGTTCTCCCTGCAAAACTAGGAAAGACACTTACCCCAAACAAGCATAATTGATACACTAGAAAGGCCAACCCTCTCAAGTCGACTTCCGAATGGCTCTTAACTAATCAAAAGCAACTTAAAATCATCAAATAATGTCATAGGAAGCAAATCTAAACGATAAAGGTCGAATCTTTAATTAAATACTCAAAGTCAACCCGGGCCCGCACCCTGAAATTCGACAAAACTAATAAATTCTGACAACACATTTGAATACGAGTTCAAATATACTAATTTCACTCAAATCCGACTCCGATTCGACGTTCAAATCTCAAATATTCACTTTAGAAAAGTTTAGCCAAAATCCCCAATTTCTCTTTTAAATTCATCAATCAAATGGCAAAATTGAAGATAGAATCATGTAAATAATAAAATCCGAGTAAAAAATACTTATCTAAATTCATATGGTGAAAATCCTCTCCTAAATCGCCCGAATTCGAGCTCACCAACTCAAAATATAATAAAATAACCTCAAGGTCCAAAATAGAGTACTTATATACACTGCCCAGTGATACCCTACGCAATCGCGTTTGTCCCCTCATGATCGTGATGCATAAAATCTTACTATCACAATTTACACTACTCGTTCACATCATAATCCTCGCGAATGCGATGAACACATCAACCAAACCTCGCGAACGCGGTCAAACTTACACGATCGCGAAGAAAACTACTCATGGCTGCCAACCAAGATCAATGCAATGCAAACGCGTAAACTTGGATGACGCTATTAGGAATAGTCCTAAAATTACGCGAACACGAAGACAGGGACACGAACGTGAAGAAGAATTGAAGCACCAAAAATCAACAGAAACCAGCAGAACTAACATGGCTCAAAATGGTCTGAAACCCGTCCGAAACTCACCCGAGCCCCTCGGGTCCCCGTCCGAACATACCAACAAGTCCCAAAATATAATACGGACCTACTCGAGGTCTCAAATCTCGCATAACAACCTCAAAACCATGAATCGCACCTCAAATAAAACTTATTGAACCTTTGAACTTTCAACCTCCAAAAGTCATGCCGAACCATATCAAATTAACCTAGAATGATCTCAAATTTTGAGGTTGTTATAGCCTCGTTCCCCCATTTATTACTTACTCTATGTTCATTTGTTGTTATGTGACTTTTCGGGGTTATTGGTTTAGTTCCGGGGATATTTCGAATTAAATTGGGATACTTCTTCCCAAGGTTGAAAGCCTAAATTGAAAGAGATGATCGGATATTGATTCATGTGTAAATAACCCCGAAATGGAGTTCCGATGATTCCATTAGCTTTGTATGGTGATTTTGGACTTAGGGGTGTGTCCGGATATTGATTTGGAGGTCCATAGATGATTTTGACTTGAACTGGTGAAAGATGGAAAATTTAAAGTTTGGAGAGTTGAGAAGTTTGACCAAGAGTTGACTTTGTTGTTATTGGGATTGGATTTTGGTTTTGTAAGTTTTAATATGTCATTTGTATCATTTATGACTTGTGTGCAAAATTTGAGGTCAATTGGAGTTGGTTTGATAGGTTTCGGCATCGATTGTAAAAGTTGGAAATCCATTAGTTTCAATAAGCTTGAATTGGGGTATGATTTGTATTTTTTATGTTGTTTGATGTTATTTGAGGGTTCGTATAAGTCCGCATGATTTTTTAGGATGGCTTAGTATGTTTATATGGGGTCCCTGGATCCTCAGAAGTGATTCGAATTGAAATCGAAACAAGAATTGGACTTATGAAATTTTTGTGCGCAGTTGTTCTGGTGTAATCGCACCTGCAAGGTTTTGGCTGCTGGTGTAGAGCCGCAAAAGCGGCCATGTAGGCGTAGGTGTGAGTCTTAAGCAGGAGGCCTAGGAGCACAAGTGCAAGGAAGATTACGGCACCTACGAGGTTGCAAATGCGGGAAGTGGAGCGCGCAGAAGCGGATGTGAGGGGCAGGAGCTTTCCGTAGAAGCGGAGTTGAGGGCACAAGTGTGACTCCGTAGGAGCAGATTGTGGTCCACAGAAGTGGAGTTAGGGGACCTTCTGTAATGACCCGACTTGTCTTTCTAAGAATTAGCATTTCGTCCAATAGCTTAAGACCTCGAGAAGCTTCGTAATATGCATCATGACCTGCATGTGTGGTCAAGTTTGATTTTCGTAAGATTCGGAGTTAAATTTAAAGAAAAACAAAATCTTATTTTTGAAGCTCAAATGGAAAGAGTTGATCGGAGAGTTGATTTATGAGCAAACGACCCCGAAATGGAATGTTAATGATGTCAATAGCTTTGTATGGTGATTTCGAACTTGGACGTGTGTCCGAATTTGGATTTGGAAGTCCATAGGACAATTCGGCGCATTTTGGCAAAATAAGAAAGTTGACGTGTTCTAATTATATTATTTTATATGTGGAAGAGGTCTATTACCATGATGGATACTAATTGGATATGATAGCAAGTGTACGAGGCATATTATAAGTGATATGGGGTTTAAGGAGTGTCCTAAGTCTAAGTCAAGTTGGAAAATTTCATAATAGACTAAAGTTGCAAATGAGTATGCACAAGACCTCACTTGGGAAGAGCATATATACAGGTATATAAGGATTTGTGTGATTCACAACCTATCAAATTAAATCTCTTTGAGTCTAGTTTCCAACGCATCAAACCGTTCGTCATTTGGAGGTGTATACAGAAGGTTATGACCATTTTACCAGACCTGTGTCAGATGCACGGCTAGAGCGCGGCCTGAGCGCGGCCACGCATATTTGAAAGTATTCTGCCTTGTCAGCGCAGCCTGAGCGCGGTCGCGCACGTACCAGACCTCTAAATACCCCTAAGGACGGGAAGGGAGAGGAGCTAAGTCATTTTTCAAGACTAGGGCATCCTCTACATCCCCAATCCGTCCAAGGCATCCAATTACACACCTAAGGTGAGTTTTTAAGTGTGTTTTTATGGTGATTTCACTTCTCAATCACTAGTCACAACATGGTTTTGATTGGATTTCATCGAATTTCTTCAAAATCTCAAGAACACCCCAAAAGTTGTCTTTCAAGATTTGGTCTACAAGAGTTAATCTTTAACCCTTAAACTTACATATATGGAGTTATTATAGAATTATAAGTATGAATCAAGTATTGGAACTCATGGTATGGTGATTGGAAGCCATAAATTCTCAATTTAAATGAATACCCATTGTAGAGATTGAAAATTTATTATTTGATGGAATTTTTTGTTACAACCCATATCCACACGTGTTAGTTCATGCCATATATTAGTTAACATAAATCCAAGAAGGAATTACCTTTGAGATGATAAGAAGTTAATCCTATTGGTCTTAAGTGATACAAGGGTGTATAAGGGTGATTAACAAGTATTAGAAGTTAAACGAATCAAGGATGTTGTAACTCGTATTTTTAGGTAAACCTAGAGGTTCTTAATACACTCAAGAGGTCATGTATTAAGGTATTTGAATCATATAATATCCGTATCATAAGTCTTGAAGTCAAACGAGTTATGAAACAAAAGTCGACAAACGTTGTCGCAACTTAGGTTCATAATTTTACTTAAACATTAGGTTAAATGTTTCTAAGCTTTTCTCCTAATTTACAAGGAATTACGGGGTTATCTACCGACCAAATTAAAGATCTATGAGTCTAGTTTCCAACTCATTAAACCGTTTGTCAATACGATCTTGGAGTATAGAGATATTCATATTTTCGCAAGCCTGCGCAGATTGGTAGATGACAAGTAGGTGCATCACATACTTGCCAAAATGATAGGACAAAATTAAAAGACCTAAGTCGGACAAGAGAGGACATTTAAGGGGTTATGAACTCAGTTATTTCAGACTCTAAAAACCAAAGTTAACCCCTGCAACCCCTCCCCAAAAATCCCACACAAACCCTAATCGATTTTCCCTCTCTTTCAAGTTCTATTTGAAGGTAAAACCTAGAGTTTGAAGAACCAAGGGAAGGGCTGAGTTATCCAATAAGTAAGTTAAGTTACTGCCATCTTTCATACATTTTTCTTTGCTGTGAGTTCATGGTAATTTGTTCTATACATGTAAGAACTCACGGGACGGTGATCGAAAGCCGTGAGTTCGAGTTATTCACTTGTAGCGGACTGTTTTGTGGACTGTTTTGTGTTGTTGTTGGGCTGCGTGTTTTACTACTATTTTGTGGAGTTATGGAGGTGGAAGGGTGTGGAGAAACACTATATATATATGTAGGGTTGTGGGCTGATAGTTATTCGTAACATTTTCGGGTCGTTTGACACGACTACGGTGGTCGTCGTATGTATGATGTAATTAGGTTGTGCGTGGACTATTTTGGGAGGCTCAATATGTTTATTATTGATGTTGTTTGGGCTGTTTGGTGATTGTTTTGAATGGTGTGAAGTTATATATATAGGGGAGGTGCTGTCCGTTTCAACATAAAATAGGTTGCGGTCGATACATAATAGTTATGATGCTTAAATGATAACGATAGTATCGTTTCTCTTATTGTAGACTAAGGAGTTGTGACAATTGCATAGCTTGCGATTGGGACAGTATATACAAGGTATGTGAGGCTATCCCTTTCCTTGTTTTGCATGACTCCGATTGTACATAATGTAATGAACGAGCTTCCAAAGATACTCTACTCTTAGAAGCTAGCAGTACTTACATTGCTTTCCCTCTTATGGAACGATTGATGTTAATGTTGCTTCTTTTATTCTTATGTTATCAATGTTGTTGGTACTTTCTGATTCTTATAAGGTTCATAGTGAAGAGTTAATTCTAATAGCATATATAGAGGATACCAACCTTATGTCACTCCGAAAGGTTTAGAATATGATTCCATGAGTCCAACATGCATTATATATATGTATCTATTTTACTCTACCGAGCCGTGCTATAGTCAGCCGGGTACGGCACCTATTGTGCAACCACTGATCAGTTGGGTTTTACCGAGCTCCACGTGGCCGGGTACGATTCTACCGAGCCTTATGATGGCCGGGTACGTTTTTTACCGAGCCTATTATGGCTGGGTACGATATGATGATGATGATGCCCACAGAGGCATATGTTTTAAAAGTTTATGTATATATACATATGTATCATGCATTTCATGTTAGTAGCCCTCAGAGGTACTCAGATGTTCCAGGTTGTATATTCTCTATCCCTGCTTACATTACTGTTCGTATTTATGGTTCCCTGCCTTACATACTCAGTACTTTATTCGTACTAAAGTCCTTTTGTTTGTGGATGCTGTATGTCGTATTGTAGGCCTTGATAGACAGGCAGGTGCAGCTCCCCCACCACAGTAGGTTGTCCAGTTCAACAGTGATTAGCGAGATCCCTTCTCCGAACTTGTCGTGGTCTTGGTATGCATTTTTGTTATAGACATTATGGGTATGTCGGGGCCCTGTTCCGGCTATGTTGCAGCACTTATGTTCATTTAGAGGCTCATAGATAGGTGTCGACTCATGTATAGTTTGGTATGCCTTGTCGGCTGGTTTTTATTGTATAGTCTTTCATGGTAGCGTGGTAGCTCGTACCTTATATGTAGTTTCTTGATTGTCTGGTCATCCCCTGTTATGCATGTTCATGCCATCATATTTTATTGTTGGTTATCCATGATCCATGTCTACCATTTATATTGATCTCGTCAACCCTAAAAGATAATAAAAAAGGTTAGATAAAATGTACGTTGGTGCTCGGCAAGTATGGTCGGGTGCTAGTCATGGCCCTACAGTTTGGGTCGTGACATTTTTGTTGGTTGGGTGTGAATGGTTGATCACACATGTGATGTTAGGAGTATAAATTTGTTAAAGAATAATGGTGGGATGAATTGTTGGTAAATTGTGGTGGTTGGATAAACTAATTCTATGTTAAAGAGATGTAGTCAAATGTGCACACATAGTATTTGATGAAATGCCTCAATGAGGTGAACCCACGAATATCTTCCTAATTATGGTTCACTTTTGTTATGTTTCTAAATAGATTGAAGTTGCTAGAATTTCCAGAATATTGTAGTAAGGTAAGGAAAGCTCAAGAAAGATTGGAGTCGTCCGGAGGTCAATTCATGTAAGGATACTATTTTGGAATATCGACCTAACTCCGTTAAGGTAAGTATCTTGCCTAACCTTGTGTGGGGGACTTTCCCTTAGGATTTGAGTCTTCTATGTTGATTCTAGTTCGTGTACACGAGGTGACGAGTGCGTACTCAGACTTATTTGTGGGAAATTGGCTTTTTAGGGTTCTTAGGTCTTTACATTCGCTGTGTATGAACGTGTTCTTGATATGACTGAGTTCCTATTTACTAGTTTCACCTCTACATGCTTAACTGGAATTAATTGCTCCATGATTCACTCGTATTGCCTAATTGACTCCTATTTGACTTAACTGAAGAGTTTTGCCTCTCCTATTGTCATGTTATTGTTTATCATATTATCTTCCTTGTCGGGATGTTATCTTGCCGGGATGTTATTGTTATACTCTTGTTCCCTTACCGAGATTCTTTTATGACTGATGTCAAATTGAAATGGGAGCGGGTGGCATGCCACCACGGTAATATATGAAATGGTATCGGGTGGCACGCCACCATGGAAATATATGAAAAAAGAGCAGGTGGCATGCCGCCACAATGATATATGAAATGGGAGCGGGTGGCACGCTGCCACGATGATATATGAAATGGGAGCGGGTGGCACGCTGCCATGGTAATATATGAAATGGGATCGGGTTGCACGCCTGCAACAAAAAAGAAATGAAAGTGAATACTGTGTTTGTTTCTCTTATTCTTGTTGGCAATTGAATTTTAGACTCTTTACATTCCTCTTTTCGTATTCTGTTGTTATCTGATACTCCCCGCAGCATGCTTTCCCCCTCCCATCTTTAACTGTAAATATTTGCTTTTATTTTCTATTGTATATGATTTAACTGCATAGGTTTATTTGGTAGTCTGGTCCTAGCCTCGTCACTACTTTGCCAAGGTTAGGCTAGGCACTTACCAGCAGCACATGGGGTCGGTCGTGCTGATACTACACTACGCACTATGTGCAGATCCTAGTGTTGCAGCTTTGGACCGCAGTGAGGTTGCTGGCTTCAGTCCAACAGGCGACCCGAGGTAGTCCTGCAAGCGTCCGCAGGCCTTGGCGTCTCCTTTTATCATGTCCTTTTGTTTTTAATTATTCAGAGACAGATTCGTGTATTTCTATTCAAACATTATTTGTAGTATTCATAGATAGTCCGTGACTTTGTGACACCAAATTCTGGGTAATGTTGTATTTCGGATTCATGAAACAATGTTTGGTTAAAGTATTAAGTTTTCTTCTTCCGCATTTCTGGTTATTTAATTTATTTTGTTGTTTGATCACCTATTATATTGAACTAATAAAAAGGCTTAATAAAAGGGTAATGAATTCATAACACTCGGCTTGCCTAGCTTACATGAGTAGGTGCCATCACGACTCCCGATGGTGGAAAATCCGGGTCGTGACACCTTCAGGGCAACCGCAGAAGTGGTTAAGCGAATCGGAGGTGCGAGATGCCTGGAAAAAATATAAAATTGAGGGTTTTGAGGATTCTTTCATTTTTGGATTTTACAAGCTCATCCAATGGCGATTTGTGAGAGGGGTTTCACTAGATTTCAAGAGGTAAGCAAGTTTTGATCATTTTTATTCATTAATATTGAATACCCATTGATTTCTACACCTAGATTATATGTTTTTAAGGTGGACTGTGGGGGATTTTGGACTAGGGATCGGAGAGTAAGATTGGGGATTTGAGTATCAATTTGTGGTCAGAATTGGATTATTTTGGTATGATGAGCACAAAACACACACTTAAATTATGCTCGTTAATCAAATATAGTATATTATAATATCGTATCCACAGGGATTGGATTTAAACAGTATTCTTGTATTTTCTAGCTTGATTGATATCCCGGAGGATCAACGTTTGAGATTTATATAATTACTAATTAAAATTAACTAAGAATCTAAAGCTATTGACTAGTGACTATCGAGACAAAGAATGAGCAAATAAGGTTATCAGTGGGAGAAGATAGGGTTTTGTTAGGATAGGTGCAAGATAATTATTTGGGATTTGACTCTAGATAATTCACTTCTAATATTCAAGTGAGTCTCTCGAATTCACTCAATTATTAGTTCAAAAGTTGAGCATAAACTCCTCTCTCGATTAAGTCTCAACCTCACAAAATGAACCAAATTAAGCACTGTGAAGATATGCAAGAATGCGTAGTGGATTGGTCTTTAGGAAAACCTCTCTGATTATTCTCCTAACTAGGTTTAATCAATGATTCAACTAGCCTCTTTCGATTACTTAGAAGAATTTATGAATTCAACCAACAATATAATGCAAAGAAATCACAAATTATGCCTCTCTTGATTACATGAACTAGTGAATATAGATGCAACAATTAAATCATCCAAAAATGCTTCAATACATAAAACTAGAGTTATAATCCACAAACAATCATCAATACACCAAATCCATCAAACCCTAAAGAAAACTACTCTATAGACACGGAGTACTTCATCACAAATATAATTAAAGTATAGGAAAACATAAATTCAATCCAAACTTGGGTTTTGAGTGAGGAAGAAATGATGATATCATTGTGCTTGTGTTCTTCCAACACCTCCTTTGCTTCCTTAGGTCGAAAGTATATCAAAAGTCCAGAAAATAATATTTTTCCATGTATTATATCAAGTAGGGTCAGGCCCAAACGAAACCATCCTTTCCTAGCCAAAATAGGACAATAGCTCTGGGAAAAATACACAGGCGCACCGCATGGGGTGACGCGCCATGCAGGCCATTAGTGGGACTTATCAAGGAGCTCAACATTTGCAAGGCGGCAGGATTTCGCACTGTTGCGGCGCATCATGCGCTGTGGCAGTGCAATTTCCTCAAAGTTCGGCTTCAACTTGATTTTTGATGTCCAGACTTGGTCCTCGACCCCCAAACACGATCCTGGCTTAATCCCTTTAGCTTTTACTCAGACTTCAAAGATCTAAATAGCTCGAATTAGCTCCAAAACATTTACATAACTTGGAAT
This sequence comes from Nicotiana tabacum, assembly GCF_000715075.1. NCBI lineage: Eukaryota > Viridiplantae > Streptophyta > Magnoliopsida > Solanales > Solanaceae > Nicotiana > Nicotiana tabacum. The sequence continues at coordinate 105,762,500 of NC_134101.1, forward strand.
CACTCCTACATAAAACACACAATATGTGCAAAACATATCAATTAAAGCTCAAACATAAGTAAACTACAGTGAGTTAGAGTGCAATAAGTGACTCAAATATGAGATTATAGCATATCACCATGGTATGGTTGGAATCTTTATTGAATGGGTGTTCGGAATCTGTAAATTTTGTCGGGTTTCGAGACGTGGGCTCGGGGTGGACTTCTAGGGTTGACTTTTTGACTTTGGTTAAAGAACTTAGCTTTATCGTATGGAATTGATTCTTATAGATTGTATTGATTGTATTAAGTTTTTTGTGGCTAGATTCGAGTTGTTCAAAGGCTGATTCACGAGGCAAAGGCTTGTTGGAGTAGGGATTTACACGGTTTGAGGTAAGTAACACTTCTAAACTTGGTACTGAGGGTATGAATCCCTAGATTTCATGTTATGTGGTTGGTGTTGAGGTGACGCACATGCTAGGAGATGGGCGTGTGGGCGTGCACCGTAGTAATTGTGACTCGATTGATACCGTGGTGCTGTATAGTTATCAAAGTTATTCATGTAATCCCTACATGTTAGAGTAATTGAGCTACAATCCATGTTAGAAATCATATTTAGGCTATATGTTTGTTCCTTTGGGACCCGCTAGGGTCATTTCTGCTGTTGAATTATTTGCTTGACTATAATTTTATACTCAGTTACATTCATCATTTGCATATCATATCTTAGTCTATGTTGTCATTTATTGTTACATTATATTATCATTGTTTGGGCTGATTGACATGAAATTGTGAGCTCGAGAGACTGGAGAGATTGATGACTTAGTTGGGGCCTAAGGGCAGGATTGTGAGTGATATTGTTGGGATCGAGCTATATGCCACAGCAAGCTTTATTGATTCAGAATGGGATTGGGTTGTATGACGGAGCAGGTATTATTTATTCATGATGGAATCGGTTGCACGCCGCAGCAGGTTTTATTAGCACTTGGGAAGGATCTGCCCCTTCGGAGTCTGACATACCAGTAGTGAGCGCAGGTACCGTACAGTGCTGAGTGAATGGATGATGAGTGAGCGTTGAGATACTAAGATTGAGTATTGTAAGAGTGTGAGTACATTGGAGTATCATTGTGATGCATTGCATTTGACATGCATATTTGTTTATGTTGACAAAAAGATATAGCATTCCTCCTGCTAGCTATACTTGGCATAGCTTAATTGAGCTTAATTATTGAGTTTGAAATCATGTCTACATTTATGTACTGTGTATAAACTGACTATGAGGTTTCTTTAAGTATTATTGTCATTTCCTTGTTATATTTGTACTGTTATTATCTCGATTTGGATTGTACCTTTCTAAGCTCGTCACTGCTTTCAACCTAACATTAGTCTTATAATTTATTGAGTACATTGGGTCGGTTATACTCTTACTACACTCTGCACTTCGTGTGCAGATCCAGGTATACCTGGTAATGGTCGTTGCTAGACTTAGAGTATTACCTGCTTGAAGACTTTTGAGGTAGTTGCTTTGGCGTCCGCAGACCTTAACTCTCCTTCTTTTTAGTTTATTTAGCACTGTTCTATCTTTCCAGTAAGTATTAGAAGTTTTGACTATGTTGTCATTTAGTAGCTCACGTACTAAGTGAGACCCGAATTTTTGGAAAATTTTGTATTTGAGTTGTAGTTATTCTTATCAGTTATTTATGATATTTTCACTGTTAAACTTATTTCATCATACTTGTAACTCAAAATGCATAGTTATTTGTGATTGTCGGCTTGCATAGTATTGTGATAGGCGTTATCAAGACATGTTGAGATTTGGGTCGTGACAAGTTGGTATCAAAGCCTAGGTTACATACGTCTCACAGGTCATGATCAGGTTTAGTAGATGTTCTTGTCATGCGAATTTGTTGATTCCGGAAACTAAACTTCTATTATTCTACTCTCTCACAGATGGTGAAGACATGTGCTACCGGATCGGGCAGACGGCCACAAGCACCACCAGCTAGGGTCGTGAGAGGTCGGGGCCGCGTTAGAGGCCGAGGTGCAGCTCGTACAACAGCTAGATCAGCACCTGTGGAGCCACTAGTTGCTCCAGCTCAGGAGCAGATACCAGATGTGGTTGAGCCTGTGGGACCAGCTTAGGCACCAGTTGTGCCCATTATGATATCAAGCCTTCGGGAGGCTTTGGCCCAGATATTGACTGTATGCACTAGCCTTGCTCAAGCGGTTTTAGTTCAAGCCGCACCAGCCACTTCTCAGGCCGGGAGATGTGCTTAGACTCCCACCGTCCGTACTTTAGAGCAGGTAGTTCAGGGACTTCAGACACCGACCCAACTGGTTGTAGTTGCTCAGTCCTAGGTGGGTCCACCTATGAGTGACGAGGAGCAGAAGAGGCTAGAGCGGTTTGGGAGGCTCAGGCCTTCAGCATTCAGTAGGGTTGAGTCAAATGATGCTAAAGACTTTTTAGACAGGTGCCAACAGATCCTTCACATGACATGTATTTTGGAGACTAGTAGAGTCTCATTTACTATTTTTCGGCTGTCGAGGGTAGCCTTCAGATGGTGGGAGGCCTATGAGTTGAGCAGGCCAGCCGGCACTACATTACTTATGTGGCATGAGTTGTCAGCTCTCTTCTAAGAGAAGTTTGTTCCACAGACCTGTAGGGAGGAGTTGTGTAGGCAGTTTGAGCAGCTACGCCGGGAGGGTATGTCCGTGACCTAGTATGAGATGAAATTTTTATAGTTGGCTCGTCATATGATCTGGTTAGTTCTAACAGAGAATGAAAGGATTAGGAGGTTCATAGATGACCTTAACTATGGACCGTGTTTCATCATGACTCGGGAGATTACATCAGGTACTAGGTTCAACGAGGTGGTTGGTAATGCTGGGTGACTACATCAAGTCCGTAGTCAGGAGCGTGAAGAGAGGGAGGCCAAGAGACCTCGTGGTTCGGGGGGCTTCAGCGGTGTTTATTCTGGAGGGTAGTCCTATCACAGCAGGGGTCATCCTTATAGGCCCGCTCAAATGGCTCATCCGGTTCATCATGGTGCTTCATCTAGCATTGTTCATACAGTGCTCGTCTGGGTCAGTCATCTCTCAGTGCCCTCACATCTCAAAGTTCATCTCGTGCTCCATTAGTTTAGGGTTCATCTGTGCCAGGTCCTTCTCGTAGTTATTCTGGTTCTTGGGGTCCGATTCAATACATGCTGCCATTGTCAGAGCGGGGTTTATTTGAGTGCGGAAGGTTTGGTCATGTGAAGAGGTATTGTCCCCGTCTGTTGGGAGGTCTAGTTCAACAGAGGAGTCAAACTATGAATTCGCACCAGTTACTTCACCACCCACTCAGTCAGCTCGGGGTGGGGCTCAGGCAGGTAGAGGTCGCCCTAGAGGGGGAGGCCAATCAGGTGGTGGTTAGGCTCGATGCTATGCTTTCCTTGCCAGGCTAGAGGTCGTTGCTTCAGATGCAATGATCACAGGTATTGTCCCATCATGCCACAGGGATGCTTCCATATTATTTACCCTAGTTCCACTTATTCATATGTATTATCGTATTTTTATCGCTATTTGGATATGCCTTGTGAGGCCTTAAGTTTCTCGTGTTCATGTATCTACACCGTTGGGCTATTCTATTATTGTGGACCATGTGTATCAATCGTGTGTGGTGGCCATTGGGGGATTGGAGACAAGAGTTGATCTCTTATTGCTTAGTATGGTTGATTTTGACGTGATTCTGAACATGGATTGGTTGTCCCCATGTCATGCTATTCTGGATTGTCATGTTAAGACCGTGATATTGGCTATGTCGAGGCTGCCTAAGATCGAGTAGAGAGGTTCTCTAGACTATGTTCTTAGTAGGGTGATTTCATAGCTGAAGGCCCAACGGATGGTTAGGAAGGGGTGTTTGTCATATTTTACTTTTGTGAGGGATGTTGGTGCAGATACTCCTACCATGGATTTTCTTCCGGTAGTGCGAGACTTTTCGGATGTGTTTCCTATAGACCTATCGGGCGTTCCACCCAACCGAAAAATTAATTTTGGTATTGACTTGGTGTAAGGAACTCACCCCATATATGTTCCTCCGTATCGTATGGAACCAGTAGAGTTGAAGGAATTGAAAGAGCAGTTTCGGGAGCTTCTTAATAAGGGGTTTATTAGACTTATCTTGTTGCCTTGGGTTGCACTGGTTTTGTTTGTGAAGAAGAAGGATGGTAATATGTGGATGTGCATTGACTATAGGTAGCTGAACAAAGTTAAAATTAAGAACAAGTATCCTTTGCCGTGCATTGATGACTTATTTGACCAGCGTCAGGGAGCTAAAGTGTTCTCTAAGATTGATTTGAGGTCTAGGTATCACTAGTTGATGATTCGGGACTCGGATATGTGTGTGATGAGTGAGAGTTGAGACAGTCAGATTAAGTACTCTGAGAGCGTGAGTACATGGGAGTATCATCGTGATGCATTGCATTTGACATGCATATTTGTTTATGTAGACATAGAGATGTAACATTCCTCATACTAGCTATACTTGGCATATTTTACCGGTATTGAGCTTAGTTGTTGAATTTGAAAGCATGTCTACATTTTCGTACTGTGTATAAACTAATTATGAGGTTTCTCTGAGTATTACTGCCATTTCCCTGTTATACTTGTATTGTTATTATCTGGATTTGGATTGTACCTCTCTGAGCTCATCACTGTTTTCAGCCCAAGGTTAGTCGTGTTACTTATTGAGTACATTGAGTCGGTTGTACTTATACTAAACTTTGTACTTCGTGTGCAGATCCAGGTACATCTAGACCCGGTGGTTGCTAGACTTGGAGCATTATCTGCTTGGAGACTTTTGAGGTAGCTGCTTTGGCGTCCACAGACCTCGACTCTCCTTCTTTTCGGTTTATTTAGCATTGTTCTATCTTTTCATACAATTGTATTAGAAGTTTTGACTGTGTTGTCATTTAGTAGCTCATGTAATCTGTGACACTCGAATTTTTGGATAATTTTGTATTTGAGTCATAGTTATTCTTCTCAGTTATTTATGAGATTTTCACTGTTAAACTTATTTCATCATGCTTCTAATTCAAAATGCGTAGTTATTTATGATTGTCGGCTTGCTTAGTACTGTGATAGGTGCCATCATGACATGTTGAGATTTGGATCGTGACAATTAACACCTATGAACCTAGATCTCTCATACCAACTTATCACGACCACAATTTTTCACCTTAGGATGTCGTGATGGCATTTAGTCTCTAAGACTAGGTAAGCCTAACATGTATAGAGAAATAGCGAAAATAATACTAAAACCTCAAATTAAACCATTACACTATTATAATACAATTCCACCGTACAAGAATGAGCAGTCCAATATCAAAAAATAGTCCACCATATAAAATTAAAAGGCTTCCACAAGGTACATCACACAACCAATCCGCAAGTCACCCAATCTGGTTAAGAAAAGGAGAGTAATACATGAACAAGCAAAGATGTTTATCAAGTAAGAACAGGGATCAAATGAGGGCATTCAATATATGAAATCATGTAACAAGTAGAAGCACGTAGCAAGTAAAGGCGTTTAATCAGTGAAGGCATATGGTAAGTAGATACATATAGCAGGTTAAAGCACGTAGTGAGTGAAAATATGTAGCAAGTTAAGGCATTTAACAAGTAAATCGCGTGACAATTAAAGGCATGTGACAGGTATGAGCTAATAACAAGCAAAGACATGAATTTGAAGAAGACATGTAATAAAAGTAAATCAAGTGAAAGTGCAAGTGTAATAGTAATAGACAAGATAAAGACATATGTCACGTCCTTAGTCTGCGCACATGCGGCACTTGGAAACACGCTCAGGATCTTGCACAACTTTCTCACGTTCTTGTTATGCCAAGTCAGTCTTACTACACTCAAGATCGCTAAGGGAATGTTAGAACATATGAGAATTACCAAAGGAAGTTTTTGTATTAGAGAGAACTTGAATTGTTTGCTTGGTGAGTTTATAAATGAATGCCCCCTATTTATACTAATCACCTATGGGCTAGTGAGTAAATAATAATTGTTCCACAAGTCCTTCCATATTTACAAATAAGTATACTCTCTAGAATCTTCCAAGGACTTTTCTAGTAAGTCCATAGGGTTCTAGGGTCTTCCTAAGGAAACTTCTATATTTTTCTAGAACCTTCCTACAAGTGTATAAATATCTAGATCTTTCCCAAGGAAATTCTCCATAGTTCTAGAATATTCCACCAAGATCTAGTCCCTAACTTATGTAACCTTTCTATATGGAAAAAATATATGCTAAGTGACACTTGTGTGGCATGATGATGTGGCAGGTCATGACACATAGCTATAATAGTATGAGCCAAAGGGAAAGCATAGAGATAATTATATAAGGAACCCAAATGGAATGTATCATACATAAGAGCAGACACTAATGGAAACCAAAGTGAAGGACGTGTAAGTGCTTAATGAATGAGTAATCATAACAGAAATTCAATTTCATTTCTTTTCTGCATAGTAATAATCAACAAAAATAATCTCATTTCAAATTGCACAGAAATACTCGTCGTGTCTTCATCATACCAGCCGCACGGGAGAATTCATCGTGCCAACATCATATCAACTGCACGAAAATACTCATCTTGCCAAACATATCCCTAAGGCTCCAATCATCATCTCTTAGTATAAGTAAATAAACTCATGTAACATAATAATAATAGGTATAGATATAAATTTCCGATACTACGATTAAGTTAAGTATACAAACGATTCTAGAAAATGACACATTAAATCCTTTTTAAGATGTCCTATGTTCTATCATGATCTCTATTGCAGATAATTAAGTTTACTAGTCATAAAGTTAAATGAAACATAGGTTAAGAAATCATCAAGTTCAACAAAAGCACAGAGAAGCACATAATTTCCCCTCTCGAGCATGGAAATTCCTGGCACATGCATATACACTCGTCACCTCGAATATGAATCATACTAGCATGTAGCAAACAATGTCAATTAGTAAACAAAATCCAACAAAGTTAGGCAAGACACTTCAAACAAGTGAAATTGATACACTAGAATCGCCATCCCGCTCAAATCAACATCTAAACGGCTCGAAATTATCCAAAAGCAACTCAAAATTATCAAATAGTGTCATAGGAAGCAAACCCAAACGATAAAGGTCGAATCTTTACTTAATTACTCAAAGTAAACCAAAAATTTAACCTGGGCCTGCACCCCAAAATTCGACAAACCTCACAAATTTTGATAACCCATCGAATACGAGTCCAACCAAACTAATTTCACTCAAATCGGACTCTGATTCGACATTTATATCTCAAATATTCACTTTAGAAAAGTTTAGATAAAAACCCCTAATTTATCTTTTAAATTCATCAATCAAATGCCAAAATTGAAGATAAAATCATGTGATATAATCCAATCTGAGTAGAAAATACTTACCCCCAATCCATGTGGTAAAATTCATCTCCAAAATTGACCAAATCCGAGCTCACTAACTCAAAATGTGATAAAATGAGCTCAAGGTCCGAAATAGAGTACTTTTATGCACTGTCCAGTGGTACCCTACGCGATCGCGATTGTCCCCCTAGCAATCACGATGCATAAAATCCCACTGCCACAATTTACTCTACGCACTCATGCATAATCCTCGTGAATGCGATGAATACATAAGCCATACCTTCGCGAACGTGGTCCAACCTGCGCGAACGCGAAGAAGAACTCCTCATGACTGCCCAGCCTTACTCAATGCTACGCGAACGCACTCCTAGACGCGAACATGATGAAGACCAGACCTAACACTATGCAAATGCGAAGACATAGATGTGAACACGAAAAAGAAATGAAGCACTAGAAATCAGCAAAAACCAGCAGAACTAACATGGCCCAAAATGGTTTGAAATCCATCTAAAACTCACCTAAGCCCCTCGGGTCCTCGTTCGGACATTCCAACAAGTCCCAAAATATAATATGGGACTATTCAAAGTCTCAAATCTCGCATAACAACATCAAAACCACGAATCACACCTCAAATCAAACTTATTGAACCTTTGAACTTTCAACTTCCAAAACTCGCGCCGAACCATATCAAATCAACTCGGAATAACCTCAAATTTTTCAGACGAGTTCCAAATGACATAACGAGCCTATTCCAATTCTCATAACCAAAATTCGAACCCGATATCATCAAAGTCAACTCCCCGTCAAACTTATAAACATTTCTAACCTTCAAATTGCCAACTTTTGCCAAATAGTACTGAAACCTTCTAGAAACATCCAAATGCAAATGCAGGCATACGCCCAAGTCCAAAATCACCATCCAAACCTATCGGAACCATAAAAACTCTAATCCTAGGTCAAATACGCAAAAGTCAAACTTGATCAACTCTTTCAACTTCAAGCTTCTCAAGTGAGAATCATCCTTCTAAATCAATCTAGAACCACTCAAAAACCAATGTCGACGATACACGCAAGTCATAATATACCATACAAAGTTACTCATGACCTCAAACCGCCAAACTGAATGTCAATGCTCAAAGTGACTGATCGGATCGTTATATATGGACTCTGTGAATTGAATTCTCCGTGAAGATGTAAGTACCAAGGGCAAGACTGCATGCACCTCAACTATAGTTTCGCGATAACAATCTCAATCGAATGTAAACTCTAAATAATGTGCACAATAAATTTTCAAAATTTATTCAAGCTGGCTCTTAAAGAGCAGATGGAACTGCATAACATAAAATGGAAATAATGTTCCATTTTATTTAAATTTTTACTTTTTTGATAAGTGAGTAAATATCATACTTGAACAAGATTTCTTAAGAAAATATGTTGTGTACAACCTACTACTTTCAAAATCGAACCGTAATCAATAACCCAAATGTAAAATTGGCTTATTGGCTTATTTGTATCTATTATAATATTAACGATTGGTGAACGAATTGAAAATTTATAGTTGCCTATCGGTGTGGGGACGGAGTACTCAATTTTCTTAGGAATAAACTATTAACCCATTAAGAATTATACTATTAATATTTTCTACCTCTATGTATGTAGTATCTATGTATATAAAGTATCTATAGAAACCCTGAAGGCTTCATAGGTGTTCATGTTGGGTTGCTGAATAATCTCTGCCCCTCCTCCACTCTTTTTATGCCTATCTACATCAATATCTATTACTATGTTCCAAAGTTCCGTAGCGAAATGTTGTCCATTTATATTAGATAACATTATAATTTAGGTTATGATCACGCCCAACTATGCCTTATAAAAAGGAAAAAGCGGTCGCTGCAAATATATTTCGGTTAACAAGTTCGAAGTTGAATCCCACAGGGAATTAACCTATCAATCGCAGCTAATGGACTCACAGAAATTCACGTATTCAGTCTTCAGAGATATTTTATTAACAATTTTGGTGTTTATTAACTAAATATTATGTAATAAAAATGCAGTAAATTAAGACTAGCTATAGACTGATTGTAAGCAAGAATGAGAATAGTCTAAGGTTTTGATTTCCCCTCTTGTCGGAATCCTTTCTGCTATATTTACTATAAATTTTCCTAAGTCTTCTCTATCGATCATGAGCACTCTGACTGTCATAACTCTCTCCCGAGTAACTACAACAATATACTAGATATATTCTCCCGAATTACGCTAGCTGGCCTTAGTTATAGCTCATTTAGATCGCACCCAACATTTCGTTATCCCTAATCCCACCTTTAAACCCTTCGTATTGATCTCTCATATACGTTAGGAGTGGTGTTATTCAACAACTACGTAAATATACACTATCTCCCCAGTAATGCATACTAAATAGGCACGGCCGATTGAGGGCCCTTCAATCAACAGCAATCACAATATAGTTGAACAAACAGAGAAATTATGAAGGCAAATCTATATTAACATATCAGAAATTCATTCTCCAAGAGGTTCCATCAAAACCCTAGATTATCACAATCACAGTAGTAGAATTCATCATTAAAGATCAAAACAAGAGAAAGAAAGGTAAAACTCTATGCCGATTCTTCCGCCTTGCCTCTTTCCTCTTCTTGACTTCAATAATCCTTCAAAAACCTTGATACCCTCTCTTTAGGCGACCTGGGCTTCTTATATGTTAAGGAGAGTTGCCCTTAAAGTTACGAAATTACCCCTAAAAATAATTTTCCTCGAGGTGATGAGCGCGGTCGCTCTTGGACCGCGCTTGGGTCGCGCATATTGCGTTCTGTTCTGCCTGACGAGCGCAGCTGGAGCGCGCCCGCACTCGTGAAGTTCAGTTGTTTGCTATTTTTTCCTTCTCCTTTCACATGCGTTCACCTCTGATTGGCTTTCCTTGCTCCAAATTAGCTCCAAACACTGCTTAATGTCCTTATAATCAAGACTTGCTCCTGCAAAGCACAAAATTCATAATTAGAGCTATTTGTTGTCATTTAACCTTCATATAACAATAAATCATAGCTAAGTTGGGGCGTAAATGGTCGCTAAACTATATAAATATAGCCTATTATCAACACCCCACACTTAGATCATTGATCGTCCCCGAGCAACCAACCATAGTCTACAGAGATTCCTTCTCTAAGCAACTCCTCTAACATATCACACCAAGAACATTCCACAAGGATTGAGTCCAGTAGTGTAACATCTTTGCCTCAAGAGTTGACTCTCACATGCCATGCAATATTCCTAACTTACTCACTTACTCTACACAGAGGTCAAGATGTACCTTTCCTTCATGAATCAAATTCCCTCATATCGCAAACGAGAGTAGTTTCACAAGCAATAAACATTCAGAACAATTAGGAACTCAAAAAGACAAAATTCACTCACTCTCAGAAAGAACATTCATATGCCACAAAAGATGCACCATAGGCTTGCCCGTAGTGTACTACTCTACTACTCGAGCTTATTTAGTCTAGGATCAAATAGGACTTTATTCGGTTGTAATGTAGGCTAAGGGACAGGTAGGATACATTTGGATACAAGAGCGACTATACCTCCATAAGTACTTTAATACATATACTTTCACATTCATAACCCACACTTATGTCAAACCAAGACTCCACCTTTTACATCAATATATATTAACTCTCTGCTTCTTTAGGCACACTTAAGCCATTATATATATATATATATATATATATATATATATATATATATATATATATATATATATATATATATATATATATATATATATATATTATTCAAGTGGCTCTTACTTATTCACAACCGTGCACCTTTCTCCTGATTTCGTTAGTTCCACTCAAAAGCCAAACCAACCACCCCACACTTTAACTTTTACCAGTTCATCACACTTCAAGTGCTTACGGGAGGTGACAGGGTTCAAACAAATGATTTATTCAAACAATTGGGTGAGGTTTGTAAAGTAGTTGCCAAAGAAACGGGATTACAGGCTCAAAGGGGTTAACTACGGTATATAACACTTAGGCAGGTAAAATATACATATCTGGTTCAATAAAGAAACACCTATATTAATTCCAAGACTAAATAAAACTACTATTTCTCTTTGCAAACACACAGGGCAAGTTCTAGGCATCAAATGCAGTGCATAAAATACAATAAATCTCACACACACATGGCACATGACTCACTCTAGATTGACTTATCAAAACACTCTCATCTGAATACTTAAGTCAAGTTAAGAACATAAAATTTAAGGCACTCTAACAAGAATCAACAACTGAGACTAAGTGTCACACTAAAGTGTCTATTGTATTTAAGGCGTAACAATGTTAAGAGATTTTCTTTCCATCTCAGTTCATAGCCCATAAGTACCTAAAAATAAAAAATAACCAAAAAATAACTACACCCGGTTCAAACAAAACCCTTGAAAAAGAACCGCAGTCCAAAGAAAAACCAAGGGGGAATTGATACACTACTACAAAAGAATTTCTTTTTCTTTTTTTTTCATATCGACTTAGACCCTCAAGAAACCCGTCGAGTGATATCCATCATCGGGACAAGTCGAATCACCTATTTAGACAACTAACTAAGGACCAAAATCAAACTAACAACAGATACCAAAATCAAACTAACAACAGATCAAACTATATACCAACATATATACAACATACAAATAAAGCATCCCCACCCCACACTTAAAAAGATGGCATGTCCCCATGGCATACAAAATAAATAAATGCAAGGTAAAGGAACTTCCCTAACAGATCAATCCTGATTGGAGACAGTGTCAGGGTCAAGGTGACACACCCAACCCAAAGCACACAGCCAGCCCATGATTTTATTTTCTAATTTAGCATTCTGGGTGGCCAAAGCATCAACTCGCGTCCCCATGTCTGCAATAGTGGTATGCATCCCTGCCATCTCCTTCTCTAAGGCTGCTAATCGAGTAACCCGACAAACTCTAGATGGTCCCGCAGCTTCCGCAACCAGCTCATGGGTGGGCGACTCGGCTCCCACTTCCTCCTGCTCATCATCTCCCTCCTTAGGTGCATCTGAGTCATCACTATCATCACCACCAGGTGCTACAGGTTTCTTCACAGTAGTTACCTTATCCGCTCGAAACTTTGCCTCTCTTGGCACTTTTCCATTAACACTCAAGTTTTCCGGCACCCGAGCTGCCCGGCATAGCCTAGTGACTAGGGAAGGGAAAAAGAAACCATACTTCTTCACCGGACAATGAGTAAACATCTCCTCGTGAATAAGCTTGGTCACGTCCAAATTATGACCATTCATAAAACACCAAATCAATACAGCACGAGGAGCATTCACTTCCGTGGTGTTGGAGGACGAGAGCAGTCGGTTGTTGATGACATACAGCCAGCACTTCCCTTCAAGGTGAGTGTTGCTGAATGGAATTTACGCCCATGTTTCATCCACACAATCTCCTTGTCAGGCACACAAATTGTTTCAAAGAATAACTCTCATTGAATGTATCAAATACCATATCATAGTAGTCATCCATTTCCGCTACAGGTGCGGGCAGCTGGTATGCTCTCTGAATAGCCTCAACAGAGGCGTCCACAGGCTTCTTCCGCACGGTGACCACATCATTCACATGTTCTTTAATGTTCTCATAGAACTCGCGCACAACCATCAAATTCCCATCATCCGGTTCTTCAAAGAAAATTTCTAGCCCACGCCTGACCAACTCATCGTACAAGTTGGGGCAGCCATATTGGAGCGACCCTATATCTATGACCCTCTCCGGTATTGGTTTCTTGGGTGCCTTATCATCAAAGCGGTCATGAGCTGCAGCGGAGATGAACCTGTTACTATTATAAGGACGAGCAAGAGCCGAAGCATGCGCTCTGGAGGATCCAGCTTGGTCATTGGATGAAGCACCGGTGGTTCGGCATATCCTAGAAGGTGCCATAGTACCTAAAATCAAGAACATCATCAGCGAAACACAAGAGATATGAACCAAAGGCGGTTACTCAGACTTCATCCGCCCAATTGGTCACAATTAACATTAACAACTCACTAAGGCATTTTAACAAACACTTTATATGCACCATTCACCGGAGTCCCCAATTAACAAATTATAAGCTAAAAACCACCACAATTGCCCCAATGTCACCCACATATGTTAAGAGATACATTTACAACAACCTCAACAAACCAACTAGCACACAAGAGTACACTACAAAAATAAATAAATAAAATCTACTAAAGAAAAGAAAGAAAAACTACTACAACACCAAAAACACAAATATTCCAAAAAACAAAACCTTACCTGGTGGGATTTAGGTTAGTAGATGTGAGGAGATAGTTAGAGGAGAAAATAGGGTGGCGTGGGTGTGTTGGGATCGTGAATTTTGGAGTATTAGGGCTGGAGTTGTTTAGGGGAAAAGAGGGGAGGTGAGTGTTTTGATTTGTGAGTGAGGGTTTAGGTTTGGGCGTGAGTAGATGAGAAGAGGGAGAGAGATATCAGGTTGGGGGAGGGGGGAAATAAGTTAGTATATTACAATTAAAAGACAAAACAATTAATAAAAAAAGTAAAAGAATAATAAAAATTAGCTTAAACTCAAGTGGCAGGCGGCGCGGTCCGAGCGCGGTCCGAGCACGGCCGTGCTTGTGAAACAGAATACTTGGCCATATGCACGGTCTGAGCGCGGCCCCGCTCTTGGCCGGAAACTTGAGGCAGAATACATTGTGATATGTGCAGGTTGAGCGCGGTTCATGCGGCCGCGCACCTGTACTTCGTGATTTCTTAAATTATTACCTCTCTTTCAGTGTCGGATGGACTTATCCCTTGCCCAGGCTCACCTGCACTTGTTAGTACTTAAAAAAATCAAAATAACACTTCTAACTACACTAAAATCACTACGCATTGGGTTGTCTCCCAACCAGCGCCTTAGTTAATGTCGTGGCATGACAAATACAACAAATCAATGGGTTGCCTCTCATGAAGCGCCTGATTTAACGTCGCGGCACGACGTAGATAAGCGCAATTAAGGTACGCTTAACTTTGGAGGCTCGATTAAATAGGTCATTAATACTTTCTTTGCTTTATCCATGCCCACATAATGTTTCAGTCTATACCCATTGACTCTAAATGTGCGAGAGTCATTACTCGCAGCAATCTCTACTGCTCCCATGGGGTGAAATTCAACCACATGAAAAGGGCTTGACCATCGTGATTTCAATTTGCCTGGAAACAACCTCAGACACGAGTTGTATAGCAATACCGTATCTCCAGGTTTAAAATTCTGCTCAATAATGTTCCTGTCATGCATCATCTTCATTCTCTCCTTATATAATCTTGTGCTCTTAAAAGCGTGATATCTGAACTCATCCAGCTCATGCAATTCTGTTACTCTACTTGTTCCAGCTGCTTCACTATCAAGATTCAACTGTCTCAACGCCCACCAAGCTTTATGTTCCAACTCTACGGGCAAATGAAACACCTTCCCAAACACCAATTTGTATGGTGACATGCCAATTGGAGTTTTGAAAGCGGTTTGATACGCCCACAGTGCATCGTTTAACTTCCTTGCCCAATCTGTTCTAGTTGCATTCACAGTTTTTGTCAGCACACTCTTTATTTCTCTATTTGAGACTTCCACTTGCCTGATTGTGTGTGGATGATATGGGGTGGCCACCTTGTGGCATACATCATACTTCTCCAACAACTTAGTAAAGGTTCGATTGCAAAAGTGAGTGCCTCCATCCGTGATTATTTCCCTTGCGGTGCCAAATCGGGTGAAAATGTTCTTCCTTAGAAAACCAATTACCCCATTTGCATCATTTGTAGGGAGTGATGCAGTTTCCCCCCATTTGGACACGTAGTCCACAGTGACGAGTTTGTTGCCATATGAGCTGACGAACGACCCCATAAAGTCGATCCCCTATACATCAAACACTTCTACTTCCTGAATTGGGTTCATGGGCATCTCATGTCTGTGGGAAATGTGCCCCTTTTGTTGGCATTCATTACAGCTCTTTATCCATAGATGTGCATCTTTGAATAGTTTTGGCCAATAGAACCCTGACTCCAAGACTTTCGCAGTTGTCCTCACTCCCCCGAAGTGCCTACCATATGGAGACGCATGACAAACCTGCAAAATAGAAGACTGGTCTATCTCGGGGATACATCTCCATATCATGTTATCAACACAAATCCTGAACAGATAAGGCTCATCCCGGTAATACATATGACAATCACGAAAGAACTTTTTCTTTTGAATAGAAGAAAGGTCATAAGGAACAATACCGCTCGCCAGGTGGTTTGCAATGTCTGCATACCATAGCGCTTCCTCGAGATTCATTGTTAGTATTTGTTCATCTGAAAAAGTTTCCAGAATCTCTTCTACCTCAACATTTTTTTCAGCTCCTTCCAACCTGGATAAATGGTCAGCTACTTGGTTTTCCGTTCCCTTTCGGTCATGGATCTCCAAATCAAATTCTTGCAATAGAAGCACCCATCGAATCAGGCGCGGTTTTGACTCCTTCTTTTCAATTAAGTACCTGAGAGCAGCATGGTCAGTATAAATAATTACCTTTGAGCCTATCAGGTAAGACCTGAATTTGTCAAATGCGAACACCACTGCCAGCATCTCCTTTTCAGTCATAGTGTAATTTAGCGGGGCTCCACTCAACGTCCTACTTGCATAGTATATTGGATGCATGATTTTATCTTTTCATTGCCCAAGCACTTCTCCCACAGCATAGTCACTAGCATCACACATCAACTCAAACGGTTGCTCCTAGTTAGGGGCAACTATGATAGGTGTTGTCACCAGTCTCTTCTTTAATTCCTCAAAAGCTACCCTGCAGTCATCAGAAAACACAAATGGGTGATCTTTTTCAAGCAATTTACACAAGGGGTTAGCAATTTTGGAAAAATCTTTTATAAATCTCCTATAGAAACCGGCGTGCCCAAGAACATTTCTGATTTCTTTGACTGAGGTGGGTGGTGGAAGCTTTTCTATCACATCAACTTTTGCACGTTCTACCTCAATACCTTTACTTGACACTAGGTTCCCCAGGACTATACCTTCCTGTACCATAAAATGGCACTTTTCCCAATTTAGTACCAGATTAGTCTTTATACACCTTTTCAAAACTCGCCTCAAGTTCACAAGGCAATCATCGAATGAATTCCCCACCACTGATAAGTCATCCATGAAAACCTCCATTATCTCCTATACCATATCTGTGAAGATGGCCATCATGCACCTCTGAAATGTGGCGGGTGCATTGCATAAGCCAAACGGCATTCTCCGAAAATCATAGATTCCATAAGGGCAGGTGAACGACGTTTTCTCTCTATCCTCCGGGGCAATGGAAATCTGATTATACCCCGAGTACCCATCCAAAAGTAAAAGTGAGACCTCCCTGCCAATCTATCTAGTATCTAATCAATGAATGGCAGTGGGAAGTGGTCTTTCCTGGTGACCAAGTTCAACTTCCTGTAGTCCATACAGATTCGCCATCCTGTGACAGTTTGTGTAGAGATCAACTCATTCTTCTCATTTTTCACTACTGTCATACCTCCCTTTTTTGGTACACACTGCACTGGGCTAACCCAGTTGCTGTCAGAGATGGGGAATATGATTCCCGCATCTAACCGTTTAATCACTTCCTTTTTCACCACTTCTTTCATGTTGGGGTTTAATCTTCTTTGATGTTCTCTGGAAGGTTTGTGCCCATCTTCCAGCAGAATCTTATGCATACAGAAGGCAGGTCTGATCCCCTTAATGTCTGCAATGGTCCACCCAATTGTCGTCTTGCACTCAGTTAGTACCTGCAAAAGTTGTTCTACCTGCACATCTAACAAACTGGATGAGATAATAACAGGTAGAGTTGAGTCAGGTCCTAAGAATGCATACCTGAGATGGGATGGCAATGGCAGTTCCAGCTTTGATGGATCTTTTATTGATGGCTTAGCTGGAGGAGTTTTTCTTTCCTCCAAGTGCAAAGGCTCAAATTCCAACTCCCTTTTCCAAAAACCTTGGCCTTCAAGCGCAAGTACCCACTCTGCCAATTCTTCACCATTAGCTTCATCTAAGTTCATGATAGAAGCTGCTAGAGGGTCTTTAAGGTTCAATGTTGCATCGTCCTCCTCCAACACTACATCTACCGCATCTATTAGAGAGTAGTTGGCAAATTCACTAGGTCTGCGCATAGATTTCTGCACATTGAATGTTATCTCTTCATCATTCAATCTCATTTTGAGTTCTCCAGTTTCACAATCAATTAGAGCTCTTCCAGTGGCCAAAAATAGTCTTCCCAAAATTATGGGAATTTCCTTGTCAACCCGACAGTCAAGGATGACGAAATCTGCTGGAAAAACAAAACCCAACCTGCACCAATACATCATCTAGAATCCCGGAGGGCCTTTTCACAGTTTGGTCAACCAGCTGTAGTAGCATAGACGTGGGTCTAGCCCTTCCCATGCCTAACCTTTTGTAGATAGCTAGAGGCATAAGGTTTATGCTTGCTCCCAGATCACACAGTGCCTTAGCAAATGAAAAGTTGCCTATTATGCAAGGGATTGTGAAACTCCCTAGGTTAGACAGCTTCTTAGCTATGGGTCTCGTCACAACAGCACTACAGGTCTGAGTTAGTGTAACCGTGGCCAAGTATTGGAAGTCAAACTTGCGAGACATCAAGTCCTTCATCATCTTTGCATACCCAGGCATTTCCATTAAATCATCAATCAATGGAATGTTTACATGAATCTACTTCAACTTCTCCAAGAATTTCTTGTACAACTCATCTTTTTGATACTTAGCCAATCTCTGTGGGAATGGTGCTGGAGGTCGCTTCTTCCCTGTAATTTGGCTTTTCTCTTGTTCATTCACTGCTTCTACTGTCGGTTCCGGTGCAGCTTCAGTCTCTTTTTCAACCACATCTTCCTTGTTGATGTCTTCTTGCGCATTCTATACTGTCACCTCAGTTAAACCTCCTGAATCATCTAACTCAATGGGTACTGGCACCAGTGTCTTAGTCGGCCTATTTTCACGAGCAATTTCTTGCTCCAGATCTAAGTCCCTACCATTCCGGAAACTCACTCCCTTCAGCTGCTTCGGGCCCTGCTCTTTTGGATTGATTTGGGTGTCAGCAGGTAACGCGGCCATGGAAATTTGTCCTAACTAGATCTCAATATTTTTGATCGCTGACTCATGTGAGTCTACTCTGTCAGCTAGCTTTCCAGTGGGCCCAATCACTTGTTGCATCATACCCTCGAGTTTAGCAAACCCATCTTCATGTCTCACAATCTGTTGTTGTGGAGGTTATTGATAAGCCTGCTTCTGATTTTGCTGGTTGTGCCCTTGTCTTTGGTAAGGCACCATTTGCCCATGTGGTCGCATAGCACCATGATTATTGTTGTTATTGTACTGTTGCTGAGCTGGTATGTATTGTTGATTTTGCTGACCCCAATTCTGACCACCTGGTCTCGATCCCCCATAGTTAGCCACATAATTCATGTTCTCCTGATATTATTGATTATCACCTTCAGCACTCCGTGAGCAGACATATGGTTGATTAATGCATGATGTGCATAGACCCTCATTAGTTGCATCAATTATGTGTACTTGCTTCTTCTGGCATGATTCTTCCACCTTTTTGGTGAGGATGCTCATTTATGTCATCAAAGTAGCCATATTTTTAGCCATGGAGTTAGCTGAGTCTAGAGCCACTGAGTGAACCATAGGAGTGATTGGAGCGTTCCTTGTTGTCCACCCTGAGTTTTGTGTCATCTTGTCAAGAAGGATCTTGCTCTCTCTGAATGTCTTGCTCAAAAATGCTCCACCTGCTGAAGCATCAACATTAGCCTTCAAAGTATCTGCTAAACCCATGTAAAATCTATGCCCCAACATCTGCTCCGGAATACCATGATATGGACATGTAACTAGGAGGCCCTTGAATCTCTCCCACGTTTCATGCAGCGTCTCAGTGGGTTTCTGTTTGAAGCTCAATATCTCATCAATTTGTTGAGCAGTCTTGTTGGGTGGATGAAATTTGCTCAAATATTTCTTGACTAATTCCTCCCAAGTAGTGATGGAGTTGATAGGGAGTGAATTAAGCCAAGTTTGGGCTGCTCCTGTTACTGAGAATGGAAACAACAACAAACGTATTGCTTCCGGTGTGACATTGTGTTGTCTCTGCGTGGCACAAATTGAGAGGAAGTTCTTTAGATGTTGTTGAGGATCTTCAACATATGACACAGAGAATAGTCTCTTGTTCTGCAACAAATGCAACATATTATTGGTGATCTGGAATGAGTCTGCTTGTATCTGAGGGACTACAATAGCAGTTGCTAAGTTGTCAGTTGTGGGTTATGCCCAGTCATATAGTGATGCTTCTGGCACAAGAGGTGTCACACCCTGATCATTTGGGCCATTTGCGTTGTTTCTGTTGTTTGGGTCATTCACGTTGTCCCTGTTGTTTAGATTATCTTCTTTCATGTCTGATTCAATTCTTTCGGTTGAGTTTTGTTGTTGTTTGCCTTTCCTGTTTGCACGATTCAATTCCTTGAACACCTTCTCAGGGTCTGATAATGCTTCGAACAATTCTCCAGTTCTTGAGGAGTTTCTAGGCATGCACCTATGACAACCACGACCACAAACGTTAGAATTTCAATGATCAGTTTAAATTGAAGAAAATTGACTACACTAAAAAATTTTGCACTTCTTTTTAACTGCAATCAATAGCACCGTTAATTTCCCGGCAACGGCGCCAAAATTTGATCACTCCCAATTATGCCTTATAAAAAGAACAAAGCGGTCGCTGCAAATATATTCCGGTTAACAAGTCCGGAGTCGAATCCCACAAGGAATTAACCTATCAATCACAGCTAATGGACTCACAAAAATTCACGTATTCAATCTTCAGAGATATTTAATTAATAATTTGGGTGTTTATTAACTAAATATTATGTAATAAAAATGCAGTAAATGAAGACTAGCTATAGACTAATTGTAAGCAAGAATGAGAATGATCTAAGGTTATGATTTCCCCTCTTGTCGGAATCCTTTCCTCTATGTTTGCTATAAATTTGCCTAAGTCTTCTCTATCGATCAAGAGCACTCTGACTGTCGTAACTCTCTCCCGAGTAACTACAACAATATACTAGACATATTCTCCCGAATTACGCTAGTTGGCCTTAGTTACAGCTCATTTAGATCGCACCCAAGGTTTCATTATCCCTAATCCCACCTTTAAACCCTTCGTATTGATCCCTCATATACGTTAGGAGTGATGTTGTTCAACAACTACCTAAATATACATTCTCTCCCGAGTAATGCATACCAAAGAGGCACAGCCGATTGAGAGCCCTTCAATCAACAGCAATCACAATATAATTGAACAAACAGAGAAATTATTAAGGCAAATCTATATTAACATATCAGAAATTCATTCTCCAAGAGGTTCCATCAAAACCCTAGATTAAATGTTTAGCTACGCATAATCGTTTTCACAATCACAGCAGTAGAATTCATCATTAAAGATGAAAACAAGAGGAAGAAAGGTAAAACTCTATGCTGATTCTTCCGCCTTGCCTCTTGCCTCTTCTTGCTTTCAATAATCCTTCAAAAACCTTGATATCCTCTCTTTGGGCGACCTGGGCTTCTTATATGTTAAGGAGAGTTGCCCCCGAAGTTACAAAATTACCCCTGAAAACAATTTTTCTCGAGGTGACGAGCGCAGCCGCGCTTGGGCCGCGCATATCGCGTTATGTTCTGACTGAGAGCGCGGCTGGAGCGTGCCCGGGCTTGGCCCGTGCTCGTGAAGTTCAGCTGTTTGCTATTTTTTTCCTTCTCCTTTCACACGCGTTCACCTTCGATTGGCTTTCCTTGCTCCAAACACTGCTTAATGTCCTCATAATAAAGACTTGCTCCTGCAAAGCACAAAATTCATAATTAAAGCTATTTGTTGTCATTTAACCTTCATATAACAATAAAGCATAGCTAAGTTGTAAATATAGCCTATTATCAGGTTAGCTTCCTAATATTTCAGACACTGCAATCAACTAAAAATTTGATCATTAATTTTACATTATTTAACTAGGTAGAAAATCCTAATATTAAATATTCCCCTTTTCATTATTTGACCCGTATAGAGTGGTAGTCTTTTTAAAATATCTAATATAGAAGAATTTGAAGTAAATTAATATTAGAACTCTTTAAAGGAAGTTCCAATATAGATGAATACACATATATCAGACAAGGTGATGATCTTAAAATTATGCAAAGCTAATTGCCATATGTATACTATTCTAGGTAATAGAAGAGATGATAGTTGGTAACAAATATCTTGGTGTTTCAGAACAATTTGCAAGTATTATACATTCCTAATATAAATTTGTTAAGAGTTAGTTTATATTACTAGGTAAACTAAACAGGACTTTAAAATTATTACGTTACATAAATCCTTTCTTTATTTGAATTATGTAATATAACTAAATTAAAAGGTTGAAATCAATTAATATTTTGTCTATTAAGTCCTTCTCTATTTGAACTATTACCATCTAGGAAACTGTTATTTTTTTATTTTTTTATTTACGTCAAGAATTGTTAAAAGTATCTTTATAATTTGAAAATAATTTTATTCTATTTAAAAATAGATTTAACATTGAAAAATATATAATATTTAAAATTATTTTTAATATTTAATATTTTAAAATCAACTAAAAAAGTATAATTATTAAATTACTTGTCTAATAAGACTTCTTTTGAATCTTTTTGAGTTTCTCAGTTTATTACAGGTAAGGAATGATGAAGCAAGTTTTTATTTCAAGTCTTTGTATTAAATAACAAATCAAACCAACCTAACTTATGTACACCTCTAATACTAATATAGGTCTTTAATAAAGGAAATCAGAATAAAATTTCTCTAGGGTTTATCAAAGCACTTCAATTTTAAACCTTTTAGTTAAGATATTTATTCAATTAAAGTACTAATTTTAAAAATAAAAATTAGAAGATATATCACTAGTTCTTCTTTGTTGTTCTTGTGTATGAGGTGCGATTGAAGCTTTGAATAAATCATAATTGAGATTGAAAGCATATCATGTTTCTAAAAGTGATTCTTTTATATGAATATTATCTTCTCAATTCTTATAATATCAATATTTTGTTATACAATTTATAATATAATGTTTATGAAGTTTTTTGAAAAAAATCAACTTATTGAGGCCAGTGACACAACCAACGCGCACACCCAAAGAATAAGTATTATAGTTTAAATAGAGCTAGAGGAAAAGAAAAAAAAGTGTTAATCTGTTGATTTCTCGTTTTCTTTCCTCTTACCTTAGAGAAATCGGCAAAGTCAAAAATTTCTATACATAAACTCTTTGGTATTTCAATGGCTAATTCTGGCAAAATACAGTTGAGTCGTCTTCATTCAGTGGCGTACGCTATATTTTTCGTAAGCGGTGTCATCATTTTAAACCGTGAATAAGTAAATGAATCTATTAAAAAAAGAACATGATTTGAATCATATTAATAACTCAAGCATATTATTACAAATTTTCATTTTTTGAAATGCATTCAAAATAAACTCATTAGAATAAAAAAAATTTACATAAGGCACCAAACATTCAATTAAAAACTCATCATTCATTTGATTTGGCAAATTATTTTTATAAATTTTATCATCGAGAATACAGATGAACAGAAAGAAAAAAAAATAGCCGAACTACTTATGGAGATTTTGTTAAAAACTAAAAGGTCAATAGCTCAAATCTAGCTGGTGTATCTTAAGCACAAAAATACTAAAACAAATAATGATGTTGTACGCCTTCGAACTCGGGACCTCATTTCTAAAATTGAAACGCTCGACCAGACAACCTGCTTAACTCTTTTACCAGTAGTGTCACTTAATTTTATTTGTTCTAGTTTTTGTTTCGACATTTCAACCATATATAATATTTAGTAAAATTTCCCTACGAAACGTGACACTACTTCGCCTAAGGTAGATCCACCCCTGGTGATCCCGTCCAAAATGATTTTTTAGCATATATTTTATAGGCCACTTTCCAGACGGATAAACCGACTGATAACCGACAGCTAATGTTATATTAAATCAACTGATATCTTACCAATTGGATAGCAGATTAGTACATGCAAAAGCCGGTAATCGATAAGCCAAACCGATAAACGCAAATATCCAATTGATCGCCCGATAAGCAGCCCTAGTACAACCTAAAGAACATTCTAAGTTTAGTTACACCCCCGAATAAAAGCACTTTTACCTCGCTATAATTTATGTAGACTTTTTTCTTTTTTTATAAGGAAATTTATGTAGGGGCAGAGCAGCGGGGCCAGACAAAATCCTGATGGAATTCGGGAAGAGCGCGGGGCGGGCAGTTTTGGAGTGGCTCACTAGGCTGTTTAATGTTATTTTTAAGGCAAAAAAAATGCTCGAAGAATGGAGGTGGAGTACAATGGTTCCGCTTTACAAGAACAATGGTGATATCCAAAATTGCAACAATTATAGAAATATCAAGTTATTGAATCACAATGAAGGTTTGGGAGAGAGTGGTGGAGGCCAGGGTGAGGAAGTGCGTGTCTATTTCCGAGAATCAGTTTGGATTCATGCCGGGGCGTTCGACTACGGAAGCGATTCATCTAGTAAGGAGATTAGTGGAGCAGTACAGGGAAAGGAAGAAGGATTTACCTATGGTGTTTATTGACCTTGAGAAGGCATACGATAAAGTTCCGAGGGAGGTCCTGTGGAGGTGTTTGAAGGTTAACGGCGTTCTGGTAGCGTACATTAGGGTGATTAAGGATATGTATGATGATGCTAAGACTCGGGTGAGGACTGTGGGTGGTGACTCGGACCATTTCCCTTTGGTGATGGGGTTGCACCAGGGATCGGCTCTTAGCCCATTTTTGTTTGCCTTGGCGATGGATGTACAGATCCAAGGGGAGGAGGTGCCTTGGTGCATGTTATTTGCTGATGATATAGTGTTGATAGATGAGACGCGTAGCGAAGTTAACGCGAGGTTAGAGGTTTGGAGACAGACCTTGGAGTGCAAAGGTTTCAAACTGAGTAGAACCAAGACAGAATACTTGGAGTGCAAATTCAGTGAGACCCATGATGCAGACATAGAGGTTAAGCTTGATTCTCAAGTCATCTCCAAGAGAGCGAAGTTTAAGTATCTCGGGTCTATTATCCAAGGTAACGGGGAGATTGACGAAGATGTCACACATCGCATCGGAGCGGGGTGGATGAAGTGGAGGCTCGCTTCCGGTGTTCTATGTGATAAGAATGTGCCGTTAAGACTTAAGGGTAAGTTTTATCGAGTGATGGTTCGACCCGTTATGCTGTATGGGGCTGAGTGTTGGCCAGTCAAAAACTCCCACGTGCAGAAGATGAGAGTAGCAGAGATGAGGATGTTGGGATGGATGTGTGGGTGTACCAAGCGAGATAGAATTAGGAATGAAGCTATCCGGGACAGAGTGGAAGTAGCCTCCGTGGAGGACGAGATGCGGGAGTCGCGGCTGAGATGGTTCGGACATGTTAGGAGAAGAAGCATTGATGCCCCTGTCAGGAGGTGTGAGAGGTTGGCCATGGAGAATTTGAGGAGGGGTCGAGGTAGGCCTAAGAAGTACTGGGGAGAAGTGATTAGGCAGGACATGGCGCTGCTTCAGCTCACTGAGGACATGACACTTGATAGGAGGGTGTGGAGGTCGAGGATTAAGGTAGAAGGTTAGTAGGTAGTTTATAGTGTTCACCAATAGGCTTAGTAGCATGCATCTCCCTTCATATTCTTTGATTTTTATTATGGTATGTGGTTTTGTTCGCATCAGGTATTGTAATCCGTGTTGCTATTATTGGATACTGTTTTCCTTCTTTTCTTCCCTCTTCTTCTTGCCCTTCCTGAGCTGAGATTCCATTGGAAGTAGCCTCTCTACCTGCATTAGGTAGGGGTAAGCTCTACGTACAGACTACCCTCCCTAGACCCCACATGTTGGGATCAAACTGGGTTTGTTGTTATTGTTGTTGTTGTTGTTGTATTTTTTCTCCCCAGTTCAGTAGAGAGCACCCTAAGCTTTTATCAATTAGAAGTTGCAATCAATCAATCTTTGGTTTCTCATTAAGTTCATGCTCATGTCATAGAAACATGGATCTGGCGAGGCCATTGTAGCATGTGCGCCGCCCGAGGCACAAGGGGCATGATGACTTGACGTCATCCTCACCTTCCTCCGGCTTACACCGACAATCTGTTCGGGGCCTTGTACACACCGCCCGTCACACTATGGAAGCTGGCTATGCCCGAAGTCTTTCACTTAACCACA
The DNA here is from genome assembly GCF_000715075.1 of Nicotiana tabacum. Classification (NCBI taxonomy): domain Eukaryota; kingdom Viridiplantae; phylum Streptophyta; class Magnoliopsida; order Solanales; family Solanaceae; genus Nicotiana; species Nicotiana tabacum. The sequence goes on from NC_134101.1 coordinate 105,788,223, forward strand.
AGGAGGGGGATGCCGAAGGCAGGACTAGTGATGACTGGAGTGAAGTCGTAACAAGGTAGCCATACTGGAAGGTACATCTACCATTTCACCACCAAGGCATCTTGAAAGTGAATCGTATTCCGTGAACATGACATCTATCTAGATTGAGACAGGACTAGTGATGACTGGAGTGAAGTCGTAACAAGGTAGCCACACTGGAAGGTGCATCTACCATTTCACCAACAAGGCATCTTGAAAGTGAATCGAATTCCATGAATATGATATCTATCTAGTGTGATGTATGTAATATATGACAAAGGTGGTCTTTATATCATTTTATCCACATCGGGATAAAGAAAGAGAGAATAAAGAACCATATACTTCACAGCTGAACTTATTAGAACGTGGATACACCACAGCTGTATAGCAAGTAAAAAATTTAGGCACTAACACCTGAAACATGTATGGAGAAAGGCAAGTGATTTCGACTCACAAGTCTGCATGCACATCATATGCATCATCACCAAAGCTTTCCAATTTCGCTGAACTCAAGTGTTTTCGGCCAGTAAGTCTCGAAAGAATCAGCCTTGCGATATTTTCACCAGCAACAGCACTAGTTTCCATGGTGCTAGCTGCATTTTCAAAAGCATTCACATAGTACAAGTGCTGACCATCCAAGATAAAGGGTGCAAATACCTCAGGAGCATGATAGTGCGGGTATGCAGCCCAGTCTATCCGGACTGTCTCATTTCTGACACTGCAAACACAAAAATGAAAACGCTCAGCCTGTAATCAATCCTTTGAAAAAGTTAAATCCTTTAGATTTACAATGGGGATTTCCGTAACAGATGAAGTTCGAGAGATTCAAATTTGATTCTATAATCTAACAAATGCTAAGAACAAATGCAGTCAGGATTGGTTTTCCCACTCCAGAAGTAAAAAAACTGGTTTAATAAGACAAAGGCACTACATAATAAAAGGGCAATGTGAGCCATGAGCCCCTTTTCAAAAGAAACATCGCTTGTACGATATCCATGATGCTTGTACAGTCCCACAATCATAACAGCAATATTACGTAACTCATCATAATGGTTACAAGATAAACTTTCACCATGCCACCTAAGAATCTTGGATCCAGAAGTCGTAATAATATGCCTCTTGACTTCTCCAAGAGTACACAGAAAAAAGAGTACATAATTCTATAAATCCTCCAACAGGAGGAATCCTCCATGCATAAAAGAATCACATGAATTATGTAGTCTTTTGTCTTTTCTCCTAGTTTTCTTTTGGTGATGGAGCCTAAAGTAACATTGGCTGATGTACTTGGTTGGAATTAGACAAATGATTTTGAGATTGGTCAACTGTTTCCATGGCAATGGAGATTACCTAAGTCATGATAGTTAACATTTAACCAATAGCTGGGAGAATTGATTAGGCAATAGTTCCTTGTATGAATCTAATAACCACGGAATCAAAGAAATTCAAAAACTAACATATCATTGATCAATCTTACATGCGTCATTAGTTTTTTTGGATAAAGCTCGATCTCACATGCGTCACTAGTTTTTTGGTAAATCTCACATACATCACTAGTACAAGTACCCGAGGAGTCAAACTAGATGATCAGCTACTCCAATGGCTGCATCAGAAGAACCCAATGGCTATTTTGCATGGTACACAAATTTTTAGCTTATAGAGAAACAACTTATGTAGATGAAAGGATTCAAAGCAGCTACTTCTGATAAAAGATGAAATAGCTAGCCATATAAGATTATACCTGAAGATCTGATCTAATAAAGCATCATCAAGAGATCTTCGAGAAAACACCTTGTATGTCATATCATTGTCCTTGTGCTTCTTAATAACTGAGATGCTTGAAAAAGGAACGTCAGGTGTCTCGACAGTGCCCACCAGTTTTGGAATATCTGATATGGAACCTAACGCAAAATAAGCCTTGCAGAGAAAACCATCCCAATTAGTGGAGAATAACATTAGCACTTTCCTTTTTAGTAATTTTTGAAAGCATAATGAGATTCTATTTTGAGTAATTTTTGTATCTATAGTGAAGAACAAACAAATCATGAGATGGAGTGCTCACAGGATTTAATAGACCTCTAACAAAAGTTGTATATGTGTGCTGTAATTTCCTCTCAGGTATTGAAATTTCTGGAAGAAAGTGAATTTTCAGCTCATCTAAAGGTGTGCCAACCACTGTTATTCCACATGGGTAAATCTTTCCTTTCGAGGTATTGAGTTGATAATTTCCCCCCAGGAAAGAAACTGACTTTACTTCTTCATTAAGGTGCAATTTGACATCTGAATGATTGATCAATCCAGCAGCCATTTGCTGATTCCCTCCTTCAACTGACCATAAGCCTTTTGTGCTTCCAGCCAAAGATACAGCACCGGCAAGTCCACTGATGCTGACACTTTGCCCATAATTGATTCTTGTGATAACCTACAAGGGCAAGAAACCTTGTTGATAAGAAAACAAAAAAATGCTGTATTTCGAGTATTTCAGATCCAAATTCAAACTTTATATTGTGCCTGCCATTTTTAAATTGATCAAAAGGTTAAAATTCTGCTTCAATCTTGAAGCAGCATCAAGTTTGCTGAAGCAGAAAATTTCAAATATCTGAGAATTTCTGAATAAATCTCTCTTCATCTAATGAAAAATCTCGCCCATGGTTCCTATCTCAGCCTCTAGAAAAATCTCCTATACTAATACACACATGGGCGGATCCACATAGAGAATTGTGGTGCTCAAGCACCCATTGTCTTTGACTATCGAACACATAATTTTATAGGCAATTTCGCATGAAATGGATATATATTTAGGTGGGCACCCATTGCACAAACAAATTGGTGGGTGCTATTGGTTAATGTAATTTGAGGATGCGCTCTGCGTGCTCCGGAGTTCGATTCCTACATGGTGCACTCTTTGTACTCGGATATTTCTTCCCTTCGTATTTCTTATTCCTTTTTTTTTCTTTTTTCTTTTTTCTTTTTTCTTTTTCCGGAAGTTTTTCTTATTCGTTTGACTTTCTTTTTCGTCTTCCTTTTAATGTTCTTAACTTTGCCATTTTTCCTTCTTCAATTCATTTAGTTCGTGACACAAAAAAGAAAATACATTCTATTTACCACCACCAAATTTGACAACCTATATTGTGGTTTGGAATCTCACAATAATGATAATATCCAAGAAAATATGGATATTCATATTTTTCATCATTCAATCTATTTTTTATCTGTATTAAATTCAATGGTTCAAAAAATTTATCTAGTCCGTCCATATCAATCCGACTCCTCCCATCATTTGCTAGCACTAATTAATAGTGAGCACCCATTACCTTAAAATGCTAGATCCGCCACCGAATACACACCTCATCTTTCCTATTAAAAATAACCTTCTATTTTACCAATACACATGCATAAGATGTACATATTGAGGCATCTTAAGCCAAGCATATCATGTGGAAGGTCAGTTAATCTAAAAGACCTGTAACCATATGAATCAATCAACTAAGTCATTGTCACCCATTATAATAAGAATTTTCATGTGCTTGGCCGATGAAAAGATATAATTAAATAAACAAACGCATGCTCTTTCTAACAATTTAAGCTTTTAGATGAGTTGGTCACACAATTTACTATGGTATCAGATATATCAAAGGCCCTGGGTTCAACCTTAACCCAAACCTATTATCAAAAAGAATCTTCACGTGCTTTATCACTGAAAATAAATCATGCCCGCACGTGCAAGGACATTCTGAAGACAAAGAAAAAAGTAATAATCTGAATAAGGAATTTTTAAATCGACTTAGATTTCTAGACAAGGAATCTTTTTCTCTCGATATACTCGAAGTGCGCTCTTTAAAACAATTTAAGCTTTAGATGAGATGGTCAGGCATTTTAATATTTGGGTTCAGCTATATCAATCCTCCAAATGCATTCCGCGTTATTTAGGTCTTCTGCATTCCAACACTTAATAATTTGTCATTTAATACATTTAAGAAAAATTAGGGATTTTCTAAATTTAGATAAATCTCACACTCATCCTACACAGGCATTCAAATTTCTAACTAGAAAAAAAATTGTAAGTGTAAAAATAACAAATAAACCTTAATGTCAATTGGTAGCGCCAATATGAATCTTTTACTTTAATTTTATAGTGATCTTGGCAATTCTTGTTGGATTTTGCATCTGTTACTGCTTAAGTTTTTCCCACAATAATAGTTCTTTAGTTTTAGGAGGAGTCTAATACTTTAATTAGGAGTACTACTTTTTTTATGTGGCTATTTAAAGTTCTGGTTAATGAAATTTTAGAGATAGATTTTCAACCTTCTTGATGCTTGCATCTTTTCAAAAAAAAAATCCTTATAGTGCTGATCTTTGATAGATCTATAATTTCGCTGGAAAAAAAAAAGGAACCAATTTCAACCACCTTAAACCATTTTTATCTCGTGCCTATTTTTAAAGCATACCCATTTTTAACTCATCAATTTTTAATCTTATTTCCAACCATGGCAAGCAGTAGTCTCTCTTTGAATTCCTTCACAATCCTTCTACTAAAGACTATCAAATTTGGTCAGTGAAGATGAAATCCCATCTTGAAGTTTATAATCTATGAAAGGTTGTAATAGAAGATAGACCTATACAACCACTCCCAACAAATGCTACCATTGCCCAAACCAAAGCTCAATCAGAAGAGAACATTAAGAAATATAAAGCCAAAACTATAATTTAAAATTTAGTTGCAGGTTCAATCTTCTCTAAAATCATTGCATGTGAGACAACAAAAGAAGCTTGGAAAAAACTCAAACAGTAATATCAAGGAAGTGAATGAGCCAGCCAAAATCAAATTTTGAGTTTGGTAAGAGATTCTGAATCTCTTAGAAAGCAAGAGGATGAGACGAGCATAAGTATTATGATACAATTTCTTTAATTATCAAGAGAATCAAGCTGCTCAGAAGATTTCAAAGATGATAAAAATAGATGAAAAAATTCTTGTGACAATTCTAGAGAGATTCGAGCCCAAACTCTCCTCTATAGGAGAGTCCAAAGATCACTCTACCATCCTTGTTGCATAATTATTAAGTGTTCTTCAAGCACAAGAGCTTCTCTTTTTTCTTATGTATCGGAACGAAGGTACTCCTTTGCCACCTTTTTGGCAATTTTCTACTGTCTACTAATATAACATTGAATAGCATAGTTAACCATAATATTCCAACATTTCCCGGGAACTTCAAAACCTCTGTATTCATTTAAAAATTAAAATATGGTCGAATAGAACTAAGAGTAGAATTACACTCCTTTGCGGCATTAGCTTAAAGTAGTTAATGTTTAACTTAAACATGTACACAACTTAAATAAGAGAAGGAATAGTAATTCTAAGTTTAAGTCAACTGAACTCCATGGTTCATCCATCAATTCATTATACTTGAGCAGAATTTTTCGTGTACGCGTAAATGGGCTCCATTGTTAATTGATCAGTTCAAACACCCTAACAATGCACTCGTACTTTGCAATACTTTTGTTAAGATAACTTTTCCCTTATCAGAAAGATTAAATTCATTTTGGGAATTTGAAGGCTGAATGACAATATCAAATGCATTTTTAAACCCAATTCAGAAACCAGAAGCTGCAAGAACTATCTAAAGATTATAAAAACCAGCAACTTTATGTGTTCCTACGAATAACTTTTCACCTCAGAGTCACACATAAAAATTCAGTGAATCAGCTTTTTCATCTAATATTTGTTATGCCAAGAGATACATCAATATATCATATCTTAAATGCAGAAGAAAGGCTCCAGGAATAATATTCAGTTTTAAGAGTTGTTTCTGGAAGAAGAAGAAAAGAAGCCCCCAATTCCTCACCTAGAGTCTATGTTGCTCGGACTCGGGTGCAGGTATCTGATATGAGTGCATATCTCAAGGTTGGATTCGTCATCACACAAATTTTAGGATTTGGGGGTATTGGATCAAAGTACGGATACGACTAATAAAAGACAGTGTTAGTGCAAGGTAAGTGGCATCTGTTTCCCTATGTTGCTCGGACTCTCCGAAAATGGTACCGTATACGTGTTGGATCCTCCAAAATAGTGTATTTTTGGAGGATCCGACACGGGTGCGGCATCATTTTGGAGAGTCCGCGCAACATAGCTGTTTCCTACATGCCTGTGTGCATCATATTCCAAGAATGGATCATCAAACTATCAACAAGAAAAGGCTAATTAATTTTGCACAACCAGGTCATTCTCTAACATGTCTCTAAGCTCACATCATATCTGCTCCAGAAAATGGCTCCTCAAACTATCAACAAGAAGAAACAACTCGATTCCATGTGATGAGGTCTCGAGCCTTGACATTAAACCATTTAGTCCTGCTCCAGATTAATTGTTCAGTTTGACACTTTTACGTAGTTTCAAAACAACTCATCCGGGAAGGGGGAATATTGTAGCTTCGCAAAAGAAAAAGCAAAAAACAAAATATGTAATAATGTCATGAGAAGTCAATGGCATTATACTATATAGATATCTTTTTTATATAAGATAAATGTTTATTAATAAAGGTACCAAGAAGGTAGTCAAAATTACAACCAAACAAGACAGACCCTACAACAATCTCTAGTTACATATTTCCAAGTGAGTCTAAAAATTCCATATACTGATCAATACTCTCTACTATACTCCTTTTACACCAAAAAAACATATTTTGCAAACAAAGGTTCCTGACTCTAGAGATGTGGTTCCTTTTATTCTCGAAACAAGCACTATTCCTATCTGTCCAAATAGTCCAGAAGACACATAAAGGGATAGTTCTCCAGATCTGCTTTTGTATCCTTCCAATCCTCTGCGCGTTCCAGCTCTCCAACAAGCTCTTAACATCTGACGGCATAACCCAAGCTACACCACACGTATATAGGACAAGCTCCCGGCATAGCTTAAGCAAACTTACAATGAATAAAAAGATGATTGACTGATTCCAAATCCTCTTTACATAGAAAACATCTGTTGCTTAAAGGAAAACCTCTCCTTTGCAAATTATCGTGGGTTAAGCATACTTTCCTATAGACAATCCACCCGAAACAGGCTACCTTGACAGGTGCTTTGGTCTTCCATAGTATTTTCCAAGGCCAATTTGACTCAAACTGTTAAGATTATATCTGAAGAAGGTTATAGCAGCTTCTAACAGAGAACTTCAAGTCATTGTTCGCTGTCCAGATCATAGAATCCTCTTTATCCTCTTCTACCATTGTTGTACCCAGTAGATGTATAAATTGTCCCACGTCCTCCATCTCTCAATCATTAAAGTCTCTTCTGAAACTTAATTGCCACCCATTGGAGGAGTAGAAATCAGAAACACTACCATCTCTATTAAAAGAAATATTGTATAGAGTTGGGAATCTGTTTTTCAAGTTTATCTCCCCCAGCTCAGACCAAAATTTCATTTTGACACCATTTCCCAGTTTCAATTTAGTGTGCTGCTGAAACTCAGTCCACAATCTGCTTATGTTACTCCAAATGCTGCCTCTTGAAGCACTTTGGGCAATAGGAGGGCACCATATATCCTTCTTCAAATACTTTGCATTTATCATATTCTTCCAAGTTTTTTCCTTACCATCATTATACCTCCACAACCATTTGAATAATAAACTCTTATTATGTATTCTCAGATTTCTAACCCCCCAAGCCTCCTCCTTTCTTATCAATCATTACCCTCTGCCATGCCTTCCCATAGAAAGTTACTTCTTAGGGTATTTAATTTCTTTTCAACATACACTGGCAATTGAAACATAAACATTAAGTATGTTAGAATTCCATCCAATACACAGCCTACTAAAGTAAGTCTACCCCCAAAAGATAGATATTGTTTTTTCCATGGAGTCATATTACTGTTACATCTATCAGGTACCCTTGCCATATTCTTTGATCATTCTTCTTAGCACCCAAAGGTAGCCCCAGATAAGTTGTAGGCAATTGCTCCACCTTACATCCCAGTACCTCCACTAAATCTTCTATACAATTGTCTGCATTAATACCAAACAAGGTACTTTTTGACAGATTCACCCTCAATCCTATCACTGCTTCAAAAATTAATAGAATCCCTCTGAGATACAAGAATTGTTCTCTATTTGCTTCACAAATAATCAGTGTGTAATCTGCATACAATATAGGAGAAATGTTACATTTTATCCCTCCTCTTCTTCCAACCTACAACCCCCTGATCCAACCTAATTGCTCAGCTTTTTTTAGCATTCTACTAAGTATTTCCATGATCAAAACAAATAGATATGGGATAGAGGGTCCCCATGCCTTAGCCCTTTGGAAGAACTAAAGAAAACTTGAGGACTTCCATTAATGAGCACTGAAAATTTTACTGTGGATATGCAATATTCAATCCATTTCAGCCATCTATTAAACAAGCCCAATTGACATGATCATATGCCTTTTCAAGATCCAATTTACAAAGTACCCCTTGCCTTTTATTTCTCACCAAGTATTCCACACATTCATTTGCAACCATAGAAGCATCAACTACTTGCCTCCCCCTAATAAATGCATTCTGATTATTGGAGATTAGCCTTCCTATCACCAATTTAAGTCTTTCTGCCATCAATTAAGCAATAATTTTATAGACACTTCCCAAAAGGCTAATGGGTCTGTAATCTTTAATTTCCACTGCTTCCTTCTTTTTTGGATCTTTTCTCTTTCACACTTTTTCCAGGAGAAGCAATTTTGTTAGCAGAAGAAGAATCACATTTCTTTGGCCTTCCGTTTTCAATTCGCAGCAATAGCTCCAGCAATTTTTCTTTCTGTTGAATTCACTCCCAATTGCTTGCTGATTCTTGTCATGTGTCGTTTTACCCATCTGAATGCTTCAATCTGGTTTAATCGCTCTTGTATGTTTAAGTTCTCCCTCTCATGTCATGGAAGCATTAGTATCTCTTGGGCTGTTCTGATTTCCATCTCATCTTCACTTGTAATGTGAAGGTGAAATTCTTGTGGGACTTCCTCGAAATCATTATCTGAATACCCCACTAGCATGCTCTCCATCTTCCTATCTGAATTGTAAATTGTATCTTCTCTGCTCGAATCGTCTTCCAAATTTCCATCTGCTTCTTTTGCCATTTCAATAGCCCATAGGCTCTCATTTGTATCTTTTGACTGTACGTCCTCCAAATCCTTCTCCTCCACGGAAATTATCCTCTCCTTGTTCGCCTCTACTTCGAGCAGTGGGTCAAAGGAATTTGACAGTTTTGGATCTCCAGATGCGTAAGCATGCTGAGAAATAATACATGGGCCGGCCACTTTTGGTCTATAAAAGACTTTTTGGCCCATTTTTGGTTTAAAACCCCTTCCTTTATTTGCATCTTTTGGGCCTCCCTTCGAAGATTTGTTATTGAAAGCCTTTTGCCCAAAATCTCTCCCAGGATTCTTTTTTTTGAATTAGTGGAGGGCCTAGGGTTACAAAAGGACATCTAACCCTTTCCTTTAGGTGACACGACACCTCTCCCTAAACTCTCAAATTTAGATTATTAAATATTTTTGGCACGCTTATATCACGTGTATCCACTCCCTGTTCTTTCATCTTGGAAATCGACGGCGCCAAGTTCATCTCATTAATGCGACTGTTCGAGTTCTGGGCTTCGATGGTCATCCTCCTTTCTCCGATCACCTTCTCTGTTACTTTTCCGATTACATTCTTCCACCCATGAACCAGATTCTACCCATGGAGGTATTCTGAAGATAAGATTCTGCACAATCAATTCCACCGTTGCCGGAAAAGGTGTATCGGAACTTTTCACGCATATTCTCGCCCATTTCAGATGGTGTCTATTTCTTGTATCTTCATCAATACCCAGAAAACCTCCAAAACGATCACCAACCAATTTGAAGATATTCTCCGACAATATACTACCTCCGCTTCATTTTATATCATGATGTTTGACTAAAAGTGGGTTTCTGAAAGAAAAAAGACTTTTGACACATAAGCTAACCAACATATATATAAGATATAGTGTGTTTGACTGGAAATGGAGTTTAAAAATGAATTAACTCTATACACATAAGCTCTATAATGTGTGAGTGTATGGGTGTGTAACATACTAAAAATAATCTTAGGATCTTGTGGTTTCAAACATGTCATGCCATGCCTACAACAGATTGTCCCTAAGCGTAAAGTGGGAATATTAAGCAATTTCAAAATATAGAGAGGTGTACATACTTTTGGAACAAACTTAAAAGAAAAGAGTGTCACATAAAATGGAAGAAGGGAGTAATAATCATAATAAAAGCTTTTCACAATCAGAGGCTAGTAAATCTTTTCACTTGTAATAAAGAGAGCCTATGTCGTCAAAAACATTTAAGTAATTAAAGGCCAGAACTGGGAGGAAAGCCTAATTGTTCATAGCTTCTTGTTCAACAACCGTGACACACTTGTTAAATCATATAGTCATGAAGCCACATGGCTGAGCCTCACAACCACATTGAAAACACCATAGGCAAAGTAGCAGAGGACCTGAGCGAAAACTGTTGATCAAGAACACAACTGGTAATGGTAACAGGATCTAGTACTGATTGAATGCTTGGGTGGGAAATTCTGGTAAAGAAATTTTCTTGCATATTTTGGATAACAAAGGACAAGGAGACAATAGACAAGATGGATGTCAAGACAATTGATGCTTCCTTGCAGAGGACATAAATCTATAATAAATTTTGGTAATGAAGAGAAAGTGCAATGGAGAAGATCATCCACGAAGAGCTTCTCAGTAAAGTCATATCACGATTGAATTATCAATGGTAGCGTCTAGGTCTATGGAGATCCTTATGGAAGATAGAGACAGTTAAGCAATAGTTTTCATCATCTGTTGTGCAGCTTGGAAACTATAGTAACAATGAGTAACTTGAAAAGGATGAGACTAAAAATAGTTAACAACAACAAAAACCACTACTCAGTAAAATCCCATAAAGTGGGGTCTGGGGAGGGTAGTGTGTACGCAAACCTTACCCCTACCATGATAGGGCAAACTAAAAATAGTTAGTTAATCGCAAATAATGAGGATGTCACTTTACCTTAGATATATCGTCCCTAGTGTATTATTCTCTGTTTGATATTGCATGGAGGTTATCTAAACTAAGGAAGATGGAAACTAGGAAGGAGTTGTGGAATGTCCATCATATGGTCGATTTTTAAGAGAAATCGTCAAGGGCTCAAAGTACATTCTAGAGGTCAAAAGACCTCTTGTGTTTCATTTGTAATTTTAGTGTAGAATAGACAGTCCATACTGTACTACTTGAATCTTTTTGGAGATTTGAAGGGAGCACGTACAGTAAAATCAGCAGCCTGGCATCATATTAATAAATTATGTTGACTTATCAAAATAACTCATTGTCTTGTACAAACTTTAGCATCTACTGTATTAAGGACATCAGACACTTTCTCATAAGTCCAATTGTCGTATCGATAGCCAACATGACTGTTATCTTTACCTCAAAAAACAACAAAAATGATATGTCATTTTTACCCTTACCCACCTGACAGTGTAAAGAGTATGCAGATGACAAGAACAAACTTGGTTATATTCTAAAAGGCTAAGCTCATCTTGTTTATGAAGGCACTTGTAAATAAAGGATGATAATAAACTGCAGAATAGGCAAGAGTTACCATCAAGCACTAACATACTGAGTGGTATGACCTCTGCCAATTTAAAGCACAGCAAAAAAGGAGTAGCAACAGGATACATGTTAACATGAAAGGAATCATACATGGAGAACCTAGAACTGAGGTTTTTTCTTACCATGACAAGTTCTTGAATGAGTCGAGGAGACAAACCAGCATCTAGTAACTCCTCCTGCAATGTTCGCTTCGTCATATTGTAAAGCCCGGACCATTTAAGCATCTCTTCCACAGTCTCAAATACTGGCCGCGACTCAAAACTTTTATAATACTTCAAGAAACTGTCCACGGTGCCCTACAAACAAATTTCCATGTCACAACATCACAAGAAGCTCAAGGGCTTTCTGCAGAAAGCAAATGTCTTAACAATTAGCTGGAACTTGCCCAAGAATCTTCTTAAGCTGTATACCATGCTCATGCAGTCAAAGATCGAGTGGAAAGACTCCATCAAGAAAAAAGTTGAAATTGTAAGCGCTATGATAATAAGTGGAATGAACCATAATGAAGGAAGCAACATCGTAAACACTGTGATTATTCCCTCATGGCTTATAGTGTGTCTACAATGTTCATAAACAGCATTATACATGAACAAGGCCATCATAACAGTACCACCAAAAATTATGTATGTTGTGTGTGTGTGTATATATATATATACTTTTCAAAGCACTACGTCCAATCTACGAACGTAACAGTGGTGGAGCCGGGAGGTAGAGGGCAACAGCCAGCTACGCCCTAGTTTTTCTATAACTATCAACAGTACCCTAAAAATTTAGTAAAATTTTCCTTAACTCAATATTCCACAGACGACACATGCCGCTCTTCTCAAGAATGTGGCTCCGCCACTAAGTGTATAATATAGATGATAAGGAAATCGATAGAACGAAAACAAACTGTGTACATTGTTACCAGGACAAACCAAGGGCACAAAAACATGGTCCTAAATGCCAAAAGCACAACATTCACAATCAAATATAAATAGGATATGCATAGAAATCTGTACCAACTAACAAAGCCTCAGTCCCTTTAATTAACTACCTTGTTTGCTCTTAAATACCTACACCGCAAGTTGCTCCTTAGATCCCACTAATAACTTACAGAAAAATAGAGCTATACTAACTATATTCTCCTAATCTTTTGCCCACTGCCTCAGTTTTTCACTATAGCATTAACTAAAAAATCTTGTTCCACAAATTTTTAGTTAATAAGAAAAGGAAAAAAGGAGCTGTTATACATGTTCCACAATTGCTAGTGAAGTACCTCAACGAAGGTGTTCATGCGAAACAGAGAGAAGCCATAGCGAAAGAAAAACAAGATGGAATTGGCGAAGGACACAATGCTTTGGAATATAGGGAGCTTCGATTGGGAGGTGAAGGTTTTGAAAACGAACTCGCGTCCATCCCAAATGCCAAATGAGGAATCAGATTCAGAAGGTCGGACGGAGAGATTTAGATATTTAGTGTAATTCAAAGCGTGGTAGTTCTTGGGGTGAAGAATGGAGGCACCGGCCTCGAATGTCTCGCCGGAAATAGTCACCGTTGCCATGCGCCCTCCGACAGCTTCGTGCCGCTCGAAGATTCTGATTGTGCCGATTTCGGAGTTTGAATAGGTCCGCAGGAAGTGCGCCACGGAGGAGCCGCCGATTCCGCTGCCAATAATGCAGACAGTCGGAGATGATTCCGTGGAGATGAGTACAAGTGATAAAACCACAACATTAATGGCTGACCGGAGATTCTTCATCATTTCGTTGCTTACTTGATATGTTATTAATTATTATAGCCTCTTTGCTTTAAGCTTCTAAAATAAGCTCAAAAATATTATTAGTTAAGTTTGACTAATTAAATTTTTGAATGGCAATTAATATTTGATAAAAAATATTTTAAAGGAAAACTTATTTTTGAGGGCGAACGGCACAAATAGCCACTAAAAGCAGTGGATTTTATTTTAAAGCCACTGTTTTCAATGTATTTAGACTTTAGCCACTCCTTTAAAAAACTTATACCTGACTGGACGAAAATACCCTTCTGGTATAACTTATACCTACGCTATCAACACAAGCAGCAGTTACACAAAGAGAAGAAACGAGCAGCAGCAGCAGTTACCACAGCGGCGATCAACTGAGGATTGATAAAGTTATAGACATCGCCTCCTATGATAATTCTGTATTCCGGACATAGTGTCTTCATTTTAGAAATTGAATTCAAAAAAAAAATAAGAACACTATGTCCTTAACTTTGATTCTACTGGCCTCATTTTGCAAATTGAATAAAAAAACTTAAGGACAAAATGTCCTTCACTTTGTTGCTGTTCTTCTGTATACAAAGTCCTGTAGCTTGAGTTTCAAATTGTATGTTTTAATTTCTGGTTCAAATATTAAAGACTGACAGTCCTTAACTTTTAAATACATGTTTAAATGTTAAGGACTAGCAGTCCTTAACTATTAATTCCATGTTTAAATGTTAAAGGACAGACAGTCCTTAGCTTTTAATTTCTTGTTCAAAAGTTAAGGACTGGCAGTCCTTAACTTTTAATTCCATGTTTAAATGTTAAGGACTGACAGTCCTTAACTTTAATTACATGTTTAAATGTTAAAGAACAGGCAGTCCTTAGCTTTTAATTTCTGGTTCAGAAGTTAAGGACTGACAGTCCTTAACTTTTAATTCCATATTTAAATGTTAAGGACTAGCAGTCCTTAACTTTAATTATATGTTTAAATGTTAAAGGACAGACAGTCCTTAGCTTTTAATTTCTGGTTCAAAAGTTAAGGACATGCAGTCCTTAAGTTTTAATTTTTGGTTCAAAAGTTAAGGATAGACAGTCCTTAAGTTTTAATTTCTTGTTCAAAAGTGTTTAACTTTTAATTCCATGTTTAAATGTTAAGGACAGACAGTCCTTATCTTGGTCTTGCACTTACAGTACACCTGTTCTTAATTCTACAAGGATTAAGGACTGACAGTCCTTAACTTTTAAATACATGTTTAAATGTTAAGGACTAGCAGTCCTTAACTATTAATTCCATGTTTAAATGTTAAAGGACAGACAGTCCTTAGCTTTTAATTTCTTGTTCAAAAGTTAAGGACTGACAGTCCTTAACTTTTAATTCCATGTTTAAATGTTAAGGACTGACAGTCCTTAACTTTAATTACATGTTTAAATGTTAAAGGGCAGGCAGTCCTTAGCTTTTAATTTCTGGTTCAGAAGTTAAGGACTGACAGTCCTTAACTTTTAATTCATATTTAAATGTTAAGGACTGGCAGTCATTAACTTTAATTATATGTTTAAATGTTAAAGGACAGACAGTCCTTAGCTTTTAATTTCTGGTTCAAAAGTTAAGGACATGCAGTCCTTAAGTTTTAATTTTTGGTTCAAAAGTTAAGGACAGACAGTCCTTAAGTTTTAATTTCTTGTTCAAAAGTTAAGGACTGAAAGTCCTTAACTTTTAATTCCATGTTTAAATGTTAAGGACAGACAGTCCTTATCTTGGTCTTGCACTTACAGTACACCTGTTCTTAATTCTACAAGGATTATTTTTTAACGTATGTCCTTTGTTTCCCATTTTCTTGACTTGTAGGATGGAAACAATATGCATAATAGTTGCTTTTAATTGTAGATAGACTGAACACTATAAATATCTTGAAACAGAACATAAATCATGAACTAGCAAATGAAAAGGTACCCAATGCCTCGAGTGCCACCAGTTACAAGAGCATTCATGCCATAAAAGGACCATCTATTCACTTTTCCACTACACTTAGTGGCAGTGGCAGTAGTTGTGAGTCGAACTGAACTGCAATTCATCCATGGGTTTATTCTAAAGTTTCTGGGTTTTGAAAGTTGAAGTTTGTGCTTGAGAGAAGCAACAACAGTGTGTGAAATGAAGAGGGGTTCCGACATTTTCTTTTAGAGAGAGAGAGAGACAAAGGATTGAGGGATTGATGTGCACAGATAAGGGATTGAGGGATTGATGCTGTTGACCAAGTATGGAGGAGGCCGACCATGAAATCACCTTGGGTATTCCAGATGAAAATGCAACGCGAAAGAGAGGAAGAAAGGGTAAAATTGTCTTTTTTCTATTAGTGATGGCTATTTTTGCTGAGCATTATAATTAGTGGATAAAAATTAAAGACACCCTTAATTAGTGGCTACTACACGCCATTTTTACCCCAATTCGTTTGAAGCTTTGGCAAACCTTTCTCTTTCTTTCTTTTAAATTTAAAAGTAACCAATTTTATTGAACACCTCTAATCCCAACTAATTTGCAAAATTAACCTAATGATTTATTTTAAAATAATTAGTTAATTTACTTAAATAATAATGAATGTAATGTTACTAAAGTATTTTTTGGTATTTTAGTGTTTTACAAATGCAATTAATTATGCAACTAACACCTAAAATGTAAAGATTCAAAATATTTTTGTATTTTCTTTAGGATTTAAAATGCAACTTAAAAATGCATCAAACATGAATGTACAAAGCAAACTAAGTAAAAATATAGAAAAATAATTTAAAACTATTTTTTTTTTGAAATTTTTAGGAGTAATTTTATATTATGGCAAAAATTAGGTGCTCACAGAAATGAAGGATGAGAACTTTCTAATAAAAATAAGCACACTGACTTAAGAATATTGGGGGATGAAAGAAGACTATAATAACTTAAAAGATCGAAGGTAGAAGCTTAATCAAAAGTAAAAAAATGGACGAAGGAAGGGCTATTTATAGGGACTTGGCGTCGTTTCGCATTCAGGCACAACCAACCAACAACTGGCATGCATTTGAGGTCATAATGACGTGACTGACAAGACGTTTTAGTTTTTTTGTCATTTCTGTCACGGCGTATTGAAGAAGGAATCGGGGAGCTCATGTCGTTTCTCGTCAACTTACTCTCCGGGAAACGAGGGGACTATATGGGTAAAACCAGGCCCATGGTACATCCGGGTCTACGATAGGATAAACCAAGCTCGAGACATGATGACGAGGGACCAGAACCAAGACTAGGGCCTCATCAAGTCCGAGTCCGGGGACATGATGCCCGCTCTCGAGAATATCGGGGGCGTGACCCGGGATCGGTCCAAACCCCGAAAGACTTCGAAGAACATTATTAGACAATCAAGCACGACCAACAGAAGGCCGTAATATCCGCGACCGGCTGGATATCACGACATAAATCTCGGTACGTATCGATGAAGAGCCGGCAATCAGTTCAACAGAAGATCTTTTTACCTTTTATGAAATTGTACATAGAGTGGGATTTCCCTACTATATGAAGGGGGTCTGATAATTCATGAAGGACATTGTAACACGCATTCCAAAACAATATATTACTGTTTTCACTGTTATCGTAAGCTCTTTTTCTTGTTCATTATTACTGGCCATTGTGAGCCCGGATCGAGGGCGAATGTTTCATTAAGTCTGGAATCACCATCCTTACGTGGTTTGAATTTATCATATCTTTATTTGTTTAGTCTAACGTAATTTATCTTTTGTATCGAATTAATCCGCGTATTCTTAAAATCACTTACAAATTTAATTGTTATCCGGTCTTAGGGTAAACAAAGATGACTCGGGTGTCTTTCCCTAATCATGACTCATGACGAATTGAAACTGACTGAAATAGTTGATATTAATTTTTTTTTTAAATAAAAACCTGCATGATTATTACTTTGGGCCGGGGATATAATAAACATTTGCTGTAATCACGAATTAATCCACAATCAACCAAATCATGGTACCCATGTGTATTTCCGTAATCAACATCACGAATAAATACAAAGAGTGCCAGAGCACCATGATGCCTCATTGAAATTGCCCCGTAACCATGAGACACCATTAAGCACTGCTGCAATATAATGTCTTAAAATCTATGACTCCATTAGCTAAGAATTCCGACTGTATTTGGCTGCAAAAATAAAATAAGGGGCACCATATTTACAAAAAATAAAGAATCGTTGATTGTAGGAAGACAATATTAAAAGTGATTCTAGCTATAAGCATACAGTCACTATGTACACAACTGGGAAAAAGTGCATTCGTCATGGCTCAACAGAAATTTTATATTTGCGATTATAATAACGAGTGACATGTAATCTTAACAATTTGACACATATTAATAGTACTCACATAGGTAGGAAAAAGAAACGGAGGATCGCTCCTCCTTGTTAATTTACAAGATACTTTAAACTTCAAAAAACAGCTCAAGATGCCTGTCCCAACATTATTGTGCTTGATTGGTCATTTTTGCATGCCCTAAAATATACCACATCACCCTAATTCTTATCCTTAATATGGATCATACACTAAGAGAACTGAAAAACACCTAATGACATTTTATTGATAGCTATTAATTATGGGATTAATTATCATAATAATAGATTCGGTTATCGAGTAATCATTGATATGAAGCACCACGATAGGCTAAAATATTGAAGGAATAATCATGTGAAAACGGTGGAACCGTGAAAAGAGCTAGTATTTTGATTACGCATGATCAATATTTTATAACGCACTAAGATACCCACTAAATTAAAAAAGTGTTGACAATTTTCCTTCTTCCAGAATTTCTTGTCTACCTGCACGCGAATGTATACACTAGGTTGTATAACTTTTTTGTTTCTTCTACTTAACTGAAATGATAAAGTTGTCGTTTGGATATAGGCTTTTTTTTATTTATATTTTTTAAATTTTTTTATTTTATTTTTTTACACTCTATATAATAAAAAAAATGAAAGCTGTGTTTGTTCATAGAATTTGATCAATTTTTAAAGAAAAATTTTCAAGTTCCAAAAACTGATTTTTCCCTAGTATTTAGGCGGAATTTTTTTTTTCCAGTCACACAATTTTATTTTATTTTTCAAGTAAAATGCATGTTCACATACAGATTTTTCCAAAAACTATTTTTTAATATAATTTCAAATTATTTTTTAAGTGTCAATTAAATCTATATTCAAACACTTACAAAATCAGTGTGGACAAAAGAATCGCAGTAGCAGAAGATTATCAGGGCTATGAAATCGCTGTTTTAGTTTATGACCTTTGTTATTTTGTTGATAGTTGTATGGTATGCTCAAGATTTACAAAGCGAAACAAAATTTTGATCCAAAATTCCCTATGAACACGAAAAGAATATTTTAGTGAGAAGAAGATAATTGTAACTGTCAAGACATACACCTTTCTAGAAGGCACTTTTAACACATGAGTCATCTGTCTGTATTTGAAAATTAGGTATGTTTGTACAAAAATATTAATAAGACGACCAAACAAATTTGACTATAATATAGTCAAACTTGACTTTTTCCTCCAAAAATTTCTACTTATAATTTTTTCTAAAATTGTACAAGATGTTATGAAATACATATTATATGGATGTCCACTAATCAAATATAATTTCCACTACTCTTTTTTACTATGTAGATAATCCCATTACTTCTCACCATTATAGTTGTAACTCCTACACCTCGATAACCTCCCCATGATCTTCCTCAATGATCTCAAATGTTTATATGCCATATTTATGGCATTCTTTTGTATACCTCTATGTAATCTTATAAATAGAGGGTTTTGGCACCACATTGTACATACTTGAATACATGAAAGGAATACGAATCTCTCATCTCTTTCCTCTCTATATTTCTTGTCTATTTTCTTGTTTTATATTATTACTTTGAGCTTAGTTTCTTAAAATAATATTAGCACGAATAGCTCATTTCATGATCTTCTACGTCAAGATTATGTGAATCACAAGCAGACATTAAGATCAAGTACAATGAAAGATGTCTGGGATCATAATGCAGAGATAAGTTTTGTATCCATCTAAAACCATTTACTCTTTCACATCTTTGCATTAACTTTATATATTTATATGCAGTATTAGTTAAAATATTTTTTTTGTTAATTGTGTCCATTGAAATAAGGAACTGGAAAGGTATGCCATTATTTGCTACATCTCTGATCGTACTATGGATAATATTTCAAGTAAGTTGCATCGTATAATTTCTACTTCATCTTGTGGTATGGAAATTCGCTAGCATTTTTAAGAGATTTAACTTTGGAACAAATTAGAAAATTGAGTGAGTTTGTATCTCTGCAACCCAATTTTTCATTATTTGTATACGGTAATCTTAGTACATTCCATTGCATAACAAATTCTAAAGTTTAGTTTCTTGTGACTTAGAATACATGGCTGCGCCTATTTTATAACCAATGTGGGAGGCAACAAGATGGTAGAGTCATTCTAGTATTGACTTTTTCATTAATGTTAAAAATATTGTCAATGATTTTTTTTTCTGATTAAAGGACTTTGCAAAATGAGATAATTTAGATTGTTATACGAATGTAAGTTATGAGATATAAATGAATTTGCCACTACTTTTCTATAATGCTTTTAAAGCTTCAGTTATGCATCAACGAAATGACCACCAAAAGCAAGAATAGTAATATTTTATGTCTTATTGAATCTTAATTTACTTTTGCATATAATTACGACATGGTACATTTTTAAATGCTCGACGGTGAATTCTAGTAAACTTTGGCATATTACCATTAATTGAGGGTAATACGGTGGGTTCAAGTCCCAATACATCATGAGAGTAAGATATCAGATTTGAATCTTGGGCACCATGATAATAAGAGTTCAGTTTCTTAATACGTTACAGCCTTACACGCCTTTATATGGGTAAGACATTGGGTTTGAGTCCCAATGCATCATATTGATGATATAATGATGACTAAAGAAAAATAATATATATTTCATGAAAAATTATGAAACTTGTACCACTTGATTTTCTCCATTCTTGAAGTTAATATGATATCGGTGCATATAAGTCCAAATGAAGACAAGTGGTTGACCAATGAATGCGGGCGTGACAAAGATCAAATAATAATAGTTTGGATAGCTACTACCATCGGTTCATGTAGGGTTACACATCTATTGCATCGCCCATGATCAAGTTGACCCAAAAGGGAGCTCCTTTCAGGTGGTCGGATGAGTGTGAGGCGAGCTTTCATGGTTCTAGCAAGATACATAATGCACTAATTGCACTAGACATAAAAACAAATCATGTACGTCATTATTGTTCTAATCCACATTAGGATATGCTGAAGCTTAAATTTCTTGGGAACCTTAATATGCTTCAGAACAGTTAAAATCCTATAATGATATTTATATACACATATCAAATTTTCAGGTATTGCCAGACTAAAATCTGAAAGCATTTGCATCCACCACAAGAGAACATGTTTCCATATAATCAATGTCAGGATATTTACATAAAATCTTGTGTCACCCTACTGCTTTATACTTTAGGTATTAGGACTATCAGTCCAAAACTTCACGTTTTCCAAGTGAAGTCAATCTTGATTGCATATTTTTCATTGATCAATCATTTATTTGTCCATATTCTATGACAGATTTGTGCTCAAGATCCTCGTCAATATAAATAATAATGAGCGCTACATTATATCAACAATATCATCGACAATCATTTTGCATCGGTTCCATCATCACTCAATAAAGACATAACTTTTCGAGATCTCAATATTTTCAGGTACTTGAGCCACTCTTATGAGGTCTTATAAAGTATTTGTCGTTGTGCTCTTCTAGAGCACTTGCCTCCTTATTATGACCATCTTGATCATTTGCTCCTCTTATTCTTCAAGGAGTTTTATTTTTGGAACCGATTAGTCTATTACGCTTCATGCATACCATAAACTCTGTCCATCATGAACGTTATTCTATTTGGAGCATTAGCAGCTGAAATATGATATTTAGATGGGTCAACAAATGCACCTGATAATATTTTACAAATGAAAAATTCATTTGAACTTCAAGTTCACATTTTCTTGTACGAGGATCTAAATGTATTCATAATAATTTATTTCATGTATCACTTTTTCAGCTGCCCATTTTCTCCACTTAATGTTGGGATCACCAACACATTCCCAACCTTCTTTGGGAACTCATCTTCGTGCATTGTGGATGGATAATTAAATCATATAGCACATTCATATTTTTAGATGAAAACTATTTGGTTCCTAAACTTGAACCAATTATTATAGGGAGAATTTATCATAACTTGTTGGCTAGATGCGTACAAGTGCTACTGTTTAAATAATACACCTCACACCAAATTTCTTTTTGAGAGTTTTGTTCTCATAACCAATAGTTTAGCTATAATTGGAGGCATACGATTTCTACTAAACCAATTTGAATTTAAATCAGCATTATCATCACAATTTACATTCTGGAACTGTACTCTAATAATTTTGAGCAAGCAACCTTGCACAAGCCAAACTACAAGTTGATAACCAATGTACATGTGACCATATAACAGGTACATCTATTAAAATCATGTAATAGTAAATAGTACACATGGCAGGTGACTGTGCCCATAAATATATCACTTTTTATTCGTTCTAGAAATCAAGGAATTCATTCCCAACCTTAGCTGATATATCATGAGAATAAGTAACACAAGTTCTTGAAGAATCTTTTATTTCTTCAATATATGCCAACGTGAATTCTCAATCAATTTTTCGCATCATAATTGAACCGGATTGACCAACCGGTCATGCCAACTGATATTTATTTCAGTAAACCTCTAGTTTACTTGTGGCATGTGATTTCATCATCATGCTTACACTTGTGTAGTATAAATAAAAGAAAAGTTGGGTAACCTTTTATATTTACCCCGGTATAATTCTAATAATATGAAGATATTTAATCTTTCTTTCATTTATAATCTCAATATGCCAACCACTTTGGCTTATACATTTGAAACTCAAAAAGTTTCTTTTGAGACTTACTACAATATCAATGTCATGAACAATTTCATTCATCCAGGTAGTAACAAATTAACTCTTTTGAAGCTCTTAAATGATTTTGTACTACAAGATTTCTTCTTTTTTTGTCACACCAACCATACGGTGAACATCTCCTTTACGAAGAAAATTATATCATAATAATTGTCATGGTCAAAATTATCATAAGAAATACCACTTCTTGCTTTTCTTTTGCCTTTAATAATTTTTTATAAGCATGGCAAAATATTTTTGGCGTACCACATGTACCAGACCAATGACATATTCATATAACCACAATAATGTTCATTCTCTTTATTTCACTCAAACCCCCCGTAGAGGTGAGTTGTGTGGTATTGATCCAATCATGTATTGCACGTCTTTATTCATTACTTTTATCGCATATTGACATATTCACCTTCAAGAATAGGTCTGCATTCTCAGTGCTTATCACAAGTCATATTCTCTTCAAGGACTGGATCATAATAAGTGACGTGCTTTATTATTTTTC
The DNA here is from genome assembly GCF_000715075.1 of Nicotiana tabacum. Lineage (NCBI taxonomy): Eukaryota > Viridiplantae > Streptophyta > Magnoliopsida > Solanales > Solanaceae > Nicotiana > Nicotiana tabacum. Next base: position 105,811,182 of record NC_134101.1, read on the forward strand.
CATACCAATTTGATGGTAAACATTGTCTTCACCTTTTGAAGGGCTATTTTGAGAACCCTTATTGTTCTCATTTTTTCAATTACCATAATGATCATTTTAAATCACAACATTAATCCGTAATTAAGTTCCCAAGATTACATACAATTACACTTTAGCAAAACGAGAATTTGAATTACATCATAGTTCGTAGACCCATCCAATGCCCGTACATAACCCACACATATGTCTATGGAGCCTCTAAGGATACCCAAGACAGCGATAATAATGCCGGCGACAAAGCCCCGGCTATACCTCAAAAGAGAAATCTATAACAAAAGGCATATCACAAAACCCCTTGAAGGAGGAAGGGGCTCACTAAGAGTTTGAGAAGAGGATGCTCCGCTACACACGATCGACACTATCCGTTATGGAGCCACCTACATTCATTTAAAAAAATGTAGCGCCCCCGACAAAAGGGACGTTAGTGCCATCAAATAACACTAGTATGTATAAGTAAACACCATCAAATTAGAAAGAACTTTCATACAAGAATAAGAAATCACAAGTATAACTCAAAACTTTAAACGATCACCACATTATCAAATAAAAGAATCATACAACTTTCACATCATTTTCCCATAGCTTTTAGTTTGGGGCATTTCACACTATTCATTATTTGTTCACAATACCACCGCTATCTTGAGCGGAGTCCGATCTTGACCCGATCGGCTAGGTTGCCTCATTGAGACATATGCTTCAATCACAATCTCATTTTCCTTCTTTCCCGGAATTCATTCACAGTACCTTCCAATACCACCGCTATCTTGAGCGAAGTCCGATCTCGACCCGATCGGCTAGGTCGCCTCATCAAGGCATTGTTCCCTTCTCATAAATCAATTCATTTCTCATATATCATTTCATAGGCACTTGGGGCCATGACTTATCAAATCATTCTTGGCACTAGGCCGCATTTTACATCGTTCCCAATTTTCAATATTAGCTTTGCCAGTTAGGACAGTAGGTGCACACAAGAGCAATTTAAATTGTAAACATAGATAAGATTTCATGTAGATAGCACAATATATTCAGTTGCAATCTCAATTTAAGGTCTAAACATTTCCAATACATAATTCATACCTTTGCCCCTTTCAAGCTGTCAAGATAGCACGTTGATTATGTTGGGACACATTTTTCACACACATAGGGTTACAACACTAACTCATGTAAAACAATAAGCAATGCAACAATTCAACTTTAATCTTGCCATGCCCACACAAACACCGATGAAGATCAATTTCTAAAAGACGGGGTTTTAGCCATACATACCTCAATAAAGCTTTCCTTATTCCTTACAAAATTCTGGAACTTCTAGCACTTCGATCTATTGTGTAAGAATTACAAATTAAATCGAGAATTAGAGACGAGATTGAGATTCTAGCTTTTTTGAGTATATTATCAAACACTAAAGGTGCATTGTGATCTTAGGCCCTTTTGAAAGAAGTTTCTATCATTTTATACCCCAATTGCTTTCCTTTTTAGTTCACTACCTCCCAATATTCTATGGTGTGATATGCATGCAAGAAATTGATTCTTATACCCATAAATTACTTCACTTATGATCCCTTATTGCTAAGCATAGGAATAAGAGCTAAGGTAATGAAGTCTTACCTCTTAGGATGAAGATTTAGGTTCCCTCACTTGGTTATCTTCAAAGATTTGGCAAGGTTTCATGGAGTAATTTGATGGGTAGCACTTCCCTCTCTAAGACCCCCTCTCTCTCTCTAAAAGCATCAGGAAATATGCTCAAAATGAGCTATAATACCGAATATATCGATAAGGGGTCGGGTTTAAAATTTAGAAAATTGGAGCCCCGAGTCAGGTCTGCGATCGCAAAGTGGAAATGCGGCCCGCAGAATGGACCGCAAAAGTGCTCCCAAAATCTGAACACACTGCCTGGGTATGCGGTAGAAATGCGGTCCGCATACCCATTCTGCGGTCGCATAATGCACCGCAGAACTGCCCCTCACAAAATCCCAAGGGAAATGTGCGACGACTATGCGGTCCGCATATCGGTTATACGATCGCATACCTGACCGCATAGTTGACCTCAAATTTGACCAACACACTATCTCACTTTGCGTGCGGTCCGCATACCTGATATGCGACCGCATTCTCGACCGCAAAATCACATTTTCTGGAAAACATTATTTCTTGATTTTTTATATCATAGATCAGTCCAAAAAGCTCCTAACTTGGCACCACGAGATTTTGGGTTCTGAGTAGGAAATTCACGGGGCCTTACATCCTCCCCCACTTAAGATCATTCGTCCTCGAATGAGGATCAAGGTTCACTTATTAACAGTCTTAGTGCAATCTTCTGTTCTTTATAACCTGAAACATGTTGCCAGTCCCCCAAATTTAGCTAACTCCCTATATTTCAGAAACTTTCGCCAGAGTTTCCTTTGTATCTAGGCCTTATCCACCTGTCAGAGAGCCCCAGAACATATCCTAACAACATAACCATATTTCATAAACGTAACATAACTTGTACAATCATCAACTATGGCCGTATAAGCAACATTTTACCAAAAAAGGGACAGTTTTACTTAGATCAAGTCTAAAGATAAGAGTTCATAGGAACTAAATGCATAAAAGCTATTACATGACTACTCAAAGTGGATACTTCCTTTTCATTTCATCCTCCGCTTCCCAAGTGGCTTCCTCAACTTGCTGGTTCCGCCATAATACTTTCACGGATGCAATTTCCTTATTTCTCAACTTCCGAACCTCCCTATCAAGAATGACAATTGGAACTTCTTCATATGACAGTTCTTCATTTACCTCAATAGTTTCAACTGGCACAATAGTGGACGGATCTCCCACTACCTTCCTCAACATGGACAAATGAAAGACCGAGTGTACTAATGACATTTCGGGTGGTAGCTCGAGCTTGTATGCCACCTGACCAATCCTCTGAATGATTCTGTATGGTCCTACATACCTCGGACTCAATTTTCCCTTCTTTCCAAATCGCATGATACCCTTTATAGGGGAAACCTTCAAAAATACCCAATCATCTTCTTTGAATTCCAAATCTCTGCGACGAACATCCAAGTAAGACTTTTGGCGACTCTGAGCAGTTTTCAACCTCTCCTTAATAATCTTGACTTTCTCTATGGCCTAATGCATGAGTTCCGGCCCTATCAATTCTGCTTCTCCGACCTCGAACCACCCAATGGGAGACCTACATCTCCTACCATACAGTGCCTCGAATGGTGCCATTTGGATACTAGCATAGAAGCTGTTATTGTAAGCAAACTCTATGAATGACAAATGGTCATCCCAACTACCCTTGAAATCGAGAGTACAAGCGCGCATGTCTTCAAGCGTCTGAATAGTCCGCTCTACTTGACCATCGGTTTGTGGATGAAAAGCTGTGCTAAAATTTACCTGCGTACCCAAACCTTGCTGAAACTTCTTCCAAAAATTGGTTGTGAACTGAGCCCCTCGATCTGAAATGATTGAGACTGGAGTGACGTGTAACTTTACTATTTCTTTGATATACAACTTGTGAGCACGTGATTTTTATCCTATATGAATTACTCCCATAAATTCAAAACAAAATAATTTTTCCATTGTTTGCAATTTTGTGGATTTTTGTGGCATTTTCTGTTATTATTTGCATATTGTCTGTGCATGTTAATTTTGTTTAATTAATGAAAAATACAAAAATACATGGCATGTGCATTTATGATTTAATTCTACATTTTAAGATTAATTAGCAAATTAGTTGTTTATAAAAATGAAAAAATTACAAAAAAATAGTTTAATTTGCACTTTTGATTTTAATTTTGAATTTTGAGTAGTTTTCTTTTAATTTGTTTTCTTTATTAATTGTGGTAATTATTATTTATGTTTAATTAGTGTTTTTGATAGGTTAATTAGGTTTTAGGATTTAATTTAGATTTAAATTTAACTTTGAAAAAAATAAGAGGAAGAAAAAGAATTTTTGGAAAAATTGATTTGAAATAGGAAATAAAAGAAGAAGAGAGTTAGTTTGGGCCAAAATTTGAAATTTGCCCAAATCCCAAACCAATTTGCCCTTAAATCCGGTCCAAAACCCGTGTCCCCAACCCGGTCCGTCTCACTTAAAACCAAATTACGTCATTTCCTTGGCCCTTGATCTGAGCCGTTGATCCCTGTAAATCCAACGGCTCAGAACTGACCCCTTCCCCCATATAAATCTGTCTGAAGACCTTACCCCTCTCCTACACTCGCCCCCTCACTCTTCGTCTCCTTCAGAGACGACTGAAACAAACCCTAGAAGCCGCCCCATTTTCCACCGCTAGTCGCCAGTGGTGCTGGTCCTAAATCACCTCAAATCAACACCCCGAACTCCCCTTGACCCCCTCGTACCTAATCCACAACTGGTTTCCTTCGAATCTTGTCTGAACTTCTCAAATATTGAATCGAAAGATGAACCCTAAAAAATTCCAAATCGAGATTCTATTGAAATTTCAGGTCTAATTTGATTTTGTTCGTGTAAGAACACAGGATTAATATCAGATTTGGCCGGAAATTTGGAAGATTTGAAGACTCGTCGCCATTCTTTACTGGTCCGAGTTTGTTTTAGGTATTTTTTTCTATTCTTTAGTATTGTTTTCTATTCTTTATCTTTTTGCCATTTAATTTCTATTTCTTTGTTCTCTTCTCATCTTCTCCTACTTTTTCTGTTAGTTTTCTGAGTTTACTTCCCATCTTTCTTTCATTTTTTTCACACCGTCCATTTGCATGTTAGTTTTAGGATGTGTTTAGTTATTATTTGTATTCTGGTGCTAAGTTTAAACGTGTTAGATTTTTGTTTCTGTTTGGGCCGGAACTTTTCAAGTTTTAAGACTCTGTAATTAATTATTCAAGAGTATTCTGAGTTTTCAGTCTTGATTTGAATTGGGAAATCAAAGAGCCCAAAAGAGAATCGAATTGGCTTTTTTTAACAGACCCATTAAAACTCTAAATTGGGTCAATTTGACCATTATTCTGCCTGGCCCAGGGGTAATAACAGGGGTCCTAAAGGGTAATTTTGGAATTCTGGTTTAGGGAATCTTTGAAAACTGATTGAGGAAGCTTCTAGGAAGCTGGGGTGGGGGCTAATTTGAAAATTTGATTTTTAGACTAAGGTTTTCTGAGCAAAGATGAAAATGAAAAAGGGTCCAATTGCAAAGTCTGACTTCTTGAAGCTGCCCTAATGTCCTTCCTATAAATGTACCTTTACTTGACATTCAAGGTAGATTTGAAGAGATAGAATTACCCAAAACTGAAACGGCTAGGAGATTCCTAAATTCCTTGCATCTTGTTGGTGGAAAATTACTAAAAATCAGGCTTGGTTTTGGTTTTGATTCTACTGAATAGCTGAGAATTTCTGAAAAACATACAAAATTGTACATTTGGTTAGAGGAGTGGCTTAAGCTTTGGGTGGAATTGGTCTTGGATTTTCTTCTACTATTCCATTGGTTTCTTTCTTCTGAGCTGATTTCATTGCTTTTATTGGCTGAATTTGGGTGGATTGCTGCTACTGATTACTGCTGATCCTTCATTTCTTTTTGGTTTTCTTTTGTTCATTCACAGGTATTCTCTCGAACTATTGAGTGGCCATTGAAGCTATGAATGTGGTTTATTGTGAATAGAAGATAGGGAATTTGTTTGGAAAATGTAACAAGGCTATTTCCTCTTTGAAGTTCAATTTCCCTATGTTAATTTAAGTTACTTAGTTCTGTTTATCTCCCATTCTCTTCTTTTTAAGTGTCTCAGATGAATAATGGAAAATGTATATCTCGTTTCAATGTTGAAATATTTGAGTTTGGTGCAAAACTGTGAAGTGAGGCTCTGATTTTCTCATTCGTAAACTGTCTTATGTGTAAATCTTCAACTGCATGTGTTTCTTTAGGATTTCTTTGCTACTAATAGGTTGTCAAAATAAATCCATGAAGTTAAGAATTTCAGTATATCTTTTGAGACTCAAGTGAGTAATATAATGATTCCATGCGTTTTGTTGCTGTTGATAGTGAAAGAGAGTCTAAAGGAGTTTGAGTTCCCATGCATTCACCTACAGGATTAGTTTAGAAATTGAATGTTGGGCATGGGTATCTGTTAGGTTTTGTTTATTAATGCATTTGAGAATAAGAGTTTTTGTTTAGTGTAAGATGAGCCAATAGCCTTTAAAGCTTTATGTTGGTAGAAGTTCGAAATGGGGTCTTGTTCCTTCACTTGGTCTTTTGCAATAGCTGAGTTCTTTGGGCCCGGGACCTGTTTTCTTAAGCCCAATAGTTGGTTTGTCTGCTGCTGTTGTATCTTTCACAATGCGTTTGGCCCAAAGATGTTTGAACGTTAATATTTGAATGTTTAGTCGGATGATTCATGTTTAATTAGTTAAGTTCAGAATTAACTTGATTAGTTCGGCTTCTTGCTTCTAGATAATTTTAACTGATTGGCTTCTAATTGGTTGTGCACAAATATTTGGGGTTCTGAGAATCAGGCCTAGTGTAGGCCCAATTGGTGAAAGATCATGGTAAATTTGGCAGCCTGCTACACACCTTCAAATGTCCTCTTTCGCTAAGGGATTGGGCTTACTTTGAGCCCAAACATGAAGGCAATTGCGTTTGGGATTTGGACTTGCGTCATTTTTGCCAAAACCCAGTTTTCCGATTAAATGATGTCACTGGCTCAAGTAGTTTCTTTTAAATAATTGGCGTTCCTCCTCTTTAATGCAATTTTCTTTGGGTTAGCTGAATATTGGTATTAAAATAGAATTCACCTTCCTTTAATGTCTAAGTAATTAGATCCCCTCAATTAATTGAGGTAAGTCGTATTATATAATATGAATAGTTAATGGCCCTCATGAGTTAGTTTTTAAGCCCTTTAATTAGATTAATTTGAGGTGTGCCATGCCAAATAAACATGATAATTGCATGGCCCTCGCTTAACTAATTTTGATTTAATCTTTAGAATCCGAGGTGTGCCATTTAGTAAAATTTCCATGGCCCTCGCAAAGTTGCAAACACATATTTGTTTTAGGCGTGTTATTTTAATAATTTACATTCTTAAACTCGGGTGTGCATTTCATATGACCCAAATCCAAATATTAATAATGTTGGATAAAATGTGTTTCGGATTGTGGGTGTATTTCATGTGGCGCGATCCAAAAACATGTTTTAGACGACGTTAAATCTTCGTTAAAATGAATAAAAGCGGCTTTAAGGTTAAAATGCACATTGGTTCAAAACGTCTTAAAATCAGATAATTAGGCTAATAATAATAGTTGAGTGACCGTGCTAGAACCACGAAACCCGGGAATGCCTAACACCTTCTCCCGGGTTAACAGAATTCCTTACCCGGATTTTTGGTTCGCAGACTGTAATACAGAGTCAATCTTTTCCTCGATTCGGGATTTGAACTGGTGACTTGGGACACCATAAACTATCCCAAGTGGCGACTCTAAATAATAAAAAATGATCCCATTTCGATTGTCACTTTAAGTTGGAAAAACTCCCTTATATACTCCCTTCCGGGGGTGTAGGAAAAAGGAGGTGTGACAGCTCTGGCGACTCTGCTGGGGATCAAACCCAGAATCTCTAGTTCAGGGTTCAGAATTCGAGATTAGATGAATTGTTATAGTTGGCTTTATTAATTATCTGATTTTGTTACCTGTTTGGGCCTAATGTGCTAAGTGTTGCTTTTACCGCTTTGATATTCTATGAACTGTATATAAACTGCTACGAAACCCTTCTTCTCTCTGAGTCTTCTAAGTCATGGAGGAGTGTGCACTTCGTGTGACTTCTCTTCTGTTAGAGTCATATACCAAATTTTAGAACGAGGTTCGGACAAGTTGCAAAGCTGGTGAAGCTTCTGTATTTTCGGTACGCTGCCCCCCCTCTGCTCGAGTTGTCCGCTCGGGTAAGCCAGGTCTAGAACAATAAACCCAGGTTTTAAATCTAGTATAAACAGACCTCATGCTGGATCCCTAGTAGGAACGTTTGCTTGCAACACGTGCATTTGACTTTGGAGACTCAACACAGGGGTTGGGTCTATCTAGGACAGGTGTACCAAAAATGAAAAGACCATCCTGATGCATCTTACTTGCTACTTGTGCATTTATTTGATTTGGATTTGCATGCTGACCGACTTTTGAATAATGGGAGAAAGTTGGGAAAAAGAGAATAGCAATGTGAGGGTTAAGTGAGTTAAATCACCTGTTTTGGAAAACCAATGTCCAAATGGTACTGAAACTCTACCGAATTTTTTGAGAAAATAAAGAAAAAGAAGAAAAGGTTTTGTTTTGAAAAATAGTTGGTTTTATTTTATTTGCCCGAACTACGCCAGTTTAATTCTCACAGGGTGTGAGATACGTAGGCAACCCCATCGGGTCCAACTTCCTTTTGCAAAAATAGCCCAAAAAAGAACAAAATTTTAATTTTTATTGCAAATAAGTAAGGTGATGCCATTCTTGTCAAAAATAGCCGAATGTCCCCAAAAGGACGCCGAAAGGCAGTTTTTATAAGAACAACCACCTTTAGTCTCCTTTTCAAAATTTTGGCCGGTTAGCAAGCACAACCTTAAAATCATCGTTTTCGGAGTACTGAAAGGACGTATTGGTAAAGCCGGATATTTTTGTGAAAATTTTGAAAAAAAAAGGGTCATTTTTCCTAAGTCAAAATTAGTCATAATTTTCTTTTAATTAAAATCACCTTAATAAGTGTGCAGGATGAGCACAATTGAAAATGAACCTTTCTCAGCCCGTGAAGAGATCTCGTTGGAGCTACATATATGGTGACATGATTTGGGGGACAATAGCATAAAAGTTGTGACAAAAGCGTTGGGTGGTCTTGTCGGGCTCTTGAAGGTTAAGCCGAGAAAGGACATAATTGAGGCCTTGATACCATTTTGGGACGTAACACATAATGTATTCCACTTTGCTGATTTCGAGTTAACTCCTACACTGGAAGAGATAGCAGGCTATGCTAGTTTTGAGGGGAATCTTAGAAATCAATACCCGGTAGCACCAAGAACAGTAACCCCTCACAAATATTTGGACCTGTTAAGCATCAGTCGGGACATCCGAGACAGGCCAAAGGATTCTGTACCTTCTACTTTTTATACCGACGTTACGGGAATCCTCGTGGCTTTGAGACGCCAGATATAGGTCTTACTCACACGGGAAACCAAGACAAGTGGGAAACTCGGAGAGAACTAGCTTTTATAATGGCGTTCCTGGGTACTTTGATTTTCCCCAGAAAAGACGGGAACATAGAGTTAAGACTCGTGGGGATAGCCGACTTTATGATGAAAAAGGCAAATGGGACCATAGTACCGATGATTTTGGCAGAAATTTACCGAGCTCTAACCCTTTGTTGAGAAGGGGGAAAGTTCTTTGAAGGGTGCAATATGTTATTACAATTATGGATGGAGGAACACCTTTGCACCGTCTTGGATACTTGAATTGTGGTATGACTGGCCTCGAGTGCATCGATAAACATGAAAAGCGGGTAGAGGGTTATGAGTTCCTGGATGGTACAGAAGCATGGCATGCTCATTTGAGATCTTTGACTGCAAATAAGATCGAATGGACATTCGGGTGGCTCTCAATCAATGAAGTAATTTATATGTCGGTTGAGGTATGTTTTCTGCTATCGATGGGTTTTCCGAGTATCCAGCCTTATGCTCCGCACCAAGTTCTACGTTAGTTAGGCCGATACCAGACCATCCCACCCGATGAGGATTTGAGTCGGCAAGTTATTAAGTTGGAACCAAAAGCCGCTTTTCCAAAAGAAAAAGTGCATCTAATTTGGCATCAGTGCAGATTCTTAGAGCCTAGAGCTCAAGTACGAGATCTATCCAGAGGCGAGGTGGAGCATAGTTACCCTGCTTGGTATGGTAAAAGATCCCGAGCTCATCATTAGCCCGAAAGGCCCCCAAAGAAACCCCATGTCCAACAATTTACCGATAGAGCATAGGTGTAATGGGACTGGTTGACCAAAGAAAATGAGTACCGAGCCACCATAAGTAGGCTGGAAAAGCAAGTCATGGACCTTCAGTTTGAGAATGCGTTGCAAGCCGCCGCAAATGAAGGCGAGAAGAAGAAGTTAACTCAGGAAAATGAATCCCTCAAAGTTCAAATCCGGAAGATGGAAATAGCTGCTAGAAACCCAAAAAGAAGCCGAGAGGATGAAAGGCTTATAAGCAGTCTGAAAAAGAAAGCCCTTGAGTATTAAGATGACCTAGAAAAGTCTGAGGCCAGTCTGGCGAAAGTCCGGACTCAATTGGCGGAAAATGCAAAAGGACAGGCACATTTTGTGCGACAAATGAAAAGCAAGTATGAAGGGACAATCACCAGCCTGGAGAGAAAAATGACTACCCTCAAGAATGCAGCAGCCAAGCAGGCCAAGGACTTTTAAGCTGATAGGGAACACTGTTATGATTTGATGGCTCGGATGGAGGAAGAAATGCAATAGTTGCAAAATCAACATCTCCATGAAACTCAGGTGTTAGATGCCCGGAATCAACAGGTCGGGCGTCTGCTTCAAGAAAAGGGTATAATACGAGAGAGGATCAGAACCATTGCCGACTACATTGTTGTTAAAAGCCAAGCATGTGAGGATATGACTTGCACCACCTTCTTCGCGGCAGTAATGACATTTGTCCGGCAGATAAAGAGTGACTTGGAGAGGCTTCAAAGGGATCTTGCATATAGGCCCGTGGCGAGACCGAATGATGTCCCACAGGCCCCAGGAGCATTTGAGACATTAATGTATTCATGATTTTCATTAGAGTCTGTTAGTCTGTTTGCGAGTCTGTATTTTCTTTTATTGGAGTCTGTTAGTTGGTTTTCAAGTCTGTTGTTTTCACCTTTCTGTCAGAGTCTATTGGTCTTGTTTGGAGTCAAAGTCTGTTAATTTCCCTTTTCGAGTCTGTTAATTTTATAATTTGGAAGAATGAGTGGTTGTAATCAAAACTGTTTTATTTTATGGAAAAAATTTGAAAATCCCAAAATGTTTTGTTATTTATTTTCTACACTTATCTTCAAGAACTACGCTTGGTCTAATTCATGCGAGATCATGATACGTAGGCAATCTCCATAGGATTCGACTGTAACCAAATGAAAAGAAAAGAAAAGAAGAAGAGAGGAAAAACAAGGGGGAAAAGAAAAGAAAAGAAAGAGAAAATAAGGAACCGTGAGAAGGAGACAATGGCAAAATAAGAGAGCGAAATGAGAGAATAAAAACAAAGCGACAAGAATGAAAAAGAGAGGAAAAGGAAAGTTGCAAATAAAAATAAGGAAAAGCCGGGATGACGCAAGCAGCCGATTAAATGCATAATAGAAACAGTTAACTGCTTAGGTGCATTCACTCCTCAAATGTGCGGTTGATTATCTGTTAAAGCCCTAATCGCTAACAAGTTTGTTATTGATGAAATTATAGTTCAGGTAGGTGGTTAGTTTGATTGGCATTTTGGCAACTCACTCCTACAATACCTGGTCCAAAAACATACTGAACATGGCCAACCAGGAACTTGAGGCAAGTATTGTTGATCCGACAAAAGAGGTGGAAGAATCGGAGGTTAATCTGAAAGATGAGTTGTATAAGCTGAAGCAACAGATGGCTGAAATGAACCAAGCATGGGCAAAAGGGCACCCACCACCAGTTTACCCCGCCAACCCTGCTTTTATCCCGCCATTGGCTCAGCCCCAGGAACCTCCCACTGTAAACTCATCTCCGGCCTTTCCCCTCTACAACCAATGCCACGGTACCACTTCCCATACATCGCAAGCTCTACCACTCAAACAAGTCCCGTACCCTCCTCCACCAGTCACTCCTATTTTTGTGGCACCCCCACCTGCTGCATTACATTAATCCTCTAGTGAGCCTCTGTTCCAAACTCACGACAACCAGTATTACCCCCCGGAGCCCACTTTCAAGGTTCCCGAACCCTATTCTTACACTCCTTATTTTGACCTCCCGGCGGAAACCGAAAACCATCTAAAAATCCCGAAAAGGAGGAGATGTTCAGGAAAGTTAAAAGCCTGGAACAGTCATTTAGAGACATGCAAGGGTTGGGAGGTCAAGTAAGTGTTGCCTACAAAGACCTATGTTTGTTTCCAGATGTGCAATTGCCGACAGGGTTTAAGATGCCCAAGTTTTATTTGTATGATGGGCACGGTGATCCAATGGCGCATTTGAAAGGTTTTTGTAGCAAAATGAGGGAAGCTGGCGGGAAAGATGAGTTGCTAATGGCATATTTCAGTCAAAGTCTGAGTGGTTCGGCGCTGGAGTGGTACACTCGGCAGGATCACGGAAGATGGTACACATGGGATGATCTAGCCCAGGCATTTGCTTGCCACTTCCAATACAATCTAGAGATTATTACAGATCGTCTGTCTTTGACTAAACTTGAGAAAAAGCACAATGAGAGTTTCAGGGAGTATGGTTTTAGGTGGAGAGAATAGGCAGCAAGGGTTGACCCTCCAATAAAAGAAAGTGAAATGGTGGATTATTTTCTGCAGGCTTTAGAGCCCACTTATTACGGACATCTGGTATCGGCTATAGGAAAGTCCTTCAATGAGGTGGTAAAGATGGGTGGTATGGTAGAAGAAGGGCTCAAGACAAACAAAATCATGAGTTATTCGGCTATTCAGGCAACCACCCAGGCCATTCAAAGCGGAATTGGGGGAGTAATTGGAAAGAAGAAGAAAGAGGATGTAGCAACGATTGATTCAGGAGTTTGGTTCGGACCTAGGGGTTCACCTCTACACTATCCTCAGCCTCGTCCCCACCACCAAACATACCCCCATACCCCGTATAATCCACCCCAACACTACTACCCACCACCAGACCCCCATTTTTCTGTCCACCATGCCCAAACATACAGCCAACCTCCGACCCACGCACAATGGCGTGCGCCAGTCACACAAAATACATACCCATCTCCACAAAATGCCTATCCACCCCTAAGAGCCTACCGAAACACTCCTAGATCAGGTTTCCGGACCAACCAAGCATTTAAGAATAAGAGGTTGCAAAAGAAGAAAACCTTCACTCCATTAGGAGAATCCTATACCAGTTTGTTCCACAGGTTGAAACAATTGGGTATGCTGAGTCCGATCGATCCAAAACTGCCAAACCCTCCCCCTAGAAATCTTGATCACTCTATGAGTCGCAAATATTGTTCTGGTGCTCTAGAGCATGACACAGAGAAGTACTGGCAATTGAAAACAACTATTTAAGAGCTCATTGATACTAATCGAATTGAGGTCCAAGCTCCGGAGGCACCCAAATCAACCAGAATCCATTGCCAGCCCATCATGAGACAAATATAATCGAGATAGTGCATAGGGGAGGGGAGCCTAAGAAGACTTCACAGACTGTCATGATAATTCGGTCCAGTGAAGTCAGGCCGGTTAAAAAGCCAACAAGTGAGAAATTAGTGATCAGGTTGAGCGGGGCAAACAGTGAACCATCTGTAGTAATCAAGAAGGGGACCCCAAGTGATGTGGCAGTAAAAGAAGAAAGAGCAAAAGTGGTTGTGCCAGGAGTGGCGAACAAGCCTGTTGTAATTGTGGAGGGTGCTTGCACAGATCCTGTAATTATCAAACCTGTCACCGAATTACCAATAGTCAACAACAAGGTTGTCCCATGGAATTATGAACGAGTAACAGTGACTTACAAGGGGAAAGAGGTTAAAGAAAAAGTTTGTGAGACCCATGGTTTGACTCGATCAGGAAGATACTTTGCCCCAGAAGAGTTGAAAAAGGCTAAGATTTCCAAAGATAACCCAGTGTTGGTGAAGAAAGCTATGACCGAGGAAGAATCAGAGGAATTTTTGAGAAAGATGAAAGTGCAAGATTATTCCATTGTGTAGCAGTTGAGGAAGACACCTGCTCAGATTCCACTATTGTCATTATTGATTAATTTAGACGAGCACCGTTGGGCTTTGATGAATATCCTGAATGAGGCCCACGTTCCTAACAAAATCTTAGTAAACCACTTGGAAAAGATAGCTCACAAGATATTTGAGGTAAATAGAGTCAGTTTTTCTGATGATGAGTTGCTCGTGGAGGGTACTGAGCACAATAGAGCCTTCTATCTTACGGTGAAATGTGAAGATTTCGTGGTTACTCGGGTATTGGTTGACAATGGTTCTAGTGCGAACATTTGCCCTCTCTCCACTTTGAACAAGTTGAAGGTGGATGATAAAAGAATTCACAAGAACAATATCTGCGTTCGGGGATTTGACGGTGGAGGGAAAGATTCAGTCGGGGACATAGTGCTTGAGCTTACAATAGGGCTAGTTGAATTTACCATGGAACTCTAGGTGCTCGATGTGGCCATTTCTTACAATCTGCTATTAGGTCGATCCTGGATTCATGCCGCCAAAGCAGTCCCGTCTACTCTGCATCAAATGGTCAAGTTTGAATGGGATAGACAAGAAATTGTTGTGCACGGCGAATAATATTTGTGTGTTCTCAGTGATGCCATTGTTCCATTCATAGAGTTTGAAGACGACAAGGGGCCATGGGTTTATCAGGTTTTTGACATGGTATCGGTAGAGAAAATTCCAGAAGGGAAGTGCGTTCCAACTCCGAGGGTAGCTGTTGCATCAATCATGGTAGCCATTGAAATGTTGAAAAATGGTTTTGTACCGGGTAAAGGTTTGGGTGCATCTATGCAAGGTATCGTACAGCCGGTGTCTCTCCCCAAAAACTTGGATACATTTGGTTTGGGGTTCAAGCCCACAATTGCGGACATGAAAAGAGCCAGAAAGTTGAAATAGAGGGCCTGGGTCCTCCCAAAGCCTATCCCACAACTCTCCAGATCATTTTTCAGGCCTGACACCAAGAAACACCCAGTAACAATAGTTCCCAGTTCTGTGGTTGGTCCTGATAAGAAGTTGCTTGAAAGGTTTGAGAAATTATTCGACGAGGTGATCATGGTGGAAGCTGGAGAGGGTTCTAACAAGGCGGATGTGCAATTTGTTGGGCCCAGTGCAAAGATTAACAATTGGGAAGCTACTCCTCTCCCCAACAAGAAGGAGTTTTGGTAGTTTGCTTTGATTTTCTTTCAGTTTATCTGGATTATTCCAGGGTTGTAATTCAGATTCTATGTTCCGTCCGTTTGGATGTATAAACCTTATTATCTTTTAATTTCAATGAAATGCAATTTCCCTTTTTCCTCATTCCTGATAGTTTTATTTTTGTTTTCTTTTCTTCCTTGTACAGTTCTTTTTATGCTGGTTTCAATAACATGACATGCATGAGGAATCTTCGGCCCAGTCTTAAAATCCAATCTAATTCTAAAATAGTAATTCAAGAAATATAGTGTGATGATGAATCAGAATACGACGAGGATGAGGCCTTTGAAGAGATTAGTAAAGAACTAAGCCATTTTGAAGAAAAACCCAAGCCTAACCTGAGTGATACAGAAGCAATCAATTTAGGGGTCCCAGATAATATCAGAGAAACTAAGATAAGTGTCCATCTTGAACCTCAACTCAGGGAGGAGATAATTAAAGCGTTACTTGAGTACAAAGACGTCTTTGCATGGTCATATGACGACATGTCGGGTTTAATCACTGATTTGGTGGTTCACAAATTGCCCACTGACCCGACATTCCCTCCTGTCGTGCAGAAGCTGAGGAAATTTAAAACTGATATGAGTGTGAAGATCAAAGAAGAGGTCACCAAGCAGTTCGATGCAAAAGTCATTCGGGTCACTCGGTATCCCACTTGGTTAGCCAATGTAGTACCTGTGCCAAAGAAGGATGGCAGGACCAGGGTGTGTGTTGATTACTGTGATCTCAACAAGGCGATCCCCAAGGACAACTTTCCACTGCCAAATATCCACATTCTGATTGACAATTGCGCCAAACATGAGATTGGGTCCATTGTGGATTGCTATACGGGCTATCATTAGATCCTAATTGATGAGGAGGATGCAGAGAAGACAACATTCATCACGCCATGAGGAACATACTACTACAGAGTCATGCCTTTCGGTTAAAAAAATGCTGGGGCAACTTACATGAGGGCAATGACAACCATATTCCACGATATGATACACAAGGAGAACGAGGTTTATGTGGATAATGTGATCATAAAGTCTAGAAAGCAGTCTGACCATGTCAAGGATTTGAGAAAGTTCTTCCAAAGGCTTCGCAAGTACAATCTTAAGCTCAATCCTGCAAAATACATATTCGGTGTGCCATCTGGAAAATTGTTGGGATTCATAGTCAGCCGCCGAGGTATTGAATTGGACCCGTCAAAGATTAAAGCTATCCAAGAATTTCCACCTCCAAGTAACAAGACTAAAGTGATGAGTCTATTAGGGAGGTTGAATTACATCAGCAGGTTTATTGCTCAGCTTACGACAATTTGTGAGCCTATCTTCAAACTATTGAAGAAAGATGTTGCGGTCAAGTGGACAGATGAGTGTCAAGAAGCATTTGATAAGATAAAGGGGTATTTGTCAAACCCACCTGTGTTGGTGCCACCAGAACCGGGGAGACCTTTGATTCTGTATTTGACGGTTTTGGATAATTTGTTTGGTTGTGTGTTGGGTCAGCATGATATCACTGGCAGGAAAGAGCAGACCATCTATTATCTCAGCAAGAAGTTCACATCTTACTAGGTTAAGTACACTCACCTGGAAAGGACATGTTGTGCCCTAACTTGGGTGGCACAGAAGCTGAAGCATTATTTGTCATCTTACACTACTTACCTCATCTCTCGTTTAGATCCATTAAAGTATATCTTTCAGAAGCCTATGCCCACAAGGAGGCTCGCAAAGTGATAGATTTTGCTCACAAAATTTGACATCGTCTATGTGACCCGGACTGCGATGAAAGCCCAGGCATTGGTCGACCATTTGGCTGAGAACCCAGTAGATGAAGAATATGAGCTTTTGAAGACTTACTTCCCTGATGAAGAGGTAATGTACATTGATGAGTTGGAACAAGTTGGAGAGCCAGGTTGGAAACTTTTCTTTGATGGAGCTGCTAATATGAAAGGTGTTGGGATAGGAGTTGTATTGATTTCTGAAACAGGACATCACTACCATGTTACAGCTCAACTTCGTTTCTACTGTACTAACAACAATTGAGTACGAAGCATGCAATTTGGGCTTGAGGTTAGTTGCAGACATGGGTGTCGAGGAAGTTTTGGTCTTGGGGGACTCAGACCTTCTAGTGCACCAGATTCAAGGGGAATGGGAAATACGAGATTTAAAACTCATACCGTACCGGCAATGTTTGCACGATCTTTGTCAACAGTTTCGATTAGTAGAGTTTAGGCATATTCCAAGGATCCATAACTAAGTTGCTGATGCTTTGGCTACGTTGGCGTCAATGTTACATCATCCGGATAAGGCTTATGTTGACCCGTTGCATATTCAGGTCCATGATCAACATGCTTACTGTAATGTGGTGGAAGAAGAACTTGATGGTGAGCCTTGGTTTCATGATATCAAGGAATATATCAGGATGGGGTGTATCCAGTACAAGCCACAGGTGATCAAAAGAGAATAATTCGTCGTTTGGCAAGTGGATTTTTCTTCAGTGGAGGAGTGTTGTACAATAGAACCCCAGATTTGGGATTGTTAAGATGCATAGATGCTAGACAGGCCACGACTATCATGACCGAAGTACATTCTGGAGTCTGTGGGCCACATATGAGTGGGTGTGTGTTGGTAAAGAAGATCCTCTGAGCAGGTTATTATTGGCTCACTATGGAGCGAGACTGTATCAGTTTCGTGCGCAAGTGTTGTCAGTGCCAAGTGCACGGAGATTTGATTCATTCTCCACCATCTGAATTGCACACAATGTCTGCACCATGGCCTTTTTTTGCGTGGGGCATGGATGTCATTGGGCCAATTGAGCCATCAACATCAAATGGGCACAAGTTAATTCTAGTGGCCATCGACTATTTCACCAAGTCTGTAACCAAGAAAGCGGTGGTTGATTTTGTGCACTCAAATATCATTTGTCGGTTTGGGATACCAAAGGTGATCATTACAGACAATAGGGCTAATCTAAATAGTCATCTGATGAAAGAGGTATGTCAGTAGTTCAAGATTACACATTGCAATTCCACCCCTATCGCCCCAAGGCAAATGGAGCAGTTGAGGCGGCCAACAAGAATATAAAGAAGATACTTCGGAAAATGGTGGAAGGTTCCAGGCAGTGGCATAAAAAGTTGCCTTTTGCATTGTTGGGTTATCGCACTACTATTTGTACTTCAGTAGGGGCAACTCCTTAGTTGTTAGTATATGACACTGAAGCAATAATAGCCACGGAAGTTGAAATCCCGTCCCTTCGGATTGTCACTGAGGCCAAAATTGATGACGATGAGTGGGTCAAAACTCGCTTGGAACAATTGAGTTTGATCGACGAGAAAAGATTGACAGTAGTGTGTCATGGTCAATTGTATCAACAGAGGATGGCAAGAGCATATAATAAGAATGTGCGTCCACGGAAGTTTGAAGTGGGTCAGCAAGTGTTGAAACGTATCCTTCCACATCAGGCTGAGGCAAAAGGCAAGTTCGCCCCAAATTGGCAGGGGCCGTTCATCGTGACGAGAGTGTTGTCTAATGGTGCTTTGTATTTAACAAACATAGAAGGCAAATGTGTAGAAATGGCCATCAATTCCGATGCAGTCAAGAGATATTATATATGATTTCTTTGTTTAAATTATATTTGTTTGTACTTGGCATGTTTTAAAGATTGGAATGACAAAGGCATTTTGTTCTGCTATCTAAACACTTTGTCCTTTGTTATCCCCTTGAGCCTTATTTATTTCCTTTCATACCCCTCTTTTGGAATCAGTGACAAAATTCAGAAACGCGAGGGCAAAAGATAAGTAAAAGAAAAGAATGAAAAAGAAAAAGGAAAAAAGAGAAGAGAAAAGAATGAAAAAAAACAGAAAGAAAAAAAATAGAAAAAAGAAAGGAAGAAAAGGAAGAGAAAAGAAAAAGAAAAAGAAAATCACAACAACAAAGCAATTTCTATGACATGAACTACGTTTGACCTGATTCCTTTTAAGAATACGTAGGCAGCCTCACGGTTCGATCCAATCAAAATAAAATTCCAAAAGTCCCCAAGCAAAGAAACTGGGGCAGAAGTTGTGATTGTTGTAAGAAATTTGATTCCGAAAGTTGTAATTTTGAACCCATTTGAGTTATTTTGAGCCTTTTGACACCCTTTCTTTCTAACCCTATCCAAAAGCCCACGTTACGGTCCAAAGAAAGACATTCTGATCAGTCTTCGAGAGATGCCAAGTCGAGCAAGTAGAAGTGATTCATATCAGGGGCAACACTCTGGTTCAAACAGGAAAATGAAAAATGAGAGTCTTATTGGTGAAATAAAAAATGAGAGAGTCTTATTGGTAAAAATCCTCACAGGCACCGTAAGGCGAAAGTAAGTTGAGAGATGAACAAATGAGAGAGGCTTGTTGGTGAAAACCCTTCAAGCACCGCAGGCCAAACAAGGTCGAGGTTTGGCGAAGAAGTTAGGTTATAGAAACTCCGGGGCAACAAAGTATGGCAACCGAAAGTTGGTTGATTGGACAGACTGGGCTGATTAATCCGAAATGCATGTCATGATCATTGGTATCAGCTGCTCCACTCAGATAAGTCTCTTTTCTTTTTCCCCTTCAGATAGTCTTCCAGTCCTGGATTTTTTTTCTTACCCTTCACTCTCAAGGTCATTGCATTTCATTTCTTTTGGGTTCATTTCTCTAAGATGTTCCAATGTCAGTTTTGTTTAAGAAAATAAGAAGGGATTTCAAAGATTACTTCCAACTTCTAAAGTTGCACAAGGCACAGGGCGGTCAAGGCATTGCCAGAAATAGTACGGTGTGAAATGGGTTATAAAAGGTCAATGGAAGTTCCATCAGTGAAATAGTTTAGTAATTCGTGGGAAATGCAGAGGTTCAAACAGATGGGGCAGAGATGTAACACAATGGTTTGGGTATAGAACACTCGGGTCATCCAATGTCATGGGGTTTGAAAGTCAGTTGGGAAGTCAAGCGGTTATTGGCCAGTTCAGGAGAAGTTAGTCAAAACAAAGCACGACAGTGGGGAGGCCACTTTCAGCAAGAATGCCACAAACTAACCACCACATTTTAAACTGATAAGATTTTTCTTTGATTGAAACAGGGGCAGAAAGTTTTCGATTGTTCGGGAAAACCTTCCGTAGGGGAAAAGCAAGCACCAGACAGGTTTGGTTTTGATTCTCAGGACCCTCCTAGAAAATGGGACCTAGTTTAAAATTCAAAACAATCATGAGTAGCATAATCTAGCATAAATGTACCACAAAGGAATATAAGTTGGTTTCAAAGTTTACATGTTTAAGATAGGATTCAATTAGGAGTTTTCAGGACCCTCATGGATAATGGGACATAGCTTTAAGACTTCCTTTAGATAACAAGATTTAGCGTAGGCTCTGTTGTGGGGTAGTGTAATTCAGCCGTAAAAAATGTCACTCTTAGGATAATACTTGATTTTTGACTTTCAGGATCCTCCTAGATAATGGGATGTTGCTTTAATACTTTCTTACCTTCAGAAGATATAACTTAGATTTAAAATTGTCGTTTAATTAAGAGTTGTCAGGACCCTCCTGGATAATGGGATGTAGTTTAAAGATCGGCTTAAATAACAAGATGTAGTGAAAGTCACACCTTTAGAAGATATAATTTAGATTTAAAACTGTCGTGTAAGTAGGAGCTGTCAGGACCCTCTTGGATAACGGGATCTAGCTTTCAAATTCTTAGTAATATTTGGTAATATGATTTAGTGTCATACTCACATATGTGCCCAGCTACCAAACTGGGGCAGAAAATTTTCTTTGTTTTGTCTATTTTTGTTGAAATCAGGTACCCACTTGGAGAATAGGGAGACGCAAATCAAATTCAGCAGTCAGGCGCCCACCTGGAGAGCACGGGAATACAATTCAAGTTCAGCAGTTAGGCGCCCACCTGGAGAGCACGGGAATACAATTCATGTTCATCAATCAGGCACCCACTTGGAGAGCACGGGAATACAATTCAAGTTCAGCAGTTAGGTGCCCACCTGGAGAGCACGGAAATACAATTCAAGTTCAGCAGTCAGGCGCCCACCTGGAGAGCACGGGAATACAATTCAAGTTCAGCAGTCAGGCGCCCACATAGAGAGCACGGGAATACAATTCAAGTTCAGCAATCAGGCGCCCACCTGGAGAGCACGGGAATACAATTCAAGTTCAGCAGTCAGGCGCCCACCTGGAGAGAACGGGAATACAATTCAAGTTCAGCAATCAGACGCCCACCTGGTGAGCACATGAATACAATTCAAGTTCAGCAATCAGGTGCCCACTTGGAGAGCACGGGAATACAATTCAAGTTCAGCAATCAGGCGCCCACCTAGAGAGCACGGGAATACAATTCAAGTTCAGCAGTCAGGGGCCCAACTGGAGAGCATGGGAATACAGTTCAAGTTCAGCAGTCAGGCATCCACCTAGAGAAAGGGAAAGTGTCTCAGAGTACAATTCGAGTTCAACAATCAGGCGTCCACCTGGAGAAAGGGAAAACATCTCAAGTTACAATTCAAGTCGGCAACAAAGGGATTTCACCAGGAGAATACAAATCAACAAGGAACGAGAACCACAAGAGCAAGTTTGAAGATGTAGATAGGATTTTTGTAATGCGTAGATCATAGTCTAGTCTAGCTTCTTTTTATTTTGATATGGTGTAATAAGGAGTTCAGTAAGCAGTAGCAGTAGCAGCAGTAACAGTGAGATCACAACTTCATGGTAGTCCCAGCTACCGAAACTTCCCAAACTACACTAACCTGATTCCTTTATAGCCAAGGATATGTAGGCAACCTCGGAAGCAAGGTGTGGTCAAATCTTTCAAAAATGCTTCCCACGGAGTATTCACACGGGAAAAAATCGCTCGTATCCGCTCACTTATCTTTGCACGAAAACTCTTCATGTTTTCGAGCAAAGAGGGGCAACTGTGAGCACATGATTTTTGCCCTATATGAATTACTCCCATAAATTCAAAACAAAATAATTTTTCCATTGTTTGCAATTTTGTGGATTTTTGTGGCATTTTCTGTTATTATTTGCATATTGTCTGTGCATGTTAATTTTGTTTAATTAATGAAAAATACAAAAATACGTGGCATATGTATTTAGGATTTAATTTTACATTTTAAGATTAATTAGCAAATTAGTTGTTTATAAAAATGGAAAAATTACAAAAAAATAGTTTAATTTGCACTTTTGATTTTAATTTTGAATTTTGAGTAGTTTTATTTTAATTTGTTTTCTTTATTAATTGTGGTAATTATTATTTAGGTTTAATTAGTGTTTTTGATAGGTTAATTAGGTTTTAGGATTTAATTTAGATTTAAATTTAACTTTGAAAAAAAAAGAGGAAGAATTTTTTTTTCGGAAAAATTGATTTGAAATAGGAAATAAAAGAAGAAGAGGGTTAGTTTGGGCCAAAATTCGAAATTTGCCCAAAGCCCAAACCAATTTTCCCTTAAATCCGGTCCAAAACCCATGTTCCCAACCCGGTCCGTCTCACTTAAAACCAAATGACGCCGTTTCCTTGGCCCTTGATCTGAGCCTTTGATCCCTGTAAATCCAACGGCTCAAAACTAACCCCTTCCCCCATATAAATATGTCTGAAGACCTTACCCCCCTCCTACTCTCGCCCCCTCACTCTTCGTCTCCTTCATAGACGACTGAAACAAACCCTAGAAACCGCCCCATTTTCCATCGCTAGTTGCCGGCGGCGCTGGTCCCAAATCACCCCAAATCAACACCCCGAACTCCCCTTGACCCCTTCGTATTTAATCCATAACTGGTTTCCTTCGAATCTTCTCTGAACTTCTCAAATATTGAATCGAAAGATGAACCCTAAACAATTCCAAATCGAGATTCTGTTGAAATTTCAGGTCTAATTTGATTTTGATCGTGTGTTATTTATAAGAACACACTATTAATATCAGATTTGGTCAGAAATTTGGAAGATTTGAAGACTCGTCGCCATTCTTTACTGGTCCGAGTTTGTTTTAGGTATTTTTTCTATTATTTACCTTTTGCAATTTAATTTCTGTTTCTTTGTTCTCTTCTCATCTTCTCCTACTTTTTCTGTTAGTTTTCTGAGTCTATTTCCCATCTTTCTTTCATTTTCTTCACACCGTCCATTTGCATGTTAGTTTTAGGATGTGTTTAGTTATTATTTGTATTCTGGTGCTAAGTTTAAAGGTGTTAGATTTTTGTTTCTGTTTGGGTCTGAACTTTTCAAGTCTTGAGACTCTGTAATTAATTATTGAAGAGTTTTCTGAGTTTTCAGTCTTGATTTGAATTGGGAAATCAAAGAGCCCAAAAGAGAATCGAATTGGCTTTTTTCAACAGACCCATTAACACTCTGAATTGGGTCAATTTGACCCATATTCTGCCTCGCCCAGGGGTAATAACAGGGGTCCTAAAGGGTAATTTAGGAATTATGGTTTAGGGAATCTTTGAAAACTGATTGAGGAAGCTTCTAGGAAGCTGGGGTGGGGGCTAATTTGAAAATTTGATTTTTAGACTAAGGTTTTCTGAGCAAAGATGAAAATGTAAAAAGGGTCCAAATGCAAAGTCTGACTTCTTGAAGCTGCCCTAATGCCTTGCCTATAAATGTACCTTTACTTGATATTCAGGGCAGATTTGAAGAGATAGAATTACCCAAAACTGAAATGGCTGGGAGATTACTAAATTCCTTGCATTTTGTTGGTGGAAAATTACTAAAAATCAGGCTTGGTTTTGGTTTTGATTCTGCTGAATAACTGAGAATTTCTGAAAAACATCCAAAATTGTGCATTTGGTTAGAGGAGTGGCTTAAGCTTTGGGTGGAATTGGTCTTGGATTTTCGTCTACTGTTCCATTGGATTCTTTCTTCTAAGCTGATTTCATTGTTTTTTTTAGCTGAATTTGGGTGGATTGCTGCTACTGCTTACTGCTGATCCTTCATTTCTTTTTGGTTTTCTTTTGTTCATTCCCAGGTATTCTCTCGAACTATTGAGTGGCCATTGAAGCTATGAATGTGGTTTATTGTGAATAGAAGATAGGGAATTTTTTTTGGAAAATGTAACAAGGCTATTTTCTCTTTGAAGTTCAATTTCCCTATGTTAATTTAAGTTACTTAGTTCTATTTATCTCCCCTTCTCTTCTTTTTAAGTGTCTCAGATGAATAATGGAAAATGTATATCTCATTTACATGTTGAATATTTGGGTTTGGTGCAAAACTGTGAAGTGAGGCTCTGATTTTCTCATTCGTAAACTGTCTTATGTGTAAATCTTCAACTGCATGTGTTGCTTTAGGATTTCTTTGCTACTAATAGGTTGTCAAAATGAATCCATGAAGTTAAGAATTTGTATATATTTTGAGACTCAAGTGAGTAATATAATGATTCCATGCATTTTGTTGCTGTTGATAGTGAAAGAAAGTCTAAAGGAGTTTGAGTTCCCATGCATTCACCTACAGGATCAGTTTAGAAATTGAATGTTAGGCATGAGTATCTGTTGGGTTTTGTTTATTAATGCATTTGAGAATAAGAGTGTTTGTTTAGTGTAAGATGAGCCAATAGATTTTAAAGCTTTATGTTGGTAGAAGCTCGAAATGGGGTCATGTTCCTTCACTTGGTCTTTTGCAATAGCTGAGTTTTTGGGCCTGTGACCTGTTTTCTTAAGCCAATAGGTTTTTCTGCTGCTGTTGTATCTTTCACAATGGGTTTGGCCCAAAGATGTTTCAACGTTAATATTTGAAAGTTTAGTCGGATGATTCATGTTTAATTAGTTAAGTTCAGAATTAACTTGATTAGTTGGACTTCTTGCTTCTAGATAATTTTAACCGATTGACTTCTAATTGGTTGTGCACAAATATTTGGGTTCTGAGAATCGGGCCTAGTGTAGGCCGAATTGGTGAAAGATCATGGCAAATTCGGCAGCCTGCTACACACCTTCAGATGTCCTCTATCGCTAAGGGATTGGGCTTACTTTGAGCTCAAACATGAAGGAAATTGCATTTGGGATTTGGACTTGCGTCATTTTTGCCAAAACCCAGTTTTTCGATTAAATGATGTCACTAGCTCAAGTAGTTTCTTTTAAATAATTGGCGTTCCTCCTCTTTAATGCAATTTTCTTTGGGTTAGCTGAATATTGGTATTAAAATAGGATTCACCTTTCTTTAATGTCTAAGTAATTAGATCCCCTCAATTAATTGAGGTAAGCCGTATTATATAATACGAATAGTTTATGGCCCTCATGAGTTAGTTTTTGAGCCCTTTAATTAGAATAATTTGAGGTGTGCCATGCCAAACAAAAATGACAATTGCATGGTCCTCGCTTAACTAATTTTGATTTAATCTTTAGAATCCGAGGTGTGCCATTTAGTGAAATTTCCATGGCCCTCACAAAGTTGCAAACGCATATTTGCTTTAGGTGCGTTATTTTAATAATTTAAATTCCTAAACTCGGGTGTGCATTTCGTGTGACCCAAATCCAAATCTTAATAATGATGGATAAATTGTGTTTCGGATTGTGGGTGCATTTCATGTGGCGCGATCCAAAGACATGTTTTAGACGACGTTAAATCTTCGTTAAAATGAATAAAAGCAACTTTAAGGTTAAAATGCACATTGGTTCAAAACGTCTTAAAATCAAATAATTAGGCCAATAATAACAGTTGAGCGACCGTGCTAGAACCACAGAACCTGGGAATGCCTAACACCTTCTCCTGGGTTAACAGAATTCCTTACACGGATTTTTGGTTCGTAGACTGTAATACAGAGTCAATATTTTCCTCGATTCGGGATTTGAACCGGTGACTTGGGACACCATAAACTATCCCAAGTGGCGACTCTGAATAATAAAAATTATCCCATTTCGATTGTCACTTTAAGTTGGAAAAAACTCCCTTATATACTCCCTTTCGGGGGTGTAGGAAAAAGGAGGTGTGACACAACTGATACCGTTCCACTGTGTCGGTAGAATTGACTGGCAGGAAGTGCGCTGACTTTGTGAGTCGATCAACAATCACCTAAATTGAGTCGAACTTTCGTAGAGTGCGTGGTCATCCTACCACAAAATCCATGCTGATCATCTCCCATTTCCACATTGGAATTTCTATGCTTTGAGCCAATCCACCAGGCCTTTGGTGTTCGGCCTTTACTTGCTCATAATTTGGACATTTTTCCACAAAGTCCGCCACATATTTCTTCATGTTATTCCACCAATAAATTTCTTTTAGATCATGATACATTTTCGTGGAACCTGGGTGCACGGAATACCTGGAAGTGTGAGCTTCTGCCATGATCCTTTCCCGAAGACCTCAATATCAGGAACACATAGGCGGTCTTGGTACTCATGCCAAAGGAAAAAGGTGTGGTTTTGTGTTTGAGAATCCCCTCTTTCAGTTGTGCTAACAACGGATCCACGAATTGCTTCTCTTTCACCTCTGCCACAAGTGATGATTCAGCCCTATTCTGCACAATTACCCCTCCTTCATTAGAGTCCGTAAGGCGAACTCCCAAACTAGAAAACTGGTGAACCTCCCTGGCCAACGGCCTCTGATGGCCCCCAAATGGGCTAAACTTCCCATGGATTTTCGACTAAGTGCATCTGCCACAACATTAGCCTTTCCCGGGTGATAGAGAATATCAATGTCATAGTCCTTGAGTAACTCTAGCCATCTTCTTTGCCTCAGATTCAACTCTTTCTACTTGAAAATATATTGAAGGTTCTTATGATCCGTAAATACATCCACATGGACCCCATACAAATAATGTCGCCAAATCTTTAGCGCAAACACCACTGCTGCCAGCTCTAAGTCATGAGTTGGATAGTTCTTCTCATGATTCTTGAGTTGCCTAGAAGAATAGGCTATAACCTTGCCGTGTTGCATTAACACACACCCAAGCCCGACTCTCGAAGCATCGCAATACACTACAAACCCCTCTGTACCTTCTGGCAGGGCTAACACTGGTGTTGTTGTCAATCTTGACTTCAATTCTTGGAAACTCTTTTCACAAGCATCAGACCACTGGAATTTAACTGCTTTCTATGTCAATTTAGTCAATGGAGAGGCAAGAGTAGAAAACCCCTCCAAAAACCTCCTGTAGTACCCAGCCAACCCTAAGAAACTGCGAATCTCTTGGAGTGTTAGGTCTAGGCCAATTATTCACTACTGCATTCTTTTGAGGATCGACCAGAACTCCTTCCCTGGAAATGACATGGCCCAAGAACGCGACAGATTCAAGCCAGAATTCACATTTTGAAAATTTTGCATACAATTGATGTTACTGAAGAGTCTGCAAAACTGCCCTGAAATGGGCAGCATGGTCCTCCTGACTTCGGGAATACACGAGGATATCATCAATAAACACTATCACAATGGAGTCTAGAAAGGGCTTGAAGACTCAATTCATGAGACCCATGAAAGCTGTCGGGGCATTTGTTAGCCCAAAAGACATTACCATAAATTCAAAGTGCCCATACCGAGTTCTGAAGGTTGTTTTTGGAATATCCTCCTCCCTTATTTTCAATTGATGGTACCCGGACCGCAAGTAAATCTTTGAGAAACATGTAGCACCTTGCAATTGATCAAATAAATCATCTATTCTTGGCAGAGGGTATTTGTTTTTGATTGTGACCTTGTTGAGTTACCGGTAGTCAATACACATCCGCAACGATACATCTTTCTTTCTTACAAACAAGACCGGTGCGCCCCATGGCGACACACTCGGCCGGATGAAACCCTTCTCCAGCAAATCCTTCAATTGCTCCTTTAGCTCTTTCAATTTTGCCGGTGCCATTCTGTAAGGTGGAATGGATATAGGTTGCGTGCCTGGTATCACATCGATCCCAAAATCAATCTCCCTGTCCGGTGGAATCCCAGGAGTTCATCTGGAAAGACGTCCGGAAATTCATTCATCACTGGTACAGACTCAAGGCTAAGCGCCTCGGCATTGGTGTCCGTGACCCGAACTAGATGATAGATACACCCCTTCTTGATCATCTTTGCGGCCTTAAGGTAGGAAATAAACCAACCTCTAGGCATTACATTATCTCCCTTCCATTTAATAACGGGCTTATTAGGAAATTCAAGCCTAATGGATCTGGTCCGACAATCAAGTTTGGCAAAGCATGAATAAAGCCAATCCATTCCCATTATTACATCAAAGTCGACCATCGCTAACTCAATAAGATCGGCCGCGGTATCCCTACCCCGTACCGTAACAACACATTCCCTATAAACCTGAGCAGTTGTAATAGACTCACCAACTAGGGTAGACACCAAAAAAGGCTCATGAAGCTGATCTGACTCTATCCCGAATCCCATAGCAACAAAAGGGTTAACATAGGACAAGGTGGAACCAGGGTCAATAAGTGCATACATATCATGAGATTGGACATTCAGAATACATGTAACAACATCTGGAGAAGCCTCTGCAGTCTGGCGACCACTCATAACATAGAACCGGCTGGGTCCTCCTGAACTCTGTGCACCACCCCTAGCTACACCACGCCCTACGGGTGTTGGGGTACCTCGAGCTGGAGAGGGAGCTGAGGATGTAGCAGCTGTTGGACTGGTGGGCTGAGCTGCACCCGTACCTGCTCCTTGGTGGGGTACACAACAATGTCTCTGAATATGACCCCTCATCCCACATCCATATCATATAGGTAACTCCATATAGCAAATTCCCAAGTGCATCTTCCTGCACCTGGGGCACAGGGCACTGCTGTTTGCTGGGACTTGATGGCGGTGCACTGGCTGAAGACTGTGCAATAGACTGGGAAGGCCCTGATGATCCTCCCCTGAAAGCTGATCTTCCCCTACCTAGTGGCTCTCCCATATTACCCGTAGACCGGGCCTTGCTGTTACCCTCTATCTCCATTCTGTTCTTTAATTTACGGTTCTCTGTGTCCTGAGCAAATGCTACCATCTTCCCATAATTCATGTCCGAATTCAATATAGCCATAGAAGCCTCATTAATTGTCAAAGAATTAAGGCCCCGAACAAACCGACGCACCCTGGCTTTCATTGTGGGCAACATGTGAATGGCATACTTGGACAAGCGAGCAAACTCCATGTGGTACCCCCACACGCTTCTGTTGCCTTGCCTCAAATTCTCAAATTCTGCTGCCTGGGCTGCCCTTGTCTCGGCGGGCAGGAAATGATCAATGAAGGCATCAACAAACTCGCTCCACCTCGCCGGAGAGCTCCCCTCCCCACGGGAATCTTCCCATAACTCAAACCATGAATATGCCACCCCTTTCAGATGGTAGGCAGCCAACTCTACTCCCTCTGTCTCAGTCGCACACATAACTGATCCGAACATAACACGACTAACAAAGTCTAAAATCAAAATACAACTAAAGGAAAGATAGGGAAGAAGAAAGCAAGGTTGCGAACGCCGGGCAGCTACCACACTATCTCCAATAATCAGCTTCGAGGACTATCAGCACCCTCTGCGACCAACAACTCCTGGATCTGCACACGAGGCGCAGGAAGTAACCTGAGTATACCAACTCAATAAGTAACAATAATAAATAAGGAATTGAACATAGTGATGAGCTACACAGTTTTAGTTCATTTTTAGTAGTTTCAAAAAGGAAAATAGTCATGCTTTCCCAATCCAATAAATCAGTAACAAATCAATTTGTTTATGTCAAGTTCAAGTAGAACCAGATAAGAATATCTTTCAACAATTTTCAAAACATGGAGATAAGGCATCTGTGTGCATCAATAATGAAATCATATACTGCCTCTCAAGCAATTATCACTCAGTCATCCCAATCCTCCAACCTCACAACCACTCGTTCCTCCCAGTCACTCATTCCTCACAATTACTCAGCACTCGGCACTCGCACTCAGTAGGTACCTACTCTCGCTGGGGTGTGTACAAACTCCGGAGGGGCTCCTTCAGCCCAAGCGCTATATCAAGCCAATCATGGCATAAATTAATAAAACATGCTGCGACATGTAGCTCGATCCCATAAATATCCTCACAATCAGGCCCTCGGCCTCACTCAGTCATCAATGTCTCCAGTCTCTCGGACTCTGAGAAATTAGGAAAAATTAGACTAAACAGCAATAACATGAATTATCAGATAGAATAACAGATACTGAGACATGATATGCGAGTAAACACTGTGACCGAGTAAAAATATCATATAGCAGACAATTCAGCAAGTAATGCGGCCTCTGTGGGACCCAACAGAACCAACATATAACCTACACATAGTTTCTAGCATGATTTACAATTAATTTCCATAACACATAGAGAGCATATAACTAACAACATGTTGTTCAACTTTGCAGTTTCCACGGGACGGACCAAGTCACAATCCCCTCGGTGCATGCCCACACGCCCATCACCTAGCATGTGCGTCACCTCCAAAATAATCAGATAACATCATATTCGGGGTTTCATACCCTCAGGACCAGATTTACAACTGTTACTTATCTCAATCTGACCAAAGACCTACTCTGCAATGCTTTTATCTCTCGAATCGGCCTCCAAACACCCTGAATCTAGCCACAAATAATACAATACCATTAATATATGCTAATGGAATCAATTCAACAAGAAAACTACTAAATTGGACTCCAAAATCCAAAATCGACTCAAAATTGCCCCTGGGTCCAAGTTTTGAAATCCGAAAAAAGTCACAAAACCCGAAAGCCCATCACTCACGAGTCTAACCATACTAAATTCATCAAAATCCGACATCATTTGCTCCTCCAAATCCCCAAAACTCACTCTCCAATGCTCAATCCCTAACCTCCCAAATTTCACCTCAAAAACTCACCAACTAGGTGTAAAATCAGTAGGAAAACATCATTATTGAACATAAAAAAGCATAACGAACTCACTTCAGTGATTGCTCTGAAATCCCTCTCAAAAACCCCCCAAAATCCGAGCTCAAAGATGTGAAAATGGGAAAATCCCGAAGTGTTCTAGTTATACCTTCTGCCCAGTAAAACCGCACCTACGGTCCCTTTTGCGCTTCTGTGACACCACATCTGCGGTCCAAGCTCCCTTCTAAGGAGAATCACTTAAATACAGCCCCCGCTCCTGCGATCAAGAACCGCATCTGCGCTCACGCAGGTGCTGAATTAACATTGCACCTTTAGGCCAACACACGCACCTGCGCCCACACACCGCTTTTGCGACTACCGCAGGTGCGGCAAACCCCTCGCACCTATGAACTCTACCAGTCCTTCTTCCTTTCGCTTTTGTGGGATTGCACGTGCAACGAGACATCCGCAAGTGCGTTTGTGACAGCTGAGTTTAACTTCAGCAACCTTCCAAATTCCAAACTTGTTCCGTTAATCACCCGGAATCAACCCGAGGCCCTCGATACCTCAAACAATCATACCAACATATCCCACAACATCGTACGAACTTAGTCAAATTATCAATCACCTCGAACAATATCAAAAACATGAATTACACACGGATTCAAGCCTAATGAACTTCGAAACTTCCACATTCTACAAATGACGTCAATGTGAGCACGTGATTTTTGCTTCATGGAAAAACTACTCCAAAAGAAATTGAAAAATATGAGAAAAAATATATAAAAATAAAAAAAATAAAAAAAATTACCTTCGGGTACAATTCTGAGAATATGCGTGACGTTTTGATAATTGTTCTATCCGTAAACACTCACCTTGCAATAGTTGAAAATACAAAATACATGTTGCGTGCATTTAGGAATTAATGGTACATTCATAAATTAATTAACCATAATTTGGTTAAAAGAAAATCAAAAATATATGCATGTGTGTTTCTTGTCACTGAGTGATTTTATTTAATGTTAATTTGTGTGTTAATTATTATAGGTGTTAAATAATATGTGTATAATTTTATTTTTGATTTTTTCAATTTATTTTAGGAGTTTTGTTTAATTTTGTCAATTAAAGTAGAAAAGAAAAAGGAAAAAATATAAGAATACTCAGTTTGGGCCAAGAAATTAAAATAAATAAAAAAGGCCCAAACGAGCTGGCCCAATGAGTTTAAAATGGTCCATCTCCTCAGAGGTGCCCAAACGACATCGTTTCTGTCCCAGTTGAGCAGGGCCGTTGATCTCAAATGGATCAACGGCCAGGATCACACCCCCAGATCCGTTAATCTGACCCGGTCCATTCCCCTATCCGGTCTCACCCACCCTCATACCCAAACGACGTCGTCCCTTTTTAATGAATAGATCCTAGCCATTGATCACTCTCTATCCAACGGCCAGGATCAAGCCACCCCCTCCGTATATAAGCTCCCCAACACGCCCCACGCCCCCAAACCAAACCCCACCCTTCACCACTGTACACCGTCATCCCAAACACGAACCCAAGCCTCGTTCCAAACCCTAGCCGCCCCCATACACTCTCACCCTGAACCCGGCGGCCCCGACGCCGGTGACCACCAAAATAACACCCCTGATGCACCTCACCACCCCGAACACGGATCTGCTACCCCCTTACCTCGAATCACCCTCCATCATCTCGAATCTTAATTTAAAGGTTCGAGCCCAACCTGGACCTACACCAACCCACCCCAGTTTCACACCAGTCACCACCCTGGCCTCACTCGTGACCAAACCAAGTTTGGTTTGGTCCGAATCTATCTACAAATCCTTAAGCCCAAAATCGGACTGGTTCGAACCCTAGAACACAAGAACCTTGGAATCCGGCCAGTTTAATAGAGGGTTGGGGTCTAATAGACCTTAATCAAGGTGTTCTCGGTCGAGAACACCCCGATTAAAGTTTGTTCGACCTCAAATGGTCAAATCTAGTTCAGGCCTGGGTCGTTCGTTGTTTAGCATCCACAGTAAATTTTCTTTTTCTTTTCTACTTTTGTTTGAATATTGATTGAGTTTGTTAACATGTTTAGTCAGTTTGTTTGGTATTTCTGATGTGTTCTTTCAATTCCCTCCATCTTCGTAAGACCTTTTTATTTGGTCGATTACTCTTCTGTTTATTGTTAAATACGTATGGTGAGATACATATTCGATTAGATTAATATCGTCAAATAGATAATTCATATAGCTTCCTTGTGTCGTGCAAAGTTGTTGAAGGCAGTTGATGCCCTGTTCGTGTTGTTTGATTGATCGACTGATTGTTCCATGTTGTAATTAGTATAGTCGATTAGATAAACGTCGTCGATTAGTTTTATAGGACTGAATGTTCAAATATTCTGATTCATATAACTTCACATGATTGACCAAACCATTGTCGTTCATTGGATGCTTGACATTGTTTGAAAGTGGTTTGTAACTGCAATGCAAACAATTAGAATTCAGTCTAGGGCAGCTCTGAATTTGAACTTTCAGAAGTTTAAAATGTCCCACTTTTGCAGTAGGATAATACAGTAATAAGTTGGGGGCTAACAGGGGTAGTTTGGGGGTTTGAAAAGAGCAAAAATGATTAGTTTAAGTGAGCTGACAGTAGGGTACTGTAACAGGTTTAAACTAAGGCAATAATGGGGAACAAGTTTAAATGGCATGTGGGAGGTTGATTAAAATAAGTAGACACCCATAATTTTGATTAAATACTATAGGCTGCCCATACCTTTGGGCAGAAAACACATGCTAAGAGGGCTGTCAGGGGGATGGGCATCGGGCATTTTTTTTATTAGTTTAAGGGAGTTATGGGCAGGAAAAGGCTGAGGTAATGAAGGCAGCCTAGGTGCCTGCCATGTCTGCCTATAAATAGGCTTATTTAGAACAAGAAAAGGGGTTCTGAAAAAAAAGAAAAATGGAGAGAGGTCAGTGAGTATTGAAAGCATAGGCTGGAAAATTATTGAGTGTTCAGAGAGGAATAAAGCTGTTAGTTCTAAAGGGTTTGGTCTATTACTATTTCATTAGGGTATTCTGATTTCCCTGTGGGATTACTACTGTATTCTGGGCTTCTGTATGCTGCTGATTGAGTCTGGTCTTATTGCTATTGAAGTTGTTGTTGGTTATTCGTCGAGTTGTTGAGATTATTGAATTGCTGTTACTATTGCATTGAATATTCTGGGTTTTTCTGCTGGTTTACTACTCTGTTCTGGGATTGTTGGTTGGTGTTCGACCACCTGTGGGTTTATTACTGTTAAAACTGTTGTTGGTTGTTCGTGAACTAGTGGTTATACTGTTGCTGTTTGTTACTGCTGTATTACTGCTGCTTGGCTGCTTGCTGCTGATATTCTTCCTCTCCTTCTTGTTCCTGTTGTCTAAATCCAGGTACACATACTAAGCTGATGTAATTCCATGTCTGAAGTTGACATTTGAAGCATGAATACACACACATGAAGAAGTTGAAGTTATAAACTGAATTTCGTTTTTCTTTACTGATTGTACTCAAGCCATTTTTATGTATCACTGATGTGTAAACTCCTACCAAGGAGCTGTATAACTGGACCGTTTTCATATACGCAGTCATTTAGTTTATAAACTCCCTATGTAGGCCCTTAGCTAAAAGAAGGGTATGATGCTAAAAACTACCCTGCTTATTTCAGTCTGTTTGCAAAGATGCATGTCAAACTAGAATTAGGCCAATAGACTTCTAATTGTCATGACAGTCTAATTTCAGTACGCAAATGGCTTGAATCAGGAGTAAAACTAGATCTTTAAGTCCTTTCATGCCAA
This sequence comes from Nicotiana tabacum, assembly GCF_000715075.1. Classification (NCBI taxonomy): domain Eukaryota; kingdom Viridiplantae; phylum Streptophyta; class Magnoliopsida; order Solanales; family Solanaceae; genus Nicotiana; species Nicotiana tabacum. Next base: position 105,845,859 of record NC_134101.1, read on the forward strand.
CAGATTGTTTATTTTAAAACTTACAACAAACTGTTTAAATGAAATAGTATCAGTTTATCTTTCATCTTTGCAAACTCATGAATAGGTGTAGAAACAATTAATTAGGCCCACATCGGAACGAGGAGGGCCCAGGTCCAGTGCAATACCATATGCATTGGGCCCAGGCCCATGATTTGGCAAACGGATGACCCATACGTGCCCTCGCATTCAGATTTTTATAAATTTTGTTCTAAGATCGACTATAACAATTTCAAGTATGTAATGGGGTTAGGATCTCTTTTCCTTTTTCATTTTAGAGACGGACAAAAATAGAAGAATGTAGTCACTTTAAGACATCCTTTTAAAATAAAATGAGACGAGCCTTGCCAAATAAAATGCACAAGCTGCGAGGCCCTCGTTAAATATATATATAAAAATACTTAGTTTTCGGGACGGACCGTTTAGTAAATTTCACGGCCTTCCCAAAATAATAACGCGATAGTCTCTTTAGGCGCGTGTTTAATAGTTTACTTTCTTAAGCTTGGGTGCGCATTTCATGCGACCCGAATCCAAATCCCAAAACATCAAATAAAATGTGTTCCAGATTGTGGGTGCATTTCATGTGACGCAGTCCAAAGACGTGTTTTGAGCGATGTTCACATTCTTTTAAAAATAATAATAATAAAGTGGTAAAAAGTTAAAATTGACACATCGATTCATAATTGTATTAAAATCAGATAAATAAGCCGAATATGACAGTTGAGCGACCGTGCTAGAACCACGGAACTCGGGAATGCCTAACACCTTCTCCCGGGTTAACAGAATTCCTTATCCGGATTTCTGGTACGCAGACTGTAATATGGAGTTATTCTTTTCCTCGATTCGGGATTAAAATTGGTGACTTGGGACACCCTAAATATCCCAAGTGGCAACTTTGAAATAAACAAAAAAATCCCGTTTCGATTGTCCTTTAATTGGAAAAAACTCCTTCACCCCTCGCGGGGGGCGGAAAAAGGAGGTGTGACAGCTCTGGCGACTCTGCTGGGGATGACATAAACCCAGAACCACTGGTTCAGGATTAGAAATTCGAGCTTATATAAATTGTTATATTTGGTATTATCTGATTTTGTTACATGTTTTTGGCTCAATGTGCTAATTGGTTGCCTTTTACCGCTTTGATATTACGTGAACTGTATATAAACTGTGCCGAAACCCATCTCCTCTCTGAGTCTTCTGAATCATGAAGAAGGGTGTACTTCGTACGACTTCTTTTCTGTATAGTGTCAAATCCCAATTTAGAATGAGGTTCGGACAAGTTTCTAAGCCGGTGAAGCTTCTGTATTCCCGGTACGCTGCACCCCCTCGGCTCGAGCTGTCCGCTCGGGTAAGCCAGGTCTAGAACAAACACCCAGGTTCTGAACCTAGTATAACAAAGCCACATGCCGGATCCCTAGTAGGAACGCTTATCTGCATCATGTGCATTTTTGACTTAGGGGACTCAACACAGGGGTTGAGTCCGTCTAGGAATAGCAACCTGAAACAGAAAAGACCATCCTGATGCATCCTACTCACTGCTTGTGCATTTATTTGCTTTGGACTTACATGATGACCAGTTTTGAATATTGGGAAATTTTTTTTTAAAAAAAAAAAAAAAGAAAAAAGAAGAAGAGAGTCTATCCTTTTCGGTTTGTCTGGTCTGCAAAAATGGAAAAGGGAAAGATAATTTGTGCTAGTATGAGGAAAATGTCTTGATTTTTGTTTTAGCTTATTTGCGAACAAAAGCAAAAATAGTTTTTATATAGCTGTTTAAATTGGGCGAACTACGCCGGTTTGATTCTCATCGGATGTGAGATACGTAGGCAACCCTCATCGGGTCCAACTCCCCTTTTGCTAAAAAAAAACCAAAACATGTTAAATGTTAATTTCATTAGATCTTCGCCCCTGAAGTGCTGGAAGGCCATATTTGAAAAACCGAGTCCTTCATCTTCAAAATCCAAAAAAATCAAACATAAATAGTTCTGTTTTGAGTCTAATAAGAGTTTTTTTAATTACCCTAATAAATGTGCAGGATGAGCACGAAGCAAAATGAATCGTTCTCGGCCTTTAGCGAGGTCCCTCTACAACTCCACATGTGGTGGAATGATCTGGAAGCCGATAGCAAAGAAGTAGTGGGAAGAGTATTGGGAGGTTTTGTCAATTTGTTGAGTATTAAGCCAAGGACAGATATTCTGGAAGCTCTAATACCGTTTTGGGACCCAACCCTCAATGTATTCCGTTTTGTTGACTTTGAACTATCACCTACGCTAGAGGAGGTCGCCGGATATGCGGGGTTGAATGGAAGGCTAAGAGGGCAGTATTTACTTTCACCAAGGCCGGTATCTCCGCATGCGTTTTTGGATTTGCTAAGCATTAGTCGCAAGGTACAAAATGATGACTTGTCGAGAGGATGTTGTGCTCTCCAATTATTGTATCAACGGTACGGAACTCCTCAGGGTTTTGAAGAACCAAACCTCGGATTAACTCATGGTGGGAACAGCAACAAATGGGAAGCAAGACGTACTTTGGCTTTTATCACAGCATTCCTAGGAATCGTAATCTGTCCCCGCAAAGATAAGAAAGTAGAGATGGGCCTTATAGGCGATCAAAAGAACCGACAGTACTGTGGTTCCTTTGATTTTGTCCGAAATCTACCGAACTTTAACTATATGCCGAGAAGGAGGCAAGTTCTTCCAGGGGTGCAACCTGTTACTTCAGCTATGGATGTAAGAACACCTCCATCACCGAGCGGGATACATGAACCACGGGTTGACTGAAAGAAATTGTATCAGCGGTTTTGAGAAACGCATGACAGGCGTCAAATTCCCTGAAGGTGTCGAGGCATGGTTCACACGATTAAGGTCAACAACAACCGACCAGATTGAATGGGCATTCGGTTGGCTGACTGATACTGAGGTGATATACATGGAAGCTGAAGAATGTCATATTCTTCTAATGGGACTTCGCAGCATCCAACCATATGATGCTCATCGGGTATTGCGCCAGCTAGGCAGGTTTCAAATAATTCCTACTGATGAAGATCTAAGCAAGCACGCCATTGAGCTAAGCCCGAGAGTCATATTTCCTGAAGGGAAGATTAGAAAACTGTGGCACGAATGTAGATTCTTGGAACCCAAGACCATGGTGCGAGAATTGGCTAAAGGCGAGGTAGACCCAAAGTACGACGCTTGGTTCGAAAGAAGGTTCCAGATTTGTCAGAGACCTGCTAAAAGAGCCCACGTCCAACAGTTCACGGATGATTCGCAGGAGCAGTGGGGTTGGTTAAGAAGGGAGGAAGGCTACCGAGCTGAGATCGGGACGCTAAAGCGACAAGTCGAAAGGCTTACATTTGAGAACAATGTGCAAGTCGCCTCTGAGCAGGCTGAAAAGAACAACTTAGCCAAAGAGAACCAGACACTAAAAGCCTGCATTCGCCAAGTCAGTAAGAGTAACAGTGACTGGCAGAAACGTCGCTCCGACGAAAGATTGATAGCAGATTTGAGAAATCAGGTCAGCAAAAGCCGGGAAGAATTGGAGAGATCGGAAGCTTGCATAGCAAGAATGAGGGTTAGATGGGCAAAAGGTACAATGGCCCGGAGGCAGCGTCTGCAACAAGTCATAAGGGATTATGAAATGAGCATCGGGATATTAAGGAAAAAGAACTCCACTCTTCAGGAGCGGATCTTCAAACAAGCGCGAGATGCCCAGGCCGACAGAAGACGCTGCTACGATGCAATGACCAGAATGGAAAGACAAATGGAGATGTTCCAGGATCAACTTGCCGACAATGCTCAAGCACTGGGATTAAAAAACCGGCGAATAGAGCAATTGTTCGTTGAAAGGGACAACATTCGAGGAAGGATTGATGAGATTGGGTACTACATCTACATGAGATGCCTAGCATGTGAGCAAATACCTCGGAAAACCCTCCTTGTTTCCATCATGGGCTGCGTCCACCGGATCATGAATGAGTTGAAGATCTTGCAGAGAGACCTTACACCGAGGACCGCAGAAAGGCCGAATGATGCCTTGCGGGCCCCTAAATTGGCTTTGTTGTCTTCCCCTATGTTGTTTTCTTTTCTTTAATCAAATCAGATTAAGAACTTTGGAATCTGTACTACTGCTGTTCCTTGTTCGAAGTAATTTGTAATAGCAAATTTTGGTGATGAATTAATGGCTTCCGAAAGAATTTTTGTGTGTCTTTACTTTGTGGCAGAACTACGCCCGGTCTGATTCGCGCGGGGACGTGATACGTAGGCAATCCACATAAGATTCGACCACCATTAATAAAAAGAAAAAAAAAGAAAGGAAAAGAAAATATAAAAATAAAATAAAATACAGGGGTTCCCAAAGTACTTTAAAGGGACAAATAAGGAAGCCGGGATGGCGCATGTTGTTTGAAGCAAAGCATGTTAGAAACGGTTAACTGCCTAGGAGCATTGCATCCCCAATGTGTTGTTATCAAATCTGTTAAACTCTAACGCTAACAAGTTTGTTGTTTTCCACAAAAATCCAGTTAGTTGTTAAAGCATTCTGGCAACACACCCTTACCAAACCAGATCCAAAGGACCGGTAACAACGAGCATGACTACTTCAGAAAATAGTACCGAGGAAGAAAGGCCGTTGAGCCAGTTGTTAAAAGAAGCGATGGAGAAGATAGAAAGGATGGGACTAGAGATGAACGCGATGCAGTTAGCTTTAGCCAAAGCACAAAAGAGCCCTGAGCCACTAGGGAACATGCCGGAATACCACCATTCCGGCCCTTCAACGAGCCTCCCAAATCACCGTTGTCTTCAGGAGAGAAGCCCTTATGATTCCCAAGCTCCACCACCCCATCAACCTCTCCCAACACCAAATGTTCCCACTTTTATGGGACCCACCTCAGCCACCCTGCAAAGATCAACCAGCGAGCCGTTGTTTCAGGCTCACGATACGCAATACTATCCCCCTGAACCCACATTCAATGCACCAGAACCCCATACCTACAATCCGCACTTGGAGGTACTGGCAGAAATTGAAAAGCCGGTTAAAGTCCCAGAACAAGATGAGGTAATGAGGAAGTTCAAAAGCCTGGAACAGTCCTTCAGGAACCTGCACAGATTGGGCAACCAGGTCAGCGTGGCCTACAAGGATCTATGCCCTTTCCCGGACGTCCAACTCCCGGCTGGGTTCAAGATGCCTACGTTTGATTTATATGAAGGGCACGGTGACCCCATGGCACATTTGTGGGGTTTTTGTAGCAAAATGAGAGGGGCAGGCGGCAAAGATGAGCTACTGATAGCTTATTTCGGCCAAAGTCTGAGTGGATCAACACTAGAATGGTATACCAGGCAGGATTCTAGCAGATGTACACTTGGGATGATCTGGCGCAGGCTTTCGCAGGTCACTTTCAATACAATCCCGAGATAGTCCCTGACCGTCTCACATTGCTAAGGACCGGAAATAAGCCTGGGGAAAGTTTTCGTGAGTTCGGTTTCCGCTAGAGAGAACAAGCGGCTAGAGTTGATCCTCCCATGAGAGAGGGAGAAATGGTGGACTACTTCTTGCAAACACTGGATCCAACTTACTTCGGTCACTTGGTGACGACAGTTGGAAAATCCTTCAATGAAGTAGTGAAGATAGGGGTCATGATAGAGGAGGGTCTAAGGTCTGACAAAATCCTGAATTACTCAGCGCTCAAGGCAACGACCCAGGCTATTCAGAAAGGCACGGGAGGTGCGCTGGGAAGGAGGAAGAAAGAAGAAATTGCCACGATTGAGGCAAGCAGTTGGCCCAGGTCCGGCAAACCACACTACAACCAACCCAGACCCCACAGGCCAAACTACCCATACGACCCACCACAACACTACTATCCACCTCAAGAACCACATTTCACCGTCCATCAAGCCCAGACATACACCCAACCTCCGGTTCGCCCACAATGGCGCGCGCCAGCTCCCCACAATACATACCCACCTCCACATAATACCTACCCACCACCACAAAACACCTATCCACCACCAAGAGCCTACAGGAACCCTCCAGGGATGGGTTTCAAAGGAAATCCGGCTTCCAGAAATGATAGACTACAGAGGCAAAGAACCTTTACTGAGTTGGGAGAAACTTATACTGCCTTGTTACACAAATTGAGGCAGTTGGGTTTATTAAATCCTGTTGAGCCTAGATTGCCAAATCCCTTACCCCAAAATTTGGACCGATCGATAAGTTGTGGGTACTGCTCAGGGATGTTAGGGCATGATATTGAAAAATGTTGGAGATTGAAGCATGCAATACAAGATCTCATTGATGCCAACAAGATCGAGGTCCAGACGCCGGAAGCACCGAACATCAACCAGAACCCATTGCCAACACACCACGAGGCTCACATGATCGAGTTGGTGTATGAGGGAAGAGAGCCGAGGAAGCCCACACAGACAGTGATGATGATCCAGGCCGCTCCGAAAGAAGGATCGACCAGTGGAAGACCGGCGGTACAGTCGCAGGGAGGAGGTGTCAAGCCAGTAGTGATATTGGGAAAGAGTCTGTCCACCGCAACAAAGAAACCCGAGCCAGCCAAGTTGGTTATATCAGGGACTCCACCCACACCCGCAGTTGTGTTGAAAGGGGTATACAGGGAACTGGTCACCATAAAGCATGTAGTCCAACTGCCGATGATTGATAGCAAGGTCGTGCCTTGGAAGTATGAGAAGGCAGTGGTGACATACAAAGGAAAACAAGTGGAGGAAGATAGTTGTGAAGCGCAAGGACTGACTCGATCAGGACGGTGTTTTGCTCCGGTGGAGCTGAGAAGACCCAACCCAGCTACAACAACGAAACCTGTGTCCGAAGAAGAAGCTGAGAAATTCTTGAGGAAAATGAAAGTACGGGATTATTCCGTAGTCGAACAGCTGAAGAAAACACCGGCCCAGATCTTGTTGCTATCATTACTAATCCATTCTGATGAACATCGTCGGGCCCTGATGAAGATACTGAATGAAGCTCATGTGCCCAACGAGATTTCTGTAAATCACATGGAAACGATTGCCAACAAAATTTTCGAGGTGAACAGGGTAACATTCTCAGATGATGATCTGCCGGTAGAAGGCACGGAGCATAACAAAGCTCTCTACCTAACTGTCAAATGTGAAAATTCGGTAGTTACTCGGGCATTGGTGGATAACGGCTCAAGTGCCAATATTTGTCCATTATCCACCCTGAACCAGTTAAAGATCGACCACGGAAGAATCCACAAGAATAGCATTTGCGTCCGAGGATTCGACGGAAATGGAACAGCCATCGTAGGGGATATTGTACTCGAATTGACCATCGGTCCCGTCCAGTTCACCATGGAGTTCCAGGTATTAGATGTCGCGGTATCTTATAACCTTTTGATGGGACGACCGTGGATCTACACAGCTAAAACAGTGCCTTCCACCTTACATCAAATGGTCAAGTTCGAGTGGGATAGACAAGAGGTCGTACTGCACGGCGAGGACACTACGTGCACCATGGGTGGCGCCATTGTGCCATTCATAGAGACCAATGATGACAAGGGTCCCTGGGTCTACCAGATTTTCGATACAATATCGGCAAACAAGATTTCTGAGGGTGAGATCATTCAACACCCTAGGGTAGCTTCTGCAACGATCATGATGGTCTCAGAAATGCTGGGTAATGGGTTTGTGCCGGGAAAAGGCCTGGGGGTTGAGCTTCAGGGGATTGTCCAACCTGTCTCCCTGCCCAAGAATTTGGAAACCTTTGGGTTGGGGTTCAAACCAACTGCAACAGATGTAAAGCGAGCACGGAAAATGAAGAGGAAAGTCTGGTTTCTTCCCAAACCTGTGCCACGTCTCTCAAGATCTTTTGTTAGAGCAAGTGCCAAGGGGTCACCGGTCCCAAAAATCCTCGGACCATTGATTGGGATGGACGGGGACCTGAATCAGAGTTTCGGGAGGCTATTCACTGATGTCAGTATGGTAGAAGTTGGAGAAAGTTCCAGCAGAGCGGACATACAGTTTGTGGGGCCTGAGGCCAAAACCAACAATTGGACGGTTACTCCTCTTCCTATCCGGGGGGAGTCCTGGTAGTAGGCTTTGATTTTTGCTTTTCTTGTTCGGATTATTCTAGGGTGTAATCCAAATTTTGTTTTTTTTTGTAAAAGTGTGAACCCTGTTATCCCACAAGTTTAATAAAATTCTCTTTTTTTGTCTGATTTTAATTTTGTTTTGTTCTTTTTCTTTCTGAACAGTTCTCTTTTTACTGGTTCTAATGACATGGCATGCACAGTGGATCTTCGACCTAGTCTAATAAATCAATCCGACTCCGACCTAATGATACAAGAGGTCGTTTGTGTCAATGGATCTGAATATGACGAGGATGAAGCCTTCAAAGAAATAAACCGAGAACTGTGCCAATTTGAAGAGAAACCCAAGCCTAACCTAAATGACACTGAGGCTGTGAATCTAGGAGACGCGGATAATGTCAGAGAAACCAAAATCAGCATCCACATTGAGCCAAACGTCAGGGAAGAATTGATCAAAACCCTCGTAGAATTCAAAGATGTTTTTGCATGGTCATATGATGATATGCCGGGTTTAAGCACCAATCTAGTGGTTCACAAATTGCCCACTGACCCGGCATACCCTCCGGTCAAGCAAAAGCTAAGGAAATTTAAAACAGAGATGAGTGTAAAGATCAAAGAAGAGGTGATTAAGCAGCTGCAGGCGAAGGTCATTCGGGTCACTTGATATCCCGAGTGGTTGGCCAATGTGGTACCAGTGCCGAAGAAGGACGGGAAAATCAGGGTGTGCATCGACTACCGCAATCTCAACAAAGCAAGTCCCAAGGATAACTTTCCGTTGCCCAACATCCATATCCTGATCGATAATTGCGCTGGGCGCGAGATCGGATCCTTTGTGGATTGCTATGTAGGATATCATCAGATCCTAATGGACGAAGAAGATGCGGAAAAGACAGCTTTTATTACACCATGGGGGACTTACTGCTACCGGGTAATGCCGTTCGGATTGAAGAATGCCGAGGCAACGTACATGCGAGCAATGACTACTGTGTTTCACGACATGATACACAAGGAAATTGAGGTGTACATAGATGATGTGATCATAAAGTCTTGGCGTCAGGAAGACCATGTAGCAGACCTAAGGAGATTTTTTCAAAGGCTCCGAAAATATGATATCAAGCTCAACCCGGCCAAATGCGCATTCGGGGTTCCATCAGGAAAGCTGTTAGGAATCATCGTCAGTCGACGGGGTATTGAGTTAGACCCATCCAAGATCAAATCCATCCGAGATTTGCCACCGCCGAAGAACAAAACGGAGGTAATGAGTCTATTAGGGAGGCTAAATTATATCAGCAGTTTCATCGCCCAACTCACGGCGACATGTGAACCCATATTTTGGCTGCTGAAAAAAGATGTTGCGGTAGATTGGACGGCAGAGTGTCACGAGGCTTTCGACTAAATAAAAGGGTATCTGTCCAATCCACCTGTGTTGGTTCCACCTGAGCCAGGGAGGCCATTAATTCTTTATATGACGGTCCTGGAAAATTCATTTGGTTGTGGACTGGGGCAACACGATGTCACAGGAAGGAAGGAGTAGGCCATTTATTATCTTAGCAAGAAGTTCACAGTGTATGAGGTCAAGTACACTCAACTCGAGAAAACATGCTGCGCCCTAACTTGGGTAGCTCAGAAGTTGAAGCACTACCTCTTCCTCGTATACTACTTATCTCATATCCCGTTTGGACCCATTGAAGTACATTTTTCAGAAACCTATGCCTACAGGGAGGTTAGCAAAATGGCAAATTTTGCTCACAGAGTTTGATATCGTCTATGTGACGAGGACTGCCATGAAAGCCCAAGCGCTGGCCGACCATTTGGCTGAGAATCCCGTTGATAAAAAATACGAGCCTTTAAGAACGTATTTTCCCGACGAAGAAGTGATGCATACAGGTGAGTTGGAATTACCCGGGGAACCGGGTTGGAAGCTTTTCTTCGATGGAGCCGCGAACGCGAAAGGGGTTGGAATAGGAGCAGTACTCATTTCTGAAACAGGACGTCACTATCCTGTTACAGCTCAACTACGCTTCTATTGCACCAATAATATGTCCGAGTACGAAGCCTGCATTTTGGGTCTGCGATTAGCTGCGGACATGGATGTCCAAGACGTCCTGGTCTTGGGAGACTCGGACTTCTTGGTACATCAGATTCAGGGTGAGTGGGAAACACGGGATTTGATACTTATACCCTATCGACAATGTTTGCACGATCTGAGCAAGCAATTTCGATCAGTGGAATTCAAACATATTCCAAGAGTCCATAACGAGGTTGCTGATGCATTGGCCACCTTAGCATCAATGTTACACCACCCCGACAAAATGTATGTTGACCCGTTGCACATTCAGGTTCGTGATCAGCATGCTTATTGCAACGCAGTAGAAGAGGAAGCAGATGGCGAGCCTTGGTTCCATGATATAAAGGAGTACCTCAAAATGGGGATATATCCGGAACAGGCCACTGGAGACCAAAAAAGAACCCTCCGGCGTTTGTCGAATGGTTTCTTCCTCAGCGGAGGAGTGTTGTACAGAAGAACCCCAGACTTGGGATTGTTAAGATGTATAGACGCCGGTCAAGCCACGACGGTTATGGCAGAAGTACATGCTGGAGTTTGCGGGCCACATATGAGCGGATATGTATTGGCAAAGAAGATCCTTCGAGCAGGGTACTATTGGCTCACCATGGAGCATGACTGTATCACTTTTGTGAGGAAATGCCATCAGTGTCAGATAGATGGAGATCTGATTCATTCTCCGCCAACAGAGTTGCATACGATGTCAGCACCCTAGCCATTTGTCGCATGGGGCATGGACGTCATTGGACCTATCGAGCCTGCAGCATCCAACGGCCATAGGTTCATTCTGGTGACCATCGACTACTTCACCAAATGGGTCGAGGCTAAAACCTTCAAGTCGGTAACTAAAAAGGTAGTGGTGGATTTTGTTCACTCCCATATCATCTGCAGATTTGGAATCCCAAAAGTGATCATCACGGATAATGGTGCAAATCTTAACAGCAGCCTGATGAGAGAGGTATGCCAACAATTCAAGATTACACACCGCAATTCCACCCTATATCGTCCCAAGGCGAATGGAGCGGTCGAAGCAGCCAATAAGAACATCAAGAAGATACTGCGGAAGATGGTGGAAGGATCTAGACAATGGCACGAGAAATTACCCTTTTCCTTGTTGGGTTATCGCACTATAGTCCGAACTTCCATAGGGGCAACTCCTTATTTGTTGGTGTATGGAACTGAGGCAGTAATACCAACGGAGGTCGAAATTTCGTCCCTCCGGATTGTCGCTGAAGCCGAGATTGATGATGACGATTGGGTCAAAGCTCGATTGGAACAATTGAGTTTGATAGACGAAAAAAGGTTGGCAGCAGTGTGCCATGGTCAGTTGTATCAGAAGAGAATGGCAAGGGCATACAATAAGAAGGTACGCCCCAGAAAATTTGAAGTAGGGCAGCAGGTATTGAAACAGATCCTCCCGCATCAGGTCGAAGCAAAAGGCAAGTTCGCCCCAAATTGGCAAGGGCCTTATATCGTGACCAGAGTGTTGTCCAACGGTGCTTTGTGCCTAACAGATGTCGAGGGAAGATGTGTCGACATGGCTATCAATTCTGATGCAGTCAAAAGATATTATGCGTAATTTCTTCGATTACGATAGTTATTGGTTCGTTTGTTTGTATTTGGTACTTATTGGATAATGAAATGACGGAGGCAATTCTTTCTTCTATCCAAACACTTTTAACCCTTGCTTCCCTCTTTTTGAGCCTTAAGTTATTCTTTCATACCCCTCTTTTGGAATCACTAAATGGGAAAAGATATGAAAAAGAAGAAAAATGAAAAAAAAGAGAAGAAATTAAAAAAGAAGAGAAAGATAAAAATCACAAGAAAAACAAGAGAGTAGGAACTACGTTTGACCTGATTCCTCAAAGAGGATACGTAGGCGCCTCACGACTCGGTCATAGTGTGCGTAATGCGCATAGCTTAACATAGTGTAAATAATAAAATTCCCCAAGCAAGAGAACTGGGGCAGGAGTTCTGTTTTGGATCTCCGAAAAGGCTTTGATTCCAAGAGTTGTAACATTTCACCCATCAAAGTTACGTTTTTGACACACAACCCAACGTCGATATCTAAAAAAAGACCTCCCGATCAATATCCGAGAAGTGCCAAGTTAGATCACTGGAAGACGAGGATAATACGCTGATCTCCAGCAAAGAAGGGGATCACAAATGAGAAATGAATTGATAGCCAGAAAGAATCTCCGAAAGAGAGATTCGTGACGGCAGCACCCCAATTCCCCGTTGAAGGGCAAAATGAGAGAGGCTTGTCGGTGAAAACCTTCGCAGGCACCATAAGGCGACGAAAGATGAGAGATATAAAACGAGAGAGTCTTATCGATGAAAACCTTCACATGCACCGTAAGGCGCCGGGAGCTGAGAGAAAAGAGAAAGTCTTATTAGTGAAAACCCCTTGAAGAGCACTGTAAGGCGACAAGACAGATTGGCAAAAGATCCACATTTGTGGAGAAAACGGACACCTATGTATCCCCAGCAAGTAAGGCCATCAGGCAGGATGATTGGTACAAATAGACTGGGTCGGGAATCCATGGTGCACGACATGATCATAAGGACCAGTCATGCCATCCAGATAAGTTCTTTTCTTTTTTCTTTCCCCCCAGCATTTGTTCAGAAAGAGTTTTCTCTTTTTCTATTTTTTCGTTTCTTCCCAGAAATTTGTTTTGAAAAGGATTTTTCAGAGTTTACTACCAGTGGTCGAAGTGGTGCAAAGCAAAATGCGAGTAGGACAGGCCAAAGCTGGGGCAATAAGACAGAAGACATTTGTTGCAAAACCAAAGGACAAATTGTTTAGGAAGTTAAGGGTGACGTGAAGAAAAACGGAAAAACGACGGTTGAGGGCCTTATGGACCAAGCCCCAAGGAGATCCCCCCCACAGAACGTCGATAGATCACGAACCGAGATCCGAGGCAGGGGAATTGGCCTGCCGCAAGACAACCCTAACAAGGATATCCCCAGATGATAACGTCCTATGCCCTGCAGTTCTGGGAAGGAATAAAACTTCCAAAAAAATGGTGTTGGGATTAAAGAGGACTCCCACGACTTGTTTTGAAACAAGAAGGCAGGGAAGAGATAAATGGAAAGCCATCCCAGCAGACATTCCATCCCCAGCAAGTGGCTTTATCCCCAACCAGTTTTGAGAGCACAAAAGGGGAAAAGGAAAAATCATCCCCCAGCAGGAAGGACACGACTGCTCACCATGATTAAAACTAACAAAATCCTCTTTGTCTGCTGCAGGAAAATAAAGGTTGATGATGGCAGAGGGACGCGACGCAAGAAAGGTCACCAAAATTGGGGCAGAAAATTCTCTGCCGTTTTCAACATTTTCCCGGAGGAACGAGGAAACAGACTCAAATATTTTCATGTCTTAGATTAAATAGGCGTCCACCTGTATAATGAGAGGAATATTTTATGTCTTAGTTTAAATAGGCGCCCACCTGTATAACAAGAGGAATATTTTTATGTCTTAGTTTAAATAGGCGCCCACCTGTATAACGAGAGGAATATTTTCATGTCTTAGTTTAAATAGGCGCCCACCTGTATAATGAGAGGAATATTTTATGTCTTAGTTTAAATAGGCGCCCACCTGTATAACAAGAGGAATATTTTCATGTCTTAGTTTAAATAGGCGCCCACCTATATAACAAGAGGAATTTTTTCATGTCTTAGTTTAAATAGGCGCCCACCTGTATAACAAGAGGAATAATTTTATGTCTTAGTTTAAATAGGCGCCCACCTGTATAACAAGAGGAATATTTTCATGTCTTAGTTTAAATAGGCGCCCACCTGTATAACAAGAGGAATATTTTTATGTCTTAGTTTAAATAGGCGCCCACCTGTATAACAAGAGGAATATTTTTATGTCTTAGTTTAAATAGGCGCCCACCTGTATAACAAGAGAAATATTTTTATGTCTTAGTTTAAATAGGCGCCCACCTGTATAACAAGAGGAATATTTTCATGTCTTAGTTTAAATAGGCGCCCACCTGTATAACAAGAGGAATGTTTTCATGTCTTAGTTTAAATAGGAGCCCACCTATATAACAAGAGGAATGTTTTCATGTCTTAGTTTAAATAGGCGCCCACCTGTATAACAAGAGGAATATTTTCATGTCTTAGTTTAAATAGGCGCCCACCTGTATAACGAGAGGAATACTTTTTGAGTCTTATACTGCAGATTTTTGAAATCAATAACCCCACCGGAAGGCAGAAGGTTGCCATAGGAATCCCCAGCAGGAAGCAATAAAAATCCCAGTACCGGGAAGCAGAAGGTTGCAACAAGAGGTCCTAGCACAAATTCAAGCGCCTGAGTCAAAAGGAAGAAAAGATGCGTCTTGAAAGAAGCGGCTTGTGAACATTAAATTATGCCCAACATAACAAATCTGATGGAGAAAGCCATGTCTCCAGCGGACCGAACAAAATGAGGAAACCTGGTATTCAGAAAAGCACCGGAGGAAACACGAGCAGACAAGAAAGTAAGGCAACAAAGAACAAGTTGCAGTCTAGCCTAGATTCTTGTTTTCTTTTAGCACGTTGTAATAAGGAGACCGGTAGAGTAGCAATAACAGCATACAGCAGCAGTAACAGCATACGACAGCAGCGAACATCACAGTCACATGGTAGTCCCCGCTACCGAAACTTCCCGAACTACATTAACCTGATTCCCTTTTAGCCAGGGATATGTAGGAAACCTTTGAGGCAAGGGTTCAGTTAAATATTTTTCAAAAAATGCTTCACACAGAGTACTCCAGCGGGCAAAAATCGCTCGTACCCGCTCACTTTATCTTTGCACGAAAACTCTCTGTGTTTTCGGACAAAGAGGGGCAGCTGTGAGCACGTGATTTTTGCTTCATGGAAAAACTACTCCAAAAGAAATCGAAAAATATGAGAAAATATATATAAAAATAAAAAAATAAAACAAATTACCTTCGGGTACAATTTTGAGAATATGCGTGATGTTTTGATAATTGTTCTGTCCGTAAACACTCACCTTGCAATAGTTGAAAATACAAAATACATGTTGCGTGCATTTAGGAATTAATGGTACATTCAGAAATCAATTAACCATAATTTGGTTAAAAGAAAATCAAAAATATATGCATGTGTGTTTCTTGTCACTGAGTGATTTTATTTAATGTTAATTTGTGTGTTAACTATTATAGGTGTTAAATAATATGTGTATAATTTTATTTTTGATTTTTTCAATTTATTTTAGGAGTTTTGTTTAATTTTGTCAATTAAAGTAGAAAAGAAAAAGGAAAAAATATAAGAATACTCGGTTTGGGCCAAGAAATTAAAATAAAATAAAAAGGCCCAAACGAGCTGGCCCAATGAGTTTAAAATGGTCCGTCTCCTCAGAGGTGCCCAAACGACACCGTTTCTGTCCTAGTTGAGCAGGGCCGTTGATCTCAAATGGATCAACGGCCAGGATCACACCCCCCAGATCCGTTAATCTGACCCGGTCCATTCCCCTATCCGGTCTCACCCACCCTCATACCCAAACGACGTCGTCCCTCTTTAATGAATAGATCCTGGCCATTGATCACTCTCTATCCAACGGCCAGGATCAAGCCACCCCCCTCCGTATATAAGCTCCCCAACATGCCCCACGCCCCCAAACCAAACCCCACCCTTGACCACTGTACACCGTCGTCCCAAACACGAACCCAAGCCCCGTTCCAAACCCTAGCCACCCCCATACACTCTCACCCTGAACCCGGCGGCCCCGACGCCGGTGACCACCAAAATAACACCCCTGATGCACCTCACCACCTCGAACACGGATCTGCTACCCCCTTGCCTCGAATCACCCTCCATCATCTCGAATCTTAATTTAAAGGTTCGAGCCCAACCTGGACCTACACCAACCCACCCCAGTTTCACACCAGTCACCACCCTGGCCTCACTCGTGACCAAACCAAGTTTGGTTTGGTCCGAATCTACCTACAAATCCTTAAGCCCAAAATCGGACTGGTTCGAACCCTAGAACACAAGAACCTTGGAATCCTGCTAGTTTAATAGAGGGTTGGGGTCTAATAGACCTTAATCAAGGTGTTCTCGGTCGAGAACACCCCGATTAAAGTTTGTTCGACCTTAAATGGTCAAATCTAGTTCAGGCCTGGGTCGTTCGTTGTTTAGCATCCACAGTAAGTTTTTTTTTCTTTTCTAGTTTTGTTTGAATGTTGATTGAGTTTGTTAACATGTTTAGTCAGTTTGTTTGGTATTTCTGATGTGTTCTTTCAATTCCCTCCATCTTCGTAAGACCTTTTTATTTGGTCGATTACTCTTCTGTTTATTGTTAAATACGTATGGTGAGATACATATTCGATTATATTAATATCGTCGAATAGATAATTCATATAGCTTCCTTGTATCGTGCAAAGTTGTTGAAGGCAGTTGATGCCCTGTTCGTGTTGTTTGATTGATCGACTGATTGTTCCATGTTGTAATTAGTATAGTCGATTAGATAAACGTCGTCGATTAGTTTTATAGGACTGAATGTTCAAATATTCTGATTCATATAACTTCATATGATTGATCGAACCATTGTCGTTCATTTGATGCTTGACATTGTTTGAAAGTGGTTTGTAACTGCAATGCAAACAATTAGAATTCAGTCTAGGGCAGCTCTGAATTTGAACTTTCAGAAGTTCAAAATGTCCCACTTTTGCAGTAGGATAATACAGTAATAAGCTGGGGGCTAACAAGGGTAGTTTGGGGGTTTGAAAAGAGCAAAAATGATTAGTTTAAGTGAGCTGACAGTAGGGTACTGTAATAGGTTTAAACTAAGGCAATAATGGGGAACAAGTTTAAATGGCATGTGGGAGGTTGATTAAAATAAGTAGACACCCATAATTTTGATTAAATACTATAGGCTGCCCATACCTTTGGGCAGAAAACACATGCTTAGAGGACTGTCAGGGGGATGGGCATCG
The DNA here is from genome assembly GCF_000715075.1 of Nicotiana tabacum. Classification (NCBI taxonomy): domain Eukaryota; kingdom Viridiplantae; phylum Streptophyta; class Magnoliopsida; order Solanales; family Solanaceae; genus Nicotiana; species Nicotiana tabacum. The sequence goes on from NC_134101.1 coordinate 105,862,948, forward strand.
GACATTTCTTTTTATTAGTTTAAAGGAGTTATGGGCAGGAAAAGGCTGAGGTAATGAAGGCCGCCTGGGTGCCTGCCATGTCTGCCTATAAATAGTCTTATTTAGAACAAGAAAAGGGGTTCTGAAAAAAAAGAAAAAGGAAGAGAGGTCAGTGAGTATTGAAAGCATAGGCTGGAAAATTATTGAGTGTTCAGAGAGGAATAAAGCTGTTAGTTCTAAAGGGTTTGGTCTGTTACTATTTCATTAGGGTATTCTGATTTCCCTGTGGGATTACTACTGTATTCTGGGCTTCTGTATGTTGTTGATTGAGTCTGGTCTTATTGCTATTGAAGCTGTTGTTGGTTATTCGTTGAGTTGTTGAGATTATTGAATTGCTGTTACTATTGCATTGAATATTCTGGGTTTTTCTGCTGGTTTACTACTCTGTTCTGGGATTGTTGGTTGGTGTTCGACCACCTGTGGGTTTATTACTATTAAAACTGTTGTTGGTTGTTCGTGAACTAGTGGTTATACTGTTGCTATTTGTTACTGATGTATTACTGCTGCTTGGCTGCTTGCTGCTGATATTCTTCCTCTCCTTCTTGTTCCTGTTGTCTAAATCCAGGTACACATACTAAGCTGATGTAATTCCATGTCTGAAGTTGACATTTGAAGCATGAATACACACACATGAAGAAGTTGAAGTTATAAACTGAATTTCGTTTTTCTTTACTGATTGTACTCAAGCCATTTTTATGTATCACTGATGTGTAAACTCCTACCAAGGAGCTGTATAACTGGACCGTTTTCATATACGCAGTCATTTAGTTTATAAACTCCCTATGTAGGCCCTTATCTAAAAGAAGGGTATGATGCTAAAAACTACCCTGCTTATTTCAGTCTGTTTGCAAAGATGCATGTCAAACTAGAATTAGGCCAATAGATTTCTAATTGTCATGACAGTCTAATTTCAGTACGCAAATGGCTTGAATCAGGAGTAAAACTAGATGTTTAAGTCCTTTCATGCCAACAGATTGTTTATTTTAAAACTTACAACAAACTGTTTAAATGAAATAGTATCAGTTTATCTTTCAGCTTTGCAAACTCATGAATAGGTGTAGAAACAATTAATTAGGCCCACATCGGAACGAGGAGGGCCCAGGTCCAGTGCAATACCATATGCATTGGGCCCAGGCCCATGATTTGGCAAACGGATGACCCATACGTGCCCTCGCATTCGGATTTTTATAAATTTTGTTCTAAGATCGACTATAACAATTTCAAGTATGTAATGGGGTTAGGATCTCTTTTCCTCTTTCATTTTAGAGACGGACAAAAATAGAAGAATGTAGTCGCTTTAAGACATCCTTTTAAAATAAAATGAGACGAGCCTCGCCAAATAAAATGCACAAGCTGCGAGGCCCTCGTTAAATATATATATAAAAATACTTAGTTTTCGGGACGGACCGTTTAGTAAATTTCACGGCCTTCCCAAAATAATAACGCGATAGTCTCTTTAGGCGCGTGTTTAATAGTTTACTTTCTTAAGCTTGGGTGCGCATTTCATGCGACCCGAATCCAAATCCCAAAATATCAAATAAAATGTGTTCCAGATTGTGGGTGCATTTCATGTGACGCAGTCCAAAGACGTGTTTTGAGCGATGTTCACATTCTTTTAAAAATAATAATAATAAAGTGGTAAAAAGTTAAAATTGACACATCGATTCATAATTGTATTAAAATCAGATAAATAAGCCGAATATGACAGTTGAGCGACCGTGCTAGAACCACGGAACTCAGGAATGCCTAACACCTTCTCCCGGGTTAACATAATTCCTTATCCGGATTTCTGGTAAACAGACTATAATATGGAGTCATTCTTTTCCTCGATTCGGGATTAAAATTGGTGACTTGGGACACCCTAAATCTCCCAAGTGGCAACTTTGAAATAAACAAACAAATCCCGTTTCGATTGTCTTTTAATTGGAAAAAACTCCTTCACCCCTCGCGGGGGCAGAAAAAGGAGGTGTGACAGTCAAAACCTATCAAGCCACATCCGATTGACCTCAAATTTTGCACCCAAGTCATAAATGATACCACAGACCTAGTCCAACTTCTAGAAATCAAATCCGACCACAATATCAAAATTTCCCCTACCGTCCAAAATCGCCAAATTTCAACTTATGCCGATTCAAGCCTAATTCGACTACAGACCTCCAAATCACATTTCGGACACGCTCCTAAGTCCAAAATCACCTAACGGAGCTAACAAAAATCATCAAAATTGAAATCCAAGGTCGTTGTACACGGCTAAAATCGGAGAGTCCAATTTTACGGTCGTTATGACATTCCGTAGCACAAAAGGTTCGAGGCACAACTCGAGGTTCGACCCCGAGGGTTCCCTATGATCGATCTCGGGGCAGCACAAATAGATGGCTATCATGGGTAAGCAAGAAATTCCTGAGGCACATGATCAAAGCTGACAATGCCTGCAAGAATAGTACAAGTCCGTACCGGACCTTTAAGTAGCTGTACCAGCGACATTTCTTTGTAATAATTATACATATACCATGTTTGTATTCCCCATCTTATATAAAGGGGACCCTTGCTATTTCTTACACACATGATATTCAATACAAAAACAAAAACATTCTTTGCTCTCTAACTTAAACATTCTTCATTGTCTTTCCTTTGATTTATTGCTTACATTTATTGTGTTTCATTAATTTTTCTTCATTTATTATCCATTATTGATCGGAAAGACCCATTATGGAGGCCCTTGGAACTGTTAGTCCTTCATCGGTCATCCCCAATCAAGCTCATTAGCTCGAACTCGAGGCCCAACTTAGGCCAGTCTGGGACCCCGATTTGCAGCCGTTCAGTTTGAATAACAATATTTACTCTTAACTTTACTTTACTTTCCTAGCTCACACTTAGTATCTATTTCTTAACAACTAGCATTAGAGTAAATCACATATTTTTAGAACCACAAAATCAAATCTAATTGTAATTACCATTTTCAAGGTAAACAGTTTGGCGCCCACCGTGGGGCTAAAAATAATAGTGATTGTTTTGGTGCTGGCTTATTGAAAGCACAAGTTATTCATCACACTTTTCTTGTCCAAGAATCTTTGATTTCAGGTAAAAATGTCTAACTTAGTGAATACACATGAAAACTACGGTCTATTGAGAGAATGGTGTAGCTGTTTCAGGCGTCGGTGCACCACTGCAAAACCCTGATGAGGCACCAGAGCCAATCCCCATGGGTGTAGACTCGCGCAATGCCCAACGTGTCGATATAAGTTCCCACACTAACGGGAGTATACGCCAAGAAAGCCAACAGGAAGCTCGGAAAACTCCAGCTCAGGAGGAAAGAGAAACAGATAGGAGGAACAGAATGGGAAAACCTCAGCACATCGTTCATATAATCACTGGGGGGATCGACGTTTCTGAAGGACCCGTGGTCAAGCGGACAAAAGTTTCCGCTGCAATAGAAGGGCATCTTCAAGGCCGCATGCCTGAGGACATCCTTGCATTCAGCGAAGAGGACTTCGAGAACTTGTCTCGTCCACATAACGATGCGCTGGTATTTGCATGATATCTACTCATCACTGATAATGGTTTAAAACTGGAAAAGGTTATGTAATTAGAATAATTTGGCTTGCCTAGCTTTCACTAGTAGGTGCCATCACGACTCTCAAGGGTAGGAAATACGGGTCGTGACAAGTTGGTATCAGAGCTCTAGGTTACATGGGTCTCAAAGTTCACAGACAAGCTTAGTAGAGTCTGAGGATCGGTACGGAGACGTCTGTATTTATCCCAGAGGCTGCAGAGTTAGGAAAAACTTCACATTTATTCCTTACTATTGTGCGGTTTGGTTTCTTAGTACTAATTGGATTTCTACTTTGTTCTTTTGCAAATGGCGAGAACATGCGCTTCCTCATCCACTAGCAGCCTGAGCCCCCAGCAGCAGCTCCCACGAGGGGCAGAGGGCGAGGCCGTGCTAGAGGCCGAGGTAGGGGCAGAGCTCAGCCTAAAGCAGTAGCACCAGCGATGGAGCCTCAGGTTGACTTTGATGATGAGGTTTCAGCCCTGGCAGTTCCGGTTGGCCCAGCTCAGGTCCCAGAGGGGTTTATTGCTACCCCAATACTCCCGGACGCTCTGGTCCATCTAGTGGGACTTATGGAGAGTGTCACCCGGGCAAGCTTACTTCTTGTAGCCCCAGCCGTCTCTCAGGCTGGAGGAGGAGCTCAAACTCCTGCTACTCGCACTCCGGATCAGGTAGCTACCTAGTTCCAGACTCCAGCAGTTCATCCAATTGGAGCAGTTCAGCCGGGTGTGGTAGTTCAGACCGGTGATGGAGCAGCTATGTCTGCCGATGCTTTGTGGAGGTTGGACAGGTTCACTAAGCTCTTCACTTCTACTTTCAGCGGTGCATCTTCTGAGGATCCCCAGGATTATCTAGACAGCTGTCATGAGGTTCTCAGGAACATGAGAATAGTGGAGACCAATGGGTCGATTTTGCTACTTTTCGCTTGTCTGGATCTGCTAAGACTTGGTGGAGAGATTATTGCTTGACTAGACTAGCCGGATCACCAGCTTTGACTTGGGAGCACTTTACTCAGCTATTTCTAGAGAAGTTTCTCCCTATCACTCAAAGATAGGCCTATCGGAGGTAGTTTGAGCGTCTCTAGTAGGGATCTATGACCGTTACTCAATATGAGACCAAATTCATCGACTTGGCTCGTCATGCTCTTATCATACTTCCCACCGAGAGAGAGAGGGTGGGGAGGTTCATTAAGGGACTTATTCAACCGATTTGACTTCAGATGGCCAATGAGACTGGGAGTGAGATTTGTTTCCAGGAGGTGGCCAATGTGTCCAGGAGAGTTGAGATGGTTCTATCGCAAGGAGGTGGTCAGGGGTCTGACAAGAGGCCTCATCATTCAGGCCGATTCAGTGGTACCTCGTCTGGAGGCAGGGATTCATATGGTAGAGGCCATCCTCCTAGGTCTTTTCAGTCAGCACTTCAGGTCTCTCACGGTGCTTCAGGTGGTCATGGTTCTCATATGCAGTATTCTCATCAGCAGTCCTACAGTCCACCACCATCTCCTATTAGTGCATCACCCCTTCAGAGTTTCCAGGGTCGTCAACACCAACAGTCGAGGGCTTATTTTACTTGTGGCAACACGAGGCACATCTCTAGATATTGCCCTCGAGCACCGAGCATTTCTCAGCGGCAGGGTTCCCATGCCATGGTTCAGGCACCGAGTGTCCCACAACCCACCCATCCAGCTAGAGGTGGGGGTAGAGGTGCTAGAGGTGGAGGTAGAGCTCAGGCCGCTAGAGGTGGAGTCCAGCCAACAGCAGGCCGTCCTAGAGATATAGTTCAAGGGGGTGGGCCCCAGCCCCGATGTTATGCTCTTCCAGCCAGGCTCGAGGTTGAGGCTTCCGATGCAGTTATCACAGGTACTGTTCTGGTTTGTAGCAGAGATGCTTCAGTTTTATTTGATCCGGGATCTACATACTCCTATGTATCATCTTATTTTGCACCGTATCTGGTCATGCCAAGTGATTCTTTGAGTGCTCCTGTTTATGTATCTATCCCGATGGGTGATTCTATAGTGGTAGATCGAGTCCATCGTTCATGTGTGGTTGTGATTGGGGGTCTTGAGACTCGTGTAGATTTGCTTCTTCTGGACATGGTTGATTTCGATGTCATATTAAGGATAGACTGGTTGTCACCTTATCATACTATTTTGGACTGTCATGCCAAGACGGTGACCTTAGCCTTTCCAAGATTACCTCATTTAGAGTGGAAAGGGACTCCAGGTCATTCTACCCGTAGTGTTATCTCATATATGAAGTCTCGGTGTATGGCCGAGAAGGGGTGTTTGGCCTATGTTCGTGATTCTAGTCCTGAGGTTCCTTCTATTGATTCTGTGCCTGTTGTTCGTAAGTTTCCTGAGGTATTTCCTTTAGACCTGCCGAGTATGCCACCCGACAGGGATATTGACTTCTATATTGATTTGGCTCTGAGCACTCAGCCCATTTCTATTCTGCCGTATCGTATGGCCCCGCCTAAGTTGAAAGAGCAATTGCAAAACTTGTTTGAAAAAGGTTTTATTAGACCTAGTGTTTTACCTTGGGGTGCGCCAGTGTTGTTTGTGTAGAAGAAGGATTGATCGATGAGAATGTGTATTGATTACTGATAGTTGAACAAGGTTACAATCAAGAATAAGTATCCATTACCGAGGATTGATGATTTGTTTGATCAGCTTCAGGGTGCTAAGATATTTTTGAAGATTGACTTGAGATCTGGCTACCATCAGTTGAGGATTAGGGCATTCGATGTCACTAAGACAACTTTCCGCACTCGATATGGGCATTATGAGTTCTTGGTGATGTCATTCCGGTTGACAAATGCCCCAACAACTTTTATGGATTTGATGAATCGAGTATTCAGGCCTTACTTGGATTCATTCGTGATAGTATTCATTGATGATATTTTGATCTATTCCCATAGCCGGGAGGAGCACGAGCAACATCTTAGAGTGGTTCTTCAGACTCTGAGGGATAGTCAGTTGTATGCCAAGTTTTTGAAATGTGAATTCTGGTTGAGTTCGGTTGCATTCCTGGGTCATGTTGTATCCGCAGAGGGTATTCAGGTTGATCCGAAGAAGATTGAGGCAGTCAAGAACTGGCCTAGACCAGCATCAGCTACAGAGATTTGGAGTTTTTTCGGATTGGCAAGCTATTATCATCAGTTTGTGGAGGGGTTCTCGTTTATTGTAGCCCCGATGACTAGGTTAACCCAGAAGGGCACCCAGTTCAGATGGTCGGACGAGTGTGAGGCGAGTTTTCAAAAGCTCTAGACAACTCTAACTATGGTACCGATGTTGGTTTTGCCCACAGGTTCAGGGCCTTACACAATTTATTGTGATGCATCCCATATTGAACTTGGTGCAGTGTTGATGCAAGATGGAAAGGTCATTGCCTATGCTTTGCGGCAGTTGAAGATTCATGAGAAGAACTATCTGGTTCATGATTTGGAGTTATCAGCCATTGTTCATGTGTTGAAGATTTGGAGGCATTATCTGTATGGCATGGCATATGAGGTGTTCACGGATCACAAGAGTCTGCAGTATTTGTTCAAGCAGAAGGAGCTAAATTTGAGGCAGAGAAGGTGGTTGGAGCTATTAAAGGACTATGATATCACCATCTTATATCATCCGGGAAAGGTCAATGTGGTGGCCGATGCTTTGAGTAGGAAGTCACCCAGTATGGGTAGTCTTGCTTATATTTCGGTGTGTGAGAGACCGCTTGCTTTGGATGTTCAGGCTTTGGCCAATCAGTTCGTGAGGTTGGATATTTCTGAGCCCAGCCGTGTGTTGTCTTGTACAGTCGCTCGTTCTTCTTTATTGGAGCATATCCGAGATCGGCAGTATGATGATCCCCATTTGCGTGTCCTTAGAGATACGGTGTAGTACAGAAGTGCCAAGCAGGTTACCTTAGGTGATGATGGAGTTTTGAGATTGTAGGGTCGAATTTGTGTGCCTAATGTGGATGGGCTTCGAGAGTTTATTTTAGAGGAGGCCTATAGTTTCCGGTACTCTATTCATCCAGGCGCCGCGAAAATGTATCAGGATTTGCGACAGCAATATTGGTGGAGAAGAATGAAGAAGGATATCGTTGCATATGTGGCTCGGTGTTTGAACTGTCAGCAGGTTAAGTACGAGCATCAGAGGCCTGGTGGTTTGTTCCAGAAGATTGAGATTCCTGAGTGGAAGTTGGAGCGTATCACTATGGACTTCGTTGTTGGACTCCCACGGACTCAGAGAAAGTTCGATGCAGTATGGGTTATTGTTGATAGGCTGACCAAGTCAGCACATTTCATTCCCGTGGAAGTCTCCTATTCTTCCGAGAGGTTAGCTGAGATCTATATCTGGGAGATTGTTTGTCTTCATGGTGTGCCCGAGTCTATCATTTCGGATCAAGGTACGCAGTTTACCTCACATTTCTGTAGAGCGATTCAGTGAGAGCTGGGCATACGGGTTGAGTTGAGCATAACGTTTCATCCTCAAACGGACGGGCAGTCCGAGCAGACTATTCATATTTTGGAGGATATGCTCCGAACATGTGTCATTAACTTTGGAACCTCGTGGGATAAGTTTTTGCCTTTAGCAGATTGTGCCTACAATAACAGCTACCAGTCGAGTATCTAGATGGCTCCTTATGAGGCTTTGTATGGTAAGCGATGTCAGTCGCCGGTTGGATGGTTCGAGCCGGGGGAGGCTCAGTTGTTGGTACGAATCTGGTTCAGGATGCCTTGGACAAGGTCAAGATTATGCAGGATAGGCTTCGTACAGCTCAGTCTAGGCAAAAGAGTTATGCCGACCGTAAGGTTTGTATTTGGCTTTCATGGTCGGTGAGCGGGTGTTGCTTCGAGTTTCGCCTATGAAGGGCGTGATGAGATTTGGGAAGAAGGGCAAGCTTAGCCCTAGGTTCATTGGCCCGTTTGAGATTCTTGATCGAGTGGGAGAGGTGGCTTATAGACTTGCGTTGCCGCCGAGCTTATCAGCCGTGCATCCAGTGTTTCATGTGTCCATGCTTCAGAAGTATCACAGCGATCCATAGCACGTGTTAGATTTTAGCACTGTCCAGTTGGACAAGGACTTGTCTTACGAGGAGTAGCCAGTAGCTATTCTAGACCGACAGGTTCGTCAGTTGAGATCGAAGAGTTTTTCTTCAGTTCATGTTCAATAGAGAGGTCAGCCTGCTGAGGCATCGACCTAGGAGTCCGAGTCTGATATGCGAAGCTGTTATCCCCATCTTTTCCCCGACTCAGGTACTTCCTTCTTATGTCCGTTTGAGGACGAACAGTTGTTTTAGAGGTGGAGAATGTGATGATCCAAAAAGTCATCACTTGTTTTAAAAAAAATGAATTCTATGTTCTGAGACCTTAAAAACCACTTTCTGTCTCACCTCAATTTGTGTGTGCAGTCCGGGTACGTAGCCGGAAAGCCATTATGTGAAAATCTGTAAAAAATGATGAATTTTGCCTTTAAAATGGATTTAAGTTGACTTCGGTCAACATTTTGGGTAAATAGATCCGAACCCGTAATTTGACGGTCCCGGAGGGTCCGTAGGAAAATATGGGACTTGGGCGTATGCTCGAAATCGAATTTCGAGGTCCCAAGCCCGAGAAATGAATTTTTGAAAGAAATTATTTTGCTGAATTAATTATGAGTTTTTGAAAGTGAAATGTGTTTGAAACCATTGGTATCGGGCCCGTATTTTGGTTCCGGAGCCCGGTACAGGTCTTATATATGATTTGAGTCAAGCCTGTGAAAATTGGTAAGAAACAGATTTGAAATGACGTGAATCAGACCTTTTTTGAGAAATTTGGCAAATTTGAAGTTCTTAAGAAATTCCTTGATTTTGATGCTTAATTCATAGTTGTTGATGTTATTTAGGTGATTCGAATGCATGATCGAGTCCGTATGATGTTTTTAGGTTGGTGTGCATGTTTGGTTTAGAGCCCCGAGGGCTCGGGTGAGTTTTGGATAGGCAATTGATCGCAAATGCGATCCCCTAGTTTTAGCCAGACGCCGCAAATGCGACACATTGTTCGCAATTCCCACTTCGCAAATTCGAAAACTGCTTCGAAAATGCGAACTTAGAAGAAGTCTGGGTTCGCAATTCGCAATTGCGACATCTGCAACCTGCAATTTAATAACTTAGTTGAAAATCTTTCACTTTTCACACTCTTTCAAAACCAAAACACTCTTGGACGATTTTTCAAAGACAACTCTTCTTCCAAATCGATTGTAAGTCAATTTTAACTTGTTTTTTCAATCATCAACATCTTTTCACATGATTTCAACTCAAAATGAATGATTTTCATGGGGGAAATTGGGTGTTTTGGGTAGAACCTAGGTTTTTCAAAAATTGAGGATTTGGACCTCGATTTGAGGTCCGATTTCAAAACAAATTATATATTTGGGTTCGTGGGGGAATGAGTAATCGGGTTTTGGTTCGAACCTCGGGTTTTGACCATGTGGGCCTAGGGACGATTTTTGACTTTTTGGGTAAAACTTTGGAAAACTCATTTTCATGCATTTGAATTGATTCATCTAGCGTTTATTGATGTAGTTAAGTAACTTGTGGCTAGATACAAGCGAATTGGTGGTGGAATCAAGAGGTAAAGCGATAGTAGAGACTTGAATTGTGTTTGTGGCATCGAGGTAAGTGTTTGGTCTAACCTTAGCTTGAGGGATTAGGAGTCATGTCTTATTTGCTACGTGTTAATTGTGGAGTACGACGTATAGGCATGGTGACGAGTATCTATGCGTCGGTGTCAAGCATAATCTTGTATTGTAATTGTTATGACTCCGTTGTGGTTTATTGCACTTCACATGTTATTATCATTATTGTTCCCTTGCCGGGATGTTATTATCATTACCGTTCCCTTGACGGGATATATATTATTATCATTATTGTTCCCTTACCGTGATGTTATTGTCATATTATTGTTCCCTTGCCGAGATGTTTGTTTTGATATTATTATTCCCTTGCCGGGACCCTTTTGTGATTGGTGTTGATAAAAGAAATGGGAGCGGGTTGCACACCCGCAACAAGATATGTGAAATGGAAGCGGATTGCACGTTTGCAATAAGATATGTGAAATGGTAGCGGGTTGCACGCCTGCAACAAGATATGTGAAATGGGAGCGGGTTGCACGCCTGCAACGAGATATATGAAATGAGAGCGGGTTGCATGCATGCAACGAGATATATGCAATGGGATCGGGTTGCACGTCTGCAACAAGATGCGAAATGAAAGTGAATTCTGCATTTGTTTTCCTTATCCTTGTTGTTATCTGTTATTCCCCGAAGCATGTTTCCCTTGCCTAATTTTAATTATAATTATCTGCTTCTATTTCTGCTGTTTATGATATAACTGCTAAGGTTTGTTTGGTAGACTGGTCCTAGCCTCGCCACTACTTCGCCGAGGTTAGGCTAGACACTTACCAGCACATGTGGTCGGTTGTGTTGATACTACATTCTGCATTCTTTTGTGCAGATCCCAGTGTTATAGACTTCGGACCGTAGTGAGGTTGCTGCCTTCAGTCCAACAGGCGACTCGAGTAGTCCTGCAGGCATCCGCGGGCCTTGGCGTCACCTCCTATCCTTCCTTTATCCTGTTTCCTTTACTTATTTCAGAAACAATGTATTTTTTATCTTTCAGACTTTGTATGTAGTATTCTTAGACCGTCTGTGGAACTGTGACACCAAATTCTGGGTAGAGTTGTATTTAGATTTCCACAGTTTGTACTAAGATAAATTATCAGATTTTATCTTCCGCTTAATTATTTCCGTTATTTGCATGATATCTACTCATCCCCGATAATGGTTTAAAACTGGAAAAGGTTAAGTAATTAGAATAATTTAACTTGCCTAGCTTTCACCAGTAGGCGCCATCACGACTCTCGAGGGTGAGAAATCCGGATCGTGACATTATATTTTCAAGAAATCAGTAAAATAAAATATTTTAGATGAAACTCTCCTACGTGATGACAAAGTAATATTTCAGAACATGTGGTGTGAGGATGTATGCCATTGTCTCTATCCAAAAAATTCAAAGAACTTTAGTCGTCAGAGGATATGCAAATACCTCTATGAAAGAAATACCTCTATGTTACTCTACAGTATAGTTTTGAAGAAAACAAACTCTAAATATAAAGAGATTAGAAGAAAGAGAATTGACTCTAGAGTTTTGTTTTTGATAGCATATAACGATTGTTAAAAAAGCGGTAGTGCATCTTCCAAGGTTGAAACCTCTGCTAATACATTGTCGCCTTTTTAACAATGGTTATACCATCAGCGTAGTTTGATGTAGCTTACGTGTCGTTCATTTTAGGTCCAATCTCACTTCCTTGAGCTACCATGGCTTAATGGTGCATAATATGAAAAAGATTCTGCTAAAAAGGGTATAAAATTGGTCAACAAATATAGTTTGAAACATGAACATTTAGATAAAGAATTTGATATCAAAAGATAAATATGTTAATAAAACTCCATGGACAACATCAACTAAAATACGTAACAGGGAACCAATTACTCAACCATAATGGCTTTAATAGGTTAGAACGAGATAAGAAAGTTGCTAAAAGACAATAAACCCTCTTCCTTTAATGAAAATCAAAGCGCTCAGTTCTGTTGTATGAAGAACTAAAAATAAAAATGCTCATCTTACAAAAGTAAAGGTCACCAAGGAAAATTTAAGGCTGGAAAATAAAACACATAATTCCTTTAGACCAGCAGAAACAAAGCTAGACAGCTTGTATGGTACCCGAAGGTGTCATCAGTGGCGAACTCAGGATTTTGTGCAAGCGGGTTCAGTCGGAGAAGTCCATAACTAACATAAGCAGTATAAGTCGTATAAGCGGGTTCACAAATAATTTCTATACAAAATTTACTTTGCTTTAGCCATAATTTATACATATACACAATATTAGTTTTTGACGAAGCGGGTTCAGTTGAATCCACTTCTCACCACGAAGGCCGCCATAGGTGTCACGACCCAAAATCCACTAAGGGTCGTGATGACGCCCAACACCGTTGTCAGGCAAGACGACGCGAAAGTATTAGTAAATTCTTATTTTACTTACCCAAATCGGTTACAACATTTCTTAATTTGCAATTAAAATAGGTGATGATAAACAATATTTAATAATAATTATACAACCCAAAAGAACTGTCTACTCATGTGTGTGCCAAGACCTGGTGTCACAAGTAGTGGGCAACTAGAAGAATGTACAAAAGAATGATACTATCCTACTGTCCGGGATAGAATAGACAACAAAAGTAAAGAAAGACCCCATCAAGCTGTTGAACGGCACCATAAGGGAGCAACTCACCGTGGAAGTCTTGGTCTATGAATCAGGGGCACACACCAGTCTGATAGCCAGATATACCTGCCTCAAATCCTGTACAATTAAGTACAGAAGTGTAGTATGAGTATATAAACAATATGTACCCCGTAAGTATCCCGTCTAATCTCGAAGAAGTAGAGACGAGAGGTCGACTTGATACTTACTAAGGTCAAATAATACAATGAAGTGTTACACTAAGCATGGAAGTCACAAATAATCAACAGTTTGTAGCAATAGGTAATATGTCCTGTTCTTAACAATTTTACAATTAGCCATTTACATTTCAAACATTTAGACGGTCAAGTCATGGATAAGATTTCACATAGATATCATACGCACACTATGCCGAGGTCGACGGCCCGATCCAACAGAAAATAAATTGTGCACTGCCAGAGGGTCGAATAGCGTGAACCATAGATGCATCTATTTCTACCGAGGCAATCGGCCCGATCCACAAATATCAATTAATATCAAGAAAACACATGAATGCGCATTTAATTCCAAGTAAATTCATACAAGTGTCCAACAGGTATATACATTCGCTTATATTCCTTTCCAAGTCTCTAGTATGCCCTAAGTGATCACATTAGCAAGAAAATATAGAGACATTCACAAATATAACATGATACAGGTCCTAGACTACCCGGACAATTAATATAATAGTAGCTACGCACGGACTCTTGTCGCCTAGTGCGTACGTAGCCCCCGCATTTAGCAGTAAATTACTCAATTATTACACCTATGGGGACAATTCCTTCTTACAAGGTTACAAAGGAGACTCACCTCACTCCAAAGTGCACTTCCAATACCACAAACGAGCCCAAACCCTCAATTCAGAGCCGAACTATCCAAAACTAGTTAAATGAGGTAGGAACTAGTCAATATAAGATCACAAGATCCAATTCTAGCTATTTAAGCCATTTCCCAACCATTAATACAAGTTTCCTAAAATTCGACCCCGGGCCCACGTGCCCGGATTCCGAAATTTCTCGAAGAAAGTTGTTCTCTATAACCTAAGGATCAATAATATATGATTTCTAATTCATTCCATAATAAATTTCGTGGTTAAATCTAACTTTTATTAAAACCCTAGGTTTTGCTCTAACCCCTTGTTTTTACCTAAATTCTAGTGTTTAATCTACCTAAGATACAAGTATTAAACTAAGAATTAGTAGGATAAACTTACCTCAAGATGCTAGGTGGAAGTCTTCTCTCAAAAGCTCCCAAAATCGCCAATAGAGGAGTGAAAAGTGGTAAAAATGACTTAGAACCCGTATTAAATAAAGTTCACTGCTTCAGCGATTTCCGCATCTGCGGTCAGGGGACTACATCTGCGGTCCCGCTTCTGCGAGGAAGAGACCGCATCTGCGAAAATAAGCTAAGTGGGCTGGGACCGCTTCTGCGGCTTGGGAGCCGCTTCTACGGTTCCTGGCCTGGCCTGCCTTGGCCGCATCTACGATAGAAGGACCGTTTCTGGAGTCTCGCACCTGCAGTCAACCAACCGCAGGTGCGGTTATGACAGAAGCAGATGCTTCAACACTTCTCAAAAACAACTACCTCACTCGAGCCTCGTCCGATTGACGCTCGGGGCTCTCAGGCCCCGCCCGAACGTACCGACAAGTCAGAAATTATGAAACGGACCTACTCGAACCTTCAGAATGCTCGAAACAACGCTAAATCTAAGAATCACCCCTTAAAACCAATTGAATCAAACTTATGAACTTCAAGTTCTTAATTTTCCTCCAACAAGCCGAAACGCCCTTAAACTACTTGGATTGACACCAAATTTTGCGGGCAAGTCTAAAATGATATATCGGACCTGTACCGGGCTCTGGAACCAACATACGAGCTCGATACCTATGGAATCAATCATTAATTAGTTTCTTTAACTCTTTAAAACTTCAGATTAACAATTTCTAATAAAAATTCATTACTCGGGCTAGGGACCTCGGAATTCGATTCCGCGCATACGCCTAGGTCCCATATTTTTCTATGGACCCTTCGGGACCGTCAAATCATGAATCTGGGTCCGTTTGCTCAAAATGTTGACCAAAGTCAAACTTAGCCTTTTAAGAAAATCTTAAGGAATCAAATGGGCATATTTCAATCCAAACTCTTCCAAATCCCAAACCCACTATCTCCGCAAGTCGTAAATTAGTTAAAGCAAGCGCGAAAAATTTTATTTAAGAAAACGGGGTTCTAAAAGACAAAACAACCAGTCGGATCGTTATAGAAGGTCTCAAATATTCAAGAGTTGACTTCGGTATAAGATCTATATATGTACTTATATGAACAAAGGGTTGTCATATTTGTACTACATAAATAGCTAGCCATTCATTTATGTAGATAATAGAAATAAACTTAAGTTTTGGAATAACATACAATGAAACATCTTCAAATGCCAAATGGCATCCAAAGCGACTGCAAATCCGGCCTGGCATAGATTGTCACACCTCCACTTTTACACCCCGAGGGTATATAGGAGTTTTTCCAATTAAAGTGACATAAATAGAAATTGAATTATTTAATTTATCAGAGTCGCCACTTGGAATAGTTTATTTGGTGTTCCAAGTCACCGGTTTATTTCAAAATCCCAAATCGAGGAAATTTTTATTTTTTTTAAAAAAAGTCCGCGAACCAGAAATTCTAGATAAGGAATTCTGTTAATCCGGGAGAAGGTGTTAGGCATTCCCGGGTTCCGTAGTTCTAGCACGGTCGCTTAAACTGTTAATATTGGCCTATTATATGATTAATTACGCATTTTAAACCTATGTGCATTTTTACGACTTTTTAACAGCTTTTACTATTTTTTTAGGAAAATTCAATGTTGTTTAAAACACATCTTAAATCACGTTACATGAAATGCACCCGCAGTTCGCGACACGCTTTATTTAACATTGTTGTAAATTGAAGTCGGTCACATGAAATGTACATCTGGATTTTAGTAATTATAAATCACAACTACGTTACAGGAATCGTACCCGTAGATATGATGAATTAAAGTAACACTCCTAAAGAAACTACGAATATTTATTTTTTAATAGCAACATTTGTGAGGGCCATGGATAATTTAATTTATAGATGACATGCCTCAAATCTTTTCTACAAGTGTTAGCTCTTGATCTAATTTTATGAGGGCCATGAATTATAGGTTTTACTTGATATGGCACACCTCAACTTGTTACCCTTTTTTAGAGGAAAATTACACCTAATTAGAAGAGCTAAATTTGAATTAATTCTATTGGGAAGGGATTTAGGCCTAGGTGTTCATTACTTGGTTGAATTGGGAAGGTTCAGCTTTTAACAAAGCTACATTTTGGGATTAAAGCTTGGCCCAGAAGAAAAAAAAACACGCAAGGGCTCTTGCCCTTGTAGGAATTTTAAATGAATGTTTGCCCATATTGGGCTTCAGGCGGGCTCAATTGTGAATTTCTACCGACTAGGCCTATATACCTTTACATTTTCAGCCCCATCCTACACAATGCCTGCTTTGCAAAGTTATAATTCGCATTAATTTTAAAAAGAAAACAATCAGAATTGGAATAATACATTTTCGAGTCCAAAATTAAACACATTAAACATGATTTGTTAGACTTACATTTATTCTGGAATTTACAATAGAGGAATTTTAGAACTAAGGATCAAATTACTGGGTTTAATGCCCAGGCCTACTCGCCTAGGCCCAGACTTGTTTAGGTGGTTCCCAGATTTGGGCCCTGTTGCAAGTCTGACCCAATTCACATGCTGGACTATAATGAGAAATCATATGCCATGGACTTGAAACTAATAATAAAAAATAATCAAATTTTGAATTTAAAATACTCCAATAGTCCGTTTACTTAACAACAATCCATAGATTTACAAAGCATTTCTAAATACATTAAATGTGTCTAAAGAAAAGGGAGGGGATAATTAAGGTAAGGGTGGAGTTCTCCTTTGAATCAGCTTTAGTTTTGCAAGAAAAATTAGCTATGGAGTTGTTCCTTGCAGGCTAAAACTTAGCTCCCAACTCTGAGGCTTCCTACTACCAAACCAGCCTTGGTTTTTAGACATTTCATGAATCTGACCATGTTTAAAGGTTAGGTTCATGAAAATGTCTTTAGATTATAAACCTACTGCATTATCAAAACAATGCAAAGACAAAAGAAACAAAAACAATGTGATTCATGGGTTTGACCATATTAAGGGTTAAACTCATGAACCAACAAAGGGCTTCAAACCCTAAAACCTGATATGCTGCCAGAATGAACTAAAAGGGAGGAGGGGTAGTTTAATCCATGAATCTGACCATGTAAGGGTTAGACTCAATGAATAAACAAAACTTCAAATATAGGGATCTAACATGCTACATGACTAATGAAACAAAAGAGAAGTGCATACTAACTGGAGTAAACATTTGACCAATGCTAGACTCATACAGGGAAACAAATTTTCATGATATAGACCAAATAGACAAAGACTAACTCATTTAACAGAAGATCTTCAATATGGTTGCAACTTCAGTGACAAATCACAACAAAAAATACAGTTACATAACATTGCCAGGAAAGAACAACTTGTATTTATCTTTAAACTCCATTTACAAATACTTAAACATAGAAGAACATGTGTACCTTGACTAGCAATAGAAAAGACAACAAGTAAGATGAAAGAAAAACTACTGAAAACTTGAGAAGAAAGGAAACAACACCAGTAAGCCAACACAGCTACATCAAATCAAATAGGTCCCAGAATTTGAACCAAACCCAATCAGCTTTAAAATCAGAATCCCAGCTAAAGAAACCCAGAAAATCCTCTATTTCAAACCATTTTAAGCTTGTGAAAACCAAAGCGAAGAAGTTCTGAAATTTTCTAAGATTTCTGAAATCTAGTCTTTTTCAGAAAGAAGAGAGAACATTTTGTAGTAAAAATGATGCTGAAAATCCGTGTGAATGAATGAGGAAATGTTTCCTTTTATAGAATACACAAAATGACATCAAAAGAGGAATATTTTGACCTAAAAAATTCTAAAAATCATGACAGTACAACATATTTTGCAGCTGTCTGTCCCTTTTTACCTATCCAATACCAGCATTTTTGCCAAAATAGGGACATCTGTCTAAAATACTAGAACATTCTGATATTATCCTATGTGAAAATCCATTTTACCCCTTTAATTACTGCCTATTCAACTTTGTCCTAAGTTCTTTTAATTCAATTAAGTCCCTACACGTTTATATTAATTTACACGCTAAGGCAAACAATACAAACCCAGGAAGGATCAAACAATTCGAATCAAAATGCCTAACAGAATCATGTGGATGCAATCTAAACCTAAAACTAAATCAATCAATAAACAAAAATGTTTACCTAATAAAACGTAAACAAGAATTGAATTTAACAGCTAATACACCTAAAAGGTAATCAAAACAAAATAAAGATGCAACTGCAAAGAAGGCCTAGAATTCAACTTATATCAATTTGCAAACTTAAGCAATTAAAACAACCAATCTTAACAGTTAAACAAACAACCTAAATAGCTTGTTAATTCACCTAAAACAAAACTGAATATAAACATGAATTAAATTAGGAAAGAAACAGAATAATCATTTGAGGTACCAAACTTAAGAAATAAACCCTAATCAAACTAAATTCATGCAATTGGAACTAAACTTTAGCTAATTGCAAGATTTAGCATGCTTTTAGGAACAAGGTGGCAATAACAATTAGGGAACACTGTCACTTATCTATATGCTAAAAAAAAGTGGAAGAAAACAGAAGCTAGTATAGAAAGAAGAAAAGAAAGAAAGAAAACAAATAAAAATAAAATAAAATGGAAAAGGAATACCTAAGGTTGTTTTGGACCGGGTCATTTGATGAACCATCTTGAATGAAATACCCATGAACTTATACAACCATTAATTGGCTGTTCTTAACAAGAACAACCAACTAATGGACATTTGGGTTCACAGACTCCAAATACTGACCGAGAAAGAGTAAAGAGAAATTAGTTTTTTTTTGGAATTTTAGATTTAAGATTCGACAGTGTTAAGGGTGATTTGAGGGAACCAACAGGATATTTGGTAAGAGGGGGATAGGGATGTTGCATGGTATAATTTTGGATTGATTTGGAAAAGTTAGGGTTTTTGGGCATGAATCTCGGATTTGAAATTCGAGATTTTTGGTGGTGATTTGAAAGAAATGGATTAGACACGTGGAAAGAGGAGGTGACGGGGATTATGAGGTGTTAATTTGGTGTGGATTGGAGGTGATCCACCGCCATGAGGCAATTTCCAGCCGGTGGACCACGACGGAGACGGTGAGGAGTTGATGGCGGCTAAGGTTTCAGTTGGATTTGGGCATTAGAGATGTGTGAAGGAGATTGGAATGGGGGGGGGGGTAGGCTTATTCGGACAATAATATAGTAATTTAGCAATAAGTTTCGAGCCATTGGATCAAATGAATCCAATGGCTGAGACGAGAGATGGGGCAAAACGACGTCGTTTCTTGGAGCTGGGGCTGGACCGGGTATGGCTAATTTGGGCCTAGGTGTGGGAACGGTTTTTGGGTAATTTTTGGGTTGGTTTTGGCTTTCAATAGCCCAATTCAGAAATTAAGAAACCCCCTTTTTCAATTTACCTCCTTATTTTCCTTTCTTTACTTTTTCCTCTTTTTTTAATTTAAAAATCCTAAATTAAAATCCTAAATTAATTTAATTGTAAAACTAAACTAATTACCTAATCAAAATAATTATAAAAATTACTCAATCCTAAATTAAAAGAGAAAAATCAATAATCTAAGAATTAAAAGATAAAAATGTAAAATGGGCCATTTTTGTAATTTTCATGTTAATAAAACAAATAATTAGCTAATTAATCCTAAAAATGTAAAAACAAAACTATAAATACAATGCATGGTATTTTTTGCATTTTTCATGATTTTAATAAAAGATTAAATGTGCACAAAAATGCAAACAATTAATAAAAATCCTACAAAATTCATATAAAATGGCTAATAATTAAATTAAAAAAACTATTTTCTTGGATTTTATAGGAGTAATTTATATAGGGCAAAAATCACATGCTCACAGCTGCCCCTCTTTTCTCCGGAACACGAAGGGTTTTCGGGCAAAGATGAAATGAGCAATTACGAGTGATTTTTGCCCATCTAAAACTCCATGAGAAGCATCTTTTGAAAAAGTCCGACCGAACCTTGCTTCAGAGTTGCCTACATATCCTTGGCTATAAAGGAATCAGGTCAGTGTAGTTCCGAAAGTTTTGGTAGCTGAGACTATCGGAAAACTGTGATTTCACTGTTGTTGCTGCTGTTTCTGCTTGCTGAGCTCTTTATTACACCGAAATAAAAGATGAAAAGCTAAACTAGCTAAGCATATCAACTACGAGTTACAAGATTCCTATCTATAAACCCTCTAAATCTTGATCTTGAATCTTGGTTAGTTCTTCCTGCAGACCCTGACCTGAATCTTGATGCTCGTTAGCTGCAACCGCTAGTTCATTCTTCTTCAGCTTTTGGATCAAGGCGAGACAATGCAAAATTTGCAACTTCAATCTTATCTTGGGCAGTCCGCATCTTTTCTTCGTTTCTACACTTAGAGTTCAACTTTTTTTCTTGTTTCTTGTTTTCTTTTATTTGGGTTGAGACTTCTTCTTTTGGTCGTCTCAAACCTTGTGCCTCACGGTAAAACCTGTTCAGACACCAAAGCAAACAAATGAATGAAATTTTTCTGCCCCAGTTTTCACTAGAAAAATTTCGTAAGTTATTGTAACAAAATCTAAACTATTTTTTATTGAATGCAATGAAATCGGGATTGTGTATCCTTTGGAAAAAGAGATTACGGAGTGGAGCCTTATATCTATAATGAAATCAATCAAGGAGTGGAGACCCTATGTTGGAAAAGAGACTAGGGAGTGGAGGCCCTTATGTTGGAAAAGTGACTAGGGAGTGGAGACCCTATATCTAAAACAAATTCAACTAGGGAGTAGAGACCCAATGTTGGAAAAGTGACTAGGGAGTGGAGACCCTATGTCTAAAATAAATTCAACTAGGGAGTGGAGACCCTATGTCTAAAATAAATTCAACTAGGGAGTGGAGACCCTATGTATAAAATAAACTCAACTAGGGAGTGGAGACCCTATGTTGGAAAAGTGACTAGGGAGTGGAAACCCTATGTCTAAAATAAAATCAACTAGGGAGTGGAGACCCTATGTTGGAAAAATGACTAGGGAGTGAAATTCAACAAGGGAGTGGAAACCCTATGTCTAAAATAACTTCAACTAGGGAGTGGAGACCTGATCGCAACCTACTCTGCACCACTAAAAAGTAGCGAGAGAGGGTCGCAATAGCTTTTACCCGATTTTGGGTCGGGATCGATTTCCACAAAGAGCTAGAAAGGGAGTTGAGTATCTATTTAGTTTGGGATTGCGTATTCGTTCCAAATTGCACTTCTATTGATTTTTGGGTTTTCATTTATAATTCTACTATTATCAAACTACAAATTATAATTGCAACTAGATTAAGCTAAGAGTAAAATGCTACAAGTTGTTCAAATATTCTAAAAGGCACTAGGGTAGTGACTTTCACCTAGGTGACCAATTGACGGGTAATTACGTCTAAGACACGATTGACATGATTGGGGAATATGTTATAACCATTGCTCGATATTACCCATTCTCACACCTCTCGGTAGAAAAAATCATTTTGCCTAATTGACTTTCTCAAGACCAATTAGGTATGCATATTTGCTCAAGCAACTAAGGTTCAAGTCGGGTATTACTCTCTCGAGGTTTAACCCTTTAATTGGGACTATCAATTCTCTTGAGTCTATCCCAGTTCCTTGTTGGATCAATTTTGGAGACTTAGGCTCTCTTTCTCAAGAAGAGCCCAAGTCAACTTAGCACAAACTAGTGTTTGCAACCACTAATTAAATAATTAAACCATGAAATTGACCCAAATAGAAAACACCCATAGTCAATCTAGCCCTAAATTGCAACACCCATCAATTATCCACACTAGGGTTGAGCCACAACCCTAGCTAATGGGTCTAGCTACTCATACTTGAAGAGAAAAACAGAGAAATAGATGAAGATGAACACATATTAATTAATTGCTAAGCTAAATACAAAGATTCAATGATAAAAAGTAAGTAAAAATGCCCAAAATGGCTAAAAGATATGTTTCCACGAGCGCAATAGCTGTTCTAAAATGTCTGATACCCTAAAAATGGAAAAAGGATCTATTTATACTAAGCTAGAAAAACTGGACAAAAATGCCCCTGCGGGGTTAGTGCGGACCGCACAAAGTGGTGTGCAGCCGCTCTAGGCTCTTGAACTTGAAAACTTGGCTCTTTGAACTCAGGCTCCGTGGACCGCACAGAATGGACTGCGGCCGCGGAGGCTTCTAGTGCGGTTCGCACAAACTGGACCGCGGAACGCACAGGCTTGAAATCTCCACTTCACCCTCTCTGAACCTTGACTCTGCGGACCGCACAGAATGGTAGTGCGGTCGCATTGCCTTCAGTACGGACCGCACAAAACCTTCTGCGTCCGCACTGCCTTGATGCCTGAAGTCCCAACTCTCTGAATCTCCCTAGTGCGGATCACACAAAGTGTAGTGCGGTCGTACTAGGCCTGTTTTTCCTGAGTTTGTCTTGTCTTTGGTACTTGTGCAAGTTTCACTTCTTTTGAGTTGATCTTTGACATCTTGTCACTTTATTGATCAAACCTGCAATCAAGCACAACTTATGAGCCTTTTGGGACTATTTTGTATGAATTTATAATCAAAGCGTAAGCAAGAAGGAGTATAAAATGCGTTGAAATCCCTAGTTATCAACTCCCCCAAACATAAACTTTTGCTTGTCCTCAAGCAAACAAAATAATACCCACCCCTTAAGGGAAATATCAAGATATTTTCAGCTGTCCTAAAGCAACCTAACTAGCATCATTTGGGACTAACAATTGCCCTTAATACAAATGAGTCATTAACAACATTTAACCTTTGAAAACCATGGATCAAGTGCGACACAAGAGCTTCAAGAGTTGACTCAACACATCAAAGAACTCTCTCAATTACTTTGGCCATTATGGAACCCAGACCCACACATCCTCAACTCTCCCTAAGCAAACCTCACCTTTAGAATATTGGCACGCAAAACGAGCCTAATAAAATTTCACTCATCTCTCTCAAGAAAAGTCACAAGTCCGGCTCTAAGTACCATATGCTTTCCCCTTATGTGAGTATCCACTAATGTAAACTTCATTCAACTCAAGATCATATAGGGCTTTTGTGGAGATATTGTGAAGGCTTTTGGTTCAGAGTAGGACATGTTTTGGTCTAAGTAGGTTCCATCTTCCCTTAAGCACTTCTTTTGATTCATTTGGCACACATTTTCTTGACTCTTTGAGTCATTTCACTTCTTTATAAGGGGATAGAGAGACATACTGTCACTCTATCTTATGCATTTCAAACCTTTTTCTCCTTTCTCAACTTTCCACACCTTTCATGCTTTGCTTTTTCTTGAATCCCTTTTTATTCTTTTTCACTTTGAACATTCTTTTTGTCTTTTTTGCTTTTCTTTCTTTTTCATTGCCTTTTCTTTTCTTCATTTTTGTGCCCTTTTACCTCTTTGTTGCAGTCCTCATCTGTCCCCCCAAACTTATATTTTTTTCATGTGCTAAAGGAAAGATCGGGTGCCAAGAGAGGATATCTTTTAGAACGGGTATAGGCTTGTATCATGATTCTTGAAAGAAAAAGGTCTAAGGCTCAAAAGAGTTAACTAGAGATCATTATTGGTAGGCTATGGAATTGTTCAAACTATCATTTCGATCAAGCAAAGCCTATAATCATGCCTCAAGTCAAAATTCACTTATGATATCACCTCAACAAACATTCAGGGCAACATTTTAGATCAATGGCTCGGGACTTGGACTTGCAATTCAATTACTCACCACACAAGCTAAGGGATTGCTAAAGACATAAAGTCGGTGGCCCACAACGACCTTAGATACGATTTGAGCACACAATGGTCCCAAAAAACCACTTGATTATTATTGGTCAACACAAGAGTCTCAAGGTCACGACTTTCACCATCCTAAACACAACAACTTGTTTTTGATCATGAGATCAAAGGCAAATGTGCTAGGCCCAAGTAAAGCTTTTCTTGAGGTATCCTTAACTACAAACTACTAAAAACAAAAAGGAAAATGGACTCAAACCCTTAAGAAGGTTGTCACACCATCCATCATTGGGAAGAGCCACCCGGTTCACACAACACTCCACCTTTGGAAAGAACCGTGACATTAAGAAAACCAAAGGCTTATTGAAAACATCCAAAACAAAACAAAAAGCTACAAACATAAATAAGAAGCTAAAAATGAAAATTTTTGCGGAAAATAGAATGAATATATACAAGAGGGGATTTGAATATACAAGATATGGGATGAATATATACAATGTGATATAACTTTATATACAGACCCAAAGTAAAATAAAAGTGCAATAAATGTAACTAAATATCAATTTATATATAGACCAAAGATGAAAAATCAAGAAAGCATAAAAATGTATCAATATATATACAGTCATCCATCAAATGAATAGTAGGGCATACCCCCTCAAATGAAAGCTGACATTCTCCCCAATGCCAACTAGTCTAAATAAGCACCAAAAAGATAGAGAAAAAGGATATAGAAGACTCTTTAAGCCCCGTCTGTCTGCATAGGATCATGGGTGGTCCCTGGGTCCTCTGTGTGCTCGGGAACCTCAGACTGGTTCCCGGTGGTCTACTCCTCTGCTATTGGGATCTGGGCCTGGACCTCGACAGGCTCTGGAACTGGCACATCCTGTGGCTGACTGGAGGAAGTCTCTGGTGGGTCCGCCAACTGGATGATAGCATCATCAGCTCTAGGAATCCTCCTCCTCCTCTTCGGAGGCCTCTGTGTCTGCTCCGGCTGTGGGTGAGCTGCTGGCACTAGGTCATCAAGCAACAAGTCTAAAGGTAGCTGGTTTGCCTTCAGTCTATCAACATTTGCCCGCAGCACCTTCACGGACTCCTTGGAGACCCATGTCTTCCGCAGCTTCTTATACTCCTTAACAAGCTCCTTGAGAGCCTTGCTATGTGAATCGACTGCCTTTGAGAGCGCAGCCTGAGTATCGAGGATCTTCTTCTGGTTGTCAAGTATCTCCTTGAGCGCATCCTCTATCGACTGTGGCACCTGTGGAGCTAGGGAAACCGACTGAGCCTCTACAATGGTAGTCAGAATGGAAAACTTGGATGAGGCAGTCTGCATCTAGTTGTAAATACTCAAAAGTGCCTGGCTCAGATAGTGGGCAGTAATAGGATGGGCCCAGGTAGATGGGATCTCTTGGCCTGCTGATGTATATGGGCCAGGAAGAATGGCTGAGGATGTGGATTTACCGGGAGGGATGTCTGGAGATGCGGAGGTAGGCTCAGCAGAAGCCACTACCTCAACTAGCTCCTCAGACTAGCCAGTTGGAGTAGTAGCTGGTACTTTGTAGTTCTTGCTCTTGGGGTTGTCATCCCCCTTCATGGTATACCAGGAAAATGATGATGACGCCTTGACCTTGATGTTATAGGGCCTTTTGTCCACATTCAGGTCCCAAAAGTACATTGCGAGGAAACTAGGGAAAGGATAGTTCCGGTCATGCTTCGCGCCCACAATATTGATAATTCGGGACATCACATTCCCCACATTTATGGGGTACCCTGCCATTATCGAAGTAACCAATACAGCCCGGTGGAGAGGAAGGGTGTTGTCATGAGTGGTAGGGTCCAACCGGCTGCAAACAAAAGTCTCCTATCCCCTCGCTTCAAAGTTCAAGGTCCTTCTCAATATTTTGACCCCAACAGTCAACTAATCGAGGACATTACCTAGGATTTCTAGGTACTGTGCTAGCCATGGATGTACCTCCTTTCCCATCTCCATATTTACCATATACAGAGTCTCATCCTCCTCCTCATTGAAGCCCAGATATTCATTAATCGACTTCCTATCAAATAACACCTTGAGGTTTCGAACCTTGGTCACTTTGGAGCCCTTTTTGTTGTGGGCTACATTGCAATAAAACTCCTTGACCAAGTGCTCATTGGCATCCACACAAGCATTTAGGAAGTGCTCCCAGCCCACTCTAGTCCTAAACTGTCTCTGCACGTCGGGGTTGTGGGGTAGTAGGTCTCTATCTATGAAGCTCATCTCCGGAATCAATTTTCTCACTGGCTACCACTCCTAAAACTTATGGTATGCTACCTCACTTACAAATCTATCCTCCCATGCTTCGGGTTTCCTAGTTCTAGCAACACCTCCTACCTGAGGTTCACCTCCTTCAGCTACCTCCTCATTTCCTTGTACTTCCTCCTTACCTCTTTCTGTACCCTCCCCAAATAATGAAGCTGTGGGAGAGGTGGAGTATTCCCCACTACCAGCTGCTGAGCCCTCAGACGACCCAGAAGAAATATCAGTTGGTGCTTAGGCAGTGGGTGATGATGGAGGAGTGTCTCTGTGTCTGGACCTCTCCAGATAGGGGATGTATTCAGGTATAGAATCCGAAGAGATTTTTCGGGAGGGCTCGTACTCACTCCCCTACATGTCAATTGCCCTATCAGCTACTTTTATGGCCTTTCTTATATTCTTGATGTTTTTCCTTGCTTGGGCAGTGAGTCGTACCATTTTCTGCTTTTTACCCCGGGAGGATTCACCTCTGCCGGGTTGTTTCGAGCCTTTTCCTCGTTGTTTAACCATAGCCTACAAGCACAATCAAGTGAACTCGTTAATATCATTGCAGAAGTTGAAAGTAGTGTTGCAGAATGAGTTGCAGATCAGGCATAAGAATTGCAGACAGTTGCAGAAACCAGCCCGGTGCGGACCGCATAAAATGGAGTGCGGCCGCATAAGGGACAGTACGGACCACACAAAATTGACTGCGGTCCGCACAAGGGTGGGGTTCAGAATACCCACCCTCTGTATCTTGACAGTGCATACAACACAAAACAGTAGTGCAGCCGCACAGGGGCCAGTGCGGACCGCACAAAATGGAGTGCGGCTGCACTGCCCAAAGTTCAGATTCCCAGAAGTTTTTCAGTGCGGTCCGCACAAAACGGTACTGCGGACCGCACTAAAACGACCACGGTCAGCACTAAGTGCCCAGGTGCGGCACTAAGCTAGGGTTCATGAAATTTTTCTTTTAAGTCCAATTTTTGCACCTAATAGGTGTTGCTAAGTGATTACCCAATCCATTAAGCTAACTAATTCCACATGAATCAAAATTTAAACTAACCTAACTTAGCAGTTAAGAAAAAACGAAAGGAAGAAGAAATAACAGCTAAGAAAACGAAAATTAATAATTGACAAAATTAAACAAGTAAAAAGAAGATTATGGTACCAGATTATGAGATGAATTGAAGCAAATAAGTTCCAACAAGTAATTACAAGCAAGCAAGGGTAGTGAATAGTGATTATACACTCTGAGATTTCAAATTTGTGAAAAGTGTAAAAGGGAGCCCTCAGGGTCTATTTATAAAAAAACCCTGGGGCCCATTCTCACCAACCAGTGCGGATAGCACAAAATAGACTGCGGTCCGCACTGCACAGTTATGTTCAAACCTGAGAAGGAAATGCTCTGCGGGCTGCACAGAATGGACTGCAGCCACAGAGGTCCAGTGCGGACCACACAAAATATAGTGCGGCCGCACTGGCAAACTTCAGAAAGGTCTCGATTCACCCTTCACCAGCACGGACCGCACAAAATGTAGTGCGGCCGCACTGGAAACTTCAAAGACCTGTGCATATTTCCACCTTGTCCTACACTACATCAACACAACCCCGTAACATCTCACAACCAGTTAGTCCAAAAATCAGTCCTATACTACAAAGAAAATCAAAGAAAACAATAAGAAAAACACATGGGTTGCCTCTCAAGAAGCGCCTGATTTAACATCGCGGCACGACGCAGGTTACCATCACATCATTTGAAGTGAAGAAGTGCCACCACGTGGCTGTCATCAATTTTCCCAAGATAATGCTTGACCTGGTGCCCGTTAACTCTGAAGACTTCATCATTTTTATTTTTCAAATCAAGAGCACCAGAAGGGGTCACAAACACAACTTCAAATGGCCCACTCTATTTTGATTTAAGCTTTCTCGGAAACAGACGTAACCGAGAGTTGAACAAGAGAACCAAATCACCTACTTTGAACTCCTTTCCACGAGCATATTTATCATAAAGGTACTTTATCTTGTCCTTATACAAGGACGAACTAGAGTAGGCGTGGAATCTAAATTCATCAAGTTCATTGAGCTGCTCTACACAAAGATTGGCTGCAACATCCCATTCAAGATTCAACTTCCTCAAAGCCCACATGGCCTTGTACTCTAACTCAACTGAAAGATGGCAAGCTTTCCCAAATACTAACCGATACGGAGACATACCAATCGGAGTTTTGTAAGCCGTCCGATAAGCCCATAGAGCGTTATCCAACTTCTTCGACCAATTGGTCCTATTAGCATTGACTGTCTTTGACAATATACTTTTGATTTCCCTGTTGGAGACTTCCACTTGTCCACTTGCTTGAGGATGATAGGGGGTAGAAACTTTGTGATTGGCACCATACTTAGAAAGCAACGTTTCGAAAGCTCTATTGCAAAAGTGAGACCCCCATCACTGATAATCGCACGCGGAGTGCCAAACCTTGTGAAAATGCTCTTCTTAAGAAATGCAACAACACTCCGGGCTTTATTGTTAGGCAAAGCCTCGGCTTAAACCCATTTTGAGACATAGTCAACCACCACGAGAATGTAAGTATTCCTACAAGAGCTAAAAATGGACCCATGAAATCGATGCCCCAAACATCAAAGATATCCACTTCAAGAATGGTATTGAGAGGCATCTAATCCCTTTTTGAAATTCCACCCGCTCTTTGGCAATCGTCACACCTCTTCACAAAATCACTCGTATCTTTGAACAAGGTTGGCCAATAGAATCCACAACTAAGAACTTTCGAGGCGGTCCTCACCACACTGTGATGGCTACCATAGGGTGAAGAATGGCAAGCCTCTAAGATACTCAATTGTTCTTCCTCCGGGAAACATGTATGAATCACACCATCCGTGCAAATCTTGAATAAGTATGGCTCATCCCAATAGAAATCCAAAACTATCCCACTTGAGCTTCTTCCTTTGGTTAGAAGGGAGCTCACACGGGATTACTCCAGTCACAAGGTAATTGGCAACATCGACAAACCATGGCATATCATTCATTGACATCGCAAGGAGTTGTTCGTCGGGAAATGAATCATTGATCTCAAGGCCATCACAAGACCTCCCCTCCTCCTCCAAGCGGGACAAGTGGTCCGCCACTTGGTTCTCACTACCTTTCTGGTCCACAATTTCTAGATCAAACTCTTGAAGTAGTAACACCCATCGCATCAATCTTGCCTTGGAGTCTTTCTTTGTCATCAAATACCTAAGAGTGGCATGATCGGTGTGAACTATGACTTTGGCCCCCATAAGATACGACCGAAACTTTTCCATTGCAAACACTCTAGCCAACAACTCTTTCTCGGTAACTGTGTAGTTCTTTTGAGCCTCATTCATGGTCTTGCTTGCGTAGTACACTGGATGAAACATCTTGTTAACCTTTTGATCCAAGACAACCCCAACCGCAATGTCACTTGCGTCACACATGAGCTCGAAAGGCAAGCTCCAATTTGGTGCGATAATGATTGGGGTAGTGGTCAACTTAAGCTTGAGAAGCTCAAATGCTTGCATACATCCCTCATCGAACACAAACTTTGCATCCTTTTTTAGTAGCTTGCACAAGGGGTTTACCACCTTTGAAAAATCTTTTATAAACCTCCGGTAGAAACTCGCGTGCCCAAGAAAACTCCTCACCCCCTTGACGGAAATGGGGGGAGGAAGCCTTGAAATCACCTCTATCTTAGCTTTGTCAACTTCAATTCCATGGTTTGAAATCTTGTGGCCCAATACTATGCCTTCCTCCACCATGAAGTTGCATTTTTCCCAATTAGGCACGAGATTGGTGTCTTCACATCAGGCTAATACTCTATCAAAATTTCTCAAATATTCTTCAAAGGAATCACCAACCACACTGAAATCATCCATGAAGACCTCTAAGATATCTTCCACCATGTCGGTGAAAATAACCATCATGCATCTCTGGAAGGTCGCCAAAGCATTACACAACTCGAACGACATCCGAGAGAAAGCGAAGGTTTTATGAACAGGTAAAGGTGGTCTTCTCCTGGTCCTCTAGGGCAATTAAGATTTGACTATACCCTAAGTATCCATCCAAAAAGCAATAAAAAGCATGCCCTGCAAGACGATCAAACATTTGGTCAAGGAATGGCAATGGGAAATGATCCTTTAGGGTCACCTTTTTTAGCTTCCGGTAGTCCATACATACCCTCCATCTGGTAACTGTCCGAGTGGGAATAAGTTCATTGTTGTCATTTCTTACCACAGTCATACCACCCTTTTTCGGTAAACATTGCACCGGAGAAGTCCATGAACTATCGCAAATGGGGTACACAATACTGGCATCCAACCACTTGATTACTTCTTTCTTCACCACTTCTTGCATTGCCTCGTTCAATCTTCTTTGATTCTCTAAGGAAGGCTTTGCATCATCCTCCAAAATACAGAATGCGGGGCTTATTCCCCGAATGTCAGCCAAAGTCCATCCAATAGACCTTTTCCGCTTTTGAAGCACCGCCAAAGTGGCCTCAACCTGCATGTTAGTTAGGCAAGAAGAAAGAATAACTGGTAAAGTAGAACTTGAGCCCAAGAACTCATACCTGAGGTATAGAGGAAGTGGTTTCAACTCCAACACCGATGGCTCCTCAATTGATGGTTTTGTTGGTGGAGTTCTCCGGTTTTCAAGATCCAAAGACAATTTTCTAGGCTCATAAGAATAAGAGCCCATTCCATGTAAAGCATTCATGCACTCCACTCGGCTTGCATCCTCATTGACATCAAGATTTAACAATACGACTTCCAATGGGTCCTCCACATTGATCATTGCAATGGTATCATCAATTATCACTGCTGTGACGAGGTCAACAAAAGAGCACACCTCGGTACTATTGGGCTGCTTCATAGATTTGCACACATGAAAGACGACCTTATCATCTCCCACTCGGAAAGTGAGCTCACCCGCTTCAACATCGACCAACGCCTTCCCCGTTGTAAGGAAAGGCCTTCCCAATATAATAAGAACCTCATAGTCCACCTCACAATCCAAAATCACAAAGTCGACCGGCAATATGAATTTGTCCACTCGGAAAAGCATGTCATCAATAATGCCCAAAGGTCGCTTCATCGATCGATCCGCCATTTGAAGTCTCATTGAGGTTGGCCTAGGTTGCCCGATGCCCAAAGTTTTGAAAACCGAGTAGGGCATGAAATTGATACTAGTTCCCAAGTCACATAGACCCTTGGCAAAATCCGCACTCCCAATAGTGCAAGGAATGGTGAAAGCACCGGTGTCTTCAAGCTTCGGGGCCATTGAATGCACTATAGTACTAACTTGGTCAGTCATCTTTATAGTTTGACAATCCATAGAACGCTTCTTTGTAACCAAGTCTTTCATGAATTTTGCATAGCCCGGCATTTGTTCAAGTGCCTCCACCAAAGGAACATTAATAGATAATCTCTTCATCATGTCAATGAACTTTTTAAACTGATTATCATTCTTTTTCTTCGCGAGCCTTTGAGGATAAGGTGGAGGTGTCATTGGCAAAGGAGCCTTGGCTTTTGGCACAACCGGCTCCGGCATGTCAATTATGTGTTCCCTAGACGGGTTCACATCATTTTGAGTTTCAACCTCGACTTCTTGAATATCAATCCTCACTTCATTGTTCATATTTTCATCAACCACATCTTCAACTACCAAAGGGACTTCGTCATCTTGCAGCTCAACATCATCATCCATGACTTGCTTTTGCTTAGAGGCATTCACATCACTGCCTCTCCCACTTCTTGTTGTAACCGTCATAACATGATTGTTCCCACCCTTTGGGATCACTACCATATCACTTGGTAGAGCACCATTCGGGCGAGTATTCAATGACTGGGAGATTTAGCCTAATTGCACCTCCAAGTTTCGGATAGAGGTGTTGTGAGAAGCTAACTGTGCATCAGAATCCGCATTCCTCTTCATCATCTGCTCGAACATCATTTCAGTTCTACCCATATCATTAACCGAAGAACTAGCACCTTGAGATGGAAATGGTGGTGGATTGTTCGGTTGTTGGTACATTGGGGGCCTTTGAAAGCCTTGCCCCCGATTTCCTTGGTTTACATTGTTCCATCCTCCTTGATTATTATTTCCACCCCAATTATTGTTATTACAATTCCAATTCGCTTGGTTGCCTTGATTGTTGTTATGATTGCCCCAGTTGTTGTTTTGGTTGTTGTCCCCAAATTACCACTGTTTTGTTGTTGGTTGCCCCAATTGCCTTGAGGTCGCCACTGTTGTTGGTTGGAAGAGTTGCCTCGTTGGCCTTGATAGTTGTTTACATATTGAACCTCTTCATTTTGGTCATCATAACCATCATTTTGAAAACCATCACATGCATCATCAAATTGCTCAGAATTCCCTTAGTTTTGTTGCCTTCTTTGGCTCCTCTTATTGACAAGCATATTAATACCCTCCATGGCATTCACTTGGCGAGGGTTTTGGACTTGTTGTAACTGTGCCTTAGCCAATTGATTCATAGTAGTTATCAACTCCGCTATAGCTTGCCCATGGTCATGTAATTCCTTATGCAAACGAATAACCGTAGGGTCACCTTGAGGAACATTGGCCCTACTTTGCCATGCAGAAGAAGTGTCAGCTATCTCATCAAGTACATCACATGACTCATCATACGATAACTTCACAAAATTGTCCCCGACCAATTGGTTCACAATGCATTGATTTGTAGTATTTATGCCCCGGTAGAAGGTTTGTTGGATCATGGCCTCGGTCATGTCATTATTGGGGCATTCCTTCACCATCGTTCTATACCACTCCCAAATCTCATGCAAAGGTTCCGTGGGCTCTTGCTTGAAAGCCAATATCTCATCTCAAAGTGCCGCCATATGCCCGGGTGAAAAGAATTTAGAAATGAATTTATCCGCCAACTCATCCCAAGTTGTGATGGAATGGTTGGGGAGTCTCTCGAGCCAATCTAATGCTCTCCCCCGAAGTGAGAATGGGAAAAGTCTCAACCTAAGAGCATCATCGGACACATTCATTTGTTTGCTCCCCCAGCATGTATCCACGAACCCCTTGAGATGTTTGTAGGCATTTTGATTCGCAGCGCCCGTGAAGTACCCACGCTGCTCAAGTAAGGTAAACATCACATTGGTTATCTGAAAGTTGCCCGCCTGGATTCTGGGTGGGACAATAACACTTGCATAACCCTGGTTCAGAAGTACTCTGGGAGCCACTCTTGGAGGTGGCGGAGGAGGGTCTGGAATATTATCATTTGGATTAGAATTGGCATTGCAGCCTCTATGTTGTCCTTGAGGTACAAGAGGCACCTCATCTTGCTCAACATCATCTACCTCCTCCCCCGCAATCACGTTTCCAACAAGTACATTAGCGTTGTTCAAAGCCATATTGGTACCTGAATAGTGGCACAAACAAGTAAGTAACAAAGAAGGAAAGAAGAACAATACACAAAACTAACTAAATAGATAAAACCGTTAGCTCCCCGGCAACGACACCAAAAAGTGATCGCAGCCTACTCCGCACCACTAAAAAGTAGAGAGAGAGGGTCGCAATAGCTTTTACCCGATTTTGGGTCGGGATCGATTTCCACGAAGAGATAGAAAGGGAGTTGAGTATCTATTTAGGTTGGGATTGCGTATTGGTTCCAGATTGCACTTCTATTCATTTTTGGGTTTTCTTTTATAATTCTACTATTATCAAACTACAAATTATAATTGCAACTAGATTAATCTAAGAGTAAAATGCTACAAGTTGTTCAAATATTCTAAAAGGCACTAGGGTAGTGACTTTCATCTAGGTGGCCAATTGATGGGTAATTGCGTCTAAGACACGATTGACATGATTGGGGAATATGTTATGACCGTTGCTCGATATTACCCATTCTCATACCTCTCGGTAGAAAGAATGATTTTGCCCAATTGACTTTCTTAAGACCAATTGGGTATGCATATTTTCTCAAGCAACTAAGGTTCAAGTCGGGTATTACTCTCTTGAGGTTTAACCCTTTAATTGGGACTACCAATTCTCTTGAGTCCATCCCAATTTCTTGTTGGATCAATTTTGGAGGCTTAGGCTCTCTTTCTCAAGAAGAGCCCAAGTCAACTTAGTACAAACTAGTGTTTGCAACCACTAATTCATTAATTAAACCATGAAATTGACCCAAATAGGAAACACCCATAGTCAATCTATCCCTAAATTGCAACACCCATCAATTACCCACATTAGGGTTGAGTCACAACCCTAGCTAATGGGTCTAGCTACTCATGCTTGAAGAGAAAAACAGAGAAATAGATGAAGATGAACACATTAATTAATTGCTAAGCTAAATACAAAGATTCAATGAAAAAAAGTACGTAAAAATTCCCAAAATGGCTACAAGATACATTTCCACGAGCGCAACAACTATTCTAAAATGTCTGATGCCCTAAAAATGGAAAAAGGGATCTATTTATACTAAGTTGGAAAAACTGGACAAAAATGCCCCTGCAGGGTTAGTGTGGACCGCACAAAGTGGTGTGCGGCCGCATTAGGCTCTTGAACTTGAAAACATGTCTCTCTGAACTCAGACTCCGCGGACCACACAGAATGGACTGCGACCGCGAAGGCTTCTAGTGCGGTCCGCACAAACTGGAACGCGGACCGCAAAGAATGGTAGTGCAGCCGCATTGCCTTCAGTGCGGACCGCACAAAACCTTCTACGTCCGCACTGCCTTGATGCCTGAAGTACCAACTCTCTAAATCTCCCTAGTGCAGACCTCACAAAGTGTAGTGCAGCCGCACTGGGCCTATTTTTCCTGAGTTTGTCTTGTGTTTGGTACTTGTGCAAGTTTCACTCCTTTTGAGCTGATCTTTGACATCTTGTCACTTTATTGATCAAAACTGAAATCAAGCACAACTTATGAGCCTTTTGGGACTATTTTGTATAAATTTATAATCGAAGCGTAAGCAAGAAGGAGTATAAAATGCGTGAAAATCCCTAGTTATCAAGACCTTACGTTGGAAAAGTGACTAGGGAGTGGAGACCCTATGTCTAAAGTAAATTCAACTAGGGAGTGGAGACCCTACGTTGGAAAAGTGACTAGGGAATGGAGACCCTATATCTAAAGTAAATTCATTTAGGGAGTGGAGACCCTATGTTGGAAAAGTGACTAGGGAGTGGAGACCCTATGTCTAAAGTGAATTCAACTAGGGAGTGGAGACCCTATGTTGGAAAAGTGACTAGGGAGTGGAGACCCTATGTCTAAAGTAACTTCAACTAGGGAGTGGAGACGCTATGTTGAAAAAGTGAATAGGGAGTAGAGACCCTTTGTCTAAAATAAATTCAACTAGGGAGTGGAGACCTTATGTTGGAAAAACGACTAGGGAGTAGAGACCCCATGTCTAAAATAACATCAACTAGGGAGTGAAGACCCTATGTTGGAAAGGTGATTATGGAGTGGAGACCCTATGTCTAAAATGACTTCAACTAGGGAGTGAAGACCCTATGTTAGAAAAGTGACTAGGGAGTGGAGACCCTATGCCTAAAATAAAATCAACTAGGGAGTGGAGACCCTATGTTGGAAAAGTAGACTAGGGAGTGGAGACCCTATGCCTAAAATAAAATCAACTAGGGAGTGGAGACCCTAGGCAACCATGATATTGAATCTTTCTTCTTCTTTTTTTTTCATTTTCATCATTTTTTTTTATTTCATAGAATGAGTAAATGCGGGAAAGAATTTTGGAAGGGACTTCCCTTATTTTTTTGGATTGTTGTTGTAAAGTTGTTTCTAGCCATTGTGCAATCTCTTTTGGTTGCACCTGCTTTGCAAGGTTGCTTTGAATTACACCTGTTTCCTGTTTTCAAACCAAGAACAATTGTTAGTTTGAAACGGTGGTTGATTTTGTGGCCTTGATTGTTTTGATCTCGGCCCAACTCTTTTGATGAAAACCTCTACTTCTCGCTAGCTTTCTGGAGATTGATCTCTCTTCTAAACCCATGGATTTTGACTTTCCAAAACTTTATATGATGGTTCACCCGTGTGGGGCTTTGGCCTTTTCATCTTATTTTGCCTTTATGGGCACTTGACTTATGATTTCTTTCCTTTTCAATAATTTTAACTTTGAAGCATCGGCCATCATGGCCAGTTGAGATAGACTTGATGCACCTGCTAAGGCTGGGTGTTTTTCCTTGAATTTGGCTTTTGTTATGCAGAACCCTGTAAAACCAATCTTGCCATCTTTTCTTTGTATTAGTTTCGGAGAAGGATTAAACCGAAAGGGATTCAAAGAAAAGTAAACAAAGGACATGATAATGAATTTAACAAGAAGTGTCCCTTTCGGGGAAGAAGAAAGAGGGACTTATCTGGAGTGCATGCAGACTTCAATAGACATGACATGCTTCTTGGACTGGATACCCGATCTGAGCGATCATCCAATCTCTCATAAACATTCCATAACTCGTGTCTTAAAATAGAGAAACCTTGCAAGGACTTTATTAGTGCTGATGGTTGTAGGGAATTCCTTCTTTTCGATCAATGGCGCCCTTTACGGGTTTTCGCCAATTGACCTCTCTCATTTCTCTTCTTACTGTCACCTTATAGTGCTCTTTGCGAGTTTTCACTAACAAGACTCTCTCATTTTATTTCTATCATTTAATTATGTTAGATTCAAATAGCTGCATTCTCCGATCCTTGAACATTCTCACCAATTGATCAGAAGGACTTGAACAAGATTTGGGGTAAAAAGAATTTGGATTGAATTACAACTTTGGAACCATTCAGGCGGGATCATCACCAAACTACTGTAACATCTACCACAGTTTTGCCTTTTGGGGAATTTGGATTTTTGTTTTGGTGTGACTGGACCCCAAAGAGAGGTTGCCTACATATCCTTTTGGAATCAAGTCGAACGTAGTTTAGGGAAACTTTGTTTTTGATTTTTTTTTACAAATCTTTTCGGGTTCCAAAGAGGGTGATCAAGGAAAGGTAACTTGCTCAAAGGGTTAGAAAAAGGTTGAAGTGTTTTTGGGGTAGCAAAAATGGAAGCCTTTGTCATGCCAATCGGACAATATTGGTATCATAGAAGGATTAAACGTAATACCTCTTGACCACGTCTGCATTAACAGTTGTTTCAGGGTCATTTCCTTCAATGTCTCCCAGGTACAATACCCCTTTTGGCAACAATTTTCTTCTAATGTATGGGCCCTTCCAATTTGGAGCGAACTTTCCTTTTGCTTCCTTGTGATGCGAGAGAATACGTCTCAAAAGGAGTTGCCCCACTTCAAAATTCCTGGGCCGCACTTTCTTGTTGTAGGCACGGGCCATTCTTTGTTGGTACAGCTGCCCGTGCCAAACTGCGGCCATCCGCTTTTCATCAATAAGGGTTAGCTGTTCTAGACAGGTCTTGACCCAATCACTATCCTCAATATC
This sequence comes from Nicotiana tabacum, assembly GCF_000715075.1. Lineage (NCBI taxonomy): Eukaryota > Viridiplantae > Streptophyta > Magnoliopsida > Solanales > Solanaceae > Nicotiana > Nicotiana tabacum. The sequence goes on from NC_134101.1 coordinate 105,900,517, forward strand.
GGCTTCAACGATGATTCAGAGAGAAGGAATTTCAACTTCTGCGGGTATTACGGCTTCAGTGCCATAAACCAATAGATAGGGTGTTGCTCCAACTGATGTGCGAACAGTTGTGTTATATCCCAACAATGCAAACGGAAACTTTCATGCCATTGTCTAGAACTTTGGATCATCTTCCTAAGAATCTTCTTGATGTTCTTGTTTGTTGCTTCGACGACACCATTAGCTTTGGGCCGATGAGGGGTAGAATTCCGATGCGTGATCTTAAATTGTTCACATATCTCCCTCATCATGTGACTATTCAAGTTTGCAGCATTGTCCGTAATGATAGTTGTAGGAATACCAAAACGGCAGATGATGTTGGAGAGCATGAAATCTACCACTGCTTTCTTAGTGACGACTTTCAGAGTGACTGCTTCACATGGCAACCAATATGAATCTATGACCATTTGAAAGCTTTTGGCTTGATTGGCCCAATGACATCCATACCCCAAACAACGAATGGCCACGGTTCTGACATAGGATGGATTTATGAAGGTGGTGCATGAATCAGGTCACCGTGCACCTAACACTGATGACATTTTATTACAAAACTGAAGCAATCCTTTTCCATAGTCATCCAGTAATAACTTGCTCGAAGGATTTTCTTTTCAAGGATGTATCCATTCATGTGGGGACCACACACTCCTGCATTCACTTCATTCATGATCCTTCCGGCCTCTTGGGAATCCACGCATCTTAGAAAGTTCAGATCTGGAGTCCTTTTGTACAAGACCTCTCCGCTCAAGAAAAAACCACTAGAAAGCCTTCTAATGGTTCTTTTTTTATCTCCATTGGCTTGCTCGGGATATTCCTTTGTTTTCAGAAATATCTTGATATCATAATACCATGGCTGAACATTCGGTTCCACCTCAACCATAATGCAATAACCATGCCTTTCTCGGATTTGGATTCCCAGCGGGTCAATATGGACATTTCCTGGGTATGGTAACATTGAGGCCAAAGTGGCTAGTGCATCGGCCAACGCATTGTGAAACCGAGGGATGTACCTGAATTCGACAGATTTAAACTGCTTGCTCAGATCTTCTACATGTTGCCTGTATGGAATAAGCTTGACATCCCGAGTTTCCCATTCTCCCTGAGCTTGTCAGATAATCAAGTCCGAATCTCCCATGATTAACAATTCTTCCACCTCTTGGTCGATTGCCATGTTCATGTCCATAATGCAAGTTTCATACTCGGCCGTATTGTTGGTGTAGAAAAACCAAAGCCGGGCTGTGGTCGAATAGTGCTGACCAGTGGGTGAGATCAAGATTTCCCCAATCCTGACACATTTTTGCATTTACAGCTCCATCGAAGAACATTTTCCAGTCATTGACATCTTCTGAAATTACCTCAACCGAATTTACTTCCTCGTCCGGAAAGTAAGTACTCAAAGGCTGATATTCATTATCAACAAGATTTTCCGCTAAATCCTGAGCTTTTATTGTCGTGCGGGTGACATAGACTATGTCAAACTCAGTGAGCAGGATTTACCATTTTGCTAACCTCCCTGTGGGCATCGGCTTTTGGAATATGTACTTCAAAGGATCCAACCAGGTGATTAGATAGGTGGTGTAGGCCAGTAGGTAATGCCTAAGCTTCTGAGCAACCCAAGTTAGGGCACAACAAGTCCTTTCCAACAAAGTGTATTTGTCTTCGTAACTGGTGAACTTCTTACTTAGATAGTATATTGCCTATTCTTTCTTCCCAGTCACATCATGTTGCTCGAGAACGCACCCAAAAGAATTCTCCAACACTGTCAAATACAAAAACAAAGGCCTCCCAGGTTCGGGTGGGACCAAGACTGGTGGATTCGACAGATATTCTTTGATTTTGTCAAAGGCTTCTTGACACTCATCTATTCATTTAATCAATGCATCTTGCTTCAACAGCTTCAATATGGGCTCACATGTGGAAGTCAATTGAGCAATGAACCGGATGATGTAATTCAACCTTTCCCAACAGACTCATAACATCTTTCTTGGTTCTCGGAGGAGGCAAATCCCGAATAGACTTTATCTTTGTAGGATCTAGCTCGATGACCCTCCGACTGACTATGAATCCCAAGGGTTTCCTAGACGGAACTCCAAATGCACATTTGGCTGGATTTAAGTTCAAGTTGTACTGACACAGACGCTCAAAGAACTTTCTTAGATCCCGAACATGGTCGTCTTGTGTTCTGGATTTAATTATCACATTGTCCACATACACCTCGATTTCTTGGTGCATCATGTCATGAAAGATGGCAGTCATAGCCCTAATGTAAGTTGCCCCGACGTTCTTCAAACCAAAAGGCATGACCTTGTAACAATAGGTGCCCTAGGGTGTGGTGAAGGTTGTCTTTTCCGCATCTTCTTCATCCATCAAGACCTGATGATATCTAGCATAACAATCCACGAAAGATTGTATCTCATGTTTGGCACAGTTGTCAACAAGGATGTGGATGTTTGGCAAAGGAAAGTTGTCTTTGGGACTTGCTTTGTTCAAATCCCAATAGTCAACACACACTCGAGTTTTCCCATATTTCTTTGGCATTAGAACCACATTAGCCAACCACGTAGTGTATCGGACAACTCGGATCACACCCACTTTTAACTGTTTGGTGACCTCTTCTTTGATCTTGTTACTGATGTCGGTTTGAACTTTCTTTATTTTTGCTGGACAGGGGGATGATCAGGGTAAGTTGGCAATTTGTGAACCATTAAATCAACACTTAATCCTGGCATATCATTGTAGGACCAAGCAAACATATCTTTGAATTCAAACAAAAGTTGGATCAATGTATCCCTAGTTCTTTCATCCGTGTGAATGCTTATCATGGTTTCTTGGACTTCTTCTGAACTACCCAAATTAACTGGCTCGATTTTATTTAAGTTTGGCTTAGGTTTATTCTCAAATTGTTCCAGTTCTCGGTTTATTTCCCTAAAAGCCTCATCTTCATCATATTCTGGTTCTTGATTCATTATTTCATAATTAGACAGCGTGTTATGATCTGGGCATGAAGTCCGTAAGCATCTCATATTATTTAAGTCCGCATTATTAGAACTGAAAGGAAGAAATAAGAAAAATAACAAAAATCAGAAAAAATAAAGAAAGAGATTCATAAACGATGAAATATTGATTTCATTTCATTGAATTTGAAGATATAAGGGTTTACATGGGAATCTTAAAGATAATAAACTTAAAGAAACATTCGAGTTACACTCTGGAATAACTCGGAATGCAAAAAAAGTGGCAAGACTGAACTACAGGGATTCCTGCCTGACTGGGAATGAAGTAGCCTTCCTATTTTGCAGCTTGGCATCGGGCCCCACCAATTTCACTTCAGCAGTGCTCGAGCCTTCACCCGGCTGGACCATATGAGCTTCATATAACATTTGCCTCATGGCTTCACATACGTCCTCAATTTCCTCAGCCGTGAAGGCTTCATCTTCTTCTTCTTTTGTGTACTTCGGCTTGATGAATATTTTGTAGATATGCGGGACCGGCTGAGGTAACACCCAACCATTGCTCTTTCGTTCATTTGCCCATGTCACATCAGCTTCTATGGTGTGAAATCCCATACCGAAGAACTTCATGCTGGCAGCTAAAGTGATAGGTTCTGTGATACCTTGCAATGATGCCACGAGCCCCTTCCCGGGCTTATAACTATGCTTGATCATTTCGGTAGCGACCATGATTGACGCATTTGATAGAAGGGGTGAGGAGACGGGCTTCCTTACTCACATTTATCTGCGACCACAACCTCAAAAGCCTGATAGACTATGTGCTCGCTAACTTCCCTAGCATCGAGACATGGGACTGATGTGTCCCTATAAATTGACTGCTCGTCCTCTCTATAGACACAATTTCCCTATCTTCGTGTTCAAATTTTACCGTTTGGTGGAGAGTTTAAGGTACGACCCCTGCAACATGGATCCAAGGCCTTCATAAGAGAAAATTATAAGAGGTGTCCATGTCCAAGACCTGAAACGTTACTTCGAAATCTACAAGACCGATAGTCAAGATCAAATCAATCTCCCCTATTGTGTCTCTCTTGATGCCATCAAAAGAACGCACACAAACGTTGTTAGGCATGATTCTCTCAGTTCAAATTTCCATTCTTTGCAAAGTTGAGACATGACATATGTCGACCCCTGATCCGCCATCCACCATGACTCTTTTCACATAGTACCCTTCACACTTAACTGTCAGATGAAGAGATTTGTTGTGGGTAGACCCTTCCGGGGGCAAGTCATTCTTGCTAAATGAAATTTGGTTGACTTCGAAGAATCTTTCTGCCATCCTTTCCAGCTACTCAACAGTGGTTTCAATCAGAACATAGGCTTCATTGAGGTCTTTATTAACACTTTCTGATGCTCAGTCGAGCTTATCAGTAGAGACAAGAGCGAGTGTTGAGTGGGATACTTCCGGAGTTGGTCAATTACCTCGTAGTCCGCACTTTTCATTTTTCGAAAGAATTCCTCTGCTTCTAAAGAACTGACTGACTTTTTAAGTGGAAAACGCTTTTGTTTGGCATTGTTCACTTCTTCCATATCGAGGTACTTCCCAGATGGGTTGGTTTCCTTTACTTCCCCTGTGATTTCTTTTCCTTTGTACATCGCTAACACTCTGTTTTAATTCCAGGGAATGATAGTGGGATCCTTCATGGGATTTTGTGGTGCACGGTTGATAACCACGGGATCATTCAGCCTTGGTGAAATTACCGGCCCCGCGCCACATAAGTCCCTCTTGGTACGTACATCTTAGGTCCCTTGTTCAGCTCAAATCCTTTAGGAGAACCTAATGTTAATTGTTCTTTCCTGGAGACCAGGGGAACATAAAGAATGGCATCATTATGGGGTACTGCCCCTGTTTTGGTTTCCACCGTCTTTTTTACACTTCGAAGTGTGGAGTTACTGTTCTTCTCCCCCTTGTCCTGCTTTGCAGCCACCTTTGGCTTCTTTTCAACATCGGCGATGGCAATGATTTATTTCAGAGCCGGGTCAAACTCTTTATCTTCACAAATCATCCCAATAACTGGTCCATTGTTGTGAGGTGACAATGGGTTATTGGTCACATTGGGCATATCTTCGTCTTTCAACACTACCCTCTTTTGCTCTATTAGATTTTCGATTGCCCTTTTGAGAGTCCAATAGTCTTTAGTGTCATGCCCTTCCGCTCCTGAATGGTAATAAGATCGAGCACCGTATCACTATGAGGGCGACTCTGGGTTTTGCATGGTTTGGGGTACGGGTTGCAACAAACCCCTTTGGACCAGTTTAGGGAAAAGACTAGAGTATGATTCGCCAATAGGCATAAAGTTGTTTCTTCTGGGCGGGTCCCGGGCGCGTTCATTGTATGGAAAATATATTTTGTGGGGGACAGGGATTATATGGAGCTTGGTGAGGAGGGTTATTTCTAGGAAGTGGAGCTCGATTTTGGTTAAACTGTTGTTGTGGCCGAGCGTATGGCTAGGCATTCATCACCGCGTAAGGCTGAGGAGCCATAGCATAAGCCACATCCTGGTGAGGATAATAATGTTGTGGGGTGTTTGGCGGGAAGTAACCTCAAAGTTGATGGGGGTTCCTCAGGCTTGAAGCTGCCATTGCCACTTCTTCTTTCTTCTTTTTGTTTGCTACACCTCCTGACCCGCTTTGGATTGCGTTTGACGTAGATCTTATAGCAGATTGGCTCAATATACGACCTATTTTCAGACCATTCTCGACTATCTCCCCAATCTTGATAGTCTCAGAAAAAGGTTTTCCCATTGCAGACATCATATTCTGGAAGTAGTCAGCCTCTTGGGCTTATAGAAAAACACTGACCATCTCGGTCTCATCCATCAAGGGCTTCACCCTAGCCACTTGTTCGCGCCACTTAACAACATATTCTCAGAAACTTTCTGAAGACTTCTTTTGGAGATTAGATAGGAAATTTCTGTCTGGAGCTATGTCTATGTTGTACTAGAATTGCCTGACGAAATCTCGAGCCAAATCATCCCATATGTGCCAGCGAGACATGTCTTGATCCATGTACCACTCGAATGCAATGCCAACTATACTCTCCGAAATAAGCCATTATGAGCTCTTCTTTTTCGCCCGCCCCTCTTAATTAATTGCAATACCTATTGAGGTAGGCTATGGGTTCCCCTTACCCGTTATACTTTTCGAACTTGGGGGTTTTGAAACCGATGGGCAAATGCACATGTGGGAACATACATAAATCAGTGTAAGATACGCTCTTTTGTCCACTTAAACCTTGTATATTCTTCAGGATTTGTTCCATGCTTCTCATTTTAGCTTTCTCTTGTTCCACGGTAAACTCATACCGGGGTCGTTGAAGGTAAAAATTGGTGGTGAAATGGGTAGTGTCTGGTGGAAAAGATGGTACTTGGAAAGTAAAAGCAGATGGATCAAAACTTAGCCTAGTCAAGGTTGGCTGTGCCATAGCCGAATCTGGTGGTGCAATAAATATGTTAGAAGCCACTCCTGAAATCACCTGGGGGCGAACCTCAGAAGGTGTTCCGGCAAAGTGAGCTGAGATGGTGGGGTATCCAAGTGGGGTATTCGGGTAACTTATTGGAATGTTGGAAGTTCCACTTGCTCTGGGAAGTAGCTCGGGGAAACCAGATATGGCACTTGGTGGCTCTCTATCGTTGGACCAAGAGCCCCATATTTCCAACATGCGGAGGCGCAGTGCCCTATTCTCTTCAGCAGCCGCTGACTCTAAGGTTAGGATAACCGATAGCGGGCTATCCTCTGGGATGGGAATTGTTGGTGGATGACCTTCTGATGACATTTCTACACTTCTCTTGGATCTTGTAAAGTAAGGGTGCGAAGCTAGGTTACCACAAAGCCAACCACCTTAGAACAGAACATATACTCAACAGTAGACATAACAAACCGGTTAGTTTGAAGCAATTAACACATAGGGAATCGCACATTGGGGGTGTGATGCACCTATAAAGGTAAATGTGTTTCTACATGTTTTGCAACGATTGCATGTCTCATCCCAGCTTTTGTTTATCTCCCCGCTCTTTTCTCTTGCTCTCTTTTGCACTCTCTTATTTTTCTCTCTTGTTCTCATCCTCTTTTTCTTGTTCTCCCTCTTTTCCTTTTTTATTTGGATTAATTAAAACCATGATTGGATCCGATTAGGATTACCTACGTATCATGACGATGCGTGAATCAAATCATCACATAGTTCAAGGAATAAATGCATTAAATAAATAAACACAATTTTGGTTTTTCTTCAAATTTCATTAAAAAATAAAAACTCCTAATCTTTTCTATTACAAATGACTCCATCATACCTTTCTAGGAATTGAAAAAATTAAGAACAGACTTAACACAAACTCTAGAACTGGAAACTGAAATACAGATTCAAAATGAAAATCAAGAATACATACATAAGTTCTTCTGCTCCAGGGGCCCGTGGGACATCAGTCGGTCTCGCTACGGGCCTATGCGCAAGATCCCTTGGAGACAATACAGGTCAATCATTATTTGGCGAACAAAGGTCATCACTGTGTTGAATAAGGTGGTTCTAGTCATGTCCTCGCATTCATGGCATTTCATGACAATGTAGTCGGCAATTGCTCTAACCCTTTCACTAATGATGCCTTTCTCTTGGAGCAAACGTCCAATTTGTTGAGACCTAGCTTCTAGCACTTGGGTGTCATGATGGCTCTGGCCCTGCAGCTATTGCATATCTTCCTCTAGCTGCGACATTAAGGCATAACAATGTTCCCTCTCTACTTTAAAGCTCTTTGTTTGTTTGGCCATCTTATTCTCGAGGGTGGTTAGCTTTTTCTTCAAGTTTGTGACTTCTCCATCATATTTCCTTTTCAATTGCTGGACAAACTCTGCCCGTCCCTCTGCGTTCTTTGCCAACTGTGCCCGGGCTCTTGCCAGACTACCCTCGAATTTTTCCAAATCATCCTCGTACTCAGATATTTTCCTCCTAAGACCATTTATGAGTCTTTCGTTCCTTCTGCTCCTTTCCTGATTTTCAGTAGCTATCTTCATTTTTTGATCTGGGCTCGAAGGGCTCTATTTTCTTGGGCCAGCTTCTTCTTTTCCCCTTCATTAGTAGCAACCTGTACACTACTATCAAATTTGAGATCCCTGATTTGTCCCTCCAATTTGCTTATCTTGGCCCTGTAGCTTGCCTCTTTTGCCAACCAATCCCATTGCTCTTGCGCTCCATCAGTGAACTGTTGGGCATGGGGCCTCTTGGCGGGCCGTTCAGGCTCTGATGTCCTTGAAACCTTTTACTGTACCAAGCCGTGTAACTAGGCTCTAATTCGCCTTTGGACAAATCTCGCACCCGAGTTTGTGGCTCCAGGAATCGACACTGATACCAAATCTGGTGAACCCTTTCTTCCAAGAATGCAGCTTTTGGACCTAGTTCGATGACTTGTTGAGTCAAATCTTCATCATGGGGATAGTTTGTTACCGGCCTAGCTGGCGTAGAACCCTATGTAGAGCATATGGCTGAATACTTCGAAGACCCATCAATAGAAGAAAACATACTTCGGCCGACATATAAATGACTTTAGTGACTGGGAGCCAACCGAATGTCCATTCAATTCTTCTTGCAGTCAAAGAACTCAAATGCGCGAACCATGCTTCCGTACCCTCTGGAAACTCATGACCCTCCATCCGGTTTTCATGTTCTTCAATGCAGTTAAGCTTAGTCATTCCATAGTTCATGTACCCTGGATGATGGCAAAGGTGTTCTTCCATCTAAAGTTGTAAATGAATGTTACAACCGTCAAAGAATTTTCCACCCGCTCGACAAATGGTTAGAGATCGATAAATCACTACTAGGATCATGGTACAATGGTGCCATTAGCCTTTTAAGTCATGAAGTCACCTATTCCCACGAGCCTCAACTCTATATTTCCATCTTTTCTTGGGCAGATTAAGATACCCAGGAATGCCACTATAAAAGCCATTCCTCGACGTGCTTCCCATTTACCTTTGTTCCTTGAATGAGTTAAGCCAGTATTTGGGGTTTCAAAAACATAGGGATCCCCGTAACACTGGTACAAGAAAGAGAATGTGCAAAATCACTCAGCCAAATTTTCGTCCTTAACTTCCCGACTGATACTTAGAAGGTCCAAAAACTTATGAGGAGTCACCGCTCTAGGTGCCACTAGGTATCAATTTCTGAGATTCCCACTAAGACCAACATAGCCCGCTATTTCCTTAAGCATAGGGGTTAGCTCAAAATCAGGAAAATGGAACACATTATGTGCTGGGTCCGAAAAAGGTATCAAAGCCGCAATTATATTCAACCTCGGCTTAATCTTCAAAAGACCAATGAGACCGCCCAAAGCTTTTATCACGGTCTCTCTGCTGACTTTCCCTAAATCATTCGACCACATATGGAGTTCTTACAGGATTTCTTCGAGGACTGTGAAGGGTTCATTTTCAATAGTGCTCATCCTACACATTTATTTAGAGTGATCGGTTAAAAGATCATGATTTATTTTGACTCAAGAAAAAATTATCAATTTTCAAAAATTGCAATTTAAAACAAAAAAACACCTTTGCAAATACGACCATTCAGCACCTCAAGAAAGAAGATTTTAGGGTTGTGTTTGCTAGTCGGCCAAAAATTTGAAAAGGGACCATAGGTGGCTATTCTTGCAAAAGCAGCCTTCCGGCGCCCTTTTGGGGACATTTTTGCTACTTAGAAAAGAACCACATCACCTAATTTTATTTATGACAGAATAACAACATTTCATATATTTGGGTTATTTTTGCAAAAATGGAGTTGGACCCGGTGAGGGTTGCCTACGTATCCCACATCCGGTGAGAATCAAACTTGCGTAGTTCGGGCACTTTTGACGAAACAGAAAACAACACCAAATATTTTTGAAACAATTTACCTTTTTTTCTCTCTTTTCTTTCTTTCTCTTTTTTTTCAAAATTTCGACAGAGTTTCGGTACTTTTTGGACACCAGATTTTCTGAAGACGGGTAATTATCTCTCTCATACCTCAATTTGATTTTTCCAATTTCTTCTACCTTATTATAGAAGCCGGTCAACATGCAATCTGAAGCAAATAAATGTACAAGTAGCAAGTAAAATACATCAGGATGGTCTTTTTGATTTTGGGTAAACCTGTCCTAGACGGACCCAACCCCTATGTTGAGTCCTCAAAGTCAAATGCATGTGATGCAAACAAGCGTTCCTACTAGGGATCCGACATGAGGCTATGTTATACTAGGTTTAAAAACCTGGGTGTATTGTTCTAGACCTGGTTTACCCGAGCGGACAGCTCGAGCGGGGAGGGGGGGAGCGTACCGGGAATACAGAAGCTTTACCAGCTTTGCAACTTGTCCAAACCTCGTTCTAAAATTGGGATATGGCTAACAGAAAATAAGTTACACGAAGTGCACACTTCCCAGATGATTTAGAAGGCTCAGAGAGAGGAGGGTTTCGTAACAATTTATATGCAGTTCAAACAATATCAAAGCGGTAAAAAATGATAATTAGCACATTAGGCTCAACATGTAAAAATCAGATAAAAACAAGCCAACTATAACAATTATCCTAAGCTCGAATTCTTGAACCCTGAACCAAAGTTCTGGGTTTTGGTCCCCAGCAGAGTCGCCAGAGTTGTCACACCTCCATTTTTTACACCCCGAGGGTATATAGGAGTTTTTTCAATTAAAGTGACATTAATCAAAATGGGATAATTTAATTTATCAGAGTCGCCACTTGGAATAGTTTATTTGGTGTTCCAAGTCACTGGTTTATTTTAAAATCTCAAATCGAGGAAATTTTTATTTTTTAAAAAAATGTCCGCGAACTAGAAATTCTAGATAAGCAATTTTGTTAACCCGAGAGAAGGTGTTAGGCATTCTCGGGTTCTGTGGTACTAGCACAGTCGCTTAAACTGTTAATATTGGCATATTATCTAATTAATTACGCATTTTAAACCTATGTGCATTTTTACGACTTTTTAACTGCTTTTACTATTTTGTAGGAAAATTCAATGTTATTTAAAACACATCTTAAACCACGCTACATGAAATGCACCCGCGGTTCGCGACACGTTCTATTTAACATTGTTGTAAATTGAAGTTGGGTCACATGAAATGTACACCCAAATTTTAGTAATTATAAATCACAACTACGTCAAAGGAATCGTACCCGTAACTATGATGAATTAAAGTAATGCGCCTAAAGCAACGATGGAGATTTATTTTTTAATAGCAATATTTGTGAGGGCCATAAATGATTTAATTTATAGATGGAATACCTCAAACCTTTTCCACAAGTGTTAGCTCTTGTTTTAATTTTATGAGGGCCATGAATTATAGGTTTTACTTGATATGGCACACCTCAACTTGTTACCCTTTTTTAGAGGAAAATTACACCTAATTAGAAGAGCTAAATTTGAATTAATTCTATTGGGAAGGGATTTAGGCCTAGATGTTCATTACTGGGTTGAATTAGGAAGGTTCAGCTTTTAACAAAGCTGCATTTTGGGCTTAAAGCTTGGCCCAGCAGAAAAAAACACAAGGGCTCTTCCCCTTGTAGGAATTTTAAATGAATGTTTGCCCACATTAGGCTTCAGGTGGGCCCAGTTGTGAATTTCTACCGGCTGGGCCTATCTGCCTTTACATTTTCATCCCCATCCTACACAATGTCTGCTTTGCAATGTTATAATTAGCATTACTTTTAAAAAGAAGACAATCAGAATTGGAGCAATACATTTTCGAGTCCAAAATTAAACACATTAAACATGATTTGTAAGACATACATTTATGCTAGAATTTACAATAGAGGAACTTTAGAACTAAGGATCAAATTACTGGGTTTAATGCCCATGCCTACTCGGCTGGGCCCAGACTTGTTTAGGTGGTTCCCAGATTTGGGCCCTATTGTAAGTCTGGCCCAATTCACATGCTATACTGTACTGAGAAATCATATGCCATGGACTTGAAACTAAGAATCAAAAATTGTCAAATCTTGAATTTAAAATACTCCAACTGTCCGTTTACTTAACAACAATCCATAGATTTACAAAGCATTTCTAAATACATCAAATGTGTCTAAAGGAAAGGGAGGGGATAATTAAGGTAAGGGTGGAATTGTCCTTTGAATCAGCTTCAGTTTTGCAAGAAAAATCAGCTATGGAATTGTTCCTTGCAGGCTAAAACTTAGCTTCCTACTACCAAACCAGCCTTGGTTTTTAGACATTTCATGAATCTGACCATGTTTAAAGGTTAGGTTCACGAAAATGTCTTCAGATTATAAACCTACTGCATTATCAAAATAATGCAAAGACAAAAAAAACAAAAACAATGTGATTCATGGGTTTGACCATATTAAGGGTTAAACTCATGAACCAACAAAGGGCTTCAAACCCTAAAACCTGATATGCTGCCAGAATGAACTAAAAGGGAGGAGGGGTAGTTTAATCCATGAATCTGACCATGTAAGGGTTAGACTCAATGAATAATCAAAACATCAAATATAGGGATCTAACATGCTACATGACTAATGAATCAAAAGAGAAGTGCATACTAACTGGAGTAAACATTTGACCAATGCTAGACTCATACAGGGAAACAAATTTTCATGATATAGACCAAATAGACAAAGACTAACTCATTTAACAGAAGATCTTCAATATGGTTGCAACTTCAGTGACAAATCATAGAAAGAAAATACAGATACATAACATTGGCAGGAAAGAACAGCTTTGTACGCGGCAAAATCAGAAGACTTGATTTCTCGCTATCAAGTCATTTCAGAAGCATGCCTCGGGACCCCGTGGACAGGAGGCCAAGACCGAGTTCCCAACCTCGGGGCTTGTCAAAGCCCAACTCAGAAAAAATGGAGATCGAAGCCAGGACAAAGGGGGGAGCTCCCAAGGTACACGACTAAGCCTAACAGGGCTGGCCTATCCAGAGCCTACTATGAGGCATCACGTCAAGTCATCCCATCTCCATACTTTGTAAATTAATCTCCACATACTTGTAGCCGAGTCCCCCCTCCTATATAAAGGGGACTCACCTTACCTTGTATGGGACAGATGTTGCTCCATTTTCTCGACAAGTGCAATAGTATCTCTCTCTCTCTCTCTCTCTCTCTCTCTCTCTCTTTTCTTTCTAGCTTGCTCGTTCTCACTGGCCCGATGCCACTTTAATATCTATCGTCCTCTTACTTGTTATTCACTATATTGCTCAATATTGGTCGTAAAGAGCCTTGCTTAATCGTATCCTCAATTGTTATCCCATTCCCACCTGACCCCAATAGCTCGAGCTCTACCCGAACCTGGACCCCAAGGTCCCCATCGATCAGCCCTGCATCCGGGCAATAGGCCCCTCAGTTTGACTACTACCTCGTTTTAGCCTGCATTTCATCGTTAAACTTAAAATTATTAGCATCAACTGCACTAACAACTAGCTCGGGAATAGATCACGTATGTTTAGAATCCCATTTACAAATTTAATTGTTGTTACCATTTTCACGCTAAACAGTTTGCTGCCCACCGTGGGGCTAAAAATAATAGTGATTATTTTCTTGCTAGTTTCATTGCACAAATACACATTATCTTTCACACTTTTTCTTGTCCATGATCCTTTGATTTCAGGTTAAAATGTCCGGCTCGGTAAGCAAAGTTGAGAACGACTACCCCGAAAATCACGACGAAAATGGTGTGGCTATTCCAGCGACTGGCGCGATGCCGTAGGACCCCAATAACACATCTAGATCGATTAAAGCGGACGCAAGCTTTCTAGGCCCGCAATAGGTCGACGAATCCTCACGCACCGATGGTAGCATACAACATAACGACCAATAGGAAGCTCAAAAAACCCCAACCCGGGAAGAACATGAACTTAGTCTTCATGTTATTTTTGAAATGTTGCAGGCACAACAATTGGCTATTGCTCAGCTGCACAGTCACCCGGAGACTACCGGCGTAGTAGCGCCGGAAACATCTCCCTACGCCTAGCGAGTACCCGAGAGATCAAGCCACACGGATCGGTAACTGACCCCACCGTAGTAAGGATTCTTGGGGATCTCTTCGAAAGGATCGAGTCAGGTTTGTGGAAGTTCATACAACAATTGTCTCCCGAGGAAGCGGTCCTGGAACTCGCTTCACGGAAATCCGGAATGACGAAACTCCCCAAGTGCGACAGGACCTTGGATCCCTATGAGCGCACTACCGCTTACGCATGCTCGTTCAAAGGCAGCGACCACCAAGATGATGAGTGTGAGTCTGTCTCGTTGAGGAAGTTCGGCAAAACACTCTGTAAAGAAACCATGATGCAGCGCCGCAGCCTGGCACCTGGCCTCGCAAACCCGCTTACCATATTAGCAGACCCCTTTGCAGGAGCACACACCGATGTCATCGAAGCAGTGACAAAAGAGCTCGACACACTTGGGGCCAAACAAAGAGAGTGAAGCACCACACGAAGTCGCGTCCCGTTCCCTGATAGGACGAGTGAGATCGCTCCGAGTTTCGGACGACTGGACAACCCGGACCTTCGCCCGAAGGTTAAACGAAACATGCCCGATGACTCCAAGACATTTCAAATGAAGCTTGATCAGATACCCCGCCGAGATCTGGTCGGATACCTACACCCGACACCAGCCTCGGAGCAGGGCCGTGGACAACTGCCCGGGAACCTCTTCGGGCTGGGTATATCCAAGCAGACTCCCGACAAAGAAACTAATGCCAAACAGGTGGAGGTACCATCCATGTGCCACGTATGGGAGGAACGGCACAAGATGAAACATACCTCGCAACAATAGGGAAATAGCCTGAAGACAACATCTTTGAGGAATCTCCGGTGGAACCAGATTCGACAAGGCACGGCCGGCAGGGGAACCCCGCCCAGCGGAGTACGATTTCAGCATTGCTATACCAAATATCGTGATCACCATAAGCGAAACCAGGAATGCCAAACGACTCAGGCCTATTCGACCAAGACCCCTTCAAAAGAACCACAACCCGACGCAGGAGCTACAGAATGCGCACGGCCACGGGGTCTAAAACGACCATAAGTTCAGAAGGACGACAACCGTGCTACTCAATAAAAATCACCACCAAGTATCATCGAGCAGTCAAACTTGAACCCAACCCTAAGGGAGGAAAGAAACCGGGAAGAATAAAGCGAACAAGCCGCAACGTATTACCACGATAGTAAAGGAGCGGCGACACCCCCTAAGAACTCATGAAATAGAAAGTGAAAAACTCCGTCGCTAAGGAAAAACGGGCATGGGGAAATATTCTAGAGGCCACCCTTACATCCAGAGAAAAGGACATTGAGACCTCGCCGCGGTCTCACACTGACACATTGGTAACCTTCCCTCTCGTTTGATGAATTTTTAATAAAATGTATGTTCATGGGTTCAGGAGATTCGATCAAGCACACCAACAATATTGGACCAAAGTCAATTGAGTGGTCCGGACCAACGCACCAAATTGCTTTCACATTTTGAATCCCCAACAGATTCCCCGACAGATTCCAGACGACGATCACCACGAAACCATTCTCTTGATACAGCCCGTCTGAGCTCGGGCTGAGACGCCGAGCTCTGCACTATCAGGGAAGGCACATGTGTCCTATTCAAATGGCCACTAGCACACCGCCCGGAGATGGCATCAACCTTGCTTTGCCGAAAAGATGAAATCCCATGCAAAGGGCGGGATTAAAATAAGGCGACAAGGGGTAACACGTGACGAGAGAAAATTCCTCACCACATAACGCATTGTCGGCATCAATGCCTCCGCCCTCAAAGGGATCAAAGGGTAAGCAGAAATGCATCTTCGGCCAAGCCTGATTGAACACAGTAGAAGGCTGTATTAGGGCTCGCACCTCGGAATGACAGAAACATACCAAACCTCGAGATGTTACCTACATATCCCGCGGTGAGGAAGAACTACTTCACTCCTTCGTTATTTTTTCACTAACCTATATGCAGGCAATCAGCCAGAGCATTCGGAAGTTCTAACTCCACTCGGAAATCCAAGGCCTTAGCGGGGCTCGCCATGATCTCATCCCTCGATCGGGCTTCCAACCCAAAAAGGGTCCCGCCAAAACGATTATTAGCGGAGCGGTATACCCCCAGGGGAGGATCCGACGGGATCGCAGGCCTTTCTTCTACAATCAGACGACGTGTGATGACCTTCTCTTACGGAAACCATCCCCTTGGAAGGGCCAAGAAATGGCAGGTTGAGTTTCAATAGGGAATTGTGTAAACGAACCAAATGATCGGAGGAGTATCACCCCCGCGGGCCGAGCTCACAAAAACGAGACAACATGTATTTACAACATATATTTACGCCAAGCAATAAAAAAGTACCTTTTCGGCATTTCATACTTCGGAAAAGGCGATTTTGGCATACTCACGGCAAGGGCCTCTCAACCGAATGCATCCTGAGATACTCGGAGACTTAGCATCAGCAATTCAACACCCACACGACCCCAGGGTCGGAACTCGGGGCTCATGAATCCCCCATAGGGCAACTCTGAGCTCACGAGAAGTGGTCTTAAAGCTTAAACAAATCGATGACTCGGAGACTGATATTAATCGCCATATGCTGGAAAACCTGAAACTGTAAGACCCCTAGTGAGCAGCCTCAGCATAACCAGATCTATTCTACATTACACAAACTGTAAGACCTTAACAGGCATGCCAAACTGTAAGACCTCAATAGGCATGACAAACTGTAAGACCTCAACAGGCATGACAAACTGTATGACCTTAACAAGCATTAAAATCCAGAAGTTTAGGCTATATGTCGTATTTGTAAGAATCCCTAAAGGGCATACCCTCGGTGTAAACGCCTAAACTATCACTCGGGATCAAAAATGGCTACGGCCAAGTGCACTTGACTATGGTCAAAACAACTAATACAGCCAAAATAAACGTGATTCGGAGACGCCCGACTATCGCTAAAATCGCAAGCCACTACTTCGAATATACTTCGGAAAGAACCGGTAAAAATGGGCTTCCCTCAACAGGCAAAAACGAGCTCTGACCATGTCGGCTCCAAATCGCAAAAGCATCGATCTACCCGACCTACGAGCTATGAACCTTCTGAGCTGCTCAAAACATCGCCGACAACGACTTGAAATCGAGGTTCTTCCAGAACCAATGACGGGTCAGGAAAAAATATTTCAAAATACTATAACGAGCAAAAACAAAGCCTACAAAAAAGCCCATGGGCAAAAACAGTGTAAGAGCCATTATCGCCAGCTAAGCAAGCCTACGGGCCACATATTAAAAGGTCTCTACGACCAAACAACGTAAGAGCCATTGTCGCCAGCTAAAAAATTAACAGCTTGAGGATTAAAATGAGGTCAAATCGTAACCCGATTCAGAGACCGTATCCAAAATAGTTAACTGTGCAAGCCTTCGGGCCACATATTAAAAGGTCAGTACGACCAAACAACATAAGAGCCATTATCGCCAGCTAAATGATTGACAACTTGAGGATTAAAATGAGCTCGAATCGTAACCGGATTCGGAGACCGGATCCAAAATAGTTAACTATGCAAGCCTCGGGGCTACATATTGGAAGGTCTCAACGACCGAAGCAACGTAAGAGGCACTATCGCCAGTCTGAAAACCAAAGGTACTTGAGGGTCAATTAAAGCGCAAGTCGCAACGCGACTCGGAGACTGGTCCCGAAATAGCTAAACTGCAGTATGCCTAAGGGCATGACGTAAATGCCACCATCACCAGCCGAGCGAGTCTTCGGTTCGCGCGCCCGTAAGGTCACTTCAACCCAAAGCACAAAAAGCCATCATCGTCCGCCCATGCAGGCAGAAAAGAGCTTGAGGGTCAATTGAAGCTCGAGTCGCAATGCGACTCGAAGACTGGACCCAAAATAGTTGAAACGGCAAATGCCCAAGGGCAAAAAATAAGAACAATTACTACTTGCCCACATGGGCATAGAAGATTCAAGGGAAAGAAGGCTTGAGTCGAAACCCAACTCGGAGACTAAGCCTAAATAGCCGAGCCAAGCATAGAGGCCCCGACACTTACTCACACCAAGGATCGTATTTAAGAGACCCCGGGTCTGTTCGATCAGTTCCGGACCTACGGGGATCCCTCGCCAAACACCAGCCTGCCCGGTCGAAAGCAATAACAAAAAAGAGGTACATAAGAAATAAAACTTCAAGTGTCTTCCTATATATTACACGCGTGAAATGGGTGCATCTTCTATCTATAGGCATGCTCTACATATATCAAAAACAAAGCGACAAAATGGCGAAATCTGCACTCCGCATTAAAGGGATACAACTTGTCAAATTTGCCCTTCGTGATGTCAGCGAGAAGTGATCGAGCGTCACAGTCGTCCGCCCTTGCTCAAGCCAACTCCTCCGAGAGAACGAATCCCCTCGCATCGACCTTCTCGAGTACCTCTCTTCGGGATCTGCAACGAACATATTCCTCGATCCTCTTCTCTCGGTCGAGGGCTCGCTTCAGCTCAGCTTGGGCATCAACAACGTGCTTCATATAAATCACCATCTCCCAATTAGCCTTGGTTCGGCTTAGCACCTCTTCAGCCCAGGCATCAATTATCTCAACTCTGACCTTTGAGAGAACAGATTCAAGTTTCCCAATCATGTCCTCTTGAACTTTGGCATTATCACGAGTCAAGCGAAGTTGGACCTAGAAGGCAGGGACCTTGGTCGTGGCACTTATCTCCTCTAAAGCTCGAGCCTACACTTGAGCCCTTAGCTCCTCGCAAGCAACTATGACACGGTTGACGTCGCCTTTGGGTTACTCCAAGGCCTCCGCCTTTTTCTGCAGCTGATTTAACAAAAGGGGTTAGCCTTAAGGATAGAGAGGAATGAAGCGTGTACTACAAGAAGTTACCTACTCCATCAAATAACTCTCATAGTTTGAGCTCCGATACGTCTCATATCGCCAACGCACCAACTCAGCCTCCTTATCCTTGCTAAGGAGCCTAAGGGACTCGCCCTCGTTCAGGATGTTCTGGAGACTAGCCTCTTGATAGAGTAGCTCAGACATAAGCCTATCACAAGCCTGCACAAGGAAAACTCAATAAAGGGAGGAGGGCGTGACATACAGGAAAAAACGCACCTAATCTCACCTCGAAGAGAAGCTGACGAACTTCTTCTATGTTAGAACACACTCCTGTTGATCCTGCCTCTTCAGCCCTAGGAGAACCAACCTGGGGCAAGGCATATTCACTCGGAGGGACTGCCACCCGGGAATCTGATACTCCGGGAACATCTTGCTCGGACGATGCCCTCTCCTAAAAAATACGGGCCTGCCCAACGCCACTAAAAGCTCCATCACACCGCTGGTGCCGATCCCCCTTGTCGACATCGTCCCTCGGCTCGGAGGCCGACGACTCCTTCCCCTCTTCGGAAGAGCACTGCCCCATCCCAAAGAACCACCCGATATCTGCAAACAGTGAATCTAGTACAAATGAAAGGGGAAAATATTACCTTGAATATACGAAGGCCAAGGCAAAGGCAATATATGCACATACCTAGGTATTTCACTCCCTATCTGGTACGAAATACAGCTCACCACCTGCGCTCATCGCAGGTCGAATGGTTCACCAGCTTCCGGACCCAGCCGGGCTGGTTAAGGACTTCGCCCGGCATCCACGAAGTTGCTACAACGAAGGAGACAACATTATTACTCAACTGATTTTCGCTATAGGCAATATCTAAAAAAGTGCCAGACGCCCCACTCACGTGCATGGTTCCACCTTCGGGAAATGGAAAAAGCCCCACTGGGATAATGTCAGTCGTCCAGACCCGGATAAACCAACTGGCCCACTCTCGGTACCAGTCTTCTTCATCATCGACAACAAAGGGCGTGGACGAACGACACCTCAGAGTTAGCAGGCCTCGATGATAAAAAGGTCGATATTGCCTAATGAGTTGATTAAGCATGAATTCGAGCCTAGCTTTCTCCGCGAAGAACCTCCTCATCAACACCATTCGCCAAAATGACGGATGAATCTACACCAGAGTAACCCAATACTTCAAGCAAAAATCAAGCACAACCCTATAAGGGGGGCCAAATGCGAAAGGATATAGGTATACGCATAAGAATCCATCAGTGGAGTCTGTAATACCGTAATCTGGGGAAAGCACCTGCAGTATTACCCCCTCGCTCCACCCGCAGTATCTCCTCACCATCTCCAGGTGTTCCTCTCTTATCAAGGATGCCATCTTCATGGCAAACTCCATCGGTTCCTAAGTGCCGGGAGCAACACCCCCCATTCCCTGCCGGATCGGCCTCGAAGTGGTTTCCATGACTATGGTAAAACTAACAGGTCAGAGCAAGGGCGTGCACCAACACTTTTTGTGCCTGAAGAGATGAAGTACCCTATGCCAAAGCAGGAAAGCGGCTATCTAAAAATAGCGAGGTCTTGCAAAGAAGCTGAAGCTGCCCCACATATATACGAGAAGCAGCGATGACTCGCCTACCCGAGGCGAGCCTCGGGAAGCCGACAGCCTCGATATAGATCGATGGATCGATACCCAATCCAGATAGCATCCTTCAATGAGAAGTAATGACCCGAGGGGCCGTCCATATTATCTCCAAGCTCGAGATAGCATCCTACCTCAAGGATCCCCGAACCAAAGAAGTCGGACTTCGGGAAGTTTTTTAACACTGGCACTCGACGCAAGGCAAGTACCTGGTCTCGCGATTCCCTCTTTCTAAAAAGAGGAATAAACGTAGGAAGCTCCAATTGCGAAAGCTCCATGAAGTTCTGAGGCAGCAGGCAACTCCTCAGCAGAAGTTTATCCTATATGCTTTAAAAAGGGGGGGAAATCTACACCAAGATCAAAGGGGACCCCCGGGTACCCGAAGCTGACCTTCATTCAGGATAGCATTCCCAAAGGCTCTAGAATTTGATGCATTATCTCCATACAACTCGGAGGGCCTCGGTAGCTCGGGTCTATCAGATCAATCCAGGATTGGTCCAAAGTACGATGATGGGTTCGAAAGAGAGCCATATCGATCGGCAGAGGATTGGAAAGAACGCCTGCGCCCAAGTCAGATATCAGCAGTCAACGAATAAAAGAAGGCATTCAAAGGGCCTCAAAGGGCATGAGATCATATAGAAACAAAGCAAAGATAAAAAGTTGAAGTTAATGGAGTATATTCATATTCATAAAAGATCCATGTACAACAGCCCTCGAGGGGACATTACATACAATTACAAAAGCCTACAGGAGTCTACACCTAAAGCGGAGGAGCGGAAGGATGTACATATGATGAATCCCGGCCGCCCAGTCCGCCATCAAAGATCCATCTCCGATATCAGCATCCTCGAGCGCTGCACCCTCAAGCACATTTCCTCAAGGGTGATTCCTTCGACCTCCACCTCCTATAGGTTCCTAGCTCAATCCCTCGAGGGATTCCCGTCGGAGAAGATGGAGAATAGGAAAAGGAGGGGACACAGAGGAGGTAGAGAAAAGAGACATGGCCCGCCGAAGCCAAAAGTTGAAGATTTGGCGGGCCTCAGCCTCAACAACCGGTAGTGCCACTTTATCCCTTAGGAAAGAAAAAACCATAGGGATGAAGTGCCACACCAGGCCTGGGTGGGAGAGTGAGCAGCGGTGCATAATCCGAACAACTGTTTGCATGAGAGGGAAACCAACTCCCCATCCATCATCACCTCGAGCCAATAATAGCAGCCACACTGGACATGTTAACGGCCACAACAGTAGCAGGGCAGCATGGTTATACTCAACGAAGGAAACCCCCGGCAGGAGGCCACGACACAACCTAAGGAAACTCCTCCAAATGGCCTTAAGGTCATGAGCCCCTAGCATGATGTTCAAGGGTGAAAGAAGATGACAAGAAGAAATAGGCAAGCAAGCCAACGAAGGCACTGGGATAGGAAAAGCAAAGCCAAAGCACCCCCCATTTATAAGGGGTTACGATGCGGTCATCTAGGCTTTGGAAAATTGACCCACGGGCGCAGTCAATGCATCCATGAAAAACCAAACCGACGGCGGTACCTTCAGCTTGGGAAGCGAGAATCAGGAGTGCAATGAATGAGGTCAAAAACCACGAGCCCATGGATGTCTGGTTACCACAAAACTCACTCCAGGAGTCGCATCATCGATATGGCATCGCTGAAAGAAGCTCGAGGAGTCAAGTGTCAGAATCATTTCCCATCACTTTGTTATGGGAAACACGAAGACTATCTGTACGCGGCAAAATCAGAAGACTTGATTTCTTGCTGTCAAGTCATTTTGGAAGCATGCCTCAGGACCCCGAGGACGGGAGGCTACGACCGAGTTCCCGGCCTCAGGGCTCATCGAAGCCCGACTCAGAGAAAACGGAGATCAAAGCTAGGACAAAGGGGGGAGCTTCCAAGGTACACAGCTAATCCTGACAGGGCCAACCTATCCAGAGCCTACGCTGAGGCATCACATCAAGCCATCCCATCTCCATACTTTGTAAATTAATCTCCACATACTTGTAGCCAAGTCCCCCCTCCTATATAAAGGAAACTCACCCTACCTTGTACGGGATGGATGTTGCTCCATTTTCTCCACAAGTGCAATAATATCTCTCTCTCTTTTCTTTCTAGCTTGCTCGTTCTCATTGGCCCGTGTCCACTTTAATATCTATCATCCTCTTACTTGTTCTTCACTATATTGCTCAATATTAGTCATAAAGAGCCTTACTTAATCGTATCCTCAATTGTTATCCAATTCCTGGCTGACCTCAATAGCTCGAGCTCGACCAGAACCTGGACCCCGAGGTCCCCATCGATCAGCCCTACATCCGGGCAACAGGCCCCTCAGTTTGACTACTACCTTGTTTTTGCCTGTATTTCAGCGTTAAACTTAAAATTACTAGCATCAACTGCCCTAACAACTAGCTCGGGAATAGATCATGTATTTTTAGAATCTTATTTACAAATTTAATTGTTGTTACCATTTTCACGGTAGACAAGCTTGTATTTATCTTTAAGCTCCATTTACAAACACTTAAACATAGAACAACATGTTTACCTTGAACAACAATAGAAAAGACAGCAAGTAAGATGGAAGAAATACTGCTAGAAACTTGAGAAGAACGGAAACAGCAGCAGTAAACCAACACAGCTACAAAAAATCAAATAGGTCCCAGAATTTGAACCAAACCCAATCAGCTTTCAAACTAGAATCCCAGCTAAAGAAACCTAGAAAATCCTCTATTTCAAACCAATTTTAGTTTGTGAAAACCAAAGGGAAGAAGTTTTAAAATTTTCTAAGATTTCTTAAATCTAGGCTTTACAGAAAGAAGAGAGAACTTTTTTGCTGTAAAAATGATGCTGATAATCCATGTGAATGAATGAGGGAATGTTTCCTTTTATAGAATGCACAAAATGACATCAAAAGAGGAATATTTTGACCTAAACAATTATGAAAATCAACACAGTACAACATCTTTTGTAGCTGTCTGTACCTTTTTACTTATCCAATACCAGCATTTTTGCCAAAATAGGGACAACTGTTTAAAACATTAGAACATTCTGATATTATCCTATGTGAAAATCCATTTTTACCCCTTTAGTTACTGCCTATTCAACTTTTTCCTAAGTTCTTTTAATTCAATTAAGTCCCTACAAGTTTCTATTGATTTACACACTAAGGCAAACAATACAAACCTAGGAAGGATCAGACAATTCGAATCAAAATGCCTAACATAATCATGTGGCTGCAATCTTAACCTAAAACTAAATCAATCAATAAACAAAAATATTTACCTAATTAAACCTAAACAAGAATTGAATTTAACAACTAATACACCTAAATAGTAATCATATCAAATTAAAGATGCAACTGCAAAGAAGACCTAGAATTAAACCTATATCAGTTTGCAAACTTAAGCAATTAAAACAACCAATCTTAACAGTTAAACAAACAGCCTAAATAGCTTGTTAATTATGTTACTTCCCGCAATAGTACGTCAATATTATGTCCTACAGTATTATATTATGACGATGTTATGCACTGCAGTAATATATTACGATGGTGTTACGTCCTGTAGTAAAATATTAAGGTGATGTCATGCTCTACAGTATTAAGTTACGACAGTGTTACACCCAGCAATATTACATTACGGTGATGTAATGTTGCACCCTGCAGTATTTTACATTGAATTTATCGTAAGGTAATTGACATCAGTCCAAGGAAAAGATTATTTGGGGATTATAAGGATTATACTATTTCACAAATGATTAGTAAATTCATGAATGTGAAAGGGGGAGCAAGTCTAAGAAAATAAATTTTGTCAAAGTTTGGCATTCTGGGATAAAATACGGCCCGAGCTAAAATACCCGGCATTTATGGACTAGTGTCATACAAGGTACTACAGGGCCATGATTGTAAGGTGTACATGGTATGTTAAAAGACAGTAGTATTTAATTAAGTTGAGATAATTTTTAAATTATGCGGGTAATAGATTAATTACCGGGTAACGAAACATTACCCGGTTAACTAATAAGTGGATAAAAAAATTAATAAAATAACCCACCCTACTCCCTACGTGGCAGTGTGTCACCATTCCACATATGACTCTTGGTCATATGTATGTAACATGTAAATCCCTCTATAACTCATTAGAATGAGTCATTTAGTAGAAAGACTTATTGACTTAAGATAAGTCTTGAATGATATAACATTTAAGATCCATTGGATACTTTCTGAAAGTAGAAAAAATGAGAATCAGAAGCTTCAATTCATTCTTTGAATTGAAATCAATAACTTGGAAACAGAAGCTTCAAAAAAACGTTGGAACAAGCTTAAAGTTTAAAAGCATTCTCTAGTTTAAAAACGTTCAAGCAGAACAAGTTCGTTTCAATTTCAAGAAAATCCAGTATAAATTTCGAAGAAGCAGATTCGTTCAAATAATTCCAGGAACAGGTATGTTAAGGCCCTCCTTTCTTTCTTTTGGCATGGTCCAAATTATATTTAAAAAACGAGCAAATACATAGTTTACATAAATTACTCTATTCATAGAGTTATTAGGGATGTTTATATTCTTGATTCACCGTGAAAATATTATTATTTCCTATTCATAGGTCTCAAAATAATACACAGTTCAAAAAGGTTATCCGAAAGGAATATTAAGATTATTACGTATTTTTCATGCATTTCATCCATTTATACATATGCATTGACCCATGACCAGATGGCGTTATCTACGCGTATATATGTAGATTATATTTATATGGGATACGGGAAAAAGGTTACGACATTATATATGCACCACCACCTGATCAGCTGGTATATGATGATGATGTTGCCACAGTGGCTGAAATACGATTCAAACGACATTATATACGTGTATATATATATATATATATATATATATATATATATATATATATGTATATATATGTATATGGGAAAGGTTATGGCATTATATATACACCACCACCTGATCAGCTGGTATACGATGATGATTTTGCGCACAGTGACCGATATGATATGATGGGATGCCCTCAGAGGCTGATGTTGTTATGAAATATGTACCGATGCACGACATGACATTCATACGCATATGCATGATGCTAAAAGTAATTTATGATTTACAAGTTATCCAGACTTACAGGTTGAGTCATGTACTCTATATTTCTTCCATGTCTCTTATGTACTTATTTATGTACCTTACATACTTGGTACATTATTAGTACTGACGTCCCTTTTGCCTGGGGACGCTGCGTTTTATGCTCGCAGGTCCCGATAGACAGTTCGAGAGCCCTCCAAATAGGCTATCAGCTCAGCGGAAGATGTTGGTGCGCTCCATTTCCTTCGGAGTTGCTCGTTTGGTTTGTATGATTTAGACGTGTATTGTTTGGTCTGGCGGGACTCTGTCCCGACCTTTATAACATTTATGTATTCTTAGAGGCTTGTAGACATATGGCGTGTATGTAAAAGATTGTACGACCTTGTCGGCGCATATTTGGAGTTTATAAAGGATCATGTTGGCCTATTAGGCTCGTATGTCATGTGTATATGATGATGTAATAAGAAAGATACGTTGCGTAGGTACTCGGTTGAGTAAGGTACCGGGTGCCTGTCACGGACCATCCGTTTGGGTCGTGACAAAAGTGGTATTAGAGCAGTTCTATCCTAGGGAGTCTACAAGCCGTGTCTAGTAGAGTCTTGTTTATGGGTGTATCATGCACCACACTTATAAGCAGGAGGCTATAGGGCATTTAAGACTGTCACTCTTTCTTCTTACTCTAGATCGTGTCGTAGAGCTCACTTATAAGAATTCACGTCCCGAGCCTCTATTTTTATTCGTAATAGGACGATGCCTACGTTCAGAAAGATGATCGATAAGAGATATAGCTGTGGAAGTGTTGAATTGGAGGAACTCGACTTTGTATCATGCTTATGATAAGTAAATGTGAGGTCTTTAGCAATTCATGGGTGTACTGAAAGGTGTAATCCTCTTGATAAGGAACCTTAAGGCAAGAATATTTATACACCTTTATGGTGAAACACAATGCTTTCAAAAAGTAAAAGAAGCAAGGTGAAGAAGGGTACGAGGTGCCCAGTTAATGAAGATTATCAATATTACAGTTCCAGCAGAAAAATATAAGCATTAAGAGTTACCCTCAACAGTAACAAAGGTATGTACAATTGGCTGTACCCATCTCAGTTATGCCCTATGTGGGCTAACAGGTGTAGTTTAAGAAAAGGACGGAACATCAGGACCTGGCTGGGGTTAGAATAAACCAAAATGGTGAATGTGTTAGTTGACAGTTCCGAAGGAAATTGCAAGTGTGCTAGTAGATCTCCTCGTGAGACACCAAGATGGTACACCCTAAAATATTAAAGCTAGATATGAGCATTGGAAGCCTTGAAGGAATAAGTATTACCCTAGTGTGGCCCCCGCCCCCATTAAAGAAATAATGCTAGGCAATTGAAAGAGCCAAGGGATAGAGCAAAGGGAGCCAAAAGCAAAAGAATGTTTTGTTCGAGTTTTCAAAGTAAATCAGTAGACATAGATAATTAGCAGGAGATAAGAAGAGAGTTAATGAAGCATTATGAGTAAGACATGATACGCGAATGATAACAGTATGTCAAAAAAATGATGACAATATTACAGAGTTTACAGTCAAATGAAGGAAAAGACAAAAGATGACAGGCCTTGAGACAATAAAAGAATATAGGCCATAAAGTCATATCCTCATTTCAAGAAATAAGTTCACAACTCTAGCTCGATTACCAAGAGGAAAAGTTAGACCCCACAGAAATAGAAATTAATATGGACTGTTGAACATGATAAACTAAATAAGAATTAGGGACTGAGTGATTTGATAATAGTCAGCATCATGAGAATTTCAGATCGCGTTCCGACAATAATAGGACAGACAACAGAAGAAGATTCATGAGAAATTAAGAAAATGGTCATTCAGGAAGACGCTTCATTAAAGCAAGCAATGTTAGCAAAGTTATGCTTAAGGGACTGTATGTACCAGTTATATTAAGTGTCACCCTTGCGAGTAAGGAAATTTTTCATCCTTGGTACAGAAGGAATACCGCAAGGTGAGTAAGGATCATTAATGTTGAGAAATGACGCCAAAGATGAAGAGGTAAAACATCTATATGTAGATCCTCGTGGCTTCAACTCTTAGTACACCCCTAAAGGGGGGGAATATAGAGTGATGTGACATTAAGTCAGAATGAAGTGGTTCTAGTGACTATCGAAGGGTAAAGGAAGAATGTGATAAATAAAAGAGGAATGAGATGGAACTTACCCAAATCTTACAGATTTGCTACGATTCAAGAATATTGTGCAAGCACGACGTCAAGGAGAGGAAGTAAAGGTTCATGCCCGAGCTGTTATTAATAAATAAGGAGCCAATGCGAGACGAAAGTTAAAACAAAGTAAATAACTCAAGAAAGATTACGAGGAATATTGATATGATAATGGGCCAACGAGTAGTTAGTAACTGGTCAGAAAGATCTCAGTTATGGCTAAATAGTAGGTTACAGACGAGTCATCAGATCGTGTAAGATAAACATAGTAGAACCCAACATGGAGAATTCAGCCTCGGAGAATATCATTATAATACTTGAGATATATTCAAACAAGAGTCGGGGTAGTTAAAGGTATTGTATGAGTGTTATGGGGATAAAAGAAAGTGCCACTGGGAAGGCAGTCAAAATATTAGTTCAGAAGCAACCATACAAGCTCAAGTACATGGAAGTAAGCAACTATAGATGATTATAGGCAAGTAAGGACATAAAAAAAAGGTCTGTGATAAGCTTACAGCTTTACAAGAGTCAAGGTTTCTCCTTAAATACTATAACAAAAGACTAGCTGAGGAGATAAGAAAGAAGGCTTCAACCTAAGCACAACGATCTAAAGAGGAAATGGTCGTGTAACAACAATCTCGCAACAACATTGTAAGCATTCCAAAGGAAAATGGCACCTACGGCAGCTAATGAACGGGAAGTAAGAATTAAAAGTAATATTCGAGATCATATGAGTTTTATGAAAATTTTGGTAAGTGTGGACACTAAGATAAGCTAAGTATGGACGCAACAAGGAGGTTGAAAGACTAGGAAAAGTAATAGCTTACGTTGAAAGAAAGCTAATATGGAATGAAAGAATTATACGATCAGTGATCCAGAATTAGTACGTTATGGATATACTCAAGATTTTGGAGCATTATCCAGGCAGCATATATGTTGAAAATCATACAGCCATAGAAGACGCTGATATAAGTTAAAAGAAAGAATTGAGCCCAAGGCATAGACAGAAGTGTGCCGGATTGTGTATGTACCAGAGGTGCGAGTATTACAATAGAGCTTCAAGTTATGGACGTGAATTACACCTAGGTGGAAGGGAGGTCAAAAAAAAGATAGAAGATACGATGCGAGATTTTAAGGAAAGTAAGGAAAAGGTGAACAATGTAGGAGATACTCAAAACCAGAAGGTTGAGGATATTCCATACTTGGGATAGAAGGCTAGAAGCGCGAGGATTCATTATCTAGGAATAATAGCAGTATCGTCAGTAGCATACCTTCTAGCCTATGGTCTAGGTATCGAAAAGCTTGACTAAGAGAGTAAAGAAGAATTAGAGACGATGTGATGTCTCTCTTGATGTTCCAAATGACATAAGGAAATCTATGATGCAAGCAAGTTGAAAGGTTGCAAGTAATATAAATAGAGATGTGTAGGTCACAAGTTATTGTATGGTGAAGCGACAAGGTTCTAGAAGACAGGAGCAAGGATAAAAATATGCGAATGGAAAAGTAACAAAATGGATAAGTCCTTAGAATTAAGCCCATGAAAACAAGAAGAGCATATGGTTTCTCTATGTTATACAAAGCTTAGTATAGCCTGAATGAACTCAAAGGAGTCATAGACAAATGGCATTTAGAAAGAATGTTTGTTTGAATAACGATTTGAAAAAAAAAAGAAAATAGAAGAAGAGAAGGAGAAAAAAGATTTTGCTAACGCACAAAATTAAGATACCCCATAAGGCGAATCACATCGAGACACTATGAAATATGATTATGGAAATCACTTCAGATATTCCTCAATACAATGTAAGCCCTAGAGGTAATGTATTACGTAAGAAGTTTCAAGTCTTCATGTAAAGGATCATAGATCAACATTGAGGAGAATCAACAATGGTCAGATATAAGTTACAAAGTATGACATGAGATTAGGCCATGATTCTTAAGATGAACGGTAATGAAGGAACATTGAAGGACTGAGATTTATACCTAAAGGGTAGGCAACAAAAGTAACTGGGAACTTGGTAAGCATACCTCGGTAAGGGTAGATTGAAGCAAAAATTATGGTATAGTATAACCCGTGTAAATGAAGTAAAGTCATGTGAATGGGTAGCCGATCTAAGAAATAAGATATGGCCATATTCTCAAGCTCTACAAAGTATCGAGCAAAGGACTTCAGTATACCTATAAAGGCCCAGAGAGGCATCCTATTAAGCCTTGTATATACAAAGTAAGGCCTAGAGATTGACTAAAAGATAAAAGGAAAAAGGAAAGATGAATCGCATAAGTGCACCTATAAAGCCAAGGTCATACAAGCTGCATGACAGGAGGTAACAGAAGTTGCAAGATTAGGAAGATTTCGACCACAGGTCATAATATGAGCAAAAAGACTAAAAGGGGGAATACCCTAGACTTTGGATTTATTCACAGAGCAACTGCTTAAATGTAAAGAAGAGTATTAAGGTATTCACAAGAGCTATAAGTTGTGAAAATGATAAGAGCATCAGTCAACATTCGAGGACAAATGTTCCAAAGGGGGGGGGGGGATGATGTTACAACCCACATCATTACGTCAATATTATGTCCTGCAGTATTTTATTATGGAGATGTTATGCTCTACAATAATATACTACGATGGCGTTACGTCCTGTAGTAAAATATTACGGTGATGTCATGCTCTACAGTATTAAGTTACGACAGTGTTGCACCCAGCAGTATTACATTACGGTCATGTAATGTTGCACCCTGCAGTATTTTACATTGAATTTATCGTAAGGTAATTGACATCAGTCCAAGGAAAAGATTATTTGGGGATTATAAGGATTATACTATTTCACAAATGATTAGTAAATTCATGAATGTGAAAGGGGGAGCAAGTCTAAGAAAACGAATTTTGTCAAAGTTTGGCATTCTGGGATAAAATACGGCCCGAGCTAAAATACCCGACATTTATGGACTAGTGTCATACAAGGTACTACAGGGCCATGATTGTAAGGTGTACATGGTATGTTAAAAGAGAGTAGTATTTAATTAAGTTGAGATAATTTTTAAATTATGCGGGTAATAGATTAATTACCGGGTAACGAAACATTACCCGGTTAACTAATAAGTGGATAAAAAAATTAATAAAATAACCCACCCTACTCCCTACGTGGCAGTGTGCCACCATTCCACATATGACTCTTGGTCATATGTATGTAACATGTAAATCCCTCTATAACTCATTAGAATGAGTCATTTAGTAGAAAGACTTATTGACTTAAGATAAGTCCTGAATGATATAACATTTAAGATCCATTAGTTATTTTCTGAAAGTAGAAAAAACGAGAATCAGAAGCTTCAATTCATTCGTTGAATTGAAATCAATAACTTGGAAACAAAAGCTTCAAATAAACGCTGGAACAAGCTTAAAGTTTAAATGTATTCACTAGTTCAAAAATGTTCAAGTAGAACAAGTTCGTTCCAATTTCAAGAAAATCCAGTAAAAATTTTGCAGAAGCAGATTCGTTCAAATAATTCCAGGAACAGGTATGTTAAGGACCTCCTTTCTTTCTTTTGGCATGGACCAAATTATATTGAAGAAAAGAGCAAATACACAGTTTCCATAAACTACTCTATTCATAGAGTTATTAGGGGTGTCTATATTCTTGATTCCCCATGAATATTTTTATTATTTCCTGTTCATGAGTCTTAGAATAATACACAGTTGAAAAAGGTTATCTGGAAGGAATATTAAGATTATTACGTATTTTTCATGTATTTCATCCGTTTATACATATGCATTGACCTATGACCAGATGGCGTTATATACGCATATATATGTGTATTATAGTTATATGGGATATGGAAAAAAGGTTATGGCGTTATATACGCACCACCTGCTGATCAGCTAATCTATGATGATGATGTTGCCCAAAGAGACTGAAATATGATTCAAACAAAGTTTATCCAGAAGAAATATCGAGATTATTATGTATTTTTCATGCATTTCACTCATTTATACACGTGCATTGACCCATGACCAGATGGAGCTATATACACGTATATATATGTATATATATGTATATATATGTATATGGGATATAGGAAAGGTTACACGTTATATACGCACCACCACCTGATCAGCTAGAATACGATGATGATTTTGCCCACACTGGCCGATATGATGTGATGGGATACCCTCAGAGGCTGATGATGTTATAAAACATTTACCTATGCACGACATGACATTCATATGCATATGCATGATGCTAAAAGTAATTTATGATTTACAAGCTATCCAGACATACAGGTTGAGTCATGTACTCTATATTTCTTCCATATCTCTTACGTACTCATTTATATGCCTTACATACTCGGTACATTATTCGTATTGACGTCCCTTTTGCCTGGGAACTCTGCATTTCATGCCCGCAGATCCCGATAGATAGGTCGAGAGCCCTCCAAGTAGGCTAACAGCTCAACGAAAGATGTTGGTGCGCTCCATTTGCTTCGAAGTTGCTTGTTTGGTTAGTATGATTTAGACGTGTATTGTTTGGTATGGCGGGACTCTATCCGAACCTTTAAGACATTTATGTATTCTTAGAGGCTTGTAGACATATGTCGTGTACGTAAAAGATTGTACGGCCTTGTCGGCCCATGTTTGGAGTTTATAAAGGATCATGTTGGCCTATTAGGCTCATATGTCATGTGTATATGATGATTTAATAAGAAAGATACGTTACGTTGGTACTCGGTTGAGTAAGATATCGGGTGCCCGTCGCGGCCCATCGGTTTGGGTCGTGACAAATTCACCTAAAACAAAACTGAATATAAACATGAAATAAAATTAGGGAAGAAACAGAATAATCATTTGAGGTACCAAACTTAAGAAATGAACCCTAATCAAACTAAATTCATGCAATTGAAACTAAACTTTTTCTAATTGAAAGATTTAGCATACTTTTAGGAACAAGTTGGCAATACCAATTAGGGAACACTGTCACTTATCTATATGCTAAAAACAAGTGGAAGAAAACAGAAGCTAGTATAGAAAGAAGAAAAGAAAGAAAGAAAACAAACAATAATAAAATAAAATGGAAAAGGAATACCTAAGGCTGTTTTGGACAGGGCCATTTGATGAACCATCTTGAATGAAACACCCATAAACTTATACAGCCATTAATTGGTTGTTCTTAACAAGAACAACCAATTAATGGACGTTTGGCTTCACAGACTCCAAATACTGGCCGAGAAAGAGTAAAGAGAAATTAGTTTTTTTTTAGAATCTTAGATTTAAGATTCGACAGTGTTAAGGGTGATTTGAGGGGAACCAACAGGATATTTGGGAAGAGGGGAGGAGGATGTTGCATGGTATAATTTTGGATTGATTTGGAATAGTTAGGGTTTTTGGCATGAATCTTGGTTTTGAAATTTGAGATTTTTGGTGGTGATTTGAAAGAAATAGATTAGAGATGTGGAAAGAGGAGGTGACGGGGGTTCTGGGGTGTTAATTTAGAGTGGATTGGAGGTGGTCCGCCGCTGTGATGCGATTTCCGGCCGGCGGACCACGGCGAAGACGGTGAGGAGTTTATGGCGGCTAGGGTTTCAGTTGGATTTGTGTGTTAGAGATGAGTGAAGGGGATTGGAATGGGGGGAGTAGGCTCGTTCGGACAATAATATAGTAATTGAGCAATACGTTCCGAGCCGTTGGATCAAATGAATCTAACGGCTGAGATGAGAGATGGGGCAAAACGACGTCGTTTCTTGGAGTTGGGGCTGGACCGGGTATCGCTAATTTGGGCCTGGGTGTGAGAACAGTTTTTGGGCTGATTTTGGCTTTCAATAGCCCAATTCAGAAATTAAGAAAACCCCTTTTTCAATTTACCTCCTTATTTTCCTTTCCTTTTCTTTTTCCTCTTTTTTAATTTAAAAATCTTAAATTAATCTAAATTATAAAATTAAACTAATTACCTAATCACAATATTTATAAAAATTACTCAATCCTAAATTAAAAGAGAAAAATCAATAATCTAAGAATTAAAAGGTAAAAATGTAAAATGGGCCATTTTTTGTGATTTTCATGTTAATAAAACAAATAATTAGCTAATTAATCCTAAAAATGTAAAAACAAAACTCTAAATGCAATGCATGGTATTTTTGGCATTTTCATGATTTTAATAAAAGATTAAATGTGCACAAAATGCAAACAATTAATAAAAATCCTACAAAATGGCAAATAATTAAAAAATATTTCTTGGATTTTATAGGAGTAATTTATATAGGGCAAAAATAACATGCTCACATAGATTAATAACAAAAATCAAACACATAAGAAAAATAAGAAGGAAATTATGGAATCAATATAGTATGAACAAAACTCACTCCAAAAGCTATTAAATCAAATCATGACAACAACAAAGTTGAAGAAACAAAGCTTTTTTTTACCCAAAATCAAAATTACTAGCCCGTACTTCTCCAAAACCACATGCAATAACTATATTTAAATGATAAAAAATTTTAAACAAAAGGCACACCCAAAATAACTCCAAATTTTGCATAAATGAAAAAGAGATAAAATATTGATACTTTTGTAAGCAAAATGGAGATAAACATTTGTGAGTCACCTAGGAAGGGATACTCGAGCCAGGCCAGTCAATAAGAACAGAGTTTAGGTAGCAGCAAAAAGTTCTTCTGGGTGATAGAAGCATTGTGATATACCCTATAGATTTTGGAAGATGCAATATATGTTGTTTTACTGATCCCCCTGCATTTTAGAATTGGAAAACAGAGAGAGATAGTAAACCCTCCTCATTTGCCCGGGCTTGGGACCGGCTGTGATGCAGTAGTGTAACTAAAACACAGACGAAGTTAAAAACTTGATTATTCCCTGGTAGGCTCGCTTCACAGAGTTGAATGAAAATCGTGGAAATATGTAACAAGCCTTTGTAAATATAGATTTTTCACTGATTGGTCCGTAAAATTTTCTTAATGAGCATTTTGATTGTATATTGCACATCAAAAAACTATATCAAAAGACTAAAAGTTTAGCAAGAATTTGAAGGTACACAAGCCAACTTATTTAGTGCTTACGAAATTGCAGAGAAATTATTTCAAGCCCCAAGAAAATCATTTGAAATAAATAATGTATGTTCAATCAAAGAATATAAACAAGAAAGATGTAGAGTTATAGGAGGACTTTTTGAATGATTTCATCATATACTATGTTATATGTAGACTGGTCATCATCATCCACCGTAGGTGGTCAGATTATTATTTTTATACGGCTTGAACTCTTTTGTCACGACCCCAAATACCCCAGTCGTGATGGCACCTATCACAATACTAGACAAGCCAACCCAACAAGTAATCACAGTGAATTCTTTTTTTAAAACCATTTTCTTAAACTGATTAAGTCTCGAATTTTCATAAGAAATATATAAATCACTGAAATGTGCGGAAAATAATTCAAAAATATACCAACACATCCCAACAATCTGGTGTCACAAGTCAAGAGCCTCTAAATACAACCCAATCTGATTGACTAATAAATAATAAGTCTAAAAATGCAAAAAACTAAGATAGGAAAAAGGAAAGTAGGGTTACGGACACCGTGCAACTACATTGCAGTCTCCGGACCCTCACTCTGGGCTCGGGCACCTGGATCTGCACACAAGGTGCATGGAGTAACGTGAGTACGCCAACTCAGTAAGTAACTAAAGTAAATAAGGTTTGAGTGTAGTGACGAGCAGATAAAAATCATATATGTAAGGGTATTCAACAAAATATCAAGTCAAACTCAATAGTTTAAAAGCCAGTTACTTTGTAAAACTTCAGTTTTAATTGAAATACTTGAAATCATTTACTTAGCAGTTTTCAACAGAGGCACATTATAAAAGAAGAATGAGATTCTGTAAAAATGTCATAAATGGGTCCCTCGGACAATGTATCACTCATAAATATAGCCTATCGGGCAAGCCTCTCAGTCACTTGTGACTCAGCTCTCGTCACATAATGTTCACACTCAACACTCTGGCTTAATAATGTCTCATAATATAAATAATCATAATAACCGTTGCGGCGTGCATCCCGATCCATAGTTTATAGTCGACTACACTCACTGGGGGTGTACAGACTCTGGAGGGACTCCTACAGCCCAAGCGTCATATCGTTGCGGCGCGCAGCCCGATCCAATATATATATCGTTGCGGCGTGCAGCCCGATCCATATAAGTATTGCTACAGCGTGTAGCCCGATCAATAATATATCCATATAATATTGCTGCGGCGTGCAGCCCGATCCATATTATATATATAATCCTCACCATTAAGTCCTCAACCTTTCTCAGTCATTAACCTCACCGCCACTCTGGCATAACAGTGGAAATCAGGGAACTCAGCCCAAACAATTTTCACATTTTAAGAAGTAGAGTGATAAAAACCAGATTTAAATAATAAATAGGTAAAACATGACTGAGGATATGCTTCCAAAAATAAATAGAGTGAGGAAAAATAGTAAAAATACCCCTAAGGGTCTCAACAGGTCATCACAAGGCCCCAAACATGGCATATGACCCCAAAATATAGTATCAATCTCTAAAATACGGAATATCATAGGATTTCAAATCAAATACAAGGCTTAATAGTCGCTATGGGACGGACCAAGTCACAATCCCTACCGGTGCACGCCCACACGCTCGTCACCTAGAATGTGTGTCACCTCATTTATCAAAACAATACGAAATAACGGTATTTTATACCCTCAGGTCCAAATTTACAATGGTTACTTACCTTAAACCGGATGAAATACTACTCTGCGGCGCCTTTCCCTCTCGCCTAGGCCTCAACTCGCGCCAAATTTATCTAAAATGAGAATCATAACATTAGAATATGATAAGGGAACGAAATCCATGCAAAAATAATCAAATTACACCAAAAATCCCGAAATTGGTCTAACCCGAACCTTGGGCCCATGTCTCGAAATTTGATTAAAATCCCATCAATGGAATCCTTATCCTCCAACGAGTTCATACATACCAAGAATACCAAAATCCGACCACAAATGGCCCCTCAAATCCCTAGATTAAGGTCTCAAGTTTCCAAGCCCTAACTCCCCAATTTTAGGCTACAAATCCCCCAAATTTCATGTTTAATTAGGTAGAAATCACAATAGGATCGAGTATTAAGTCCATAATTCTTACCTCCAAGAAGTTTTCTTTGATTTCCTCTTCAATCTTTCTCAAGAAGCTCCAAAACCGAGTCAAAAATGGTGAACTTAGGCCAAAAATTGCAAAAATGGCCTTTTAAAACATTCTGCCCAGCTATTAAATTTACTTAATTGCGATCGCGGGAATTTCATCGCGATCGCGAAGCAAAAACACCGCTGGCCCAATTTTTACCTTATGCGATCGCACAAATACCCTAGCGTTAACGAAGCTTAGCCGCCCGAAGCTACACAATCGTGAACCCCTCTTAGTGAACGAATAGAACAACTTCACCCCTAGACCCGAAACAGCCTACGCGATCGTGATCCCCTCTACGCGATCACGAAGAACAAAATACCTGCAACAAAATACCAGCGAAACATCTACTTTCCAAACATAAATTTGATTCGTTTAACCACCCGAAACTCACCCGAGGCCCTGGGGACCTCAACCAAACATGCCAACATGTCTCATAACCTTATTCAAACTTGTTCCAACCTTCGAAACGCTCAAAACAATATCAAAAGACCAAATTTACATCAGATACAAGCCTAAAAATTCCAAAAACTCATAAATTCTGCTTTTGAACTGAAATTTTGCACAAACATCACAAATGACACAATGGACCTACTCCAACTTCCAGAATTCCTTTACAACCCCTGTATCAAAATCTCACCTGTCAACCAGAAAATACCAAAATTCCAATTTCGCCAATTCAAGCCTAAATCTACTCCGGACCTCCAAAACACATTCTGATCACGCTCCTAAGTCCTAAATCACCTTCTGAAGCTATCCAAACCATCAGAATTCACATCCAAGCCTTTATTCACATAAGTCAACATCCGAATGACTTTTTCAACTTAAGCTTACTCAAAAGAGACTAAGTGTCTCAAACCTCACCAAAACCTGTTCGAACCCGAGCCAACCAACTCGATAACACATAATATAGCTGAACAAGACAATAAGAAGCAGAAATGGGGGAAACGGAGCGGTAACTCATGAACTGACCGGCCGGGTCGTTACATACTCCCCCTCTTAAACTAACGTTTATCCTCGAACGAGTAAAGAAACATACCTGAAGCCTCAAATAGGTGGGGATATCTGTTCCGCATCTCCTGCTCGGTCTCCTAGGTAGCCTCCTCCACGGGCGGAACTCTCCACTGCACTTTCACTGAAGCTATACCCTTGGACCTCAACTTTTGAACCTAACGCTCCAAAATAGCCACTGGCTCCACATCATGTCAAGTCATCATCTAACTGAACCGTACAAAAATCCAAAACATGAAAAAGAGCGCCAATATACTTTTGGAGCATAGAAACATGAAATACCTGGATGCACACTCGATAAAATGGGTGGCAAAGCAAGCTCTTAAGCCACCTCTCCAATCATCCGAAGCACCTCAAAAAGCCCAATGAATCGAGGACTCAATTTACCCTTCTTCTCAAATCTCATAACACCCTTCATGGGTGAAACCTTCAACAGAACCTTCTCACAAACCATGTAGGACACATCCCGAACCTTCCTGTCAGCATAACTCTTTTGTCTCGACTACGATGTACGAAGCCTCTCTTGAATCACCTTCACCTTGTCTAAAGCATCCTGTACCAAGCCTGTACCCAATAGCCTGGCTTTACCCGGCTCAAACCAACCGACCGGAGATCTACACCATCTCCCATACAAAGCCTCATATGGAGCCATCTGAATACTCGACTGATAGCTATTGTTATAAGCAAACTCTGTGAGCGGTAGAAACTGATCCCATGACCCTCCAAAATTAATGACACAAGCGCGCAACATGTCCTCCTTTATTTGAATAGTGTTCAGACTGCCTGTCCATCTGAAGATGAAAATATGTGCTCAACTTAACCTAAGTGCCCAACTCTCGCTGCACAGACCTCCAAAACTGTGAAGTAAACTGAGTGCCTCTATCCGAAATGATGGAAACTGGGACACCATGCAAACGAACAATCTCCCATATGTATATCTCTAGAAGGCGCTCCGAAGAATAAGTAGTACACACAGGAATGAAGTGCACAGACTTGGTCAGCCGATCCACAATCACCCAAATAGCATCGAACTTCTTGAAAGTCCGTAGGAGCCCAACTACAAATTCCATGGTGATCCGCTCCCACTTCCACTCTGGAATGTCCGTCTGCTGAAGCAAGCCACCCAGTCTCTGATGCTCATATTTCACCTGTTGACAATCGAGACACCGAGCTACAAATCCCACAATGTCCTTCTTCATTCTCCTCCACCAATAGTGCTGCCTCAGATACTGATACATCTTCGTGGCACCCAAATGAATGGAATACCGCGAGCTATGGGCCTCATCTATAATCAACTCCCGAAGCCCATCGACATTGGGCACACATATCCGACCCTGCATCCTCAATACTCTGTCATCACCAATAGTCACATCTCTGGCATCATCGTGCTAAACTCTGTCCTTTAGGACAAGTAAATGAGGATCATTATACTGGCGCTCTCTGATGCGATTAAATAAGGAAGACCGAGAAATCACACAAGCCAATACCCGACTGGGCTCCGAAATATCCAACCTTATGAACCGATTGGCCAAGGCCTGAACATCAACTGCAAGAGGTATCTCCCCAACTGGAATATACGCCAAGGTCCTCATACTCACCGCCTTCCTACTCAAGGCATCGGCCACCATATTGGCCTTCCCCAAATGGTACAAGATAGTGATATCATAATCCTTTAGCAACTCCAACCATCTCTGCTGCCTCAAATTGAGATCCTTCTGCTTGAACAAGTGCTGGAGGCTACGATGATCAGTAAACACCTCACAAGACACACCATACAAATTATGCCTCCAAATCTTCAACGCCTGAACAATGGTAGCCAACTCTAGATCATGAACGGGGTAGTTCTTCTCATAGGGCTTTAATTGACGAGATGCATAGGCAATAACTCTACCCTCCTGCATCAAAACACACCCAATACCGACTCTTGAAGTATCACAATACATGATATATGAACCTGAAGCTAATGGCAAAACTAACACTGGAGCTATGGTCAAGGCAGTCTTAAGCTTCTGAAAGCTCTCCTCACACTCATCCGACCATATGAAAGGTGCTCCCTTTTGAGTCAACTTGGTCAAGGGTGATGCTATAGATGAAAATACCTAAACAAACTGATGGTAATAACCCTCCAATCCAAGAAAACTGCGAATCTCTATGGCTGAGGACGGTCTGGGCCAACTCTGAACCACCTCTATCTTCTTTGGATCAACCTGAATACCCTCACTGGACACCACATGCCCCAAGAATGCCAATGAACTGGCCAAAACTCACACTTGGAGAAATTTGCATAAAGTTTCTCCTCCCTCAATCTCTGCAACACAACTCTCATGCTCTGCGTGCTCCTCCTGACTATGCGAGTATACCAGAATATCATTAATGAAAACTATGACAAACGAGTTGAGATAAGGTCGAAACACGCTGTTCATCAAATGCATGAATGTTGCTGAGGCATTGGTCAGCCCAAAAGACATCACTAAGAACTCATAATGACCATATCGTGTTCTGAAAAGATGTCTTAAGAATATTCAAGTCCCTGATCTTCAACTGGTAATAACCTGAATGGAGATCAATCTTGGAGGACACTCTCGCTCCTTGAAGCTGTTCAAACAAATCATCGATACGAGGCAAAGGATACTTGTTCTTGATTGTTACTTTGTTCAACTGCTTGTAGTCAATGCACATCCTCATTGTGCCATCCTTCTTCTTCACAAATAGAACATGCGCACCCCAAGGCGACACACTAGACCGAATAAATCCCTTATCAAGGAGTTCCTGGAGCTGCTCCTTCAACTCTTTCAACTATGTCAGTGTCGTACGATACGGTGGAATAGAAATGGGCTGAGTGCCCGGCACCAGATCAATACCAAAATCAATATCCCTATCCGGTGGCATACCCGACAGGTCTGCAGGAAAAACATCAGGAAAATCCCTCACAACAAGAACAGAATCAATACTAGGAGTCTCTGTACTGACATCCCTCATAAAGGCTAAGTATGAAAGACAACCCTTCCCAACCATCCGCTGGGCCTTTAGAAATGAAATCACCCTACTGGGGATAAAATCTATAGAACCTCGCCACTCAATCCGTGGCACACCTGGCATAGCCAACATCACTGTCTTAGCAGACATCCCAATATAGCACGACACAGAGATAGCCAATCCATGCCCAATATCACCTCAAAGTTCACCATACAGAGCAACAATAGGTCCACTCGAGTCTCCAGACCTCCAATAGTCACCACACATGATCGGTATACACGGTCCACAACTATAGTATCGCCCATCGGAGTAGATACACGAACAGATGAAATAAGAGACTCACGGGGCATATCCAGATACCGGGCAAAGTATGATAACATATATGAAAAAGTGGAACCAGGATCAAATAATATAGAGGCATCTCTGTGGCAGACTAAGACAATACCTATAATCACAACATCTGAAGCAACAACATCTGGTCTAGCTGGGAGTGCATAAAAACAAGCATGACCAATACCGAATCGTCCTCCCCCTATGGGGTAACCCCTAGCTGACTGACCCCCACCCCTAGCTACCTGAGCGGGTGGTGAAGTAATTTGAGCTGAAGTCAAGGGCTGACCCCTCTGCTGAGACGGACTCTCAAGAAGACGAGGATACTGCCTCCTTATATGCCAAAACTCTCCACACTCATAGCAACTCCACGTTGCTGGAGACGGGGACTGAGGCGAACCCCTATAACCGGGATGACTAGTAGATGCACCTGACATAGAAGAGCCCTAAACTGATGGAGCACGGGACGAAGTCTGGGCTGGAAGAGCACGGAGTGATGAATGGCCCTGATGAGATCTGTGAGAACCATGACCTTACGATGCCCCACGATAACCTGAGCGAGCTGACTGAGCATGCCTGAATGGACAGCCTCTACCGTGATGAAACTAACCCCTCGGAGGAGCACTACCAAAGCTACCAGATCCCCGAGGCCTCTTGGCCATCTTGGCCTCCCTCTCCTGGCGACGAACTGACTCAATCTCGCAGGCGATGTCAACAACCTCCTCAAAAGTAGCACCTGACACCCTCTCCCTAGTTATGAGAATCCGAAGTTGATATTTGAAGCCATCAACGAACCTCCTGATCCTCTCTCAATCTGTGGGAACCAACCATACCGCATGACGAGCTAACTTAGAGAACCTCATCTCATACTGTGTCATAGTCATATCTCCCTAATGCAACTGCTCGAACTGCCTGCGTAACTCCTCTCTACGAGACTATGGCACACTTCTCTAGAAAGAGAACGGAGAACTGCTTCCAAGAAAGGGGCCCTGCACCAATAGGACTATGCCTCTCATAAACCTCCCACCAAGTAAAGGCAACTCCAGAAAACTGAAAAGTAGTAAAAGCTACACCACTGGTCTCCAGAATACCCGTTGTACGAAGAATCCTCTAACATTTTTCCAAGAAACCCTGGGCATCCTCGCCCTCAATACCACTAAAAGTCGGAGGTTGAAGTCTACCAAATCTCTCCAATCGAC
Organism: Nicotiana tabacum; assembly: GCF_000715075.1. NCBI lineage: Eukaryota > Viridiplantae > Streptophyta > Magnoliopsida > Solanales > Solanaceae > Nicotiana > Nicotiana tabacum. The sequence continues at coordinate 105,943,019 of NC_134101.1, forward strand.
GTTGCTTGTCGTCGGGCATAACTGGTACCTCATACTCCTGAGCTGGTGCAACTGGCTGGGCTGGAGGTGCCCCCGGTGTTTGAAGTCCCTGCTCAGGTGTGTGAGAAACGGGTGTCTGAGTGCCTCCCCTGACTTGAGAAGTAGTTACAGCCATAGCAACTGAGACCGCCTGAGCTAGGCCAGTGCATACTGATAGAATCTGAGCTAGAGCCTCCTGAAGGCCCAAAATCACAATAGGCACAACCGGTGCCTGAGCTGGTGCTTGGAGCATCCACAACTGGGACCTGATCCTGAATTGGGGCGGCTGGTAGATCTACAGGTGCTGCCCTAGCTGTTGTACGGGCTACACCCCTTCCCCTACCGCGGCCTCGACCGCGTCCTCGGCTTCTAGTGGCCCCAATAGGTGGTACTAGTGGTCGTCCGTACTGATCGGTAGCACGTGTCCTCACTATCTGTAAAAGAATAGACTAATAGATATCTAGTACTAGAATCAACAAATTCGAACGACGGGAATTCAAGAATGAGAAGTTTTCCTAAAGGTTCTGCAACCTTCCCAGCATAAATACAGACATCTCCGTATCGATCCGCGAGACTCTTCTAAATCGGCTCATGACTCGCAAGACCTATGTAACCTAGGCTCTGATACCAACTTGTCACGACCCCAAATACCTCGGTCGTGATGGCACCTATCACAATACTAGGCAAGCCAACCCAACAAGTAACAACAGTGAATTTTTTTTTTAAAACCATTTTCTTAAACTGATTAAGTCTCGAATTTTCATAAAAAATATATAAATCACTGAAATGTGCGGAAAATAATTCAAAAATATACCAACACAACCCAACAATCCGGTGTCACAAGTCAAGAGCCTATAAATACAACCCAATCTGACGGACTAATACATAATAAGTCTAAAAATGCAGAAAACTAAGATAGGAAGGAGGAAAGCAGGGTTGCGGATGCCATGCAGCTACCTTGCAGTCACCGGTAAGCTCTGAAAATGATGGGGACCCTCACTCTGCCGCTCGGGCACCTGGATCTGCACACAAGGTGCAGAGAGTAACGTGAGTACGCCAACTTAGTAAGTAACTAAAGTAAATAAGGTCTGAGTGCAGGGACAAGCAGATAAAAATCATATATATAAGGGTATTCAACAGAATATCAAATCAAACTCTATAGTTTAAAGGCCAGTTACTTTGTAAAACTTCAGTTTGAATTGAAATATTTGAAATCATTTACTTAGCAGTTTTCAACAGAGTCTTATTATAAAAGAAGTGTGAGATTCAGTAAAATGTCATAAATGGGTCCAACCCGACCCCCGGGCCCACGTCTCGAAATTCGATAAAAATCACATCAATGGAATCCTTATCCTCCCACTAGTTCATGCATACCAAGAATACCAAAATCCGACCACAAATAGCCCCTCAAATCCCTAGATTAAGGTCTCAAGTTTTCAAGCCCTAACTCCCAAATTTTAGGCTTCAAATCACCCAAATTTCATGTTTAATTAGGTAGAAATCACAATAGGATCGAGTATTAAGTCCATAATTCTTACCTCCAAGAATTTCTCTTTAATTTCCTCTTCAATCTCTCTCAAGAAGCTCCAAAACCGAGTTAAAAATGGTGAACGTAGGCCAAAAATCGCGAAAATAGCCTTTTTAAACATTCTGCCCAACTATTAAATTTACTTAATCGCGATCGCGGGATTTCCATCGCGAAGCACAAACTCCGCTGGCCAAAAATTATTACCTTTCGCGATTGCATAAATACCCTCGCGTTCGCGAAGCTTAACCGCCCAAAGCCACGCGATCGCGAACCCCACTCTGCAAAAGCATAGAACAACTTCACCCCCAGCCCCGAAAAAGCCTACGCAATCGCGATCCCCTCTACGCGATCGCGAAGAACAAAATACCTGCAACAAAATACCAGCAAAACTGCTACTTTCCAAACATAAATTTGATCTGTTTAACCACCTGAAACTCACCCGAGGCCCTCGGGACCTCAACCAAACATGCCAACATGTCCCATAACCTCATTCAAACTTTTTCCAACCTTCGAAACGCTCAAAAAAACATCAAAACACCAAATTTACATTGGATTAAAGCCTAAGAATTCCAAAATCTCCCAAATTCCGCTTTCGATCAAAAAGTCTATCAAACCTCGTCCTAATGACCTGAAATTTTGCACACACATCACAAATGACACAACGGACCTACTTCAACTTTTGGAATTCCATTCTAACCCCTATATCAAAATCTCACCTATCAACCGGAAAATGCCAAAATTCCAATTTCGTCATTTCAAGCCTAAATCTACTTCGGACTTCCAAAACACATTCTGATCACGCTCCTAAGTCCCAAATCACCTCCCGAAGCTATCTAAACCATCAGAATTCAGATCTGAGCCCTTCTTCACATAAGTCAACATCCGGTTGACTTTTCCAACTTAAGCTTACTCAAAAGAGACTACGTGTCTCAAACCTCACCAAAACCTCTCTAAACCCGAGCCAACCAACCCAATAACATATAATACAGCTGAACAAGACAATAAGAAGAAGAAATATGGGAAACGGAGCGGTAACTCATGAAACGACCGGCGGGGTCGTTACATCTTTGCTCTCGATAAAGCAATATATAGTTGGCCGTGAGAAAACACTGGCTCATGTAAATAAATACCAAAATAATCTAATATTTGTCCTTGTGCTTTATTTATCATCATTGCAAAACACAAACGTACCGTAAATTGTGTTCTTTTAAATGGAATAGGTAACTTCTCATCATTTGGAGATAACAACGGTATTCTAGGAATAAATACATGTGTGTTTTTTAAATCACCGCTCAGAATTTTAGCACTTATAACACAACTCTTAAAATCACGGCATATCAGTCATGTACCATTGCAAAGACCTTCACAAGGATTTACATTTTGCAACAACATAATGGGACAATTTCCTTCAAGATTAATTTGTAAGGAGGCAAACCATCGGGGTTTAATGAATGTAGAAAATCCTCAAACTAGCTTTGATCATTTGGTTCAACAGTTTCATCCATTGCAATAAATGTCTTGGTATCTTTAGGAAATTGAGCTATAAGTCTATCATTTATTTCATCAACAAAGTCATTTTTTGTCGTCAAAATAACACGAGAAGTTAAAAAGGAAGAATCGTGAAAAGATGTATGCCAATCAGGATATATTATGTTGAATAAAAGATCGAGTGACTCATTTTCAGTAATATAAGGAACAATGAAAGACCTCAGAATTTCTATTTTACCATCCATGTTTGTCTTTTATTTTCCATTTCCAATTCGCATCAAATATTCACAGAAAGAAGGATCAGTTTTCGCACGCATATTCTCTGATAAACGAAGTTTTTCAAGTTCATTCCATATTTTGGAGTTCAGTATACTTTGCCAAATGAAGTCTCCCTTTTTTCCACTTCGATCCATAGGAAGAGTTTGTCTAAAATCTCCTCCAAATACAACAACTTTTCCACCAAAAAGTACATTTGTGTCTGTTATATCTTTCAAAAGAGAATCTAAAGATTCAATCATGTTTTTCTTAACCATGGATACTTCATCCCACACAATTAATTTTGCATCGTGGATCAAAGACTCCAATGAGCTTTGCTTAATGATATTGCAAGAAAACTTTTCATCAATATTAATTGGAAATTTAAAAGATGAATGAACTCTTCATCCTCCAAGAAGGATCGAAGCTGCAACTTCGGAAGTTGTTGTTGCTAATGCCACAAATCCTTTAGAGCTCACAGTTTCTAATAAGTCACAATATAAGAATGTCTTACCACTTCCTCCATGACCATCAATAAAAAATGCTCCTGATTTGTTAGCAAATACTCTCTGAAGGATTACGTCGTATGCCATTTTCTGTTCTATATTTAATTTTCTATGCAACAGTAAATCTTCATCACTCACAATGATGTTTCTTTCGAAATATACTTCCTTCGCTTCATTTGCCATCTTTGAAGATGTGATAGTTTCTGAAACAAGGTTGAACTCATTAATATCACGACCCAAGGAATGTAATGTAACGACCCGGCCGGTCGTTTCATTAGTTACCGCTCCGTTTCCCCCATTTCTGCTTCTTTATGCTTTATTCATCTATGTTATATGGTATCAAGTTAGTCGGTTCAAATCCGAAATTGTTTTGGTACGGTTTGAGATACTTAGTCTCTTTTGAGTAAGCTTAAGTTGGAAAAGTCAACCGGATGTTGACTAATGTGAAAAGGTCTCGGATGTGAATTATGATGGTTCAGATAGCTTCGAAAGATGATTTGGTACTTAGGAGAATTATTGGAATGGGTTTTGGAGGTCCGGAGTAGATTTAGGCTTGAATTGGTGAAATTGGAATCGTGACGTTTCCCGATTGATAGGTGATATTTTGATATAGAGGCCAGAATGGAATTTCGGAAGTTGGAGTAGGTCCGTTGTGTAATTTTTGACGTGTGTGAAAAATTTAAGGGTCATTCGGACGAGGTTTGATAGACTTTTTGATCGAAAGCGGAATTTGGAAATTTTTGGAATTCTTAGGCTTGAATTCGATGTCAATTTGGTGTTTTAGTGTTGTTTTGAGCGTTCCGAAGGTTGGAACAAGTTTGAATGAGGTTATGAGACATGTTGGCATGTTTGGTTGAGGTCCTGAGGGCCTCGGGTGAGTTTCAGGTGGTTAAACAGATCAAATTTATGTTTAGAAAAGTTGCAGAAAATCTGTTGTTGGTGTTGCAGATATTTGGTCTTCGCGTTCGCGAGTGGGCTCTCGCGTTCGCGAAAGGTTAGCGTGTGAGGCAGGAAGTTTGGCCTTCGTGTTTTGGGGGTCCCGTGTTCGCAAAGGGTTAGGATCAATGTTCATTGCGTTCGCGATGCTTTTGTCGCGTTCGCGTAGAGTAAAGGTGAGCAGCTGGGTCCAGGTCCAATTGTGCTTCGCATTCGCGAGCTAGGTGTCGCGCTCGCGATGGGTTGAGGAGCTGAAGCTTCACGTTTGCATACAGGGTGTCGCGTTCGCGATGAAGGATTAAGTGGTCAACGAAACTTGTACTTAGCGAACGCGAGGCGTTGACCGCGTTCACGAAGAACGGATTTCAAGTGCTGGGCAGAATGTTTACAAGACCACTTTCGCAATTTTGAGTCTAAATTTCACCATTGTTGAGCGATTTTGGAGCTTTTTGAGAAGGATTGAAGAGGGAATCACAGGGAAACGCTTGGAGGTAAGATTTATGGACTTAATACTCGATCCTATTGTGATTTCTACTTAATTAAACATGGAATTTGTGGGATCTAAAGCCTAAAATTGGGGAGTTAGGGCTTGGAATTTGAGACTCTGTGTCACGACCCTAAACCCGGACCCGATCGTGATGGTGCCTCTCGTGAAGACAAGGCCAGCCGACACTTACCCATTTCAGTTTTAAGAAGTTAACAATGAGAATTAACTCTAAAACATGATAATTAATCCAACATTTAAGCAGTCATCAATACAAATATGTGGAAGAACAACCCAACACAGCCCGATACCGGGGAGTCACAAGTAACGAGCATCTACTAAGGTCTAAAATACAACAGAATTTCTGTAAATGTACTAAATACGGTCTAATAACATCAAAGGGAGAAAAGCAGTGCTGCAGACGTCGGGCAGCTACCTTGCTAAACTCCAAAGACTCTGCCTCTAATCAACCAATACCCACTACCGGGTGCAAAAATACCTGAATCTGCACACAAGGTGCAGGGAGAAAAGTGAGTACTCCAATTCAGTGAGTAATAATCATAACTAAAGACTGAGGGATAGGAAATTATGAAAGTACATCAACATGTTGTATAGAAGTAGTACAAAACTAGTAAGAAAGCAATGAAGTTGTGAAATCTCTTAAAGCATCTTAGCTCAGTTTAAACTTCTTTAAAAATGACTTTTAAATAGTTAAGCAATTGAATGCAAAGCAATTAGAACAGATAAGCACAGAAAATCCGCCCCTCGGGCACAAATAGGCAATTAAACAGGTAAATGACAGACAAATTAGACGGTAAGTACATAATAGATTGCCCTCTGGCACAATGTCAACAATACCAGCCCCGCGGGATATATCTCACATCACAATGGGTAACCGCGCTCACTAGGGGTTCAGACTCCTGGAGGGGCCCCTTATGGCCCAAGCGCAATATGAAGCCATCTCGTGGCATCATCACTAGGCTCTCGGCCTCATATCAATCAAGCCACCTCGTGGCATACATACCTCAGGCCCTCGACCTCATAATGAATATTAAATATTCTCTCAAAACATAGGCCCTCGGCCTCACTCAGTCAAAATCCTCACAAGCTACTCGGGCAATTGTAAAACATGATTCTCAGCCCAAATTATCATTTAAAAGATCATTTAAGTGTTAAAACAGAGTAAACATGGCTGAGTACAAAAAAATGAAATATAACATGACTGAGTTCAAGTATAAAGTCAAAATAGTGAGGAAATATCAATAAAAGTCACCTAAGGATTCAAATAGTTGGCACTCAGCCCAAATAATGATGATAGCAAATAGATTTAAGTCAAATACGCGGTAAAATAGTCACTCGGTACGGACTAAGTCACAATCCCCAATAGTGCACGACCCCGCGCTTATCATCTAGCATGTGTGTCAATTCAATATAGCACAACGATGTGCAATCTGGGGTTTCATACCCTTAGAACATCATTTATAATCATTACTCACCTTAATCCGGTCAAATCTCTAGCTCGCGACGCCTTTGCCCCTCGAATCGGCCTCCACTCTCGTCAAATCTATCCAAAATCAGAATCACTGCGTCAAAATATGCTAAGGGAATGAAGCCCAAGCGAAAATAATCAATTTACAACACAAATTCCGAAATTACCAAAACCCAACCCCCGGGCCCACGTCTTGGAATTCGATAATTTTTGCATCAATAGATTCCTTATCTCCCCATGAGTTCATACATATCAAAAGTTCTGAAATCTGACCTCAAATGGTCCTTCAAATCCTCAATCAAAGGTTTAAGTTTCCAAGCCCTAGTTTCCCCAAACTTTGATCCTTAAATTCCATAAATTACAAGCCTAATCCATGAAATAATACCATGGAAACAAGTTTTAGGTCCAAATTCCTTACCTCAATGAAGTTCCCCTGAAATCCCTTTTCAAAATCGTCCAAAATGCTCTAAAGCCAAATTAGAAATGGTGAAAATAGCTCAAAAATTTATACCTTCTGCCTAGTGCATTTTCGCATCTACAGCCATATACCTGCTTCTGCGGTACTGTATTTGCGGTCTTTGAACCGCTTCTGTGGAAATCACTTAAATGGCCAACTCCCCATCTTCAATCAACACTCCGCACCTGCACCTTCGCAGGTGCGGTCCCACAACTGCATCTACGGTTCCTGCCATCTTCACAGCTTCCGCTTCTGCAACCGCTTTTCCGCACATGTCGCACCTGCGGCCCAATCCGCAGGTGCGGAAATATCAGAAGCAGCAAAAATCTGCAATTTCACCAAGTCTCAAACTCCTCCGTCAACCATCTGAAATCACCCCAAGGCCCCCGGGACCTCAACCAAAAGCACAAACATATCCCACAATCTTCGGAACTTCCAGCCTTCGGAACGCTCAAAACAACATCGAAACACCAAATTCGCATCGGATTCAAGTCTAAAATTTCCAAAATCTTTCGAATTCCGCTTTTGATAAAAAACCCAATCAAACCACGTCCGAATGACCTAAAATTTTGCGCGCACATCCCAAATGTCATAGCAAAACTACTGCAACTTTCGGAATTCCATTTTGACCTCTATATCAAAATCTCACCTATCAATCGAAAAACGCCAAAATCTCAATTTCGCCAATTCAAGCCAAAACCTTCCACGGACTTCCAAAATGCATTCCGATCATGCTCCTAAGTCCCAAATCACCTCACGGAGCTATCCAAATCATAAAAATTCTGATCCGCGATCATATACCAACAAGTCGAATCTTGGTCAAACCTTTCAAATTTCAAGCTTCAAACTGAGAACTGTTCTTCCAAATTCATTCCGATTACCCTGAAAACCAACGATTTACATAAGTCATAATACATCACACGGGGCAAGTCATGCCCGAGAAGTGGCGAGCAAAGTGCAAAAGCTCAAAACAATCGGTCGGGTCGTTACATCCTCCTCTACTTAAACATACGTTCGTCCGCGAACGTGCCCAGAGTTGTCCTGAAAACCATCAAATCGCTGTGTAACCTTACCATGCATATACTCGGGGGTAATCCCATGTCACCCTATCTCATATAGGTTCGACAACACAATGTAACTGAAATTTCACAATCCAACCTAGCCCATAAACCTTAGAACCACATTTCCACTTTCAAAATCATCCACCAGATCAGAATCTCACATCTATACTCTGAATAATCCCGAACAAGCTGTAATAACCCATACCTGCAACCTCAGTTGCAATTACATGATATACCACATAACTCAAACACTTGTAGCGATAACTTCTAATCACAACAGCTGCACACAACAATCGAATACCGATAGAAAACCTCTTATCAACTAAAGTCTCATCCCAACACTTCCATATACTGCCAATGATAAATGAAATATGCAATAAACTGTAACCAATTCTCATATCAACCCTTCAAGAAGCCACTTCTCCTTTGGCAAGGACCATAGCAAATTTCAGAACCAAACTCGATGTTAGCCTTCCCACACGCTAAAACTAAATCCGTTTGTATTCATTCTAGATCCGAATGATCTCATCTAATCCAACACAACTACTCTGGCGACATGACACCTCTATATAGACTAAAGCCACAACTTGCGCAATCCACGCACTAATAAGCAACAATCCGAATATACTCAAATCATGGAAATGACTCAAATGAAAGAGTTGTACTGCAAGCTCCCTAGTACCATCTCAACACAATGCTGAGAACCCGACACACGTCGTAGAAACGGAACACATGAATCCAATCCGCAGGATCATACCTCCAAATAGCTTCGCTCCAATGCGCGACCTCATCCAAACACTAGTCCACATGACACACCTCAAGTCACTATGCTTAAAATCGATAACCATGCGCAATATGATGTCTAAAACCAAAGCAATCATCATAACCGTTGCGAAGCAATTGACATAACATTACACAACCCGAAAGGACATAACCGATATGCCATCCGCCGAGCAATACCCAATACTCTTCTCACTCGAATTCCACTACGAAACTCTAATAGAACCGCACCACATGTGCCTATAAACAACAAATTCCAACACCTTGCAACACATAAAGGTAACGTATAGATCCTCTCATAATACTAATGGCTCAATAACAATTGAATCAACACATCCCTCACCAATGGCAACTCGAAGTCAACAAAGCCGTCTCGATGCAGAACATACATCCATATAGGTCTACCAATGAACCCTTATCAAGATGTTCCTTAAGCTGATCCTTCAACTCCTTTAACCACGATGGTGCCATACGCCACGGTGCCCGGAACCAAATCAATACCAAAATCAACAACCCCGTCCGACGACATGTCCGGTCACAAGAAACACATCCGAACAGTCCCTCATCACCGGAACTGAATCAATGGTAGGAGTCTCTGCACTGACATCCATCAAGAAGGCCAAATAGGTAAGACAACCCTTCCCAGCCCTCCGCTGGGTCTTCGAAATATAAAAATGCCCTACTAAAAACATAATTCGTCGAACCTCTCCACTCAATCCGTGGCATTCCCGGCATAGCCAATAGCCCTGCCTTAGCGCAATAGTCCAGAATAATACGACATGGAGACAACCAGTCTGCACCTAATATTACATCATAATCTAACCTACCAAGCAGCAAAAGATTCACTCGGGTCTCCAAACCTCGATAGTCACTATACAATGCCGATACACACGTCCCACAACCACAACATAACCTGTTTATGAGAACTTCCCATCTACAAATCCATATATCACACGAATCACTATACCTGATCCCAATTCCATCGTCCGAATATACAATACACCTCTAATACCAATCATTCCACGAGAGGTACTCTTACAGTTCTTCTGTGCCACCAAGCAACTAGAATATCAGCAGTCTATCTAACACGAGAGTGACACAATACTACCGAAGTACCATCAACTTAATCACCCAACTAGCAATATAATTTCCTTATTCATCTGAAGATCATTTCCCTAATTATCTGAAGCTCGTTTCTGTAATTATCTAAAGTTCATTTCTCTAATTATTTGAAGCTGTCTGTGCTGCCTAAGAATTGTGACCTTCCCTTCAGACCTGATCTGTGACCTTACACATGCAAATCTAAGTCTTAAACAACATACCGCATATACCATACCATCCTAAGGTAAACATGAGAACTTCATATCTATTCTGAGCCACACGCAACTACGTACTCAACTAGCCAAGAACTTTTCCATTGGACCTCATCTGGGAGAAAATCACTATACATCCCATGCTACTCATGCCCGTGGAAAAATATACACCTTTAATCGTGGTAGAATCATCAAGAACTTTCCGAATTCTATTTGCACAAAACTAAACTGTCAGGACTAAAACCTTCTAACTCAACCAAGCTACGTAGGCCGCTAAAAAACTAAGAGAATTGCCATGAAACACCTATAGAAACCCATTACCTCGTAATCACCCAAGGACTAATCATATCTTTATCATGCCGATCCGGCCTACTACCAAGCTATCCTATTGATCCTAGTTCCTTCCGATTTACCTTCAGCTTGATACTCCTTCTTGCTATAACACCACAATTCCTCAATCCAGACTCACCACAAAAGACCCAAGCATAAAACCACACCGTCTAAGACTCATAAGCCGTGGATTACTCTCTTAAATATTCCCAAAAACACCACATTCAAAATACATACCCTGAAGAGATTTCCATGTAGATTCAAAGCCATTACCTCAAACTTCTGATACTGATACATAGAATCCCATAATGATATAGAAATACCACGAGTCTTGACACCCTCCAATGCAAACTTCAGTTTCTAGCCAAAAATACAACTCAAAAATTTCCACTTATTACATGAAAAATCTTGAACCCCTTAGAACCATTCCTGAGAGTCATTCACTCTACTCAAACTGCAATCAGCCTGACCACACGAACTGAACAACCCATGCCTCATTAGCACTCCGACACCGCAGAGTGTAACCTCATCCTAAAACAACCGAGCAACTTCCTGCTCTATGCACCAAGCATCCTTTGCCAATAACAACTCCCGACATTCCGTGATTCAGACAAACATCTATAAAGCATTCTATAACCTTTGTCAAGAATTTTCCTTTACTCGAGCCATCTTCGGTCTCAATCTCCATAGGCCATAATTGTTTCTCCCGTACGCCTCAAATTGGAACCAACATAGCACATAACCGTGCAATCAACTAATCAATAGCAGACTCCCCCACTTGTCTCAAAGCCATAGATCAAAACACAATCAATAACTCATAACACATATACTCTATTGCTGCCATAGTGAGATTAAACTCGATCCTTCATAAGTTCGTGAAACACAGACCATCTAGTACTTTAACTCTTATGCAAATCTCGCATTCACTCCCGTAACAGTTAAACCCACTCTCTTAAGTGACCCAAATTTAAATTGCAACACGTATATTTTACTTGTAAATGAGATCTTTTAACGGACAACATAAGGATCGCACAACTTCAAAACACTCTGCAGGAGATAACCCACTTGCTTCACCTCAAACCAACATTTCTGTATACCTTCTACCGTCAGAAACATTATGCAGTCACTTAATCTTCCTGAGTCTGAACTTATACTGCAACATAAAATTTACTTCACTCCCAACTAGGAAGCATGAAAGGATTCTTCACACACCCATAACTCGGGGTTATACCTCAAATCAAGATGGAAATCAAGCACCCAATAGTTCTTCTATCCCCCAGCAGACCCTTCTCGTCGCTTCCAAATCATATGAATACATCTCGCAGTCATAACGTACTCATCGCATAGCCATCCAGCCATCACTTCTACTAATAGGGGCACTATCTAACATATAAGTTCAAAAACACGGGCTTACACAATCAGCACCTCGGTGCTCAACCTATAGGTAAAAATCTGGCCTCGAGTCCTCCAGACTGGCCCAACATTAAACACACAAAGATCACATCTCACCCCTCGATCAGGGAATCACAAGCCATCGATGCATATCTGATACTGAGTGCTCATGCGCGCATACGAACGCGTGGAAGGAATTCAAAGAGTTACTTTTCAAGCTGAATCAAGGACGTACGATAAGAATTCAAGAATGTGAAGTTTTTCCTAAAGGTTCTGCAGCCTCCCAAGGATAAGTATAGACGTCTCTGTACCGATCCGCGAGACTCTACTAAACCTGCTCAAGACTCGTGAGACCTATGTAACCTAGGCTCTGATACCAACTTGTCACAACCCTAAACCCAGACCCGGTCATGATGGCGCCTCTCGTGAAGACAAGACCAACCGACACTTACCCATTTCAGTTTTAAGTAGTTAATAATGAGAATTAAGTCTAAAACATGATAATTAATCCAACATTTAAGTAGTCATCAGTACAAATATGCGGAAGAACAACCCAACACAGCCCGATACCGGGGTGTCGCAAGTCACAAACATCTACTAAGGTCTAAAATGCAATGGAATTTCTGTAAATGTACTAAATACAGTCTAATAACATCAAAGGGATAAAAGTAGTGTTGCGGACGTCGGGCAACTACTTTGCTAAACTCAAAAAGACTCTACCTCTGATCAACCGATACCTGCTACCAGGTACAGAAATACCTGAATCTGCACACAAGGTGTAGGGAGTAAAGTGAGAACTCCAACTCAGTGAGTAATAATCATAACTAAAGACTGAGTGATATAAAATCACGAAAAGTACATCAACATGCTATATAGAAGTAGTACAAAACCAGTAAGAAAGCAATGAAGCTGTGAAATCTCTTAAAGTATCTTAGCTCAGTTTAAACTTCTTTAAAAATGAGTTTTCAACAGTTAAGCAATTGAGTGCAAAGCAATTATAATAGATAAGCACAGAAAATCCGCCCCTTGGGCACAAATACACAATTAAATAGGTAATTGACAGACAAATAAGACACGTATGGACATAAATGATTGCCCCTCAGGCACAATGTCAACAATACCAGCCCCTCGGGCTATATCTCACATCACAATGGGTACCCAAGCTCATTGGCGGTGTGCAGACTCCTGGAGGGGACCTTTACGGCCCAAGCGCAATATAAAGCCATCTCGTGGCATCATCACTAGGCTCTCGGCCTCATATGAACCAATCCACCTCGTGGCGTACATACCTCAAGCCCTCGGCCTTATAATCAATATCAAATGTTTTCTCACAACATAGGCTCTCGGCCTCACTCAGTCAAAATCCTCACAAGACACTCGGGCAATAGTAAAACATGATTCTCAGCACAAAATATCATTTAAAACATCATTTAAGTGTTAAAACTAAGTAAACATGGTTGAGTACAAAAACAGTGAAATATAACATGACTGAGTTCAAGTATATAGTCAAAATAGTGAGGAAATATCAATAAAAGTCACCTAAGGGTTCAAATAGTTGGCACGAAGCCCAAATATGGCATTCAGCCCAAATAATGATGATAACAAATAGATTTCAGTCAAATATGCGGTAAAATAGTCATTCGGGGCGAACTAAGTAACAATCCCGAATAGTGCACGACCCCACGCTCATCATCTAGCGTGTGCATCACTTCAATATAGCACAACAATGTGAAATCCGGGGTTTCATACCCTCAGAACATCATTTCCAATCATTACTCACCTCAATCCGGTTAAATCTCTAGCTTGCGACGCCTTTGGCCCTCGAATCGGCCTCCACTCGCGTCGAATCTATCCAAAATCAGAGTCACGACGTCAAAATATACTGAGGGAACAAAGCCCAAGCGAAAATAATCAATTTACAACACAAATCCTAAAATTACTAAAACCCGACCCCGGGCCCACATCTTGGAATTCGATAATTCTTACATCAATAGATTCCTTATCTCCCCATGAGTTCATACATATCAAAAGTTCTAAAATCCAACCTCAAATGGTCCTTCAAATCCTCAATCAAAGGTCTAAGTTTCAAAACCCTAGTTTCCCCAAACTTTGATCCTTAATTTCCATAAATTACAAGCCTAATCCATGAAATAATACCATGGAAACGAGTTTTAGGTCCAAAATTCTTACCTTAATGAAGTTCCCCTAAAATCCCTCTTCAAAATCGTCCAAAATGCTTCCAAGCTGAATTAGAAATGGTGAAAATAGCTCAAAATTGCGAAGGACACAATTTATACCTTCTGCCCATGCATTTTTGCATCTGCGGCCATATACCCGCTTCAGCGGTACTGCATTTACGATCCTTGAACCGCTTCTGCGGAAATCACTTAAATGGCCAACTCTACATATGCGGTCAACACTCCGCACCTGCGCCTTCGAAGGTGCGGTCCCACATCTGCATCTGCGGTTCCTACAATCTTCCCAGCTTCCACTTCTACAACCACTTTTCCGCACATGCAGCATCTCACCTGCGGTCCCCAATCCGCATGTGCGAAAATACCAAAAGTATCAAAAATCTGCAATTTCTCCAAGTCTCAAACTCCTCCATCAACCATCCGAAATCACCCCGAGGCCTCTGGGACCTCAACAAAAAGCACATTCATATCCCATAACCTTATTCAAACTTGTTCCAACCTTCGGAACGCTCAAAACAACATCAAAACACCAAATTCGCATCAGATTCAAGTCTAAAATTTCAAAAATCTTCCGAATTCCGCTTTTGATAAAAAACCCAACCAAACCACGTCTGAATGACCTGAAATTTTGCACACACATCCCAAATGTCACAAAGGAACTACTGCAACTTCCGAAAATCCATTCCGACCTCTATATCAAAATCTCATCTATCAACCGAAAATGCCGAAATCTCAATTTCGCCAATTCAAGCCAAAACCTTCCACGGACTTCCAAAATGCATTCCGATCACGCTCCTAAGTCTCGAATAACCTAACAGAGCTTACCAAATCATAAAAATGTCAATCTGCAATCATATACCAACAAGTCAAATCTTGGTCAAACCTTTCAAATTTCAGGCTTCAATCTGAGAACTGTTTTTCCAAATTCATTCTGATTACCCTGAAAATCAAAACCAACAATTTACATAAGTCATAATACAACACACAGGGCAAGTCATGCCCGAGAACTGCCGAGAAAAGTGCAAAAGCTCAAAACGACAAGTCGGGTCGTTACACTTTGATTTGATGATTTGAGGAGTCATTGGTGGTCGAATTTTGATGTATTTGATATGTATGAACTCAGGAGAGTGTAAAGATTATAGTTTTACAATTTTTATAAGAATCCGAGACGTGGGCCTAAGGGTCGGGTTTGGCCAATTTTTGGATTTTTAATGTAAATTGGTTATTTTCGAGTGGGCTTTGTTTCCTTAGCATATTTTGATAGTATAAATATATTTTTGGATAGATTTGGAGCATACAGAGGCCGATTCGAGGGGCAAAGGCATCGCGAGCTAGAGTTTGGACCGAATAGAGGTAAGTAATGATTGTAAATGCTATGTTGAGGTTATGAAATCCCGGATTTTACATCATTGTGCTACTTTGAGGTGATGCACATGCTAGATGACGAGCATGAGGTCGTACACCATTGGGTATTGTGACTTAGTACGTCCCGTATGATTGTTAAATCATGTATTTGATTGAAAACTATTTGCTATCATTGTGTTTTGGAAAGTATTATCATGTTTTGGGCTGAATGCCATATTTGGGCCTCGTGCCAACTGTTTTGGACCCTTAGGGGATTTTCACTACTATTCCTCACTATTTTGACTTCATATCTGTACTCAGTCATGCTGTATTCTATTATTTTCATAAATCAGCCATATTTACTCAGTTTTAACATTTTAAATGATATTTTGGGCTAAGCATCATGTTTTACTGTGCCCGAGTGGCTTGAGAGATTTCTGACTGAGTAAGGCTGAGGGCCTGTGTTGTGAGTATATTATGGGATCGAGCGGCTCGCCACAGCAGTGTGTACTGATTTATGATTTGGAGGTCGAGGGCCTAATTTGTTATGCCACGAGATGGCTTGTTATGAGGCTGAGGGCCAGGTTGATTATGCTACAAGATGGCTTATTATAGCGCTTGGGCTGTAGGAGCCCCTCCGGAGTTTGCACACCCCAGTGAGCGCGGGTACCTAGTGTGAGATGTGATATTGCCTGAGGGGCTGTTGTTGTTTCATGTTATTGCTTGAGGGGCTGATACGAGTGATTGTGAGGTAGCCCGAGGGGCTGGTTCTATTGGTATTTTGCTTGAGGGGCTGATTTATGTTTCTATCCTTTTTCTCCCTGTTTTCATCACTCGTTTGAATTACTGAAAGATATTTTAAAGAGATTTTTACTGAACTAAGGTGTTTTTACGAGCTTTTACAGAACTACTACATTGTATTGGATTTATACTATTTTGTTGTAGCATTTTGCTGTGGTTTACGTGTTTTCTTACTGCTCAGTTGCCTTTACTTTTATTACTTACTGAGTTGGCATACTCACATTATTCCTTGCACCCTGTGTGCAGATCCAAGAGCCTCGAGTCACGCTAGCGAGTGTTGATTTTCCTTCCAGCAGGCTAGTTCGGAGTTAACTAGGTAGCTGCTCGACGTTCACAGCCAGTACTTCTCCTTCCTATCTTTATATCACTTTGTACTAGCTTTGTATCAGACTATGTTGTCGTTTCATACTCTTAGATGAATTGTAGATGCTCAGGACTGGTGACACCCCGATGTCGGGCTGTGTTTGTTTCCGCACTATTCTATTCTACTTTATATTTTGGGATTTCTAGATTATTAATGACTTAAAATGGATTATTATAGTTGTTTTGGTTAGTTTAGGGTGTGTGTCGGCTGGCCTAGTTTCGTGATAGGCGCCATCGCGACCGGATCTGTTTTAGGGTCATGACATGTAATATATCATTGATGTGATTTAAGAGAGCAAGGTGGATACCTTTTGCCATTATATTGGGTAGATTCTTAAAGTCTTCGGACATTGAATCTTCAAATTGTTTCCACAGTTCCCTTGGATTGTCAGGGATGTAATGTACTAATATTGTAGCAAATAAATGTCTTAAACTATAAGGCATTTGATAACATGCAGCCTCTGACATACATTCGACTAAGCTATTGTCACAGTGCAACAACCCTCTTCTTTCCGCAGATTCTCTATATGTGTCACAACATATCCCGTTTACTCTCAAAAAAGATCTTCGTATGATTTTGGTGCTCTTACATTGTGATGACCCGGCCGGTCATCTCAAGAATTAATGCCTTGATTCCCTATTAACTGCTTTCCCCAAGTTTATTTCTGCTAATGTGATTTGCCGGGATGTTCGGTTTTGAGTTTCGAGGAGTTTTTGGACATTTAGTCCCTAAATAAGAGCTTAAGTGTTGGAAAGTTGACCGTAGCTGGAACAGTGTGACGACGACCTCAAAATAGAAATCTGATGGTTATGTTAGCTCCGTTGGGTGATCTTGGGGTTAGGAGGATGTTCGGATTGTGTTTTGGAGGTCCGTAGTTAATTTAGGCTTGAAATGTCGAAAGTTGAATTTTGGAAGTTTCCGGTTCGATAATGAGATTTTGATCTGAGGGTCGGAGTGGAATTCCGAGAGTTGTAGTAGTTTCGTTATGTCATGTGGGATGTGTGTGCAAAATTTTAGGTCATTCAGACATGTTTTGGTTGGGTTTTTGATCGAAAACGGAATTCGGAAGATTTTTGAAACTTAGGCTTGAATCCGATGTGTTTTGGTTGCTTTGATGTTGTTTGAAGTGTTTTGAAGATTTGTACAATTTCGAATAAGGTTTTAGGATATGTTGATCCCTTTGGTTGAGGTCCTGGGGGCCTCGGGATGAATTCGGATGGTTAACGGAGAAAATTTTGGAGTTGAAATTGTGCAGCAGCTGGCCTTCTGGTATTTTCGCATCTGCGGTTTGGGGACCGCAAATGCGGAGCCGCAGAAGTGGCTAAGGAGCCGCAGAAGCGAAAATTGATCATCTCTCCAGGAACCGCAGATGCGGTATATTTTCCGCAGAAGCAGTACCGCACCAGCGGGTAAAGGGCCGCAGATGCGGAATCTATCCTTAAGTGGGAAGTCGCAGATGTGACATTGGTTCCGAGAAGCGGGACCGCAGATGCGGAAATTGTTGGGCATTATTTTAAAAGGGGTTCCGCGACTTGAGAGTTTATTTCCACCATTTCTAATCATTTTTGAAGCTTTTAAGAGTGATTTTTGAGGAAAACAAAGGGGAATCTCTTGGAGGTAACATCCTTGACTTCATAACTCGTTTTTATGTGATTAAAAACCTAATTAGTGGTGAGAAATTTGGGGAAAATGGGTAATTAGGGCTTGAGTTTAAGAGGCCTTTAAATGAGTATTTGAGGGGTCATTTGGACTCCGATTTCAGTGTTGTTGTTATGTATAGACTTGTGAGAATGTGAGGATTATAGAAATGTAAATTTTACCATATTCCGAGATGTGGGCCCGAGGGGCATTTTGGTCATTTTACATAATTTTGCGTATTAGCTTAGAATTTATTTGTAGAATTAGTTACTTGAAGTGTTATTAACATTATGCAATTGAATTGAATAGATTTGGGTCATTTGGAGTCGAGTACTCATGGCAAAGACATGGTGTTGGGTTGATTTTGAGCCGGTTCGAGGTAAGTGGCTTGTCTAACTTTGTATGGGGGACCTTCCCTTTAGGATTGATATATTTGGTAACTGAAATGCCTTGTACGTGAGGTGACGAGTGCTTACTTGTGCAAATTGTTGGAAATACGGTTTTCTTTAAGTACTTATTAGTATGTTCCTTCTCCTGCTTTTATTACTTATACTATTAAGCCCGTTGTTAGCTTAGGAAAGCATGTCTAAGTGATTTAATTACTTTAATTTTTCAATCTGTTTACCTAAACTCTGTGCAACATGCTAGGCTAGAATTATTTGTTACCTAACATGAAATTTCCCTTCTCCGAATATTTTCTTGCCGCTGCTGTGTATTTACATTAGGACTACGGATGTGGGATCCTGGTAGCTCCCCCTTGTCTATTTAGTTTGGGACTGCCGGTTAGATTTCCGATAGATCCCCCTGCATATTTACTTTGGGACTACGGGTTAGATTCCCAATAGATCCCCCTGCACAGTTATATGAAACTACGGGAATGCATCCGGTAGATTCCCCCAGTACTGGGTGTTTATATTTGGAGACTACGGATCGAGAGTTCTAGTAGATCCCCCGCGCATTAATAGTTAGACTACGGGACGGGATCCCCGGAGATCTTTCTAACATATATATGATGGACTACGAGACGGTATACCGGGAGATCCGCTGGACAGTTGTAATTGGGACTACAAGACGGTATCCTGGAATGTGTCCCGGTTGTTATCTCTGTGTTGAGCTGTATTTCTTTCCGTGGCTTGTTTTGTCTCTGATCTAGTTGTTGTTTTTCTGTCAATTCTATGTTATTTCTTACTGTTTCACTTATTTATACTGTTTTATTCCACACTGTTAACCCTTATATTGTATTTAACCTCAGTAGGGCCCTGACCTTCCTCGTCACTACCCAACCAAGGTTAGGCTTGGCACTTACTGAGTACCGTTGTAGTGTATTCATGTCTCTTCTGCGCATGTTTTTCATGTGCAGATCCAGGTACTGTTGATCAAGCCTACTATCGTTGAGGGAGGTGACTGCCTAGAGACTCCGAGGTACATCTGTCGCATCCGCATACCAAAAAGTCCCTTTCTATTCCTGCCTTTAGTATTTAGCCCTTCTGTACTTTTCTGTTCTTTATTAAAAATTCCGTAGTTAGAGCTATGTAGTATTTCTTTCTTTAGCTTGTGATTCATGGGTTTCCGGGTCTTGGATTTATGTTTGGTATTGAGAGTTAAACATGGTGTATGCCGAGCGGCATGTTTAAACACTATTATTACTTTGTTTCCGTTTTAAATTGTTTTTCTCCGCAAATTTTGGTTTTTCTTCCGCAAATTAGGCTTACCTAGTCGTAAAGACTAGGTGCCGTCACGATGGTTCACGGAGGGCGAACCGGGGTAGCGACACACATTCATTAGTAATAATCTAAGGTAATATATTTCTTCTTCTGTTGGATGACATGTTACAATGCGGCCAATAACATGACCTCGTTGCCGTCGAGACCACATTTTGTAGGTAGATGACCATATGAAGTATTGTGGAAAATATTTATGCAACAACTTAAGTTCTTTAGCATCTTCGTTTGTTTCATTCATCAAAAAAAAATTGTCAGCATCGTCTTCTTACTCATAGAGTTTTTCAGGATAAGGTCTATTATGTTATTTTTGTTAAAGGAGACAAATTGTAGTCCATCAAGATGTAGCTGGAGGTGATAAACACTTAGAGTCATTTCAATGATATGAAATGCAAATAAATGCCACACAGCTTCCGGAGCTGACACCCATCTAGCAGATTGATACTCTTTTATTTCATCTATTTATATATTTGTCTTATCTTCGTGTAATCCAAACAAAATTTTATCATTCCCTATACATATATATTTGTATATATGTTTCACAACTTTAATATCAGAGCAAACTTCCACATTATGCGACAATTATATTTACACAACAAATAAGGACTGTAAGGAACAACCCATGAGTTATCAAGAAATTGTTTCCTATCTTTTACAGATTTACCAATGTTTCGTCTTCTATAAATTGGATATGAGTTCTTTCCTTTTGTTGTCTCATCAGTGAAGCTCTTAGGGTACTTAAATTTGCACTCATTTCTTTTCATACATGAATTTGTAGGATTTTTAAATTACCACAGAGCTCATACATCATGTGTTTAATAACAAGCTTATGTAAGTAAGAGGTTGTATCAGGATCAGGTAGCTCAGCACAAACAAATTTGTCATAACCCTCAGGCGTTAATAATTTGTAGTCATAAGTAAGTATAATAAGGAAATGAGCATGTGGAAGACCTTATTTTTGAAATTCTATAGTATATATATATATAACCTGCAACTTTTCCAAATATGTTTCTTTTTAATATATCTGTCTTCATCTCTTCTACCTTTGCTATGAACACTCGACTAATTAAATCAGGACTATTTTGAGTTTCGTCTATTGGGAGCAAATGTTGCTTTATTTCGGGCCAAGAGGGATTGCATGTCATTATCATAAATATATCAAGTTTTCCAAAATGATGCACTAACACAATAGCATCCATATAACGCTGGCGCATATCTCTCGGACCACCCGTAAAACTTGTTGGAAGAAAGTTTTGTTTTCCTTTCTTAGAAGATTCTCTTTCGCCAAGTCTTAATATATCTAGAAATCCTTGTAGTATATCAACCCAAAATAAATCTTGGTTAAATGAGGCAAAATCTAGCCTCTGAGTTTCTACTTTTATGAATTCATCAACTGAATATTGTTGAAATAATCTACCAGAACGTAAAATGATGTTTTCCTCATTATCTGTCATCTGGAGTTTGTAACATTAGTATTCAAGACAAGAAACATTATTACTTTTTCGTTTCCCTTTTTGCAAAACATCTGCTTCCTTATCAAGTAGTCATGTTAGAGACATTCGGAAGTTGTTCGGTCTCATAGTAAGCTCGCTTTCTAATTTATTTCTAGGTTGTACGATTTTTGGAATACCCCAATGCCAACTGTTTTGACCATAAGGAAATAAAAGTGGATATTGCAAAGGATCATACTAACCATAGTAGTAATTTACTAATTGGCTTTTGTTACTGTGAGTATAAATTCGAATATGGGGTGCGAAACTATTATTGTTAGTTTCTTGTTCTAGCTATAATGTTGATACTTCTGACACAATTGGCAAGTTGTATATTCGTTGATCTAGGGCAGAGCCACATCACAATGCAATATAAATGTTTGATAATTCTGGGATATGCATAAGAGATTTCAAGAAGATTCAATAAGGATTTATCTTCAGTATATCCATTAGCTTCTCAACAATCGACTGTCAAAGTATATATGAAGAAGCCATTCGATTCAATATTTCTGTATTCTCATCATAAAAATACAGCTATAAATTTCTTGGTTGACGATTTGTTGGAATCAGATCATTTATGAAGTGATACATTTGACCTTGTACTTTAAATGTATAAATTCCTTAGTTTCTTTTTGCTAATGCTCTATCATAGTTCATTCCAAGTGAAGTAAATGCAAATATATTGTTGTATAGTCTAAAGTAGGTACGAAAGTGTTGAGATTCTTCAGTATCGCCTAAATATAGATTCAAGAGTTCATTAAGCATTTCATGTGACATCAACTTAACTGAACCGTTGCTATACCAAAATGCTGGTGTTTCATATTCAAATCTTTTTGCTCCACAATATTTACAGTTCAGTACAATTTTTAAAATAGTTACATCACTGGATAGTTCTCTAATGTTCCAGTTCAAACCTATTATTTTTTATTTATAACCTGTGTACATTAGTTGCAACAATATATTTTGTTAGTGTTGAGAAGAGAGTAGCAGTAAATGTTGTTGTAAGAGTAAATGTTGTAATAAGTATAGGGTGCACCAGAGCTAGAGCCTAATATACAAACAACTCTAATTAATATATTAAAAGAGAGTCCAATCAAACTGAAACAACATATTTCCACTCACTTACCATGTTCAAAAACAGAGAAGTGGTCCGTAATATTTTTTCCTTTGTCACAACCAGCTACTGGCCCAGCAATCGAAGATATACCGTCTAACATTCAAATCCAAATATGTTTACCAAGAAAAAATTGTATGTAAGTATAATCATGAAGGAGAACACATATATACATGCATATATATGTACCTACTAATAGTGTGTGTGTAAATGTGTCTTTTTCTCGAACAAATCTTTTTTGCTTCTAACCTGTCATAGTAACATATGGTGGCTCAACTATCTTCAGAATTTTTTGTTTAGGTAATTCAACCCCAGCAGCTTCTTTGGTATATTCAAGCAGTGCGGTTTGACCCTTTTTTAGTTCAAGCTTTTTTGATCGCCGTTGCATTGAAAGCAACTCTCTTTTATCAATCGGTAACTACTTGTATATATCATGTCGCCTACAGTTAATTTTAGAGACTGTTTCTGCTGAGTATTGCTCCTTTTCTGCGTGCAGCAAGGTGATGCCAAATACTTTTTATCGGTCGAATCTGCAATTCAAAAAATCAAACAATCTATAAAAGTTTAACAGATAAAGAGATTTATAGTTCAATTGAAAGTATAGACATACTACAAATGCCCAAACAGTTCTATAATTACAATATTTACACATCAGTAAAAGTATCACACTTTACACCATAAATGAATCGAGGAAAAAGATAATAGATAGATTGAACAGAACACAAATTCATTGACCTATTAAAAATTACGTCAAGGCTTTACGTTCGTAAAGTTCCATAATTCACATGAAGTAACATATAAGAAATCAGGTAGCAAAAGTAATAGCTTTAACTTATTTCAAGCACAACTTTTACTATAATAGAATCCTGAACATTTGAGTTTTCTTTGTAGCCATTCAAAAGTCAGCACATGAAACTATTGGAATAAAAATGGAAAGAAAACTCTTTCCAATAGTGAAAATGAGTGAATGTAATCAGATTTTAACAGAAACATTGGTCTATTCATAACTTGGCCAAAGCTTTACTTTCACAAAGCTCCATAATTCAGAAATAGAGGGACATATAACAAACAAGGTAAAAACCAAATAAAATACTTATAATTGCAAATGCTAGCAGAAGAAATCCAGTAGTTTGTGCCTCTGCCTTTGCTTTTATCTGCCTTTAGAATAGCGTTAGTTGTTGTTAAAGAAACTGCAGATTGTTTTTCTTTAGCTCATTGCATGTGCTCTAGTGAGCTTACATGGATTTTCAGCTATACTGCATGCCAAAATATCGCAAAGTGCCTATCCATCATGCTACAACAAACCCCAACTAGAGGAAGATCAAAATGAAGACATAAACAACGCAATGAATGCTTAGGAAGTTAATCATATCTAAAAGTCCTGCACAAGTTTCACACTTGACCAATTGCATTTTCCTTTCTTCAGTTAAAAAGTCCAATAACACAAAAATGCCACCCAAAAACAGACGAAGAAATAACTAAATCACTCAGATAGTTTAACCAGAGAAGGCAAATTAGAGTACAAAGTGTAATGACTCGGGCGGCCACTTCATGTGTTATTGCTACATTTCCCTATTCCTACTTCTTATTGTCTTGTTCAGTGGTATTATGTGTTATCGTGTTGGTTGGCTCGGGTTCGGAAAAGTTTTGGTAAGGTTTGAGACACTTGGTCTCTTTTGAGTAAGCTTAAGTTGGAAAAGTTAACCGGATGTTGACTTATGTAAAAAAGGGCTCGAATGTAAATTATGATGGTTCGGATATCTTAGGAAGATGATTTGGAACTTAAGAGTGTGATCGGAACGTGTTTTGAAGGTTCGGAGTAGATTTAGGCTTGAATTGGCGAAATTGGAATTTTGGTGTTTTCTAGTTGATAGGTGAGATTTTAAAATGGGGGTCGGAATAAAATTCCGGGAGTTGCAGTAGGTCCGTTGTGTCATTTGGGATGTGGGTACAAAATTTCAGGTCATTCGGACATGGTTTGATAGACTTTTTGATCAAAAGCGGAATTCAGAAGATTTTTGGAACCTTAGGCTTGAATACGATGTGTTTTGGTTGATGTGATGTTGTTTGAGGTGTTTTGAAGATTGGTATAAGTTTGGATAATAGTATATGACTTGGTTGTGCTTTTGGTTGAGGTCCTGGGGGCCTCGGGGTGATTTCGAATGGTTGGCGGAAAGTTAGGAATTGGGAATTTGCAGCTGAAATGGCCATGGGAGCTGGAATAGCAGAAGCGGCTGTTTGAGCGCACCTGTAGTATCACAGGTGCGGAGTTGGGGTTTTAAGTGAAAACCGTAGATGCAGTGCGCTTGACCGCAGAAGTGGTAGCGCAAAAGCGGAATTGGGCCGCAAGTGCGAAAACTTTGGGCCAGAAAGTATATAAACCCTCCTTCGTGATTTTCAGCCTTTCTTCACCATTTAAAAATCAATTTTGGAGCTTTTTGGGGGATTTTGGAGAAGGAATCAGAGGGAACTTCATTGAGGTATGATTTTTTTTATCATAAAACGCGTTCCTGTGGTGTTATTTCATTGATTAGGATTGAAATTTATGAAAATTTGTCGGTAAATATTAGAGAAACAAGGGCTTGAGATTGGAGACTTTTGAGTAAGGGTTTGAGGAGTCATTTGTATTCGGATTTTGGTACTCTTGATATGGATGAACTCGTGGGAAGATAAGGAGTTCATTGATGTAATTTTTATCAGATTCCGAGATGTGGGCCCGAGGGTCGAATTTTGGTTAATTTTGGGATTCGTGTTATAATTTGATTACTTTCGAGTGGGTTTTGTCCCCTTAGCATATTTTAATGGTTATGTACTAATTTTGGTTAGATTTGGAGCATTCGGAGGCCGATTCAAGAGGCAAAGGCATCGCGGGCTAGAGTTTAGACCAGATAGAAGTGAGTAATGATTGTAAATATTGTCCTGAGGGTTTGAAACCCCAGATTTCACATCGTTGTACTACCTTATGGTGACACACACGCTTGATGAAGTGCGTGGGGTCGTGCACTATTGGGGATCGTGACTTAGTCCATCCCGTATGACTGTTAACTGCGTATTTGATTGAAAACTATTTGTTATCATCATGTTTTGGGCTGAATGCCATATTTGGGCCTCGTGCCAACTGTTTTGGACCCTTAGGAGATTTTTACTACTATTCCTCACTGTTTTGACTTCGTAATTGTACTCAGTCATGCTATATTCTACTGTTTTTACAACTCAAGCATCTTTACTTGTTTTGATCATTTAAATGATATTTTGGGTTGAGCATCATGTTTTACTGTTGCCCGGTGGCTTATGAGATTCTGACTAAGTAAGGCAGAGGCCCTGTGTTGTGAGGATACTTTTGGATAGGGCTGCGTGTCGCAGTATGATATACGGATTCACGATTTTGAGGTCTAGGGCCTGATTTGTTACTCCACGAGGTGGCTTGTTATAAGGCCGAGTACCTATTTGATTATGTCATGAGCTGGCTTGATATTGCACTTGGGTCGTAAGGGGCCCCTCCCAGAGTCTGTACACCCCCAGTGAGCGTGGATACCCAGTGTAAGATGTTATATAGCTCGAGGGGATAATGTTGTTCTATGTTATTGCCCGAGGGGCTGATACGAGTGATGGTGAGATAGCCCGATGGGCTGATTCCGTTGGTATTTCGCCCGATGAGCTGATTTTATGTGTCTATCTTTTCTCACTACTTTTCATTCACTCGTTTAACTGCTGAAAGTTATTTTAAAGAAGTTTTATTGAACTAAGGTGTTTCTACGAGTTTTTACTAATTATTGCCTTGTTCTGGTTTTACACTGCCTTTTTGTAGCATTTTGGTGTGTCTTACGTGTTTTCTTATCGCTCACCTGACTTTACTTTTATTACTCACTAAGTTGGCGTACTCACATTACTCCCTGCACCCTGTGTGCAGATTCAGGAGCCTCGGGTCCTGCTAGTGAGGGCTGATTTCTTCCAGCAGACTGTTCGGAGTTCACTAGGTAGCTGCTCGACGTTCGCAGCCCAGTGTTTCTCCCTCTTATTTTACTTTCCTTTGTATTAATTCTGTAATAGACTACGTAGTCTCTTTCATACTCTTAGACAAATGTTTAGATGCTCATGACTGGTCACACCCCAATGTCGGGCTATGTTTTTCTCCGCATTTGTTCTATTTCACTTTATTTTGGAATTTATCACTTATTAATGGCTTAATTATGAATTAAATAACTGTTAATTGGTATTTAGGGTTTTGGTTCAGCTAGCCTTGTTTCACGATAAGCGCCATCACGACCGGGTCCAGATTTAGGGTTGACAAGTTAGTATTAGAGCCTAGATTACATAGGTCTCATGAGTCATGAGCATGTTTAGTAGAGTCTCGCGGATCGGCACAGAGACGTCTGTATTTATCCTCGGGAGGTTGCAGAACCTTTAGGAAAAACTTCATATTCTTGAAATTCTTGTCGTGCGAATCTGTTGATCTGAGTATCAAACTTCTGTTAATCTATTCTCTCATAGATAGTGAGGACACGACTAACTGGTCTGGACGCATGACCACCGGTACCACCAGCTGTGGCCACCAGAGGCTGAGGACGCAGTCGAGGCCGTGGTAGGGGCAGGGGTGTAGCCCGCACAGCAACTAAGGCAGCACCTGCAGATCCACCAGCCGCCCCAATTCATGATCAAGTTCCAGTTGTGGACGCTCCAGCAGCACCAGCTCAGGCACCAGCTGTGCCCATTGTGATTCCAGGTAGTTAGGAGGCCCTGGCTCAGATTCTATCAGTATGCACTAGCCTAGCTTAGGCGGTCTCAGCTACTACAGCCGCAACTATTTCTTAGGCTGGAGGAGGCACTCAAACTCCCGCCACTCCAACACCTGAGCAGGTCATGCAGGGACTTCAGACGCTGCGAACACATCCAGCCCAGCCGGTTGCAGCTGTTCAGGATGATGTAGCTCCTCCTATGCTAGAGGACGAGTAGCACAGGTTGGAGAGGTTTGGTAGACTTCAGCCTCCGACTTTCAGTGGTGCAGAGGGCAAGGATGCCCAGGGTTTCTTGGACAAATGTCAAATGATTCTTCGTACAACGGGTATTTTGAAGACCAACGGGGTCGTTTTCATTATTTTTCATTTTTCGGGAGCCGCCTTCACTTGGTGGGAGGCTTATGAGAGGCATAGGCCTGTTGGTGCAGCACCCCTTACCTGGCAGCAGTTCTCCGTTCTCTTTTTGGAGAAGTATGTGCCACAGTCTCGCAGAGAGGAGCTGCGCGGGCAGTTCGAGTGGTTGCGTCAGGGAGAGATGATTGTGACGCAGTATGAGATGAGATTCTCGAAGTTAGCTCTTCATATGGTTTGGTTGGTTCCTACAGAGAGATAAAGGATTAGGAGGTTTGTTGATGGACTCACGTATCAGTTTCAGATTCTTATGACCAAGGAGAGGGTGTCCTGTGCTACTTTTGAAGAGGTTGTTGACATTGCTCGCGAGATTGAGTCAGTTCGTTGCCAGGAGCGAGATGAGAGGGAGGCTAAGTGGCCTCAAGGATCTGGTAGTTATAGTGGTGCTCCTTCGAGAGGTCAGTTTTAGCACGAAAGAGGCCGTCCATTCAGGCATTCTCAGTCAGCTCCCCCAAGTTATCGTTGGGCGTCATTGAGTCATGGTTCTCACAGTTCTCCTCAGGGCCAGTCATCACTCAGTGCCCTTTCAGCCCAGAGTTCGTCCGGTGCTCCGTCAGTTTAGGGCTCTTCTATGCCAGGTGCATCTGCTAGTCATTCCGGTGCTTCAGTCCCCATCTCCAGCACCAGGGAGTTGCTATGAGTGTGGAGAGTTGGGTCATATATGGAGGCAATGTCCTCGTCGCCTTGGGCGTTCATCTCAACAGAGGAATTAGCCATCGGCGTCAGCGCCAATTACTTCACCACCACCCACCCACCCTACTAGTGGTGGAGCTCAGTCAGCTAGAGGTCGCCCTAGAGGGGGAGGTCGATCAGGTGGCGGCCATGCCCGTTTATATGCACTCCCATCTAGACCCGATGTTTTTGCTTCAGATGCTGTGATCACAGGTATTGTCTCAGTCTTCCACAAAGATGCCTCTGTATTATTTGATCCCGGTTCCACTTATTCTTATGTATCATCATACTTTGCTCGTTATTTGGATATGCCCCGTGAGTCTCTTGTTTCACCTGTTCATGTATCTACTCCGGTGGGTGATACTGTTGTTGTAGACCGTGTGTACCGGTCGTGTGTGGTGACTATTGGGGGTCTGGAGACCCGAGTGAATCTATTGTTATTATGTATGGTATACTTCGATATTATTTTAGGCATGGATTGGCTATCTCCGTGTCATGCTATTTTAGACTGTCATGCTAAGACAGTGACATTAGCTATACCGGGTGTGCCAGGGATTGGGTGGCGAGGTTCGACTAATTATGTTCCCAGTAGGGTAATTTTATTCTTGAAGGCCCAACGAATGGTTGGGAGGGGTTGTCTTTCATATTTAGCCTTTGTGAGGGATGTCAGTGCAGACACTCCTAGTATTGATTGTGTTCCTATTGTGAGGGATTTTCCCGATGTGTTTCCTGCAGACCTGCCGGTCATGCTACCGTATAGGGATATTGATTTTGGTATTGATCTGGTACTGGGCACTCAGCCTATTTCTATTCCACTGTATCGTACGACACCAGCAGAGTTGAATGAATTAAAGGATCAGCTTCAGGAACTCCTTAATAAGGGGTTTATTCACCCTAATGTGTCGCCTTGTGGTGAGCCTTTCCTGTGTGTGAAGAAGAAGGATGGCACGATGAGGATGTGCATTGATTACAGGTAGTTGAACAAAGTAACAATCAAGAATAAGTGTCTTTTGCCTCATATTGATGATTTGTTTGACTAAATTTAGGGGACGAGAGTGTTCTCCAAGATTGATCTCCGTTTAGGTTATCACCAGTTGAAGCTCAAGGACTTGGATATTCTTAAGACAGCTTTCAGGACTCGATATGGTCACTATGAGTTCTTGGTGATGTTTTTTGGGCTAACCAATGCCCAGCAGCGTTCATGCATTTGATGAACAGCGTGTTTCAGCCTTATCTCTACTCATTTGTCATAGATTTCATTGATGATATTTTGGTGTACCTGCGTAGTCAGGAGGAGCATGCAGAGCATTTGAGAGTTGTGTTGCAAATATTGAGGGAGGAGAAGCTTTATGCAAAGTTCTCCAAGTGTGAGTTTTGGCTTAGTTCAGTGGCTTTCCTGTGGCACGTGGTGTCCAGTGAGGGTATTCAGGTTGATCCGAAGAAGATAGAGGAGGTATAGAGTTGGCCCAGATCGTCCTCAGCCACAGAGATTCACAGCTTCCTTGGTTTGGCGGGTTATTACCGTTGGTTTATTCAGGGATTTTCATATATCGCATCACCCTTGACCAAGTTGACTTAGAAGGGTGTTCCATTCATGTGGTCAGATGAGTGTGAGGAGAGCTTTCAGAATTTCAAGACTGCCTTGACCACAACTCTAGTGTTAGTTTTTCCATCATCTTTAGGTTCATATACCTTGTATTGTGATGCTTCAAGAGTTGGTATTGAGTGTGTATTGATGTAGGAGGGTAGAGTTATTGCTTATGCTTCTCGTTAGTTGAAGCCCCATGAGAAGAACTACCCTGTTCATGATTTGGAGTTGGCTGCCGTTATTCACTGTTGAAGATTTGGAGACATTATTTGTATGTTATGTCTTGTGAGGTGTTTACTGATCATCGTAGCCTCCATCGCTTGTTCAAGCAAAATGATCTCAATTTGAGGTAGCGGAGATGGTTCGAGCTGCTAAAGGATTATATATTACTATTTTATACCATCCGGGGAAGGCCAATATGGTGGCCGATGCCTTGAGTATGAAGGCGTGAGTATGGGGAGTTTGGCATATATTCTAGTAGGGGAGAGACGTCTTGCAGTTGATGTTCAGGACTTGGACAATCGGTTCGTGAGGTTGGATATTTCGGAGCCCAGTCGGGTATTGGCTTGTGTGATTTCACGGTCTTCCTTATTTGATCGCATTAGAGAGTGCCAGTATGATGATCCTTATTTGCTTGTCCTTAAGGACATAGTTCAGCACGATGATGCCAGAGATGTGACCATTGGTGATGATGGGGTGTTAAAGATGCAGGGCTGGATATGTGTGCCCAATGTAGATGGGCTTTGGGAGTTGATTCTGGAGGAGGCCCATAGCACGCGGTATTCCATTCATCCGGGTGTCGCGAAGATGTATTAGGATCTGAGACAACATTATTGGTGGAGGAGAATAAAGAAAGACATTATGGGATTTGTAGCTCAGTGTCTCAATTGTCAGCAGGTGAAATATGAGCATCAGAGATTGGGTGGCATGCTTCAGCAGATGGATATTCCAGAGTGGAAGTGGGAGCGGATCACCATAGTCTTTGTAGTTGGGCTCCCATGGACTTTGAAGAAGTTCTATGCTATTTGGGTGATTGTGGATCGGCTGACCAAGTCTGCGCACTTCATTCATGTGTGTACTACCTATTCTTCAGAGCAGTTGGTAGAGATCTATATCCGGGAGATTGTTTGTTTGCATGGTGTCCCAGTTTCCATCATTTCAGATAGGGGTACTCAGTTTACTTCATAGTTTTGGAGGTCTGTGCAGCGAGCGTTGGGTACTCAGATTGAGTTGAGCACAAATTTTCACCCTCAGATGGATGGGCAATCCGAGCGCACTATTTAGATATTGGAGGACATGTTGTGCACTTGTGTCATTGATTTCGGAGGGTCATGGGATCAATTTCTACCGCTCACAGAGTTTGCTTATAACAACAGTTACCAGTCGAGTATTCAGATGGCTGCATATGAGGCTTTGTATAGGAGGCAGTGTAGATCTCCAATTGGTTGGTTTGAGCTGGGTGAGGCTAGGCTATTGGGTATAGATTTGGTGCAAGATGCTTTAGACAAGGTGAAGGTGATTCAGGAGAGGCTTTGTACAGCGCGGTCGAGACAAAAGAGTTATGCTGACAAGAAGGTTCGGAGATGTGTCCTACATGGTTGGTGAGAAGGTTCTGCTGAAGGTTTCACCCATGAAGGGTGTTATGAGATTTGGGAAGAAGGGTAAATTGAGTCCTTAGTTCATTGGGCCTTTGATGTGCTTCGGAGGATTGGGGAGGTGGCCTATAAGCTTGCTTTGCCACCCAGCTTATCGAGTGTACATCCGGTATTTCATGTTTCCATGCTCAAGAAGTATATTGGCGATCTGTCTCATGTTTTGGATTTTAGCATGGTTTAGTTATATGATGATTTGACTTATTATTTAGAGCCATTAGCTATTTTGGAGCGTCAGGTTCGAAAGTTGAGGTCAAAGGATATAGCTTCAGTAAAAGTTCAGTGGAGAGGTCGACCCGTGGAGGAGGCTACTTGGGAAACCGAGCAAGAGATGCAGAGCAGATATCCTCACCTATTTGAGGCTTCAGGTATGTTTCTTGACCCGTTCGAAGACGAACATTTGTTTAAGAGGGGGAGGATGTAATGACTCGGCCGATCGTTTCATGTGTTACCGCTCCGTTTTCCCCATTTCTGCTTTTTATTGTCTTGTTCAGCGGTATTATGTGTTATCGGGTTGGTTGGCTCGGGTTCGGAAAAGTTTTGGTAAGGTTTGAGACACTTAGTCTCTTTTGAGTAAGCTTAAGTTGGAAAAGTCAACCGCATGTTGACTTATATGAAAAAGGGCTTGGATGTGAATTATGATGGCTCTGATAGCTTCGGGAGATGGTTTGGGACTTAGGAGTGTGATCGGAACGTGTTTTGAAGGTTCAGAGTAGATTTAGGCTTGAATTGGCGAAATTGGAATTTTGGCATTTTCTGGTTGATAGGTGAGATTTTGACATAGGGGTTGGAATGGAATTTCGGGAGTTGCAGTAGGTCCGTTGTGTCATTTGGGATGTGTGTGCAAAATTTCATGTCATTCGGACGTGGTTTGATAGACTTTTTGATCAAAAACAGAATTCAGAAGATTTTTGGAACCTTAGGTTTGAATCCGATGTGTTTTAGTTGATTCGTTGTTGTTTGAGGTGTTTTGAAGATTGGTATAGTTTGGATAGTGGTATATGACTTGGTTGTGCTTTTGGTTGACGTCCTGGGGACCTCAGGGTGATTTCGGATGGTTGGCGAAAAGTTAGGAATTGGGAATTTGCAGCTGAAAGCTAAGTCTGCTATCATAACCGCACCTGCGGCTAGGGGACCGCAGGTGCGGACTCGCAAAAGTGCCCAGTGGATCGCAGATGTAGAAATGGCCATGGGAGCTGGAACTGCAGAAGCGGCTGTTTGAGCGCACCTGCGGTATCGCAGATGCGGGTGTTCGATCGTAGGTGCAAAATTGGGGTTTTAAGTGAAAATTGCAGATGCGGTGCGCTCGACCGCAGAAGCGGTAGCGTAGAAGCATAATTGAGCCGCAGGTGCGAAAACCCTAGGCCATAAAGTATATAAACCCTCCTTCGTGATTTTTAGCCTTTCTTCACCATTTTTAAATCGATTTTGGTGCTTTTGGGGGATTTTGGAGAATGAATCAGAGGAAACTTCATTGATGTAAGATTTTTAATCATAAAACTTAGTCTTGTGGTATTATTTCATTGATTAGGCTTGAAATTTATGGAAATTTGTGGGTAAATAATTAAGAAACTATGGCTTGAGATTGGAAACCTTTGAATAATGGTTTGAGGGGTCATTTGTAGTCGGATTTTGGTACTCTCGATATGGATGAACTCGTGGCAAGATAAGGAGTTTATTGATGTAATTTTTATCGGATTTCGAGACGTAGGCTCGGGGGTCGGGTTTTGGTTAATTTCGGGATTCGTGTTGTAATTTGATTATTTTCGAGTGGGCTTTGTCCCCTTAGCATATTTTAATGGTTATGTACTGATTTTGGATAGATTTGGAGCATCTGGAGGCCGATTCGAGAGGCAAAAGCATCGTGGGCTAGAGTTTGACAAGATAGAGGTGAGTAATGATTGTAAACGTTGTCCTCTTGGTTTGAAACCCCAAATTTCACATCGTTGTGCTACTTTGAGGTGACACACATGCTAGATGATGAGTGTGGGGTCGTGCACCGTTGGGGATCATGACTTAGTTCATCCTGTATGACTACTAACTGTGTATTTGATTGAAAATTGTTTGCTATCATCATGTTTTGGGTTAAATGCCATATTTGGGCCTCATGCCAACTGTTTTGGATCTTTAGGGGGTTTTACTACTATTCCTCACAGTTTTGACTTCGTAATTGTACTCAGTCATTCTATATTCTACTGTTTTCATAACTCAAGCATCTTTACTTGTTTTGATATTTTAAATGATATTTTGGGTTGAGCATCATGTTTTACTGTTGCCCAAGTGGCTTATGAGATTCTGACTGAGTAAGGACGAGGGCCTGTGTTGTGAGGATACTTTTGGATAGGGCTGCGTGCCGCAGCAGTGATATACTGATTCACGATTCTGAGGCCGAGGGCCTGATTTGTTACGCCATGAGGTGGCTTATTATAAGGCCGAGTGCCTGTTTGGTTATGCCACGAGCTGGCTTGATATTGCATTTGGTCCATAAGGGGCCCCTCCCGGAGTCAGCACACCCCCAGTGAGTGCGGGTACCCGGTGTGAGATGTGATATAGATCGAGGGGCTGATGTTGTTCTATGTTATTGCCCGAGGGGCTAATACGAGTGATGGTGAGATAGCCCAAGGGGCTGATTCTGTTGGTATTTTGCCCGAGGAGCTGATTTTATGTGTCTATCTTTTCTCACTACTTTTCATTCACTCATTTAACTACTAAAAGTTGTTTTAAAGAAGTTTTATTGAACTAAGGTGTTTCTACGAGTTTTTACTGATTATTGCATTGTTCTGGTTTTACACTGCCTCTTTGTAGCATTTTGTTGTGTCTTACGTGTTTTCTTATATCTCAGCTGCCTTTACTTTTATTACAAATTGAGTTGGTGTACTCATATTACTCCCTGCACCCTGTGTGCAAATTCAGGAGCCTCGGGTCCCACTAGCAATGGCTGATTTCTTCCAGCAAGCTGTTCGGAGTTCACTAGGTAGTTGCTCGGCATTCGCAGCCCAGTGCTTCTCCCTCTTATCTTACTTTCCTTTGTATTAGTTCTGTAATAGACTGTGTAGTCTCTTTCATACTCTTAGACAGATGTTTAGATGCTCATGACTGGTCACACCCCAATGTCGGGCTATGTTTTTCTCCGCATTTGTTCTATTTCACTTTATTTTGGAATTTATCACTTATTAATGGCTTAATTATGAATTAAATAACTGTTAATTGGTATTGGGGATTTGTGTCGGCTGGCCTTGTTTCATGATAGGTGCCATCACGATCGGGTCCGGATTTAGGATCGTGACACAAAGTAATACCCTAATTTATACTGAAATCTCTCCAGCCTGCTCTAACCACTAACCTTCATGTCAAATAGATGCGCTTAGAAAAAGAAATAGAATTAAATCTCTTCTTTTACTATTTCAGCGAAAAATCATCAAAATCCTAGGATCAAACACAAACCAAGAAGCACAACCAAATATTTTAAGAAATAATAATAAACCCATTTAAACAATTAACTCAAAACATCAGAAAAAACAAAACTTTAACGCAGAACTACACCAAAACCAATAAAAACCCAACTAATTGGAAAATTGCAACAACCCCTATTTTGAGCCCTAAATCCTTCCTTGAGATTTTAATGGAAACTTGTGCAATTCGTGCCCCTCGAAGAGCATCCAATTAAAAAGAGTATAACTTCTGTTGTTGCTGTAATTGTTACTGTTGTCTTTGGGTTTAATTTCGTATTTCACTTAGGATTAATATTTCACTTTTTGATTAGAATATTAAATCCTACTATCCTATGAAACTTGAAAGCCATCGCAGAAGAAGTAGAAAGAAGAAGAATTACCACAGTTAGTGAAGTTGAGATAAGAACAAATCTAAAGATGAAACAGAGACAGAAAGAAGATGAACAAAGTGAGACGTAACAAATTATTTGCAGTGTGTTTGACCCTCCCCAAGATTTTACACATTTTACCGTAAGATATTTAGTTTATGTTTAGTATCGCTATTCTTAATAGTTTTGACTCTTTTACTTTATCTTATCACAAAAATAAAAATTACAAAAAATATTCTCTTTTATTTAGCTAATTAATATTTTATCTAGTTACTTTTAATTTATCTACCTTACACAAAATTCAAAATACAAAAATATTTTCACTTTGTTTTCAGGAATATTATTTAAATTTTACAATGATTTTTCCATTTTTATCTTTAGTATGATACTTGAAAAATACCAAAAATAGGTTTGTTTTAACACTTAATTTTATTTTAACAGTTATGTTACTTAAGTAGGATTATTAGTCTTGTTTTAGAAGAAAGAGTATGAAATTTGAGGCTAATTTTGTTTGATCTTAATTGAAGAGGTCCAAAGAAGTAACCCAATTTTAAAAGCCCAAACCCTAAGACCCACTTCCCCTTCTTCTGATACACCCTAACACACATTTTCAAGACCTAGACAAAAAACAACCAAAAACCTATCTTCTTCTCTAAGCTTCAGCCATTCTTCTTCAATTTGTTTTCACAACCTAGAACACACTTTCACTAACCTAGAGACAACACCTAGGCGTCACCCCCCCCCCCAACAAACACCCATCATCACCATTCTTCTTCCTTCTTCACAATCTAAGACACCCGAAGACCTCAAGCTAAAAGACGGAAACATTGATTTCTTTTAACAAAAAAATTCAAAAAGCTGAAGAACACACACATATGATAGGGAGATAGAAATAGACAAAATACAGGGGAACATGAGGGGACGAAAATTGGGAAAGAGATTGGGGCAAAACCTTACTTTGGATTCTTTTTCTCTTGATTTCGAGAATGAAAGCTGCCAAAAATTTCCATATTTTAGTATCAGTCTTTAGCTATTAAGATAAAAAATCACACAAAACTACATTAGTTTTCTCTCTTTCAAAGATTAGATTTTCATAAGCAAGTGAAATGAAAATGGGTTATGCTTGAGATCTGGTCCGTGATCGAGGAGTCGAGGTTCACAGTTTGTTCGAGCTTTGGTCTGCGGATACCTGTTGGCTTATTCCGATTTTGTTCGAGTCCAGACGTGAGTTTTTGCTTGTATTTTCAAACAGAGAATCATTAAAGGCTGTTAAAGCCTTTATTTGGTCTTTTGGATTTATGGCCAAGATATGATTTCTAATTTCAAATGATGTAATGGTTGTTTGGATGGTGTTATGTTATGAAATTCACGATGATTATTCACCTAAACGCTTGAAAATGCCTTGTTACGTTAAATCTGACCTATTCTCGAAATGGCAATGTATGGGGTTAGTGTATATCTATGTGGAAAGATGTTTATATTGCTTTGTTGATTGTTAAATTCCCTGTGGCATTGAAATGGGTCCAATTTCTTAAGCACACTATAGTGTGATTTTTTCTTAATTAACAGTAGGCCGTCAAATAATTTGCCAAACCATTTTCGTTGTTTAACGTGAATTCCTTAGATAATTTAAGACTTTCATTTTTTTGTCCTTTTATATATGTTAGCAATTAGCTTCAGTTAGCTCTAATATACTCATCAAGAGTCATGCGCCAATAATTAATCTCCTCACATACACTTTTTTCACAAAGGACTTTCCATAATTCACTCTCCCACACACTTCCATGATCCATTGCCTTACAATAATCTCAAATTAGCTTTAAGAATAATCATGAACATTCGTAGCTTGCTTTAGGCACGATTAATAAAATCATTACGGCTATGGATACGGTTCCCGTGACATAGTCGTGATACATAATCTCCAATTCGGGTGCATATTTTATGTGACCCGACCACATCTTCGAACAAGAATAAAAATAAACATGTCGTAAATTGCGGGTGCATTTCATGTGCCGCGGTTTGCAATGTGTACCAAAACGATAAGTGTACGACATCATGACTTGTTCCAGAAATAATTCTATAAATAAATAAAAGCGGTTATAAAGTTAAAAATGTACAATAGGTTCTAAACATGTAATAAATTAGATAATTAGGCCAATTATTAATAGTTGAGCGACCGTGCTAAAACCACGGAACCCGGGAATGCCTAACACCTTCTCCCGAGTTAATAGAATTCCTTACCTAAATATCTGTATTTTGCAGACTGTGAAATAGAGTCAATTTCCTCGATTTGTGATTTTAAAATAAACGGGTGACTTGGGAAACCATAAATTATTCTAAGTGGCGACTCTGAATTAAATAAAATAATTCCATTTCAATTGATGTCACTTTAATTGAAAAAACTCCCCTATCCCCCTCCGGTGGAAAAAGGAGGTGTGACAGCTCTGGCGACTCTACTGGGGAAAAGAACCCAGAATCTCTCGTTCAGGGTTCAGAATTCGAGCTTAGAATAACTATTATAGTTCGCTTTTATCTATTATCTGATTTTTATGTGTTTGAGCCTAATGTGCTAAATGCCGTTTTTTACCACTTTGATATTGATTCAACTGTATATTAACTGTTACGAAACCCTCTTTTCTCAGAGTCTTCTAAATCTTCTAGGTAGCGTGTGCTTCGCGTGGCTTCTTTTCTGTTAGAGTCATATCCTAATTTTAGAAAGAGATTTGGACAAGTTGCAAAGCCGGTGAAGCTTCTTTATTCCAGGTACGGTGCCTCCCCCCCAGCTCGAGCTCTCCGCTCGGGTAAGCTAGGTCTAGAACAATACACCGAGGTTTTAAACCTAGAATAACATAGCCTCATGCCATATCCCTAGTAGGAATGCTTGTTTGCATCACGTGCATTTGACTTTGGGGATACAACTGTCACGATCCTAAACCCGGACCCGATCGTGATTGCACCTCTTGTGAAGACAAGGCCAACCGACACACTCCCAATTTATTTTAAGCAATTAAATAATAAAAATTAAGTATTTAACACGATTAAATCTCAATTAAGCAATGAAAACAGTACAATTTGTGAAATATAAAACCAACACAGCCCCACATCGGGGTGTCACCAGTCATGAGCATCTATCATAACAACTACAAGTCTTAAAGAGTCTACTCAACTATTACATAACCAAAACAGAAGAAAATAAGATAGAGGGAGAAGTATTAGGCTGCGAATGCCGAGCAGCTACCTAGTGAATCTCCGAAGTTTGCTGGAAGCTCTCAACCCTCGCAAGCAGGACCTGAAGTGCCTGAATCTGCACACGGGGTGCAGGGAGTAAAGTGAGTACTCCAACTCAGTGAGTAATAATAATAAATGCAGACAGAGCAATAAGAAATCACGTAAAGGCACATCAACAGGCTATAAAGAAGCAGTAAAAGCAATGAAACAGTGAAAATATGTTAAGTCACTTAAGTTCAGTTTAAGCTTCTTAAAATTTGCCCTTTTAAACAGTTAAGCAAGTAAAAGACATGCAAGTAGAAAAGGTAGACCCATAAGGAATCACCCCTCAGGCACAATACCAACAGAATCAGCCTCTCGGGCAACACTTGGAACAATACCAGCCCCCCGGGCTCTATCTCATATCATAATGGGTACTTGCGCTCACTGGGGGCGTGCAGACTCCTAGAGGGGCCCCTTACGACCCAAGCGCAATATCAAGTCATTCCGTGGCATACTCAATAGGCTCTCGGCCTCATATAAACAAGCCACCTCGTGGCGTACAAATCTCAGGCCCTCGGCCTCAAAATCATAAATCAGTGTATCCTCACAACATAGGCCCTCGACCTTACTCAGTCAAAATCTCATAAGCCACTCGGGCAACAGTAAAACATGATGCTCAGCCCAATTTATCATTTAAGATGTCATTTAATGTATTAGAATAGAGTAGACATGACTGAGTTACGAAAACAGTAGAAAATAGAATGACTGAGTACAAGTATTAAGTCGCAACAGTGAGGAAATGTCAGTAAAAATCCCCTAAGGATTCAAATAGTTGGCGCGAGGCCCACATATGGCATTCAGCCCAAAACATGATTGTAGCAAATAGTTTTCAATCAAATACGCGGTAAAATAGTCATTTAGGATGGACTAAGTCACAATTGCCAACAGTGCACGACCCCACGCTCGTCATCTAGCGTGTGCGTCACCTCAATATTGCACAACGATGTCCGAGGCTTCATACCCTCAGGACAATATTTACAATCATTACTCACCTCAATCCGGTCCAAACTCTAGCCCGCGACGCCTTTACCCCTTGAGTCAGCCTCAACTCGTGTCAAATCTATCCAAAATCAGAATCATGACGTCAAAATACGCTAAGGGAACGAAGCCCATGCAAAAATAATCAATTTACAACACAAATCCCGAAATTACCAAAACCCGACCCCCGAAACCACGTCTCAAAATTCGATAAAATTATATCAATAGATTCCTTACCTCCCCACGATTTTATACATATCAAAAGTCCTAAAATCCGATCACAAATGGCCACTCAAATTCTCAAGTCTAGGCCTCTAATACCAAACCCTAGTTTCCCAATTTTAACCCTTAATCTCTACTAATACCATGATTAACCAATGGAAAAAAATGATCATAAACTCAAGTAATGAAGCTTAGGAAACTTACCCAACTGATTCTCTTCGATTTACCCTTGAATTCACTGCCTTAGCTCGCTTCCCGTTTTCAAAAAAGGAGAACTTAGACAAAAATTCACAAAGGAAACATTTTATACCTTCTGGCCCAGGGATTCCGCACCCGCGGCCATTTAACCGCTTCTGCGGTTTCGCTTTTACGGTCCACGAACCGCTTCTTCGGTTTTCATTTAAGCGACCTCCTGTACCTGCGACCTCATCTACGCATCTGCGGTCACGCAGGTGCGGTCCACTTACCGCATTTGCAGTTCCACTCCACACAGCCTTTGGCCGCATTTATAGCTCCAAACATGCTTCTATGATACCGCACCTACGGTCCCCTAGCCGCAGGTGCAATAATGATAGCAAATGGCGCATCTTCAGCTGCCAAAACCAACTCCCAAACTTTCCACCAACCATCCGAAATCACCCCGCAGCCCTCGGGACGTCAACCAAAAGCACAAACAAGTCACATACCACCATTCAAACTTTTACCAATCTTCAAAACACCTCAAACAACATCGAATCACCCAAAACACATCGGATTCAAGCCTAAGCTTCCAAAATCATCCAAATTACGCTTTTGATCAAAATGTCTACCAAACCACGTCCGAATGACCTAAAATTTTGCACACACATCCCAAATGACACAAAGAGCCTACTTCAACTTCCGAAATTCCATTCCGACCTCTATATCAAAATCTCACCTATCAATCGGAAAACGCCAAAATACCATTTTCACCAATTCAAACCTAAATCCTTTCGGAACCTCCAAAACGCATTCCGATTACGCTCCTAAGTCTCAAGTCACCTCCTGAAGCTATCCGAACCATCAAAACTCAAATCCGAGCCCTTTAACACATAAATCAATATCCAGTTGACTTTTCCAACTTAGGCTTCCTCAAAAGAGACTAAGTGTCTCAAACCTTACCAAAACCTTTCCGAACCCGAGACAACCAACCCGATCACACATAGAATCGATAAACAAAGCAATAAGAAGAAAAATAGGGGAAACAGAGCAGTAACTCATGAAAGACCGGCCGGGTCGTTACATCAACATAGGGGTTGGGTCCGTTTAGGACAGGTGTACCCAAATTAAAAGACAATCCTGATGCATCTTACGTGCTACTTGTGTATCTGTTTGTTTTGGCTTGCATGTTGACTACCTTCTAGAATAGAGAAAGAAAAAGAAAAAAAACCAAAAATAAAAATAAAAAAATAAGAGCGTAAGGTAGGTATTTGAAATCTGAAACTCTACTGAAATTTTCAAAAAAAAAAAGAGAAAGAAAATAAGTGAATGATTTCAAAAGTCATGTTTCCCATGTTCCGTCAAAACTGGCCAAACTATGCGGGTCTGATTCTCACCAGATGTGAGATACGTAGGCAAGCCTCATCGGTTCCGGCCCACCATTTTCAAAAAATCCAAAAATATTTTTCTTTACTTTCTTCTTTAGAAAGTCTTTCTTTTAAACCACAATTTTTTTTAAAAATACAAAATTATCTTCTCAAAATCCAAAAGTATTTCATTCTTCCTTCGAAAATTCAAGATTCAAAAAATATTTTCTCTTTTCTTTAGAAGTATTGTAATGACCTGACCGATCGTTTTTAGCTCTAACACATCGTTCGACAGTTTAAGGCCATGAGTAGCTTCAATTCAGGTATTATGACTTGTATGTGTGGTCGGAATTGAATTTCGGGAAGTTTAGAGTCGATTTGGAAAGAGAATTCTCATTTCGAAAGCTTTAAGTTGGAAGAACTAACTAATATTGGATTTTTGAGTAAATGACCTCGGAATCGAGATTTGAAGGTTCCAACAGATTCGTTTGATGATTTCGTATTTGGGCGTACGTTCAGATCGGGTTTGGATGGCTCGGGAGCATTTCAGCACCTATTGTGGGAGTTAGCACTTTTGGAAGAATTTCATAAGTTTGGGTTGAAGTGCATTTCAGTGTTATCGATGTCCGTTTAGGATTCCAAGTCTGGAAATAGCTCCGTATGGTGATTCTGGTGTTGGGAGCGCGATCGTAAGTGAATTCGAAGGTCCGTGGGTCATTTTAGAGTCAATTGGCTAAAGATAGAAATTTGAAGGTTTTTGAGAAGTTTGATCGGAAGTGGACTTTTTGATATCAGGGTCGGATTTCGATTTCAGAAGTTGGAATTGGTGCACAATGTCAAATATGACTTGTGCACAAAATTAGAGATCAATCAGACGTGATTTGATAGGTTGAAGCAACGAAAGTAGAAGTTTGAAATTTTAAAGTTCATTAAGCTTGAATTGGAGTGTGATTCATGATTTTGACGTTGTTTATGTGATTTAAGGCCTCAAGCGAGTTCGTATCATGTTTTGGGACATGTTGGTATAATTGATTAAGGTCCCGAGGGCCTCTGGTGAGTTTCAGACGTGCGGGAGGGGTTGAAATGTAACGACCCGACCGATCGTTTGAAGAATTAATGCCCCGATCCCCTATTAACTACATTTTCCATGTTTGTTTCTGCTATTTTGATTTGCCAGGATGTTCGGTTTTAAGTTTCAGAGTGTTTTGGGACATTTAGTCCCTAAAAGGGAACTTAAGCTTTAGAATTTGGATAGTAGTCGAAGTAGTGTGAAGACAACCTCAAAATGGGATTTCGTGGGTTCCGTTAGCTCTGTTGGGTGATTTCTATCTTAAGGGCATGTTCGGGTTGAATTTTGGAGGTCCATAGCTTATTAAGGCTTGAAATGCTGAAAGTTGAATTTTTGAAGTTTCTGGTTGGATAGTGACATTTTGATATCGTGGTCGGAATGGAATTCTGGAAGTTGGAGTAGCTCTGTAGTGTTGAATGTGACGAGTGTGCAAAATTTCAGGTCATTCGGACGATGTTTGATAGACTTTTTGATCGAAAGCATAAATTGTGAGTTTTTGAAGTTCTTAGACGTGAATCAAATGCTAATTGGTGGATTCGATGTTGTTTGAGGTGTTTTGAAAATTCGTATAAGTTTGAACAATGGTATTAGACTTGGTTGTGCTTTTGGTTGAGATCCCGGGGGCCTCGGGGTGGTGTCGGACGGTTAACGGGGGATTTTTGAGTTTGGTTTGGTAGCTGAAGCTGTGCATTGCTGTCATAACCACACCTGCGGCTAGGGGACCGCAGGTGCAAACTCGCAGAAGTGTTCATGGAGCCGCAGATGCGACCACAAGTGAAGGTAGTAGAGACCACAGAATCAGAAGGGAAACCGGGCCTGGGGACCGCAAATGCAAAATCTGGGTCGCATGTGCGGAGATGTAGGTTTTAGTGAAAACTGGAGAAGCAGTAGCTCAGAAGCGGGTATTTTTACCTCAGATGCGGATTTACTGGGCAGAAAATAGGCATTTCGAGGGTTTAGTTTCAAAAGATAGAAAAATTGATTTGGAGCTCGGAGAGGGCGATTTTGGGAGGAATTTGAAGAGGAAATCAGTGGGTAATGATTCCTAATCCCTTTCTAGTTGTATTCCTATAATCTAATCTTAGTTTTGTCATTTAATTTCGAATTTGGGATGAAAATTGGGGGAAAATTTAGAGAACGTTCTTAGACCTATACTTCGAGTTTCGATTGGGAATTTGACATTAGATTTGAATAATTTTGGTATGGTTAGACTCGTGAGAGTATGAGGATTCTGAAAATATAAATTTTACGCCATTTCGAGATGTGGACTCGAGGGACGTTTTGGTCATTTTACCTAATTTCG
The DNA here is from genome assembly GCF_000715075.1 of Nicotiana tabacum. Classification (NCBI taxonomy): domain Eukaryota; kingdom Viridiplantae; phylum Streptophyta; class Magnoliopsida; order Solanales; family Solanaceae; genus Nicotiana; species Nicotiana tabacum. The sequence continues at coordinate 105,986,988 of NC_134101.1, forward strand.
CGTATTAGCTTAGAATTTATCTGTAGAATCAGTTACTTGTAGTGTTATTTACATTATGCACTTGAATTGAATAGATTTAGGCCATTTGGAGTCGAGTACTTGTGGCAAGAACGTGGCATCCGGGTTGATTTTGAGCCGGTTCGAGGTAAGTGACTTGCCTAATCTTGTGTGGGGGAAACTCCCCTTAGGATTTGGTATTGTTGATATTTGAAATGCCTTGTACGTGAGGTGACGAGTGCGTACTTGTGGTAATTGTAGAAAATCCTGTTTTCTTTAAGTAAATTTAATTGTGTTTTCCCTTCCTGTTCATTTTACTTGCAATTTAAGCCTGCTATTAGCTTAGGGAATCATGTATAATTGTCTTAATTGCTTTATTGCTCAAACTGCCTTATTTGAACTATGTGAAGCATGCTAGGTTAGAATTACCTGTTTTACCTTGGTGTGAAATTGAATTAATTGAGTATTCTTCGTGTGTTGTTGCTACATGTTTACTTTGGGACTACGGGACGGTATCCCGGGAGATCCCTTGCACATATATTGATTCAGACTGTAGTGCGGGATACCAAGAGATCCCCACCATATATTGAGGATACTAAGAGATCCTTGGGACACCGAGAGATCCCCAACATATATATTGAGGATACTAAGAGATCCTCGGGATGCAGGTTTTAATATTGTGTTTAACACAATCTATTTTTCTATTTATGTTACTGAGGGTTTTAAGAAGTTTCCATTTATGGGTGTTATAGAATCTTATATAATGAAAAGTGTTATGTTTCATTTATAAACAGATTTTATTAACTTGATATGTGATCATTAATCTGAATATAAATCTAGTTCATATAGATCTAATATATCTATTTCTTGTGATACAATTAGTTCTGTAAATGCTTGTTCCATTACATATATTATTTCAAAAGTAACTAAAATATCATAAATTTTTCTTTTAATATCGTTATTAAGTCTGTTAAAGATATATAATATAAGTATTTTGTACTCAATATTTTCTTCTAATAAATACGTGTGGTTGTGGTTGTTCATTCAGATTTACTATTTATCCTTATCATGTATTTACTAAACATATTCCCTCTAACCTCTTTGTTTATCATAGAGTTTATCATATTTTAATAAGTTATACTGAACAATCTTTTCTGGTCACTACCATGTTTTTCATGCTTCAATCATTTACCCTAACATCGCCTCAACTCTGTGTACTCCCCCAAACGGCTTCCTTGCCTACTGGTTTCCACTTTAGGATGGCATAGTCTGGGCTTAACTACTCTCAACATTATTAGACAGGCAAACTTTCTCAAGATGTTCTTTATAACAGTACTATAACATGATAAACAATTATGATATTCAAGAGATTATAAGGAATATAAGAGTTTAGTTAAACATGATTATGAATAAACTTACCTGGTTTTGTAACTCGTTTGAATGCTCCATAACTTTCAGAAGTTTGTATATAATCAAATATTTTATTGAGAGAAGATAAGAGAGAGAAGGTGAGTATGAGGATGTCTGAGGCTGTCCTCCCTTCCTCTGATTTACAAAATATATAGAAAATTTAAACGACTCCTACTGTTCATGAACGACCTTTACTGTTCATGAATGTGACTCGTACTATTTACTTTACGACTTTTTTACATGACTCTTACTATTCATGAACGACCTTTACTGTTCATGAATGTGACTAGTACTATTTACTTTACGACTTTTTTACATGACTCTTACTATTCATGAACGACCTTTACTGTTCATGAATGTGACTAGTACTATTTACTTTACATTATGTGTTTCCAGTAGCTGTCTTCTTCTTTTGTCTTCTTGTTGATACCTTCATTCTAGTTGGACTTCTGGTACATAGTTATCATCTCCGTTGCACTTTGAACATATGTGGTCTGGATATTTGTGTCCTACTAGTTTGCAGTATCTTGTTAATAACTCGTTTGAAATAAATTCTTTTTTCAATGCTCTGGTAGTTGGTTGCATTTCTGGCTTTAATAATGATAAAATCCATTTCTGGACTTCATCCATATCTCCTTGTCGTAGTTCCTTTGAGTTGGCATATATCATTAACTGGTCTCTGGAATAGTAGCTCCAGATAGCATTTCCTTGTAGATAATTGTTAGCTAGTTCTTGAATAATAGTTGCTATACCAATTATTCTTTTATTGGCATAGAAACTTGGTATCTCCATTTTCTGTATCTCCGGTTGTTTCTCTATCTCTTCCGGTATTATCATATCTCGTGTTAGTCCTATCTTTATCACCTGTATTATGGGTTTTATTTCGTCATATAGTATTTACGCTGGTGCTGTATAGAATTTGATGAAGAATAGGTTGCCTTTTGTAATTCTCTTGAAGGTGACAAATGCTTTGTATAGCTCTGGTATTCCAATTATTTCTTCTCCGTCGTGGGTATATATTGTGCTAAGTAGTCCGTAGTTGTAACATGTCTTTACTAAGTTTGCTTTTATTTTTGGCTGGGCTATAAGCCTATTATATCCCTGTAGTTTTTGGGTTACATAATCCTGTGTTGGATCTGTAGTAGTAGTTGATCTAGGGTTTAGGTTCAAGAATGTCTGAATTTTATATATATTCTCAATATATGTTTGAGTAATATGGTTATATACCTTTTTGTTGTGGTGTAGGCTATTGGCATAGGTTGTAGTTTGTGGGGCTATAACTATTGCTTCTCTTGGCTTTTTTGATGTAAATGGCTTATCAAATACGTTGTTTAGGTTTACATTGATATGTGGCTTTTTGTTAACTTGTTTGCTTGTACCTGCAGCTGTATATAAAGCAACTGTGTTATGGGTTTTTTGGAGTTTCCCAACGTCTCCTTCTAACTCTGGAAGTTTAGAGTCTTCCGTTTGACTTAGTTCCGCATTTTTATAGTCATGTTGCTGACTTAGCTTGCTTTCCTCTAGCTGTTGTAATCTTTTTCCCATACCATCCATCTGTAAAGATAGAGTAGTAAGGATTGTAAATATGTCTTTTGATTCTTGGCTTTCATCTGTTTGGGTACCTTTGTCTTGATAGGTAGTCTGCAATAACATTCTTGTCAGTTCGTATTACTTCAATTGTAAATGTAAAATTTTGTATATTCAATACAAGTCTCCTTATTTCCTTTGTAGTTACTGAATCCTGTACTTTCCGTGTTATCCACCATTTTACTTGTGTATTATCTGTTCTTACTATAAATTTGTTATAAACAATATATGGCTCAAATGCTAACAAACATTTATATAATCCAAATAGTTCTTTCCTATTTATCTCCCATTTTAATTGTGGTTCCGTGTATGATCCGGAATAATATCTACAATGGTGTTCAATTTTTTCATAAGTACTCTATCTTTACAGATGATAGAATTGTACAACCTATAGAGGTAACTTAATATACCAAAAATTTAAATTTATAATAAGTGCTAACTATTCAGTAGCAGTAGATGATAAAAATACAGATAAATCATTAGTACTATACTGGAAAATGTCTGGAATAGAATTAGCACCAGGAAGTAAAATATTCACAGCAAGATGTAAAAATCTATATGTCTTAACAACAAAACATAAGATAACAGCTAAAAATAAAATAAATAAAATAAAAATAGAAAATCCATTCGAAAGAATAGTATCAGTTATAGACAACAATGATTACAGTTATACGGAAATGGACATGGATGAAGATTTAGAAATAGTAAAAGAAAGATTAAGCACATCAAAACGAATAAATAATGAAATGCCAGAAACGTCATCAAGAATAAGTACATCAAGAAGTACATCAAGAAGAATAAATTATACCACTCCACAAAAATTAATAGAACAAAAAATAGAAGAAATAAACCCACACCATTATTATATAACAGGAATAATGGACCAAAGAAAATATTTAATACTAATAAATACGGGATAGGAAGAGAATTATGTTATAAGAGAATTAATACCAGAACAAGAGATAGTAACAATAGAACAGCAAAATTCAGAACTACCAAAAACATTAAGAAAAAACGAAGAAACAACTGAAAAAGAATTAATTATTGGAGGAATACCAATATTAATAAATTTTAAAATATATCAAGGCGATAAAAACATTACACTAGGAATAAAATGGTTAGAAAAAGTCAAACCATATAAATTAGAAGATAGGCAATTAACAATAAGTTATGAAAATAAGAAAATAATAATAAAAAGAACTTTGATATAATGCCAAAGATATACATACTTGCCAAGATAATAGTAGAAGGATATTATAATAGATACTATACACCTATGATGGATACAGGAGCAGAAGCTAACATGTGTAGACATAATTGTTTACCAGAAAGTAAATGGGAAAAGCTAAAAAACCCTATAGTAGTAACAGGATTCAATAATGAGGGAAGTATGATAACATACAAAGCAAGGAATATAAAAATACAAATATGGGATAAAATACTGACCATAGAAGAAATATATAGTTATGAATTTACAAATAAAGATATATTATTAGGAATGCCATTTTTAGATAAATTATACCCACATATAATAACAAAAACACATTGGTAGTTTACTACCCCGTGTAAACAAAAATTAGGAGCAAAAAGAGTAAATAATAAAGTAAGAAAAACAACACCCTGGATTAAAGGAAGTGAAAAGATTACCCAAAAATTAGAAAATGTAATACAAAGCAACCATAATATAGAAATAATTATTTTCTCAATAAATAAAATAAAATTACTACAAGATAAATTAGAATTACTATATAATGATAATCCACTCCGAGGATGGAAAAAACATAAAACAAAAATAAAGATTGAACTAATAGATGAAAATAGCATAATAACACAAAAACCTTTAAAATACAATTTTAATGATTTAACAGAATTTAAATTGCATATAAAGGAATTATTAGACAATAAGTACATACAAGAAAGTAATAGTAAACATACTAGCCCGACATTTATAGTAAATAAGCATAGTGAGCAAAAACGAGGAAAAAGCTGTATGGTTATAGATTATAGAAACTTAAATGCAAAAACAAAAACATATAATTATCCGATACCAAATAAAATACTAAAAATCAGACAAATACAAGGATATAACTATTTTAGTAAGTTTGATTGTAAATCAGGATTTTACCATTTAAAACTAGAAGACGAATCTAAGAAGTTAACAGCATTCACAGTACCACAAGGATTTTATGAATGGAATGTATTACCATTTGGATATAAAAATGCACCAGGTAGATATCAACATTTTATGGATAACTACTTCAACCAATTAGAAAATTGTATAATATATATAGATGATATACTGTTGTATTCTAGAACAGAGAACGAACATATAAAACTACTAGAAAAATTCATACACATTGTAGAAATATCAGGAATAAGTTTAAGTAACAAGAAAGCAGAAGTAATGAAAAATCAAATAGAATTTTTAGGTATACAAATAGACAAAAACGGAATAAAAATGCAAACACATATAGTACAAAAAATAATTAACTTAAATGAAACACTTGATACAAAAAAGAAGTTACAATCATTTTTAGGATTGGTTAACCAAGTAAGAGAATATATTCCTAAATTGGCAGAAAACTTAAAACCATTACAGAAAAAATTAAAAAAGGATATAGAATATCATTTTGACGAAAAAGATAAAATACATATACAGAAGATAAAAAATATGTGTAAAAAATTACCAAAACTATATTTTCCGGATGAAAAGAAACAGTTTACATATATTGTAGAAACTGATTCTAGTGATCACAGCTACGGAGGAGTTCTAAAATATAAATATGATAATGAAAAAATTGAACACCATTGTAGATATTATTCCGGATCATACACGGAACCACAATTAAAATGGGAAATAAATAGGAAAGAACTATTTGGATTATATAAATGTTTGTTAGCATTTGAGCCATATATTGTTTATAACAAATTTCTCAGATTTATTTCTTTTCGGTGTTGATAACTTTCAAGTTTATATTCATAGAATTCAATTTCATTTTCTATAGTTAATAAAGCTTTATTACGTAATCTATTATATCTAATTATGTCTTTGCGGGTTTTAATATTGTGTTTAACACAATCTATTTTTCTATTTATGTTACTGAGGGTTTTAAGAAGTTTCCATTTATGGGTGTTATAGAATCTTATATAATGAAAAGTGTTATGTTTCATTTATAAACAGATTTTATTAACTTGATATGTGATCATTAATCTGAATATAAATCTAGTTCATATAGATCTAATATATCTATTTCTTGTGATACAATTAGTTCTGTAAATGCTTGTTCCATTACATATATTATTTCAAAAGTAACTAAAATATCATAAATTTTTCTTTTAATATCGTTATTAAGTCTGTTAAAGATATATAATATAAGTATTTTGTACTCAATATTTTCTTCTAATAAATACGTGTGGTTGTGGTTGTTCATTCAGATTTACTATTTATCCTTATCATGTATTTACTAAACATATTCCCTCTAACCTCTTTGTTTATCATAGAGTTTATCATATTTTAATAAGTTATACTGAACAATCTTTTCTGGTCACTACCATGTTTTTCATGCTTCAATCATTTACCCTAACATCGCCTCAACTCTGTGTACTCCCCCAAACGGCTTCCTTGCCTACTGGTTTCCACTTTAGGATGGCATAGTCTGGGCTTAACTACTCTCAGCATTATTAGACAGGCAAACTTTCTCAAGATGTTCTTTATAACAGTACTATAACATGATAAACAATTATGATATTCAAGAGATTATAAGGAATATAAGAGTTTAGTTAAACATGATTATGAATAAACTTACCTGGTTTTGTAACTCGTTTGAATGCTCCATAACTTTCAGAAGTTTGTATATAATCAAATATTTTATTGAGAGAAGATAAGAGAGAGAAGGTGAGTATGAGGATGTCTGAGGCTGTCCTCCCTTCCTCTGATTTACAAAATATATAGAAAATTTAAACGACTCCTACTGTTCATGAACGGCCTTTACTGTTTATGAATGTGACTCGCACTATTTACTTTACGACTTTTTTACATGACTCTTACTATTCATGAACGACCTTTACTGTTCATGAATGTGACTAGTACTATTTACTTTACGACTTTTTTACATGACTCTTACTATTCATGAACGACCTTTACTGTTCATGAATGTGACTAGTACTATTTACTTTACATTATGTGTTTCCAGTAGCTGTCTTCTTCTTTTGTCTTCTTGTTGATACCTTCATTCTAGTTGGACTTCTGGTACATAGTTATCATCTCCGTTGCACTTTGAACATATGTGGTCTGGATATTTGTGTCCTACTAGTTTGCAGTATCTTGTTAATAACTCGTTTGAAATAAATTCTTTTTTCAATGCTCTGGTAGTTGGTTGCATTTCTGGCTTTAATAATGATAAAATCCATTTCTGGACTTCATCCATATCTCCTTGTCGTAGTTCCTTTGAGTTGGCATATATCATTAACTGGTCTCTGAAATAGTAGCTCCAGATAGCATTTCCTTGTAGATAATTGTTAGCTAGTTCTTGAATAATAGTTGCTATACCAATTATTCTTTTATTGGCATAGAAACTTGGTATCTCCATTTTCTGTATCTCCGGTTGTTTCTCTATCTCTTCCGGTATTATCATATCTCGTGTTAGTCCTATCTTTATCACCTGTATTATGGGTTTTATTTCGTCATATAGTATTTCCGCTGGTGCTGTATAGAATTTGATGAAGAATAGGTTGCCTTTTGTAATTCTCTTGAAGGTGACAAATGCTTTGTATAGCTCTGGTATTCCAATTATTTCTTCTCCGTCGTGGGTATATACTGTGCTAAGTAGTCCGTAGTTGTAACATGTCTTTACTAAGTTTGCTTTTGTTTTTGGCTGGGCTATAAGCCTATTATATCCCTGTAGTTTTTGGGTTACATAATCCTGTGTTGGATCTGTAGTAGTAGTTGATCTAGGGTTTAGGTTCAAGAATGTCTGAATTTTATATATATTCTCAATATATGTTTGAGTAATATGGTTATATACCTTTTTGTTGTGGTGTAGGCTATTGGCATAGGTTGTAGTTTGTGGGGCTATAACTATTGCTTCTCTTGGCTTTTTTGATGTAAATGGCTTATCAAATACGTTGTTTAGGTTTACATTGATATGTGGCTTTTTGTTAACTTGTTTGCTTGTACCTGCAGCTGTATATAAAGCAACTGTGTTATGGGTTTTTTGGAGTTTCCCAACGTCTCCTTCTAACTCTGGAAGTTTAGAGTCTTCCGTTTGACTTAGTTCCGCATTTTTATAGTCATGCTGCTGACTTAGCTTGCTTTCCTCTAGCTGTTGTAATCTTTTTCCCATACCATCCATCTGTAAAGATAGAGTAGTAAGGATTGTAAATATGTCTTTTGATTCTTGGCTTTCATCTGTTTGGGTACCTTTGTCTTGATAGGTAGTCTGCAATAACATTCTTGTCAGTTCGTATTACTTCAATTGTAAATGTAAAATTTTGTATATTCAATACAAATCTCCTTATTTCCTTTGTAGTTACTGAATCCTGTACTTTCCGTGTTATCCACCATTTTACTTGTGTATTATCTGTTCTTACTATAAATTTGTTATAAACAATATATGGCTCAAATGCTAACAAACATTTATATAATCCAAATAGTTCTTTCCTATTTATCTCCCATTTTAATTGTGGTTCCGTGTATGATCCGGAATAATATCTACAATGGTGTTCAATTTTTTCATTATCATATTTATATTTTAGAACTCCTCCGTAGCTGTGATCACTAGAATCAGTTTCTACAATATATGTAAACTGTTTCTTTTCATCCGGAAAATATAGTTTTGGTAATTTTTTACACATATTTTTTATCTTCTGTATATGTATTTTATCTTTTTCGTCAAAATGATATTCTATATCCTTTTTTAATTTTTTCTGTAATGATTTTAAGTTTTCTGCCAATTTAGGAATATATTCTCTTACTTGGTTAACCAATCCTAAAAATGATTGTAACTTCTTTTTTGTATCAAGTGTTTCATTTAAGTTAATTATTTTTTGTACTATATGGGTTTGCATTTTTATTCCGTTTTTGTCTATTTGTATACCTAAAAATTCTATTTGATTTTTCATTACTTCTGCTTTCTTTTTACTTAAACTTATTTCTGATATTTCTACAATGTGTATGAATTTTTCTAGTAGTTTTATATGTTCGTTCTCTGTTCTAGAATACAACAGTATATCATCTATATATATTATACAATTTTCTAATTGGTTGAAGTAGTTATCCATAAAATGTTGATATCTACCTGGTGCATTTTTATATCCAAATGGTAATACATTCCATTCATAAAATCCTTGTGGTACTGTGAATGCTGTTAACTTCTTAGATTCGTCTTCTAGTTTTAAATGGTAAAATCCTGATTTACAATCAAACTTACTAAAATAGTTATATCCTTGTATTTGTCTGATTTTTAGTATTTTATTTGGTATCGGATAATTATATGTTTTTGTTTTTGCATTTAAGTTTCTATAATCTATAACTATACGGCTTTTTCCTCGTTTTTGCTCACTGTGCTTATTTACTATAAATGCCGGGCTAGTATGTTTACTATTACTTTCTTGTATGTACGTATTGTCTAATAATTCCTTTATATGCATTTTAAATTCTGTTAAATCATTAAAATTGTATTTTAAAGGTTTTTGTGTTATTATGCTATTTTCATCTATTAGTTCAATCTTTATTTTTGTTTTATGTTTTTCCCATCCTCGGAGTGGATTATCATTATATAGTAATTCTAATTTATCTTGTAGTAATTTTATTTTATTTATTGAGAAAATGATTATTTCTATATTATGGTTGCTTTGTATTACATTTTCTAATTTTTGGGTAATCTTTTCACTTCCTTTAATCCAGGGTGTTGTTTTTCTTACTTTATTATTTACTCTTTTTGCTCCTAATTTTTGTTTACACGGGGTAGTAAACCACCAATGTGTTTTTGTTATTATATGTGAGTATAATTTATCTAAAAATGGCATTCCTAATAATATATCTTTATTTGTAAATTCATAACTATATATTTCTTCTATGGTCAGTATTTTATCCCATATTTGTATTTTTATATTCCTTGCTTTGTTTGTTATCATACTTCCCTCATTATTGAATCCTGTTACTACTATAGGGGTTTTTAGCTTTTCCCATTTACTTTCTGGTAAACAATTATGTCTACACATGTTAGCTTCTGCTCTTGTATCCATCATAAGTGTATAGTATCTATTATAATATCCTTCTACTATTATCTTGGCAAGTATGTATATCTTTGGCATTATATCAAAGTTCTTTTTATTATTATTTTCTTATTTTCATAACTTATTGTTAATTGCCTATCTTCTAATTTATATGATTTGCCTTTTTCTAACCATTTTATTCCTAGTGTAATGTTTTTATCGCCTTGATATATTTTAAAATTTATTAATATTGGTATTCCTCCAATAATTAATTCTTTTTCAGTTGTTTCTTTGTTTTTTCTTAACGCTTTTGGTAGTTCTGAATTTTGCCGTTCTATTGTTACTATCTCTTGTTCTGGTATTAATTCTCTTATAACATTATTCTCTTCCTGTCCCGTATTTATTAGTATTAAATATTTTCTTTGGTCCATTATTCCTGTTATATAATAATGGTGTGGGTTTATTTCTTCTATTTTTTGTTCTATTAATTTTTGTGGAGTGGTATAATTTATTCTTCTTGATGTACTTCTTGATGTACTTATTCTTGATAACGTTTCTGGCATTTCATTATTTATTCGTTTTGATGTGCTTAATCTTTCTTTTACTATTTCTAAATCTTCATCCATGTCCATTTCCGTATAACTGTAATCATTGTTGTCTATAACTGATACTATTCTTTCGAATGGATTTTCTATTTTTATTTTATTTATTTTATTTTTAGCTGTTATCTTATGTTTTGTTGTTAAGACATATAGATTTTTACATCTTGCTGTGAATATTTTACTTCCTGGTGCTAATTCTATTCCAGACATTTTCCAGTATAGTACTAATGATTTATCTATATTTTTATCATCTACTGCTACTGAATAGTTAGCACTTATTATAAATTTAAATTTTTGGTATATTAAGTTACCTCTTACGACACTTATTATACTCTTTTCTATAGGTTGTACAATTCTATCATCTGCCAAGTATATTTCTATAGGGGTATCTATTCCTTCCCTAAAACATGCTTTTATTAGGATCTCCGTTCCTCCTAAGTGTACATATTTTATTGGATTTTTTGCTTTTATATCTTGTATTTCTTTATTTAGTAGTCTTTTATTTAAAATTGGTATTTGTGCTTTACCTTTGATGTATTTACAATCTATTATATGTTCTCTTTGGCTTACTACATAGTATTCTTCTTTCTGTCTTTTAAACCAATTCTTTATTGTTGGTACTTCTAATATTTTGTCTATGCTTAGATCCAATTCTTTTCCTTTTATTTGTTCAAATATATTAGCGTCAAATATTATTTTTTGTTCTGAAGATTGTTCATCTTGGTGTTCTTCTTGTTGTATAATTTGTATATCTTTTTTCAGTCATAATTTTCCTCATCTGATTCTTCTATATCCTTGTTTATTTCCTTTTCATTTTCAGAGAACTCGTTTTCTGATATCTCATATATGCTGTCTTCACTGCTTAATTCATAATCTACATATTCTACTTGTGTATATTTATCATTACCTATCAATATTTCGGTAATTTGTTTCTTCTTTGGATTTTTTGGTAATTTATAATCTTTGGCTAAATGTCCTAGCTTTCCACAATTATAGCAAGTACATTCTGTTAGTTTTTTCTTTTTCCTATATGGTTTTTTATGTTTATAATTTTTTACATAATATCTCCCTCTTGGTTTCCTATATTTATATTTTGAATATTTTGATTTAAATTTCTTTTTCTTTCCTTCTTTTTTATAATATTTATCTGTGCAACCAAATTGGGGTGCTATTCTACTTTTGCAACATGCCAAATTTTTTACTAATATTTTTTCCATTTTCATGATTTCTTTATATTTTTCACATAATTCTATAAACCAGTTTTGTAGAAATTTTATCCTTGCTCCTAATGTATCTGCTAGTCCTGCATCGTTCCAATTTTTTATTATTTTTGAGCTAAAGGGTTTTGGTAATTTTGTAAAATATAATTTTCTTATTTCTTTACTTTCATCCGGACTATATGTTCCTTTATAATAATAGTCTCTAAATGCACAAGTATATTCATCTATATAACACATATTACATATTGCTAATTTTGTCATTAAATTCCTATTTGTAATTTTTTCTTTATTTTGTTCTTCTACTTCTGTTGTCATACTACTAAATTCATTTCTTATTGCTATTTCATATTTATTTAATATATCTGTAACTGTTGTTGTAGTTGTACCGTCAAGTTTTTTATTACTCCTTAATGTGTCTAAGCTTTCACTTGATAAATTTTATAACCATAATTTTACAGTTCCTATTAATGTTCTTTCTATATATCCTGGTGTTTCTGCTATTGCTATTTTATTATCTATTAGTTGTTTTGAGATATATCCTATCCATAATTGTATTGTTTTATTTATATCTGCTACACAATCTAGATCTAAAAAATTATATTGCTCAGTTATCTGTCTTGGTGCCCATTTCTTATTTAACCTTTTATCCCATAATGTTTTGTTTCTATCATATGCATCATAACTTACTCTGTAATAGGTTGGGTTGAAATGTTTTGGATTTTTTACTCCTGATATGTTTGGTTTATCCTCGTTCATATGTCCTGTATTTATTTCTGGGTTTATTTTTATCTTTTCTGTTTTTTCTATAAGTTCTGTGTATGTTTCACTTGTTTCTGAATAGTTTTCTCCTAGTTCTGTGTCTTTATCACTTTGGTCATTTATTTCGTTTATACTTATTTTTGATGGACTCTCCTGTACTTCTTCTAACTGTAATTTGAACTTTTCTATCTCATTTGTTAGTTTTAGTTCTTGTTCTTCTGTAGACATGTAGTTTTTTACCATCCCCAAGATTTTACACATTGTACCGTAAGATATTTAGTTTAGGTTTAGTATCGCTATTCTAAATAGTTTTGACTCTTTTACTTTATTTTATCACAAAAATAAAAATTACAAAAAATATTCTCTTTTATTTAGCTAATTAATATTTTATCTAGTTACTTTTAATTTATCTACCTTACATAAAATTAAAAAATACAAAAATAGTTCTACTTTGTTTTCAGGAATATTATTTTAATTTTACAATGATTTTTTTATTTTTATCTTTTAGTATGATATTTGAAAAATACCAAAAATAGGTTTGTTTTAACGGTTAGTATTATTTTAATAGTTATTTTACTTAACTAGGATTAATTAGTAAATGATGTAGTATTTTAGTCTTATTTTAGAAGAAAAAGTATGAAATTTGAGGCTAATTTTATTTGTTCTTAATTGAAGAGGTTCAAAAAAATGGCTCAAAATTAAAAGCCCAAACCCTAAGACCTACTTCCACTTCTTCTTATACACCCTAACACACATTTTCAAGATCTAGACAAAAAACAACCAAAAACCTATCTTCTTCTCTAAGTTTCAGTTGTTCTTCTTCATTTTTTTTTCACAACCTAGAACACACCTTCACTAACCTAGAGACAACACCTAGGCCTTATCCCCCTCCCCCCCCCTCCCAAAACACCCATCAGCACCATTCTTCTTCCTTCTTCTTCTTTATGTTTCAGCTGTTCTTCTTCAAATTTTTTTCACAACCTAGAAGACACCTTCACTAACCTAGAGACAACACCTAGGCCTAACCCCCCCCCCCCCCAAACACCCATCAACACCATTCTTCTTCCTTCTTCACAACCTAAGACACCCGAAGACCCTCAAGCTAAAAGACGACAGCATCGATTTCTTTGAACGAAAACATTCAAAAAGATGAAGAACACACACACATATGATAGAGAGATAGAAACGGACAAAATAGAAGGGAACAGGAGGGGACAAAAATTGGGAAAGAGATTGGGGCAAAACTTTTCTTTGGATTCTTTTCCTCTTAATTTCGAGAATGAAAGATGCCCAAAATTTCCACATTTTAGTATCAGTCCTTAGCTATTCAGATCAAAAATCACACAAAAGTACATTAGTTTTCTCTCTTTCAAAAATTAGATTTCCATAAGCAAGTGAAATGAAAATGGGTTATGCTTGAGATCTGGTTCGCGTTCGAGGAGTCTAGGTTCACAGTTTGTTTGAGCTTTGGTCTGCGGATACCTGTTGGCTTATTACGATTTTGTTCGAGTCCCGGCATTAGCTTTTGCTTGTATTTTCAAACAGAGAATCGTTAAAGGCTATTGAAGCCTTTATTTGGTCTTTTGGATTTATGGCCAAGGTATGATTTCTAATTTCAAATGATGTAATGGTTGTTTGGACGGTGTTATTTTATGAAATTCGCGAAGATTATTCACCTAAACGCTTGAAAATGCCTTGTTACGTTAAATCTGATCTATTCTCGAAATGGCAATGTATGGGGTTAGTGTATATCTATGTGGAAAGATGTTTATATTGCTTTGTTGATTGTTAAATTCTCTGTGGCATTGAAATGGGTCCAATATTTTAAGCACAACTTAATTAATAGTAGGCCGTCAAACAATTTGCCAAACCATTTTCGTTGTTTAACGTAAATTCCTTAGATGATTTAAGACTTTCATTTTTTTGTCCTTTTATATATGTTAGCAATTAGCTTCAGTTAGCTCTAATATACTCATCAAGAGTCAAGCGCTAATAATTCATCTCCTCACATACACTTTTTTGATAAAGGACTTCCATAATTCACTATCCCGCACTCTTCCATAATCCATGGCCTTATAATAATCTCAAATTAGCTTTAAGAATAATCATGAACATTCGTAGCTTGCTTTAGGCGCGATTAATAAAATCATCACGGCTATATGTACGGTTCTTGTGACATAGTCGTGATACATAATCCCTAATTCGGGTACACATTTCATGTGACCTGATCACAACTTCGAACAAGAATAAAAATAAATATGTCATAAATCGCGGGTGCATTTCATGTGGCGCGGTTTACAATGTGTACAAAAATGACAAGTGTACGACATCGTGACTTGTTCCAGAAATAATTTCATAAATAAATAAAAGTGGTTATAAAGTTAAAAATGCACAATAGGTTCTAAACATGTAAGAAATTAGATAATTAGGCCAATTATTAATAGTTGAGCGACCGTGCTAAAATAATAGAATCCCGAAATGCCTAACACCTTCTCCTGAGTTAACTAAATTCCTTACCTGAATTTTGTATTTCACGGACTGTAAAATAGAGTCAATTTCCTCGATTTGGGATTTTAAATAAACCGGTGACTTGGGACACCATAAATTATTCCAAGTGGCGACTCTGAATTAAATAAAATAACCACATTTCGATTAATGTCACTTTAATTGAAAAAACTCTCCTATCCCCCTCGGGTGGAAAAAGGAGGTGTGACATTGTGAGATACAAAGAAAGCTGAACATGAAACAAACAAAGAAAGAGGATAAACAGAGAGAGGGATTAATCGCTGTATAGATATATATATATATATATATATATATATATATATATATATATATATATATATATATATATATATATATATATATAGTCACAGACACATTATCCATCCATCCGACGCATTTTACTATTTAAGAATCAAATGGTAAAAAATTGATTAACATTTAAAAATATATATTATTTTATCATATTGACATAAAAAGAATTACAACTTTGTAACGACACGATTGGTCGTTTTAAGAATTAACGCTCCGATCCCCTATTAACTGCTTTCCCCGTGTTTGTTTCTTCTATTGTGAGTTGCCGGGAGGATTTATTTGGAATTTCGGAGAGTTTTGGGACACTTAGTCCCTAAATGAGACTTTAAGCTTTATAATTTGGATCATAGTCAGAGAAGTGTAAAGACGGCCTCGGAATGGAATTATGTTGGTTCTATTGGTTTCGTTGGGTGATTTTGAGCTTAGGGGTGTGTTCGGATTGTGTTTTGGAGGTCCGTAGCTTATTTAGGTTTGAAATGCCGAAAGTTGAATTTTTGAAGTTTCCGGTTTGATAGTGAGATTTTGATATAAGGGTTGGAATGAAATTCCGATTGTTGAAGTAGCTCCGTAGTGTTGAATGTGACATGTGTACAAAATTTCAGGTCATTCGGACGAGGTTTGATAGACTTTTTGATCGAAAGCGTAATACGAGAGTTTTTGAAGTTCTTCGGCTTGGATCCGATGTTAATTGGTTGATTCGATGTTGTTTGAGGTGTTTTGAAGATTTGTATAAGTTTGGATATTGGTATATGACTTGTTTGTACTTTTGGTTGAGGTCCCGGGGGTCTCGGAGTGATTTCGGATGGATGACGGGAGGTTTGGAGTTGAGTTTGGCAGCTGAAGTTTTATGGTTGCTGTCATAACCGCATCTGCGGTTGCAAGGCCGCAGGTACGACTCCCGCATATACGGAAGAAAGCCGTAGAAGAGGCCAAGAGGTGAGTCAGTCAGAGCTGCAGAAGCAGACATATGGACGCATTTGCGATGGCGCAGGTGCGAGAGAGTAACCGCAGGTGCGGTACCAGACCTTTAAGTGAAAACCGCAGGTGTGGTGGGTTAGACAGTAGAAGCGGGACCGCAGAAGCGAGAAAAGACCGCAGGTGCTTTTGGGACACCGCAGAAGCGAGAAAAGATCCCTGGGTCAGAAGGTATATATTTCACTCTTCGCGATTTTTGGTCATTTTTCTCAATATTTCATTCGGGGTGAAGTTTTTGGGCGCCATTTCAAGGGAGATTTTTAGAGGGATTCATTGAGGTTAGGTCCTTGGTTCCTAAGCTCGTTATTATGGTGATTTTTATTGTTCTAACCATGAAATTTGAAGGAAAATCAGTGGTAAATTGGGGGTTAGGGCTTGGTTAATTAGAGAGCTTTGAGAGATGATTTGATTGACCATTTGAGGTCCGATTTTGGTACTTTTGGTATGACTGAACTCGTTAGAGTATGAGGATTCTGAAAATATAAATTTTCTCCGATTTTGAGACGTGGGCCCCGGGGGTGGGGTTAGTCATTTTACCTATTTTCGCGTATTAGCTTATAATTTATTTGTGGAATCAATTACTTGAAGTTATATTTACATTAAGCAATTTAATTGAATAGATTTGGGCCATTTGGAGTCGAGTACTCGTGGCAAGAACGTGGTTTCAGGTTGATTTTGAGCCGGTTCGAGGTTAGTGGCTTGCCTAACCTTGTGTGGGGGAACTCCCCTTAGAATTTGGTATTGTTGATATGTGAAATGCCTTGTACGTGAGGTGACGAGTGTGTACTTGTGCTAATTGTTGAAAATCCTATTTTCATTAAGTAACTTTAATTGTGTTTCCTTTCTTATTTATACTACTTGCAATTTAAGCATGTTATTAGCTTAGGGAAGCATGTCTAATTGACTTAATTAGTTTACTTGCTCAAACTGCCTTATTTGTATTATGTGTAGCATACTAGGTTAGAAATACCTGTTTTACCTTGGTATGAGATTGAATTTAATTAGGTATTCTTCGTGTTGCTGTTGTGTGTTTACTTTGGGACTACGGGACGGTATCCCGGGAGATCCCTAGCATATATATTGATTTGGACTGTAATGGGGGATACCGAGAGATCCCAGCACGTATATTGAGGATACTAAGATATCCTTGGGATACCGAGAGATCCCCAGTATATATATTGAGGATACTAAGAGATCCTCGGGATACAGAGAGATCCCAACACACATATTGAGGATACTAAGAGATCCTCGGGATACTGAGAGATCCCGGTTGTTATCTCTGTGTTGAGCGGTATTCCTTTTGTGATTATTTTGTCTCTGTTATAGTTGTTGTCATTCTTATTATCATGTGTTATTTCTTATTGTTAGAATTTAATTATATTGTCGTATTCTATACTGTTTTACCTCATTTTCCAGCTATAATGAGTAGGGCCCTGACCTTCCTCGTCATTACTCGACCGAGGTTAGGCTCGACACTTACTGAGTACCGCTGTGGTGTACTCATGCCTTTTTTTAGCATATTTTTCATGTGCAGATCTAGGTACTTCGACTGAGTCCTACTACCATAGAGGCAAGGCGTTCCTCCAGAGACTTCAAGGTATATCTGCCGCCTCCGCAGACCGAGGAGTCCCTTTCCACTCTCTCTTATAGTTTTAGCCCTTATGTATTTATCTTGATTTAGGCATTCTAGAGTTAGAGCACAATGTAGTACTCATAGCTTGTGATTTCATGAGATTCTGGGTTTTGGGAATTGTTTAGTTTTTGAGATCTTGTATTGGTATATGCCGAGCGACATATTAAACACTTCTATATTTGTTTATCTTTAGTTTTTATTAGTTTTTCGGCATTTTGCTTCTTTTTTCCGAAATTGTTAGGCTTACCTAGTCGTGCCATCATGACAGTTCATGTGGATAACTTGGGTCGTCACAAGTTGGTAAAAGATCTCTAGATTTATAGGAGTCATGAATTACAAGCTGGTTCATTAGAGTATCGCGGATCGCTACAGAAACATCTGTACTTATCTACGAGAGACTATGTAACTGTTAGGAAAATTCCACTTCTTTTGATTTCATTGTCATGCGAGATTTTTGTTATCACAATTCTAAACTTCGGTCTTCTATTCTCTAGCCGATGGTGAGGACACGTGCTATCAGAGATGATCAGGCACCCGCAACCCCTACTGGACCCGTCAAAGGTTGGGGCCGGGGTAGAGGCCGAGGACGTGCACGTGGTGCAGCCAGAGCACCCGTGCGAGCTGCCACCGATGTGCCACCAGCAGTTCCAGCCGGAGTCCAGGCTCCTGTGTTACACCCCACAATATTATGATGATGTCACGTCCTGCAGTATTATATTACGATAATATTATGCCCTCTAGTATTACAGTACGATGGTATTATGCTTCGCTGTATTAAGTTACGACAATATTGTACCCTACAGTATTACATTACGGTGATGTTACGCTTCGCAATATTATGTTGCGATGATGTTGCACCCTGTGGTATTGTACGTTGAATTTGTCGTAAGGTAATTGACATCAGTCCAAGTAAAAGATTATTTGGAGATTATAAGGATTATGCTATTTCACAAGTGATGAGTAAATTCGTGAAGGTGAAAGGGGAAGCAAGTCAAATAAAATGAATTTTCATCAAAGTTTGACATTTTGGGATAAAGTACGGCCCGAGCTAAAATACCCGATATTTATGGACTAGTGCCATACAAGGTACTACATGACCATAAGGTGTACAACGTATATTAAAAAGGAGTAGTATTTTAAGTAATTCGAGACAATTCTTAATTATGTGAATAATTGGTTAGTTGGTTAATTATTGGATTAGTGGAGAATTACCAAGTAAATTAAAGAAGTTGATAATTAATACTCCTTCCGTTCCATTTTATGTGAACCTGTTTGACTGAGCACGAAGTTTAAGAAAAAATGAAGTCTTTTGGAATTTATGGTCCTAGACAAATTACAAATGGGCACAGAGAATTTGTGTGGTTATAAAAGCTTATCATTAAGGGTAGAATTGTAAGTTTAAGCTAAATTATTTCCAAATTTAGAAAGGGATCATTCTTTTTGGAACAGACCAAAAGAGAAATAGATTCACATAAACTGGAACAGAGGGAGTAATGATTTGGATAATTATTAAGCATGATGTGGAAGCCATATAAATCCCATATGATGACTATTCACTTACATACCATGTGGCATGTGTATAGGAGTTGGTGGCTTACAAGGATGATTATGAGAAAAGTGCATAAATTTGCCTAAAAAAAGATTACGGATGAAGCTTGGCACTCAAATATTTTCTATATCAAATACTATAATCAGAAGTTAGCCATTCTTATAAGCTTTCAATACATTTCATTCTCAAAACACTTCACTCAAAATTCTAAACATTACATTGATAATCTAATTTCTTCAACCAATATCTAACGAGGTTCTTAGCACAATTAGCAACGTGAGATTTTGCGACTCTTAAAGAGTACGGTGCAACCTTTTCCAATAATATCATACAGATTTTTTCCTATTCCAGGTATGTTAAGGCTATCCTTTCTTTCTTATGGCATGATCAATACGACACAAATGAGATGAGCATATGCACAAATTCCATAAATGTCTCTATTCATAGAATTATTAGAGATATCTATGTTCTTGAATTTCCATGTGTTATAATATTCTATCATCTGTTCATGGGTCTCAGAAAAACACGAAAGTTGAAAAGAGTTTACTTTATGGTATTACTCAAATGCAAAATAGTCTTATGTCTGTTATGCGACAGATATGCGGTCGCATATTTAACTAGAAAAGGTATTTTTGTCCAAATTTTGTCTCGAGTTTTGACCCACTATAAATAGATTTATTGGCGTTTTATGGGGGCATCTTGTCTGATTTTGGAGCTACAATCCAAGGCTTTAATATTCCTCTCTTTTGGAAGCTTTTGGGTCAAGAATCTTTTAGTTCGTAAGCTTTATGGCATTAAATATTCCCTTCCTTTTGTATTTTAGTATGTGTAGCTAACTTTAAATACTAAGGTTGTGGACCCTAAATGGGTGTTACGTTAATGGGTGTTCAACATTGAATATATGTATAATGGTTGGTTGATATTTATTTACTTCTCATTTTTCATTTATTGTTGGTGGTTGCAAACATTAACAAGTGCCATTAAATTCTTAATTTTCTTCGAAAAGTGGGTTGGAATTTAGTAGAAGTAAATATCAAAGACTCAAGGCTTTAAACCTTGTTTAATAGAATCACTTAGGAATAAGTGGATTTTATTTGGCATATATTGATTATTCTTAATTGCAACTCTTTTATATTTGAAAAAATCGTAAAGAGGAAATACTACCCAACTATTGAAAAATATTGGGTAGTCATTAGAAATTATTTGCGTATCAAAAGAACCTTCCATTAGAAATATATCATATTAACACCGATAGCATTACCTTCATTGAAGGGGACACAACTTTGGTTTCTTTAATCAAATTATTTACATTCTCAATATCACAATTAGTTATTTCTTCAAACCAAACTCAATTCATACTCTTGTTACCATTAACCGAATAGAATTACGACTTTAGTCAAGTAACACACTATTTGAGTAACCTTTTCACACCTATTCCCTGTGGGATTCGACCCCAACCTTGTTGGGTTATTATATTTAACACCGACCGCCTTACACTATTTAATTAAAGTGTAATTTGAGCGTATCGAATTTTGCCGCCATTGTCGGGGAATATGGTTTTGAAATTACTAACTAGTGTGTGCTTTACTTTACGTCTTAGTCTATTCCATCACACTTTGCTTGTTTTGCATGGTGTTGATAGGAAAACATGGCCAAATATGAAGAAGAAATAGAGGCGAAAATGGAAGAAAATCATTTTGCAGACATAGAGGAGTACATTGAGGATACAAATGCTATTGTACCTCCGACCGTTGGCGCTGCAACCTTCAAAGTGGAACATGGTTTAATCCTTATGCTCAAAGCAGAGGGATTTTTCAGGAATTCCATTGATGATGATCCGACACAACATCTTAGAAACTTCTTGGGTGTGTGTGATGCATAAGCAGAACAACGCCTCAGATGATGCTCTAAGGTTGAGGTGCTTCAAGTACTCACTAGCTGCGGACGAAAGGAAATGGCTTCAGAATATGCCACCAAACTCCATTCATTCTTGGCCTGAACTTGTCCGGGCATTCTTAGCTAAATGGTTCCCACAAAGTAAGAAGTCTGAGCTTTGGGATAAAATTTTCTTTTTCAAGCAAGTACCGGGAGAACATCTACATTAGGCATATGATCGGTTCAAGTTATATTTGGTGAGGTCTCCCAACCATGGTTTTTCGGATTCTATCTTATTGGAAAAATTCTACATGGGCTTGGATCCTATGAACCAATCTACAGCCAAGAATGCAGTTGACGGATCTTTCATGGACAAATCATTCGCAAGGGTCACACAAATACTTGACAAAATGGTAAAGCATAATCAAGCATGGCACTCATAGGACACCACAAGTGGAATTGCATATGGGTCTTCTTCCTTGACCACCATGATCAAGTAAAACCAAGAGAGGGATCAAGTGATTGCAGGGCTTGCCACAAATGTCAATATGTTGACAAAGATGTTCACAGAAAGCCAAAGGAAGAAAGTAAATGTGGTGGAAGATGTGCAACCCATATCAAATGAGGACTTTGAGGAGGCAAACTATGTCAACAACTCACAAGGAGGATATCAAAGGCAACAATACCAAGGTCAAGGACATCAAAATCAATGGACGCCTCACTCGTAAGGGCAAGGCAACCAACAGTGAAGAAGTGACCAAGGCGGCTCTAATCAAGGTAATTGGAACAACAACAACAACTTCCCAAATCGAAGTTCAAACCCTTATGTTCCTCCAAAGGGCCAATATTCAAATCAAGGTTCCTCAAGTGAGTCTAAGTTGGAAGACATGCTTGAACGGGTATTCCAAAATCAAGAGAAGTCCGACCCTTATATGAGGAATATGACCAAGCTTGTTGGTTCTCTTACCGCATCCATTCAAAAATTGGAGATGCAAATGAGAGACCTCTCTAGGGAACAAAATCCGAAGCAAAAAGGGACACTTCCAAGTGACACAATTGCGAACCCCAAGGGTAGTGGGAATGGTCCAACTTCTCATGTTATGGCGATTACTACTCGGAGTGGGAAGGTACTACAAGGAGGGAGTGAACAAGTGGTTAAAGTTGAAGAGTCCAAACATGAAGTTGAGGTTAAAGAGCCAAGGGGTGTTGAAGTTGAAAAGGTTCCAGAAGAGTTGAAAGTGCAACAAGAAAACCGGGACGAGGTAAAGGAAAAGGTAAAAGAGACACCAAAAACTCTACGACCTATTCCTAGACCTCCTCCTCCATTCCCTCAAAGACTTTCTAGGAAGGTTGATGATAGCAAACTCGAATCTATGACATTCTCAAGCAATTATCGGTGAATATTCCATTTGTGGAAGTATTTCAAGAGATGCCGGGTTTTGCTAAATATTTGAAAGATTTGATCACCAAGAATAGAACCACAAAAAAAGAAGTGGTGAATGTGACTCACCGGGTTAGTTCCATCATTGCAACATCTACCGTTCAAAAGAAAGAAGACCTGTGAGCTTTCACCATTCCTTGTACTATTGGGGCACATGATTTTGTAAGAGCCCTTTGTGATAATGGGGCTAGCATCAACTTCATGCCTCTTGCCATTTACAAGAAAGCAGGGTTAGGTATGCCAAGGCCTACAAGTATGAGATTGCAAATGGTCGATCGTTCCATAAAGAGACCGGTGGGAATTGTTGATGATGTACTTGTTAAAGTGGGAAAGATTCATTTACCCGCCGATTTTGTAATTCTTGATTGTGCGGTTGACAAAGAGATCCCTATCATTTTAGGGAGACCATTCCTAGGCACAGGAAGAGCACTAATGGATTCGGAATGGAATGAGATCAAATTTCACGTGAATGATGAAGAGGTCACATTTCAAAGCAAGCAAGGGTATGAAACTACAACATGAATATGAGAGCATCTCGGTGATTGATGTTGTTGATAAAGTTGAAGATGCGGTTGAAATGAAGATGGAAGAATAATGCCTTGGTGAGGCGTTGACGGCTATTTTGGTGAACTTTGATGGTGAAGATATGGAAGGATATATGGAATCGGTAAATGCATTGGAGGGGCTTGGGTACTACACTTATGCTCCGACAAAGCTCTCTCTTGACTTGGAGAATAGAGCCACTCCTTCTGCAAAGCCTTCTATTATTGAGCCACCACAATTAGAGCTCAAACCACTTCCACCACACTTGAGGTATAAATTTCTTGGCTCAAATGATACTTTACCGGTAATCGTTTCTTCTTTGTTGAATGATGTGCAGGTAGAACGATTGTTGGAAGTCTTGAAGGAGCATAGGCAAGCTATTGGATGGACAATTTCAGATATCCAAGGGATCCCCCCCGGAATTTGCAAACACAAGATCCAATTGGAGAGCGAGAGGAAACCAAATGTGGATCATCAACAACGGTTGAACCCGTCCATGCAAGAGGTGGTAAAGAAAGAAATCATCAAGTGATTGGATATCGGGGTAGTCTATCCCATTGCCGATAGTTTTTGGGTGAGCCAGATGCAATGTGTGCCGAAAAAGGGAGGCATGACTGTGGTTGAAAATGATAAAAATGAGCTCATCCCTACAATAAAGGTGACCGGATGGAAGGTGTGTATGGATTACCGGAAGCTCAACAGTGCCACATGCAAACACCATTTCCCTATGCCTTTTATTGATCAAATGCTTGATTGGCTAGCGGGAAGGTCATTCTATTGCTTTCTTGATGGATATTCCAGTTACAACCAAATCCACATCGCATTGGAGGATCAAGAGAAGACAACATTCACTTGCCCTTATGGAACTTTTGCTTTTAGTCGTATGCCATTTGGTTTGTACAATGCTCCGGCTTCTTTTCAAAGATGTATGATGTCCATTTTCTTCGACATGGTGGAAGATTTTTTAGAGGTTTTCATGGACGACTTCTTAGTGGTAGATGACTCTTTTGAGCACTGTCTTAACAATCTTAGACAAGTGCTTAAGAGATGTGAAGAGACCAACCTTGTGCTTAACTTGGATAAATGCCATTTCATGGTGGATGAATGTATTGTATTGAGGCATAAAATTTCAAAACATGGCATAGAGGTAGACTGGGCAAAGATCGAGATTATTTCCAAGCTTCCACCACCTACTTTCGTTAGAGGTGTTCGAAGTTTCTTGGGGCATGCCGGGTTCTATAGGCGTTTCATCAAGGATTTTTCCAAGATTGCAAATCCTATGTGCAAACTCCTTGAGAAACATGCCAAACTTGTATTTGACGACAAATGCCTCAAAGCCTTTGAGGAATTGAAGCAAAGTCTCACCACTGCACCTATTATTGTCACACCCGATTGGTCTCTTCCTTTCGAGCTCATATGTGATGCCAGTGGTGTAGCTATTAGAGCAATGCTTGGTCAACGTCACAACAAGGTTCTCCACCCGGTCTATTATGCAAGCAACACACTCAATGGGGTGCAAATGAATTACACAGTAACTGAGCAAGAACTTCTTGCCATTGTCTATGCCTTTGAGAAGTTCCAGGCTTATTTGTTGGGATCCAAGGTGATAGTGTACACAGATCATGTTGCTCTTCGCTATCTCATGACAAATAAGGATGTAAAGCCTCGGTTGATTCGATGGGCCTTGTTGGTGAAAGAATTTGACTTCGAGGTCAAGGATCGCAAGGGAACTCAAAATCAAGTAGTGGATAATTTATCAAGGCTTGAAGAGGTAGGGAGGCCAAAGGGAGATCTTGAAATCAATGATGCATTCCCGGATGAACACATATTGGCACTATCTAGCACTTTTTCTCCTTGGTATGCCGATATTGCTAACTACTTGGTTAGTGACCTTATTCCGGAGGGATTGGAATCCTATCAAAAGAAGAAGTTCTTGAGAGACTGCCGGCAATACTATTGGGAAGAACCATTCTTGTTTCGTGTTTGTGCTGACAACGTTATCAGAAGGTGTGTTCCAGAAGAAAAGATTATGCCAATTCTAAAGGCATGCCATGATTCACCGGTTAGGGGTCACCATGGGAGAAATCAGATGGCGGCTAAGGGGCTTGAATGTGGTTATTATTGGCCGTCGATCTATCATGATGCCAATCAAATGGTCAAGGCTTGTGACCAATGCCAAAGGCAGGGATCAATCTCCAAAAGGCATGAAATGCTAATGCACTTTGTGATAGAGATAGAATCTTCAACGTATGGGGAATTGATTTTATGGGTCCCTTTGTAAGCTCTTGTGGGATGAAATATATCTAGGTAGCTGTGGACTATGTGTCCAAATAGGTTGAAGCAATTGCCTTACCAAACAACGAGGCGAGAAGTGTGACCGCATTCTTAAAGAAAAACATATTCACTCGGTTTGGAACTCCTAGAGCCATTCTTAGTGATGGTGGGTCTCATTTCTGTAACAAGGCTTTCACGGGGCTACTAGAGAAATATGGTGTCAAGCATAAGGTGGCCGCACCTTATCATCCCCAATCAAGTGGCCAAGTTGAAGTTTCCAACCGGGAGATAAAGAGAATTCTAGCAAAGACTGTTAATGAAAACTGGACTGACTGGTCAAGGAAACTAGATGACGCATTGTGGGTGTACCGTACGACGTACAAAACTCCTATTGGCACTTCTCCTTACCGGTTAGTCTTCGGAAAGGCTTGTCACCTATGGAACTAGAGCACAAAGCCACGTGGGCTTTAAAGAGGTTGAACTTGGACTAGGTTGAAGCTACAAATTTGAGGTTAACACAACTCAATGAAATGGAGGAATTCTGTTTCCATGCTTATGAAAGTGCAGCTGTGTACAAAGAAAGGATGAAATTCGTCCACGGCAAGAAGATCTTGAAAAGGGATTTCAAGTCAGGTGACTTGGTTCTGCTCTTCAACTCAAGGCTAAAATTGTTTTTGGGCAAGCTCAAATCGAAATGGTCCAGTCCGTTCAAGGTGGTCAATGTCTCTCCTTTTGGAGCTGTGGAATTAGCATCGGAGGATGGGCTTAGGACTTTTAAAGTTAAATGGACAGTGAGTCAATCACTACTTGGGCACAGACGGAGAAAAACATTTGGTGGAATAATTGACTCTCAAAGATGGTCCATGCCCGACCAATGAGTTAAACAAAAGGAAAGCCAACTTCGTCGTGCCGCGACGTTAAGTCAAGCGCTTCATGGGAGGCAACCCATGTGTGGTAACACCCTTTTTGTCCTTTAAATTTTTAATTTTTGTTAGATAGATTTAATTGAGCAATTTAAAGTGTGTGTTAGAGTGCAGGGGATTCAAAGGATCATAACACGAGGTAATATTGCATGAGAAAGGGAAGAAAAATCACCTTGGGAAGTTTGTTACACATATGCGGTCACATTTTCACTATGCGAACCACATTTTGGTCGCAAACCTAGACAGTGGGTTTGGCTAAAATTGGTGATAAAAATTCGACAAGGTGGTGCACTTTGCGGACCGCATTTTCACTATGTGATCGCATAGTGCACCACATTTTGGCCCTCATGCAACTCAAGCTGAATCCACCGTATAACACTTATGCAGTCGCGTAAGGTGTTATGCGGTGACTAACACGTCGCATTCCTCCCAATTAAGTCCCTCGCATCTCTTTTTTGCATTTCAAACATGCCCAAAAGAAAAACAAAAGAAAACAATTTTTGTATCAAACGAAAAAGAAAAAAACAAACTAAGAACGGAGAAGGCAAACAGTCTAGTGAATCAAGAACATAAAGCAACATATGTGAAATCATCTCCCAAGTGTGCTTCACTGGTATGTTTTCCTTGTCACAATTTCATTCTGGCAAGCTTTTATTTCACATTTGTTTTTGCTTGCCCCATTTTTTTTGTTGTTTCCTATTTTATTTTCTTTTTGTTTGTGTTTTGTAGTAGATATCTGCCCGTATTGTGATAGTCTTTTTGGTTGGGAAGTATGTTTGGGGTGCTGGGTAGTAAAACTTAGGACCGCCATTGTTGAGGGTTGAGCTCAAATCGTTGGGAGTGGTGAATTGTTCGGCTCGTATAATCAAAATACGGTCCGCATTTCCACCATAAAAGCAAACCCTAGTAGGCTGAAGAAGATGACTAAATGCGGTGACTTTGAGATCGCATAATTGATATGCGGACCTCAAAGTCACCGCATACTGACACAGAGCACCCAGTTCAATAACATTCTTTCTACGACCATTTTGCGATCGCATTTCCTACTTTGCAGTGGAATTTGCGATCGTATTTTGTGATTTTGTTTTCTGAACAACCAGATATGCGATAGTTATGTGAACTGCATAGTGGTTATGCGATCGCATTACTCATCGCAGACTTAGATCATTTAAAGAGCTTGCATGTTTGCGACAAGTTTGCGGTCCGTATAGTGGTTATGCGACCGCATAACCTGCCGCATTCTTAACTTTTTCTTAAGTTTTTCTGTTTTTTTTAATGTTTCCTACCATGTCGCTCTCATTTCATTTTTGTGCAGATATGGCTCCCAAGAAACATACAACTTCCACCCAGAAAAGGGCATCCTCCAATCATTAAACCCAACAAGCAAAACGTCCTCGACTAGACCCTACTGCTACACGTCCCTCCCAGTCTGATGAGGAGGAGACCTTTCCCGAAGTTGACCTAAAAGATGAGGCAAGAAGGAAAAGAGGAGACGACTTCCAGCTTAGGTTTGGGGTCGAATGGTCTAGGGAGCTTTATAGAGAAGGGCTGAACAAATGAAAAATCATGGCCGAAAAACAATGGAGTGTGAATGGGATACAAGAGTAGTACCCCCACATCTGGGAGAACATCAAGGCAAGAAAATGGGAGAGTTTCACGGAGCTGCCTGATGAATATAATGTAACCATTGTCGTTGAATCTTATGCCTCCTACGGAGCCTCCAGGACTGCTCATCACAAGCGCAACAGGGTTTTCTATGACACTGTGTTAGTTCGGGGGAAGAGTGTGTTCTGCAGCGATGAGACTATATTGATATCATGCGCATTAATGATGGTTTTTCACCCCCAGAGGTTCAGACTCGGGGTCTAGTTGATGTAGATCCTTCAGACTCCCAAACTCCTGTGACCCCTCAGGCTCCAGTTGCATCCACTTCTACTTCACAGCCCGCCTCTCAGTCCACCATTGCTCAGCCCTCTACTGCACTGCCAGCCATTTCGAGGCTTGGTCTCATAGCTCAGCATGCCAATGCTAAGGTAGACCAGCTTCTGAAGAACTTTCCCACCCTCATAAAACATGTTTTGACTCCTATTCAGTCCTCAGTGATAGCACTCCAACAACAACAAACATCTTACGAGGATCGTCTGCAATAGCTTGAGTTGAGGGTTGAGAAGATAGAGCGAGGTGAGGTTAATGACTTGCCTAAGCTCTGGGAGGAAGTTGCCACTATGAAGACTAAGCTCCACAAGTTGAAGACTTTAGAGTTCAATATATCATACTTCCTGCCCAAGGAAGGTCAGCAAGGAGCAGACACAGCAGCACCAGGCTTGGACCTTGACTTCTCCACTCTGATGACGGATATTGCACCTCCGACTGCCGGGGCTTTCCAGCCTTTAGCTCCTCCTGCACATATTGAAATTCCTTATGAGGAGGATTACGGACATTCTATAGAGTCCGAGGGTGAGGAGGCAGACGAGGGAGAGGATGAAGAGGATTCATGGTCCACGGAGGATGATGGCCCTCACGAGAAGTGCAAGCAGATTGTTGTGTCTACAGTTGAGGATGAGGAGCAAGCAACAATTTAGATAGCAATAGAACATTCGCTAGCAGACATGGCCGCCCCTACAGATCCATTGGTCACTCAGCCATCAGCGGGCGAGGCTAGCAGCTCACAGGCCCCAGCTCTAGTATTCGGTCAGCTAGAGATTCCTCCTCCATCAGTGGAGGTCACTTTTCCGGCCCAAATCTCATCGGTCCCAACTTCAGCATCAGAGTGTGACCCCACCATCACTCAGCCGGCTTCCGACTCCCATAGCGCTTAGTGCGCCTCAGGGAGCCCATAAACTCTGTTTTACGTTCTTATGCATTGGGGTCAATGCATGCTTTTTAGTTAGGGGTGGTAGCCTTGTATATATTTTTGTGAAATTGGCAACTGTTGTACATGTTTATGTTTTTGGTGCTATATAAGCAAACTTCTGTATTTATTTGTGTTTGGTGACTCTGTATATATGATGTTTTGTGGTTTTAGTACATACATTATGTTATCCTTGTATATAAAAAAACAAAAACAAGTAGATAGTTGCATGTCCATCTTTAGTAATTAGCAATGAATTCCCCTTGGTTTTTCTTCGCCGGGTTCTTTGCCAAGGGTGTAATAGTAGAACCAGGACAGTAGAATGAAGCATGTTGACCAGTTTGGTGTAATTGTCTAGTTTCAAGCTTGTGTGTCTGTATATAGCCTATACCCTTCCATTAATAAACAAAAAAAGGGAGACATCAACTGTGTGAACTTGAGGCTTGTTCTGTGACTCTATGCCTACCTAGAGTTATACCTGTATATATGATGAAAGCTTTGAGTTGCCAAGTGTTGACTCGAGGGCTTCAAACTATGTGATCCAAACATTTCGTGTGCCATGTGTGTGAGTCATTATGTAAATAATTCTTGTGTGTACTTCTACCATCTAGAACTTGCCCGGTTGGTTTTTTGATGCTTATAATAATTACATTTGGTTGGAGAAATGACCTTAGGCAGTCTTTGTGATTTTTTGGAAAACCAGTTAGCCTTTCAAGCCACCCATTGTACAGATAGTATCACTAATCACCCCATTTGAGCCTTTAACCTTTTCTTTGGCTACCTCATTACAAACCTTTCCCTTTTTGTAAAATAATTACCTCTTTTGAACTCGTCCCTCCTTGAGAATTGAGAATGAGACTAAAAGCCTAAGTTGGGTGTGTGGTATCAAGCCGAAAATTGGCAAGGTTGTGCAATGAGCGTAGGAAAGTGTACCTCAAAATGTGAAACTACTCAAGCTCCAAAAGCAAAAGAAAAAAAATGAAAAAAATATATAAGTTGCGAGTATATATACATAAGGAGTCTTGAAGAGAATAAAAGAGGTAGTTGAGGTGGCTAAATGGTGGAAAAGATGAAGCTAATAAGGGCTACGTGGTTTGAAAAGAAGCAAAGAGCAACAGAGAAGAAAAATGTGATTAGTGTTCAAGGAGGGTGTAGTCACTTGTACCCAAATGCTTATCCGACCCTTCCCTAAACCTACATTACAAGCTTAAAAAGTCCTTATGGGATCTCCAACCAAGCGTTCTTAGAATAAAGCGATGAATTAAAATAAGGGCAAGCCTATGGTATGGTATGTTGTAACACTTGAAACTCTTTTTGAGAGTGAGTGTATTTGTGAATTCGTCCCTTTTTGTTGTCATTGTAAATATTGTGAGTTTGGGACTTTTTTTCCAATGAGAGCACATGAATTGTGAAGGTTGGATAGAAGTTGAGTTTTTGAGTCAAATGCAAGTGCACTCAGCTAAGGGTAACATTTTGTCAAATTGGTCGAGGTTCTAAGTTTCACAAGTTAATTAGTTTCTTTGTAAATATTGATGGTTCAGGAAGGGTAAAACATTAAAAAATGCATGCTTGTAGTACTGACAACGAACACTGTCCAAGGTCACTTTTGTTTCATATCTTTTTAGCTGGAGTCTAGAATAGGATAATGTCGTTTTAGTTGCTTGAGGACAAGCAAGAGTTTAAGTTGGGGTGTTGATGTGCCGGAGAATTTCGGCACATTTGATACAAATTGCTTAGATTTTAGCTTGTTTTAGACATAATTATCTTCTACACATATGTAATTTTAATGTTTTTGCAGTGTATGAGGTTTAAGGACTTAAGAGCATGGAAATGAAATAAAAAAGCCACAAAAAGACAACAAAAGAGCAAAAAGGCATCGCAAATGTGGATATGTGATCGCAAATCCAACATGCGAGCCACAGATAGCTCAAGGGGATCACAAACCACAGCAGATTTCTGGGCAAAGTCCAATGCAAGAAAAGCGGTCCAGTCTGCGATAGCATAACCTGTTTGCGAGCTGCATAATGGACCGCAAACTCGACATGAAGGTTGCTGAAGGTAGAAAATGCAAGGCATTATCTGTAATGCGGATCGCAAAACGTGAATGTGATGAAGGCCTAGAAACTAGGGTTAGCATATACGATGGAAATGTCAAGAAGGCGGACCGTATGTCTGTTATGCGACAGATATGCAGTCACATATTTAACTGGAAAGGGTATTTTTGTCCAAATTTTTTCTCGAGTTTTGACCCACTATAAATATATTTATTGGCGTTTTGTGGAGGCATCTTGTCTGATTTTGGAGCTACAATACAAGCCTTTAATATTCCTCTCTTTTGGAAGCTTTTGGGTCAAGAATTTTTCACTTTGTAAGTTTTATGGCATTAAATATTCTCTTCCTTTTGTATTTTAGTATGTGTAGCTAACTTTAAATACTAAGGTTGTGGACCCTAAATGGGTGTTCAACATTGAATATATGTATAATGGTTGGTTGATATTTATTTACTTCTCATTTTTCATTTATTGTTGGTGGTTGCAAACATTAACAAGTGCCATTAAATTCTTACTTTGCTTGGGAAAGTGGGTTGGAATTTGGTAGAAGTAAATATCAAAGACTCAAGGCTTTAAATCTTGTTTAATAGAATTTCTTAAGAATAAGTGGGTTTTATTTGACATTTATTGATTATTCTTAATTGCAACTCTTTTATATTTGGAAAAACTCGTAAAGAGAAAATATTACCCAACTATTGGAAAATATTGGGTAGTCATTTAGAAATCATTTGCATATCAAAAGAACCTTCCATTAGAAATATATCATATTAATACCGATAACATTACACTTCATTGAAGGGGACACAACCTTGGTTTCTTTAATCAAATTATTTACATCTCAATATCACAATTAGTTATTTCTTCAAATTAAACTCAATTCATACTCTTGTTACCATTAACCGAATAGAATTACGACTTTAGTCAAGTAACACACTATTTGAGTAACCTTTCCATACCAATTTCCTATGGGATACGACCCCAACCTTGTTAGGTTATTATATTTGACACCGACCGCCTTACACTATTTAATTAAAGTGTAATTTGAGTGTATGAACAACATGACATTCATACGCATATGCATGACACTATAATTATTTCATGATTTACAAAGTTATCCAGACTTACAGGTGGAGTCATTTACTCTACATTTCCTGCATGTCTCTTATGTACTAATTTATGTGCCTTACATACTTGGTACATTATTCGTACTGACATCCCTTTTGCCTGAGGATGCTGCGTTCATGCCTGCAAGTCCTTGATAGATAGGTCGAGAGTTCTCCAAGTAGGCGATCAGCTCAACGGAAGATGTAGGTGCACTCCATTTGCTCCGGAGTTGCTTGTTTGGTCAGTATGATTTATATGTGTATTGTTTGGTATGGTGGGGTTCTGTCCCGACCTTTATGACAATTATGTATCCTTAGAGGCTTGTAGACAAATGTCATGTACGTAAAAGATTGTATGGCCTTGTCGGCCTATGTTCAGTATACGAGTGGTTATTTTGGTCTTAGAGGCCCATATGTCTTATGTATAAGGTTGTATTACATGTTGTATTCTACCTATTTCACGACAACCTCTCCAACTCAGTTATCTATGGTAGTATGGTACGAAAAGATACGTTATGTTGGTACTCGGTTGAGTAAGGTACCGGGTGCCCGTCACGGCCCATCGGTTTGGGTCATGACAACCTGATACGCCTACTGCTAATACTACTCCAGCTCTCCAGGAGACTCTTGCGCAGTTCATGGGCATGTACATCACTCTGGCTCAAGGAATGTTGCTCCCCCTTGCTACAACTACATCTCAGGCCGGGGGAGGAGCACAGACTCTCGCCGCCCGTACTCCTGAGCAACGAGTGCATGTTGATCAGGTCCCAGAGATTATTCCTATATAGCCTGCAGTCCCAGATCAGCCCGAGGATAGGGCAACATCATCCAAGTATGAGCAACTGAGGCTTGAGAGGTTCAAGAAGTACAAGCCTCCTGTATTCAGAGGTCTAGAATCAAATGATGCTCAGGGTTTCTAGATGAGTGCTACAGTATCCTCCGTACCATGGGTATATTAAGATCGAACGGGGTTTCCTTCACTACCTTCCAGCTTCGAGGAGCCGCCTATGAGTGGTGGCATACCTATGAGTTAGACAGTCCGGATGAGGTAGCTTCCCTAACATGGACTCAGTATTAAGATATGTTCCTGAGAGAGTATGTTCCTCATAGCCTCCGAGATGCATGGCGCACAGAGTTTGAGTATTTGCGCTTGGGTGCTATGACTGTATCGGAGTATGCTGTCAGTTACACTAGCTTTGCTAGACATGCCCCATCCTTGGTTTTTACTGTTTGCAAGGGGGTTCGCTGGTTTATTGTGGGGCTTATTCCCAACATCAAGTCTAGCATGGCTCGTGAGTTGGAGATAGATATTTCTTAGTAGCAGGTGGTGAGCATTGCTAGGAGGATAGAGAGGAGAGGAAGTCCAAGAGGTCTTGAGAGTCGGGCCATTATTCTGGTTCCCGTGCTCCAGCTATAGTTCATCATGGTAGGGGTTATATGAGTCGGCCCGTCCATTCAGCTCTTCGAGAAGCCAGTGGTATTCTAGCTCCTCCTAGGCCTCAAGAGCTTTATTATGCACCTCCAGTATCTAGTACGCCTCCTGCGCGGGGTCCTTTCAGATGTCAGTCCAGCAGACCTGGCCCGAGACAACCACAGCTACCACGTCCTCCTAGGGGTTGTTTTGAGTGTGGTGACACACGCCATGGGGTGAGGGATTGCCTTAGACTTAGGAGTAGTGCACCTCCACAGACTTTGCAGCCACAACATGCCCCGCAGAGTTCTCAGGCTATAGTTATAGCTCCAGTTTCTACCCCATCTGCTCAGCCAGCTAGAGGTGGAGGTCGGGGAGGTAGAGGTCTCCCTAGAGGGGGACGCCAGGCCAGATATTATGCCCTTCCTGCCCGTACCGAGGATGTCACCTCCGATTCTGTCATCACAGGTATTGTCCTAGTTTGTCATAGTTGTGTATCGGTTTTTTTCGATCCAGGCTCCACTTATTCTTATGTGTCTTCTTATTTTCCCCCACATTTGGGTGTACCTCGGGATTCTTTCATTCCCCTGTTTATATTTCTACCCTTGTTGGAGATTCTCTTATATTGGACCATGTTTATCGGTCATGTGTGGTTGCTCTTATTGGTTTTGAGACCAGAGCCAATTTATTACTGCTCAGCATGGTAGTTTTTGATGTTATCTTGGGTTTGGACTAGTTGTCGCCCCATTATGCGATTCTTGATTGTCACGCCAAAACCGTGACGCTGGCTATGCCAGGTGTACGATGAGTAGAGTGGAGGGGTACCTTAGATCATACTTCCAGTATAGTTATTTCATTCGTTAAGGCTCAGCGTATGGTTGAGAAGGGGTATGATGCGTATCTAGCTTATGTGAGAGATGTCAGCATTGATACCCCTATAGTTAATTCAGTCCCAGTAGCACGAGAGTTTTCTAATGTGTTTCCAACTGACCTTCCAGGCAAGCCGCCCGATAGAGATATTGA
The DNA here is from genome assembly GCF_000715075.1 of Nicotiana tabacum. Taxonomy (NCBI): domain Eukaryota; kingdom Viridiplantae; phylum Streptophyta; class Magnoliopsida; order Solanales; family Solanaceae; genus Nicotiana; species Nicotiana tabacum. The sequence goes on from NC_134101.1 coordinate 106,022,247, forward strand.
TTTTGGAATTGATCTGTTGCCGGACTGTAAGGCCCCGGAAAGTTTTTCCAAGTAACTTGAGATTTCGTCGTGCCAAGGTAGGCTAATTATTTTATTTTGTGTTCAAATAAGGATTCATGATATAATGGGTATTAATTGGATATGTTAATAAGCATATAAGTCATATTATAGGTGAATTGGGGTCTAAGGAGAGGCCTAAGTCTAAGCCAAGTTGGAAAATTTCATATTAGACGAAAGTTGTAAATGAGTGCGCATAATACCTCACTTTGAATAACCATATCTCCAGTTATATAAGGAATTGTGTGACACATAACCTATCATATTAAAGCCTTTTGAGTCTACTTTCCAAGGCAACAAACCGTTCGTCATTTGGAGGTTTATACAGAAAGTTATGACGATTTTACTGAGCCTGTGTCATTAGCGCCCCCAGGTGCGCGATCGCGCTAGTGGACGCGCATATTGCGAAGCTTTCTTCCTTCGTCGCGCTACTTTAGCGCGACCAGGTGCGTGATAGCGCTAGTGGAAGGTTTTTAAATACACCTAAGGACCGGAAATAAGAGAATTTGAGAGATTTCTCAAGATTAGGGCTTCCTCTACACCCCCAACTCGACCAAGGCATCCAATTGCACACCTAAGGTGAGTTTTTAAGTGTGTTTCATGGTGATTTCACTTCTCAATCACTAGTTACAACATGATTTTGATTGGATTTCATAGGATTTCTTCAAAATCTCAAGAACACCCCAAAGTTGTCTTTCAAGATTTGGTCTACAAGAGGTAATCCTATACCTTAGACTTACATATATGGAGTTATTATGGAAATATGAGAATGGATTAAGTATTGTAACTCATGGGATGATTATTGGAAGACATAGGTGCCTAACCTAGGTTGTGTTGGTATTGAAGAGATTTTGAGATGGGTTATTGAGGTATGATTCTTGGGGTAATAGTATTATGTATACATGCATATACAAATTAGGTTTGTAGGAAGATTGATAAATATAAATAAGTAAAGATTGGGTTGGGGAATGAAGGAAGTTTTGTAAAAGAGATTTAAAATCAAGATGCTCAACTAGTGTTTGATAAAATGCTCAAATGAGTTGAAACCATGAATACCTTCCTAATTTGTGTTCAATTTTGTTATGTCTCAAGTAGATTGGGATTGCTAGAATTTTCGAAACATCGTAGTAACTTAAGGAAAGCTTAAACGAGGTATGTATGGCTAAAACCCCCTTTTATTAGAAATTGAGCTCCGTTGGCATTTACGAAAGTGTGGTAAGATTTGAATTGGTTAATGTATTGGTTGATATTGCGCATTAATTGATTTGCAATTAGCTACACCTATACGTGAAGGATGTACCTCAATGTGAGTAATGTACCATTCTTGTCAATTAGATAAGTATGAAGAATACAATTTATGTGTTGAAATGCTTAGGCTATAAACCATGATTGAAACTGAGAATTTTTCATGACAGTTATGTGCTCACTTACATGTGCTTGCAACTTAAATTACCTTTGTATATGCCTATGATTACAACTTTCAAAATGCATATTGAAAATGGAAGATTAAGTGGTAATGGTGGCCCTAAGTGCCAAGGACTTGACATGATATGTGTGAAATAAGGCGGCCTAGCCGATCGGGTCGTGATCGGACACCATGCCGCACACATGGTGGTAATGTACTGTTATTGACTTTCGGATAAGGGAAATGAAATAGTGATTGAGATATATACCTCCAATGAGGCAACCTAGCCGGTCGGGTCGTGATCAGACTTCGCTCAAGATAGCGGTGGTATTGAGAATAGTGATGAAGATATTAAAGAAATGCCCCAAACTAAGTTTTGGAAATTAAATGAAGGATTGTATGAATTGCATATTTGATTTACTCATGTGATTTACTTGTACTTGCTTGATAGTTCTTTCTAGTAAAATGGTATTTAGTTATACATACTAGTGCTATTCGATGGCACTAACATCCTTTTTGCCGGGGGCGCTACATTTTTTTTATGAATGTAGGTGGCTCCATTGCGGATAATGCCGATCGCGCATAGAAAAGTACCTTCTTCTCAAAATCTTGGTGATCCCCCTTCTCCTTCAAGGGGCTACATTGCACATCTTCTTATTTTGGACTTTCACTTTTCAGGTATTGTCGGGGCCTTGTTGCCGGCATTGATATCACATCTTTTGCATTCTTAGAGGCTCCGTAGATGTTGGTGTGGGTTATTTATGGGTATTGGATAGGTCAATGGACCATGTTGTAACCTTGTACTCTTGCTTTCTTCTACACTGTAATTGTATGGGAACTTGGAAACTTAACTACAGTTTAAGGTTGAGATATAAAATGAACTAACCGTGTTTAATGTACTATCTTTCCTAGTTTAAATAAAGCTAAGTATGGCTTCCTTATTCCTATCGAGTTGCATAGATAGCGGTTGTCAAGGCTTGCTCAGTTGGGTTCACTCGATTGAGCGCCGGTCGCGCCGCCCGAAGTTGGGGTGTGACACGGACACTCAGCCATTTCTATTCCTCCGTATCGTATGGCCCCTCTTAAGTTGAAGGTGTTGAAGGATCAGTTACAAGAATTGCTTGATAAAGGTTTTATTTGTCCCAGTGTATCACCTTGGGGTGATCCTGTCTTGTTTGTGAAGAAAAAGGATGGTTCTATGCATATGTTCATTGATTATCGCCAGTTGAACAAAGTTACAGTGAAGAACCAGTATCTTTTGCCTCGTATTGATGATCTGTTTGTCCAGTTACAGGGTGCACGAGTGTTTTCTAAGATTGACTTGCGTTCAGGTTATCATCAGTTGAAGATTTGGGAGCCAGATATCCCGAAGACTGCTTTCAGGACTCGGTATGGTCATTACGAGTTCCTTATTATGTCATTTGGGTTGACCAATGCCCCAGCAGCCTTCATGCATTTGATGCACAGTGTGTTCTGGCCATATCTTGACTCATTCGTCATTGTCTTTATTGATGATATTCTATTGTATTCCCGAAGTTGGAAAGATCATGAGCACCACCCGAGGACGGTGCTTCAGACTTTGAGGGAAAACACATTATATGCAAATTTCCCGAAATGTGAGTTTTGGTTAGATTCTGTGGCATTCTTAGGCCACGTGGTATCGAGTGAGGGTATTCTGGTGGATCCAAAGAAAGTGGAGGCAGTGCAGAGTTGGCCCAAATCGTCCTCAGCTACAGAGATCCACAATTTCCTTGGCTTGGCGGGTTATTACCGTCGATTTGTTAGGGGATTTTCATCTATTGCAGCCCCAATGAACAGGCTGAACCAGAAGAGTGCTCCGTTCCAGTGGACGGAAGAGTGTGAGGCGAGCTTTCAGAAGCTCAAGACAGCTTTGACTATAGCCCCATATTTGATAATGCCTATAGGTTCGGGGTCTTATACTGTCTATTGTGATGCCTCGAGATTGGCCTTGGAGCGGTATTAGTACAGGACGGTAGGGTAATTGCCTACGCATCCAGATTGTTGAAGGTACATAAGAAGAACTATCCTATCTATGATCTTGAGTTAGCTGCTATTGTTCATGCCTTAAAGATCTGGCGTCATTTTTTGTACGGTGTACCTTGTGAGATTTATACTGATCACCAGAGTTTGCAGCATCTGTTCAAGCAGAAGGATCTTAATTTGCGCCAGAGGAGGTGGTTAGAGCTGCTGAAACTATGATATCACTATTTTGTATCATCCGGGCATTGCCAATGTCGTGGCTGATTCGTTTAGTCAGCGGGCAGAGAGTTTGGGGAGTTTGGCTTATTTACCACCAGCGGAGAGGCCCATGGCGATGGATGTTCAGGCCTTAGCCAGCCAGTTTGTGAGATTGGATCTTTCGGAGCCCGGTCGGGTTCTACCTTGCGTGGTTTCCCGATTTTCCTTATTTGATCGTATCAGAGAGCGCCAGTTTGATGACCCTCATTTACTTGTCCTTAGGGACAAGGTTCAGCACGATGATGCTAGAGATGTGTCTATTGGTGATGACGGGGTATTAAGGATGCATGGTCGGATTTGTGTACCCAATGTTGATGGGCTTCGGGAGTTGATTCTAGAGGAGGTCCATAGTTCGCTGTATTCCATTAATCTGGGTGCCGTGAAGATGTACTAGGATTTGAGGCAGCACTATTGGTGGAGGCTGATGAAAAAAGATATAGTTGGGTTTGTAGCTCGGTGCCTCAATTATCAGCAGGTGAAGTATGAGCACTAGAGACCGGGTGAGTTGCTTCAGCAAATAGAGATTTCGGAGTGGAAGTGGGAGTGGATCACCATGGACTTCGTAGTTGGACTCCTATGGATTTTGAGAAAGTTTGATGCCATTTGGGTGATTGTGGATTGGCTGACCAAGTTCACACACTTCATTCCTATGTGTACTACCTATTCTTCGGAGCGGTTGGCAGAGATTTATATCCAGGAGATTGTTCGTCTGCATGGTATTCCAGTTTCTATCATTTCAGATAGAGGCACTCAGTTCACATCATAGTTCTTGAGGGTCGTACAACATGAGTTGGGTACTCGGGTGGAGTTGACTACATCATTTCACCCCCAGACGGACGGACATTCCGAGCGCACCATTCAGATTCTTGAGGATATGCTCCGTGCGTGTGTGATTGATTTTGGAGGGTCTTGGGATTAGTTATTGCCATTGGCAGAATTTGCCTACAATAATAGCTATCAGTCCAACATTCAGATGGCACCGTACAAGGCCTTATATGGTAGGCGGTGTAGATCCCCGGTGGGTTGGTTTGAGCCGGTTGAGGCTAGATTATTGGGCACAGACTTGGTTCAGGATTCTTTGGAAAAAGGTTAAGGTGATTCATGATAGACTCCATACAGCCCAGTCTAGATAGAAGAGTTATGCGGACCGGAAGGTTCGTGATGTTTCCTATATGGTTAGAGAGCGGGTTCTGCTTCGGATTTTTCCTATGAAGTGCGTTATGAGATTTGGGAAGAAAGGGAAGTTGAGTCCAAGGTTTATTGGTCCTTTTGAGATATTGCGGTGTGTTGGGGAGGTTGCTTATGAGCTTGCCTTACTTCCTGTCTTGGCAGGCGTTCATTCAATATTTCATGTTTCGATGCTTCGAAAGTATCACTGTGATCCGTCGCACGTGTTAGATTTCAGTTCAATCCAGTTGGACAAGGATCTATCTTATGTTGAGGAGCCAGTGGTGATATTGGACAGGCAGGTTCGAAAGCAGAGGTCAAAGAACATTGCATGATTGAAGGTTCAGTGGCGGGGTCAAATGGTCGAGGAGGCGACCTGGGAAACCGAGCAGGATATGCGCAGCCGTTACCCTCATCTTTTCACTACTTCAGGTATGTCTCTATGCTCGTTCAAGGACGAACGAATGTTTAAGTGTAGGAGGATGTAACGATCCGACTGGTCATTTTAAGAATTAATGCCCTGATCCCCTTTTAACTGCTTTCCCCATGTTTGTTTCTGCTATTGTGAGTTGCCGGGAGGATTTATTTGGAATTTCAGAGAGTTTTGGGACACTTACTCCCTAAATGAGAGTTTAAGCTTTAGAATTGAACCGTAGTCGGAGCAGTGTGAAGAAGGCCTCAGAATGGAATTCTTTTGGTTCTGTTGGTTCCGTTGGGTGATTTCGGGCTTAGGGGCGTATTCGAATTGTGTTTTGGAGGTCCGTAGCTTATTTAGGCTTGAAATGCCGAAAGTTGAATTTTTGAAGTTTCCGGTTCGATAGTGAGATTTTTATCTAAGGGTCGGAATGGAAATCCGAAAGTTGGAGTAGCTCCGTAGTGTTGAAGTGGCCTGTGTGCAAAATTTTAGGTCATTCGGACGAGGTTTGATAGACTTTTTGATCGAAAGCGTAATTCGAGAGTTTTTGAAGTTCTTAGGCTTGAATCCGAAGTTAATTCGTTGATTCGATGTTGTTTGAGGTATTTTGAAGATTTGTATAAGTTTGGATATTGGTATATGAGTTATTTGTAATTTTGGTTGAGGTCCCAGGGGCCTCGGGGTGATTTGGATGGATTACCGGAGGTTTGGAGTTGAGTTTGGCAGCTAAAGTTTTATTGTTGCTGTCATAACCACGTATGCAGTTGGGAGGCCGCAGGTGCGACTCTCGCAGATGCGGAAGCAATCCGCAGAAGCGGCCAAGAGGTGAGTCAGGCGGAGCCGCAGAAGCGGACATATGGACGCATCTGCGATGGCGCAGGTGTGAGAGAGTGACCGTAGATGCGGTCCCAGAACTTTAAGTGAAAACCGCAGTTGCGGTGGGTTAGACCGCAGAAGCAAGAAAAGACCGCAGGTGCGGAATCCCTGGGTCAGAAGGTATATATTTCACCTTTCGCGATATTTGGCCATTTTTCTCAATATTTCATTCGGGGTCAAGCTTTTTGGAGCCATTTTGATTTTTAGAGAGATTCATTGAGGTAAGGTCCTTGGTTCCTAAGCTCGTTATTGTGGTTATTTTTATCGTTCTAAGCATGAAATTTGAAGGAAAATCAGTGGTAAATTGGGGTTAGGGCTTGGTTAAGTAGAGAGCTTTGAGTGATGATTTGAAGGACCATTTGAGGTAAGATTTTGGTACTTTTAGTATGACTGAACTCATGAGAGTATGAGGATTTTGAAAAAATAAATTTTCCCCGATTCCGCAACGTGGGCCCGGGGGCATTTTGGTCATTTTACCTAATTTCGCGTATTAGCTTAGAATTTATTTGTGGAATCAGTTACTTGAAGTTATATTTACATTAAGCAATTTAATTGAATAGATTTGGGCCATTTGGAGTCGAGTACTCGTGGCAAGAACGTGGTTTCGGGTTGATTTTGAGCCGGTTCGAGGTAAGTGGCTTGCCTAATCTTGTGTGGGGGAACTCCCCTTATGATTTGGTATTGTTGATATGTGAAATGCCTTGTACGTGAGGTGACGAGTGTGTACTTGTGCTAATTGTTGAAAATCCTATTTTCATTAAGTAACTTTAATTGTGTTTCCTTTCCTGTTTATACTACTTGCAATTTAAGCATGCTGTTAGCTTAGGGAAGCATGTCTAATTGACTTAATTGCTTTACTTGCTCAAACTGCCTTATTTGTATTATGTGTAGCATGCTAGGTTAGAAATACCTGTTTTACCTTGGTATGAGATTGAATTTAATTGAGTATTCTTCGTGTTGCTGTTGTGTGTTTAGTTTGGGACTACAGGACGGTATCCCAGGAGATCCCCAGCACATATATTTATTTGGACTGTAGTGCGGGATACCAAGAGATCCCCAGCACGTATATTGAGGATACCAAGAGATCCTCGGGATATTGAGAGATCCCCAACACACATATTGAGGATACTAAGAGATCCTTGGGATACTGAGAGATCCCCGGTTGTTATCTCTGTGTTGAGCGGTATTCCTTTTGTGATTATTTTGTCTCTATTATAGTTGTTGTTATTCTTATTATCTTGTGTTACTTCTTATTGTTAACATTTAATTATATTGTCGTATTTTATACTGTTTTACCTTATTTTTCAGCTATAATCAGCAAGGCCCTAACCTTCATCATCACTACTCGACCAAGGTTAGGCTTGGCACTTACTGAGTACCGTTATGGTGTACTCATGCTCTTTTTGCGCATATTTTTATGTGCAGATCCAGGTACTTCGACTCAGTCCTACTACTCTTGAGGTGAGACGATCCTCCATAGACTTCAAGGTATATCTGCCGCGTTCGCAGACCGAGGAGCCCATTTCCACTCTCTCTTATAGTTTTAGCCCTTCTATATTTATCTTGATTTACACATTCTGGAGTTAGAGCATAATATAGTACTCATAGCTTGTGATTTCATGAGATTCCGGGTTTTGGGAATTGTTTAGTTTTTGAGATCTTGTATTGGTATATGCCGAGCGACATCTTAAACACTTGTATATTTGTTTATCTTTAGTTTTTATTAGTTTTTCTGCATTTAGGTTATTTTTTTTAGAAATTGTTAGGCTTACCTAGTCGTAGAGACTAGGTGCCGTCATGATAGTTCACGGAGGGCGATCTTGGGTCGTGACAAGTTGGTATCAGAGCTCTAGGTTCATAGGAGTCATGAATCACAAGCCGGTTTATTAGAGTCTCGCAGATCGGTACGGAGACGTCTGTACTTATCTACGAGAGGCTATGTAACTATTAGGAAAATTTCACTTCATTTGATTTCCTTGTCGTGCGAGATTTTTGATATTACAATTCTAAACTTTTGTCTTCTATTCTCTCACATATGGTGAGGACACGTGCTACCAGAGATGATCGGGCACTCGTACCCCCTACTGGAGCCATCAGAGGTTGGGGCCAGGGTAGAGGTTGAGGACCCGCACATGGTGCAGCTAGAGCACCCACGCGAGCTGCTACCGAGGTGCCACCAACAGTTCCAGCTGGAGTCCAGGCACTTGTGTTACACCCCGCAATACTATGATGATGTCACGTCCTGCAGTATTATATTACGATAATGTTACGCCTTGCAGTATTACATTACGATGGTATTGCGATTCACAGTATTAAGTTGCGGCAATATTGCACACTATAGTATTATATTACGGTGATATTACCTTCGCAATATTACATTACGACGATGTTGCACCCTGTAGTATGGTACGTTGAATTTGTCATAAGGTAATTGACATCAGTCCAAGTGAAAGATTATTTGGAGATTATAAGGATTATGCTATTTCACAAGTGATGAGTAAATTCGTGAAGGTGAAAGAGGAAGCAAGTCAAAGAAAATTTATTTTCATCAAAGTTTGGCATTTTGGGGTAAAGTACGGCCCGAGCTAAAATACCCGATATTTATGGACTAGTGCCATACAAGGTACTTCTTGACCATAAGGTGTACAACATATGTTAAAAAGTAGTAGTATATTAAGTAATTCGAGACAATTCTTAATTATGTGGATAATTGGTTAATTATTGGATTAGTGGAGAATTACCAAGTTAATTAAAGAAGTTGATAATTAATAATGATTTGTATAATTATTAAGCATGATGTGGAAGCCATATAAATCCCACATGATGACTATTCACTTACATACCATGTGGCATGTGTAGAGGAGTTGGTGGCTTACAAGGATGATTATGATAAAAGTGCATAAATTTGCCAAAAAACGATTACGGATGAAGCTTGGCATTCAAATATTTTCTATATCAAATACTACAATCAGAAGTTAGCCATTCTTATAAGCTTTCAATACATTTCATTCTCAAAACACTTCACTCAAAATTCTAAACATTGCATTGATAATTTGATTTCTTCAATCAATATCCAACGAGGTTCTTAGCGCAATTAGCAACGTGAGATTTTGGGACTCTTAAAGAGTACGGTGCAACCTTTTCCAAGAATATCATACACATTTTTCCCTACTCCAAGTATGTTAAGGCTATACCTTCTTTCTTATGACATGATCTATACGACTCAAACGAGACGAGCATATGCACAAATTCCATAAATGACTCTATTCATAGAAGTTTTAGAGATATCTATGTTCTTGAATTTCCATGTGTTATAATATTCTATCATCTGTTCATGGGTCTCAGAAAAATATAAAATTTGAAAAGTGTTTACTTTATGGTATTACTCAAAGGCAAAATGGTATTATGACATTCCGAAAGATTTTATTAACGTACTTTTCATGCATTACATTCATGTACATTAACCTATGACCAGATGGCGTTATATACGCTTATATATGTATGTAAATATATATATATATATATATATATATATATATATATATATATATATATATATATATAGATATATAAAGATTATGGCATTATATACGCACCACCACCTGATCAGCAGGTATACGTTGATGATTTTGCCCACAGTGGCCGAGATGATATGATGGGATGCCCTCAGATGTTGATGATGTTATGAAACATATACCTATGCACGACATGACATTCATACGCATATGCATGACACTATAATTATTTCATGATTTACAAAGTTATCCAGACTTATAGGTGGAGTCATTTACTCTATATTTACTCCATGTATATTATGTACTAATTTATGTGCCTTACATACTCGGTACATTATTCGTACTGACATCCCTTTTGCCTGAGGACGCTGCGTTCATGCCTGCAGGTCCTTGATAGATAGGTCGAGAGTCCTCCAAGTAGGCGATCAATTCAACGGAAGATGTTGGTGCACTCCATTTGCTCCGGAGTTGCTTATTTGGTCAGTATGATTTAGAAGTGCATTGTTTGGTATGGCGGGGCTCTGTCCTGACCTTTATGACAATTATGTATCCTTAGAGGCTTGTAGACAGATGTCATGTACGTAAAAGATTGTATGGCCTTGTCGGCCTATGTTTAGTATACGAGTGGTTATTTTGCTCATAGAGGCCCATATGTCTTATGTATAAGGTTTTATTACATGTTGTATTATACCTATTTCACGGCAGCCACTCCGGCTCGGTTATCTATGGTAGTTTGATACGAAAAGATACGTTATGTTGGTACTCGATTGAGTAAGGTACCGGGTGTCTATCACGACCCATCGGTTTGGGTCGTGACAACCTGATACGCCTACTGCTACTACTACTCCAGCTCTCCAGGAGACTCTTGCGTAGTTTATGAGCATGTACACCATTCTGGCTCAGGCAGGGTTGCTCCTCCTTGCTGCAACTACATCTCAGGCTAGGGGAGGAGCACAAAATCCTGCCGCCCGCACTCCTGAGCAGTGAGTGCATGTTGATCAGGTCCCAGAGATTATTCCTGTACAGCTTGTAGTCCCATATTAGCTTGAGGATAGGGAAGCAGCTTCCGAGGATGACCAACTGAGGCTTGAGAGGTTTAAGAAGTACAAGCCTCCTGTATTTAGTAGTCTAGCATCAGATGATGCTTTGAGATTTCTAGATGAGTGCTACCGTATTCTTCGTACCATGGGTATATCGGGATCGAACGGGGTTTCCTTCACTACCTTCCAGCTTCGAGGAGCCTCCTATGAGTGGTGGTGTACCAATGAGTTAGACTGTCCGGATGAAGGAGCTTCCCTGACTTCGACTCAGTTTTCAGATATGTCCTGAGAGAGTATGTTCCTCAGAGCCTTAGGGATGCATGGCGCGCAGAATTTGAGCATTTGTGCCTGGGTGCTATGACTATCTCGAAGTATGCTATCAGTTATGCTAGTTTGGCTAGACATGCCCCAACCTTGATTTCTACTATTCGCAAGAGGGTTCGCTGGTTTATTGAGGGTTTTATTCCCAGCATTAGGTCTAGCATGGATCGTGAGTTGGAGATGGATATTTCTTAGTAGCAGGTGGTGAGCATTGCTAGGAGGATAGAGGGTATGCATGCCAGGGACAGAGAGGAGAGGAAGGCCAAGAGGTCTCGAGAGTCGGGCCATTATTCTGGTGCCCGTGCTATAGCTACAGTTCATCATGGTAGGGGTTATATGAGTCGCCCCATCCATTCAGCTCTTCCAGCAACCAGTGGTATTCCAGCTCCTCCTAGGCCTCAGGAGCCTTATTATGCACCTCTAGTATCTAGTACGCCTCCTACACAAGGTGCTTTCAGAGGTCAATCCAGCAGACCTGGCCCGAGCCAGTCACAGCCGCCACGTCCTCCCAGGGCTTGTTTTGAGTGTGGTGGCTCACACCATGTGGTGAGGGATTGCCTTAGACATGGGAGAATTGCACCTCCATAGACTTCTCAGCCACAGCGTGACCCGCCGAGTTCTTAGGATATGGTTATAGCTCCAGTTGCTACCCCACCTGCTCAGCCAGCTAGAGGTGGAGGTCAGGGAGGTAGAGGTTGTCGTAGAGGGGGAGGCTAGGCCAGATATTATGCCCTTCCTTCCCGTACCAAGGATGTCGCCTCCGATTCTGTCATTACAGGTATTGTCCCGGTTTATCATAGATGTGCGTTGGTTTTATTCGATCCATGCTCCACCTATTCTTATGTGTCTTCTTATTTTTCCCCGCATTTGGGTGTACCTCGGGATTCTTTGAGTTCTCCTATTTATGTTTCTACCCATGTGGGAGATTCTCTTATTGTGGACCGCATTTATCAGCCGTGTGTGGTTTCTCTTAGTGGTTTTGAGACCAGAGCCAATTTATTACTGCTTAGCATGGTAGATTTTGATGTTATCTTGTGCATGGACTGGTTGTCTCCCCATTATGCTATTCTTGATTGTCATGCCAAAACCGTGACACTGGCTATGCCAGGTGTACCACGAGTAGAGTGGAGGGGTACCTTAGATCATACTTCCAGTAGAGTTATTTCATTCCTTAAGGCTCAGCGTATGATTAAGAAGGGATGTGACGTGCATCAAGCTTATGTGAGAGATGTCAGTATTGATACCCATATGGTTGATTGAGTCCCAGTGGTACGGGATTTTCTGATGTGTTTCCAACTGACCTTCCGGGCATGCCACCCGATAGAGATATTGATTTTGGCATTGATCTGCTACCAGACACTCAGCCATTTCTATTCCTCTGTATTGTATGGCCCCTCTTGAGTTGAAGGAGTTGAAGGATCAGTTACAGGAATTGCTTGATAAGGGTTTTATTCGGCCTAGTGTATCACCTTTGGGTGTCACTGTCTTGTTGGTGAAGAAAAAGGATGGTTCTATGCATATGTGCATTGATTATCGCTAGTTGAATAAAGTTATAGTGAAGAACTGGTATCTTTTGCCTCGTATTGATGATTTGTTTGACTAGTTACAGGGTACACGAGTGTTTTCTAAGATTGACTTGCGTTCAGGTTACCATCAGTTGAAGATTCGGGAGCCAGATATTCCGAAGACTGCTTTCAGGACTCGGTATGGTCATTACGAGTTCATTGTTATGTCATTTGGGTTGACCAATGCCCCAACAGCCTTCATGCATTTGATGCACAGTGTGTTCTGGCCATATCTTGACTCGTTCGTCATTATCTTTATTGATGATATTCTGGTGTATTCCCGGAGTCGAGAAGATCATGAGCAGCACTCGAGGATAGTGCTTAAGACTCTGAGGGAAAAGAAGTTATATGCAAAGTTCTAAAAATGTGAGTTTTTGTTGGATTACATGGCATTCTTAGGCCACGTGGTATCGAGTGAGGTTATTCAGGTGGATCCGAAGAAAGTAGAGGCAGTGCGCAGTTGGCCCGGACCATCCTCAGCTATAGAGATTCGCAGTTTCCTTGGCTATACAGGTTATTGCCATCGATTTGTTGATGGTTTTTCATCTATTGCAGCCTCTATCACCAGGCTGACCCAGAAGGGTGCTCCGTTCCAGTGGACGAAAGAGTGTGAGGCGAACTTTCATAAGCTCACGACAGCTTTGACTATAGCCCCAGTTTGGATAATGCCTATAGGTTCGGGGTCTTATACTGTCTATTGTGATGCCTCAAGGATTGGCCTTGGAGCGGTATTGATGCAGGATGGTAGGGTGATTGCCTAAGCATCCATACAATTGAAGGTATATGAGAAGAATTATCATGTCCATGATCTGTTCAAGCAGAAGGACCTTAATTTGCGCTAAAGGAGGTGGTTAAAGCTGTTGAAGGACTATGATATTACTATTTTGTATCACCCGGGCAATGCCAATGTAGTGGCCGATGCTTTGAGTCAGCGGAAGGAGAGTTTGGGGAGTTTGGCTTATTTACCAACAACAGAGAGGCCCATGGAGATGGATGTTCAGGCCTTAGCCAGCCAGTTTGTGAGATTGTATCTTTTGGAGCCCGGTCGGGTTCTAGCTTACGTGGTTTCCTGATTTTCCTTATTTGATTGTATCAGAGAGCGCCAGTTTGATGACCCTCATTTACTTGTCCTTAGGGACAAGGTTCAGCACGATGATGCCAGAGATGTGTCTATTAGTGATGACGGGGTATTAAGGATGCATGGTTGGATTTGTGTACCCAATGTTGATGGGCTTCGGGAGTTCATTCTAAAGGAGGCCCATAGATCGCGGTATTCCATTCATCCGGGTGCCGTGAAGATGTACTAGGATTTGAGGCAGCACTATTGGTTGAGGCGAATGAAGAATGATATAGTTAGGTTTGTAGCTCGGTGCCTCAATTATTAGGAGGTGAAGTATGAGCACTAGAGACCGGGTGGGTTGCTTCAGCAGATAGAGATTCACGAGTGGAAGTGGGAGCGGATCACCACAAACTTCGTAGTTGGACTCCTATGGTCTTTGAAGAAGTTCGATGCTATTTGGGTTATTGTGGATCGGCTGACCAAGTCCGCACTCTTCACTAATGTGTGTACTACCTATTCTTCAAAGCAGTTGGTAGATATTTATATCCGGGAGATTGTTCGTCTGCAAAGTATTCCAGTTTCCATTATTTCAAATAGAGGCACTCAATTCCCATCATGGTTCTGGAGGGCCGTACAACATGAGTTGGGTACTCGGGTGGAGTTGAGTACAACATTTCACACCCAAACGAACGGACAGTCCGAGCGCACCATTCAGATTCTTGAGGATATTCTCCATTCGTGTGTGATTGGGTTTAGAGGGTCTTGGGATCAGTTATTGCCATTGGCGAAGTTTGCCTACAATAACCGCTATCAGTCCAGCATTCAGATGGAACCGTACGAGGCCTTATATGGTAGGCGGTGTAGATCCCTAGTGGGTTGGTTTGAGCTGGGTGAGGCTAGATTATTGGGCACAGACTTAGTTCAGGATTCTTTGGAAAAGGCTAAGGTGATTCAGGATAGACCCCGTACAACCCAGTCCAGTCAGAAGAGTTACACGGACCGGAAGGTTCGTGATGTTTCCTATATGGTTAGAGAGCGGGTTCTGCTTCGGGTTTCGCCTATGAAGGGCGTTATGAGATTTGGGAAGAAAGGGAAGTTGAGTCCGAGGTTTATTGGTCCTTTTGAGATATTACGGCGTGCTGGGGAGGTTGCTTATGAGCTTGCCTTACCTCCTGGCTTGGCAGGAGTTCATTCGGTATTTCATGTTTCGATGCTCCAAAAGTATCAAGTTGATCCGTCGCATGTGTTAGATTTCAGTTCAGTCCAGTTGGACAAGGATCTATCTTATGTTCGAGGACGAACCAATGTTTAAGTGTAGGAGGATGTAACGATCCAACTGGTTGTTTTAAGAATTAATGCCCTGATCCCCTATTAACTGCTTTCCCCATGTTTGTTTCTGCTATTTTGAGTTGTTGGGAGGATTTATTTGGAATTTCGGATAGTTTGAGGACACTTAGTCCCTAAATGAGAGTTTAAGCTTTATAATTGGATTATAGTCAGAGCAGTGTGAAGACGACCTCGGAATGGAATTTTTTTGGTTCCGTTGGGTAATTTCAGGCTTAGGGGCGTGTTCGAATTGTGTTTTGGATATTCGTAGCTTATTTAGTTTGAAATGTTGAAAGTTGAATTTTCGAAGTTTCCAGTTAGATAGTGTGATTCTGATCTAAGGGTCAGAATGGAATGCCGAAAGTTTGAGTAGCTTCGTAGTGTTGAATGTGACCTGTGTGCAAAATTTCAAGTCATTCGGGCGAGTTTTGATAGATTTTTTGATCAAAAGCGTAATTTGATAGTTTTTGAAGTTCTTAGGCTTGAATCCGATGTTAATTGGTTGATTCGATGTTGTTTGAGGTATTTTGAAGATTTGTATAAGTTTGGATATTGGTATATGACTTGTTCGTAATTTTGGTTGAGGTCCCGGAGACCTCAGGGTGATTTCGGATGGATGACGGGAGGTTTGGAGTTGAGTTTGGCAGTTGAAATTTTATGGCTGCTGTCATAACCACATCTACGGTTGGGAGGCCGCAGGTGCGACTCTTGCAGATGCGGAAGCAAGCCGCAAAAGCGGCCAAGAGGTGAATCAGGCGAAGCTGCAGAAGCGGACATATGGATTCATCTACGATGGCGCAGGTGAGAGAGAGTGACCGCAGGTGCGGTCCCAGACCTTTAACTGAAAATCGCAGGTGCGGTGGGTTATACCGCAGAAGAGGGAAAAGACTGCAGGTGCAGAATCCATGGGTCAGAAGGTATATATTTCACCCTTCGCGATTTTTGGCCATTTTTCTCAATATTTCATTCGGGGTGAAGCTTTGGGAGCCATTTTGATTTTCAGAGGGATTCATTGAGGTAATGTCCTTGGTTCCTAAGCTTGTTATTATGGTGATTTTTATCGTTCTAAGCATGAAATTTGAAGGAAAATCAGTGGTAAATTGGGGGTTAGGGCTTGGTTAATTAGAAAGCTTTCAGTGATGATTCGAGGGATTATTTGAGGTCCGATTTTGGTACTTTTGGTATGACTGAACTCATGAGAGTATGAGGATTCTGAAAATATAAATTTTCCCCGATTCCAAGACGTGGGCTCGGGGGCCTTTTTGTCATTTTACCTAATTTAGCGTATTAGCTTAGAATTTAATTGTGGAATCAGTTACTTGAAGTTATGTTTACATTAAGCAATTTAATTGAATAGATTTGGGCCATTTGGAGTCGAGTACTCGTGGCAAGAACGTGGTTTCGGGTTGATTTTGAGCCGGTTCGAGGTAAGTGGCTTACCAAACCTTGTGTGGAGGAACTCCCCTTAGGATTTGGTATTGTTGATATGTGAAATGCCTTGTACGTAAGGTGACGAGTGCGTACTTGTGCTAATTGTTGAAAATCCTATTTTCATTAAGTAACTTTAATTGTGTTTCCTTTCTTATTTATACTACTTGCAATTTAAGCTTGTTGTTAGCTTAGGGAAGCATGTCTAATTGACTTAATTGTTTTACTTGTTCAAACTGCCTTATTTGTATTATGTGTAGCATGCTAGGTTAGAAATACCTATTTTACCTTGGTATGAGATTGAATTTAATTGAGTATCCTTTGTGTTGCTGCTGTGTGTTTACTTTGGGACTACGGGACGGTATCTCGGGAGATCCCTAGCATATATATTGATTTGGACTGTAGTGCGGGATACCGAGAGATCCCCAACACATATATTAAGGATACTAAGAGATCCTTGGGATATCGAGAGATACCCAGCATATATATTGAGGATACTAAGAGATCCTCGGGATACCGAGAGATCCCCAACACACATGTTGAGGATACTAAGAGATCCTTGGGTTACTAAGAGATCCCCGGTTGTTATCTCTATGTTGAGCGGTATTCCTTTTGTGATTATTTTGACTCTATTATAGTTGTTGTTATTCTTATTATCCTGTGTTACTTCTTATTGTTAGTATTTAATTATATTGTCATATTCTATAATGTTTTACCTCGTTTTTTAGCTATAATCAGTAGGGCCCTGATCTTCCTCGTCACTACTCCACCGAGGTTAGGCTTGGCACTTACTGAGTACCGATGTGGTGTACTCATGCCCTTTTTGTGCATGTTTTTCATGTGTAGATCCAGGTACTTCGACTTAGTCCTACTAACCTTAAGGCGAGGTGATCCTCCAAAGACTT
The DNA here is from genome assembly GCF_000715075.1 of Nicotiana tabacum. Lineage (NCBI taxonomy): Eukaryota > Viridiplantae > Streptophyta > Magnoliopsida > Solanales > Solanaceae > Nicotiana > Nicotiana tabacum. The sequence continues at coordinate 106,039,586 of NC_134101.1, forward strand.
CAAGGTATATCTGCCGCGTCCGCAGACCAAGGAATCCCTTTCCACTCTCTCTTATAGTTTTATCCCTTCTGTATTTATCTTGATTTAGACATTCTGGAGTTAGAGCACAATGTAGGACTCATAGCTTGTGATTTCATGAGATTCCGGGTTTTGGAAATTGTTCAGTTTTTGAGATCTTGTATTGGTATATGCCACCGACATCTTAAACACTTCTATATTTGTTTATCTTCAGTTTTTATTAGTTTTTCCGCATTTTGGTTCTTTTTTCCGAAATTGTAAGGCTTACCTAGTCGTAGAGACTAGGTGTCGTCACGGCAGTTCACGGAGGGCGAACTTGGGTCGTGACAAACTTCTAGTGCTTTTTGTATAGTTTTAGAATATCTTAATTTTAATTGAGTTGAACGTATAAGGTAAAATTGGTTTATATTAAATGATCGAATGATTGCATGACACGTGGAACCTGAGGCGGACAGAAGATGAATCAACCAAAAACCAAGACCGAGGACTGAGACTTGTGTTTACTTGATGGTTACATTATGATGTTGTTGATTTTGGCATGAATACTTGTCATGCTGACACATAATTTATTTTCCCCATGCTATTTGATATTTGATGCCTTTGAAGTTGATTCCTTGACTGAGATATTCGGAACACATGCTTATTTTTCTTTTAATGTAATAGAGTTGAAATTGATATTATTGAGGTGGTCTTTCTTTGTTATTATTTTGATGTTATTGTTTTCGTTTGTTGGAAATGAGTATTGGACCTTTCCGAGCCCATTACTTCTTTCGACCCGAGGTTAGGCTTACTGCTTATTAAAGTATATGAGGTTAGTCGTACTCATACTACACTTTTCACTTCATGTATAGATCCGGGTAATGTGGATCATGGTAGCTGCTAGTCAGCCAGATCTAGACTATTTGGAGATTTCAACGTAGCATTGCCATTCCGTTCGCAGGCCTTAAGTCCATTTCATTATTTCAAGTTATTAATGTTTAGTCTTTTGGACAGTATTGTATCTGACTCAACATTCTATATACTTATTCTTTAGATCTCATGTACTTGATGACACCATATTTTAGGATGGTTTTCAGTTGTACATTGATTTGACTTCAGTTATTTATATTATTCAGCATTTGAGACTATTTAATGTTGTTATTTAAGTTTTTTATGCATATTGGTTGTTGGCTTGCCTAGTAAGCGGTGCTAGTACCATAAAAGCTCCGGGTCATGACAAGTTGGTATCAGAGCACTAGGTTGCTTAGGTTTCACGAGTAATGAGAAAGTCTAGTAGATACTTGCGGATAGGTACAGAGACATGTGTATTTATCTTTGAGAGGCTACAGAACTATAGGAAAACTTCTCTTTCTTTCATTCTATGTGGTGCGAATTTGTTTATCCCTAACTCTGACTTTCCCTTTCTATTATCTCACAGATGGTAAAGATGCGTTCATCTGGTTTAGCTGAGCAGACGTTGGTACCCCAAGCCAGGGCCATGAGAGGTCGGGCCCAATGTAGAGGTAAGGGTGGAGCACACTCCATAGCTTGGGGTCCTACTCGAGCAGCTATTTTAGAGCCACTAATAGCTTCTATTGAGGAGTAGGTTCATGACTACGTGGGGCCGGAGGGACCAGCTCAGGTTCCCTAGAGTTTACTTGTTACACTAGTTGTTCAGGATGCTTTGGTCCTTGTGGTGGATTTGTTCGAAAGTTTGGCCCATGCCGGGCCATTTCTTATTGTACCAGCTACTTCCTAGGCAGGGTGCAGAGCACAGACTACAACTACCCATACCCTAGAGCAAATGGACCATGGTTTTCAGATCCCCAATGTTACCAGATGGGGGAGTTCAGCCTATTGTTGCCGCGTAGCATAAGGATAGGCTTGCGATGTCAGTTGATGAGTCGAAGAGGCTAGATAAGTTTACGAAGTTGCATCCTCCTCACGTCAACGGTACACCTTCAGAGGATGCACATGGGTTCTTGGGTCATTGTCATGAGATTCTGTGCAACTTGGGACTAGTTGAGTCCAATGGAGTTGACTTTAGCATCTTCCAGACGCAGGGTCCAGCCCATAGGTGGTGGCAGATTTATGAGTTGCGCAGGCCAGCAGGATCACCTCCTCTTAGTTAGGCTCAGTTCTCCAAGATCTTTCTTGAGAAATTTATGCCCTGCACCAGAAGAGAGGAGTTGATGAGGCAAGTTAAGCATCTTCAGTAATTCCAGATGTTAGTCACTAATTATGATATGAGATTTATAGAGTTGTCCCATCGTGCTACTGTTATGATTCCCATTGAGGAGGAGAGAATGAGGAGATTCAATGAAGGTCTTCACCCCAGTACTTGCCTTGACTAGAGAGACAGATAATGGAGCTTCATTTCACTAGTTTGTGTAGATAACACATTCGCAGTGAGACTAGAGAGCTGATACAGGGTAGGGACAAGAGGTACCGACATTCAGGTAGCTTTGGTGGTGCCTCATGTAGAGGCTAAGATCAATTTGGGAGAGGCCATTCTAGCCAGACAGTTTATCATTCATCACCACCCAGTTTATCATTATTATATTTGGGGGAGTCTTCATTAGGCTTAAATATAGGGTTCCATGCTTCTATCTTCATCAATTGGTCCTGAATGTACATGTTTTGTTTGGACCAGACAGTGGAGTGATCATACTCATTATCAAGGTCAATGTATACTGTCCTTACATTGAAATGGTCTATCTTAACCCCACCCCTTAATTCAGTTTGTGCAATGAAGCACTTTTTGATTATTTCCATCCTAGGCATGGTGTGTTGGAATTTACCCACTACTGTGAATTTACACCTATCAGCAAACTTGACCATGTAGTCCTCTTTTTTAAATATCACAGTAGGTTTTCCTTGTTTGGTGGTGATGACAGGGGATGTGAACTAAATTGGTGATATTTCTGCTTCATGTTTGGCCCTCAACCTTGTGACATAGGATTGTTTGACTTTTGGTGGTGGAGGATTAGAGGAAGTATTTGGTGTTTTGGATTTATTGGAAGTTTTGGTAAGTTGGGAATTGGTGTTGGTAGTAGGAGGAATTTGTGGAGTGGCTTGTACAAGTGCAGGGGTGTCTGCATTTTTAGCTGGTGGTTTCGCGTTATTCTTGGAGTGTCTTGGATTATCAAAGTTGGAAGAGACTTTAATGGAGGTGTGAGGAGGTAGGGGTGGGATATACCTAAGATTGTGCTGATGTTGAACAAGTGAGATTGGGGGGGTTTACACTATCAACATGAGTTCCTTTTACTTGGCTGAGATCAGAAGAACCAGCTGGGACATCAGAGGTTGCCAACTATGGAACTGAATGTTGTGGTTGGGTGTGATCATCTTCCTTTTGAAGTGATTCTTGGAGTGAAGTAGCCCTGGGACTTTGATAAGTTGTAGCATTGATTGTTTGGCCAGTTGAGCCAGTAGAAGTGATTGAATCATTTGGTCGAACACTTATGAAGGTTAAGCCTGCAGAATTGACATTTTGATTGTTCGACAAGATTGGTTTGTTTAGAATCTGGTTTGATGATTTGGAAACAATCTCCCGAGCCATAGGAATTGTTTGGGATTGGTCTTGAGCCATTTGGATCACGGGAACTCCATGGCCGGCCAACTGGTGATCTTATGAGTTTTTCCTCTGAGAGTGTTGATCATTTCCCACGTAAGATTGGTCTATAACTTTTCCTACTTTCTCCTTAGAAGATGTGAGAGCATCTAGAATTGGTTGTTGCATGCCAATTAACCCAGAATGAAAGGTGGCCTTTTGTCGATCACCTGAAGAAGTTGAGCTGACTAGATGAAGAGATTGTAAAATTGAAGCAGTTGATTGATACCCGTATAAAATTGATGGGTCTACACTGTTCCTCTTATCAATAGGTGCCTTTTGGTACCAAGAGTTCTCGATTTGACCGGCTGGAACTCCATTTCCGGTCAACGACTGACCGGGAATATTCAGTTGATCATTGGTTATGATTCCTACGGTGGAATTGACTGATTTTTTGATGGGAGATACGTTTTGTGATGGGTAGCAATCTCCATGGATTGGAATTTCGTTTTTTGACCCAGAATCACCATGGGGAATTTTTAAAGTGCCCAGGAGATTTTTTGCTATAGTGATCTCAACGCCCTTTTGAAGATTCGTAGCGAATGGGATGGAAGCTTGGAGTGATTCTTGTATGGTTGTGTGCGCATTGAGATGGCGCTTCTTTTGGGTCTGGTTTGTTGGTTTTTGGCCACTGGACATCGAATGTGGAGCCATTCCGGCGTGACTGGTGTACTGTTCACCCTTGTTGCACTGTACAGAGAGCGTTTGAAGTTTTTGCGGCGTGTTTTCCAAATTGGGCGCGGATGGGGTTTAGGGTTTAGGGTGTATATATATATATAGGGCTATTTATTTGTTTAAATTTTTTATCTAAGGAATTTTCTTGTAAATTATACTATATAATTGTGACTTAAAATTTTTTAATTCAAATCTAAAACACAAAATATTGTAAAAAGATATTCAAAGGAATGCACTATGATTTTTATTATTATAACATTAAGAAAACGTGGCCCAATCTTTCTTAGCTTCCACCTCCCCCCCAATAGAATGAGCACAACCAAGATGCTAATACCACCATTGAGAAGAAAAAGAAACTAATCAAGATGTGGCAAAATACTGTCACAATCCCAAATACCCGGTTGTGATGGCGCTTATCACATTACTAAGCAAGCCAACCCAAACATGAATCACAACTAATTTCTTTTATAAAACCATTTTCTAACATGAGTTTAAATCTCAATTTTGCATAAGAAATGTATAAACAACTAAAAATATGCGGAAATAAATAAACATTAACCAATACAGCCCAAACATCTGGTGTTACGAGTCTAGAGCCTCTAAATATACACACCGACTGTCTAATACATCACAAGTATAAAATGCAGAAAAAGAACAAGATAGGAAGGAGTAAAGTAGGGTTGCGGATGCCATGCAGCTACCTTGCCGTCTATGGCAAACTCTGACAATGATGAGGACCCTCACTCTGCCGCTCGGGCACCTGGATCTGCACACAATGTGCAGGGAGTAACGTGAGTACGCCAACTCAGTAAGTAACTAAATTAAATAAGGTCTGAAAGAAGTGACGAGCAGTTAAAATCATATAAAAGTAGTAAACAACAGGATAACAGATCAAGCTCCACAGTTTAAAAACCAGTTTCGACATAAAACTTCAGTTTCAATTAGAATACATAAAATCATTTACTTAGCAAATTTTCAACAGAGGCTTATTTTAAAAGAAGAGTGAAATCGGTGGAAATATCTTAAATAGGCCCCTCAGGCAAGGTATCACTCATAATATGGCCTCTCAGGCAGCCTCTCAGTCACTCGTGACTCAGGTCTCATCACTTAGTACTCACTCTCAGCACTCAGGCTCAATAATATCTCATAATAGTAATAATTATTGTAACCGTTGCGGCGTGCAGCCCTATCTATAGTTTAAAGTCGACTACACTCACTGGGGTGTACAGACTCCGAAGGGGCTCCTACAGCCCAAGCATCATATCGCTGCGGTGCGCATCTCGATCCAATATATATATCGCTGCGGCGTACATCCCAATCCATATAAGTATTGCTGCGACGTGCAGCTATATATATATATATATATAAATCCTCACCATTAGGTCCTCAACCTCTCTCAGTCATTAACCTCACAGCACCTCGGGCATAACAGAGAATTCAGGGAAACTCAGTTGAAATAATCCTCAGATTTAAGAAGTAGAGTGATAAAACCAGTTTTAAACAATAAGCAGGTAAAACATGACTGAGGATATGCTTTCAAACAAATAAAGTAAGGAAGAACAGTAAAATGCCCCTAAGGGTCTCAACAGGTCGGCACAAGGCCCCAAACATGGCTCACAGCCCATAATACAGTATAAATGTCTAAAATACAGAATATCATAAGATTTCAAATCAAGCACGCGGCATAATAGTCGCTACGGGGCGGACCAAGTCACTATCCCTATCGGTGCACGCCCATACGCTCGCCACCTAGCATGTGCATCACCTCATTTATCAAATTAGTTCGAAATACCGGGGTTTTGTACCCTCAGTTCTAGATTTACAATGGTTACATACCTCAAACCAGATGAAAATACTACTTCACGACGCCTTTGCCTCTCGACTTTGCCTCAACTCGCACTGAATCTACCCAGAATCTGAATCATAACATTAGGATAGGCTAAAGAATTAAAACCCAAGCGAAAATAATCAAATTATACCAAAAATCCCGAAATTGGCCAAACCCAACCCCTGGGCCCACGTCTCGAAACTCGACAAAAATCACATTAATGGAATCCTTATCCTCCCACGAGTTCATACATACCAAGAGTATCAAAATCCAACCACAAATGGTCCCTCAATTCCTCAAGTCTAGGTCTCCAATACCAAGCCCTAGTTTCCCCAATTTCAACCCTTAATCTCCACTAATACCATGATTAACAAATGGAAAAATGATCATAAACTCAAGTAATGATGCTTAGGGAACTTACCCAACTGATTCCCTTCGATTCTCCCTTGATTTCACTGCCCTAACCCGCTTCCCGACTTCAAAAGATGAAGAACGTAGCAAAATTTTGCGAAGGAAACATTATATACCTTCTGGCCCAGGGAATACGCACTTGCGGTCCCGCTTCTGCGGTCTTGACCACCGCACCTGCGGTTTCCACTTAACTAACCCAAAATCGCATATGCGATCAAATAACCACATATGCACCATCGCAGGTGCACTCAGCATACCGTATCTGTGGATCCTGCCCCTCGCATCCTTGACCGCATCTGCGGCCATTTCTTCGCATCTGCGGCATCACAACTACGGTCCCCAATCCGCAGGTGCGGAAACAACAGTAGCAGAAAAATTCTGCAGCTTCCCAAAAATTCCAACTCTCCGTCAACCATCCGAAAACATACCGAGGCCCCCAGCACCTCAACCAAAAACACCAACATATCCCATAACCTTATTCAAACTTATACTAATCTTCAAAACACCTCAAATAACATCGAATCAACCAAAACCCATCGGATTCAAGCCTAAGTTTCCAAAATCTTCCGAATTATGCTTTTGATCAAAAAGTATACCAAACCATGTCTGAATGACCTGTAATTTTGCACGCACATCCCAAATGACCCAACAGAACTATTGCAACTCTCGAAATTCCATTCCGACCCCTATATCAAAATCTAACCTATCAACCGGAAAATGCCAAAAATCCAATTTCGCCAATTCAAGCCTAAATCTACTCCGGACCTCTACAACACATTTCGATCACGCTCCAAAGTCCCAAATCATTTCTCGAAGCTATCTGAACCATCGAAACTCACATCCGAGTCCTCTAACACATAAGCCAACATCTAGTTGACTTTTCCAACTTAAGCTTCCTCAAAAGAGACTAAGTGTATCCAACCTTCTCAAAACCTTTTCGAACCCGAGCCAACCAACCCGGTCACATATATAACCTATAAACAAAGTAATAAGAAGTAGAAATGGGGGAAACGGAGCGGTAACTCATGAGACGACTGGCTGGGTCATCACAAATACAAGTTACGTATTAATTTTACATGGTATCTCTTACAAATTTCATAAATCCATCAAGGTTCAGAGGAATTTCCATTGGTGGTGGTGGAAAAGAAGCATGTTCCTAACCGCTTCCAGGCAAAGCTGCTTCCTCCACAAGTTCAGCTAGCATTTCTTCATAAGCTTCGTCTACCTCTGGTTGTGATTCAGTAAGTCTAAAATTTCTTCATTCCGAACGGATCCAATCTTTGAAAAGTACTGATTTTTTCAAGATCTCCCTCATAGATGCTCTATGATCACCAAGTTATAGTCTTGCTTGACCGAAAGCGCTCTCTGATGCCACTGTTGAAGCTTGAATGGTTAAAATGTCTCGGGCCATCCTTGAAAGGACTGGAAAGTGCTTTTCTTTGCCCTTCCACCATTCCAAAAGTTTAAATGAGCCATCGGGATTCTCCTGCTCAAGTCCCTGTGACAAATAAACTTCAATCTCATTTAGTTGTGAGCAATCACTAGTGTTACAACCTTGAGAACGCCCAAACTCGGTCCAAGAACTAAGTGATCTTACTCCAGTTCTTTTAGATGATTGAAAGCTAGAAGAAGAAGGAGTTGGAATATAAAGTCTAGCATTATCTAGTGCAATTTTATAAGCACTATAAATAGTTAGAGAATTTATTTTAATTGAGGCTTGTGCATCCGAAAGTGTAGAGAACTCCTCAGGTGCAAGTGCTAAACCATTATAAATAGATCGATACCAATATTGAGGACCACCTAATTTCATAGTAGGATTTAACAAGGTAGCAATACCATAAATAGGGGGAATATGGAAAAAATATTTTTTAAATTTCTTTCTCATAGAATCAATAGCTACTTCATAAATTTCCCCACCCTCTGAAAAATGAGCAAACAAATTTGCAAGATCTGCAAGATAAACTAAAGAGTTCGAAATAGTAGGATGATATTTCCCAGAAAATTCATTTGTAGCAACAAGAAATGTTTCTAAAAAATCTACAAGCATTTTAACATTTGCCCAATCCACATTTGAAAGGTTGTACGCGGCAAAATCAGAGGACTTGATTTCTCGCTGTCAAGTCATTTCGGAAGAATGCCTCGAGACACCGAGGATGGGAAGCCATGACCGAGTTCCCGACCTCAGGGCTCATTGAGTCCTGACTCAGAGAAGACGAAAATCGAAGCTAAGACAAAGGGGGAAGCTCCCAAGGCACGCGGCTAAGTCTGATAGGCCCGGCCTATCCCGAGCCTATGCTAAGGCGTCACGTCAAGCCATCCCATCTCCATATTTTGTAATTAATGCCCATGTACTTGTAGCTGAGTTCCCCTCCTATATAAAGGGGACTCACACTGCCTTGTAAGGGGTTGATGTTGCTCCATTTCTCGGCAAGTGCAATAATCTCTCTCTCTCTCTCTCTCTCTTCTTTCTAACTTGCTTGTTGTCACTGGCCCGATGTCACCTCAATATCCATCGCTCCCTTGTTCTTCATTACATAGCTTAGTATTGGTCGTAAGGAGCCTTGTTTAATTATATCTTCAATTGTTATCCCATCCCCGACTATCCCCGATAGCTCGAACTTGACCCTAACGCCGATGTCCCCTATCGACCAGACCTACGCCCGGGCAGCAGGCCCTTCGATTCGATTACTATCTCGTTTTAGCTTGCATTTCATCATTAAACTCCACATTATTAGCATCAACTGCTCTAACAAGTAGCTCGGGAATAGATCACATATTTTTAGAATCCTATTTACAAATTTAATTGTTGTTACCATTTTCACGGTAAACAGTTTGGCGCCCACCGTGGCGCTAAAACTAATAGTGATTATTTTCTTGCTGGTTTCATTGTACAAATGCATATTATCTTTCACACTTTTTCTTGTCCAAAGATCTCTTGATTTCAGATCAAAATGTCTAGCTTGGTAAATAGAGTCGATAACGACTACCCCGAAAATCATGGCGGAAACGGTGAGACTGTTGTTGGCACAATGCCACAGAACCCCGATAGCGCATCTGAACTAATCCCAGCGGACGCAGGTTTGCGAGGCGCATAACAGGTCTACGAGGCCTCGCACACCGATATGAGCATTCAACATATCGACCAACAGGAAGCCCAACAAACCCCGGCTCGGAATACACAAGAAGTTAGTCTTCATGACATTGTTGAATATTGCAGGCGCAGCAGTTGGCTATCGCTCAGTTGCAGAGCCATCCGGGGATCCCCAGCACAATAGCGCCGGAAATGACTCCTTGATCCGAACAAGTACCCAAAAGATCAAGAAACAACGAATCGATAATAGACCCTGCCACAATGAAGACACTGGAGGATCTCTCCAAGAGAATTGAGTCAGGTTCGTGGAGGTTCATGCAATAGTTATCTCCCAGGGAAGCAGTCTCAAAACCCGCTTCAAGGGAATCTGGAACGCCGAAACTCCATAGGTACGATAGGACCTCGGATCCCGATGAGCGCACCGCCGCTTACACATGCACAAAAAAAGGCAATGGCCTTCAAAATGATGAGTTCGAGCCCGTCTCGTTGAAGAAGTTTGGGGAAAAACTCTCGAAAAAAACCATGATGTGGCACCGCAGCCTAGCACCTTACCTCACAAACTCTCTTACCATATCAGCAGATCCCTCCGCAAGAGCACACACCGATGCCATCGAAGTAGTAACGGAAGAGCCCCACACATATAAGGCCAAACAAAGAGAGAGTGAAACTCCACAGGAAGTCGCGCCTCATTCCTTGATAGGACGAATGAGATCGCTCCCGATTTCGGATGACTGAGCAACCCAGTCCTTCGCCTGAAGTTTAAACGAAGCATGCCCGACGGATCCAGGTCATTTCAAATGAAGCTTAATCAGATACCCAGCCGAGACCTGGTCGGATGCCCGTACCCGGCACCGGCCACGTATCAGGGCCATGGACAATCGTCCGGGAGTCTCTACGGGCCCGGTATACTTAAGCAGGCTCCCAGCAAAGAAACTAATGCCGAAAGGATGGAGGTCCCATCCATGCGCCACAAATGGGAAGAACGCCACAAGATGCAACCTACCTCACAATGGTAGGGAAATAGCTCTAGGGAAACATCCTCGAGGAACCTTTATTGGAACCGGATCTGATGACTCACAGCCGGCAGAGGAACCCCGCCCAACAGAGTATGGTTTCAGCATTGCTATACCAAATATCACGATCACATAAGCGAAACCAGGGATGCTGAGCGACTCAGGCTTATTCTACCAAGACCCTTTCAAAAGAACCACAACTGGCGCGGGAACCGCAGGGCGTGCGCGACCACGGGGTCAAAAATGGCTACTAGCTCAGAAGGACGACAGTCGTGCTACTCAATAAAAATCACCGCCGAGTACCATCAAGCGGTCAGGCTCGAGTCCAGCCCCAAGGGAGGAAGGCAACCGGGAAGGATGAAGTGAACAAGCCATGACGTATTACCGTGACAATAAAGGAGCAGCCACACCCTCCGAGGACTCATAAAATGGAGAGTGAAAATGTTCGTTGTCAGGGAAAACAGGTCCAGGGAAATATTCCGCAGGACACCCTTACATCCAGGGAAAAGGACACCGAGACTCCGCCTCGGCGTCACACTGACGCATTGGTAACCCTCTCCCTCATTTGAATTGTCTTAAATAAAACATGTGTTCATGAATTCAGGTGGTTCGGTCACGTACAACAACGATGTCGGACCAAAGTCAGTGGGGCGGTCTAGATTAACGGACTAAATCGCTCCCACATCCCGAATCCTTAGCGAATTTCAAATGACAAATCATCATAAAGACCATTCTCTTGATACAGCCCGTTTGAGCTCGGGCCAGGACGTCAAGGTCTGTACCATCAGAGGAGGTGCAAAGCACGGACGTCTTACTCAGACGACCGTCGGCATGCCACACGGGGACAGCATCGGCCCTATTTCGCCAAAACAATGAAATCCCGCGCAAAGGGTAGAACTAAAATAAGTCGACAGAGAGCAATACGCAACGAGAGGAAATTCCTCACCGTATGGCGCATCGCAGGCATCAATGCTCCCACCCTCAGAAGGATAAAAGGGTAGGAACATACCAAATCTCAAAACGTCGCCTACGCATATTGTGGTGAGGGAGAACTACTTTACCCCCTTGTAATCGTTTCACTAACCTTTATGTAGACAACTGGCCAGGACATTCGGTAGTTCTAACTCTACCCGGAGATCGCTAGGCTCTAAAAAGTGGCCCGCCGCGCTCTTTCCCTTCAATCGTACTTCCGCCCTAAAGAGTGCCTCGTTAGCAATATTATTAGCGGAGTACCGTACCCCCAGAGGAGGATCCGATAAGGTCGTAGGCCTTCTTTTACAATCCAACGGCGAGCAATGATCTCCTTCTAAGGGCACCATCCCCTCGGGAGGACCAGGAAACAACAAACTAAGTCTCGATAGGGAATTATGTACTAGATCGAATGGTCCGAGAAGTTGCGCCCGTGCAAGCCGAGCTCACGACAATGAAACAATGTATTTCTACACCAATCAAGAAAAGGATATCTTTTCAGCATTTTATTCTACAAACAAGGAAATCTCAAGTATACCCCCGATAGGGGCCTCTCCACCAAACACGTCCCGAGATACTCGGAGACTTAGAGTCAGCAATTCAACACCCGTACGACCCCAGGGTCAGAACTCCGGGCTCATAAAGCCCCTACAAGGCAACTACGATCTCACAAAAAGCGGTCTTCAAGCTTTAAAAAATTCGATGACTCGGAGATTGTCATTCATCGTCATGCGCTGGAAACCCTAAACTGTAAGACCCCTAGCGGGCACACTCGGCGTAACCAGATTTATTCTACATTACAACAAAAAACTGTAAGACCTCAACAAGCATGACAAACTGTAAGACCTCAACAGGCATGAAAATCCCGAAGTTCAGGCTATATGTCGCATTTGTAAAAGTCCCGAAAGGGCATAGCCTCGTTGTAAACGCCTGAAGTATCACTTGGGATCAAAAATGGCTCCGACCAAACACTTATGACTACGGTCAAAATGGCTGATACAACCAAACTAATGCGACTCGGGGACGTTCGACCGTCGCTAAACAAAAATGCAAGCCACTACTTTGAATATACTTCAAAAAGAACCGGTTAAAACAGGCTTCTCTCAACAGGCAAAAACGAGCTTCGACCATGTCAACTCCAAATCACAAGGCTTCGACCTACTCAACCTACGAGCTATGAACCTTCCGAGGTGCTCACAAATCGCCGATAACGACTTGAAATCGAGGTTCTTTTAGAACCGACGACGGGTCAGGCAAAACTATTTCGAAAGACCTTAACGAGCGGAAAAAGCCTAAAAAAACCATGATGTGGCGCCGCAGCCTACCGCCTGACCTCACAAACTCTCTTACCATATCAGCAGATCCCTCTGCAAGAGCACACACCGATGCTATCGAAGTAGTAACAGAAGAGCCCCACACATATAAGGCCAAACAAAGAGAGAGTGAAACTCCACAGGAAGTCGCGCCTCATTCCTTGATAGGACGAATGAGATCGCTCCCGATTTCGGATGACTGAGCAACCCAGTCCTTCGCCTGAAGTTTAAACGAAGCATGCCCGACGGATCCAGGTCATTTCAAATGAAGCTTAATCAGATACCCAGCCGAGACCTGGTCGGATGCCCGTACCCGACACCGGCCACGTATCAGGGCCATGGACAATCGTCCGGGAGTCTCTACGGGCCCGGTATACTTAAGCAGGCTCCCAACAAAGAAACTAATGCCGAATAGATGGAGGTACCATCCATGCGCCACGAATGGGAAGAACGCCACAAGATGCAACCTACCTTACAATGGTAGGGAAATAGCTCGAGGGCAACATCCTCGAGGAACCTTTAGTGGAACCGGATCTGATGACTCACAACCGGCAGAGGAACCCCGCCCAACAGAGTATGGTTTCAGTATTGCTATACCAAATATCACGATCACATAAGCGAAACCAGGGATGCTGAGCGACTCAGGCTTATTCGACCAAGACCCTTTCAAAAGAACCACAACTAGCGCGGGAACCGCAGGGCGTGCGCGACCACGGGGTCAAAAATGGCCACTAGCTCAGAAGGACGACAGTCGTGCTACTCAATAAAAATCACCGCCGAGTACCATCAAGCGGTCAGGCTCGAGTCCAGCCCCAAGGGAGGAAGGCAACCGGGAAGGATGAAGTGAACAAGCCACGACGTATTACCGTGACAAAGAAGGAGCAACCACACCCTCTGAGGACTCATAAAATGGAGAGTGAAAATGTTCGCTGTCAGGGAAAATAGGTCCAGGGAAATATTCCGCAGGACACCCTTACATCCAGGGAAAAGGACACCGAGACTCCGCCTCGGCGTCACACTGACGCATTGGTAACCCTCTCCCTCATTTGACTTGTCTTAAATAAAACATGTGTTCATGAATTCAGGTGGTTCGGTCACGTACAACAACGATGTCGGACCAAAGTCAGTGGGGCGGTCTAGATTAACAGACTAAATCGCTCCCACATCCCGAATCCTTAGCGAATTTCAAATGACAAATCATCATAAAGACCATTCTCTTGATACAACCCGTTTGAGCTCGAGCCAGGATGTCAAGGTCTGTACCATCGGAGGAGGTGCAAAGCACGGACGTCTTACTCAGACGACCGTCGGCATGCCACACGGGGACAACATCGGCCCTATTTCGCCAAAACAATGAAATCCTACGCAAAGGGTAGAACTAAAATAAGTCGACAGAGAGCAATACGCAACGAGAGGAAATTCCTCACCGTATGGCGCATCGCAGGCATCAATGCTCCCACCCTCAGAAGGATAAAAGGGTAGGAACATACCAAATCTCAAAACGTCGCCTACGCATATTGCGGTGAGGGAGAACTGCTTTACCCCCTTGTAATCTTTTCACTAACCTTTATGTAGACAACTGGCCAGGACATTTGGAAGTTCTAACTCTACCCGGAGATCGCTAGGCTCTAAAAAGGGGCCCGCCGCTCTCTTTCCCTTCAATCGTACTTCCGCCCGAAGAGTGCCTCGTCAGCAATATTATTAGCGTAGTACCGTACCCCCAGAGGAGGATCCGATAAGGTCGCAGGCCTTTCCAACGGCGAGCAGTGATCTCCTTCTAAGGGCACCATCCCCTCGGGAGGACTAGGAAACAGCAAACTAAGTCTCGATAGGGAATTATGTACCCGATTGAATGGTCCGAGAAGTCGCGCCCGTGCAAGCCGAGCTCACGACAATGAAACAATGTATTTCTACACCAAGAAATAAAAGGATATCTTTTCAGCATCTTATTCTACAAACAAGGAAATCTCAAGTATACCCTCGATAGGGGCCTCTCCATCAAACACGTCCCGAGATACTCGGAGACTTAGAGTCAGCAATTCAACACCCGTACGACCCCAGGGTCGGAACTCCGGGCTCATAAAGCCCCTACAAGGCAACTACGATCTCACAAAAAGCGGTCTTCAAGCTTTAAAAAATTCGATGACTCGGAGACTGCCATTCATCGTCATGTGCTGGAAACCCTAAACTATAAGACCCCTAGCGGGCACACTCGGCGTAACCAGATTTATTCTGCATTACAAAAAAAACTTGTAAGACCTCAACAGGCATGACAAACTGTAAGACCTCAACAGGCATGAAAATCCCGAAGTTCAGGCTATACGTCGCATTTGTAAAAGTCCCGAAAGGGCATAGCCTCGTTGTAAAAGCCTGGACTATCACTTGGGATCAAAAATGGCTCCGACCAAACACATATGACTACAGTCAAAATGGCTGATACAACCAAACTAATGCGATTCGGGGACGTCCGACCATCACTAAACAAAAATGCAAGCCACTACTTTGAATATACTTCAGAAAAAACCGGTTAAAATAGGCTTCCCTCAACAGGCAAAAACGAGCTTCGACCATGTCAGCTCCAAATCACAAGGCTTCGACCTACTCAACCTAAGAGCTATGAACCTTCTGAGGTGCTCACAAATTGCCGATAATGACTTGAAATTGAGGTTCTTTTAGAACCGACGATGGGTCAGGCAAAACTATTTTGAAAGACCTTAACGAGCGGAAAAAAAGCCTACAAAAAGCCCACGGGTAAAACAGCGTAAGAGCCATTGTCGCTAGCCAAACGAGCCTCTGGCCCGCACTCTAAAAGGTCTCTACGACCAAACAGCGTAAGAGCCATTGTTTCGAGCTTGAAAATTGACAACTTGAGGATTAAAATGAGCTCGAATCGTAACCCGATTCGGAGATCGGATCCAAAATAGTTAACTATGCAAGCCTCCGAGACATTTATTATAAAGTCTCAATGACCGAAATAGCGCAAGAGGCACTATCGCCAGTTTGAAAATCAAAAGTACTTAAGGGTCAATTAAAGCTCGAGTCACAACGCGACTCGGAGACTAGACCTGAAATAGTTAAACTACAATATGCCTAAGGGCACGGTGTAAATAGCACCATCACCAACCGAGTGAGCCTCCGGGCCACCCACCTATAAGGTCACTTCGACCTAAAGCACAAAAGGCCATCATTGTTTTCCCATGCAGGAAGGAAAGAACATAAGCGACAATTAAATCTTGAGTCGCAACGTGAGTCAAAGACTGGACCCGAAATAGTTAAAACAACAAAATGCTCGAGGGCGAGAAATGAAGGCCATCATTATTCGCCCATGCAGGCAGGAAAGAACTTGAGGGCTGATTAAAGCTCGAATCGCAATGCGACTCAAAGACTGGACCCAAAGTATTCGAAACGACAAATGCCGAAGGGCAAGAAATAAGAGCAATAACTACCTGCCCGCACGGGCATAGAGGATTTAAAGGCAGGCAAGCTCGTGTCAAGGCCTGGCTCGGAGACTGAGCCTAAACAGCTGGGCAAAACACAGAGACCTCAATGCCTACTCTCATCAAGGATCGCACTTAAAAGCTTCCAGGCCTTCCCAATAAGTTCCGGACCTACGAGGATCCCGCCAAACTCCAAAACCAGCCCGCCTAGTCAAAAGCAATACAGAAAGAGATGCAGAAGAAATAAAGCTTCAAGTTTCCTTTTATCTTACATATGCATAAAAGGCGCACTCTCCATCTACAAACATGTTCTACATATGTCAAATACAAAGTAGGAAAATGGCAAAATCTACACTCTGATCCAAAGGGCTATGGCTTGTCGGGTTCGCTCTTCGCGCCGTCAGTAAGAAGTGACCGCGCGTCGCACTCGTCCGCTCTCGCTCGAGCCAATTCCTTCGAGAAAAAGAATGAAGCCCCTCGCACCGACCTCCTCGAGTACCTCTCTTCGGGATCTGCAACGAACATATTCCTCGATCCTCTTCTCCAGATCGAGGGCTCGCTTCAGCTCGACTTGAGCATCTACAACGTCTTTCTCACGAATCACCATCTCCTGATCGGCCTAGGTTTGACTTAGTGCCGCTTCAGCCCGGGCATCCATTATCTCAGCCCTAATTTTCGAGATAACGGATTCAAGTTTTCAATCATATCCGCTTAACTTTGGCATTGTCACAAGCCAAGCAGAGTTGGGCTTCGAAGGCAGGAACCTTGGCCGAGGTGCCTATCTCCTCTAATGATTGAGCTTGCACCTGAGCCCTTAGCTCGCCACAAACAGTTCTGACGCGGCCGATGTCGCCCTTGAGGTACTCCAAGGCCTCCATCTTTTCCTGCAGCTAATATAACAAAAATTGGGGTAACCTTAAGGTCCCAAGGGAGCAAACCACCAGATGCAAAAAGTTACATGCTCCATCAAATAGCTCTCGTAATTCGGGCTCCGGTACACCTCATATCGCCAATGCAGCAACTCAACCTCCTTCGTCTTGCTAAAGAGCCTAAGGGAGTCATCCTCGTCTAGAATTTTCTGAAGCCTAGCCCCTTGATGGAGTAGCTCAAACATAAGCCTATCACAGGCCTGCACAAGGAAAGTTCAATAGGGAGATGAGGACGTGGAATACAGGAAAACTGCGCCTAAACTCACCACGAAGTGAAGCCGACGGACTTCCTCGAAGTCAGAACACATTCCTATTGATCCTGCCTCTTTGGCCCCAGAAGAACCGACCTCGGGCAAAGCATATTCACTTGGAGGAACCGCCGCCCGGGAATCAGATACTTTGGGAGCAGCAGACTCGGACGATGCCCTCTTCTCGAAGACACGGGCCCGTTTGACACCACTAAAAGCTCCACCACACTGTGGGTACCAATCCCTTCTATCACCATCACCCCTCAGCTCGGAGGCCGACGCCTCTTCCTCCCATTCCGAAGAGCACTGCATCATCCTGAAGAGCCGCCCGATACCTGCGAACATCAAAGCCAGTTCAAAAGAAAGGAGGGAAATGTTACCTAAAATATACGAAGGCCAAGGTAAAGCAGCATGCGCATATACCTTGGTATTTCGCTTCCAATATGGCACAAAATACAGCTCTCCACCAACGCTTATCGCAGGTCGAATAGGTCACCAACCTCCAGACCGAACCGGGCAGGTCAAGGACTTTGCCCGGCATCCATGAAGTTGCTGCAACAAGGGATAAAACACTATTATTCAACTAATTTTTGCTATAGGAAAAAATCTGAAAAAGCACCAGACGCTCCGCTCACGTGAATAATTCCACCCTTCGGGAATGGAAAAAGCACTACGGGGATATTGTCGACCGTCCGGACCCGGATAAACCAACCGGCCCACTCTTGATCCCCGTCCTTTTCGTCATCAACTACAAATGGCGGGGACGAACGACACCTCATGGTTAACAAGCCCTGGTGATGAAAGGGCCGGTATAGCCTGACGAGATGGTTAAGCGTGAATTCATGCCTAGCCTTCTCCACAAAAAACCTCATCATCAGCACCACCCGCCAAAACTACAAATGTATATATGCCAAAGTAACCCGATACTTCAAGAAAAAATAGGCACAAACCCTATCAAGGGGACCAAATGCGAAAGGATATAGGTATACGCTCAAGAATCCGTCAGTAGAGTCCGTAATACTCTCATCTGGGGGAAGCACCTACAGCACTATCCCTTCGCTCCATCCACAGTATTTTCTCACCATCTCAAGATGTTCCCATCTTATCAAAGTGTCGTCTTCAGAGCGAACTCCCACGGTTCCGAAGCATCGGGAGCAGCACTCCCCACTCCCTGCCGGACCGACCCCCAAGTGGTTGCCATAACTACGGTAAAACTAACAAATCAGAGCAAGGGTGTGCGCCAACACTTTTTGCGCATGAAGAAATGAAGAACCCTATGCTAAAGCGGAAGGGCAGCTATCTAAAAATAGTGAGGTCTTGCGAAGAAGCAGAAGTCGCCCCACATATATGCGAGAAGCATCGACGACTCGCCTACACGGAGTGAGCCCCGAGAAACCTACAGCCTCGATGCAAACCGACGGGGTGATACCTGATCCCGAAAGCATCCTTCGACGAGAAGCCAAGACTCGAGAAATTGTCCGTATTATCTCCAATCTCGAGGTATCACTCTACCCCGTGGATCCCCGCCAAAATGAAGTCAGACTTTGGGAAGCTTTGAACGCCATCACTCGATGCGAGGCAGTCCCTGATCTGATGGTTCCCTTTCTAAAAAGAGGAATAAGCACAGGAAGCTCCAATCATGAAAGCTCCACGAAGGTCCAAGGCAGCGCTCGAGTACATGCAACTCCTCAGTAGAAATTTATCCTATACGTTTTAAAAAGGCTATCTGCATCAAGATCCAAAGGGACCCTCAGGTACCCAAAGGTGACCTTCATTCAAGATAAATCCTCGAAGGCCCCGAAATTCGGTGTATTATCTCCATACAACTCGGAGGGACACGACAACCCGGGCCTATCAGATCAATTCAGTATTGGTCCGAGGCAAGACGATGGGTTTGGAAGGGAGCTATGTCGATCGATAGAGGATCGAAAAGAATGCTCGCGCCCAAGTTAAATGTCAGCGGTCAACAATAAAGGAAGACATTCTAAATGCCTCGAAGGGCATGGGAGCCTGCAATTACAAAGTAAGAATCGAAAGCAGAAGTCAATGGAGTATATTCATATTTATAAAGATCAGTGTACAAACAACCCTCGAGGGGTCTTTACATACAATTACAAAAGCCTGCGAAGGATCTCTACACATAAAGGAAGAAACGAAGGGATGCACATGCAAAGTAAAAGCCCGAAGACTGGTCCACCTTCGTAGGTCCGCAACAGGTGCCTCCGGACGCACATCCTCGAAAGTTTCATCCCAACCTTCCGCAATGATATCCCTAAGGGGTAAGGCAAGTGGTAGGGAGGGATTAAAAAATGTCGTAGCTCTCCAAAGATCGAGGACCCTCGTTGGCCAAGGAAACCCCAGAGAGACAATGGACCGAAAAACCCTCGATCCTGCTTGCACGGCTAATTAGAATCCATTTCTTGGAATGTCTTGCCATGCAAGCCCCCAACTCAGAGCAGAGCACCACGTCAAGCTGGGGTATGCAGGTGAGCAGTGGTATAAAATTCGAGCCCCCTCTTGAGTAGCGGTACATAGTCCGAACGACTATCTACATAAGGGGGAAACCGATTCCCCACCCATCATCATCTCGGGCCAACAACAGCAACAAAAACTAGCATATCAGTGACCACAACAGTAACGAGATATCTCAATTATGCTTGACAAAGGGAAGTCCTGGGAATAGGCCGCAACACGATCTAAGGAAGCTCCACCAAATGGCCTTGAGGCCATGACCCCCAAACATGATGTTCAAGGATAGAAGAAGATGATAAAAAGGAATAGTCAAGCGAGCCAACGAAGGCACTGGGATAGGAAAAACAACACCAAAACACCCCAATTTATATGGGGTTACAACACGGTCATCGAGGCTTTGGAAGATTGACCGACGGGCAAAGCTAATGCATCCATGGAAAACCGAACCGATGGCGGTACCTTCACCTTGGAGAGCAGGAATTGGGAGTGCATTGAATGAGGTCGAAATACTCAAGCCCGTGGAAGCCCGGTTACAACAAAGCTCACGCCAAGAGTCACATCAACGGTATGACTCGCCGTAAGAAGCTCGAGGAATCAAATGTCAAGATCATTTCCCATCACTTCATTATGGGAAACACGGAGACTATCTATATGCGGCAAAATCAAAGGACTTGATTTCTCGCTGTCAAGTTATTTAGAAAGAACCCCTTGAAACCCCGAGGATGGGAAGCCACGACCGAGTTCCCGACCTCGGGGCTCGTCGAGGCCTGACTTATAGAAGATGGAAATCAAAGCTAGGACAAAGGGGAAAGCTCCCAAGGCACGCGGCTAAGTCTGATAGGGTCGGCCTATCCAGAGCCTATGCTGAGGCGTCACATCAAGTCATCCCATCTCCATACTTTGTAATTAATGCCCATGTACTTGTAGCCGAGTTCCCCTCCTATATAAAGGGGACTCACACTACCTTGTAAGGGGCTGATGTTGCTCCATTTCTCCACAAGTGTAATAATCTCTCTCTCTCTCTCTCTCTCTCTCTCTCTTCTTTCTAACTTGCTCGTTTTCACTGGCCCGAGGTCAGCTCAATATCCATCGCTCCCTTACTTGTTCTTCATCACATAGCTTAGTAGTGGCCGTAAGGAGCCTTGTTTAATTATATCTTTATCTGTTATCCTATCCCCGACTATCCCCGATAGCTCGAACTCTACCCTGACGCCGACCCCGAGGTCCCCTATCAACCAGACCTACGTCTGGGCAGCAGGACCTTCTGTTCGTTTACTATCTCATTTTAGCTTGCATTTCATCATTAAACTCCACATTATTAGCATCAACTGCTCTAACAACTAGCTCGGGAATATATCACGTATTTTTAGAATCTCATTTACAAATTTAATTGTTGTTACCAATTTCACGGTAAACAAAGGTGCTCATCATCATCACTTCCATGAGCATTAAATGTTGAGTTTATGGGGTTTCTATATTCATACGCAACAACTAAACTGTCATACATGTAATTCCATCTAGTTGGACAAGGTTTAGGAACCTTTCTTTCTCTTAGGCCAAATTCATCGCATCTTTTAAAATATTATCTAAGTCTACTTCTACGATTTGAATAAATAAGCCAATTAAGAGCCATTTTTACCTTTTCAATTTCAACATTTAATATTCTCATACCATCACCCATAATTAAATGGTAAATATGACAAATATATCTAACATGAAAAATGTTACTAAATGCAGGATTTAGTGTAGTGGTAAGCAAGGCTACATCATTAGTGTTACTAGTAGCATTATCTATTGAAATTAACATTATTTTATCACTAATGTAAAAATATCTACAAATATCTGTAACCGTGCTAGAAATAAACTGCCCTATGTGACGTGAATTAATTATTCTATAAGCAATAATGCGCTTTTGTATTATCCACTACTCATCAATCCAATGACATGTAACAGTAAGATAATCACAGTCATTACCACTTCTACCAATATCAGTAGTAATAGCAACACGTAAATTAATATGAATAATTAAATAGCGTAAATATTGTTCATATTCATGTTTATATTTATAAATATCGCTCTTTACGATTGTGCGAGGCCATCCTTTATAAGTAGGATTAAAAATTCTTTTAATATAATGCACAAAGTGAGGGTTAGAAGGAAAACTATAGGGTAAGCACATAACAGTAACCATTTTTGCTAATTCTTCCCTATCTTTTCTTGGGTCATAATATAAAATACCACCGGTAATAGTGTTAATTCCCGGTTGAAATTGATTTGACCATGTACTAGGGTCAGGCTGACTTGGTAGACTTGTCCCCTCGGCCGCAACTTTCATTTGATTATATTTAACTTTATCTTAAGGGTGGAACATTATGTGTCTTCTCAAACTTCCCGTCCCCCCGCCTCCCTCACTCAACATAGTTAAAGGCTAACTCTTTGCCACAAGTTTTACACTTAGCTTTATTTTTATCTCTTATTTGAATAACAAATGGCCAAACAAGAGATCTTTCGGCCCGGTTAGAAGGTTGCCTAGAAAAAGTAGGGGTAGTAACAGGGGGGTCAACCGGGGCATCATTTGGATTAGTTGGCTTAACTTGAGTAACAGGACTAATGGGTGTATCATCATCCGGTTACATTTCATCTAAATCTGTTTCCTGATCATCTTCTTCATCAATAGTTGGATTACCATAAAGGTTGTTCATATATTCATCATCTAAGAGTTCACCACAACCAACATTATGCACACATTGACTCTCCGTAAATTGTAATAAAATATTATCACTCTCAAGAATAGGAGCAGGTGGATGGCGGGTATGGGATTTGAATAGGGGAAGCTGGGGAATTAGAGGAGGAATAGATTGGCCACTAGATTCACCACCCTTGGATTTTCCCTTATTTTTACTAAATATATTTTTAAGGAATATGCCATCTTAATTATAATTATACAAAGTAATTAAATAAAACAAACAAAAATATAATATTAAAACTAAAGAGTTGAAACACGTTTACCGAATTGATGAACAACTTATTGAAATTAATTATCGTTGAAGACTTGAATACTTCAACTCACCAACTTCACAATTTTTCACACAAGTTGCAACTACAAAGTAACCAATTTTAGAAGAAAATTAGAGAGATATTGATGATTTGGTGAAGAAAAATGAAATAATGAGGGGGTATTTATAGTTAAAAATAGGGAAAAAGTGTAATCATAAAAAGTTTGGAATTAAAACAAAGTTGGGGGGAGGGGGGTTAAATGGCTATTTTATAAATAGCCAACGGCTATTTCGACAGCCATAATGGCTATTTTTTCAATAGCCAATGGTCATATTTTTAATAGAGAAAAAAATTAAATTATAGCTGTTGGGCCCGTTTAGGACCGTTTGGGACTGGTTAGGACCGGTTGAACCGGCCCACTTAGGAGCCGGTCCTGGGCCCAAATGGTCCTGGTCCTAATAGGCACTTTCTTTGAACCGACCCACATGGGCCTCAACCCCCTTAGTCCCGGGCTTAAACGGGTAGGCCCGTTTAGGCCCACTACCTATATGGGCTCGCGGGCCTAGGCCAGGACCAGGCCTTAACCGGCCCATTTGCCACCCTTACTCGGTATTGTTATTGGCTTGTTCAAGGTAAGTGTTTTGCCTAACTTTGTTGAGGGAATTTTTTCTCCTATTTGTCATTGTTTGCTACATGCGGGGGTGATACATATATGAGGTGACGAGCGTATATGTATGTTCTAGGGTTAATCATGCTCGGGGGGGGGGGGGGGAGATTATGTTACATTTGTATTTGTAGAATTTCGTGACCTTCTTGCTTTATGCCTCGCTTAAATTTTAGATATTGAGAACATAGTATTAAATTTTAGAATCGAGACTTAGCCTAATATAGCTTGATCAAATTTGATAGAATTATGAGATTACATTGATGCATGTAATTCGGTCATCTCTATGCATAATCATTAATATATTACTACGACCGATATTTTGAGATGCTAGATTCCATATTTGTGTTGTTGATAAATTGTGGGATTTGTGGAAGTACTTGAATTATATGGCTCTTGAGGGTTCATTGAATCATGGTTGACTTGTAAAGCAGTGATTGAGAATTTGTTTGGAAAATTTGTTGAACACTCTCCTCGATGTTATTTATACTTTCTGCCTTGCCATTTTATTGTCACGACCTTAAACCCGGACCCAATCGTGATGGCGCCTCTCGTGAAGACAAGGCCAGCCGACACTTCCCCTATCCAATTATTAACAGTTAAACCATAAGAAATAAATCTAAAGCATGATAAGATAATCCAAAGTTAACAAATAATAGCATAATTCACGAAAAATAACCCAATACAGCCCGATACCGGGGTGTCACTAGTCATGAGCATCTAGCAAACGGAATACTCCAAATATAACTACAGAGTTTAATACAAAAAACTAAGACAATAAAGGACTAAGATAGGGAAGAGCTCCAGGCTGCGAACACCAACAGCTACCTAGAGACTCCTCGGATCTGCCTGGGCCAAAAATGATTAGTACTCGGGAGCGGGACCAGATACGCCTGAATCTGTACACAAGGTGCATAGATTAAAGTGAGTAATCCAACTCAGTGAGTAATAATCATAAATAAAGACTGAAAGCAGGAAATCATGTAATGCACAAAAGCATGCTATGATGAAGCAGTAAAACCGTTAAAACAGTAAACCAATGAAGAGATAGGTAAAAATCCTTTAACTCAATTTAACTTCATGAAAACCTTTTTCAACAATTAAGCATGTAATTGACAATCAATTATGAAAACAAACACATAAAGGTTCGCCCCTCCGGTACAGTATCAATAAATTTCCCCCTCGGGCAATATCTCAGAACAATACCTGCCCTCCGGGCAATCACATAGATCAATATCAACCCCTGTGGCTCAATCTCACATCACAATGGGTACCCGCGCTCACTGGGGGTGTACAGACTCCTGGAGGGGCTCCTTATGGCCCAAGCGCAATATCAAGCCACCTCGTGGCATCATCACTAGGCCCTTGGCCTCATATCAATCAAGACACCTCGTGTCGTACATATCTCAGGCCCTCGGCCTCATAATCAGTATCAAATATTTCCTCACAACATAGGCCTCGGCCTTACTCATTCAAAATCTTCACAAGCCACTCGGGCAATAGTAAAACATGATTCTCAGCCCAAAAAATATCATTTAAAAGATCATGTAAGTGCTAAAACAGAGTAAACATGACTGAGTACGAAAACAGTGAAATATAATATGAGTGAGTTCAAGTATGAAGTCAAAATAGTGAGGAAATACCAGTAAAAATCCCCGAAGGGTTCAAATAGTTGGCACAAGGCCCAAATATGGCATTCATCCAAAATCATGATTATAGCAAATAGATTTTAGTCAAATACGCAGTAAAATAGTCATTCGGGACAGACTAAGTCACAATCCCCAATAGTGCACGACCCCACGCTCGTCATCAAGTGTGTGTGTCACCTTAATATAGCACTACGATGTGCAATCCAAGGTTTCAAACCCTCAGAACATCATTTACAATCATTTCTCACCTTGAACCGGTCAAATCTCTAGCTCGCGATGCCTTTTCCCCTCGAATCGGCCTCCACTCTCGTCGAATCTATCCAAAATCAGAATGATGACATCAAAAATGCTAAGGGAACGAAGCCCAAGCAAAAATAATTAATTTACAACATAACTCCCGAAATTACCAAAACCCGACCCCCAGACCCACGTCTCGGAATTCGATAATTTTTACATCAATAGATTCCTTTTCTCCCCACGAGTTCATACATATCAAAAGTTCTGAAATTTGACCTCAAATGGTCCTTCAAATCCTCAATCAAATGTCTAAGTTTCCAAGCCCTAGTTCTTCAATTTTTGGCTTAATTTCCATGATTATTTAGGTGGGATTCACATTAGAATCAAGTTTTAAGTCCAAGAATCTTACCTCCAAGTGATTACCCTTGAATCCCTCTTCAATTCCCTTCAAAAAGCTCCAAAAATGACCAACAATGGAAGAAAGAAACCCCACATTCGCGGACAAGACGACCTTTTAAACCTTCTGCACAGAGCTAAATTCCTTCATCGCGATCACGGGACATCTTTCGCGATCGCGAATCACAAATTCTCAGCACCCAAAATTAACCCTATGCGAACGCATAGACACTCACTCGAACGCGACGCTCAAGCTTCCCATACTATGTGATCGCGGATAGGTGACCGCGTTCGCAAAGAACAAACTCCCAATCAAACCCCTGGTCCACTTAACCCTATGCGAACACGACCTTCACTACGCGTTCGCGATCAACAACTTCTCCACCTTATGCGATCATAACTCATCCTTCGCGAACGCGAAGAACAAACTGGATGTAAAGCCCCAGAAAAATTTGCTTAGTAATTTAAGACTTCGTGGTGCCAAGGTAGGCTAAATATTTTATCTTGCATACAAATGAGGATTAAGGATATTATGGATATCAATTGGATATATTAATAAGTGTATAAGTCATATTAGAAGTGAATTGGGGTCTAAGGAGAGGCCAAAGTCTAAGCCAAGTTGGAAAATTTCATAATAGACGAAAGTTGCAAATGAGTGCGCACAAGACCTCACTTTGGACAATTATATCTCCAGTTATATAAGGATTTGTGTGATTCACAGCCTATCAAATGAAAGGTCTTTGAGTCTAGTTTCCAACGCTTCAAACCGTTCGTCATTCGGACATTCCTACACAACATTATGACAAAATTACCAAAGCAGCGCAGAAATTTGCACTATCGCGGCGCCCCATGCAACACCCGGCACGCCGCGCCAGTAGCAATTCCATTATGGTCCGAAATTTCATTTTCAGACTCATTTTGCACAGATGCCCCGTGCCCCGCGGCGCCCCACGCGGCGCGACAGTACAAAAAAATGGGTTTTTAAGACCCGAACCCCATTTCATTTAACTCGATTGAGGTTTATGTTTGGGGAAATTTCTGGTATTCTAGAGAGAAGGGAGAGCGATTCTAGAGAGAGAAAAGGGGAAAACTAAAGATTTCACTACTCTTCCTTGAATCACACCTTGAAATCGCATCAAAGGGTTGCTAAGGCTTCAAAGAGGTAAGAATTTCTTTTCCCCAATTCTTCAATTTTGAAATCTAACTAGAAATGGGTAATTAGTAAGATGATTCTTGGATGTGAGAGTATTCATTATTCATGCATGTACAAATTAGGTTTGTGGGAAGATTGTTGAATATAAACAAGTAAAGATTGGGTTGGGAAATGAAGGGAATCTTGTAGAAGAGATTTGAAATCAAGATGCACAACTAGTAATTGATAAAATTCTCAAATGAGCTAGAATTATGAATATCTTCCTAATTTGTGTTCAAATTTTGTTATGTATCAAAATAGATTGAAGTTGCTAGAATTTCCGGAATATCGTAGTAATTAAAGGAAAGATCAAGAAAGGTATGTATGACTAACTTTGACCTTTGTAAAGTCACTTTGTTTGGTGTTCGAATATTTGGTATGTGATATCTACGTGGATTATTTGTGGAATTCTTGTGATTGGTATGATTTGATTGATCGTGGTTAAGTCTCCAGATATAATGGTGTACGTAATTGGAAATAAACCAAATGTGTGATTATGAATGTGGAATGTGGTAAGAGTTGAGAAACAAATGATGGAAGGAAATCGTAAATGATGCAGTTGGAACAACTGTGGTAAGAACATATATGGCTTGTATTGGCAATTATCGCGGTGACATAAAATGCATATGAGTTGTTGAATATGATGGAAATAGTATTGATGGCTATAGAAATTCTTTGAGAATTGTTGTTGTTGTTCTTTGTGAATTGTTGTTGTTGTTGTGTTTTTTGTGAATTGTGATTGTTCGGTGGGATCGGGTTGCACGCCGCAACACGAAGTAATAAGGTGTGGGTTGTGGTGATAAGGATGGCCGAGGTAATAAGGGTGGCAGAGGTAATAAGGGTGGAAAAGTGATCAAAATCACTATTTTAATGAAAATATGAGAAAGTTGTGAAATCATTGATGTGAAAATGTTGAAGGGGAAATGGAGAGATTGTAACTTTTTTGGCTTGATGGTTTTCTTTCATGTGTATTTGATTGTTGGTTCCATGACTACTTGTTACTTGTGTATGGTTTGAGTTTACTTAGGGCAAGTTTGTTCATACATACCAGTACAATTCAAATGTGTTGACGTCCCTTTTGCCGGGGGTGCTACATTCGTGTTATGATTGTAGGTGGATCCATAGCAGGTACTCTAGTCCACCGACCGTAGCTCCCCTTCATTTTCCGCCAGAAGCATTGGTGAGCCCTTTTCCTCCCGGAGCCTTGCGTGGCGCTTGCCGCTTCTTATTTTGGACTTTCACTTTTGAGGTATAGTCGGGGCCTTGTTGCCGGCATTGTTACCACGTCTTTTGTATCCTTAAAGGCTCTGTAGACGTTTGTGTGGGTTATGTATGGGTATTGGATAGGTCAATGGACCATGTTGTAACCTTGTACTCTTGCTTTCTTCTACACTATAACTTGTATGGAACCTTGGAAGTTTAACCACGTTTTAAATGTTGTGATATAAAATGAACTAAGATGTTGAATGTACTATCTTTTCTAGTTTAAATAAAGGTAAGCATGGCTTCCTTATTCCTATCGAGTTGGGTAGATAGCGGTTGATAAGGCTTGCTCAGTTGGGTTCACTCGATTGAACGCCGGTCGAGCCTCCCGAAGTTGGGGCGTGACAAACTTGGTATCAGAGCCTAAGGTTTTAAAGTGTCCTAGGATGTCTCGGAGCCGTGTCTAGTAGAGTCTTTCTTATTGGTGTATTGTCGACCATATCTATAATTTGGAGGCTACATGGACATTTAGGAATATTATCATTCTTCAACACTCCAGATCGTGCGATAAAGCTTGACTATAAGATTGTCTTCTAACTCGTGCGTAGAGATTTGAGATAAGTTTAAACACTCTTTCGTCTATTTCAAGTAATGTTGTCATATGGAATGACCAATAGGAAAGGCCTGAATATTAATGAGATGGCACGTGTATCATGTTGAACAAATTGTACGGATATATGAGATACGTACATAGTACTAGAAGTATACTTTATAAGAGAAAAGTGTTTAAATTGATCACCCACCTCCAAAGAGACATTGACTTGATAAATGAGACGCGAGCTTATATGGCACCTGTTGATAGTGTGGGAAGCATGTATATGATCCTAAGGTGTAAAAGAAAAATTTGTTATATAAGCATGTCATATATGTAAGGCATGACCAAGAGAGTAATGACAAACATGTAGGTCTCTCATGGGAGACAAGATGTCATGAAATGAGAGACAATTAAACACATAATGAGAAGACCCTTATGCTATGAATGTTATAAGAATCCCATAAGTGTATGAAGTTGTGTTACACTCCTAAAGGATATTGACATGAGGAATTGGAATCCCAAGTCCGTGTGGCTGAATAAGAGTAGAGAACTTATGAGGTTAATACAATTCTGACTTCAATCTCCCTAATAGTCAAACATATATGTGAGGGATAGAGATATGAAACATATGTCCATGAAGTTGCTAAATTCAAGACTTGTGTCAAAATCCGGGGCATTCGCCCTAAGTGGGGGAGGGAGGGCCATAGTAAGGCCACTTAAATACAATGAAACAAGAGTAAGACCATGTAGCTATGATGTTTGAATATTTTGTTGAAGACATGCGTAGTCTAGAAACGTGATAATGGATAATGTGATTATCTGAAAGGATATGGTAATGATAGACCACTAGTACCCCAAAAAAAATGGAAGGTAAATTCTTCATACATGGCAATGTGAATGATAGGGTCAACGATCCTAGAAATTTAGTGTATGTTTGTAAAGGAATTTTATACTTGTTAGAGGGTTAGGAACAATGGAACCTAAGGAATTACTATAGGCCAAATATGGAAGGTTGCGAGTTTTTAGAATGGGTTAATCATAGATCTGTGATTTAACCAAAGTACCAAGGCTTTAAGAAAGGCGAAACGAGTGGGAGAAATAAATGTGATTCTATAATAACCCAAGAGGGTATTTGGGCTTGATGGAGAGCCTCTAAAGAATCTTACAAGCAAAGAAGTGTTAAGTGATATGACGATGAACACACTTTCCCACGAATATCCTAACAAGAGTTAAGAGGTGAGTGGGTTAAAAAAATTAAGGAAAAAGACCACGTAACATGTGTAAGAGTGCGTGGCTATTCACTAGCTAGGAATAATGAGGCGAGAAGAAATAAGAAGAAAATCTATAAATTGAGATGTCCATGGTTATCGCAAAATAGTTCGTATCAGAATGGTGGACTCGCCTGGAGCACAAGTGTTAATAGAAGGTATAAAGGACTAACCGTAATGTTACCGACTTGGGTAACACTGAATATCAACTAAAATATTTAGAGGGAGTTCATGTCTACATATTACAATGGAAAGTGAGACTACTAGTGGTGAAATAGTGGAGTGATAAACTCAACAAACCAGACACAATGATACCATGAGTCCATGGGGTGCAGACAAGTGCGTGGCACAATAAGGCTATCTATTATGTATTATAGCAAAATGGAATGGGAATAAATGTCCCAATCACAAAGAAAAGATAGTACTAATGTATTGGCTAGACCGAAAGGGAGAATAAAAAAGGCAAAACAACACAATCTACCCAAAGAACAAAGGGAAATGTTTGAAATGTAGTGAGAGAGGATGAACACTTGTTACGAATCAAACATGTTTAACATGATAGCTCTTAAGCCACAATACCAACAAACAATATTGGTAGCTACAATATTTGGAATAAGGTGAATTACTTATTGAGGATGGAGTAATTCTTACACTTAGAAGGAAAACAAGAAGTTTTTGTTGAAGAATTTAGGAAGATTTCAAGTTATTATTCGGGCCAGTGCTCTTTCTGAGTTGAATGTGTACTAAGGTTGTTGATATGCATTTTGGGAAGTGTTTAACAGTATGGAGGGATCATGAGAATGTTCACAAAGAAAGTGGAGTGGTTTCTTAAATCCTATAAGGCACACAAGGAGGAAAGAGGTTGACTAGGAAAGGTCTGAGCACAATGTTACATTACATTTGATGTAATGTTGTGCATGTTGATGATATTAAGGTGTGTGCGCAGGCTAGAAGATGTATTCCTTTGAAATAGAGGGTTCTATAAGAAAACTCATCCAGTAATGTCTTTGTTGAGAATTTGGAAGAGCAAGTTGCAAGTACTCACATAAGATTGTAACCATATCAAGAAAATTATTGAAGAACTCAAATCCTAGGAGGTCATATGTAAGAGAAATGTGACATAGATGGTCCACTATTGATGCAACATGGCCAGGTGATCGCTTATGCTTCAAGGCAACCCAAGAATCATGAAAGGAACTATTCGACACATGACTTAGAACTTGCGGCGGTAGTTTTGTATAAAGATTCGGCGACATTATGTATATGGGGTCCACGTTGATGTATTTATGAACTACAAGAGCCTTCAATATATTTTTTTAAACAAAAGGAGTTGAATCTAAGACAGAGAGGATGGCTCGGGTTACACAAGGACTATGATATTGAGATTCTCTATCACCCGAGAAAGGCTAATGTCGTGGCAGATGCACTTAGTCAATAATCTATGGGGAGTTTGGCTCATTTGGGGGCATATCAGAGGCCGTTAGCCAAGGAGGTTTACCAATTGTCCAGTTTGGCAGTTCACTTGCAGACTCTAATGAAGGAGGAGTAATTGTACAGAATGGGGCCGAATCATCGCTCGTGGCAGAGGTGAAAGAGAAGCAATTTAACGATCCGTTGTTAGCATAACTAAAGGAGAGGATTCATAAATACAAGACCACAGCTTTTTCCGTTGGCATGAATGATGGTACCCTACAATACCAAGACCGCCTGTGTGTTCCTGATATCGACGGTCTTCGGAAAAGGATCATGGCAGAGGCTCACACTTCCAGGTATTCCGTGCACCTAGGTTCTACAAAAATGTATCATGATCTCAAGGAAATTTATTGGTGGAACAACATGAAGAGGGATGTGGCGGATTTTGCGGTGAAATGTCCGAATTGTCAACAAGTGAAGGCCGAACATCAAAGGCCCGGTGGATTGGCTCAATGCATAGAAATTACAACGTGGAAATGGGAGATGATTAAAATGGATTTTGTGGTAGGGTTGCCACTCACTCCGCGCAAATTCGACTCAATTTGGGTGATCGTGGATCGACTCATGAAATCTGCGCATTTCTTGCCAGTTAAATCTACCGACACAGCGGAATAGTATGCTCAGCTGTATATCAAAGAAATAGTCAGGTTGCATGGCACTCCAGTCTCAATCATTTCAGATCGCGGGGCTCAGTTTACAGCCCACTTTTGGAAGAAGTTTCAGCAAGGTTTGGGTACGCAGGTAAACCTTAGCACAACTTTTCATCCACAAACCGATGGGCAAGCAGAGCGGACTATTCAGATGCTTGAAGACATGTTACGTGCTTGTACTATTGATTTTAAGGGTAGTTGGGATGACCATTTGCCACTCATAGAATTTGTTTACAACAACAACTTCCATGCTAGTATCCAGATGGCACCATTCGAGGCACTGTATGGTAGGAGATGCGGGTCTCCTATTAGGTGGTTCGAGGTTGGAGAAGCAGAATTGATAGGGCCAGACCTCGTGTATCAGGCCATGGAGAAAGTCAAGATTATTAAGGAGAGGTTGAAAACTGCTCAGAGTCTCCAATAGTCTTATTCGGACATTCGTCGTAGAGATTTGGAGTTCAAAGAAGATGATTGGATATTTTTGAAGGTTCCCCCCCATGAAGGGCATCATGCGATTCGGGAAGAAAGGGAAATTAAGTCCGAGGTATGTCGGACCGTACAGAATCATTCAGAGGATTGGTCAGGTGGCATACAAACTCGAGCTGCCACCCGAGATGTCATTGGTACACCCGATCTTTCATGTGTCTATGTTAAGGAAGGTAGTAGGGGATCCATCCACCATCGTGCCAGTCGAAACTATTGAGGTGAATGAAGAGCTATCATATGAAGAAGTCCCAGTTGCCATTCTTGATAGGCAAGTTCGAAAACTGAGGAATAAGAAAATTGCATCCGTGAAAGTATTATGGCGGAACCAGCAAGTTGAGGAAGCCACTTGGGAAGCTGAGGAAGAAATGAGAAAGAAGTACCCACATTTGTTTGAATAGTTATATAATAGCTTTCATGCATTTGGTTCCTATAAACGCTTATCTTTTGATTTGATCTATGTTAAACTATTCCATTTTGATTATGTATGTTGCCTATGCAGACATGGTTGGTGTTGAACAAGTTATGTTATGTCTATGGAACATGTATATTCTGTTAGGATATGTATCTGGGGCCCTCTGACAGGTGGATAGTCCTAGTTACAAAGGAAACTCTGGCAAAATTTTCGGAAATTTAAGGAGTTAGCCAAATTCGGGGCTGATGATATATTTCATAATGTGAAAAGCATAAGTTACATAAGGATGACTAATGAATGAAACTTGATCCTCATTCGAGGACGAATGATCTTAAGCGGGGGAGAATGTAAAGCCCCAGAAAATTTTGCTTAGTAATTTAAGACTTCGTGGTGCCAAGGTAGGCTTAATATTTTATCTTGCATACAAATGAGGATTAAGGATATTATGGATATCAATTGGATATATTAATAAGTGTATAAGTCATATTAGAAGTGAATTAGGGTCTAAGGAGAGGCCTAAGTCTAAGCCAAGTTGGAAAATTTCATAATAGACGAAAGTTGCAAATGAGTGCGCACAAGACCTCACTTTGGACAATTATATCTCCATTTATATAAGGATTTGTGTAATTTTCAGCATATAAAATAAAATTTCTTTGAGTCTAGTTTCCAACGCTTCAAACCGTTCGTCATTCGGACATTCCTACACAAAGTTATGACCAAATTACCAAAGCAGCGCAGAAATTTACACTACCGCGGCGCCCCATGCGGCGCCCGGCACGCTGCGCCAATAGTAATTCCAGTATGGTCCGAAATTTCATTTCCAGACATATTTTGCACAAACACCCCGTGCCCCGCGGCACCCTACGCGGCGCGGCAGTACAAAAAACGGGTTTTTAAGACCCGAACCCCATTTCATTTAACTCGATTGAGGTATATTTTTGGTATTCTAGAGAGAAGGGAGAGCGATTCTAGAGAGAGTAAAGGGGAAAACTAAATATTTCACTACTCTTCCTTGAATCACACCTTGAAATCTCATCAAAGGGTTGCCAAGGCTTCAAAAAGGTAAGAATTTCTTTTCCCCAATTCTTAAACTTTGAAATCTAACTAGAAATGGGTAATTAGTAAGATGATTCTTGGATGTGAGAGTATTCATTATTCATGCATGTGCAAATTAGGTTTGTGGGAAGATTGTTGAATATAAACAAGTAAAGATTGAGTTGGGAAATGAAGGGAATCTTGTAAAAGAGATTTGAAATCAAGATGCAAAAACAGTAATTGATAAAATTCTCAAATGAGATAGAATTATGAATATCTTCCTAATTTGTGTTCAAATTTTGTTATGTATCAAAATAGATTGAAGTTGCTAGAATTTCCGGAATACCGTAGTAATTAGAGGAAAGATCAAGAAAGGTATGTATGGCTAACTTTGACCTTTGTAAAGTCACTTTGTTTAGTGTTCGAATATTTGGTATGTGATATCTACGTGGATTATTTGTGGAATTCTTGTGATTGGTATGATTTGATTGATCGTGGTTAAGTCTCCCGATATAATGGTGTACGTAATTGGCAATAAACCAAATGTGTGATTGTGAATGTGTTATGTGGTAAGAGTTGAGAAATAAATGATGGAAGGAAATCGTAAATGATGCAGTTGGAACAACTGTGGTAAGAACATATATGGCTTGTATTGCCAATTATCGCGGTGACATAAAATGCATATGAGTTGTTGAATATGATGGAAATAGTATTGATGGCTATAGAAATTCTTTGAGAATTGTTGTTGTTGTTCTTTGTGAATTGTTGTTGTTGTTGTTGTTGTGTTGTTTGTGAATTGTGATTGTTCGGTGGGAGCGGGTTGCCCACCGCAACATGAAGTAATAAGGTGTGGGTTGTGGTGATAAGGGTGGCCGAGGTAATAAGGGTGGCCGAGGTAATAAGGGTGGAAAAGTGATCGAAATCACTATTGAAATGAAAATATGAGAAAGTTGTGAAATCATTGATGTGAAAATGTTGAAGGGGAAATGGAGAGATTGTAACTTTTTTGGCTTGATGGTTTTCTTTCATGTGTATTTGATTGTTGGTTCCATGACTACTTGTTACTTGTGTATGGTTTGAGTTTACTTAGGGCAAATTTGTTCATACATACCAGTGCAATTAAAATGTGCTGACGTCCCTTTTGCCGGGGGTGCTACATTCGTGTTATGATTGTAGGTGGATCCATAGCAGGTACTCCAGTCCACCGACCGTAGCTCCCCTTCACTTTCCGCCAGAAGCATTGGTGATCGCTTTTCCTCCCGGGGCCTTGCGTGGCTCATGCCACTTTTTATTTCGGAGTCTTGTTTTGGTTTTTGGTGTAAGGTATAGCCGGAGCCTTATTACCGGCAAGTATTGTATCACTCTTTTGTATCCCTAGAGGCTCCGTAGACGTTTGTGTGGGTTTTGTATGGGTATTGGATAGGTCAATGGACCATGTTGTAACCTTGTACTCTTGCTTTCTTCTACGCTATAACTTGTATGGAACCTTGAAAGTTTAACCACGTTTTAAATGTTGTGATATAAAATGAACTAAGATGTTGAATGTACTATCTTTTATAGTTTAAATAAAGGTAAGCATGGCTTCCTTATTCCTATCGAGTTGGGTAGATAGTGGTTGATAAGGCTTGCTCAGTTGGGTTCACTTGATTGAGCGTCGGTCGCGCCTCCCGAAGTTGGGGCGTGACACTGGACTACCCCTCAAAAGCTTCTACGCAATCGCAAGACCCCCTACGTGATAGCGAAGAGGAAATCTCTACAACAGCTGAACCTCAAAATCTGCAACTCCAAACAACTTGGAAATGGTCCGATTGACCACCCGAAACTCACTCGAGGCCCCCGGTGTCACGCCCCAACCTCGGGAGGCGCGACCGGCACTCAATCGGGAAAACCCAATTGAGCAAACCTTATCAAACACTTCCTACCCAATTCGATACGAATAAGGAAACCATGCTTTCATTCATTTATTTAAACGAGGAAAGATAGTGCATTCTACATCGTTAGTTCATTTTAAATCACAACATTAGACCGTCGATAAGTTCCAAGATTCCATACAAGTACACTTTTAGAAAAGCGAGAATTAGAATTACATCATAGTTCGTGGACCCATCCAACGCCCGTACATAACCCACACATATGTCTACAGAGCCTCTAAGGATGAAAAGACAAGTTATGACAATGCCGACAACAAGGCCCCGACTATACCTCAAAAGTAGAAGTCTACAACAAAAGATGTGCAATATAACCCCTTGAAGGAGAAAGGGGCTCACCAACACTTCAAGAAGAAGGTACTCCGCTACGCGCGACCCGCACTATCTGCAATAGAGCCGCCTGCATTCATTTAAAAATGTAGCGCCCCCGATAAAAGGGACGTTAGTACCAAGGAATAGTACTAGTATGTATAACTCAAGCTTTAAATAATCACCACCTTATCAAATAAAAGAATCATACAACTTCCACATCATTTTTACATAGCTTTTAGTTTGGGGCATTTCACACTATTCATCATTGTTCACAATACCACCGCTATCTTGAGCGGAGTCCGATCTCGACCCGATCGGCTAGGTCGCATCATTTGAGGCATATATTGCAATCACAATCTCATTTACCTTTCCGGAATTCATTCACAATACCACCGCTATCTTGAGCGGAGTCCGATCTCGGCCCGATCGGCTAGGCCGCCTTACCAAGGCATTGTTCCCTTCTCAATAATCAATTCGTTTCACATATATCATCTCATAGGCACTTGGGGCCACAACTTATCATATCATTCTTGGCACTAGGCCGCATTTTACATCGTTTCCCAATTTCAATATTAGCTTTGCCATTTAGGATAGTAGGTGCACACAAGAACAATTTAAATTGTAAGCATAGATAAGACTTCATGTAGATGGCACGACAATGCAACTTCGATCTAAATTTAAGGTCTAAGCATTTCACTACATACTTCATATCTTTTGCCCCTTTCAAGTTATCAAGATAGCACGTTGATCAGTTTGAGACACATCTTTCACACATATAAGGTTACAACACCAATTTATGTTAAATAACACTCAATGCAACAATTCAAGTTTAACCTTACCATATTCACACAAACACCGATGAAGCTCAATTTCTAAAAGACGGGGTTTTAGCCATACATACCTCAACCGAGCTTTCCTTAATCCTATAACGTTCCGGAATGTTCGTAGTTCAATCTATTTAAGCAATGTAGAACAATTTAACTCATAATCAAGAAAAGATCATAATTTAAGCCCTCTTGAGCATTTTACCGAGCAATTAGTGTTCATTAAGGCCTTATGGTTCTTTTATGCAAGATTACACTAGCCCATTACCCATGCCTCCTCTTTTATAATTCCTCATACTCTTCAAGAACACATGCATGCAATGCAAACCCCCTTACCCCCATGAATTACCTCACTAATGACCCTTTGTAGCTATGTGTAAATGAGAGCTGAGGTGATGAAACCTTACCTCTTGGGATGAGGGTTTAGGTCCCTCACTTGATTATCTTCAATGATTTACAAGGATTCATGGAGTAATTTTGATGGGAAGCACTTCCCCTCTCTTAGATCCCCCTCTCTCTCTCTCTATAAAAGTGTCAGGAAATGGGCTCAAAATGAGCTATTGCACAGGATATAATGACAGGGGGTCGGGTTTAAAATTTAGAAAACTGGAGCCCCGACTCGGATCTGCGATCGCATTTGCGATCGTAAAGTGGACATGCGGCCCGCATAATGGACCGCAAAAATGCTCCCCAAGACCTGAACACACTGCCTAGGTATACGGCAAAAATGTGGTCCGTATACCCGTTCTGCAGTCGTATAATGCACTGTAAAACTGCCCTTTACAAAATTAATAATGCGACGATTATGTGGTCCGCATATCGGTTATGCAATCGCATAATTGACCGCATAGTCGACCTCAAATTTGACCAACACACTGACTCACTTTGCGGCGACTATGCGGTCCGTATACCTGATATGCGACCGCATTCTCGACCAGAAAATCCCACTTTTTTGGAAAACATTATTTATTGACTTTTTAGTGCATAGATCAGTCCAAAAGGGTCAGAACCGCGACGAGAATTTTATGCATCTCTAACACATATTCCTAATTTGGCACTACGAGCTTTTGAGTAAAAATCTCTCACGGGCCTTACATTCTCCCCCACTTAGGATCATTCGTCCCCGAATGAGGATTAAGGTTCATTCATGTGCAATTTTTATGCAATCTCAGTTTCTCTCAATCATGGAATACCTCGATAGCCCCGAATTTGGCTAACTCCCTTAATTTCTAAAAATTTCGCCATAGTTTCCTTTGTATATAGGCCTATCCACCTGTCAGAGAGCCCCAGAAAACATGTCCTAATAGCATATACATAATCCATAGACACAACATAACCTGTGCAATTTTAAACATGGCCACATAAGCAACCATATAACCAAGACGAAACAGAACAGTTTTACATAGATCAAATCAAGGATACAGAGTTCATAGGGACCAAATAGATGAAAGCCATTACATGTCTATACAAACAAGTGTGGGTACTCCCTCCTCATCTATACTTGGCTTCCCAAGTGGCTTCCTCAACCTGCGGGTTTCACCATAACACCTTTACGGAAGCAATCTCCCTATTCCTCAATTTCCGGACCTGCCTGTCAAGAATGGTATCTGGAACTTCTTCATAGGACAGTTCTACATTGACCTCAATAGTTTCAACTGGCACGATAAGGGATGGATCTCCCACTACCTTCTTCAACATAGGCACATGAAAGACTGGGTGTACCAATGACATCTCGGGTGGCAACTCAAGCTTGTATACCACCTGACCAATACGCTTGATGATCCTGTACGGTCCAACATATCTTGGGCTCAATTTTCCTTTCTTCGCAAATCGCATGATACCCTTCATGGGGGAAACCTTCAAGAATACCCAATCATCTTCTTTGAACTCCAAGTCCCTACGACGAACATCTGAATAAGACTTTTGGCGACTATGAGCAGTTTTTAACCTTTCATTAATAATTTTGACCTTCTTCATGGCCTGATGCACAAGGTCTGGCCCTATAATTCAGCTTCTCCAACCTCAAACCACCTAAAGGGAGACCTACATCTTCTACTATACAGTGCCTCAAATGGTGCCATCTGAATACTAGCGTAAAAGTTGTTGTTATAAGCAAACTCTATAAGTTGCAAATGATAGTCCCAGCTACCTTTGAAATTGAGAGTACAAGCACGCAATATATCCTCAGGCGTCTGAATAGTTCGCTTTGCTTGCCCATCAGTCTGGGGGTGAAAAGCTATGCTAAGATTTACTTGCGTGCCTAAACCTTGCTGAAATTTCTTCCAAAAGTTGGCTGTGAACTGAGCCCCTCGATCAGAAATGATTGAGACTAGAGTACCATGCAACCTGACTATTTCCTTGATATACAATTAGGCATACTGTTCCACTGTGTTGGTAGATTTGACTGGCAGAAGTGCGCGGATTTTGTGAGTCTATCGACAATCACCCAAATTGAGTCAAACTTGCGCGGAGTGCGCAACAACCCTACCACAAAATCCATATTGATCATCTCCCATTTCCACATTGGAATTTCTATGCTTTGAGCCAGTCCTACGGGTCTTTGATGTTTGGCCTTCACTTGCTGACAGTTCGGACATCTAGCCACAAAGTCTGCCACATCCCTTTTCATGTTGTTCCACCAATAAGCTGCCTTAAGATCATGATACATTTTTGTAGAACCTGGGTGCACTGAATACCTAGAAGTGTGAGCTTCTGCCATGATTCCTTCCCGAAGATCGTTGATATACGGAACACATAGGCGGCCTTGGTACTGTAGGGTACCATCACCCATGACAAGGGAAAAAGTTGTGGTCTTGTATTTGTAAATCCCCTCTTTCGGTTGTGCTAATAATGGATCATTGAATTGCTTTTCTGTCACCTCCGCCACAAGCGATGATTCAGCCCTATTCTGCACAATTACCCCTCCTTCATTAGAGTCTGCACGACGAACTCCTAAACTAGCCAACTGGTAAACCTCCCTGGCTAACAGTCTCTAAGAGCGTCTGCCACAACATTAGCCTTTCCCGGGTGATAGAGAATATCAATGTCATAACCCTTGAGTAACTCTAGCCATCTTCTTTGCCTCAGATTCAACTCCTTCTGCTTGAAAATATATTGAAGGCTCTTGTGGTCCGTGAATATATCCACATGGGCCCCATATAGATAATGTCGCCAAATCTTTAGCACAAACACCACTACCGCAAGCTCTAAGTCATGAGTTGGATAGTTCTTTTCATGATTCTTGAGTTGCCTAGAAGCATAGGCTATTACTTTGTCGTGCTGCATTAACACGCACCCAAGCCCGATCCTGGAAGCATCGCAATACACCACAAATCCCTTTTTACCCTTCGGCAGGGTTAGTACCGGTGTTGTAGTCAATCTTGATTTCAATTCTTGGAAGCTCTTCTCACAAGCGTCTGACCACTAGAACTTAACTGCTTTTTGGGTCAATTTAGTAAATGGAAAGGCAAGAGTAGAAAACCCCTCCCCAAATCTCCTATAGTACCCAGCCAAACCTAAGAAACTGCGAATCTCCGTTGGAGTGGTAGGCCTAGGCCAATTCTTTACTGCTACAATCTTTTGAGGATCAACCATAATTCCTTCCCCGGAAACAACATGACCCAAGAACACGATATATTTAAGCCAAAATTCACATTTTGAAAATTTTGCATACAATTGATGTTGTTGAAGAGTCTGCAAAACTGCCCTGAGATGGTCAGCATGGTCCTCTCGACTTCGGGAATACACAAGAATATCGTCAATGAATACTATCACAAAGGAGTCTAGAAAAGGCTTGAAGACTTGATTCATAAGATCCATGAAAGCTTCTAGGGCATTTGTTAGCCCAAAGGACATCACCGTAAATTCGAAGTGCCCATACCGAGTTCTGAAAATCGTCTTTGGAATATCCTGCTCCCTTGTCTTCAATTAATGATACCCGGACTGCAAGTCAATCTTTGAGAAACACGTAGCACTTTGCAGTTGATCAAACAGTTCATCTATTCTTTGTAGAGGGTATTCATTTTTGATTGTGACTTTGTTGAGCTGTCGGTAGTCAATACACATCTGCAACGACCCATCTTTCTTCCTTACAAACAAGACCGGTGTGCCCCATGGTGATACGCTCGGCCGAATGAAACCCTTTTCTAGCAAATCCTTCAATTGTTCCTTTAGCTCTTGCAGTTCTGTCGGTGCCATTCTGTATGGTGGAATTGATATAGGCTACGTGTCTGGCATCACATCGATCCCAAAATCAATCTCCCTGTCTGGTGGAATCCTAGGGAGCTCATCTGGAAAGACGTTCGAAAATTCATTCACAACTGGTATAGACTCAAGGCTAAGAGCCTCGGCATTGGTGTCCGTAACCCGAACTAAATGATAGATACACCCCTTCTTGATCATCTTCGCGACCTTAAGGTAGGAAATAAACCGGCCTCTAGGTACTGCATTATCTCCCTCACATTCAATAGCGGACTCATTAGGAAATTCAAGCCTCATAGTTCTAGTCCGACAATCAAGCTTGGCAAAACATGAATAAAGCCAATCCATTACCATTATTACATCAAAATCTACCATTCCCAATTCAATAAGATCGGCCCTGGTATCCCTACCACACACCGTGACAACACAACTTCTATAAACTCGAGTAGCTAAAATTGACTCACCAACCGGAGTAGACACCAAGAATGGTTCATAAAGCTGTTCTGGTTCTTTCCTGAATTCCATAGCAACAAAAGGTGTAACATAGGACAGGGTGGAACCGGGGTCAATAAGTGCATACACATCATGAGATTGAATAGTCAAAATACCTGTAACAACATCTGGGGAAGCCTCTGCAGTCTGGAATCCACTCATAGCATAGAACCGGCTGGGTCCTCATGAACTCTACACACCACCCCTAGCTGTACCATGCCTTGCGGGTGCTGGGGTACCCCAAGCTGGAGAGAGGGCTAAAGATTTAGCAGCTGCTGGGCTGGCTAGCTATGTTGTGCCCCTACCTGCTCCTTGGAGGGACACACGACAATGCCTCTAAATATGACCCCTCATCCCACATCCATAACATACGGGCAACTCCATGTAGCAAATCTCCGAGTGCATCTTCCCGCACCCGGGGCATGGGGACCTTTGCTGCTGCTGGAACCTCTCTCCTGACCGACCCTACTGATGGGACCCCTTGTTGCCTTGATTGGGCCTAAAACGACTCCATTGCTACTGGCTGGGCCCTGATAGCGGTGCACTGGTTGAAGACTATGCAACAGACTGGGAAGGCCCTGATGATCCTCCCCTGAAAGCTGATCTTTCCCCACCTAGTGACTCTTCCATGTTGCCCGTAGACCAGGCCTTGTTGTTACCCTCTCTCTCCATTCTGTTTTTCAATTTACGGTTCTCTATGGCCTGAGAAAATGCCACCATCTTCCCATAGTTCATGTCAGAATTCAATGCAGCTGTAGAAGCCTCATTAATAGTCAAAGAATTAAGACCCTGAACAAACCAGCGCACCCTGGCCTCCATTGTGGGCAACATATGAATGGCATACTTGGACAAGCGAGCAATCTCCATGTGGTACTCCCACACACTTTTGTTACCTTGCTTCAAATTTTCAAACTCTACTGTACGGGATGCCCTTGTCTTAGCGGGCAGGAAATGATCTATAAAAGCATCGGCAAACTTGCTCCACCTCGCAGGAGGGCGCCCCTCCTCTCGGGAATCTTCCCACAAATCAAACCACGAATAGGCCACCCCTTTCAGACGGTAGGCACCCAACTCTACTCCCTCTGCCTCAGTTACACGCATAACCTTGAGGGTTTTGTGCATCTCATTAATGAAATCTTGAGGGTCTTTTTCTGGATTGGCACCCGAAAACACTGGAGGGTCTAACTGAAGAAATCTGTTCACCCTAGAATTAGTTGAATCCCCTTGCTGGCTGGATGAACTAGGTGCAACATTTGACCTCTGGGCCTGAGAGGCCACTAGCTGGGTCAACATTTGAATAGATCTCCTAGGATCTCCATCAGAAATGCCAGAACCGGAAACTGGGGCTGGAGGTAGGACAGAGGTATCAACGGGAGGGATAGTGGTACCCTACACAGGTGTAGGAATTGGGGTAGTCTACTCTGGAATAGAAGAATCAGGCAGAGTGATAGCAAGGTGACTAACCTCACCCGCAGTATCAAGTAGTGATTCATCAGCCACTCCTGTGGTGGCATTGGCTTCTTAGCCAATTCTCGCTTTCTTCTTAGGTGCCATTTACTGAAAGATAGAACAATGCACTAATTAGAGAGGGAACAGTTTCACCGTATGATCCAGAATATCAAAGAAGGGTGTTATTCCTAAATGCCCAAGTAGCCTCCAACTTATAGATGTGGTCGACTACACACCGATAAGAAGGACTCTACTAGACACTGCTCTGAGACATCCTAGGACACTTTAAAACCTTAGGCTCTAATACCAAGTTTTTCATGCCCCAACCTCGGGAGGTGCGACCGGCGCTCAATCGAGAAAACCCAACTGAGCAAGCCTTATCAAACATTTCCTACCCCATTCGATACGAATAAGGAAACCATGCTTTCATTAATTTATTTAGACGAGGGAAGATAGTGCATTCTACATCGTTAGTTCATTTTAAATCACAACATTAGACCGTCGATAAGTTCCAAGATTCCATACAAGTACACTTTTAGAAAAGCGAGAATTAGAATTACATCATAGTTCGTGGACCCATCCAACGCCAGTACATAACCCACACATATGTCTACGGAGCCTCTAAGGATAAAAAGACAAGTTATGACAATGCCGGCAACAAGGCCCTGGCTATACCTCAAAAGTAGAAGTTTACAACAAAAGATGTGCAATATAACCCCTTGAAGGAGAAAGGGGCTCACCAAGACTTCAAGAAGAAGGTACTCCGCTACGCATGACCCGCACTATCTGCAATGGAGCTGCCTACATTCATTTAAAAATGTAGCGCCCCCGGCAAAAGGGATGTTAGTACCATGGAATAGTACTAGTATGTATAACTAAACACCATCTAGTTAGAAAGAACTTTCATACAAGAATAAGAAATCACAAGTATAACTCAAGCTTTAAACGATCACCACATTATCAAATAAAAGAATCATGCAACTTC
The DNA here is from genome assembly GCF_000715075.1 of Nicotiana tabacum. Lineage (NCBI taxonomy): Eukaryota > Viridiplantae > Streptophyta > Magnoliopsida > Solanales > Solanaceae > Nicotiana > Nicotiana tabacum. The sequence goes on from NC_134101.1 coordinate 106,084,029, forward strand.
CACATCATTTTTACTTAGCTTTTAGTTTGGGGCATTTCACACTATTCATCATTGCTCAAAATACCACCGCTATCTTGAGCGGAGTCCGATCTCGACCCGATCGGCTAGGTCACCTAATTTGAGGGATATATTTCAATCACAATCTCATTTTCCTTTCTGGAATTCATTCATAATGCCACCTCTATCTTGAGCGGAGTCCGATCTCGGCCCGATCGGCTAGGTCGCCTTACCAAGGTATTGTTCCCTTCTCATTAATCAATTTTGTTTCACATATATCATCTCATAGGCACTTGGGGCCACAACTTATCATATCATTCTTGGCACTAGGCCGCATTTTACATCGTTCCCAATTTCAATATTAGCTTTGCCATTTAGGACAGTAGGTGCACACAAGAACAAACTAAATTGTAAGCATAGATATGACTTCACGTAGATGGCACAACAATGCAACTTCGATCTAAATTTAAGGTCTAAGCATTTCACTACATACTTCATATCTTTTACCCCTTTCAAGTTATCAAGATAGCATGTTGATCTTGTTGAGACACATCTTTCACGCATATAATGTTACAACACCAATTTATGTAAAATAACACTTAATGCAACAATTCAAGTTTAACCTTACCATATTCACACAAACACCGATGAAGCTCAATTTCTAAAAGACAAGGTTTTAGCCATACATACCTCAACCGAGTTTTCCTTAATCCTATAACGTTCAGGAATGTTCGCACTTCAATTTATTTAAGCAATATAGCACAATTTAACTCATAATCAAGAAAAGATCATAATCTAAGCTCTCTTGAGCATTTTACCGAGCAATTAGTGTTCATTAAGGCCTTATGATTCTTTTATGCAAGATTACACTAGCCCATTACCCATGCCTCCTCTTTTATAATTCCTCATACTCTTCAAGAACACATGCATGCAATGCAAACCCCCTTACCCCCATGAATTACCTCACTAATGACCCTTTGTAGCTATGTGTAAAAATGAGACCTGAGGTGATGAAGCCTTACCTCTTGGGATGAGGGTTTGGGTCCCTCACTTGATTATCTTCAATGATTTACCAAGGATTCATGGAGAAATTTTTAAGGGAAGCACTTCCTCTCTCTTAGACCCCTCTCTCTCTTTCTCTAAAAATGTCAGGAAATGGGCTCAAAATAAGCTATTGCCCAGGATATAACGACAGGGGTTCGGGTTTAAAATTTAGAAAACTGAAGCCCTGACCTAGACCTGCGATCGCAAAGCTGACACGTGGCGCGCATAATAGACCGCAAAAATGCTCCCCAAAATCTGAACACACTGCCTGGGTATGCGGCAGAAATGCGGTCTGCATACCCGTTCTGCAGTCGCATATTGCACCGCAGAACTGCCCCTTACAAAATCCGAAGGGAATAATGCGACGACTATGTGGTCTGCATGTCGGTTATGCGATCGCATAATTGACCGCATAGTCGACATCAAATTTGACCAACACACTGACTCACTTTGCGGCTACTATGTGGTCCGCATAGCTGATATGCGACCACATTCTCTAGCACATATTCCTAATTTGGCACTACGAGCTTTCGGGTTTAGAGTAAAAATATCTCACAGGCCTCACACCCGGGACCTCAACCAAACATGCCAACATATCCCATAACCTCATTTAAACTTGTTCCAACCTTAAAAATGCTCAAAACAATATCAAAACACCAAATTCGCATCGGATTCAAGCCTAAGAATTCAAAAATATTCTAATATACGCTTTTGATCAAAAACCCAACCAAACCACCTCCGAATGACCTGAAATTTTGCACACACATCCCAAATGACACAACAAAAATATTGCAACTCTCGGAATTCCATTCCGACCCCTATATCAAAATCTCACCTACCAACCGGAAATAGCCAAAATATCAACTTCGCCAATTCAAGCCTAAATCTACTCCGAACCTCCAAAACTCATTCCGATCGCACTCCTAAGTCCCAAATCACCTCCTGAAGCTATCTAAACCATCAAAACTCACATCCGAGCTCTCTAACACATAAGTTAATATCTGGTTGACTTTTCCAACTTAAGCTTCCTCAAAAGAGACTAAGTGTCGCAAACCTTACCAAAATCATTCTGGATTCGATCTGACCAACCCGATACCACATAAACAAAGCATAAAGAAGCAGAAATAGGGAAAACGGAGCAGTAACTCATGAGATTACTGGTCGGGTCATCACATTTATTGATATTCATATGCTTGGTGAGGAAGAGGGTAAAGCATAAAGAGTGATGTCATGCCATTTTATATCCATTATCATGTGAGGAAAAGTGTAATGCAAGAAGGGTGATAACGTGCAATTTTATAGTCATTATCATGTGAGGAAGAGTGTAAAGCACGAAGGGAGATGCCGTGCCATTTTATATTCATTATCATGTGAGGAAGAGTGTAAAGCACGAAGGGTGATGTCGTGCCATTTCATTTATATTGTTATGCTTGTATGTTATGGTGAGGTCATGGCACGAAGGGTGTTTCCGTGCAAGTGAGGATGAGGGACATGCATTATGATGTGATATCTGTTTCTCGTGTATACGTTTGTGCCCTTACCTTGAGCTGTTATTGTTGTATTTACATATTTTGTGTGACTTGTTGTTATTGTCCTATACATGACCTCTATCTAAATTGTTATTGCACTATCCATGTCTTTTACTTGCTTAACTTGCAAATACCATACTTATTTCCTACTTTTATAATTATACTCACGTTGTATCCATTCTGTTGCACTTTAGTATAAGCCTTCAACCATGCTAGCCATGCCCTTATTTGTAAACTTGTAAAGATCATGTATTTTCGTCTTATTTGTTATATTTGTTCTTAGGCTTTCAATACGATAGTTAATTGAAGTTTATATTATTTGATTTCCAATAGTTGTTATTACTCACGTGTTTTCCGCTTAGTCTTTTACTGTTGCCCACATGTGTGTCCTTGTCCATTGTTGTACTTGCATATTTCCTACTTTGTAATTCCTGTTATCGATATTTCTATCATCTGGTTGGTTCTGTTACTCGTACATTTGGGAGGATGAGTTGAACGCACGATGGTTAGTTCTGCTATACATACATTTGGGAAGATGAGTTGAACGCACGAAGGGTGTTGCCGTGCTAATTGATTTATCACATAAATTTATTTATATATGGTGAGGATGAGATAGAAGCACGAAGGTTGTTACCGTGCCATTTGAATTGATATCTTGGATATACTTCTCATACCAAGAAGGATTATAAATCTTCTACTGTGATTCCTGCTAGTAATTGTTGACTGTCTCGTAGAGTTATATACGGTACTTTTATCTGTTATGTTTGAAACTTCCTACATTGTTAGTCTAATTTACAGGTTATAACAATAAGCATCTTTCAATTAAAAGCCTCGTCACTACCTCGATAAGGTTAGAGCAAAATACTTACTAGTACATGGGGTCGGTTGTACTAATACTACACTTCTATACGATATGTATAGATTTCTGAAGTTGAGCTGCTGGTGATGTCGGGCGCTAATTCTGAAGATGTTAGTGCATTCCGGATATAGTTGCCTCTTGTCCTTGGTAGCTTAGGTTTTGCTATTCTGTATATGTATCATTCAAACAGAACGTATATTTATTCGTACAAGCTTTGCAAATTCCAAGTCTTAGGAGCTCATGAGTCGTACTACCAGGTCTTGGGTAAATTGTAAATGTTCAGTTATCTATTCTTTATTTTTTTTATAATCTTTGTTGAGTTATATTGTCTATTAGTTGGCTTATAGCGGGTTGAGTTAGGTGCCATCACGACTAGGGATTTTTAGGTCGTGACAAGGTGGTATCAGAGCACTAGGTTCGTAGGTTTTACGAGTCGTGAGCAAGTATCTAGTAGAATCCTGCAGATCGGTATGATGACATCCATACCTATCTTCGGGAGGCAACATGGCATTTAGGAAAAATTTCCCTTCCTTCTTTCCTTATCATGCAGCCTTATTTCAGCTTGAAACCTGTGACTTTGACTCTTCCCGATCGCTCATGTGTGATGTGGTGCACTCACTATTCATTATGTGCCAGCGATCAGTGATGCTACAAATAGATTGTGACGGGCTATGGATGCTTGATTATCATTGCGATGTGTTGTCTAGCCTCAGAAGCAGATATAGTGTTGAATCTCCTAGTCGTTCATTTGTGGTATGAGGCGGGTTCATATGTCTGGTTGGTAAGAACAGATTTTGGGGAAGATTGGCTTGTGGCCAGGATATTTTGATTAAAGTGAGTCCATGGCAAAGTATCGATTTGAGTATAACCGGTGGGCCATCTCCTACATGATGAGTTTGGATCGTGTATCTTGTATGAGATTTCTATTTGCTGGAGTGCACATGTTATCATTTCAGCGCATTTGGGGAAGTTTTTTTTTACTATTGCAATGATGGTTAAGCGCTTGTTAGAATATTCGGGGTGTTCTATGATCAGCATTGCATGAGTTTTGAAGTATTTAGCTAAATAGTTGTGCATTATTGGGGCATACTGTGAAGATATGGTACTTTGGGTTACCGATGAGGTGTTCTGTGGCTTCGAGCTAAGTGGTGAGTCTGCTAATGACGATTGGATGGCAGGATTATGGGCCATATCAGTTTTTGAATTGAGAGATTTCTTGGTTATTTCTTTGAATGGCATATGCTGGTGAAGCACGGGTGGGCTTGAAAACAGTAGCGAGTGGTAATCGGATCCGTGGTATTTCCTTGTCAATAAAGGTCTACAAGTCAATGTTGGGATGGTGCAAGAAATGGCTTCGGGTTCCCAGGAAGTTCCATTAAGGCGACCACATCGGATTGAGTCTCTTTCGGGTTGGTAGTTTGCATGACCCGATTGAGTTGGAGGAGACTGGTTCTGATTGCTCGATTATGTGTTACTGAGTTCTGAAGAATTTATCATGGTTTTGACCACGGTCAGAGTTGATGTTTTCTATAGGTATAGAAACTATATTTCATGTGCTGGTGTTCTCCTGGTTTGAGATAAATGAAAGATTCTTGGTTGATGAAGTGTTCAATTTGCGTAAGGTTCAAAGTTGACTCTGAGATTTCGTAAGTGCTGCGAGTTAGCATGTTAGAGGCCATGCACCGTGTAGGGCTGGAAAGTTGCGTGTGCAAGGTTGCAGATGGTTTCAGAGGGAAGGATATGAGTTCTTGATGTCACAAACAATTTTGGGTGTTTAAGGTTTAGCTGGCACTATGTGTTCCCGTCGAAGTAGAGTTCACCTGTTGCCAGGTACATTCTATTTTTGCTTATGAGTATTTTTCGCAAGGTGAGGGGGTATGAGTTACGTGTTATCCATTTGAGTAGCGGTGTTGATATTGGATATGAATATTATGGTATTCGCGAGGCTCAGAGACTGGGTGTTCTCGTTGGTAGACTATTCCTTGATTGCGAGTTGTGAAGAAATGTCGAGGATTGGATGATGGATAGTAGGTGTTATGGAAAGGTTGCTATGGATTTTTGGAAGGTTTATTTCATGTTTGGGGGATGACTTAAAATTGGTTTGGGGACTATTTTGAGCCCAATGAGAATGTGTATTCTTTATCAGATCGGACCTGTTTGTTCTTGCGCTGTTGTTACCATATGTATATCATCGGGTGGAATGGATGTCATTCGCGCCTTGGTTTATGTTATATGTTTCTCTCTTATACTAGGCGAGTTGTGTGGGTTACATGATTCTTTGTATGCATATTTTGATTCAGTTTAGGCCTCATGGCATTATGGGCGAGATAGCCTTTATGATGTTGATTTGCTTATTTCGCCATAGTTGTGCTTGTCTTTCTCAGCATTGTTTGTTCCTAATAATTTTCCTTACAATTATATTTTGTGCGCTCTGTTGTGCTTGATGTTGATGCACATGTGATTAGTGAGCCCAAGTATTATGGCTCGAGGGGTACCCTATGTGGATTGATATGATGGGATCGGGTTGCACGCCACAACGGTACAGTGATGAAAAAGTGACTCCTTATATCTATTTGGTGTATTTTTCTTTCACCTTGTTGAGGATGGTTCATAGTAAAATGTTAAAATTTCCTTGCCTTTTTAAGCAATTAAACAGTAAGAACTAAATCTTAAACTCAATAAAATCCCATATAATAAGAAGTTAACAACACAGTTTACGGAAAAAAAACCCAACACAGCCCGATACCGGGGTGTCACAAGTCACGAGCATCTACTAAGGTCTAAAATACAATGGAATTTCTGTAAATGTACTAAATACAGTCTAATGACATCGAAGGGAGAAAAGCAGTGTCGCGGACGTCGGGCAACTACCTTGCTAAACTCCAAAGACTTTGCCTCTGATTAACCAATACCCGCTACCGGGTGCAGAAATACCTGAATCTGCATATAAGGTGCAGGGAGTAAAATGAGTACTCCAACTTGCTGTATAGAAGTAGTACAAAACCAGTAAGAAAGCAATGAAGTTGTGAAATGTCTTAAAGCATCTTAGCTCAGTTTAAACTCATTTAAAAATGACTTTTTAACAGTTAAGCAATTGAATGAAAAGCAATTAGAACAGCTAAGCACAGAAAATCCGCCCCTCGGGCACAAATACACAATTAAACCGGTAAGTGACAGACAAATAAGACAGATAAGCACATCAAGGATTGCCCCTCAAGCACAGTGTCAATAATACCAGCCCCTCGGGCTATATCTCACATCACAATGGGTACCCGCGCTCACTGGGGGTGTGCAGACTCCTGTAGGGGCCCCTTTCGGCCCAAGCACAATATCAACTCTCGTGGCATCATCATTATGATTTAGGCCTCATATCAACAAGCCACCTCATGGCGTACATATCTCAGGCCCTCGGCCTCATAATCATAATCAGTGTATCACCGCTGCGGCGTGCAGCCCGACCAAAAAGTATCCTCACAACACAGGCACTCGGCCTTACTCAGTCAAAATCACATAAGCCACTAGGGCAACAGTAAAACATGACGCTCAGCCCAAAATATTATTTGAACTATCATTTGATATATTAAAACAAAGTAAATATGGCTGAGTTAAAAAAACAATGAAATATAGCATGACTGAGTACAAGTATAAAGTCAAAAACAGTGAGGAAATACCAATAACAATCCCTTAAGGGTTCAAATAGTTGGCACAAGGCCCAAATATGGTATTTAGCCAAAAATACGATGTTCACAAATAGATTTCAGTCAAATACGCGGTAGAATAGTCATTTGGGATGGACTAAGTCACAATCCCCAATAGTGCACGACCCCACACTCGTCATCAAGCGTGTGTGTCACCTCAATATACCACAACGATGTGCCATCCGGGGTTTCATACTCTCAGAACATCATTTACAATCATTACTCACCTCGATCCGGTCCAAACTCTAGCCCGCGATACATTTGCCTTCACAAATCGACCTCCGGATGTTCCAAATCTAGCCACAATCAGTACATAACTATTAAAATATGCTAAGGGAAAAAAGCCCACTCGAAAATATCCATTTTACATCAAAAATCCCGAAATTGCTCAAACCCGGCCCCCCGGGCCCATGTCTTGGAATCCAACAAATTAACATTAATAGAATCATCATCCTCCCACGAGTCCATACATATCAAGATCATCAAAATCGAACCTCAAATGGCCTCTCAAATCCCCAATTTAACTCTTCAATTTCAAGCCCTAATTTCCCCAACTCTTTCTCTAATTTTTCCCACAAATTTCATGATTAAACAAAGAAATAATCACCATAACTAAAAGATACAAAGCCCAAGTAGCTTACCTCTCTATAAATACTTGATTCCCTCTTGAAATCATAGCTTTGAGTTCCAAAATTGCACAAAAATGATGAACAAATGACTGAAAAATAGCGAAGGGGCCTTTTTATACATTCTGCCGAGCACTTTCGCACCTGCGATCCCATAAACACATCTACACTTCTGTTTGTGCAGAAAAACATCCACTTCTGCGGATTTCAATTATGTCACCAGGCCTCACATCTGTGGTCGCCTCACCGCTCCTGTGGTATCGCGGATGCAGTTACCAAGCCGCACCTGCAGTCCCTACTCCGCAGGTGCGGATATGAAAGAAGCAGCAACATCAACTGTATTTTCTCAAGTTCAACCTTCCCGAAAACTATCCGAAATCATTCTGAGGCCCCCGGGACCTCAACCAAAAATACAAACAAGTCACATAACCTTATTCAAATTTGTCCCAACCTTCGGAATGCTCAAAACAACATTAAAACACTAAAATCACATCAAATTCAAGCCTAGGATTCCAAAATCTTCTGAATTCCGCTTTTGATCAAAAACCCAACCAAACCACGTCCGAATGACCTGAAATTTTGCAGACACATCCCAAATGACACAATGGAACTATTGCAACTTTCGGAATTCCATTCCGAACTCCATATCAAAATCTCACCTATCAACCGAGAAACGTCGAAATCTCATTTTCGCCAATTCAAGCCTAAACCCTCCACAGACTTCCAAAATGCATATCGATCACGATCCTAAGTCCCAAATATCTTAACGGAACTAACCAAAACATAAAAATTCCGATCCGAGATCATATACCAACAAGTCAAATCTTGGTCAAACCTTTCAATTTTCAAGCTTCAAATTGAGAACTGTTCTTCCAAATTCATTCTGATTACCCTGAAAACCAAAACCAATGATTTACATAAGTCATAATACATCACACGGGGCAAGTCATGCCTGAGAACTGTTGAGCAAAGTGCAAAAGCTCAAAACGACCGGTCGGGTCGTTACATCCTCCCCCACTTAAACATACTTCGTCCTCGAACGTGTTCAGAGTTGTTCCAAAAGCCAACCAATCGCTGAATAACTTTATCATGCATATACCCAGGGGTGATCCCACGTCACCCTATCTCATATAGGTCCAATAACACAATGTAACTAAAATTTCACAATCCAACCTAGTCCATAAACCTTAGAACCACATTTTCACTTCCGAAATCATCGTCCATATCAGAATCTCACATCTATACTCCGAATAAGCTCGAACAAGCTGTAATAACCCATACCTGCAACCTCAGGTGAAATCACATGATATACTACATAACTCAAACACTTGTAGTGATAACATCTAATCACAGCATCTGTGCACAACACCTGAATACCGATAGAAAACTCTTATCAACTAAAGTCTCATTCCAACATTTCCATATACTGCCAATGATAAATGAAACACGCAGTAAACCATAACCATCTCTCAGATCAACCATTCATAAAGCCACTTCTCCCTTGGCAAAGACCATAGCAAATTTCTGAGTCGAACCTCGATATTATCCTTCCAATCATGCTAAAATCGAATCCATTCGTATTTATTAAAGATCCTAACGATCTCATCTAATCCAACACAACTACTCTGGTGAAATGACACATCAATACAGACTAAAGCCACAACTTGTGCAATCCGCGCACCAATAAGCAACAATCCGAACATACTCAAATCATGAAAATGACTCAACTGAAAGAGCGGTACTGCAAGCTCACCAGTACCACCACACACAATGCTGAGAACACGTCACACATCATAGAAACAGAACACAAGAATCTAACCTGTAGGATCATACCTCCACATAGCTTCGCTCCAATGCGCGACTCATCCAAACACTAGTCCACACAAAACACATCAAGTCACTATGCTCAAAATCGGCAACCATGCGCAATATGATGTCTAAAACCAAAGAAATCATCATAACCACCGCGAAGCAATTGACATACATTACATAAACCTAAAAGTACATTACCGATACACCATCCACCGAGCAATACCCAGTACTCTTTCCCGCTCGCTTCCACTATGAAACCCCAATGGAACCGCACCATCTATGCCTATAACCAACAAATCATAACGTCTCGCAACACAGAAAAGTAATTCATAGATCACCTCAGAACACTGATAGCTCAATAACAACCGAATCAACACATCCCTCACCAATAGCGACTCGAAGTCAACAAAGTTGTCTAGATGCAGAACACACATCCATATAGGTCTACCAACGAACCTATTATCAAGGAGTTCTGGAAGCTACTCCTTCAACTCCTCTTACTCTTCTGGTGCCATATGATACGGTGCCCACCACCAAATCAATACCGAAATCAACAACCCTATCTGGCGACATGCCCGGCAGCAGGAAACACATCTGGAAAAGTCCCCCATGTCTAGAACTGAATCAATGGTAGGAGTCTCTGCGCCGACATCCATCACGAAGGCCAAATAAGAAAGACAACCCTTCCTATCCATTCGTTGGGTCTTCAAAAATGACACCACCCTATTAGGAACATAGTCCACCGAACTTCGCCACTCAATCCGTGGCATTCCAGGCACAACCAACGTTGCCGCCTTAGCGCAATAGTCCAGAATAACACGACACGAAGACAACCAGTCTATACCCAATATTACCGTAGAATCTAACATACCAAGCAGCAAAAGATCCACTCGGGTCTCCAAACCCCGATAGTCACTAAACAGTGCCGATACACACGACCCACAACTACAACATAGCCTGAATATGAGAACTCCTAGTCTCCAACTCTATATAGCACATGAATCACCATACCTGATCCTAGTTCCGCCGTCCAAATACATACCACACCTCTAATACCCAATCATTCCACGGGAGATACTCTAAAAATTTTCTGTGCCACCAAGCAAACTCGAATATCAGCAGTCAATCTAACAAGAGAGTGTCGCAATACTACCGAAGTACCATCAACTTAATCACATTGACTTTTTCTGAAACATATACCCTCGTCAAATCACCCCAATTAGCAATACCATTTCCTTAATCATCTGAAGATCATTTCCTAAATCATTTGAAGCTCATTTCCCTAATTATTTGGAGCTCATTTCTCTAATTATCTGAAACTGCCCGTGTTGCTTAAGAATTGTGACCTTCTTTTCAGAACTGATCTGTGACCTTACACACGCAAATTTATGTCTTGCACAACATACCGCATATACTATACCACCCTAAGGTAAACATGAGAACTTCATATCCATTCCGAGCCACATGCAACTACGTACTCAACTAGCTAAGAACTTTTCCATTGAACCTCATCAGGGAGAAAATCATTTTACATCCCATGCTCCCCATGCCCGTGGAAAATACACACCTCTAACAGTGGTAGGAACCATCAAGAACTCTCTGCATTCCATTGCACAAAACTAAACTGTCAGGACTAAATCCTTCTAACTCAACCAAGCAACGCAAGCCACTAAAAACCCAAGAGCATTGCCGTGAAACACCTGTAGAATCTCATTACCTTGCAAGCATCCAAAGAACTAATCATATCCTTACCATGCCGATCTGGACTACTATCAAGCTATCCCATCTATCCAAGTTCCTTCTAATTTACCTTCAACTTGATACTTCATTTTTTTTTTGCTATAACACCACAATCCTCGACCCAGACTTGCCACACGAGACCCAAGAATAATGCTACACCATCCTACGGTTCAGAAGCCGTTAACTACTCTCTCAAATATCTCCTAAAGCACCACATTCAAAATACTTTCCCTGAAGAGACTTCCTGCGAATCTAAAGCCATTACCTTTACCTTCCTGATACTGATGGGTAGAATCCATAATGATATAGAAATATCACGAGTCTTGACACCCTCCAATGCAAACCTCAGTTTCTAGCCAAATATACAACTTGAAATTCTCCAATTATTACATGTAAAATCTTGAGCCCATTAGAACCATTCTCGGGAGTCATCCACTCTACTCAAACCACAATTAGACTAATCAGATGAACTGCACAACCTGTGCCTCATTAGCATTCTGACACCGCAGAATGCAACCTTACCTTAATGCAACCAAGCAACTCCATGTTCTAAGCACCCTTTACCCATAATAACACAAGATATTCTGTGATTCTCATACACCTATGAATCATACTATAACCTTTGTCACGAATTTTCCTTTACTCGAGCCATCTTCGATCTCAATCTCCGTAGGCCATAACTGATTCTCCCGTACGCCTCAAACTGGAACCAGCATAGCACCTAACCGTGCAATTACCTAATAAATAGCAGACTCCCCTACTTGGCTCGAAGCCATAGACCAGAACACACACAATAACTCATAACGCATATACTCTACTGCTGCCATAATACCATAGTGAGATTAAACTCAATCCTTCATAAGCTCGTGAAACACAGACCATCTGGTACTTTAACTCTTATGCAAATCTCGCATTCTCTCTCATAACAGTTAAATCCACTCTCTTAAGCAACCCAAATTTAAATTGCAATGCATATATTTCACTTGTAAATGAGATCTTCTAACAGACAACATAAGGATCGCACAAACTTCCGAACACTCCGCAGGAGATAACCCTCCTGCTTTGCCTGCAATTAATATTTCTGTATACCTTCCGCCGCCATAAAAATTACACAGTCACTTAGTCATCCTAAGTCTGAACTCATATCGCAACATGAAATTTACTTCACTCTCAACCAGGAAACATGAAAATATTCTTCACACACCCATAACTCGGGGTTATACTTCAAATCAAGATGGAAATCAAGCACCTAGTAGTTCCTCTATCCTCCAGCAGACACTTCTCGTCGCTTCCAAATCATATGAATACATCTCGCAGTCGTAACATACTCATCGCATAGCCATCCAGCAATCACTTCTGCTAATTGGGACACTTCCAAACATATCAGTTCAAAAACATGTGCTCTCACAATCAGCACCTTGGTGCTCAAGCTATAGGCAAAAATCTGGCCTTGAGTCTTCCAGACTGGCCCAACATCAACACATAGAGACCACATCTCGCCCCTCGATCAGGGAACCACAAGACATCAATGCATATCTGATACTGAGTGCTCATGTGCGCATACGAATGCGTGGAAGGAATTCAAAGAGTTACATTTCAAGCTGAATTAAGGACGCACGATAAGAATTTCAAGAAGTTGAAGCTTTTCCTAAAGGTTCTGCAACCTCTTAAGGATAAATACAGACGTCTCCGTACTGATCCACGAGACTCTACTAAACTTGCTCATGACTCGTGAGACCTATGTAACCTAGGCTTTGATACCAACTTGTCATGACCCTAAACTCGGACCCGGTTGTGATGGTGCCTCTCATGAAGACAAGGCCAACCGACAATTACCCATTTCAGTTTTAGCAATTAAAAATAAGAATTAAGTTTTAAACTCAATAAAATCCCAAATAATAAGAAGTTAACAGCATAGTTTACGGAAAATAAACCCAACACAGCCCGATACCAGGGTGTCACAAGTCATGAGCATCTACTAAGGTCTAAAATACAACGGAATTTCTGTGAATGTACTAAATACAGTCTAATGACATTGAAGGGAGAAAAGCAGTGTTGCAGACATCAGGCAGCTACCTTGCTAAACTCCAAAGACTCTACCTCTGATCAACCAATACCCGCTACCGAGTGCAAAAATACGTGAATCTGCACACAAGGTGCAGGGAATAAAGTGAGTACTCCAAATCAGTGAGTAATAATCATAACTAAAGACTGAGTGATAGGAAATCATGAAAAGTACATCAACATGTTGTATAGAAGTAGTACAAACCGAGTAAGAAAGCAATGAAGCTGTGAAATCTCTTAAAGCATCATAGCTCAGTTTAAACTCCTTTAAATTGACTTTTTAACAATTAAGCAATTAAATGCAAAGCAATTAAAACAGATAAGCACAGAAAATCTGCCCCTCCGGCACAAATACACAACTAAACCGGTAAGTGACAAACAAATAAGATAGATAAGCACATAAAGGATTGCCCCTCGTGCACAGTGTCAACAATACCATCCCCTCGGGCTATATCTCACATCACAATGGGTACCCGCGCTCACTAGGGGTGTGCAGACTCCTGGAGGGGCCCCTTTCCACCCAAGCGCAATATCAAGTCATCTCGTGGCATCATCAGTAGGCTCTCGGCCTCATATCAACAAACCACCTCGTGGCGTACATATCTCAGACCCTCGGCCTCATAATAAAAATCAGTGTATCACCACTGCAGCGTGCAACTCGACCCAAAATTATCCTCACAACACAGGCCCTCAGTCTTACTCAGTTAAAATCACATAAGTCACTCGGGCAATAGTAAAACATAATGCTCAGCCCAAAATATTATTTGAAATATCATTTGATATATTTAAATACAGTAAACATGGCTGAGTTAAGAAAACAGTGAAATATAGCATGACTAAGTACAAGTATAAAGTGAAAAATAGTGAGGAAATACCAATAAAAATCCCCTAATGGTTCAAATAGTTGGCACAAGGCTCAAAACATGATGTTCACAAATAGATTTCAGTAAAATATGCGGTAGAATAGTCATTCGGGACGGACTAAGTCACAATCCCCAATAGTGCATGACCACACGCTCGTCATCAAGCATGTGTGTCACCTCAATATAGCACAACGATGTGCCATCTAGGGTTTCATACCCTCAAAACATCATTTACAATCATTACTCACCTCGATCCGGTCCAAACTCTAGCCCGCGATACCTTTGCCTTCACAAATCGACCTCTGGATACTCCAAAATCTAGACACAATCAGTACATTACTATTAAAATATGCTAAGGGAATAAAGCAGACTCGAATATATCTAATTTATATCAAAAATCCAGAAATTGCTCAAACCCGGCCCCCGAGCCCACGTCTCGGAATCCAACAAAATTAACATCAATAGAATCCTCATCCTCCCACGAGTCCATACATATCTAGATAATCAAAATCGGACCTCAAATGGCTCCTAAAATCCCCAATTTAACTCTCTAATTTCAAGACCTAATTTCCCAACTCTTTCTCTAATTTTTCCCACAAATTTCTTGATTAAAAAATGAAATAATCACCATAAACAAAGGATACAAAGCCCAAGTAGCTTACCTCTTTATTAACACTTGATTCCCTATTAAAATCACAGCTTGGAGTTCCAAAATCGCACAATAATAATGAACAAATGACTGAAAAATCGCGAAGGGGCCTTATTATACATTCTGCCCAGTACTTTTGCACCTACGATCCCATAAGCGCATCTGTGCTTCCGCTTCTGCGGAAAAACATTCGCTTCTGCGGATTTCACTTATGTCATCAGGCCTCGCATCTACGGTCGCCTTACCACTCCTACGGTATCGCAGATGCGGTTACGAAGCTGCACATACGGTCTTCCTCGCATCTGCGCCTTTCTTCTTCTCCTGTGGAGCTCGCACCTGCGGTCCCCAATCCGCAGGTGCGGATATGACAGAAGCAGCAACATCAGCTGTATTTCTCAAGTTCAACCTTCCTGAAAACTATCCGAAATCATTCTGAGGCCCCCAAGACCTCGACCAAAAATACAAAAAAGTCACATAACCTTATTCAAACTCTCCCCAACCTTCATAACACTCAAAAAAACATTAAATCACCAAAATCACATCAAATTCAAGCCTAAAATTCCAAAATCTTCCAAATTTCTCTTTTGATAAAAAACCCAATCAAACTATGTCCGAATGACCTAAAATTTTGCACACACATCCCAAATGACACAGCAAAACTAGTGCAACTTCCGGGATTCCATTCCGTCCTCCATATCAAAATCTCACTTATCAACCGGAAAATGTCGAAATCTCATTTTCGCCAATTCAAGCCTTAACCTTCCACGGACTTCCAAAATTCATACCGATCATACTTCTAAGTCTCAAATCTCTTAATGGATCTAACCAAAACATAAATATTCCGATCCGAGGTCATATACCAACAAGTCAAATCTTGGTCAAACCTTTTAATTTTCAAGCTTCAAACTGAGAACTATTCTTCCAAATTCATTATGATTACCCTGAAAACCAAAACCCACGATTTACATAAGTCATAATACATCACACGGGGCAAGTCATGCCCGAGAACTGGCGAGCAAAGTGCAAAAGCTCAAAATGACAGGTCGGGTCGTTACAACTACTTATTTCTATTTCGTGTATATTGCTTTCACCTTGTTGAAAATAGTTCATAGTAAAATGCTAAAATTTCCCTGCCTGCTTAACTTGCTTAGTAGTTTTCTTATTTAGTTTTTTACTATTATCTGTCATGTCTTAATTATTACTTGTTTGTATATGGAACCGGGTTGTGTGTGGCTCCATATGATTATTGTTGATTCTTGTTAGTGTGGCTGCTTATGTTGGCTGAGATGAGGTTTCTAGACCTGAGATTTGTGCTATTGTATTGGGATGAGGAAGGTTTGAAAAAATAATACTATAGTTTGTTGAGGATTTAGACAATGGCTCTGGTCGGGCGAGTGAGTTTCTTGGCTTATTGTCAGATGAGTGGTTAAGCGGGTATGTGTGTTTCTTTAATAATCGGTAGGGTATGAAGGTTTTGAATGAGGTGCTAATCGATACGAGGTTTGCTACTAGCACCGGATTTGTTTTGGATTTGGTTTGGGCAGTAATGGTGGTCAGCAGTTCCTACTGTGAGTATCAAAGTGATGGGGTATATCATGTGATTACATCTTGTGTTATGGTTGTGACTTGATACAGCTTGTTTAGACTTATACAGTGTGTGGCTGTGGGATTCAGGTCTTGTAATGAGTTCTAGATGATAGAGATTGAGTTCCAAGGTTTAAGAAACAAAGTTGAAATAATGATCTCTAATTATGTTGGTTTGGCGGGCTTATATGGATCAGGGTTACATGGGATCACCCCCGGGTTTATGCTTAGTATGATTACACCATGATTTGATATATTTGGAATAACTCCTAGCACGTTCGAGGACGAACGTGTGTTTAAGTGGTGGAGGATGTAACGACTCGACTGGTCGTTTTGGGAATATGCACTTCGCTCGGTATCTTGAGGGCTCGAGTATCTCCGCATGATGTAATATGACTTGCGTAAATCGTCAGTATTGGTTTTCAAGTTATGCAGAATCAATTTGGAAGAATAAACTTCAAGATTTAAGTTCTAAGTTGGAAGAATTGACCGAGTTTGACTTTTTAGCATTTGACCTCGAAATGGAGTTTTGTCAGTTCCATTAGCTCCGTTCGATGATTTTGGAATGAGGAGTGCTCCCAGATTGTAATTTAGAGGTCCGTAGTTGAATTAGTCTTGAAATGGCGAAAGTTGGATTTTTGAGAAGTTTGACTGGGAGTGGACTCTTTGATATCGGGGTCGGATTTCTATTCCGAAAGTTGGAGCAAGCTCATAATATCAAATGTGACTTGTGTGCAAAATTTGAGGTCAATCGTACGTGATTTGATGGGTTTCGGTATCAGTTGTAGACGTTTGAAGTTTCAAGTTCATTCATTTTTGGATTGAGGTGTGATTCGTCATTTCAATGTTGTTATGTGTGTTTTGAAACCTCGAGTGTCCATGTTATATTATGAGACTTGTTGGTTTGTTTGGACATGGTCCTGAGGGGCTCGGGTGAGTTTCGGATAGGTTTGGGTTATGTTGTGCTTGTTTTTTTTATGTTTCGATGTTGCTTCTTCAAACATAAATGGTACTACATTAAGCAAATGAGCTCCAATTTCTGTTTTTATTGAAGCATTAGATTCGTATCGTAATTACGGATCCATAGCAAAAAGAATCGTCTAATTTGGGCATCGTATGAGGAGTTTATGGTCATTTTACTAAGAATTGGGTTGCTAGATTTGTCAGATTAATTATGAAATTGCCACTAATTTCGTGTTTAAAAATCTACACTATTTTCAAATATTGAAACCAACATATCTCCTTCAATATAAGGTCAAATGGAGTGATTCAAGAACCTAACTTGACTAGAATTTCACAAGGAATCCATTGAAAGCATCAAAAATGAGTTTTGAGATCATCTGGCACAAGAAACGAGGCAGAACAGTGTTAAAACGAGGGTTTTATTCATTTAACATATTTTGAGTTGGGAAACTCATAATTGAGAAATTGTTTAGGCGATTTTCACCATATGAATTGGGTTTTGAGCCATTTGGAGGTCACTACGCGCGTGATGACATTTTTGGAGCATCGCTTGGCTTGCTCGGTATTGTTATTGGCTTGTTCGAGATAAGTGTTTTGCCTAACTTTGTTGAGGGAATTTTTTCTCCTGTTTATCATTGTTTTCTACCCACAACATATATGAGGTGACGAGCGTAGATGTATATTCTAGGGTTAATCATGCTCGAGTGTGGATTATGTTACATTTGTGTTTGTAGAATTTCGTGACCTTCTTGCTTTATGCCTCGCTTAACTTTTAGATATTGAGAACATAGTATTAAATGTTAGAATTCAGACTTAGCCTAATATAGCTTGATCATATTTGACAGAATTCTGAGATTATATTGATGTGTCTAGTTCGGTCATCTCTATGCATAATCATTAATATATTACTACGACCGATATTTTGAGATGATAGATTCCATACTTGTGATTTTGATAAATTGTTGGATTTGTGGAAGTACTTGAATTATATGGCCCTTGAGGGTCCATTGAATCATGGTTGGCTTGTAAAGCAGTCATTGAGAATTTGTTTGGAATATTTGTTGGACACTTTCCTCGATGTTATTTATACTTCCTGCCTTGCCATTTTATTGATATTCATATGCTTGGTGAGGAAGAGTGTAAAACACGAAAGGTGATGTCGTACCATTTTATATACATTATCATGTGAGGAAGAGTGTAATGCACGAATGGTGATGCCGTGCCATTTTATATTCATTATCACGTGAAGAAGAGTGTAAAGCACGAAGGGTGATGCCGTGCCATTTTATATTCATTATCATGTGAGGAAGAGTATAAAGCACGAAGGGTGATGCTGTTCTATTTCATTCATATTGTTATGCTTTTAATATCGTGATGTCATGGCACGAATGGTGTTTCCGTGCAGGTGAGGATGAGGGACATGCATTATGATATGATATCTGTTTCCCGTGTACATGTTTATGCCCTTTACCTTGAGCTGTTATTGTTGTATTTACATTTTTTGTGTGACTTGTTTTTATTGTCATGTACCTGACCTCTATCTCAATTGTTGTTGCACTGTCCATGTCTTTTACTTGATTAACTTGCAAATACCATACCTATTTCCTATTTTTATAATTATACTCATGTTGTATCTATTCTGTTGCACTTTAGTATAAGCCTTCCACCATGCTAGCCATCATGCCCTTATATCAACTTGTAAAGATCATGTATTTCCGTCTTATTTGTTATATTTGTACTTAGGCTTCTAATACGCTAGTTAATTGAAGTTGATATTCTTTATTTTTCAATAGTTGTTATTACTCACGTGCTTTCCACTTAGTCTTTTACTGTTGCCCACATGTGTGTCCTTGTCCATTGTTGTACTTGCATATATCCTACTTTGTAATTCCTATTATTGATATTCTATCATCTGGTTGGTTCTGTTACCCGTACATTTGGGAAGATGAGTTGAAAGCACGAAGGGTGTTGTCGTGCTAATTGATTTGTCAATATATATATATATATATATATATATATATATATATATATATATATATATATTGAGGGAGATATAAGCACGAAGGGTGTTACCGTGCCGTTTGACGTGATATCTTGGATATACTTCTTATACCAGAAAGGATTGTAAATCTACTACTGTGATTCCTTTTAGTAATTGTTGACTATCTATGCTTTGAACTGCTTGACGAGGCTAGACCAAATACTTACCAGTAAATGGGGTCGGTTGTACTGGTACTACACTTCTGTACGATATGTACAGATTTCTGAAGTTGAGCTGCTAGTAATGTCGGGTTCTGATTCTGAAGATGTTTGCGCATTTCGGATATAGCTGCCTCTTGTCCTTGGTAGTGTAGGTTTTGCTATTCTGTTTATGTATCATTCAAACAGAATGTATATTTATCCGTACCAGCTTTGTAGATTCTAAGTCTTAGAAGCTCATGAGTCGTACTACCAGGTCTTGGATAAATTGTAATAGTTCAGTTATCTATTCTTTATTTTTTTATAATCTCTGTTGAGTTATATTGTCTATTAGTTGGCTTACCTAATGGGTTGAGTTAGGTGTTATCATGACCAGGGATTTTTGGGTCGTGACAACAACAAAAATAACTTTTACCGGCTATTAATTAACGACAATAGACTTATTGCCAGTATGTTACTCCTAGAGATAATTTCAGAGATCTCCCTCTAGGTTTGGCTTGATAACATTTATCTCCCTTGTGGTTTGCAATATTACACTTACCTTCCTTATAATCTGACCAATTTACCCTTCAAATGTATATTTTTCCATGTCAATTTTATTTAAGTTTTAAGATGAACAGGGCATATGAACACGCTTGAAATATAATAAATGCAGAAACCTATATGCAATTTCACTGTATGTGTCTATCGAATAAGATCCCTAACGATTATTGCCAAAAATACGCCATTGAAGTTGATGATGGGCCAAACGAAATCAGAGACAATCTTCAATCTCCATATAAAATGATTGAATTTTACCTCATCCCTCTCGACATGAGACATGGTTTATTAGAATTTTTGATATTACTCTTTGCAAAATCCCCTTTCTAATAGCGTATGCTTTTGATGACTTAATTTTATAAATTACTTTCCAAGAAAATAAATGAATAAATTAAAAACAATGAGAGATTAAATATACCCATGAGAAAGAAAAATGATTGGAGGTGCCGAACTGGCCGGATCTGGCAAAATTTTGGGATTATAAAATATAATAAGCTCTAATGGCGGCAGTTTGTGGAAAAAGAATTAGGTTATTATAAAGAAATTGCTTAAAGAAGACATTCAGTAAGTTAATCAATCAATCAAAAATTTAAAAGGATAAATTAGTCATTTAGTAATTCTTTTACATTAATAATAAATAGGTTAAAACAAATGTTGCAAAAAAATCAAAATAAGGGAGGTAAGTATAATATTGCAATCCACAAGGGAGGTGAGTGTTATCAAGTCAAACCTGGAGCTAGACGGAGGTCTACGAAATTATCTCTTATTTCTAAAATTGAAATGTTTGTCGTAGCTCGACATTTGCCGGGAAACTTTTTTCGTGGCAATTTAGAGGAATGATCACTACATTTCAGCAATTGAAAGCAATTTTTAATGTTTTATCTATACCTCCCATTTTTTTCAACAATAATCACTCATTCCCTTCAAATATTTTTCATGTAAATTGAATAGATTCAATTAAAGAAAAATTATAGACGACATAAATAAGCAAAAAAAGCTTTCATCTCTCTCATTATTGCTGCTGCTGCCAAACTCATCTTCCTCCGACCGTCGCCGACCACCTTCCCCTGGTAACCCAACTCATCTCTCATTTCTCATCTCTCTCATATATATATATAATCCCCCAACCTCGAGGAGCGTTACCGATGCTCAACCGAGATACCCCGGTTAAGCAAGCCTAAGAGATGCCTTCTACCCAACCTATCCCATTAACGATAGAATCAGTACAAGTGATAGACATGAAAAGGGTCAAGTGTTCTACATTCTTTTCCCATTATTCAAAAGAGATTCATTTACGATTTCCAAAATATTACAAGTTTATAGATATGATGAAAAATATACTTGCCAACTACCAACACTTTTGGTTCAATTTCCAACATCAAACGCCACCTACAGCCTGTCTACGGAGCCTCTCAGTACAACAAAAGAGTAGTATGGAAGTGCCGGCAACAAGGCCCTGACTATACCTCAAAACACAAAGTACAACATCATGTGACATCAGGCCCGGAATAGAGTAAGGCTCACCAAAACCTGTTGAATAGGGAGTAACTGCTAACGAGGACCAAAGATGTCCGCTGATGAACCACCCGCATCCATTGAAGATGTAGCGCCTCCAGCAAAAGGGACGTTAGTACATATGGAATAGTACTAGTATATAAATCTAAATGTCCTCTTTCAAAATAGAATGCCAATATAAGAAAGGGAAAACCATGGAAACAACAAGTAACAATCAATGATATCCAAAGGCCCAATTAAACCATAACATTTTTCAAAATACAAAAATAATATATTTTTGGTTGGGAGATCATTAGCACCGATATACCATCGTATTTTTAGCACAGAGTCTGATCACGCTCGATCGGCTAGGCCATCTCCCTACGAATAATGTAGTTTCACATGTGGTGCGAAAAAAAGGTGTTACCAAGAGTAAAAACCACTATGTGCGCAACATGGCATCCGATCTCCACCCAATCGCCTAGGCCGTCTTCCCACATATGCCATGTGGGTTGAATTTCCAATTCACAACTAATATCAATCTCGTCCCAATTAAAGGGAATAATCTCATCACATTTCTCATACCAAATAAGGGAAATAATCACAATCCACTCCTACACCGGTACTTATAGTTTCAGGTGTGGGTTGTTACAACCCACCCTTCCTCGGTTCGCTAATGATGTTCCCAAAAATATTTTATTTTGCACACAAAGGAAATAGAAGTACAAATACTGTCACGACCCGGATTTTCTACCTTCGAGAGTCGTGATGACACCTACTGGTGAAAGCTAGGCAAGCCAAATTATTCTAATTACTTAACCTTTTCCAGTTTTAAACCATTATCAGTGATGAGTAGATATCATACAAATAGCAGAAATAATTAGACGGAAGACAAAATCTGATAATTTATCTTAATACAAGTTGTGATAGTCTAAATACAACTCTACCCAGCATTTGGTGTCACAAGTTCACGGACTGTCTAAGAATACTACATAAAAAGTCTGAAAGAGAAAAGTTACACTATTTTTGAAATAAGTAGAGGAAACAAGATAAAGGAAAGATAGGAGGTGACGCCAAAGCCCGCGGACGCCTGCAGGACTACCTCGGGTTGCCTGTTGGACTGAAGGCAGCAACCTCACTGAGGTCCAAACGCTCCGGTACTAGTATCTGCACACAGTGCAGAGTGTAGTATCAGCACAATAGACCCCATGTGCTGGTAAGTTCCTAGCCTAACCTCGCGAAGTAGTTATGAGGTTAGGACCAGACTACCAAATAAACCTGTGCAGCTAAATCATATACAGCGGAAAAATAAAAGCAGATAATTATAGTTAAAGATGGGAGGGGAAAAATATGCTTCCGAGAATAACAGATAACAACATAATATCAAGAGTAATATAAAGAAACCAAAATCCAATTACTAAAAAGGATAAGGAAAACAAATGCAGAATTCACTTTCATTTCACATCTTGTTACAAGCGTGCAACCCGATCCCATTTCATGTATCTTGTTGCAGGCGTGCAACCCGATCCCATTTCATATATCTCGTTGCAGGCGTGCAACCCACTCCCATTTCATATATCTCGTTGCAGACATGCAACCCGCTCCTATTTCATATATCTCGTTACAGGCATGCAACCCGCTCCTATTTCATATATCACATTGCAGACGTGCAACCCACTCCCATTTTATATATCTTGTTGCAGGCGTACAACCCGCTCCTATTTCATATATCACGTTACAGGCGTGCAACCCACTCCCATTTCATATATCTTGTTGCAGGCGTGCAACCCGCTCCCATTTCATATATCTTGTTGCAAGAATACAACTCACTCCCATTTCATATATCTTGTTGCAGGCGTGCAACCCGCTCCCATTTCATATATTTTCGTGGCGGTGTGCCACCCGATCCTAGTTACAAATCAACAACAAGCACAAAATAATCCCGACAAGGGAACAAGAGCAATATAACAACATCCCGACAAGGGAACAATAATATTTCAACAACATCCCGGCAAGGGAACAATAATATTTCAACAACATCCCGGCAAGGGAACAATAATATCAAAACAAACATCCCGGCAAGGGAACAATAATATCAAAACAAACATCCCGGCAAGGAAACAATAATATGGCAATAACATCCCGGCAAGGAAGCAATAATGATAATAATATGTGAAGCGTAATAAACCACAATGGAGTCGTAACAATTACAATACAAAACTCACTGGCATGCTTGGCACCGACGTATAGATACTCGTCACCATGCCTATACGTCGTACTCCACAATTAACACGTAGCAAATAAGACACGACTCCTAATCCCTCAAACTAAGGTTAGACCAAATACTTACCTCGATGCCATAAACACAATTCAAGTCTCAATTATCACTTTACTTCTTGATTCTACCACCAATTCGCTCGTATCTAACCACAAGTTACTTAATTACGTCAATAAATACTTAATGAATCAATTCTAATGCATGAAAATAAGTTTTCCAAAGTTTTACCCAAAAAGTCAAAAATCGCCCTCGGGCCTAAATGGTCAAAACCCGAAGTTCGAACCAAAACCCGATTACCCATTCCCCCACGAACCCAAACATATAATTTGTTTTGAAATTGAACCTCAAGTCGAGGTCCAAATCCCCAATTTTTGAAAAATCTAGGTTCTACCCAAAACACCCAATTTCCCCCATGAAAATCATTGATTTTAAGTTGAAATCATGTGAAAAGATGTTAAAGATTGAAGAAAACTAGTTAGAAATGACTTACAATTGATTTGGAGAAGAAGTTTTCTTTGGAAAATCGCCCAAGAGAGTTTATATTTTGAGAAGATGTGAAAAATGGTTGAAAATGCGTCTAAGTGTGAATTTACAGGTCTCTGATGTCGCAATTGCGACCAGGGTTCGCAATTGCGAACCCTTCAGAATTCTGAGACCTTCGCATTTGCGACCCAGTCTATTTTTCGGTCTTCTTCGCATTTGCGATAGACCTCTCGCAAATGCGAAGTCGCATTTGCGATACAGGAGTCGCATTTGCGACTAAGGTAGTAACTGGGGGGCATCGCATTTGCGATGGAAAACTCGCATTTGGGAGGGAAAGCTGGCCTGGGCTAGTTCGCATTTGCAACCCAGACCTCGCATTTGCGAACTCGCATTTGCAAGCCAGGCTTCACAAATGCGAAGCCTGCAGGCCTGCAATAGAATAGATGAAACCTGCAATTTTTCCAAGTCCAATTCTACTCTGTGGCCTATCCAAAACTCACCCGAGCCCTCGGGGCTCCAAACCAAACAAGCCAACCAACCTAAAAACATCATACGGACTTGTTCGTGCATTCAAATCACTTAAATAACATCAATAACTATGAATTTAGCATCAAAATCATGAAATTTTCTTAAGAACATCAAAATTTTCAATTTTTTCAAATAAGGTCTGATTCATAACATTTCAAGTCCGTTTCTTACCAAATTTCACAGGTTCGACTCAAATGATATATAAGACCTATAGCGGGCACCGAAACCAAAATACGGGCCCGATACCAATGGTTTCATACATAAATTCTCTTCTTTACTTCATAATTAATTCAGTAAAATAATTTCTTTCAAAAATTTATTTCTCGGGTTTATGACCTCGAAATTCGATTCCAGGCATATGCTCAAGTCCCATATTTTCTCACGGACCCTCCGGGATTGTTAAATCATGGGTCCGGGTCCGTTTACCTAAAATATTGACCGAAGTCAAGTTAAATTAATTTTAAAGTCAAAATTCATCATTTTTCACAAATTTTCATATATTGGCTTTCCAGCTATGCGCCCGGACTGCATACACAAATCGAGGTGATGCTGAAAGAGGTTTTTATGGCCTCAGAATGCAGAATTCATTTCTAAAACAAGTAGTTCATCACAAATACATTCACCTCACAACCTTTCACACCATGTATAGATTCAATGGTACTTTCAACAGCTTACAACATTATTATTTCATTGTCTCTCTTGGCCATACATATGATTCTTCTTTTATGGCACAATGGCCGGATTTCATATTCCACACTTTCATTTCATTACTTTCAAGGATCTTTATATATTATCAACAATATGAGTAATTGAAATCAAGGTCTTAAGTATATATACGAGCAATTGAAGTATTAGACGAATGGAATATTCTTTCCAAGTTAAGCATAGTGGACTTGTATTTGAAACATGACTCAAAGTCTTAACATTTTAATACTTTGAATACATTCCTAAAGGATAACATAATATTATAAGAGCATCCAGAACATATTTTGAATATATATGTATAAACACTCTAGTACTTTACTTACTATAGAGTATATACTTTCATTATCTGATATATATTCGTCTACATTTATTAAAGTTTCTTGAAAATCCTCTATTAACTGTGAATTTCTTGTTTTATTATTAATTATTTTGGGGCACGTATTTGCTAAGTGTTCTACACTACCACAAGTAAAACAGTCTAGTTTATTTTTATAGTTTCTATTTGTTCTATACTTTCTAACATGTCTATCTTTATCTAGGTATGGTTTTCTAGCTGATGATTTTCTAAGATAATAATTTTTTCTATTATATCCCCTATTATATTGAGGTTTAACCCAGAAACCCCCCCCCCCCCTAATATAACAAGACAACGACAAGATAATATTCTGTGATCATTGTTCATCAATGACAAAAGCCTTCAAACGAATAACCCAGAATAATGAAATCCTGGTATAGGAAAAAACAAAACTTATGGAGCAAGTGAAGGTACTAGAATAGAGAGAACATGCATTAAGTTAGGTTTACTGATTATAACTATTCTACCCATAAAGAAACAGATGATGGATCTGAAAGTACGGTAGTAGATAATGATACTGAATTTATGAATATTGAAATAATACAAGACGAATTTGAAGTAGACATAGCATTAGAAAAAACAAGGAGACTAGTTAAAGAAAATAAAAATAAGACTTTCCAATGTAAAGGATGTAAACTTGGAAGATTAACTTCAAGCAAAACAGAAGAACATTTTAAGAAATGCGAATTAAGAACAGATAATTGGGGATATAGAAAGGAAAATTTTCACAGAAAAAATCAGATAAATTTGATCAAATTTTTGAAGAAATGCAAGAGAGTTATGAAGAAATAGAAACATAATCTCTAATAAGTCTAAAAGAATTAATGGAATCAAGTAGTTCTAGTCCATATATATATATACACACACATACATACATACATACATATCTTTCGACCCAAGGTACATTTAGAAGAGTCGAATTTATTATGAACAACTCGAAACATGAGAATTAGGAACTTGAGCCAACCATACTTAAAACTTGCGGGAATATCATGGAATTCAATTATATGAGAGTAGTTTAGCCAACATACCTGAAATTCACCCCTTAATACTACTACGATGTTCCACCACACTAAACAACTTCAACCTACAACAATGCAACATAATTGCACCAATTTTAGCAAGATTTCTATACTTTAAGTCATTTAGACTTTTTATCAAACATCTAATGTGCATATCTTTCTACAACCTCCTTCAATGGAATTTCTTCACCTAATAACCACCTTCCACACCATTGATTCACTTCATAATCGCCTCTAGGCCATCCACAACTTCCATTAGCGCATGCATGCCCAACAATTCACTCACAAACCATCAATCTCATCAATTAAACCATTTTACAATCTCTACAATACCAACACAACTTAAGTTAGGCATTTGTGGCTTCCAATCACCATTCCATAAGTCCTAACACATATTTTATACATAAATAATCACCATGAATTAGTTAAATATGGTAGACATACCTCTTGTAGTGAGACTCTTGAAAATCCCAACTTGTAGTATTTTTGGCGAATTTGGGTTGGAAATCTATGGATGTTCAAGATTAATCCGAGTTAATATAAGTGTTTAGGAGTAGTAATCAACTCAAAATTACGCAAAAAACATTACCTTGGTTCATGGGAGGGAAGTGTTGGACGGATTCCCCTTGATATGCAAGCCCTAGCTCAAAGAAATGACTTAGCCCCTCTCTTACCCGACCTTGGGGGTATTTATAAGGCTCCTATGTATGAGGCCGCACACCTGGGAAAGTGACCACACACCTGGCCGTGCACACGAGGCAGAAACCTCTTTATATGCGCGGTCCCGCATCTGGGCACGCATATGGCATTGGTTTGATAAAATGGCCATAACTTTCTGTATACATATCCAAATGACAAACGGTTTGATGCGTTAGAAACTAGACTCAAGGCCTTTAATTTGATAGGTACATCACCACCAAAGTCTTTACATTTTGGGAGTGGCATTTGTTTGAAATCGGGTCCGATGCTAATTGAAAAGGTCGTCATACTGACACTCTCTGATGCGCTCATATAAAAAAGACCGAGAAACCACTCAAGTTAGAACCCGACTAGCCTCCAAAAGATCTAACCTTTGTTGATACCCAATTTTTCCCTGTATATTTTTAATATGCAAAATACTCTCAAAATATCATGTATGTGCATATATAAGTATGTCCCAAGGTTTTATTATTTTTCTCTTAATTTTTAAAGACTTTTAAATCAATTTATTGCCCTATTTTATCAAGAAAAACCCAGTAATTATCCCCAGAATTATCATTTTGGGTGATTCATTTATTGGATTATTATATTTATATTAAAATATAGCTCGCATCATTTTTGCATATTTATAAAAATTTATTTAGTATTTTTAAAGATAAATTGCATATAATTGCAATATTGGCCTCTTTCAAGATTTAATTGTAATTATATTTATAAAATTGAATCCAGTATTTTTATTTTGATAATTATGTATTATTAATCATTTTAGTACCTTTAATTTATTTCCAAAAATTATTTTACTATTTTTATAAAATAAAAAAGGAAAAATGGCTATTTAAATGTTAGCCCATTTGCATTTCAATTTTAGCCAGATTTCACACCCCAATTAAACCCAATTTCAAATCCAATTACCCAGTCCAAATCCTAAATCTAGCCGACCCACGAGCCTTTAAAATAAACCTCCCGGATTCCCCTTCAATCCCGGCCGTTGATCAAAATGATCAACGGCCACCCTTAACCCCTTCCTTTTTTAACCCGACCTAACCCCTAAACCTAATCATTTCCCTTCAGTAGCCGCCTTTGAATCCCCCCTTTCTCCCAATTCTCTCTCAAGCTCCCCTCAAACCTTAGCCACCCCCCTCCGCTTCCACCCTAAAATCACCGGAATACATGGCTTCCAAGGCCACTGAAGTCCTATGCCGGCCTCCTATAACTCCTACACACCTGGTTACTGTAGTTTCAAGGCCTGACCCTGAAGAAGCTTGGACCAGACTTTGTTCGATTCGAGTTCTATGGCCGTCTCCGACCTTGCTCCGGCCATCCATGGCTATTCGAGCCTGATCTCGACTTCTTCTGCTTAGATCAATGACTTTCCAAGCCTTTCTCACCATATGGGTTCTTCTGAAACCCTTACTTTTGAGGTTACTCTAATTTCATTAGATCTGTTCTAGATCCGTGTTTTCCCTAAACTTTCAAACACTTTCTCAAAGTTTCTTTCAAAACTCTGCTTTCAAAACCTTTATCTTTTCCGAATTAGGGTTTTGGCAAGATATTTAGAAGACTCTCTGATCTTTAGCATGTTCTACTGTGTTTCTTATGTTGTTCTTCTACTATGTTTCTTATGTTGATTCTTCTACTGTGTTTCTCTATGTTAAAGTCTTAAGTTCTTTCTTAGGGTTTCTGATTTTATTTTCTTTGTTGATATTTTTTGCCTGATTCTCTTGTCTTTCACCTATAAACTCGATTGATGGCAAAAACCCTAATATTTGGGGTTCATTCGAGTTCTGATATTATTTGCTATGTGATTTGTTTGTTCCTCGTCTCCGAACTTGTTTGGTTTCAAAACCCTAATTTCTTTGGACCTATTTGAATTTCTGAAGTTGTTTCATCTGTTGCTCGACTGAATTTCAAAATCTTTTGTTTCTTTATATGATTTTAAATCCCTGCTAAACTCTTCTAAGGTCTTTCTACTGGACCCTTTGCATGCTATTTGATACTCTCTCCCTTCTCCATTGCTGAGTTACTGAAACTGACCTATGTGACTACCATATTCCTATAGTCCACTACATACTTATTTTGCAATTGCATGACCCTTTTCTTTGTCCTAAATTCAACCTCGCATACCTAATACTTGTGTGTTCTTTATATATGCCGAGCTTCTCCTCTAAAATGAATTTCAATTTTTGACTGATTTCAGACCTCCTTTGTAAGTCTGATTGATTTTTTCCTTGTTTTACTAATTTCCCTGTTTCTAGGTTTGATTTGAAAACTTTCCTTAGCCTTTCTGACTTGGTTTATTCATGAACCAGTAATTTCGAATCTCTGAATCCTTGATTTATTATGTACTGATTGATTCTTACCTTATTTGTTTAACCGTGCATTTCAAAGATCCTTCCCTTAATTAAACTCCTATGTATTTACCCCTAATTGTCTACTTTGCACAAGATGCTTATTTGATCTCTTTCCTTAAATGATTTCTGTTCATTACCGTTTAAGTTTGAACTCCTTAATTAAAAAAAGTTCTTCTACTGATTGATTTTAATTGGTACATGGTTATTTTCTTGCCTTATTCTCTTCTTGTTTTCAAAATATAAATACCATGCTCTTTCATTGACACAAACACACGAACACTCTTAGTTTTCTGAACTCACACTCACATTCAAAAAGCACTCTCTCTCTTGTTACTTGTATTGTGGCCTGTTTTCTTTCAAGTACTGCTACTGCTGTATTTTGCTCCTTTGAAACTGGTATGTCCTGATTAAGGTTTTCAGCAACCACAACAATGTGTTTATTTAATACCTTCACTTGCATGTCTGCCTATTGCTTATGTTTAGTTCGGAATTTACTTTAGCATGTTGCAATTTCCTTCCTATTTTGAATCCCAAACCCCCTACCCTAATGTGTTTGATGCTAATGGTTTGTTTGAGGCATGACAATATTAAGTATTATTGTCTATGGCTCAAACTTGATTCCCCTGGAATCATAACCTCCATGTCACTATCATATGTTGTGTATTCTTGTTGATTTGTAAGCATAACAACACTCTCTATTGTTGTGCATGCCCAGAATTAGCTAAATGTCTAAGCACATGGACTCTTTGCAACTTCCCTATTCCCTTGAACCCCTTTTGTGTACTTGTTTGTAGTTGTTTCCCTCACCTTCACCCCTTTAGAACTCTGTTCCTCACTTGCACTCTCTTTTAGACTTTAGGTTTTGCCCCTCCACCCCCTCTTGTGAGCCTTGCCTTGGGACCCCTTGAGCTCCCTCTGAACTTGGATACTTGAGGGCTGGCCCTTCCACACTGCACTTATCCCCATTCTGATAATGCAATTTGGGTGTGAGCATTGCCCAGAGTCCCATTGAGGCTCTTAGGGAACTTTGACACACTCAAATTGGAGAAAGGCTTTGGATCAATGGTCTTTGAGTTGGGTCTATTAATAACGCCTAGAAAGCATGCCTATATGAGTTTCTAATAAAAAATCTGATTCGCCTCACTTAGTGTTAGATATAAAACCATTAGTAATGGCTGCTATCGTTTGGAGAACTTGTAATCAATTCGTTTAAATTCTGTCTCTCTCTTTCAATAATCTGAATCCCTCACTTAGCAAGTTTAATGAGTATGCATTCAAACAGTTCATTTCGAGCCTTACTGTTTCATTGTTTTCTGAATCCAGTAGATACCATGCTTATAGGATCCTTGTCCAACACTTAGGCAACCCCTAGGGTAATAAATATAAACTGAATCTGCTTCTGTTAATAATTACAACCAGCAGGCAGACCTGATTTGGACTTCTTATCCGAGTTATGTGATAAGATAAAACTGTCTCAACAATTTCCTCTCACTCATCTTTAATACCTTTTAAATCAGACCTAAACAGTATGTGTAAGTCATGCTAATTACGTGCTTCTTTGTTTAAGGAGGTATATATGAGCCTCTGCTTGTTATATGCTTTCCCCAATTTGCAATACGTGTTTTGTATGTTGCCTTAGAGTTCTTTCCTTTGAAACTACAAATAAGCCTAATATCCATCCCTTTTAGGATTAGTAGTCCTAAATGCCTCCGGGACTGATAGGATTGGGACGAGTAATAGCATGCAATAAGTAAACGAGACCAATCTGCGATTTAAATACCTTAACAGGGTGGGAAGGGTAGATATTGATATGATGACCACGCGATAATGTCACGTGTAGCCCCTCATTGAGGATGGATTACCGGACATTGTGTGGGGTGATCCATATTATTAATAAACCTAGGACCCCTTTCCCTTATTTCTTTATTTCTTTCAACTCCTTCTTTAAAAAAAATCAGCTTTCTTTGCTTTTACAAACTTTGTTTATTTGCAAACCATTATATGAAATCCCCTCTTATTTGCGCCCTATTTGTCTACATGTTGCACCCCAAATTCACAATAATTGTCTGGCCGGGAACCACACTAGTGGATTCTGAGGGGTGCCTAACACCTTCCCCTTGTAATAAATTCAAGCCCTTACCCTAATGTCTAGTTTTTCAAAATCAAACTCTTTTGGTGTCCTAATGCACCCTAATTATTAGGTGGCGACTCTTCAAACGCAAACCCAATTTCCAAAAGGAATGAGTTGTCCCTCCAAATGTCATGAACCCGATTCTGCAAGAAAAAGGGGGCGCGAAAGCATGGCGACTCTGTTGGGGATTTTTAGGATTTTACCATTTTAGACTATTATTGTTAATTTATGCTTCTTTATGCGCAATTATCTGTTTATTTCTTTCAAGCATTCAATTTTCTTTTTGATTGCAAAACTGACTTGTCTTTTTGTTTCTTTATTACTTTCCTTTACTGCTTTCCTTTACTACCGCTTTAAATTATGAAAAAACTATTGTATTTACTGCTTTCCTAACGTGCAAATACGTGACAACCTGCTTTAATTGTTGCATAATCATGCTCAACATCATATTCCACTTGTGCCAAACAAAATACCATATAAACGCTTATAATGAGTGGTTGCACTCTTCCGATATTATCACCTCCTAAATTCGAAAAGGCTTATTTGCGGTAAAACCAGTCGATCAACGGTGTAATCGACGGTTTCATGCCCTTTCCCACTTAAGTTGTCCGCTCGAGGGTACCAGTCTAAAAACCTATAGAAACCTTGCTCTATTTAACTATGCATGCATCATGGTCAAACCTAGCCAAGTCAGTTATGTTATCCGCATAATGACTCTTTAAGATAGCCTTGTCCAAAGTCCATTGGGTTTCCCTAAAATCCAACTGGACATCATCACGTTTTGTGCATTTATTTGGAGAACTAGATGCGTTTATGCTAATTGTTGATATTAAATATTCAAGTCTGGTGGGGGTAAGGGCCTAACCATTTTGTCTTGCAGAAATATGAGGCACGAAGTCCCCAGATTTGGCATGGTCACCAACATCCACCCAAAATTGCTAAGCTGGTGGGAGGATCTTCGCTCTAGTGATCAAACCCTTGTTCGTAAATATCTGTGCAACCTACCTTCTTTCCTGGAAATCCAACCCGACAACAAGTTCATAGAAGCTGCCACTTTATACTAGGATTGTGAGAGGTCCGTGTTTCACTTCGGGGACATTGAAATGACACCCTTACTAGAAAAAATAGGAGGATTGGCTGGTATACCATAGGAAACACCGGGATTGTTAATGCCTAAGAACCGCAAGGGCAGGGGTTTTCTCAAAATGATGGGTCTGAAGAAGAATCCAGAACTGACATGTCTAAAGGAATCTTATATCCCCTTCGACTATTTGTATGAGAGGTACAGTCACAGCAAGTCCTACCGTACCTATCCTGACGAATTTTCCATCACATCATTAGGGCATATTCACCGAAGGGTCTTTGTATTTATGTTTTGTTTCTTGGGGTTAATAGTGTTTCCAATGAAGAAAGCAAGGATCCATACTAGGCTGGCTATGGTAACTAAAACTCTGATGGAGGGCATTGGTGGGCAACCTTTCATTATTGTGCCCATGATTATTGCGGAGATATACCGAGCCTTGGAGAAGTGTCAACGAGGAGCCAAACACTTCGAGAGCTGCAATTTGCTACTTCAGCTCTGGCTCATGGAGCATCTCTAAAGGGGTAAATACCGACAGGAAATTCAGCGAAGAGACTGGGATGATTATATCGCTTTCCATCATCCTAAGAGAATGAAATATATTCCCAACATGTTCGCCCAGCCAGAAGATTCCAGAGGATGGGTAGAGTTATTTGATAACCTTACCGAGGACCGGGTACAATGGATGTTCGAATGGTTCCCTACTGAGGAGTTCATCGCCTGATCCAGGGATGTGCAGTTTCTGATATTAATCGGTCTGAGAGGAACCTACCCTTATGTCCCTCTCCAAGTTATGAGACAGGTTGGTAGGAAGCAGGTTATACCAAGGTTCGACAAGATGAGTCATTTCTGGGATGACTTCCAAGTTGATGACAATCCTTATAAGTGCCAAGCTCAGCATATGTGACATTGCAAGATCATCATGGGAAGAGAGACTATCAAGCCAGACAGATACAACGCTGGTTGCGATCCCTACTATTCAGGCTAGTTAGAATCTAATCACAATGGTCTGGGCCAGCCAGGACTTGCTAGGGGCCATAGGATCATATATGAAAGGGCTGAAGCGCAGGTCAAATACAATCAACTGTGCAAGAGGATCCAGGAATGTGAAAGCGAGCACCGTGAGATACAAGAAGCCAACCAAAAGCTGATCGAGGAGTGGAAAGACATGGATGTCAGTGCCAACAAGCGACTGGGGTACTTAGAGCGGGGCATAGTAGAGCTGGAAAGGAAATTTCTCAAAAGAATCGAGGATTTCCAGAATGCTGAGGGAAATGAGGGGGGACATCTAGCCAGAGCCTACCTATTGCTGGGACTTCGCGAGTTGGGAAAGTTGTTCGACGGAGCCAAAGTTGTTCGACCAACAGCCACTAGTGATATTTTATTTCCTATTATTTAATGTCGATTTGGGATTCATCTACTTTTTATAAATAAAATGAGGCATTTAGTATTCTAAGTTCTCCAAATCAACATGTTGCTAGGCCTACCTCGGGCACAAAAAGGTTCCTAAATAGGACACGATTACATTCTTGCACTATGTGTTTAAATATTGCAACATTTTCTTATAATCCTCACTAACTTGTTACCTTTTTATTTTTACTTTTTGTTTATTTATTCCCCTTTCCCAAAGGTTAGTTCGTGCACTCTAGCAACATCATCTTATTCCACGAGATCTAGGGGCCCTCCACCCACTCCTTCTCTTAGTTATGTCAAAAACAAGAACAAAGGAAAGATGGAAGATGTGAACAACTCCAGAAAAGAAAACTCAACTGAACGGATAGAGGTCGCTCATGGCCATGGTACTCTGGTTCCTAAGGAAAGTGCATCCCAGCTTGAACAAAAGCTGCTGAAATTCCAAAAAGAACTTGATCAGGTTCGGAATTTGGCGAATCTGTCATCTTCCCTCACCACTCCCAATGTCAACTTCCCAAATGCTCAGAACCCCACACCTCCACAAAATATCCCAAAGCCACAAAACCATCCCGCTCCTCACCACCACTGCAACACCTGCCATACTTCCAACAATACTCCGTTGCTCGTCCCAGAACCCTTGAACTCCACAAATGACCACTTTCACACCCATCACAACACCCCCATCTATGTGAAGACCATGCCACACTCCACCCAACCCATCTCAAGCACACCCGAGTCTGATGATAAACACTCGCTCATCAGGAACCTAGCTGAAGAACTCAAGAAACTGACTAGCCGAATTCAAGGCGTCGAAGGAAGCAAGGGAATTGAGGGTTTAAACTATGAAGATCTCTACATACAACCAGATGTTGAGCTGTCGGAGGGGTACAAACCTCCGAAGTTCGAGATGTTTGACGGTGCAGGTGATCCGAGGGTCCATTTAAGAACATACTGTGACAAGCTAGTCGAAGTAGGGAAAGACGAAAGGATCCACATGAAGATTTTCATGAGGAGTCTAAAAGGAGATGCTCTATCTTGGTACATTAGCCAAGACCCGAAGAAATGGTCAAACTGGGTGAGTATGGCATCCGATTTCATAGATAGGTTCAGGTTCAACACAGAAAATGTGCCCATATGTGTTCTACATTCAGAACCTAAAGAAGAAGCCCACAGAAACATTCCGCGAGTATGCTACTAGCTGGAGATCCGAAGCTACTAAAGTCAGACCTGCCTTAGAGGAAGAACAGATGAACAAATTCTTCATCCAGGCTCAGGACCCGCAGTATTACGAGCGGCTAATGTTGATTGAAAGCCATAAATTTTCTGACATCATCAAGCTGGGTTAGAGGATCGATATGGTCACGAACTTTGAGGCCTTGCAAGCTACAAACAAGGCCCTACAGTCTAGTGGTGCATCCAAGAAAAGGGACGTGGGGGCCGTAATGGTTGAACAGATAACCAAATCTCCCATCAAATATCAAACCTATCCGATGTCTCCACTCACATATCAGCCTACACCAAATTACCAAGCACCCTCACCCTCTTACAAAACTCCACCACCCACTGATCAATCACCTCTAGCTCCCACATATCAGCCTACTTCACCCAAATACTCCCAACCCGCACCTATTTACCAAGCCTAAAATGCTCAACTATCCCACTATCAATTACCCCCTACACGCCAAAACTTTCCTAGACCTCGACCAAATTTTGACCGCAGACCTCCTAAATAGTATACAGCCATTGCCGAACCCATTGACCAGTTATATGAGAGACTCAAAGTCGTTGGTTATATCACCCCTATCCCTGCCATAACCCCTGAAAACCCTTCTCAATGGGTCAATCCAAACAAATTATGTGCATACCATTCCAACATGAAGGGACACACCATCGACGAATGTCGTTCTCTGAAAGAAAAGATCCAGGCTCTGATTGACAACAAAATTATTATGGCAAAGGAACATGCTCCAAATTTCCGCAATAACCCCCTGCCAGACCATAAGGGTAGAGGCATTCACATGATCGAAATATAGGATGATTGGGATCCCGAGGGGTCGATTGGGTTGATCACAGTAGGTAATGATCCAAAGAAACCAATAGTTACTCTTGATCCAATCATAGTCTAGATTCATCCATCTGGGCACGTTGAGGTAAACATGTCTGTGCCACTTGAGTTCGAAGCAACTGCAAAGACACCAACACCAATTGAGGTCAAATTTGTGACTCCAGCAAATGCACCTCCACCATTTGAAGTTGCAGTTTTACCTCCTAAAGCACATGCTCCATTTGGAGTGAAGATGTCTACGTCGATCCCAGTGGAGATGTCAGCCGTAACACCATTCCATACCAAGGCTATACCATGGGACTATACAGCTGAGGCAAGGAGGAAGGGCAAGGTTAGGTTCGAGAAAACTGTTGCCGCACAGGGTATGATGAGGATCGACAAGGTCTATACCCCGGAACACCTAGCTGAGTCAAGTAAGCAGGCCTCCAATCGGTTTCCCATCATTGAGACAAGTCTAGACGATCTTTGGAGAAAGATACAGGCCAAAGAATACTCGGTCATCGACTAGTTGAACAAAACACCAGCGCAAATCTCCATACTTGCTTTGCTACAAAATTCTGAGGCACACAAGAATACTTTGTTGAGGGTGCTAAGTGAAGCATACATGTCAAGCAACATTACTGGCGGAGAAATGGCTAACATGGTCGGACAGGTATTGGAGAGTCACAAAATTACTTTTCATGAGGATGAGCTACCGCCTAAAGAGTTGGGGCACAACAAAGCACTACACATTACTATGCAATGCGATGATTACTTTATCACTAGGATCCTGATTGATGGGGGTTCCAGCCTCAACATTTGTCCGCTGGTAACGCTTAAGAAGTTGGGTAAGGGACTGCACGAGATAAAGATGGAGCCATCAATGTGAAAGCCTTCGACGGTTCCCATAGGTCCACTATTGGTGAAATTTGTCTGTGTTTGCAAATAGGGGCAACTTGGTTCGATGTCGATTTCCAAGTGATAGACGTGTCAGCATCTTACAATCTACTGTTGGGACGACCATGGATCCATGCCGCTGGGGCTGTATCATCAACACTACATCAGGCAGTAAAGTTTGAATGGAACCACCAGGAAGTGATCATTCACAGCGACGGTAGCAACCCCATATACAGTCGCCAGGTGGAGAGACTTACCATCACATTGAACGAGTGAATGCTATTGACAAAGACAAATAGTGGGACAACAAGATTGAGAGTATACTGAATTGGTGTGGGTATGAACCTGGCAAAGGGCTCGGCAAGAATCTCCAAGGAATCGCTAAGCCTATAAAACTCAAGAAACATGGCACCACTTTCGGTCTGTGATATGAGTACACCTGGGAGGAATTAAACAGCTGGTCGCCACCATGGCGTGGTCCTTACTATCCGCTGGAGCACCCTATACCACATTTGGAGCAGACTTTCCAACCGACCGATATTATTTATGGGCCAGAAGAAGAGGAAGCATTGGCAGCGGTGAAGAATTTGTTCTAAGAAGACAGTGATATGGACTACTGTGTCATACTCGAGGAGGAGGGGGAGGAAGGCCCTTCCATACAAGCCGTAAGCAGAGGGGCCCGCCTCAATAACTGGACCATCAGGACAACTAAAGCCCGACGAGCCTCTGGGTAGCAAGGCTAAAACAAGTACTGTTTTGATTTACTAAAAGATTGTTATTTTTTTTTCTCTCTCACATGTTTTCAATTCTCGCAATAGGATCTTCAATGTTCAAAACAATTATGCAATTTATCAAAGCATTCTGACTTTTCTTATGAATCAACACTTATTACTATTGTTTTCTCTCATTACTTTACTTATACAACATTACTATTACTTATCTTGATGAACCAATGACTGTGACATGCAACGAGACAACGCAACAAACGGACACAGATTTAGAGGAAGATGAAATACCATAAGAGGTTGTTAAGGAAGTTGAGAATTTTGAGAACAGACCTAAGTCCAACCTGGACGAGACCGAGATTGTTAACCTAGGAGATGCAGAGAACGTCAAAGAAACAAGAATCAGTGTCCACTCATCGCCACCAGAAAAGAAGGAATACATAGAATTTCTAAGGGAATATGAAGACATATTCACTTGGTCGTATGATGACATGACTGGTCTGAGTACATCTATTGTGGCTCACAAACTGCCAACAGATCCAACATGTCCCCCAGTAAAGAAAAAGTTCAGAAAGTTTAAGCCTGATATGAGTCTGAAAATCAAGGAAGAAGTCACTAAGCAAGTCAAAGCCAAGGTTCTCAGGGTAGTAGAATACCCAACATGGTTAGCCAATATTGTGCCAGTACCAAAGAAGGACGGAAATTTCAGAGTCTGTGTCGACTACCAGGATCTTAACCGGGCCAGTCCGAAAGATGACTTCCCCTTGCCAAACATACACATCCCGATTAACAATCGCACCAAGCATGAATTGCAGTCATTTGTGGATTGTTTCGCTGGGTATCATCAGATCTAGATGGATGAAGAAGATACTCCGAGCTGGTTACTTCTGGATGGGGAGTGTACTGTTAAAAGAAGATGTCGTTCGGCCTGAAGAATGCAGGGGCCACCTACATGAGGGTCATGACTACCATCTTCCATGATATGATACACAAGGAGATAGAGGTGTACGTAGATGATATTAATATCAAGTCCATGAAAGCCACTGACCATATGGAAGATTTGAGGAAGTTCTTTAATAGATTACAGAGGTACAACCTAAAACTGAATCCCGCAAAGTGTGCATTTGGGGTTCCTGCCAGAAAACGACTTGGGTTTATTGTGAGTTGCCGAGTAATAGAACTGGATCCATCAAAGGTCAAAGCTATTCAGGAATTGCCACCGCCACAGAACAAGAAGGAAGTGATGAGTTTCTTGGGGAGACTTAACTACATCAGCTGGTTCATAGCACAATCTACAGTTATTTGTGAGCCGATCTTTAAGATGTTGAAGAAGGATGCCACTACCAAATGGACTGATGATTGCCAAAAAGCTTTCGACAGAATCAAGGAATACCTGTCAACACCACCAGTCTTAGTTCTGCCTGAGCCAAGTAGACCCTTATTACTCTACCTTGTAGTATTGGATGGAGCATTTGGTTGTGTTCTAAGGCAGCATGATGAAATGGGACGAAGGAGTAGGCCATTTATTACCTCAGTAAGAAGTTTACCCCGTACGAGGCCCGATATTCTCTGTTAGAGCGCACCTGCTGTACTTTGACTTGGGTAGCTCAGAAGTTGAGGCACTACTTCTATGCCTATACTACATATCTCATATCAAGGATGGATCCTTTAAAGTACATCTTCTAGAAGCCCATGCCCACTGGCAAGCTAGCCAAGTGGCAAATCCTGTTGAGTGAATTTGACATTGTCTACGTGACTTAGAAAGCAATCAAGGGTCAGGCATTGGCAGATCACCTTGCTGAAAATCCCGTAGAGGGAGAATACGAACCCTTGAAAACGTATTTTCCTAACGAAGAGGTGTCATTCATAGGATAAGACATTGCGGAGTCCTATGATGGTTGGAGATTATTTTTTGATGGAGCAGCAAATTTCAAAGGAGTTGGCATAGGAGCAGTCCTGGTATCAGAAACCGTTCAGCATTATTCGGTGTTTGCCAAACTCAGGTTCCCGTGCACCAACAATATGGCCGAGTACGAAGCCTGCATCTTAGGGCTCAAAATGGCTATTGACATAAACATTCAAGAGTTGCTAGTGATCGGAGATTCGAACCTACTTATACATCAGGTCCGAGAAGAATGGGCAACCAAGAAATCCAAGATACTCCCGTATCTGCATTATGTACAGGAATTGAGAAGGAGATTCATAAAGACAAAATTCCAACATGTTCCCAGGGTCCAGAATGAATTTTTCGATGCATTGGCTACCCTATAATCCATGATACAACATCCAGACAAGAACTTCATTGATCCCATTCCGGTAAAGATCCATGATCAGCCAGCTTATTGTCCTCATGTTAGAAAAAGCAGACGGAAAACCTTGGTTTCATGATATCAAGGAATATTTGACGAAAAGAGAATACCCAGAACTTGCAAATCCTACTCAGAAATGCACCCTTCAGATGTTGTCCAACAATTTCTTTCACAGCGGAGGGATCCTATATGGGAGGACTCCTGATTTGGGGTTACTAAGGTGTGTCAACACAAATGAAGCATCCAGGCTACTGGAGGAAATTCACGTGGGGACCTGCGGTCCGCATATGAATGGTTTCGTCTTAGCAAAGAAGATACTCCGAGCTGGTTACTTTTGGATGAATATGGAAACGGATTGCATCCAGTATGTCCGGAAATGCCACCGCTGCCAAATACATGCAGACATGATAAAGGTACCTCCAAATGAGTTTAATGCAACAAGCTCAACATGGCCCTTTGCCGCTTGGGGAATGGATGTTATCGAACCAATCGAACCTGCCTCTTCCAACGGGCACAAGTTTATCCTAGTAGCAATTGACTATTTCACCAAATGGGTCGAAGCAGCATCTTACATAGCAGTAAATAAGAAAGTCATGACAGACTTTGTTCGCGACCACATCGTTTGTCGATTCGGAATTCTGGAGTCAATCATCACTGATAATGGTTCCAACCTCAATAGTGACTTGATGAAAGCCATGTGTGAAACCTTCAAGATCAGACACAAGAATTCTACAACCTACAAACCTCAGATGAACGGAGCAGTAGAAGCTGCCAATAAGAATATCAAGAAGATATTGAAGAAAATGATAGAGAAGCATAAACAGTGGCACGAGAAGTTATCGTTTGCTTTACTGGGATATCGCACCACAGTCCGCACATCAATCAGGGCAACCCCCTATATGCTAGTTTACGGTACAGAGGCAGTCATTCCCGCCGAAGTGGAAATTCCCTCCCTAAGGATCATACAAGAAGCTGAGCTCGACGATGCAGAGTGGGTGAAGAGTCGTTACGAGCAGCTAGCTCTTATCGATGGAAAGAGAATGAATGCAGTTTTCCATGGTCAACTTAATCAGAACAGAATGTCCAGAGCATTCAACAAAAGAGTCAAGACAAGATAGTTCACACCGGGGCAGCTAGTGTTAAAGAAAATTTTGTTGCATCAAGATGAATCCAAGGGGATATTCTCTCCCAACTGGCAGGGTCCATACATGGTTCACCGGGTTCTGATAGGAGGAGCCCTCATACTCGCAGAAATGGACGGAGAAGTCTGGCCGAAGCCGATCAATTCAGATGTAGTCAAGCGTTACTATGTGTAATCTTTATGCTTTCCTCATATGATGTAATTTGAACTATGCCTGACCTAGTTCCCGTTTAAGAGGGGATACATAAGCAGCCCTATGGGTTCGGTCACATTTCAATAAATCTTTTATTTCCCCCGCAACTAGAAACTGGGGTAGAATTTTGAGGAGGACCCTAAAAATTCCGAAGTTAATTTCAGCCAATCATCACTAGCAGCATTTGAAAACATCAATCCATTAAACTGGGGCAGAATTTTGAGGAGGACCCTCAAAGTTCCATTTCAAGAAGGGTTGCAATGTCTTGAACCACGTCGCAGTCGTTGGTTCATCTAAAGAAAACTATTCTTAATTATGTATTTATGTATGCCTTTAATAAATCATGCATGTTTATTGCCAAAATTGCCTTGTTTAGCAATGCTACCCTAATGATACGTATAGTATCACCAGATCAAAGCCGAGCAGGTCAAGCAGAGCCAGTGGGGATACGAACTAACCTCCCCCCTTTACAAAACTCACGATTTTTCTTTGGATGCAGGCACTTGAGTTGCAAAATCATCAAACATACTATACACTCACGAGACTCACATTGCTCAGAAATACAACTCTCAGAACCGTTGCACTTACTCACAGCTGCTATCCGCACGCAGTGTCCCCAGCAGACACAGTATCCCTAGCAGTTGCAATATCGCAATTCTCTAAGAAAATTCTATTATCATTTCACCTCTTACTTCTTGCATAAGGCTAGCATTCTGCCTTCCGAGGTTAAGCTCTACCTCCATCTGCATTTTTGCAT
Source organism: Nicotiana tabacum (assembly GCF_000715075.1). Taxonomy (NCBI): domain Eukaryota; kingdom Viridiplantae; phylum Streptophyta; class Magnoliopsida; order Solanales; family Solanaceae; genus Nicotiana; species Nicotiana tabacum. The sequence continues at coordinate 106,126,802 of NC_134101.1, forward strand.
TGCATAAGGCTACCATTCTGCCTTCCAAGACTAAGCTCTATCTACATCTGCATTCTTGCATTGCATAAGGCTACCATTCTGCCTTACGAGACTAAGCTTTGTCTCCATCTGCATTCTTGCATTGCATAAGGCTACCATTCTGCCTTTCGAGATTGAGCTCTACTTACATCTGCATTTTTTGCATTGCATAAGGCTACCATTCTGCCTTTTGAGGTTAAGCTCTACCTCCATCTGCATTTCTGCATTGCATAAGGCTACCATTCTGCCTTCCGAGGTTAAGCTCTACCTCCATTTGCATTGGCTGAAAGATCGCCACCTTATTTACATTCGTATTGGATGAAAGATCGCCACCTTATTTACATTTGTATCGGCTAAAAGATCACCACCTTATTTACATTTGCATTGGCTGAAAGATCGCCACCTTATTTACGTTTGCATCGGCTGAAGGATTGCCACCTTATTTACATGTGCACCGCTGAAAGATCGCCACCTTATTTACATTTGCATTGGCTGAAAGATCGCCACCTACTGCATTGCATAGGCTGAAAGATCGCCAGACACTGCATCCCATGGGCTGAAAGATCACCAAATTATCAGAAGGTGTCATTTTTCGGAGGCACCATTCTCATAGCCCGAGAACACCATTTCATAGCCTGAGGACCCCTTTTATCTTTTGCATATCATTATTCAAAGGCATCATAGTTCGGAGGCATCATTCTCATAGCCCGAGAGAATCATTTTATTGCTTGCGAATCCTTTATTATACGCTTCATGGCCCAGGACGTCATGGTTTAAGGATGTCATCCTAACCGTCCAAAGACAACTTTCATGGTCCAACGAGAATTTGCATCATGTTTAAATTTACGCACAATATATGCTTGTATTGCTTACTTGCAGGTAAACCAGTGAGCGACGGCCGTCTCGTTAGAAGTGATCCCACTCCAGTTCCCGCAGCCTTGTCAGGTTTTAAACCATTCACCACAACCTAAATATTGTGTCCGTTCTTGAAAAGTCTACATCGGCATATTCCGCCGACGGATCCCGAACTATATACGGCCTGATTCCTGTAAAACTAGGGATATGTAGGCAGATCAAAAATCAGATTACGGCCTAAGTCTCCTCGAACCATTTCGTTCGGTCAAAATTGGCCATCATATCTTTACCTAGCAACTCTTTCATCCTTCCCGGGTAAAGAGGGGCAGCTGTTGATACCCAATTTTTCTCTGTATATTTTTAATATGCAAAATACTCTCAAAATAGCATGTATGTGCTTATATAAGTATGTCCCAAGGTTTTATTATTTTTCTCTTAATTTTTAAAGATTTATAAATTAATTTATTGCACTATTTTATCAAGAAAAATCCAGTAATTATCCCCAAAATTATCATTTTAGGTGATTCATTTATTGGATTTACATATTTATATTAAACTATAGCTAGCATAATTTTTGCATATTTTTACAAATTTATTTAATATTTATAAAGCTAAATTGCATATAATTACAATATTAACATTTTTCAAGATTTAATTGTAATTATATTTATAAAATCGACTCTAGTATTTTTAATTTGATAATTATGTATTATTAATAATTTTAGTACCTTTAATTTATTTTGAAAAATTATTTTACTATATTTTATAAAATAAATAAGGAACAAATGGCTATTTAAATGTTAGCCCATTTGCATTTCAATTTTAGCCAGATTTGACACCCCAATTAAGCCCAATTTCAAATCCAATTACCTAGCCCAAATCCTAAATCTACCCGACCCACGACCCTTTAAAATAACCCGCCGGGATTCCCCTTCAATCTAGGTCGTTGATTAAAATGATCAACGGCCACCCTTAACCCCTTCCTTTTTTAACCTGACCTAACCCCTAAACCTAATCATTTCCCTTCTGTAGCCGCCCTTGAATCCCCCCCTTTCTCCCAGTTCTCTCTCAAGCTCCCCTCAAACCCTAGCCGCCTCCCTCCGCTTCCACCCTATAATCACCCGAATCCATGGCTTCCAAGGCCACTAAAATCCTATACCGGCCTCCTATAACTCCTACACGCCTGGTTACTATAGTTTCAAGGCCTGACCCTGAAGAAGCTTGGCCCAGACTTTTTTCGATTCGAGTTCTACGGCCGTCTCCGACCTTGCTCCGGCCAGCCATGGCTATTCTAGCCTGATCTTGACTTCTCCTGCTTAGATCAATGACTTTCCAAGCCTTTCTCACCATCTAGGTTCTTCTGAAACCCAAACTTTTGAGGTTCTTCTGATTTCTTTAGATTTGTTCTAGATCCGTGTTTTTCCTAAACTTTCAAATGCTTTCTCAAAGTTTCTTTCAAAACTCTGCTTTCAAAACCTTTATCTTTTCCGATTTAGGGTTTTGGCAATATATTTAGAAGTCTCTCTGATCTTTAGCATGTTCTACTGTGTTTCTTATGTTCTTCTTCTACTATGTTTCTTATGTTGATTCTTCTACTGTGTTTCTTTATGTTAAAGTCTTAAGTTCTATCTTAGGGTTCCTGATTTTATTTTCTTTGTTGATATTATTTGCTATGTGATTTGTTTGTTCCTCATCTCCGAACTTGTTTGGTTTCAAAATCCTAATTTCTTTGGACCTATTTGAGTTTCTGAAGTTGTTTCATCTGTTGCTCGACTGAATTTCAAAATCTTTTGTTTTTTATATGATTCTAAATCCCTTCTAAACTCTTCTAAGGTCTTTCTACTGGACCCTTTGCATGCTATTTGATACTCTCTCCCTTCTCCATTGCTGAGTTACTGAAACTGACTTATGTGACTACCATGTTCCTATAGTCCACTACTTACTGATTTTGCAATTGCATGACACTTTTCTTTGTCATACATTCAACCTCGCATGCCTAATACTTGTGTGCTCTTTATATATGCTGAGCTTCTTCTCTAAAATGACTGATTTCAGACCACCTTGTGTAAGTCTGATTGATTCTTTCCTTGTTTTACTAATTTCCCTATTTCTTGGTTTGAGTTGAAAACTTTCCTTAGCCTTTCTGACTTGGTTTATTCATGAACCAGTAATTTCGAATCTCTGAATCTTTGATTTACTATGTACTTATTGATTCTTACCTTATTTGTTTAACCGTGTATTTAATTCAAAGATCCTTCCCTTAATTAAAATCCTATGTATTTACCCCTAATTGTCTACTTTGCACAAGATGCTTATTTGATCTCTTTCCTTAAATGATTTCTGTTCATTACTGTTTAAGTTTGAACTCCTTAATTAAAGGAACTTCTTCTACTGATTGATTTTAATTGGTACATGGTTATATTCTTGCCTTATTCTCTTCTTGTTTTCAAACTATAAATACCATGCTCTTTCATTGACACAAACACACGAACACTCTTAGTTTTTTGAATTCACACTCACATTCAAAAAGCACTCTCTCTCTTGTTACTTGTATTGTGGCCTGTTTTCTTTCAAGTACTGCTACTGCTGTATTTTTCTCCTTTGAAACTGGTATGTCCTGATTAAGGTTTTCAGCAACCACAACAATGTGTTTATTTAATACCTTCACTTGCATGTCTGCCTATTGCTTATGTTTAGTTCGGAATTTACTTTAGCATGCTGTTATTTCCTTCCTATTATGAATCCCAAACCCCCTACCCTAATGTGTTTGATACTAATGGTTTGTTTGAGGCATGACAGTATTAAGTATTATTGTCTATGGCTCAAACTTGATTCCCCTGGAATTATAAGCTCCATGTCACTATCATATGTTGTGTATTCTTGTTGATTTCTAAGCATAACAACACTCTCTACTGCTGTGCATGCCCAGAATTAGCTAAATGTCTAAGCACATGGACTCTTTGCAAGTTCCTTATACCCCTGAACACCTTTTGTGTACTTGTTTGTAGATGTTTCCTCTCCTTCACCCCTTTAGAACTCTATTCCTCACTTGCACTCTCTCTTAGACTTTAAGTTCTGCCCCCTCCTCTTGTGAGCCTTGCCTTGGGACCCCTTGAGCTCTCTCTAAACTTGGACACTTGAGGGCTGGCCCTTCCACACTGCACTTATCCCCATTCTGATAATGCAATTCGGGTGTGAGAATTGGCCGGAGTCCCATTAAGGCTCTTAGGGAACTTTGACATACTCAGATTGGAGAAAGGCTTTAGATCAATGGTCTTTGAATTGGGTCTATCATGTAACTCAGAGAGGAAGTCAGAATTAGGCTTCCTCTAGTTGTACTTTTTTTTACTTTTCCTGATGCAATTTTATTTATTCTGGTTTGTAATAATTTGTAATAAACATTTGGGGCTGGTCAGTGAAAAAGGGTGGCTAACTATGTATGCAAAGGGTAGAAATCATGACTATAGGACTACTATATTCCTGCATATTCAAACTCATATAGAAACCATGTCTACATGATTCTGCATATTCAAACTTCATTTAGAAATCATGTCTATAAGGCTTCTCCATTTCGATGCTACATCTACAAGGTCTTAAAATCAGTAACGCCTAGAAAGCATGCCTATAGGAGTTTCTAATAAAAAATCTGATTCGCCTCACTCAGTGTTAGATATAAAACTAGTAGTAATGACTGCTATTGTTTGCAGAACTTGTAATCAATTCATTTAAATTCTTCCTCTCTCTTTCAATAATCTGAGTCCCTCACTTAGCAAGTTTAACGAGTATACATTCAAATAGTTTATTTCTAGCCTTACTGTTTCATTGCTTTCTGAATCCAGTAGATACCATACTTATAGGATCCTTGTCCAATACTTAGGCAAGCCCTAGGGTAATAAATATAAACTGAATCTGCTTCTGTTAATAATTACAACCAGCAGGCAGGCCTGATTCGGACTTCTTATCTGAGTTATGTGATAAGCTAAAACTGTCTCAACAATTTCTTCTCACTCGTTTTTAATACCTTTTAAATCAGACCTAAACAGTATGTGTAAGTCATGCTAATTACGTGCTTCTTTGTTTAAGGAGGTATATTTGATCCTCTGCTTGTTATATGCTTTCTCCAATTTGCAATACGTGTTTTGTATGTCGCCTTAGAGTTTTTTCCTTTGAAACTACAAATAAGCCTAATATTCCTCCCTTTTAGGATTAGTATTCCTAAATGCCTTCAGGACTGATAGGATTGGGACGTGTAATAGCATGCAATAAGTAAATGAGACCAATCCGCGCTTTAAATACCTTAACGGGGTGGGAAGGGTAGATATGTATATAATGACCACACGATAATGTCACGTGTAGCCCCTCATTGATGAGTGATTACCGGACATTGTGTGGGGTTATCCATATTGTTAATAAACCTAGGACCCCTTTCCCTTATTTCTTTATTTCTTTCAACTCCTTTAAAAAAAATCAGCTTTCTTTGTTCTTCCAAACTTTGTTTATTTGCAAACCATTATATGAAACACCCTCTTATTTGATCCCTATTTGTCTACATGTTAATTGCACCCCAAATTCACAATAATTGTCTGGCCGAGAACCACACTAGTAGATTCTGAGGGATGCCTAACACCTTCCTCTTTGAATAATTTCAAGCCCTTACCCTAATCTCTGGTTATTCAAAATCAAACTCTCTTGGTGTCCTAATGCACCCTAATAATTAGGTGGCGACTCTTCAAACGCAAACCCAATTCCCAAAAGGAATGAGTTGTCTCTCCAAATGTCATGAACCTCATTTCGCGAGAAAAAAGGGGGCGCGACATATATATATATATATATATATATATATATATATATATATATATATATATATATATATATGTGTGTGTGTGTGTGTGTGTGTGTGTGTGTGTGTGTGTGTGTGTGTGTGTGATAAGATTAAATGGAATCGAAATACAATTTAAAGGAATTCTGGGTTGATGAGATATGGAAAATGTTATGGGTTCTGAGACCTAATCTTAGTATAGTGGAGGAAGGAGGCAGTGACCTAGTTGAGTATATGTAAAAGTGGGTCTTTGCATGGTGCTAATGTGACATTTTATTTTTCCGAAAAGTTTAGCTTTTAAAAGGTCTAATTATTGTGGCTGGATGGATTCTGAATTCTTTAGAATATGGTAATAAAGTTGGAGTCATGAAGGATATTTCAAATATTTTTTTTAGTTAAGTAGAAAGAAGGAATCAAACTAAAAGATAATTTAGTAATGATTCTTTTTAAATAATGGGTTTCCTAAATTGTAAGATTCTACCGTAAGTTAAGATTAATTTTGAATTTCAAGGGAACGTGAATTATTTTACAGATTTCATAATAAGCAGAGATTTGAAAGCTTTAGTCGCAAGATGTATGAAAAGGCATTAGTTTATAGAAGCTGAAATCAAGACATTGTAACTTTTGTTCATATTGTTAAAGTTTTTTCTTGTCTTTTGGTTTGCATGGGCTGGTAGAGACCACTGCTTTTTATAGCTGCAGTGTCATTTGAAAAAACTTTATTTGACGTTTTCAAATCAAAACGCCATGATTGAGGCTCGTTGGAACATCTCGCGTCACTATGACCTGGTAAATAACTTGTATACTATATCACTTCAAATCATGTAGTAGTGTCAACATCTCTAATGAAATTTAAATCCGAAATGCATGTGGATTATTTCCAGATACATTACTTATTTTTTAATTACGGGTGGTGTCCGATTATAGTATTTAATCACTTCCTGCTATTTTTTTTTTGTAATTTTCTCATCTTAGAAGGCCTTTGGCTTCCGTTATATAGAGTGACAAGTAATTTTGTGGCTCATTTTTTTCTTTTGTCAAAGCAATTCGTCTCACTCTTCCTCAATGATACATGGATATATTCATGTGCAATTTTAAAGTAAGCACTCAAATTTCAAATATTTTTCGCTTTGGCTTTTTATCTTACGAGAATTACATACTTTGTTCCTTATTTTCATTCTTATGGTGGTCTATTTTTCTTTAATAATTTTTCAAAAGTGAAGAGGAGGACTTTCAAGTTGCATACATTACTTATTTTTTAATCACGGGTGGTGTCCGATTATAGTATATTAATCACTTCCTGGTTTTTTTTTGTAATTTTCTCATCTTAGAAGGTCTTTGGCTTTCGTTATATAGAGTGATAAGTAATTTTGTGGTTCATTTTTTTCTTTTTCAAAGCAATTCGCCTCACTCTTCCTCAATGATACATGAATATATTCATGTGTAATTTTAAAGTAAGCACTTAAATTTTAAATATTTTCCGCTTTGACTTTTTATCTTACGAGAATTACATGCTTTGTTCCTTAATCTCATTCTTATGGTGGTCTATTTTTCTTTAATACTTTTTCTAAAGTGAAGAGGAAGACTTTCAAGTTGCATAGCTAAGAAAGATTTTTCTTTTTACTGAAAATGTAAGTCATCGGCACAGTAAATAATCCCTCATTTTTCTACATAATCCATTTAGGCAAAAGATAGCAAGGAACAATATATTTTAGAGACATGATGTGGTTGGAAAAGTTTTGGCTATTGAAGTTTTCAAGCGAACATGATGAGTTTATAACTCTATCACTCTTGAGTTAGATATTTAGACATCATAGACTTTTAACGTGCCACCTAAATAGTTAAAGACTTGTTGTGCAGCGCCACACTAGAGGGCATATGAGACAAAGCTATTGAAGTTGAGAACTAAAAGCATGTCAATTTCTTACGGCTGCTAATACTCAACTATAATTTACCGTAACATGCATTAACTTTATCCTTGTGATATATATACATAACAATGCATGAGACCATGTTGAGTGTTATCTTGAATTGTCTGCCAAGAAAAAGACTAATTTTGTCACAACCGTTAACTTAAGAGATTCAGAGAATTATAGGAGAGTTAATCATGATGTCTATGTGAATATACTCATATAGGTTTGAAATAATTTTCATAGTTTCACCACTGTGCAATACTATAATTACAGCCATCATCATCTTATTCATCTCTTCCTCTCCCATCATAGTTTACTGGATACCTTTTGATGGAATAAGACTCTACCCTCTCCTTGATACGAGACTATCTATAGCCATTTTTCTTAAGTGCCTTATTGAATTTTGTAAAGACCTATTAGCACAATTGTAAGTGTTCCTAAATTTTTCTTAAATAGTTGTGATGACCCAAAAAGTCATCACTTGTTTTGAAAGTAAATTCTGTATTCTGAGGCCTTAAAACCTCTTTTTATCTTATCTTGATTTGCGTGTACAATCCGGGCGCGTTTCCGGAAAACTTTTATGTGAAACTAAGTAAAATAAAAAAAAATTGGGTTTTAAAATTGATTAAAGTTGACTTTGGTCAACATTCTTGGTAAACTGACCCGGACCCCTGATCCGACGGTCTCGTAGGTCCGTAGTAAAATATGGGACTTGGGCGTATGCCCGGAATCAAATTCTGAGATCCCAAGCCGGAGAAATAAATTTTTAAAGAAAATTATTTTCTGGGAAATATAAAGGTCTTTAGAAGTGAATTGATGTATTTTCTTGATGGTATCGGGCCCGTATCTTGGTTCCGGAGCCCGATACAAGTTTAAAATAATAATTAAGTGGAATCTGTAAAATTTGGTAAAGATCGAAATTGGTTTGGTATAAACTATAAAACGGACCTATAGTTGACAAAATAGTAATTTTGATGTTCTTGAGTGATTTCATAAATTTGAGGTTTAATTCATAGTTGTTGATGTTATTTTGATGATTTGATTGTACGAGCAAATCCGTATGATATTTGTGGACTTGCGTGCATGTTTGGTTTGGAGCCCTGAGGGCTCGGGTGAGTTTTAGATAGGCCACAGAGTGAAATTGGACTTAGGAGCAAATGCTGGTATCTGGTATTTTTGCCCAGGCCTCTGATCTCGCAACTGCGAGATCAGGCTTCGCAATTGTGAAGTGGACAGGCTTGGTAAATGCGACCCCAGTGTCGCAAATGCAAACCAAGCTTGGGCAGGACCTTTTCGCAAATGCGAACACTGGGTGGGTGTCACACCTCCTTTTTACTACCCCGCAAGGGATATAAGGGAATTTTTTTCCAACTTAAAGTGACAATCGTAACAGAATTATTTTATTCAAAATTCAGATTCGCAACTTAGGATAATTTATGGTGTCCCAAGTCACCGGTTCAAATCCCGAATCGAGGAAAAGATTGACTTTGTTTTACAGTCCGCGAACATAGAAATCCGGGTAAGGAATTCTGTTAATCCGGGAGAAGGTATTTGGCATTTCCGGATTCCGTGGTTCTAGCACGGTCGCTCAACTGTTATAATTGGTCTATTATTTGATTTTAATACATGATTTAGCCTATAGTGCAATTTTAAACTTTATAACCGCTTTTATCTGATTTTAAGAAAAAATTGCAATGTCATTTAAAATACGTCTTGAACCGCGTCACATAAATGCACCCGCGGCTCTCTACATATTCTATCTAACATTGTTGAGATTTGGATTTGGGTCACATAAAGGTGTACTAGAGTTTAGGAAGGTAAATTATAAATTACGCGCCTAAAGCAACTACGCATTTTTAATTTTGCGAGGGCCATGAAAAGTTCAACTGATAGCACACCTCGATTCTAAAGAGTTAGTAATAATTATCCGTGGGCCATGGGTTATCGAATTTTGCTTATGGCACACCTCAAATTTAATTTTAAGGGAGGTTTGAACTAATTTTTTGAGGGCCATATGTTATGGACTCAAATGTGAATGGCACACCTCAAATCATTTAAAAAAAAATTCCAAGAAAGTGATTTGTTGACTTCTTGGGTACATAATATTCAATTAAAATTAGAGAACTTTTCAACTAATTGAGATAGAATTCATTAAAAAAAAAAATCTCAACATTCCTCCGAAACCAACAATTAATGCTGACTGACTTTTTTTTTCTTGAATGATTAAAATGCTTAGTCCTATTAACTATGCATCTACAGCACATAAAAACAAGCCATAAAGTTGCTTCAACTCATCCACATTCTAAACATTTTAATAATTAGACCCTTTAATTCCATTTGTAGCTATGGTTGAAAATAAAACCAACCACGAATATGGTGCCTAATTTATGCGCCTTTAAACAAATAACAAATCAATCATTTGAATTATCAACCAAATCAAATCAGCTCAAATTAACAGTTTCTTTTTTTTCAAGTACTCATTCAAAGCAAAGATCAACCAAATACATCCGTAAAAAAAACTCTAGGGACCAAAATATCGATCAAGGAAAATTGTTTGGAGACAGCAAACCTGGTTCACGGACATCCCAGATACGAGTAGCACAATCCCCACAAGCAGATGCAAAATATCAACATACCTTGGATTCCAAGTTCAAGAACAATATGAAATTGACGGCAAACTCACACCCATAAGACCATCATATCTCATGGTTTCACATAGTCATATATCCTTTTTACTTTCAAAATTCAACAATTCAAGCAAACACTGAATATTCATTCAAGAGTTTCAACAAACACCGAGTAAAATGATGGTCCGAACATAAGATACTCACCAAACAACACTCATTCGTGCGAAACTTGAAATTAAAACAACATGAAATGGTCCAAATTATTAAAGAGAAAAACATAATAGAAAGAAAAAGGAACCTTTGCATATAGCTGATTTTAAACTTTAAATTACAGCAGATTCCACGATCGGACAACTTCCAACAGACCCCTCGACTTGCGGAAACCTCGACTCAATGACCTCGAACAAAATCGTTGTTGTTATGGTGTGGTTCTGCTGCGTTTTTTGAGCAATTTTGGAGCAGTTTTTTAGCTTTGTTTTGAGGCCGAATTTTGATAGTTAAAGGTAGTGATTTATGGACTGATTGAAGGTGGATTTTGGGGTTAAGGTTTGAGATATAATGGGATGTTTATGGTTGATTCTGGGGTGATTTTTTTTGAAAGTTTTCGCTGGTTTTTCTCCAGGTATTAGGAATTTGGTTCCTTTTCTAATGGAAATGGGGGTTGCCTTTTTTAAGAGGAAGCCATCGAAATAGCTGATTCTCTTTTTTTTTCTTAGCAGACCCATCATTTGTGCGGCGGATCTAAAGTCTGATCTTTAGGGGTCTAGGTCTTGGTCTATATTTAGGTGTTAGGTACTATTATATAGGGGTAGAAATTAGGTTAGGGGTATGGGCCTAGGAATTATGGGCCTAGGAATTATGGACTAGGTCCAAAAATTAGGCCTAAAAATGGGTTGCTCGAGCCCAAGTTTTATTCTTTCCCTGCGAACGAGATTAAAACTGCGATCTCATTTATTAATTAATCCTACTTAAGTAAAATAACTATTAAATTAAGACTGACCGTTAAAATAAACTATTTTTGGTATTTTTCAAGATTAGCAATGACTACAAAAATATTAATGAGACTATTTTTTTTGTAATTTTTATTTTTCTTGTAATAAAATAAAGTAAAAGATTCAAAATTAATTAAAATAGCTATATTAGGCCTAAATTAAATATTTACATGCTAAAATATGAAAAACTAGACAAGTTATTTGACCCGACCCTTATTTGGAGAGACGAAAACTAAGAGAGAGGGGAAATGTGACTGAGCTTTGGTATCTGAGCTGCCTACATATCCTTGACTATAAAGGAATCAGGCCACGTGTAGTTCAGAAGTGAGTGAGATGATGGAGTATACCGAGGTGGACAGCCGATTGAGGTGTCGTCGAGGTTCCGGTCCGCGGTCCCGTTATTACATCAAAATCAAAAAATGAAAAAGACTAACTAAGCCTATCAGCTACGAGTTACAAACGAGTCTTCTAAAGCTTGATCTTGAGTCTTGGTTGGTTCTTCATGCGAACTCTGATCTGAATCTTGGTGCTTGTTAGCTACAGGTGTTGGTTCAATCTTCTTCAACTTTTCAGATCAAGATGAGACATGTAAAGCTTGTGACTTCAATTATGTCTTGAGTAGTCAACATCTTTTCTCCGCTTCTGCACTTTGGATTCACTTTTTTTCTTTTATTCTGCACTTGACTTCTGAAATGACTTCCCTTGTTCTCCAGGTGGGCACTTAATTGCTAAAACCTGAACTGATTTCCTTTGAAACTTGAACTACTTTCCCTTAAAACTCGAATTGTTTTTCCTTGAAACTTGAACTGTCTTCCTTCGAAACTTGAACCATTTTCCTTTCCTCTGAAACTTGAATTTTTTTTTCTTGTTCTTCAGGTGGGCGCCTGACTGCTACAACAAAATAGATAAAAAAAAACAAACTTTTCTGCCCCAGTTTGGTATCGGGAACATCTGTGAGTGTTAATCGAATCCTGTTATCTAAAAAATTTCTATGAATTCAAAAGCTAAATCTCATTATCTAGGAGGGTCCTGAAAACTTAAATTAAATCTCATCTTAAGAGTGAAAATTTGAAAGCTAAATTCTATGCGGGTCCTGAAAACGTAAAACTACATCCCATTATCTAGGAGGGTCCTGAAAAATATTAAAATTAAATCCCGTTTTTTTTCAAATCCAGACTTCCTTTTTTTCAAATTATCCTAGGAGAAAATTCGTCAGACTAGGTTTTCTATCTTAGGAGAAAGATTCATCAGACTAAGACGTTTATCCTAGGAGAAAATTCATCAGACTAGGTCTTTTTTTGTATCTAAGGAGAAAGATTCATCAGACTAAGATTTTGTTTTTGGCATCTTAGAAGAAAGATTCATCAGACTAAGATTTTGATCCTAGGAGAAAGTTCATCAGACAAGGTCTCTTTTCTTTTTGTTATCTTAGGAGAAATATTCATCAGACTAATATTTTTATCCTAGGAGAAAGTTCATCGGACTAGGTCTTCTATCTTAGGAGAAAAATTCATCAGACTAAGATTGCGATCCTAGGAGAAGATTCGTCAGACTAGGTTCCCTTTTTTGTTATCTTAGGAGAAAGATTCATCAGACTAGGTCTTTTTTTTGGTATCTTAGGAGAAAGATTTATCAGACTATGTTTTCTTATCTTAGGAGAAAGATTCATCAGACTAAGACATTTATCCTAGGAGAAAATTCATAAGACTAGGACTTTTTATCCTAGGAGGAAAAATGTAAAGATCAATGGCAAGATGTTATGCACAATAGCAAGACAAACAAAGGCAAAGATTTGAGAAACTTCCCTTTGTAGTCTCTTCTCTTCTTTTCTTTTCATTCTCTTTTTTTTTGTTTTTTTTTCTTTTCTTTTTCTTCTTTTTTATTCTTTTTTTTGAACCACTTTCCTTGCACTGCTTTGTTCCTGTTTCACACAAATAAAAATTGGTCAGTTTTGAAAATGGTGGTCGGTTTGTGGCCTTGAGTCTTGGGCAGCTTGGCTTCTGCTCAATCAGCTTGAGTCGGTCTCAAAAGACTTTTGTTTTGCACCAACTCTGATTGTTTCACACCAGTACCATTTGTATTTGCAGCTCAAACAGCCTTATCCCAATTGGAGATCTTTTCTTAGGTGACCTTTTCCAATATCTTGAATAACTTCCTGATTTTGAGCAATTTGTCTGTCAGAGAGAATCACTAGTTATCTTTGCTTGCGCCAAGTAGGCTGACAAAAGTCTTTAGGGGAGCCTTTGCATGAATCCTCAAGGCATGTTGACAGTAACAACTGAGTGTGCTGGCCAAATTCACTTTGTGCAACTGAAAAGCTGGTAGCAGTTTTGAAATCTTTTCTTGCTTGTTTTGACAAGGACTCACTCAGAGTGGAGGACACAATGGTGCAAAGAAACAAGTATTAACAAGAAATGCCCCTGTCATAAGGACAGAAGGAAGAATTTTTTTTCTTTTTTTTCTTCAATAACTATCCTTAATAATTATGACATGCATTTTGGACTCTCCTGACCTATCAAACTAATCTAATCTTCCCTTTTACCATTATTATGATCTTTGAAGTCGGGCCTATCCATGCCAACCCTTTGCATCAGCTTCACGACTCACTTTCGACTAATGGTGCCCCGAGGAATTTTCACCAACAAGTCTCTCTCATTTATTCATCTCTACTTACCATCGCCTTACTGTGCCCGTAAGGGTTTTCACTAGTAAGACTCTCTTATTTTTCTTTTTCTTTTTCTTTTTCTTTTTCTTTTTCTTTTTCTTTTTCTTTTTCTTACTTTTTGTGAGTAACTTGACAGTGTTCTATGTTGCATCACAACCGTTGCTCATTGCATGCTTCTCTTAGCATTCTTGAAGGCTAATCAAGAGGTCTTTATTCAGAAGGTTTTTGGATAGGATTGAAAAGAAAGGACGCCATGAAGGCTCAAAATAGACTCAAAATGAGGTGTTGTGGACTTACAACTCTTTGAATCGACTCTTTCAAAAGTGAAATAAAATCTCTGCCCTAGTTTCACCTACTGGGGATTTTTGGATTTTTCTATTTTTTTTCTTTTTCTTTTTCTTCTAAATTCTTATTTGGTTGGACCGAACCATGAGGCTGCCTACGTATCCTTATTTTTAAAGGAATCAGGTCGAACGTAGTTCAAACATCTGACCTAACTAATTTTTTTCATTCTTTCTATTTTGTTTTCTCTTTTTTTTGTTTTCAAAACAAGTTGCCCCAGCTTCTATTTTTTGGGGGCATGGACCTTTGCCAGTTCTTTTCTTCTTCATTTTTTTTCTTGAACTTCCTAAGAATTGCCCCAGTTTGTACTCTTGGGACATAGACTCTCTCTCTTTCTTTTTTTTTTCTTTTTCTTTTTCTTCTTTTTTGTATATATTTTTTTTACTCTTGATTCTAAACTTGATTACAAAAGAGCGTAGTCAAAGAAAATAACACAGGCTCAAAAGGGGTAGTGAAGGATATAAAGTGTTTGGATAGCAGAAAGAGGGCCTCCCAACCTCGAGAACGTCAAACATGGTATCTTTTCGCGATCACAACATTGATGAACATGTCTGTCTTCTTGGTGTGCCGTGGTCACAAGACATTTTTTCATCCCTTAGTGAAAACCTTTCCCACAAACTTCAATTGATTAAACATCCTCAAGCCTGATCTTCACAATGATTTGAAGGTGAATTTTAGTCGACCTTAGTTCCAAAGTATCCCAACTCTCTATTCATCCTCAAATGTATTTTTTTGTTTTTTTAGTTATCCAATTCCAAATTAAATCAGTTCCTAAGATCTGGCCAAAATTTTCGCATGCATGTCATGTCATTAGAACTAGCGACAAAATAACTAGGAACAGAATGACACAAAAGGACAAACTATATTTTATTGAGTAAAGGATGAAAGGGTTTTACAACTAAACAAGCAACCCAAAATACGAGTTACAACCCTAAAATAACCCGAATAATGAATATAGCAACAGAACAGACAGACAAGATTCACACAAACAGAATGGAGGGATAGAAGGGTTTGACTCAATAAAACAAATAAAATCTGGATCAGAACCCTGAAATAACCCAGATAATAGAAAAACATCAAAACAAGCTACCAAGATTCCTTCCTAGTTAGGATGGAATGACTTTTCAATTGCTAGGCTTGACATTTAGCCACAAATTTGCTCATCAGAATCAACAGAGCCTTCTCCAATTTCAACATCATTAACTTCAGTTAGCATGTTCCCAAGAGGATTCTCATACTCCATGTCACCAGGCATCATCCCCATAAAGTGTGCATCATGATGTGCAGGTAAAGGACTCTGCGCGATATTCTGGGTGTCACTGTCTTGGATCATAATCAGGTTTTCCCGGATCATCCTTTCTATTTCTCTTTTCAAATCCCGATAGCTTTCAACATTGTGCCCATGGGCATTAGAATGGTATTCACACCTTTTAGAACGGTCAAAGATTCTTGCACGTGGGTCCACATGATATAGAGGAATGGGTGCAATCATGTCATGATGCTTTAACTTCTCAAATAAGCTTGCATAGGACTCTCCTATTGGCGTAAAATTATCTTTCAGCCTTTGTTCCCTTCTATACCCCTGCCTTGGATGTGGGTTATAGGGCATTTAAAAATTTTATGGAGGCTGGTGGAGATTTTGCAGTGCTGGTGCTCGTCTTGTGGGGTGTCTTGGTGGCCGGGCAATATACTGAGGTGCAGCAATAGAGTATTGAGGGTTCTGAAGTGGATAATAGTATTTAGGGGAATCATGGGAAACCTGATGAGGTTGCTCATACCTTCGAGATGCTCTCCTAGGACCTCTTCTTGACCCTGATGTCATCATGATTTCTTCATGCTTCTCATTCATGTCACTAAAATTATCGGATTCAATCGGGACAACCTGAGTTGCGGCTTTGAGAATTGCTTGACTTATAATTTTGCCTGTCTTGAGACCATTCTCAATCATTTTCCCCATTTTGATTGCTTCCAAGAAGGACTTACCCACTGCGGACATCATGTTTTGAAAATAATCTGGCTCTTGAGCCTGAAGGAAGACAGTGATTAACTCGTGCTCATCCATGGGTGGCTTAACTCTGGCCGCTTGCTCTCTCCATTTAATGGCATATTCCCTGAAACTTTCAGTTGGTTTCTTCTTCAAGTTTGAAAGGGAATTGTGGTATGGGGCACTATCAATATTTTATTGGAACTGTTTGACAAAGACCTGTGCCATGTCATCCCAGACATACCAGCGAGACGTGTCTTGATCCATAAACCATTCGGAGGCTACTCCCATAAGGCTTTCCCCAAAATAAGCCATCAACAATTCTTCATTTCTTCCCGCACCTCTCAGTTGATTGCAATACCTTTTCAGGTGGTCTATGAGATCTCCATGTCCATCATACTTTTCAAATTTGGGAGTCTTGAAACCAGACATCAAGTGAACATCGGGGAACATACATAGATCTTTGAAGGCAACACTCTTTTGACCTGCCAACCCTTGCATGTTTTTCAACCGTTGTTCTAAGCTTTTCACTCTTTGGGTCATTTCTTCTTGTACCATCTTTTGGGCAGGCTTCTCAATGTTTCCAGGAAGATCAAACGAGTACGAGTGGTACTACTCTTGCTATGTAGCAAATTGTGACTCATGACGAGGCTGTCCTTGACCACTGGCCCATGCTTGACACATTTCAGTCATTTGCTGTTTCAGTATTCTATTT
Source organism: Nicotiana tabacum (assembly GCF_000715075.1). NCBI lineage: Eukaryota > Viridiplantae > Streptophyta > Magnoliopsida > Solanales > Solanaceae > Nicotiana > Nicotiana tabacum. Next base: position 106,143,732 of record NC_134101.1, read on the forward strand.
TTCTCAAACACAGTAGACTCTTGTTGAACCCTCTTACCCTGAGTCTCTTGAGCACTTGTAACAGCTTCGATGTCAGTTATCATTTTTCCTTGGATCTTGTGTTTCCAACTTACCACAAACCGACCACCTCAACTTTCTTCACAATTAAAAACAAAACATGTTAGAATGGACTCAGTCGGTCCTTATTATTATCAATATTTTTTATTTCTTCATTTTTTTCCATTTCTTTTTAATGTTGATCGAACCTGATGTGGGTTGCCTACGTATCATGTGGGAATATGAATCAGATTTTGCGTAGTTCGGGAAGATCATGAATAAAGTAAATAAACTAACTTTTTTTTTGAATTTTTTATGTTATTTTTCCGAAAGAAAGACTTATAAAGAAGAATGGAAACATTTTTGGATTTTGATTTTTTTTCAACATTTTTGCAAAGAAAGACTTCTAAAGAAGAAAGATTTTTTTTTTAATTTTTTTTCTGAAATTTTGAAAGAAAAACTTCTAAAGAAGAAAGGAAATATTTTTGAAATTTTATTTTGAATTTATGAAAGAAATACTTCTAAAAAAAAGAAAGTATTTTTGAATTTTGAATTTTCTTTTCAATTTTGAAAGAAGAATGAATTTTTTTTTTGATTTTTGGAAGAAATTGAAAGAAAATATTTTTATATATTTTTTTAAAAAACAATTAGGGTCTAAAAGAAAGGCTTTCTAAAGAAGCAAGCAATAGAAAATATTTTTGGATTTTTTTGAAAATTGGGGTCTCAAAAAAAAAAGACTTTCCTAGAGAGGAAGTAAGGGAAAATATTTTTGGATTTTTTAAAAATTATGGGCCGGAACTGATAAGATTTGCCTACATATCTCACATCCGGTGAAAATCAGACCCACGTAGTTCGCCCAATTTTAACGGAACAGGAAAAAATGACACTTGAAAATTTTGGCTCATTTTGAAATGACTTTTTTTCAGAATTTTGGCAGATTTTCAGAATTTTCTAAATACCTACCTCTCACTTTTTGTTTCTTTGTTCTTCTTTCTCCTTTTTTTGGATTTTCTTTTTTCTTTTTTTTTTTGATTTTCTTTCCCTATTCTAGAAGTCAGTCAACATGCAATCCAAAACAGATAGATACGCAAGTAGCACGTAAGATACATCAAGATGGTCTTTTGATTTTTGGGTACACCTGTCCTAGACGGACCCAACCCATGTGTTGAGTCCCCAAAGTCAAATGCACATGATGCAAACAAGCGTTCCTACTAGGGATCCGGTATGAGGCTGAGTTATTCTAGGTTTAAAACCTGGGTGTATTGTTCTAGACCTGGCTTACCCGAGCGAACAACTCGAGCTGAGGGGGGCAGTATACCGGTAACCAAAAGATCATCTGACTTTGCAACTTGTCCGAACCTCGTTCTAATTTGGGATATGACACTAACAGAAAGAAGTCACGCCAGCGTGCACTCCTCAAAAGAGAGAAGAGAGGGGTTTCATAGCAGTTTATATACAGTTCAAATAATATCAAAGCGGTAAAAAGCAACATTTAGCACATTAGGCCCAAATATGTAATAAAATCAGATAAATATAACCAAATATAACAATTATTCTAAGCTCGAATTCTTGAATTCTGAACCAGAAGTTCTGGGTTCTTATCCCCAGCAGAGTTGCCAGAGCTGTCACACCTCCTTTTTACCACCCGAAAAGGGTGTAAGTGAGTTTTTTCCAACTTAAAGTGACAATTGAAACGAGATTATTTTATTCAAAATTCAGAGTCGCCACTTGGGATAATTTATGGGGTCCTAAGTCACCGGTTCAAATCCCGAATCGGGGAAAAGATTGACTCTGTTTTACAGTCTGCGAACACAGAAATTCGAGTAAGGAATTATGTTAATCCGGGAGAAGGTGTTAGGCATTCCCGGATTCCGTGGTTCAAGCATGGTCGCTCAACTGTTATAATTGGCCTATTATCTGATTTTAACACATGTTTTAGCCTATAGTGTAATTTTAAACTTTATAACCGCTTTTATCTAATTTTAAGAAAAAATTACAACGTCATTTAAAACACGTCTTGAACTGCATCACATAAATGCACTCGTGGCTCTCGACATATTCTATCTAACATTGTTGATATTTGAATTTGGATCACATAAATGCGTACCCGAGTTTAGGAAGGTAAATTATAAATTACGCGCCTAAAGCAACTACGCATTTTTAACTTTGCAAGGGCTATGGAAAGTTCAATTGATAGCACACCTCGATTCTAAAGAGTTAGTAATAATTATCCGAGGGCCATGGCTAATCTAATTTTGCTTATGGCACACCTCAAATTTAATTTTAAGGGAGGTTTGAACTAATCTTTTGAGTGTCATATGTTATGGACTCAAATGTGAATGGCACACCTCGAATCATTTTTTTTTAAAAAACATTTCCAAGAAAGTTATTTGTTGACTTCTTGGGTACATAATATTCAATTAAAAACTAATTGAGATAGAATTCATTAAAAAAAATCTCAACATTCCTCCGAAACCAGCAATTAATGCTGGCTGACTTTTTTTCTCTTGAATGATTAAAATGCTTAGTCCCATTAACTATTCATCTACAGCAAATAAAAACAAGCCATAAACTTGCTTCAACTCATTCACATTCTAAACATTTCAATACTTAGACCCTTTAATTCCATTTGCAGCTATGGTTGAAATTCAAACCAGCCACGAATATGGTGCCTAATTTATGCGCCTTTAAACAAATAACAAATCAATCATTTGAATTATCAACCAAATCAAATCAGCTCAAATTAACAGTTTCTTTTTTTTTCAAGTACTCATTCAAAGAAAAGATCAACCAAATACATCCTTAAAAAAACTGTATGAACAAAAATATCGATCAAGGAAAATTATTTGGAGACAGCAAACCTGGTTCACGGACATCCCAGATACGAGTAGCACAATCCCCACAAGCAGATGCAAAATATCAACATACCTTGGATTCCAAGCTCAAGAACAATATGAAATTGACGGCACACTCACACCCATAAGACCAACATATCTCATGGTTTCACATAGTCATATATCCTCTCTACTTTGAGAATTCAACAATTCAAGTAAACATTGAATATTCATTCAAGATTTTCAACAAACACCGAGTAAAATGATGGTCCGAACATAAGATACTCACCAAACAACACTCATTCGTGCGAAACTTGAAATTAAAACAACATGAAATGGTCCAAATTATTAAAGAGAAAAACAGAATAGAAAAAAAAAGGAACCTTTGCATGTAGCTGATTTTGAACTTTAAATTACAGCAGATTCCATGATCAGACAACTTCCAACAGACCCCTCCACTTGCGGAAACCTCGACTCAATGACCTCGAACAAAATCATTGTTGTTATGGTGTTGTTCTGCTGCGCTTTTTGAGCTATTTTGGAGCAGTTTTTCAGCTTTGTTTTGAGGCCGAAGTTTGATAGCTAAAGGTAGTGATTTATGGACTGATTGAAGGTGGATTTTGGGGTTAAGGTTTGAGCTATAATGGGATGTTTATGGCTGATTTTGGGGTCATTTGTTTTTAGAAGATTTCGCTGGTTTTTCTCCAGGTATTAGGAATTTGGTTCCTTTTCTAATGGAAATGGGGGTTGCCTACTTTAAGAGGAAGCCATGGAAATGGCTGATTCTCTCTTTTTTCTTAGCAGACCCATCGTTTGTGCGGCGGATCTAGAGTCTGATCTTTAGGGGTCTAGGTCTTGGTCTATATTTAGGTGTTAGGTACTATTATATAGGGGTAGGAATTAGGTTAGGAGTATGGGCCTAGGAATTATGGGTTTGTTAATTATGGACTAGGTCCAAAAATTAGGCCTAAAAATGGGTTGCTCGTGCCCATGTTTTATTCTTTCCCTGCGAACGAGATTAAAAATGCGATCTCATTTATTAATTAATCCTACTTAAGTAAAATAACTATTAAATTAAGACTGACCGTTAACTATTTTTGGTATTTTTCAATATTAAAAATGAGTACAAAAATATTAATGAAACTATTTTTTTTGTAATTTTTATTTTTTTGTAATAAAATAAAGTAAAAGATTCAAAATTAATTAAAATAGCTATATTAGGCCTAAATTAAATATTTACGTGTCAAATTATGAAAAATCTTGGGGATGGTCAAAAATCACATGTCTACAGTGTGAATTGCGAAGCCCTCCCAATCCCAAATGCGATGTTCCCTTCGCAATTGCGTAGGTGACATGATTTTCCCATTGCCGCAAATGCGACAGATTCTTCGCATTTGCGAAGGCAACAGGTCCTGAAGGGGTTCGCAACTGCGAACCCTGATCGCAATTGCGACATCTGCGACCAGTTAATTTGGACTTAGACACATTTTTATTCATTTTCCAAACTCTCTCAAACCCTAAGCTCTCTTGGGCAATTTTCTAAAGAAAAGTTCTTCTCCAAATCAATTGTAAGTCATTTCTAGCTCATTTTCTTTAATCTATAATATATTTTCACATGATTTCAATTCAAAATCAAGGGTTTTCATGGGGAAAATTGGGTGTTTTGGGTATAACTTGGGATTTTTAAAATTTGGGGATTTGGACCTCGATTTGAGGTCCAATTTCAAAATAAATTATATATTCGAGTTCGTGGGTGAATGGGTAATTGGATTTTGGTTCAAACCTCAAGTTTTACCATGTGGGCCCGGGGTCAATTTTTTACTTTTTGGGGATTCTTTTAAAAAACTACTTTCATGCATTAAAATTGATTCATTTAGTATTTATTGATATCGTTAAGTAAATTGTGGCTAGATACAAGCGAATTGGTGGTGGAAACAAGAGGTAAAGCGATAGTTGAGGCTTGAATTGTGTTAGTGGCATTGAGGTAAGTGTTTGGTCTAACCTTAGCTTGAGGGATTAGGAGTCGTGACTTATTTTCTATGTGTTAAGTGTTGAGTACGACGTATATATGTGGTGACAAGTATCTATACGTCGGTGTCAAGCATGCCCGTGAGTCTTATACTATGAATAATGTGACTCTGTTTCGTATTGTTCATGCTTTATATGATGATTTCTATTGTTGAACAAGGCTTGTGAAAGTAGTATTGGTAATTGAACATTGTAGATTGTTGGCTCAAGTTGAGAATTGAGTTGTGAAGTAATTGTGGAAAAAAGAAGAGGTTTATGATATTATCTCCCTTGCCGGAGTGTTATTATTCGTGATATTGTTTCCCTTGCTGGGATATTGTTGTTATGCTATTGTTCCCTTGCTGGAATTTTATTGTAATATTATTGATTCCCTTGCCCAAATTGCTTTGTGATTGTTGCTTGGGTGAGGAAGTGTGTAAAGCACGAAGGGTGAAGCCGTGCATGATTTTGAGAGTGTTAATGCATGAAGGGTGATGTCGTGCCTATATTGTGAGGTTAAAACACGGAAGGTGATGCCATGCCGCATGATGTACAATGTCGTGCCATGATATGAGTGATAATGCACGAAGGATAATTCTGTGCCATGATTATGTGAGGTAAAAGCACGAAGGGTGATGCCGTGCTGATTATATTGATTCTTATGGTAAGGACGAGAGTAAAAGCACGAAGGCTGATGCCATGCACTTGTCTTTGATTTCCTTATTCTTGCTTACAGTTGAATTTTAGTATTCCTTTCACTTCTTTACTGAGATTTGTTTGTACATGATGTTCCCTGCAGCATATTTCCCCTTCCCATCTTTAACTGCTAGTTTCTGTCATTATTACTTGATGTATATGATTTAACTGCACAGGTTTATTTGGTAGTCCTATCCTAGCCTTGTCACTACTTCGCCGAGGTTAAGCTAGGCACTTACCAGCACATAGGGCCAGTTGTGCTGATACTACATTCTGCACTGTGTGTAGATCTCGATGATGCAGCTTTTGGACCACAATGAGGTGGCTGCCTTCAGTCCATTCAGGCGACCTGAGGTAGTCCTGTAGGCGTCCACAGGCCTTGGCATCTCCTTCTATCTTTCCATAATATTTCTTTTATGTATTTCAGAGACAGTTTGTATTTATCTTTCAGACCCCTATTTGTAGTATTCCTAGACAGTCTATGAGACTGTGACACCAATTCTGGGTAGCTTTTGGTTTATGGATTTGTATCGGTATTATTTTAAATTGTTACATTTTGTTCTTCCATTTTATTATTTCCGCTGTTTATAAAATATTAAATCACAATTGTTAAAGGATTAAAAAAGAAAAGGGGTAAATAATTGTAATGATTGGCTTGCCTAGCTTTCACTAGTAGGCGCCATCACGACCCCCGAGGGTGAGAAATTCGGGTCATGAAAAGTTGGTATCAGAACTCTAGGTTTCTTAAGTCTCACAATTCCCGGACAAGCTTAGTAGAGTCTGAGGTATCGGTACAGAGACATCTATATTTATCCCCAAGAGGTTACAGAGTTAGGAAAAACTTCACATCTATTCATTCCGGTCATGCGACTTGATTTCTCAATGCTTATTGAACTTTAACTCTATTCTTTCAAGATGGTAAGAACACGTACCTCTTCTTCAGCTGACAACAGCCTGAGCCCCAAGTAGCAGCTCCTACGAGGGGAAGGGGTTGAGGCCATTCTAGGGCCCGAGGCAGAGGCAGGGCTCAGCCTAGAGCTCGAGTAGCAACACCAGCGGCGGAACCTCAGGTTAAGTTTGACGATGAGGTTCCAGCCTAGGCAGTACCAGCTCAGGTCCCAGAGGGGTTCATCGCCACCCTAGTACTTCAGGATGCTTTGGTCCGTCTAGTGGGCCTTATGGAGAGTGTCGCCTAGGCAGGCTTGCTTCCTGTAGCACCAACCATCTCTTAGGCTAGAGGAGGAGACCAGACTCCTACTGCTCGCACTCCGGAGCAGATGGCTCCACAGTTTCAGACTCTAGCAGCTCAGCCAGTTGGGTAATTTAGCCTAGTATTATGGCACAGACCGGTGAGGGCCAGCGATGTCTGTTGATGCCTTGTGGAGATTGGACAGGTTCACCGAGCTTTTTACTACTACTTTTGGTAGTACATCTTCTGAGGATACCTAGGATTATTTGGACAGCTGTCATGAGGTTCTTCAAAACATAGGGATAGTGGAGACAAATGGGGTCGGCTTTGCTGTTTTTCGTTTGTCTGGATCCGCCAAGACTTGGTGGAGAGATTATTGTTTGGCTAGACTAGCTGGGTCACCAGCTTTGACTTGGGATCATTTCTCTCAGCTATTTTTGGAAAAGTTTCTTCCTATCACTCAGAGGGAGAACTATCGGAGGCAGTTTGAGAGTCTCCAGCAGGGTTCTATGACTGTTATTCAGTACAAGACCAGATTTATTGACTTGGCTCGTCATGCTCTTCTTATACTTCACACTGAAAGAGAGAGAGTGAGGAGGTTCATTGAGGGACTCGTTCAGCCTATTCCATTGTAGATGGCTAAGGAGACAGGGAGCGAGATTTCTTTTCAGGATGCGGCCAATGTGGCCAGGAGAGTTGAGATAGTTCTATCGCAGGGGAGTGGTCATGGATCTTACAAGAGGCCTCGTCATTCGGGCAGGTTCAGTGGTGCCTTATTTGGAGGCAGGGATTTTTTTGGTAAGGGATATTCTTCCAGGTCGTTTCATTCAGCACTTCAGGCTTCTTACGGTGCTCCAGGTGGTCGTGGTTCTCATACGCAGTATTCTGATCAACTGCCCAGAGTTTTCGGGGTGGTCATACAAGTCGTCAAGGTCAGCAGTCTCAGTAGCTGAGGGCTTGTTATACTTGTGGTGATATGGGTCACATTGCTAGGTTTTGCCCTCGAGCATCGAGCAGCTCTCAGCATCAGGGTTCCCATGCAATGGTTCAGGCACCGAGTATTCTATAGCCCGTCCAGCCAGATAGAGGTGGAGGTAGAGGTGCTAAAGGTGGAGGTAGAGGTATTAGAGGCGGAGGTCAGGCCAGCCAGCAGGAGGCCATCCCAGAGATGTAGTTCAGAGTGGTGGGGCCCATCCCCGATGTTATGCTCTTCCAGCCAGGCTTGAGGCTAAGGCTTCCGATGTAGTTATCATAGGTACTATTCTGGTTTGTAGTAGAGATGTTTCAGTTCTATTTGATCCAGGATCTACATACTCCTATATGTCATCTTGTTGCACCATATCTGATCATGCCTAGTGATTCTTTGAGTACTCCTATATATGTGTCTACACCAGTGGGTGATTCTATTATGATAAATCGTGTCCATCGTTCATGTATAGTTGTGATTGGTGGTCTTGAGACTCGAGTAGATTTGTTACTTTTGGACATGGTTGATTTTGATGTCATATTGGGGATGGACTGGTTATTACCTAACCACGCTATCTTGGACTGTCATGCCAATACTGTGACCTTACCCTTGCCGGGTTTACATCATTTAGAGTGGAAAGGGACTCCTGGTCATTCTACTTGTAGAGTTATCTCATATATGAAGGCTCGGAATATGGTCGAGAAGGGGTGTTTGGCCTATTTGGCAATGTTTGTGATCCTAGCACTGGGATTCCTTTTATGGATTCTGTGCCTATTGTTCATGAGTTTCCTGAGTTATTTCCTTCAGACCTGCCGGGTATGCCACCCGACAGGGATATTGACATCTGCATTGATTTGGCCCCACGCACTCAGCATATTTCTATCCTGCCGTATCGTATGACCCCACCGGAGTTGAAAGAATTGAAGGAGCAGTTGCAAGATTTGCTTGATAAAGGCTTTATTAGACATAGTGTCTCACCTTGGGGTGAGCCGGTGTTGTTTGTTAAGAAGAAGGACGGATCGATAAGGATGTGTATAGATTACCGCCAGTTGAACAAGGTTACAATAAAGAATAAGTACCCATTGCCGAGGATTGATGATTTGTTTGATCAACTTCAGGGTGCCAAAGTGTTTTCGAAGATTGATTTGAGATCGGGCTACCATCAGTTGAGGACTAGGGCATACGATGTCCCTAAGACAGCTTTTCGCACTCGGTACGGGCATTATGAGTTCTTGGTGATGTCATTTGGGTGGACAAATGGCCAACAACTTTTATGGATTTGATGAACCGAGTGTTCAAGACTTACTTGGATTCGTTCGCGATAGTCTTCATTGATGATATTTTGATCAATTCCCATAGCCGGGAGGAGCATGAGCAGCATCTGAGAGTTTTTCTTCAGAATTTGAGAGATAGTCAGTTGTATGCTAAGTTTTCGAAGTGTGAGTTCTGGTTGAGTTCAGTTGCATTCTTGGGTCACGTTGTTTCAGCAGAGGGTATTCAGGTGGATCCGAAGAAGATAGAGGCAGTCAAGAACTGGCCTAGACCCGCATCAGCTACAGAGATCCAGAGTTTCTTGGGTTTGGCAGGCTATTACCGTCAGTTTGTGGAGGGGTTTTCATATATTGTAACCCCGATGACCAGGTTAACCCTGAAGGGTGCCCAGTTCAAGTGGTCGGACGAGTGTGAGGCGAGCTTTTAGAAGCTCAAGACAGCTTTGGCTACGGCGTTGGTGTTGGTATTGCCTACAAGTTCAGGGCCATATACAATTTATTGTGATGTATCTCGTATTGGACTTGGTGCGGTGTTGATGCAGGATAGCAAGATGAATGCGTATGCTTCGCAATAGTTGAAGATTCATGAGAAGAATTACCCATTTCATGATTTGGAGTTAGCAGTCATTGTTCACGCGTTGAAGATTTGGAGGCATTATTTGTATGGCGTGTCATGTGAGGTGTTCACGGATCACAAGAGTCTACAGTATTTGTTCAAGTAGAAGGAACTAAATTTGCGGCAGAGAAGGTGGTTGGAGCTATTGAAAGACTATGATATCCCCATCTTACATCATCTGGGATAGGCCAATGTGGTGGCCGATGCTTTAAGTATAAAGTCAGCCAGTATGGGCAGTCTTGCGTATATTCTGGTCGGTGAGAGACCTCTTGCTTTGGATGTTCAGGCTTTTGCCAATCAGTTCATGAGGTTGGATGTTTCTGAGCCTAGCCGTGTGTTAGCTTGCACAGTCGCTCGTTCTTCATTATTTGAGCGTATCCGAGATCGGCAGTATGATGATCCTCATTTGCGTATTTTGAGGGACACAGTGCGGCACGGTGGTGCCAAATAGGTTAGATTAGGAGATGATAGAGTTTTAAGGCTGCAGAGTCAAGTTTGTGTGATTGATGGGTTTCGAGAGTTGATTTTAGAAAAGGCCCATAGTTTCCGGTACTCTATTCATCCGGGAGCCGCTAAGATGTATCAGGATTTGCGGCAGCATTATTGGTGAAGGAGGATGAAGAAGGATATTATTGCATATGTGGCTCAGTGTTTGAATTGTCAGCAAGTAAAGTACGAGCATCAGAGACCTGGTGGTTTGTTCCAGAAGATTGAGATTCCTGAGTGGAAGTGGGAGCGTATCACTATGGACTTTTTTGTTGGACTCCCACAGACTTAGAGGAAGTTTGATGCAGTGTGGGTTATTGTTGATAGGCTGACCAAGTCAGCACATTTCATTCATGTGGCAATTTCATATTCTTCTGAGAGGTTAGCCGAGATCTATATCCGAGAGATTGTTCGTCTTCATGGTGTGCCTGTGTCTATCATTTCGGACTGAGGTACGCGGTTTACCTCACATTTTTGGAGGGTAGTTCAGTGTGAGATGGGCACACGGGTCAAGTAGATCAGAACATTTCATCCTCAGACGGACGGGCAGTCCGAGCGTACTATTTAGATTTTGGAGGATATGCTTTGAGCTTGTATCATTGACTTTGGAGGCTCGTGGGATCAGTTCTTTCCTTTAGCGGAGTTTGCCTGCAACAACAACTACTAGTCGAGCATCTAGATGTCTCCTAATGAGGCTTTATATGGTAGGCGGTGTCGGTCGCCGGTTGGATGGTTTGAGTCGGGAGAGCCTCTGTTATTAGGTATGGATCTAGTACAGGATGCCTTGGACAAGGTCAGGATCATTTAGGATAGGCTTCGTATAGCTCAGTCCAGGAAAAAGAGTTATGCCGACCGTAAGGTTCATGATGTGGCATTCATGGTCGGCGAGCGGGTGTTGCTTCGGGTGTCGCCTATGAAGGGCGTGATGAGATTTGGGAAGAGGGGCAAGCTTAGCCCTAGATTCATTGGCCCGTTTGAGATTCTTGATTGAGTGGGAGAGGTGGCTTATAGACTTGAGTTGCCGCCGAGTTTATCTATCGTGCATCCAGTGTTTCATGTGTCCATGATTCAGAAGTATTACGGCGATCCATCCCACGTGTTAGATATCAGCACTGTCTAGTTGGACAAGGACTTGTCCTATGAGGAGGAGCCGGTAGCTATTCTAGACCGACAGGTTTGTCAGTTAAGATCGAAGAGTTTCCTTTCTGTTCATGTTCAGTGGAGAGGTCAGCCTGCCGAGGCAGCTACCTGGGAGTCCGAGCCCGATATGCGGAGCCGATATCCCCATCTTTTCTCCGACTCAGGTACTTTTCTTATGTCCGTTCGAGGACGAATGATTGTTTTAGAGGTGGAGAATGTGATGATCCAAAATGTCATCACTCATTTTGAAAGTAAATTTTGTGTTCCGAGGCCGTAAAAACCTCTTTTTGTCTCACCTCGATTTGCATTCCCGTTTCCGGAAAACTTTTATGTGAAAACTAAGTGAAATAAGGAAATTGGTTTTTAAAATTGAATAAAGTTGACTTTGGTCAACATTCTTGGTAAACGGACTTGGACCCATGATCCGACGGTCGTTGGGTCCATAGTAAAATATGGGACATGGGCGTATGGCCGGAATCGAATTCCGAGGTCCCAAGCCCGAGAAATGAGTTTGTAAAGAAAATAATTTTCTGGAAAATATAAAGGTTTTTAGAAGTGAATTGATGCATTATTTTGATGGAATCGGGTCTGTATCTTGGTTTTGAAGCCCGGTACAAGTTTGAAATAATAATTAAGACGAATCTGTAAAATTTGGTAAAGATCAGAATTTGTTTGGTATAAAATGGACCTATAGTTGAGAAAATAGTAATTTTGATGTTCTTGAGTGATTCATGAATTTGAGATTTAATTCATAGTTGTTGATGTTATTTTGATGATTTGATTTCACGAGCAAGTCCGTATGATATTTTTGGACTTGCATGCATGTTTGGTTTGGAGCCCCGAAGGCGCGGGTGAATTTTGGATAGGCCACAGAGTGAAATTGGACTTAGGAGCAAGTGTTGGTATCAAGTATTTTTTTCCCAGGCCTCTGATCTCGCAATTGCAAGAACAGGCTTCGCAATTGCGAAGTGGACAAGCTTTGTAAATGCGACCCAAGTGTCGAAAATGAGAACCAATCCTGGGCAGGCCCTTTTCGCAAATACGAACACTGGGTGGGAATTGCGAAGCCCGCCCAATGGCAAATATGATGTTTCCTTCGCAATTGCGAAGGTGACAGGATTTTCCCATGGTCGCCAATGCGACAGATTCTTCACATTTGCGAAGACAACAGGTCCTGAAGGGGTTCGCAATTGCGAACCCTGGTCGCAATTGCGACATCTGCGACCAGTTAATTTGGACTTAGGCACATTTTTATTCATTTTCCAAACTCTCTCAAACCCTAAGCTCTCTTTGGCGATTTTCTAAAGAAAAGTTCTTCTCTAAATCAATTGAAAGTCATTTCTAACTCATTTTCTTTAATCTATAACATCTTTTCACATAATTTCAATTCAAAATCAAGAGTTTTCATGGGGAAAATTTGGTTTTTTTGGTAGAACTTAGGATTTTCAAATTATAGGTATTTGGTCCTCGATTTGAGGTACGATTTCAAAAAAATTATATATTCAACTTCTTGGGTGAATGGGTAATCGGGTTTTAGTTCGAACCTCGGATTTTGACCATGTGGGCCCGGGGTCGATTTTTGACTTTCTAGGAAATTTTAAAAAAAAACTACTTTCATGCATTAGAATTTATTCATTTAGCATTTATTGCTATTGTCAGTAAATTGTGGCTAGATACAAGCAAATTGGTGGTGGAAACAAGAGGTAAAGCGATAGTTGAGGCTTGAACCGTGTTCGTGGCATTGAGGTAAGTGTTTGGTCTAACCTTAGCTTGAGGGATTAGGAGTCGTGTCTTATTTGTTATGTGTTAAGTGTTGAGTACGACGTATATGTGTGGTGACGAGTATCTATATGTCGGTGTCAAGCATGCCCGTGAGTCTTATACTATGATTAATGTGACTCCGTTTCATATTGTTCATGCTTTATATGATGATTTCTATTGTTGAACAAGGTTTGTGAAAGTAGTATTGGTAATTGAACATTGTAGATTGTTGGCTCAAGTTGAGAATTGAGTTGTGAAGTAATTCTGGAAAATAGAAGAGGTTTATGATATTGTCTCCCTTGCCGGGATGTTATTATTCGTGATATTGTTTCCCTTGCCAGGATATTGTTGTTATGCTATTGGTCCCTTGCTGGAATTTTACTGTAATATTATTGACTCCCTTGCCCATATTGCTTTGTGATTGTTGCTTGGGTGAGGAAGAGTGTAAAGCTCGAAGGGTGATGCCGTGGTTGATTTTGAGAGTGTTAATGCATGAAGGGTGATGTCGTGCCGATATTGTGAGGTAAAAGCACGAAGGGTGATGCCGTGCCGCACGATGTATAATTATGTGCCATGATATGAGTGATAATGCATGAAGGATAATTTGGTGCCATGATTATGTGAGGTAAAAGCATGAAGGTTGATGCCGCATCGATTATATTGATTCTTATGGTGAGGACGAGAGTAAAATCACGAAGGGTGATGCCGTGCACTTGTCTTTGATTTTCTTATTCTTGTTTATAGTTGAATTTTAGTATTCCTTTCACTTCTTTACTGAGATTTATTTGTACATGATGTTCCCCGCAGCACGTTTCCCCTTCTCATCTTTAACTGCTAGTTTCTGTCATTATTACTTGGTGTATATGATATAACTACACCGGTTTATTTGGTAATCTTGTCCTAGACTCGTCACTACTTCGCCGAGGTTAGGCTAGGCACTTACCAGCACATGGGGTCGGCTGTGCTGGTACTACACTCTGCACTGTGTGTATATCCCGGTGCTGCAGCTTTTGGACCACAGTGAGGTTACTGCCTGAGTCCATCAGGCGACCCGAGGTAGTCCTGCAGGCGCCCGCAGGCCTTGGCGTCTCCTTCTATCTTTCCATATTGTTTCTTTTATGTATTTCAGAGACATCTTTATATTTATCTTTCAGACCCCTATTTGTAGTATTCCTATATAGTCTGTAAGATTGTGACACCAGTTTTGGGCAGCTTTTGATTTATGAATTTGTATCGGTATTATTATAAATTGTTATATTTCATTCTTCCGCTTTATTATTTCCACTGTATATAAAATGTTAACTCACAATTGTTAAGGGATTAAAAATGAAAAGGGGTAAATAATTGTAATGATTGGCTTGCCTAGCTTTCACTACTAGGCGCCATCACTACTCCCGAGGATGTGAAATCCGGGTCGTGATAATAGTTTATTATCTTGGCTTAGTTATGCCACGATATAGCTTTTTAAAAATTTGGAATTCAGTTTGTTGTTGTGTTTTCCTGATATTTTTTTTTCTTCACCAATTTTTGGACTTTAGGAAAAAGGAATTTCTTTTTGATTAGTAGAAATTCTTTTTTTTCTTGGGTAACATTTTTTTACGCTAAGCTCCTACCAAGAACAACATTGGTGTTTCCTTATTACTTATGACTCAAATCACCAACCTTGTAATTCGTGGGACTCTACCACTAAAGAAACCTTCCCTAGGAAGTTGAATATTTTTCCTCCCCTTGTTCTTAAAAGTTTTCCTTTCGTCAAATGATGTAAGACATTTTTATTATTCTTTTTGCCCCTAAAGAAATGCAGATCAGATAAGAAGCCAAGCAGTTTAGCGGATTTAAAAAGCCAAGAGCTGCTAAAATAGGTACTATTCATTAGATGCTTCTTAACTGAGATTGAATATCTATTTGACTCATGATTCTTTGTGTGTTATAGGTTCCATCCTATGGAAATGTTTTGAATAGCTTTTATATATGTATTATGTGATAAAAGGATGTTATCAGTTTGGTAACCGGATTATTCTCCCTGTAGGTAAAGAATTTTCTATAGGAAAATATTTCTAGGGTAGTTGAAGCTATTCAAATCACCAAGTTGAGGTACAAATATTATTAGTTACCACCATCATGCTCAACATACGAATAACCAGCTAATTTGTAACTCTTGTTCTGTTGGATATTGCTCAAACTCTTTGAAATTGATTGAGGGCAATGCTGGATATCTTGATTATTGCCTAGTATAATTAGATTTGTTATAGCATGAAGTGTCAAACGTTATCTTACCATGGTGTTTGTTTTGCATTTAAATTTGTGTTAGCCAAATTAGGTTTCTTTGTTTCTTTTAAGATGTGCTTGTTTGCTATTGTTGTGCTAACTTTTTCTAAATGCTTCTAGTAGTCACTAATTTCATGTTTAAATTTGAGCATTGCTGATCTATAATTGTAGTGTGATGAAAATTGAGTTGTCCGGTACACCTATGGTTCTATATGTGTGTCATTGAAAAAGAGAATTTAAAAGATGAAGCTTCTAGAGCAATTTCTAGACTAACTTGAGGAATCACATCATTTTTGGCCTGAGTGTACAAAGTGAGGATTAGTAAACTTTGTCAAATGATAATTCTCTTTTATTCTCTTAATTGATCTGGATATGATGAATAAAAAGTTTAGCAATTGTGAATTTTGTTAAATGAGCATTCCCTTTATATTAGATTTCATCTTTTGACACACTTATTTTATTATTTCAGGTCGTATTATGCTTGAAAATGTAGAATGTGGAAGATTTTAATACAATGGATGATTGTGTCATTTGCCATCATTTCATGATATCACGCACCAGTAATATGATGAATAAACTTACGAAATTATTATAAAAAAATGATACAATATATAAAAAGGTAAGGTAAGTGATAAAATAAAATTATTTAATAATAATGAAGGGTGAGATTGAGAAAAAAAGACAAGGTAACGACGCGACCGCACCAATCGATCGTTACATAAAGTGCCACATTTTGTCGTTATGTAATGGAGGATTTAACGATACGATACAATAAAATTTAAATAACAATCAAAACAAACATCGTATTTAACGTAACATTACAATACAATACAATGTGTAACAACCATCCAAACAAGCTGTAAATGGATTTAGGGGCTATTATAATTGCCACTAAACAATTGCCGTTAAATTTTGTGACTTTTAGTGGCAATAAAATCTATCTTTACCAGCACTTTTGTGAATAGTCGCTAAAAGATCCCACGTACAACGGCCAAAGATTAATGGCCGGTAAATGATTTAGCGGCAATTTCTATCGCTACTAAACGCCATTTTTATTGCCGCTAAAGATCCTTTTTGTTGTAGTAAGTGTGAGTGTATATGATGATTAAGAGGTTTTGAGTCAGGCATCGTGAGCATGCTGAGAGTACAATTGAGGGGTAATTGTGCCAAATACTATGTATGTGCTGAGACTTATGTTTACTTAATGATTACAGTGTAATATTGTTAATTTTGACATGAATATTTGTCATGTAGGCATAGAGTTATATTTTCTCATGCTATTTGATATCTGATGCATTTAAAGTTGATGTCTTGACTGCTACATTTGGAAAGCATGCTTATTTTCCTCTTAATGTGATAGAGTTGAACTTGATATTATTAAGTTGCTCTTCCTTTGTTATTACTATGTTGTATTGTTGTTGGAGATGAGTATTGGACCTTGCCAAGATCGTCACTATTTCAGCTCGAGGTTAGGCTTGCTACTTATTGAGTATATGAGATCGGTGATACTCATACTACACTCTACACTTTATGTGCAGATCTAGATATTGTTGATCGTGCTAGCTGCTAGTGAGCCGGATCCAGACTATTTGGAAATTTCGAGGTAACACTATTGTTCCATTAGCAGACCTTGAAGTTCTTTTTCTTATTTCATGTTCTTACTATTTATTCTTTTGGAGAATATTATATCTTACTCAGACCTTATATTTACTTATTCTATAGAGCTCATGTACTCAATGACACCAGATTTTAGGATGGTTTTCAGTTGTATCATGATTTGACTTCAGTTATATTATATTGTTGCGCATTTAAAATTATTTAATATTGTTATTTAAGTTTATTTATGCACATTGGTTGTTGGCTTGCCTAGCAAGCGGTACTAGGTGTCATCACAACTTTGTTGAAATTTTGGATCATGACAAACATCTCCCAAAAATGTGTTATGTAGCTCTTTAAATGATAAAATAAAGTCTAGGTCCGAAATGGGCTACAAATAAGAAAGCTAAAATTTTCAGTAATCTGCCCAAGCACTAGCGCTACAGTTAGCGTGTCACCTCCTCCTTGGTATCCCCCTCAGCGTCTGCAACCAAGAGTGGTCACTTCGCATCCATGTCACGCCCCAACCACGGGGAGCGTGACCGGCACTCAACCGAGATGCCCTGGTCAAGCAAGCCTACTAGATGCTATATACCCGACCTTACCCACAATTAAGTGAAGAAGTATTCCATTAATTAAACAATGAGAAGATTACATGAACAACACCAATTTTATTTCCATTAGAACTTCATCAAGAGTTCCCAAAATATTACATTACACATTCATAGTTTAGGAGAGGAAACGTGTGATACAAATATAACACCTTTTAGCTTAACTTTCCCAAAATAAGATACAACCCACACTATGTCTGCGGAGCCTCTAATGAATACAAAGAGTAGGATGATGGTGCCGACAACAAGGCTCCGTCGATACCTCCAAAACACTATACATAGAGGGCAAGAGATACAAGACCCAAAATGAAGTGGGGCTCACCAAATCAGCTTAGAAGAGGGTGTGTTGCCATCACCGATCGGCGCCGCCTGCTGTGAAACCACCTACATCCATTAAAAATGCAGCGCCCCCGACAAAAAGGGCGTTAGTACATATGAAATAGTACTAGTATGTAAGACTAGCACCCTCTCAATAGAACGAGTAACAATACAATGAGAACGAAACGTTGAATCGATAAGAACCTCAAACAATATTAAAGTGTCAAGTTAAGAAAAAGGTAAGTTTCAAGTAAATTTCAGTATTTTTAAGTTGGGAGATCTTTAGTACCGATACACCTTCGTATTTTTAGAATGGAGTCCGATATCAGACCGATCAGATGTAACGACCTGGACGGTTGTTTTGAGTGTATTAGCCTCGATCCCCTATTTACTACTTTCCCTGTATCCTTTTCTGCTTATGTGGCTTGCCGGGAGGTTCTATATTTGGTTTCAGAGTATTTTGGGACACTTAGTCCCTAAAACTGAAGCTTAAGTTTTAAGATTTTGACTGTCATCGGAATTGTATAAAGGCGACTTTAGAATGGAGTTTTGTCAGTTCTATTAGCTCCATTGGACGATTTTGGACTTAGGGGCGTATCCGGATTGTGTTTTGGAGGTCTCTAGCTGAATTAGGCTTGAAATGATGAAAGCCGAATTTTTGGGAAGTTTAATCGGAAGTGGACTTTTTGATATCGGGGTCTGATTTTGATTACGGAAGGTAGAATAGGTCTGTAATGTCGAATATGACTTGTATGAAAAATTTGAGGTCAATCGAACGTAGTTTGATAGGTTTCGGCATCGGTTGTAGAAGTTTGAAGTTTCAAAGTTCATTAAGTTTGGATTAGAGGGTGATTCGTATTTTTGTTGTTGTTTGATGTGTTTTGAGGGATCGACTAAGTTCATATGGTATTTTAGGACTAGTAGCTATTTTTAATTATGGTCCCGAGGGCCTCGGGTTGATTTCGAGTGGTTAACGAATCATTTTGGACTTAGGAAAGATTGCAGATTTTCTCGTGTTCTCCAGTTCTTGTTTCCTTCTTCGCATTCGCGAGGGGAGCCCCACATTCGCGAAGAGGAACTGGAGGCAGGTGGGATTTTATGCTTCGTATTTACAATGGAGGTCCCGCATTCGTGAAGCACTGAGGTAGTTGGTCTACACGTTCGTGATAGAGGTCCCGCGTTCGCGTAGAGGAATTGGCCAACTGGGTCCCCAGGCCCTTTAGCCTATGCGTTCGCGATGTTGGTCGCGCGTTCGCGTAAAGTCGAGTTGACTGACCTTTGCATTCATGGTAAGTACATCGCGTTCGTGATGAAGGATTTATGGGCTAGAGTCATTTGCTCTTCGCGAACGTGAGGGTTTTTCCACATTCGCAAAGAAGGAATGCCTGAGCAGTATTAAACATTTCTAAATCGAGGGTTTAGCCATTTTTATCAAAACTTGAGATAGAGAGCTCGAATTTGGATGAGATTTTGAGAGATTTTAGAGACGTTGATTGGGTAATGATTTTACACTTGTTTTTGGTTATATCCCACTAATCTATCATTAATTCCATCCTTTAATTTCGGATTTAGGTTAAAAATTTAGGGAGAATTAGAGAAGTTCTTTAATTAAGTTTTGAGTTTTGATTTGGATTTTGACATCGGATTTGGATAATTTTGGTACGAGTGAACTCATGAGTGAATGGGTATTCATATTTTGTGACTTTTACCCGATTCCGAGATGTGGGCCCGGGTTGACTTTTTGGGCGATTTTCCAATTTCTTGCTTAAGCTTTGATATCCTTAATTATATTAGTTTCTTATAGTTATATTTATGGTATGTAATTGTTTTTGGATAGATTTAGGCCATTCAGAGTCTGATAATCGTGGAAAAGACATTGTTACTGATTAATTGGGCTTGGTTCGAGGTAAGTGACTTTCCTAACCTTGTATGGGGGAACTCCCCTTAGGATTTGGTACTGTTATGACATATGAGCACCATGTACATGAGGTGACGAGTGCGTCCACAGGCTATTTGCTGTAAAATCCAATTTTTACTGAATAAACACATGTTTCATTTTAACTGAGTTATACTAGCATGTGTAATTATCATGTTTAGCCTAGTATCGTATGTCTACGTGTTTTGAGCTGTGTATTTGCTTTGGGACTACGGGACGGTATCCAGGGAGATCCCCCTAAATATTTACTTTGGGACTACGGGACGGTATCCCGGGAGATCGCCCTGCATATTTACTTTGGGACTATAGGACGATATCCCGTGAGATCCCCCAACATATTTACTTTGGGACTACGGGCTGATATACCGGAAGATCCCCCTGCATATTTACTTTTGCGACTAAGAGACGGTATCTTGGGAGATCCCCTACTGTATTATTCATGTGCACTGTACTGTTATTCTTCTGTGATTTCCTTTTTGTTAAATTCCCGTCTCTTATTACACTGCGATATTTATACTCTGCCTTATTTATTATATATATACCAGTAGGGCCCTAACCTAAACTCGTCATTACTCAACCGAGGTTAGGCTTGGCACTTACTGGGTACGGTGGTGATGTACTCATACTACTCTTCTACACATGTTTCCTATGTAGATCTAGGTACCTCCTACTAGCCTCGTTATTAGTTGCATACTTGTTGCTGCTCCAGAGAGTTCAAGGTACATCTGCCCGCGTCCGCAGACCTTAGAGTCCCCCTCTATCCTTTTTGTGTTGTTCCTCCTTTACTTCTTCCAGTTACTGATGTATAGAAATATTTAGACAAATTCTTAGAAGCTTGTGGCATATGATGTTTCGGGCTCATGACAAGTTGGTATCAGAGCTCTATGTTCATAGGTGTTGTGAGTCATAAGTAGGTTTAGTAGAGTATCGCGGATCGATACGGAGACGTCTGTACTTATCTTTGGGAGGCTATGGACTTGTTAGGATAATTTCTTTTCTTTGATTTCCTTGCCGTGCAAAATTGTTGACTTCAAAATTCTAAACTTCTGTCTTCTATTATCTTATAGATGGTGAGGACACGTACAGCTGGATAAGATGACTATGCACCCGCACCCCCTACTAGACCCACCAGAGGCCGGGGCCGGGGTAGAGGCTGAGAACGTTGACGTGGTGCAGCCAAAACATCCATACGAGCTACTATAGAGGAGCCACCAGTAGCTCCAATCGAAGCCCAGGCACCTGAGATGCCTGTTACTGCACCAGCTCTTCAGGAGACCCTTGCACAGTTCCTAAGCATATTCAGTACTCTAGCTCAGGTAGGGTTGATTCCTCTTGCTCCTGCCACATCTCAGGCAGGGGTAAGAGGACAGACTCCCGCCACCCGTACCCTAGAGCAGCAGGTTCAGGTCGATTAGATTCCAGAGGTTATACCCGTGCCGCTAGTAGGCCTAGTTCAGCTCGAGGGTAGAGAATCAGCTTCTGAGGAGGAGCAGCATAGGCTCGAGAGGTACAAGAAGTACCACCCTCCTACTTTCAGTAGTTTGGTGGCAGAGGATGCCTGTGGTTTTCTTGAGGAGTGCCACCGTATCCTTCATACTATAGGCGTAGCAGAGTCGAGTGGGGTTTCTTTCACTGCGTTCTAGCTTAGAGGAGAAACCTATCAGTAGTGGCGTGCTTATGAGTTGGACAGTCTGGCTGAGGAAGCATCACTTACTTGTGCTCAGTTATCGTATATGTTTTTGAGGGAGTATGTTCCCCAGAGCCTCAGAGATACATGGCACGCCGAGTTTGATCAGTTGCGCCAGGGTGCTATGATTGTGTCTAGAGTATGCAGTTCGTTCCAATGATTTGACTAGATATGCACCTTGGTTGCTACAATTCGAGAGAGGGTACTTCGGTTTATCGAGGGGCTCCATCCCAGCATCACGATTAGCATGGCCCGGGAGTTGGACATGGATATTTCATACTAGCAGGTTGTGAGTATTGCTAGGAGAGTGGAGGGCATGCTTGCTCGGAAGAGAGAGGTGAGGGAGGCCAAAAGGTCTCGAGAGTCTGGCACTTATACTCATACTCGTGCCCTAACTGTAGTTCGATATGGTAGGGGTTATGTGAGTCGCCATGTTCATTCAGCACTTCCAACCGCCAGTGGTATTCTATCTACTCCTTGGCCTCAAGAGCCTTATTATGCATTACCAGTATCTAGTGTACCTCCTACACGGAGTGCTTTCAGCGGTCAATCTAGCAGACTTGGCTCGAGCCATCCACAGCATCCACGCCCTACGAAAGATTGTTTTGAGTGTGGCGACACTTGCCATATGGTGAGGGATTGCTCCATACTTAGGAGGGGTGCATCTCCACAAACTTCTCAAGCACCGCGTGCTCCACCAGGTCCTCGGTCTATGATTACAGCACCAGTTGCCACTCCACCTACTCAGCCAGCTTAAGGTGGAGGTCGGGGAGGTAGAGGTTGCCCTATAGAGGGAGGTCGGGCTAGATATTATGCTCTTCCTGCTCATACAAAGGCAGTTGCTTCCGATTTTATCATTACAGGTATTGTTTCGGTCTGTCATAGAGATGCGTCAGTTTTATTTGATCTAGGCTCTACTTATTCCTATGTGTCATCTTATTTTGCTCTATATTTGGGCGTATCTCGTGATTCTATGAGTTCTCATGTTTCTGTGTTTAAACCTGTGAGAGATTTTATTGTTGTTGGCCATGTGTATCGGTCGTGTTTGGTTGTTCTTAGTAGTTTTGAGACCAGAGCCAATTTATTATTTCTCAGTATGGTAGATTTTGATATTATCTTGGGCATGGACTCTGTTACACCCCATAATTTCGTATGTGAGAGTACGTCGTAAGTCAATTGATGTAATCTCTAAAATGAGATCATATTTGAAAGTATATAAAGTAAGTTAATCATGTTAACTTGAAGGTTACAAATACTTAAGATCATGGACTGCAAGTACTAAGAGGGTTGGAAGGCATAGAAGCTAAACCAATTGAAGAAAATAAGTTCGTCGGAAGTCAACAAGTTGGGAATGTTATAACATGTACTTTCGGGGTGAGACTAGGGTGCTCAAAATTATAAAGAGGTTATGTTATGAGTTATTTTTGTCTTTTGATAGTCGTGTGTTATGTTTTGAAGTCAAGTGAGTTGTGGAACAAAAGTTGGCAAAGATCATCACAAGTTATATTAATAAATATGTTGCAATTTAGGTCAAATGTAGCTAAGATTTTCTCCCAATATACTTGGAATTAGGAGATAATATACCTACTATATTGAAGATTACATGTCTATTTCTAACTCATTAAACCATTCATCGATACAACACAGGAGTAGAGAGATATTTGCAGTTTCGCAAGACTACATAGGTGACAAGTAGGTGTGTCACTAAAGCTTTTTGAGCAAAACATTTTGTGTGTTATATGAAATCTTTTTGGGACAGTTATATACCAAATTGAAGGTCTTGTAATGTAGTTTCTAATGCTCTTAATCATTCATTCATACGACATTCGGATAAAAAGATATAAGCATTTGAAGTAGAGCCAATAATAGGGTGCCAAGCTAACACCTCTTTGACTTTTCAAAAATGGATATATATATATTCCTTAAGTCTTATTTTTCTTCATTTTTCCAGGCCTTATGTCGTCCCTTTCTTCACTTTTCCACATACCACGACCAGAATAAGACCCCTAAACTTATCCTCAAGCTCTCCACAAGGGTTTCCAAGAATATAAACATCTCAGGTACGAAATTAAGAAGCGATAACACTAGAACGATCCCTATGACGTAAGTATCACTATATCGCCTCTTTTTTTCTTTGTAGTTTGAGTTTTGGAAGGTACTTCATAGTTAAGAAAACTTCAACTTTCTGTATTTAAGCTTTAAATATCAAGGAAGGTTGATAAATTCGTTTTCTGATAGTTAGAACTCACGGGAAGGTGATCGAAAACCGTAAGTCCGAGTTATTCAACTTGTATTTGACTGTTTTGTGGGTTGTCTCGTGTTGCTTTTAGGTTGCCTATTTTGCTACTATTTTTATGGAGTTTGGGAGGATAAAGGGTTTGGAGAAATACCACATAATGTCAGTGTGGTTGGATGGTCTTTCGTCGTTACATTTTTTAGGTTGTTTGACATTACTTTGATTGTCGTTTTATGTATGAAGTGATTAGGGTGTGTGGGATGTTTTGTGGTATATTGTGATGGAGATAAGTTTAAAACATGATGAATACATGTTGTTATTGTTGTGTTCCTATTGTTGTTGGCATATGATATTGGAGGAGGGCCTTGTTACTGGGGAGATGCTGCCCAAATTTACGTAAACGACCTACTAATTTAAGTTGCGGACTTAGCATTTACTTAGCACTGATTTTGAATCTCCTTATGCTGTGGTACATTGAGTTGAGTTGTTTGAAGAATTTATTGAAAGGTATTAAGGACTCAACGGAGTTAAGGTATGCTAAGGATAAACCTTTCTTCATTTTGGCATGATCCAATAACTACATGTGCTTGATAACGAGACATAAAGAGAAGCTCATATTCCTGAATTTGTGTACATTTTCCTAGTCTTATAAGTTACAACATTCTCCCTTATCGGGACTTCATATTCAGTTTAGTTTTGTCTTCTGTCATCCAAGAGAGAGAGTCTATATATAGTCTATATATATACAGTATTACAGTATTTTCACCACCATCAAGCTATAATCGATGGGCAGGCCCCTATTGGGCAACCTCTAATCATATGGTGAGTTATATATCGAGCCTACTATGGTGGAGCGCTTATGAGCGAGCCCGGAATGGTTGAGATGCAGAGCCTATTATGGCTGAGCGCCTATGAGCGAGCCTACTATCACACCTCCTTTTTACCTACACCCTGTAAAGGGTATAAATACAAGGGAGTTTTTCCAATTAAAGGACAATCACAACGGGATTTATTAAGAAAAATCAGAGTCGCCACTTGGAAGATTTATGGTGTCCCAAGTCACCGGTTGAATCCCGAATCGAGGAAAATATGACTCTGTAATGCAATTCGCAAACTAGAAATCCGAATAAGGAATTCTGTTAACCCAAGAGAAGGTGTTAGGCATTCCCGAGTTCCGTGGTTCTAGAACGGTCGCTTTGATCATACTTGGCTTATTAAAATTATTTAATTACTAATTTTAGATCCTATGTGCATTTGTCTATTAACCGCTTTTAAATCACTTGATTATTCGTAAAGGATTGAGTTACGCGTACGTATACTCTTTTCCTTTGACGAGTCAAAAGTTATGTCATGCGAACGTGTCCATAATTAATAATGCCTTGTTTATTTATTTAAGATAAATTTGTTAAGGTTGCGCGGATGCATCCCTCGTGTTATTTTTAAGATCGTAATCATGTCACGCGAACGTGTCCACAACCACGATAATCTATTAAACGTGCCTAAAGCAAACTATGATAATTGGTTATTTGTTGTATCTAAATCATAAGAAATTAGAAGAGGTCCATGGAAAATTCGCTAAATGGCACGCCTCAAACTTAATTGCCTAAAATTCTTATTTTTAGAAAATGACCCAAATCATACTCGAAGAAGCTGTTAAGCTTGGGCCCAAGACTGAGCCCAATTTCTAAACCCCAACAAGTCTGAGTGGAGAACTCAGCATCGAGTCCTTGCAGGCCAAAACCCATCGATATTCAACAACATGTTTGATCTAGTTTTTCTTAGCAAGCAATGACAATGGAATTCTCATCAACGGACAACATATTCGATTTAGTTTTAAACTTGTATCAATATGAGTAATGCATTTTGACCTTATCCTACTATAGAAAATTTTTACAAATCTAAACAAATCAAAAATTCATTCTCAACCCAATGCATGCACCTAATTACCTTGAGTACCCAGAGACTTATGCCAATCAGACCAGTAATCATAAAGTTTTATTCCCACAAAGCAGACAGTCACCCCCTTTAATCGAATGCACTCTGATTTCAGACAAAAATAAATGATAAACTAAAACTCAACAGAGTCTAATCACATGCTGGAACATATGCATAACAAATAGTGAATAACTTAAATCACAATCCCTGTATACAAGATCCAAATGTCCTGAACTACTTACATGCAATCAAACCATCAGACCATGTGCTTTACCACAAACGAAAGGCAACATGAGTTTTCTAAGGAATAACATACTACTTTTATATTAAAATGGACAGATCAGACTAAATGCCATTACAATATACCACTAAACTCCAGAAATTGCAAGTAAACAGCTAATATTGATGATTAAAAAGAAAACAGTATTCATTCATGAGGATCTTCATGTAATTATAGCTCTCATACTTGCATTTCATCTCCTATAGAATCAGGGAATACTTGGAATTAAATGAAATAAGAAAAAGGGAGAATCAGCAGTAGACAACAAGGATCAGCAGCAGGTTCCAGTAACAGAAACAAACCAACAAAGCATGTTCGAAACCCAAAAATGAAGTACTGCAGCCTAGAAACCAGTCTCAAACACCCAATTAAATTAGCTGACCTCAGAACCAACCTTAATGACTAAGTTTCAAACCATTTCTAAGCTCAAACAATCAGGAAAATCGATTCAGGAAGATGATGATTTCAGATTATGAAGCTCAAACCCAATAAAACAGTATTTTCTGCAGAAGTTTTAGCTG
This sequence comes from Nicotiana tabacum, assembly GCF_000715075.1. Taxonomy (NCBI): domain Eukaryota; kingdom Viridiplantae; phylum Streptophyta; class Magnoliopsida; order Solanales; family Solanaceae; genus Nicotiana; species Nicotiana tabacum. Next base: position 106,170,123 of record NC_134101.1, read on the forward strand.
TTTTTGTTTTCCAGAATTTTTATTCTCTTTCAAGTCTCTTGGGTCTGTATTTTAGCTCCTGAATCCCTGCCTTGAAAGGCAAGATAGAGATGCCTTTATAGGCAAGGCATTAGGGCAAGCCTCAAGAGTTTATTTTTTGCCCTTTAGTCCCTTTTTAATTTTCATTTTAGCTTAACACTCCCAGTTCAAATTCAGATTTTGCCAAGTAGTCCCCCCCCCCAACTTCCTAGAAGCTTCCCAGACAGTTACAAGTATATTCCCTTACTAAGACTACCCAAATTAATCCCCGTACCCCTGCTATTTACCTTAAACCCCAAATGAAACATGGGTCAAATTAACCCACGGCTAAATGAAGTGAACGGACTACCCTTCCTTTATAGATGGGTCAGACCCAAAGCCCAAATAGCTAAATAAACCCAACTAAATTGGGAACAACAAAAATAATCACACAAACGACTTCTTAAAACTAAACTGGTTGATTGATTAACCCGTACAAACCAACAAGAAATTAACTAACCCAATAAATAGACCAGAATAAACTAATTAAACTAGACTAATGAGGCTAACATAAACGGGAGAAAATCAGAGGCTTGACTATAACCCAACAAATTAAGAACACACATATTTTTAAAGGGACTTGAAAGAAAAATAGAGGGAACAGAAGACAACTCAAAACATCGGAAGATAAGTCAAACCTTTAAATAGAGGAAAGGAGAAGAAAAGAAGAGGGACGGAAAGGTGAAATAAAACATAATAGGTCATGCTGAGGGATACAAACTCACCAATCGGACTCGAAATTGGGCAGGCACAAAGAACTAGGCCAAACTTATGTCGATCCTTTGTTCTTTGTCAAGAACAACTGAGTGACATCTATTTTGCCTAGTCCGAACCTCAAAGCTTGATAGAACAGCACCTCCCGAACATGCATGCTACCAAGATTGACAAAAAGCTGATTTTGAACTTTTGGGGTTGACCTCAGATTTAAGATTCGCGGAGCTCCGGGCATATTTGAAGGAAATTTGTCCGGGATTTAGAAAGAGGGGCATGAGGGGGTCATGGGGTGTTGTTTTGGTGGCGTTTAGAGGTGGCGCCGCCACCGGACGGTGGTGGATTTAGGGGCGGCTCAACTAGGGTTAGGTCTGGGCCTTCTGATAGACGGGGGTGTTTGGGACGATGAAATGAGGGGGGTGGGGGTAGGGCGTTAGGACATATATATATTAAATGACCCAGGCTTCTCGTCCGTTCAATTAAGAGACCTCGACGGTCCTGATTTGACGCCCATGAAACGACGTCGTTTCACTTAGTTGGGGGGATGGACCGGGTATAGGCAGGTTTGGGCCGGGTATTGGGGCGATTCATTTGGGCTGGGGACAAATAAATGGGTTTTAGCCCAAATTTTCCTTTCATTATTTCCTTTTTTCCAATTCATTTTTCTTTTTTAACAATTTTTTTTCTTTTCCAAAATTAAAATTAAAACTTAAATTGAATCCTAAACCAAATTATCCTACCACATTAAATTAATTAACCCTAATAATTGTTACTACCAATAATTAAAAATCAAATTAAAGTAAAAAAAACTACCAAAATTCAACATTAAAATTAAAAGTGCAAAAAACTTTTTGTGATTTTTCCCATTTTTTATAAAATAATTAATTTGTCTATTAATCCTGAAATGTAAAATTAAATCCTAAATGCAAATGCAACATATTTTTTGTATTTTCTCATCAATTAAAATGCACAAACAAAATGCAAACAATTAACAGCAAATGCCACAAAATCCGACAAAATTGCAAACACTGACAAAAATTATTTTGTTTTGAATCTGTTGGAGTAATACATATAGGGCAAAAATCACGTGCTCACAGCTGCCCCTCTTTGCCCGGAAACACGAAGAGTTTTCGTGCAAATATAAGTGAGCGGATACGAGCGATTTTTGCCCGCTTGAATACTCCGTGGGAAGCATTTTTGGAAAGATTTGACCGCACCCTGCTTCCGAGGTTGCCTACATATCCTTGGCTAAAAAGGAATCAGGTCAGTGTAGTTCGGGAAATTTTGGTAGCTGGGACTACCACGAAGCTGTGATTTTACTGTTGTTGTTGCTGCTACTACTGCTTGCTGAACCTCCTTATTACACCATGTCAAAATAAAACAAGAAGCTATACTAGACTATGATCTATGGATTACAAAAAGTCCTATCTATATCTTTAAACTTGATCTTGTGCTTCTTGTTGCCTTGTTGTTCTCCATTCTTTCGGAGATGTCCATTTGTTGCCACCTTGAATTGTAAACTGAGATGTTTTCCCTTTCTTCAGGTGGGCGCCTGACTGCTGCACTTGATATGTATTCCTTGCTCTTCAGGCGGGCTCCTGACTTCAACATAAACAAAGCGAAGAATCTGAAAGCTAAACTTAAATGTTACTCCCTTGTTCTCCAGGCGGGTTCCTGACTGCTACATTTGAAAGTATTCCCTGCTCTTCAGGCGGGCTCCTGACTTTAATTTGAAATGTATCCCTGCTCTCCAGGCGGGCTCCTGACTTCAAAATAAACAAAACAAAGAGTTTGAAAGCTAAACTTAAATGATACTCCCTTGTTCTCCAGGCGGGCTCCTGACTACTGAGCTTGAAAGTATTCCCTGCTCTCCAGGCGGGCTCCTAACTTCAACTTGAAATATATTCCCTGCTCTCCAAGCAGACTCCTAACTTCAAAAAAATAGACAAAAACAAATAAAATTTTGTGCCCCAGTTTGGTGGCTGGGGACAGATGTGATTGTAAAACTAAATCATATTACCAAGTATTACTAAGGATTTGAAAGCTAGGTCCCATTATTTAGGGGGGTCCTGACAACTCTTAACTAAACGACAATTTAAAATCTAAGGTATATCTTCTACAAGTGTGACTTCTGCTAAATCTTGCTATCTAAGAGGATCTTTAAACTACTTCCCATTATCCAGGAGGGTCCTGAAACTCAAAGGTCAAATTTTATCTTAAAGGTGACAACTTTCATGTCTGAATTATACTACCTTACAACAGAGTTTATGCTAAATGTTGGTATCTAATCGAAATCTTAAGCTAAGTCCCATTATTCAGGAGGGTCCTGAAAACTCCTAATTGAATCCTATCTCGAACATGCAAACTTCTAAGCCAACTTATATTCCTTTGGGATGCGTTTATGCTAGATTATGTTATTTCTGCTCTTTAAACTAGGTCCCATTTTCCAGGAGGGTCCTGAAAATCAAAACAAACCTGTTTGGTGACTGCCTTTCTCCACGGAGAGTTTCTCCAAATCCAACGAATTTTCTGCCCCTATTTCAATCAAAGAAAATTTTGTCAGTTTAAAGTGGTGGTTAGCTGATGGAATTCTTGCTGAAGATCTATCTGCTGCAATGTTTGTTCTGACTGGCTTCTCCGAACTGGCCCTGAACCGCTTTGACTTTCTGACTGACTTTCAAACCCCATGAATTTTGACGAGCCGAGTGTTCTATACCCCCGCTGTTGTCTTACCTCTGACCCCTTTATCTGAACTTTTGCATCTCCCATGACATTACCAAACCATTCCACCGATGAAGCTTCCGGTGATTCCTTGTATTCCCCTCTTTCGTCGTGTTTTCCTTAGTATGCTTTGACCACTCCGTGCTTTGCAATTTTGGAAGTTGGTAGTGAGCTTTGAAATCCTTTTCACTCGATTTGAACAAGACTGATATTGAAACATCTTTAGATAAATACCCAAAAGAAAATGAAATGCAATAACTTTGCGGGTTAAGGATAAGAAGAATCCAAAACCAGATGACTGCTACCAAAGGAGAAAGAAAAGAAACTTATCTGGGTGGAACAGCTGGTACCAATGATCATGACATGCATTTTGGATTAGTCGGCCCAATCTGTCCAACCAATCAACTTTCAGTTGCTGTACTTTGTTTCCCCAAAATTTTCATGACTTGATTACTTTACCCAAACCTCGGCCTTGTTCATCCTGCGGTGCCTTGAAAGGTTTTCACCAGCAGACCTCTTTCATTCGTTCATCTCTCGACTCACTTTCTCCTTACGGTGCCCGTGAGGGTTTTCACTGATAAGACTCTCTCATTTTGATTTTTCTCAACTCCCGTCGCCTTACGGTGCCTGTGAAGGTTTTCACCAATAAGACTCTCTCATTTTTATTTTTTCTGCTTGAACCAGAGTGTTGCCCCTGACATGAATTACCTTTGCATACTCGACTTGGCATTTCTCAAAGATTGATCAGAAGGTCTTTCTTTGGACCGTAATGTGGGCTTTTGGACAGGGTTAAAAACAAAAGGGTATAAAATGCTCAAAACAATTCAAATGGGTTAGACTTACAACTTTCGGAATCAGGTTTCTCACAACATCCACAACTTCTGCCCCAGTTCCTTGCTTGGGGACTTTTGGACTTTTATTTTGATGAGACCGCACCGTGAGGCTGCCTACGTATCCTTAAAAGGAATCAGGTCGAACGTAGTTCATGTCATAGAAATTATTTTGTTGTTGCGATTTTTCTTTTCTCTCTTTCTTTTCTTTCTCTCTTTTTTCTTCTGTTATTCTTCTTTTCTCTCTTTTCTGTCTTTTTTATTTTTCTCTCTTTTTTCTCTTTTTGCTTTTCTCTTTTCTTTTCTTTTCTTTCTCTTTCTTCTCTCTTTTCATTTTTCTTCTCCTTTTCCTTTCTTGTTCATTCTTTCTTTTTCTTTTTACTTACTTATCCTCCGCACTTGCATTTCTGAATTGTGACGTTGATCCCAAAAGAGGGGTATGAAAGAAAATAAATAAGTCTCAAAAGGGGTGACAAGGGATAAAGTGTTGAGATAGCAGAACAAAACGCATTCGTCATTTCAATCTTCAAAATATGCCAAATACAAGCAAGTACAATCAAAGAAAGAAATCATACATAGTATCTCTTGACTGCATCGGAATTGATAGCCATTTCTACACATTTCCCTTTTACATCTGTCAAATATAATGCGCCATTGGACAACATTCTAGTTACAACAAATGGCCCCTGCCAGTTTGGGGCGAACTTTCCTTTTGCTTCAGCCTGATGAGGCAAGATACGTCTCAACACTAGTTGACCCACTTCGAACTTCCGTGGACGTACCTTCTTGTTATATGCTCTTGCCATTCTCTGTTGGTACAATTGGCCATGACATACTGCCGCTAATCTCTTTTCATCAATCAGACTTAACTGCTTTAAGCGGGTTTTGACCCATTCAACGTCATCAATTTCTGCCTCAGCAACAATCCAAAGGGATGGGATTTCAATTTCTGCGGGTATGACTGCCTCCGTGCCATACACCAACAAATAAGGAGTAGACCCTACTGAAGTGCGAACAGTAGTGCGATATCCCAACAATGCAAATGGCAGCTTTTCATGCCACTATCTAGAACCTTCCACCATTTTTCGAAGTATCTTCTTATATTCTTGTAGGCTGCCTCGACTGCTCCATTTGCCTTAGGGCGATATGGGGTGGAATTGCGATGTATAATCTTAAACTGCTGACATGTCTCTATCATCAGATGACTGTTGAGATTAGCGCCATTGTCCGTGATGATTACCTTCAGAATCCCAAACCGACAGATGATATTTGAATGCACAAAGTCAACCACTGCTTTCTTGGTCACAGATTTTAACTTTTTCGCTTCGACCCACTTAGTGAAATAATCAATGGCTACCAGGATAAACTTGTGTCTGTTCGATGCTGCCGGCTCGATTGGCCAAATGACATCCATGCCCCAAGCAACAAAAGGCCATGGTGCAACCATTGTATGTAATTCAGATGGTGGAGAATGAATCAAATCTCCATGCACTTGGCACTGATGGCATTTACGCACAAAACTGATGCAATCCCGCTCCATAGTGAGCCAGTAGTAACCTGCTCGGAGAATCTTCTTTGCTAGAACGTACCCACTCATATGTGGTCCACAAACTCCGGAGTGTACCTCAGTCATGATGACTGTGGCTTGTCTGGCATCTATGCATCTTCGCAATCCAAGATCTGGAGTTCTTTTGTATAATACCCCTCCACTAAAGAAAAATCCACTTGCCAATCGTCGAATTGTTCTTTTCTGATCACCAGTGGCCTGTACCGGATATACCCCCATCCTAATGTATTCTTTGATATCATGGAACCATGGCTCCCCATCCAGTTCTTCTTCCACCATATTACAATAAGCATGCTAATCACGGACCTGAATCTGCAAAGGGTCCACATAAGCCCTATCTGGATGATGTAACATTGACGCCAGAGTGGCTAAAGCATCGGCGACTTCATTATGGATCCTCGAGATATGCCTGAATTCTATTGACTGAAACCGCTGGCAAAGATCATGCAAACATTGTCTGTACGGTATGAGTTTCAAATCCCGTGTTTCCCATTCCCCTTGAATCTGGTGCACCAGGAGGTCCGAGTCACCCAAGACCAAGACTTCCTGGACACCCATATCCACAGCTAACCTCAAACCCAGAATACATGTCTCGTACTCAGCCATGTTGTTGGTACAGTAAAAACGAAGCTGAACCGTAACAGGATAGTGCTGCCCTATTTCAGAAATAAGTACTGCTCTTATCCCCACGCCTTTCATGTTTGCGGCTCCGTCAAAGAAAATCTTCCATCCAGGCTTCTTGCCCTGTTCCAACTCATCAATGTGAATCATCTCTTCATCAGGAAAATAAGTTTTTAAAGGTTCATAATCTTCATCAACCGGGTTCTCGGCCAAATGGTCTGCCAAGGCCTGTGCTATCATTGCAGTTCGAGTCACATAGACAATGTCAAACTCTGTGAGCAAGATCTACCACTTTGCAAGCCTCCCAGTGGGCATAGGCTTCTGAAATATATACTTCAATGGATCCAAGCGAGATATGAGATAGGTAGTGTAAGATGACAAATAATGTTTCAACTTCTGTGCCACCCAGGATAGGGCGCAATATGTCCTCTCAAGCTGAGTGTACTTAACCTCGTACGGTGTGAATTTCTTGCTGAGATAATATATGGCCTGCTCCTTCCTGCCAGTGATATCATGTTGACCTAGTACACAGCCGAATGAATTGTCCAATATCGTCAAATATAGAATCAAAGGTCGCCCTGGTTGTGGTGGGACCAACACGGGTGGATTTGAAAAATACCCCTTTATCTTATCAAACGCCTCCTGACATTCATCTGTCCACTTGACCGCAGCATCTTTCATTAACAGCTTGAAGATAGGCTCACAAGTTGTCGTGAGCTGAGCGATAAACCTGCTGATATAATTCAATCTCCCCAACAAACTCATCACCTCGGTCTTGTTCTTCGGAGGTGGCAATTCCTGGATGGCCTTGATTTTTGATGGTTCTAATTCAATACCCCGGTGGCTGACTACGAACCCCAACAACTTTCCAGACGGCACCCCAAAAGCACACTTTGCAGGATTGAGCTTGAGATTGTACCTGTGAAGCCTTCAGAAGAACTTTTTCCGATCCCTGACATGGTCAGACTACTTTCTAGATTTCACGATCACATCATCCACGTACACCTCGATTTCCTGGTTTATCATAGCATAGAATATTGTTGTCATTTCCCTCATGTAGGTTGCCCCAGCATTTTTCAAACCGAATGGCATGACCCAATAGCAGTACGTTCCACACGGCGTGATGAATGCCGTCTTTTCTACATCTTCCTTGTCCATTAAGATCTGATGATAACCCGTGTAACAATCTACAAAAGAACCAATCTCATGTTTGGTGCAATTGTCAATCAAGATATGGATGTTCGACAAGGGGAAATTGTCTTTTGGACTTGCCTTGTTAAGATCCCGATAGTCAACACACACCCTGGTCTTGCCATCCTTCTTCGGTACAGGCACAACATTGGCTAACCAGGTGGGATACCGGGTGACCCGAATGACTTTGGCATCGAACTACTTGGTGATATCTTCCTTGATTTTTACACTCATATCCGTCTTGAATTTTCTCAGCTTCTGCTTGACAGGAGGGAATGCCCGGTCCGTGGGCAACTTGTGAACCACTAAATCAGTGCTTAAACCCAGCATGTCATTATAGGACCATGCAAAAACTTCTTAATATTCGAACAGTGCTTTAATAATCTCCTCTTTGAGTAACTCATGATCTTATTGGACTTGAGTCCTTCCTCAACCATGCCTCCCATTTTCGCAACATCATTAAAGGACTTGCCCACTGCTGACACCAAATGACCAAAATAAGTGGGCTCCAAAGCCTGCAAGAAATAATCAACCATCTCGCTTTCTTTCATCGGAGGGTCAACCTTCGCAGCTTGCTCTCTCCAATGGAACCCATATTCTCGGAAACTTTCACCGGGCTTCTTCTCGATCTTTGTCAATGACAGACGGTCTAGGATGATTTCAAGATTATACTAAAAATGACAGGCGAAGGCTTGGGCCAAATCATCCCATGTGTACACCTACTATGATCTTGTCTGGTGTACCATTCTAGTGCCGAACCACTCAAACTTTGGATGAAATATGCCATCAGCAATTCGTCTCTTCCACCTGCTCCTCTCATTTTGCTACAAAATCCTCTTAAGTGTGCTACCGGGTCGCCATGCCCATCGTACAGATCAAACTTGGGCATTTCGAACCCTGCTGGCAACTGAACATCTGGGAACAGACATAAATCCTTATAGGCCACACTTACTGGGCCTCCCAACCCCTTCATATCTCGGAATGATTGCTCTAAGCTTTTGACCTTTCTGATCATCTCTTTGTGCTCGGGATATTTGGGTGGTTTCTTGCTCTCTGCCGGGATATCAAGATGAGAAGTGTAAGGATATGGTTCTGGAACTTTGAAGGTGGGTTTAGGGGGATAGTACTGGTTATCGTGAGTTTGAAACAAGGGTTCACTAAAAGATCTGTGTAATGTAGCAGGCAGAGGTGCCACAAAAACAGGTGTAATTGGTGGGGGAGGGTACGGGACTTGTTTGGGTGGTAGATCTTAGGAAGTATGGGAAGTGGTGCCATGGAATTATTGGTAGAAGGGAAAGGTTGGAGATGAGTTCACAGTAGGAGGCTCTGGAGGTTGGGCTGATGGTGGGATATAAGCAGGATTGGCGGGATAAACCGGTGGTGGATGCCCCTTCGCCCAAGCTTGGTACATTTCAGCCATCTGCTGTTTCAGCTTATACATTTCTTCCCTCATTTCATTAACGTCCATTTCTTCCACCTCTTTTGATGGGTCGACAATACTTTCGATCTACGGTTCCTGGTCGACCATATTCAGCCTGTCTTTCGATCGGGTGTTTTAGGAATGAGTTGCTAAAATGCCAGTCAACTAACCACCTGCCTGAACTGATACATCAAACAACAACCTTGTTAGCGATTAGGCTTTAATAGATTGGTAATAGCACATTGGGCATGAATGCACCTAAACAGTTAACCGTCTCTATTATGTATTTGATCAGTTGTATGCATCATTCCGGCCTTTCTTACCTTTGCTTGCAAACTTCCCCTTTTCTTTCTTTTCCTTTTCCATCCTTTCATTCTCTCTTTGTTTTTATTCTCCTTTGATTTTTATTTTCTCTCTTTCCTTTCTTGTTTTTTCGCTCTCTCTTTTATTTGGTTACGGTCGAATCCTATGGAGATTGCCTACGTATCATGACCCCACATGAATCAGACCAAGCGTAGTTCTTGGGGATAAGTGTGAAATAAAGTAAAAGCATTTTGGGATTTTCAATTTTCATAAAAAATGCTATTACAAAGACTGAAACTAACAGACTCGCAAGAAAGTAACAGACTCAAAATACAGACTTAAAAACAAACAGCCCACATACTCTGATAACAGAAATACAGACTCCAAAACAACTGGCACACTTTAGCAGAAAGAAAGCACAGACTCAAGAAATCATGAATACATCAATGCCTCAATTGTCCCTGGGACCCGCGGGGCATCATTCGGCCTTGCTGCGGGCCGACTTGCTAAATCCCCATGAAGGTGGTAGAGATCTTCCATTACCCGACAAACGAAAATCATCACAGTAGCGAAGAACATAGATCTCGTCATATCCTCACAGCTACTGCACTTCATTGCGATATAGTTAGCGAACCTTTTGACTCGCTCATGATGCCCTTCTATTGCAACAAACGCCCAATTTGTTCGGTTCTGGCTTCCAGAGTTTGTTCGGCTACCTAGTTCTATTCCTGGAGTTGTTGCAAGTCCCTTTCTAGCCGTGCCATTAAGGCGTAACAATGTTCTCTTTCAGCTTTAAAATTTTTGGCTTGTTTAGCCATTTCACCCTCGAGGTTGCCAATTGCCTTTTCCCAACCTGTGACCCCTCTTTCATATCTTTCTTTCATCTATTGAACGAAAGCTGCACGCCTTTCGGTGTTTTTATCCAACCTTGTCTATGCTTTTGCTAGTTCAGACTCAGCTTTCTGCAGGTCATCTTCATAGTCACGTACTTTTTGAGTGAGGTTGTAAATGAGCCTCTCGTATTTCCTGCTTCGGCCTGGTTTCTTGGCTTCAATTTTCAACTGTCGAACCTGAGTTCTGAGGGTCTCATTTTCTCGCACCAATCGTCTCCTTTCACCTTCGGCCTCTTGTGCCTGCAAATCATTGTTGAAGGTGACATTTCTCAATTCTTCTCGCGGACCATGGATGATGGCCTTATATTCCTTTTCCTTCTCCCCCAAGCTAACCTCTCCTGAATTTTATCATCCAAGGCTTGAACATGAGACCTTTTGGCGGGCCTCTCGGGCTCTGGCTCGTTGTTTACATAAGACATTTTCTCAAACCAAGCAGCATAATTTGGATCTAATTCCCTCTTAGCGATATCTGGTACCTGGGTACCATTTTTTAGATACCAACAACCATTCCAATCCTACTGAACTACAGCCTTAGGCAATGCAGCTTCTGGATGCAACTCTATGACCTGGGTGCTTAGATCTTCATCTTCAGGCACGACCTGATACCTTCCCAATTTCCTTAAGACCCTTTGCGGTGTATATGGCTGAATACTCCTTACGCCCATTATCCTCAGGTATCCTTTGGTAGCAGTCATATAGATGGCTTTTGTCCTCGGGAGCCATCCTATAGTCCACTCAACCTGATATGCGTCAAAAGCTTTCAAGTGAGAAACCCATGCTTCAAATCCTTCTGGTGCGTTGTAATCTTTTGTCCTCTCCTCATAATTAATGATGAAGTTGTTTGGGCTCGAACTGTAACTCATGAATCTGGGGTAATGGCGAAAATGCTCGATCAACCACATTTGCAGAATGATACTGCAACCCTCAAAAAACTGAGCCCCTACTTTGCATACAGTCGATGCGCGATAGATATCTGCTAGCACCAACGGGGCAAGTGTATGATCTTTCTTGGTAGTGAGGATTTGTACGATTCTAGCCATACGAATATCCACCGTTCCTTTCTCATTTGGAAAAACCATGATCCCCAAGAATGCCACAATAAATGCGAACCAACGATGAATTTGCCAAAGGCCCTTATTTTGTTTGTTGCTCACACGTTCTTTATTCATCTGTTTACTAATATTCATGAGGTCAAAGAACTTGTGCACCGAGGGAGCCCTTGGAAATATAAGTTTTTGCTTCCTCAAATCCCGTCCGAATTCAATGTACCCGGCTATCTCCTCCAAAGTAGGGGTGATCTCAAAATCTGAGAAACGAAAGACATTGTGGACGGGATCCCAGAGCGTTACCAAAGCTTTGATCAGATCTTCCCGTGGTTTGATATCAAAGATGTCTATAAGAGCACCCAAGTGCTTTTTCACCCATTTTGACCATCTTCGTCTAGATCATTCCACCACATACGCAAGTGTAGCTGAGCCTGTTCCCTGACCACTTCTGGCGGTTCATGGATGGTATTCATTTATTCGTGTGGAAGATTAGGGTTAGGGCTGACTCGAGTGGACAACTTTTGAAGAAGAAAAGAAGAATAAAGGGAAAAGAAAAGAAGAAAAGAACCATAATTTCTTCCCCTATATGCCAACTTTAGCCAAGTGACTGTTTTTGCAAATGCGGTCCCTTCCCAATTTCACGCGAATTTTGAGGTCCGGGGGAATAATTTTATGACCCTTCACAAACTTGTCCATTTTTTTACGAAAATAGCATTTCGACAACTGAAGAATACTCTGAGGCTATCTCGGCAAGAACAGTTTAAGACATTGTCGAAGCTGGATCGGCTTATTTCGACCAAACATCAAGATTGCATTCACTCAACCACCGACTCTCTTTTCTTGTTTTCCTTTCTCTCTTTTCAAAACAATAAGGCCGAACCTTATGTAGGTTGTCTACGTATTCCACATCTGGTGAGAATCAAACTTGCGTAGTTCGGTAAAATAAAATAAATTATTTTGAAAACAAGAGTCTCTCCTCTTTTTTATTTTCATTGGCAAATAAAAGATTTTTTGAAAACAAAAACTTTTCCTCTTCTTTTTTTTTCTTTTTCATCTCGTTTGTAAAATGAAACATACTATTTGAGAAAAAAACTTTTTTTTTCTTTTTTTCTTCCCTCTTTTTATTTTCTCGAAAATTCGGCAGAGTTTCGACACTATCTGGACATTGGGTTTTTTCAGAACAGGCGATTAACTCTCTTTTACCCTCATACTGCTATTCCTCTTTCCTCATCTTTCCTAATATTCGTAAACCGGTCAGCATGCAAGTCCGAAGCAAATAAAAAGCAAGTAGCAAGTAAGATGCATCAGGATGGTCTTTTTGTTTCGGGCGCAACTGTCCTAGACAGACCCAACCCCTGTGTTGAGTCTCCAAAGTCAAAATGCATATGAAGCAGACAAACGTCCTACTAGGGATCCAGCATGAGGATGTGTTTTTCTAGGTTTAAATCCTGGGGTTTTGGTCTTGACTTGGGGTACCCGAGCGGACGACTAGGGCCGAGGAGGGAGCGACGTACCGGGAGCACTGAAGTCTACCCGGCCTTGTCGCTTGCCCAGCCTCGTTCTATTTGGTATAATTTCTATAGAAAAAGCGGGCCACACGAACGTGTGCACCATTTTCGGAAGACTCAGAGAGGTGGCGTAAGAAAACATTTATATACCATTCAAACAATAATAAAGCAGTAAACAGATAACATTTAGCACAAAAGATTCATAGAATACAGTAATATTAACAATAAATGAAGCCAAGTAAAAATCATTAACATGCTCAAATTCTTGAACCCTGAACCAGAGATTCTGGGTTCGATCTCTAGCAGAGTCGCCAGAACTGTTATACCTCCTTTTTACCTACACCCTGTAAAGGGTATAAATACAAGGGAGTTTTTCCAATTAAAGGACAATCACAACGGGATTTATTAAGAAAAATCAGAGTCGCCACTTGGAATATTTATGGTGTCCCAAGTCACCGGTTGAATCCCGAATCGAGGAAAATATGACTCTGTAATGCAATTCGCAAACCAGAAATCCGAATAAGGAATTCTGTTAACCCAAGAGAAGGTGTTAGGCATTCCCGAGTTCCGTGGTTCTAGCACGGCCGCTTTGATCATACTTGGCTTATTAAAATTATTTAATTACTAATTTTAGATCCTATGTGCATTTGTCTATTAACCGCTTTTAAATCACTTGATTATTCGTAAAGGATTGAGTTACGCGTACGTATACTCTTTTCCTTTGACGAGTCAAAAGTTATGTCATGCGAACGTGTCCATAATTAATAATGCCTTGTTTATTTATTTAAGATAAATTTGTTAAGGTTGCGCGGATGCATCCCTCGTGTTATTTTTAAGATCGTAATCATGTTACGCGAATGTGTCCACAACCACGATAATCTATTAAACGTGCCTAAAGCAAACTATGATAATTGGTTATTTGTTGTATCTAAATCATAAGAAATTAGAAGAGGTCCATGGAAAATTCGCTAAATGGCACGCCTCAAACTTAATTGCCTAAAATTCTTATTTTTAAAAAACGACCCAAATCATACTCGAAGAATCTATTAAGCTTGGGCCCAAGACTGAGCCCAATTTCGAAACCCCAACAGGTCTGAGTGGAGAACTCAGCATCGAGTCCTTGCAGGCCAAAACCCAGCGATATTCAACAACATGTTTGATCTAGTTTTTCTTAGCAAGCAATGACAATGGAATTCTCATCAACGGACAACATATTCGATTTAGTTTTAAACTTGTATCAATATGAGTAATGCATTTTGACCTTATCCTACTATAGAAAATTTTTACATATCTAAACAAATCAAAAATTCCTTCTCAACCCAATGCATGCGCCTAATTTCCTTGAGTACCTAGAGACTTATGCCAATCATACCAGTAATCATAAAGTTTTATTCCCACAAAGCAGGCAGTCACCCCATTTAATCGAATGCACTCTGATTTTAGACAAAAATAGATGATAAACTAAAACTCAATAGAGTCTAACCACATACTGGAACATATGCATAACAAACAGTGAATAACTCAAATCACAATCCCTATATACAAGATCCAAATGTCCTGAACTACTTACATGCAATCAAACCATCAGACCATGTGCTTCATCACAAACGAAAGGCAACATGAGTTTTCTAAGGAATAACATACTACTGTTATATTAAAATGGACAGATCAGACTAAATGCCATTACAATATACCACTAAACTCCAAAAATTGCAAGTAAACAACTAATATTGATGATTAAAAGGAAAACAGTATTCATTCACGAGGATCTTCACGTAATTATAGCTCTCAGAGTTGCATTTCATCTCCTATAGAATCAGGGAATACCTGGAATTAAACGAAATAAGAAAAAGGGAGAATCAGCAGTAGACGGCAGGGATCAGCAGTAGACAGCAGGGATCAGCAGCAAGTTCCAGTAATAGAAACAAACCAACAAAGCATGTTCGAAACCCAGAAATGAAGTACTGCAGCCCAGAAACCAGTCTCAAATACCCAATTAAATCAGCTGACCTCAGAACCAACCTTAATGACTAAGTTTCAAACCATTTCTAAGCTCAAACAATGAGGAAAATCGATTCAAGAAGAAGAGGATTTCAGATTATGAAGCTCAAACCCAATAAAATAGTATTTTCTGCAGAAGTTTCAGCTGTTTTTGTTTTCCAGAATTTTTATTCTCTTTCAAGTCTCTTGGGTCTGTATTTTAGCTCCTGAATCCCTGCCTTGAAAGGCAAGATAGAGATGCCTTTATAGGCAAGGCATTAGGGCAAGCGTCATGAGTTTATTTTTTGCCTTTTGGTCCCTTATTAATTTTCATTTTAGCTTAACACCCCTAGTTGAAATTCAGATTTTGCCAAATAGTCCCCCCCCCAACTTTCTAGAAGCTTCCTAGACAGTTACAAGTAGATTCCCTCACTAAGACTACCTAAATTAACCCTCGTACCCCTGCTATTTACCTTAAACCCCAAATGAGACATGGGTCAAATTAACCCACGACTGAATGAAGAGAACGGGCTGCCCTTCCTTTATAGATGGGTCAGACCCAAAGCCCAAATAGCTAAATGAACCCAACTAAATTGGTAACAACAAAAATAATCACACAAACGACTTCTTAAAACTGAACTGGTTGATTGATTAACCCATACAAACCAACAAGGAATTAACTAACCCAATAAATAAACGAGATTAAACTAATTAAATTAAACTAATGAGGCCAACATAAACGGGAGAAAATCAGAGGCTTGACTATAACCCAACAAATCAAGAACACACATATTTTTAAAGGGACTTGAAAGAAAAATATAGGGAACAGAAGACAACTCAAAACATCGGAAGATAAGTCAAGTCTTTAAACAGAGGAAAGGATAAGAAAAGAAGAGGGACAGAAAGGTGAAATAAAACACAATAGGTCATGCTGAGGAATAGAAACTCACCAATCGGACTCGAAATTGGGCAGACATAAAGAACTAGGCCAAACTTATGTTGATCCTTTGTTCTTTGTCAAGAACAACTGAGCGACATCTGTTTCGCCTAGTCCGAACCTCAAAGCTTGATAGAACAGCACCTCCCGAACATGCATGCTACCAGGATTGACAGAAAACTGATTTTGAACTTTTGGGGTTGACCCCAGAGTTAAGATTCACGGAGCTCTGGGCAGATTCGAAGGAAATTGGTCCGGGATTTAGAAAGAGGGGCGTGAGGGGGTCATGGGGTGTTGTTTTGGTGGCGTTTGGAGGTGGCGCCGCCCCGGACGGTGGTGTATTTAGGGGCAGCTCAGCTAGGGTTAGGTTTGGGTCTTCTGATAGACAGGGGTGTTTGGGTCGATGAAATAAGGGAGGGGGGGTAGGGAGTTAGGACATATATATATATATATTAAATAACCCAGGCTTCTCGTCCATTCGATTAAGAGACCTCGACGGTCCTGATCTGATGCCCATGAAACGACGTCGTTTCACTTAGTTGGGGGGATGGAACGGGTATAGGGGGTTTGGGCTGGGTATTGGGGCGATTCATTTGGGATGGGGACAAATAAATGGGTTTTAGCCCAGATTTTTCCTTTCATTATTTCCTTTTTTCCAATTCATTTTTCATTTTTAACAAAAATCTTTTTCTTTTCCAAAATTGAAATTAAAACTTAAATTGAATCCTAAACCAAATTATCCTACCACATTAAATTAATTAACCCTAATAATTGTTACTACCAATAATTAAAAATCAAATTAAAGGAAAAAAAATACCAAAATTCGACATTAAAATTAAAAGTGCAAAATAAACTATTTCTGTGATTTTTCCCATTTTTTATAAAATAATTAATTTGTCTATTAATTATAAAATGTAAAATTAAATCCTAAATGCAAATGCAACATATTTTTTGTATTTTCTCATCAATTAAAATGCACAAATAAAATGCAAACAATTAACAGAAAATGCCACAAAATTCGACAAAATTGCAAACACTGACAGAAATTATTTTGTTTTGAATTTGTTGGAGTAATACATATAGAGCCAAAATCACGTGCTCACACCTACTATGGCAGAGCAGTTATACATACCGAGCCTTATAAGTCCAGACAACTATTTTACTTACTATATTGAGAGAGTTGAGTCAGTATCAGCAGGGAAGCATATCTTCAGATTATCTTTGATTCCCAGTTACTTAAGTTATTATATTATTAGCTCAGTTTCAGCTTTCAGTTATTTTGTTACCTTACATACTTGGTATATTATTTCGTAGTAACGTCCCTTCTACCGGGGACGCTGTATTTCATTCCTGCAGGTCCTCATTGACAGTTGGACGACCATCCCAGCAGACAGAGTCAAATATCAACTTGGTTGGTAAGCTCCACTTCCTCGGAGTTACCAGGTCTAGACCCTGGAGACCATTTTGTATATATAGGTTTGATAGGTAGGTCGAGGCCCAGTCCCGACCATGGTACAATTCAGTTATCTCTAGAGGCTTGTAGATGAGTCCTGTATATTTTGTTTATCAGTAGATGTTCATGGCGGCTTCATTGGCCTGCACAATCATGTTTATTAGCTTTTAGGTATGTTTACCCCATATATGAGAGAGGAGTTATTTTCAAACAATTTAGAATATGGCCTCATCGGCCTAAGTTGAGGGTTACCCCTCCAGATTTCACAGTTGTAGAGTGGTATGCTCGGGCCAAGTATGGCACCAGGTGCCGGCCACGCCTTTTCGGGTTTGGGGCGTGACAGACTGGTTGTTGCCCCCTTATGCTATTCTTGATGGTCACGCCAAGACCGTGACGCTGGCTATGCTAGGCTTATCGCGGTTAGAGTTGAGGGGTATCTTATAGCTGTAAGTATTGATACCTCTATAGTTGAGTCAGTCCTGGTAGTGAGGGATTTTCCTAATGTATTTCCAGCTGATCTTTTGGGCATGCCGCCTGACAGAGATATCGACTTTCGTATTGATTTGTTGTCGGGAACTCAGCTCATCTCTATTCCTCCGTATCATATAGCTCCTCCTAAGTTGAAGGAGTTGAAGGAACAATTACAGGAATTGCTCGCTAAGGGATTCATTCGACCTAGTGTGTCACCTTGGGGTGCCCCAGTCTTGTTTGTGAAGAAGAAAGATGGTTCTATGCGTATGTGCATTGATTATCACTAGTTGAACAAAGTTATAGTGAAGAACAGGTATCCTTTGCCTCGTATTAATGACTTATTTGATCAGTTACAGGGTGTCATACTATTTTCCAAGATTGAATTACGTTCATTTTATCATCAATTGAAGATTCGGGAGCCAGACATCCCAAAGACTGCTTTCAGGACTCGGTTTGGTCATTACGAGTTTCTTGTGATGTCATTTGGGCTAACAAATGCCCCAATAACATTTATGCATTTGATGCACAGTGTATTTCGGCCCTAACTTGACTCATTCATCTTTGTATTTATTAACGACATTCTGGTGTACTGCTGGAGTCGGGAGTATCATAAGCAGCACCCAAGGATTGTGCTTCAGACCTTAAGAGAAAAGAAGTTATATGCAAAATTCTCAAAGTGTGAGTTCTGGCTAGATTCAGTGGCATTTTTGGGTCACATAGTTTCGAGTGAGGGGATCAAGGTGGATCCAAAGAAGGTGGAAGCAGTGCAAAGTTGGCCAAGAGTGTCCTCAGCTACGGAGATCCGAAGTTTTCTTTGGTTTGGCAGAATATTACCATCGATTTGTAGAGGGTTTGTCATCTATTACAGCCCCTATGACCAGGCTGACCCAGAAGGGTGCTCCGTTCAGGTGGATACCGAGGAGTGTGAGGAGAGCTTTCAAAAGCTCAAGACAGCTTTGACTACAGCCCCAGTATTAGTATTGCCTACAGGTTCTAATGTTATACTATTTATTGTGATGCGTCGCAGGTTGGTCTCGGCGCGATGGTAATGCAGGACCGTAGGGTGATTGCCTACGTGTCCAAACAACTGAAGGTGCATGAAAAGAACTATCATGTCCACGACCTTGAGTTAGCAGCTGTTGTTCATGCCTTGAAGATTTGGCGATACTCATTGTACGGTGTCCCTTGTGAGATCAACACTGATCACCGGAGTTTGCACCATCTGTTCAAGCAGAAGAATCTTAACTTGCATTAGTGGAGGTGGTTAGAGCTTCTTAAGGATTATAATATCACTATTCTATACCATCCGGGGAAGGCCAATGTGGTGGCCGATGCCTTGCGTCGCAGGGCAGAGAGTTTGGGAAGCTTAGATTCAACTCCTATTTTACACACCAGCAGTTCCAAATTTGACTAACTCCCTAAATTCTCAAATCTTTCGCCAGAGTCTCCCCTATAATTGGGCATATCCACCTATCAGAGAATCCCAGAAATCAGTCCTAACAGCATAACCATAACACAATAATATAACACAACATGGAAACAACATCGACCATAATATCATAAACATTATATTACCAAAAAGGAGTATCCTAGACATAAGATGTATAAGGGAAACATAATGCATAGATAGTAGGTTCTTAAAATTTTCATAGAACACAACTACATGATTATTCAAACAAATGAGGATATTTCTTCTTCATCTCCTCCTCGGCCTCCCAAGTGGCCTCCTCAACCTGTTGGTTTCGCCCTAATACTTTCATGGAGGCAATCTCCTTATTTCTCAACTTTCGAACTTTCCTATCAAGAATGGCAATCGAAATATTCTCGTAAGTCAATTCTTCATTAACCTCAATAGTCTCAACCGGGACAATGAGTATCGGGTTTCCGACTACCTTCTTCAACATAGATACATGAAACACCGGGTGCACTAAGGACATCTCTGGTGGTAGCTCAAGCCTGTAAGCCATCTGACCAACCCGCTGAATGATTTTGTACGGCCCGATATACCTTGGACTCAATTTCCCTTTCTTCCCAAACCCTGACTCGCAATCTCATCGCGAAGATTTTCTACAACCCTCAAATACATTAGCCTACCTCGGCACCACAAAATCCCTGGTTCTAGGTAAAATTTTATGTGGCCTTACAGTCTACCCAACTTCAAGACGTGACTGCAATTTTTGTGATTTTGGCATCCCAAAACTACCCCCGAACACCCCGAAACTCACCCAAATCTCCCAGGACCCCGTCTAATCCTTCCAACTAGTCCATATATCCTATACAAACTTGTCCAAGGGCTTAAAACACATATAAAAGTATCACAACTAAAACTCAAAATCCAAATAAAATATGAACTTTTTAAGTTCTTCAAGTTCCAACTTTCACAAGATATATTCGAATCATTCTCGATCCTCTCTGGTGGTAAGTCAAATAACGTACAAGTCCCAAAGAATCATATGAACCTATCATAACTAAGGATGTTTACCGGTGGGGTTGGACCGACTGAACATGGGAAAAAATAGCTCATCCGGTTAGTGGGCCAAGCTGGGATTCTAGGCTGGTAGTGGGCTGGGATATTTCGGGTTTTGGTGGGCCCATTCGGGGTCAGGTTTATCGGTCCGGACAGGGCCCGGGTTAATTTATTTTTAGTGTATTATGTTTCCTTGTTCAATGTAATTGTTACTTAAATGTTTGCACACTCTTAAATAATAAAATAATTATTTCAAGGCATAAAATTAAACTTTTAAAGTTTAAAGTTTTAAATTGAAATTTAATTTTAAAATCTGAAAATTGAAATTAAGTGGCGACATAAAATTATTTAATAAGACCAATATGTAAGGATCAAACTTCAAAGGCTTTCATTTCATATTTTTATTGCATAATAATACTTCTAATTAAGTTGTCTTATAAACTAACACATTAAACTTAAATAAGTCTAACAAATTTAAAATAACCCAAATTATCTCAAATCATCTTAAATATGATTTTCTAGAAGACGCACAAGACAACCCTTGATATGCTTCCTTAAACCAGGTGTGCCTTCCCCCTTTCGATGAACATTAAAGACTTGACCACGGTTCTTGTACTCTAATTTGAGAAGTTCTTCATTTTATTCTACCTCCTCAAAGTGTTCCCAAATATGTGAACGCACTCTAGAAGCACGGGGAATGATCTAACTCACAAATGTGTCCTCGAAAATTTAAAGTTGTGTCATGTCCTGCCTGATCACCTCACCCCAGTACTTCTTAGGTAAAATTTCCGAGGACATGGCCTTTGATAGGAAGGTGTGGAGGTTGAGCATTAGTGTTGTAGGTTAGAGGGTAGTCGAGCATTTTTACTTGCTGTACCGGCAAGTCTGATAATATTTTGTCTAGGACTGCTAGCGGTTTTTGTTGTGTTTTAAAAATTTTATTATTTTTTATTTTTTATTGTTGTTGTTGTTGTTGTTGTTGTTGTCTTTCACATTTTGACATTTCCATTTATTTGTTGTATTTTACGATGCTGATACTATTTTTCTGGTTTTTGTATGGTTACAGATATATTGTCTCTAAGCTGAGGGTCTCCCAGAACAACCTCTCTATCCCTTCGGGGTAGGGGTAAGGTCTGTATACATTTTACCCTTCACAGACCCCACTAGTAGGATTCTACTGGGTTGTTGTTGTTGTTGTTGTTGTTGTTGTTGTTGTATTTTTCATGACAAGCACACAAGAGATAAAAAATTCAGTGTTTTACTAAGATTTTGAATAGTGGTCCCGAATGAAACACAGTTGAGAAGGCCGATCACGAACCCTACAGATGTGGGAGCGATCCTGGTCAGGAAAAGTGAAGGCCCGGCTATTGTTTCATCAATTTATTGATTCAATAAAAAAGAATAGGTGTAGAGACTCTCGAATGAATAAATGGATAGGGCTGTGACCTAGGTTTGATCCTGTAGAATTTGACTGGTTTTCTCATTGAACGAAAGGTACGAAATAACTCAAATTGATAAAAATACTATGTGAAATTTTCGATTTTACCCTTCCTTAATCCCTATAGAATTAGGGAGCAAAAGGGTGCAAGTTTTTTGCTAAACTAAAATGGAATAATAAGTAAGGTCAACTGTGATGATCCAAAAGGTCATCACTTGTGTTAAAAGTAAATTCTGCAATCCGAGGCCTTAAAAACCTATTTTGGCATCATCTCGATTTACGTGTGCAGTCCGGTCGCGTAGCCAGAAAGCTATTATGTGAAAATCTATGAAACATGATAAATTTTGCCTTTAAGATGGATTTAAGTTGACTTCGGTCAATATTTTGGGTAAACAGACCCGGACCCATGATTTGATAGTCCTGGAGGGTCCGTAGAAAAATATGGGACTTGGGCGTATGCCCGAAATCGAATTTCGAGGTCCCAAGCCTGAGAAATGAATTTTTAAAGAAAATTATTTTCTGAAATTGGTTATGAGTATTGCAAATGAATTGTGATTAAAAGTTGATGGTATCGGGCCCGTATTTTGGTTCCGGCGCCCGGTATAGGTCTTATATGTTATTTAAGGTAAATTGGTGAAATTTAGTAAGAAACGGACTTGAAACGACGTGAATAGGATCGTTTTTGAGAAAATTGGAAATTTGAAGTTCTTAAGAAAATTTCATGATTTTGATGCTAAATTCATAGTTGTTTATGTTACTTTAGTGATTTGAATAAACGAGCGAGCCCGTATGATATTTTTAGGTTGGTGTGCATGTTTGGTTTTGAGACTCGAGGGCTCGGGTGAGTTTTGGATAGGCCACGGGATGGATTTTGGACTTGGTGAATTGCAGACATTCAGCTGTTGCATTGCAGGCCTGCAAGCTTCGCATTTGCGAAACCTGGCTCGCAAATGTGAAAGAATCCCAAGCCATCCTACCTCGCAATTGCGAGGATTCTATCGCAAATGCGATACTCCCCCTTTTAGCGAGTCGTCGCAAATGCGACTCATCCTTCGCATTTCCCACCTTGCAAATGTGAGAACCACTTCGCAAATGCAAACATAGCAGAGATCGGGGTTCGCAATTTGAACCCTAGTCGCAATTCCCATATCTGTAACCTGCAATTTTTATACTTAGCCGAAAATCTCCCATTTTTCACTCTTTCAAAACCAAAACACTCTTGGGCGATTTTTCAAAGACAACTCTTCGTCCAAATCGACTGTAAGTCAATTTTAACTCCTTTTCTTCAATCATTAACATCTTTTCACATGAATTCAACTCAAAATCAATGATTTTCATGGGAAATATTGGGTGTTTTTGGTAGAACCTAGGTTTTTCAAAAATTAGGGATTTGGACCTTGATTTGAGGTCCAATTTCAAAACAAATTATATATTCGGTTTTTTGGTTCGAACCTCGGGTTTTGACCATGTGGGCCCGGGGGTAATTTTGACTTTATGGGTAAAACTTTGGAAAACTCATTTTCATGCATTGGAGTCGATTCATTTAGCATTTATTGATATAATTAAGTAACTTGTGGCTAGACAGGAGCGAATTGGTGGTGGAATCAAGAGGTAAAGTGATAGTTGAGACGTAAATTGTATTTGTGGCATCGAGGTAAGTGTTTGGTCTAACTTTAGCTTGAGGGATTAGGAGTCGAGTCTTATTTGCTACGTGGTGTTTGTCGAGCACGACGTATAGGCATGGTGACGAGTATCTATACGTTGGTGTCAAGCATGCCCGTGAGTCTTATATTGTGATTTTTATGACTTCGTTATATCGTTCATGCTTTGGTGATGACTTCTATTGTTGGCAAAGTTTGTAGAAGTAATTGTGGCATTTGAATATTGAGGAGTGTTGGCTCAAGTCGTATAATAAAATGTGAAAGTGTAAGAGGTAAATTGAACCCTATTAGAGCATTTACTCAAGTTGTAAAGTGAGTTGTGAAGTAAAAGTGAAAAAGAGAAAAGAATATCTCCCTTGCCGGGATATTGTTGTTCTTTTGATGTTATCCCATGTCGGGACTTGTTGTTGAATTATTGATCCCTTGACAGGATTCTTATTGTAATTTCACTTATTTCCTTGCCCTATTATTTGTGATTGTTGTTTGGGTGAGGAAGAGAGTTAAAGTACGAAGGGTGATGTCGTGTATTGTTTGGTGAGAGAGTGATAAAGAACGAAGGGTGATGCCGTCTATGATTTGTGAGGAAATAGTGTAAAGCACGAAGGGTGATGTCATGCCACACGGTGTACCATTCCGTGCCTATTATATTGATTATATGGTGAGGATGAGAGTAAAAGCACGAAAGGTGATGCCGTGCACATTTTTATTACTTGATTGCTTTGGTGAGGACGAGAGTAAAAGCACGAAGGGTGATGTCGTGCACTTATTGATTTCTGGTTCTTTGTTGATATCCGAGATTTACTGTTTCCTTCAATTACCTATTGTCTTTTTATTCTGAATTGATATCTTCCCCGCAACATGCTACCCCTACCATATTTGACTGTTTATTTCTATTCTTCTTCTCCACTGTATATACTTGAATTGCACAAGTTTATGTGGTAGTCTGGTCCTAGCCTCGTCACTACTTCGCCGAGGTTAGGCTAGGCATTTACCAGCACATGGGGTCGGTTGTGCTAATACTACACTCTGCACTTTGTGCAGATCCCGGAGCAGCTTTTAGACCATAGATTGGGTGGCTACCTTCAGTCCACGCGGAAATCCAAGGTAGACCTGCAGGCGTCCGCAGGCCATGGCGTCTCCCTCTATCCCTTTATCCCTATTTCATTCCCTTAATTCAGAAACAGTGTATCGTTTATTTTTCGGACTTTGTATGTAGTAAATCTTAGAACGTCTGTGACACTGTGACACCAATTCTGAGTAGTAGAGGTTCAAATAATTATATTGGATTCATGTTCAGATAGTTTATTGCGTTTTCTTCCGCTTATTTTAAATTTCCGCTATTTACACGTTATTGCTTTATCATTGTTAAAGAGAATAAAAAGCGTAAAATGTTATTTGTTCAATAATCGGCTTGCCTAGCTCACATTAGGAAGCACCATCACGACTCTTGGGAATGAGAAATCCGGGTCGTGACATCAAGCTTCTTCAAGAAGTTTGATCAGTCTTTTTAATTATTTTTTGGGTTTATTCTTTGTCATATGGCAACTCAAATAAGATTTTGGACCAAATCTTTACCCTCCCCATGCTCTTTTTTTTATGGGTTAAATACGTGCATGTTAGAAGAGTGACGTGACTTAGACACACCTAGAGAAACATTTGGTAAGTGAAGGATTTGACAGTTAAATAAAGGCGTGTCAAAGGAATTTGTATATGAGCTGGAGGGGAATAATATCTATTAAACCATTAGTATATACTAGTATTAGTATCCGCTCATTGTGTGGACACAAATTATAATGTAGGTTGTTTGAATCATGTACAAATAATCTTAAAATATAAACCTCTCAGATAAAAATTATATAAAATTAGATATTAATTATGAAGCAGTATATGAAATTATTGTTCAAATCCCGTAGTGGACAATCTATTTTTTTTTATATGCAGCAACCTAACCACTTGATTTTAGTACTTGCATTTCGTTTCGCTGTCAATATTAAAGAATACTAAACATGACATGTTCTAATCTGTCTTGTTTGAGCACACTATATCATATTGTTTTAACAAAATTTTTACTATCACTTTGTTTTCATCTAAAAGTCAAATATGTCTTATTCATCACATCATTTTTACGCAAATTCTTTTTTCTTTTTGTTCTTTATAGCTATTTTATTATTTATTGTGTAATATTATTATACTATCATATAATTTTTTATTAGCTTAATAATTATATTAATGTTTAGCTTATTATCCTTTCAATAGTCTTTAATAAATATAAATATTTTATTCTTGAAATTTGGTATAATTTTATGCTTGTATCCTCTTATTCGGAATTTTTTAATCACTTAAATTTATCAGTAATATTTTTTAAATATAATATATGCCACGACCTTAAACCCGGATCCGGTCGTGATGGCGCCTCTCGTGAAGACAAGGCCAGCCGACATACTCCCAATTCATTTTAAAGTAGTTAAAAAACAGAACTAAGCCTTAATCATAATAATAAATCCCAAAAATAAGGTAGATAATACAGTTTGCGGAAAAAGACATAGCCCGAGATCGGGGTGTTACTAGCCATGAGCATCTATCATAACAACTACAAGTCTGAAAGAGTCTACACAGCTATTACATAACTAAAACCGAAGAAAATAAGAAAGAGGGAGAAGCACTGGGCTACGAATCGCTGGGCAGCTACCTAGTGAATCTCCGGAATCTGCTAGACAGCTCTCAACCCTCGCAAGCAGGACCTGATGCACCTGAATTTGCACACGGGGTGCAGGGACTAAAGTGAGTACTCCAACTCAGTGAGTAATAATAATAAATGCAGACTGAGTAATAAGAAACCACGTAAAGTCACATCAATAAACTATAAAGAAGCAGTAAAAGCCAGTAAAAAATAATGAAATAGTGGAAAATATGTAAAGTCACTTTAGTTCAGTTAAAACTTCTTTGGAATGCCTCTTTAACAGCTAAGCAAGTAAATGACAGGAAACTAGGAAAGATAAACACATAAAGAACCGTCCCTCGGGCACAATACCAACAGAATCAGCCCCTCAGGCTATATCTCATATCACAATGGGTACCCGCGCTCACTGGGGGTGTGCAGACTCCTGGAGAGGCCCCTTACGGCCTAAGTGCAATATCAAGTCATCTCGTGGCATAATCACATAGGCTCTCGGCCTCATATCAACAAGCCACCTCGTGGCGTACAAATCTCAAGCCCTCGGCCTCAGAATCATAATCAGGTGTTTCCTCACAACATAGGCCCTCGGCCTTACTCAGTCAGAATCTCATAAGCCACTTGGGCAACAATAAAACATGATGCTTAGCCCAAAATATTATTTTAAGTGTTAAAGTAGAGTAAACATGGCTGAGTTATGAAAACAGTATAATATAACATGACAGAGTTCAAGTATAAAGTTAAAATAGTGAGGAAATATCAGTAAAAATCTCCTAAAGGTTCAAATAGCTGCCACGAGGCCCAAGAATGGCATTCAGCCCAAAACATGATGATAGCAAATAGTTTTCAGTCAAATACGCGGTAAAACCATCATTCGGGATAGACTAAGTCACAATCCCCAACAGTGCACGACCCCACGCTCGTCATCTAGCGAGTGTGTCACCTCAGTATCGCACAACAATTTGCAATCCTGGGTTTCATACCCTCAGGACAACATTTACAATCATTACTCACCTCTACCCTGTCCAAATCTCTAGCCCGCGATGCCTTTATCTCTCGAATCGACCTACGGATGCTCCAAGTCTGACCAAAATCAGTGCAAAACCATCAAAATATGCTAAGGGAACAAAGCTCACTCAAAAGAAATCAAATTACAACACAAATCCCAAAATTGGCCAAACCCGACCCCCCGAGCCCATGTCTCGGATTCCGATAAAATTTACATCAATAGACTCTTTATCACTCCCCGGGTTTATTCATACCAAAAGCATCAAAATCCAACCACAAACGACCCCTCAAATCCCAAATTCTAGGTCTCCAATTACAAGCCATAGTTCTTCAATATTAGGCTTAATTTCCATGATTAATTAGGTGGAATGCACATTAGAATCGAGTATTAAGTCCATAAATCTTACCTCCAAGTGTTTCCCCTTGAATCCCTCTTTAATCCTCTTCAAAAAGCTCCAAAATCTATCAAAAATGGTGGAAATTAACACCAAAATCGCGAACAAGATGACTATTTGTCACGACCCTAACCTCGAACCCGGTTGTGATGGCGCCTCTCGTGAAGACAAGGCCAACCAGTTAAATCCAATTCACTTTTTAAAACAGTTAATCAACATAAAAATAGTCTAACCATGATTTAAATGTACTAAATAGAGGAAAATGTCGATAAAATGCGGAAATACACCCGACACAGCCCTAACCAGGGAGTTACAAGTCATGAGCGTCTATAGGCCATAATACAAGTCTGCTAAATCCATAAACTAGTACAATTGTTTGAAGGGAAATAGAAGTGATAAAAGAGTAGAGACACGGGGCTGCGGACGTCAACAACTACCTTGTAGTCTCCGAACGCTCGCCTGAAACTGGAGGGATCAGCACTCGAGAGCGGTACCAGCTACGACTAAATCTGCACACAGGGGTGCAGGGAGTAAAGTGAGTACTCCAACTCTATGAGTAACAAATGTAAATAACGACTGAAAGTAAGAAAACATATAAGGCACAAGGCATTCTATAATGAAGCAGTAAAACCATTTAAAAGCAGTAAAATAGTGGAAAGTCAAGTAAAATCCTCTTTCAACAAGTAAACAAGTAATTAAGATAAAACAACCAAATAGAAGTTCGCCCCTTGGGCGCAGTATCACCACATCCGCCCCTCGGGCAACATCTTAGAACAATAACAGCCCCTCGGGCTCAATCTCACATCACAATGGGTACCCACGCTCACTGGGTGTGCAGACTCCTGGAGGGGCCCTTTACGGCCCAAGCACAATAACAAACCATCCTGTGGCGTCAAATCTAGGCCCTCGGCCTCATATCAATCAAGCCACCTCGTGGCGTATATATCTCAGGCCCTTGGCCTCAAATCAGTATCAATGTTTCCTCACAACTAGGCCCTCGGCCTTACTCAATCAAAAATACTCACAAGCCCCTCGGGCAATAGTAAAATAGTATTTCTCAGCCCAAACATCATTTAAAATATCATTTAAGTCTTAAAACTGAGTAAACATGGCTGAGTAGTAAAACGGTGGAAAATAACATGATTGAGTTCAAGTAATGAATCAAAACAGTGAGGAATTTGTAATAAAAATCCCCGAAGGGTTCAAATAGTTGGCACGAAGCCCAAATATGGCATTCAGCCCAAATCATGATGATAGCAAATAAGATTCAATCAAATACGCAGAAAATCATCAACCGGGACGGACCAAGTCACAATCCCCAATAGTACACGACCCCACGCTCGTCATCAAGTGTGTGTCTCACCTCAATATAGCACTACGATGTGCAATCCAGGGTTTCAAACCCTCAGGACATCATTTAGAATCATTACTCACCTCGAACCGGCTAAATCTCTAGCTCGCGATGCCTTTGCCCCTCAAATTGGCCTCCACGAGCGTCAAATCTATCCAAAAATCAGAACGAGAACGTCAAAATATGCTAAGGGAACATAGCCCAAGCGAAAACAATCAATAAAGGGTACAAATCCCAAAATTACCAAAACCCGACCCCCACGTCTCGAAATTCGAAAATTTTCACATCAATAGATTCCTTATCTCCCCACGAGTTCATACATATCAAAAGTTCTCTATCCGACCCCAAATGGTCCTCCAAATCTCCAATCATAAGTCCAAAATTCCAAGCCCTAGTTCTTCCATTTTTAGCTTAAGTTTCCATGAGTGTCTAAGTAGAATTCACATAATAATCGAGTTTCAAGTCCGAAAATCTTACCTCTCAATGATTCCCCTTGAATCCCTCTTCAATCTCCTTCAAAAATCTCCCAAAATGGCCAACTATGGAGGAAATGAGCCCCAAACTCGCGGACAAGATGAGTTAAAAACATTCTGCCCAGGCCTTAATTTCCTTCTTCGCGAACGCGGTCAAATCCTCGCGTTCGCGAAACACAACTCACTTTGACAAACTTTTCCTCTATGCGAACGCGACACGACCATCGCGAACGCAGTGCTTCCTCTACCTTACCCATCGCGAACTGCTCACTCTTCCGCGAACGTGATGAACACTTGACCTCGAACCCATCTTACCCAAATTCCTCTACGCGATCGCGAAGTCTTTCTCCTGAACGTGATGCACCACTTCCCAGCCCTCCGCGAATGTGAAGCTTTTCTCGCAAACGTAAAGGCTTAATCCTTGCCTTCCTCAACTACCTCTTCGCGAACGCGAGGCTTCACTCGCGAACGCGAAGGGTAAAATCCCTGCAACAGCTGAACAGATTTTTCTGTAATTTTCTAAACTCTAAAATGATCCGATTGACCACCCGAAACTCACCCGAGGCCCCTGGGACCTCAACCAAAGGAACCAACACATCCTAAAACCTTATTTAAACTTGTTCCAATCATCAAAACACCTCAAACAACATCAAATCGCCCAAAACACATCGGATTCAAGCCTAAATTCCTAAAATTTTCCGAAATACGCTTTTGATCAAAAACCCAACTAAACCACGTCTGAATGACCTGAAATTTTACACACACATCCCGAATGATACAATGAAGCTACTGCAACTCTTGGAATTCCATTTCGACCCCTATATCAAAATCTTTCCTATCAACTGGAAATCACCAAAATCTCAACTTCTCCGTCAACTATCCGAAATCGCCCCGAAGCTAACCAAACCATCGGAACCACATCTGAGCCCTCTAACACATAAGTCAACACCAGTTGACTTTTCCAACTTAAACTCCCATAAAAGAGACTAAGTGTCTCAAACCTTACCAAAATCATTCCGGATTCGATCCGACCAACCCGATACCACAAAACATGAATAACGAAGCATAAAGAAGCATAAATGGGGGAAATAGAGCGGTAACTCATGAGACGACTGGCCGAGTCGTCACATCCTCCCCAACTTAAGCAAACGTTTGTCCACAAACGAATCAAGAAACATACATGAAGCTTCAAACAGGTGAGGATATCTGCTCTGCATCTCCCACTCGGTCTCCCAAGTAGCCTCCTCCACGGGCCAACCTCTCCACTGCACTTTTACTGAAGCTATATCCTTTGATCTCAACTTACGAACCTAACGACCCAAAATAACTACTGGCTCCACATCATAGGTCAAATCATCATCCAACTGAACCGTGCTGAAATCCAGAACATGAGACGGATCCCCAATATACTTCTGGAGCATAGAAACATGAAATACCGGATGCACACTCGACAAGCTGGGTGGCAAAGCAAGCTCATGAGCCACCTCCCCAATCCTTCGAAGCACCTCAAAAGGCCCAATGAACCGAGGACTCAATTTCCCTTTCTTCCAAAACCTCATAATACCCTTCATGGGTGAAAGCTTCAACAGAACCTTCTCACCAACCATGTAGGACATATCTCGAACCTTCCTATCAGCATAACTCTTTTGCCTCGACTGCGCTGTATGAAGCCTCTGCTGAATCACTTTCACCTTTTCCAAAGCATCCTGCACCAACTCAGTCCCCAATAGCCTAGCCTCACCGGGCTTGAACCAACCAACTAGAGATCTACACTGTCTCCTATACAAGGCCTCATATGGAGCCATCTGAATACTCGACTAGTCGCTGTTGTTATAAGAAAACTCTACAAGCGGTAGAAACTCATCCCACGATCCTCCGAAATCAATGACACAAGCACGCAACATGTCCTCCAATATCTGAATAGTGCGCTTGGACTGCCCGTCCGTCTGAGGATGAAAAGATATGTTCAACTCCACCTGAGTACCCAACTCTCTCTGCACGACCCTCCAAAACTGCGAAGTAAACTGAGTACCTCTGTCTGAAATGATGGAAACCAGAACACCATGCAAATGAACAATCTCCCGGATATAGATCCCTGCCAACCGCTCTAAAGAATAGGTAGTACACACAGGAATGAAGTGCGCGGACTTGGTTAGCCGATCCACAATCACCCAAATAGCATCGAACTTCTTCAAAGTCTGTGGAAGTCCAACAAAAAAGTCCATAGTGATCCTCTCCCACTTTCACTCAGGAATATCCATTTGCTGAAGCAAACTACCCGGTCTCTGATGCTCATATTTCACCTGCTGACAATTAAGATACCGAGCTACAAATCCCACAATATCTTTCTTCATTCTTCTCCACTAATAGTGCTGCCTCAAATATTGATACATCTTCGCAGCACCCGGATGAATGGAATACCACGAGCTATGGGCCTCTTCCAGAATTAACTCCCGAAGCCCATCCACATTGGGCATGCAAATCCGCCCATGCATCCTCAACACCCCATCATCACTGATGGTCACATTTCTGGCATCATCATGCTGAACTCTATCCCTAAGGATAAGCAAATGCGGATCATCATACTGGTGCTCTCTAATGCGATCATATAAGGAAGATCGAGAACCCACACAAGCCAATACCCAACTAGGCTCCGAAATATCCAACCTCATGAACTGATTGGCCAAGGCCTGAACATCAACTACAAGAGGTCTCTCCCCAACTGGAATATATGCCAAACTCCCCATACTCACTGCCTTTCAACTCAAAACATCGACCACCATATTGGCCTTTCCCGGATGGTACAATATAGTGATATTATAATCCTTAAGCAACTCCAACCACCTCTGCTACCTCAAATTGAGATTCTTCTATTTGAACAAGTGTCGGAGGCTACGATGATCAGTAAATACCTCACAAGACACACCATACAAGTAATGTCTCCAAATCTTTAACGCGTGAACTATGGCAGCTAACTCCAAATTATGAATGGGGTAGTTCTTCTCATGGGGCTTCAACTGACGAGAAGCATAAGCAATAACTCTACCCTTCTACATCAACACATAACCAATCCCAACTCTCGAAGCATCACAATACACGATATATGAACCTGAAGCTGATGGTAAAACCAACATTGGAGCTATGGTCAAAGTTGTCTTGAGCTTCTGAAAGCCCTCCTCACACTCGTCTGACCATACAAATGAAGCACCTTTTTTGAGTCAACTTGGTCAAGGGCGATGCGATTGATGAGAATCCCTGAACAAATCGGTGATAATAGCCTGCCAAACCAAGAAAGCTGTGAATATCTATGGCTGAGGACGGTCTGGGCCAACTCTGAACCGCCTCTATCTTCTTTGGATCCTCCTGAATACCCTCGATGGACACCACGTTCCCCAAGAAAGCCACTGAACTAAGCCAAAACTCACACTTCGAGAATTTTGCATAGAGTTTCTCCTCTCTCAATCTCTGCAACACAACTCTCAAATGTTCCGCGTGCTCCTCCTGACTACGTGAATATACCAGAATATCATCAATGAAGACTATGAAAAATGAGTCAAGATAAGGCCGAAACATATTGTTTATCAAATGCATGAATGCTGCTGGGGAATTGGTCATCCCAAAAGACATCAACAAGAACTCATAATGGCCATATCTGGTCCTGAAAATGGTCTTGAGAATATGCGAGTCCCTGATCTTCAGTTGGTGATAACCTGAACAGAGATCAATGTTAGAGAACACCCTTGCTCCCTGAAGCTGGTTGAATAAATCATCAATGCGAGGCAAAGGATACATGTTCTTAATTGTAACTTTGTTAAATTGCCTATAATCAATACACATCCTCATAGTGTCATCCTTCTTCTTCACAAACAGAACTGGCGCACCCCAAGGTGACACACTAGGCCAAACGAACCCTTTATCAATGAGTGACTGAAGTTGTTCTTTTAATTCCTTCAACTCCGCTGGTGCTATACGATACAGCCAAATAGAAATAGGCTGAATGCCCGGCACTAGGTCAATACCAAAATCAATATCCCTGTCAGGCGGCATGCCCGACAGGTCTGCAGGAAACACATCGGGAAAATCCCTCACAACTGGAACAGAATCCATATTGGGAGTCTCAGCTCCGACATCCCTCACAAATTCTAGATATGAAAGACAACCCTTCCCAACCATATGCTGGGCCTTTAAGAAAGACATTACTCTACCAGGAACATAATCAATTACACCTCGCAACTCGATCTGTGGCACACCTGGCATAGCTAATATGACTGTCTTAGCATGACAGTCTAGAATAGCACGACACGGAGATAACCAATCCATGCCCAAAATGACATCAAAATCCACCATGCTCAATAGCAATATATCCAATCGGGTCTCCAGACCCCCAATAGTCATCACACACGACCGATACACACGGTCTACAACAACACTATCGCCCACCGGGGTAGATACATGAACAAGTAAAGCAAGAAACTCACGGGGCGTACCCAAATAACGAGCAAAGTATGATGACACAAAAGAAAAGGTGGAACCGGGAACAAATAATACAGAGGCATCTTTGTGGCAGACTGAAACAATACCTGTAATAACAGCATCTGAAGCAATAGCATCGAGTCTGCTTGGGAGTGCATAGAAACGGGTCTGACTGCCCCCTGATCGACCTCCACCTTTAGGTCAACCCCTGGCTGACTGACCTCCACCCCTAGCTGGCTGAGCGGGTGGTGGTGAAGAAACTGGCGCTGGAGACGATAACTGACCCCTCTACTGGGACAAACTAGCAACACAATGAGAACACTACCTCCATATATGGCCCATCTCGCCACACTCAACAACTCTCAGGTGCTGGAGAAGGGGACTGAAGGGAACCCCTCGCACCAGAGTGACTAGCAGATGCACTCGGCATTAAAGAGCCCTGAGCTGATGGAGCACGGGTCGAACTCTAAGTTGGAAGGGCGCTGAGTGATGAACGGCCCTGCTGAGATCCGTGATAACCATGACCCGAAGATGCCCCACAATAACCTGGGCGAGATGGCTGAGCAGACCTGAATGAACGGCCTCTGCCGTGCTAAAACTGGCCCCTCGAAGGAGCACCACTATAGCTACCAGATCCTCGAGGCCTCTTGGCCTCCCTCTCCTCTCGCTCCTAATGGCGAATCAACTAAATCTCACAGGCGATATCCATAACCTCCTCGAAGGTAGCACCAGTCACCCTCTCCCTGGTCATGAGAATACGGAGCTGATAAGTAAGACCATCAACAAACCTCCTAATCATCGCTCTATCTGTTCGGACCAACCAGATGGCATGATGAGCCAACTCAGAGAACCTCAACTCATACTTCGACACGGTCATCTCCCCGTGATACAACCACTCAAACTGCCTACGCAGTTTCTCTCTACGAGACTGCAGCACATACTTCTCCAGAAAGAGAACGGAGAACTGCTGCCAGGTAAGGGGTGCTGCACCGACAGGCCTACGCTTCTCAAAATCCTCCCACCAAGTGAAAGCAGCTCCTGAAAATTGATAGGTGGTAAAAGGGACCCCGCTGGTCTCCAAAATACCCGTTGTACGAACCATCCTCTGACACTTGTCCAAAAAGCCTTGGGCATCCTCGCCCTCTGCACCGCTGAAGGTCGGAGGCTGCAATCTACCAAACCTCTCCAACCTATGTTGCTCATCCTCCGGCATGACAGGAACCACATAGTCTTGAGAAGCTGCAATCGGCTAGGCTGGATGTGCCCCCGGCGTCTGAAGTCCCTGCACGACCTGCTTAGGTGTGCGAGTGGCGAGAGTCTGTTTGGCTCCCCCGGCCTGAGAAGTAGCTGCTCTGCCCCTACCATGATCACGGCCGCGTCCTCGGCCTCTGGTGGCCACAGCTGGTGGTACTGGGGGTCGTCAACCCCGACCAGTAGCACGTGCCCTCACCATCTGTGAAAGAATAGAACGAAAGAAGTTTAATACTCAGATCAACAAGTTCGCACGACAAGAATTTCAAGAATATGAAGTTTTTCCTAAAGGTTCTGTAGCCTCTCGAGGATAAATACAGACGTCTCCATACCTATCCGTGAGACTCTACTAAACCTGTTCATGACTCGTGAGACCTATGTAACCTAGGCTCTAATACCAACTTGTCACGACCCTAACCCCGAATCCGGTCGTGATGACACCTCTCGTGAAGACAAGTCCAGCCAGTTAAATCCAATTCACTTTTTAAAACAGTTAATAAACCTAAAAATAGTCTAACCATGATTTAAATGTACTAAATAGCAGAAAATGTCGATAAAATGCATAAATACACCAGACACAGCCCTAACCGGGGTGTCACAAGTCAGCTAAATCCATAAATTAGTACGAATGATTGAAGGGAAATAGAAGTGATAAAAGAGTAGAGACACGGGGCAGTGGACATCAATAGCTACCTCGTAGTCTCCGAGCGCTCGCCTGAAACTAGAGGGATCAACACTCGGGAGCGGTACTAGCTACACCTGAATCTGCACAGAGGGGTTCAGGGAGTAAAGTGAGTACTCCAACTCAGTGAGTAACAAATGTAAATAATGACTGAAAGTAAGAAAACACGTAAGGCACAAGGCATTCTATAATGAAGCAGTAAAACCATTTAAAAGCAGTAAAATAGTGGAAAGTCAAGTAAAATCCTCTTTCAACAAGTAAACATGTAATTGAAAAGTAATTAAGATAAAGCAACCAAGTAGTGTCTGCTACAACGGAAGAGTTAATTCGGGGCCGCATGTCCGAAGACATCCTTGCATTCAGCGAGGAAGATTTTGAGACCTTGACTCAACCCCACAACGATGCACTGGTAATTTCATTTCTTTTGAATAAAATTTAGACTAAACGTGTACTTGTGGATCGAGGTAGCTCGACCAATGTAATTAGGTCAAAGGTGATAAAACAGCTAGGTTTGCTCGATCAGATCATATCTACCTCCCGAGTCCTCAACGGCTTCAACATGGTCGGCGAAGCAGTAGAGGGGGAGATCACCCTCCCAATCAACATGTACGGTGCTGTCCAGGGCACCAAATTCCATGTCATCGGAGGTGACATAAGGTACAACGCAGTGCTTGGCAGGTTGTGGATACACAACATGAGGGCAGTACCGTCCACTTTGCATTAGATGATTAAGTTTCCGACAAAGGACGGCATAAAGATAGTATATGGAGAACAACACTCGGCAAATGAAATGTTCGCGGTCCACTGGGAGGCATCAAATACTATACACTCTATCTCACAAGAGTCGGGAGGCAAACAGACCTCCGAGGAAGATTTCCTCGCTCCCCAAATTGTCGTTGCCCCCGAAGAGTCGGATGCCACGAAATCGACTATTGGTGAAATAGAGCAAGATGTTTTAATCGAACATCTCCTGGATCGGAAGGTATACTTGGGAATGGGACTAACCCTCGAACTCAGGAAAAAACTCATTCAATTTCTTATTAATAACATCGACTGTTTTGCTTGGTCCCATTTAGATATGATAGGAATCTCACCGGAAATAACCGCCCACCGGCTAAGTGTCGACCCCAGATTCAAACCGGTGAAACAAAAGAGGAGATCCCAGACCGAACTAAAACACGCATTCATCAAGGACAAGGTAACAAAACTCCTCAAAATAGGGTCTATTAGGGAGGTAAAATATCTCAAATGGCTGGCCAGTGTGGTGGTAGTTACCAAAAAGGAAAATAAGTTAAGAATGTGCATAGATTACAAAAACCTAAATAAATCATGCCCCAAGGATTCATTCTTATTTCCTAATATTTATCGCTTGATCGATGTCATGGCCGATCATGAGGCCCTCACATTTCTCGACGCCTACTCGGGGTATAATCAAATTTAGATGAACCCCGGGGATAGGGAGAAGACTTTGTTCATCACGAAGTACAGTACGTAATGTTATAATGTAATGCCCTTCGGGTTGAAAAATGCAGGAGCCATGTACCAGCGTCTAGTTAATAAAATGTTCGAACATCAAATACGAAAATCCATGGAAGTTTATATTGATGACTTGCTAGTTAAGTCCTTGTGCGTAGAGGACCATTTGACTCATTTGCAGGAGACATTCGACATCCTCAGATACTACAACATGAAACTTAATCCCAAGAAATGTGCCTTCGGAGTGGGTTTAGGAAAATTCTTAAGCTTCATGGTGTCAAATAGGGGAATCGAGATCAACCCCAACAAAATCAAGGCCATCGAAGAAATCACAATGGTAAACAATGTGAAGGTTGTGCAATGGCTGACCGGGCAGATAGCAGCCTTGGGCCGATTCATATCGAGATCATCAGACATGAGTCATCATTTCTTCTCCTTACTCAGAACAACTTTGAATGGACTCCGGAGTGCCAACGTGCCTTAGAGGAGTTAAAGCGATATCTAACTAGCCCACCTTTACTCTATACTCCAAAGGAGGATGAGACACTATATTTATACATGGCCATATCCGAGATTGCGGTAAGTGGTGTGCTAGTTCGAGAAGAACAAGGTACGCAGTTCCCTGTTTATTATGTAAGTCGGAACCTGGGAGATACCGAAACCAGGTATCCGTACCTAGAAAATTTAGCTCTTGCATTAATAAGCGCATCATGAAAATTGAAACCTTAGCTTCGAGGTTTGAGAAGACAGGATGCAAAGATACTTGGACAAAATTCAAGTCACATTGCACCTCTTCAAATAATGGACTCTGGTCCACAAACCTCGAGAGCAGAATAGCGAGGTCGATGCCCTCGCAAACCTTGGATCATCTGTCGAAGAAGATGACCTACTCCCCAGGGCTGTTGTTTAGCTATCCAAATCTATGATCGATGAAGGTCATATTGAGATCAACTCCACTAGCCTGACATGGGATTGGAGAAATAAATAAATCGATTATTTGGAAAGTGGGAAACTACCGGCGAATCCAAAAGAGTTGAAGGCCCTGCGAACCAAAGTAGCCCGATTCTCGCTCGATGAAAATGGAACCCTGTGCAGAAGAACCTTTGATGGCCCTCTAGCATTATGCCTGGGGCCGGGGGATACAAATTATATGCTCCGAGAAATCCATGAGGGCACCTGCGAAAATCATTCTGGCACCGATTCCTTAGTCCGAAAGGTGATCAGAGCAAGCTACTAATGGGATAGCATGGAAAAAGACACCAAAGAATTCGTCCAAAAGTGCGACAAATGCCAGAGATTTGCCCCAATGATTCACCAACCCGGTGAATAGCTACATTTGGTCTTGTCGCCATGGCCGTTTATGAAATAGGATATGGACATCGTCGGACCTCTACCAACGGCACCAGGTAAAGCTAGATTTATTTTATTTATGACTGACTACTTCTCAAAATGGGTGGAAGTGCAAGCCTTCGAAAAGATAAGAGAAAAAGAAGTCATTAACTTCATCTAGGACCACATCATGTGTCGATTCGGGATTCCTTCCGAGATAACGTGTGATAACGAGAAGCAGTTCATCGGGAGCAAAGTAACACAGTTCCTCGAAGATCACAAAATCAAAAGAATCTTGTTGACACCCTACCACCCATATGCAAACGGCCGGGCCGAATCTACGAACAAAACCATCATTCAAAACTTAAAAAAGAAGTTGGAAAGTGCTAAGGGGAAATGGAGAGAAATATTACCCGAAGTGTTATGGGCATATCGAACAACTCCAAAATCAAGCATAGGAGAAATGACTTTCTCTATGGTTTATGGTGTCGAGGCTTTGATACCAGTCGAGGTCAGAGAGCCAAGCCCCAGATTTTGACACACCACTAAAACCTCAAATAATGAAGCTATGATTGCGGCCCACGAACTATTGGATGAAAAGCGAGAAGCTTAGTTGGTCCGAATGGCCGTCCAAAAACAAAGGATCGAAAGGTACTATAACAAGAGAACCAATCTCTGACATTTCGGAGTCGAGGACTTAGTCCTGAGAAAAGTCACCCTAAAAACTCGAAACCCGAATGAAGAAAAGCTAGGCCAAAACTAGAAAGGACCGTACCGCGGCCTCGGAGTGATCGACAAAGGGTCCTATAATCTCGGTACCATGGAAGGCGAACAGCTTCCAAGCAATTGGAACAAATCAATGCTCAAATGCTACTATTACTAAGGTATCCGATGGAAGATGCCGAGACACCCTCACCCCGACTCGAAGACATTGGGTTTAAAGCGTGTGTTGTACTCTTTTCCTTCGACCGGATTTTATCCTAAGAAGGGTTTTACTAGCAAGGTTTTTAACGAGGCAACATCTATATGCTACCTAAGGAGAACATAGAAAGTATTCAAGGCTTCTCTTTAATCAACCTCGAACACCGGGGGGCATCCCCCTGGAAGATCACCTTCTCGAAGAAGTCAAGATGAGCCAAAAAGGGTCTCAATAGGAAAATGATGTATCGGGCCAAATGATCGAGTGAACCGTGTACCCATAGAATAATTGAGCCCTTGATAGTGAAAATATGTGTATTTGTACCAATTAATCAAAGACTATTTCCCCTCCATCAAACGATTTGCGCTTCAAAAGAAGTATGCTACTTTTACAAGAAACGGCTCCATAGCCAGAAACTTCCTGAACACTCGGGGACTGACACCAAAAACTCTAGGCCACATGACCTTCGGGTCGGGAACTTTGAACTCGTAAGCCCTCAATGAGGCAATACAAAGTTTACAAAGAATGGCTCTATAGCCAAAAAACTTTCGACGTCTTGAGGACTGTCATCGACTATCATCCCATTGAGTTATCAGAAACTCAACGCCGTAAGACCCCA
Organism: Nicotiana tabacum; assembly: GCF_000715075.1. Taxonomy (NCBI): domain Eukaryota; kingdom Viridiplantae; phylum Streptophyta; class Magnoliopsida; order Solanales; family Solanaceae; genus Nicotiana; species Nicotiana tabacum. The sequence continues at coordinate 106,210,048 of NC_134101.1, forward strand.
AGCGGGAAACCTCGAGCCCGAAAGCCCTCCATGTGGCAATATTAGAAAATTTAAGACCTCCATGAGGCATTATAAACGATATAAGATCTCTATAAGGCAACACCAAAACTGTAAGACCTCAGGCAAGACATGAACTATACTTGTACTAAGTAACCTATCTGTAAGACCTCAAGCAAGGTATGAACCATACTTGTACCAAGTAACTCATCTACAAGACCTCAAGTAAGGCATGTTAAAATTTGTAAGACCTTACAAAAGGCAAAATACTGATCTTAAAGTTAAGCTATATATCCGAACTTATAAGACCCTAAAAAGGCATATCCTCGATATAGACGTCGAAACTACTTCACTCGGGGACTAAAAGGCTACGGCCAAACACAATGACTGCGGTCACAAGGCTCCAGCCAAACTCACGCGACTTGGGGATGCCCGACCGTCGTTATAAAATCACAGGCCTTCAATTACTTTGAAAAAACTTCAAAAAGAACTGGTTAATCAGGCTACCCTCGGCATAAGCAAAAGAGCTTCGATCATATCAGCTCCAAACAACAAGCTTCGAAAAAATTTAGCCATCGAGCAAAACCTCCCGAGGTGCTCATTCACTACTACATAACGACTCACAATCGAGGTTCTTATCGTGCCATCGAAGAGCCGAACGTACATAAAACTTCAAAAAGTCTTTAGAAAGGGAAAAATAAAGTCTATATTAAGAGGTCGTACCGACCCAACGTGTAAGAGCCACTGTCGCCAGACTATATTAAGAGGTGGTACTGATCCAATGCGTAAAAGCCACTGTCACCAGCTTAAAACCAAAGGTCGTACCGACCTAATGCGTAAGAGCACAAGAGCCAGCATAAATTTTGAAAACTTAAGGGTCAATAAGCTCGATTCAGAATCCGACTCGAAGACTGAGCCCGAAACAGTTAACTAAAAAATGCCTAAGGGCAAATGTGTAAGAGCCACTGTCGCCAGCTTAAAATTAAAGGTCGTACCAACCCAATGCATAAGAGCCACTATTGCTAGCTAAAGGTCGTACCGACCTAATGCGTAAGAGCCTAAGAGCCAGCTTAAATTTTGAAAAATTAAGGGTCAATAAGCTCGAGTCGAAATCCGACTAGAAGACTGAGCCCGAAAAAGTTAACCAACAAGCCTTTGTGCCAATTTGTAAACCTAAGGATTTTACCTCAATGCCCAATTCATCTAGCTAATCATTGACGAACGTCAAAATGTTAGGCAAAGGAAAATGAAAAAGGATGAAAAAGCCTTTACATATATGTTGGAAGGTTCACGAATGTGCATCTACAAGGCCTATGTCTGAAACCCTTATAAGGGCAAAAAAGGCAAATAAAACCCTAATCTACCATCGGGGCTATTACTTTGACGGCTCCCTCGGAAATTATGCTCTCAAAAACACCGACCATAACTTCCGGGTTTTCAATGGCCTCTTCCGCTCTGGGGATCTTTCCTCTATCTTCATCTTCTCCCGAGTCACTGCTCGACTCGTCTTCAGAGGAAACCGGGGTCGCGACCTCCTCTTCTAGGATCTTCACCCTCTCGACCTCGGCGGACAAATCGATGCCCCCCGCATATATATCCTCAAGAGCCCGTCTCCAAGATTCTAAACGGGGGCATGCCCACAGCTCGGGTCAATCGCAGCTCGGCCTCCTCGGACACTTTCCTGGCCTGAGCATTTGCAGTAGCAGCATCATCTTTGTACGAGGATACGAACTCCTCAGCTTCAGCCCTAACCTTGGATAACACAACAACCAACCTAGTATGAAGATCCATGTACTTGTCACTCTCCGCCCTTGCATTATCAAGTTGATGCCCGACTGATGCCACCTGCCCCTGAAAGGTATCTCTCTCAAAGACTATCTCACTCACGTGTCGTTTGAGTTCAAGAATTTCAGAGTCCCTGGATAGGAGTTCCTCCTTCATTAGGACATATTTCTTCTCAAACTGCAAAGATCGACTAGAAGATGTTAAAGCACTAAAGTCGGATAAACATGTAAACAAAAAAACAAGCAAGAACTATATAACCTACTCAATGAGATAAGTCCTGTCTCGGGACGCCCCTCCAAACAATCCCGAAGGCCACGGAGTTCCTCCTTCCTTTTAGTAGAAAGAGCTCTGATCTCATCAGTTTCCAAGGTAAGATTCTTGTACTCACCCTTGTAATGAGTCAGTTCGGTTTGAAACCTGGCGAAGGTTTGATTGTAAACCACCTTGGCCTGAAACCATGAAGGAAACGAGGCTAGCAAGACAAAAATCAGGGCACCAAGCATAATTTTACGAAAAGATTACCTGCTCACAGAGCATGTCGATCTCATTGAAAATAAGCGAGACGTCAAGCTCAGGCTTTTCTTCGGGCACAACAAAAAGCCTTTCAAGTACATTCTTATCTCCGACAGGCGCCCCCGCATCGGAAGACTCTTTATTTTTGGCATCCTGCATCTCCCTCTGGGGAAAGGCCGCTCCCGAAGGGGAATCGCTCACTTCAATAATCACGATTGAATCAATCGGGGTCGTCTTTCATTTCAGGAGAGCTTCAGAATTAAGCTCCCCCGGACCGCCTAACGAATGCACCTCAGCTCGAGGAGAGTTTTTGCCAACAAGTAACTTGGGGATATCACCTGACGCACCCTCAAAGGCCTCTTCAATCCGAGGTAGGACAACAACAGAATCAAGTTCCAATTTAGGAGACATTGACTCTGTAGTATGTGGGGTGGTCAGAATTTCTCTCCCCACGGGTGCTTCCGAGGAATCATTTTCCTTCTCGCCTTAACCTCGGGGACTCTACGAAACTTCTAGAATTAAGGTTGTTGAGTCAGCCTTAGGTTCTTCCACTTTGGCTTTCTTGGGTTTCGGAGAATGAGTCGGTGACCCCCTTCACCTTTTCCTCTCTTCATCGGGTTTCGAGGTATCTGCTTCACCAAGAAGTGCTTTCCTTATCAAGGGGACCTCCCCCAGACCTGCACAGATGCAAAATATATGCGCAGGGAATGAGGACGCTATCAGTAATAGTTCTTTTGTGAAATGCAATTACAACAGAAGTTGAGGCTCACCGTGGTCTTTGGCTTCCCATCGAGCTTGGGATAGATCGCGCCATGCGCGCTTGGTGTATGGGAAAATCGAATCCAGCTGGTTGACCTAGACCGAGAGGTCCTTAACCACACTAGGGTAAACTGCGACAGTGCATCAGCGGAGAAAGTCAATTTGTAGGGGGATGTACCCAAAACGAAATAAGGGAACATTTAATTAACATAACTGCTTACGTTTCATGTTCCACCTTTCAGGGAACGACATCCTCTCCACTGGAATCAGGTCTGAAGTCCTAACTCGGACAAAACGGCTCATCCACCCTCCATTCCTAACTTCGTCGGTACAAGCAAAAAGGGCTCTCGAAGCCCGACAGTGGAGCTTAATCAGGCCCCCACGGAAGAGTCGGGGACTATACATTCTGACCAGGTGATCGAGGGTGAAAGGCATCCCCTTAATCATGTTCACGTAATATCTGGTCATGTAAATAATGTGCCAGAATGAAGAATGAATTTGGCCGAGGGTTACTCGATATCGTTTGCAGAAGTCGAGGATCATGGGGTCTCTCGGAGGCGAGGATGGATCCACCGGGCCAAGGGTAAATAGATAAGTGTACACACTGAGAAAGTCGGCCTTGTATGTCGTTATATCCTCCCCCCGAGAAGGAATCTCCACAAGCACCGCGTCCCCCCAGCGGCAGTCAGTTTTAACCCTTTCGATGTCTGTTATTGAGCTAATATATTGGGACGTAGGATCACATCGTCCCGGCTTCGAGGAAGGTTTTTCAGTCTTGAAATAGGAGGTCGTTTCAAAGGCCCCTGGAATGCATTCCCCAACGCGAGGGGGCATTGTTCCTTTGCCTTTAGATTAGCATGAGGAAGAGGAAGCCACATCTTCCTGAGGGACAGCGGTAGAAGTTTTCGCCATCCTTAAAAGATTTCAGAGGAGAAATGAAAATTGCATTTCAGAAGAGAGCACAAGAGAGAAGTGAGAAAGACTCTTTTGAAGGCTTGGTGGTGCAGTAGAAAATAAGGAGCTAAAGAAGAAGTATTTATATCTAACGTGCACGTTGGAGCGGACCAAAGGACAGCCAACCGCTATAATTAATTCAAAGGCTTTAAGGGTTGTGTGGACGCAACCTTTAGACACCTTATTTTGTCATGTCAATCGCTTGATAAGGCGTGACTACCGTCGTGATGGAACTATCGAAGGGGCGAGAATTAGAGATCGTTTCTTATCGTTTCACTCTAAGAAACGCAGGGACTATCTGTATATGGATAAAATCAGAAAGCCCAATTTTACGATCGTTGCGTCTTTCCGTAGCTTCACCTCGAAGGCGTCGGGGGCACAGTTCGAGGTTTCGACCTTGGGGGTTCTTTATGTTCGGCCTCGAGGAAGCTTAAATCAATGATAATCATAGGTAAACGAGAATTCCCCTAGGCACGTGGTCAAGGCTGACAACACCTACAAGAATAGTACTAGTCTGTACCAAACTGCTAAGTAGTTGTACCAGCTACATTTCTTTGTAATAAATATATATGTACTATATTGGGACTCTCCCTCCTATATTATGAGGACTCTTTTTATTTTTTGCATATAATATATCACTTACAACATTCAATACAAGAACATTCTTTGCTCTCTAACACATTCTCTCTTGATTGTATTATTTACATTTATTGCTTACATTTATTATGTTCTATTAATTGTTCTTCATATATTGCTCATTATTGATCATAAAGAGTTTCATCAAAGCTCTCAAAACTGTTAGTCCTTCATCGGCTGTCCGCAGCTCAGTACCTAGCTTGACCTCAAGGCCCCGTATGACCTAGCTTGAGGCCCCGATTCTCAGCCACTCGGTTTGCTCAAACATACTGCTTTCGAGTTCTTGTCTTATTTTCTAGTCGCACACTTAGCATCTACTGCTTAACAACTAGCATAAAAATATATCACGTATTTTTAGAAGCACAAAATTAAATCTAATTGTAATTACCATTTTCAAGGTAAACATTCTTAATTGTTTGAACACATTATAATTAACTATTGTAGAAATATTTTCACTATCATTTTATTTCTCTACGTAAAATTTCTTTCTTTTTCAGCTTTAAGATACAAATTTAATTTTTAATTTTCATTAGTAAAATTACCTATATTAGAAATTTATTTTGTATTTTTAAAATTTTATTTTCTATTTTTCATAAATAATACTTCAGTTTCGTTATATTATCCATAGTCTGAGCATTCTCATCATAGTTTTAAGAACTTCCTAATCTCAAATTCAAATAGACTTTCCCTTCATTTCTAATAGTAGATTTTTAATAATTTAACATAATTTTGTCATTTTTTAATCTAATATATAGTCTTGACTTTTCATTAACTTGTAACTTTATTTAATATTATTATCAACCACTATTATTTAATATAATATAGATAAATATATAACTTTTTTAATCATAAAATAAATATTTATTTCCTTTTAAAAATATTGATCGAAAATTTAAATTAAGAATAATTTAATAATATTTTTAAGTATTGTATATTTTATTTATTTTATTTTCAAAACATATGATTTATAAATATCCTCACATTATCTCTAATTTATTTTTATTTTATCTATTAGACTTGAGTTACGTGGACTTATCCATATTATGACTTTTATTATCATAATATAAACAACTTCCTCATCTCAAATTTAAATAAGTTTTACCCTTTTTCTCTATGATAAAAATCTGAATTGTTATTTTTTCTCTATTTATTCTTTATTTTTAATATTATTACATTGTCATGTGAATTTTTATTAGCTTGTTTGAATTTAATATCTATTTTTACCACACTCATTCTAATATAATATAGATAAAAATTAAAAACTTTCTCATCTCAAATTCATATAATTTTTATCATTCTATTTCTTAAATTGTAGCGCATTTAAAAATTAAATTATGCTTTCAAACTTAAATTAATTACTCTCAATTCAAATATTAATCATAGAAATTATTTTTTTAATTGTTTGAACACATTATATCTAAATATTGTAGTAATATTTATGTATAAAATATTTGTTTACCCGATTTATCAATATTAATATGACTTTATCATTCTTGTTATTAAAATTTTTTTTACTGATTATTTAATTTTTTTTTTTACCTTATAAATAATTTGTATACTTTATGTAAGATCTTATTTTGCTGCTTGAGTTTATTTAATTTTTAACTCAATAAATCTTTAATATCTTAAGCAAATTATAGTTTTATTTTATATTTTAACTTACTCCAAAGTGTAAATAGTAATAGGTTATCTCAATTTACGTCTTTCTATATTTTTTATTTTTTTCTATTATAGTTTTTAACTTGTCACGACCCTAAACCCAGACTCGGTCGTGGTGGCACATCTCGTGAAAACAAGGCCAGCCGACACACTCCCAAATTATTTTAAGCAGTTAAAATAATACAAATTAAGTCCTTAACATAATAATAATCCCAAAATATGGTGAATACTACAGTTGCTGAATAAACATAGCCCAACATCGGGGTGTCACCAGTCATGAGCATCTATCATAAAAACTACAAGTCTGAAAGAGTCTACACAACTATTACATAACTAAAACAGGAAAAGATAAGATAGAGGGAGAAGCACTGGGTTGCGAACGCCGAGCAGCTACCTAGTGAATCTCTAAAGTCTGCTGGAAGCCCTCAACCCTTATAAGCAGGACCTGAAGCACCTGAATCTGCACATGGGGTGCAGGGAGTAAAGTGAGTACTCCAACTCAGTGAGTAATAATAATAAGTGAAGACTGAGCGTTAAGAAAACCATGTAAAAGCACATCAACATTGTCGCGCTCCCCTTTTTTTCCCTTCCAAACGGAGAGGAGTTTCTGGGTTTCGACATTCATGGAGTGTAATGACTCATTTTCCTCTTTGGGAATTGGGTATTTTGAAGAGTTGCCACCTAATGGTTTGATGCGCATTAGGACACCTACAGAGTTCATTTACAACTATGTTTGATAACCATATATTGGGTAAGGGCTTGAAATTATCCCAATGGGAAGGTGTTAGGCACCCCTCAAGATCCATTAGTATGGTTCCCGGTCAGATAGTTCTTTTGTGAATTTGTGAAAATTAGCAAGTAATCAAGTAAGGCTCAAGTAAGAGGGGATTTAAGTTAAACACACACAAGCATTTGAAACAATTATTGAAAGTCAAGGTTTGAAAGAGTTATAAGCTAAATATGTTTGTAAAAAGAATAAAGGGGGTCATAGGTTTGTTTATAATATGGATCACCTCAATGCAATATCCGATATGACACTCCTCAGAAGAGGGGATACACGTGGTATTAGCGCACCGGTCATCATATCCATATCTACCTTTCCCACCCCGTTAAGGTATTAAAGCGTGGATTGGTCTCGACCTCTATTTCATGCTATTACCCGTCTCTTTCCTATCAGTTTCGAAGGAATTTTTAGGACTACTATTTCTAAGTGGGAGGATTTTAGGCAGACTCTTAGGTTTAAAGGTAAAAGGCTTGGCGACATATAAAAAAAACATGTAGGACTGCATTTAGAGGGAAACATGTAAGAAGTTATAAGGCTCATGTATACCTCCGCAAAAAAAGCACATAAATAGCACGACTTAAACACACTTAAGGTCTGAATTATAAAATCCTAAAGCAGAGTTTGAGTCAGAACCAGATTCATCATATAACTTAGAGAAGAGGTCCGAATCAGGCCTGCCTACTGGTTGTAGCAGTTGGTAATTAACAAAGGCAGTTCCAGTTTTATTTAAGTAGTTACCTACGGCTTGCCTAGGCGTAACAACAATGTCCTATGAGCATGAAATCTATATTGATGCAGTAAAGCAGTGATTAATTTTAAACAGGCGATTTGGATCCTATAGGCATGCTTTCTAATGATATGGATTAACACGAAAAGAATAGGTTATTAAATCTGATTCAGACAGGCACGGGTCAAGATGATTTTTAACTAAAATGGTTTTATACCTTATAGGCATGATCTCATTACAGTTGATTTTAAATCCTATAGGCATGACATGAAATTATTAAAATCTGACTTTGGACTTATAGGCATGATTTCTAAGGGAAGCGAAATCTGGATACATGTTGTAATCAACTTCAATTGGTTTTAACCCTATAGACATTATATTTAATTACAAAGTTAGATTTTTAACCCTATAGGCATGATATCTATTTATAGCCATTTAGATCCTATAGGCATGATATCTACTTGTGGAAGTAAAACATGCATAATTTATAGCAGACCCTATAGGCATGATATCTACCTAATTTACCCCACATGCAACTACCCACCCTTTTTCACTAATCACCCCATAATTGTTTACAAATTATTACAGCCCAAATGATTGAATTACAAAAGAAGTGCAGAAATAGGAAATTAAAACCAAAGGAAAGCTTGAATGTGACTTTCTCTCTAAGTTATGTAATGAACCACTTCAGTGCCAGAATTTCAAAGCCTTCCTCATACCTGGGTGTATCAAAGTTCCCTAAGGACCTCATGGGATCCCGAGCAGTGATTACACCCAGGTTTGCATAGCCAGACAGAGATAAGTGCAGTGTGTAAGGGCCAGCCCTTATGTGTCCAAGTTCAGAGGGAGATCAAGGGTCCCAAGGCAAGGCTCACACAAGAGGGGCAGAACCTAGATTCTAGGAATATAGTGGAAGTGTAGAATATAGTTTGAAAAAAGAGGTTTATTTTTTTGAAAGCTGGATTGACAGTCATTTTTGAAAGCAACTAAAAGAATCAGTAGTCATACAAAAGGGGAAAGGGATTTAGGGGATACATTGTATGACCCCAGCAAGGGCCTGGTTTGGTCATGCAGAGCAATAGCTGATGCTGCCATGGCCACAAACCAGCCAAAGGAAAACAAACACATAGAGGGGATATAGGAGTTTGGGGTTCATAACGTAGCAAGTATACAACAAACGACTGACAGAGTACACACATATGGCAGCATTAATATAAAAGGAGCAGGGAACACATTGCAGCATGCTAATAATGTGACTTAAATGCAAAAAATATGAGCAGAAGTAGACAAGAATAATAAACTGAGGCAACTAAGTAAAGCATGTTGTTGTTGAGACTTGAAAATAAACTAGGACATACCAGTAGAGAAACAAAGTGCAAAAAGGTAAAGCAAGCAAGATTCCACAATCTAGCCTTGGCTTTTAGCTGGCTAGACAAAGCAGCAGAACAAGCAGCAGTAAAGAAAGAGAGAGTTTTTAAGTGTAAGTGTGTGTTTTGAACTCAAATTGTTCGTGTCTTTGAAAGAAGATAGGTTAGGGTATTTATAGTTTTGAAAACGAGTGGAGAATAAGGTAATAAGTAAAGTCTTAACACAAACATGGAAATAATCATAATCAGAATCAATCAGCACAAGTGATTACCTTTAATTAAGGAATCACAGCTTAATAGATACTAACATGGTTAATTAAGGAAAGAAATCAGTTTGAGACAGATTGATTCTTGTCATATAAGGGGGCAGCAAAAGAATGAAGTAAATGACTGAGTCTATGTACAAAAAATATGCTTAATTTTGGAAAAGTATTCAGTAAGATCAAACATCACAGTAAAGGAAAGGAATCGATTAATTTAAACAAATGAGTAAAAAATTAGGGTTTATAAGGGAGCCGTTTGCAATCAGTCACAACATTGAGGGAGTCAAAATCAATCTAGAAAGGCCCATGATTCTACACCTCAACATATAAATAGCAAGGAATGAACAAGCATGCAGGGTCAAACATGTTGACAAAAAGAAGCAACACAAACATACAGTAGCAGTAGGGGTAAGCTAGGATTCAGTAGTAGAAGAGACTTATTCGAATTACAGTAGTCAAGCAGGTCAAGTAGTCACACAGAATCAAAAGTGAAGAAGAACATAGTAACAGGTAAGAGAGTCAGAAACAAGTAAAGACCTTCAAACTTATAGTAATAAGCGAGGAAAACTCTTTTAAGAAATTAGGGCTTCGACAGTATTCGAGTTTAAGAGATGATAAGAACTCAGAATCTAATAAGTCAAACAAGGAAAAGAGAGTCAGAAACAAAGAGCTTAATCGAACAAGTAGACATTCAAACAAACAAGAATAGTTTCAAAACTTGAATAAGACCAAAAAGGATCTAGGGTTTTCAACATGCTGAATCAAGTAAAAGGAAAGCATAAGCAAGTCGTTTGAACATAGTAAAACCATAAACAACATTAAAAATTAGAGAAGAGATTTTTAAAAGAATTTGAGAGAAACCCTAATTGTTGAAAAAAAAATGAAGAGTCATTTTGAAAGAAAATCAAAGAACCTTCAAGAAAACACTTAAGAAGTTCGTAATAAGCACAGATCTATGTGCTTATTAAAAGTAATTTAGGGTAGAGGGTCGTTTGGGATTAATTATGGTAAGGGGTAATGGTGGTTGTTGATCTGAATGATAAACGGCCTGGATTAAAATGGTTAGGTGGGGAATCCGGGTTGGGTTGGTTTAATTGGGTTAGGGGTCGGGTTTAAATTGAGATTGGGCTGGGGAAATTGGGTTTGATTTGGGGTCAAATTGAAGACCAATTTGGGCTAAAATTTAAATAGCCACTTTTCCCTTTTTAATTTATAAAAAAAATAGTAAATAAATTTCTGAAAACAAATTGAAGGCACTAATATAATTTATAACATATAATTAATGATTTAAAAATACAGGATCCCATTTTATAAATGTGAAACTTGATTAAACCTTAAAATGGCTAATATTGCAATTATATGCAATTATTTTAAAAAAAAATACTAAATAAAATTGTAAAATATGTAAAAAATACCTTAGCTATATTTTGGCAAAAATATAAAAATCCAATAAATGAATCATCAAAAATAATAATGGAAATAATTGTTGAGATTTTACGAATAAAAAAAGGGAAATAAATCGATTTAAAAATCTTTAAAAATTATGGAAAAATAATAGAACATTTGGATATGCTTATATATGCATTTATATGCTATTTTGAAGTTATTTTTCATATTAAAAATATATAGAAAAAAATTGGGTATCAACAGTTGTCCTCTTTACCCGGGAAGGATGAAAGAGTTATCGGGTAAAGATATGATGGCCAATTTTGACCTAGCGAAATGGTTTGAAGTGGTTTAGGCCTCACCCTAGATTCTGAGCTGCCTACATATCCTTGGTTTTATAGGAATCAGGCCATAAGTAGTTCAGGATCCGTTGGCGGGTTATGCCGATGGAGACTTTTTCAAGAACGAACGCAAGATCCAGGGCTGGGTGAGTGGACGGCTTGTGGGAATGGTTAAGGTTTGATATTGTTGCAGGAACTAGGGCGGGATTGCTCCTACTGGGATGGTCGTTTCTCGCCAGTTCACCTGCAATGAAACAATACAAGCGTATTCTGTGCATAAATTTAAACATGATGCAAATTCTCGTCGGACCATGAATGTTGTCTTTGGACGGTTAGGATGACGTCCTGGGCCATGAAGCGTATGATAAAGGATTCGCATGCCATGAAATGATGCTCTCGGGCTATGAGGATGGTGCCTCTGAACCATGATGCCTTGGAATAATAATATGCAAAAGATTGAAAGGGATCCTCAGGCCATGACATGGTGTTCTCGGGCTATGAAGACGTTGACTTCAAATAATGATATGAAAAAGATTGAAAAGGATCCTCATGCCATGACATGGTTTACTCGGGCTATGAAGATGGTGCCTCCGAACGATGACGCCTTCAGATGAGTTGGCGATATTTCAGCCCATGAAGGATGCAGTAGCATGATGCAGACAAGACAGAGCTTAGTCTTGCGGTTTGAAGGGCAATGCTTAGTCCGTAAGAAAAGCAAAATAAATAGTGCTTGGGGTAGTGCTTAGTTTCGAAGAAGACGGGAGGCAGAGCTTAGCCTCGGAAGGGCAAAATGATGGCCTTATGCAAGATACAAATGCAGAGAAAGGTAGAGCTTAACCTCGAAAGGCAGAATGGTAGCCTTATGTAGGATACAGATGGAGACAACGTTTAGTCTTGGAAGGCAGAAAGGTAGCCTTATGCAGAAATGCAGATAGAGTTAGCGTTTAGTCTTGGAAGGCAGAAAGGTAGCCTTATGCAAAAATGTAGATAGAGACAACGTTTAGTCTCGAAATGCAGAAAGGTAGCCTTATGCAGAAATGCAGATGGAGTCAGCGTTTAGTCTCGGAAGGCAGAAAGGTAGCCTTATGTAGAAATGCAGATGGAGACAGTGTTTAGTCTTGGAAGGCAGAAAGGTAGCCTTATGCAGAAATAAAATAACAAATGTCAATAGAGTTTTCTTAGCTGATAACAGATTGCGGCGTTGTGATTACTGGGAACATTGTGACTACGAAGCATTACTTGTGTGAGCTGATAGCAAATATTGGCAATTGCAATGATTCGGAGAGTCATACTCATGGGCATACAGTATGTTTTAATGATTTTGCAATCCTAGTACTTGCATCCAAAGAAAAATTGTGAGTTTTGTAAGGGGGAAGGTTAGTCCATATCCCCGCTGGCTTTACTTGGCCTGCTCGGCTTTGATCTGATGATATTGTATGTATCATTGGGGTAGCGTTGCTAAACAAAGCAGTTTCGATAATAAACATGCAATGATTTTTGTAAAAGTATGACATAAGTGTATAATTAAAAGGGTTTTTAGATGAACCGACGACTGTGACGTGGTTCGGGACATTGCGACCTCTCTTGCTATGGAATTTTGGGGGTGCCCCTCAAAATTCTACCCTAGTTTAATGGGTTGACGCTTCTGACTGTTGCTTGCGACGATTGACTGAAATTACTTCGAAATTTTGAGGGTCCTCCTCAAAATTATGCCCTAGTTTCCAATTGCGGGGGGAAATAAAAATTTGAACACATAAGGTTGCCTACGTATCCCCTCTTAAACGGGAATCAAGTCAGGCGTAGTTCAATTTACATCATATAAGGAAAGCATAAAGATTACACATTGTAATGCTTGACTGCATCTGAATTGATCGTCTTTGGCTAGACTTCCCCGTCCATCTCTGCAAGTATGACGGCTTCTTCTATCAAAACTCGGTGAACCATGTTAGGTGTTCTACTACCCTAAGGACCTTAGCGTTGATCTGCTTGGTGACTTCTTCCTTGATTTTCAAGCTCATATCAGGCTTGAAATTTCTGAGGTTTTACTTTACCGGTGGACACATTGGATTAGTTGGCAGTTTGTGAGCCATAATAGACGTACTCAGACCAATCATGTCATCATACGATCAGGGAAATATGTCCTCATACTCCTTTAGAAATTCTATGTATTATTTCTTCTCTGATGGCTATAGGTGAATGCTAATTCGTGTTTCCTTGATGTTTTCTGAATCTCCCAGGTTGACAATTTAGGTCTCATCCAGGTTGGACTTAGGTATGTTCTCAAAGTTCTCAACTTCTTTGACAATCTCATTTGGTATGTCATTTTCCTCTGAATCAATGTCCATTTGTTGCGTTGTCTCATTGTATATCACAGTCATTGGTTCATCAAGATAACTAATAGTAATGCTGTATAAGTAAAGTAATGAGAGAAAACGATAATGAGTATTGATTTATAAGAAAGTCAAAATGCTCTAATAAATTGCATAACTATTTTGAACATTGAATATCTTATTGCGGGAATTAAAATGTGAAAAGAAAATCACTTAGTAAAAACAATGGATAACGCTTGTTTTAGCCTTGCTACCCCGAGGCTCGTCAGGCTCTGGTTGTCCTGATGGTACAATTGTTGAGGTGTGACCCTCTACTTATAGCCTTTATGGAAGGGCCTTCCTCCCCCTCCTCCTTGAAAATAACACAACAATCCATGTCATTGTCTTCTAGGAACAGGTTCTTCACCGCTGCAAGTGCTTCTTCGTCTTATCCATAAATAATGTCAGCCTATTGGAAAGTCTGCTCCAGATGCGGTATTGGCTGCTCCAGTGGATAGTAAGGACCACTCCATGGTGGTGACCAATTGTTGAATTCTTCCCAGGTGTAATCATATCCCAGACCGAAAGTAGTGTCATGCTTCTTGAGTTTTATGGGCTTAGAGATTCCCTAGAGGTTCTTGCCGAGCCCTTTGTCGGGTTCATACCCACTCCAATTCAGTATGCTCTCGATTTTGTTATCCCACCACTTGTCTTTATTGATAGCATTGGCCCGTTCAATGTGGTATGTCTCTTCACCCATCTTCCTTCTTCCCTCGATTGCCGGAATGGTCTGGCGACTGTATATAGGGTTGCTACCGTCACCGTGAATGATCACTTTCTGGTGATTCCATTCGAATTTTGCTGCCTGATGTAGCGTTGATGCTACGGCCCCAGCGGCATGAATCCATGGCCGTCCCAACAGCAGGTTGTAAGATGCTGGCACGTCTATTACCTGGAAATCGACATCAAACCATGTTGGTCCCATTTGCAAACATAGAACAATCTCACTAATGGTGGACCTCTAAGAACCATCGAAGGCTTTCACATTGATAGCTCCATCTTTTATCTCGTGTAGTCCTTTACCCAACTTCTTCAGTGTTATCGGCGTACAAATGTTGAGACTGGAACCTCCATCGATCAGGATTCTGGTGATGAAATAGTCTTCGCATTACACGGTGATGTGCAGTGCCTTGTTGTGCCCTAACCCTTCAGGTGGCAGCTCGTCCTCATGAAAGGTGATTTTATGGCTTTCCAGCATTTGTCCTACCATGTTAACCTTTTCCCCGCCAGTGATGTTGCTTCGTACATATGCTTCACTTAGCACCTTTAACAGAGCATTCTTATGTGCCTCGGAGTTTTGCAGCAATGAGAGGATGGAGATTTGTGTTGGCGTTTTGTTTAACTGGTCGATGACCGAATACTCCTTGGCCTATATTTTCCTCCAAAGGTCGTCTAGACTTGTCTCAATGATGGTTGGCCAGTTGGAAGCCTGCTTGCTTGACTCAACTAGATGTTCAGGGGTATAGACTCTACCAGTTCTTGTCATACCCTGTGCTGCAATAGTTTCTTCAAACATGACCTTCCCTTTCCTTCTCGCTTTGGCCGTATAGTCCCAAGGTACAGCCTTTGTATGGAATAGTGTCATGGTCGACATTGCCACTGGGATCGGTATGGATATCCTCACCCCAAACGGAGCATGTGCTTTGGGTGGGAAAACTACAACATCGAATGGTGCGGGTGCATTTGCTGGAGACATGAATTCAACCTCAATCGATGCTGGTGTCTTTGTGGATGATATTGCTTCAAACTCAAGTGGCACAGATAGATTCACCTCAGCGCCCTTAGACGGTTGAATCTGGACTATGATTGGATTGAGGGTAATTATTGGCTTCTTTGGGTCATCACCTTCTGTGATCAACCCGATTGATCCCTCGGGATGCAATCATCTTCTATTTCAATCATGTGGATACCCCCACCCTTGTGGTCTGGTAGAGGGTTGTTGCGGACATTTGGAGCGAGTTCCTTTGCCACGACAATCTTATTATCAGTTAAGGACTGTATCTTGTCCTTCAAGGAGCGGCATTCATCGATGGTGTTCCCTTTCATGCCGGAGTGGTATGCACATGATTTGTTTGGGTTAACCCACTGAGAAGGGTTCTCAGAGGTTGCAGCAGGGATGGGGGTGACATAACCAGTGGCTTTGAGTCTCTCATACAACTGGTCAATAGGTTCAACAATGGTTGTATATTGTTTTGGAGGTCTGCGATCAAAATTAGGTCGGGGTCTAGGGAAGTTTTAGCATGCAGGAGGTGATTGATAGTGGGAGGGTTGAGCATTATAGGTTTGGTAGACATGTGCGGGTTGGGAGTATCTGGGTGAGGTAGGTTGATATGTAGGAGGTGGAGGTGATTGATAAGTTGGTGGTGGAGCTTGGTATGAGGGTGAAGGTGCTTGGTAATTTGGGGTTGGCTGATATATGAGTGGAGGTGTGGGGTAAGTTTGGTATTTGAGGGGAGATTAGGTCCTTTGTGCAACCATCACGGCCCCTACGTCCCTCTTCTTGGACACACCCCCGGATTGTAAGGCCTTATTTGTAGCTTCTAAGGCCTCAAAATTTGTAACCATACCGCTTTTGATACCCTCTTCAATTCCTTCACCTAGTTTGATAATTGTACGCGGCAAAATCAGAAGACTTTATTTATCGCTGTCAACTCATTTCGGAAGCATGCCTCGGGACCCCGAGGACGGGAGGCAAAGACCAAGTTCCCAACCTCGGAGCTTGTCGAAGCCCGACTCAGAAAAAACAAAGATTGAAGCCAGGACAAAGGGGAGAGCTCCCAAGGTACATGGCTAAGCCTGACAGGGCCGGCCGATCCAGAGCCTATGCTGAGGCATCACGTCAAGCCATCCCATCTCCATACTTTGTAAATTAATCTCCACATACTTGAAGCTGAGTCCCCCTTCCTATATAAAGGGGACTCACCCTACCTTGTAAGGGACGTATGTTGCTCCATTTTCTCCACAAGTACAATAATATCTCTCTCTCTCTTTTCTTTCTAGCTTGCTCGTTCTCACTGGCCCGATGCCACTTTAATATCTATCGTCATCTTACTTGTTCTTCACTATATTGCTCAATATTGGTCATAAATACCCTTTCTTAATCGTATCCTCAATTGTTATCCCATTCCTGGCAAACCCCAATAGCTCGAGCTCAACCCCAAACCTGGACCCCGAGGTCCCCATCGATCAGCCCTGCATCCGGGAAACAGGCCCCTCGGTTTGACTACCACCTCGTTTTCGCTTGCATTTCATCGTTAAACTTAAAATTATTAGCATCAACTGCCCTAACAACTAGCTCGGGAATAGATCACATATTTTTAGAATCCCATTTACAAATTAAATTGTTGTTACCATTTTCACGACAAACAGTTTGGTACCCACCGTTGGGCTAAAAATAATAGTGATTATTTTCTTGATGGTTTCATTGAACAAATACACATTATCTTTCACACTTTTTCTTGTCCAAGATCCTTTGATTTTAGGTTAAAATGTCCAACTCGGTAAGCAAAGTCGAGAACGACTGCTCCGAAAATCATGACAAAAATTGTGTGGCTATTCCAGCTGTTGGCGCGACGCCGCAGGACCCTGATAATGCATCTAGATCGAATCAAGCGGACTCAGTCTTGCAAGGCGTGCAATAGGTCGACGAAGCCTCATGCACCGATGGTAGCATACTGCATATCGACCAACAGGAAGCTCAAAACACCCTGGCCTGGGAAGAATAGGAAGTTAGTCTTCATGTTATTTTTGAAATGTTGCAGGCACAACAGTTGGCTATTGCTCAGTTGCAAAGTCACCCGGAGACTCCCGACGCAGTAGCATCGGAAACATCTCCCTACGCCGAGCGAGTACCCGAGAGATCAAGCCACAACAGATCGGTAACAGACCCCACCGCAGTAAGGATGCTTGGGGATCTCTTCGAAAGGATCGAGTCAGGTTCGTGGAAGTTCATACAGCAATCGTCTCCCGAGGAAGCGATCCCGGAACTCGCTTCACGGAAATTCGGAACGTCGAAACTCCCTAGGTGCGATAGGACCTTGGATCCTTATGATCACACCACCGCTTACGCATGCTCGTTAAAAGGCGGTGACCTCCAAGATGATGAGTGTGAATCCGTCTCATTGAGGAAGTTCGAGGAAACACTCTCGAAATAAACCATGACGCAGCACCGCAGCCTGGCACCTGGCCTCGCAAACCCGCTTACCATATCAGCAGAGACCCCTTCATAGGAGCACACACTGATGTCATCAAAGTAGCGACGAAAGAGCTCGACACACCTGGGGCCAGACAAAGAGAGAGTGAAGCACCACAAGAAGTCGCATCTCGTTCCCTAATAGGACGAATGAGATCGCTCCCGGTTTCGGACGACTGGACAATCCGGGCCTTCACCCGAAGGTTAAACGAAACATGCCCCACGACTCCAGGACATTTCAAACGAAGCTTGATCAGATACCCAGCCGATATCTGGTCAGATACCCACACCCGACACCAGCCACGGAGCAGGGCCGTGGACAACCGCCTGGGAACCTCCTCGGGCTGGGTATATCCAAGCAGACTCCCGACAAAGAAACTAATGCCAAACAGGTGGAGGTACCATCCATGCGCTATGTATGGGAGGAACGGCACAAGATGCAACCTACCTTGCAACAATAGGGAAATAGCCCGAAGACAACATCCTCGAGGAATCTCCAGTGGAACCAGATTCTACAAGGCACGGCCGGCAGGGGAACCCCGCCCAGCAGAATACGATTTTAGCATTGCTATAACAAATATCGTGATCACCATAAGGGAAACTAGGAATGCCAAATGACTCAAGCCTATTCGACCAAGACCCCTTCAAAAGAACCACAACCCGATGCGGGAGCTGCAGAACGCGCGCGACCACGGGGTCAAAGACGACCACCATCTCAGAAGGACGACAACCGTGCTACTCAATAAAAATCACCACCAAATATCATCGAGCAATCATACTCGAACCCAGTCCCAAGGGAGGAAAGCAACCGGGAAGAATAAAGCAAACAAGCCGCAACGTATTATCACGACAATGAAGGAGCGGCGACACCCCCCAAGAACTCATGAAATGGAAAGTGAAAATCTCTGTCGCCAAGGAAAAATGAGTCCAGGGAAATATTCTAGAGGGCACCCTTACATCCAGAGAAAAGGTCACCGAGACCTCGCCGCGGTCTTATACTGACACATTGGTAACCCTCCCCCTCGTTTAATCCATTTTCAATAAAATGTATGTTCATGGGTTCAGGAGATTCGATCAAGCACACCAACAATGTCGGACCAAAGTCAATTGAGCGGTCCGGACCAACAGATCGAATCACTTTCGCATCTCGAATCCCCAACAGATTCCTCGACAGATTCCAAATGACGATCTCCACGAGCTCGGGCTGAGACGCCAAGCTCCACACCATCAGGGAAGGCGTAGGTGTCCTATTCAAATGGCCACCGACACACCGCCCGGAGATGGAATCAACCCCGCTTCACCGAAAAAATAAAATCCCATGCAAAGGGCGGGATTAAAATAAGGCGGCAAAGGGCAACACGCGACGAGAGAAAATTCCTCACCATATAACGCATCGCCAGCATCAATGCCTCTACCCTCAAAGGCATCAAAGGGTAAGCAGAACCACATCTTCAACCAAGCCTGATTGAATACAGCAGAAGGCTGTATTAGGGCTCACACCTCGAAACAGCAGAAATATACCGAACCTCGATATGTTACTTACACATCCCGCGATGAGGAAGAACTACTTCACTCCTTCGTTATTTTTTCACTAACCTATATACAGGCAATCAGCCGGAGATTTCGGAAGTTCTAACTCCACTCGGAGATCCAAGGCCTTAGCGGGGCCCGTTGTGCTCTCATCCCTGGATCGGGCTTCCAACCCAAAGAGGGTCCCGCCAGTAAGATTATTAGTAGAGCGACATACACCCAGAGGAGAATCCGACGGGATCGCAGGCCTTTCTTCTACAATCAGACAACGTGCGATAACCTTCTCTTAGGGACACCATCCCCTCGGAAGGGCCAAGAAACGACAGGCTGAGTTTCAACAGGGAATCGTGTAAACGGATCAAATGATCGGAGGAGTCGCACCCCCGCGAGCCGAGCTCACAACAATGAGACAACATATATTTACAGCATATATTTACGCCAGGCAATAAAGAGTACTTTTTCGGCATTTCATACTTCGGAAAAGGCAATTTCAGCATACTCGCGGCAAAAGCCTCTCCACCGAATGCGTCCCGAGATACTCGGAGACTTAGCATCAGCAATTCAACACCCGCATGACCCCAGGGTCGAAAATCCAGGCTCATGAAGCCCCCACAGGGCAACTTTGAGCTCACGAGAAATGGTCTTAAAGCTTAAACAAACTCAATGACTCGGAGACTGCCATTAATCTCCATACACTGGAAAATGCAAAACTGTAAGACCCCTAGCGGGGAGCCTCGGCGTAACCAGATCTATTCTACATTACACAAATTGTAAGACCTCGACAGGCATGACAAACTGTAAGACCTCAACAGGCATGACAAACTGTAAGACCTTAACAAGCATGAAAATCACGAAGTTTAGGCTATATGTCGCATTTGTAAGAATCCCTAAAGGGTATACCCTCGGTGTAGACGCCTAAACTATCACTCGGGATCAAAAATGGCTACGGCCAAATACACATGACTACGGTCAAAATGGCTGATACAGCCAAAATAAACGTGACTCATGGATGCCCAACTATCGCTAAAATCACAAGCCACTACTTTGAATATACTTCGGAAAGAACCGATTAAAACAAGCTTCCCTCAACAGGCAAAAACGAGCTCTGACCATGTTGGCTCCAAATCGCAAAAGCGACGATCTACTCGACCTACGAGCTATTAACCTTCTGAGGTGCTTAAAACATCACCGACAATGACTTAAAATCGAGGTTCTTCCAGAATTGACAACGGGTCAGGTAAAAATATTTCAAAAGACCTTAACAAGCGGAAAACAAAGCCTACAAAAAAGACAATGGGCAAAAACAGCGTAAGAGCCATTGTCGCCAGCTAAGCAAGCCTCCAGGCCACATATTAAAAGGTCTCTATGACCAAACAGCGTAAGAGCCATTGTCGCCAACTAAAAAATTGACAACTTGAGGATTAAAATGAGCTCGAATCGTAACCCAATTCGGAAACCGTATCCAAAATAGTTAACTATGCAAGCCTCCGGGCCACATATTGAAAGGTCTCAATGACCAAAGCAGCATAAGAGGCACTATGGCCAATCTAAAAACCAAAGGTACTTAAGGGTCAATTAAAGCTCAAGTCGCAACGCGGTTTGGATACTGGGCTCAAAATAGCTAAATTGCAGTATGCCTAAGGGCACGATGTAAATGCCACTATCGCCAGCCGAGCGAGTCTCCGGGCCGCGTGCCTGTAAGGTCACTTTGACCCAAAGCACAAAAAGCCATCATCATCCGCCCATGCAGGCAGGAAAGAGCTTGAGGGACAATTGAAGCTCGAGTCGCAATGTGACTCGGAGATTGGACCCAAAATAGTAGAAACGGCAAATGCCCAAGGTCAAGAAATAAGAATAATTACTACCTGCCCGCATGGGCATAAAAGATTCAAGGGCAAGAAGGCTCGAGTCGAAACCCGACTCGGAGACTAAACCTAAACAGTCGGGCCAAGCGCGGAGGCACCGGCACCTACTCATGCCAAGGATCGCATTTAAGAGCCCCCGGGTCTGTCCGATCAGTTTTGAGCCTACGGGGATCCCGCCAAACACCAGCCTGCCTGGTCGAAAGCAATAACAGAAAAGAGGTACAGAAGAAATAAAACTTCAAATATCTTCATATATATTACACGCGCGAAAAGGGCGCATCCTCTATCTACAGGCATGCTCTACATATATCAAAAACAAAGCGACAAAACGGCGAAATCTGCACTCCGCACTAAAGGGCTACAGCTTGTCAAATTCTCTCTGCACGACATCAGCGAGAAGTGACCAAGCTTCACGCTCGTCCTCCCTTGCCCGAGCCAACTCCTCCAAGAGAACGAAGCCCCTCGCACCGACCTCCTCGAGTACCTCTCTTCGAGATCTACAACAAACATATTCCTTGATCCTCTTCTTCCGGTCGAGGGCTTGCTTCAGGTCAGCTTGGGCATCAGTAGCATCCTTCATACGAATTGTCATCTCCCGATTAGCCTTGGTCCGGCTTAGCATCGCTTTAGCCCGGGCATCAATTATCTCAGCTTTGGCCTTTGAGAGATCGGATTCGAGTTTCCCAATCATGTCCGCTTGAACTTTGGCATTATCACGAGTTAAGAGGAGCTGGGCCTTGAAGGTAGGGACCTTGGTCGTGGCACTTATCTCCTCCAAAGCTCGAGCCTGCACTTGAGCCCTTAGCTCCCCCCAAGCAACTATGACGCGGTTGACGTCGCCTTTGAGGTACTCCAAGGCCTCCACCTTTTTCTGTAGCTGATATAACAAAAGGGGTTAGCCTTAAGGATAGAGAGGAGCGAAGCGCGTACTATAGGAAGTTACTTTCTCCATCAAATAGCTCTCATAGTTTGAGCTCCGATACGCGTCATATCGCCAACGCACCAACTCAGCCTCCTTCTCCTCGCTAAGGAGCCTAAGGGACTCGCCCTCGTTCAGGATTTTCTGGAACCTGGCCCCTTGATAAAGCAGCTCAGACATAATCATATCAGAGGCCTACATAAGGAAAACTCAATAAAGGGAGGAGGGCGCGACATACAGGAAAAACGTGCCTAAACTCACCTCGAAGAGAAGCCGACAGACTTCTTCTAAGTCAGAACACACTCCCGTTGATCCTGCCTCTCCGGCCCCAAGAGAACCAACCTCGGGCAGGTCATATTCACTCGGAGGTATCTGATACTCCAGGAACATCAGGCTTGGAGGATGCCTTCTCCTAAAAAATACGAGCTCGCCCAATGCCACTAAAAGCTCCATCACACTGCGGGTGCCGATCCCCCTTATCGCCATCGTCCCTCGGCTCGTAGGCCGATGACTCTTTCCTCTCTTCGAAAGTGCACTGCCTCATCCCAAGGAACCACCCGATATCTGAAAACGGTGAATCCAGTACAAATGAAAGAGGAAAATATTACCTCGAATATATGAAGGCCAAGGCAAAGGCAACATATGCACATACCTTGGTATTTCACTCCCCATCTGGTACAAAATATAGTTCGCCACCTGCGCTCGTCGCAGGTTGAATGGGTCACCAACTTCTAAACCCAGTCGGGCAGGTCAAGGACTTCGTCCGACATCCACAAAGTTGCTGCAACAAAGGAGACAACATTATTACTCAACTAATTTTCGCTATAGGCAAAATTTAAAAAAGCGCCAGATGCCCCACTCACGTGCATGGTTCCACCCTTCGGGAAATAGCAAAAGCCCCGCTGGATAATGTCAGCCGTCCAGACCCGGATAAACCAACTGGCCCACTCTTGGTCCCCGTCTTCTTTGTCATCGACAACAAAGGGCGTAGATGAACGACACCTTAGAGTTAGCAAGCCTCGATGATGAAAGGGTCGGTATAGCCTAATGAGGTGATTAAGCATGAATTCGAGCCAAGCCTTCTCCCCGAAGAACCTCATCATCAACACCATTCGCCAAAACGATGGATGAATCTGTGCCAGAGTAACCCGATACTTCAAGAAAAAATCAAGCACAACCCTATCAGGGGGGCCAAATGCAAAAGGATATAGGTATACGCTCAAGAATCCATCAGTGGAGTCTATAATACCCTCATCTGGGAAAAGCACCTGCATTATTACCCCCTCGCTCCACCCGTAGTATCTCCTCACAATCTCCAGGTGTTCCTCTCTTATCAATGATGCCGTCTTCAGAGCAAACTCCCTTGATTCTTGAGTGCCAGGAGCAACACCCCCCGTTCCCTACCGGACCAGCCCCGAAGTGGTTTCCATGACTATGGTAAAACTAAAAGGTCAGAGCAAGGGCATGCACCAACACTTTTTGCACTTGAAGAGATGAAGTACCCTGTGCAAAGCAGAAAAGCGACTATCTAATAATAGAGAGGTCTTGCGAAGAAGCCGAAGCCACCCCACATATATGCGATCATACAGAAACAAAGAAAAGATCAAAAGTTGAAGTCAATGGAGTGTATTCATATTCATAAAATATCCATGTAAAACAGCCCTCGAGGGGACATTCATACAATTACAAAAGCCTACAGGAGTCTACACCTAAAGCGGAGGAGCGGAAGGATGTACATGTGATGAAACCAGGGCGCTCGGTCCACCCTCAAAGATCCATCTCCTATATCATCATCCTCGAGCATCGCGCCCTCGAGCACGTTTCCTCGAGGGTGATTCCTTCAACCTCCACCCCCATAGATTCCCAACTCAATCCCTCGAGGGATTCCCGCCGAAGAAGATGAAGAAGAGGAAAAGGAGGGGACGCAGAGGAGGCAGAGAAAAGAGACATGGCCTGCTGAAGCCAAAAGTTGAAGATTCGGCGGGCCCCAGCCTCAACGGCCGGTAGTTCCACTTTATCCCTTGGGAATGAAAAAACCCTAGGGATGAAGTGCCACACCAGGTTCGAGTAGGAGAGTGAGCAGCGGTGCATAATCTGAACAGTTGTGTGCATGAGAGAGAAACTGACTCCCCGTCCATCATCACCTAGGGCCAACAACGGCAGCCACAGTGAACATGTTAACGGCCACAACAGTAGCGGGACAGCATAGTTATGCTCGATGAAGGGAAACCCTAGAAGAAGGCCATGACACAGTCTAGGGAAACTCCTCCAAACGGCCTTAAGGTCATAAGCCCCTAGCATGATGTTCAAGCGTGAAAGAAGATGATAAGAAGAAATAGGCAAGCAAGCCAACGGAGGCACTAGGATAGGAAAAGCAAAGCAAAGGAACCCCCCATTTATAGGGGGTTACGACGCGGTCATCTAGGCTTTAGAAGATTGACCGACGGGTGTAGTCAATGCATCCATGAAAAATCGAACCGACGACAGTACCTTTACCTTAGGAAGCGAGAATCAGAAATGCAATGAATGAGGTCGAAAAGCATGAGCCCGTGGATGTTCGATTACCATAAATCTCATGCCAGGAGTCGCATCATCGACATTTCATCGCCGAAAAAAGCTCGAGGAGTCAAGTGTCAGAATCATTTCCCATCACTTCGTTATGGGAAACACTGAGACTCTCTGTACGCGAAAAAATTAGAAGACTTGATTTCTCGCTGTTAAGTCATTTCAGAAGCCTGCCTCGGGACCCCAAGGATGGTAGGCCAAGACCAAGTTCCCAACATCAGGGCTTGTTGAAGCTCGTCTCAGAAAAAATAGAGATCGAAGCCAGGACAAAGGGGGGAGCTCCCAAGGTACACAGCTAAGCCTGATAGGGCCTGCCTATCCAGAGCCTATGCTGAGGCATCACGTCAAGCCATCCCATCTCCATACTTTGTAAATTAATCTCCATATACTTGTAGCCGAGTCCCCCCTCCTATATAAAGGGGACTCACCCTACCTTGTAAGGGATGGATGTTGCTCCATTTTCTCCACAAGTGCGATAATATATCTCTCTCTCTTTTCATTCTAGCGTGCTCGTTCTCACTGGCCCGAGACCGCATTAATATCTATCGTCATCTTACTTGTTCTTCACTATATTTCTCAATATTGGTCGTAAAGAGCCTTGCTTAATATTATCCTCAATTGTTATCCCATTCCCGACTGACCCTAATAGCTCGAGCTCGACCCGAACCTGGATCCCGAGGTCCTCATCGATCAGCCCTACATCCAAACAACAAGCCCCTCGGTTTGACTACCACCTCGTTTTAGCCTGCATTTAATCATTACTTAAAATTATTAGCATCAACTGCCCTAACAACTAGCTCGGGAATAGATCACGTATTTTTAGAATCCTATTTACAAATTTAATTATTGTTACCATTTTCACGGTAAACAATAATGTCAGAGAATTTGTGGTTCTCAACCATCATCAGCCGTTCATAATACTACGAGTCCTAAGCCCGGTCAAAGAACTTGTTCATCTGTTCCTCATCTAAGGCAGGTCTGACCATACCAGCTTTGGACCTCCAGCGAGTGGCATACTCGCGAAACGTCTTTGTGAGCTTCTTCTTAAGATTTTGTATATAGAACACATCTGGCGCATTCTCTATGTTAAACCTAAACCTGTCCATAAAATCGGATGTCAGGCCTACTCAGCTTGACCACTTCTTTGGATCTTGGATGATGTACCAGGACAACGCATCTCCTTTCAAACTTCTCATGAATAGCTTCATGCGGATTCTCTCGTTTTTCCCTACTCCAACCAGTTTGTCGCAGTATGTCCTTAGATGGACCCTTAGATCACCCATACCATCAAACATTTCGAACTTATGAGGTTTGTACCTGTCGGGCAGTTCGACATCAGGCTGTATGCAAAGATCCTCACAGTTTAGCCCCACGATTCCTTTACTTCCTTAAACGCCCTGAATCCGGCTAGTTAATTTCTTAAGTTCCTCAGCCAGGTTCCTGATAAGCAGATCCTTTTCATCAGACTCAGGTGTGCTTGAGATAGGTTGGGTGGAGTGTGGCATGGTCTCCACGTAGATAGGAGTGTTATGGTGTCCTGGTGTATGGGTGTGGAAATGATCATTTGTGGAATTTTGAGGTTCTGGGATGAGTAGTGGAATGTTGTTTGGGATATGGCAAGTGTTGCATTAGGTTTTTGGTGGAACAGTGTGATGGTGAGGAGCGGGATGATTCTGTTGCTTTGGGATGTTTTGAGGAGATGTAGGGTTTTGAGTGTTGGGGAAATTGATATCTGGGGTGCTAAGGGAAAATGATAGACTTGCTAGATTCCGAACCTGATCGAACTCTTCTTGGAATTTCAGCAGCTTCTATTCAAGTTGGGATACATTCTCCTTAGGAACCTAAGTACCATGGCCATTAGTGGCCTCTACCTGTTCAGTTGGATTCTCCTTCCTGACATTGTTCAAATCTTCCATCTTTCTTTTGTTCTTGTTTTTAACAGGACTAAGAGGAGGAGTGGGTGGATGGCCCCTGGATCTCGTGGAATAGGATGATGACGCTAGAGTGCACGAACTAACCTTTGAGGAGGGGAATAATAAAACAAAAAGTAAAAAAATAAAGGTAACCAAGTTAGTGAGGATCATAAAAAGTATTGCAATGTTTAAACACATAGCGCGGGAATGTAAATCGTGTCCTAACTTGGGAATCTCTTTGTGCCCGAGGTAGGCCTAGCGACAAGTTGATTTGGAGAACTTAGAATGCTAAATGCCTCATTTTATTGATAGAAAATAAGACGAATCCCAATTTGGCACTAAATAAATAGGAAATAAAAGGTCACTAATGGCCATTGGCCTTATTACATTTATAAAGGGAAAAGATAAACTCCTATCTACTTGTTCCCTGAAGGACCTTCCCCAGATTCGTCATCCCTGGCTCCGTCGAACAGCTTCCCCAACTCGCGATGTCCCAGCAACAGGTATGCTCTGGCTAGGTGTCCGCCTTCGGTCCCTTCAGCATTTTGACAATCTTCGACCCTCTTGAGAAATTTTCTCTCCAATTCCACTATGTCAGCTGGTTTCTTGCCCTTGGGCATTTGCCGTTTCTACTATTTTGGCCAACCCTTCTCTCCAACCCTTTTGGCCTAATTCCAGACTCTTGTATTTTGTGATGTTCACTTTCGTACTCACGGATCCTTTTGCGCAGCTGGTTGTACTTGACATGTGCCTCGGTTTTTTCATCTATAATCATGTGTCCTCGAACAAACCCTAGCTGACCCAGGCTTTCATGATTGTCTTCCAGCCATCCTAAATAGAAAGGAGCACAACCAGCATGATACTTGTCTGGTTCAATGGTATCTCTCCCCATTATGATCTTGTAGTGCCATATATGCTGAGCTTGGAACTTGTAGGGACTATCATCATTTTGGAAGTTGGCTCGGAAATGACTCATCTTGTCGACCCTGGGTATAATTTGCGTCCTACCAGCTTTCCTCATAACTCAGAGAGGAACGTAAGGGTAGGTTCCTCTTAGAACAATTAGTATTAAGAAAGGTGCATCCCTGGATCGGGCAATGAACTCCTCGGTCGAAAACCACTTGAACATCCATTGAACCCGTTCTTCAGTCAGATTATCAAATAGCTCAACCCATCCTTTGGCATTCTCTGGCTGAGCGAACATGTCGGGGATGTAATTCATTCGCTTTGGATGGTGGAAAGTGATGTGGTCATCCCAGTCCCTTCACTGAATCTCTTGTCGGTATTTGCCCTTTTGGAGATGTTCCATGAGCCAGAGTTGAAGTAATAAATTGCAACATTCAAAGTGTTTTGCTCCTCGTTGACACTTCTCCAAGGCTCGGTATATTTCTGCAATGATCATGGGCATGATGCTAAATGGCTGCCCACTGATCCCTTCCATTAAGGTCTTAGTTACCATAGCCAGTCTAGTATGGATTCTCCCTTTCTTCATCGGAAACACGATCAGCCCCAAGAAATAAAACATGAAGACGTAAACCATTCGATGAATGTGCCCCAAGGATGTGATGGCAAACTCGTTAGGGTAGGTATGGTAGGATTTGCTGTGACCGTACCTTTCATATAAATAGTCAAAAGGGATGTATGATTCCTTCAGGCATGTCAATTCTGTGTTCTTCTTCAGACCCATCATTTTGAGGAAACCCCTGCCTTTGCGATTCTCAAGAATTAACAAGCTCGGAGTTTCCCATACTAGACCGGCCAGTCCTCCTATCTTCTCTAGAAAGGGCATCATCTCAATGTCCTCAAAGTGGAACCGGCCCTTTCACAATCCCAGAACAGTGTGGCAGCTTCTATGATCATGTTGTTGGGTTGGATCTCCAGGAGGGATGGTAGATTTCCCAGATATTTGCGGACGAGAGTTTGGTCTGCATCGCTGATCGACTAGTTTTACCGCAAATAAGCCGTACCGAATTTAAAGGGTAATAAATAGGAAGAGCGCAACCACTCATCAAGCATTGCTATGTTGATATTTGGCACGAGTGGAACATGAGTTGAAAACATGCTTATGCAAAAGTGACAACATATGGTCAAGTAATTTACATGGTGAAAGCATATAAAGGCAGTATTAAATAATGCGATAAAATAAGCAAAAGAGAAAGGGTAAGAAAAATAAATACAAAGGAAATAGGTTAGCTCAGTTCACAAAAATTCAAAACATAATTAAATGAAGCTAATGAAGGAGACTGGGAAGGGAGGCTCATGATATAGCAATTTTGAGCAAATAAAGGAACAGGAAAGGAAGGTACCTGGAAGCGGTCATGTAAAGCAACTTAATAAATTATAAATCCCACATAAGCTAAATCTGTTATGGTAAGAACCTAGGTATCCCCAGCAAAGTCGTCATGCTATCGCGCCCCCTTTTTTCCCCCTTCCAAACGGAGAGGAGTTTCTGGGTTTCGACATTTATGGGGTGTAATGATTCATTTTCCTCTTTGGGAATTGGGTATTTTGAAGAGTCACCACCTAATGGTTAGAGGCACATTAGGACACCTACAGAGTTCATTTATAACTATGTTCGATAACTATAGATTGGGTAAGGGCTTGAAATTATCCCAAGGGGAAGGTGTTAGGCACCCCTCAGGATCCACTAGTGTGGTTCCCAGCCAGATAGTTCTTTTGTGAATTTGTGCAAAATAGCAAGTAATCAAGTAAGGCTCAAGTAAGAGGGGATTTAAGTTAAACACACACAAGCATTTGAAAACAATTATTGAAAGGCAAGGTTTGAAAGAGTTATAAGCTAAACATGTTTGTAAAAAGAATAAAGGGGGTCCTAGGTTTGTTTATAATATGGATCACCTCAATGCAATACCCGGTATGACAATCCTCAGAAGAAGGGATACACGTGGTATTAGCGCACCGGTCATCATATCCATATCTACCCTTCCCACCCCATTAAGGTATTAAAGCACGAATTGGTCTCGACCTCTATTGCATGCTATTACTCGTCCCTTTCCTATCAGTCCCGGAGGAATTTTTAGGACTACTATTCCTAAAAGGGAGGATTTTAGGCTGACTCTTAGGTTTAAAGGCAAAAGGCTAGGCGACATACAAAAAAAACACGCAGGACTGCATTTATAGGGAAACATGTAAGCAGTTATAAGGCTCATGTATACCTTTGCAAATAAAGCACATAAATAGCATGACTTAAACACACTTAAGGTCTTAATTATAAAATCCTAAAGCAGAGTTTGAGTCAGAACAAGATTCATCATATAACTCAGAAAAGTGGTCTGAATCAGGCCTGCCTGCTAGTTGTAGCAGTTGGTAATTAACAAAGGCAGTTCCAATTTTATTTAAGTAGTTACCTAAGGCTTGCCTAGGCGTAACAGTGATGTCCTATGAGCATGATATCTATATTGATGCAGTAAAGTAGTGATTAATTTTAGACAAGTGATTTGGATCCTATAGGCATGTTTTCTAATGATATGGATTAACACAAAAAGAGTAAGTTATTTAATCTGATTCAGACACGCATGAGTCAAATTGATTTTTAACTAAACTAGTTTTAGACCTTATAGGCATGATCTCTATTACAGATGATTTTAAATCCTATAGGTTGTTACACCCAAATTTTCATACGTGAGAGTACGTCGTAAGTTATTGATGTAAGCTCGGAAATGAGATTATATTTGGAAGAAAATAAAGTATGTTAATCATGTTACCTTGGAGGTTACAAATATTTAAGATCATGAATAACGAGTACCAAGAGGGTTGGAAATCTTAGAAGCTAAACCAATTGAAGAAAATAAGTTTCGTCGAAAGTCGACAAGTTTCGAATGTTATAACATGTACTTTGGGGTGAGACCAGGGTTATTAACATGATAAGTAGGTTATTCTATGAGTTATTTTAGTCGTATGATATTCATTTTCTACATTTTGAAGGCAAGCAAGTTGTGGAACAAGAGTTGGCAAAGGTCATCACAAGTTATATTCATAAATTTGCTGAAATTTAGGTCAAATGTATCTGAGCATTTCTCCAAATATACTTGGAATCATGGGGTGTTATACCTACCAAATTGAAGTTCTACGAGTCTAGTTTCTAACTCATTAAACCGTTCGTCAATACGACATCGGAGTATAGAGAGATATTCGTGTTTTCGCGAGACCGCGCAAGCAGCTCCCAATGGGACCCACTTAGGCGGTGGTTGACCTACTTCAATTTATAAACGATTTGGACGCCTATTTTTGCTCATTGTTCAACTACAATTCGTCTCCAAACTTCTCCTAACCCTCCTAAACATATACCACAAGGGTTTGAAGTGATTCCAAAGTGATTACACCATATTTCAACATCAAAACTTAGTTCTAGTGAAGAACAACACTTCTTTGAGGTTGTGTTGTCATTGAGGATTGTTGTGGGCTGTATTTGGATGAAATTCCAAGTTGTTGCTGTTGTCTAAGGTGAGTATAACAGCCTACTAATTGTGCTTAATCTTTCTTGTATGTTAAGTTGTTAGGATGATAAACTACAAGATAATACTTGGATTAGCTTAAGTCACTTCTATGGTGTTGTATTGCTATTAAGGGTTGTTGTAAACTGAATATAACTTGGATTTTGACTTGAAGTTACTGTATAAGGTATGTATATTGTGATCTTGCTTGTGCCTAAGGTTATCTTGATGTTGATTAAGTTAAATGGATGGGCTAGACATGAACTAGTGAATAAAGTTGCTAATTGAGGATAGTTGAAGTTGTGGATTATTTTTGTTGTTATAAATATATGGTTTAAGGCTGGAATCATTGATTAATGACTTCATTATCATGTTAATGATACTTTTATGTTGAAGTAAGAAGTTTATAAGGACTGATAAGGGGTATACGGATTCCAATCGGAGCTTACCGCTCGTCGTAATGTAGTTGTGACTTGTTGTTGTTATATGGTGTCTTGATATTGATAATTATGTATTGATGGATTGCTCTGGTAATTGTTCTTGGTATATGGTATTTGAGGAGTCCCTTGTTACAAGGGAGATGCTGCCCAAATTTATGTAAACAAGCTACTAGCTTAAGTTATAGACTTAGCCTTTGCTCAGCACTGATTTTGAATCTCCTTATACTATGATAGATTGAGTTGACTTGTTTGAAGAGTTGATTGGAAGGGATTAGGGACTCAATGGGTTTAAGGTATGTTAAGGCACTTTCTTCTTTCTTTTGGCATGATCTAAAGTGAAATGAATATGCTACTTCATAACGGATCTACTCCTAGCAACTAAGGTTGTCCATGATGTTCTTTCCTTATAAAATTATTCTAAGCAAGTGTGTATGATCCTTGAATCCTACTAAGGTTCATATTGAGGGTATGGATGTCCATAGTGCTCTTAAGTCACTCCAAAAGGTTTAGAAGGTGATTCCATGAGTTGAGCATGCATTATATATATGTATCTATTTTACTCTACCGAGCCGCGCTATAGTCGGCCGGGTACGGCACCTATTGTGCAACCACTGATTAGTTGGTTTACCGAGCTCCACGTGGCCGGGTACAATTCTACCGAACCTTATGATGGTTGGGTACGCTTTTACCGAGTCCTCTTTGAGGCCGGGTACGATATGATGATGATAATGCCCACAGAGGCGAATGTTTTAAAAAGTTTATGCATATATATGTATTATGCATTCATATCAGTAACCCCCAAAGGCACTCAGATGTTACAGGTTGTATCTCCTCTATCTCTCTCTTTACATTATTGTTCTTGTTTATGCTTTCCTGCCTAACATACTCGGTACTTTATTCGTACTGACGTCCCTTTTGCCTAGGGACGCTGCGTTTCATGCCCGCAGGTCCCGATTGATAGCTTGATAGTCCTCCTAGTAGGCTATCAGCTCAGTGAAGGTGTTGGTGCACTCCACTTGCTCTGGAGTTGCCTATTTGGTCAGTATGCTTTGGATATATATTGATTGGTATGGCGGGGCCCTGTCCCGACCTTTATGATTTTATGTACTCTTAGAGGCTTGTAGACAAATATCAGGTGTATGGATACTTGCATGGCCTTGTCAGCCTATGTTTCGAGTTTACTAATGGTAATGTCGGCCTTATAGGCCCGTATGTCACATATATAAGTTTGTATATCATGGTGGGTCTTCATATGTTGAGTATTCCCTTTTGTTTTATTCTTGTTATCTAATGACGGGTTTTCTGGCTCATTTACTCATGATAATATGATAAGAAAGATATGTTGCATTGGTACTCGGTTGAGTAAGGCACCGGGTGCCTGTCGCGGCCCTTCGGTTTGGGTCGTGACAGAAGTGGTATCAGAACAGTTCTGTCCTAGGGAGTCTACAAGCTGTGTCTAGTAGAGTCTTGTTTATGGGTGTGTTGTGCACCACACTTATAAGCAGGAGGCTACAGGGCATTTAGGTCTGTCACTCTTTCTTCTTACTCTAGATCGTGCAGTAGAGCTCAGTTGTAAGAATTCAAACTCCTAAATTCGACTTTAGTCGTAATACAATGATACCTACATCCACAACGACAGTTGGTAAGAGATTGCATGTGGATGTGGAAGAGTTGAGTCAGAGGAACTCGATTTCACATCATGCTTATGATGAGTAAATGTGAGGTCTTCAACAGATCATATGTGTACTAAGATGTGTATGCTTCTTAATAAGGAGCCTTAAGGCAAGGATATCTATTCACGAATATGGTGAAAATCTATGAGGGATTCAGAAGCTAGATACAAGTTTCAACAAGTAAAAGAAGTAAGGTGAAGAGGGGTACGAGGCACCCAGATAATGAAGATTATCAATATTTTCAAATCAAGCAGAGAAATATAAGCATTTTGGTACTTTCATCAATGACAGAGGTAAGTACAATTGGTCACACTCATCTTAGTTATGTTCTATGGGAGCTAACAGATATTATTTAAGAGAAAGATGGGATATCAGGATCCAGTTGGAGTTAGAGTAACCCAAAAATTGTGGATAGGTTGTTATCATTAACTAACGTTTCCGAAAGATGGTGCAAATGTGGTAATAGATCTCCTTCTAAGACACCCAGATGGTGAACTCTAGAGTAGTACAATCAGATACGAATACTGGAATATTCAGAAATTTCAGAAGATAGGCAGTGGGATCCTAGAAGGGACAAATATTTACCTTAGTATGACTCTAGCCCCGAGTAAAAAAAAGAATGTTAGGCATTCCCAAAAGCCAGTGAGATGAAGCTAGGGGAGCTTATAGGGAAAGAACTTTTTGTTGAATTTTTCAGAATAAAGTGATAGACAAAAGAAATATTATCCGGAGAATAAGAAGAAAATAAATGAAGCATCATGAGTAAGATGTGATATAGGGGTTATAACAGTAAATCAAAATATGACACGATGACAAAGTCTATAGTCAAGTGAAGGAAAATACAAGAGGTGACAAACCTTAAGGCAATAAAAGAGTATAAGCCATAAAGTCATATTCTTATTTCGAGAAATGAGTTGGTGACTTCAACGTGATTACCAGGAGGAAAGGTTAGACCCCAGAGTAATAAAAATCAGTATGGGCTGGTGAACAAGATAAAACCGAACATGAATTAGGGACCGGAGGATTTAATAATGGTCGACATCGTGAGAATTTCAAAGATCGTGCTCCAACAATAATAGAATAGACAACAGACGAATAACCTTTAAAGGCCATTTAGGAAGTCGCTTACCTAAAGCAAGCACTCTGAGCAGAGTTAATCTTAAGGGACTAAGTGTGCCAGTTACCGTAGGTGTCACTTTCGTGCGTAAGAAATTTAGTTATCTCTGGTACAGAAGGTTACCATAAGGTGATTAAGGTTCATTGATAATGTAAAAAGATGCCAAAGATGAAGAGATAAAACAACTATAGGTAGATCGTCGTAGTACTAAATCTTAGTACTCCCCTAAAGAGGGGAATATGGTGTGATATGATATTAAGTCGGAGTTAAGCGGTTCAGTTAACTATGGAATGGTAAAGAAAGAATGTGGTAAAAAGGAGAAAGGGATGATGTTGCATTTATTCAGTTCCTGCAGATATGTTGCGACTCCAGAACCTTATACAAGCACGACACCGGAGAGAGGCAGTAAAAGTTTCCGGCCAGGATGTTATTGATAAATAAGTGTGAATGGACACTTGATACATCAGGAGCTAGTGGCGAGAGATAAGTTAAGACAAAGGATATATCCCAAGAGGGATTATGCAGAATATATATATATATATATATATATATATATATGAGAATGGACCAACGAGTAATTAGTAGTTGATTCAGGAAGAGCCCAGTTATGGCTAGACAAGAGGTCATAGATAAATCAGTAGATCATGCAAGATAAATGTATTGAACCGCAACATAGTGAATTCAGTCTCGCAGATACGAGATCGCAATCATTTGAAAAAAATTCAGATAGGAGTTGAGGCAGTTAAAGGTACCATTTTTAAGGTTTATAAAAATAAGAGAGAGTGCCACTAAGGAGACAATAAAAATTTGAGCTTAGAAGTAACCCTACGAGCACAAAGGCATAAATTTATGTAACTAAGGATTATTATAGGCGAGTAAGAATAACGAAAATTACCTTCGGGTGTACGATATATCAAGCTCGCAACTTTACAAGAGCCAGAAGGTCTCCCTAAGTACTACAATGAAAGACTAGCTGAGGAAATAAGGAATCCACCTAAGCACAGTGAGCTAAAGAGTAAATGATCCTATAACAACAGTCTCACTACAATATTGTATACACTCCATAAGAAAGTGGCACCTATCATGGCTAATGAATGGTAAAAAAAGCCATCAAAGGTGATGTTTGAGATCATATGAGGTACAGGAAATTATAGTATTCGTGGGCAAAATGACAAGCCAAGTATTCATGCAACAAGTGATAGAACGACCAGCAAAAGTAATTGCTTACATTTAAGGACAACTGAGAAGGCACGAAAGGAAATTTATAGTGCTAGCAAGTTAAAGGAAGGTTGCGAGTAGTATAAATAGATCGGTGTAGGTCCTAAGGTAAAGTATTGTAGAGCAACAAGACTTTAGGTTTATAGGAGTAAGGATATGAAAAGGTGAGTGAGAAGGTGACGAGAATATGTATGTCCTCGGGATTAAACCCATCAAAACAAGGGAGCTGATGATTTCCATATGTAATAAAAAGCTCGGTACAGCCTGAATGAACACAGAGGAGTCTGAGAATAGGTGCCTTTAGAAGAGATGGAATGCTGCCCTGGCAGTAGAATAAGGGTCTAATTGTGATAGATAAGAGGATGATACTTAGGCCTTTGATTGAGTAACGATTTAACGAGAAAGGGATTTCATTAATTGCACGGGATTAGAATACCCCCATAAGATGAATCACGTTGGGATGCAATGAAATACGGTTATTGAAGTATAGTATTATCCCTAGGTGGATCAGGAAAATCACTTCATATGTTCCCCGATAAGATGTGAGCCCTAGTGACAGTGTATTACGTAAGAGGTTGCAAGTTATCAGTGATAGATTATAGATCAACATTAAGGTGAATAAACAATAGATGGGTACAAGTTCCAAAGTACGAGATGAGATTTGTTTGTTATTCTTAGATGAATAATAATGAGGAAGCACTAAAGGACTTAGATTTATACATATAGGATAAGCAGCGAGAGAGTAACCTGGAGTTAGGTAGCAAACCTCGGTAATAATAAACCGAAGTAAGTTTTATGGTATAGTATAACCAACCTAGATGTAGTAAATCCATAAGGATAGATATACAAGGCTATGAAACAAGAGATAGAAATAGTTTTAAGTTCAATAAAGTACCAAGCGAAAGACATCAGTACACCTATAGATGCCTAGAGGGACAGCTTGTCATAATTCTGTATATGTTCATAAAGTGAGGCTTAGAGATTAGCTAAAAGATGGAGGAAAAAGAGAAGACGAGTTGCTAGGCGCTCATACAAGGACACAGTCGTACATACTGCATGACATAAGGTATCAAATGTTACGATGTTGGAAGAATTCCAACCACATGTCATGCTGTGACAAAGAGGCCTAAAAGGGGGGAATGCCCAAGCATTTGGATTTATTCACAAAATAGTTGCTTAGATGGAAAGATGAGCACTAAAGTATTCGTAAGAGCCATATTTTATGAAACTGATAAGCGCATCAGTCAACATTCGAGGACGAATGTTCCAAAGGGGGGAATGATGTTACACCCCAAGTTTTCATACATGAGAGTACGTCGTAAGTCATTGAAGTAAGCTCGGAAATAAGATTATATTTGGAAGAAAATAAAGTAAGTTAATCATGTTACCTTGGAGGTTACAAATATTTAAGATCATGAATAACGAGTACCAAGAGGGTTGGAAATCTTAGAAGCTAAACCAATTGAAGAAAATAAGTTTCGTCGAAAGTCGACAAGTTTCGAATGTTATAACATGTACTTTGGGGTGAGACTAGGGTTATTAACATGATAAGTAGGTTATTCTATGAGATATTCTAGTCGTATGATATTCACTTTCTACATTTTGAAGGCAAGCAAGTTGTGGAACAAGAGTTGGCAAAGGTCATCACAAGTTACATTCATAAATTTGCTGAAATTAAGGTCAAATGTATCTGAGAATTTCTCCAAATATACTTGGAATCATGGGGTGTTATAGCTACCAATTTTAAGGTCTACGAGTCTAGTTTCTAACTCATTAAACCGTTTGTCAATACGACATCGGAGTAGAGAGATATTCATGTTTTCGCGAGACCGCGCAAGCAGCTCCTTGTGGGACCCACTTAGGCGGTGGTTGACCTACTTCAATTTATAAACGATTTGGACGCCTATATTTGCTCATTTTTCAACTACAATTCGTCTCCAAACTTCTCCTAACCCTCCTAAACATATACCACAAGGGTTTGAAGTGATTCCAAAGTGATTACACCATATTTCAACATCAAAACTTAGTTCTAGTGAAGAACAACACCTCTTTGAGGTTGTGTTGTCATTGAGGATTGTTGTGGGCTGTATTTGGATGAAATTCCAAGTTGTTGCTACTGTCTAAGGTGAGTATAACAGCCTACTAATTGTGCTTAAGCTTTCTTGTATGTTGGTTAAGTTGTTAGGATGATAAACTACAAGATAATACTTGGATTAGTTTAAGTCACTTCTATGGTGTTGTATTGCTATTAAGAGTTGTTGTAAACTGAATATAACTTGGATTTTGACTTGAAGTTACTGTATAAGGTATGTATATTGTGATCTTGCTTGTGCCTAAGGTTATCTTGATGTTGATTAAGTTAAATGGATGGGCTAGACATGAACTAGTGAATAAAGTTGCTAATTGAGGATAGTTGAAGTTGTGAATTATTTTTGTTATTATAAATATATGGTTTAAGGCTGGAATCATTGATTAATGACTTCATTATCATGTTAATGATACTTTTATGTTGAAGTAAGAAGTCTATAAGGACTGATAAGGGGTATACGGATTCCAATCGGAGCTTGCCGCTCGTCGTAATGTAGTTGTGACTTGTTGTTGTTATATGGTGTCTTGATATTGATAATTATGTATTGATGGATTGCTCTGGTAATTGTTGTTGGTATATGGTATTGGAGGAGGCCCTTGTTACAAGGGAGATGCTGCCCAAATTTACGTAAACAAGCTACTAGCTTAAGTTATAGACTTAGCCTTTGCTCAGCACTGATTTTGAATCTCCTTATACTATGATAGATTGAGTTGACTTGTTTGAAGAGTTGATTGGAAGGGATTAGGGACTCAACGGGTTTAAGGTATGTTAAGGCACTTTCTTCTTTCTTTTGGCATGATCTAAAGTGAAATGAATACGCTACTTCATAACGGATCTACTCCTAGCAACTAAGGTTGTCCTTGATGTTCTTTCCTTATAAAATTATTCTAAGCAAGTGTGTATGATCCTTGAATCCTACTAAGGTTCATATTGAGGGTATGTATGTCCATAGTGCTCTTAAGTCACTCCAAAAGGTTTAGAAGGTGATTCCATGAGTTGAGCATGCATTATATATATGTATCTATTTTACTCTACCGAGCCGCGCTATAGTCGGCCGGGTATGGCACCTATTGTGCAACCACTGATCAGTTGGTTTACCTAGCTCCACGTGGCCGGGTACGATTCTACCGAACCTTATGATGGTCGGGTACGCTTTTACCGAGTCCTCTTTGAGGCCGGGTACAATATGATGATGATGATGCCCATAGAGGCGAATGTTTTAAAAAGTTTATGTATATATATGTATTATGCATTTCATATCAGTAACCCCCAGAGGCACTCAGATGTTACAGGTTGTATCTCCTCTTTCTCTCTCTTTACATTACTGCTCTTGTTTATGCTTTCCTGCCTAACATACTCGGTACTTTATTCGTACTGACGTCCCTTTTGCCTGAGGACGCTGCGTTTCATGCCCACAGGTCCCGATTGATAGCTTGACAGTCCTCCTAGTAGGCTATCAGCTCAGCGAAGGTGTTGATGCACTTCACTTGCTCCGGAGTTGCCTATTTGGTCAGTATGATTTGGTTATATATTGATTGGTATGGCGGGGCCCTGTCCCGACCTTTATGATTTTAAGTACTCTTAGAGGCTTGTAGACAAATATCAGGTGTATGGATACTTGTATGGCCTTGTCGGCCTATGTTTCGAGTTTACTAATGGTCATGTCGGCCTTATAGGCCCGTATGTCACATATATAAGTTTGTATATCATGTTGGGTCTTCATATGTTGAGTATTCCCTTATGTTTTATTCTTGTTATCTCATGACGGGTTTTCTGGCTCATTTACTCATGATAATATGATAAGAAAGATATGTTGCGTTGGTACTCGGTTGAGTAAGGTACCGGGTGCCTGTTGCGGCCCTTCGGTTTGGGTCGTGACATAGGCATGGCATCTAATTATTAAAAGCTGACTTTGGACTTATAAGCATGATTTCTAAGGGAAGCGAATCTAGATACATGCTGTAATGAACTTTAATTGGTTTTAACCCTATAGACATGATAACTAATTACAAAGCTGATTTTTAACTCTATAAACATGATATCTAATTATAGTCATTCAGATCCTATAGGCATGGTATCTAAGTGTGGAAGTAAAATATGCAAAATTTATTTTAAACTAGAGAAGACCCTATGGGCATGATATCTACCCAATTTACCCCACATGCAACTACATACCCTTTCACTAATCACCCCATAATTGTTTACAAATTATTACAGCCCAAATGATTCAATTACAAAAGAAGTGCAGAAATAGGAAATTACAACCAAAGGAAAGCCTGATCTTGACTTCCTCTCTAAGTTTTGTAATGAACTACTTTAGTGCCAGATTTTCAAAGACTTCCTCATACCTGGGTGTATCAAAGTTCCCTAAGGACCTCATGGGATCCCGGGCAGTGCTTACACCCAGGTTTGCATAGCCAGACAGAGATGAGTGCAGTGTGGAAGGGCCAGCCCTTATGTGTCCAAGTTCAGAGGGAGCTCAAGGGTCCTAAGGCAAGGCTCACACAAGAGGGGTAGAACCTAGATTCTAGGAATATAGTGGAAGTGCAGAACATAGTTTGAAAAAAGAGGTTTATTTGTTTGAAAGCTGGACTGACAGTCACTTTTGAAAGCAACTAACAGAATCAGTAGTCATACAAAAGGGGCAAGGGATTTTGGGGATACATTGTATGACCCCAGTAGGGGCCTGGTTTGGTCATGCAAAGCAATAGCTAATGTTGGCATGGCCACAAACCAGCTAAAGGAACACAAACACATAGAGGGGATATGAGAGTTTGGGGTTCATAAGGTAGCAAGTATACAACAAGTGACTGATAGAGTACACACATAGGGAAGCATTAATCTAAAAGGGGAAGGGAACACATTACAGCATGTTAATAATGTAACTTGAATGCAAAAAACATGAACAGAAGTAGACAAGAATAAGAAACTGAGGCAACTAAAGAAATCATGTTGTTGTTGAGGCTTGAAAATTAACTAGTACATACCAATAGAGAAACAAAGTGCAAAAAGGTAAAGAAAAAAATATTCCATAGTCTAGCCTTGGCCTTCATTCAGCTAGACAAAACTGCAAAACAAGTAGCAGTAAAGAAAGAGAGAGTTTTTGAGTGTAAGTGTGTGTTCTGAACTCAAATTGTTCGTGTCTTTGAAAGAAGAGAAGGTAGGGTATTTATAGTTTTGAAAACGAGTGGAGAATAAGGTAATAAGTAAAGTCTTAACACAAACATGGAAATAATCATAATCAGAATCAATCAGCACAAGTGATCCCCTTAGGAATCACAACTTAACGGATACTAACATGGTTAATTAAGGAAAGAAATCAGATTGAGACAGATTGATTCTTTCCATATAAGGGGGCAGTAAAAGAATGAAGTAAATGACTGAGTCTAAGTACAAAAAATATGCTTAATTTTGGGAAAATATTCAGTAAGATCAAACATCACAGTAAAGGAAAGGAATCGATTAATTTAAACAAATGAGTAAAAAATTAGGGTTTATAAGGGAACCTTTTTCAATCAGTTGCAACATTGAGGGAGTCAGAATCAATCTAGAAAGGCTCATGATTCTGCACCTCAACATATAAATAGCAAGGAATGAATAGGCATGCAGGGTCAAACATGTTGACAAAAAGAAGCAACACAAACATACAGTAGCAGTAGGGGCAAAATACGATTCAGTAGTAGAAGAGACCTATTCGAAGAACAGTAGTCAAGTAGGTCAAGTAGTCACATATAATCAATAGTGAAGAAGAACATAGTAACAGGTAAGAGAGTCAGAAACAAGTAAAGACCTTCAGACTTATAGTAATAAGTGAGGAAATGATAAGAACTCAGAATAAGATAATCGAACAAGTAGACATGAGATAAGTTAAGTCGAGTTTAAGAAATGATAAGAACTCAGAATAAGATAAGTTAAACAAGGAAAGAGAGAGTTAGAAACAAAGAGCTTAATCGAACAAGTAGACATTCAAACAAACAAGAACAGTTTCAGAACTCATATAAGACCAAAAAGGATCTAGGGTTTTCAACATGCTGAATCAAGTAAAAGGAAAGCATAATCAAGTCGTTTGAACATAGTAAAACCATAAACAACATTAAAAATCAGAGAAGAGATCTTTAAAAGAAGTTAAGAGAAACCCTAATTGTTGAAAAAAATGAAGAGACATTTTGAAAGAAAATCGAAGAACCTTCAAGAAAACACTTAGGAAGTTCGTAATAAGCACAGATCTAGAATAGATCTGAAAGTAAATCAAAAGTCCTTAAAGATAGGGTTTCAGAGAACCTAGAAAATATGAGAAAGACCTTGAAAGTTACCTATCTAACTAGAAAAGTCAAGGATCTGACTTGAACGGCCATGGCTGGCCGGAGAAAGACCAGGGATGCCCGGAGAAAGGCCATGAATGGAAGTTGAGTAAGGACTGGACCAGATTTCCTCGAGGTCTGGCCATGAAATCGCACAAACGGGCCACCAGAATATGTAGGAGGCCGGTATATATCTCAATCGGCCATGGATTAGGTGGGGATTGAGGTGGATTAGGGTGAAATTGGGTGGCGGCAGCTAGGATTCATATGAGGATGTAGAGAGAATTGAGAGGAAAGGGATTCAAGGGCGGCGTTTGGTGTAAAGTGAGTTATGGTAGAGGGTCGTTTGGGATTAATTATGGCAAGGGGTAATGGTGGCCGTTGACCTGAATGATCAACGTCATGGATTAAAATTGTTAGGTGGGGAATCTGGGTTTGGATGGTTTAATTTGTTTAGGGGTGGGTCATGTTTAAATTTAAATTGGGCTGGGGATATTGGGTTTGATTTGGGGTCAAATTGAAGACCAATTTGGGCTAAAATTTAAATAACCGCTTTTCCTTTTTTATTTATAAAAAAATAGTAAATAAATTGATGAAAACAAATTGAAGGCACTAAAATGATTTATAATATATAATTAACAATTTAAAAATACAGTATCCCACTTTATAAATGTGAAACCTGATTAAACCTTAAAAGAGCTAATATTGCAATTATATGCAATTTAGTTTTTAAAAAAAATACTAAATAAAATTGTAAAAATTACCTTAGCCATATTTTGGCATAAATATAAAAATTCAATAAATGAATCATCAAAAATAAT
This sequence comes from Nicotiana tabacum, assembly GCF_000715075.1. Taxonomy (NCBI): domain Eukaryota; kingdom Viridiplantae; phylum Streptophyta; class Magnoliopsida; order Solanales; family Solanaceae; genus Nicotiana; species Nicotiana tabacum. The sequence goes on from NC_134101.1 coordinate 106,252,682, forward strand.
AATTTTGGAAATAATTATTGAGATTTTACGGATAAAAAGAGGGAAATAAATCGATTTAAAAACCTTTTAAAATTATGAAAAAATAATAGAACACTTGGATATGCTTATATATGCATTTATATGCTATTTTGAAGTTATTTTGCATATTAAAAATATATAAGGAAAAATTGGGTATCAACAAACATGTTATAAAGAAGCAGTATAAAACCAGTAAAAGCAATGAGACAGTGAAAAGATGTAAAAACACTTAGTTCAAAATAAGTTTCTTTAAAACACCTTTTTAACAATCAAACAATTAAATGAGAAGTAGCTAGATCAGATAAACACGTAAGAATCAGCCCCTCGGGCACAATGTCAACAGAATCCGCCCCTCGGGCAACATCATGGAACAACACCAACCCCTCGGGCTATATCTCATATCACAATGGGTACACGCACTCACTGGGGGTGTGCAGACTCCGGGATGGGCCCCTTACGACCCAAGCGCAATATCAAGCCATCTCGTGGTATAATCAATAGGCTCTCGGCCTCATATCAACAAGCCACCTCGTGGCGTACAATCTCAGGCCCTCGGCCTCAAAATCATGAATCAGTATATCCTCAAAACACAGGCCCTCGGCCTTACTCAGTCAGAATCTCACAAGCCACTCGGGCAATAGTAAAACATGATGCTCAGATCAAATTATCATTTAGAATATCATTTCATATGTTAAAACAGAGTAAACATGGTTGAATTATGAAAATAATAGAATATAGCATGATTGGGTACAAGCATAAAGTCAAAATAGTGAGGAAATATCAGTAAAAATCCCCTAAGGGTCCAAATAGTTGGCACAAGGCCCAAATATGGCTTTCAGTCCAAAACATGATGATAACAAACATTTTTCAGTCAAATACGCGGTAAAATAGTCATTCAGGATGGACTAAGTCACAATCCTCAATGGTGCACGACCTCACGCTCATCATCTAGCATGTGTGTCACCTCAATATAGCACAACGATGTGGAATCCGGGGTTTCATACCCTCAGAACAACATTTACAATCATTACTCACCTCTTTCTGGTCCAAATCTCTAGCTCGCGATGCCTTTGCCCCTCGAATCGGCCTCCGGATGCTCCAAATATAACCGAAATTAGTACAAAAACCATCAAAATATGCTAAGGGAACAAAGCCCACTCGAAAGATATAATATTACAACACAAGTCCCGAAATTGGCCAAACCCGACCTCCGAGCCCATGTCTCGAATTTCGGTAAAAATTACTTCAATAGACTCCTTATCACTCCCCGAGTTCATTCATATCAAAATCATCAAAATCCAACCACAAACGACCCCTCAAATCCTAAATTCTAGGTCTCCAATTACAAGCCCTAGTTCTTCAATATTAGGCTTAAATTCTATGACTAATTAGGTAGAATTCACATAAAAATCGAGTATTAAGTCCATAAATCTTTCCTCCAAGTGTTTCCCCTTGAATCCCTCTTCAATCCTCTTCAAAAAGCTCCAAAATCGCTCAAAAATTGTGGAAGTTAACCCCAAAATCGCGGACAAATGGCTATTTAAACGTTCTGCCCAGGCATTTAATCCTTCTTCGCGAACGCGGTCAAAGCCTCGCGTTCACGAAGCACAAACTTAAGTTGACCAAATTTTTCTCTTACACGAATGCGACCACTTCCCCGCGAATGTGATGACTCCTCAGCTCAACCTTCGCGAATGCGTTTGATACCTCGCGAACGCGATGCACAAGACCCCAGCCCTTCGGGAACGTGGAACCTCCCTCGTGAACACGAAGGCTAAATCCTCAGCCTCACCTACTAACCCTTTGCTAACGTGAGGGCCCACTTGCGAACGCAAAGGCCAAACGTCTGCAACACCCAACAGTAGTTTTCTGTAATTCTTCACAACATGAAATGGTTCGATTAACTATCTGAAACTCACCCGAGGCCCCCGGGACCTCAACCAAACATGCCAACATATCCCATAACATCATTCAAACTTGTTCCAACCTTAGGAATTGGCGAAATTGAGATTTTGGCATTTTCCGGTTGATAGGTGAGATTTTGATATAGGGGTCAGAATGAAATTCCGGAGTTGCAGTAGTTTTGTTGTGTCATTTGGGATGTGTGTGGAAAATTTCAGGTCATTCGGACGTGGTTTGGTTGGGTTTTTTATCAAAAATGTAATTTAGAAGATTTTGGAATTCTTAGGCTTGAATCCGATGCAAATTTGGTATTTTGATGTTCTTTAGAGTGTTCCTAAGGTTGGAACAAGTTTGAATGATGTTATGGGATATGTTGGCATGTTTGGTTGAGGTCCCGAGGGCCTCGGGTGAGTTTCGGATGGTTGAACGGACCATTTCAAGTTTAAGGAAGTTGTAGATTTTGGTTTCAACTGCTGCACACATTTTGTTCTTCGCGTGCAAGTGGACCCTCGCGTTCGTGAAGGGAAAGAAAGGGAGGCATCTGATTTGGCCTTCGCGTTCGCGAAGTATTGAAATGGGAAACATCGCATTCGCGAGATGCCTGACCGCGTTCGCGATTGTTGGTGAGGCTGAGGCATCGCGTTCGCGAAGGATCGAAATGGGAAACATCGCATTCGTGAGATGCCTGACCGCGTTCGCGATGGTTGGTGAGGCTGAGGCATCGCGTTCGTGATGATGCGGTCGCGTTCGCGTAGGAGCATATTGGTCAATGGATTTTTTGTGCTTTGCCAACGCGAGGCTTTGACCACATTCGCGAAGAAGAACTTCTGATTGCTAGGCAGAATGTTTAAAAGGCCATTTTCGCGAGTTTTGGCCTAAGTTCACCATATTGATGCGATTTTGAAGCTTTTTGAGCGAATTTGAAGAGGGATTCAAGAGATAACACCTGGAGGTAATATTTTTGAACTCAATACTTGATTCTTGTTTGAATTCTACCTAATTAATCATGGAAAATAAGCCTAGTATTGAAGAACTAGGGCTTGTAATTTGGAGAGTGTAAATTGGGAATTTGAAGGGGCAATTGAGATCCGATTTTGATGTTCTTGGTATGTATAGACTCGTGAAAGGATGAGGATTCTATTGATGTAACTTTTATCGGATTCCGAGATGTGGGCCTGGGGGCCGGGTTTGAGCAATTTCGGGATTTTTAACGTAAATTGGATATTTTCAAGTGGGCTTTGTTCCTTTAGCATATTGTAATAGTTATGTACTCATTGTGGCTAGATTTGGAGCATTCGGAGGTCGATTCGTGAGCGAAAAGGCATTGCGGGCTAGAGTTTGGACCGGATCGAGGTAAGTAATGATTATAAATACTGTCCTGAGGGTTTTAAACCCCAGATTTCGCATCGTTGTGCTACTTTGAGGTGACGCACATGCTAGATGACGAGCGTGGAGTCGTGCACCATTGGGAATTGTGACTTGGTCTGTCCCGTACGACTGTTAAGTCGTGTATTTGATTTGAAATCTTATGATATTCCATATTTTAGAGATATATATTATAATTTGGGTCGTATGCCATATTGGGGGGCTTGTGCCGACCTGTTGAGACCCTTAGGGGAATTTTTACTATTTTTTTCCTCACTCTATTTGTTTTGAAAGCATATCCTTAGTCATGTTTTACCTGTCTATTGTTAAAAATTTGGTTTTATCACTTTATTTCTTAAAATGTGAAAAATGCTTGGGCTAAGTTCCCTATTTCACTAATGGTCTGAGTGAATGTGAGGTTGATCTCTGAGATGGACTGAGGGTCTGAATGTGAGGTTGATGACTGAGATAGACCGAGGGTCTGATTGTGAGGTTAGTGACTAAGAGAGGTCGAGGGCCTGGTTGTGAGGATTATATATTTATGGATCGGACTGCACGCCGCAAAAATATGTGTGTGTGTGTATATATATATATATATGGATCGGGCTGCACGCCGCAGCGATATAGCGCTTGGGCTATATGTATATGGATCGAGATGCACGCCGCAGTGATATGTTGGATCGGGCTGCACGCCGCAGCGATATAGCGCTTGGGCTGTAGGTAGGGCTATGCATTTGGATCGGATATCTGAAATCCGATCCGATCCACTCTATTTCGGATTTTCGGATTTTAAATTTCGGATTTTCGGATTGGATACGGATTGTGTTTTATGAAATTTCAGATTTTTGGATTGGATTCGGATTAGTATGATTTTAATCCGATCCGATCCGATCCGATATCCGAAATTATATGTACCTATATAAATACACACTAAAATTTTAGGGTTATGCTTATTCATTTTTCACACACCCCCTCACTCACTTAGATTTTTCCGCCTCTCTTGCACCTCTCTTCTCTTCAGTGAAGACTAAAAGAGTCTCAATGACTCAAACTTCCGATTTTACTTTGATTTTATGTCTCTTTCTTCCGCCTCTCTTCTCTTCTCTTCTTTCTTTTATGTCTATTTCATGTTCTATTCTTCAACTTTTGATTTTATTTTGATTTTTTTGTTTGTTTTGGTAGATGGAAGATGAGATAGAGACACCAAATGAACTTTAAATTGTTGAAAAAATTTGTGACAATCCGATCCGACAATCCGAAAAATTATCCGATCCAAAGTTTAAAATCCGATCCAATCCAATGTTAATTCGGATCGGATTCGGATTGCCCTTTTCAGAATTCGAAATCCGAAATCCAAATCCGAAATAGGCTAAATCCGATCCAATCCGATCCGTGCACAGCCCTAGCTGTAGGAGCCCCTCCGGAGTCTGCACACCCCCAGTGAGCACAGTCGACTATATACATGGATCAGGCTGCACAGCGCAGCAGTTACTATTTGGTACCTATTGAGCGTGAGTGCTGAGTGTGAGAGCTGATTGGTAAGAGTTGAGTCATGAGTGACTGAGAGGCTTGCCCGAAGGGCTATATATATACATGTACATGAGTGATGCTTTGCCTGAGGGGCCTGCTTATAAACTTATTGTTTTTCACTCCTCCTTAAAGTGAGTCTCTATCGAATATGTTGATTTAATTACTTCTTTCACTCATCTTTAGACCAAGACTCTATTGAAAATGTTGAACAAGTGCTTTAAATAACTTTCATTTAAACTGGAGTTTTTAAGTTATGAAACAGGTACGAATTTCTGTTTTGCCGAGGGGCTGTATACGAACTATGTTTTGGCCGAGGGACCGATTATGATTTTCACCACTTTCACTATATATATATATTTCATTAAACCTATATTGAAAAGGTTAGAAAGATAATTTTTAAAGGATTTTACTGAAGTTGGGAGTTTAACGAAATGATTTAAATAGTACCCTGATTGGGAACATGTTGTAATCACTGTGGTGCTATGATGTTGTTGACGTTTTTTCTTACTGCTCAGTCTTTATTTACTCTTATTAATTACTGGGTTGGAGTACTCACATTACTCCCTGCACCTCGTGTGTAGATGTAGGTATCTCAGAACCCGATAGAGGGTGTTGATTGCTCAAAGGCGGAGTCAGCGGAGTTAGTAAGGTGGTTGCACGACGTTCGTAGCACTGCTTTCCTCCCTCTCATTTTCATTACTGTATATTAGTACATTTTTAGACCCTTGTTGTATTCAAACCTTGGTAGATGCTCATGACTAGTGACACCCCGATGTCGGTCTTGTGTAATTATTTTGCACTTTTCTTTTCAATTTCATTATGAGGTTATTCGTTTATAAATGGTATAAAAACAACTTTTATTGAAAAATGGTTGATTCAGGAGTTGTGTCGGCTGGCCTAGTTTCACGATAGGCGCCATCATGACCGGGTCAGTTTTTGGGTCATGACAAGTTGGTATTAGAGCCTAGGTTACATAGGTCTCACGAGTCATGAGCAAGTTTAGTAGAGTCTCGCGGATCGGTACGAAGACGTCTGTACTTATCGTCGGGAGGCTACAAATCCTTTAGGAAAAGCTTCACATTCTTGAATTCTTATCGTGGTCTTGATTCTGCTTGGAATGTAACTCTTTGAATTTCTTCCACGCGTTCGTATGCGCGCATGAGCGCTCAGTGTCAGATATGCATCGATGGCTTGTGATTTCCTAATTGAGGGCGAGATGTGATCTTTGTGTGTTGATGTTGGGACAGTCTGGAGGACTTAAGGTCGGGTTTTGCCTACATTTTGAGCATTGAGGCATTGATTATGTGAGCACGTGCTTTTGGATTGGTATGTCTAATAGTGTCCCTGTTAGTGAAAGTGATGACTGGATAGCTACGTGATGAGCATGATGTGACTGTGAGATGTGTGCATATAATTTGAACGAGACAAGAAGGGTCTGCTTGGGGGTAGTAAGAACTATCCGGTGCTTGGTTTCCATCGTGATTTGATGTTTAGCCCGAATCATGGGTGTGTTGAAGGACCTTCTCATGTTGCCTAGTTGGGAAGTGAAGTGGATTTCGCATTGTGAGATGAGTTCAGACTCAGGAAGATTAAGTGACTGCGTAATGTTTAAGACGGTGGAAGGTATACAAAAATTCTAGTTTGAGGCAAAGCAGGTGGGCTATCTCCTGTGGATTGTTCTGAAGATTGTGTGATCCTTTATGTCGTTTATTGGAAGATCTCAGTTACTAGTGAAATGTATGTGTTGCAATTTGAATTTGGGTTGCCTAAGAGAGTGGGCTTGACTGTTATGAGGGTGAATGCGAGATTTGCAGAAGATTTAAAGTACTAGATGGTCTGTGTTTCACGAGCTTATGAAGGATTGAGTTGAATCTCACTATGGTATAATGGCAGTAATAGAGTATATGCATTATGAGTTATTGTATGTGCTTTGATCTATGGTTTCGGGCCAAGTGGGGGAGTCTGCTACTGCTTATTGCACGATTATGTGCTATGTTGGTTCCATCTTGAGGCATCTGGGTGAATCAGTTATAGCTTACGGATATTTAGACTGAGGATGGATCGAGGAAAGGAAAATTTTGACAAAGGTTATGTTATGCTTCATAGGTGTATGAGAATCACGGAATGTCTTGAGTTGTTAATTGGTAAAAGATTTATGGTGCATAGAGCAGGAAGCTGCTGGGTTGCATTAAGGTGAGGTTACATTCTGCGGTGTCGGAGTGCTAATAGAGCACAGGTTGTCTAGTCTGTTTGATCAGTCTAATTGCGGGTTGAGTAGAGTGGATGACTTTCGAGAATGGTTCTAATGGGTTCAAGATTTTACTTGTAATAATTGGAGATTTTCATGTTGTATATTTGGCTAGAAACTGAGGTTTTCATTTAAGGGTGTCAAGACTCATGGTATTTCTACATCGTTATGGATTATACACATCCGTATCAGGAAGGTGAAGGTAATGGCCTTAGATTCGTAGGAAGTCTCTTCATGGAAGTATTTCAAATGTGGTGCTTTTGGGGATATTTGAGAGAGTACTCAGCGACTTATGGACCGTAGGACGGTGTGGCTTCATGCTTGGGTCTCGTATGGTGAGTCTGGATCGAGGATTGTGGTTTTATAGCGGGAAGAGGTATCAAGTTGGGTGTAAATCAGAAGGAACTTGTGTCACGATCGAAACCGATGGGCCGCGACAGGCATCCGGTACCTTACTCGACCGAGTACCAATGTAACGTATCTTTCTTATTACATCATCATATACACATGACATACCGGCCTAATAGGCCAACATAATCATTTATAAACTCAAAACATAGGCCGACAAAGCAGTACAATCTTTCACGTATACGACATATGTCTACAAGCCTCTAAGAGTACATAAATGTCATAAAGGTCGGGATAGAGTCCCGCCATACCAAATAATACACGTCTAAATCATACTAACCAAACAAGCAACTCCAAAGCAAATGAAGCGCACCAACATCTTCCGCTGAGCTGATAGCCTAATTGGAGGGCTCTCGACCTGTCTATCGGGACCTACGGACATGAAATGCAGCGTCCCCAGGCAAAAGGGACGTCAGTACGAATAATATACCAAGTATGTAAGGAACATAAATAAGTACATAAGAGACATGGAAGAAATATAAATTACATGACTCAACCTATAAGTTTGAATAACTTTGTAAATCATAAATTACTTTTAGCGTCATGAATATGCGTAGGAATGTCATGTCGTGCATAGGTACAAGTTTCATAACATCATCAGCCTCTGAAGGCATCCCATCATATCATATTGGCCACTATGGGCAAAACCATCATCGTATACCATATCCCATACACATATATTTACATATATACGCGTATAAAACGCCATTTGAGTACATACATATATATGTGTATATAACGCCGTTTGAATCATATTTCAGCCACTGTGGGCAACATCATCATCATATACCAGCTGATCAGGTGGTGGTGCATATATAACACCGTAACCTTTTCCCCTATCCCATATACATATATTTACATATATACGCGTATATAACGCCATATAATGCCATCTGGTCATGGGTCAATGCACATGTATAAATGAGTGAAATGAATGAAAATACATAATAATCTCGATATTCCTTCCGGATAAACTTTTCCAATTGCGTATTATTCTGAGACCCATGAACAGAAGATAATAATAATTCTCATGGGGAATCAAGAATATAGACACCCCTACTATTTCTATGAATAGAGTAACTTATAGAAACTGTATATTTGCTCATTTCTTCAGTATAATTTGGACCATGCCAAAAGAAAGAAGGGATAGCCTTAACATACCTGGAGTAGGGGAAAATTCGTGTGATATTCTTGAGAAGGATTACACTGTATTCCTTTAGAACCGCAAAAACTTTCGTTGCTAAGGAGCTATAAATTTTCGTAATTAATTTGTTGAAATCTTGCTGGATTGAGTAATATAACACTTTTGTTGAAAGCTTATTGGATTGAAAGCTTTTGTTGAAAGGAGCTACAAATTTTTTATAGCTTACTGGATTGAAAGCTTTCGTTGAAAGCTTACTAGATCATTTCTTTAAGAGGTAAGAAATGATATTTAAAAAGAACATCCTTTTTTAGAGATAATATTATAAGGAGGGTAAGGAATCTTGGCTGAATTTTTGTTAGAACCAACGTTACTAGGTGCTTTCTTTAATAGATTTTGGAGATAACTTTGAATTTGAAAAGATATCTTTAGTTATTAGGTGCCTCCACATGTCTATCTTTGGTGTCACACTTCTTTATCAAAGTGTGACACCTTGCAACCTTGAGCACTTAGTCATTAATTGCTATTGGATGATTGCAACGTTGGGTGAGGGGTAAAATCTTTTCCCAGTCTTTAATTAATTATCCAATAATTAATCAATTACCCACATAATTAAGAATTATCTCAAATTACTTAAAATACTACTCATTTTTAATATACTTTATACACCTTACCATCATGGTCATGTAGTACCTTGTATGACACTAGTCCATAAATATCGGGTATTTAATGCTCGGCCCATATTTTATCCCAATATGCCAAACTTGGACGAAAAAATCATTTTCTTTGACTTGCTTCCCCTCTCACCATCACGAATTTACTCATCATTTGTTTAAAAATAGCATAATCCTTATAATCTCCAAATAATCTTTTTTTCCTTGGACTAATGCCAATTACCTTACGACAAATTCAACGTACAATACTACAGGGTGCAACATCGTCATAATTTGATACTACGAAGCGTAGCATCATCGTAGTATAATACTGTGGGACGTAATATCGACGTAATATTGCGGGGTGTAACATCATTCCCCCCTTTGGAACATTCATCCTTGAATGTTGACTGATGCTCTTATGATTCTCATAACCCATAGGTCTTGCGAATACTTTAGTACTTGTCTTGCAATCTAGGCGACTGTTCTGTGAATGTATCCCAAAGGCCAAGGTATTCCCCCCTTTAAGCCTCTTTCTCACACCACAACTTGTAGCCGAAATTCTTCTAATCTCGTAACTGTTGCTACCTTCTATCATGCAGTCTTTATGACTCTAACTTTGTATGTGCGCCTGATTCTTCTCTTCTCTTGCAGCTTTTAGCCAATCTCTAGGCTTCACATTGTGAACATATACAAAGTTATGTCAAGTTGTTCCTTTGGGCGTCATTAGCTTTACTATATCTAAGTAGGCCATATTATACCAAAATTCTTACTTCGATTTATCCCTACCAAGGTCTGCTACTGAACTCTAGGTTACTATCATTGCTTATCCTATATGCATAAAGCTAAATCCTTTTACGCTTCTTTATTACTATTCATATTAACACTGATAGCCCAATCTCATCTCGTATTTTGCAATTTTTTTACCCATCCATTGTTGATTCACCTCAATGTTGATCTACAATCATCCATTGATAACATGAAATTTCTTACGTAATATATTGCTACTGGGGCTTATATTACTTGCATCGTGGAATATTTGAAGTGATTTTTCTGATCCACCTGGGTGATACGATATTATACTCCATAATCTTATTTCATAGCATCTCAATGTGATTCACCTTACGTTGGGTAAATTAATCCTGTGCAATTCATGAATCCCTTCTTCAAATCATTACTCGATCGAAGGCCCAAACGTCATCCTTTATCTACTACAATCACACCCCTATTCTACTATTAGGTCAACATTTCATCTCTTTTCAAATGTTACTTATGATGAGTAGCTCCTTTGAGTTCATTCAGGCTATATTGAGCTTTCTATAACTTTAAAAAATCAACAGATCTCTTGTTTTCATGGGCTTAATCCCGAAAACTTATCCATTTCTTGTCACCATCTCATTCGCCCTTTCTTGTCCTTATTCCTGTCTTCCTAAAACCATGTTGCTTTACCATACTTTAGCTTGCGTCCTACATATATCTATTTATACTACTCGCAACCTTCCTTCAACTCGCTTGAATCATAAATTTCCTTATGTTTTTTTCTAGAACATCGAGATATCACATTGTCTCTAACTCTTCTTTCACTCTCTAATTAGACCTTTTGGTACTTAGAAACCATAGGCTAGAAGGTATGCCCCTAACGACGCTGCTATCATTCCTGGATACTGAATCCCCGCGCTTCTAGCCCCTTTTCCGCAATATGGACTATTCATAACATTCTGTATTTGAGTATCTTGTATGTTGTTCACTTTTTCCTTACTTACCTTAAAATATTGCTTCACATTCTTCATCTCTTTCATAACCTCCCTTCCACATAGGTATAATTTATCTCCGCAACCTGAAGCTCTATTAAAATACTTGCACCTTTGATGCATACACAATCCGGTGGGAGCTTCGTACTGACTTCTTATGAGGTTGGTACTCTTTAGTTGGCCTCATCATAGAGCTATTATAAAATATGGCTACTGTACAATCTTTCTTATACCTCTGCTACTTAAGAGTGATCTTGAGGACTATAATTCTCTTGGTTCCTCCTGTTATGCTTAGTCAATGTAACTCTTTAGTCTCCTCTTCTTTCTGATCAACCTCTATGTAGGCCTAAGATATCTTCCGACCTGCGGCTCCTGGTATTAGTTATTACTTTAGCCTTTCGTAGGCGCTGAGGGATATTTATGATAAAATCCTTTAACAATTCAATCCTTCATCTATGACTTGGGCTCAATTCTTCCTTTTAACGTATACCAGAATCTTCTATGGCTGTATACGATGCAGGTATAAAACTCCAAACTCTTAAGTGCGTTCATAACGTCACCAACTCTGGATCATTGATCGAATAATTTCTTTCGTTCCTTCTTAGCTTTCTTCAATGTAAGCTATTACCTTTCCTGGTCTTTCTGTCCCCTTGTTGCGTGCATACTTAGCTTATCTTAGTTCCCATGCATGCTAGAGTTTTCGTGCAACTCATATGACCTTCTAATATTACTTTTAATTTTACTTCCCGTTCATTATTCACGGTAGGGACCACTTTCCTTTGGAGAGTTAACAATGTTGTTGCGATATTGTTGTTACACGACCATTTCCTCTTTAGATCGTTGTGCTTAGGTTGAAGCCTTCTTTCTTATCTCCTCAGCTAGTATTTCGTTGTAGTACTTAGGGAGAACCCTTGACTCTTGTAAAGTTGTGAGCTTATTACTGACCTTTTTGATGTCCTTACTTGCCTATAGCCATCCGTAGTTGCTTACTTCCATGTCCTTGTGCTTGTATGGTTACTTCTGAACTGATATTTTGACTGCCTTTCTAGTGGTACTTTCTTTTATCCCCGTAACACTCATATTATACCTTTAACTACCCCGACTCTTGTTTGAATATATCTCAAGTATTATAAGGATATTCTTTGAGACTGAATTCTTCATGTTGGGTTCTACTATGTTTATCTTACACGATCTGATGACTCGTCTGTAACCTTCTATTTAGCCATAACTCGGATCTTCTCGACCACTAACTACTCATTGGCCCATTCTCATATCAATATTCCTCGTAATCTTTCTTAGGTTATTTCCTTGGGCTTAACTTATATCGCGCACTAGATCCTTAATTATCAATAACATCTTGGGCGGGAACCCTTAGTTCTTCTCTTTAACATGTGTTTGCATAACGTTCTGGAATTGTAGCATATCTGTAGCATTTGGATAAGTGCAATCTCATTCCTTTCTCATTTTTGTCGCATTCTTCCTTTTATCATTCCATATTCCCCCCTTTAGGGGAGTACTTAAGAGTTGGGGCTACAATGACCTACCTATAGATATTTTAACTCTTCATCTTTGGCATCCTTTCACATCATCGATGACCGTTACTCACCTTGCAGTAATCCTTATGTACCAAGGATGACAAATTCCCTTACTCGCGAGGGTGACACTAATGTAATTGGTACATACAGTCTCTTAAGCTTTTGCTAACATTGCTTGCTTTAGGGAAGCGTCTTTCTGAATGACCATTCTTTGAATTTCTCATGATTCTTCTTCTGTTGTCCGTCCTATTATTGCCGGAACGCGCTTTGAAATTCTCACGATGCTGACTATTATCAAATCACTCAGTCCCAAATTCATATTTAGCTTATTTTGTTCACCAGTCCATATTAATTTCTATTACTCAGGGGTCTAACTTTTCCTCTTGGTAATCGCACTAGAGTTGCGAACTTATTTCTCAAAATGAGGATATGACTTTATGGCATGTATTCTTTTGTTGACTTAAGGCCCATCACCTTTCGTCTCTTTCTTCATTTGACTATAAGTTCTGTAACACTCTATCGTTATCATCCACGTATCACACCTTATTCATAATGCTTCTTTATCTCTCTTCTCATTACTCTGCTATTATTTCTGCATATCCCTTTTCTTGTAAAAACTTCAATACGACATTCTTTCGCTTTTAGCTTCCCTTTGCTCCATCCAATGGCTCTTCAAGTTGCTTAACATTCTCACTTTACTAGGAACTTGAGCCACACTAAGGTAATATTTATCCCTTCAAGTCTTGTAGTGCGTGTCTTTGTAGTACTCATATCTGGCTGCACTATTTTAGAGTGCACCATCTAGGTGTCTCATAAAGAGATCTATTAGCACATTTGCAATATCCTTCGGAAATGTCAACTGACGCAATCAATTCATCCATCATATCTTCTTATACTACTTTTATTAACCCCCATAGGGCATATCTAGAAGGGGTGCGACCAATTGTATATACCTCTGTTACTATTGAATATAACTCAAAAGGCTTAGGTTCCTCTGCCTCAATTATAAACATTGTTAACCTTTATTAACTGGGTACCTCGTACCCTTTTTCACCTTGCTCCTTTTACTTTCTGACACTTGTACTTAACTTCTTAATATCTCATTGTCCTTTACCATAAAGATGGATAGGCATTCCTGCCTTAAGGCTTCTTATCAGGAAGCTTACACCTTTCAGTACACCATAATCTGCTAAAGACCTCATATTTACTTATCGTAGGCATCATACAAAAATCCAATTCCTCTGACTCAGCTCGTCCACAACTATCTCTCTTTCCAACCTTCCTTCCAGATGTAGGTATCGTCTTATTACGAATAAAAAAAATTCAAAATTTGAATTCTTATAACTGAGCTCTACCACACGATCTAGAGTAAGAAGAAAGAGTGACAATCCTAAATGCCCTATAGCATCCTACTTATAAGTATGGTGCACGACATACCCTTGCAACCTTGATCACTTAGTCATTAATTGCAATTGGATGATTGCTACGTTGGGTGAGGGGTAAAATCTTATCCCACTCTTTAATTAATTATCCAATAATTAATCAATTACCCACATAATTAAGAATTATCTCAACTACTTAAAATACTGCTCATTTTAATATACTTTATACACCTTACTATCATGGTCATGTAGTACCTTGTATGACACTAGTCCATAAATATCGGGTATTTAATGCTCGGCTCGTATTTTATCCTAATATGCCAAACTTGGATGAAAATTTCATTTTCTTTGACTTGCTTCCCCTCTTACCATCATGAATTTACTCATCATTTGTTTAAAAATAGCATAATCCTTATAATCTACAAATAATATTTTTTTCCTTGGACTAATATCAATTACCTTACGATAAATTCAACGTACAATACTATAGGGTGCAACATCGTTATAATTTGATACTGCGAAGCATAGCATCATCGTAGTATAATACTGTGGGACGTAATATCAACGTAATATTATGGGGCGTAACAACTTGGATAGATAGGATAGCTTGGTAATAGGTCGGATGGGCTTGGTAAGGGTATGATTAGTTATTTGGGTGCTTACGAGGTAATGAGTTTCTACAGGTGTTTTGCAGTAATGCTATTGGGTTTTAGTGGCCTGCATATCTTAGTTGAGTTAGAAGAATTCAGTCCTGACGGTTTAGTATTGTGCAACTCGACTTCGAGAGTTTTTGATGGTTTCTATCACGCTTAGAGATGTGTATTTTCTACTTGCATGAGGAGCATGGGATGTATAATGAATTTCTCCTAGATGAGATCAAATGGAAAAGTTCTTGGCTGGCTGAGTACGTAGTTTCTTATAGCTCGGAGTGGATTATGAAGTTCTCGTATTTATCATAGGATGCCATGGTATATGCGGTATGTTGTGTGGGGTCGTGATTTGCATGTGTAAGGTCACAATTCAGTTTTGACAGGAAGGTCATAATTTCTTAGGCAGCATGGACAGCTTCAGATGACCAGATAAATGAGATCATTGATTGGTCTGACTTGATGAGGGTATACAGTTCATAAAGGGGCGGTGTGTTTGAGTTATGGATGCTTTATTAGTATTGCGGCACTATATTGTCTGATCGACTGCTGATATTTAAGGTTTGCTTGGTGGCACAGAAGAATTTTTGGAAGTACCCCTCGTGGAATGATCGAGTAGTGGGGATGTGTTAGATATTCGGGTTGTGGAGTTGGGATCAGATATGACGATTCGTGTGCTTTATGGATTTGGAGACTGGGAGTTCTCATAAACAAGGTTATTTCGCGGTTGTGGACTATAAAGATGTGGGTAAGCTAGTCAAATGATAGTATGTGCTATGAGTCAGTCATTGTGAACCCTCGGAGAGATTATTTATCTATTGTGGGTGACCAGAGTTGATGTGTGGTTCATTGGTAGGCCCAACGTGGATGTGTGTTCTGCACCAGGTCGGAATTGTTGACTCTGAACGGTTATTGTTGAGAGATGTGACATTTGACTATTGTTGAGCTTATTCGTGTTCTAGAATGAACTATGAGTTACTCTTCTGTGTTACGAGGGGTTGTGGTTGGTTGGTTATATGCGCATATGGTGCGATTCCATTTGAGTGTTATAGCGGAATTTGAGCGAGATGGGTAATTGGGCGTTACATGAGTTGTTGCGCATTGGGTATGTTCTTTCGGATTGATATGGCATAGCGTCATTTGCTTCTCCATGGTTATGATGATTCACCTTTGGGTGCTAGGTATCAAAGTGTGCTTAGTTGATGATTTTGAGCATGGTGATTTGAGGTGTCTCATGGGAACCAATGTTTGGATAGGGTCGCGCTTTGCGGTGAAGTTATGTCGAGCTATTATCCTTCAGGTTGGATTCGTGTGTTATGTTTCTATGACGTGTGATGGGTTCTCAGCATTGTGTTGTGGTGGTACTATCGAGCTTGTGGTACAGCTCTCTCATTTGATTCACTTCCTATGGTTTGAGTATATTGGGATTGTTACTTATCGGTGCGCGGATTGCACGAGTTGTGGCTTTAGATTGTATTAATGTGTCATGTCACAAGAGTAGTTGTGTTGGATTAGATAAGATCATTGGAATCTAGAATGAATACAGATGGATTCGGTTTCAGCATGTTGGAAGAATAATATCGAGGTTCGGCTCAGAAATTTGCTATGATCTTTGCCAAAGGAGAAGCGGCTTCATGAATGGTTGATCTGAGAAATGGTTATGGCTTACTGCGTGTTTCATTTATCATTGGCAGTATATGAAAATGTTGGAATGAGACTTTAGTTGATAAGAGATTTTCTATCGACATTCTGTTGTTGTGTGCAGCTACTGTGATTAGAAGTTATCGCTACATGTGTTTGAGTTATGTGGTATATCATGTAATTGCACCTGAGGTTGTAGGTATGGGTTATTACAGTTGTTCGGGCTTATTCGGAGTATAGATGTGAAATTTTGATCTTGTGGATGATTTCAGAAGTGGAAATGTGGTTCTAAGGTTTATGGGTTAGGTTGGATTGTAAAATTTCAGTTGCATTGTGTTATTGGATCTATATGAGATAGGGTGACGTGGGATCACCCCCGGGTATGTGCATGGTAAGGTTATTCAATGATTGGTTGGCTTTTAGAACAACTCTAGGTACATTTGAGGACGAACATATGTTTAAGTGGGGGAGGATGTAACGACCCAACCGGTCATTTTGAGATTTTGCACTTTGCTCGCCAGTTCTCGGTCATGACTAGCCCCGTGTGAGGTATTATGACTTATGTAAATCGCCCCTTTTGGTTTTCAGGGTAATTAGAATGAATTTAGAAGAACAGTTCTCAGTTTGAAGCTTAAAGTTTGAAAAGTTTGACCAAGTTTTGACTTGTTTGTATACTATCTCGGATTGGAATTTTAATGATTTGGTTAGCTCCGTTAGGTAATTTAGGACTTAGGAGCAGAATCGGAATGCATTTTGGAGGTTTGTGGAAGGTTTAGGCTTGAATTGGTGAAATTGAGACTTTGCCATTTTCCGGTTGATAGGTGAGATTTTTATATAGGGTCGGAATGGAATTTCGGGAGTTGCAGTAGTTTTGTTGTGTCATCTGGGTTGTGTGTGCAAAATTTCAGGTAATTCGGGCGTGGTTTGTTTGGGTTTTTTTATCAAAAACGTAATTTAGAATATTTTAGAATTCTTAAGCTTGAATACGATGTAAATTTGGTATTTTGATGTTGTTTTGAGTGTTCCGAAGGTTGGAGCAAGTTTGAATGATGTTATGGGATATGTTGGCATATTTGGTTGAGGTCTCGAGGGCCCCGGGTGAGTTTTGAATGGTTGAACGGGCCATTTCAAGTTTAAGGAAGTTGCAGATTTTGGTTTCGCTATTGTAGACATTTTGTTCTTCGCGTTCGCGAGTGGACCCTCGCTTTCGTGAAGGGACAGGAAGGGAGGCATCAAATTTGGCCTTCGCGTTCGCAAGGGGGTCCCGATGGGAAACATCGATTCGCGAGATGCCTGACCGCGTTCGCGATGGTTGGTGAGGCTGAGGCATCGCATTCGTGATGATGCGGTCGCGTTCGCATAGGAGAATTTTGGTCAATGGAATTTTTGTACTTCGCGAACACGAGGCTTTAACCACGTTCGCGAAGAAGGACTTCTGATCGCTGGGCAGGATGTTTAAAAGGTCATTATCGCGAGTTTTGGCCTAAGTTCACCATTTTTGACTCGGTTTTGAAGCTTTTTGAGAGGATTTGAAGAGGGATTAACACCTGAAGGTAATATTTTTGAACTCAACATTCGATTCTTGTGTGAATTCTACCTAATTAATCGTGGAATTTAAGCCTAGTATTGAAGAACTAGGGCTAGTAATTTGGAAAGTGTAAATTGGGAATTTGAAGGGGCAATTGAGGTCCGATTTTGATGTTCTTTGTATGTATAGACTCGAGAGAGGATGAGGATTCTATTGATGTGACTTTTATCGGATTCCGAGGCATGGGCCTGGGGGCCGAGTTTGAGCAATTTTGGGATTTTTAATGTAAATTGGATATTTTCAAGTGGGCTTTGTTCCCTTAGCATATTGTAATAGTTATGTACTCATTGTGGCTAGATTTGGAGCATCCGGAGGTCGATTCGTGAGAGCAAAGGCATCGCGGGCTAGAGTTTGGACCGGATCGAGGAAAGTAATGATTGTAAAATACTGTCCTGAGGGTTTGAAACCCCGGATTTCACATCGTTGTGCTACTTTGAGGTGGCGCACACGCTAGATGACGAGCGTGGAGTCATGCACCGTTGGGGATTGTGACTTGGTCAGTCCCGTACAACTGTTAAGTCACGTATTTGATTTGAAATCTTATGATATTCCATATTTTAGAGATTTACTTTATAATGGGTCGTATGTCATGTTTGGGGCCTTGTGCCGACCTATTGATACCCTTAGGGGCATTTTTACTATTTTTTTTCCTCACTCTATTTGTTTTGAAAGCATATCCTCAGTCACGTTTTACCTGTCTATTGTTATAAATCTGATTTTATCACTTTATTTCTTAAAATGTGAAAACTGATTGGGCTAAGTTCCCTGTTTCACTGATGGTCCGAGTGATTGTGAGGTTGATGACTGAGATGGACCGAGGGTCTGATTGTGAGGTTGATGACTGAGATAGACCGAGGGTCTGATTGTGAGGTTAATGACTGAGAGAGGCCGAGGGCCTGGTTGTGAGGATTACATATTTATGGATCGGGCTGCACACCGCAGCAATATATATATATATATATATATATGTATATGTATATAGATCGGGCTGCATGCCGCAGCGATATATGGATCACGCTACACACCATAGTGGTTACTATATGGTACCTATTGAGCGTGAGCGTGATTGGTAAGAGTTGAGTCATGAGTAACTGAGAGGCTTACCCGAATGGCTATATATATATATACATGTACATGAGTGATACCTTGCTTAAGGAGCCTGCTTATGAACTTACTGTTTTTCACTCCTCCTTAAAGTAAGTCTCTATCGAATATGTTGATTTAATTACTGATTTCACTCATCTTTAGACCAAGCCTCTATTGAAAATGTTGAACAAGTGCTTTAAATAACCTTCATTTAAACTGAAGTTTTTAAGTTATGAAACAGGTATGAATTTCTGTTTTGCCGAGGGGCTATATACGAACTATATTTTGCCCGTGGGGCCGATTATGATTTTCATCACTTTCACTGTGTATATATTTCATTAAACCTATATTGAAAAGGTTAGAAAGATAATTTTTAAAGGATTTTACTGAAGTTGGGAGTTTAACGAAATGAATTAAATAGTACCCTTATTGGGAACATGTTGTAATCACTGTGGTGCTATGACGTGGTTGACGTGTTTTCTTACTACTCAGTCTTCATTTACTCTTATTACTTACTGGATTAGAGTACTCATATTACGCCCTATACCTCGGAACCCGGTAGCGGGTGTTGATTGCTCAAAGGCAGAGTCAGCGGAGTTAGCAAGGTGGCTGCACGATGTTCGCAGCACTGCTTTCCTCCCTCTCATTTTCATTACTGTATATTAGTACATTTTTAGACCCTTATTGTATTCAGACCTTCGTAGATGCTCATGACTGATGACACCCCGATGTCGGGCTTGTGTAATTATTTCGCACTTTTCTTTTTAAATTTCAATATGAGATTATTGGCTTATAAATGGTATAAAAATAACTTTTATTGGAAAATGGTTGATTCGGGAGTTATGTCGGCTGGCCTAGTTTCATGATAGGCGTCATCACTAGCGGGTCGGTTTTTGGGTCGTGATAGTTCCAATCTTCGGAACGCTCAAAACAACATCAAAACACCAAATTCGCATCGGATTCAAGCCTAAGAATTCTAAAATCTTCTAAATTACGCTTTTGATCAAAAAGTCTACCAAACCATGTCCGAATGACCTGTAGTTTTGTGCACACATCCCAAATGACACAATAGAACTATTACAACTCCTGGAATTTCATTTTGACCCCTATATACAAACCTCACCTATCAACCGGAAAACGCCAAAATTCCAATTTTGTCAATTCAAGCCTAAATCTACTCCGGACCTCCAAAACACATTCCGATCACGCTCTTAAGTCCCAAATCACCTACCGAAGCTATCCAAACCATCGGAACTCACATCCGATCCCTCTAACACATAAGTCAACATCCTGTTGACTTTTCCAACTTAAGCTTCCTCAAAAAAGACTAAGTGTCTCAAATCTTCTCAAAACCCTTCCGAACCCGAGCCAGCCAACCCGATCATGTATAGAACCGATAAACAAAGCAATAAGAAGAAGAAATAGGGGAAACTGAACGGTAACTCATGAGACAACTGACCAGGTCGTCACATAATTAATTTCGTACCTCCATATTTCTAGCTAATATAGAAGAAATGGATATAGATATAGATACAAGTATACATATAAATATAGATATATAGATTAGATTTATCTAATATCTATCTAGATTATTTATAAGATTCATTAAACTACTTCCATTAATTATGTTTCCATTTATAATTTTTAATTATTAATATTATCCTAAAATTTCCAAATGGCTTCATTTTAGCTTACCACTTGGCTTAACCACAATGCATACTACCCTCCTTTTAATATAACTAGTATTAGTACCCGCGCGATGCGCGGATAATTAAAAAGAATGATCTACACCGTAAAGTTTAATATGTTAGTGTTAATTCCATCTTTACAACCAAACATTAAAAACATATTAAGACTCCATAAAACTTTCATTCCATCTCCTAATAAGTGTTCCATAAAAAATAATGATGTTATACAATTTTCGTGATATAAATGTTTCACGAAAAATAATGATGCTAACAATTTGCTTGATATGAAGCAATTGATGCTATACAACTACTATGACATGTTGATTGGCTGATCCATCCAAGTGGGGAAAGATTTCATCTATAAATTCTCCCCAAAAGTTGCTGAAATATTGTTCCTCCTATATGTAAAATACACAAATTAATAATGAGAAAATAATAGTAATTGAATCTATAACTAATTCAATTCATGGTTGCAAGCGTACTCATGATCCTCAAGCTCCAAGTTCATAAAGGTACTTGTTTTACCACCTTGATTGTACGATTCTACGCTACCATGATCAATAACTTATCCTATGACATCTGCAACATTTAAATAAATAGTTATAAATAATGTAATAAAACATTCAACAAAACATAGCAAAAGGTAAAACAATTACCGAATAGTTCATTCTCATCAACCTCAAGTTGATTTGTGAGATGCTCATAAGGCTTAAAGTTGAAGATATTCAAACTAAACTGTGTATCACTAATTTCATCCACACTCGTCTTATGAGAAAATGTCAGTTTCAATTTATGCTTGCTGGTCTTAATTTTTAGATTATTTGGTCCAACCATAAAGTTTTTCATAACGTACAATCCCAAACTGGACCCGATCGTGATGGCGCCTCTCGTGAAGACAAGGCTAGCCGACACAATTCCCAAATCAATCATTTTCCAATAAAAGTTGTTTTTATACCATTTATAAACCAATAATCTCATAATGAAAATTTAAAAGAAAAGTGTAGAATAATTAAACAAGCCCGACATCGGGGTGTCCCTAGTCATGAGCATCTACCAAGGTCTGAATACAACAAAAACAGTCAAAAAATGTAATAAGTACAGTAATGAAAATGAGAGGAAGGAAGCGGTGTTGTGAACGTCGTGCAGCCACCTTGCTAACTCTGATGACGCTGCGTCTGAGCAATCAACACTCGTTACCGGGTTCCAAAATACCTGAATCTGCATACGAGGTGCAGGGAGTAATATGAGTACTCCAACCCAGTAAGTAATAAGAGTAAATAAAGACTGAGTAGTAGGAAACAATGAATCCACATTTATGATAAACTCAATAAGCACAACAGGCTTTCAAATCAGAATACGAGTCAATCGTCTCATTTAAAATCCAACTTTTGGTAAAAATCATTTGAAAATGCTTTTCCAATAGTTTCAGTAGGGGTTCAATACCATTTATAATAAAAGAGATGAAAACCATAATAGGCCCTTCGGGCAAAAACAGAAATTCACAACCATTTTCATAACTTAAAAACTTCAGTTTAAATGAAGGATTATTTAAAATATTTGTTCAACATTTTCAATAGATGCTCGGTCTAAAGATGAGTGAAAGCAGTGATTAATCAACATATTCAATAGAAACTCACTTTAAGGAGGAGTGAAAAACAGTAAGTTCTTAAACAGGCCCCTCATGCAAAGCATCACTCATGTACATGTATATCTATAGCCCCTCGGGCAAGCCTCTCAGTCACTCGAGACTCAACTCTCATCAATCAGCGCTCACACTCAGCACTCACACACAATAAGTATCATATAGTAACCGCTGCGTCATGCAACCCGATCCATATATATAGTCGACTGCGCTCGCTGGGGGTGTGCAGACTCTGGAGGGGCTCCTACAGCCCAAGCGCTATATCGATGTGGCGTGCAGCTCGATCCAACATATCGATGCGGCGTGCAGCCCGATCCATATACATATTGTTGCGGCGTGCAGCCCGATCCATAGATATATAATCCTTGCAAGCAGACCCTCGGCCTCTCTCAGTCATTAACCTCACAATCAGACCCTCGGTCTATCTCAGTCATCAACCTCACAATCAGACCCTCGGTCTATCTCAGTAATGAACCTCACGATCACTCGAACCATCAGTAAAACAGGGAACTCAGCCTAAACGGTTTTCACATTTTAAGAAGTAAAGTGATAAAATCAGATTTAAACAATAAACCGGTAAAACGTGACTGAGGATATGCTTTCAAAACAAATAGAGTGAGGAAAAATAGTGAAAGTGCCCCCTATGGGTCTAAAAAGGTCGGCACAAGGTCCCAAACATGGCATACAGCCCAAAATATAATATCAATCTCTAACATATGGAATATCATAAGATTTCAAATCAAATACGCGACTTAACAGTCGTACGGGATGGACCAAGTCTCAATCCCCAACGGTGCACGACTTCACACTCGCCATCTAGCGTGTGTGTCACCTCAAAGTAGCACAGCGATGTGAAATTCGGGGTTTCAAACCCTCAGGATAGCATTTACAATCATTACTTACCTCGATCCTGTCTAAACTCTAGCTCGCAATGCCTTTGTGCTCACGAATCGATCTCCGGATGCTCCAAATCTATCCACAAACAGTACATAACTATTAAAATATGCTAAGGGAACAAAGCTCACTCGAAAATATCCAATTTACATCAACAAATCCCGAAATTGCTCAAACCCGACCCCAGGGTCAACGTCTCCAAATTAGACAAAATTTACAAAACTAGAGTCTGCATACTCTCACGAGTCTAACCATACCAAAATTATCCAATTCCGATACTATTTCGTCTTTCAAATCATCATTTTACATTTTTGAAAGGTTTCACAAATTTTCTTCCCAAATCATGAATCAAATGATGAATTCAATGATAGATTCATGTACTCTAGCCAAATCCGAGTTAGAATCACTTACTCTGATGAATTTTTTGAAAAACCTTCGAAACATCGCCAAAATTCGAGCTCTCTAGGTCAAAATATGAAATAAAACCCTAAGTCTCATATTTATTGAGCACCTCCTGGATTTCCACCACTGCTGACCGTACAAAATCGAGTGTGGACCGCGGTGGAGCACCGCTGACTGCACAAAAACTAGTGCTGACTGCAGTGACAGGCTTTGGTATTTTGGTCATAACTTTTGCTACAGATATCCAAATGCCTATTATAATATGTTTCTGAAAACTAGATTCAAAGACTACAACTTTTGTTTTTGAATCATCCCAAAATTCCTTGTCGATCAAAAGATATAAGCTTCCGAAGTCAGACCAGTGAAATCTTCCTCATCGCGGACTGCACAAAATCGAGTGTGGCCGCAAAGCCCCCACCGCGGCTGCACAAAATCCTTTGCGGACCGCACTGGTGTCTGCAACCTCTCTGAACCAGCAAGAACTATGTTTTTAGGCCTAAAAAATCTTGGAACCTACCAAAACTCACCCGAGCCCCCGGGACTTCAAACCAAATGTACCAATATATCCCATGACATCATTCAAAATTGTTCAAATCTTCGGAACGCTCACAATAACATCAAAATACCAATTTAACATAGGATTCAAGCCTAAGAACTCAAAAAACTCTTAAATTATGCTTTCGATCAAAACGTCTATCAAACCTCGTCCAAACGACCTGAAATTATGCAAGCACGTCACATTCAATGCTACGGAGCCACTCCAACTTTCGGAATTCCATTCCGACCCTTAGATCAAAATCTCACTATCGAATCGGAAACTTCAAAAATTCAACTTTCGGCATTTCAATCCTAAATAAGCTACGGACCTCCAAAACACAATCCGAACACGCTCATAAGTCCCAAATCACCTAACGGATCTAACCAAATCATAAGAATTCTGATCCAAGATCATATACAAACAAGTCAAATCTTGGTCAAACATTTCAAATTTCAAGCTTCAAACTATGAACTGTTCTTCTACATTCATTTCGATTACCCTAAAAACCAAAATCAACGATTTACATAAGTCATAATACACCACACGGGGTAAGTCATGCCCGAGAACTGGCGAGCGAAGTGCAAAAGCTCAAAACGACCGGTCAGGTCGTTATATCCTCCCCCACTTAAACATATGTTCGTCCTCGAACATGCCCAGAGTTGTTTCACAAGCCAATCAATCGCTGAATAACCCTACTATGCACATACTCGGGGGTGATCCCACGTCACCCTATCTCATATAGGTCCAATAACACAATATAACTGAAATTTCACAATCCATCCTACCCCATAAACCTTAGAACCATGTTTCCACCATCGAAATCATCCACAACACAATGCTGAAAACCCGTCTCATATCATACAAACAGAACACACGAATCTAACCCGCAGGATCATACCTCTACATAGCTTCGCTCCAATGCGCGACCTCATCCAAACACTGGTCCACGTGAAAACACCTTAAGTCACTATGCTCAAAATCGACAACCGTGCGCGATATGATGTCTAAAAGCGAAGCAATCATCATAACCACCGCGAAGCAATTGATATAACATTACACATACCCAAAGGGACACACCGATACGCTACCCGCCGAGCAATACCCGATACTCTACCCGCTCGAATTTCACTGAGAGGCCCCAATAACACCGCACCATATGTGCCTATAACCAACAAAACCTAACATCTCGCAATATGGAAAGATAACTCATAGATCCCCCCCTGATTACTAATAGCTCGATAACAACCAAATCTACACATCCCTCACCAATAGCAACTCGAAGTCGACAATGTCGTCGCGATACAGAACACACATCCATATAGGTCTACCAATGAACCACACATCAATTCTAGTCACCCACAACAGATAATGACCCTCTGAAGGTTCACAATGATCAAATCATAGCACACACTATCATCTGACTAACTTACCCACATCTTTGTCGTCCACAACCACGAGCTAACCTGTATATGAGAACTCCTAGTCTCCAAGTCCATAAAGCAAATGAATTACCATATATGACTCCAATTTCGCCACTCGCATATATAACACACCTCTAGTACTCAATCATCTCATGAGAGGTACACCTATAATTCTTTTGAGCCACCGAGCAAACTCGAATATCATCTGTCGATCAGACAAGATAGTGCTGCAATACCAATATAGCATCTGTAACTCGAACACATCGCCCTTTCTGAAATGTTATACCCTCATCAAGCCACACCAATCAGTTGTCTCATTTATCTAGTCACCTGAAGCTGCCCATGATATCAAAGAATTTGTGACCTTCTTTTCAAATCTGAACCGTGTCCTTACACATGCAAATCTCAATCCTACACAACATACCGCATAAACTGTGCCATCCTAGGATAACCACGAGAACTTCATATCCCTTCCGGGCCACAAGAAGCTATGTACTCAATTAGCCAAGAACTTTCCATTGAACCCATCTAGAAGAACATCACAACACCTCATATGCTCCTCATGCTAGTAGAAAATGTACACCTCCAAACCGTGGCAGAAAGCCATCAAGAACTCTCCCAATTTCATTTGCACAAAACTAAACCGTCAAGACTGAATCCTTCCAACTCAACCAAGATACGCAGGCTATAAAAACCCAAGAGCATTGTCGCAAAACACCTGTATAAACTCATTACCTCATAAGCATCCAAGGAACTAATCATATCCTTACCATACCGATCCGGCCTACTACCAAGCTATCACATCTATCCGAGTTTCCTTCTGGTCTACCATCAGCTTGACACTTCTTCTTGCTACAACACCACAATTCCTCAACCCAGACTCACCACATGAGACCCAAGCATAAAACCACACCATCTAAGACTCATAAGCCGCTGAATACTCTCTTAAATATTCCCAAAAGCACCACATTCAAAATACTTTACTCTGAAGAGACTTAATGCGAATCTAAATTCGTTACCTTTACCTTCTTGATACTGATACATAGAATCCCATAATTAATATAGAAAATACCATAAGTCTTGACATCTTCCAACAAAAACTCAGTTTCTAGCCACATATACACCTTGAAAATACCCAATTGTTACATGTAAAATCTTGAACACATTAGAACCATTCTCGAGATTCATTCACTCTACTCAAATTGCAATTAGCCTGGTCAAACGAATAGAACCACCCGTACCTCAATAGCACTCCGACACCGCAAAGTGTAACCTCATCCTAGAACAACCAAGCAACTTCCTGCTCTATGCACCGAGCATCCATTACCAACAACAACTCAAGACATTCCGTGATTCTCATACACCTATGAAGCATGACATAACCTTTGTCAAAATTTGCCTTTACTCGTGCCATCCTCGGTCCCAATCTCCGTAGGCCATAACTGATTCACCAGTACACCTCAAAATGGAACCAACATAGCATATAACCATGCAATCAACTAATTTATAGCAGACTCCCCCACTTGGCTCGAAGCCATAGATCAAAACACACTGAATAACTCATAACGCATATACTCTATTGCTGCCATAATACCATAGTGAGATTAAATTCAACCCTTCATACACTCGTGAAACACAGACCACCTAGTACTTTAAATCTTATGCAAATCTCGCATTCACTCTCATAACAGTTAATCCCCACTCTCTTTGCAACACATATATTACACTTGTAAATAAGACCTCCTAACAGACAACATAAGGATCACACAACCTCAGAACACTCCGCAGGAGATAACCCACCTGTTTTGCCTCCAACTAACATTTCTGTATACCTTCCACTGTCATAAACATTATGCAGTCACTTAGTCTTCTTGAGTCTGAACTCATACCGCAACATGAAAATTACTTCACTCACAACTAGGAAACATGAAAAGATTCTTCACACACCCATAACTCGGGGCTATACCTCAAATCGAGATGAAAATCAAGTACCTAATAGTTCTTATATCCTCCAGCAGACCCTTCTCGTCGTTTCTAAATCATATGAATACACCTCGCAATCATAACATACTCATCACATAGCTATCCAGTCATCACTCCCCTTAATATGGACACAACAGAACATATAGATCCAGAAGCACGTGCTCACAAAATCAACAGCGCAGGGCTCGAGATATAGGCAAAAATTCAGCCTCAAGTCTTCCCGACTAGCCCGACATCAACACACAGAGATCACATCTCGCCCCTTGATCGAGGAATAACAAGCCATCGATGCATATCAGATAGTGAGCGCTCATGCGCGTATACGAACGCGTGGAAGGAATTCAAAGAGTTACTTTTCAAGCTGAATCAAAGACGCATGGTAAGAATTCAAGAATGTGAAGTTTTTTCTAAAGGTTTTACAGCCTCCCGAGGATAAGTAGAAACGTCTCCGTACGGATCCGTGAGACTCTACTAAACCTGCTCATGACTCGTGAGACCTATATAACCTAGGCTCTGATACCAACTTATCACGACCCTAAACTAGACCCGGACGTGATGGAGCCTCTCATGAAGACAAGTCCAGCCGACACAATTCCCAAATCAACCATTTTCCAATAAAAGTTGTTTTTATACCATTTATAAACCAATAATCTCATAATGAAATTTAAAAGAAAAGAGCAGAATAATTACACAAGCCTAACATCGGGGTATCACTAGTCATGAGCCTCTACCAAGGTCTGAATACAATAAAAACAGTCAAAAATGTACTAAGTACAATAATGAAAATGAGAGGAAGGAAGCGGTGTTGCGAACGTCGTGCAGCCACCTTGCTAACTCTGATGACTCCGCGTCTGAGCAATCAACACCCACTACCGAGTTCCAAAATACCTGAATCTGCACACAAGGTGCAGGGAGTAATATGAGTACTCCAACCCAGTAAGTAATAAGAGTAAATAAAGACTGGGTAGTAGGAAACAATGAATCTACATTTATGATAAACTCAATAAGCACAACAGGCTTTCAAATCAGAATACGAGTCAATTGTCTCATTTAAAATCCAGCTTCTGGTAAAAATCATTTGAAAATGCTTTCCAACAGTTTCAGTAGGGATTCAATATCATTTATAATAAAAGATATGAAAACCATAATAGGCCCCTTGGGCAAAACATAGTTTGTATACAGCCCCACGGGCAAAAACAAAAATTCACAACCCTTTTCATAACTTAAAAACTACAGTTTAAATGAAGGATTATTTAAAACATTTGTTCAACATTTTCAATAGAGGCTCAGTCTAAAGATGAGTGAAAGTAGTATTAAATCAACATATTCAATAGAAACTCACTTTAAGGAGGAGTGAAAAAAAGTAAGTTCATAAACAGGCCCATCAGGCAAAGCATCACTCATGTACATGTATATCTATAGCCCCTCGGGCAAGCCTCTCGGTCACTCGAGACTCAACTCTCATCAATCAGTGCTCACACTCAGCACTCACACTCAATAAGTACCATATAGTAACCGCTGCGGCGTGCAGCCCGATCCATATATATAGTCGACTGCGCTCATTGGGGGTGTGCAGACTCCGGAGGGGCTCCTACAGTCCAAGCGCTATATCGTTGCGGCGTGCAGCCCGATCCAATATATCGCTGCGGCGTGCAGCCCGATCCATATACATATATATATATATATATATATATATATATATATATATATATATATATATATATATATATATATATGTGTGTGTGTGTGTGTGTGTGTGTGTGTGTGTGTGTGTGTGTGTGTGTGTGTGTGTGTGTGTGTGTGTGTGTGTGTGTGTGTGTGTGTGTGTGTGTGTGATAATCCTCACAACCTGACCCTCGGCCTCTCTCAGTCATTAACCTCTCAATAAGACCCTCGGTCTATCTCAGTCATCAACCTCCCCTCGGTCTATCTCAGTCATCACCCTCGCGACATTCGGACCATTAGTAAAACAGGGAAATCAGCCCAAATGGTTTTCAAATTTTAAGAAGTAAAGTGATAAAACCAGATTTAAACAATAAACAGGTAAAATATGACTGAGGATATGCTTTCAAAACAAATAGAGTGAGAAAAAATAGTGAAAGTTCCCCTAGGGGTCTAAACAGGTCGGCAGAAGGCCCCAAACATGGCAAACAGCCCAAAATATAATATCAATTTCTAACATATGGAATATCATAAGAGTTCAAATCAAATACACGACTTAACAGTCGTACGAGATGGACCAAGTATCAATCCCCAATGGTGCACCACTCCACGCTCGTCATCTAGCGTATGTGTCACCTCAAAGTAGCACAATGATGTGAAATCTGGGGTTTCAAACCCTCAGGACAGCATTTACAATCATTACTTACCTCGATCTGGTCCAAACTCTAGCCCGCGATGCTTTTGCCCTCACGAATCGACCTCCGAATGCTCCAAATCTAGCCACAATCAGTACATAACTATTAAAATATGCTAAGGGAACAAAGCCCACTCGAAAATATCCAATTTACATCATCAAATCCTGAAATTGCTCAAACCCGACTCCCTGGCCCACGTCTCGAAATTCTACAAAATTTATAAAACTAGAATCCTCATACTCTCACGAGTCTAACCATACCAAAATTATCCAATTTCGATACCATTTGGTCCTTCAAATCATCATTTTACATTTTTGAAAGGATTCACAAATTTTCTTTCCAAATTTCATCCTAAATCATGAATCAAATGATGAATTCAATGATAGATTCATGTACTCTAGCCAAATCCGAGTTAGAATCACTTACCCCGATGAATTTCTTAAAAATTCTTCGAAAAATCGCCAAAATCCGAGCTCACTAGGTCAAAATATGAAATAAAACCCTAAGCCTCATATTTATAGAGCACCTACCGGATTTCCTCCACTGCTAACCACACAAAATCGAGTGCCGACCGCGATGGAGCACCGCTGACCGCACAAAACTAGTGCTGATCGCGGTGGATTTGACTGCAGTGACAGGCTTTGGTATTTTGGCCATAACGTTTGCTATAGATATCCAAATGCTATTATAATATGTTTCTCAAAACTAGATTCAAAGATCTACAACTTTCGTTTCTGAATCATCCCAAAATTCCTTGTAGATCAAAATGTATAAGCTTCCGAAGTTAGACCAGTGAAACCTTCCTCACCGCGGACCGCACAAAATCGAGTGTGGCCGCAAAGCCCCCACCATGGCTGCACAAAATCCTTTGCGGATCGCACTAGTGTCTGTAACCTCTTTGAACCTGCAACGGCTATGTTTTTAGGCCTAAAACATCCCGGAACCTACCCGAAACTCACCCGAGCCCCCGGGACTTCAAACCATACCAACATATCCCATGACATCATCCAAACTTGTTCAAATCTTCGGAATGCTCACAACAACATCAAAACACTAATTTAACATAGGATTCAAGCCTAAGAACTCCAAAAATTCTTAAATTATGCTTTCGATCAAAAAGTCTATCAAACCTCGTCCGAATGACCTAAAATTATGCAAGCACGTCACATTCAACGCTACGGAGCCACTCCAACTTTCAAAATTCCATTCTGACCCTAAGATCAAAATCTCACTATCGGACCGGAAAATTCAAAAATTCAACTTTGGGCATTTCATGCCTAAATAAGTTACGGACCTCCAAAACACAATCCGAACACGCTCCTAAGTCCCAAATCACCTAACGGAGCTAACCTAGTCATAAGAATTCTGATCCGAGATCATATACAAATAAGTCAAATCTTGGTCAAACCTTTCAAATTTCAAGCTTTAAACTAAGAACGGTTCTTCCAAATTCATTCTGATTACCCTGAATGTAACGACCGACTGGTCGTTTTGCCTTTTAGAACCTTGTTCCCTTAAATAAAACTTCCCGCGCTTGCATTAGCCAATTTACGACTTGCGGGGATGGTTAATTCAGGAATTGGAAGAGTTTGAAGTGAAATATGCTTATTTGATTCCTTAGGATTTTATTAAAAGGCTAAGATTGACTTTGGTCAACATTTTAATTAAACGGACCCGGATTCATAATTTGACGGTCCCGGAGGGTCCGTAGAAAAATATGGAACTTGGGCGTATGCCCGGAATCGAATTCCGAGGTCCCTAGCCTTAGTAATGAATTTTTATTAGAAATTGTTAATCTGAAGTCTTAAAGATTTAAAGAAACTAATTAATGATTGATTCCACGGGTATCAGGCCCGTATGTTGGTTCCGGAGCCCGGTACAGGTCCGATATATCATTTAAAACTTACCCGCAAAATTTAGCGTCAATCCGAGCGTTTTCGGCTCGTTAGAGGAAAATTATGAACTTGAAGTTCATAAGTTTGATTCAATTGGTTTTAGGGGGTAATTCTTAGTTTTAACATTGTTTCGGGCATTCTGAAGGTTCGAGTAGGTCCGTTTCATGATTTCAGACTTGTCGGTATGTTCGGGCAGGGCCCAGGAGCCCCGAGCTTCAATCGGATGAGGCTCGAGTAAAGTTGAAATTTTTGAGAAGTGCTAAAGCTACTGCTTCTGTCATAACCATACCTGCGGTTGGTGGACCACAGGTGCGAGACCACAGATGTGGTCCATCTATTGGAGATGCGGCCCAGGGAAGGCCAGGCCATACCGCAGAAGCGGTCCCAGCACCTTTTCGTAGATGCAGTCCTTTCTCGTAGATGCGGTCCCCTGACCACAGATGTGGAAATCACTGAAGCAGTGAGCTTCATTTAATACGGTTCTAAGTCAAATTTTACCAGTTTTCACTCCTCCATTGGCGATTTTGGGAGCTTTTGAGTGAAGACTTCCACCTAGCATCTTGAGGTAAGTCTATCCCACTAATTCTTAGCTTAATACTTGTGTTTTAGGTAGATTAAACACTAGAATTTAGGTAAAATCAAGGGGTTAGAGCAAAACCTAGGGTTTTTAATTATAGTTAGATTTAACCACGAAAATTTGTTATGGAATGAATTAGAAATCATATATTATTGATCCTTAGCTTATAGAGAACAACTTCATTCGAGAAATTTCGACATCCGGGCACATGGGCCCGGGGTCGGATTTTAGGAAACGTGTGTTAATGGTTGGGAAATGGTTTAAATAGCTAGAATTCAATCTTGTGACCTTACATTGACTATTTCCTACCTCATTTAACTAGTTTTGGATCATTCGGCTCCGAATTGAGGGTTTGGGCTCGTTCGTGGTACTGGAAGTGCACTTTGGAGCGAGGTGAGTCTCCTTTCTAACCTTGTAAGAGGGAATTGTCCCCATAGGTGCAATAATTGAGTAATTTGCTGCTAAATGCGGGGGCTACGTACGCACTAGGTGACGAGAGTCCGTACGTAGCTACTATTATGTTAATTGTCTGGGTAGTCTAGGACCCGTAACATGTTATATTTGTGAATGTCTCTATATTTCTTGCTAATGTGACCACTTAAGGCATGCTAGAAACTTGGAAAGGAATATAAGCAAATGTATACACTTGTTGGACACTTGTATGAATTTACTTGGAATTAAATGTGCATTCATGTATTTTTTTATATTAATTGATATTTGTGGATCAGGCCGATCACCTCGGTAGAAGTAGATATATCTATCGTTCGCGCCATTTGACCCTCTGGCAGTGCATAGTTTATTTTCTGTTGGATCGGGTCGTCGACCTCGACATAGTGTACGCATGATATCTATGTGAAATCATATCCATGACTTGACCGGCTAAATATTCGAAATGTAAATGGCTAATTGTAAAATTGTTAAGAACATAACATATTACCTCTTGCTACAAACTATTTATTATTTGTGATTTCCATGCTTAGTGTAACCCTTCATTGTATTATTTGACCTTAGTAAGTGTCAAGTCGACCTCCTGTCTCTACTTCTTCGAGATTAGACGGGATACCTTCGGGGTACATATTGTTTATGTACTCATACTACACTTCTGTACTTAATTGTACAGGATCTGAGGCAGGTATATCTGGCTATCAGACTAGAGCGCGCCCTTGATTCATAGACCGAGACTTCCACAGTCTGCTGCTCCCTTCCGGTGTCGTTCAGCAGCTTGATGGGGTCTTTCTTTACTTTTGCTTTCTATTCTATCCCGGAAGGTAGGATAGTATTGTTTTTTCGTACATTCTACTAGTTGCCCACTACTTGTGACACCAGGTCTTGGCACACATATTAGTAGACAGTTCTTTTGGATTGTATAATTATTACTAAATATTGCTTATCATCACCTATTTTAATTGCAAATTAAGAAATGTTGTAATCGATTTGGGTAAGTAAAATAAGAATTTACTAATACTTCCGCGTTGTCTTGACTGATATTGGTGTTGGGTGCCATCATGACTCTTAGTGGATTTTGGGTCGTGACAACATGGTATCAAAGCACTAGGTTTACGTAGGTCTCACAAGTCATGGGCAAACCTAATAGAGTCTTGCAGGTCGGTATGGAGATGTTTGTATTTATCTTCGAGAGGCTATAGGGTGTTAGGAAAAACTACTCTTTATTCATTTCCTATCGTGCAGTGATTTTTATGCTAAATTTCCCACTTCTATTCTCTCACAGATGGTGAGGACACGCACGGCTGATGTTTCAGACCTGGGCGGAGCTTCTCCCCTCGTTGCTAGAGGCCGAGGTAGAGGCCAGGGGAGGGCACCGGCCCGAGGTAGGGGACGAGGGCATCCCAGAGTTATCCTAGTAGTACCACCAGCAGATCCTACGGGAGATCCTATCATCGAGGAGTAGGGCGAGGTGCCCGCAGCTGAGCCTACCCCGGCGGACTTTATGACAGCATTGGGATTCCAAGAGGTCATGGGCCGTATACTGCGGTTCATGGATTCTATGACTCAGGCTGGTTTATTTCCAATAGATCCAGCTACATCACAGGCAAGAGAGGGAGCGCAGACCCCTACTGCTCAGGCTCTTTGACATGCAGCTGCAGTGTATCAGACTCCGGATGCACTACCCGTAGATGGGGCTCTGCCAGTTTCTGCAGTGGAACCCCAGCCCAGACCAGCTCCGGATGGCGATCCGCAGAAGTTATTGGATAGATGGACTAGGCTTCACCCTCCGGTCTTCAGGAATGAGCGTTATGAGGATGCCCAGGACTTCATAGATAGATGCAGGGACAGACTGCACAACATAAGGTTATTGGAGTCGCATGGAGTTGACTTCACTACTTTTCAGCTTGAGGGCACGGCCCGTAAATAGTGGCAGTCCTATGTTCTAGGCAAGCCAGCAGGTTCTCCTCCCATCACCTGGGGCTAGTTCGCATAGTTGTTCTTGAATAGGTACATTCCACTCTCTGAGAGGGAAGAGCTACGATATCAGTTTGAGTATCTTGGGCATGGGCAGATGTTTGTGACCGATTATGAGGCAAGGTTTTCTGAGTTGTCTCGCCATGCACTCATGATACTTCCCACAAATGCAGAGAGAGTGCGAAGATTTGTTGTAGGGTTACACCCCAGTATTCGATCTGGCATGGCCCGAGAGGTGGAGATAGGTACAGAGTATCAGCTAGTGGTAAAGATTGCTCGTAGGATTGAGGGATATATCTAGAGGGGTAGAGAGCAAATGCAGCAGGATAAGAGGGGTAGATTCTCCGGAGAGTTCAGAGGTGCCCCGGCTAGGGGTAGAGGTCAGTTTATGAGGGGTCAGCCCAGCAGGCCCCCATATTTAGCACCACTGCCTGCTCAGGGTGCTCCAGTGCGTCTTTATTTTAGCACCATGCCAGAGAGATCGTATCGCCCGCCAGCTATTCAGGGTTCCTCCGGGGGGATTCAGGTCCTCAATGCTTTTCTGATCCTTATTTTAGTGCTATGCCGAAGAGTTCATACCATCCACGGCTATTCAGGCTTCTTCTAGTGGGTCTACAGGCCATCAGGGTCAGCCATCAGGAAATCAGGCTGTCGCACCGCGGGGTTGTTTCGAGTGCAGAGATCTTAGCCATATGAGGAGGTACTGCCTCAAGCTTCGGGGCAAGGCAGAACAGCAGGGTCAATAGCCTATGATTTCAGCACTGGCTGCCCCACCACCTAGAGGTGGAGGGCAGACGGGTAGGGGCCATCCTAGAGGTGGAGGCCAGGCAGGGAGAGGTCAACCAGCTACTGCTTAGTCTCGTGGAGGCCAGCCAGCCGGTGCTCTAGCTAGATTCTATGCCTTTCCGGCTAGGCCAGATGCATTGGCCTCAGATGCCGTCATCATAAGTATTATTTCCGCTGGTGGTAGGGATGCTTCGATATTATTTGATCCAGGGTCTACTTATTCATATGTATCATCTCTTTTTGCTCGTTTCCTGGTTTTTTCTCCTAAGCCTTTGGGCATTCTAGTTCATGTGTCCACCCCTATGGGCGATTTTGTGGTTGTGGATCGGATCTACCGGTCCTGTGTGGTCACATTCTATGGTTTTGAGACCAGTGCAGATCTCTTGTTGCTTGATATGATCGACTTTGAGATCATCCTGGGCATGGATTGGTTATCCCCATATCACACCGTCCTAGATTGCCATGCCAAGACTGTTAATTTAGCAATGTTAGGGTTGCCAAGGTTGGAGTGGAAGGGTTCCACAGTTGATACATCTAGTCGGGTTATCTCTTTCTTGAAGGCTCGGCAAATGGTCGAGAAGGGGTGTTTGGCTTATTTGGATTATGATCGAGACACTACCACAGAGTCTCCAATGATTGATTCAGTTCCAGTAGTTCGAGAGTTTGCCGATGTGTTTCTTTCTGATCTTCCTGGCATGCCATCGGATTGTGATATTGATTTCTGCATTGATTTGGCTCCAGGCACCCAACCTGTATCTATCCCACCGTACTGTATGGCTTCGAAAGAGTTGAAGGAGTTGAAGAAGCAACTTGAGAACTTGTCAGCAAAGGGATTTGTTAGACCTAATGTATCGCCTTGGGGTGCACCAGTGTTATTTGTGAAGAAGAAGGATGGAACTATGCGGATATGCATTGATTACCACCAGTTGAACAAAGTCACCATCAAAAACAAAAATATGTTGCCTTGTATCGATGATTTGTTCGACCAGTTGCAGGGTGCTAGGGTGTTCTCAAAGATTGACTTGAGGTCAGGGTATCATCGGCTGAAGATTCGGGACTCGGATGTTCCAAAGACTGCATTTCGGACTAGATATGGCACTATGAGTTCCTGATGATGTCCTTTGGCTTGACTAACACCCTAGCAGCATTCATGGATTTGATGAACATGGTATTCAGGCCTTACATTGATTCATTTGTCGTCGACTTCATTGACGACATCTTGATATACTCTCGTAGCCTGGGGGAGCACGAGCAGCATTTGAGGGTAGTGCTTCAGACCTTTCAAGAGCAGAAGCTATATGCTAAGTTCTCCAAGTGTGAGTTCTGTCTAGAGTTAGTGGCATTCTTGGGGCATATTATGTCAGAAGAGGGTATTAAGGTAGACCCTAAGAAGATTGAGACAGTTCAGAGTTGGCCACGTCCTACTTCGATGACCGAGATTAGGAGTTTCCTGGGGTTAGCAGGTTATTACGGACGATTCGTGCAGGGCTTTTCATCTATTGCATCACCTCTGATTAGATTGACCCAGAAGGGTGCTCCTTTCCATTGGTCTGATGATTGTGAGGCGAGCTTTCAGAAGCTCAAGACAGCCTTGACTACAGCACCAGTTCTTGTGTTGCCTTCCGGTTCAGGGATGCATACGGTATATTGCAACGCTTCGTGCGTTGGATTGGGATGTGTATTGATGCAGGAGGGGCGAGTTATTGCATATGCTTCGCGCTAGTTGAAGGTTCATGAGAAAAATAATCATATGCACGATCTAGAGTTGGCCGCGATCGTTCATGCTCTTAAGATATGGAGGCATTATCTGTATGGGGTGTCATGTGAGGTTTATACGGATCATCGCAGCTTATAGCATTTGTTCAAATAGAGGGATCTTAATTTGAGGCAGCGCAGGTGGCTTGAGTTACTGAAGGATTATGACATCACCATTCTTTATCATCCGGGCAAGGCAAATGTGGTCGCGGATGCCTTAAGCAGAAAGGTAGAGAGTATGGGTAGCTTGGCATTCATTCCAGTAGAGGAGAGACCACTAGCTTTGGACATTAAGTCCTTGGCTAACAGACTTGTGAGGTTGGACATTTCGGAGCCCAGCTGAGTCCTTGCGTGTGTTGTTGCTCAGTCTTCATTATTGGGGCAGATCAAGGCCCGGCAGTTTGATGATCCACATTTGGCGGTTCTCAGAGAGACGGTGCTTCAAAGAGGTGCCAAGGATGTTTCTATGGACGAGGATGGTGTTTTGCGACTCCAGGGTCGTCTATGTGTTCCTAATGTTGATGGTCTGAGGGAGAGGATTCTAGAAGAGGCACACAGTTCGCGGTATTCCATTCATCCGGGAGCTACGAAGATGTATCGTGACTTGAGACAGCATTATTGGTGGCGGAGGATGAAAAAGGATATAGTGGAGTATGTGGCTAGGTGTTTGAATTGTCAGTAGGTCAAGTATGAACACCAGAGGACAGGTGGCCTACTTCAGCAGATGCCTATACCAGAGTGGAAGTAGGAGCGCATTACCATGGATTTTGTAGTTGGGTTGCCGCGGACTTTGCAGAAGTTCGATTCAATGTGGGTCATTGTTTACAGATTGACCAAGTTGGCCCACTTTATTCCAGTAGTGACTACTTATACAGCAGAGAGGTATGCTCAGATCTACATTCGGGAGATAGTCCGATTGCACAGTGTGCATGTTTCCATCATATCAGATAGAGGCCATCAGTTCACTTCGCATTTCTAGAGAGCTTTTTAGGGTAAGTTGGGGACCCGCGTGGAGCTTAGCACGGCATTTTATCCACAGACCGACGGTTAGTCCGAACGGACAGTTTAGATTTTGAAGGACATGCTTAAAGCATGTGTGATTGACTTTGGAGGGCAGTGGGATCAGTTTTTGCCCTTGGGGGAGTTTGCGTACAACAACAGCTATCAGTCCAGCATAGAGATGGCTCCATACGAGGCTTTATATGGTCGACGTTGTCGTTCTTCTATCGGGTGGTTTGAACCTAGTGAGGCTAAGTTATACGGTACAGATTTGGTACAGGATGCCTTGGACGAGGTAAAGTTGATTCAGGAAAGGCTTCGCACAGCTCAGTCCAGACAGAATATCTACGTGGATTAGAAGGTGCGTGATGTATCATTCATGAGTGGCGAGAAGTTTCCTCTTGAAAGTCTCGCCAATGAAGGGTGTTATGAGATTCGGGAAGAAAGGCAAGTTGAGCCCAATGTTTATTGGCCCATTTGAGGTGTTGAGGCGAGTTGGGTAGGTTGCTTACGAGCTAGCTTTACCCCCAGCTTATCGGGAGTTCATCCTATTTTTCATGTATCGATGCTTCGGAAGTATCATGCCGACCTATCCCATGTGTTAGACTTCAGTACTATTCAGCTGGATGAGAGTTTGGGTTATGAGGAGGAGCCAGTTGCCATTATTGATAGACAGGATCGCTAGTTGAGGTCCAAGAGGATTTCTGCGGAGAGGGGCCAACCAGTCGAGGAGGCGACTTGGGAGTCCGAGGATCACATGCGGAGCATATATCCATATTTATTCGGTAGCTTAGGTACTTTTCTATGTTCGTTCGAGGACGAACGTTAGTTTAAGAGGTGGAGAATGTAACGACCCGACTGGTCATTTTGCCTTTTAGAACCTCATTCCCTTAAATAAAACTTCACGTGCTTGCTTTAGCCAATTTACGACTTGCGGGGATGGTTGGTTCGGGAATTGAAAGCGTTTGAAGTGAAATATGCCCATTTGATTACTTAGGATTTTCTTAAAAGGCTAAGATTGCCTTTGGTCAACATTTTGAGCAAACGGACCCAGATTCGTGATTTGACGATCCTAGAGGGTTCGTAGGAAAATATGCGACCTGGGCGTATGCCTAGAATCGAATTCCGAGGTCCCTAGCCCGAGTAATGAATTTTTATTAAAAATTGTAAATCTGAAGTTTTAAAGATTTAAAGAAACTAATTAATGATTGATTCCACGGGTATCGGGCTCGTATGTTGGTTCCGGAGCTCGGTACAGTTCTGATATATCATTTAAGACTTGCT
Organism: Nicotiana tabacum; assembly: GCF_000715075.1. Lineage (NCBI taxonomy): Eukaryota > Viridiplantae > Streptophyta > Magnoliopsida > Solanales > Solanaceae > Nicotiana > Nicotiana tabacum. The sequence continues at coordinate 106,292,219 of NC_134101.1, forward strand.
CGCAAAATTTGGCATCAATCCGAGTAGTTTAAGGGTGTTCGGCTCGTTAGAGGAAAATTAAGAACTTGAAGTTCATAAATTTGATTCAATTGGTTTTAGGGGGTGATTCTTAGATTTAACGTTGTTTCAGGCATTCCAAAGATTCGAGTAAGTCTGTTTCGTGATTTCAGACTTGTCGGTATGTTCGGGCGGGGCCCGGGAGCCCCGAGCGTCAATCAGACGAGGATCGAGTGAAGTTGAAATTTTTGAGAAGTGCTGAAGCTGTTGCTTCTGTCATAACCGCACCTGCGGTTGGTGGACCACAAGTGCGAGACCGCAGATGCGGTCCATCTATCGCAGATGCAGCCCAGGGAAGGCCAGGCCAAACCGCAGAAGCGGCTCTCGAACCGCAGAAGCGGCCTCAAGACCGCAGAAGCGGTCCCAGCCCTATTAGCCCCTTTTCGTAGATGCGGTCCTTTCTCGCAGATGCGGTCCCCTGACCGCAGATGCGGAAATCGCTGAAGTAGTGAGCTTCATTTAATACAGTTCTAAGTCAATTCTTACCACTTTTCACTTCTCCATTGGCGATTTTGGGAGCTTTTGAGAGAAGAATTCCACCTAGCATCTTGAGGTAAGTCTATCCCACTAATTCTTAGTTTAATACTTGTGTTTTAGGTAGATTAAACACTAGAATTTAGGTAAAATCAAGGGGTTAGAGCAAAACCTAGGGTTTTTAATAAAAGTTAGATTTAACCACGTAATTTGTTATGGAATGAATTAGAAATCATATATTATTGATCCTTAAGTTATAGAGAACAACTTCCTTTGAGAAATTTTGGGATCCAGGCAAGTGGGCCCCGGGTCAGATTTTAGGAAACTTGTATTAATGGTTGGGAAATGGCTTAAATAGCTAGAATTCGATCTTGTGACCTTATATTGACTAGTTCCTACCTCATTTAACTAGTTTTGGATCGTTCGGCTCCGAATTGAGGGTTTGGGCTCGTTCGTGGTACTGGAAGTGCACTTTGGAGCGAGATGAATCTCCTTTCTAACCTTGTAAGAGGGAATTGTCACCATAGGTGCAATAATTGAGTAATTTGCTGCTAAATGCGTGGGCTACGTATGCATTAGGTGACGAGAGTCCGTGCGTAGCTACTATTATGTTAATTGTCTGGGTAATCTAGAACCCGTAACATGTTATATTTGTGAATGTCTCTATATTTTCTTGCTAATGTGACCACTTAAGGCATACTAGAGACTTGGAAAGGAATATAAGCAAATATATACACTTGTTGGACACTTGTATGAATTTACTTGGAATTAAATGCGCATTCATGTGTTTTCTTGATATTAATTGATATTTGTGGATCAGGCCGATCGCCTCGGTAGAAATAGATGCATCTATGGTTCGTGCCATTCGACCCTCTGGCAGTGCACAGTTTATTTTCTGTTGGATCGGGTCGTCTACATCGGCATAGTGTGCGTATGATATCTATGTGAAATCGTATTCATGACTTGACCGGCTAAATATTCGAAATGTAAATGGCTAATTGTAAAATTGTTAAGAACATGACATATTACCTCTTGCTACAAACTATTGATTATTTGTGATTTCCATGCTTAGTGTAACACTTTATTGTATTATTTAACCTTAATAAATATCAAGTCGACCTCTCGTCTCTACTTCTTCGAGATTAGACAGGATATTTACAAGATACATATTGTCTATGTACTCATACTACACTTTTGTACTTAATTGTACAAAATTTGAGGCAGGTATATCTGGCTATCAGACTGGTGCGCGCCCCTGATTCATAGACTGAGACTTCCACGGTGAGCTGCTCCCTTCCGGTGTCGTTCAGCATCTTGATGGGGTCTTTCTTTACTTTTGTTGTCTATTCTATCTCGGATAGTAGGATAGTATTATTCTTTCGTACATTCTACTAGTTGCCCACTACTTGTGACACCAGGTCTTGGCACACACATTAGTAGACAGTTCTTTTGGGTAATTATTGTTAAATATTGCTTATCATCACCTGTTTTAATTGCAAATTAAGAAATGTTGTAACCGATTTGGGTAAGTAAAATAAGAATTTACTAATACTTTTGCGTTGGCTTTCCTGACAATGGTGTTGGGCGCCATCACGACCCTTAGTGGATTTTGGGTCGTGACACTAAAAACCAAAACCAACGATTTACATAAGTCATAATCATCACACGGGGCAAATCATGCCTGAGAACTGGCGAGCGAAGTGCAAAAGCTCAAAACGACCGGTCAGGTCGTTACACCCATTTCATGTATTTTTGTTTTGAAAATACACATTACAGCTCTTCCAATAGTTGCATGAATTCGATCTCCCTAAAATAAAAAATGTGGAAAGAATTTAAGTTAGTAAGGCGCATAAGTTGAAGAAAATACATCACAACTCGAAACAAATAACAACATGTAAAAGAGTATGCATCTTTTCATCTTGAATAATTAATTCAATTAAATTAGAATTTTCTGGTTTCTCACGGTCTAGAATGTGCCATAATCTAACAACACGAACCTTCAAATTCCAACTCATTTTGGATATTGATATTTCACTGATATAGTGTGACGACCCGGCCAGTCGTCTCATGAGTTACCGCTCCGTTTTCCCCCATTTCTGCTTCTTTATGCTTTATTATCCGTGTTTTGTGGTATCGGGTTGGTCGGATTAAATCCGGAATGATTTTGGTAAGGTTTGAGACACTTAGTCTCTTTTAAGGAATCTTAAGTTAAAAAAAGTCAATCGGATGTTGACTTGTGTGATAGAGGGCTCGGATGTGAGTTCCAATGGTTCGGTTAGCTTCGGGAGGTGATTTGTGACTTAGAAGCGTGATCGAATGAGTTTTGGATGTTTGGAGTAGATTTAGGCTTGAATTGGCGAAGTTGATATTTTGGCGATTTCCGATTGGTAGGTGAGATTTTGATACAGGGGTTGGAATGGAATTCCGAGGGTTGCAATAGTTCCGTTGTGTCATTTAGGATGTGTGTGCAAAATTTCAGGTCATTCGGACGTGGTTTGGTTGGGTTTTTGATCAAAGGCAAAATTCGGAAGATTTTAGAAAGTTTGGCTTGAATCCGATGTGTTTTGGTTGATTTGATGTTGTTTGAGGTGTTTTGATGATTGGAACAAGTTTGAATAAGGTATTAGGATATGTTTGTGCTTTTGGTTGAGGTCCCGGGGGCCTCGGGATGATTTCGGATGGTTGACGGAAAGGTTTGAGACTTGTGAAGTTGCAGAATCTCAGCTGCTTCTGGTATTTATGCACCTGCGGATTGGGGACCGCAGGTGCGACGCCGCATATGCGAGAGACGAGTCGCAGAACCGGATTTTGAGGAGTTGTCAGGAACCGCAGATGCAGGTGGGGACTGCACCTGCGAAGTCGCAGATGCGGGAAAAGTATCGCAGAAGCGAAATGGCCTGATGACCAGCGACCGCAGAAGCGGCTAGGGCGACCACATCTGCGATGTCGCAGATGTGGAAATGTGATAGCAGACTCAATTGTTGGTCAGTTAAGTGATTTCTGCGGAAGCGGAGGAAGGATCGCACATGCGATACGGCTGAAGAGGGTATTATGCCGTAGATGCGAAAATGACTGGGCAGAAGGTATAAATTGTAGCCTTCGCGAATTTTGAGCTATTTCACCATTTTTATCTCGGCTTGGGAGCTTTTTGGGCGATTTGAAAGAAGGATTTCAAGGGAACTTCATTGAGGTAAGGAATTTGGACCTAAAGCTCATTCCTATGTTATTATTTCATGGATTAAGGCTAGAAATCATGGAAATTAAGGGCGAAAATTGGGGAAACTAGGTCTTGGGAATTTAGGCCTTTAATTAAGGATTTGAGGGGCCATTTGAGGTCAGATTTCAGAACTTTTGATATGTATGAACTCGTGGAGAGATAAGGAACCTATTGATGTAAAAATTATTGAATTTTGAGATGCGGGATCGGGGGTCGGGTTTTGGTAATTTCAGGATTTGTGCCATTTATTGATTGTTTTCGCTTGGGCTTCGTTCCCTTAGCATATTTTGACGTCCTCGTTTTGATTTTGGATAGATTCGACACGAGTGGAGGCCGATTCGAGGGGCAAAGGCATCGCGAGCTAGAGATTTGACCGGTTCGAGGTGAGTAATGATTGTAAATTATGTTCTTAGGGTTTAAAACCCCGGATTGCACATCGTAGTGCTATATTGAGGTGAGGCACACGCTTGATGACGAGCGTGGGGTCGTACACTTTTTGTGATTGTGGCTTGGTCTGTCCCGATCGATGATTTTACCGCGTATTTGACTGAAATCTATTTGTTATCATCATTATTTGGGCTGAATGCCATATTTGGGCCTTGTGCCAACTATTTGAATCCTTCGAAGATTTTTACTGGTATTTCCTCACTGTTTTGACTTTATACTTGAACTCAGTCATGTTATATTTCACTGTTTTTCATACTCAGCCAGGTTTACTCTATTTTAACACTTATATGATCTTTTAAATGATATTTTGAGTTGAGAAATATGTTTTACTACTGCCCGAGTGGCTTGTGAGGATTTTTGACTGAGTGAGACCGATGGCCTATGTTGTGAGGAAATATTTGATACTGATTATGAGGCCGAGGGCCTGCGGTGCGGTATGTACGCCACGAGGTGGCTCGATTGATGTGAGGCTGAGAGCCTAGTGATGATGCCACGAGGTGGCTTGATATTGTGCTTTGGCCGTAAGGGGCCCCTTTAGGATCTGTACACCCCCAGTGAGCGTGAGGTACCTATTGTGATGTGAGATTGAGCCTGAGGGACTAGTAGTGTTCTATGTTATTGTCCGAGGAGCTGGTACTATTCTGAGATGTTGCCCGAGGGGCGGATTTGTGATATTGTGCCTGAGGGGCGAGCCTTTAGTGTTTACTTTTCATAATTGACTGTCAATTACATGCTTAATTATTGAAAAAGGCTTTTCATGAAACTACATATGAGTTAAAGGATTTTACCTATCTTTCACTGATTTACTGATTTTAAATGGTTTTACTGCTTCATTATAGAATGCTTTGTGCCTTACGTGATTTCTTGCTTTCAGTTTTTATTTACATTTGTTACTCACTGAGTTGGAGTACTCACTTTACTTCCTGCACCCTGTGTACAGATTCAGGCGTTGCGGATCCTGTCAGTGCGAGTTGAGAGCTCCAGGCAGATATCGGAGTCCACGAGGTAGCTGCTTGACGTCCGCAATCCCGTGTTTTTCCCTCTTTATCATTTCTATCTCTTATCAGACATTTGTAATAGTTTGTTGACTCTTTAGACTTGTATTAGGTTTTATAGATGTTCATGACTAGTGACACCTCGGTATCGGGATGTGTTGGGTTGTTCTTCCACGTATTTATGATATTATCTGCTACTTTGAACTATTTATCATGTTTCGACTGTTTCTTAAATTAATTGTTAATAATTTGGGAAATGGGAAGTGTCGGCTGGCCTTGTCTTCACGAGAGGCGCCATCACGATCAGGTCCGGGTTTAGGGTCGTAGTTATAGTTTGGAGCCATACTTTGCAGAAGTTTGTGTGGAAGTTAAACCCTAAGCAATGTAGAGAAGTCAATCCTAAAAAAAAGTTGCTTAAATAAAGATTTCTAAGGAAAGACTATCATAGTAAATCAATTTTTATGTATATGAAATCCTAATATTTAAAAAAGGCATGTGTAAATCAATTTGTATGTGTGAGTTGTGAAGAAATGATACGAATCTTTCGTTTTTTAGCTTTTGGCATGTGTATAATTTTCAACGTTTTTTTGTGTTTAATTAAAATTTGTTAACCACCAAACCTTAATTTTTCTTATCTTTTTCCTTTTTCATCTTGTTCATTTTTTAATACTATTTCCTTTAATATAATATAAATGTAAGATACAAAATGTTTATTCAATTATTTCTTTCTTAAAAAAGAATACCTACCATAACTGAATTATACACAAAATTTAATTAAAGATACCTATAATAATGTATATTGTTCGCAAATAAGGTCAGATACAAAGCTTGTACTAAATATAGAATTATTATTTTAACTTAAAACTAATTAATGTGTAAGATACAAAACGAAATTTTAATTGATTCTTTCTCAAAAAAGGATACCTACCATAATTGAATTATACACAAAATTTAATTAAAGATACCTATAATAATGTATCTGATACCTATATTAGTGTATATTGTTCACAAATAAGGTCAGATACAACTTGTACTAAATATAGAATTATTATTTCAACTTATAATTAATGTATAAGATACAAAAAAAGAAATTTTAATTGATTCTTTCTCAAAAAAGGATACCGACCATAACTGAATTATACACAAATTTAACTAAAGATACCTATAGCTATAACATATTTGTTTGCTTAATGAAAATTGCATCCCTCTTTGTGTACGTCCAACATATTCTCAAAAGGAGAACACTTTTAGTTTAAAAAAGAATAAATTAGATGCAAAATTTAATTAAAAATACTTATAGTAATATATATGATATCTATATTAATGTATATTGTTCGCAAATAAGGTCAGATACAAAGCTTGTACTAAATATAAAATTATTATTTCAACTTAAAATTAATGTGTAAGATACAAAATGAAATTTTAATTGATTCTTTCTCAAAAAGAATACCTACCATAACTGAATTATACACAAATGTATTTGTTTGCTTAATGAAAGTTGCATCCCTCTTTGTGTACGTCCAACAGATTCTCAAAAAGAGAACATTTTTAGTTTAAATGTTAAAATAATTAGCTTTGATTAATTAAAGAATGAAATTCAATTTACATAAAATCTTGGACTACTACTTTCATTAAATATTTTTTCATTTATAATCCAAATTTTTTATGTTGTCTTAAAATTGCCAAGTGGCTTCATTTTAGCTTGTCACTTGGCTTAACCACATTGCAAACTACTCTCCTTTTAATATAATATAGAATAGAGAAGATTTTCTCTCTTATATCGCTTAACTATCATAAGTTAATAGTAATTTGATGCAAATATCGAATGCACCTAGTCCTACCTTGATCAGAATCTCCTCAAGTTTATATTTAGGTTAATCAGACCAATAAACAATAAATATCGAATATGTAAAGAAAAAGAAAAAAAGAGTTTCTCGTTTTAAACAAAAGGATTGACTGTACAGGTGATTTTATATAGTAGTGACATGAAAGGTAATTTTTTTTATACTCTTATACTATGCAAAAAGTTAAATCAATATTCTTTCCGTTATAATTTACGTGAACATATTTGATTGGGTTCGGAGTTTAAGAAAAAAGAAAAAAAATTCAAATTTATGATGTAAAATGAGGTACATCTATATTCTAGATATATATATATATATATTAAAGCAAGAAAGTTTGCATTGTGGTTAAGCCAAGTGGCAAGCTAATATAAAGCCACTTAGCAATTTTGGACAATATTTATTATAGTATTTAATTTAAATTGAAAGATAATATTTCTTTAATTTAAATAGAAAGATAGTAAATAAGATTCTTTTGAATCTGAATGGAAAGAAAGTTAAATTTGAATTGATTGATTAATTAATTAGGAAAGCTAATCAACACATAAATGTTCCAATTCAAACGAGAGGCACAACGAGTAAGGCGAATTGTTCTAAATAATGAGAAAGAGATTTTTGAAATTTGAGTTCACAACAGAAACAACAGAAAAAACAAAAACGTGTTTGTTACTAGAAATAAGACTAAAAAAATCTAGGTTCGAACCCGTATTCATAATTACCGAGTTGTTTAATAAAGATTAACTTTCGTAACTACCTTAGGTGATCAATAGTGTTCACTTCTCTGTATGCCTAAGACGTTAATTGAATAAATATAAGTATAACAAATATAAAATTAAGATTTATATTATAATAGTAGTGATAACAGAAGACAGAAAATATAAATTGAAGCATCAACTTATATGGTGATTAATAAAGGAAAATTTGCTTAGGTGATAGAGTATTTTCTTCACCAATCAGTAAACTCAATATATATATATAACCAAGAAAGTTTGCATTGTGTTTAAGTCAAGTGACAAGCTAATATAAAGTCACTTGGCAATTTAGGATAATATTTATTATAGTATTTAATTTAAATTGAAAGATAATATTTCTTTAATATAAATAGAAAGATAGTAAATAAGATTCTTTTGAATCTGAATTTGAATTGATTGATTAATTAATTAGGAAAGCTAATCAACACATAAATGTTCTAATTCAAATGAGAAGCACAACGAGTGAGGTGAATTATTCTAAATAATGAGAAAGAGGTTTTTGAAATTTGAGTTCACAACAGAAACAACAGAAAAAACAAAAACGTGTTTGTTACTAGAAATAAGACTAAAAAATTTAGGTTCGAACCCATATTCATAATTACCGAGTTGTTGGATCAAAACTTAACTTTCGTAACTACCTTAGGTGATCAATAGTGCTCACTTCTCTGTGTGCCTAAGACGTTAATTCAATAAATTTAAGTATACCAAATACGAAATTAAGATTTATATTATATTAGTAGTGATAACAGAAGACAGAAAATATAAATTGAAGCATCAACTTATATGGTGATTAATAAAGGAAAATTTGCTTAGGTAATAGAGCATTTTCTTCACCAATTAGTAAACTCAACATTGAAATTAATCTATATTTATATTGTAACGACCCGGCCAGTCGCTTCATGAATTACCTGTTACGACCCGGACTTTCCACCCTCGGGAGTCGTGATGGCGCCTACTAATGTGAGTTAGGCCAGCCTGGCTATTGAACAGATTACCTTTATCCATTTTTATACCCTTTTAACATTTATAAAGCAATAATGTGAAAAACAGTGGAAATTTCATTAAGCGGAAGAAATGTAGTAAAATATCTGAAATATGAATCTAATACAACTGTTTAAGCCTTACTCACCCAAAACTGGTGTCACATTACCACAGATGATCTAAGAGTGCTAAATACAAAGTCTGAAAATAAAGATACATTGTTTCCGAATCAAAGAAATGAAACAGGAAATAAAAGATAGAGGAGGCGTCAGGGCCTGCGGACGCCTGCAGCTCTACCTTGGATCTCCGCGTGGACTGAAGGTAGCAACCTCACTGCGGTCCAAAGTCTACAATACTGGGATCTCTTCACATAGAGCAGAGTGTAGTATCAGCACAACCGACCCCATGTATTGGTAAGTGTCTAGCCTAACCTCGGCGAAGTGGTGACGAGGCTAGGACTAGACTACCAAATAAACATGTGCAGTTATCTCATAAACAATGGAAATAGAAGCAGATAATTGCAATTTAAAATTGGGCAGGGGAAACATGTTTTGGGGTAATAACAAATAACAACAGAATATCAAGAGAATATAAAGGAACCAAAATCCAATTACTAACACGGATAGGAAAAACAAATGCAGAGTTCACTTTCATTTCATATCTCGTTGTAGGCGTGCAACCTGATCTTATTTCATGTGTCTCGTTGCAGGCGTGCAACCCGATCCCATTTCATATATCTCGTTGCAGGCGTGCAACCCGATCCCATTTTATATATCTCGTTGCAGGCATGCAACCTGATCCCATTTTATATATCTCGTTTCAGGCGTGCAACCCGCTGCCATTTCACATATTTCGTTGCAGGCGTGCAACCCGCTCCCATTTCATATATCTCATTGCAGACGTGCAACCCGCTCCCATTTCACATATCTCGTTGTTGATACCCAATTTTTCCCTATATATTTTCAATATGCAAAATAACTTCAAAATGACATATATATATATCATATATAAGCATATCCAAATGTTTAATTATTTTTCCATGATTTCTAAAGGTTTTTAAATCAATTTATTTCCCTTTTTTATCCATAAAAACCCAATAATTATTTTCAAAATTATTATTTTGGTAATTCATCTATTGGATTTTCATCTTTATACCAAAGTATGGCTAAGGTAATTTTTACATATTTTTACAATTTTATTTAGTATTTTTTAAAGCTAATTGCACATAATTGCAATATTAGCCTTGTTAAGATTTAATTGTGTTTTATATTCATAAAATTAAGTCCTATATTTTTAAATTATTATTTACATGCTGTGAATCATTTTAGTGCTTTCAATTTATTTCCAGAAATTTATTTACTATTGTTTTATAATTTAAAAAGGAGAAAATTTGCTATTTAAATAACAGCCCATTTGTATTTAATTTTTAGCCTAAATTGAACCCCAAATCAGACCCAATTTCCCCGACCCAATTCCAATTAAACCCGACCCCAACCCAATTTCAACCAAACCAAACCCAGATTCCCCACCTACCCGATTAATCCAGGCCGTTGATCATTCAGATCAACGGCCACCGTTAACCATTCCTAAAATAAACCTAAACGACCCCATACCCTAATTCGCTTTCCACCAAACGTCGCCCTTGAATCCCTCTTCTCTTAGTTCTCTCTGCAACCTCACATGAACCCTAGCTGCCTCCATCTTATTCCGCCCTAATCCACCTCAACCCCTGCCTAATCCATGGCCTCTCATGGCCATTTGAGATGTGTATCAGCCTCATATGGCTCCTTGGTGTTTGTTTCCGTGATTTCATGGCTAGATCTCAAGAGATCTGGTCCAGGCCTTGGTCAACCTCTGTCTTTGGTCTTTCTCCGGCCAGCCATGGACGTTCAAGTCTGATCCTTGACTTTTATGGTTAGATCGGTAACTTTCAAAGCCTTTTTCACCTTTTCTGGCTTCTCTGAAACCCTAGCCTTAAGATCTTTTGATTTTCTTTCAGATCTATCTAAGATTTGTGCTTGCTATGAACTTCTTAAATGTTTTCTCGAAGGTTCTTCAATTTTTTCTTTCAAAATGACTCTTCAGTTTTTCAATGAATAGGGTTTTTCTCTTAACTTGTTTTTAAAGATCTCTTCTCTGATTTTTTTGGTGTTGTTTCATGATTTTACCATGTTCAAACAACTTGTTATGCTTTCCTTCTACTTGAGTCGCCATGTTAAAAACCCTAGTTCCTTTTTGGTCTCATCCGAGTTCTGAAACTGTCTGTTTAAATGTGTACTTGTTCGATTAAGCTCTTTGTTTTTGACTCTCTTTTCCTTGTTTGACTTATCTGATTTGAGTTCTTATCATCTCTTAAACTCGACTACTGTCGAAGCCCTAATTTATTAAAAGAGTTTTCCTCATTTGTTACTGTGAGACCTTTACTTTCTTCTGACTCTCTTACATATTGCTATGTTCTTCACTGTTGATTCTATGTGATTACTTGACCTACTTGACTACTATGCTTCGAATATTTTCTTACTGCTGAATCCTAGCTTACCCCTACTGTTATTGTATGTTTGTGTTGTTTCTTTCTGTCAACATGTTTGACCCTACATGCATGTTCATTCCTTTCTATTTATATGTTGAGGTGCAGAATCATTGATTGATTCTGATTCCCTAAATGTTGCGACTGATTGCAAAAGTTTTCTTATGAACCCTAATCTTACGCGTTTGTTTGAATTAATTGATTCCCCTCCTTTAATTATTGTGATGTTTTATCTTACTGAATCTTTTCCCAAAACTAAGTATACTTTGAACTTAGTCTCAATCATTTACTTCATACTTTTACAGCCCCCTTATATGGCAAGAATCAATCTGTTTCAAACTGATTTCTTTCCTTAATTAAACCTGTTAGTATTTGTTAAGCAGTGATCCCTTAATTAAAGGGAATCACTTGTGTTAATTGATTCTGATTGTGATTATTTCCATGTTTGTGTTAAGAATTTACTTATTACCTTATTCTTCACTCATTTTCAAAACTATAAATACTCACCCTCTCTTCTTTCAAACACACGAATAATTTGAGTTCAGAACACACACTTACACTCAAAAACTCTCTTTTTCTTTACTACTGCTTTGTCTAGCCGGCTGAAAGCCAAGGCTAGACTGTGGAATCTTGCTTACTTTTCCTTTCTGCACTTTGCTTCTCTACTAGTACGTCCTAGTTAATTTTTTAAAGCCCCAACAACAACATGTTTTTTTTATTGTTCCAATTTCTTTCATTCTTGTCTACTCCTGCTTATGTTTCTGCAGTTAAGTTATATTACTAGCATGCTGTAATATGTTCCCTTCCCCTTCAAATTAATGCTTCCCTATGTGTGTACTCTGTAAGTCACTTATTATGTGTTTGTTGACGTATGAATCCCAAACCCCTATATCCCCTCTATGTGTTTGTGTTCTCTGGCTGGTTTGTGGGCATGCCAGCATCAGCTATTGCTGTGCATGACCAAACCTGACCCCTACTAGGGTCATATGCTTCATACAATGTATTCCCAAAACCCCTTGACCCCTTTGTGTGACTACTGATTCTATGTGTTTGAGTTTTGTTCATTACCTAACTGGTTTCAAACACTTCTGCTACTGATTACTTTCAAAATGGACTTGCCAGTCAAGTTTTAAACGAACTCTTTTTCAACTATGTTCTGCACTTTCACTATATTCCTAGAATTTAGGTTCTGCCCCTTTTGTGTAAGCCTTGCCTTGGGACCCTTGAGTTCCCTCTGAACTTGGACACACAAGGGCTGGCCCTTCCACACTGCACTCATTTCTATCTGGTTATACAAACCTGGGTGTGAGCACTGTCCGGGATCCCATAAGGTCCTTAGGGAACTTTGACACACCTAGGTATGAGAAAGGCTTTGAAACATCATTGGCATTTGAGGTGATTTATTGCATAACTCAGAGAGGAAGTCAGAATCAGGCTTCTTATGGTTGTAACTTCTTATTTTGCACCTTTTCGGATGTAATTCAATCATTTGGTCTGTAATAATTTGTATCAAATATTTGGGTTGGCTAGTGGAAAGGGATGGGGTGATTATGCATTCTTTAGCTATTAGAAGGGTAGATAACATGTTTATAGGGTGTATCTCGATATGATTTGTTAGAGAACATGCCTATAGGATCTGCTTTGGTTTAATGAAATTCTTCATGCTTTACTTTCACACAAATAGAGATCATGCCTATAGGATTAAAAGTCACTTTTAATAGAAATCATGCCTATAGGAATTTCGCTTTGATAAAATAAATCCTACCTACTTTACTTCGTGTTCAATTAGAAAGTATGCCTACAGGATCCAAATCGCTCGTTTAAAAATTGATCACTATCTTATTGTACTCTTAATCAACGATAAATATCATGCTTATAAGGCATCACCATTACACACCTAGGCAAGCCTTAGGTAATAATGATAAAACTGAATCTGCCTTTGTTAATTAGCAACTGCTACAACCAGCAGGCAGGCCTGATTCGGACTTCTTATCTGAGTTATGTAATAAATTTGGTTTGCTTCAACTATTTAAACACCCTGCTTTAGTACTTTAAATTCTGACCCTAACTGTGTTTAAGTCATGCTATTTATATGCTCTATTTGCGAAGGTGTACATGAGCCTTTAAATGTTTCCCCTAAAAAGGCAGTCCTACATGTTTTGTATGTCACTCTAGCCTTTTACCTTTAAACCTAAGAGTCAGCCTAAAATCTTCCCTCTTATAGGAATAGTAGTCCTAAATCCCTCCAGGACTGATAGCAATGGGATGGGTAATAGCATGCAATAGAGGTAGAGACCAATCCGCGCTTTAATACCTTAACGGGGTGGGAATGGTAGATATGGATATGATGACCGGTGCGCTAATACCGCGTGTATCCCCTCTTCTAAGGAGTGTCATACCGGGTATTACATTTATGTGATCCATATTATAAACAAACCTAGGCCCCCCCCCCTCCCTTTTACATTCTCAAGTATGTGTAAACTGTAACTCCTTTTCAATATTCGTCTTTTAATAGTTGTTTTCAAACCCTTATGTGTTTAAACCTAAATCTCCTACTATTTGAGCCTATACTTGTCTATTTGCTAATTGTACAAAATTCACAAAACTGTCTGGCCGGGAACCACACTAGTGGATCCTGAGGGGTGCCTAACACCTTCCCTTTAGGATAATTTCAAGCCCTTACCCTATCTCTGGTTATCAAAACAAACTTAGAAATGAACCCTATAGGTGTCCTAATGCACCTTAAATCATTAGGTGGCGACTCTTCAAATGCAAACCCAGTTCCCAAAAGGAATAAGTTGTCCCGTACCCAAAATGTCATAAACCCAATTTTCCGATATGAAGAGGAGAAAAGGGGGCGCGACAGCATGGCGGCGACTCCACTGGGGATTTTAGGCTTTTATGATTTCAGATTATTTTGTGAATTTGTACCCCCTTATGTGCAATTACTTGTTTAAATTTCTTTAAGCATTTAATTCCTTCTTCAATTACGAAACTGACATGTCTTCTTTGTTTCTTTCCTTTATTGCCGCTTTAAATAATGAAACTGTTGTATTTATCGCTTTCTTAATGTGCAAATATATTCCAACATGCTTTTAATTATTGCATAATCATGCTCAACACCATACTTCACTCGTGCCAAACAAATACTATAGCAACGCTTTTAATAAGTGGTTGCGCTCTTCCTATATCATTACCCCCTAAATTTGGAAAGGCATATTTGCGGTAAAACTAGTCGATCAGCGGTGCAGTCGACAGTTCTGTGCCTTCCCCCTTGAGTTGTCCTCTCAAGGGTACCAGTCTAAAACCACATAGAAACCTTACTCTGTTTAAGTTGTGCATGTATCATAATCAAACCTAGTCGGGTCAGTTATGTTGTCCGCATAATGATCCTTTAAGATAGTCTTGTCCAAAAGTCCATCGGGTTTCCCTAAACCCAAACGAACGTCGTCATGTTTTGTGCATTTATTTGGAGAACTAAATGTTTCATGTTAATTATTGATGCTAAATAGTCGAGTCTGGTAGGGGTAAGGGCCTAACCATATTTATCTTGCAGAAATATGAAGCACGAAGTCCCCAGATTCGGCATGGTCACCAACATCCACCCAAGATTGCTAAGCTGGTGGAGAGATCTACACTCTAGTGATCAACTCTCATCCGAAAATACTTGGGAAACCTACCATACTCCTGGAGGTCCAACCTAACAACATGATCATAGAAGTTGCTACTTTGTTCTAGGATTGTGAAAGGGCCGTGTTCCGCTTTGGGGACATTGAAATGACGCCTTTGCTGGAGGAGATAGGAGGATTGGCCAGTTTAGTGTGGGAAACTCTCGGTTTGCTAATGCCTGAGAACCGCAAAGGCAGGGGTTTCCTCAAAATGATGGGTTTGAAGAAGAATATAGAACTGACATGCCTGATGGAATCATACATCCCTTTCGACTACTTATATGAAAGGTACGGTCACAGCAAATCCTACCGTACCTACCCTGACGAGTTTGCCATCACGTCCTTGGGACACATCCATCGTAGGGTTTTCGTCTTCATGTTTTGTTTCGTGGGTCTGATCGTGTTTCCGATGAAGAAAGGGAGAATCCATACCTGGCTGGCTATGGTAACTAAGACCCTAATGGACGGGATTGGTGGGCAGCCATTCAGCATCGTGCCCATGATCATATCAGACATATACCGAGTCTTGGAAAAGTGTCAACAAGGAGCAAAACACTTCAAAGGTTGCAATTTATTACTTCAGCTCTGGCTTATGGAACGCCTCCAAAGGGGCGAATACCGATAAGAGATTCAACGAAGGGAATGGGATGATCACATCACTTTTCACCATCCAAAGCGAATGAATTACATCCCCGACATGTTTGCTCAGCCGGAGAATACTAAAGAATGGGTCGAGCTTTTTGAAAATCTGACTGAAGAACAAGTTCAATGGATGTTCGAGTGGTTTCCGACCGAGGAATTCATCGCCTGATCTAGAGATGCACCTTTCCTGATACTGACTGGTCTAAGAGAAACCTACCCTTACATCCTTCTTCGAGTTATGAGGCAAGCTGGTAGGAAGTAAATCATACCCAGGGTCAACAAGATGAGCCATTTCAGAGCTGACTTCCAAAATAATGATAGTCCCTACAAGTGTCAAGCTCAGCATATGTGGCATTGCAAAATCGTAATGGGGAAAGACACCATCGAGCAAGACAGATATCATGCTGGTTGTGTTCCCTACTATTCAGGCTAGTTGGAAGACAATCGTGATGGTCTAGGCCAGCCTGGGTTTGTGCGAGGTCACATGATCATAGATGAAAAAGCTGAGGCACAAGTCAAATACAACCAGTTGCACAAAAGGGTTTGTAAATGCGAGAGCAAACACCGCGAGATACAAGAGTCCAACCAGAAGCTGATTGAGGAATGGAAGGATATGGTTGTCAGTGCCAACAAAAGGCTGGGATACTTGGAGTGAGGCATAGTAGAATTAGAGAGAAAATTTCTCAAAAGGATTGAAGATTTTCAAAAGGCTGAAGGAAATGAAGGTGGACATCTAGCCAGAGCATACCTGTTGCTGGGACTTCGTGAGTTAGGAAAGTTGTTCGACGGAGCCAAGGATGCCGAATCTGGGGAAGGTCCTTCAGGGACCAAGTAGATAGGAGTTTACCGTTTTGCTTTATGAAATGTAATAAGGCCAATGGCCATTAGTGACTTTTATTTTCCTGTTTATTTAGTGTCAATTTGGGATTCGTCTTATTTTCTATCAATAAAATGAGGCATTTAGCATTCTAAGTTCTCCAAAACAATTTGTCGCTAGGCCTACCTCGGGCACAAAGAGGTTCCCAGATTAGGACACGTTTTACATTCCGCACTATGTGTTTAAATACCGCAATGCTTTTTATAATCTGCACTAACTTGATTACCTTTTGTTTTATTTTCTGTTTTATTATTCCCCTCCCCAAAGGTTAGTTCGTGCACTCTGGCATCATCATCTTATTCCACGAGATCCAGGGGCCCTCCACCCACTCCTCCTCTTAGTCCTGTCAGAAACAAAGAACAAAAGTAAAATGGAAGATCTGAACAACATCAGGATGGAGAATCCAACTGAACGGACAGAGGCTACTAATGGCCATGGTACTTAGGTTCCTCAGGAGAATGTACCCCAACTTGAACAAAAGATGCTAAAATTCCAAGAAGAGCTCGATCAGGTTCGGAATCTAGCAAACCTGTCATTTTCCCTCAGCACCCCAGATATCAACTTCCCCAACACTCAGAACCCTACACCTCCTCAAAATATCCTAAAACAGCAAAATCGTCCCGCACCTCATTTCATCACCAGAATCCTGATCGATGGAGGTTCCAGTCTTAACATTTGTCCGCTGGTAACGCTCAAGCAGTTGGGTACAAGGCTGCATGAGATATAGGATGGAGCAATCAATGTGAAAGCCTTTGATGGTTCTCAAAGGTCCACCATTGGTGAGATTATTCTATGCTTGCAAATGGGACTGACCCGGTTCGAGGTCGACTTCCAGATGATAGATGTACCAGCGCCTTACAACTTGCTACTGGGACGATCATGGATTCATACTGCTGGGGTCGTAGCATCAACGTTGCATCAGGCGGTAAAGTTCAAATGGAATCACTAGGAAGTGATCATTTATGGCGATGGCAGCAACCCTATATACAGTTGCCAGACCATTCCGGCAATCGAAGGAAGAAGGAAGCTGGGTGGAGAAACTTACCACCACATCGAACTGGTTAATGCTGCCGACCAAGACAAATGGTGGGATAAGAAAATTGAGAGTATACTAAATTGGAGTGGGTACGAACCTGGCAAGGGGCTCGGCAAGAACCTCCAAGGAATCACTAAGCCCATAAAACTCAAGAAACATGGCACTACTTTCAGTTTAGGATATGAATACACTTGGGAGGAATTCAACAATTGGTCGCCACCATGGCGCGATCCTTACTATCCACTGGAGCAGCCAATACCGCATTTGGAGCAGACTTTCCAGCAGGCCGACATTATTTATGGGTCAGACGAAGAAGAAGCACTAGCAACGGTGAAGAACTTGTTCCTAGAAGACAATGATATAGACTATTGTGTTGTTCTCAAGGAGGAGGGGCAGGAAGGCCCTTCCATACAGGTTGTAAGCAGAGGGGCACGCCTCAGTAACTGGACCATCAGGACAATCAGAGCCCGACGAACCTCGGGGTAGCAAGGCTAAAACAAGCATTATCCATTGTTTTTAATAAATGATTTTCTTTTCGCATTTTTCAATTCCCGCAATAAGATCTTCAATGTTCAAAATAGTTATGCAATTTATCAAAGCATTTTGACTTTTCTTAATAATCAACACTCATTATCGTTTTCTCCCATTACTTTACTTATACAGCATTACTATTACTTATCTTGATGAACCAATGACTGTGACATGCAATGAGACAACGCAACAAACGGACATAGATTTGGAGGAAGACAACATACCTGACGAGATTGTTAAAGAAGTTGAGAATTTTGGAAATAGACCTAATTCCAACCTGGACGAGATCGAAATTGTCAACCTGGGAGATGCGGAAAACGTTAAGGAAACACGAATCAGTGTTCACCTATTGCCGTCAGAAAAGAAAAAATACACAGAATTTCTAAAGGAATATGAGGACATATTCGCCTGGGCGTATGATGACATGACTGGTTTGAGCACGTCCATCGTAGCTCACAAACTGCCAACCGATCTGACATGCCCCCCAGTAAAGCAAAAGCTCAGAAAGTTCAAACCTGATATGAGTCTGAAAATCAAAGAAGAAGTCACCAAGCAGGTCAAAGCTAAGGTTCTCAGGATAGTAGAATACCCTACATGGTTAGCCAACATTGTGCCAGTACCAAAAAAGGATGGGAAGGTCAGAGTCTGTGTCGACTACCGGGATTTCAATCGGGCCAGTCTGAAAGACGACTTCCCTTTGCCGAACATACACATCCTGATTGACAATTGTGCCAAGCATGAGCTGTAGTCATTTGTAGATTGCTTCGCTGGTTATCATCAGATCTTGATGGATGAAGAAGATGTTGAGAAAACGGCTTTCATTATGCCATAGGGAATGTACTATTACAACATGATGTCGTTCGGCTTGAAGAATGCAGAGGCCACCTACATGAGGACCATGACTACCATTTTCCATGATATGATACATAAGGAGATCGAGGTATATGTGGACGATGTTATCATCAAATCCAAGAAGGCCACTAATCATATGGAAGATCTGAGAAAGTTCTTCAATAGACTACGAAGGTACAACCTGAAATTGAACCCCGCGAAGTGCGCATTTGGGGTTTCTGCTGGGAAATTGCTTGGGTTTATTGTGAGTCGCCGAGGAATAGAACTGGATCCATCAAAAGTCAAAGCCATTCAAAAACTGCCACCGCCAAAGAACAAGAAGGATGTGATGAGTTTCTTGGGGAGACTTAACTACATCAGCCGGTTCATAGCATAGTCTATAGTTATCTATGAGCCAATCTTTAAGATGTTGAAGAAGGACGCCGCTACCAAATGAACCGATGACTGCCAAAATGCCTTCGAGAGAATCAAAGAGTACCTGTTAACACCACTAGCCTTGGTCCCGCCCGAGCTAGGTAGACCCTTATTACTCCACCTTGAAGTATTGGATGGAGCTTTCGGTTGTATTTTGGGGTAGCATGATGAAACGGGGAGGAAGGAGCAGGCCATTTATTACCTCAGTAAGAAGTTCACCCCGTACGAGGCCCGATATTCTCTATTAGAGCGCACATATTGTGCTTTGACTTGGGTAGCCTAGAATCTGAGACATTACTTCTGCACCTATACTACATATCTCATATCAAGGATGGATCCTTTGAAGTACATCTTTCAGAAGCCCATGCCCACTGGCAAGCTAGCCAAGTGACAAATCATGTTGAGTGAGTTTGACATTGTTTACGTGACTCAGAAAGCAATCAAGGGACAGGCACTAGCAGATCACCTTGCTGAAAATCCCATGGATGGAGAATAGAACCCCTGAAAACGTATTTTCCTGATGAAGAGGTGTCATTCATAGGAGAAGACATCGTAGAATCCTATGACGGTTGAAGAATGTTTTTCGATTGAGCAGCAAATTTCAAAGGAGTTGGCATAGGAGCAGTCCTAGTATCAGAAACCGGTCAACATTATCCGGTGTCTGCCAAACTCAGGTTCCCCTGCACCAACAATATGGCCGAATATGAAGCCTGCATCTTAGGGCTCAAAATGGACATTGACATGAACATTCAAGAGTTGCTAGTGATTGGAGATTCGAACCTACTTATATATTAGGTGCGAGAAGAATAGGCAACCAAGAACTCCAAGATACTCTCTTATCTGTATCATGTATAGTAATTAAGAAAGAGGTTCACGAAGACGGAGTTCCAACATATTCCCAGAGTCCAGAATGAGTTCGCCGATGCATTGGCTAACCTGTCATCTATGATACAGCATCTAGACAAAAATTTCATTGATCCCATTCTAGTAAAGATCCATGATTAGCCAGCTTATTGTGCCCATGTTGAAGAAGAAGCAGATGGAAAGCCTTGGTTTCATGATATCAAGGAATTTGGCAAAAGGAGGGTACCCAGAGCTTGCAAATCTTACTCAGAAATGCATACTTTGGAGATTGTCTAATAACTTTTTTCATAGCGGAGGAATCCTGTATAGGAGGACTCCTGATTTAGGATTATTAAGGTGTGTCGATGCAAAGGAAGCATCCAGGCTACTAGAGGAAATTTATGTTGGGTCTTGCGGTCCACATATGAACGATTTTGTCTTAGCGAAGAAGATACTCCAGGCTAGTTACTTTTGGATGACTATGGAAACGGGCTGCATCTAGTATGTCCGGAAATGCCACCGCTGTTAGATACATGCAGACATGATAAAGGTACCTCCAAATAAGCTTAATACAACGAGCTCACCATGGTCGTTCGCTGCTTGGGGAATGGATGTTATTGGACCAATCGAGCCTGCCGCTTCCAACGGGCACAGGTTTATCCTAGTAGCAATCGACTATTTCACCAAATGAGTCGAAGCAGCATCTTACAGAGCAGTAACTAAGAAAGTCATTGCAGACTTTGTCTGCGACCGCATTGTTTGTCAATTCGGGATTCCAGAGTCGATCATTACTGATAATGGCTCCAACCTCAACAACGACTTGATGAGAGCTATGTGTGAAACTTTCAAGATCAGACATAAGAATTTCACAGCCTATAGGCCTCAGATAAATGGATTTGTGGAGGCCGCTAACAAGAATATCAAGAAGATATTGAGGAAAATGATAGAGAAGCATAAACAGTGGCACGAGAAGTTATCATTTGCTCTATTAGGGTATCGCACCACAGTCTGCACATCAACTGGGGCAACCCCCTATATGTTGGTTTACGGTACAGATGCTGTCATTCCCGCTGAGGTAGAAATTCCTTCCCTAAGCATCATACAAGAAGCTGAGCTCGACGACGCAGAGTGGGTAAAAAGTTATTATGAGCAATTAGCCCTTATAGACGGAAAGAGAATGAATACAGTTTGTCATGGTCAACTCTATCAGAACAGAATGTCCAGAGCCTTCAACAAGAGAGTCAAGCCAAGACAGTTCACACCAGGGCAGCTGGTGCTAAAGAAAAATTTTCCCCATCAAGACGAAGTCAAAGGGAAGTTTTCTCCCAACTAGCAGGGTCCATACATGGTTCACCGGGTTCTGACAGGAGGAGCCCCCATACTTGCAGAAATGGACGGAGAAGTCTGGCCGAAGCCGATTAATTCAGATGCAGTCAAGCGTTGCTATGTGTAATCTTTATGCTTTCCTTATATGATGTAAATTGAACTACGCCCGACCTGATTCCCATTTAAGAGGGGATATATAGGCAGCCCTATAGGTTCAATCACAATGCAATAAAAATTCCATTTCCCCCGCAATTGGAAAATAGGGCAGAATTTTGAGGAGGTAATTTCAGCTAATCGCCACAAGCAGCAGCCAGAAACGTCAACCCATCAAACTGGGGTAGAATTTTGAGGGTGACCCTCAAAATTCCATAGCTGGAGAAGTTGCAATGTTCCGAGATATATCGCAGTCATCGGTTCATCCGAAAAGCTATTTTAATTATATATCATATTTTTACGAAATCATGCATGTTTATTACTGAAACTGCTTTGTTTAGCAACACTACCCCAATGATACATACAGTATCACCAGATCAAAAGCCGAGCAGGTCAAGCAATGGGGATACGAACTAACCTCCCCTTTACAAAACTCATGATTTTTTTTTGGATGCAGGTACTAGGATAGCAAAGTCATTAAACATATTGTACGCTCACAGAACGAACGTTGTTCAAGAATATGACTCTCCAAACCATTTCACTCGCCAGCATTTGATGTCCACTAATGATGTCATGTATATCACAATGCTCTCAGTAATCACAACACCGCAATCTGCTATCAGCTAAGAAAGCTCTACTACCAATTGTCATTTCATTTTCTTGCATAAGGCTACTATTCTACCTTCCGAGATTAAACGTTGTCTCCATCTGCATTTTCTTGCATAATGCTACTATTCTGCCTTCTGAGACTAAACACTGTCTCCATCTGCATTCCTGCATAAGGCTACTATTCTACCTTCCGAGACTAAACGCTGTCTCCATCTGCATTCCTGCATAAGGCTACCATTCTGCCTTCCGAGACTAAACGCTGTCTCCATCTGCATTCCTTCATAAGGCTACCATTCTGCCTTTCGAGGTTAAACTATACCTCTCTCTGCATTTGCATCTTTGCATAAGGCTATCATTCTGCCTTCCGAGGCTAAGTTATGCCTCCAATTTTCTTCAAAACTAAGTGTTATCCCAAGCTCTATTTATTTAGCTTTTCTTACGGGCTAAGTTATGCCCTTCAATTTGCAAGACTAAGCTATGTCTTGTTCGCATCATGCTACCGCACCTTTCATGGGCTGAAATATCGCCAACTCATCATAAGGCGTCATCGTTCGGAGGCACCATCCTCATAGCCCGAGAACACCATGTCATGGCCTAAGGATCTCTTTCAATCTTTTGCATATCATTATTCAAAGGCGTCATGGTTTGGAGGCACCATCCTCACAGCCCGAGAGCATCATTTCATGGCCTGCGAATCCTTCATCATACGCTTCATGGCCTAGGACGTCATGGTCTAAGGACGTCATCCTAACCATCCAAAGACAACGCTCATGGTCCAACGGGAATTTGCATTATGTTTAAATTTATGCACAGAATACGCTTGTATTGTTTCATTGCAGGTAAACCAGCAAGCAACGGCCATCCCAGCAGGAGTGATCCCGCTCCAGTTCCCACAGCCATATCAAGCTTTAACATTCCTCCAAGCTGTCTGCTCACCCCGCCCTAGATATTACATCCGTTCTTGAAAAGTCTCCATCGGCATACTCCGCCGATGGATCCTGAACTACATATGGCCTGATTCCTGAAAAACCAGGGATATGTAGGCAGCTCAGAAGCCAGGGTGTGATCTAAATCTCTTCAAACTGTTTTGCTCGATCAAAATTGGCCATCATATCTTTACCCGACAACTCTTTCATCCTTCCCGGGTAAAGAGGGACAGTTGTTGATACCCAATTTTCCCTATATATTTTCTAATATGCAAAATACCTTCAAAATATCATTTGTATGCATATATAAGTATGTCCAAATATATATATCCAAATATTTTATTATTTTTCCATGATTTCTAAAGGTTTTCAAATCAATTTATTTCCCTCTTTTATCCATAAAAACCCAATAATTATTTTCAAAATTATTATTTGGTAATTCATCTATTAGATTTTTATCTTTATGCCAAAGTATGGCTAAGGTAATTTTCACATATTTTAATAATTTTATTTAGTATTTTTTAAAGCTAATTGCACATAATTGCAATATTAGCCTTGTTAAGATTTAATTGTGTTTTATATTCATAAATTTAAGCCCTATATTTTTAAATTGTTATTTACATGCTGTAAATCATTTTAGTGCTTTCAAATTATTTCCAGAAATTTATTTACTATTTGTTTATAATTTAAAAAGGGAAAAATTGACTATTTAAATAACATCCCATTTGTATTTACTTTTTAGCCTAAATTGAACCCCAAATCAGACCTAATTTCCCCGGCCCAATTCCAATTAAACCCGATCCCAACCCAATTTCAACCAACCCAAATCCGGATTCCCCACCTACCCGTTTAATCCAGGTCGTTGATCAATCAGATCAACGGCCACCGTTCACCATTCCTAAAATAAACCTAAATGACCCCTTACCCTAATTCCCTTTCCACCAAACACCGCCCTTGAATCCCTCTTCTCTCAATTCTCTCTGCAGCCTCACATGAACCCTAGCCGCCACCATCTAATTCCGCCCTAAATTTACCTCAACCCCTGCCTAATCCATGGCCTTTCATGGCCATTTAAGATGTGTATTGGCCTCCTATGGCTCCTGGGTGTTTGTTTCCGTGATTTCATGGCCAGATCTCAAAGAGATCTGGTCCAGTCCTTGCTCAACCTCTGTCTCCAGTCTTTCTCCGGCCAACCATGGCCGTTCAAGTTAGATCCTTGACTTTTCTTGTTAAATCGGTAACTTTCAAAGCCTTTTTCACCTTTTCTGGGTTCTCTGAAACCCTAGCCTTAAGATCTTTTGATTTTCTTTCATATCTATCTTAGATTTGTACTTACTATGAACTTCTTAAGTGTTTTCTTGAAGGTTCTTCAATTTTTTCTTTCAAAATGACTCTTCAGTTTTTTAACGATTAGGGATTTTCTCTTAACTTCTTTTTAAAGATCTCTTCTCTGATTTTTTTTTGGTATTGTTTCATGATTCTACCATGTTCAAACAACTTGTTATACTTTCCTTCTACTTGAGTCAGCATGTTAAAAACCCTAGTTCTTTTTTGGTCTCATCCGAGTTCTGAAATTGTTAGTTTAAATGTGTACTTGTTCTATTAAGTTCTTTGTTTTTGACTCTCTTTTCCTTGTTTGACTTATCTGATTTGAGTTCTTATCGTCTCTTAAACTCGACTATTGCCGAAGCCCTAATTTATTAAAAGAGTTTTCCTCACTTGTTACTGTGAGACCTTTACTTGCTTCTGACTCTCTTGCATGTTACTATGTTCTTCACTGTTGATTCTATGTGGCTACTTGACCTACTTGACTACTGCGCTTCGAATATGTTCTTACTCTTGAATCCTAGCTTACCCCTACTGTTATTGTATGTTTGTGTTGTTTCTTTTTGTCAACATGTTTGACCCTGCATGCCTGTTCATTCCTTGCTATTTATATGTTGAGGTGCAGAATCATTGATTGATTCTGACTCCCTCAATGTTGCGACTGATTGTAAAAGTTTTCTTATGAACCCTAATCTTACTCGTTTGTTTGAATTAATTGATTCCCCTCCTTTAAGTATTGTGATGTTTTACCTTACTGAATCTTTTCCCAAAACTAAGTATACTTTGAACTTAGTCTCAATCATTTACTTCATACTTTTACTGCCCCCTTATATGGCAAGAATCAATTTGTTTCAAACTGATTTCTTTCCTTAATTAAACTTGTTAGTATCCGTTAAGCAGTGATCCCTTAATTAAAGGGAATCACTTGTGTTAATTGATTCTGATTGTGATTATTTCCATGTTTGTGTTAAGACTTTACTTATTACCTTATTCTTCACTCGTTTTCAAAACAATAAATACTCACCCTCTCTTCTTTCAAACACACGGACAATTTGAGTTTAGAACACACACTTACACTCAAAAACTCTCTCTTTCTTTACTACTACTTGTGCTACTGTTTTGTCTAGCCGGCTGAAAGCCAAGGCTAGACTGTGGAATCTTTCTTACTTTTCCTTTCTGCACTTTGCTTCTCTACTGGTATGTCTTAGTTAATTTTTTAAAGCCTCAACAACAACATGTTTCTTTGATTGTTCCAATTTCTTTCATTCTTGTCTACTCCTGCTTATGTTTCTGCGGTTAAGTTATATTACTAGCATGATGTAATATGTTCCCTTCCCCTTCAAATTAATGATTCCCTATGTGTGTACTTTGTCAGTCACTTGTTATGTATTTGATGACTTATGAATCCCAAACCCCCATAGCCCCTCTATGTGTTTGTGTTCTCTGGCAGGTTTGTGGGCATGCCAGCATCAGCTATTGTTGTGCATGACCAAACCTGACCCCTACTGGGGCCATATGCTTCATACAATGTATTCTTAAAACCCTTTGACCCCTTTGTGTGACTATTGATTCCGTGTGTTTGAGTTTTGTTCATTACCCCAACTGATTTCAAACAATTCTGCTACTGATTACTTTCAAAATGGACTTGCCAGTCCAGTTTTAAACGAACTCTTTGTCAACTATGTTCTGCACTTTCACTATATTCCTAGAATTTAGGTTCTGCCCCTCTTGTGTGAGCCTTATCTTGGGACCCTTGAGCTCCCTCTAAACTTGGACACACAAGGGTTGGCCCTTCCACACTGCACCCATTTCTGTCTGGTTATGCAAATCTGGGTGTGAGCACCGCCCGGGATCCCATGAGGTCCTTAGGGAACTTTGACACACCCAGGTACTAGAAAGGCTTTGAAACATCATTGGAATTTGAGGTGGTTTATTCCATAACTCAAAGAGGAAGTCAGAATCAGGCTTCCTATGGTTGTAACTTCTTATTTTGCACCTTTTCGGATGTAATTAAATCATTTGGTCTATAATAATTTGTATCAAATATTGGGGTTGACTAGTGGAAAGGGATGGGGTGATTATGCATGTTTTAGCTATTAGGATCATCAAGTGATTATGCATGTTTTAGCTATTGGGGTTGGTTTAATGAAATTATGCATGCTTTACTTTCACACAAATAGAGATCAAGCCTATAGGATTAAAAGTCACTTTTAATAGAAATCATGCATGTAGGAATTTCGCTTTGATCAAATAAATCCTGCCAACTTCACTTCGTGTTCAATTAGAAAGCATGCCTATAGGATCCAAATCGCTCGTTTAAAAATTGATCACTGTCTTACTGTACTCTTAATCACCGATAGATATCATGCTTATAAGGCATCACCATTACACACCTAGGCAAGCCTTAAGTAATAATGATAAACTGAATCTGCCTTTGTTAATTAGCAACTGCTATAACCAGCATGCAGGCCTGATTCGGACTTCTTATCTGAGTTATGTAATAAATTTGGTCTGCTTTAATAATTTAAACACCATGCTTTAGTACTTTAAATTCTGACCCTAACTATGTTTAAGTCATGCTATTTATATGCTCTATTTGCGGAGGTGTACATGAGCCTATAAATTGTTTATATGTTTCCCCTAAAAATGCAGTCCTACATGTTTTTTGTATGTCGCTCTAGCCTTTTACCTTTAAACCTAAGAGTCAGCCTAAAATCCTCCCTCTTATAGGAATAGTAGTCCTAAATCCCTCTGGGACTGATAAGAATGGGACGGGTAATAGCATGCAATATAGGTCGAGACCAATCCGCGCTTTAATACCTTAACGGGGTAGGAAGGGTAGATATGGATATGATGACCGGTGCGCTAATACCGCGTGTAGCCCTTCTTTGAGGAGTGTCATACCGGGTATTGCATTTATGTGATCCATATTATAAACAAACCTAGGACACCCCCCTCCTTTACATTCACAAATGTGCTTAGATTGTAATTCCTTTAAACTCTTGCTTATCATTAATTGCTTTTCAAACATCTGTGTGTTTAAACCTAAATCTCCTACTATTTGAGCCTATACTTGTCTATTTGCTAATTGTACGAAATTTATAAAACTGTCTGGCCGGGAACCACACTAGTGGATCCTAAAGGGTGCCTAACACCTTCCCCTTAGGATAATTTCAAGCTCTTACCCTATCTCTAGTTATCAAAACAAACTTAGAAATTAACCCTATAGGTGTCCTAATGCACCTTATCATTAGGTGGCGACTCTTCAAATGCAAACCCAGTTCCCAAAAGGAATGAGTTGTCCCATACCCAAAATGTCATAAACCCGATTTTCCGATGTAAAGAGGAGAAAAGGGGGTGCGACACTCGTTGCAGGCGTGCAACCCGCTCCCATTTCTTTTATTAACACCAATCACAAAAGGGTCCCCACAAGGGAACAATAATATCAAAACAAACATCCCGGCAAGGGAACAATAACATGACAATAACATCCAGCAAGGGAATAATAATTATAATAATATCCCGGCAAGGGAACAGTAATGATAATAACATCCCGGCAAGGGAACAATAATGATAATAGCATGTGAAGCGCAATAAACCACAACGGAGTCATACAATTACAATACAAGACTCACAGGCATGCTTGACACCAACGTATAGATACTCGTCATCATTCCTATACGTCGTACTCCACAATTAACACGTAGCAAATAAGATACGACTCCTAATCTCTCAATCTAAGGTTAGGGAAAACACTTACCTCGATGTCACGAACACAATTCAAGCCTCTACTATCTCTTTACCTCTTGATTCTACCACCAATTCGCTCGTATCTAGCCACAAGTTATTTAATTACATCAATAATCGCTAAATGAATCAACTCCAATGCATGAAATTGAGTTTTCCAAAGTTTTACCCAAAAATTCAAAAATCGCCCCCGGCCCCACATGTTCAAAACCGGAGGTTCGAACCAAAACCTGATTACCCATTCCCCCATAAACCCAAATATATAATTTGTTTTGAAATCGGACCTCAAATCGAGATCCAAATTCCCAATTTTTGAAAAACCTAGGTTCTACCCAAAACACCCAATTTCCACCATGAAAATCATTGATTTTGAGTTGAAATCATGTGAAAGGAAGTTAACGATTGAAGAAAACGAGTTAAAATTGACTTACAATCAATTTAGAAGAAGAGTTGTTCTTGAAAAATTGCCCTAGGGAGTTTATGTTTTGAAAAGATGTGAAAAATATTTGATTTTTGGGTAAGTATAAAAGTTGCAGGTTGCAGGTATGGGTATTGCAAACAGGGTTCACAATTGCGAACCTCGGCCCATGTTATGTTCGCATTTGCGAAGGGGGTTCTCGCAATGGCGATTTGGGAAATGCAAACAAGGGATCGCATTTGCGATAGCAGGCCCAAAAGGGGTGCATCACATTTGCGAAGGAAATCTCGCATTTGCGAGATGGAGCTGGCCTGGGCTACTTTCGAAATTGCGACAAGGCCCTCACATTTGCGATATCGCATTTGCGAGCCAAACTTTGCAAATGCGAAGCCTGCAGGCCTAAACACACCAGCTATAAAACCTGCAATTCATCAAGTCCAAAATCCACCCCGTGGCCTATCCAAAACTCACTCGAGCCCTCGGGGCTCCAAACCAAACATGCACACCAACCTAAAAATATCATATGGACTTGCTCGTGCATTCAACTCACTAAAATAACATCAACAACTAGGAATTTAGCATCAAAATCATGAAATTTCCTTAAGAACTTCAAATTTCCAATTTTCTTAAATATGATCCGATTCACGTCGTTTCAAGTCCGTTTCTTACCAAACTTCACAGACTTATCTTAAATCACATATAAGATCTGTACCGGGTTTCGAAACCAAAATACGGGCCCGATACCATCAAGTTTTAATCACAATTCATTTCCAAATCTCATAAATAATTTCGGAAAATAATTTTTCTCTAAAAATTCATTTCTCGGGCTTGGGACCTCGGAATTAGATTCCTAGCATACGCCCAAGTCCTATATTTTCCTATGGATCCTCCGGGACGGTCAAATTACGGGTACGAGTCCGTTTACCCAAAATGTTGACCGAAGTTAACTTAATTTATTTTATAGTCAAAATTTATCATTTTTCACATATTTTCACATAATGTCTATCCAGCTACGCGCCCGGACTATACACGCAAATCGAGGTAATGCTGAAAGAGGTTTCTAAGACCTCGAAACGCATAATTTATTTCTAAAACAAGTGATGACCTTTTGGGTCATCACATTCTCCACCTCTAAAACAACCGTTCGTCCTCGAACGGACATAAGAAGGAAGTACCTGAGTCGGGGAAAAGATAGGGATAACGGCTCCGCATATCAAACTCGGACTCCTAGGTCGATGCCTCGGCGGGCTGATCTCTCCATTGAACACGAACAGAAGGAAAACTCTTAGATCTCAACTGATGAACCTGCCGATCTAGAATAGCTACCGGCTCCTTCTCATAAGACAAGTCCTTATCCAACTGGACAGTGCTAAAATCTAACACGTGGGATGGATCGCTGTGATATTTTCGAAGCATGGACACATGAAACAGTGGATGCACGGCTGATAAACTCGACGGCAACGCAAGTCTGTAAACTACCTCTCTCACTTGATCAAGAATCTCAAATGGGCCAATGAACCTAGGGCTAAGCTTTCCCTTCTTACCAAATCTCATCACACCTGTAACGACCCGACCGGTCATTTTGAGCTCTAGTGTGTCGTTCCGCAGTTTGAGGCTATGAGAAGCTTTACTTCAGGTATTATCACTTGTGTGCATGGTCGGAATTGAATTCCGGGAAGTTCGGAGTTGATTTGGAAAGAGAATTCTCATTTAAGCTTTAAGTTGAAAGAACTGACTAAGGTTGGATTTTTGAGTAAACGACCTCGGAATCGGGATTCAAAGGTTCCAACAGGTTCATATGGGGTATGGGGATAGTTATGGGGTATTTTGTATTAACTTCTAGACATTATTTTATTTATTTTGTAAAGATTATCTTTTACTAGCCAAATTGAAGAAAAAATAGAGTTTTTCACAATTGTTTAAATGAGAATTTAATTAAGTATTTTGGTTGGCTTGCCTGACAGTGGTGTCCGGCGCCATCATGACCCTTAGTGGATTTTGGGTCATGAAAACATGGTATCAGAGCACTAGGTTCCCTTATATCTCACGAGTCATGAGCAAGTCTAGTAGAGTCTTGCGGATCGGTACGGAGACGTGTGTACTTATCTTCGAGAGGCTATGGGACTATTAGGAGCACCTCCCTTCTTGATTCCTCATTGTACGGTTTGATTCCTTTGAGGCTTATGCCTTTATTTCCTTCCTATTCGATCTTATGCGATGCGAACCGATTGCTATAAATCGAGAATTGAAGAATTGTAATGGTACTACCGATGCGGTGCGGGATGTTTCTCCCTGAATAGTTGTTTAGGTTATTGTTGTTACCTTGCAGAAGGATATCTTGTCATTTCGGCTCAGTAACAGTATTCCTAAAAGCTTTGAGGCTATGCACAGATTGCTATGATGCTCATGATTAGTTATTGCACAGTATTAACTTGATAGTAGGATACTTGCCTATGTGTTGGGGCGGTGAATGATTTGAAAGTAAGTCTACTCAGTGCACGATTCAGAGATCGGATATCTTATTTCCGGCGGAGGAAAAACAATTGGCCTATGAATGTCCAGATTTGGTGTGATGGAGTAACGAGACTTCGTATTTTCAAGCGTGGTAGAATTTTCATTTGCGATGTAGTGTCGCCGTCCTCAATTGTATATGTTAAGTTCGCCGGTGTTATGGTCTTCTGCAATTCGCCCTTGAGGTAGGATATTGTGAAATAATATCGGAGAAATGATGGTTGGATATCGCAGGTTGCGGTGGTTCAGGATTGAATCGGTGTTTCTAATATCGACGGCTCGAGAAAGATGATCTCCGGAAAGGTTTAAAGTTAGTAGCGATTTGTGGGTTCAAGTGCTACGAAGATAGATTTTATTTAAGGCAACAACTGAGCAGTAAAGGATGAGGAAGGACATGTGGGTAGTGTCAGGCGGT
The DNA here is from genome assembly GCF_000715075.1 of Nicotiana tabacum. Lineage (NCBI taxonomy): Eukaryota > Viridiplantae > Streptophyta > Magnoliopsida > Solanales > Solanaceae > Nicotiana > Nicotiana tabacum. Next base: position 106,323,804 of record NC_134101.1, read on the forward strand.
GGTTAAAATTTCTAGAAGGTCAGGTATAAGAAGCAAAGGTCGAGTAGTCGATTAAAGGAGTGAGTTCTGCCAAAGTGGGAGAGTGGCGGAGTTATATATGGGCTTTGTGGTAGGATGACTATGCGCCTTAAGGAGATTTTGGAATGATTTGGGAATTTTAGTGATTGGTGATTGGGGTCTAAGGATTTAATTTGAAGTATGGGCTATTATACGGTAGGAGATTTGATATAACAGGAAGGAGCTACTTGAAATGAAGAAGGATACGACATAACTTTGAACTGGAAGGATGTTTCCGCCCATTTAATTGATGTCCATGAGGGGTGAATGGACTTGTGCAGCTAGAGAGTGAGCCTGTACTCAAGATGGGTTATTGATGTCGTAGTGATTGTACCCCGTGCAGCAGCATTGGAAGATGTCAGGAAGTGATTTCCATAGATGGATTATTCCTTGTGAGCAGGTTAGCGGTCGTGTGGTTGGCGAGGTTTCTGTGAAGAATTCTATTGATGGTACAGAAAAGAGATCGGTCGTGCGAATGTGGATGATGATTCAGAGTATAAAGGGGTTTTACAGGAAGATTCCGAGAATTTTGGCGGTTGATTGTGCAAGGTTATGTCAATAAGAGATAAAGAATCCTGGTGAACTCTAGAGTTGTGTAATAGTGGCTTCGAGCTAAATGGGAGAGTCCCACCGCCTATGATTGGGTTGCATGGTTAACTACTTGCGAGGTTTCTGGTTATTAGCTTATTGATGGGTTATTTCAGCTACGGGAAAAGAATATAAGTGGTAATTTGAGCAAAAGAATTGTTAAAGGTGTGCTATGGTTGGCCTTATTGGCTCATGTTCAAACTTGGGGAAGGATTCGGGATTTATGCCTTGTATAGGTGCAGATTTCAAGGGAAGTGGTTCTGTCGGGTGCTTTGTTGAGAGGGTATTCATGTGCTAGAAGATTCATGGAGTTGATTATATTCGGGGCCAAGTCGGAGCGGGTGGCTCTCAACAACGGCCCTAGCGGATTCAAAGGGGTAAAGTGTGGTACCTAATGATTTCAAGCATATAGGTACGATTAAGAAGCAAGCTTTGTAGCAGCTTATGAGAAGAATAACAGAATGTCCTATGATGTTTTGACTTTCAGTGTAGCATTTATGGGGGTAAGAAATGGTTCGTGGGATTTGAGACAGCATGGTTTTGTGATTCAAGGTCAATCGGGATGAGTGCGGATGGAGTGTGTTATGTGTTGAATGGAGTTATTATTATTTCTAAGGAAATTAATGATAAATTGGAAGAAGATAGATTGGTTAGCCATAGTTGAGTTGGCATGCTAGTGGTAGTGATCAGTTCCTTCAGCGTGATCAAGTTATGCAAGTGATTATGACGGAACGTGTGACGTTTGTCGGCCGCCGTAATTGATGTTATTCAGAAGCATTCTACTGTTATAGCCTATTATGTGGAGGCGGATCCTGAAAGGGATATGGTGGCTTAGACTACTACTTAGAGATTTGCATATTCTACGGTTATGAGAAATTCACATGTGTGTTACTATGGTTCTCCTGAAGTGAGTTAGGTGAAAAGTTTTTATATGATGAAGCGTTAACTTATTAGTGGTTCCGGAGTTATGATGAAAATTGTGTTCTATCGCATATTGGCATGATGGGTGCAGTAGGTGGTATGGAAATTGAAGTAAGGATCAAGGTTGCAATTCAGTGTTGGCAAGGATGTCACGGGCTCGGATGAGCGGGAAGGGAGTTTCGATGTTTAAAGTAAGTTGGTATTGTCCTCAGCGTCACCTGAGACTGGTGCTTTGTGAAAAAAAAGGCTTTACATCCTGGTTAAGGATTCTTGATCGCTTTTCAGCGTTAGCGCGGCCAATGGTTTAGATGTACAGACCTATTATCTGTTATGGAAGGTTGTGGGAGCATGCCCTATGGGAAGGTTGTATAAGTGTGGCATGTAGCCACTTGATTGATTGAAGAGTTAAACCAAGTATGAAGATTTTACTGATGTTGTTAAATTGAGAATTGATGCCTGGAAGGCACTCGGTTTATTGGGTTGTGGACTGTGGAGGATTACTCCGGTTATGATGGTTGTTCTTGTGTGTTATGAGAAAAAGGGGAGTCATTATGGACCTTTGAAAGGTTATTAGACTAGTTCAGTATGATCAGAATCAGCTTGAGGTCTGTGGATGAATCTAAATGTGAATGTGGGCTCTATATCAGGCTAGATGTGTTCATTTCAGCAATACGCTCCTTATGGAAGAGTAGTCGGGGTACTATTTCGTCGTCAGCTATTTCATCTAATGATATATTGCGCCGTATGAGTTATGAGACGGCTTGGTGAATTTCTTATGTGTTGAGGTTCCTCAAAGAGATGATGTTATATGAGCAAGATGGCTCCCGAGACTTAGATCGTATATCGCACCTCAGTTGTGCTTGAGTTTTGTAGCCTATGGCGCTATATGTCTCCCCAGGGATGGTATTATGCACTTAGTGTGCTTGTGACCGATATTCGATATTTTGTTGTAATGAGCAATCTGGCTCGGTGTAACTCCTTTGTGAATTTTATGTGTGGAACGGGTGGCACGCTGCCATGGGTATGTTGTTGGGATCGGGTTGCGCGCCGCAACAGTGTGATGTTGAGTACAGTTCCCCGTATCTATTTTTATGTGTTTTATTTCCTATTTTCCTGAGGAAAACTCATATTAGTTGTATACTCGCGTCGCATGTATGATTCGCGAGCAGGGTGTCTGTTTAGTTATGTTGACCACGTCGGATGCATGATTCGTGAGCGGGATAATTGGATTTCCTTTTCAGAGTTTGTTTTCCTTTTGTATCGCGTTCGAATTGGTAGCCTATTGGCGCATTGTGGCATCATATAAGACTTTTGGTCATGTCTGGGTGGCTTATTGCCTAAGCAGTTCATACTGGGTGAGACGAGATCATTGGATTTAAGATCAGTGTAATCTGATTATATGAAGTATATTAAGGAGCTAAAACCATTATTTGGTTCAGAATGAGGTGATGGTTCCTGCCAGGTGTATAGACCCAATGAATTGTTGATTCGGCAGTTGGTTATGAATTTCTACACATCTCCTCTATCGTGGCGGTATTGTAAGAGTTAGAGCAAGACTTATATATATCATGAGGTGCATTGGGAGCATCAGATTCGTGGAATTTCGACTAATTTGATCAGAGAATGTTATTGTAGTCCTGTGAGTAAAGTGGTGCAGGGTGCGAATTCGACTAAGGTATGCAGTCATGTTTTGGTGCTGCGTGTAGTTATTGATACGGTGAGCGTATGTTGGAAACAGGCCTGGCATAGAATTCTGGATATTGGAATCGGGCTCTAAGGCTTATTTGATTGAATAAAAGGGAATATCTTCAGAATTGTTCAAGCTAGTGTGCTCAACTGAGTTGTGGTAGCATGGGTAGGTGCACGAGGTGTTAAATAGTGATTTCAGACTACTTTAGTGTAGTTCTCAGCACGTTCGAGGACGAACATATGTTTAAGTGGGAGAGAATGTAACGACCCAACCGGTCGTTTTAAGCTCAAGTGTGTCGTTCCATAGTTTGAGGCCATGAGCAGCTTCACTTCAGGTATTATGACTTGTGTGCACGGTCGGAATTGAATTCCGGGAAGTTCGGAGTTGATTTGGAAAGAGAATTCTCATTTCGGAAGCTTTAAGTTGAAAGAACTGACTAAGGTTGGATTTTTTAGTAAACGACCTCGGAATAGGGATTCGAAGGTTCCAGCAGGTTTGTAGGATGATTTCGGACTTGGGAGTATGTCCGGATTGGGTTTTGGAAGACCCGGGAACGTTTCGGCACCTATTGTGGAAGTTAGCATTTTTGGAAGAATCTCATAAGTTTGGATTGAAGTGCATTTCAGTGTTATCGACGTCCGTTTGAGATTCCGAGTCTAGGAATAGCTCCGTATGGTGATTCTGGTATTGGGAGCGCGATCAGAAGTGTTATCATGTATTTGAGAGTCACAGATGCATTTTTCGGCTGGAAGTGTAAGGACCACAGATGCGGCCATCTCACCGCAGAAGCGGGATCGCACCTGCGGGAATTGAGGCGCAGAAGCGGAAAGGGGAGCCCGGAGAGAAACCGCAGGAGCGGTAGAGGGGCCGCACCTGCGGAACCACAGAAGCGATTGTGTGACCGTAGGTGCGAAATTGCTGGAGGCAGCAAGGTTCTTTTAAATCGGGGGTTGGGTTCATTTCAACCCCATTTCTTCCATTGGATCCGATTTTGGAGCAACTTTGAGGTGCCATTTTCACCACCAAGCATGAGGTAAGTGGTTTATGCTAGTTTTGAATTAAATACATGATTGTATATGGATTTGAGCATGAAAATTTGTGGAAAACTTGGGGTTTGAGGGAAAACCTAGAAAATTGGTATTCTTGGATTTTGACCACGATTTTGAGCATGAAATTAAGAGTAAATTACATATTTGAGTTCGTGAGGTTATGGGTAAACTTTATCTTCGAAAATTTTCGGAATCCGGGCACGTGGGCCCGAGGGCAATTTTGTTAACTTTTCGATCGAGATTAGGAATTTTTATAAATTGGATTGTAATGAGTAATTGAACATATACTAATGTATTTGCATAATTATTGGCTAGTTTTGGAGCATTTAGCATCTATTCGAGTCTCCGGAAGGGCGTGGAATGCCGGTTGTGGATCTTCGGTGCGAGGTGAGTATCCTTTCTAACCTTGTAAGAGGGAATTGTCCTCATAGGTGATATAATTGGTTATGTGCTCCTATTTGTGGGGGCTACATACGCACGAGGTGACGAAGTCCGTGCGTAGCTACTATTATGTGTAAGTCCGGGTAGTCTAGGATCAAAAAGCATGCTATACTTGAATATTTGTAATCTTATTGACATTTGAATTGCTTAAATCTTATCAAATTGGTAAATGAATTTCTGAAAGGATTAAACTTCATTTTCTTAAATCATTAAAAGAGAATTGGTTTTTTATTTGGATAAACATTCCCCGATAAATTCTTAATTGGTTGTTTGACTGTGTGTATCTATGTGTGCCTGCATCGCATGTATGATTCGTGAGCGGGGTAATAGATGCATCTATGGTTCATGTCGTTCGCCCCTCGGTAGTGCACATTTTACATTTATGTTGGATCGGTCCGTACGACCTCGGCATGATTTGCGCATGCTTGTATTTCTTGCCTTGAAACTTATTGAAGTTGTTATTGCCTCTTCCCGGCTTGAGAATATGTGTATAAATGATGAAAAAGGAAATTTTGGAAATTTCACATAAAGGAAAGAATTGTTTACATGTTTCATCCTATTGAATTACAAATCCTGTTTATGTAAATCCTCGATTCATTATATTACGGACGTATCATTATTGGACCACTAGTAAGTGTCGAAGTCGACCTCTCGTCTCTACTTCTTCGATATTAGACGGGATACTCATTGGGTACATGTTGTTTTCATACTCATACTACACTTGTTGTGCATTTTTGTTGCACAGGTTTATGTGTAGCTAGTGGCATAGAGGCATGGTTGATGCGGAGACTTAGGTGAGATGCACTTTTCGAGACGACCCGCAGCCAGTAGAGTCTCTCCCAGATTATTGTATTTATTTTCTGTCCAATTTGTATTCCGGACGGTTGTTGTATTGTATTGCTTCCTAGAAATAGCTCATGTACTTGTGACACTGGGTTCTGGGATAGTTATGGGGTGTTTTGTATTAACTTCTAGACATTCTTTTATTTATTTTGTATAGATTATCTTTTACTAGCCAAATTGAAGAAAAATCAGAGTTTTTCACAATTGTTTAAATGAAAATTTAATTAAGTATTTTGGTTGGCTTGCCTGACAGTGGTGTCCGGCGCCATCACGACCCTTAGTAGATTTTGGGTCGTGACAACGCCCTTCATAGGCTACACTCGAAGCAATACTCGCTCAATGACCATGAATGCCAAATCACGAACCTTGTCGTCGGCATAACTCTTTTGCCTGGACTGAGCTGTACGAAGCCTATCCTGAATAATCCTGACCTTGTCCAAGGCATCCTGAACCAGATCTGTACCCAACAACCGAGCCTCCCCCGGCTCAAATCATCCAACCGGTGACCGGCACCACCTACCATACAAAGCCTCATAGAGAGCCATCTGGATACTCGACTGGTAGCTGTTGTTGTAGGCAAACTCTGCTAAAGGCAAAAACTGATCCCACGAGCCTCCAAAGTCAATGACACAAGCTCGGAGCATATCCTCCAAATTCTGAATAGTCCGCTCGGACTGCCCGTCCGTCTGAGGATGAAACACTGTGCTCAACTCAACTCGTGTGCCCAACTCTCGCTGAACTACTCTCCAGAAATGGGAGGTAAACTACGTACCTCGGTCCAAAATGATAGACACAGGCACACCATGAAGGCGAACAATCTCCCGGGTATAGATCTCAGCTAACCTCTCAGAAGAATAGGAGACTGTCATAGGAATGAAATGTGCTGACTTGGTCAGCCTATCAACAATAACTCACACTGCATCGAACTTCCTCTGAGTCCGTGGGAGTCTAACAATGAAGTCCATAGTGATCCGCTCCCACTTCCACTCGGGAAGCTCAATCCTCTGAAACAAACCACCAAGACTCTGGTGCTCGTACTTAACCTACTAAAAATTCAAACACCGAGCCACATACGCAACGATATCCTTCTTCATTCTCCTCCACCAATAATGCTGCCGCAAATTCTGATACATCTTAGCGGCGCCCGGATGAGTAAAGTACCGGGAACTATGGGCCTCCTCTAAAATCAACTCTCGGAGTCCATTCACATTAGGCACACAAACTCGACCCTGCAATCTCAAAACTCCATCATCACCTAAAGTAACTGCTTGGCACCTCCATGCTGCACCGTGTCTCTAAGGACACACAAATGGAGATCATCATATTGTCGATCACGGATACACTTTAACAAGGAAGAACGAGCAAACGTGCAAGCTAACATACGACTGGGCTCAGAAACATCCAACCTCACGAACTGATTGGTCAAAGCCTAACATCCAAAGCAAGCGGTCTCTCATCCAACGGAATATAAGCAAGACTGCCTATACTGGCTGACTTTCTACTCAAAGCATCGGTCACCACATTGGCCTTTCTCGGGTGATATAAGATGGTGACATCATAGTCCTTTAATAGCTCCAACCACCTTCTCTGCCTCAAATTCAGCTCTTTTTGCTTGAACAAATACTACAGACTTTTGTGATCCGTGAACACCTCACATGCCACGCCATACAGATAATGCCTCCAAATCTTCAACGCATGAACAATGGCTGACAACTCCAAATCATGAACTGGATAGTTCTTCTCATGAATATTCAACTGCCGCAAAGTATAGGCAGTGACATTGCCATCCTGCATCAACACCGCACCATGTCCAATACGAGATGCATCACAATAAACTGTGTAAGGCCCTGAACCTGTGGGCAAAACCAATATCGATGCCGTAGTTAGAGCTATCTTGAACTTCTGAAAGCTCACCTCACACTCATCCGACCATCTGAACTGGACACCCTTCTGGGTCAACCTGGTCATTGGGGCTACGATAGATGAAAACCCCTCCACAAACCGATGATAATAGCCTGCCAATCCCAAGAAACTCCGAATCTCTGTAGTTGATGTTGGTCTGGGTCAGTTCTTGACTGCCTCAATCTTCTTTGGATCAACCTGAATACCCTCTGCGAATACAACATGACCCAGGAATGCAACTGAACTCACCCAAAACTCACATTTCAAAAACTTGGCATACAACTGACTATCCCTCAAAGTCTGAAGAACCACTCTAAGATGCTGCTCATGCTCCTCCCGACTACGGGAATAGATCAAACTATCATCAATGAAGACTATCACGAACAAATCCAAGTAAGGCCTGAACACTCAGTTCATCAACTCTATAAAAGCTGCTGGGGCATTTGTCAACCGAACGACATCACCAAGAACTCATAATGTCCGTATCGAGTGCGGAAAGCTGTCTTAGGGACATCGAATGCCCTAATCCTCAACTGATGGTAGCCCGATCTCAAGTCAATCTTCAAGAATACCTTGGCACCCTGAAGCTGATCAAACAAATCATTAATCCTCGGCAATGGATACTTATTCTTGATTGTAACCTTGTTCAACTGTCGGTAATCAATACACATTCTCATCGATCTGTCCTTATTCTTAACAAACAACACCGGCACACCCCAAGGCGAACACTAGGTCTAATGAAACCTTTCTCAAGCAAGTCTTGCAACTACTTCTTCAACTCTTTCAACTCAGGGGGGCCATACGATACGGCAGGATAGAAATGGGTTGAGTGCCCGGATCCAAATCAATGCAAAAGTCAATATCCCTATCGGGTGGCATACCCGGCAGGTCCGAAGGGAATACCTCAGGAAACTCACGAATAATGGGCACATAATCAATAGAAGGGACCTCAGTACTAGAATTACGAACATAGGCCAAATAGGCCAAACACCCCTTCTCGACCATACGACGAGCCTTCATATAAGAGATAACACTACGGGTAGAATGACCAAGAGTCCCTCTCCACTCTAAATGAGGTAAACCCGGCAAGGCTAAGGTCAGGGTCTTGGCATGACAGTCCAAGATAGCGTGATAAGGTGATAACCAGTCCATCCCTAATATGACATCAAAATCAACCATGTCCAGAAGAAGCAAATCTACACGAGTCTCAAGACCCCCAATCACAACTATACAAGAACGATAAACTCAAACTACCACAATAGAATCACCCACCGGTGTAGACACATAAATAGGAGGACTCAAAGAATTACTAGGCATAACCAGATACGGTGCAAAATAATATGACACATAGGAGTACGTAGATCCGGGATCAAATAAAACTGAAGCATCTCTGCTACAAACCAGAACAGTACCTGTGATAACTGCATCGGAAGCCTCAGCCTTGGGCTTGGCTGGAAGAGCATAACATCGGGGTTAGGGCCCACCACCCTGAACTACATCTCTAGGATGGCCTGCTGCTAGCTGGACACCACCTCTAGCGGCCTGAGCTCCACCTCTAATACCTCTACCTCCACCTCTAACACCTCTACCCTACCTCTAGTTGGTTGGGCGGGCTGTGGAACACTCGATGCCTGAACCATGGCATGGGAACCCTGCTGCTAAGAACTGCTCGGTGCTTGAGGGAAATATCTAGCAATGTGCTTCGTGTCACCACAAGTAAAACAAGCCCTCGGCTGCTAGGGCTGACAACCCTGGAAACTCCGAAGTGGCAGTACACTGATAGGAGCTGGTGGTGCACTGTAGATCTGCTGATCAGAATACTGCATATGAGAACCACGGCCACCTGAAGCACTGTGAGAAACCTGAAGTGCTAACTGAAAAGGCTTAGGAGGATGGCCTCTACCATATGAATCTCTGCCTCTAGACGAGGTACCACTGAATCGGCCTGAATGAAGAGGCCTCTTGTCAGACCCCTGAACACCTCTCTAAGATAGAACCATCTCAACTCTCCTAGCCACATTGGCCGCCTCTTGGAAAGAAATCTCACTCCTAGTCTCCCTAGCCATCTGAAGACGAATCGGCTAAATAAGTCCATCAATGAACCTCCTCACTCTCTCTCTCTCGGTGGAAAGTATGATAAGAGCATGACGAGCCAAGTCGATGAATCTGGTCTTATACTGGGTAACAGTCATAGAACCCTGTTGGACACGCTCAAACTGCCTCCGATAGGCCTCTCTCTGAGTGACGGGGAGAAACTTCTCCAGAAATAGCTGAGTAAACTGCTCTCAAGTCAAAGTTGGTGATCGAGCTGGTCTAGCCAAGCAATAATCTCTCCACCAAGTCTTGGCAGATCCAGACAAGCGAAAAGTAGCAAAATCGACCCCATTGGTCTCAACTATCCCCATGTTCTTGAGAACCTCATGACAGCTGTCTAAATAATCCTGGGGGTCCTCAGAAGATGCACCGCTGAAAGTAGTAGTAAAGAGCTTGGTGAACCCGTCCAATCTCCACAAAGCATCGGCAGACATAGCTGCTCCATCACCGGTCTGAGCTACCACACCCGACTGAACTGCTCCAACTAGTTGAACTGCTGGAGTCTAAAACTGAGGAGCTACCTACTCCGGAGTGCGAGTAGCAGGAGTCTAGGCTCCTCCTCCAACCTGAGAAATGGTTGGTGCTATAGGAAGCAAACTTGCCTGGGTGACACTCTCCATAAGGCCCACTAGACGGATCAGAGCATCCTAGAGTACTAGGGTAGTAATAAACCCCTCTGGGACCTGAGCTGGGCCCACCGAAACTGTCTGGGCCGGAACCTCATCATCAAAGTTAACCTGAGGCTCCGCTGCTGGTGCCGTTGCTCTAGGCTGAGCTCTACCCCTACCTTGGCCTCTAGCACGGCCTTGGCCTCGCCCTCTGCCCCTCGTGGGAGCTTCTGCTGGGGGCTCGGGCTGCTGGTTAGTGGATGAGGAAGCACGTGTTCTCGCCATCTATGAAAGAATAGAGTAGAAATTCGATTAGCATTGAGAAACCAAACCGCATGATGGGAAGGAATAAATGTGAAGTTTTTCCTAACTATGTAGCCTCTGGGATAAATACAGACGTCTCTATACCGATCCCTCAGACTCTACTAAGTTTGTTTGTGAACTGTGAGACCCATGTAACCTAGAGTTCTGATACCAACTTGTCATGACCCGGACTTCCCACCCTCGGGAGTCGTGATGGCGCCTACTAATGTAAGCTACGCAAGCCAATTATTGAACAGATTACATTTATCCATTTTTATACCCTTTTAGCATTTATAAAGCAATAATGTGAAAAATAGCGAAAATTTCATTAAGCAGAAGAAATGTAGTAAAAGATCTGAAATATGAATCTAATACAACTGTTTAAGCCTTAATCACCCAGAACCGGTGTTACAGTACCACAGACGATCTAAGAGTGCTAAATACAAAGTCTGAAAATAAAGATACATTGTTTCCAAATCAAAGAAATGAAATAGGAAATAAAGGATAGAGGAGGCGCCAGGGCCTGCGGAGGCCTGCAGGTCTACCTTGGATCTCCGCGTGGACTGAAGATAGCAAACTCACTATGGTCCGAAGTCTACAACACTGGGATCTGTACAAAAGAGTGCAGAGTATAGTATCAGTACAACCGACCCCATGTGTTGGTAAGTATCTAGCCTAACCTCGGCGAAGTGGTGACGAGGCTAGGACCAGACTACCAAATAAACCTATGCAGTTATATCATAAATAGCGAAAATAGAAGCAGATAATTGCAATTTAAAATTGGGCAGGGGAAACATGCTTTGGGGGAATAACAGATAACAACAGAATATCAAGAGAATATAAAGGAACCAAAATCCAATTACTAACACAGATAGGGAAAACAAATGTAGAGTTCACTTTTATTTCACATCTCGTTGCAGGCATGCAACCCGATCCCATTTCATGTGCCTCGTTGCAGGCGTGCAACCCGATTCCATTTCATGTGGCTCGTTGCATGCGTGCACCCGATCCTATTTCATATATCTCGTTGCAGGCATGCAACCCGATCCCATTTCACATATCTCGTTGCAGACATGCAACCCGCTCCCATTTCACATATCTCATTGCAGGCGTGCAACCCGCTCCCATTTCACATATCTCGTTGCAGGAGTGCAACCCGCTCCCATATCTTTTATCAACACCAATCACAAAAGTGTCCCGACAAGGGAACAATAATATCAAAACAAACATCCCGGCAAGGGAACAATAATGATAATAATATCCCGGCAATGGAACAGTAATTATAATAACATCCCGGCAAGGGAACAATAATGATAATAGCATGTGAAGTGCAATAAACCATAACGGAGTCATAACAATTACAATACAAGACTCACGGGCATGCTTGACACCAATGTATAGATACTCGTCACCATGCCTATACGTCGTACTCCATAATTAACACGTAGCAAATAAGACACGACTCCTAATCTCTTAAGCTAAGGTTAGGCCAAACACTTACCTCGATGTCACGAACACAATTCAAGCCTCTACTATCGCTTTACCACTTGATTCCACCACCAATTCGCTCGTATCTAGCCACAAGTTATTTAATTACATCAATAAACGCTAAATGGATCAACTCCAATGCATGAAAATGAGTTTCCAAAGTTTTACCCAAAAAGTCAAAAATTGCCCCCGGGCCCACATGGTCAAAACCCGAGGTTTTAACAAAAATCCGATTACCCATTCCCCCATGAACCCAAATATATAATTTGTTTTGAAATCAGACCTCAAATCGAGGTCCAAATCCCCAATCTTTGAAAAACCTAGGTTCTACCCAAAACACCCAATTTCCCCCATGAAAATCATTGATTTTGAGTTGAAATCATGTGAAAGGATGTTAATGATTGAAGAAAACGAGTTAAAACTGAATTACAATCGATTTGGAAGAAGAGTTGTTCTTGAAAAATCGCCCTAGGGAGTTTATGTTTTAAAAAGATGTGAAAAATGGTTGATTTTCGGCTAAGTATAAAAGTTGCAGGTTGCAGGTATGGGAATTGCGAACAGGGTTCGCAATTGCAAACCCCAACCCCTGTTATGTTCGCATTTGCGAAGGGGGTTCTCGCAATTGCGATTTGGGAAATGCGAACAAGGGATCGCGTTTGCGATAGTAGGCCCAAAAAGGGTGCATCGCATTTGCGAAGGAAATCTTGCATTTGCGAAATGGAGCTGGCCTAGGCTGCTTTCGCAATTGCGACAAGGCCATCGCATTTGCGATATCGCATTTGCGAGCCAGGCTTCGCAAATGCGAAGCCTGCATGCCTGAACACGCCAGCTATAAAACCTGCAATTCATCAAGTCCAAAATCCACCACGTGGCCTATCCAAAACGCACCCGAGCCCTCGGGGCTCCAAACCAAACATGCACACCAACCTAAAACTATCATACGGACTCGCTCGTGCATTCAACTTACTAAAATAACATCAACAACTAGGAATTTAGCATCAAAATCATGAAATTTCCTTAAGAACTTCAAATTTCCAGTTTTCTAAAAAATGATCTGATTCACGTCATTTCAAGTTCATTTCTTACCAAACTTCACAAACTTATCTTAAATCACATATAAGACCTGTACTAGGCGTCGGAACCAAGATACGGGACCGATACCATCAAGTTTTAATCACAATTCATTTCTAAATCTCATAAATAATTTCAGAAAACAATTTTTCTCTAAAAATTCATTTCTCGGACTTGGGACCTCAGAATTCAATTCTGGGCATATGCCCAAGTTCCATATTTTCCTACGGACCCTCCAGGACCGTCAAATCATGGGTCCGGGTCCGTTTACCCAAAATGTTGACTGAATTCAACTTAATTGATTTTATAGTCAAAATTTATTATTTTTCACAAATTTTCACATAATGTCTATCCAGCTACGCGCCCAAAATGCGCACGCAAATCGAGGTGATGCTGAAAGAGGTTTTTAAGACCACAAAATGCATAATTCATTTCTAAAACAAGTGATGACCTTTTGGGTCATCATATTACCGCTCTGTTTTTTCCATTTCTACTTCTTATTGCTTTGTTCAGTGGTATTATATGTTATTGGGTTGATTGGCTTGGGTTCGGAGAGGTTTTGGTAAGGTTTGAGACACTTAGTCTTTTTTGAGTAAGCTTAAGTTGGAAAAGTCAACCTAACGTTGAATAGTATGTTAGAGGGATCGGATGTGAGTTTCGATGGTTCGGATAGCTTCGGTAGGTGATTTGGGACTTAGGAGAGTGATCAGAATGTGTTTTAGAGGTCCGGAGTAGATTTAGGCTTGAATTGGCGAAATTGGAATTTTGGCGTTTTCTGGTTGATAGGTGAGATTTTGATATAGGGGTCGGAATGAAACTTCGGGAGTTGCAGTAGGTCCGTTGTGTCATTTGGGATGTGTATGCAAAATTTCAGGTCGTTCGGGCGTGGTTTGATAGACTTTTTGATCGAAAGCGGAATTTAGAAAGTTTTGGAATTCTTAGGCTTGAATCTGATGCGAATTTGGTGTTTTGATATTGTTTTGAGTGTTACAAAGGTTGGGACAAGTTTGAATGATGTTATGGGATATGTCGGCATGTTTGGTCGATGTTTTGGGGGCCTCGGGTGTGTTTCAGGTAGTTAAATAGACCAAATGCATAGTTGAGAAGTTGCATATTTTGGCTTCAGTTGTTGCAGACAATTTGTGCTTCGCGTTCGCGAGTGGACCCTCGCGTTCGTGAAGGGTCAGGAAGGGAGGCTGGAGATTTGGCGTTCGCATTTACGAGGGAGGTCCCGTGTTCGCGAAGGGTTGGAATAGGAAGCATCACGTTCGCGAGAAGTCGGACGCGTTCAAGAAGGTTTGAGATGTTGAGGCATCGCGTTCGCGATGGTATGGTTGCGGTCGCGTAATGGAAATTTTGGTCAATATCATTTTTTGCTTCGCAAACGCGAGGATTTGACCGCGTTTGCGAAGAAGGACTTCTGATCGCTGGGCAGAATATTTAAAAGGCCATTTTCGCGAGTTTTGGCCTAAGTCCACCATTTTTTACTCGGTTTTGGAGCTTTTTGAGAGAGATTGAAGAGGGAATCAACGAGAACTTATTGGAGTTAAGAATTTTGGACTTAATACTCGATCCTATTGTGATTTCTACCTAATTAAACATGAAATTTGGGGAATTTGAAGCCTAAATTGGGGAATTAGGGCTTGGAAACTTGAGACTTTAATCTAGGGATTTGAGGGGCCATTTGTGGTCGGATTTTGGTATTCTTGGTATGTATGAACTCGTGGGAGGATAAGGATCCCATTGATGTGATTTTTATCAAATTTGGAGATGTGGGCCCGGGGGTCGGGTTTGGCCAATTTCGGGATTTTTAATATAATTTGATTATTTTTGCTTGGGCTTTGATCCCTTAGCATATTCTAATGTTATGATTCTGATTTTGGATAGATTCGACGCGAGTTGAGGCCGAGACGAGAGGCAAAGTCATTGTGGAGTAGTAATTCATCCAGTTTGAGGTAAGTAACCATTGTAAATCTGAAACTAAGGGTACAAACCTGATATTTCGAAATGTTTTGATAAATGAGGTGATGCACATGCTAGGTGACGAGCGTGTGTGCGTGCACCGATAGGGATTGTGACTTGGTCCATCCCGTAGCGACTATTAAGATGTGTACTTGATTTGAAATCTTATGATATCTCATATTTTAGACATTTATATTGCACTATGGGTTGTATGCCATATTTGGGGCCTTATGCCGACCTGTTGAGACCCTTAGGGGCATTTTTACTGTTTTTCCTTACTCTATTTGTTTAAAAGCATATCCTCAGTCATGTTATACATGTTTATTATTTAAAATTGGTTTTATCATTCTACTTCTTAAAATGTGAGAACTGTTCGGACTGAGTTTCCCTGATTTCTACTGTTATACCCGAGTGACTGTGAGATTAATGACTGAAAAAGGTTGAGGACCTGATGATGAGGATTATAAATATTACGAATCGGGTTGCATGTCGTAACAATATTATATATATATATATTGGATCGGGTTGCACGCCGCAGCGATATGATGCTTGGGTTATAGGAGCCCCTCCGGAGTCTGTACACCCCTAGTGAGTGTAGTCGACTATAAACTATGGTGATCGGGCTGCATGCCGCAGCGGTTATTATGATTTTTTACTATTATGAGTTGTATTTGAGCCTGGGTGCTGAGTGTGAGTACTGAGTGACGAGAGTTGAGTCACGATTGACTGAGAGGCTTGCCCGAGAGGCTATATTTATGAGTGATATTTTGCCGAGGGGCCCATTTATGATATTTTTGCTGATTTCACTCTTCTTTTAAAATAAGCCTCTGCTGAAAAACAATTAAGTAAATGATTTCAAAGTATTTCAATTGAAACTGAAGTTTCATTAAGAAACAGGTTTAACATTGTTGAGTTTGATTTGATATTTTGTCGTTTACTCTTATATATGAGTTTTAACTGCTCGTCACTGCTTTCAGACCTTATTTACTTTAGTTACTTACCGAATTGGCCTACTCACGTTACTCCCTGCACCTTCTGTACAGATCCAGGTGCCCGAGCGGCAGAGTGAGGCTCCTCAGCATTTTCAGAGTTTGCCGGAGACTGCAAGGTAGCTGCATGGCGTCTGCAGCCCTGCTTTTGTAACGACCCCACCGGTCGTTTTGAGCTTTTGTATTTCGCTCGCTAGTTCCCGGGCATGACTAGCCCCGTGTGCTGTATTATGACTTTGTAAATCGTCAATTTTGATTTTCAGGATAAACAAAATAGATTTCGAAGAACAATTCTCAGTTTGAAGCTTTAAATTTGAAAGGTTTGACCAAGTTTTGACTTTTTAATATTCAATCTCGAATTTGAATTTTTATGATTTGGTTAGCTCTGTTAGGTGATTTTGGACTTGGGAGCGCGTCTGGAATGTATTTTGGAGGTCCGTGGTAGATTTAGGCTTGAATTGGCGAAATTAAAAATTTGGCATTTTTCGGTCGGAAGTGAAAATTTTGATATCGGGGTCGGAATGAAATTATGGAAATTGGAGTAGGTCCGTTGTGTCATTTGTGACATGTGTGCAAAATTTCAGGTCATTCGGACGAGGTTTGATAGACTTGTTGATCAAATTCGGAATTCGGAAGTTTTGAAATTCTTATGCTTGAATCCGAGGGTGATTCGATGTTTTTGATGTTGTTTTGAGCGTTCCGAAGGTTGGAACAAGTTTGAATGATGTTAGGGATGTGTTGGCATGTTTGGTTGAGGTCTCGAGGGCCTCGGGTGAGTTTCGGGGTGGTTTCGGACCATTTCTAGGCCATTTCTAGTTGTTGGTTTTTGGCTTCAGGGGTGTACAGTGCGTTAGCATAAATCTGACCGCGTTAGCATAGAAAAAATTTGGAAAAATGGAGTTGTGCTATGCGATCGTGTAAGTCTTCCCGCGATCGCATAGAGTAAAATCTCTGATGCACTGACCCGACTTTGGAAGCTTATATCTCACAATCTATAAGGAATTTGAAGATGATCCAAAAATAAAAGTTGTAGCCCTTGATGTCTAGTTTTCAGAAAGTTAGACCAATTGTAATTTGGAGTTTTGTACAAAAGGTTATAAATATTATACTAGAGGCTGTCCGGAAGAGTTGGAGAAGGCTGTTGGAAAAATTTGTTCTATACAATCGCGGGGGTATGGCCGCGATCGCATAGGGTAAAAGAAGGGCTGGAAAATTTTGTACTTTGCTATCGCATTAATTTGTCCGCGATAGCATAGGGTAAATGCCTGGACAAATTATAAAGTACTAAATTTTGAGGATTTCAGTCATTTTTGCATTTTTGGAGCTATAGAGCTCGGATTGAGGCGATTTTTGAAGGGATTTTCAGAGGATTGAATGGGGTAAGTGTTCTTCACTCAAATTTGGTTAAATCTCATAATTATGTCTTGATTATCATCATTTAATTTGGAAATTTGGGGTGAAAATTGGGGAAAATGAAAGAAGGTTGGGGAGTTGATTTTGCGGATTTGGATGGCCATTTGATGTCGGATTTTGGTGAATTTGATATGGGTAGACTCGTGAGCAAATGGGTTTTCCAGTTTTGTGATTTTTATCAGATTGTGAGACATGGGCCGGGGGGGCGGGTTTGGCCAATTTCCGGATTTTTGGTATAAATTGGATATTTTCGAGTGGGCTTTGTTCCCTTAGCATATTCTAATGTTATGATTCTGATTTTGGGTAGATTCGACATGAGTTGAGGCTGAGGCGAGAGGCAAAGGCGTCGCGGAGTAGTATTTCATCCAGTTTAAGGTAAGTAATGATTGTAAATGTTGTCCTGAGGGTATGAAACCCCGAATTTCACATCGTTGTGCTACTGTGAGGTGACGCACATGCTAGATGACGAGCGTGGAGTCGTGCACCATTGGGGATTGTGACTTGGTCCGCCCCGTACGACTATTAAGCCGCGTATTTGATTGAAAACTATTTGATATCATTGTGTTTTGAAAATTATTGCTATGTTTTGGGCAGAATGCCATGTTTGGGCCTTGTGCCAACTATTTTGGACCCTTATGGGGCTTTTATTACTTTTTCTTTTTTTTTGACTTAATAATTGTACTCAGTCATGCTGTATTTTACGGATTTCATAACCCAGCCTTATTTATTCAATGTTGATACTATAAATGATATTTGAGCTGAACGCCCTGTCTTACTGATAGTCCGAGTGGTTTGTGAGGTTGATGGCTGAGAGAGGCCGAAGGCTTGATTGTGAGGTTGATGACTGAGATAGACCGAGGGTCTGATGGTGAGGTTAATGACTAAGAGAGGCCAAGGGTCTGGTTGTGAGGATTATATATTTATGGATCGGGTTGCACGCCGCGGCAATATATATATATGTGTGTGTGTGTGTGTGTGTGTGTGTGTGTGTATGTATGTATGTATGGATCGGGCTGCATGCCGCAACGATATAGCGCTTGGGCTGTAAGAGCCCCTCCGGAGTCTGCACACCCCCAGTGAGCGCAGTCGACTATATATGGATCGGGCTACACGCCGCAACGATATATAGATCGGGTTGCACGCCGCAGTGGTTATGATAATTTACCTATTGAGCGTGAGTGCTAAGTGTGAGTGTTGATTGCTGAGAGTTGAGTCATGAGTGACTGAGTGGCTTGCCCGAGGGGCTATATATATACACATATACGAGTGATGCTTTGCCTGAGGGGACTGTTTATGAACTTACTATTTTTTCACTCCTCTTTAGAGTGAGTTTCTGTTGAATATGTTTATTAAATTACTGCTTTCACTCATCTTTAGACCGAGCCTCTATTAAAAATGTTGAACAAATGCTTTAAACAACTTTCATTTAAACTAAAGTTTTTACGAGGTGTTCGAAATTTAGTCACTGATTTAGCTTTGTTACTTCTTCCGAGATTTTTAAGTTATGAAATGGTTATGAATTTTTTTTTGCTGAGGGGCTGTATACGAACTATGTTTTGCCCGAGGGGCCGATTATGATTTTCATCACTTTCACTATATATATTTCATTAAACCTCTATTGAAAAGGTTAGAAAGATATTTTCTAAAGGATTTTACTGATGTTGGAAATTTAACAAAATGATTTGAATGTTATTCGATTTTGGGAACATTTTGTAACCACTGTGGTGTTATGGCGTGGGTTACGTGATTTCTTACTGCTCAGTCTTCATTTACTTTTATTACTTACTGAGTTGGCGTACTTACATTACTCCCTGCACCTTGTGTGCAGATTCAGGTATTTCTAAGCTCGGTGGCAGGTTCATCGGAGTTAGCAAGGTATTTGCCTGGTGATTGCAGCCTTGCTTTTCTCCCTCCTTATTCTTCCTTAATGTATTTCTTGTGATTTTCCCGGCCATGTTGGTCTTTATCTTGTTAGATAGTTATAGTATATGCTCATAACTAGTGACACACTAAGGTCGGGCTTGTGTATTTATTCCGCACTATTCATTTAGAATTTCATTATGAAATATTTGATTAATTAAAGACTTAAAAATGACTTTTATTATTTAATGGTTAATTCGGGAGTTGTGTCGGCTGGCCTAGTTTCACGATAGGTGCCATCATGACTGGGTCAATTTTAGGGTCGTGACAAGTTGGTATCAGAGCCTAGGTTACATAGGTCTCACGAGTAATGAGCAGGTTTAGTAGAATCTTGCGGATCGATACGGAGACGTCTGTACTTATCCTCAGGAGGCTGCAGAACCTTTAGGAAAAATTTCACATCCTTGAATTCCCATCGTGCGTCCTTGATTCAACTTGAAATCTAACTCTTTGAATTCCTTTCACGCATTCGTATGCACGCATGAGCGCTCGGTATCAGCTGTGCATTGACTGCTTGTGATTTCCTGATCGAGGGGCGAGATGTAATCTCTGTGTGTTGATGTTGGGCCAGTCTAGAGGACTTGAGGCTGGGCTTTGCCTATAGCTTGAGCATTGAGGCGTTGATTGTGTGAGCACGTTCTTTTGGATTTGTATGTCCGATAGTGTCCCTGTTAGTGGGAGTGATGATTGGATAGTTATGTAATGAGTATGATGTGACTGCGAGATGTGTACATATGATTTGAACGAGACAAGAAAGGTTTGCTTGGGGGTAGTAAGAACTATCCGGTTCTTGATTTCCATCGTGATTTGATGTATAGCCCAAGTTGTATGAGGGTTGAAGGACCTTTTCATGTTGCCTAGTTGGGAAGTGAAGTAAATTTCACGTTGTGATATGAGTTCAGACTCAGGAAGATTAAGTGACTGCGTAATGTTTATGCCGGTGGAAGGATATAAAGAGATGTTAGTTTGAGGCGAAACAGGTGGGTTATCTCCTACGGATTGTTTTGAAGTTTGCGTGATCATTTTGTCGTTTATTGGAAGATCTCTGTTACCAGTGAAAAATATGTGTTACAATTTGAATTTGGGTTGCTTAAGAGAGTGGGCTTGTCTGTTATGAGGGTGAATGCGAGATTTGCAGAAGATTTGAAGTACTAAATGGTTTGTGTTTCGCGAGCTTATGAAGGATTGAGTTTAATCTCACTATAGTATTATGGTAGTAATAGAGTATATGCATTATGAGTTATGATGTGTTTTGATCTATGGCTTTTAGTCAAGTGGGGGAGTCTGCGATTGATCAGTTGATTGCACGGTTATGTGCTATGATGGTTCCAGTTTGGGACATACTGGTGAATCAGTGATGGCTTACAGAGGTTGATACCGAGTATGGCTCGAGTAAAGGAAATTTCAATAAAGGTTATGCTATGCTTATTGGTGTATGAGAATCACAGAATGACTTGAGTTGTTATTGGTGAAGGATGTAATGTACATGGAGGGTGTAAAGACTCGTGGTATTTCTATATTATTATGGATTCTACACATCAGTATCAGGAAGGTGAAGGTAATGACTTTAGATTCGCAGAAGGTCTTCTCAGAGCGGGTATCTTGGCTGTGGTACTTTTGGGGGTGCTTCAGAGGAATGCGAGGGTTTATGAGCCTTAGGGCAATGTAATTTTTTTTAGCTAAAGTTCGTGGGTCAAGTTTTAGTTAAGGATAGCGGTGTACTAGAAAGGAAACGTATCAATTTAAAGGTAATTCGGAAGGAAACTCAGAGAATTAGGACAACTTGGTAGTCGGCTGGATCGGCATGGTAATGGATATGATTGGTTCTTGGGTGCTTATAAAGCAGTGAGTTTCTACAGGTGTTTCGTGGCAATGCTCTTAGGTTTTGATGGCTTGTGTAGCTGGGTGAGTTAGAGGAATTTAGTTCTGACAGTGTGGTCTTGTGAAAATGGAATTCAGAGAGTTCTTGATGGTTTCTACCACGATTAGAGATGTATATTTCCTACTGGCATGAGGAGCATGGGATGCATAATGATTTTTTCCTAGATGGGATCAAATGAAAAAGTTCTTGGCTGGTTGAGTACATAGTTGCTTGTTGCTCGGAGTGGATTATGAAGTTCTCATATTTATCATAGGATGGTATGGTATATGTGGTATGTTGTGTGGGTTAAGGTTTGCATGTGTAAGGTCATAGTTCAGTTTTGAAAGGAATGTCATAAATTCTTAGGCAGCATGGACAGCTTCAGATGACTAGATAAATGAGATCACTGATTGGTGTGGCTTGATGAGGGTATACATCTCAGAAAGAGCGATGTGTTTGAGGTATGGATGCTTTATTGGTATTGCGGCACTATCTTGTCTGATCGACTGCTGATATTTAAGGTTTGCTTGGTAGCACAGAAGAATTTTTGGAAGTACCCCTCGTGGGATGATCGAGTAGTAGGGATGTGTTAGATATTCAGGCGGTAGAATTGGGACCAAATATGGCGATTCATGCGTTATATGGATTTGGAGACTAGGAGTTCTCATAAACAGGTTATTTCGCGGTTATGGACTGTAAGGATGTGGGTAAGCTAGTCAGATGATAGTATGTGTTATGATTCAGTCATTGTGAACCTTTAGAGGGTTATTTATCTGTTGCGGGCGACCAAAGTTGGTGTGTGGTTCATTGGTAGGCCCAACATGGATGTGTATTCTGTACCGGGTCAGAATTTTGACTCCGAACTGTTATTATTGAGAGATGTGCCATTCGATTGTTGTTGAGCTTATTCGTGTTCTGGAGTGATCTATGAGTTACTCTTCTGTGTTACGAGGAGTTGTAATTTGTGGGTTATATGCGCATATGGTGCGACTCCATTTGAGCTTTATAGCAGAATTTGAGCAAGATGGGTAATTAGGCATTGCGCGATTTGTTGCGCATTGGGTATGTTCTTTTGAACTGATATGGCATTGCGTCATTTGCTTCTCCATGGTTATGGTGATTCACTTTTGGGTTCTAGCAATCAAATTGCACTTGGTTGATGATTTTGAGCATGGTGATTTGAGGCGTCTCATGCGAACCAGTGTTTGGATAGGGTCGCGCATTGCAACAAAGTTATGTCGAGGTATGATCCTTCGAGTTAGATTCGTGTGTTTTGGTTCTACAACATGTGATGGGTTCTCAGCATTGTGTTGTGGTGGTACTGGTGAGCTTGCGGTACAACTCTCTTATTTGAGTCATTTTTCATGATTTGAGTACGTTCGGATTGTTGCTTATTAGTGTGCGGATTGCACGAGTTGTGGCTTTAGATGGTATTGATGTGTCATGTCACCAGAGTAGCTATGTTGGGTTAGATGAGATCATTGGGATCAAGAATGAATACAAACGGATCCGGTTTCAGCATGTTGGAAGGATAATATTGAGGTTCGGCTTAAAAAGTTACTATGGTTCTTGCCAAAGGAGAGGGAGCTTCATGAATGGTTGATCTGAGCAATGATTACGAATCTGCGTGTTTCTTTTATCATTGGCAGTATACAGAAGTGTTGTAATGAGACTTTATTTGATAAGAAGCTTATTATCGAAATTCGAATGTCTGAGCAACGGTTGTGATCAGAAGTTATCGCTACGAGAGTTTGAGCTATGTGATATATCATGTAATTGCATCTGAGGTTCCAAGTATGGCTTGTCACAGCTTGTTCGGGCTTATTCAGAGTATAGATGTGAGATTCTAATCTTGTGGATGATTTCAGAAGTGGAAATGTGATTCTAAGGTTAATGGGCTAGGTTGAATTGTGAAATTTCAGTTACATTGTGTATCAGACCTATATGAGATAGGGTAACGTGGGATCACCCCCGAGTATATGCATAGTAAGGTTACATAGCGATTTGATGGGTTTCGCAACAACTTTGGGCACGTTCGAGGACGAACGTATGTTTAAGTAGGGGAGGATGTAACGACCCCACCAGTCGTTTTGAGCTTTTGCATTTCGCTCGCCAGTTCTCGGGCATGACTAGCCCCGTGTGCTGTATTATGACTTATGTAAATCGTCGGTTTTGGTTTTCAAGATAATTGGAATAGATTTGGAAGAACAATTCTTAGTTTGAAGCTTTAAATTTGAAAGGTTTGACCAAGTTTTGACTTTTTAGTATTCAATCTCGGATTTGGATTTGTATGATTTGGTTAGCTCCATTAGGTGATTTTGGACTTGGGAGCAAGTCCAGAATGTATTTTGGAGGTCCGTGGTAGATTTAGGCTTGAATTGGCGAAATTAAAAATTTGGCATTTTCCGGTCAGCAGTGAAAATTTTGATATCGGGGTCGGAATGAAATTCCGGAAATTGGAGTAGGTCCGTTGTATTATTTGTGACGTGTGTGCAAAATTTCATGTTATTCGAACGAGGTTTGATAGAATTTTTGATCGAATTCGGAATTCGGAAGTTTTGGAATTCTTATGCTTGAATCCGAGGGTGATTCAATGTTTTGATGTTGTTTTGAGCGTTCCGAAGGTTGGAACAAGTTGAATGATGTTATGGGATGTGTTGGCATGTTTGGTTGAGGTCCCGAGTGCCTCGGGTGAGTTTCGGGGTGGTTTTGGACCATTTCTAGGCCATTTCTAGTTGCTGGTTTTTGGCTTCATGGGTGTACAGTGCGTTAGCATAGATCTGACCGCGTTAGCATAGAGAAAATTTGACAAAATGGAGTTGTGCTATGCGATCGTGTAAGTCTTCCCCCGATCGCATAGAGTAAAATCTTTGCTGCACTGACTCTACTTTGGAAGCTCATATCTCACAATCTATAAGAAATTTGAAGATGATCCAAAAATAAAAGTTGTAGCCCTTGATGTCTAGTTTTCAAAAAGTTAAACCAATTGTAATTTGGAGTTTTTACAAAAGGTTATGACTATTATACTAGAGGCTGTCCGGAAGAGTTGGAGAAGGATGTTGGAAAAATTTGTTCTACGTGATCGCGGGGTTATGGCCGCGATCGCATAGGGTAAAAGAAGGGCTGGAAAATTTTGTACTTTGCTATCACATTAGTTTGTCTGCAATAGCATAGGGTAAATGCCTGGGCAGATTATAAAGTACTCTATTTCGAGGATTTCAGGCATTTTTGCATTTTTGGAGCTATGGAGCTCGGATTGAGGCGATTTTTGAAAGGATTTTTAGAGGATTGATTGGGGTAAGGGTTCTTCACTCTATTTTGGTTAAATATCATGATTATGTCTTGATTCTCATCATTTAATTTGGGAATTCGGGGTGAAAATTGGGGAAAATGGAAGAAGGTTTGGAGAGTTGATTTTGGGGATTTGGATGGCCATTTGATGTCGGATTTTGGTGAATTTAATATGGGTAGACTCGTGAGCGAATGGGTTTTCTAGTTTTATGATTTTTATCAGATTCTAAGACATGGGCCCGGGGGCCGAGTTTGGCCAATTTCGGGATTATTTGGTATAAATTGGATATTTTCGAGTGGGCTTTGTTTCCTTAGCATATTCTAATGTTATGATTCTGATTTTGGATAGATTCGACGCGAGTTGAGGTCGAGGCGAGAGGCAAAGGCATCGTTGAGTAGTATTTCATCCAGTTTGAGATAAGTAATGATTGTAAATGTTGTCCTGAGGGTATGAAACCCCGAATTTCACATCGTTGTGCTACTGTGAGGTGACGCACACGTTAGATGACGAGCGTAGAGTCGTGCACCATTGGGGATTGTGACTTGGTTTGTCCCGTACGACTGTTAAGCCGCGTATTTGATTGAAAACTGTTTGATATCATTGTGTTTTGAAAAGTATTGTTATGTTTTGGGCGGAATGTAATGTTTGGGCCTCGTGCCAACTGTTTTGGACCCTTATAAGGCTTTTATTACTTTTTCTCACTGTTTTGACTTAATAATTGTACTCAGTCATGTTGTGTCTTACTAATTTCATAACTCAGCCTTATTTACTCAATTTTGATACTATAAATGATATTTGAGCTGAACGCCCTGTCTTATTGATAGTCCGAGTGGTTTGTGAGATTGATGGCTGAGAGAGGCTGAAGGCTTGAGTGTGAGGTTGATGACTGAGATAGACTGAGGGTCTGATGGTGAGGTTAATGACTGAGAGAAGCCGAGGGCCTGGTTGTGAGAATTATATATTTATGGATCGGGCTGCACGCCGCAGCAATATATATATATATATATATATATATATATATATATATATATATATATATATATATATATATATATATATATAGTGTGTGTGTGTGTGTGTGTGTGTGTGTGTGTGTGTGTGTGTGTGTGTGTGTGTGTGTGTGTATGGATCGGGCTGCACGCCGCAGCGATATGTTAGATCGGGCTGCACGCCGCAATGATATAGCGTTTGGGCTGTAGGAGCCCCTCCGGAGTCTGCACACCCCCAATGAGTGCAATCGACTATATATATGGATTGGGCAGCACGCCGCAGCAATATATGGATCGGGTTGCACGCCGCAACGATTATGATAAGGTACCTATTGAGCGTGGGTGCTAAGTGTGAGCGCTGATTGCTGAGAGTTGAGTCATGAGTGACTGAGTGGCTTGCCCGAGGGGCTATATATATACACATATATGAGTGATGTTTTTCCTGAGGGGCCTGTTTATGAACTTACTGTTTTTTCACTCCTCCTTAAAGTGAGTTTCTATTGAATATGTTGATTAAATTACTGCTTTCACTCATCTTTAGACCGAGCCTCTATTGAAAATGTTGAACAAATGCTTTAAACAACTTTCATTTAAACTGAAGTTTTTACGAGGTGTTCGGAATTTAGTCACTGATTTGACTTTGTTACTTCCTCCGAGATTTTTAAGTTATGAAATGGTTATGAATTTTTTGTTTGCCAAGGGGTTGTATAGGAAATATGTTTTACCCGAGGGACCGATTATGATTTTCATCACTTTCACTATATATATTTCATTAAACCTCTATTGAAAAGGTTAGAATGATATTTTTTAAAGGATTTTACTGAAGTTGGAAATTTAACAAAATGATTTGAATGGTATCCGGTTTTGGGAACATTATGTAACCATTGTTGTGCTATGACGTGGGTTACGTGATTTCTTACTGGTTAGTCTTCATTTACTTTTATTACTTACTGAGTTGGCGTACTCACATTACTCCGTGCACCTTATGTGCAGATTCAGGTATTTCTAAGCTCGGTGGCAGGTTCATCGGAGTTAGCAAGGTTGCTTCCTGGTGATCGCAGCCCTGCTTTTCTCCCTCCTTATTCTTCCTTAATGTATTTCTTGTGATTTTCCTGGCCATGTTGGTCTTTATGTTGTTAGATAGTTGTAGTAGATGCTCATGACCAGTGACACCTCGATGTCGAGCTTGTGTATTTATTCCACACTGTTCATTTAGAATTTTATTATGAAATATTTGATTAATTAAAAACTTAAAAATGACTTTTATTGATTAATGGTTAATTCGGGAGTTGTGTCGGCTGGCCTAGTTTCACGATAGGCGACATCACAACCAGGTCAGTTTTAGGGTCGTGATAGCTTTCTTCCTTCCTATCCTTATTTTTTTCCGCATTTTAGACTTGTTATATATTAGACAGTCAGATTTGTATATTTACATGCTCTAGACTCGTGACTCCAGATGTTTGGACTGTGTTGGTTTAATGTTTTACTGATTTCCGCACTTTTTAGCTGTTTTATACATTTCTTATGAGAATTCGAGATTTAAATCAATATTAGAAAATGGTTTTATAAAAGAAATTATTGTGGTTGATGGTTTGGGTTGGGTTGGCTTGCCTAGTATTGTGATAGGCGCCATCACGATTGGGCATTTGGGGTCGTGACATATATATATTATACATATTAAAGGAATAATTTGCATTGTGGCTAAGTTAAGTGGACAGTGGCATGCTACTATAAAATTATTTGATAACTTAGGATAATATTTATAATAATATTTAATTTAATTTAAAATTAAAATATAATTTTTTTAAATTTAAATGAAAAGATAGTAAATAAGATTATTTTGAATCTGAATGGAAAGAAAGAATAATAGTCTTATAATGATATAGCCAACTACCATATCTTAATTAATAAGGTTCATACCATAAAAAAATTGAATTGAAAGATAAAAATAACACCTCTATCTTAAATCATTATAAAGATAAATATGGAGGTATTATCACTACATACTACGAGTATATAGTACTCCAATCAGCTAAAATATCAAATAAGATAATAAATAAATGATACTCAAAAATATTATTGAAATAAGAATTTATATCTATATCTATATATATATTAAAGCAAGAAAGTTTGCATTGTGGTTAAGCCAAGTGGCAAGCTAATATAAAGCCACTTGGTAATTTAGGACAATATTTATTATAGTATTTAATTTAAATTGAAAGATAATATTTCTTTAATTTAAATAGAAAGATAGCAAATAAGATTCTTTTGAATCTGAATGGAAAGAAAGTTAAAATTGAATTGATTGATTAATTAATTAGGAAAGCTAATCAACACATAAATTTTCCAATTCAAACGAGAGGCTCAACGAGTGAGGCGAATTGTTCTAAACAATGAGAAAGAGTTTTTTGAAATTTGAGTTCACAACAAAAAAAAACAAAAATGTGTTTGTTACTAGAAATAAGACTAAAAAAATCTAGATTCGAACTCATATTCATAACTACCGAGTTGTTGGATCAAAACTTAACTTTCATAACTACCTTAGGTGATCAATAGTGTTCACTTCTCCGTGTGCCTAAGACGTTAATTCAATAAATTTAAGTATAACAAATATGAAATTAAGATTTATATTATATTAGTATTTAATAGTGATAATAGAAGACAGAAAATATAAATTGAAGCATCAACTTATATTATGATTAATAAAGAAAAATTTGCTTAGGTGATAGAGCATTTTCTTCACCAATCAGTAAACTCAATGTTGAAATCAATCTATATTTATATTTATATATATTATACATATTAAAGGAATAATTTGCATTGTGGCTAAGTTAAGTGGGAGTAGCACGCTACTATAAAGTTATTTGACAACATAGGATAATATTTATAATAATATTTAATTTAATTTAAAATTAAAACATATTTTTTTAATTTAAATGGAAAGATAGTAAATAAGATTATTTTGAATCTGAATAGAAAGAAAGAATAATAGTCTTATAATGATATAACCAATTACCCTATCTTAATTAATAAGGGTCATACCACAAAAAAAATTGAATTGAAAGATAAAAATAACACCCCTATCTTAACTCATTATAAAGATAAATATGGAGGTATTATCACTACATACTACGAGTATGTAGTACTCCAATCCGCTAAAATATCAAATAAAGATAATAAATAAATGTTACTCAAAAATATTATTGATAAATTTAAATATTAATTTGAGCAGTAGAATAAAAAATAGTGAATATAATTGTCACAACCCAAAATCCCTCCGAAGGAGTCGTGATGGCACCTAGTCTCTAAACTAGGTAAACATTTACTGAATTAACATTGCCATTTACTAACTTCAAATAAAATAACTCTAAATAAATCACAATTCCCAAAATCGGTGGTACAAGTCATAAGCCTTTCTAAGAGTAGTTATACAAAATAAATACAACACTGTTCCAGAACGAGAAGGAATCAATAGAACGTAAATACAATCGAAGGTGACTCTGAGGCATGCGAATGCAACAACAGGTTACCGTGAGTCTCCACCGTGACAACCCGCACAGCTACTATCGATCAATACCTGGATCTGTACATAAAAATGTACAGGAGTGTCGTATGAGCACACCACGGCGGTGCCCAGTAATTATCAAGACTAACTTCGGTGGAGTAGTGACGAGGAACAGTCAAGACACCTACTGGTCAAATGAAATGAACAGGATATGATAATAAAATATCGAGATAAAGATAATGAGGTAATATCAATAGCGGAGAGAAATCAAAATACAAACAGTAGAAACAATAAAGAGAAACACAGGTAATAACAAACGATAACCAAGTAAATCAAATAACCAAGTAAATCAACACTGACATAACAGGAATAGAGACAAGTAAGAATGTGTTCAAATAAAGAAGGCAATGCCACTTAGCCAATCACATCATGTCTAGTGCACAATCCCGACCATCTCAACCCTCGTTCTCATATCAAAATCTCAACTTCCGAACCTTCAGCACACATGGCACCTTGTGCACACATATTTTTTCATCACACTTTTAACAATAAAATCCACATGTTATACAATACATAATGTCCGTACAAATGCACTCAAGATGTTCAAGAAGTCTCATTTACATAATATGAAAAAAATTACAATTTCTAAATTTATTTAGGAACACCAGTGAGAAAAGTTGAAGTTGTTTTTAGAAATCATTTGAGTAAAGAAAATACCCCTTTCAATTAAAATACAACATCGAATGAATTATTATCTTTAACATGGGAGTTAATAACTTAGAACTTAGTAGAAATTACTTTTTAAGTAAAATACAACCTTAGACAGTTTAAGGGAATATAATTGAGAAACTAATTGAATTAAAAATGTAACAATTATTGTATTTGAAGTTTGAAGTATTGAAAGGTATATATATATATATATATATATATATATATATATATAAATACGGCGAGGTATTGAAAACACTATAAGTTCCAACACAAAGGATCAAGGCAGTAAAGCAATCTAAACAGTTAAAACACTTGAATTGATAGCTGTCGCGATCCAAAATCCAATAAGGGCTGTGATGGCGCCGGACACCACTGTCAGGCAAGCCAACAACAATTTACTAGCAATTTCTCATTTTATTTATTTTGAAATTATTTCCTTTAAACAAACGAATAATAAATAATAAACTCCACTGAAAAAATGAGGATGTCTTTACAAAATTTAACTACAAAAAAATCCTGTGATCATCCCAGAACCCGGTGTCACAAGTGCATGAACATCTACTAGTGAATGAAATAAAATATAGTGATTATCCGGAATACAAGTGGACAGAAATAAAAACACAATATAATACTCTGAAGGAGACTCTGCCGACTGCGGGGCGTCTCGAAAATACAGCTCACCTAAGTCTCCGTACTAACCATGCCACTATGCCACTGAGCCACTAGCCCTACATAAACCTGTGCAATAAAAATGAACAACAAGTGTAGTATCCGTACGAAAACAACGTGTACCCAGCGAGTATCTCGTCTAATCACGAAGAAGTAGAGACGAGAGGTCGACTTCGACACTTGCTAGTGGTCCAATAGTAATATTATTAATGCGAGGAATCACGAATTCATTAAGAACAACTGTAAATTCAAATAAGTCACGAAACAGGTAAAAGTTCCTTTTTATTCAAAGACTCCGGATTCATAATCCATTAGTTAACAATTATCTCAAGCCGGGGAGAGCGAATATCAATATCAATAAATCTCAAGGCAAGCAATACAAGCATGCGCAAATCATACCGAGGATGTACGGCCCGATCCAATAATATTTAAACTGTGCACTGCCAAAGGATCGAATGGCGCGAACTATAGATGCATCTATTTAATCTAGCGAGACGTTCGGCCCGTTCCGAAATTAAACACATACCGACAGTCAATCAAGAAGTCAACATGGAACAATTATCCAAAGAAAAGCCAATTCTCTTTTAACAATTTTATAAAAATGAAGGTTAATCCTTTTAGAAATTCATTTACCAATTCGATAGGATTTAAGCAATTCATCTGTCAATAAGGTTACAAATATTCCAAGTATAGCATGCTTTTGGATCCTAGACTACCCAGACTTTCACATGATAGTAGCTACGCACAGACTCTCGTTACCTCGTGCGTACGTAGCCCCCACAATTAGGAGCACATAACCAATTATTTCACCTATGAGGACAATTCTCTCTTACAAGGTTAGAAAGGAGACTCACCTCGCTCTGAAGATCCATAACCACCATTCCACACCCTTCCGAAGACACGAATCGATGCACAATGCTCCCAAAACTAGCCAATAATTATGCAAATCCATTAATATATGTTCAATTACTCATTACAATCCAATTTATAACAATTCCTAACCCCGATCGAAAAGTTGACAAAATTATCCTCAGGCCCACGTGCCCGGATTTCGAAATTTTTCAAAGATAAAGTTTACCCATGAACTCAAATATATGATTTTCTCTTAATTTCATACCCAAAATCGTGGTCAAAATCCAAAATACCCATTTCTAGGTCTTCCCACCAAAACCCCCAAATTTCTACCAAATTTCATGCTCAAATACGTACATAATCAATGTATTTAACTCAAGATAGGTGGGGATAGCTTACCTTGTCGTTGATGATGAAAACCCCCTCTTCAAACCCTCCAAGAATCGCCCAAGCCAAGAGAAAGATGAAAGAAAATGGCCAAATCCCGACTTTAAAACAACCCATTGCCTTCAACACTTTCCGCACTTGCGGTCTCTTGACCACTTCTGCGGTCTCACAGGTGCGAACCAAACGCTGCTTCTACAATCCAGGGCTCCCAACCCATTTCGCTTCTGCGTCCTCTCCTCCGCATATGCGGTCCTTTATCTGCGGTAAAATGACCGCATCTATGGTCCCAGGCTAGCCATCTATTTCCGCTTCTGCGGCACAAAGGCCGCTTCTGCGGCTCCGCACCTACGGCCCAAGTCTCGCAGGTGCGGTTACACTAGCAACCAGCAACTTCAGCCCTTTTCAAAATTCCATTTTCGATCCGTTAACCACGCGGAATCCACCCGAGGCCACTGGGACCCCAAACAATCATACCAACCAGTCTCAAAACACATTACGGACTTGCTCGAGGCCTCAAATCATATCAACCAATGCTAAAATCATGGATCGACCTCCAATCCAAGCTTAATGAACTTTAGAATTTCAAAATTCTACATTCGATGCCGAAACCCGTCAAATCACATCCGATTGACCTCAAATTTTACACACAAGTCATACTTGACATTACGGACCTACTCCAACTTTCTGAATCGAATTCCGACCCCGATATCAAAAAGTCCACTTCCGATCAAACTTCTCAAAAACCTTCAAATTTCTATCTTTAGCCAAATGACTTTAAAATAACCCACGGACCTCCGAATTCACTTCTGATCGCGCTCCCAACACCATAATCACCATACGGAGCTATTCCCATATTCGGAATCCCAAACGGACATCGATAACACTGAAATGCACTTCAACCCAAACTTATGAAATTTCTTCCAAAATGCTAACTTCCATAATAGGCGCCAAAATGCTCCCGGGTCATCCAAAACCCCGTATGTACGCCCAAGTACGAAATTATCATATGAACCTACTAGAACCTTCAGATCCTGATTCCGAGGTCGTTTACTCTGAAATCCAATCTTAGTCAATTCTTTCAACTTAAAGCTTCCGAAATGAGAATTCCTTTTCCAAATCAACTTCGAATTCCCCGGAATTCAATTCTGACCATGCATACAAATCATAATACCTGCAGTGAAGCTGCTCATGGCCTCAAACTGCTGAACGACGCGCTAGAGCTCAAAACGACCGGTCGGGTCGTTACATTAGCAACAAATAAATACAACAACAGAAAGTGCACGGCATCACCCTTCGTGCTCTAACTCTCAATCCTCATCATGCAATCAATAATAGAAATGTGCACGGCATCACCCTTCGTGCTTTATCACTCTTCCTCACCATATAAATCATATAAATGTGCACGGCATCACTCTTTGTGCTTTATCACTCTTCCTCACCAAATGAATAATGTAAATGTGCACGGCATCACCCTTCGTGCTTTATCTCTCTTTCCTCACCATATGCATCAAAATATTAAATAAAGATAATAAATAAATGTTACTCAAAAATATTATTGATAAATTTAAATATTAATTTGAGCAGTAGAATAAAAAATAGTGAATATAATTGTCACAACCCAAAATCCCTCCGAAGGAGTCGTGATGGCACCTAGTCTCTAAACTAGGTAAACATTTACTGAATTAACATTGCCATTTACTAACTTCAAACTAAATAACTCCCAATAAATCACAATTCCCAAAACCGGTGGTACAAGTCATAAGCCTTTCTAAGAGTAGTTATACAAAATAAATACAACACTGTTCCAGAACGAGAAGGAATCAATGGAACGTAAATACAAACGAAGGTGACTCCGAGGCCTGCGAACGCAGCAACAGGTTACCGCGAGTCTCCACCGCGACAACCCGCAAAACTACTATCGATCAATACCTGGATCTATACACAAAAATGTACAGGAGTGTAGTATGAGCACACCACGGCGGTGCCCAGTAATTATCAAGACTAACTTCGGTGGAGTAGTGACGAGGAATAGTCAAGACACCTACTGGTCAAATGAAATGAACAGGATATGATAATAAAATATCGAGATAAAGATAACGAGGTAATACCAACAACGGAGAGAAATCAAAATATAAACAGTAGGAACAATAAAGGGAGAACACGAGTAATAACAAACGATAACCAAGTAAATCAAATAACCAAGTAAATCAACACTGACATAACAGGAATAGAGACAAGTAAGAATGTGTTCAAATAAAGAAGGCAATGCCACTTAGCCAATCACATCATGTCTAGTGCACAATCCCGACCATCTCAACCCTCGATTTCTCATATTAAAATCTCAACTTCCGAACCTTCAGCACACATGGCACCTTGTGCACACATATTTTTTCATCACACTTTTAACAATAAAATCCACATGTTATACAATACATAATGTCCGTTCAAATGCACTCAAGATGTTCAAGAAGTCTCATTTACATAATATGAAAAAAATTACAATTTCTAAATTTATTTAGGAAAACCAGCGAGAAAAGTTGAAGTTGTTTTTAGAAATCATTTGAGTAAAGAAAATACCCCTTTCAATTAAAATACAACATCGAATGAATTATTATCTTTAACATGGGAGTTAATAACTTAGAACTTAGTAGAAATTACTTTTTAAGTAAAATACAACCTTAGACAGTTTAAGGGAATATAATTGAGAAACTAATTGAATTAAAGATGTAACAATTATTTGAAGTTTGAAGTATTGAAATGTATATATATAAATACGACGAGCGAGGTATCGAAAATACTATAAGTTCCAACACAAAAGATCAAGGCAGTAAAGGAATCTAAACAGTTAAAACACTTGAATTGATAGCTGTCACGATCCAAAATCCAATAAAGGTTGTGATGGCGCCGGACACCACTGTCAGGCAAGCCAACAACAATTTACTAGCAATTTCTCATTTTATTTATTTTGAAATTATTTCCTTTAAACAAACGAATAATAAATAATAAACTCCACTGAAAAAATGAGGATGTCTTTACAAAATTTAACTACTGAAAAATCTCGTGATCATCCCAGAACCCGGTGTCACAAGTGCATGAACATCTACTAGTGAATGAAATAAAATACAGTGATTATCCGGAATACAAGTGGACAGAAATAAAAACACAATAAAATACTCTGAAGGAGACTCTGCCGACTGCAGGGCATCTCGAAAATACAACTCACCTAAGTCTCCGTACTAACCATGCCACTATGCCACTAGCCCCACATAAACCTGTGCAATAAAAATGCACAACAAGTGTAGTATGCATACGAAAACAACGTGTACCCAGCGAGTATCTCGTCTAATCTCGAAAAAGTAGAGACGAGAGGTTGACTTCGACACTTGCTAGTGGTCCAATAGTAATATTATTAATGCGAGGAATCACGAATTCATTAAAAACAACAGTAAATTCAAATAAGTCACGAAACAGGTAAAAGTTCCTTTTTATTCAAAGTCTCCGGATTCATAATCCATTAGTTAACAATTATCTCAAGTCGGGGAGAGCGAATATCAATATCAATAAATCTCAAGGCAAGCAATACAAGCATGCGCAAATCATACCGAGGATGTACGGCCCGATCCAACAATATTTAAACTGTGCACTACCAAAGGATTGAATGACGCGAACCATAGATGCATCTATTTAATCTACCGAGGCGTTCGGCCCGTTCCGAAATTAAACACATACAGACAGTCAATCAAGAAGTCAACATGGAACAATTATCCAAAGAAAAGTCAATTCTCTTTTAACAATTTTATAAAAATGAAGTTTAATCCTTTTAGAAATTCATTTACCAATTCGATAGGATTTAAGCAATTCATCTGTCAATAAGGTTACAAATATTCCAAGTATAGCATGCTTTTGGATCCTAGATTACCCGGACTTTCACATGATAGTAGCTATGCACGGACTCTTGTTACCTCGTGCATACGTAGCCCCCACAATTAGGAGCACATAATCAATTATTTCACCTATGAGGACAATTCCCTCTTACAAGGTTAGAAAAGAGACTCACCTCGCTCTAAAGATCCATAACTAGCATTCCACGCCCTTCCGAAGACTCGAATCGATGCACAATGCTCCCAAAACTAGCCAATAATTATGAAAATTCTTTAATATATGTTCAATTACTCATTATAATCCAATTTATAACAATTCCTAACCCCGATCGAAAAGTTGACAAAATTGTCCTTGGGCCCACGTACCCGGATTTCAAAAATTTTTAAAGATAAAGTTTACCCTTGAACTCAAATATATGATTTTCTCTTAATTTCATACCCAAAATCGCGGTCAAAATCCAAAATATCCATTTCTAGGTCTTCCCACCAAAATCCCGAAATTTCTACCAAATTTTATGTTCAAATCCGTACATAATCAATGTATTTAACTCAAGATAGGTGGGGATAGCTTACCTTGTCGTTGATGATGAAAACCCCCTCTTGAAACCCTCCAAGAATCGCCCAAGCCAAGAGAAAGATGAAAGAAAATGGCCAAATCCCGACTTTAAAACAACCCACTGCCTCCAACACTTTCCGCACTTGCGGTCTCTTGACCACTTCTGCGGTCTCACATGTGCGAACCAAACGCTTCTTCTACGGTCCAGGACTCCTAGCCCATTCCGCTTCTGCGTCCTCTCCTCCGCAGATGCGGTCCTTTATCTGTGATAAAATGACCGCATCTACGGTCCTAGGCTAGCCGTCTATTTCCGTTTCTGCGGCACAAAGGCCGCTTCTGCGACTCCGCACCTACGGCCCAAGCCTCGCAAGTGCGGTTACACTAGCAACCAGCAACTTCAGCCCTTTCCAAAATTCCATTTTCGATCCGTTAACCACCCGAAATCCACCCGAGGCCATCGGGACCCCAAACAATCATACCAACCAGTCCCAAAACACATTACGGACTTTCTCGAGGCCTCAAATCATATCAACCAATGCTAAAATCATGGATCGACCTCCAATCCAAGCTTAATGAACTTTAGAATTTCAAAATTCTACATTCGATGCCGAAACCCGTCAAATCACATCCGATTGACCTCAAATTTTACATACAAGTCATATTTGATATTACGGACCTACTCCAACTTCCGGAATCGGATTCCGACCCCGATATCAAAAAGTCCACTTCTGGCCAAACTTTCTCAAAAACCTTCAAATTTCTATCTTTAGCCAAATGACTCTAAAATAACCCACGGACCTCCGAATTCACTTCCGATCGCGCTCCCAACACCAGAATCACCATACGGAGCTATTCCCAGACTCGGAATCCCAAATGAACATCGATAACACTGAAATGCACTTCAACCCAAACTTATGAAATTTCTTCCAAAATTGTAACTTCCACAATAGGCGCCAAAATACTCCCGGGTCATCCAAAACCCCGTATGTACGCCCAAGTCCGAAATTATCATACGAACCTACTAGAACCTTTAGATCCTGATTCCGAGGTCGTTTACTCTAAAATCCAATCTTAGTCAATTCTTTCAACTTAAAGCTTCCGAAATGAGAATTCCTTTTCCAAATCAACTCCGAATTCCCCGGAATTCAATTCCGACCATGCGTACAAATTATAATACCTGAAGTGAAGCTGCTCATGGCTTCAAACTGCTGAACGACGCGCTAGAGCTCAAAACGACCGGTCGGGTCGTTACATTAGCAACAAATAAACACAACAACAGAAAGTGCATGGCATCACCCTTTGTGCTCTAACTCTCAATCCTCACCATGCAATCAATAATAGAAATGTGCACGGCATCACCCTTCGTGCTGTATCACTCTTCCTCACCATATGAATCATATAAATGTGCACGGCATCACCCTTCGTGCTTTATCACTCTTCCTCACCAAATGAATAACGTAAATGTGCATGGCATCAACCTTCGTGCTTTATCTCTCTTTCCTCACCATATGCATCAATATAAATGTGAATTTGCATGGCATCACCCTTCATGCTTTATCACTCTTCCTCGCCAAATGAATAATGTAAATGTGCACGGCATCACTGTCACGACCCAAAATTCACTAAGGGTCATGATGGCACCGGACACCACTGTCAGGCAAGCTAACCAAAATACTTAATTAAATTCTCATTTTAATAATTTTGAAAACTATGATTTTCCTTCAATTTTACCAGTAAAAGATAATCGTTTCAAATCAAATACGAATATTAAGCAGTTAATACAAGATACCCCATAATCATCCCAGAACCCTGTGTCACAAGTGCATGAGCATTTACTAGGGAATGAAATAAAATACAGTAACTGTCCGGAATACAAAGTGGACATAAATGAAAAAAATACAGTACAATACTCTGAAGGAGACTCTACTGGCTGCGGGTCGTCTCGATAAAGGCAACTCACCTAAGTATCAATACCAACCATATCGCTATGCCACTAAGCCACTAGCCACACATAAACCTATGCAACAAAAATGCACAGCAAGTGTAGTATGAGTACGAAAACAACGTGTACCCAATGAGTATCCCGTCTAATCTCGAAGAAGTAGAGACGAGAGGTCGACTTCGACACTTGCTAGTAGTCCAATAGTAATATTATTAATGCTATGAATCACGGATTTATTAAGAACAACAGTAAATTCAAATAAGTCATGAAACATGTAAAGGTTCCTTTTTATTAAAAGTCTCCAGATTCATAATCCATTAGTTAACAATTATCTCAAGTCGGGGAGAGCAAATATCAATAAATCTTGAGGCAAGCAATACAAGCATGCACAAATCATGCCAAGGTCGTACGACCCGATCCAACATAAATGTAAAATGCCACTGCCAAGGGTCGAACGACGCGAACCATAGATGCATCTATTACCCGCTCGTGAATCATACATGCGACGCGGTCAACATAAATAAACAAACACCCTGCTCGTGAATCATACATGCGACGCAAGTACACATAGAAATACATGCTCAAACAGTCAATTAAAAATTTATTGGGGAAAAATTATCCAAATAAAAGCCAATTCTCTTTTAACGATTTAAGAAAATAAAGTTTAATCCTTTTAGAAATTCATTTACCAATTCGATAGGATTTAAGCAATTCAAATGTCAATAAGATTACAGATATTCCAAGTATAGCATGCTTTTGGGTCCTAGTCTACCCGGACTTACACATATTAGTAGCTACGCACAGACTCTCGTTACCTCGTGCATACGTAGCCCCCACAAATAGGAGCACATAACCAATTATTTCACCTATGGGCACAATTCCCTCTTACAAGGTTATAAAGGAGACTCGCCTCGCTCCAAAGATCCATAACCGACATTCCACGCCCTTCCGAAGACACGAATCGATGCTAAATGCTCCAAAACTAGCCAATAATTATGCAAATCCATTAATATATGTTCAATTACTTATTACAATCTAATTTATAAAAATTCCTAACCCCGATCGAAAAGTTGACAAGATTGTCCTTGGGCCCACGCGCCCGGATTCCGAAATTTTTCAAAGATTATGTTTACCCATGAACTCACGAACTCAAATATATGATTTTCTCTTAATTCCATGCCCAAAATCGTGGTAAAAATCTAAAATATAAATTTCTAGGTCTCCTACCAAAAGCCCACAATTTCTACCAAATTTTCATGCTCAAATCCATATATAATCCAAGTATTAACTCAAAACTAGTAGAATCCACTTACCTCATGCTTGGTGATGAAAATGACACCCCCACGTTTCTCCAAAATCGGCTCCCATGAAAGAAAATGAGTGAAAATGAGCCAACCCCTGATTTTTAAAGAACACACTGCCTCCAGCCTTTTCGCACCTGCAATCTCTCGATCGCTTCTGCGGTCCCGCAGGTGCGGACCAAACATTGCTTCTGCGATCCAAGGCTCCCAGCCCATTCCCGCATCTGCGTCCTCTCCTCCGCCGGTGCGGTCTCACTTCTGCGGCGAAATGACCGCATCTGCGGTCCTAGTTCTCCCCTATCAAATCGCATCTGCGACCTTAGGGTCGCTTCTGCGGCTCCGCACCTGCAGCCAAACCCTCGCAGATGCGGTTACACCAGATACCAGCTGCATCAATCCTTTTCAAATTCCAAATTTCAATCCGTTAACCATACGGAATCCACCCAAGGCCCCCGGGACCCCAACCAATTATACCAACCAGTCCCAAAACACATTACGTGCTTGCTTGAGGCCTCAAATCACATCAAACAACGCTAAAATCATGAATCGACCTCCAATCCAAGCTTAATGAACTTTAGAATTTCAAACTTCAACATTCGATCCCAAAACCTATCAAATCACATCCGATTGACCTCAAATTTTGCTCACAAGTCATATTTGACGTTACAGACCTACTCCAACTTCCGAAATCAGATTCCAACCCTGATATCAAAAAGTCCACTTCCGGTTAAACTTCTCAAAACCCTTCCAACTTCTATCTTTAGCCAAATGGCTCCAAAATGACCCACGGACCTCCGAATTCACTTTCGATCGTGCTCCTAACACCAGAATCACCATACGGAGCTATTCCCAGACTCGGAATCACAAACGGACATTGATAACACTAAAATGCACCTCAATCCAAACTTATGAAATTCTTCCAAAAATGATAACTTCCACAATAGGTGTCGAAACATTTCCGGGTCTTCCAAAACCCGATCTAGACATACGCCCAAGTCCAAAATCATGATACAAACCTGCTGAAACCTTCGAATCCCGATTCCGAGGTTGTTTACTCGAAAACCCAATCTTAGTCAATTCTTTCAACTTATAGCTCCCGAAATGGAAATTCTCTTTCCAAATCAACTCTGAATTCCCCGGAATTCAATTCTGACCATACGTACAAGTCATAATACCTGAAGTGAAGCTGCTCATAGCCTCAAACTGCCGAACGACGTGCTAGAGCTCATAACAACCGGTCGGGTCGTTACATTCTCTCCCACTTAAACATACGTTCATCCTCGAGCGTGCTAAGAATTGTGATAGAGTTGTCCGAAATCACTGTTTAACACCTCGAGCACTTACCCGTGCTACCACAACTTAGCTGGGCACCCTAGCCCGATCAATCTGAACATGTCCTTTTTCTCTTAAGCAAATAAGCCTTAGAGCCCAATTCCAACATCCAGAATTCCCTGCCAGGCCTGTTTCCAACATACGCTCACTGTATCAATCACTACATGCTACACCAAAACATGACTGCATACCTTTGCTGAATTCACACCTTGCAACACTTTACTCACAGGACCACAATAACATTCTCTGAGCATAATAGCTGAAATTCCACAAATCTGATGCTCCTATTGCACCTCATGACACACATAGGTCTTGCTCTAACTCTTACAATACCGCCATGACGGAAGAGATGTGTAGAAATTCATAACCAACTACCGAATCAACAAATCATTGGGTCTATACTCTTGACAAGAACCATCACCTCATTCTGAACCAAATAATGGTCTTTGCTCCTTAATATACTTCGTATAATCAGATTGCACTGATCCTAAATCCAATGATCTCGTCTCATCCAATACGAACTGCTTAGGTAATAAGCCACCCCGGACATAATCAGAAGTCTCATATGATGCCACAATGTGCCAATAGGCTACCAATTCGAACGCGATACAAAAGGAAACGAACTCTGGAAGGGGCTACTCAACTCACACAGCTAATACGAATTTTCCTCAGAAAAATAGGAAAGAAAACACATAAAAACATATATAGGGAACTGTACTCAACATCACACTATTGCGGCGCACAACCCGATCCAAACAACATACCCATGGCGGCATGCCACCCGATTCACACATAAAATTTACATAAGGAGGTACACACCGAGCTAGATTGCTCATTACAACAAAATACTGAATGTCGGTCACAAGCACGCTAAGTGCATAATATCATCCCTGGGGAGACATATAGCACTACAAGCTACGAACTCAAGCGCAACTGAGGTGCGATATACGATCTGGATCTCAAGAGCCACTCCACTCATATAACATCATCACTACGCGGAACCTCAACACATAAGAAATTCACCAAGCCATCTCACAACTCACACAACGCAGTTTATCATTACATGAAATAGCTGACAACGAAATAACACCCCGACTACTCTTCCATAAGGAGCGCATTGCTGAAATAAACACAACTAGCCTGATATAGAGCCCATATTCACATTTAAATCCATCCACAGACCTTAAGCTGATTCTAATCGCACTGAACTAGGCTAATAACCTTTCAAAGGTCCATAATGACTCCCCTTTTTCTCATAACACACAACAATAACCATCATAACCGGAGTAATCCTCCACAGTCCACAACCCAATAAACCGAGTACCCTCCAAGAATCAATTCTCAATTTAACAACATCACTACAATCTTCATACTTGGTTTAACTCTTCAATCAATCAAGTGGCTACATGCCACACTTATACAACCTTCCAGTGGGGCACGCTACACAACCTTCCATAATAGATAACAGGTCTGTACATCCAAACCACCGGCCGCGTTAACGCTGAAAAGCGATCAAGAATCCTAACCAGGATGCAAAGCCTTTTTCACGAAACAGCGATCTCAGGTGATGCTGAAGATAATACCAACTTACTTTAAACATCGAAACTCCTTTCCTGCTCATCCGAGTTCGTGACATCCTTGTCAACACCGAACTGCAACCTTGATCCTCACTTCAAATTCCACACCACCCACTACACCCAACATGCCAATATACGATAGAACACGATTTTCATCATAACTATGTAACCACTAATAGATTAACAGTTCATCATATAAAAACTTTTCACTTAACTCACTTCAGGAGAACCATAGCAACACACAGGTGAATTCTCATAACCGTAAAATATGCAAATCTCTAAGTAGTGGTCTAAGCCACCATAGCCCTTCCGGGATCCGCCTACACATAACAGGCCATAACAGTAGAATACTTCTGAATACATCAACTACGGCGGCCGACAAGCCTCACACGTACCGTCACAAATCACTTGCATAACTTGATCACGCTGAAGGAACTAATCACTACCACCAATATGTCAATTCAACTATCCAATCTATCTTCGTCCAATTTATCTTTGATTGCCTTTGAAATAATAATAACACCATTCAACACATAACTCACTTCATTCGTACTCATCCCGAGTGACCTTGAATCACGAGACCATGTTGTCTCAAATCCCACGAACTATTTCATACCTCCCTTGTGCGCATATTCGCATCCTCAACTGGTATGCTCGTTCTGATAATCTCTCTACGAATCCGAAGTCTTTTCTCATTTTCCTCCCAAATGTTGCACTGCAAGTCAAAACATCATAGAATATTCTAGGTCTCTTCTCATAAGCTACTACAAAGCTTGATCCTTAATCGTACCTATAGGCTCGAAATCATTAGGCACCACACTTTACCCCTTTGAATCCACCAGGACCGTTGTTGAGAGCCACCTGCTCTAACTTGGCCCCGAATATAATATACTCCATGAATCTTCTAGTACATGAATACCCTCTCGACGAAGCACCTGGCAGAATCACTTTCCTTGAAACCCGTATCTATATAAGGCACAAATCCTGAATCCTTCCCCAAGTATGAACATAAGCCAATAAGGCCAACTATAGCACACCTTTAACAATCCCTTTGCTTAAATTACCACTTATGTTCTTTTCCCGTAGCTAAAATAACCCATCAATATGCTAATAACCAGAAACCTCGCAAGTAGTTAACCATGCAATCCAATCATATGCGGTGGGACTCTCCCACTTAGCTTGAAGCCACTATTACACCCCTCTGGAATTCACCAAGGTTCTTTATCTCTTATTAACATGACCTCGCGCAATTAAACCGCCAGATTCCTTGAAATCCTTCCATTAGCACTTCATGAATACCCTGAATTTTCATCAACATTCACATATTCGACCTCTTACCGGAATGGCCAGTAAAATCCTCCCAGGAGCTTCACCAACCACGCGACTGCTAACCTGCTCACAAGGAATAACCCACCTGTGGAAATCACTTTCCGACATCTTCCAACGCTGCTGCACGGGGTGCAATCACTATGA
The DNA here is from genome assembly GCF_000715075.1 of Nicotiana tabacum. Taxonomy (NCBI): domain Eukaryota; kingdom Viridiplantae; phylum Streptophyta; class Magnoliopsida; order Solanales; family Solanaceae; genus Nicotiana; species Nicotiana tabacum. Next base: position 106,367,471 of record NC_134101.1, read on the forward strand.
CATCAATAACCCATCCTGAGTCCGAGCTCACTCTCTAGCTGCACAAGTCAATTCACCCCTCGTGGACATTAATTAGATGTGTGGCAACATCCTTCCAATTCAAAGTTATGTTGTATCCTTCTTCATTTCAAGCAGCTCCTTTCCGTTATATCAAATCTCCTGCCGCATAATAGCTCATGCTTCAAATTAAATTTGTAGGCCCCAATCACCAATCTCTAAAATTCCCAAATCATTCCAAACTCTCCTCCAGGTGCGTGGTCATCCTACCACAAAGCCCATATGCAATTCCGCCACTCTCCCACTTTGGCGGAACTCTCCCCTTTAGTCGACTACTCGACCTTTGCTTCTTATACCTGGCCTTCTAGAATTTTTAACCACCGCCTGACACTCCCCACATGTCCTTCCTCATCCTTTGCTGCTCAGTTGTTGTCTTAAATAAAATCTATCTTTGTAACACTTGGACCCACAAATCGCCACTAACTTTAAACCTTTCCGAAGATCCTTTTTTTTTCTCGAGCCGTCAGCATTAGAAACGCTGATTCAATATTGAACCACCGCACCTTGCGATATCTAACAGTCGTTTCTCCAATATTATTTCACAATATCTTACCGCAAAGGCGAATTGCAGAAGACCATAACACTGGTGAACTTAACACATTCAATCGCGGAAGACGACACCACATCGCAGAAGAAAATCCCATCACACTTGAAATCACCAAGTCTTGTTACTCCCTCACTCCAAATCTAGACATCCCTAGGCCAATTGCTTTTCCTCTACCGGAAATGAAATATCAGATCTCTAAATCATGCACTGAGTAGGCTTCCTTTCAAATCATTCACTGCCCCAACACATAGGCAATCATCCTACCATCACATCAATAATGCGCGACAATCGTTCATAAGTATCATGGAAACTTGTGCCTAGCCTCAGAGCTCTCAGAAGTACAACTACTAAGCTGAAACGACAGAATATCCTTCCACAAGGCGATGACAATAGTCAAATCAACTACACCAGGAGAAGCATCTCGTACCACCTCTGTAGTACCTTTAAAATTTCTCAATTCCTGATTTATAATAAGCTCTCCACGTTGCATAAGATTGAATAGGAAGGAAATAAAGGCATAAGCCTCAAAGGAATCAAATCACACGATGAGGAATCAAGAAGGGAAGTACTCCTAACAACCCTGTAGCCTCCCGAAGATAAATACAGACGTCTTCGTACCGATCCACGAGACTCTACTAGACTTGCTCATGACTCGTGAGATCTAAGGAACCTAGTACTCTGATACCACGTTGTCATGACCCAAAAACCACTAAGGGTCGTGATGGCGCCGGACACTACTGTGAGGCAAGCCAACAAAAATACTTAATTAAATTCTCGTTTTAATAATTTTGAAAACTATGATTTTCCTTCAATTTTACTAGTAAAAGATAATCATTTCAAATCAAATATGAATATTAAGCAGTTAATACAAGATACCCCATAATCATCCCAGAACCCTGTGTCATAAGTGCATGAGCATTTACTAGGGAATGAAATAAAATACAGTAACTGTCCGAAATACAAAGTGGACATAAATGAAAAAAATACAGTACAATACTCTGAAGGAGACTCTGTTGGCTGCGAGTCGTCTCGATAAAGTCAACTCACCTAAGTCTCCGTACCAACCATGTCGTTATGCCACTAAGCCACTAGCCACACATAAACCTGTGCAACAAAAATGCACAACAAGTGTAGTATGAGTACGAAAACAACGTGTACCCAATGAGTATCCCGTCTAATCTCAAAGAAGTAGACACGAGAGGTTGACTTCGACACTTGCTAGTGGTCCAATAGTAATATTATTAATGCGATGAATCACGGATTTATTAAGAACAACAGTAAATTCAAATAAGTCACGAAACAGGTAAAGGTTCCTTTTTATTAAAAGTCTCCGGATTCATAATCCATTAGTTAACAATTATCTCAAGTTGGGGAGAGCAAATATCAATATCAATAAATCTCGAGGCAAGCAATACAAGCATGCGCAAATCATGCGGAGGTCGTACGGCCCGATCCAACATAAATGTAAAATGTGCACTGCCGAGGGTCGAACGACGTGAACCATAGATGTATCTATTACCCCGCTCGCGAATCATACATGCGACGCGGTCAACATAAATAAACAAACACCCTGCTCGCGAATCATACATGCGACGCAGGTACACATAGAAATACATGCTCAAACAGCCAATTAAGAATTTATCGGGGAACATTTATCCAAATAAAAGCCAGTCTCTTTTAACGATTTAAGAAAATGAAATTTAATCCTTTTAGAAATTCATTTACCAATTCGATAGGATTTAAGCAATTCAACTGTCAATAAGATTACAGATATTCCAAGTATAGCATGCTTTTGGGTCCTAGACTACCCGGACTTACACATATTAGTAGCTACGCACGGACTCTCGTCACCTCGTGCCACAAATAGGAGCACATAACCAATTATTTCACCTATGAGGACAATTCCCTCTTACAAGGTTAGAAAGGAGACTCACCTCGCTCCGAAGATCCATAACCGGCATTCCACGCCCTTCCGAAGACCCGAATCGATGCTAAATGCTTCAAAACTAGCCAATAATTATGTAAATCCATTAATATATGTTCAATTACTCATTATAATCCAATTTATAAAAATTACTAACCCAGATCAAAAAGTTAACAAGATTGCCCTCGGACCCAGGCGCCCGGATTCTGAAATTTTTCGAAGATTAAGTTTACCCATAAACTCACGAACTCAAATATATGATTTTCTCTTAATTTCATGCCCAAAATCATGGTAAAAATCCAAAATATAAATTTCTAGGTCTCCTACCAAAAACCCACAATTTCTACCAAATTTTCATGCTAAAATCCGTATATAATCCAAGTATTAACTCAAAATTAGTAGAATCCACGTACCTCATGCTTGGTGATGAAAATGACACTCCTAAGTTGCTCCAAAATCGGCTCCCATGAAAGAAAATGAGTGAAAATGAGCCAACCCCCGATTTTGAAAGAACACACTGCCTCCAGCCTTTTCGCACCTGCGGTCTCTCGATCGCTTCTGCAGTCCCACAGGTGCGGACCAAATACCACTTCTGCGGTCCAGGGCTCCCAGCCTATTCTCGCATCTGCGTCCTCTCCTCCGCAGGTGCGGTCTCGCTTCTGCGACGAAATGACCGCATCTGCGGTCCTAGCTCTCCCCCATCAAATTGCATCTATGACTTAGGGCCGCTTCTGCAGCTCCGCACTTGCGGCCAAAACCTCGCAGGTGCGGTTACACCAGATGCCAGCTGCATCAATCCTCTTCAAATTCCAAATTTCAATCCATTAACCATTCGGAATCCACCCGAGGCCCTCGGGACCCCAACCAATTATACCAACCAGTCCCAAAACACATTACGGACTTGCTCGAGGCCTCAAATCACATCAAACAACGCTAAAATCATGAATCGACCTCCAATCCAAGCTTAATAAACTTTAGAATTTCAAACTTCAACTTTCAATGCCGAAACCTATCAAATCATATCCGATTAACCTCAAATTTTGCACACAAGTTATATTTGACGTTACGGACCTACTCCAACTTCCGAAATCGGATTCTGACCCCGATATCAAAAAGTCCACTTCCGATCAAACTTCTCAAAACCCTTCCAACTTCTATCTTTAGCCAAATGGCTCCAAAATGACCCACGGACCTCTAAATTCACTTCCGATCGCGCTCCCAACACCAGAATCACCATACGGAGCTATTCCGAGACTCGAAATCCCAAACGGACATTGATAACAATGAAATTCACCTCAACCCAAACTTATGACATTCTTCCAAAACTGCTAACTTCCACAATAGGTGCCGAAACGTTCCCGGGTCTTCCAAAACCCGATCTGGACATATGCCCAAGTCCGAAATCATCATACGAACCTACTGGAACCTTCGAATCCCGATACCGAGGAGCTATTCCGAGACTCGAAATCCCAAACGGACATTGAAATCACTTCCGATCGCGCTCCCAACACCAGAATCACCATACGGAGCTATTCCGAGACTCGAAATCCCAAACGGACATTGATAACACTGAAATGCACCTCAACCCAAACTTATGACATTCTTCCAAAAATGCTAACTTCCACAATAGGTGCCGAAATGTTCCCGGGTCTTCCAAAACCCGATCCAGACATACGCCCAAGTCCGAAATCATCATACGAACCTACTGGAACCTTCGAATCCCGATACCGAGGTCCTTTACTCGAAAACCCAATCTTAGTCAATTCTTTCAACTTAAAGCTCCCGAAATAGAAATTTTCTTTCCAAATCAACTCCGAATTCCCCGAAATTCAATTCCGATCAAGCGTACAAGTCATAATACCTGAAGTGAAGCTGCTCATGGCCTTAAACTACCAAACGACGCGCTAGAACTCAAAATGACCGGTCAGGTCGTTACATTCACCCTTCGTGCTTTATCTCTCTTTCCTCACCATATGTATCAATATAAATGTAAATGTGTACGGTATCACCCTTCGTGCTTTATCACTCTTTCTTACCCAAACAATGGAAACAACAACATCCCAGCAAGGGAATCAATCAATAGAAATAATAACATCCCGGCAAGGGAATCAACAATAGAAATAATAGCATCCTGGCAAGGGAGTCAACAATAGAAACAATAACATCCCGGCAAGGGAATCAATCAATAGAAACAATAACATCCCGACAAGGGAATCAACAATAGATAGCATCCCGGCAAGAGAGTCAGCAATAGAAACAATAACATCCCGGCAAGGGAATCAACAATACATAATAAGGGTCACAGAAAAACCAAGAAGCACGATAACCTCAACAAAACAACAAGACATAATAAGTACGCGATAACTACACTTGTAACCACAAAAATTGGAAATGTAACGAATTTGCATGAAGTCATAGAGGAACTTACAATCTAGGAGTATCAAAACAATAAGGAAGGCAACCACTTCAATTAAGGCAATTAAGGGTCAATATAACACATAGAATTAGAGGAAGGCTAATAACATCATATGGAGTATATAAAGGCAATTTAAGCAATTAGAAAACCCAATCATAATGGAATACTTTTCACATAATGAACATAAGGACCTAAGAACCCTAGAGCAAATTTCCCACAAATAAGTCCGAGCACACACTCGTCACCTCGCATTCACGGACTACAATTAGCATAGAAGACTCAAATCCTAAGGGGAAGTCCTCCACACAAGGTTAGGCAAGATACTTACCTCAAAGACGACAAATCGATACTCTAAGATGCACTTCTCGGGTGAAAAGACCTTCGAACGGCTCAAATCTAACCAAATTAACTTCAAAGCACAAATAAAACACATAAGAAACTATTCCGGATCATAAAGCCTCAATCTTTAACAAAATCCAAAAATCGGTCCAAAAGTTGACCCCGGGGCCCGCGCCTCAGAACCCGACAAATTTTACAAAATCTGAATACCCATTCCAATATGAGTTCAACCATACCAAATTTATTAAATTCCGATACCATTTGGCCCTTAAAATCACAAATTTTCATTTTAGAAATTTTCATCAAAAACCAAAATTTTACTCAACCCAAATCACAAATTAAATGATAAAAATAAAGATAAATTCATGGAATATAATCAATTATAGGTGAAGAACACTTACCCAATAGTTTTGCTTGAAAAACCCACAAAGAATCCCCCAAAATCGAGCTCTAGAACTCCAAAAATGGTGAAAATGGCAAACCATCGGAATAGAGTACTATTTATTCTGCCCAGGTCTTAAAGCATCACGAACGCGGAGGAAGCATCGCGTTCACGAAGAAGAAAAATGAAGGTGCCCAGGTTACTTAGCACGAATGCGACAGTGCGTCCGCGAACGCAAAGAAGGGAAGTTTGATGGCCCAAAGACTGCTCTTCGCGAACGCGTGAACTTGTACGCGAACGCGAAGGGTGGGATGGCATAACTACGCGAACACAATAAAGGAAGAGACAGAGCTTCGCGAACGCGACCCTTTTAACGCGAATGCGACCCTTTTAACGCGAACGCGAAGAAGGATTTCAGGTTGTTAGCAACAAAGCTTCGCGAACGCGGAAGGCCGTTCACGATCGCGAAAGAGGATACCAGAAGCAGAAACAACAGTTCAAAAACAAGGAAAAATGACCCGTAGCCCATCCGGAACACACTCGAGGCCCCCGGGACCCCGTCCAAACACACAAACAAGTCATATAACCTAATATGGACTCGCTCGAGATCACAAATCATATCAAACAATGCTGAAACGATGAATCACACCATGAATCAAACTTAGGAACTTTCAAACCTTCCAACTTCCAAAACTCGTGCCGAAACCTATCAAATCAACCTAGAATGATGCCAAATTTTGCAGACAAGTCCAAAATGATATAACGGAGCTGTTCCAACTCTCGGAATCGCATTTCGACCCCGATATCACAAAATTCAACTATGGGTCAAATTTCTCCATTTTCCAAACTTCAACTTTTCCACGTTTCGCCGAAACGCCTCAAATTACCCTACGGACCTCCAAATGCGAATCTAGACGCACGCCTAAGTCCAAAATCACCATACGAAGCTGTTGAGATCACCCACGACCTATTCCGAGGCCGTTTACTCAAAAGTCCAATTCCGGTCAAATTCTCACCGTTTAATTTCCAAAACTAGTCTCCTTCTTTCAATTTGACTCCGAATTATCCGTTAACTAAATTCAACCATGCCCGCAAGTTGATACACATAATATGAAGCTACTCGAAACCTCAAACTAACGAGCCGGGCACAATTGCTCAATACGACCAGTCGGGTCGTTACAATAATTTTTATTACAAGAAAAAAAAAATTAATCTATTAATGGGAGTTGTGGGCAATAATATGAACAACTCTAAGTTATGGGTAATGCAATAACATGAACAAGGAATCAGAAAAAGAAGAAAAAATATGTAATTAAATAATTTAAGTAGTAAATGTATACATAATGATAAGACTTATTTGATCTTTGAGAAGAGAGAATTTTTAAAATAATAATGAGCTTAATCATACTATATAAATAAGATACACTTATTTAAAAACGGTATAATAGATAAAACTAAAATTTTAAATATAATTTAAATTCTTATATAGATTTGGTATTGATATTTACACAAAATAAAGTGAATTACAAAAATCATAAGATAAGATTCATTTAATTAAGAATTACATGTAGGAACTCATCTTTTTTTAGTACATGTGCATGGTAGAAGAAAAATATTTAAAGTGGGTTAATATTTATTTAATTATAATATATTAATCTTAACTATATCCCAAAGGTATCATTTAAATTGTTAAAAATAAAGTGACTTTAATTGTATGGTAAAAATTGAGGTAACTAGCAAAATTATTGAGCAAATTACGATCCAACTATTTTATAAGTTGGTAACTCCCAAAAGTCAGAATATAATGGTTGTTAATAAATTATCATGTACGTATATATTAATTTGTCATTGTGTAATTTTAGGTTGGTAGAAGTTGATGTTGATGAGAGAAGTTATTATATCGAGATAATAATATAATATACTTTTATAATTTAAACTAAGATATTACTAAATGTCTTTTTATTAGTTATTACTCTATATAGTATGACTTCAATCAGTTTCAATATAGATGAGATAGTTTGACTTGGTACAGAGTTTAATAACGAAAAAGAAGATTTTTGAAATTTATGGTTCTAATAGTTTTGTGGGGCCATAGTATTTGTATGGGTGTAAGAACTTCTCATTATAGGTAAAATGGGTAAAATAAAAAATTTAAAGCTAAATTATATCCAAATACAAAAGTATGTTATTCTTTTGGAACAAACTAATAAGAAAAATATTTTATGTAAATTGAAAGGAAAAGAGTATTTATTTTTGAATTATATTGTATTTTTATTTGTTTGTATCACCGAGTATATATAGGATTATAATATTTAAGTTTATGTCAATAATTATTCATATAATTTGTTCTATTTAATTTATAGAATTTTGCAGGACACATCCTCGTCTCCAAGCGGAACGACGTCACTTTTGCTTGACGATTATCGAATCATAGTTGGTACTTGGTATCAGTTATCGACTGTAGAGACGACACTATAATAGCTAGAGTTCTCCATTTCCTACAGGCTAGAGCATAGCTAGTTCTGTAAGTTCAGCACAAGGAACTCCTCTAGGGTTTAAGGGACTCCGATACTCGAACCCCTTTATCTCCAATCCTCAAAAAGTTTAAGTTTATTGAATTCTCGAAGTCAATAATCTGATGGATAGGCACAGAGGAGGAGAGAGGTATGTGAATAGCAACAACAATTCAGACCCATTTCATTATAAGCAGCAGCACTCAAGAGGGGGTCCCCCATCTTCTAGAACTAATTTCTCTGATGGTTCCATGAACCCTCACCCTCAACATCATCGTCGAAGCCCTAATGCATATCGTGGGCCCCACTGGCCCGCCTTCGATAGCCCTCCTCGCTACCCTCCTACTGATGCGGTTGCTGTTGGTACTGGTGGTGGTGGGGTGGATTCTGAAAGGTTCCATTCGAATTACCAGATGCCGCCACCGCCTCCTCCACTTTCGGGCCAAAAGCGGGGTTACCCGTTTTCTTCCGATACAAGTGGGTCTCCAGGTAATTTTTTTTGGTTTCCTTATTCCCGAGTGTAATTTGAACGTGAATTATTTTGTATTGGAATGAAATGGACATGAGTAGAGCGGAATGTAATATAGAGGATTTTGTGTGGTGGAGGCAAACTTATTTAGGCGTAGTTGATTGATTGATGGACGGGTACATCTGAAATTCCAATTAATTATTAGGAGTATTAGTTTTAACTTTTTGGGGTTTCATGAACAATTATCTTGCTACTGTGGGTGCACTTTCATTTTTTTTCTTTTGTGCTAAAAGAAGATAAGTTAAGTCCGATTTTATTGAATTTCATTGCGCACGCTTGAAGGGGAAAATTACTGATATGTTCTTCATGATATTGTTAGCTAAGGGCCTTAAGGCTTTCAAAAACCTTAAAAAAATGATATTGGTATTTTAGGGCATTATTGCTGAGGTTAGGGTGTGTACCTTTTATCTTGTACTTTATTGGATTATCATTGTTCACGATGAATGAATAGCCAAGTTTAACTAATTTAACTAATTCTCTAACCTTCTTACTGGTCCTGTACCGGTTTGTCATTATGGCGTCTTACGACTCCTTAAACGCAGAAAATGTCTTGTTTCTCTAAGTTAAAGCCAAATTAGAGCCCCTAGGGCCTTGGTCTAGTGATAAGAGTGCAGTGCGTGATGTGCAGGTTAGGCACACATGACACTTTCGGATCCAGATTAAAGCCTGGTACTTAAGTGGAGAAAGGTAGAGGAGCGGGCCAATTGATTGGTGGATTTCTCGGTTATAAGAGTAGATGTGGCTTGTGTGAGTGGGCTTTAGAATGGTCATATAAGCCAAGAATGTGCTTTGCATGGTGAGCCAACATTATTTAGTGTGCCCTAACACCTCGAGCCTGAAGGGTATTCTATGTTTCATAGAAATAGCTCTCGAACCGTTATATTATTCAAATGTATCTTCTATACGTTCTAAATTTCAGGCCTCTTGATATTTTTAATAGGAAATCCTTTGTGTATACTGTGGTAGTTACGTGGAAGCATAGTTTATCAAGGTTGCATGTAGGCATAGTTTATCAAGGTTGCATGTAGGCATATTGTTGGTCAACAGTGGGTGACTCAGTGTCTCAACTAGAACCATTTACGCATCTGATATGTATATTTTTGACATTAGTTGGTGTTTATTAATGAAATTTGTTGAGTAAAGAGCAAAGGCATATTGCTTGGTCAATGTAATGTGGATTCAGTGTTCCATTAGGGGAGTTCTTTGACGCTTGCTGTACTTTTAGTAATATATAACTAACACCTGATAGGTTCTTTAACTGTTCCTTCTCATTGTCTTTTTTCCCTCTTTGTTGTGTTGGTTTATGCTTTGTGCTTGCTGACTTCAACTTTCTTTTGAGTGTTTCACAACTTCCGTTAAATATTTTTTTAATGTATTCATTGTTATCCATATATTTAGATGGAGTTGATGAAGGTGGTTTTGCCAAACTTTTTGTGGGATCTGTCCCAAGAACAGCAACTGAAGAAGATGTAAGTCCTTGTTAATGCTTAAATCTGGCATTTGTTTTATTTTCCCTCTTAGCTGTTAGTAATCATAGTGACTCTAGCATTTAGGATTCTGGTTCCTGAAACTCTATATGCTTCTCCTGATCATGCACCTCACAATCTCTACCATTTTTCTCTATGCTTGCCTCTTATATCTAAAATGGAAAGGGACTCAGTTTTGTGTCAGCAAACAATTGACCTTGATACCCTGTCAAAGAAGGAAGAATAGGCTAATGTTTTGATGGGTACACAATTAGGTGGTATTTAGACCGACGGATACTTGTGGTTGATGTCGGTTTCTCTTATCAGAAAGTAGTAAGCAGAGCATTTTCTGAGCAATTGTCCCGCCTGTGTCAAGGCACTTACTGTAGCTTTGCTTTCCATGACCTGTGTGCTCTTGATATTTTTCCTTTTGACTTCTAGACATTGTTGCATATTATTTGCCAATATTGCTGCCGTTCCCATCTTTTCTTTTATTCAACCTGTATCATTTGAGCATGTGTTTGGTATTCTTCCTCAACTCTCAGTCCATTCAGTTTATATGTTTGTTTCATGTCAGATTCGACCTTTGTTTGAGGAACAAGGACGAGTACTCGAGGTTGCTTTCATCAGAGATAAGAGAACGGGGCAACAACAAGGTATGTATTGTTAGAATTTGTTGCAAATTTTCTTTCGGATCTACACACGTCTCTTTTCAGGACCTTTGAGGGCTGAAGGAGCAGTATAAGTTCATGTTTGATGTCAGTTAGTTTTCCACAATTGTCTGGATGCCCATTGATTGCAACTGTCTTTTGCGTTCATCCTGATCAACCAAGCAGAAGACAAGAATAAAACTTGTGAATCAACCTTTCTGTGGCAGTAGACAATAGTGAAGAGAGGTTCTTATTTTGTACAACAGGTGTCAGTTGGACAAATTAGAGAGTTTGATTATTGTATTAGGTTATGTGAGTGTAACTGTCTGCTGTGTTTAGCTTTGTGGAATCTCTGGATGTACAGCACTTGAAATGACTGACATTTGGATTATTTCCAAGTGATGTGACCAACTTCTATTGCATTGGAGTAGTAATATGATTTCTTCAGTAGTTGATGTGGAAATTGGTCATGGTGGTGCTTGCTTGTCTCTACAGTAATTTAATTTGGAATGTTTTGTGGATGTGAAGTTGGATCATGAAATAGAGATGGTAGTTGACGAGTTCAACTGGATATTTGCCAAATCTCCTTTAGAAGTGATGTGATGAGATTGCGAACCATTTGTTGGTAAATTGCCCTACTAATTAGCAGTGCAATATCATCTACTTTTCACTTTCGGCGAGTGACTGACTTATTGGAGCTTTTCCGATCTCATCTGAAGCTTATCTTTTCACCATGGTTGGTGTATGCCGGCAAACAACAGAGTAAATAAATTGGCTCTTTCATTAGAGTGTTTTGGCTGACAGGGCTTCTAGATGCTGATTTGAGATAATAGTGAAATCGTCCTATATGCAATGTGTATTTAGATTTGTGTTCTTTTTTCTTCATTCATATCCTGGTCAAGAATGTGTATGGTTGATTATAAATCCATACCCTTGCTTTAGTTAACAACTCCTCGACATGTGTGTGCTTAACATTTGCAACGTGCGGTTCGTGGTTAATGACTACTGATATTGGATATGTATGCCTGGTGATAGATGTGTGGCTGCCATGGCATTGCCATTTTTTATTTTCTGGTGCAATGTTGTGTATTTGAATGTATCCCCAGGTTTTTTCAAATATTTACCAGGATGGATGTGATGTCTAGCGTATTAATATTCCATCTTCAGTTCATTATGTTGCTTATTGGAGAATTGTGAGTTATATGCAATTCTTACCCCGTTGTGAGTGAACTCTTCAGTGAATGCTTCTTAGTGTTTGTTTGATGATGTTCTCGCGTGAATGAGGTTCTTGTGATAATGGTTCACTAGATGGCATTTTAATTTTCTTGGAAGTGATTATTATTTAATAGAATCCTTTTGGTGTGGTTGGTTTTGAGATTTTGCCTCATGGTCAACAATAGTTGTCAGAAGTGATGGTGGTCCGTGGTTGTTCAATGATAAAATGCATGCGAGCGTCGTATGCCACGTGTAAATTCTAGATTTTCTTCCATTACAGGATTGTACACCCTTATAGAACAATAGGGTTGTAAAACTGCTTTTGCTGTGTGGTGGCATGGTTGATATATGATTTAAGTACCTTTTTATGGATATGGATGCGTAATTTTCTTGATGAAGTTCATCATCAATACAACTTGCTTTAGCAATTTCCTCATGTGTTGTACTAGTTTATCCGTGGTTTGCTTCGTCCTCAAGTGTGATTGGATGTATATTAATTGCGATCTCCAAGGGAAAAGGCCTCTATTATTCTTTTCCATTACCAAAACCCATGGGGTTGCATAGAGTATGGCTTCATTGAGTTCTATCAAACAACAGATTATTCTGGCTGCATGGGACGGTCATATCCTGTTGTATAAACATCGGTAGTAGGTGTATGATTTGGACCCTGAGAGTTGTTAAATGTTAATTCTGCCAATATATCATCACTATGCCTGCCTCAAAAGGTGACTAGAGTTAATTTGACAGAGCAGTTGCATGAATGACGTGGTTGGTCAAATCTGCATTGCTTAAGAACAGTTTCACCACTAAAGACTCCAGGGACTGTTTAGAAACTATATTAGGAAAAGAGTAATAGTGATTTGAAAGGTGTTTGATGCCTGTCAATCTGACTAAAATCAGGGAAGTACTAGTTTTTAATTTAAGGTATCTTACAGTTAAACGTGGTGCTGAAGAGTTAATGTGATTTCCCTTTTGAATATGTTGCCAAGTTGCTTCACATCTGAGTTAGGGAACTGATTTTCAGTGATGGGGTTCTCGCCTTGGTTTCTCTTCGTGTTTTGCATCTTTACGTTACTTTCATTGTCTGCTTCTTGGTCTTTGATGTGGTTCCAAATTTCTGGCTATTATTCACTTCTTTATAGATGTTTGTTCTTCATCAGGCTATGAATGTTATTTGGTTGAATGGTTTTGGCGATATATTGCATACTTTGTCCTGATATATGCATTCTTTGATTGTACTACATATTTTACAGGTGTTGTATGGTTAGCCTCATTCATGTTGTCTGATTAAGTGGAAGAACGCCCGCTTGGAGCATTTTTATTTATACTAATTGTGTGCTATGTAATTTTCTAATTATCAAATGATGTCCTCGGTTACAAGAGTTATTCTGTTTCTCCACCTTAGTTATTAATTTCGTAGTTCTGAGATGTCACTTGTTCTTTTGTTGCAAACCTTAGTCACCCTTATTTTACTCCGATCTTGATGTTTTTATGAAGTGATGTTCAGAGATATAAAGAAAATTACAAGCTTCAGTGCCGTGGTTAATCGATAGCTCTATCGATCTACAGGGTGTATTTGGTTATTTTAACTTCTCAAATGTTTTGGGAGAATAACGCGTTTTCACTTCTTCTCTTCTACAATTTAGTCTTTGTGTGATGAACTGAAAGAAAAGAATGCCCGAACATTGTTGCGATTGCAGGATATATTATTCCCTCAAGTCTTCGGTTTAAATAAAATAAAGGGATTACCTCCACCTAGCGTTCAATGTCTGGATGCTCCTCTTAGACTGGCCATACAGGGTGTGCCATAGCTATAAATTTTTTTTTGAGGTGAGAATTGTTGAGTTTTTTATTGCCAAGCTAGGTTTCCATTTTCCTTCGACCTGATTTTCCGAAATGGGATTCTGGGAAGGTTGAGTTCAGTAACTCAGTTCAGTGGCCAAGAGGTTGAGAGGAAGAGGTACTATCATGATTGTCTTCGGAATAGTCAAATATTGTAAAGCCATAGGGCTTCAAATGGTCTTATATGGGGGTTTAGGAAGTGAATGACTTTGATTGGATCTCGTATCTGCGGAAAGAGATTCCTACTCATTTGGGTGGTGTGTTTTGCTGACTTAACAGAGCAGCACGTATGCCTCACTGTTGATGGGATGAATGAATCTCATATATGCGTGTTCAAGCCCGACACCTTCTGGGCTTATAACTGGCCTATTACTTTTGCTTATCACCAAGAAAAGATGGCTTGATGTGGTGAACTTTCTCCCCATGATTATATTAGTCACTTATTACCCCTTTCCTATCCCTTAAGCCCCCCATTAGGTGCACTTCTAGTGTATCATGCTGCCGAATGATGTACTCTTCTTTGCTGGTGTGTACTTGCTGGTGAAGGTTGTGGAATTTGATAAAATCAGGATGTAAACTTTTGACTTCTGCAGGATGTTGTTTTATTAAGTATGCTACTTCAGCTGAAGCTGATAGAGCTATAAGAGCATTACACAATCAATATACTTTGCCTGGGGTAAATTCTTCTACTGAGTTACTTTAAGATTCTTGACTCGGTTTTCATTTCTTAATTCATCTGTGTATTTACCAGGGAATTGGTCCTATTCAAGTCAGATATGCGGATGGTGAACGTGAACGCCTTGGTAAACTTTTTTCTCTTTCTTTTTATTGAGTTACCTCAGCTTTTTATTTCATATTTTGTTGAGTTGGTTGAAAAGGGACTTTATCTGTCCTTATTAGTTTGTTACTCATTTTGATTCTTATCTGTTGGTAGGTGCAGTTGAGTACAAGTTATTTGTTGGGTCACTGAACAAACAAGCTACAGAGAAGGAAGTTGAAGAAGTACGGCCATGCATTACCTAGATATTCTTTCTTTTCCATGTTTCTTTTTATGATTGGTAATTCAACTCTTGCATAACTATCTATTAATGCTCATAAGGACTCAACAAGTCGAAACCTTTTGTCTTGTATCTTAAAATCCCCAAATAATTTTCATTACATGCATCGATATTATACTAAAAGCACGAAGCCCCTTAGGGAAATATCGTTTGCCTTTTTTATCCTTTAAAATTTGATTTCACATTAGATAAAAGCCATTTAGTTAATTTCTAATATGTAGGAATAGATATTTAATTATTTTCCTAACAACAACAACAAAAACAACAACATACCCATTATAATCCCATAAGTGGGGTCTGGGGAGGTTAGTGTGTACGTAGATCTTACCCTTATCTGATGACCCTCGGCTCAATATTTAATTATTTTTCTAATATTTAGAAATAGACATTTAATAATTTTTTTAATATTTAGGAATCTGAAGTCAACTAAAATTTTATTGATTAAATCTTTTCTTATTTGAACTATATAGGAAGTCCGAATATATAGGACTTTAAAATCAACTGAATAAAGCTATTTTAGTAATGTAGATATCAATATTTTGATATATGGGGATAAAATTTACATACTCAAACAATAATATAATTGATTATAATTATATCACATTTAATGTTGAAAACATAGAGGACATAATGCATTAGACTGAAAAGTTTTATTAGAGAAAGGATTTTACCGAGATATAGTTGAGGAGTGTATGAATTAGAGTTGAACAAGCTATTAAGTGTAACATAGATAAGATACTGAAATTTGTGTATCAAATTAATAGTAACTAATCGTTCATATCTTTTTATAAGAAATTTAAGGTAGTTATGAGTCTATAACTTCGAACATTTTTCTGTTTATATGTAATTATAAGTATTTATTCTATCAGTTATAAGTGATTTTTAATAAAAGTGCAGTTGGATAAAAAAGAAAAAGAAGACAATAAGTAGGAAATTCTGAACTATTATTGTAGAGCTTAATGCTTAGGTTTCGTATACAATTAAGTAGAATTGTGAGATGAGGTGCACAAACATAAAGTATGTTTAGAAGTAGAATTTTTTTTTAAGAACAAGAAGTGTCCTAGGTTAATAAGAAAAAGACAGTAAATAGGAAATTCACTTTTACATTGTTAAAGACATAATTAAGTAAAAAAAAGTGTGTTCTCTCTAACATCTTAAACTTTTAGATGAGATGGTCACATACTTCAACATGGTACTAGAGCAGGCAGAGGTCCCTGGTTTGAGTCTCACTGCTACCCAATATCAAAAAGAATTTTCACGTGTTTGGTTCATAAAAAAGAATCAAGCCCTCACTTGAGGGGGCGTGCTAAAGACATAATTAAGTAAATAAAAGTGTGATCTTTCTAACAACTTAAACTTTTAGATGAGATGGTCACACACTTCAACAAACATCAAGCACAAATAAAGACATTAATTCATGGACACTTTCTTTTAGTTTTTTTGGTTGATTAATGCGTTTAATCTACTTAATTTGTTTATTGGTAGACTTCATATTCAAGTTAGAATTTTAAAATTAAAACCAATTAGAAGGAGGAGCTGGACATTTTGTAGAAGCTCAAATTACTATTTCATATTCTTTATAATATTGTGACAGGAAAAAACTCTAAGAGCGACTTCTGATTTGAGAATTTTTTTCTAGCCTTTAGGCGTGAAAAAAAAACAACTGATATAATTTTTATATCATATTCAACGAATGCCTTTTCACCATTCCCTTTTTAAGACTTTAATCATAGCTTAGAATTAAAAATAATGAAAAAAGATGAAACCTTTTTCTTATAAAGTTAAAACTTATCAAGAAGTGAAGAAAAATATCAGCTTACGTTTAGTTTAAAAAAAAACAACAGCTCCCAAAAGATAGAGAACAAATTACGATTTTTATTGCTACATGTCTATAACTAAAAATACTATATGTAACTAACTAAACTAAATTATTCATCTTTGCAGGTTCAAAAGATATTGAATTATTTTGAATTCAACTATGCATTAATGTACTAATACTCATTTCTGTTAATAAATGAATAATGTTGCATCTATTTCAAAGGTCAATTGTTGTTGTATGTAAATCGTTCTTCTTATATACAACTCTTTAATTATTGACGCGACATATACGTGCAACACAAGTACTCTAAAACTAGTAGACATAAATATGTCTTTGTTGATTGATTATAGTTGTGATTGCCCACCAGTCTTCACCGGAGAACTTTTCATCTGGGTGATGCACATGTAACTGCACATGTCATGACACAAGATACACAGCTTGTTCTTGTTAACCTATATGGCTTGGAATAGCGAAATGCTGAGGATTTTCTGAATGATTTGCTTTTATTGTGTGCTTTTCATCTGTTGTGTATTGTATTTATTATCTATTGAAAAGCAGCTATAATTAAATAGTTGTTTTGGATTCTTTTCAGATATTTTCGCCATATGGTCGTGTTGAAGACGTCTATCTCATGCGTGATGATATGAAGCAGAGTCGTGGTTTGTGTTATCGAGTCCTTTTTGTATCTGTATGATATGAAATGCTCACCTTGTCCTGTGCTTGCTATGCATGATTAGACCAAGTTTCTTTTCCATGATAGTGCGTAAAGGTTTTGAACTCCACACTTATGACTTTATGCTATTGTTGATCTTCTCGTTTGGTTGCTTTGGAGCTATGAGGATTTGCCTATAGGCTCATCCTTTTTTAGATGTTTAGTATTTTATTTATCTTGAACAATAGATTAAATGGTTTGTGCAGCCGTATTATTATGTTAACCTGTCTTGACACTTCATTTTTCAATATTCTGTTAGATAGCACTACCCCCTCCTTTCTTCATAGATTATTAGCCCCAGGACACTTATACCAAAAGCTTAGTTTGCAATTTGCATGAAATCTATTTTTCAACTTCAAACTTGCAAGTGAGGCTCCATAAATCTGTAGCCAGAAAAATAAGTTTTTTTTTTCTTTTTCTAGAAAAGTATTTTCTTATCTTAAATTTTGTATTGAACAAGAAAGGAATTTCCTTTGTGTATGCGTGCCTCAAAAGACATGGTCCTTTGTTTTTCTCTAATATAATCCCTCCGTCTCAAAAAGAATGAACCTATTACTATTTGGGGGAGTCAAACAAGGTTTTCTTTGACCATATTTATTGCAAATGGTTTTTAAATACTTCGAACTGTTAACTATTCTGACTTATAGTACTTTTTATGTAGTTTCTAAATATGTAAATTTTATTTCAAAAAACTTAAAGAATCTATGTCCGAATTTACACCGAAAATTAGTCAATTTGATCCTCGTACTTCGAAAAGGTTCAAACAAATTGAAACAGAGGGAATAATAGTGTAAACAAAATTAGATATAACCTTGCTGAGGGGAAAATATAATCTTAGCTTTCCCATCTTCCTGGTTTGTTCTTTTAATGAATTCTGGTTAAGTGCTGGATTACTTGCATCGAAGGATACTGAACATTGTCAGCAGTAATTCAAGCATGAAGTTTTGGGGTTTTTTGTTGGTAGTTTGTATTGACCCTCGCTAATTTAACTTTATACCACTGTGAAGGTTGTGGATTTGTCAAATATTCTCATAAACAGATGGCAATGGCAGCTATAAACTCTTTGAGTGGAAAATATACAATGAGGGTAAGCTTGTAATGTTAATGTCTGTCTTTGTGATTTGACACCATTATTAAACCCTTTTATCAATTTTTAATCGCATTTTATAATTGCAGGGTTGTGATCAACCTTTAACTGTTCGGTTTGCTGACCCTAAGAGACCTAAACCTGGAGAACCTAGGTATTCTATGAGATAACAATGTGCTTTATCTTAAGAAAAAAGATGTTCCGGAGCAGGCTTGCTTGAACCAGTGCATTTCTTGTTGTTTTCTTCTAGTTGGTTATTTATAGTTTGCCTTATCACTCTGTTTCACTCCTTTCAGAGGTAGTGGACCAGCTTTTGGTGGACCTGGTTTTGGACCTCGCTTCCCAACCCCTGGAATTAGGTATTAGTTAAGTTTTTGCATTTGCAACTGAGGTTTTCCCGAAATAGAACTCAGAGACCCTCTCTTCGTTTTCTCTGATATGTAGACCGCCACCTAATATTGGAGAGCCTTTGCAAGACCAAACAGGCCCTAATGCCTGGCATCCCATGAGTCCAGAAAGTCTCAGGCCAATTTCCAACCAAGGGATGCATGGTTTTGGAAATCAGTTTCCTCCTAGAACAACTGATACCACAACGCCTTCTTCATTGGTAAGAAATACAGCGGTGAATCCTCTGTTGCCACCAGATAAACTGTTTATGAGGGGAAACTGCAATCTTTATTAAAAGTTTGCAGTGTTGCAATATGTTGATTTAATTATTTGCTTGTCTTTTTCTGTGCTCTAGCATTCATTTGAAATCAAGTCTTAAGCTGTATAATAGACTCGGGTATGATTTGGTAAATGTGCATCCTCTGTGTATGTTGGTCAATTGTTGCAGAGAGAAGCAAGCCAGTTCTTTGACTTATATTTGAGCCTGCAAAAATGTCTTGTTAAGTTGGAATTAGGAGAAACACATGAGGTATAAGGAAAT
The DNA here is from genome assembly GCF_000715075.1 of Nicotiana tabacum. NCBI lineage: Eukaryota > Viridiplantae > Streptophyta > Magnoliopsida > Solanales > Solanaceae > Nicotiana > Nicotiana tabacum. The sequence goes on from NC_134101.1 coordinate 106,386,955, forward strand.
GTTGTGGAATACTATAATTGGCTTACACCATCCGTTTCCTTCCTGGGAAACTGAATTTAATGTCATTACCATTTCGTGCTATAGTCATATTACTAGAACCAATTCTTAGACCTGTAATATATGCCTGAATGTTGTTAGTGCGTGGATTCATCTGCCGATACATGTTTTCTTATTTCATCATTCATTGCATTTAATAGCATCAATTCTGGGTTAAATTTCTTTGGGTGATTTCTGATTTCTTTTATGAGGGAATTTCATTACCTGTCCTTGTAACATTAATTGCTTCTTTACATCATACTGTCTTCTGTAGAAGCCGATTAATAGAACATCGGCATGTGGTAATCATGGCTTTGTGAGACATTTGGAAGACTCTGTGATTATTTCCTTGTCTCTCTTATCAGTTCTTAGACTTCACTGTCAAATTGTTGGCGTCGCTTGATTCATCAATGTTCGTTTACTTTTAGAACCCAATTTACAAAGTCACTCTTTATAATTCAGGTTTTGTGATTTAATCTGAATGATTTTTCTGAACTTCTAATCGACATGGGAGCTAAAGTGGCATCAGTGTGATACTTTATTCTAGGCATAATTCGAGTAGACGAGCTTTGATATGGTTGTGACCTTTGGCGGTATCACAAATTCTTAATTGGACTGCTGTATGAGTGACTACAACTTTTTCTAGATGCAATTTCCAGAAGATATTGAACCCAACTAATTTTTCTTTAGGAATAGTTGATTGAATGTCAATAAGATGCTGTAGCCTGTGGGTTATTCTCTCAATCTGTATATACATTATGCACTTTTATTTGTTTATATGTATTGAAACATGTGTTGTATCACTTTGCTGCTTCATTAAAATGTAATTATGCTGCCTACACAAACTTTTAGGGTGGTTCCTTCGGGAGTGTTAGTGGCACTGGAAATGGGTTTCTTACAGGACTTGCGGCTTCTTCTGCTCCTACATCGCAACTGGTATGTATTCATAGAAACTTGCTTAATGTTATTTCAATCTTAGGATTGATTTCTGTCTGTTATTTTGTGCTAAGTTGTTTCTTTTGTTGGCAAGCCTGCTAAACCACTCCCCACTGGTGGCCCACAAATTTCTCAACTACAGAAGCCACTTCAGTCACCCCAGCATTTACCATCTTCTGGGCAACTTCATCCTCCAGCCTCAACACCTTTTTCACAGGGACCAACTTCTCATGCTTTATTCAGGCAGATGAATCAAGTACAAATTTCCCAGTCTGCCAGTCAAAGTCCTTTCAGTCAGGGAATGCCCTCGCAGCAGTCGCTTGGTTTGACTTGGCAATCAACTGTTTCTCAGCCTCAGATGCAGCGCAATATGTCGTCTGCAATGGGACATACACCTTTAAGTAATAACATGCAACTACATGTTGCATCTGCAATCGCAAACCAGCAGCAGCCTGTGCCACAGCATTTGGTCCAACATCTTCATCAGCCACCTTCCCAACTAGCACAAATGTTGTCTCAACAGACGCAAAATCTGCAGGCGAGCTTTCAATCATCACAGCAAACCTTTACTCAGCTACAGCAACAATTGCAGCTCATGCAACCATCTAATGAAAGCTCAGCAGTCCAGCAGGGCACACAAGATGTTAAACAACAGGTACACTTGAGAAAATTTTCGTAATAGAATTTCTTGAAACTCAAGATCTTACAATTCTCAGTTTTTTCTTGTTGAAAATAATTTCTGTGATACTTGAATGATACATGGTCTTTACTGACCATTGTTCTCTTTAAACTTGTATGTTCTAAGGCCCAATATGTGCTCCGTTTCATCCAATTCTTGTTGGGTCTCACTTTTGTTTTTCCCTCACCATAACTATAACTATTTCAAGAATATACGAGTATTGGGTGTAAATGTTACAGTGCAAATTGAGGTCAGTTGCTCACAATGTATATTATCCTGCAGTCTCCATGGCCTGGACTTGTTCAACAAGTGGCACCTAGTTCCACAGCTGTCCAATCAAAAGCAGATGTAGTTCCTGCTTCATCTACTGCATCTGGAATGAACCAGATTACAGGTCCGGTGAAATGTAATTGGACAGAGCACACATCGCCTGATGGATTCAAGTACTATTATGACAGTGTTACAGGAGAAAGCAGGGTAAACATCTGCTATTCTGCCTTCTGGTTGAAGTTCTAATTTCTTAGGCCACCTAATTGTGCGTTGTTTTCGAAATTTAGTGGGAAAAGCCGGAGGAGCTGATATCGTATGAACAGCAACAGCAAAAATTGTCTGCCCAACAGCCTCGCATTCAGGCTCAACCACATGGGTTGCCTTACCAACAAGCTCAAATGCAAGCACAACTTCAATGTCAGCTCCCAACATATGTCCAAACCCAGGTCCGCCCGCCTCAACAATTGCAACAAGCTTCTCAAGGATCTCTGGTTAGCATTTAACCCATACTTCTTCATAGGACTTGAATTTCAGTGGATTTTTATTATTTGGTTTTGATTTTCCAGTACGCAGTTGGAATGACAGGTCAACAACCGATTCAGGTACCATTATGCTCTTTTGTTGTTGCTCTGATCATATCTTTTTAATTCTTGGTAAATCATTCACTAAACTGTAGAAATATTGCCCTTTATATTCCCAGTAAAATATTTGCCTGGCTGGTGAAGTAGAATTTGTATCTTGTGATGTACAATATCAACTACAGAGCTGAGGGTCAATCGGAAAAAGCCTCTCCACCTTCACAAGGTAGAGGCAAGGTCTGCATACGCACTACCCTCCCTAGATCCCACTTTGTGGGACTACACCGGGTTTGTTGTTGATGTACAGTATCAACTTCTAAGCCATATCTTACCATCTAGGCTATTCAATTTGACTCGTAATGAAGGTTTAGAAAAAGTAGAAATATCTTGAACGTAGCGTGTGCTAATGAAATCATCTATGTACTTGTGTTGTTCTGCTAATACCTGCTTTATGCATTATTTTTTTTGCTGAAGCTGAGAGGTTTCTCCCTGATATGGCTTTCTACAGTCCCTAACCACAGTACATGGCAAAACCTGTGACCATATTTCTCCCCTCACCACAGCTAATTGCAGAGAAGGAGAAGATAATAAGTTTTTCCTATTTGAATGTGTTTTTTCTGAGTCTAAGTACTCCGTTCTGAATTTGGCTATGTTTTCTTTTGTCTGGTGCCATGCTTCAGTTAACATTCAACTAACACTATGGACACAACTTTCAGTTGAATTAGCAAAATAGTGGCTGGCTATAGCTATAGAATTCCCTTTTCATCTTCCCATAGATCCACTGCTTTTTTTGTCAAAAATGCAATCACTGATGTGTGTTTCCTCATGAACCCCTAATCTGCTTTTCATAAAGACAGTTGTTGGGTGCAACCAATGTTCTACTGTGGTCACAGAAACCTGTAAGCTCCAATTGAGCCGGAAGGTCTGTTTCAATATCCTGCTTTACGTTCTCTATAATCCAACTTCTGCTGTATCTTAAACTTATGTGCTTTTATATTCGCCAAAAGATCTTCAATGATGTAGCATGTATCTGGTGTTTGTTATCGTCAACATATATATAAAAATTTATTTGGCGTGAGCAACGCATATCTGCAGTAACGAACGAGTTACTTGATTAAAGGGTTCTCAACTATTTCGTAATGTGCTGATTACAGTGTGTAGTTCTCTAATGAATAGAATTGAGGATTATTCTGTTAGTGTAATGGGTGACGAACATTCGTAGAATTTGATTGCCATATCCTCTCATCTTCTTACCTCTTCACAGGGGATTCCGGCTGCTCAGGAGTGGATGTGGAAAAACAAGCCTGCAGGTCTCTTCATTTCTTTCGATTACAGATTTTATTGAGTTGGTAAAAAATAAAGTCCAATGATACCATCTTGCAACCCTTTTGTTTTGCTGTGGTTGGTGTTTGAGCAAATAACATTCTAGAAGTTGGGCTTATTCATCAGCTGTGAGCTGGAGATAGAAGTTTTGTTTACTCGAGAGTGTTTTTTTTTTTTTTTTTTTTTTTTTACAATGGATGTGGATATGCAATGGCCAGGCCTTGCTTAGTGGCATGCGTGTTTTGCTCCATTGGCGGAAGCAAATGCCTCTGTTTATTTTACAGTTGAGAATCTTATTCCTGCTTTACTAACGCCTTTTTTATGAATATCTGTTCTCAGGAGCTTGAATTTTGCGTCTGAATGATGCACTTAGCTGGAAGCAAATGCCACAATGTTGTATTGTGCAGCCTGATTTCAAGTGAGATGTAGCATTACTTTGTGAATATCTTTTGGTAGAGGAATTTACAGTCTTGAGTACACTTCCCAAGGAGTCTGATGCTCCCATGCCAATCCATCCGTAGCTTTAAAATGCTACAAAAGCGTTCTAGATTTCTTAGAAATATTCATTGTGTGCTTCAGGCTTCCAGAAATTTCTTGAAATCAGAGCCCACAGTCAGGGTTCAAAAATGTTTGTAGTCTAGAAATAACCCCCCGTCTCCAGTAGCCTTGACCAAAGAGAATAAATCATTCGAGCAAATAGTTTGTTGTGTATGAGATGGTGCTGGGGGTTACAATTAAGTTGTTTGAGGTAGCTATGCAGTGATCTTGACTTTGCTCAAACTCCATTACATGCTTTATGTCCTAAACCTGGCTTTGGTGGGTTGACATGTATAATGAGTTATATACTTTTTTCAGGTGACGTCTTTCCGTTCTACTTGACATCTTAATTTCTCTTAATTTAGTTTTTCCTTCTTCTATCTCTTTTTGCTTTGGTAGCTTGACTAATCTCTATACGTGTGTTTCGTGCTGCCCCTGGTCGCAAATATTAAGGCGGTAGATGTCTTTTTAAGAGGGCAGCGTAAAATCTTACTAGGTAGGTCGTATGTGCCAGAAGTGATATTTATTAGTCAAAACAATCAACTATATCCTAAAATAGCAATGTCGCTTTGTTGCGGCCATTTCATTGCAAGGCTTGATGTGTTTATTGCTACGAGGTTTTATCGTTCTCTAGCCAGATCTAAGATCAACCAAAAAAATTCTAAATGTTATTAGTTAGAGGTCGTTCTCTAATCTAGATTTGAGATTGACGAGAAAATTCTAATGCAATCCAGTTGGAGCAGCTCAGCTACCGTGATGCAGAATACTTGCACGTAGGGGTGACAAATAGGCAGGTCACGCTGGATATGGGTGGATTGAAAATGGGTATACGGATAGAAAATGGGTTGAGATCACTTTTAGGAGAATTTTTAGTTTTTTTGAGTATATGCAAATGTAATAGTCAAGACTAGGAGTGTTTATGGTTCGGTTTGGATTGATTTTTTTCTAAAAAGAAATCAAATCAAGTAAGTCGATTTTTCAAATATTGGAATCAAATCAAACCAATTAAGCTAGTTTTTTATAGATTAGGTGTATGTTGGTTTTTGTTTGTTTTCTTATTTTTGCGGTTATTAATCGATTTTTTCTTAAATATGAGACATATATTACCAAGTACATATTACGACGACTATATTTTCAACATAACACTATCAAACTAAATGCTCTTTGAGAAATCTATCATTTACCTAGATCTTGACGGTAATTGAACCAAATAGTGATGAATAATTTTATGACTCAATTATAAATAAATTTTTTTAAATGTGAAATAAATTTTTGTACTTAGCAAAAGAAAATTGCTAATCAAAAAATAATGTAAAAGTAAAGAATTAAATTATTATAATAGCAAAAAACTAGACTAAAAGAGCAAACTATAAAATTTCAGAAACTTTATATAAAAATATACATATATATAGGTATAATAATAAATTTATATAACTACTTTTATAGTCGGTCTGGTTTGTTTTTTTCGGTTATTTTTTTATTAAAACCAAAACCAAACCAAATTTAATCGATTTTTAAAATTTAAAACCAAAACTAAACCAAACCTAAAAAGTATCGGTTTGTTAGTCGGTTTGATTCGGTTTTTCGGGTTTTTATGAACATTCATAATAGTATGATATACTCCCTCCGTTTCAATTTATTTAAGTGGATAATATGGATCTTATTAATATTTTTAAGAAGTTTATTATTCAATCTATTTTTAGTGTACAACATAGATGAATAATTATTATTTTTGTCCATTTTGCCATCACTAAATCGCACAACCTGTATACATCCATATAAGGGTGGTTTTATTTTCTGTTAAATCATAGCATATTATAGAAAAGGTGAAAATTGTAATAAATATATCCGTAAAAGGTGCTTATTGTTATAAATAGAATTCTATTTAAGGTGAATATCTATATTTAGAGAGATTCTAGGGTTTATTTCTTGGTGGCTAAGCCAATCTCTCCCTATAAATAGAGGGTTCTATTCCATTGTAATTCATCCCAAAATCAATAAGCATTCTCTTTCCCTACTTTTCTCTGCAATACTCTTCTTTTTCTTTTATTGTTTCATAACACTTATTCAGATTTTGGATGGTAAGTATATTTAAATTTTTTGTCCATCTACAACTCGACTTAAAAACAAATGAATATTCATCCATCTGCAGTACAAATGAAACTTGGCCATTCCTCTTTTCTTTACATTTTTTATTTTGTTTTTTCCTATTTATTTTCTAATATTCCCTCTTTAGCAATATTTTATTGTATTACATTAAGAAAAAAGTTATTTATGGGAGGAGATGATGTTTAGTCTAATAGAAATCATTTGTAGTGCACAAATTAAAAATTAATATGAAATCCTTATGGATATACATGAAACGGGGCATCCGAACTTTAGGATTCGTGTGAAGAAGGGATCCTTCACTTTTGATCCTAGTTGATTTGCACAGATGCTAGCACTAAGTCTAATACTCGGTTTCTCCTTTTGTGAGCCCAAATTGTTATCAAGTCGAATTGTAAGAGTAATGATGGTATTTTTCACTATATATACTTCTTGATCTTTTAATATATCTCCTTGGGCAAACCTTTGAACCAAAAAAAAATATATACATGGACGTTACACACCATGGAACATTCTCTCTCTTTCTCTTATGTTTTCTTTAATTACTCAAAAGATTAAAAGCTCTAAGTTACAAATATTTATGTTGGGAATCTAATGATCCTGTCTATTTAATGTTTCTATGAGAAGACTAAGTACAAATAGTAAAACAATCTTGGCCAATATAAAATTTCAGTGCACTTATGTCAAAATTATTTACTACAAAATTAAATTATAAAAAGTAAATCAATTTTTGGCGAAGAAGGATCAAACTTGTTGAGATGAAAGGACTTTTTCCAAGACACATCAAATACGATTACTAAAGTAAAATAATTATAAAATTTTGATGCAATAAACAGATGACTAAATAGTATGTCGATAGTCACATAATTAGATAAAGGCAAAACATCTTAAGCCCTCCCTAATTTGACACGAATTATTAGTTACATCCTTAAACTATTCGTGGTCTTATTACCCCCCTTAACTTGGCCTTTTGAGAGTCATTACCTCCCTGGACGCTGATGTGGCAAAGAGTGTGGGTGCACTCACCTGCCACATGGATTTTTCCTGTATATGTGGCATTTTTTTTGAAAAATAAAAAAATATATTTACCTTTTTAAGTATGTTACTTCTTTAGATAATTTTTTCCGAATACAATTTATAATAAAACTTGGATAGAACTACATTATTTAGGCTAATTTTTTTTATTTGGCTAAAAATAATAAAGTTTTAGTTAATCTTTTTTTGAATTTGACATGAAAATAAAGATTTATACAATTGAAATAAATTGTCAAGTGTGATGACCCAAAAGGTCATCACTTGTTTTAGAAATAAATTCAGTGTTTTGAGGCCTAAAAACCTCCTTTTTACCTCACCTTGATTTGCGTGCGTGGTTCGGACCTATATCCGGAAAGCCTTATATGTGAAAAGATGAGAAATAGAAATTTCTAGAGTTAAAAATTTGATTTTAGTTGACTTTGGTCAACATTTTGAGCAAATGGACCCTGATCCATGTTCCGACGATTCCGGGAGGTCTGCAGTAAAATATGGGACTTGAGCGTATACCCGAAAATGAATTCCGAGGTCCTAAGCCTTAGAAATCAATTTTTGAAAGAAATTATTTTGCTGAATTATCTAAGAAACGAAGAAAATAATTAATGTTTGAAACCATTGGTATCGGCCCCGTATTTTGGTTTCAGAGCCCGGTACAAACTTGTTATAGTATTTGAATGATAATTGTGAAATTTGGTGAAAAAAAGAGTCTATTTGACGTGAGTTGGACCTCCGGTTGAATAATTATGAACTTTAAGTGTTCTTGATAAAAATGATGAGTTTTGAGGTTTAATTCATGGTTTTACATGTTATTTTGATGATGTGATCGTACGAGTAGGTTCATATGATGTTTTTGAGTTAGTATGCACATTTGGTTTGAAGTCCCGAGGGCTCAGGTGAGTTTCAGGTAGGTTCCGGGATGTTTTAGGCTTAAAACATAGCTGTTGCAGGTTCAAAGAAGTTGCAGATCTCTGAACCCGCCAGTGCGGTCCGCAATGATTTTGTGCTGCCGCGGAGGGGCCTTTGCGGCCGCACTCGATTTTGTGCGGTCTGCGGTGAGGAAGAATCCGCAAGTTCACTGGTCTGACTTTGGAAGTCTATATCTTTTGATCTACAAGGAATATTGAGATGATTCAAAAGAGAAAGTTGTAGCCCTTAGTGTCTGGTTTCCAGAAAAGTAAAGAAATCACAATTTGGACATTTGTAGAGAAAGTTATGGTTAAAATACTAAAGCATATCACTGCAGTCAACATTCTCCATGGTGAGCTCTGCGGCCACACTCCTTTTTGTGCGGTCCGCGGAGGGGGTCTGAGAGGGGTATATTTAAATGGAACTTTCAGTTATTTTTCATTTTTCAAAACCCCAAAAACATAAGAGGCGATTTTCCAAACACTCTTTCTTCTCCAAAACATTAGTAAGTGATTTCTAACTCATTTCTTTCACTCCTTAACTTCTTTTAACAAGATTTCATTCTAGAATCTAGGGTTTTCATGGTGGAATTGGGAATTTTGGGTAAAACTTAAGAATATTGAAATTTGGGGATTTAGACCTCAAATTGAGGTCAGATTCCAAAACCAATTATAGATCCGGGCTCGGGGGTGAATGGGTAATTGAGTTTTGGTCCGAATTTCAGGTTTGGACCAAGCGAGCCCGGGGTTGATTTTTGACTTTTTGGGAAAAACTTTAGAAAACTTATTTCCATGCATTATAATTGATTCATTTAGCACTTATTAATATTATTAAGTAATTTGTGGCTAGATACGAGCGAGTTGGTGGTAGAATCAAGAGGTAAAGCGATAGTTGATGCTTGAATTGTGTTCGTGACATCGAGGTAAGTGTTTGGTCTAACCTTACCTCGAGTGATTAGGAGTTGTGTCTTATCTGCTATGTGCTAAGTGTGGAGTGCGGCGTATAGGCATGGTGACAAATATCTATACGTCGGTGTCAAGCATGCTCGTGAGTTTTGTATTGTAATCGTTATGACTCTGTTGTGGTTTATTATGCTTCACATGAGGATTATCATTATTGTTCCCTTGCCAGGATGTTATTGTGGTATTATTGTTCCCTTGCTGGGATGTTTGTTGTGATATTATTGTTTCCTTGCCGGGATGTTGTTATTATGCTGTTGTTTCCTTGCCGGGATTCTTTTATGAGTGGTGTTGATATATGAAATGGGAGCGGGTTGCACGCCTGCAACGGAAATCTATGAAATGGGATGGGTTGCACTCCTACAACGGTAATATATAAAATGGGAGCGAATTGCACGCCTGCAACAATATTACATGTGTACTTGTTCTTCTTATTTCCTTATCTTTGCTGGTAATTGATTTATGGCATTCCTTACCTTTCTCTACTGTTGTTCTGTTGTTATCTGATACTCCCCGTAGCATGTTTCCCCCGCCCAACTTTAGTTGTAATTATCTACTTCTATTTCCGCTGTATATGATTTAACTGCACAAGTTTATTTGGTAGTCTGGTCCTAGCCTCGTCACTATCTCGGTTAGACTAGGCACTTACCAGCACATGGGGTCGGTTGTGCTGATACTACACTCTGCACTCTTTTGTGCAGATCCCAGTGCTGTAGACTTTGGACTGCAGTGAGATTGCTGTTTCTTGTTCATCAGGCGACCCGAGGTAGTCCTGCAGGCGTCCGCAGGCCTTGGCATCTTCTTCTATCTACTATTCCTGTTTCTTTTATGTATTTCCTGAGACAGTGTTGTATTTATTTCTTTCAGAATTTTATTTGTAGTACTCCTAGATAGTCTGTGAAGTTGTGACACTAGTCTTGGGTAGATTGTTATGGATTGGTATTAGCAGTATTATTAAAACTTTACAATACAACCTTCCACTTATTCAATTTTGTTGTTATCTAATTGTTGGCTCTTAACTGTTATCGGATTAAAAAATGGAAACAAGGTGAATAGTTCAGTTGGTTGGCTTGCCTAGCTTTCACTTGTAGGCGCCATCACGACTCCCGAGGGTGGGAAATCCAGGTCGTGACAAGTTGGTATCAGAGCTCTAGGTTACATAGGTCTCACAATTCACAGACAAGCTTAGTAGAGTCTGAGGGATCGGTATGGAGACATCTGTATTTATCCCCCAGAGAGTTTTGGAGTTATTTCACTTTGAGAGTTTTATTGTATATGCCGAGCGACATCTTAAACATTCCATTTATGCTTTATTCTACAGTTTTAGTTGGTTTTTATCTTTCGTCTCCTTTTTCCGCAAATGGTTAGGCTTACCTAGTCCCAGAGACTAGGTGCCATCACGACAGTTCAGGGAGGATGAACTGGGCTCGTGACAAGTTAGTATCAAAACTCTAGGTTCATAGGAGTCATGAATCACAAGCCAGTTTATTAGAGTCTCACGGATTGGTACGGAGACGTCTGTACTTATCTTCGAGAGGCTATGTAACTGTTAGGAAAATTCCACTTCATTTGATTTCTTTGTCGTGCGAGATTTTTGATATCATAATTCTAAACTTCTATCTTCTATTCTCTCACGGATGGTGAGGACACGTGCTACCAGAGATGATCAGGCACCCGCGCCCCCTACTTGAGCCGTCAGAGGTCGGGGCCGGAGTAGAGGCCGAGGACGCGCCCGTGGTGCAGCCAGAGCACCCGCGCAAGCTGCCATCGAAAGCCACCAGTAGTTCCAACCGGAGCCCAGGCGCCTGATACGTCTACTACTACTACCACTCTAGCTCTCCAGGAAACTCTTGCATAGTTCATGAGCATGTACACCACTCTGGTTTAGGCAGAGTTGCTTCCCCTTGCTGCAGCCACATCTCAGGCCAGTGGAGGTGCACAGACTCCCACCGCCCGCACTCCTGAGCAGCGAGTGCATGTTGATCAGGTCCTAGAAATTATTCATGTACAACCTGCAATCCTAGATCAGCTTGAGGACAGGGCAGCGACTTCCGAAGATGAGCAGCTGAGGCTTGAGAGGTTCAAGAAGTACAAGCCTCATGTATTCAGTCGTCTAGCATCAGATGATGCTCTGGGATTTCTAGATTAGTGCTATCGTATCCTTTATACCATGGGTATATCAAGATCGAGCGGGGTTTTCTTCACTACCTTCAAGCTTCGAGGAGCCGCCTATGAGTGGTGGCGTACCTATGAGTTTGATAGTGGATGAGGCAGCTTCCCTAACTTGGACTCAGTTTTCAGATATGTTCCTGAGAGAGTATGTTCTTCAGAGCCTCAGGGATGCATGGCACACAGAGTTTGAGCATTTGCGCCAGGGTACTATGACTGTCTCGGAGTATGCTGTCCGTTACACTAGCTTGGCTAGACATGCCCCAGCCTTAGTTTCTACTGTTCGCGAGAGGGTTCACAGGTTTATTGAGGGGCTTATTCCCAGCATCAGGTCTAGCATGGCTCGTGAGTTGGAGATGGATATTTCTTATCAGCAGGTGGTGAGCATTGCTAGGAGGATAGAGGGTATGCATACTCAGGACAGAGAGGAGAGGGAGGCCAAGAGGTCTCGAGAGTTGGGACATTATTCTGGTGCCCATGCTCCAGGTGTTGTTCGTCATGGTAGGGGTTATATGAGTCACCCCATTCATTCATCTCTTCTAGCAGCCAGTGGTATTCCATCTCCTCCTAGGCCCCAGGAGCCTTATTATGCACCTCCAGTATCTAGTGCGCCTCCTACGCGGGGTACTTTCAGAGGTCAGTCCAGTCGACCTGGCCCGATCCAGCAAAGCCGCCACGTCCTCCCAAAGCTTTTTTTGAGTGTGGTGACACACGCCATGTGGTGAAGGATTGCCCTAGACTTAGGAGGAGTGCACCTCCACAGAATTCTCAACCACAATGTGCCCCGCAAAGTTCCCAGGCTATGGTTCCAGCACCAGTTCCCAACCAGCTAGTGGTGGAGGTCGGGGAGGTAGAGGTCACCCTAGAGGGGGAGGACAGGCTAGATATTATGCCCTTCCTGCCCGTACCGAGGCTGTTGCCTCAAATTCTATCATTACAAGTATTGTCATAGAGATGCATCGGTTTTATTCGATCTAGGCTCCACTTATTCTTATGTATCCTCTTATTTTGCCTTGTAGTTGGGCGTATCTCGGGATTCTTTAAGTTCCCCTATTTATGTTTCTACTCCTGTGGGAGATTCTCTTGTTGTGGACTGCATTTATCGGTCGTGTTTGATTACTCTTAGTGGTTTTGAGACCAGAGACGATTTGTTATTGCTCAGCATGGTAGATTTCGATGTTATCTTGAGCATGGACTGGTTGTTGCCCTATTATACTATTCTTGATTGTCACGCCAAAACCGTGACGCTAGCTATGCCAGGTGTATCGTGAGTAGAGTGGAGGGGTACCTTAGATCATACTTCCAGTAGAGTTATTTCATTCCTTAAGGCTCAATGTATGGTTGAGAAGGGGTGTGACGCGTATCTAGCTTATGTGAGAGATGTCAGTATTTATACCCCTACAGTTGATTCAGTCCCAGTAGTACGAGACTTCCCTGATGTGTTTCTAGCTGATCTTCCGGGTATGCCACCCGACAGAGATATTGATTTTGGCATTGATCTGTTGCTGAACACTTAGCCCATTTCTATTCCTCCGTATCGTATGGCCCCTCCTGAGTTGAAGGATCAGTTACAGGAATTGCTTGATAAGGGTTTCATTAGGCCCAGTGTATCACCTTAGGGTGCTCCTATCTTGTTTGTGAAGAAAAAGGATGGTTCTATGCGTATGTGCATTGATTATCGCCCGTTGAACAAAGTTATAGTGAAGAACCGTTACCCTTTACCTCGTATTGATGTTTTATTTGACCAGCTGCAGGGTGCACGAGTGTTTTCTAAGATTGACTTGTGTTCAGGTTACCATCAGTTGAAGATTCGGGAGCCAAATATCCCGAAGACTGCTTTCAGGACTCGATATGGTCATTATGAGTTCCTTGTTATGTCATTTGGGCTGACCAATGCCCCAGCAGCCTTCATGCATTTGATGCACAGTGTGTTTCGGCGATATCTTGACTCGTTCGTCATTGTTTTTATTGATGATATTCTGGTATACTCCTGGAGTCGGGAAGAGCATGAGCAACACCTGAGGACAATGCTTCAGACTTTGAGGGAAAATAAGTTATATGCAAAGTTCTTGAAATATGAGTTTTGGTTGGATTTTGTGGCTTTCTTGGGTCATGTGGTATCGAGTGAGGGTATACGGGTGGATCTGAAGAAAGTGGAGGCAGTGCAGAGTTGATCTAGACCATCCTCAGCTATAGAGATCCGCAGGTTTCTTGGCTTGGCGGGTTATTACCGTCAATTTGTTGAGGGTTTTTCATCTATTGCAGCACCTATGGCCAGGCTGACCCAGAAGGATGCTCCGTTCCAGTGGACGGAAGAGTGTGAGGCAAGCTTCCAGAAGCTCAAGACAGCTTTGACTACAACCCCAGTTTTGATATTGCCTACAGGTTCGGGGTCCTATACTGTCTATTGTGATGCCTCGAGGATTGGATTTGGAGCGGTATTGATGCAGGACGGTAGGGTGATTGCCTACGCGTCCAGACAACTGAAGGTACATGAGAAGAATTATCCTGTCCATGATCTCGAGTTAGCTGCTATCATTCACGCCTTGAAGATCTGGCGTCATTATTTATACGGTGTTCCTTGTGAGTTTTATACTGACCACCGGAGCTTGCAGCACCTGTTCAAGCAAAAGGATCTTAATTTGCACCAGAGAAGGTGGTTAGAGTTGCTGAAGGACTATGATATCACTATTTTGTATCACCCGGGCATGGCCAATGTGGTGGCCGATACTTTGAGTCGCCGAGCGGAGAGTCTGGCTTATTTACCAATAGTGGAGAGGCCCATGGCAATGGATATTCAGGCCTTAGACAACCATTTTGTGATATTGGATCTTTCGGAGCCCAGTCGGGTTCTAGCTTGCGTGGTTTTTCGGTCTTCCTTATTTGATCGTATCAGGAGCGTCAGTATGATGACCCTCATTTGCTTGTCCTCAAGGACAAGGTTCTGCACGGTGATGCTAGAGATATGACTATTGGTGATGACGGGGTATTGAGGATGCAGGGTCGGGTATGTGTACCCAATGTTGATGGGTTTCGGGAGCTGATTCTAGAGGAGGCCCATAGTCGCGGTATTCCATCCATCCGGGTGCCGCGAAGATGTACCAGGATTTGACACAACACTATTGGCGGAGGCAGATGAAGAAAGATATAGTTAGGTTTGTCGCTCGGTGCCTCAATTGTCAGCAGGTAAATTATGAGCATCAGAGACCGGGTAGGTTGCTTCAGCAGATAGAGATTCCGGAGTGGAAGTGGGAGAGGATCACCATGGACTTCGTAGTTGGACTCCCACAGACTTTGAAGAAGTTCGATGCCATTTGGGTGATTATGGATCGGCTGACCAAGTCCGTACACTTCATTCCTATATGTACTACTTATTCTTCGGAGCGGTTGACAGAGATTTATATCCGGGAGATTGTTCGTCTGCATGGTATTCCAGTTTCCATCATTTCAGACAGAGGTACTCATTTCACATCACAGTTCTGGAAGGCCGTACAACATGAGTTAGGTACTCGGGCGGAGTTGAGCACATCATTTCACCCCCAGGCAGACAGACAGTCCGAGCGTACTATTCAGATTCTTGAGGATATGCTCTATGCGTGTGTGATGGAGTTTGGAGGTTCTTGGGATCAGTTCTTGCCACTGGCGGAGTTTGCCTACAACAACATCTATTAGTCCAACATTCAGATGGCACCGTATGAGTCTTTATATTATAGGCGGTGTAGATCCCCAGTAGGTTGGTTTAAGCCGAGTGAGGCTAGATTATTGGGCACAGACTTGGTTCAGGATACTTTGGAGAAGGTTAAAGTGATTCAGGATAGACTCCGTACAGCCCAGTCCAGACAAAAGAGTTATGCGGACTGGAAGGTTTGTGATGTTTCCTATATGGTTGGAGAGCGAGTTCTGCTTCGAGTTTCGCCTATGAAGGGCGTTATGAGATTTGGGAAGAAAGGGAAGTTGAGTCCTAGGTTTATTGGCCCTTTTGAGATATTGCGGCGTGTTTGGGAGGTTGCTTATGAGCTTGCCTTACCTCCCAGCTTGGCAGGAAGTCATCCGGTGTTTCATATTTCGATGCTCAGGAAGTATCACGGTGATCCGTCGCACGTGTTGGATTTCAGTTTAGTCCAGTTGGATAAGGATCTATCTTATGTTCAGGAGCCAGTGGCGATATTGGACAGGCATGTTCAAAAGCTGAGGTCAAAGAACATTGCATCAGTGAAGGTTTAGTGGCGGGGTCAGCTGGTCGAGAAGGCGACCTGGGAGACCGAGCAGGATATGCACAACCGTTCCCCTCATCTTTTCACTACTTCAGGTATGTCTTTATGCTCGTTCGAGGATGAACGGATGTTTAAGTGTAGGAAGATGTAACGATCAGGCCAGTCGTTTTAAGAATTAATGACCCGATCCCCTATTAATTACTTTCCCTGTGTCTGTTTCTGCTATTTTGATTTGCCGGGATGTTTGGTTTTGAGCTTCGGAGAGTTTTGGGATACTTAGTCCCTAAAAGAGAGCTTAAGATTTAAAATTTGGACTCCGTAGCTTATTTAGGCTTGAAATGCCGAAAGTTTAATTTTTGAAGTTTCCGGATCAATAGTGAGATTTTGATATCAGGGCCCGAATGGAATTCCGAAAATTGGAGTAGCTCCGTAGTGTTGAATATGACGTGCTTGCAAAATTTCAGATCATTCGGACGAGGTTTGATAGAGTTTTTGATCAAAAGCGTAATTTGAGAGTTTTTGGAGTTCTTAGGCTTGAATCAGATGTTAAATTGGTGTTTTGATGTTGTTTTGAGCGTTCTAAAGGTTGGAACAAGTTTGAATGATGTTTTAGGATTGGTTGGCATGTTTGGTTGAGGTCCCGGGGGCCTCGTGTGTGTTTCGGATGCTCAACGGACCATTTTTGGACTTGGAGAAGGATTAGATTTTTGCTGGTTTTGTTGCAGACTTTTCTTCATCGCGATCACGTGAGGAGGCTCGTGATCGCGAAGGCTTGGATGAGGAGGAGGGGATTTTGTTCTACGCGATCGCGGGAAGGGGAGTGCAAACGAGTAGTAATAGTAGGAGTTGAATCGCGAACGTATGGGCTACGCCGCGTTCGCGAAGAGGAAGAAGTGAGGCAGCCGAGGATTTCGAAGTTGCTCTTCGCGATCGTGTGAGGTCAACTGCGATCGCGTAGAGCTAAGCAGTACAACATTGCGATCGCGTAGGTATTGCTGCATTCGAGTAGGGTTAATTTGGGGGTCAATGATATTGCTCTTCGCGATCGCGTGGGACTTTCCGCGATCGCGATTAAGGATTTGCCTGGGCAGAATATAAAATTTCAAAGTCGAGGGTTTAGCCATTTTTTTTATCAAAACTAGAGCTTGGGAGCTCGAATTTGAGCGAGATTTTGAGGGATTTTCAGAGATATCGATTGGGTAGTGATTCCTAACTCCTTTTTGCTTATAACCCATTAATCTAAACATGAATTCATCATCTAATTTCGGATTTGGGGTGAGAAATTAGGGAAAAATTTGGAAAATGTTCTTAGACCTAATTTTTGAGTTTTGATTGGGGATTTGACATTGGATTTGGATAATTTTGGTATGGTTAGAATTGTGAGTAAATGAGGGTTCATAATCCATAACTTTTACCTGATTCCGAGATGTGGGCCCGAGGGGCATTTTGGTCATTTTTCCTAATTTTGCGTATTAGCTTAGAATTAATTAGTGGAAAATTGAAGTTATATTTACATTATGCAATTGATTTGAATATATTTGGGCCATTTGGAGTCGAGTACTCGTGGCAAGAGCGTGGTTTCAGGTTGATTTTGAACCGGTTCGAGGTAAGTGGCTTGCCTAACCTTGTGTGAGGGAACTCCCCTTAGGATTTGGTATTGTTGATATTTGAAATGCCTAGTACGTGAGGTGACGAGTGCGTACTTGTGCTAATTGTTGAAAATCCTATTTTCATTAATTAACCTTAACTATGTTTCTTTTTCCTGTCTATACTACTTGCAATGTAAGCCTGTTGTTAGCTTAGGGAAGCATGTCTAATTGACTTAATTGCTTTACTTGCTCAAACTGCCTTAATTGAATTGTGTGCAGCATGCTAGGTTAGAAATACCTGTTTTACCTTGGTATGAAAATTTGAATTGAATTGAGTATTCTTCGTGTTGCTGCTATGTGTTTACTTTGGGATTACGGATTTGTATTCCGGGAGATCCCCTGCACATATATTGATTTGGACTATAGTACGGGATACCGAGAGATCCCTATCACGTATATTGAGGATACTAAGATATCCTCGGGATACCGAGAGATCCCCAACACATATATTAAGGATACTAAGAGATCCTCGGGATACCGAGAGATCCCCAACACACATATTGAGGATACTAAGAGATCCTCAGGATACTGAGAGATCCCCGGTTGTTATCTCTGTGATGAGCTGTATTCCTTCTGGTATTATTTTGTCTCTGTTATAGTTGTTGTTATTCTTATTATCCTTTCTCACTTCATACTGTTAATATTTAATTATACTGCCATATTCTATACTGTTTTACCTCGTTTTTCATCTATATTCAGTAGGTCTTTGACTTTTCTCGTCACTACTCGACCGAGGTTAGGCTTGACACTTACTCAGTACCGCTGTGGTATACTCATGCCCTTTCTGCGCATGTTTTTCATGTGCAGATCCAGGTTCTTCGGCTCAGCCCTATCATCCTTGAGGCGAGGCGATTCTCCAGAGACTTTGAGGTATATCTACCGCGTTCGCAGACCGAGGAGTCCCTTTCCATTCTCTCTAGTAGTTATAGCCCTTTTGTATTCACTTTGATTTAGATATTCTGGAGTTAGAACACTATGTAATATCCTTAGCTTATGATTTCATGAGATTCCGAATTTTGGGAGTTATTTCAGTTTGAGAGTTTTATTGTATATGCCGAGCGACTTCTTAAACGTTCCATTAATGCTTTATTCTGCAGTTTTAGTTGGTTTTTATCTTTCGTTTCATTTTTCCGCAAATGGTTAGGCTTACATAGTTGTAGAGACTAGGTGCCGTTACGACAGTTCACGGATGGCGAACTGGGGTCGTGACAGGGGCTTTAAGGTATTTTGCCTTAGATAAATAGACACATATATTCCCCCCTTGTAGTTGTAATGACATCATAGAGAAATTGTATTTTTTTAAGTTGTCCTAAAATCTGATAATGTATCTACATAAGTTGGATCTCCATAAAATACTTTATATGATTGGCAACGTCAAGAACAAAGAATTTGAATAAGAAACGCCATCAGCTAAACTCTACTTGGAACTATAACCTCATCTAGAATAACTCTGTGGTTGTGTGAATCTAACTTGGGCTTAAAGTAAATTATGGAGCAAAAGAGTACGTAGAAAGAATGTTCATTAGGCGGCAACCTAGAAATTAAAGAATTAAAAAGGAAAGAGACAATTTGAACTGTCTGTGTGCTCCTACCTCTTTATTTCACTCTTAAACCTCTTGTATAAATCAATCAAATCTTTTCTCTTTGACTCGAATCTTCTATAATTTTCTTCAAACTATACAATATCATCCTCTATGATCTGCAGAAAACATATAAAGGTTCCTCAAATAAATGTTAAACATATCTAATACTCAACCTATTATATAGAATGGAGTAAATTGTTACCTTTGGATGATTCATAGTTCAAAAGTGTCCTTCAAGTTTTCAACTATATCCCCAGTCAAGCCGTAATAATCAACAATGTTAAGGTGAAAACTTTTATAGACATGAGTGAGGTGTCAAAGTAAGTTTGATTCATCAAAAATAATTTAGTAACGGAAAAATTGTATTTTATCATTCAAAAGAAGAAGCATGGATGGACCTCAATATCTTTGTTCAAAGCATGATATTTGTCCTTGTATAGAAGTCTTTATATAGGTACATATGTAGGAATACTACAATAAATTGTCATAAACTTATACATTAAACATTGAGGGGTCATGGATATGAAAAGCAGGGAAGTTATTATGATCATTAAAAGTACAGGTTATGAAAATAAAGAGGTGTGAGTTATGAAGATAGGATTTTTAATATAAGATAAATGAAAAAAATGATGAAAAAGGAGAAAAAAGGAGAAAAAGATAAATACGTTTCTTGGCTTAAGAGAGGTGCTACCTCACTTTCTTATTGCCTTCTTTATATATATATATATATATAGAAGTGTCTTTGGGGGCTATTAAATAGTCATTTAACTATTCATCAACCTACTGCAAAATTAAATCAAAATAGTGTTTAAATGGAAAAAGCACACATAACATATGTAGAGATCACGTTAGGCGACCTGATATCAATAGTACAAATTTGGCCATTGTAGGTAGGGCCAACCAACTACTTTTAGTTCATATACGATCAAATAATAATAGTTTTTAAGGAGTCTTAAGAATTAAATTGATTAACAACCCTACAGTTAACACAGATTTCACCAGTTGTTTCAGTTGAAGTTTTTAAGTAACTTGTCCTACTTTCTCTGGGGAATGTCCCCTCATACTTGCGGCTGACACCCTTACTAAAAAAGAAGGAAATATTTTTTGCCATAGTGGATTTTTTTTCTCATCCTTCCGCTTGGAAATTAAGTTTCATGATTGAGTTTTCCCTTTCTTCTACAGATGCTGGGGTCCAGGATTAGTTCGCCCTGTGAGAAAGGGCCTGACCCTGCCAACCAAGTGTCAAAAATAAATAGAGAAAAAAGGATATGAATAAGGGATAGGCTAGTCCCATTCAATCCATTCCTAATAATCAAACATTTAACTATTTACGATGTCTCAGTGGTGCCAAGCTTCCCATTTTGAGCATCGAGTTTTTAAAATCCTCAACAAAAAAAAAAAACAAATGGATCATCCACATAAGTTTGCACTATTTCTCTAGTATTGTCATTTCCAGTTGCTAAGACCTGGTCTGAAACAAGCAACCCTTTTCCTGAGAGAAGGTTAACATAGTATTGATTGTTGAATGTTGATGGTGTTATGTCATCAATATTTGCTAGTGTTGTGTTAGTATCAGAAACTGAACACAGTTGCTACAGTAACTGCAAGAAATCCAAATTCATATCTGAATTGCTCCTCCATTTAGCATGTAACTAAATGTTGAGCATCTAGTCCTACCAATTGTATTTTCACCTTCAATATAACAAATATTAATTAGCCTTACATTTTTTAGACCGCGATAAGTTAAACCAATATAATATCATCTAACCCTTCAAATTAAGTTTACCAGAGAGAATGACCATATCTTGATGAGAAAGACCAAGGTTTTGAAAGTTGTAAATAAGGGTGGCAAAATTAGAGTTTCGTCCAGGAATGTTGTTATTTGCTGCTTTTTTGCTAGCTGTTAAGCTATCCTTTCTCCCCATTTGCACTTCCCACCCCCAACCTCCTGACTGTAATAATTATATTGGAGTTGCATACATTATTGAAAAAGTTCTGAATTCCTTATTTGTTAGTAGTATAAAGAATAATATAATATCATAACAACAGAATCTCTAGTAGCAATAGCAAGAATATTTGCAAAAGATATAGTTTGGGGACAAGCCAATTCTAAATCACCTTTGATGGAATCAATCACTTCAAAACCCCTCAATGAGTTAAAGTTTGGAGCAAGTATTTTCTTTCCAGTAAAATTAAGGGTATCGTGCAGCAGTGCTGAAGCATCACATCCCTGAAATGCTTCTGTTATATTGAGGCAGAGGCAAACCCGAAAATAAAGAAGATAAAGAACACCAAATTTTAACGCGAAAAATCCTTCAAATCGAAGGTAAAACTCACGGGATCACAAAGATCCAAAAAGCTCCACTATAACAATAAGAGGGTTACAAAATTTCTCCAAATTGGCTACACAACAAGTGCCAAACACGGAGTAACAATAGCAACAATAGCAATAACAACAACGACAAATCAATTGAAGAAAGAGGAGAAGCCACAAAACTAGAGCTGCTATTCGGGGCTCTAAATCAGATGCTACGGGCCTCTAAATTCAATCTCCACTGTTCAAACCAAAGACCAAGATGTTATGAACATTTAATCAAATTTTCAGCCTAATCCAACGGTTAAAGAATAAGAGAACGTAATTTGAAGTTGGATGGTCGGAATAAAAATCTACAGCAAAATGAATACTTTTCTTCTCTCTTCTCTCTTGATGAATGCTCTCTCAAAAACTACTCTTATGTGCTTAAGTCTTTCAAATACTTGTACCAATGAGCATGGAACAATTCTCCAAGGTTATCCTATTTATAGATAATGAGTGGTGCTTTCTCTTAAAGCCAAAACCAACTCTAAATAGGAATAAACACCGAATTTAATTCCGAATAAGAATGAAAACCAAAAGAGAATAGGATTAGGCCATTGGGCCTTTCGCTAGACCAACACGGGCTCAACAACTTTTACATATGGAGTATTATTTAACATAAAATGTACTACTATGCAAATAAAAAGAAAAAAAAAAAGAAAAAGTGGACTTGCATTAACAAAGCAGTCGTGGAAATAAAGATGAAGCAAAGAAGCAGCCATTATGGGGTCTTGAGACACTGCTCTTTCCACCCATGAATATATGATAGCTCCAGCTTCTGGGCAGTTGTTTTGGTACAAACCAAAACTTAACACGATGGTTACATCATCAATGCATGTTTCCTTGGATTTCTTGGGAACACTATTTCCATTTGCAAATGTTACTGAAAAACTCAGTACCATTATGCATAAAGAAGCTAAGTAGAAGGAAGCTATTTTATTCCTTTTACGGGTGTGTCTTGATGATTAAAATTTTTATGGCAAGTTATGATTGTTAAGTTAATAAGGTGATAGTGAAAGTTGAGGCCTTAAATAGAGAAATTGCTCACTGCTAGTAAGAGACACAAACAAAAAAGAGAGAGCAGTTGAGAAAAATACATAGTCTTAAGTCTAATGAGTTAAATTGGAATATGAACATTATATGAGAAGTCCCATGGTGTATAACAACCCACCTAATACCAACTTATTTACACGAGGAAAATATAAGATTAATGGTTTGTTTTTTTAATGAATTCTGGTTAATTACTAGATTACTTGCATCGAAGGATACTGAACATTTGATAAATGTGCATCCTCTGTGTATGGTGGTCAATTGTTGCATAAGGAAGCAAGCCAATTCTTTGACTTATATTTGTTCCTGCAAAAATATGTCTTGTTAGGTTGGAATTAGGAGAAACACATGAGGTATAATAAAATGTTGTGGAATACTATAAATGGCTTACACCATCTGTTTCCTTCCATTTCTTGGGAAACTGAATAATGTCATGACCATTTCGTGCTATTGTCATATTACTAGAACCAATTCATAGATCTGTGATATATGCTTGAATGTTGTTGTTAGTGCATGAATTCACTAGCTGATACATGTTTTCTTATTTCATCTTTCATTGCATTTAATAGCATCAATTTTGGGTCAAATTTCTTTGGGTGATTTCTGGTTTCTTTTATTAGGGAATTTCATTACCTGTCCTTGTAACATTCAAACACAAATTACTCATACTTGTCATAAAACAAAAATTACTCATAGAATTACAACATTAATTACCTCTTTACATCATACTTTGTCTTCTATAGAAGCTGATTAATAGAACATCGGCATATGGTAATCATGGCTCTGTGAGACATTTGGACAACTCTGTGATTATTTCCTTGTCTCTCTTATCAGCTATTAGACTTCACTGTTAAATTTTTGGCGTTGCTTGATTCATCAGAGTTCTTTTGCTTTTAGAACCCAATTTACAAAGTCGCTCTTTATAATTCATGTTTTATGATTTAATCTGAATGATTTTTCAGATCTTCTGATAGAAATATGGGAGCTAAAGTGACATCGGTATGATACTTTATTCTAGGCATAATTCAAGTAGAAGAGCTTCTATATGATTGTGACCTTTGGCCGTATCATAATCTTAATTGGACTACTATATGAGTGACTACAACTTTTTCTAGATGCAGCTTTCAGAAGATATTGACCCCAACTAATTTTTATTTAGGAATAATTGATTGAATGTCAATAAGATTGTATAGGAAAAAATATAATATGACACGTTGTCACCTAAAGGAAGGACACGTGGAATCCAAGACGGAAATGTTCGCCGAACACAACTATTCCGCTTGTCACTAGGAGAGAATATTCATAAAGGTGTATTAAATTCTTTGTGTTCGATAGTATTTAATAGAGAATATTATGTAGTATTAGGAACAACTGTCCGTTACAAGGAATTTGATATTTATTTTCACTGTTACACCTTAATCAAGGCCCACATAATTGACATTAAAAGAAGACACGATCCTAGGATCTCCTTCCCAAGACATAGCTATAAATAGAGAGCTCAGTTATCATTGTAAAAGACACAAATTTTCTAGCAAACTTATATTACATTCTATACAAAGCTTAATATCATTTACTTTCTTGCTTTTTGATCTTATTATTGTTGTGACCAGAATTCTTGCTCCCGGAATCGTTGTATCTGATGTGTTAACTACATTCTGAGGCTAAGTATCATATTATTCTTCAATTACTTTATTATTTCTGGATCAAATTAGTTCATTTGTCTAGAAACCACGTATAAATTCAACTGTATCGTTTTACGGATAAACAGTTTGGCGCCACCATGGGGCCTAGACAGCCGTGTAATTAAATTGATCCTTGTCTTTCATACTAACGTATTTTGATTGTTTTGTCTTAAAGAAAAACCATAAAAAATGGCAGATAACACCGTTAACAACACGCACAACCCCGAGATTCAAGGAGATCAGTCTCACTTCAATGACTTGATCAGTGATACTCATAATGAGAAGAATGACACCACACCGGTTCATTACAGGCAGTATCCTCGACAAGTTCGGGAGGCAACTCCCGATGATGCTGATGAGGAACATGTTGTTGACGCAGTAAGGGTTTTAAAAGAGCAACATGCGATCATCCTAGGCCATCTCACGCGGCAAGATAAGGTTATGACGGAGTTGAAGCAAGCATTGTCAGGTGCCTCCAACAATGAAAACAGATGATATCCAATTCCTCCCGGTGTCCCCACAAATCAAATAGCGCAGAGGGTCGGCAACAACACTCCTAGGGGTAAAGTTGGCTCCGATGGGGATGGGGAGAGCAAATCCGGTCTTAACAATGAAAACGATCCTTTCAAGAATGAGCTTTTATGGTTTATGTGTGTGGTAAACTCCTGCATGGACCAAATCCCAGGCGCGCCACCAGTATTGAAAGGCCCGGATTTGAAGAAGTATATTCACTTTCCGTAAAATCCGAGTGCTGCACCAGGTGATCTCAACACGGTTCAAAATGCCTAAAGTGCCAAAATATGACGGAACTTCAGATCCTCAGGAACATATTACCACCTACACAACATCGGTAGGGAATGATTTAGCTCCTCACGAAATTGAATCTGTGTTGTTAAAGAAATTTGGAGAAACTCTCACGAGAGGAGCTCTGAGGTGGTATTAATTATTACCCGAGCATTCCATTGACTTCTTTGTGATGCTTGCAGATTATTTCATCAAGGCTCATACCGGGGCTAAAAAAGTGCAAGCCCGAAAGGCCGATATATTCAGGATTGCGCAGAGAGAGTCCGAGTTGTTACGCGAATACGTCACTCATTTCTAGAAGGAAAGAATGTTGCTCCCGGCTGTCCTGGATGAATGGGCAGCTGAAGCATTCACCAAAGTATTGAATCCGAGAAGTTTAGATGCTTCTCAGAAATTAAAGAAAAGCCTACTCAAGTTTGAAGAAACAACTTGGGCGGATGTCCACAACTAGTATGAGTCGAAGATAAGAATCGAAAATGATCAAGTTGACTTTTCATCGTTGGCCAAAGGACGTGAGAAGGATAAAGAAAAATCAAGTGATGACTACGACATACGGACTTCGAGGGGCCGATTTTTGACCTACGAGCGGACTAAAGGCCGTAGCAAAAACCTCCGAACAACAAATAAGTTCACCGTTGACAGAAGGACTGATCGAGGTCGAAATAACAGTCCACTGCAGGAGAAAGAAACGTCAGGGTCACGGGATCTTTCTTACCCTAGGTTATCCGCTGCAGGAGAAAGAAACGTCAGGGTCACAGGATCTTTCTTACCCTAGGTTATCGAAATACAACTTCAACGTCAGTATAGTAAAATTGGTGTCAGCCATGAGAAACATCAAAGAGGCACGGTTCCTGAGACCAATGAGATCCGATCCCGGACAAAGGGATCCCAACTTATGGTATGTATACCATGGAACAAATGGACACCGGACAGGGGACTGCTGACACTTTCGGGAAGAAGTGGCAACGAAAATGGTCATCTCAAAGAATTCTTAAGTGACCGGGCCAAGAACAACTATGGTCAGAACAGAGACAACGCGGAACCCTCAAAAGCAGGAGAAGAACCCCTACGCCAAATGATAAATATGAACTTAAGAGGGAATGAGATTAATGGGGTCACCTTTTTGGCAGCGAAGAAAACGAATATTTCAATAACTCATAGTAAAAGGCTCCAGGAAGATGATATCACGTTCACGGAGGAAGATGCAGATGGATTGCTGCTTCCACACAACGATGCACTGGTAATTTCATTAAATGTATTAAATTTCAAGATTAAACATGTTTCAGTTGATCCAGAAAGTTCAACTAATATCATACAATGGAGAGTACTGGAGCAAACCAAACTCACCGGAAGCATTATTCCAGCAACAAAGCTCCTCGCTGGATTCAACCTCGCAAACATGACAACACAGGGAGAGATTTTGATACTCACGAATGTTGAAAGATTAATGAAGATAACTCTCTTCACAGTTGTAGAAGGAGACATGGGGTACAATATTATCTTGGGGAGGCCATGGTTACACAAGATGAAAGCTGTGCCTTCAATATATCACCAATTGTTGAAATTTTTGACACCTGAGAGGATCAAGCAGATAAGGGGTGATCAACCATCAGCAAGGGAGATGAATGCAATCTTGGTCTCCAGTATCAAAAGAAAGGAGCACGTGACATAGCAATTACAAGAACCGATATCTACCCCCGAATCAGAGGAAGTTAGCCCAGGGACGGAGGAATCAGAACAATATCAGGTGCACAAGTTCCAGAAGAGACGGGCACAACAAAGTCCACGGTGGAAGGACTATAGCAAGTTGCGCTGTTCGAAGAATTCCTAGAAAAGAAATTCCATTTGGGGACAGGACTACACCCGAAGCTCAGGTATGCTTTTATTGAATTTCTTAAAATTAACGCAGATTGTTTTGCATAGTCACACGAGGATATGATAGGTATCCCGACGAATATAGCCATGCACAAGCTAAGCTTGGATCCCGACATACCTCCGGTAAGATAGAAGAAGCGCCTTATAGCTAAAGCAAGGAATAAATTTGTCAAAGAAGAGGTAACCCACTTACTCAATATCAGTTCAATCCGAGAGGTAAGATACCCGGTCTGGCTAGCTTATGTAATAGTAGTTCCTAAGAAAAATAATAAGTTCCGTATGTGCGTAGACTATAAGGATCTTAACAAGGCATGCTCGAAAGACTCATTCCCATTGCCAAATATCGATCAAATGATTGATGCCACGACCGGACACGAGTTAATAAGTTTCCTTGATGCTTATTATGGGTACAATCAAATCAAGATGAACATAGAAGATCAAGAAAAGACTTCGTTTATTCTAATTTCGGTATATATTGTTACAATGTGATGCCCTTTGGGTTAAAAAATGCCGGAGCCACTTATCAACGGATCATAAATAAGATGTTCGAGAAATAAATAGGAAAGACTATGGAAGTATATATAGACGATATGCTCGTTAAGTCTTTGAATGCAGGTGACCACCATAAGCACTTGCAAGAAACATTTGACATCCTGATGGAGCATAACATGAAGCTTAACCCTAAGAAGTGCGCGTTCGGGGTCAGCTCTGGTAAGTTCCTTGGATTCCTGGTCTCACAAAGGGAATTGAGGTAAACCCCGACAAAATCAAGGCCATAGAAGATATCCCGAATCAATTGTCAAACGTAAAAAAAAGTCTAGAGGCTCACAAGGAGGTTAGCAACATTGAGCATATTCATTTCCCGATCATTAGAAAAATGTCATCGCTTCTTCGCACTACTCAAAATGAAGAATAATTTTGAATGGGCATCAGAATGGCA
This sequence comes from Nicotiana tabacum, assembly GCF_000715075.1. Lineage (NCBI taxonomy): Eukaryota > Viridiplantae > Streptophyta > Magnoliopsida > Solanales > Solanaceae > Nicotiana > Nicotiana tabacum. The sequence goes on from NC_134101.1 coordinate 106,414,639, forward strand.
GCAAGCCTTGAAGGACTTGAAGAAGTACTTGTCAAGCCCTCCGGTGCTCTCAAAACCAAAAGAAGGTGAAACATTGCTAGTCTACCTTGCAGTTTCAGAAGTAGTGGTAAGTGCAGTTTTAGTCCGAGAGGATGAAGGTACGCAATCTCCCATTGATTATGTTAGCAAAATTCTAACGGGAGAAAAAACTCGCTACCCACATTTGAAAAAATTGGCCTTAGTTCTCGTAGTCGCTGCACGGAAGCTGAGGCTCTACTTCCAATGTCATCCAATATCGGTGGTGACTACTTTCCCTTTGCGAAACATTCTTCATAAGACCAAGCTCTCGGGCATATTGGCCAAATGGGCCGTTGAAATGAGTGAATTTGATATTGAATACAAACCAAGGACTACAATTTAGTCACAAGTCTTAGCTGATTTTGTGGCCGACTTCAGTTCGGGACTATTGCCCCTGACAACCAAGGAGGCAGTAATGTCGGAATCGACATTGGGGTTTGGACTTTATTTATGGATGGAGCTTCCAACATAAAAGAGTCTGGGCTCTGAATAGTCTTGTCACGACCCTAACCCGGACCCGGTCGTGATGGCGCCTCTCGTGAAGACAAGGCCAACCGCCACTTCCCATTTTCCAATTATTAATAGATAAGCATTTAAGAAACAGTCTTAACGTGATAAAATAAATCCGAAATAACCATGATAACATAAATACGCGGAAGAACACCCATACACAGCCCTAACCAGGGTGTCACTAGTCATGAGCATCTATAAGTCATAATATAAATCCGCTAAGTAAATAAGCTAGTACAACTGTCTGAAAAGAGATAGGAGTGATAAAGGAGTAGAGACACGGGACTACGGACGCCAACAACTACCTTATGAACTCTGAATGTCCGCCTGAAGCTGGAGGGATCAGTACTCGGGAGCGGAACTAGCTACGCCTGAATCTGCACACAGGGTGCAGGGAGTAAAGTGAGTACTCCAACTCAGTGAGTAACAAATGTAAATAACGACTGAAAGTAAGAAACCACATAAGGCACAAGGCATTCTATAATGAAGCAGTAAAACAATTAAAAAAGTAAACCAGTGAAAGATAGATAAAATTCTTTAACTCAAACGTAGTTTCATGAAAAGCCTTTTCCAATAATTAAGCAGATAATTGACAGTAAATTATGAAAAATAAACAAATAGAGGTTCCCCCCTCGGGCACAATATCAATAAATCCGCCCCTCGGGCAACATCTCAGAACAGTACCAGCCCCTAGAGCTCAAATCTCGGATCACAATACCAGCCCCTCGGGCTCAATCTCACATCACAATGGGTACCCGCGCTCACTGGGGGTGTACAGACTCCTGGAGGGGCCCCTTTTGACCCAAGCGTAATATCAAGCCACCTCGTGGCATCATCACTAGGCCGTCGGTCTCATATCAATCAAGCCACCTCGTGGCGTACATATCTTAGGCCCTCAGCCTCATAATCAATATCAAATGTTTCCTCACGACATAGGCCCTCAGCCTTACTCAGTCAAAAATCCTCACAAGCCACTCGGGCAATAGTAAAACAGGGTTTCTCAGCCCAAACATCATTTAAAAATATCATTTAAGCATTAAAACTGAGTAAACATGGCTGAGTATGAAAATAGTGAAATATAGCGTGACTGAGTTCAAGTATAAAGTCAAAATAGTGAGAAAATACCAGTAAAAATCCCTGAAGGGTCCAAATAGTTGGTACGAGGCCCAAATATGACATTTAGCCTAAATAATGATGATAGCAAATAGATTTCGGTCAAATAAGCGGTAAAATAATCATTCGGGACGGACTAAGTCACAATCCCCAACAGCGCACGACCCTACGCTCGTCATCAAGCGTGTGCCTCACCTCAATATAGCACTACGATGTGCAATCCGGGGTTTCAAACCCTCAGAACATCATTTACAATTATTACTCACCTCGAACCGGTCAAATCTCTAGCTCTCGATGCCTTTGCCCCTCGAACCGGCCTCCACTCACGTCGAATATATCCAAAATCAGATTGAGGATGTCAAAATATGCTAAGGGAACAAAGGCCAAGCGAAAATAATCAAAATATGACACAAATCCCGACATTACCAAAACCCGACCCTCGGGCCCACTTCTCGAAATTCAATAATTTTTATGTCAATAGATTCCTTATCTCCCCACGAGTTCATACATATCAAAAGTTCTCAAATCCGACCCCAAATGGTCCTTTAAATCCCTAATTAAAGGTCTAAGTTTCCAAGTCCTAGTTTCCCCAATTTTCACCCTTAATTTCCATGATTTCTAGCTCTAATCCATTTAATAATAGCATAGGAACGAGTTTTAGGTCCAAATTCGTTACCTCAATGAAGTTCCCTTGAAATCCCTCTTTTAAATTGCCCAAAAGGCTTTCAAGCCGAAGTAAAAAATGGTGAAATAGCTCAAATTCACGAAATGAAATAACTTATATGTTCTGCCCAGACCTTTTCGCATCTGCGGCACAATACCCGCTTCTGCAGTACCGCATTTGCGGTTAAATCCTCCGCTTCTGCGGAAATAACTTATCCAGCCTAAATTGCATCTACTGCCACACTTCCGCATTTGCGACATCACAAATGCGGTCACCTTACTACTTCTGCGGTCTCTGCTCACCTGACCTTTTTTCACTTCTGCGATAGATCTACCGCACGTGCGGCGCCGCACCTACGGTCCCCAATCCGCAGGTGCAAAATTACTAGAAGGAGCAATTCAGCAGCTGCAACAACAATCCAAACTTCCCGTCAACCATCCGAAATCTTCCCGATGCCCTCGGGACCTCAACCAAAAGCACAAACATATCCTAATACCTTATTCGAACTTGTTGCAATTATCAAAACACCTCAAACAACATCAAATCACCCAAAACACATCGGATTCAAGCCAAACTTTCTAAAATCTTCCGAATTCGCTTTTGATCAAAAACCCAATCAAACCACGTCCGAATGACTTGAAATTTTGCATACACATCCCAAATGACACAACGGAACTACTGCAACTCTTGAAATTCCATTCCGACCCCTATATCAAAATCTCGCCTACCAACCATAAATCGCCAAAATATCAACTTTGCCAATTCAAGCCTAAATCTACTCCGGACCTCTAAAACCCATTCCAATCGCACTCCTAAGTCCTAAATAACCTCCCGAAGCTAATCGAACCACCATAACTCACATACGAGCCCTCTAATACAGAAGTTAACATCCGGTTGACTTTTTCAACTTAAACTTCCTTAAAGGAGACAAAGTGTCTCAAATCTTACCAAAATCATTCTGGATTCGATCCGACCAACCCGATACAACAAAACACGGATGAACAAAGCATAAAGAAGTATAAATGGGGAAAACAGAGTGGTAATTCATGAGACAACTGGCTGGGTTGTCACATCTTCCCCAACTTAAACAAACGTTTGTCCTTGAACGAGTGAAGAAACGTACCTGAAGCCTCAAATAGGTGAGGATATCTGCTCCTCATCTCTCGCTCGGTCTCCCAAGTAGCCTCCTCCACGGGCCGACCTCTCCACTGCACTTTCACTGAAGCTATATCCTCTTACCTCAACTTTCGAACCTGACGACCCAAAATAGCTACTGGCTCCACATCATAGGTCAGATCATCATCCAACTGAACCATGCTAAAATCCAGAACATGAGACGGATCCCTAATATACTTCCGGAGCATAAAAACATGAAATACCAACACTCGACAAGCTGGGTGGCAAAGCAAGCTCATAAGCCACCTCCCCAATCCTCCGAAGCACCTAAAAAGGCCCAATGAACCGAGGACTCAATTTTCCTTTCTTCCCAAATCTTATAACACCCTTCATGGGTGAAACCTTCAACAGAACCTTCTCGCTAACCATGTAGGACACATCTCGAACCTTCCTGTTAGCATAACTCTTTTGTCTCAACTGCATTGTACGAAGCCTCTCCTGAATCACCTTCACTTTTTCTAAAGCATCCTGCACCAAGTCTGTCCCCAATAGCCTAGCCTCACCGGGCTCAAACCAACCAACTAGAGATCTACACTGCCTCCCATACAAAGCCTCATATGGAGCCATCTGAATACTCGACTGGTAGCTATTGTTATAAGCAAAACTCTGAAAGTGGTAGAAACTGATCCCATGACCCTCTGAGATCAATGACACAAGCACGCAACATGTCCTCCAATATCTGAATAGTGCGCTCGGACTGCCCGTCCGTTTGAGGGTGAAAAGCTATGCTCAACTCAACCTCAGTACCCAACTCTCGCTACACAGACCTCCAAAACTGCAAAGTAAACACAGTGCCCCTATCTGAAATGATGGAAACTGGGATACCATGCAAACGAACAATCTCCCAAATATAGATCTCTGCCAACCGCTTTGATGAATAGGTAGTACACACAGGAATGAAGTGCGCGGATTTGGTCAGCCGATCCACAATCACTCAAATAGCATCAAACTTTCTCAAAGTCCGTGGAAGTCCAACAACAAAGTCCATAGTGATCCTCTCCCACTTCCACTCGGGAATATCCATCTGCTGAAGCAAGCCACCCGGTCTCTGATGCTCATATTTCACCTGCTGACAATTGAGACACTAAGCTACAAATCCTACAATGTGTTTCTTCATTCTCCGCCACCAATAGTGCTATCTCAGATCCTGATACATCTTTGTAGCACCTAGATGAATGGAATACCGCGAGCTATGGGCCTCCTCAAGAATCAACTCCCGAAGCCCATCTACATTGGGCACACAGATCCGGCCCTTCTTCCTCAACACCCCATCATCTCCAATGGTCACATCTCTAGCATCATCATGTTGAACTTTGTCCTTCAGGACAAGCAAGTGCGGATCATCATACTGGCGCTCTTTGATGCGATCATATAAGGAAGACCGAGAAACCACACAAGCCAATACCCGACTGGGCTCCGAAATATCTAGCCTCATGAACCGATTGGCCAAAGACTGAACATCAATTGTAAGAGGTCTCTCCCCAACTGGAACATATGCCAAACTCCCCATACTTACTGCCTTTCGGCTCAAGGCATCGACTAACACATTGGCCTTTCCCGGATGGTACAATATAGTGATATCATAATCCGTAAACAACTCCAACCATCTCCGCTATCTCAAATTATGATACTTTTGCTTGAACAAATGCTGAAGACTGCGATGATCAGTGAACACCTCACAAGATATGCCATACAAGTAATTCCTCCAAATCTTCAATGCGTGAACTATGGAATCCAACTCCAAATCATGAATGGAGTAGTTCTTCTCATGGGGCTTCAACTGACGAGAAGCATAAGCAATAACTCTACCCTTCTGCATCAATACACAACCAATTCCAACTCTCAAAGCATCACAATACATGGTATATGAACCTGAAGATGATGACAAAACTAACACTGGAGCTGTGGTCAAAGCTGTCTTGAGCTTCTGAAAGCTCTCCTCACACTCGTCCGACCATTCAAATGAAGCACCCTTCTGAGTCAACTTGGTCAAGGGCGATATGATAGATGAGAATCCCTGAACAAATCGGCGATAATAACCTGCCAAACCAAGAAAGCTGCGAATCTCTGTGGCTGAGGATGGTCTGGGCCAACTCTAAACCGCCTCTATCTTCTTCGGATCAACCTGAATACTCTCGCTCGACACCATGTACCCTAAGAAAACCACTGAACTGAGCCAAAACTCACACTTGGAGAATTTGCATAAAGCTTCTCCTCCCTCAATCTCTGCAACACAACTCTCAAATGCTCCGCGTGCTCCTCCTGACTACGCGAATATACCAGAGTATCATCAATGAAGACTATGACAAACGAGTCGATAAGGCTAGAACACACTATTTATCAAATGCATGAACGCTGCTGGGGCATTGGTCAGCCTAAAAGACATCACCAAGAACTCATAATGACCATATCAGGTCCTGAAATTTGTCTTAAGAATATCCGAGTCCCTGATCTTCAACTGGTGATAACCTGAACGGAGATCAATCTTGGAGAACACTCTCGCTCCCTGAAGCTAGTCGAATAAATCATCAATGTGAGGCAAAGGATACTTGTTCTTAATTGTTACCTTGTTCAATTGATAATCAATGCACATACTCATTGTGCCATCCTTCTTCTTCACAAATAGAACTAGTGCACCCTAAGGTGACACACTAGGCCAAATGAACCCTTTGTCAAGGGGTTTCTGAAGCTGCTCCTTTAATTCCTTTAACTCCGCTGGTGCCATACGATACGGCAGAATAGAAATGGGCTGAGTGCCCGGCACCAGGCAATACCGAAATCAATATCCCTGTCCAGTGGCATGCCCGGTAGGTCTGTAAGAAACACATCGGGAAAATCCCTCACAACTGGAATAAAATCACACTGGGAATCTCAGCTCCGACATCCCTCACAAAGGCTAGATATGAAGGACAATCCTTCCCAAACATACGTTGGGCTTTCAAGAATGAGATCACTCTACTGGGAACATAATCAGTCACACCTCACCACTCAATCCGTGGCACACCCGGTATAGCCAATATGACCGTCTTATCATGACAGTCCAGAATAGCACGACACGGAGATAGCCAATCCTTGCCCAAAATGACATCGAAATCCACCATACACAATAATAAAAGATCCACATGGGTCTCCAGACCTCCAATAGTCACCACACACGACCGGTACACATGGTTGTCACACCTCCTTTTTGCGCGCCCTCCCCCGAAGGGTTAAATGCGCGGGTGGAGTTTTTCCAATTTAAGTGACAATATTCGAAATGGGATTATTTATTTAATTCAGAGTCGCCACTTGGGAAAGGATTGGCTTTTGGTGTCCCAAGTCACCGGTTTATCTTAAATCCCAAATCGAGGAAACTTTCGACTTTTCCAAATGAAGTCTGCGAACCAGAAATTCTAAGTAAGGAATTCTGTTGACCCGAGGGAAGGTGTTAGGCACCCTCGAATCCCGTGGTTCTAGCACGGTCGCTTAAATTGTTATAATGGCTAAATATCTGATTTAAATACATGTTGTGACTTTTGTGCTTTTTATTAAGTTCAAACCGCTTTTATTATTATCATTTATTTTTATAGAATTGTAACGTCGTGAAAATGCATCTCGAACCACGTCACAATCAATGTACCCATGATCGTCGACACATTTGGACTTCGTTGAGATTTGGATTTGGGTCACATCAATGTGCACCCGAATTTAAGAATATAATTTACTTAAAGTCGCGTCTAAAGAATCTAACGCGTTATTCTCTTTAGGGAGGGCGGTGGTATTCACTAAACCGTCCGTCCCAAATTCTAAGTATTTATCATGATCAATTATTGAGGGCCCCGCAATTTGCTTTTTATTTGGCGAGGCTCGTCTCCTTATTTTAGAAGGGAACCCTACAGTGGCTACATTTCTATTACGTTTGTCCCTAAAACTAAAAGAAAAAAAAAGAACATGCTAATTTAACTATATGCTTTTGCCTAATCCGGATTCTTATCAATTTCTGATTAATTATTTACAAAGTAGAGAAAACACTACACTTCAATGGAAAATTGCTTTAGTTTGACAGAAGAAATCCGCTTAGTCTAATGAAATACGACACTTAATCCGAACAAACATCTTTAGGTCAAAGTTAGATTAACTTGCTTAAACAGGGTTAATAGAATTCCTTATTGAAGAATACCCCCGATAACATTCAAAACTAATCCTATAAAGGCCTAAAGAAATCAAAAACCGGGCAGTTCAAAACCACATTATATTTGGCTAGGTTTAATAGCCATTTGCCCTTACTTATTCAATACATGCTGAAAGAGTGAATTTAATTTTAACAATCACATTAAATAGTTTCACATTCCAAGAATTCTATTTACATTTTTGTATGCCACTAAACGAATCGAACACCACAGTTCAAATCAACATAGTACAAGTTTAACAATGTATTCCCTATCAGCTATAAACTACAATTTACATAAACTTAACAACATTTATGAAAAGGCAGTCAGTAAACTGGTGATTATAACTCCTTCAAATCTTTCTATTCATGCTTTTTCAATGCTACATTCAGCTACACCAATGTGAGACTTGAGATGTGTACCTGGAAACAAATGAAAATGCCAAAGAGAAGAGGAAGATAGATGGGGAAATCAGCAACAGCAGGAAACAAAATAGCAGCAGCAGCAAGGCAGGATAGCATCAGACAAAGCAATACAGCAAGAACAGGCTCGAGTGCAGAAATGCAACTATGGCCAATAGAAAGCAGTAGCCAAATGACAGCCACACCCAATGGAATAGAATCAGGACTCCAGACAGACCAAACCAGTAGCAAACCAATGAAAACACTCGACTAGTAGACACAACTGGAACTTCAAAGAATCAGAATTGATTTTGAACAAATTGAACAGCTGAAACCCAAACAATAATAGGAGGAAACAGTTTCTGATTGTTGATTGTACACCTTCTATCCCTTAACTTCTCTCTATCTGTGTTTGTGTTTTTCTTTTTCAGCTCTTCAGGCTTTTTTCTCTATCCCCCCCTGTGTATCTATTTGTATTTCAGCTTTCTCTTTCAGAAATTCCTCACAGTCTGTCTATTTTCTTTTTTTTTTTAAAAATTCTGTCTATGTCCCTCTTCTGTATGTCTATCTCCTAATTCTGTATCTCCTCCTTTTTATAAGCCTCCCTTACCCCTTTTAACAGCCTGTTTAGACTATCACCATACCCCTCCCATGTGCCTTTTACATTTTCAGATTCCAATTAGTTATTTAAGTATTAACCCCCATCAACATTCCCTAGCAGATTTAACTTTTAAAAGGTTTAAATACTTCTTTAAACTAAAGCCAAATATGGGCAGTAGAATGTATCTGACAGCATATGCTGTCAAATTGTTTAACACTTAACAAAGACCTTTATGCAGGCCACAGGCTGTGCACAAAGCACATGAGGTGCACCAATGCACATGCTGTGCACGAGTGCACATGCCTCCCAATTCAGAATTTAAACCAAACATCCCTTTTTACATTACTGATCAATTCAACAGCTATAAGTAAACAAAAACTGGTTCTTAATTGACTTAGGCAAATGTTCAACAGAAGCAAATCGATTTAACTTTGTTCAGCCAGTTGAAACTAATTGACGACACACGTCGACTCGACTATATTAGCATTAACATACACAAACGTAGCCAAAAATCAGACATTCAAAAGCATGGGACACATGACTCGTCTTATACTGATTAAACAGAATTATACTTTGAGGAATCAGTTAGTCAGTACAAATTTGGAATACAACCAATACACATGTCTTATCAGAATATGAGGGGTTCAAACAAAACACAGTGGTTCAGGCAAAGTGGACGGGGCACAGTTGACAAAATTCAAAGACACAAAATCAAAGCATGAACAGATTTTTAACACAATCAGATGGGCCAAAACAAATAAAGAAAAGAAAGAACTCACCTTAAACTTGAAAAGTTAAAAGTTTCAACCCGGATTTGGACAAACCTTTCTTAAGGCTGAACGGACTTTAATCGAAGTGTTTCTCAGATGAGAAACACCTCGATTAAGGTCCATTAGGCCTTAAATTCCTTGGCTCGAACAAAACACGGACCAGTGACGAAGGATCTCAAAGCTTCAAAACTCAGATCTGGGATTCATGCTTCCCTGATCTGATTCGGACCAAACCAAGTATGGTTTGGTCACGAGGGGGGTCTGGGGAGTGTCTGGAATGATTTTAAGGTTAAACCGTGTAGATAGAGTTTTGACTCGAATCTTCAAATGAAAATTCGAGAAGGTGGGAAGGGATTCGAACTACCTGGTTGATAGATTTGGGTTCAGGATGGCAAGGGCGTTCTAGGGTGTTAAGGGGAAGGTCACCGGCGTCCATGCTGCCGGCTTTCATGGCAAAAGTACGCAGGGGAGGCTAGGGTTTTAGGGCTGTTTGTTTGGAGACGAAGGCTGGGGTTCAGATAGGGGAGGGGGGCAGGGTAAGATTATGGTCTTATATAGTTAATGGGTGGATTGATCTCGACCGTTAGATCAATCTAGATCTACGGTCTGGATCTGATAGCTTAAGTGGAACGGTGTCGTTTCAAGGGTAAAGGGTTGGGGTTGGTCCGGGTGAGACGGGTCGGGTTTATTGGTGGGTTATGGGGAATTGATCTTGGCCGTTGATCAATTTGAGATCAACGGCCCAGATCAACCTGTACCAAAACGACGTCGTTTGGATTCTCTGGGCATCAGGTGGTCTGGACCGGGCAGGCCTGGGTTTTGGGCTGTTTGTTTGGGCCAATTTTAATAAATTGGCCCAAGTCCGGAAAGGCAGGGTCCTTTTTTTTTTTTTTTTTTAATTGTAAAAATACAAAACCAAGTAAAATCAAATTAAAATAAACACCTAATACAATTATTCACACACACATTAAAGTAATTCAAAACGGGTAAAATTAAACAAAAATTAAAATCACGGATGAAGATGCCTATTTATGATTTTCTTATTTAACGACCGGATTACGGTTCGAATTATGCATGACACACACACATTTTTTTTTGCATTTTGTTTTAATAATAAAAAAAAGGGGCAAAAATTGCAAATGAACAACAAAGTGCCATGTGAAAATCCAAAATTTGTACAGCAGGGCCAATTATTGTTATTTTTATTTCTTTTGGAGCGATTGTCGTGCGAAGCAAAAATCACGTGCTCACAGCTGCCCCTCTTTGTTCGGAAACACGAAGAGTTTTCGTGCAAAGATAAAATGAGCGTGTATGAGCGATTTTTGCCTATGGACCACTCCGTATGAAGCATGTTTTTTTTGAAAGATCTGACCGAATCTTGCTTCAAAGATTTCCTACATATCCTGGGCTAAACAGGAATCAGGTCAATGTAGTTCGAGAAGTTTTGGTAGCTGGGACTACCATGGGATTGCGATGCTTGCTGCTACTGCTGTTGCTGTTGTTACTGCTGCGTCACTGACCGCCTTATTACAACCAAATGGAAATTGGAAACTGAGCTAACTACTTATGTGTATGTCAACTGCTAGTTACAAGATTCCTATCTATGATTCTTTTACGACTTGATCTTGGGCCTTAGCTGATTCTGCTTGTAGACTCCGATCTGAATCTTGATGCTTGCGAGTTGTGGTGACCTGTTTAATCTCTGGGATACTGAGTGAGGCGCGATTGGCAGGGTTCAGGACCTTAATTAAATGCTGGAGTCAATCCGCCTTCCATTTACACCGAATCTTGGGACATCTCTTTTTTCTTCTTTTTCTTTGTTGATTCCGAGCTGGGACTCAACTCGCGGGGTCATTTCGATCCATGTGGGTCGAGGTTAGACCTGCGGGAGAAAACAAACGAACGAAATTTTCTGCCCCAGTTTCACTAGGAAAATTTCGTTAATTATTCGCCAGGAAGTTCATAAAATTGATGAAAGAGGATATGCATGTTCAGTTCAGGGTTGGAGCCCTAATACCGACTAGCTGGGGAAAGGTTCAGTTTAGGGTTAAAAACCCTAATGCTGACTAAAAGGAAAATTCAGTTTAGGGTTTAAAACCCTAATGCTGATTGCATGAAAAAGCTCAGTTTAGAGTTTAAAACTCTAATGCTGGCTGGAAGGAAAATTCAGTTTAGGGTTTAAAACCCTAATGCTGATTGCATGGAAAAGCTCAGTTTAGAGTTTAAAACGCTAATGCTGGCTGGAAGGAAAATTCAGTTTAGGGTTTAAAACCCTAATGCTGATTGCATGGAAAAGCTCAGTTTAGAGTTTAAAACTCTAATGCTGGCTGGAAGGAAAATTCAGTTTAGGGTTTAAAACCCTAATGCTGATTGCATGGAAAAGCTCAGTTTAGAGTTTAAAACTCTAATGCTGGCTGGAAGGAAAATTCAGTTTAGGGTTTAAAACCCTAATGCTGATTGCATGGAAAAGCTCAGTTTAGAGTTTAAAACTCTAATGCTGGCTGGAAGGAAAATTCAGTTTAGGGTTTAAAACCCTAATGCTGATTGCATGGAAAAGCTCAGTTTAGAGTTTAAAACTCTAATGCTGGCTGGAAGGAAAATTCAGTTTAGGGTTTAAAACCCTAATGCTGATTGCATGGAAAAGCTCAGTTTAGAGTTTAAAACTCTAATGCTGGCTGGAAGGAAAATTCAGTTTAGGGTTTAAAACCATAATGCTGATTGCATGGAAAAGCTCAGTTTGGAGTTTAAAACTCTAATGCTGGCTGGAAGGAAAATTCAGTTTAGGGTTTAAAACCCTAATGCTGATTAAAAGGAAAATTCAGTTTAGGGTTTAAAACTCTAATGCTGATTGCATGAAAAAGCTCAGTTTAGAGTTTAAAACTCTAATGCTGGCTGAAAGGAAAAAGTTCAGTTTAGGGTTTAAAACCCTAATGCTGACTAAAAGGAAAATTCAGTTTAGGGTTTAAAACCCTAATGCTGATTGCATGAAAAAGCTCAGTTTAGAGTTTAAAACTCTAATGCTGGCTGGAAGGAAAAAGTTCAGTTTAGGGTTTAAAACCCTAATGCTGACTAAAAGGAAAATTCAGTTTAGGGTTTAAAACCCTAATGCTGATTGCATGAAAAAGCTCAGTTTAGAGTTTAAAACTCTAATGCTGGCTGGAAGGAAAAAGTTCAGTTTAGGGTTTAAAACCCTAATGCTGACTAAAAGGAAAATTCAGTTTAGGGTTTAAAACCCTAATGCTGATTGCATGAAAAAGCTCAGTTTAGAGTTTAAAACTCTAATGCTGGCTGGAAGGAAAAGTTCAGTTTAGGGTTTAAAACCCTAATGCTGACTAAAAGGAAAATTCAGTTTAGGGTTTAAAACCCTAATGCTGATTGCATGAAAAAGCTCAGTTTAGAGTTTAAAACTCTAATGCTGGCTGGAAGGAAAAAGTTCAGTTTAGGGTTTAAAACCCTAATGCTGACTAAAAGGAAAATTCAGTTTAGGGTTTAAAACCCTAATGCTGATTGCATGAAAAAGCTCAGTTTAGAGTTTAAAACTCTAATGCTGGCTGGAAGGAAAAAGTTCAGTTTAGGGTTTAAAACCCTAATGCTGACTAAAAGGAAAATTCAGTTTAGGGTTTAAAACCCTAATGCTGATTGCATGAAAAAGCTCAGTTTAGAGTTTAAAACTCTAATGCTGGCTGGAAGGAAAAAGTTCAGTTTAGGGTTTAAAACCCTAATGCTGACTAAAAGGAAAATTCAGTTTAGGGTTTAAAACCCTAATGCTGATTGCATGAAAAAGCTCAGTTTAGAGTTTAAAACTCTAATGCTGGCTGGAAGGAAAAAGTTCAGTTTAGGGTTTAAAACCCTAATGCTGACTAAAAGGAAAATTCAGTTTAGGGTTTAAAACCCTAATGCTGATTGCATGAAAGGAAAAAGTTCAGTTTAGGGTTTAAAACCCTAATGCTGACTAAAAGGAAAATTCAGTTTAGGGTTTAAAACCCTAATGCTGATTGCATGAAAAAGCTCAGTTTAGAGTTTAAAACTCTAATGCTGGCTGAAAGGAAAATTCAGTTTAGGGTTTAAAACCCTAATGCTGATTGCATGAAAAAGCTCAGTTTAGAGTTTAAAACTCTAATGCTGGCTGGAAGGAAAAAGTTCAGTTTAGGGTTTAAAACCCTAATGCTGACTAAAAGGAAAATTCAGTTTAGGGTTTAAAACCCTAATGCTGATTGCATGAAAAAGCTCAGTTTAGAGTTTAAAACTCTAATGCTGGCTGGAAGGAAAAGTTCAGTTTAGGGTTTAAAACCCTAATGCTGACTAAAAGGAAAATTCAGTTTAGGGTTTAAAACCCTAATGCTGATTGCATGAAAAAGCTCAGTTTAGAGTTTAAAACTCTAATGCTGGCTGGAAGGAAAAAGTTCAGTTTAGGGTTTAAAACCCTAATGCTGACTAAAAGGAAAATTCAGTTTAGGGTTTAAAACCCTAATGTTGATTGCATGAAAAAGCTCAGTTTAGAGTTTAAAACTCTAATGCTGGCTGAAAGGAAAAAGTTCAGTTTAGGGTTTAAAACCCTAATGCTGACTAAAAGGAAAATTCAGTTTAGGGTTTAAAACCCTAATGCTGATTGCATGAAAAAGCTCAGTTTAGAGTTTAAAACTCTAATGCTGGCTGAAAGGAAAATTCAGTTTAGGGTTTAAAACCCTAATGCTGATTGCATGAAAAATTCAGTTTAGGGTTTTAAAACCCTAATGCTGATTGGCTGGAGATAAAGCTCGAGAATACTACACGATCTATTTTTCAGTTTTCTTGTTTTAATAGAAGATAAAAGGGAGTTTCGTGGAAGCTTACCTTTCGAGTGAATTCAATCATTGCCGAAGTACTTCCTGTACCCGTGCACCTTCTTCTTTGGGCGACATCTGCTTCTTGCACGGTTGTCTTGGATCGGACCTGTTTCAAACTTTCAGACAAAGAATCATTTGTTTATTCGGAAATGACGGTCGGTTTGGTGACCTTGATCGTTCCCAATGGCTTTCTTGCGTCTTCATTTCTGTTGCGAAGTTCCGCCATTGATTTGATTCGAATGGCGAAACCTTTAGACTACTCAGGCTCGTATTTCCAGATTCTGTGATGACTTGCCTCGTAAGGCCCCTTTTTTTTTTGTCCCGTTTTGATTGGAGGTTCTCAACGGGGATTTTATTGGGGGTATTTTGTGGGAATTTGTACAAAAAGGGAACTCTGTGGGGGAATATTCACAAAGTGGATTTTTTGTGTGGATTTTGTACAATGGGGGATGCTGGGGATTTATTTCAAAATGAGTTTCCCAGGGTTTGTTGGGGTAAGCTTGTTTGGGGAATATTTACCAAAGGACTCGCTGGGGATGTGCTGATGAAATTCCAACGGAGATTTTTTTTTTCATACTGGGGAGACTTTGTGGGAGATTGTACAAAAGGAGAAACTCTGTGGGGATTTGTACAGGGGGAGACTCTGTGGGGATTTGTCCGAGGGCGGACTTGCTGGGGAAGATTTCAAGATTTCTCTCTTTCCTCTTTATTCTGAAACACCATCAAACGTCATGATTCATCATGCTTGGGCAATCATATCAACGAGATGAGGCGCTTTCCTTCATGAGACGGGATTCCGTGCAAACAAACCATGCCACTGTCCTTTCCGGTGTGTCCTGAACTCGGGGTTAAAATGCAAAAAAGGATTCGAAAAGAAACAAAGAAAGGGGAAAACAAATCAGAAAAGGAATACCCTTTTCGGGACGAGAAAGACTTATCTGAGGAAGATAACGCTGGCTTTAAATGACATGACATGCTCTTTGGACTGGACGTCTGACCTTCTAAGAGCTTGCGTTTTCCTGAAACAGAACGAATCTGTGATTCCAAACTGGTGGCATTCTGCCGAAACTTTCTTGGGGTGGTTCATTCTTTTCGGCCAACAGCGCCCTTTTGCGGGTTTTCGCTGGCTGACCTCTCTCATTTATCTTCCTGTCATCGCTTGATAGCACTCTTTGCGAGTTTTTACTAAACAAGCTCTCTCATTTTGGTTTCTCTACTCCCGTCGCCTCGTGGTGCCCGAAGGTTTTCACCGCCGAGACTCTCTCATTTTATCTCTCTCAATTCAGAGTGTTGCTGGTCTCCCTTTGTGACGCTTATTGGTTTCCCACCATATTCGGTAATTGATTTGAAGGCTTGTGCTTGGTAAAGAGAGGTAGATGATACTAACTTCTAAACTGCTCGACGTGCCCCGGTTTCAATTTCAGGGTGAATGGGATTTTATTGTTGGTGTGACTGAACCTCAGGGAGAGGCTGCCTACGTATCCTTTCGGAATCAAGTCAAACGTAGTTCAGGCCTCAATCAAATTTGTTTTGTTTTCTTTTTCCTTTTTTTTTTGTGTTTTGTATGTGGCTCAAAAGTTGGTGGAGAGAATTGGGTAGTGTTTGGGGAGTAGTGGGGAATAAAACCTTCGCCATTTTCAAACGTGTCAGGACCACTGGAGTATGATTTAGACGTAGTACCTCTTGACTGCATCTGCATTTACTGCTGTGTCGGGGTCATTTCCTTCGATATCACCTAAATACAATGCTCCTCTTGGCAATATTTTCCTTACGATGTATGGGCCTTTCCAATTTGGGGCGAACTTTCCTTTCGCTTCTTCATGATGCGGCAGAATACGCCTTAGTACCAGCTAACCTACTTCGAAATTCCGGGGTCGGACTTTCTTGTTGTAAGCACGGGCCATTCTTCGTTGGTATAACTGTCTGTGACAAACCGCGGCCATTCGCTTTTCATCAATCAACGTCAATTACTCTAACCGAGTCTTAACCCACTCGCTATCCTCGATTTTTGCTTCGACAATGATTCGAAGTGAAGCAATCTCTACCTCTGCCGGTATTACAGCCTCGGTCCCATAAACCAAAAGATAAGGAGTCGCTCCCACCGATGTGCGTACCGTAGTGCGGTACCCCAATAATGCAAAAGGTAACTGCTCATGCCACTGTCGGGAACTTTGGATCGTTTTCCTCAGAATCTTCTTGATGTTTTTGTTTGCTGCTTCCACGGCACCATTGGCTTTTGGCCGATACGGAGTGGAATTCCTGTGTGTTATCTTGAATTGCTCACACACATCTCCCATCAAGTGACTGTTCAAGTTTGCTGCATTATCTGTAATGATAGTCGCAGGAATACCGAAGCGACAGATAAGATTTGAGTGTACAAAATCCACCACAACTTTCTTGGTGACCGACTTGAGAGTGACAGCTTCTACCCATTTTGTGAAGTAATCGATGGCTACCAGTATAAACCTGTGTCCATTCGAAGCCTTTGGTTCAATCGGTCCAATGACGTCCATGCCCCAAGCGACAAATGGCCAAGGGGCGGACATGGGATGCAGTTCCGTGGGAGGTGCATGAATCAAATCACCGTGCACCTGACATTGATGACACTTCCGGACAAAGCTAAAGCAATCCTTTTCCATGGTCATCCAATAATAACCTGCTCGGAGGATTTTCTTCGCTAAGACATACCCGTTCATGTGAGGTCCGCACACACCTGCGTGTACTTCGTGCATGATCTTTCTCGATTCCTCGATATCGACACATCTTAGGAGATTGAGGTCCGGGGTCCTCTTATACAACAATTCGCCGCTCAGAAAGAAACCACTTGCATGTCGCCTAATGGTCCTTTTTTGATCTTCTGTAGCGTGCTCGGGGTATTCTTGTGTCTTCAGGAATTTCTTGATGTCATGGTACCAAGGCTGCGTATTTGATCCCGCCTCGATTACACTGCAGTAACCGTGTCTTTCCTTGATTTGGATTTCCAAAGGATCGACGTGGGCGTTGCCCGGGTAGGGTAACATTGAAGCCAAAGTAGCAAGTGCATCTGCCAGTTCATTGTGACACCTCGGAATATACCTGAACTCTATTGAGGTAAAGCGCTTGCTGAGGTCCTCCACATGTTGTCGGTATGGGATAAGTTTGACATCCCGAGTTTCCCACTCGCCTTGAGCTTGCCGGATGATCAGGTCAGAATCTCCCATAATCAGTAAGTTTTCGACATCCTGATCGATTGCCATATGCATGCCCATAATGCAGGCTTCATACTCAGCTGTATTGTTTGTGCAAAAGAAACGCAGTCTAGCTGTGGCGGGATAATGCTGACCGGAAGGCGAGATCAAAATTGCCCCAATCCCTACACCCTTGGCGTTCACGGCTCCATCAAAGAACATCTTCCAAACATGTGCTTCCTCCGAGATCACTTCTACGGTGTTTACCTCTTCGTCTGGAAAGTAGGTATCCAATGGCTGGTATTCCTCATCAACCGGATTTTCGGCCAAATGATCTGCTAACGCCTGGGCTTTCATCGCCGTGCGGGTGACATAAACTATGTCGAATTCCGTAAGCAAGATTTGCCATTTAGCCAGTCTCCCAGTAGGCATTGGTTTCTGGAATATATACTTCAAAGGATCCAACCTGCTTATGAGGAATGTAGTGTGGGCTTGGAGATAATGTCTCAGCTTTTGTGCAACCCATGTGAGAGCGCAGCATGTCCTTTCCAGCAGAGTGTATTTGGCCTCGTAGCCGGTGAATTTCTTGCTCAAGTAGTAGATTGCTTGCTCTTTCTTTCCGGTTACGTCGTGTTGCCCGAGGACGCAGCCGAAAGAGTTCTCTAAAACTGTCAGATACAAGAAAAGTGGCCTTCCCGGTTCTGGAGGGACCAAGACCGGGGGATTCGAAAGGTATTCTTTGACTTTATCAAAGGCTTCTTGACACTCAGTTGTCCACTTAATCGCCGCATCTTTCCTCAAAAGCTTGAATATGGGCTCGCACGTGCTTGTCAGCTGGGCAATGAACCGACTGATGTAATTCAACCTGCCCAGCAGACTCATCACGTCTTTCTTTGTTCTCGGGGGAGGTAGATCTCTGATGGATTTTATCTTAGTTGGATCTAGCTCGATTCCTCTCCTGCTTACGATGAAACCCAAAAGTTTGCCCGACGGAACTCCGAAAGCGCATTTGGCTGGATTTAGCTTCAAGTCATACTTCCTTAGCCTCTCGAAGAATTTCCTCAAGTCTTGGATGTGGTTATCCTGCGTCCTGGACTTGACTATCACATCGTCCACGTACACCTCTATTTCCTGATGCATCATGTCATGGAAAATGGCAGTCATGGCCCTCATATAAGTAACCCCAGCATTCTTCAGACCAAATGGCATGACCCGGTAACAGTAGGTGCCCCAAGGCGTGGTGAAGGCAGTTTTCTCGGCGTCTTCTTCATCCATCAATACCTGGTGATACCCAGCATAACAATCTACGAAAGACTGTATCTCGTGTTTGGCACAATTGTCAACGAGGATGTGGATGTTGGGCAGCGGGAAGTTATCTTTGGGACTTGCTCTGTTCAGATCTCGGTAATCTACACATACCCGAGTTTTCCCGTCCTTTTTTGGTACTGGAACCACATTTGCCAACCATGTTGTATATTGGACTACCCGGATCACTCCTGTTTTCAGTTGCTTGGTGATCTCCTCCTTAATCTTGTCACTGACCTCAGTTTTGAACTTTCGTTGCTTTTGTTGGACTGGAGGACAATCAGGATGAATCGGCAATTTATGAACCACCAGATCAACACCTAGTCCCGGCATGTCATCATATGACCAAGCAAACACATCTTTGAATTCAAAAAGAAGTTGAATTATCGCGTCTCGCGTTTTCTTGTCCGTGTGAATGCTTATCTTGGTCTCCCGGATTTCTTCCGGGGTTCCTAAATTTACCGGTTCAGTGTCATTCAGATTTGGCTTAGGTTTATTCTCGAAATATTCCAACTCTCGGTTTATCTCCCTAAAAGCCTCTTCCGCATCGTATTCTGGTTCTGGGTTCATTAATTCGCAGTTAAATAACTCATTGTGATCTGGGCGTGAAGTCCGCAAGCATGTCATATTTAAAGCCGCATTATTAGGACTGAAAAGGAAGATAAAAGGAAAAGTAATAAAAATCAGAACAAAAGAAAGAATAGGAAAGCAATGATGATTTTTTTGTATATTTTCTTTGGAAAGTTGGGAGACAACAATGTTTACAACTAGGAATTCAAAACAACAATTGAAAAGAAGAAAACGTTCAAGTTATGTCCCGGAGATAACTTGTGATACAGGAAAGGTGGCAGGACAGGTCTACCCGGACTTCCATCTAGTCGGGAATGGCGTGGCCTCCCAGTTTTGAAGTTGGGCGTTTGGTCCCATGTACAGCATCTCAGCAGTGCTTGTGCCTTCACCTAGTTGAACCATGTGGACCTCGTAGAGCATTTCTCTCATCGCCCCATATATTTCCTCGATTTCCTCAGCTGTGAAGACCTCATCATCTTCTTCTTCAGCGTACCTTGGCCTGACGAAAGTCGCATATAAATCTGGCAGTGGTTGAGGCAACTTCCAGCCCTCATTTCTCCTTTTCTTTGCCCATTCTTCGTCTGCTGGAGTAGGTTTGAAACCTAGTCCAAAAGGTTTCTTGATGATTGGCAAAGTAATGGGTTCTGTTATTCCCTGAAGGGTTCGTCCAAGTCCTTCCCCTGGCCTAAATCCGTGCCGGATCATCTCTTTGGCCACCATGACCGAGGCATTAGACAAGAAAGGCTGGGGGCAAGGTATTCCCTCTTGGTGCCGCTCTGCCAGTACAATCTCGAAAGCTTGATAGATCGTATGTTCGCTTCCTTCTCTTGGTTCAAGGTACGGGATGGATGGGTCCCGATAAATGGCATGCTCATCTTCCCCATGGACCACGATCTCTCGGTCTTCGTACTCGAACTTCACCATCTGGTGAAGAGTGGAAGGCACGGCTCCTGCCGCATGGATCCAAGGTCTGCCAAGGAGAAAATTGTAGGATGTGTCCATGTCGATCACCTGGAAGGTTACTCGAAATTCGACTGGTCCTATGACCAACAACAGGTCTATTTCTCCCATGGTGTCTCTCTTGATGCCGTCAAAAGCTCTTATGCAGACATTGTTAGGTCGGATTCTTTCGGCCCCAATTTCCATTCTTTGCAGCGTGGAGAGTGGGCAAATGTCAACGCCTGAGCCTCCATCCAACATTACCCTCTTGACATAATAGTCTTCGCATTTAACTGTTAGATGCAAAGCCTTGTTGTGTGCCGCTCCTTCTGGGGGTAAATCATTCTTGCTGAAAGAGATTTGATTGACGGCGAAGAATCTTTCTGTCATCCGCTCTAGTTGCTCCACCGAGGTTTCAACCGGTACATATGCTTCATTCAGGGTTTTCAGCAGGATCTTTTGATGCTCGGTTGACCTCATTAATAATGACAGCATGGATACTTGCTCAGGGTGCTTGCGCAGCTGATCTATCACTTCGTAATCCGGCATCTTCATTTGTTGGAAGAACACTTCCGCTTCTTCAACACTCACGGGCTTCTTTGGAGGGAAGCGCCTTTGTGTGGCGTTGTTCAGTTCTTGGGTATTTGAGTACCCTCCAATGAAAGTATTTTCTGGAAGTTCTCCCGTGACCTCTTTACCTTTGTACATTACCAAAGTCTTTTGATAATTCCACGGCACTGTGGACGGGTTGGTCATTGGCTTTTGTGGCACGCGTCCGATAACCACTGGCTCATTCAGCCGAGGTGGTTGAATCGTCCCCCGGACCACATAGGCCCCTTTCGGCACGTACATAGGCTTTATCTTTTTGATCCCGAAGTTCTGCGTCTTCTCGGCTTGACCTCGCGGTATGTAAAGAACTCCACCCTTTGCTAGTACCAGTTTCTTCTCCACCTTCTTTTCAGGCTTGCTCTTTGCAGCCTTGGCCTCCTCCTCTTTTTCTGATTTCTGGTCTATTTCAGGCCTCTTCCCCGTGTCGACAATGGCAATTATGGCTTTCAAAGCAGGGTCGAACTCTTTGTCTTCACAAATCATGCCGATCAGTGGCCCATTATTGTGAGCGGGCAATAGATTGTTAGTCACATTTGGGATCTCTTCGTCCCTTAGCACTATTTTCCCTGCTCTATCAAATTTTCGACCACTCTTTTCAATGACCAGCAGTCGTTTGTATCATGTCCCTCGGCTCCTGAATGATAGGCCCATCTGACTCCGGCTTTGTAAGAAGGCGATGTTGGGTTTTGCCTCGTTTGGGGAATTGGTTGCAAGAAACCCAACTGGACTAGCTTAGGGAACAAAGTAGAGTATTGTTCACCGATGGGCGTGAAAGTCCGCCGTCGAGGTGGCTCCTGGGGGCGGAAGTTATTCTGCGGGGGTTGTGGGTTATAGTGGTTGCGGTAAGGAGGCTGATTTCTGGGAGGTGGAGCTGGGCCTCGGTTGGCTTGTTGTGGTGGATGGTTATAAGGTTGGGCATTCATGACCATATAAGGTTGATGAGCATATGCCACATTTGAGTGGGGGTAGTAGTGTTGTGGGGCCCTTTCCGGAAAATGGGGCCTGGGATGATGATACTCCCTTGCTTCAGAGGCTGCCATAGCCGTTTCTTCCTTCTTCTTCCCCCTTGTCGTTCCTCCAGACCCGCTTTGGACGGCCTGAGAGGTTGCCCTTATGGCTGCTTGACTCAAAATCCTTCCCGTTTTCAACCCATTTTCCACCATCTCTCCAATCTTGATCGCTTCCGCGAATGGCTTACCCATGGCCGACATCATGTTTTGGAAATAGTCAGACTCTTGAGCCTGGAGAAAAGTAGTGACCATTTCCACTTCATCCATGGGAGGCTTCACTCTCGACGCCTGTTCACGCCACTTGATAGCATATTCTCTGAAGCTTTCCGAAGGTTTCTTCTTTAAATTCGACAGAGAGTTTCGGTCTGGCGCAATGTCGATGTTATACTGGAATTGTTTTATGAAATCTCTGGCGAGATCATCCCATATATGCCATCGGGACATTTCCTGATCCATATACCATTCCGAAGCTATCCCTACTAGACTTTCCCCAAAATACGCCATCAGCAGTTCTTCTTTTCCGCCGGCTCCCCGTAATTGGTTGCAGTATTTCTTAAGATGTGCGATGGGGTCACCGTGCCCATCGTATTTCTCGAACTTGGGGGTCTTGAAACCCGTTGGCAGGTGCACGTGAGGGAACATGCACAGGTCGGCGTAAGAGACGCTCTTTTGTCCGCTCAATCCTTGCATATTCTTCAAACTTTGTTCAAGGCTTCTCATTCTCTTGGCAATCTCATTTTGCTCTGCAATTCTGGGGTTCTGATCCTGTCCGGTGCAAGCTCGCACTGAGGCGGTAGAGGATTAGTACTGGTAGCGAACCTAGTTGGTTCCATTGAGAACGATGGTGCTTGGAATGTAAAAGAGGATGAGTCAAAGCTTGGCTTGTACGTGGTGGGCTGTGCCGTAACCGGGCAAGGCGATGCAGTAAAGATGTTCATGCTTGCATCAGTGGATGACATTCAGGGATGAGGCTCAGAGGGCGATCTAGCAGAGAAGGCTGAGGTGGTTGGGTACCCGAGTGGGGTAGCAGGATAGTTTATGGGGACATTAGACGTTCCACTTGACCTGGAGAATAATTCAGGGAATCCGGGGACGACACTTGGCGGCTCTTTCCCATTATTCCAGTCGTCCAGCATTTCCAACATGCGGAGCCGTAGGATTCTATTTTCTTCCGCAGTCGCGGATTCAGGTGTGAGGACGGCTGAGATCGAGCTTTCCTCAGAAACAGGGATTGTTTGCAATGGAATTTCTGAAGACATTTCCACACTTCCTTTTGACCTGGTGAAGTAAGTGTGAGTACTGCTTCTGGTCCTAACAACAGGTAGTTGAACACTTCTCCTTGACCTCGTGAAGTATGAGTGCGAGGCCAGACTTTCACCAAACCAACCGTCTTTCCAAAAACCCTGGAAAAATGCTCAATGACAAACGCACGGTTAATTTGCAGCAAATAACAGATAGTTAATCTCACGTTGGGCATGATGCACCTATACAGTTAAGTGGATTACTATATGTTTGCTACGAGAGCATGCGTCATTCCGGCATTTTTTCCTCTTATTAGTTTTTCCCCTTTTTTCTTTTCTTTTCTTTTTCTCTTTTGTTTTCCTTTTTTTTATTTTCGTAGTAAAAGAAATGCGACCGGATCCGATGAGGATTGCCTACGTATCACGATGCCTACGTGAATCAGATCATTACGTAGTTCGAAAAACACAAATGAGCGTAAAAGAAACAACCTCTTTATTGTTGAAACATTCTATTACAAGCTACATTTTGTAAAAGAAAGAGCAAACTTTGAAAATAAACCTAGACTCAAAATAGACTGAAAATCACCTTGATGAAAAAATAGGCAGAAAATGCTAAAATACAGATTTGACCTATGAATGCATTATGGTTTTAAAAATTGGTTTCCGCGGGGCATCGTTCGGCTTCGCCGCGGTCCTAGGCGTGAGATCCCTCTCAAGTTGCTCCAGCTCGTGCATAGTCTGCTTGACATAAACCATTACTGCCGAGGGGAAGGTAACACTGGACATGTTCTCACATCGCAGACATCGTCTGGTGATGGCATGGGCAATGGCTTTGATTCTATCTCTGGTTTGCTTCTTTTTTATGAGTAGGCGTTTTATCTGATCGCTGCATATCTCGAATACTTGAATATCCTGTATATGCTGATGCTCCAATCGCCGTACTTCTAACTTCATCTGGGCTATTGAGTCATACCAGTATCTGCTCTCAATTTGGAAATCCTTGGCCTGACTAGCTGCTTTGATCTTAAGTGCTGCCATCTCTCTCTTTATCTTAGCAACAGTCTTCTCGTGGTCGCCTTCCAATTGATTCAGGTATCTGCGATGCTTATCTGTTCTTGTATCCCACTGTGCTTTGAGCTCTGCTATGACGTTTTCAGATTTCTCCAAACCATCTCGCCACTCTCTGATCTCGCTTTTTAGCCTTTTTATCAGGTGCTCGTCTGATCGACGCCTTGGCTATTTATCTGCATCCAACCTTATCTGTTTGATCTGGGCTCTGAGCTTTTCATTTTCTTGAATCAACCTGTTCCGCTCTCCCAGATCGGTAGCAACTTGTACGTTGTGTTCATATTTCAAGTTTTCCACTTGTCGCTTTAACCTGCTGATTTCGGCGCAATAGCCTCTTTCTTTCGCTAACCAATCCCACTGCTTTTGTGATGATTCGGTAAAATTCCGGATGTGGGGTCTCTTAGCTGGCCTTTCATGCTCGAGTTCCCTTCTGTACCATGCAAGGTAACCTGGCGCCGTTTCTCCTTTGGCTTGATCCCGCACGCAAGTATCTGATTTCAAATATTGACCCTCATTCCAGATTTGGCGAATCTTTGCTTCTGGGAACTGTCCGTTAGGACTTATGTCAACTGCTTGAGTGCTTAGATCTTCCTCATGAGGTACTGTCTGGCATCTTCCGAACTGTCTTAAAACTCGGCAGGGTGCGTAAGGTTGAATGCTCTTAAGCCCCATCAGTAAGAAATGAATTTTAGCTGCAGACATATATAGGATCTCATTAATAGGCAACCATCCCAACGTCCATTGTATTTGGCTGGCGGTAAGAGCTTGGAAGAACGAGGTCCATGCCAGGACTCCTTTAGGCAAACTGATCTCCTTGGTTCTCATGTAAGATTCTTCTATGCGGGTCTTTTCCGGGGAACCATGGCTCAAAATCTCGGAATGATGGCAGAGGTGCTCGGTCATCCATATCTGTAGGAGCAAGTTACAACCTTCGAAGAAATTTCCCCCAGCTTTACAAGCTGTGAGAGCTCGAAAGATGTCGGATACCACCATAGGCGCGAGAGTACTGTCACTTTGCGTGAGTAAAGTGCTGACGACCCCAGATATCTTCAAATCAATGTTTCCATCTTTCCTCGGAAATACCAGAAGACCTAGGAACATTATCATGAACGCTACCCGTCTGTGCTCGTCCCACTTCTGACGAACTCCTTTGCTGCACAGTTTGTTGATTGGATTATTGAATCCCCCCTTGTGACCGTATCTATCATATATGAAGCATGAAGTACAAAATCCAGCTGCCAGATCCGGGTTGTGGACTGTTTTAGGTATCTTCAATGAATCTAGGAATCGATGTACCGTGACGACTCTTGGGGCGACCAAGTATTTTTCCCTCAAGGGAAACTCAGTATTCCCGATGTATCCGGCCACTTCTTCCAAAGTCGGGGTGAGTTCAAAATCAGAGAAATGAAAAACATTGTGCGCCGGGTCCCAATAGGTAACCAAAGCTCTTATGATATCTCCCCGAGGCTGGATTTCCAACAGACCCACAAGACCTTTCAGATATTTCTTAACCTCATTTTGTCCTTCAACACCTAGATCATTCCACCATAGCCGTAACTTGACAGGGATTTTGGTCATTATTGAAAAATGTTCATTTTGCATCGTGCTCATCCTGCACATTTATTAAGGTGATTTTAACAAAATTGACTGACTCAAAAAATATTTTTACAGAGAGGATCAAGTTTTGAATACGGCCTTTAAACACTTCGGAGACGAAGATTTTAAGGCTGTGCGGGTCTATTGGATAAAAACGCTAAACAAGACCCAAAGGTGGCTGTTTATGCAAAGTCAGCCTTCCGGCGTCCCTTTCGGGAACATTCGGCTATTTATGATAAAACAACGTCACCTGACTTATTTACGACTCTTTTAAAAATTTGACACATCTTTTATTTATTTATTTACTGATTTTTGGCTATTTAGAAAAAATGGGGTCGAACCCGACGAGGGTTGCCTACGTATCTCACATCCGGTGAGAATCAAACCGGCGTAGTTCGGGATATCGTAAAATAGGAAAAAATCGAATAAACCTAGAAATCAGGAATGCGTATTTTTTTACATTTTTTTTTGAAAAGGGATAAAGATTAAAGAAACTATTTTTTTTTATATTATTTTTTTTTAGGAAAATTTTGGACTATTAGTCTGAATTCATAAAAGGGGTACTACGAAAGAAACAACACATTTTTTGAATTATGAATTTTCGATTTTTTTTTACTTTTAAAATAAATACCTTTTCTTTTTTTTTTGATTTTGAAAGTGATAAAAGAAAATTTTTATATTTTTTTTTTAATAACTCTCAATAAACAAGACAGTTTTTTTTTAGAAAAATTCCGGCGAGGTTTTGACACTACTTGGACATTGGTTTTATTTTCCAAAAATAAGTAATTATCTCCCCTACGCTGCTATTTTCCCCCTTTTTTAGGAACCGGTCGACATGCGGAACCGAAGCAAATAAATGCACAACACAGATAGGAATGCAGCATGATGGTCTTTGCCATTTCAGGTTGCCTGTCCTAGACGGACCCAACCCCTGTGTTGAGTCCCCTAAGTCAAATGCAATATGATGCAAATAAGCGTTCCTACTAGGGATCCGGCATGAAGTTTCGTTATACTAGGTTTAAACCTTGGTATTTGTTCTAGACTGTGTACCCGAGCGGACAACTCGAGTTGAGGAGGGGGCTACGTACCGGGGACCCGCGAGATCGTCCGGCTTTGTAACTTGTCCGACCTCTTTCTTATTTCAGGTATTGACACTAACAGAATAGGGAGTCTCGACCAGCGATATTCTCCCCGGAGGTAAGAAAAGAAGGGTTTCGGCACAGTTTATATACAGTTCAGATAATATCAAAAGCGGTAAAAGACAACATTTAGCACTTTTATGCAAAACATGTAATAAAGATCAGATAATAAAGCCAAATATAACAATTATTCTAAGCTTGAATTCTTGGACCCTGAACCAGTGGTTCTGGGTCACAAGTCCCCAGCAGAGTCGCCAGAGCTGTCACACCTCCTTTTTGCGCGCCCTCCCCCGAAGGGTTAAATGCGCGGGTGGAGTTTTTCCAATTTAAGTGACAATATTCGAAATGGGATTATTTATTTAATTCAGAGTCGCCACTTGGGAAAGGATTGGCTTTTGGTGTCCCAAGTCACCGGTTTATCTTAAATCCCAAATCGAGGAAACTTTCGACTTTTCCAAATGAAGTCTGCGAACCAGAAATTCTAAGTAAGGAATTCTGTTGACCCGAGGGAAGGTGTTAGGCACCCTCGAATCCCGTGGTTCTAGCACGGTCGCTTAAATTGTTATAATGGCTAAATATCTGATTTAAATACATGTTGTGACTTTTGTGCTTTTTATTAAGTTCAAACCGCTTTTATTATTATCATTTATTTTTATAGAATTGTAACGTCGTGAAAATGCATCTCGAACCACGTCACAATCAATGCACCCATGATCGTCGACACATTTGGACTTCGTTGAGATTTGGATTTGGGTCACATCAATGTGCACCCGAATTTAAGAATATAATTTACTTAAAGTCGCGTCTAAAGAATCTAACGCGTTATTCTCTTTAGGGAGGGCGGTGGTATTCACTAAACCGTCCGTCCCAAATTCTAAGTATTTATCATGATCAATTATTGAGGGCCCCGCAATTTGCTTTTTATTTGGCGAGGCTCGTCTCCTTATTTTAGAAGGGAACCCTACAGTGGCTACATTTCTATTACGTTTGTCCCTAAAACTAAAAGAAAAAAAAAAGAACATGCTAATTTAACTATATGCTTTTGCCTAATCCGAATTCTTATCAATTTCTGATTAATTATTTACAAAGTAGAGAAAACACTACACTTCAATGGAAAATTGCTTTAGTTTGACAGAAGAAATCCGCTTAGTCTAATGAAATACGACACTTAATCCGAACAAACATCTTTAGGTCAAAGTTAGATTAACTTGCTTAAACAGGGTTAATAGAATTCCTTATTGAAGAATACCCCCGATAACATTCAAAACTAATCCTATAAAGGCCTAAAGAAATCAAAAACCGGGCAGTTCAAAACCACATTATATTTGGCTAGGTTTAATAGCCATTTGCCCTTACTTATTCAATACATGCTGAAAGAGTGAATTTAATTTTAACAATCACATTAAATAGTTTCACATTCCAAGAATTCTATTTACATTTTTGTATGCCACTAAACGAATCGAACACCACAGTTCAAATCAACATAGTACAAGTTTAACAATGTATTCCCTATCAGCTATAAACTACAATTTACATAAACTTAACAACATTTATGAAAAGGCAGTCAGTAAACTGGTGATTATAACTCCTTCAAATCTTTCTATTCATGCTTTTTCAATGCTACATTCAGCTACACCAATGTGAGACTTGAGATGTGTACCTGGAAACAAATGAAAATGCCAAAGAGAAGAGGAAGATAGATGGGGAAATCAGCAACAGCAGGAAACAAAATAGCAGCAGCAGCAAGGCAGGATAGCATCAGACAAAGCAATACAGCAAGAACAGGCTCGAGTGCAGAAATGCAACTATGGCCAATAGAAAGCAGTAGCCAAATGACAGCCACACCCAATGGAATAGAATCAGGACTCCAGACAGACCAAACCAGTAGCAAACCAATGAAAACACTCGACTAGTAGACACAACTGGAACTTCAAAGAATCAGAATTGATTTTGAACAAATTGAACAACTGAAACCCAAACAATAATAGGAGGAAACAGTTTCTGATTGTTGATTGTACACCTTCTATCCCTTAACCTCTCTCTATCTGTGTTTGTGTTTTTCTTTTTCAGCTCTTCAGGTTTTTTTCTCTATCCCCCTCTGTGTATCTATTTGTATTTCAGCTTTCTCTTTCAGAAATTCCTCACAGTCTGTCTATTTTCTTTTTTTTTTTTAAAATTCTGTCTATGTCCCTCTTCTGTATGTCTATCTCCTAATTCTGTATCTCCTCCTTTTTATAAGCCTCCCTTACCCCTTTTAACAGCCTGTTTAGACTATCACCATACCCCTCCTATGTGCCTTTTACATTTTCAGATTCCAATTAGTTATTTAAGTATTAACCCCCATCAACATTCCCTGGCAGATTTAACTTTTAAAAGGTTTAAATACTTCTTTAAACTAAAGCCAAGTATGGGCAGTAGAATGTATCTGACAGCATATGCTGTCAAATTGTTTAACACTTAACAAAGACCTTTATGCAGGCCACAGGCTGTGCACAAAGCACATGAGGTGCACCAATGCACATGCTGTGCACGAGTGCACATGCCTCCCAATTCAGAATTTAAACCAAACATCCCTTTTTACATTACTGATCAATTCAACAGCTATAAGTAAACAAAAACTGGTTCTT
This sequence comes from Nicotiana tabacum, assembly GCF_000715075.1. Taxonomy (NCBI): domain Eukaryota; kingdom Viridiplantae; phylum Streptophyta; class Magnoliopsida; order Solanales; family Solanaceae; genus Nicotiana; species Nicotiana tabacum. The sequence goes on from NC_134101.1 coordinate 106,444,176, forward strand.
AATTGACTCAGGCAAATGTTCAACAGAAGCAAATCGATTTAACTTTGTTCAGCCAGTTGAAACTAATTGACGACACACGTAGACTCGACTATATTAGCATTAACATACACAAACGTAGCCAAAAATCAGACATTCAAAAGCATGGGACACATGACTCGTCTTATACTGATTAAACAGAATTATACTTTGAGGAATCAGTTAGTCAGTACAAATTTGGAATACAACCAATACACATGTCTTATCAGAATATGAGGGGTTCAAACAAAACACAGTGGTTCAGGCAAAGTGGACGGGGCACAGTTGACAAAATTCAAAGACACAAAATCAAAGCATGAACAGATTTTTAACACAATCAGATGGGCCAAAACAAATAAAGAAAAGAAAGAACTCACCTTAAACTTGAAAAGTTAAAAGTTTCAACCCGGATTTGGACAGACCTTTCTTAAGGCTGAACGGACTTTAATCGAAGTGTTTCTCAGATGAGAAACACCTCGATTAAGGTCCATTAGGCCTTAAATTCCTTGGCTCGAACAAAACACGGACCAGTGACGAAGGATCTCAAAGCTTCAAAACTCAGATCTGGGATTCATGCTTCCCTGATCTGATTCGGACCAAACCAAGTATGGTTTGGTCACGAGGGGGGTCTGGGGAGTGTCTGGTATGATTTTAGGGTTAAACCGTGTAGATCGAGTTTTGACTCGAATCTTCAAATGAAGATTCGAGAAGGTGGGAAGGGATTCGAACTACCTGGTTGATAGATTTGGGTTCAGGATGGCAAGGGCGTTCTAGGGTGTTAAGGGGAAGGTCACCGGCATCCATGCCGCCGGCTTTCATGGCGAAAGTACGCAGGGGCGGCTAGGGTTTTAGGGCTGTTTGTTTGGAGACGAAGGCTGGGGTTCAGATAGGGGGGGCAGGGTAAGATTATGGTCTTATATAGTTAATGGGTGGATTGATCTCGACCGTTAGATCAATCTAGATCTACGGTCTGGATCTGATAGCTTAAGTGGAACGGTGTCGTTTCAAGGGTAAAGGGTTGGGGTTGGTCCGGGTGAGACGGGTCGGGTTTATTGGTGGGTTATGGGGAATTGATCTTGGCCGTTGATCAATTTGAGATCAACGGCCCAGATCAACCTGTACCAAAACGACGTCGTTTGGATTCTCTGGGCATCAGGTGGTCTGGACCGGGCAGGCCTGGGTTTTGGGCTGTTTGTTTGGGCCAATTTTAATAAATTGGCCCAAGTCCGGAAAGGCAGGGTCCTTTTTTTTTTTTTTTTTTAATTGTAAAAATACAAAACCAAGTAAAATCAAATTAAAATAAACACCTAATACAATTATTCACACACACATTAAAGTAATTCAAAACGGGTAAAATTAAACAAAAATTAAAATCACGGATGAAGATGCCTATTTATGATTTTCTTATTTAACGACCGGATTACGGTTCGAATTATGCATGACACACACACATTTTTTTTTGCATTTTGTTTTAATAATAAAAAAAAGGGGCAAAAATTGCAAATGAACAACAAAGTGCCATGTGAAAATCCAAAATTTGTACAGCAGGGCCAATTATTGTTATTTTTATTTCTTTTGGAGCGATTGTCGTGCGAAGCAAAAATCACGTGCTCACAATGGTCTACAACAATAGTATCACCCACTGCAGTAGATACATGAATATGTGAAGCAAGAAACTCACAGGACGTACCCAAATAACAAGCAAAGTATGATGACACATACGAAAAGGTGGAACCGAGATCAAATAATACAGAGGCATCTCTGTGGTAGACTGAAACAATACTTGTAATAACAGCATATGAAGCAATAGTATGGGGTCTGCCTGGAAGTGCATAGAAATGGGCCTGACCACCACCTGATCGACCTCCCCATTCGGGGTGACCCCTAGCTGGCTGGGCGGGTAGTGGTGAAGTAACTAGCACTGAAGCCGATGATTGGCCCCTCTGCTGAGATGAACTCGCAAGACAACGAGGGCACTGCCTCCATATGTGACCCATCTCACCATACTCATAATAACTCTCAAGTGCTAGAGAAAGGGACTGAAGGGAACCCCTCACACCGGAGTGACAAACAGATGCACTCGGCATAGAAGAGCCCTGGACTGATGGAGCACGAGACGAACTCTGAGCTGGAAGGGCACTAAGTGATGACTGACCCTAATAAGAACTGTGAGAACCATGACCCGATGACGCCCCACGATAACATAGGCGAGCTGGCTGAGCATGCCTGAACGGACAGCCTCTGCCGTGTTGAAACTGACCCCTCAAAGGAGTACCACTGTAACTACCAGATCCTCGAGGCCTCTTGGCCTCCCTCTCCTCGCGCTCCTGGCGACGAACAGATAAATCTCACGGGCAATATCCACAACCTCCTCGAAAGTAGCACCAATCACCCTTTCCCTGGTCATGAGAATACGAAGTTGATAAGTGAGGCCATCAACAAACCTCCTAATCCTCTCTCTATCTGTCGGAACCATCCAAATAGCATGATGAGCTAACTCGGAGAACCTCCTCTCGTACTGCGTCACAGTCATCTCTCCCTGATGCAACCACTCAAACTCCCTACGCAGCTCCTCTCTGCGAGACTACGACACATAGTTCTCTAGAAAGAGAATGGAGAACTGCTGCCAGGTAAGGGGTGCTGCACCAACAAGCCTACGCCTCTCAAAATCCTCCCACCAAGTAAAGGCAACTCCAAAAAACTGATAACTAGTGAAAGCAACCCCACTGGTCTCCAGAATACCCTCTATACGAAGCATCCTCTGGAACTTATCTAAGAAACCCTAGGCATCCCCGCCCTCTGCACCACTGAAGGTCGGAGGCTGAAGCCTTCCAAACCTCTCCAATCTACGCTGCTCATCCTCCAACATAGCAGGAACTATATAGTCCTGAGCAGCTGCAACCAGTTGGGATGGATGTGCCCCCGACATTTGAAGTCCCTGTACGACCTGCTCAAGTGTGCGAGCGACGGGAGTCTGATTGCCTCCCCCTGTTTGAGAAATAGCTGCGGCTGTAGTGGCTGAAACTGCCTGAGCTAGGCTAGTGCAAACTGATAAAATCTAGGCCAAGGCCTCCTGAAGACCCGAAATCACAATGGGCATAGCTGGTGCTATAGGAGAGTCCATAACTGGGACCTGATCCTGAACTGGGGCAGTTGGTGGATCTGCAGGTGCTGCTCTAGCTGCTCTGCCCCTACCACGACCACGACCGCGTCCTCGGCCTCTAGTGGCCACAACTGGTGGTATTGGGGGTCGTCCACCCCAACCAGTAGCGCGTGCCCTCACCATCTGTGAGAGAATAGAACAAAAGAAGTTTAGTACTCGGATCAACAAATTCGCACGACAAGGATTTCAAGAATATGAAGTTTTTCTTAAAGGTTCTGCAGCCTCTCGAGGATAAATACATACGTCTCCGTACCGATCCGCGAGACTCTACTAAACCTGCTCATGACTCGTGAGACCTATGCAACCTAGGCTCTGATACCAACTTGTCACAACCCTAACCCGGACCCGGTCGTGATGGCACCTCTCGTGAAGACAAGGCCAACCGACACTTCTTATTTTCCAATTATTATCAGTTAAGCATTTAAGAAACCGTCTAAACGTGATAAAATAAATCCGAAATAACCATGATAACATAAATAAGTGGAAGAACACCCATACACAGCCCTAACCGGGGTGTCACTAGTCATGAGCATCTATAAGTCATAATACAAATCCGCTAAGTCAATAAGCTAGTTCAACTGTCTGAAAAGAGATAAGAGTGATAATGGAGTAGAGACACGAGGCTGCGGACGCTAACAACTACCTCATGAACTCCGAATGTCCGCTTGAAGCTGGAGGGATCAACACTCGGGAGCGGTACCAACTATGCCTGAATCTGCACACAGGGTGCAGGGAGTAAAGTGAGTACTCCAACTCAATGAGTAACAAATGTAAATAACGATTGAAAGTAAGAAAACACGTAAGGCACAAGACATTTTATAATGAAGCGGTAAAACAATTAAAACAGTAAACCAGCAAAAGATAGATAAAATTCTTTAACTCAAACATAGTTTCATGAAAAGCCTTTTCCAATAATTAAGCAGGTAATTGACAGTAAATTATGAAAAATAAACACATAGAGGTTCGCCCATCGGGCACAGTATCAACAAATCCGCCCCTCGGGCAACATCTCAGAACAGTACCAGCCCATCAGGCTCAAATCTCGGATCACAATACCAGCCCCTCGGGCTCTCACATCACAATGTGTACCCGCGCTCACTGGAGGTGTACAATCTCCTGGAGGGGCCCCTTACGGCCCAAGAGCAATATCAAGCCACCTCGTGGCATCATCACTAGGCCCTCAGCCTCATATCAATCAAGCCACCGTGTGGCGTACATATCTCAGGCCCTCGACCTCATAATCAGTATCAAATGTTTCCTCACGACATAGGCCCTTGGCCTTACTCAGTCAAAAATCCACACAAGCCACTCGGGCAATAGTAAAATAGGGTTTCTCAGCCCAAACATCATTTAAAAATATTATTTAAGCATTAAAACTGAGTAAACATGGTTGAGTATGAAAATAGTGAAATATAGCGTGACTGAGTTCAAGTATAAAGTCAAAATAGTGAGAAAATACCAGTAAAAATCCCTGAAGAGTCCAAATAGTTGGCACGAAGCCCAAATATAGCATTCAACCTAAATAATGATGATAACAAATAGATTTCGGTCAAATACGCGGTAAAATAATTATTCGGGACGGACTGAGTTACAATCCCAAATAGTGCACGACCCCACGCTCGTCATCAAACATGTGCCTCACCTCAATATAGCACTACAATGTGAAATCCGGGGTTTCAAACACTCAGAATATCAGTTACAATCATTACTCACCTTGAACCGGTCTAATCTCTAGCTCGCGACGCCTTTGCCCCTCGAACTGGCCTCCACTCATGTCGAATCTATCCAAAATCAGAATGAGGATGTCAAAATATGCTAAGGAAACGAAGCCCAAGAGAAAATAATCAAAATATGGCACAAATCCCTAAATTACCAAAATCCGACCGCAAGGTCCACATCTCAGAATTCAATAATTTTTACATCAATAGATTCCTTATCTCCCCACGAGTTCATACATATCAAAAGTTATCAAATCCGACCCCAAATGGTCCTTCAAATCCCCTATTAAAGGTCTAAGTTTTCAAGCCCTAGTTTCCCCAATTTTCACCCTTAATTTCCATGATTTCTAGCTCAAATCCATGTAATAATAGCATAGGAACGAGTTTTAGGTCCAAATTCCTTACCTCAATGAAGTTCCCTTGAAATCCCTCTTTCAAATCGCCCAAAAAGCTTTCAAGCTGAAGTCAAATATGGTGAAATAGCTCAAATTCGCGAAATGAAATAACTTATATGTTCTACGCAGACCTTTTCGTATCTGCGGCACAATACCCGCTTCTGCGGTACCACATTTGTGGTTAAATCCTTCGCTTCTGCGGAAATCACTTATCCAGCCTAAATCACATCTGCAACCACACTTTCGCATCTGCGACATCGCAGATGCGGTCACCTTACCGCTTTTGTAGTATCTGCTCACCTGACCCTTTTTTTCTTCTACGATAGATCTCCCGCACATGCGGCGCCGCACCTGCGGTCCCCAATCCGCAGGTGCGAAAATAGCAGAAGCAGCAATTCAGTAGCTGCAACAACAATCCAAACTTCCCGTCAACCATCTGAAATATTTCCGAGGCCCCCGGGACCTCAACCTAAAGCACAAACATATCCTAATACCTTATTCGAACTTGTTGCAATCATCAAAACACCTCAAACAACATCAAATCACCCAAAACACATCGGATTCAAGACAAACTTTCTAAAATCTTCCGAATTCGCTTTTGATAAAAAACCCAACCAAACCACGTCCGAATGACTTGAAATTTTGCATACACATCACAAATGACACAACGGAACTACTGCAACTCTTGAAATTCCATTCCAACCCCTATATCAAAATCTCGCCTACCAACCATAAATCGCCAAAATATCAACTTTGCCAATTCAAGCCTAAATCTACTCCGGACCTCTAAAACCCATTCCAATCGCACTCCTAAGTCCTAAATAACCTCCCGAAGCTAATCGAACCACCATAACTCACATACGAGCCCTCTATACAGAAGTTAACATCCGGTTGACTTTTTCAACTTAAACTTCCTTAAAGGAGACAAAGTGTCTCAAATCTTACCAAAATCATTCTGGATTTGATCCGACCAACCCGATACAACAAAACACGGATGAACAAAGCATAAAGAAGTATAAATGGGGAAAACAGAGCGGTAATTCATGAGACGACTGGCTGGGTCGTCACATCTTCCCCAACTTAAACAAACGTTTGTCCTTGAACGAGTGAAGAAACGTACCTGAAGCCTCAAATAGGTGAGGATATCTGCTCCTCATCTCTCGCTCGGTCTCCCAAGTAGCCTCCTCCACGGGCCGACCTCTCCACTGCACTTTCACTGAAGCTATATCCTCTTACCTCAACTTTCGAACCTGACGACCCAAAATAGCTACTGGCTCCACATCATAGGTCAGATCATCATCCAACTGAACCATGCTAAAATCCAGAACATGAGATGGATCCCTAATATACTTCCGGAGCATAAAACATGAAATACCAACACTCGACAAGCTGGGTGGCAAAGCAAGCTCATAAGCCACCTTCCCAATCCTCCAAAGCACCTAAAAAGTCCCAATGAACCGAGGACTCAATTTTCCTTTCTTCCCAAATCTTATAACACCCTTCATGGGTGAAACCTTCAACAGAACCTTCTCGCTAACCATGAAGGACACATCTCGAACCTTCCTGTTAGCATAACTCTTTTGTCTCAACTGCGTTGTACGAAGCCTCTCCTGAATCACCTTCACTTTTTCTAAAGCATCCTGCACCAAGTCTGTCCCCAATAGCCTAGCCTCACCGGGCTCAAACCAACCAACTAGAGATCTACACTGCCTCCCATACAAAGCCTCATATGGAGCCATCTGAATACTCGACTGGTAGCTATTGTTATAAGCAAACTCTGAAAGTGGTAGAAACCGATCCCATGACCCTCTGAGATCAATGACACAAGCACGCAACATGTCCTCCAATATCTGAATAGTGCGCTCGGACTGCCCGTCCGTTTGAGGGTGAAAAGCTATGCTCAACTCAACCTGAGTACCCAACTCTCGCTACACAGACCTCCAAAACTGCAAAGTAAACACAGTGCCCCTATCTGAAATGATGGAAACTGGGATACCATGCAAACGAACAATCTCCCAAATATAGATCTCTGCCAATCGCTTTGATGAATAGGTAGTACACACAAGAATGAAGTGCGCGGATTTGGTCAGCCGATCCACAATCACTCAAATAGCATCAAACTTTCTCAAAGTCCGTGGAAGTCCAACAACAAAGTCCATAGTGATCCTCTCCCACTTCCACTCGGGAATATCCATCTGCTGAAGCAAGCCACCCGATCTCTGATGCTCATATTTCACCTGCTGACAATTGAGACACTAAGCTACAAATCCTACAATGTGTTTCTTCATTCTCCGCCACCAATAGTGCTATCTCAGATCCTGATACATCTTTGCAGCACCTAGATGAATGGAATACCGCGAGCTATGGGCCTCCTCAAGAATCAACTCCCGAAGCCCATCTACATTGGGCACACAGATCCGGCCCTTCTTCCTCAACACCCCATCGTCTCCAATGGTCACATCTCTAGCATAATCATGTTGAACTTTGTCCTTCAGGACAAGCAAGTGCGGATCATCATACTGGCGCTCTTTGATGCGATCATATAAGGAAGACCGAGAAACCACACAAGCCAATACCCGACTGGGCTCCGAAATATCTAGCCTCATGAACCGATTGGCCAAAGCCTGAACATCAATTGCAAGAGGTCTCTCCCCAACTGGAACATATGCCAAACTACCCATACTTACTGCCTTTCGGCTCAAGGCATCGACTAACACATTGGCCTTTCCCGGATGGTACAATATAGTGATATCATAATCCGTAAACAACTCCAACCATCTCCGCTATCTCAAATTATGATACTTTTGCTTGAACAAATGCTGAAGACTGCGATGATCAGTGAACACCTCACAAGATATGCCATACAAGTAATTCCTCCAAATCTTCAATGCGTGAACTATGGAATCCAACTCCAAATCATGAATGGAGTAGTTCTTCTCATGGGGCTTCAACTGACGAGAAGCATAAGCAATAACTCTACCCTTCTACATCAATACACAACCAATTCCAACTCTCAAAGCATCACAATACATGGTATATGAACCTGAAGATGATGACAAAACTAACACTGGAGCTGTGGTCAAAGCTGTCTTGAGCTTCTGAAAGCTCTCCTCACACTCGTCCGACCATTCAAATGAAGCACCCTTCTGAGTCAACTTGGTCAAGGGCGATATGATAGATGAGAATCCCTGAACAAATCGGCGATAATAACCTGCCAAACCAAGAAAGCTGCGAATCTCTGTGGCTGAGGATGGTCTGGGCCAACTCTAAACCGCCTCTATCTTCTTCGGATCAACCTGAATACTCTCGCTCGACACCACGTACCCTAAGAAAACCACTGAACTGAGCCAAAACTCACACTTGGAGAATTTGCATAAAGCTTCTCCTCCCTCAATCTCTGCAACACAACTCTCAAATGCTCCGCGTGCTCCTCCTGACTACGCGAATATACCAGAGTATCATCAATGAAGACTATGACAAACGAGTCGATAAGGCTAGAACACACTATTTATCAAATGCATGAACGCTGCTGGGGCATTGGTCAGCCCAAAAGACATCACCAAGAACTCATAATGACCATATCAGGTCCTGAAATTTGTCTTAAGAATATCCGAGTCCCTGATCTTCAACTGGTGATAACCTGAACGGAGATCAATCTTGGAGAACACTCTCGCTCCCTGAAGCTGGTCGAATAAATCATCAATGCGAGGCAAAGGATACTTGTTCTTAATTGTTACCTTGTTCAATTGATAATCAATGCACATACTCATTGTGCCATCCTTCTTCTTCACAAATAGAACTAGTGCACCCTAAGGTGACACACTAGGCCGAATGAACCCTTTGTCAAGGGGTTTCTGAAGCTGCTCCTTTAATTCCTTTAACTCCGCTGGTGCCATACAATACGGCAGAATAGAAATGGGCTGAGTGCCCAGCACCAGGTCAATACCGAAATCAATATCCCTGTCCAGTGGCATGCCCGGTAGGTCTGTAAGAAACACATCGGGAAAATCCCTCACAACTGGAATAAAATCATACTGGGAATCTCAGCTCCGACATCCCTCACAAAGGCTAGATATGAAGGACAACCCTTCCCAAACATACGTTGGGCTTTCAAGAATGAGATCACTCTACTGGGAACATAATCAGTCACACCTCACCACTCAATCCGTGGCACACCCGGTATAGCCAATGTGACCGTCTTATCATGACAGTCCAGAATAGCACGACACGGAGATAGCCAATCCTTGCCCAAAATGACATCGAAATCCACCATACACAATAATAAAAGATCCACATGGGTCTCCAGACCTCCAATAGTCACCACACACGACCGGTACACATGGTCTACAACAATAGTATCACCCACTGCAGTAGATACATGAATATGTGAAGCAAGAAACTCACAGGACGTACCCAAATAACAAGCAAAGTATGATGACACATACGAAAAGGTGGAACCGAGATCAAATAATACAGAGGCATCTCTGTGGTAGACTGAAACAATACTTGTAATAACAGCATATGAAGCAATAGTATGGGGTCTGCCTGGAAGTGCATAGAAATGGGCCTGACCACCACCTGATCGACCTCCCCATTCGAGGTGACCCCTAGCTGGCTGGGCAGGTAGTGGTGAAGTAACTAGCACTGAAGCCGATGATTGGCCCCTCTGCTGAGATGAACTCGCAAGACAACGAGGGCACTGCCTCCATATGTGACCCATCTCACCATACTCATAATAACTCTCAAGTGCTAGAGAAAGGGACTGAAGGGAACCCCTCACACCGGAGTGACAAACAGATGCACTCGGCATAGAAGAGCCCTGGACTGATGGAGCACGAGACGAACTCTGAGCTGGAAGGGCACTAAGTGATGACTGACCCTAATAAGAACTGTGAGAACCATGACCCGATGACGCCCCACGATAACATAGGCGAGCTGGCTGAGCATGCCTGAATGGACAGCCTCTGCCGTGTTGAAACTGACCCCTCAAAGGAGTACCACTGTAACTACCAGATCCTCGAGGCCTCTTGGCCTCCCTCTCCTCGCGCTCCTGGCGACGAACAGATAAATCTCACGGGCAATATCCACAACCTCCTCGAAAGTAGCACCAATCACCCTTTCCCTGGTCATGAGAATACGAAGTTGATAAGTGAGGCCATCAACAAACCTCCTAATCCTCTCTCTATCTGTCGGAACCATCCAAATAGCATGATGAGCTAACTCGGAGAACCTCCTCTCGTACTGCGTCACAGTCATCTCTCCCTGATGCAACCACTCAAACTCCCTACGCAGCTCCTCTCTGCGAGACTACGGCACATAGTTCTCCAGAAAGAGAACAGAGAACTGCTGCCAGGTAAGGTTTGCTGCACCAACAAGCCTACGCCTCTCAAAATCCTCCCACCAAGTAAAGGCAACTCCAAAAAACTGATAACTAGTGAAAGCAACCCCACTGGTCTCCAGAATACCCTCTATACGAAGCACCCTCTGGAACTTATCTAATAAACCCTAGGCATCCCCGCCCTCTGCACCACTGAAGGTCGGAGGCTGAAGCCTTCCAAACCTATCCAATCTACGCTGCTCATCCTCCAACATAGCAGGAACTATATAGTCCTGAGCAGCTGCAACCAGTTGGGATGGATGTGCCCCCGACATTTGAAGTCCCTGTATGACCTGCTCAAGTGTGCGAGCGACGGGAGTCTGATTGCCTCCCCCTGTTTGAGAAATAGCTGCGGCTGTAGTGGCTGAAACTGCCTGAGCTAGGCTAGTGCAAACTGATAAAATCTAGGCCAAGGCCTCCTGAAGACCCGAAATCACAGTGGGCATAGCTGGTGCTATAGGAGAGTCCATAACTGGGACCTGATCCTGAACTGGGGCAGTTGGTGGATCTGCAGGTGCTGCTCTAGCTGCTCTGCCCCTACCACGACCACGACCGCGTCCTCGGCCTCTAGTGGCCACAACTGGTGGTATTGGGGGTCGTCCACCCCAACCAGTAGCGCGTGCCCTCACCATCTGTGAGAGAATAGAACAAAAGAAGTTTAGTACTCGGATCAACAAATTCGCACGACAAGGATTTCAAGAATATGAAGTTTTTCTTAAAGGTTCTGCAGCCTCTCGAGGATAAATACATACGTCTCCGTACCAATCCGCGAGACTCTACTAAACCTGCTCATGACTCGTGAGACCTATGCAACCTAGGCTCTGATACCAACTTATCACAACCCTAACCCGGACCCGGTCGTGATGGCACCTCTCGTGAAGACAAGGCCAACCGACACTTCTTATTTTCCAATTATTATCAGTTAAGCATTTAAGAAACCGTCTAAACGTGATAAAATAAATCCGAAATAACCATGATAACATAAATACGTGGAAAAACACCCATACACAGCCCTAACCGGGGTGTCACTAGTCATGAGCATCTATAAGTCATAATACAAATCCGCTAAGTCAATAAGCTAATACAACTGTCTGAAAAGAGATAAGAGTGCTAATGTAGTAGAGACACGGGGCTGCGGACGCCAACAACTACCTCATGAACTCCGAATGTCCGCTTGAAGCTGGAGGGATCAACACTCGGGAGCGGAACCAACTATGCCTGAATCTGCACACAGGGTGCAGGGAGTAAAGTGAGTACTCCAACTCAGTGAGTAACAAATGTAAATAACGATTGAAAGTAAGAAAACACGTAAGGCACAAGACATTTTATAATGAAGCGGTAAAACAATTAAAACAGTAAACCAACAAAAGATAGATAAAATTCTTTAACTCAAACATAGTTTCATGAAAAGCCTTTTCCAATAATTAAGCAGGTAATTGACAGTAAATTATGAAAAATAAACACATAGAGGTTCGCCCATCGGGCACAGTATCAACAAATCCGCCCCTCGGGCAACATCTCAGAACAGTACCAGCCCCTCAGGCTCAAATCTCGGATCACAATACCAGCCCCTCGGGCTCTCACATCACAATGTGTACCCGCGCTCACTGGAGGTGTACAATCTCCTGGAGGGGCCCCTTACGGCCCAAGAGCAATATCAAGCCACCTCGTGGCATCATCACTAGGCCCTCAGCCTCATATCAATCAAGCCACCGTGTGGCGTACATATCTCAGGCCCTCGACCTCATAATCAGTATCAAATGTTTCCTCACGACATAGGCCCTTGGCCTTACTCAGTCAAAAATCCACACAAGCCACTCGGGCAATAGTAAAATAGGGTTTCTCAGCCCAAACATCATTTTAAAATATTATTTAAGCATTAAAACTGAGTAAACATGGCTGAGTATGAAAATAGTGAAATATAGCGTGACTGAGTTCAAGTATAAAGTCAAAATAGTGAGAAAATACCAGTAAAATCCCTGAAGGGTCCAAATAGTTGGCACGAAGCCCAAATATAGCATTCAACCTAAATAATGATGATAACAAATAGATTTCGGTCAAATACGCGGTAAAATAATTATTCGGGACGGACTGAGTTACAATCCCCAATAGTGCACGACCCCACGCTCGTCATCAAGCATGTGCCTTACCTCAATATAGCACTACAATGTGAAATCCGGGGTTTCAAACACTCAGAATATCAGTTACAATCATTACTCACCTTAAACCGGTCTAATCTCTAGCTCGCGACGCCTTTGCCCCTCGAACTGGCCTCCACTCATGTCGAATCTATCTAAAATCAGAATGAGGATGTCAAAATATGCTAAGGAAACGAAGCCCAAGTGAAAATAATCAAAATATGGCACAAATCCCTAAGTTACCAAAATCCGACCGCAAGGTCCACATCTCAAAATTCAATAATTTTTACATCAATAGATTCCTTATCTCCCCACGAGTTCATACATATCAAAAGTTATCAAATCCGACCCCAAATGGTCCTTCAAATCCCCTATTAAAGGTCTAAGTTTTCAAGCCCTAGTTTCCCCAATTTTCACCCTTAATTTCCATGATTTCTAGCTCAAATCCATGTAATAATAGCATAGGAACGAGTTTTAGGTCCAAATTCCTTAACTCAATGAAGTTCCCTTGAAATCCCTCTTTCAAATCGCCCAAAAAGCTTTCAAGCTGAAGTCAAATATGGTGAAATAGCTCAAATTCGCGAAATGAAATAACTTATATGTTCTACGCAGACCTTTTCGCATCTGCGGCACAATACCCGCTTCTGCGGTACCACATTTGTGGTTAAATCCTTCGCTTCTACGGAAATCACTTATCCAGCCTAAATCACATCTGCAACCACACTTTCGCATCTGCGACATCGCAGATGCGGTCACCTTACCGCTTTTGTAGTATCTGCTCACCTGATCCTTTTTTTCTTCTACGATACATATCCCGCACATGTGGCGTCGCACCTGCGGTCCCCAATCCGCAGGTGCGAAAATAGCAGAAGCAGCAATTCAGTAGCTGCAACAACAATCCAAACTTCCCGTCAACCATCTGAAATATTTCCGAGGCCCCCGGGACCTCAACCAAAAGCACAAACATATCCTAATACCTTATTCGAACTTGTCCCAATCATCAAAACACCTCAAACAATATCAAATCACCCAAAACACATCGGATTCATGCCAAACTTTCTAAAATCATTCGAATTCGCTTTTGATAAAAAACCCAACCAAACCACATCTGAATGACCTAAAATTTTGCACACACATACGAAATGACACAACGGAACTACTGCAACTCTCAAAATTCCATTCCGACCCCTATATAAAAATCTTACCTACCAACCGAAAATCGTCAAAATATCAACTTCGCCAATTCAAGCCTAAATCTACTCCGGACCTCCAAAACCCATTCCGATCACACTCCTAAGTCCCAAATCACCTCCCGAAGCTAACCAAATCACCAAAACTCACATCCAAGCCTTCTAACATAGAAGTCAATATCCGGTTGACTTTTCCAACTTAAACTTCCTTAAAGGAGACTAAGTGTCTCAATTCTTACCAAAATCATTCCGAATTCAGTCCGACCAACCCAATACCACAAAACACGGATGAACAAAGCATAAAGAAGCAGAAATGGGGAAAACGGAGCGATAATTCATGAGACGACTGACCGGGTCGTCACAAGTCTTAATCACGCCATCGGGAGAAACCCTAAGGCAAGCCATCAGAACGATCCCTTTAACTAACAATGAAGCAAAGTACGAAGCTTTGATTGCAAGGCTGGAACTGGCCCGAGGACTTGACTCTGAAGTCATTGAAATCAAATGTGATTCGCAGTTGGTTGTAAATGAGGTCTACGGGATCTTTGACACCAAAGAGGACTGAATGAATAATTGTGGTAAAGGTTCTGGCTCTATTGGCACGATTCTGGGAGTGCTCAATTACTTATATCCCAAAGGAAGAAAACATAGAAGAAGATGTATTGGAAACTCGGGCTCGTCGATAGAAATCAAGGGATCAGAATCAGGGATGGTGGTACAACTGATGAATTCAGTCCTGGATATAAATGGTTACTATGAGGTGAATTCGGCTAGTTTGGCTTGGGACTGGAGAAATGAAATAATCGACTATCTTGAGCAAGGGAAGTTTCCCGAAGATCCAAAGCATCACAAGCGCTACGCATAAAAGTTGCACGTTATAGCTTCCAGAGGCCAATTATATATAATATCCTTCTAAGGCCCATTGGCCTAGTGCTTGGGTGAGTCTGAAGCTAATTACGTCATGAGATAAGTTTATGAAGGAATATGCGGCAATCACTTAGGAGCAGATTCTTTGGTGCTAAAATTAGTTCGGGCAGGATATTACTGGCCTCGATGGAACAAAACACCAAAGACTTCATCCGAAAATGCGATAAGTGCCAATGTTCTGCACCACTAGTACATCAACCGACATAACCCTTACATTTGGTTCTGTCCCCGTGGCCGTTCATCAAATGGGGGATGGACATCGTCAGACCGCTAAGGCCGGCTCCTAGAAAGGTAAGATTTCTTTTAGTTTGAACTGACTATTTTTCCAAATAGGTGGAAGTAGGTCCTTATCAAAAGATCGGAGAACGTGAAGTGGTCGACTTCCTGTGGGAAATATAATCTGAATGTTTGCAATACCAAATAAGGTTGTATTGTGGGTTGGGTCCAGCCCGGGACCGCCCCGGGACCGCGAGACCACAGACCAAATGAGCCGGTTCAAACGATTCGGTCCCAAATGGTCCTTGGAGCCCACTGTGGGCCAGTCCTCTAGGTTGAGACCACGAGCCCGGGATTGCTTAGCTCGGGATCGGCAGGCGGGCCTGGGCCGGTTCAACCGGGCCTAACGGGCCCAACAGCTATTTTTCAATTTTTTTTAAAATGGCCAACGGTTGGAAGTTTAAAAACTAGCCGTTGGCCTGCCATTTTAGCCGTTTGGCTTTTTAAAAAATAAGCATTTGGCCCCCAAACTTTGTTTTAACCCCAAAGTTTTTATAATTACACTTTTCCCTATTCTCAACTATGAATACCCCCTCATTCTTTTATTTTTACTCACAAAACCATCAATCTCTCTCTAATTTTCTTCTATAATTGCTTACTTTATTATTGCAATTTGTGAAAAATTGTGAAGTTGGTGAATTCAAGTATTCAAGTCTCAAACGATATACAATTTTCAAGAAGTTGTTCGTCAATTCGGTAAACTCGTTCCAACTCTTAAGTTTTAATATTATAGTTTTGTTGTTTTAGTTTGTTTAATTATTATTAATATGGACTTTTCTTTGAAAAAAATATTTGGTGGTAAGGGTAAGGGAAAATCTAAAATTGGTGAATCTAGTTGCCAAGCTACTACTCCTTCCCCGGCTCCCCGACCCAGACCTGTTACCCGTCCTCCTCCACGTGTTATTCTTGATAGTGATAACCCTTGTTTTCAATTTTTTGATAGTCAGTTTTGCCATGATATTGCACTAGGTCAACAATTAAATAATGAAGTTATGAATGCTCTTTATGGTAATCAAACTATCAATGAAAATGATGATGAAAATGATGATTTAGATGAAACACAACCGGATT
Source organism: Nicotiana tabacum (assembly GCF_000715075.1). Classification (NCBI taxonomy): domain Eukaryota; kingdom Viridiplantae; phylum Streptophyta; class Magnoliopsida; order Solanales; family Solanaceae; genus Nicotiana; species Nicotiana tabacum. The sequence continues at coordinate 106,460,446 of NC_134101.1, forward strand.
TAGATAATACACGTACAAGTCCTGTTGTTAACCCAACTGATAATAATCCAAATGATGCCCCGCCTGACCCTCCTGTAGTACCCCCTACTTTTAATAGACAACCTTCTAGACGGCCCGAAACATCTCTTGTTTGGTACTTCTTTACTCAACTAAGAGCTCAAAATAAGGCTAAGTGTAAAACTTGTGGGGCTTTGATGGCGCATAAATATACTGGAGACCGTAGTGGTACGGATACTTTGACTACTTCAAACCGTAGAAGTAGACTTAGAGAATATTTTAAAAAATGTAATGAATTTGGCCTTAGAGAAAGAAAGGTTCCTAAAACTTGTCCGACTAGATGGAATTACATGTATGAAAGTTTAGTTGTTGCATATGAATATAGAAACCCAATAAATGCAACGTTTAATGCTCGTGTTGGTTGTGATGATGATGATGATGATGAGCACCTTACAAATCAGGGTTGGACTAATGTTAAAATGCTTGTAGACTTTTTAGAACAATTTCATGTTGCTACAAATGAATTATCTGGGCAATATTATCCTACTATTTCTAACTGTTTAGTTTATATTGCAGCACTTGCAGATTTGTTTACTCAACTTTCAGAGGGTAGGGTAATTTATCAATTTGCTATTGATTCTATGAAAGCTAAGTTTAAAAAATATTTTCTCTATCTCCCTATTTTTGGTGTTGCTGCCAAGTTAAATCCTACCATGAAATTAGGAGGTCCTCACTTTTGGTATACAAATATTTATAGGGCTTTATCACTTTCAGATGAGAAATTTGCTACACTTGCAGATGCAAAAGCCTCAATTAAAATAAATGCTCAAACAATTTATAATGCTTATGAACTTGCCTTAGATCATGCTAGACCAAATGTTCCAACTCCTACTTTGTCTAGTTCGCAATCATCTAAAAGAACTGTGAGCTTAAAAACACTTAGTTCTTGGACGGAGTTCAGGGGTTCTCAAGGTGATAATATTGGTGATAGTTCACAACTAAATGAGCTTCAAGTTTATTTGTCGCATGGACTTGAATAAGAGAATTCCAACAACTCCTTTGATGTTTTGGAATGGTGTAAGGACAAAGAAAAACACTATCCGGTTCTTTCAAGGATGGATCGAGATATTTTAAGTGTTCAAGCTTCAACAGTGGCAACAGTGAGCGCTTTCAGTCAAGCGAGACTTCAAATCGGTGATCATAGAGCGTCTATGAGGGAGAGCTTGGAAAAATTAGTACTCTTCAGAGATTGGATCCGTTTGGAAAGAAGAAATTTTGGACTTGCTGAATCACAACCGGAGATAGACGAAGCTTATGAAGAAATGCTAGAGGAACTTGCGCAGGATGTTGCTTCGCCCGGAAGCGGTGATGAACAAGCTTTTTATCCGCCACCACCAACAGAAATTCCTCCGGACCTTGGAGGATATATGAAATTTGCTAGAGATAATATATAGACTAATATGTAACTTGTATTTTGGCACATCTTCATTAGTTTTTTTCCTTTTAATGGTGGTATTAGTACCTTGTTGTGCTCATTCCATTGGGGGGAGGAAGACTAAGAAAGATATTGCCATTTTTGTTGATGCCGTAATAATAAAAATTATACGGCATTCCCTTGAATATTTATTTGCAATTTGTTTTGTGTCTAAATTTGAATTAGAAGATTTAAGTCATAATATTATATATATATAAGAAAATATATATCTAATACATATAATATATATAAGCTATATATGTGAAATCTTATCAGATATTCACAATTATTAATGCAATATATATACCTACTATATATACATACTATATATATATATATAGTTTACAAGAAATTGCCTTAGATAATTTTTTTTAAAAAATAGTCGGGAACACTTAGGCCCGTGGCCCGACCCATTTAGCCTAGGACCATGTGGGCTTAGGCCCACAGTGGGCCGGTTCCACCCATCAAGACCGTTAAGCCCGGGACCGCCAGAGACCAGCCCGCCAAAGCCTGGGACCGTTAGGCCCGGCCCGTTTAGCCCTTTTAGGCCCGAGCCTGACCTAGAATACAGTGGTATTACCTATAACGACCCGACCGGTCGTTTTGAGCTGTAGCATGTCGTTCAGCAGTTTGAGGCCATGAACAACTTCACTTCAGGTATTATGACTTGTGCGCATGATCGGAATTGAATTTCAGGAAGTTCGGAGTTGATTTGGAAAGAGAATTCTCATTTCGGAAGCTTTAAGTTGAAAGAATTGACTAAGGTTGTATTTTTGAATAAACGATCTCAGAATCGGGATTCGAAGGTTCCAACAGGTTTGTATGATGATTTCAGACTTGGGCATATGTCCGGACTGGGTTTTGGAAGACCCGGGAATGTTTCGGCGCCTATTGTGGAAGTTAGCATTTTGAAGGAATTTCTTAAGTTTGGGTTGAAGTGCATTTCAGTGTTATCGATGTCCGTTTGGGATTCCGAGTCTGGGAATAGCTCTGTATGGTGATTCTTGTATTGTGAGTGCGATCAGAAATGAATTTAGAGGTCTGTAGGTCATTTTGGAGTCATTTGGCTAAAGATAGAAATTTGAAGGTTTTTGAGAAGTTGGACCGGAAGTGGACTTTTTGATATCGGGGTCAGAATCCAATTCCGGAAGTTGGGGTAGGTCCGTAATGTCAAATACGACTTGTTTGCAAAATTGAGGTCAATCGGATGTGATTTGATAGGTTTCGTCATCGAATGTAGAAGTTTGAAATTCTAAAGTTCCTTAAGCTTGGATTGGGGGTCGATTCATGATTTTAGCATTTTTTGATATTATTTGAGGCCTCGAGCAAGTTCGTAATGTGTTTTGGGACTGGTTGGCGTGATTGGACGGGGTCCCGGGGGGCCTCGGGTGAATTCCGGGTGGTTAACAGATTGAATTTGGGTTGGAAAGAATAGCTGAAGTAGCTGATATCTGGTATAACCGCACCTGTGAAGTTTTGGCCGCAGGTGCGGAGCTGCAAAAGCGGCCAAAGGAGCGCAGATGCGGTTGAGAAGGGAAAAGGCTGGGACCGCAGATGCGGTCAAGTCACTGCAGAAGCGGGACCGCACCTGCGGAAGAAGGAGCGCAGAAGTGGAAATAGGGGGCCTATGAAGGACCGCAAATGCGGTAGTGGGGCCGCACCTGCGGAACCGCAGAAGCGGTCGTGTGACCGCAGGTGCGGAAATGCTGGAGGCAGTAAGATCTTTAAAAATCGGGGGGTTGGTCATTTTCCCCTATTTTTCATTTGGTATGGACAATTTTGGGGAGCTTCAAGTTGGGTATTTCATCATCAACGACAAGGTAAGCTAACCCCACCTATCTTGAGTTCAATCCATTGATTATGTGCGGATTTGAGCATGAAAATTTGGTAAACACATGGGGTTGAGGGAAAACCTAGAAAATTCGTATTCTTGGATTTTGACCATGATTTTGGGTATGAAATTAAGAGAAAATCATATATCTGAGTTCGTGAGTTCATGGGTAAACTTTATCTTAGAAATTTTTTGGAATCCGGGCACGTAGGCCCGAGGGCAATTTTGTCAACTTTTCGATCGGGGTTAGAAATTGTTAAAAATTGGATTGTAATGAGTAATTGAGCATATATTAATGGATTTGTATAATTATTGGGTAGTTTTGGAGCATTGTGCATCGATTCGAGTCTTCAGAAGGGCGTGGAATACCGGTTATGGATCTTCGGAGCGAGGTGAGTCTCCTTTCTAACCTTGTAAGAGGGAATTGTCCCCATAGGTGAAATAATTGGTTATGTGCTCCTATTTGTTGGGGCTACGTATGCACGAGGTGACGAGAGTCCGTGCGTAGCTACTAATATGTGTAAGTCCGGGTAGTCCAGTGTTACGCCCCGCAATATTACGTCAATTTTACATTCGGTAGTATTATATGACGACAATATTATGCTCTGCAGTAATATATTACGATAATGTTACCCTCTGCAGTAATATATTACGATGGTGTTACGTCCTGCAGTAATATATTACGATTGATGTTGCGTCCTGCAGTATTAAGTTACGACAGTGTTGTACCCAGCAGTATTACACTACGATGATGTTACGCTTCGCAGTAATAAGTTACCACGATGTTGCACACTACAGTAATGTACGTTGAATTTGTTATAAGGTAATTGACATCTGTCCAAGGAAAAGATTATTTGGGGATTATAAGTGATAAGTAAATTCGTGAAGGTAAGAGGGTAAGTAATATTGAAGAAAATGAATTTTGTCGAAATTTGGCATGTTGGGGTAAAATACGGTCCGAGCTAAAATACCCGGTATTTATGGATTAGTGCCATACAAGGTACTACACGACCTTGTTAGAAAGATGTATAAGGTAAGTGAAAAGTGAGTAATATTTTAAGTAATTCAGGGAAATTTATAAATTATGCGGGTAATTGTTTAATTACTAGGTAACAAAATATTACCCAGTTAACTAATAAGCGGACAAAAATTTAATCAATTATTCCAAGAGGGAACGTGGCAACCCCTCCTTTTGTACAAAGTGAGTCATTAATTCATGCTTACATGTGTCAAGAGTTAAGTATTAAAGTCTTTCCAAGACTTTATGGCAAGCCTTACTCCAAAATTATCAATTCGTTACTTTGAGTCTTATCAAATCAAAAATATCATTTCAAAGACAAAAGCAAACTTCTTACATTTTGCTTTCTGAAAGGCAGAAGCATTTTTCATGCTCATCAGGCATCCAAGCCTTACTCCAAAGTTATTAATTCATTACTTTGGCATTTAAGCCATCCGTCGACTCTTACATTCAAATTTTGGGTCTAAGTTTAATCCACGAAGGTTTTCAACGTGATAATTATACGGAGTTGTTTCTACTCCAGGTATGTTAAGGCTATCCCTTCTTTCTTTTGGCGTGGTCCAAATTATACTGAAGAAACAAGCAAATACACAATTTCTATAAATTACTCTATTCATAAAAATAGTAGGGGTGTCTATATTCTTGATTCCCCATGAGAATTATTATTATCTTTTGTTCATGGGTCTCAGAGTAATACACAGTTGGAAAAGTTTATCCAGAAGGAAATATCGAGATTATTATGTATTTTTCATGCATTTTACTCATTTATACATGTGCATTGACCCATGACCAAATGGCATTATATACGCGTATATATGTAATTATATGTATATGGGATATGGGAAAAGGTTACGGCATTATATACGTACCACCGCCTGATCAGCTGGTATATGATGATTATAGTGCCCACAGTGGCTGAAATATATGTAAATATGATTCAAATGGTGTTATATATGCGTATATATGTATGTATATATATGTATATGGGATATGAGAAAGGTTATGGCGTTATATACGCACCACCACCTGATCAGCTGGTATACGATGATGATTTTGCCCACAGTGGCCGATATGATATGATGGGATGCCCTTAGAGGCTGATGATGTTATGAAACATGTACCTATGCACGACATGACATTCATACGCATATGCATGACGCTAAAAGTAATTTATGATTACAAAGTTATTCAGACTTACAGGTTGAGTCATGTACTATATATTTCTCCATGTCTATTATGTATTTATTTATGTGCCTGACATACTCGGTACATTATTCGTACTGACATTCCTTTTGCCTGGGGACGCTGCGTTTCATGCCCACAAGTCCCGATAGACAGGTCGAGAGCCCTCTAAGTAGGCTATAAGCTCAGCGGAAGATGTTGGTACGCTCCATTTGCTTCGGAGTTGCTTGTTTGGTTGGTATGATTTAGATGTGTATTGTTTGGTATGGCGGGACTTTGTCCCGACCTTTATGACATTTATGTACTCTTAGAGGCTTGTAGACATATGTCCTATACGTGAAAGATTGTACGGCCTTGTCGGCTTATGTCTTGAGTTATAAATAATTATGTTGGCCTATTAGGCCCTTATGGCACGTGTATTTGATAATGTAATAAGAAAGATACGTTACGTTGGTACTCGGTTGAGTAAGGTACCGGGTGCCCGTCGCGGCCCATCGGTTTGGGTCATGACAAAAGTGGTATCAGAGCATTTTGGTCCTAGGGAGTCTACAAGCCATGTCTCGTAGAGTTTTGTTTATGGGTGTGTCGTGCACCACACTTATAAGTAGGAGGCTACATGGCATTTAGGACTGTCACTCTTTCTTCTTACTCTAGATCGTGTGGTAGAGCTCAGTTATAATAACTCAATTTCCTAAACTCTAACTTATTCATAATACGACGATGCCTACATCTGGAAAGAAGGTTGGAAAGAGAGATAGTTGTGGAAGAGCTGAGTCAGAGGAATTGGATTTTTGTATGATGCCTACGATAAGTAAATATGAGGTCTTTAGCAGATCATCAGTGTACTAAAAGGTGTAAGCTTCCTGATAAGAAGCCTTAAGGCAAGAATGCCTATCCATCTTTATGTTGAAGGACAATGAGAGATTAAGAAGATAAGTACAAGTTTCAGCAAGTAAAAGGAGCAAGGTGAAAAAGGGTACGAGGTACCTAGCTAATGAATGTTAACAACATTTATAATTGAGGCAGAGGAACCTAAGACTTTTGAGTTATATTCTATAGTAACAGAGGTATATACAATTGGTCGCACCCCTTCTAGATATGCCCTATGGGGGTTAATAAAAGTAGTATAAGAAGATATGATGGATGAATTGATTGCGTCAGTTGACATTTCCGAAGGATATTGCAAATGTGCTAATAGATCTCTTTATGAGACACCTAGATGGTGCACTCTAAAATAGTGCAGCCAGATATGAGTACTACAAAGACACGCACTACAAGACTTGAAGGGATAAATATTACCTTAGTGTGGCTCGCGTTCCTAGTAAAGTGAGAATGTTAAGCAACTTGAAGAGCCACTGGTAAATATTACCTTAGTGTGGCTCGCATTCCTAGTAAAGTGAGAATGTTAAGCAACTTGAAGAGCCACTGGATGGAGAAAAGGAAAGCTAAAAGCGAAAGAATGTCGTATTGAAGTTTTCACAAGAAAAGGGATACATAGAAATATTAGCAGAGTAATGAGAAGAGAGATAAGGAAGCATTATGAATAAGGTGTGACACATGGATGAAAACGGTAGAGTGTTACAAACCTATAGTCAAATGAAGGAAGAGACGAAAGGTGATGGGCCTTAAGACAACAAAAGAGTATAGGCCATAAGGTTATATCCTCATTTCGAGAAATAAGTTCGTGACTCCAACGCGAATACTAGAAGGGAGAGTTAATCCCCAGAGTAATAGAAATCAGTATGGGCTAGTAAACAAGATAAACTAAATATGAATTAGGTACTGAATGATTGGAAAGTACTCGGCATCATGGTAATTTTAGATTTTGTTTCGGCGGTAATAGAATGGACCACAGAAGGAGATTCATGATGAATTTAGAGAATGATCATTCAGGGAGACGCTTCCCTAGAGCAAGCAATGTGAGCAAAGTTAAGCTTAAGAGACTTTATGTTCCAGTTACGTTAAGTGTCACCCTTGCGAGTAAGGGAATTTGTCATCCTTGGTATAGAAAGATTGCCACGAGGAGAGTAAGGATCATTGATGTTGAGAAACGACGCCAAAGATGAAGAGGTAAAACATCTATAGGTAGATCCTCATTGCTTCAACTTTTAGTGTACCCCTAAAGGGGGGAATATGGAGTGATATGGCATTAAGTCAGAATTAAGTGGTTCTAGGACTATGGAATGGTAAAGGAAGTAAAGGTTCCTGCCCGAGCTATTATTAATAAATAAGGAGCCAGTGCGAGATGTAAGTTAAAATAAAGTAATTAACCCAAGAAAGATTACGAGGAATATTGATATGAGAATGGGCCAACGAGTAGTTAGTAATTGGTCAGGAAGATCTCAGTTATGGCTAAATAGGAGGTTACAAACGAATCATCAGATCGTGTAAGATAAACATAGTAGAACCCAACATGGAGAATTCAGCCTCAGAGAATATCATTATAATACTTGAGATAAATTCAAACAAGAGTCGGGGTAGTTAAAGGTATCGTATGAGTGTTACGGGGATAAAAAAAAGTGCCACTGGGAAGGCAGTCAAAATATCAGTTCAGAAGCAACCATATAAGCACAAGGGCATGGAAGTAAGCAACTACAGATGATTATAGGCAAGTAAGGACATCAGAAAAGGTCCGTAATAAGCTCACAACTTTACGAGAGTCAAGAGTTCTCCCTATGTACTACAATGAAAGACTAGCTGAGGAGATAAGAAAGAAGGCTTCAACCTAAGCACAATGACCTAAAGAGGAAATGGTCGTGTAACAACAATCTTGCAACAATATTGTAAGCATTTCAAAGGAAAGTGGCACTTACCGTGGCTAATGAATGGGAAGTAAGAGTTAAAAGTAATATTCGAGATCATATGAGTTGTATAAAAACTCTGGCAAGCGTGGGCACTAAGATAAGCTAAGTATGGACATAACAAGGGGGCAGAAGGACCAGGAAAGTAATAGCTAACGTTGAAAGAAAGCTAAGATGAAACGAAAGAATTATTCGATCAATGATCCAGAGTTAGTACGTTATGGATACACTCAAGATTTTGGAGCATTGTCCAGGCAACATATTTGTTAACAATCATACAGCCATAAAAAACTCTGATATAAGTTAAAAGAAAGAATTGAGCCCAGGGAATAGACAAAGGATTGAATTGTTAGAAGATTGTATCAAGGATATTCCATAATGCCCATGAAAGGCTAAGGTAATAACTGATACTATGAGCCACAGATCAGAAGATAGCTTAAGCCTACATAAAGGCTGATTAGAAAGAAGAGGAAACTAAAGAATTACATCATCTAAGTAAATCAGGAGTCTGATTATTGGACCTAGAAAAATTATAGAAGTTGTGCTAGAGAACATGAAAAAATCACTCTTAATATCAGCTGTTCAAGAGAAATAACACAACAACCATAATCTATAATGGCTTTACAAGGAAGCCAGTTAGAAGAAGTACCTGCCTCATAAGAAGTTAGAACAAAGCTCCCACCGGGTTGTGTATGTACCAGAGGTGCGAGTATTATAATAGAACTTCAAGTTATGGACGTGAATTACACCTAGGTGGAAGGGAGGTTATGAAAGAGATAGATGATACGATACGAGATTTTAAGGTAAGTAAGATAAAGGTGAATAACGTACGAGATACCTAAAGGCAGAAGATCGTGAATAGTCCATACTTCAGATAGAAGGCTATAAGCACGGGGACCCAATAACTGGGAATGATAGCGGCATCTTCAGCCGCATGTCTTCCAACCTATGATTTCTAAGTACTAAGAGATCTAGTTAAGAGAATAGAGAAGAGTTGGAGATGATGTGATGTATCGCTTGACATTCCAGAATAACATAATGAAATCTATGGTGCAAGAAAGTTGAAGGAAAGTTGCGAGTATTATAAATGGATATTTATAGGTCACAAGCTAAAATAAGATAGAGCGGCAAAGTTTTAATAAAACATCAGTAAGAATGGGAAAAGGCAAGTGAAAAGGCGACGAGAATGGATAAATCCTCAATATTAAGTCCATGAAAACAAGAGGATAATGGTTTCTCTAAGTTATTGAAAGTTTAGTATAGCCTGAATGAACTCAAAGGAATCTAAGATTAATAGCATTCAGAAAGAATGAAATGCTGACCTAGTAATAAAATGAGGGAATAATTGTGACAGATAAATGATGGCATTTGGGCCTTCGTTTGAATAATAATTTGAAAAAAAGAAGAAGAAGAGAAAATAGAAGAAGAGAAGGAGAAAAAGATTTCACTGGCGGCACAAAATCAAGATACCCCACAAGGCGAATCACATTGAGACACTATGAAATATGATTATGGAAATCACTTCAAATATTCCTCAATACAACGTAAGCCCTAGCGGTAATGTATTACGTAAAGAGGTTTCAAGTCTTCAAGTAAAGGATTATAGATAAACATTGAGGCGAATCAACAATGGTCAGATATAAGTTACAAAGTATGACATGAGGCTAGGCCATGATTCTTAAGACGAATAGTAATGAAGGGGCATTGAAGGACTGAGATTTATACCTAAAGGGTAGGCAACAAAAGTAACTGGGAACTTGTTAAGCATACCTCAGTAAAGGTAGATTGAAGCAAAAATTATGGTATAGTATAACCCATGTAAATGCAGTAAAGTCATGTGAATGGGTAACCAGATCTATGAAATAAGATATAACCATGTTTGCAAGGTCTACAAAGTATCGAACAAAAGACTTCAGTATACCTATAGAGGCCCAGAGAGGTATCCTATTAAGCCTTGTTTATACAAAGTAAGGCCTAGAGATTGACTAAAATATAAAAGGAAAAAGGAAAGATGAATTACATAAGTGCACCTATAAAGCCAGGGTCATACAAGCTACATGATAGGAGGTAACCGAAGTTGCAAGAATTAGGAAGATTTCGACCACATGTCATGATATGGGCAAAAGACTAAAGGGGGAATACCCTAGACTTTGGATTTATTCACAAAGCAACTGCTTAAATGGCAAGAAGAGTATTAAGGTATTCACAAGAGATATAAGTTACAAAAATGATAAAAGCATCAGTCAACATTCAAGGATGAATGTTCCAAAGGGGGAATGATGTTACGCCCTGCAATATTACGTCGATATTAAGTTCGGTAGTATTATATTATGACAATGTTATGCTCTGCAGTAATATATTATGATAATGTTATCCTCTGCAGTAATATATTACGATGGTATTACGTCATGCAGTAATATATTATGATTGATGTTGCGTCCTACAGTATTAAGTTACGACAGTATTGTACCCAACAGTATTATACTATGGTAATGTTACGCTTCACAGTAATAAGTTACCACGATGTTGCACCCTGCAGTAATGTATGTTGAATTTGTCGTAAGGTAATTGACATCAGTCCAAAGAAATGATTATTTGAGGATTATAAGGATTATAAGTGATGAGTAAATTCGTGAAGGTAAGAGGGTAAGTAATATCGAAGAAAACAAATTTTGTCGAAGTTTGGCATGTTGGGATAATATAAGGCCCGAGCTAAAATACCCGGTATTTATGGACTAGTGCCATACAAGGTACTACATGGCCATGATAGAAAGATGTATAAGGTATGTGAAAAGTGAGTAATATTTTAAGTAATTCGTGGCAATTTTTAAATTATGCGGGTAATTGTTTAATTACCGGGTAACAAAATATTACCCAAATAACTAATAAGCGGACAAAAATTTAATCAATTATCCCAAGAGGGAACGTGGCAGCCCCTCCTTTTGTATAAAGTGAGTCATTAATTCATGCTTACATTTGTCAAGAGTTAAGTATTAAAGACTTTCCAAGACTTTATGGCAAGCCTTACTCCAAAATTGTCAATTTGTTACTTTGAGTCTTATCAAATCAAAAATCTCATTTCAAAGACAAAAGCAAACTTGTTACATTTTGCTTTCTGAAAGGCAGAAGCATTTTTCATGCTCATCAGGCGTCCAAGCCTTACTCCAAAGTTATTAATTCATTACTTTGGCATTTAAGCCAACCGTCGACTCTTAGATTCAAATTTTGGGTCTAAGTTCAATCCACGAAGATTTCCAATGGGATAATTATACGGAGTTATTCCTACTCTAGGTATGTTAAGGCTATCCCTTCTTTCTTTTGGCATGGTCCAAATTATACTGAAGAAACGAGCAAATACACAGTTTCTATAAATTACTCTATTCATAAAAATTAGTAGGGGTGTCTATATTCTTGATTCCCCATGAGAATTTTTATTATCTTGTGTGCATGGGTCTCAGAGTAATACGCAGTTGGAAAAGTTTATCCGGAAGGAAATATCGAGATTATTATGCATTTTTCATGTATTTTACTCATTTATACATGTGCATTGACCCATGACCAGATGGAGTTATATACGCGTATATATGTATATGGGATATGAGGAAAGATTACGACATTATATACGCACCACCACCTGATCAGCTGGTATATGATGATGATATTGCCCACAATGGCTAAAATATAATTCAAACGGCGTTATATACGCGTATATATGTATGTATTCAAACGATATTATATACGCGTATATATGTATGTACATATATGTATATGGAATATAGGAAAGTTTATGGCGTTATATACGCACCACCACCTGATCAGCTGGTATACGATGATGATTTTGCCCACAATGGCCGATATGATATGATAGGATGCCCTTAAAGGCTTATGATGTTATGAAACATGTACCTATACACGACATGACATTCATATGCATATGCATGATGCTAAAAGTAATTTATGATTTACAAAGTGATTCAGACTTACAGGTTGAGTCATGTACTCTATATTTCTTCCATGTCTATTATGTATTTATTTATGTGCCTTACATACTCGGTACATTATTCGTACTGACGTCCCTTTTCCCTGGGGACGCTGCGTTTCATGCCCGTAGGTCCCGATAGAAAGGTTGAGAGCTCTCCAAGTAGGTTATCAGCTCAACGGAAGATGTGGGTGCGCTTCATTTGCTTTGGAGTTGCTTGTTTGGCTGGTATGATTTAGACGTGTATTGTTTGGTATGGCGGGACTCTATCCCGGCCCTTATGACATTTATGTACTCTTAGAGGCTTGTAGACATATGTCGTATACGTGAAAGATTGTACAGCCTTGTTGGCCTATGTCTTGAGTTATAAATAATTATGTTGGCCTATTAGGCCCTTATGTCATGTGTATTTGATAATGTAATAAGAAGTATACGTTACGTTGGTACTCTGTTGAGTAAGGTACCGGGTGCCCGTCGCGGCCCATCAGTTTGGGTCGTGATATCTAGGACCCAAAAGCATGCTATACTTGGAATATCTGTAACCTTATTGACAGTTGAATTGCTTAAATCTTATCGAATTGGTAAATAAATTTCTAAAAGGATTAAACTTCATTTTCTTAAATCGTTAAAAGAGAATTGGCATTTATTTGGATAAATGTTCCCCGATAAATTCTTAATTGGCTGTTTGAGCATGTATTACTATGTGTACCTGCGTCGCTTGTATGATTCGCAAGCAGGATGATTGTTTATATAAATTTGACCGCGTCACATGTATGATTCACGAGCGTGGTAATAGATGCATCTATGGTTCACGCCGTTCGACCCTCGGCAGTACACATTTTACATTTATGTTGGATCGGGCTGTACGACCTCGACATGTTTTGCGCATGCTTGTATTGCTTGCCTGGAGATTGATTGATATTGATATTTGCTCTCCCCGACTTGAGATAATTGTTAACTAATGGATTATGAATCCGGAGACTTTGAATAAAAAGGAACTTTTACCTATTTCGTGACTTACTTGAATTTACTGTTGTTCTTAATAAATTCGTGATTCATCGCATTAATAATATTACTATTGGACCATTAGTAAGTGTCGAAGTTGACCTCTCGTCTCTACTTCTTAGAGATTAGACGAGATATTCATTGGGTACACGTTGTTTTCGTACTCATGCTACACTTGCTGTGCATTTCGTTGCACAGGTTCATATGTGGCTAGTGGCTTAGCAGCATAGCGGCATGGTTGATATGGAGACTTTGGTGAGCTGCATTTATCGAGATGACCCACAGCCAGCAGAGTCCTCTTCAGTGTATTATACTGTGTTTTTCATTTCTGTCCACTTTGTATTCCAGACAGTCACTGTATTTTATTTCATTCACTAGTAGATGCTCATGCACTTGTGACACCGGGTTCTGGGATGATCACAGGATTTTTCAGTAGTTAAATCTTGTAAAGACATCCTCATTTATTCAGTGGAGTTTATTATTTATTTGTTTAAAGGAAATGATTTCAAAATAAAAAAAAAATGAGAAATTGCTAGTAAATTGTTGTTGGCTTGCCTGACAGTGGTGTCCAGTGCCATTACGACCCTTAGTGGATTTTGGGTCATGACTACATGGTATTAGAGCACAAGGTTCCCTTAGGTCTCACGAGTCATGAGCGAGTCTAGTAGAGTCTTGATGATCGGTACGGAGACGTCTGTCTAATCTTCGAGTTGCTACAGGACTGTTAGGAGCACTTCCCTTCTTGATTCCTCATCATGCGATTTAATTCCTTGAGGCTTATGCCCTTGTTTCCTTCTTACTCAAACTTACGCGACCCGAATCACTTGTTATAAATAGAGAATTAAGGAATTGTAATGGTACTACGGACGTGGTGCAGGATGTTTCTCCCAGTATAGTGGATTGGGCTATTGTCGTCGCGTTGCGTAAGGATTTTTCTATCGTTTAGGCTCGGTAGTTGTGCTTCTAAGAGCTTAGAGGCTATGCACAGGTTGCTATGATGCTCACGATTGGTTATCGCACAATAACGACTTCATAGAAGGATACTTGCCTATGTGTTGGGGCAGTAAATGATTTAAAAAGAAGCCTACTCAGTGCACGATTCAGAGATCTGATATTTCATTTCCGGTAAAGGAAAAGCAAATGGCCTAGGGATGTCCATATTTGGAGCGATGGAGTAGCAAGACTTGGTGTTTTCAAGAATGATGGGATTTTCATTTGCGATTTAATGCTGTCGTCCTCAATTGTATGTGTTAAGTTCCCCGGTGTTATGATATTCTGCAATTCGCAGTTGGGGTAAGATATTGTGAAATAATATTGGAGAAACGACTATTAGATATCGCGGGGTGCGGTGGTTCAGGATTGAATCAGTGTTTCTAATGTTGACGGCTCGAGGAAGATAATCTTTAGAACTGTTTAAAGTTGGTAGCAATTTGTGGGTTCAAGTGCTATGAAGATAGATTTTATGTAAGGCAACAACTAAGTAGCCAAGGATGAGGAATGACATGTGGGGAGTGTCAAGTAGTGGTTAAAATTTCTAGAAGGCCAGGTATAAGAAACAAAGGTCGAGTAGTCAATTAAAGGGGTGAGTTCCGCCAAAGTGGGAGAGTGATGGAGTTGAATATGGGCTTTGTGGTAGGAAGACTACACACCTTAAGGAGAGTTTGGAATGATTTGGGAGTTTTAGTGATTGGTGATTGGGGTCTATGGATTTAATTTAAAGTAGGGGCTATTATGCGGCAGGAGATTTGACATAACAGAAAGGAGCTGCTTGAAATGAAGAAGGATACAACATAACTTTGAATTGGAAGGATGTTGCCGCACATTTAATTGATGTCCACGAGGGGTGAATGGACTTGTGCAGCTAGAAAGTGAGCTCGGACTCATGATGGGTTATTGATGTCATAATGATTGAACCCCATGCAGCTTCGTTGGGAGATGTCATCACGTAAATTCCATAGGTGGGTTATCTCCAGTGAGCAGCTCAGCGGTCGCATGGATTGGCAAAGCTTTTGCGAAGAATTCTATTGATTATACAACAAAGAGATCGGTCGTGCGAATGTGGTTAATGATTTAGAGTATGGAAAGGGGGTTTTACAGAAAGATTTCGTGAATTTTTGCGGTTGACTGTGCAAGGTTATGTAAATAAGAGATAAAGAATCCTGGTGAATTCCAAAGTTGTGTAATAGTGGATTCAAGCTAAGTGGGAGAGTCCCACCGCTTAGGATTGGGTTGCATGGCTAACTACTTGCGTGGTTTCTGGTTATTAGCATATTGATGGGTTATTACAACTGCGAGAAAAGAACATAAATGGTAATTTTAGCAAAGGAATTATTAAAGGTGTGCTATGGTTGGCCTTACTGGTTTATGTTCAGACTCGGGGAAGGATTCAGGATTTATGCCTTGTATAGATGCGGGTCTCAAGGAAAATGATTCTGCCGGGTGCTTCATTGAGAGGGTATTCATATACTAGAAGATTCATGAAGTTGATTATATTCGGGGCCAAGTCAGAGCGAGTGGCTCTTAACAACAGTCCTGGTGGATTCAAAGGTTAAAGTATGGTGCCTAATGATTTCGAGCCTATAAGTATGGTTAAGAATCAAGCTATCGTAGAAGCTTACGAGAAGAGGCCCAAAATATTCTATGATGTTTTGACTCGTAGTGTAGCATTTGGGAGGAAAGTGAGAAAAGACTTCTGATTCGTAGAGGGATTATCAGAATGGGCATACTGGTTGAGGATGCGAATGTGCGCACAAGGGAGGTATGAAACGGTTTGTGGGATTGGAGACAACGTGGTCTCATGATTCAAGGTCACTCGGAATGAGTGCGGATAGGGTGTGTTATGTGTTGAATGGAGTTATTATTATTTCTAAGCAATCAAGGATAAATTGGAAGAAGATAGATTGATTAGCCATAGTTGAATTGGCATATTGGTGGTAGTGATCAGTTCCTGTAGCGGGACTAAGTTATGCAAGTGATTTGTGACTGTATGTGTGAGGCCGGTCGGCCGCCGCAATTGATATTATTCAGAAGTATTCTACTGTTATGGCCTGTTATGTGTAGGCGGATCCCGGAAGGGCTATGGTGGCTTAGACCACTATTTAGAGATTTGCATATTCCACAAATATGAAAATACACCTGTGTATTGCTATGGTTCTCCTGAAGTGAGTTAAATGAAAAGTTTTTATATGATGAAGTGTTAATCTATTAGTGGTTCCGAAGTTATGATGAAAAACATGTTCTATCGTATATTGGCATGTTGCGTGCAGTGAGTGGTATGGAATTTGAAGTGAGGATCAAGGTTGCAGTTTGGTGTTGACAAGGAGAATCACGAGCTCGGATGAGTAGGAAAGGAGATTCGATGTTTAAGGTAAGTTGGTATTGTCTTCAGCATCACCTGAGGTCGGTGTTTTGTGAAAAAGGCTTTGCATCCTGGTTAAGGATTCTTGATTGCTTTTCAGCGTTAGTGTGGCCGATGGTTTGGATGTATAGACCTATTATCTGTTATGGAAGGTTGTGGGAGCATGCTCCACGGAAGGTTGTATTAGTGTGGCATGTAGCCACTTGATTTATTGAAGAGTTAAATCAAGTATGAATATTGTAGTGATGTCGTTAAATTGAGAATTGATGCCTAGAGGGCACACGGTTTATTGGGTTGCAGACTGTGGAGGATTACTTCGGTTATGGTGGTTGTTCTTGTGTGTTATGAAAAAAAGGGGTGATTATGGACCTTTGAAAGGTTATTAGCTTGGTTCAGTGTGATCAGAATCAGCTTGAGGTCTGTGGATGGATTTAAAAGTGAATGGGCTCTATATCAGGCCAGATGTGTTCATTTCAGCCATGCGCTCCTTATGGAAGGGTAGTCAGGGTGTTATTTTGTCATCAAATATTTCATGTAATGATGTATTGTGCCGTGTGAGTCGTGAGACGGCTTGGTAAATTTCTTATGTGTTGAGGTTCTGTGTAGAGATGATGTTATATGAGCAGAATGGCTCTTTAGATTCAGATCGTATATCGCACCTCAGTTGTGCTTGAGTTTGTAGCTTATAGCGCTATATGTCTCCCCAGGGATGGTATTATGCACTTGACATGCTGGTGACCGACATTCGGTATTTTGATGTAATGAGCAATCTAGCTCGGTGTGTATCTCCTTATGTGAATTTTATGTGTGGACCGGTTGGCACGCCGCCATGGGTATGTTGCTTGGATCGGGTTGCGCGCCGCAACAGTGTGATATTGAGTACAGTTCCCCATATCTGTTTTATGTATTTTGTTTCCTATTTTTCTGAGGAAAACTCATATTAGCTGTGTGCCCGCATCATATGTATGATTCGCGAGCAAGGTGTTTGTTTAATTATGTTGACCGCGTTGCATGTATGATTCGCGAGTTGGGCAATTTGATTTCCTTTTTAGAGTTTATTTTCCTATGTATCACGTTCGAATTGGTAGCCTATTGGCACATTGCGACATCATATGAGACTTTTGGTCATGTGTGGGTGGCTTATTGCCTGAGCAGTTCGTACTGGGTGAGACAAGATCATTGGATTTAGGATCAGTGCAATTTGATTATATGAAGTATATTAAGGAGCTAAGACCATTATTTGGTTTAAAATGAGGTGATGGTTCTTGTCAGAAGTATAGACCCAATGATTTGTCGATTCGGCAGTTGGTTATGAATTTCTACACATCTCTTCCATCGTGGAGGTATTGTAAGAGTTAGAGCAAGACCTATGTATGTCATGAGGTGCAATGGGAGCATCAGATTCGTGGAATTTCGACTAATTTGATCAGAGAGTGTTATTCTGGTCCTGTGAGTAAAGTGGTACAAGGTGTGAATTCAGCAAAAATTTTGCAATTATGTTTGGTGCTGTGTGTAGTTATTAATTCAGTGAGCGTATGTTGGAACATGCCTGGCAGAGAATTCCAGATGTTGGAATTGGGCTCTAAGGCGTATTTGCTTGAATAAAAGAGAATATCATCAGAATTGATAAGGCTAATGTGCTCAACTGAGTGGTGGTAGCACGGGTAGGTGCACGAGGTGTTAAACAATGATTTCTGATTACTTCGGTGTAGTTCTCTGCACATTTGAGGACAAACGTATGTTTAAGTGGGAGAGAATGTAACGACCCGACCGGTCATTTTGAGCTCTAGCGCGCCGTTCAGTAGTTTGAGGCCATGAACAGCTTCACTTCAGGTATTATGACTTGTGCGCATGATCGGAATTGAATTCCGGGAAGTTCGAAATTTATTTGGAAAGAGAATTCTCATTTCGGAAGCTTTAAGTTGAAAGAATTGACTAAGGTTGGATTTTTGAGTAAACAACCTTGGAATCATGATTTGAAGGTTCCAGCAGGTTCATATGATGATTTCAAACTTGGGCGTATGTCCGAACTGGGTTTTGGAAGACCCGGGAATGTTTCGGTACCTATTGTGGAAGTTAGCATTTTGAAGGAATTTCATAAGTTTGGGTTAAAGTGCATTTCAGTGTTATCGATATCCGTTTGGGATTCCGAGTCTGGGAATAGCTCAGTGTGGTGATTCTGGTATTGGGAGCGCGATCGGAAGTGAATTCAGAGGTCTGTAGGTCATTTTGGAATCATTTGGCTAAAGATAGAAATTTGAAGGTTTTTGAGAAGTTTGACTGGAAGTGGACTTTTTGATATCGGTGCCGGAATCCAATTCCGGAAGTTGGGGTAGGTCCGTAATGTCAAATATGACTTGTGTGCAAAATTTGAGGTTAATCGGATGTGATTTGATAGGTTTCGTCATCGAATGTAGAAGTTTGAAATTCTAAAGTTCCTTAAGCTTGGATTGGGGGTCGATTCATGATTTTAGCATTATTTGATATGGTTTGAGGCCTCAAGCAAGTCCGTAATGTGTTTTTGGGACTGGTTGGCATGATTGGATGGGGTCCCGGGGAGCCTCGGGTGAATTCCGGGTGGTTAACGGATTGAATTGGGGTTGGAAAGAATAGCTAAAGTAGCTGATATCTGGTATAACCGCACCTGCGAAGTTTTGGCCGCAGGTGCGGAGCCGCAGAAGCGGCCAAAGGAGCACAAATACGGTTGATAAGGGAGAAGGCTGGGACCGCAGATGCAGTCAAGTCGCCATAGAAGTGGGACCGTACCTGCGGAAGAAGGAGCGCAAAAGTGGAAATAGGGTCCTGGGAAGGACCGCAAATGCGGTAGTGGGGCTGCACCTGCAGAACCGCAGAAGCGGTCGTGTGACCACAGGTGCGAAAGTGCTGGAGGTAGTAAGATCTTTAAAAATCGGGGTGTTGGTCATTTTCCCCCATTTTTCATTAGGTGTGGACAATTTTGGGGAGCTTCAAGTGGGATTTTTCATCATCAACGACAAGGTAAGCTAACCCCACCTATCTTGTGTTAAATACATTGATTAGGTGCGGATTTGAGCATGAAAATTTGGTAAAAACTTGGGGTTGAGGGAAAACCTAGAAAATTTGTATTCTTTAATTTTGTCCACGATTTTGGGTATGAATTAAGAGAAACTCATATATTTGAGTTTGTGAGTTCATGGGTAAACTTTATCTTTGAAATATTTCGGAATCCAGGCATGTGGGCCTGAGGGCAATTTTGTCTACTTTTCGATCGGAGTTAGAAATTTTTATCAATTGGATTGTAATGAGTAACTGAGCATATATTAATGGATTTGTATAATTATTGGCTAGTTTTGGAGCATTGTGCATCAATTCGAGTCTTCAGAAGGGCGTGGAATGCCGGTTATGGATCTTCGGAGCAAGGTGAGTCTCCTTTCTAACCTTGTAAGAGGGAATTGTCCCCATAGGTGAAATAATTGGTTATGTGCTCCTATTTGTGGGGGCTACGTATGCACGAGGTGATGAGAGTCCGTGTGTAGCTACTAATATGTGTAAGTCCCGATAGTCTAGGACCCAAAAACATGCTATACTTGGAATATCTGTAATCTTATTGACAGTTGAATTGCTTAAATCCTATCGAATTGGTAAATGAATTTCTAAAAGGATTAAACTTCATTTTCTTAAATTGTTAAAAGAGAATTGGCTTTTATTTGGATAAATGTTCCCCGATAAAATCTTAATTGGCTGTTTGAGCATGTATTACTATGTGTACCTGCGTCGCTTGTATGATTCGCAAGTAGGATGATTGTTTATTTAAATTTGACCACGTCGCATGTATGATTCGCGAGCGGGGTAATAGATGCATCTATGGTTCGCGCCATTCGACCCTCGGCAGTGCACATTTTACATTTATGTTGGATTGGGCCATACAACTTCGGCATGATTTACGCATGCTTGTATTGCTTGCCTGGATATTTATTGATATTGATATTTGCTCTCCCCGACTTGAGATAATTGTTAACTAATGGATTATGAATCCGGAGACTTTGAATAAAAAGGAACTTTTACCTGTTTTGTGACTTACTTGAATTTGTTGTTGTTCTTAATAAATTCGTGATTCATCGCATTAATAATATTACTATTGGACCATTAGTAAGTGTCGAAGTTGACCTCTCGTCTCTACTTCTTCGATATTAGACGGGATACTCATTGGGTACACGTTGTTTTTGTACTCATGCTACACTTACTGTGCATTTTGTTGCACAGGCTCATATGTGGCTAGTGACTTAGCGGCATAGAGGCATGGTTGATACAGAGACTTAAGTGAGCTGCATTTATCTAGACGACCCGCAATCAGCAGAGTCCCCTTCAGAGTATTATACTGTGTTTTTCATTTCTGTCCACTTTGTATTCTAGACAGTCACTGTATTTTATTTCATTCACTGGTAGATGCTCATGCACTTGTGACACCGGGTTCTGAGATGATCACGAGATTTTTCAGTAGTTAAATCTTGTAAAGACATCCTAATTTATTCAGTGGAGTTTATTATTTATTATTCATTTGTTTAAAGGAAATGATTTAAAAAACAAAATGAGAAATTGCGAGTAAATTATTGTTCACTTGCCTGACAGTGGTGTTTGGCACCATTATAACCCTTAGTGGGTTTTGGGTCGTGACATTACCATAAGAGATAGCATGGATAATGGGCCGTAGTTTACTGGCACAAAAATTACAAAATTTCTTGAAGATAAAAAGGATCACCTCTGCACCTTATCATCCTAGTGCAAACGGTCAAGCGGAGTCAACAAATAAAGTGATTATTCAAAACCTTAAGAAAATATTGGAAGCGGCGAAAGGCAACAGGCACGAAGAATTACCCGGAGTTCTATGGGCCTACCGAACAATGGCCAAGTCGAGCACATGAGAGACGCCTTTTTCTCTCTTGTACGGCGCATAAGCTCTAATCCCAGTGGAAGTGGGAGAACCCACTTTGAGATATTTTCAGGTAGATGGAGAATCGAACAATGAGGCAATGTTAATCAACTTGGAGTTGCTAGAGGAACAGAGGAACTTGGCGCGTGTAAGAATGGCAGCTCAAAAGTAGAGAATTGAGCGATATTATAATCGGAGAGCTAATTTCCGTTATTTCAAAGTAGGAGATTTGGTCTTAGGGAAAGTAACCCAAAATACCAAGGAATTCAATGCAGGGAAGCTGGGGCCAATGTGGGAAGGTCCCTACCGGATCTCAACTATCACTGGAAAAGGTTCATACGAGTTGGAGAACCAAAATGGAGACAAATTACACAACAATTGGAACGTGGCGCACCTCAAAAGATATTATTGCTGATGAACAATATCCAATCTAAAAGTATGTGCTGCACTTTTTTTCCCTTCGTTCAGTTTTAATCCCAAATGGCGATAGAAAGCATACTACGAAGAAAACAACAATAAGACCTTCGATGGAAAGTCAAACAAGAAAGTTTCACTCGGGGACGGTTATATAATCTTTGGTTCAATAGCAAATTCCCACTGAGAAGTTAAGTTTGCTATTAAACGGAAGTTACCCAACTGTTCACGAGCACAAACTTCTAGAGGATAGACTTCTAGTGTTCCAATTCGCATTCTTCGCATTTGAAAATTAGGGGGGGGAATGATATGAGGATACAACATCAATTACTACCATGTTGACCGAGAACAAAAATTCGAAAATATAAACATGTCATCGGCACCGGGGACTGCATAACCAGTCCTATAGAAACAAGTTATACAAGTTAGCCACAAGCAATGATAATATCTTTTTTCAGCATAACAAATTCTTTCATCGACCGGAAATGAAAATCCGAAAATACAAACATGTCATCGGGACCGGGGACCACACAACCGACACTATAGAAACGAGTTGTACAAGATAGCCACAAGCAATGGCAATTTCTTTTTTCAGCATAACAAGTCGTTTTGTAAATTTTAAAAATAGAAGGAATTAAATGAAATGAAATCCTTTTGTTTTTATCTTGTTTCTTGTCTGAACAATGAACTAACTTTATCATTTGAAAGTTAAACAAGTACTTCAAATGCTAGTGCCCTAATGAACAGGAGACGTCCTCTTCAAGAGCACCATAAACATAAGAGGGCCCTCTCTTATGAAAACCCTCATGTTAAAGGGTTGGTTTCAGAAGAATTTATGATCGAAATCAAAATGCCTTCGGGGAAATAATGCACCCAAAGACGTATATGAAAAGACGCAAAAAGCAAATTTGCACAAACACTCATAGAAACCCTCATGTAAAAGGGATAATGCTCGAAAACAAAGTACTTCAAAGAAAGTGCATCTGAAAATACGCATAGCAAAGCATAAAATGAAAACGTATGAAAAATTCTTAAGCAAATGCAGAGATTAAAGACTTGCATAGATATTCAAAGGAAAATAAGACTCAAACAACACTTGAGCAAAAATGCGTCTTTATTTACAAAAAAAATGGCAAAGATACAAGAATAGGAAAAAGAAAAGAAAAGCTAAACTGCAGCATCTCCGTAACCAGGAGGAAGAGAAGTGTCCGCGCTCCTGGGAGAACTAGATGTATCCTTAGAAGGTGCATCATAATTTTATCCTAAATTCCCTTGAACTGGGGACTGGGGAGGAGGAACATCTCCTTCATGACCAGGTGCGGCTGATAAGTAGTGATTTTACCATTTTTTTAGTTTCTTTTCTTCATTTTTTGTATCCGTTAATTATAATATGATGTTATTTATGGTGTGTAATAATAGATTTTCAGGTAAATGATGCCATAAAGAGAGTTAAACTCAATTGAAGTGGAATTGAGCAAAAAAGAGTTGAAAAAGTGCAAATTCCTAAGTGGTTCCGCATTTGCAGAACACTGCTCGCTTATGCAAGTGGAGGCCCGCATATGCGCATGCCACCAATTTCCCAATATGACCGCATCTGTGGTTGATAATCCGCATCTGCAAAGCCGCTCCTGCGGCTATACGTCTGCATCTACGAAGTAGGCAGTTCCCTACAATTTGCGCATCTGCGAAAGGGATCCCCTTTTGCGGAGCCGCACCTGCAATGATTTTCCGTAGGTGCGATCAACGAGCTTCAACTATGGATAGTCTTGTCATTTCACACTTTCTCGATTCCAAACCCACAAATACACGACTAAGCTTATTGGAAATATATCTTTGGCTTAATTTCAGTCTTTTGACTAGAGAAGACAAGTTTTAGAGCTAGGGTTTTAGCACACACACTTGGGTCTTGAAGATTTGAAGCTTTTGGTTGAGAATTTCTTACTCATTTATGTTTATTTCTTCATTTCCTTGCTTTGTATTATATATTTAATTGTGTAGTATTTTTTCTATCACTTAAATCTTGTTTAATGGAATATTCATATTTAAAGTGTGGATTAAATATCTTGTTGTGCTTATGTATTGAGTGATTTTTATTTATTATGAAGTGAGTTGTTGTTTCTTTAATTATTCTTGTTCTTTAGTGTTCCCAAAGGGATTAGCTAACCCTATAACTCGCCCATTTACTTCAAATTAATTTTGGGAAAGATAATTTGGTGTTGGGAAAGATTAGTTAACAAGAACTTGAGGCTTTAATCTTTACTT
The DNA here is from genome assembly GCF_000715075.1 of Nicotiana tabacum. NCBI lineage: Eukaryota > Viridiplantae > Streptophyta > Magnoliopsida > Solanales > Solanaceae > Nicotiana > Nicotiana tabacum. Next base: position 106,484,676 of record NC_134101.1, read on the forward strand.
TGTAGATTCTGCCTAAGGATAGGATTGAACTACTTGTAGCCATATTCAGTTGTGCTTAATCTCTTAATTGTTTTACGGATAATTTAGTTAGGAAGTCTTGTTAATCTTCGAAAGAAGCTAATATAGAATTATTACCTGAGGCTAATTAACATAAACTCACTCATATTTATAAAATCGTGAAATACAATGGATCGTTACTTGAGTGTAATTCCCATTGCATGCATACTTGTAGCCATTGATCATTTTACTTCCTTTCTATGTTAGTTTGTATTTTCGCATTTAGACATAAATATTTTCTAAAAATTTTCTAAGTGTTTGGCTTGGCATAATAACTGATAATTCTCTTACTGTGATGACCTTTTGGGTCATCACTTGTTTTAAAATGAAATTATGCATTGCGAGACCTTAAAAACCTCTTTTACCATCACCTCGATTTGCATGCGCAGTCCGGGCGCGTAGCCGGAAAGCCTGTATGTGAAAATTGTAAAAAATGATAAATTTTGACTATAAAATGAGTTAATTTGACTTCGGTTAACGTTTTAGGTAAACGGATCCGGACCCATGATTTGATGGTCTATGGGACTTGGGCGTATGCCCGAAATCGGATTCCAAGGTTCCAAGCCCGAGAAATGAATATCTGAAGAAAATTGTTTTCTGAAATTGTTTATAAAATTTGGAAATGAATTTTGATTAGAACATGTTGGTATCGGGCCCGTATTTTGGTATCGGTGCCCGGTATAGGTCTTATCTATGATTAAAGATGATTCTATGAAGTTTGGTAAGAAATGGAATCCGTTTGACGTGATTTAGGCCTTAAATGCAAAATTTGAAGTTTAAGAAGTTATGATAAATTTCATTGATATTGAGGTTTAATTCGATGTTTCTGTTGTTATTTTGGTGATATGAGTACACGAATAAGTCCGTGGGATATTTTTAAGGTTGTGTGTATATTTGATTTGGAGCCCTGAGGGCTTGGGTGAGTTTTGGATAGGCCACGGGGTGCATTTGGAAGTTAGAAAAATTGTAGAATATTAGCTGGTGTGCCCAGGCCTGCAAGCTTCGCATTTGCGAAGCCTGGCTCGCAAATGTGAAGGCTGGATCGCAAATGCGAAACCAGCCCAGGATTGCCTTGGCTCGCAAATGCGAGATTTTCTTCACAAATGCGAAGATTTGCCAATGGGCCAGTGATCGTAAATGCGACCTATGTTTTGCAAATGCGACGTTATTTTCGCAAATATGAAAGTTCAGCATTCCTGAAGGGTTCGCAAATGCGAACCCTATTTTGCAATTCCCAAGTTAACAAAGGTCGGAGTTCGCAATTGCGAACCCCTGTTCTCATTTCCCATACCTGCGATCTGCAACTTTTATACTTAACCGATTTTAAACCCATTTTTCATATCGTCTCAAAACATAAACACCCTAGGACGATTTTTCAAAGGCTTGTTCTTCTCCAAATCAATTGTAAGTCATTTTTAACTAGTTTTCTTCGATCATTAACATCTTTTAACATGATTTCAACTCAAAATCGATAATTTTTATCGGGGAAATTGGGTGTTTTGGGTAGAACCTAGGTTTTTCAAAAATTGGGGATTTGGACCTCGATTTGAGGTCCGATTTCAAAACAAATCATATATTTGGGTTCGTGGGGGAATGGGTAATCAGGTTTTGGTTTGAACCTCGAGTTTTGACCATGTGGGCCTAGGGGCAATTTTTGACGTTTTAGGTAAAACTTTAGAAAAACTCATTTTCATGCATTGGGGTTGATTCATTTGGCGTTTATTGATGTAATTAAGTAAATTGTGACTATATACGAGCGAAATGGTGGTGAAATCAAGGGGTAAAACTATAGTTGAATCGTAAATTGTGTTCGTGGCATCGAGGTAAGTGGCTTGTCTAACTTTGTGTGGGGGACCTTCCCCTTAGGATTGGTATATTTGGTAATTGAAACGCCTTATACGTAAGGTGACGAGTGCGTACTTGTGCTAATTGTTGGAAACCCGGTTTTCTTTAAGTACTTACTAGTATGCTTCCTTTCTTGTTTCTATTACTTGCACTATTAATAAATTCGTGATTCATCACATTAATAATATTACTATTGGACCATTAGTAAGTGTCGAAGTTGACCTCTCATCTCTACTTCTTCGATATTAGATGTGATACTCATTGGGTACACGTTGTTTTTGTACTCATGCTACACTTGCTCTGCATTTTGTTGCACAGGCTCATATGTGGCTAGTGGCTTAGCGGCATAGAGGCATGGTTGATATAGAGACTTAGGTGAGCTGCCTTTATCGAGACGACCCGCAGTCAGCAGAGTCCCCTTCAGAGTATTATACTGTGTTTTTCATTTCTTTCCACTTTGTATTCCAGACAGTCACTGTATTTTATTTCATTCACTGGTAGATGCTCATGCACTTGTGACACCGGGTTCTGGGATGATCACAAGATTTTTCAGTAGTTAAATCTTATAAAGACATCCTCATTTATTCAGTGGAGTTTATTATTTATTATTCATTTGTTTAAAGGAAATGATTTAAAAGACAAAATGAGAAATTGCTAGTAAATTGTTGTTCGCTTGCCTGACAGTGGTGTCTGGCACCATCACAACCCTTAGTGGATTTTGGGTCATGACATTACCAAAAGAGATAGCATGGATAATGGGCCGTAGTTTACTGGCACAAAAATTACAAAATTTCTTGAAGATAAAAAGGATCACCTCTGCACCTTATCATCCTAGTGCAAATGGTCAAGCGGAGTCAACAAATAAAGTGATTATTCAAAACCTTAAGAAAAGATTGGAAGCAGCGAAAGGCAACTGGCTCGAAGAATTACCCGGAGTTCTATGGGCCTACCGAACAATGGCCAAGTCGAGCACATGAGAGATGCCTTTTTCTCTTTTGTACGGCGCATAAGCTCTAATCCCAGTGGAAGTGGGAGAACCCACTTTGAGATATTTTCAGGCAGATAGAGAATCAAACAATGAGGCAATGTTAATCAACTTGGAGCTGCTAGAGGAACAGAGGGACTTGGCACGTGTAAGAATGGCAGCTCAAAAGTAGAGAATTGAGCGATATTATAATCGGAGAGCTAATTTCCGTTATTTCAAAGTAGGAGATTTGGTTTTAAGGAAAGTAACCCAAAATACCTAGGAATTCAATGCAGGGAAGCTGGGGCCAATGTGGGAAGGTCCCTACCGGATCTCAACTATCACTGGAAAAGGTTCATACGAGTTGGAGAACCAAAATGGAGACAAATTACACAACAATTGGAACGTGGCGCACCTCAAAAGATATTATTGCTGATGAACAATATCCAATTTGAAAGTATGTGCTGCACTCTTTTTCCCTTCGTTCAGTTTTAATCCCAAATGGCGATAGAAAGCATACTACGAAGAAAATAGCAATAAGACCTTCGATGGAAAGTCAAACAAGCAAGTTTCACTCGGGGACGGTTATATAATCTTTGCTTCAATAGCAAATTCCCGCTGAGAAGTTAAGTTTGCTATCAAACGGAGGTTACCCAACTGTTCACGAGCACAAACTTCTAGAGGATAGACTCATAGTGTTCCAATTCGCATTCTTCGCATTTGAAAATTAGGGGGGAGGGAATGATATGAGGATACAACATCATTTACTGCCATGTCGACCGGGAACAAAAATTCGAAAATATAAACATGTCATCGGCACCGGGGACTGCATAGCCAGTCCTATAGAAACAGGTTATACAAGTTAGCCACAAGCAATGATAATATCTTTTTTCAGCATAACAAATTCTTTCATCGACTGGAAATGAAAATCCGAAAATACAAACATGTCATCGGGACCGGGGACCACACAACCGACCCTATAGAAACGAGTTGTACAAGATAGCCACAAGCAATGTCAATTTCTTTTTTCAGCATAACAAGTCCTTTTGTAAATTTTGAAAATAGAAGGAATTAAATGAAATGAAATCCTTTTGTTTTTATCTTGTTTCTGGTCTGAACAATGAAATAACTTTATCATTTGAAAGTTAAACAAGTACTTCAAATGCTAGTGCCCTAATGAATAGGAGACGTCCTCTTCAAGAGCACCGTAAACATAAGAGGGCCCTCTCTTATGAAAACCCTCATGTTAAAGGGTTGGTTTCAGAAGAATTTATGATCGAAATCAAAATGCCTTCAGGGAAATAATGCACCCAAAGACATATATGAAAAGACGCAAAAAGCAAATTTGCACAAACACTCATAGAAACCCTCATGTAAAAGGGATAATGCTCGGAAACAAAGTACTTCAGAGAAAGTGCATCTGAAAATATGCATAGCAAAGCATAAAATAAAAACGTATGAAAAATTCTTAAGCAAATGCAGAGATTAAAGACTTGCATAGATATTCAAAGGAAAATAAGACTCAAACAATACTTGAGCAAAAATGCGTCTTTATTTACAAAAAAATGGCAAAGATACAAGAATAGGAAAAAGAAAAGAAAAGCTAAACTGCAGCATCTCCGTAACCAGGAGGAAGAGAAGTGTCCGCGCTCCTAGGAGAAGTAGATGTATCCTTAGAAGGTGCATTATAATTTTATCCTAAATTCCCTTGAACTGGGGACTGGGGAGGAGGAACATCTCCTTCATGACCAGGTGCGGCTGATGAGTAGTGATTTTACCATTTTTTTAGTTTCTTTTCTTCATTTTTTTGTATCCGTTAATTATAATATGATGTTATTTATGGTGTGTAATAATAGATTTTCAGGTAAATGATGCCATGAAGAGAGTTGAACTCAATTGAAGTGGAATTGAGCAAAAAAGAGTTGAAAAAGTGCAAATTCCTAAGTGGTTCCGCATTTGCAGAACACTGCTCGCTTATGCAAGTGGAGGCCCGAATATGCGCATGCCACCAATTTCCCAATGTGACCGCATCTGCGGTTGATAATACGCATCTGCAAAGCCGCTGTTGTGGCTATACGTCTGCATCTGCGAAGTAGGCAGTTCCCTACAGTTTGCACATCTGCAAAAGGGATCCCCTTTTGCGGAGCTGCACCTGCAATGATTTTCCGCAGGTGCGATCAACGAGCTTCAACTATGGATAGTCTTGTCATTTCACACTTCTCGATTCCAAACCCACAAATACACGACTAAGCTTATTGGAAATATATCTTTGGCTTAATTTCAGTCTTTTGACTAGAGAAGACAAGTTTTAGAGCTAGGGTTTTAGCACACACACTTGGGTCTTGAAGATTTGAAGCTTTTGGTTGAGAATTTCTTAATCATTTATGTTTATTTCTTCATTTCCTTGCTTTGTATTATATATTTAATTTTGTAGTATTTTTTCTATCACTTAAATCTTGTTTATGGGAATATTCATATTTAAAGTGTGGATTAAATATCTTGTTGTGCTTATGTATTGAGTGATTTTTATTTATTATGAAGTGAGTTGTTGTTTCTTTAATTATTCTTGTTCTTTAGTGTTCCCAAAGGGATTAGCTAACCCTAGAACTCGCCCATTTACTTTAAATTAATTTTGGGAAAGATAATTTGGTATTGGGAAAGATTAGTTAACAAGAACTTGAGGCTTTAACCTTTACTTTGTAGATTCTGCCTAAGGATAGGATTGAACTACTTGTAGCCATATACAGATGTGCTTAATCTCTTAATTGTTTTACGGATAATTCAGTTAGGAAGTCTTGTTAATCTTCGAAAGAAGCTAATATAGAATTATTACCTGAGGCTAATTAACATAAACTCACTCATATTTATAAAATCGTGAAATACAATGGATCGTTACTTGAGTGTAATTCCCATTGCATGCATACTTGTAGCCATTGATCATTTTACTTCCTTTCTATGTTAGTTTGCATTTTCGCATTTAGACATAAATATTTTCTCAAAAACTTTCTAAGTGTTTGGCTTGGCATAATAACTGATAATTCTCTTACTGTGATGACCTTTTGGGTCATCACTTATTTTAAAATGAAATTCTGCATTGCGAGACCTTAAAAACCTCTTTTACCATCACCTCGATTTGCATGCGCAGTCCGGGCGCGTAGCCGGAAAGTCTGTATGTGAAAATTGTAAAAAATGATAAATTTTGACTATAAAATGAGTTAATTTGACTTCGGTCAACGTTTTGGGTAAACGGATCCGGACCCATGATTTGATGGTCTCGGAGGGTTCGTAGGAAAATATGGGACTTGGGCGTATGCCCGAAATCGGATTCCAAGGTTCCAAGCCCGAGAAATGAATTTTTGAAGAAAATTGTTTTCTGAAATTGTTTATAAAGTTTGGAAATGAATTTTGATTAGAGCATGTTGGTATCGGGCCCGTATTTTGGTTTCGGTGCCCGGTACAGGTCTTATATATGATTAAAGATGATTTTGTGAAGTTTGGTAAGAAATTGAATCCGTTTGACGTGATTCAGACCTTAAATGCAAAATTTGATGTTTAAGAAGTTATGATAAATTTCATTGATATTGAGGTTTAATTCAATGTTTCTGTTGTTATTTTGGTGATATGAGTACACGAATAAGTCCGTGGGATATTTTTGAGGTTGTGTGTATATTTGGTTTGGAGCCCTGAGGGCTTGGGTGAGTTTTGGATAGGCCACGGGGTGCATTTGGAACTTAGAAAAATTGCAGAATTTTAGCTTGTGTGCCCAGGCCTGCAAGCTTCGCATTTGCGAAGCCTGGCTCGCAAATCTGAAGGCTGGATCGCAAATGCAAACCCAGCCCAGGACTGCCTTGGCTTGCGAATGCGAGATTTTCTTCACAAATGAGAAGATTTGCCAATGGGCCAGTGATCGTAAATGTGACCTATGTATCGCAAATGCGACGCTATTTTCGCAAATGCGAAAGTTCAGCATTCCTGAAGGGTTCGCAAATGCGAACCCTATTTCGCAATTCCCAAGTTAACAAAGGTCGGAGTTCGCAATTGCGAACCCCTGTTCGCATTTCCCATACCTGCGATCTGCAACTTTTATACTAAACCGATTTTAAACCCATTTTTCATATCCTCTCAAAACATAAACACCCTAGGACGATTTTTCAAAGGCTTGTTCTTCTCCAAATCAATTGTAAGTCATTTTTAACTAGTTTTCTTCGATCATTAACATCTTTTAACATGATTTCAACTCAAAATCAATGATTTTCATCGGAGAAATTGGGTGTTTTGGGTAGAACCTAGGTTTTTTAAAAATTGGGGATTTGAACCTCGATTTGAGGTCCGATTTCAAAACAAATCATATATTTGGGTTCGTAGGGGAATGGGTAATCAGGTTTTGGTTCGAACCTCGGGTTTTGACCATGTGGGCCTAGGGGCAATATTTGACGTTTTGGGTAAAACTTTAGAAAAACTCATTTTCATGCATTGGGGTTGATTCATTTGGCGTTTACTGATGTAATTAAGTAACTTGTGACTATATACGAGCGAATTGGTGGTGGAATCAAGGGGTAAAGCTATAGTTGAATCGTGAATTGTGTTCGTGGCATCGAGGTAAGTGGCTTGTCTAACCTTGTATGGGGGACCTTCCTCTTAGGATTGGTATATTTGGTAATTGAAATGCCTTGTACGTAAGGTGACGAGTGCGTACTTGTGCTAATTGTTGGAAACCCGGTTTTCTTTAAGTACTTGCTATTTCTATTTATCTTCCTGCTGCTGTTGTGTATTTATTTTGGGACTACGAATGTGGGATTCTAGTAGCTCTCCCTTGTCTGTTTACTTTGGGAATACGGGTTAGATTCCCGGTAGATCTCCCATACTTTGGGACTATGGGTCAGTCTAGCATTCAGATGGCACCGTATGAGGCTTTATATGGGAGGCGGTGTAGATCTCTGGTGGGTTGGTTTGAGCCGAGTGAGGCTAGACTATTGGGCACAGACTTGGTACAGGATGCTTTAGAGAAGGTTAAGGTGATTCAGGATAGACTCCGTACAGCCCAGTCCAGAAAGAAGAGTTACATGGACCGAAATGTTCGTGATGTTTCCTATACGGTTGGAGAGTGGGTTCTGCTTCGGGTTTCGCCTATGAAGGGCGTTATGAGATTCGGGAAGAAAGGGAAGTTGAGTCCGAGTTTTATTGGGCCTTTTGAGATATTGAGGCATGTGGGGGAGGTTGCGTATGAGCTTGCCTTACCTCCCAGCTTGGTAAGAGTTCATGTGGTATTTCATGTTTCGATGCTCCGGAGGTATCACGGCGATCCGTCGCACGTGTTGGATTTCAGTTCAGTCTAGTTGGACAAGGATCTATCTTATATTGAGGAGCCAGTGGCAATATTGGACAGACAGGTTAGAAAGTTAAGGTCAAAGAACATTGCATCAGTGAAGGTTCAGTGGTGGAGTCAACCGATCGAGGAGGCGACCTGGGAGACCGAGTAGGATATGCGGAGCCGTTATCCCCATCTTTTCCGTGACTCAGGTACTTCATTCTTCTGTCCGTTCAAGGACGAACAGTTGTTTTAGAGGTTGAGAATGTGATGACCACTTGTTTTAAAATAAAATTCTTCATTCTGAGACCTTAAAAACCTCTTTTAGCATCACCTCGATTTGCGTGCATAGTCCGAGCACATAGCTGGAAAGCCTATATGTGAAAATTTGTGAAAAATAATAAATTTTGACTATAAAATGAGTTAACTTGACTTCGATCAATGTTTTGGGTAAACGGACCCGGACCTATGATTTGACGGTCCCGGAGGGTCCGTAGGAAAATATGGGACTTGGGCGTATGTCTGGAATTGAATTCTGAGGTCCCAAGCCCGAGAAATGAATTTTTGAAGAAACTTGTTTTCTTAAATTGTTTATAAAGTTTGAAAATGAATTTTGATTAGAACATGTTGGTATCGGGCCTATATTTTAGTTCCGGCGCCCAGTACAGGTCTTATATTTGATTAAAAATGATTATGTGAAGTTTGGTAAGAAACAGAATCCATGTGACATGATTAGGACCTTAAATGCAAATTTTGATGTTTAAGAAGTTTTGATTCATTTCATTGATATTGAGATTTAATTCGATGTTTCTGATGTTATTTTGGTGATATGAGTACACAAATAAGTCCGTGGGATGTTTTTGAGGTTGTGTGTATATTTGGTTTGGAGCCCCGAGAGCTCGGGTGAGTTTTGGATAGGCCACAAGTGCATTTGAAACTTAGAAAAATTGCAGAATTTTAGCGGGTGCGAAGGCTGGATCGCAAATGCGAAACCAGCCCAGGCCTACCTTGGCTCACAAATGCGAGATTTTCTTCGCAAATGCGAAGATTTGCCAATGGGCCAGTGATCGCAAATACGACCTATGTATCGCAGATGCGAAGTCGCAAATGTGAAGTCGCAAATGCGATGCTATTTTCGCAAATGTGAAAGTTCAGCATTCATTTGCGAACCCTGTTTCGCCATTCCCATGTTAACATAGGTAAGGGTTCGTAATTGCGAACCACTGTCGCATTTCCCATACCTGCGACCTGCAAATTTTATACTTATCCGATTTTAAACCCATTTTTCATATCCTCTCAAAACATAAACACCCTAGGACGATTTTTCAAAGGCTTCTTCTTCTCCAAATCAATTGTAAGTCATTTTTAACTAGTTTTCTTCGATCATTAATATCATTTAACATGATTTCAACTCAAAATCAATGATTTTCGTGGAGGAAATTAGGTGTTTTGGGTAGAACCTAGGTTTTTAAAAAATTGAGGATTTGGACCTCGATTTGAGGTCCGATTTCAAAATAAATCATATATTTGGGTTCGTGGGGGAATGGGTAATCGGGTTTTGGTTCGAACCTCAGGTTTTGACCATGTGGACCCAGGGGTAATTTTAGACTTTTTGGGTAAAACTTTAGTAAACTCATTTTCATGCATTGGGGTTGATTCATTTAGCATTTATTGATGTAATTAAGTAACTTGTGACTAGATACGAGCGAATTGGTGGTGGAATCAAGGGGTAAAGCTATAGTTGAATCGTGAATTGTGTTCGTGGCATCGAGGTAAGTGGCTTGTCTAACCTTGTGTGGGGGACCTTCCCCTTAGGATTGGTATATTTGGTAATTGAAATGATTTGTACGCGAGGTGACGAGTGCGTACTTGTGCTAATTATTGGAAACCCGGTTTTCTTTAAGTACTTACTAGTATGTTTCCTTTCCTGTTTCTATTACTTGCACTATTAAGCTTGTTGTTAGCTTAGGAAAGCATGTCTAAGTGACTTAATTGCTTCATTTGATTTAACCTGCCTTACTTGAATTATGTGCAACATGCTAGGCTAGAATCACTTATTGCCTTAATATGAATTTTGTTATTTCTGTTTATCTTCCTGCTACTGTTGTGTATTTATTTTGGGACTACAGATATGGGATTCCGGTAGCTCCCCCTTGTCTGTTTACTTTGGGACTATAGGTTAGATTCTCGGTAGACCCCCCTGCACATTTACTTTGGGACTACGGGTTAGATTCCCGGTAGATCCCCCTGCACAGTTATATGGAACTATGGGAATGCACCCGGTAGATTCCCCCAGTAATGGGTATTTACATTTGGGACTACAGATCGGGATTCTGGTAGATCCCTGTGCATTGATAGTTGGACTACGGGACGGGATCACGGGATATCCTTCAGACATATATATGATGGACTACGGGACGGTATCCCGGGAGATCCACTGGACATTTGTAATTGGGACTACAAGACGGTATCCTGGAAGGTGCCCCGATTGTTATCTTTGTGTTGAGTTGTATTTTCCCGTGGCTTGTTTTGTCTCTGTTCTAGTTGTTGTTGTTCTGTCAATTCTATGTTATTTCTTACTATTGCACTTATTTATACTATTTTATTCCACATTGTTAACCCTTATATTGTACTTAACCTCAGTAGTTAGGCTTGACACTTATTGAGTACCGCTGTGGTGTACTCATGCCTCTTCTGTGCATGTTTTTTCATAGGCAGATCCAGGTACTTCTACTCAGTCCTACAATCCTTGAGGGAGGCGACTACTTAGAGACTTCATGGTACATCTGCCGTGCCCGTAGATCGAGGAGTCCCTTTCTATTCCTGCCTTTTAGTATTTAGCCCTTCTGTACTTTCTGTACTTATTAGACATATTTCGAAGTTAGAGCTATGTAGTGTTTCTTTTTCTTAGCTTGTGATTCACGGGTTTCCGGGTCTTGGATTTTAATATTGGTTTTGAGATCTATATAAATATGGTGTATGCCGAGCGACTTATTTAACACTGTTATTGCCTTATTTCTATTTTTAAATTGTTTTTCTTCCTCAAGTTTTGGTTATCATCCGCAAGTTTAGGCTTACCTAGTCGTAGAGACTAGGTGCCATCACGATGGCTCACGGAGGGAGAACCGGGGTCGTGACACTTACACGCCTAATCGCCTACATATTGTTCTCTGTGGAATTCGACCCCGACTCATAGTTGGGTAAATTATATTGCATGAGACCGTGTCCATTTACTTTTTAGTAGTGGATTCGGACGTCATCAAAATTGGCACCGTTGTCGGGGAACAATTTGGCGTAATTAGGTTGTTTGAGAAATAAGCGTAAGAGATTTGATCCAAATTTGTGAATATTTTTGTAATTATTTTTTTATCTTGGTTTATTTTCTTATTCGTTTCTTGTTTATTTTCTTAATTTTTGTAAAAAGGCATCATATGATGAAAATTGGTCGGATGGTAGTTATTCATACTTTGATGACTCTTGTCCTTATTATGGAGGACCACACTCGTGGCAAAATTATTTAAATTCTCCAGAGGGGATTGTGCGCACAAACTCAAACTCATGAGGGAAGTATTTGGGATAAGTGTGGTAGTTAAAATGGCCACTGGGATAATTGTGCTTATTTGTCCTTCCCTTCCCCAAGCCCCTGTTATGGAATTCTACTTTTTTTGATGAAAATTATAGGGCTATGGAAGTGGAAGAAGTTGAGCATGGTCAAAATGGAGAGTTCAAGCTCATGATAGAATGCCTACTTGAAGGAGGAAACAAAGAGAAAAATGCCTTGGAGGAGTTTTTGGAAAATAGTCTCCAAAATGATTTGGCGCTTGAAAGGTTAAACATACAAATGGGAGAAATGCTTGAAGCTTTAGAGGTCCAAAAAGTCTCGGAAGTGAATGATATCCAAGAACCTTCCTTAGAGGTTGAAGCTGAAAATCCTTCTTTGGCACTTGATCAAAACCAAGAAAAACTCTCAAATGCTCAAATGAGAGGATATGCTCATGTTGGAGGCCATTCTTAAAAATGAGGAGAAGCAAAGCTTGGAACTCGAGGACTTAAAAAAAGCACTACATCGAAATGATGAGACTATCCAAACTTTGGAAGATCAAATGAAATCATTGATTGAGGCTCATTATGCCTATCAATTTGAAAGTATGGAAAGAGGTCAAGTAGAGTCCAACTTCGAGGAAGAAAGTGAGCTTTATTTTGGGGAATCAAGAATTGAACATCCGCCAATCGACTACATACTTGTTGGTGATGATGAGAAAAAATAGAATTAGAGTCAACCGGTGTTGTTGAGAAGATGGTTGAATTCGACTCTAGTTCGGGGGAAAAAGAGAATGTCAAAATCCAGAAAAAGATACAAGCTGGGAGGTTATTGTCACATTCCAAGCATTTATCGATATTTGAATCGTGTGGTGATATGGAAATTGAACTACACGAGTCAATGAGGGATTGCGAAGCGAAAAAGCAAAAGCCATACATCTTGCAATTTGAAAGTACAAGAAGGCAAAATGACATCCCGCACATGAAAGCCAAGAAATGCAAAATGAAGCAATTGGCATTTGGCTTGAACATCTACCTATCACCCCCAATTGCTCGTGGTCACAAGCTTGAGTCCAAGTTAGGTGCCCTGTTCATATCTTCCAAGTGGCAAAAAAAGTCGTAAAGTTGATTCGCATCATGCCATAATGTTAAATACGATGCTTGATGGGAGGCAACCCTTCGTTTTCAAAATTTTTAGTCGTTTTTGAAATTTTCTTTTTTAGAATAGTTTGTTATGTTATTTTTGACTAATATGCAAAGTTCCCAATTTTTTGGAGTTGAATTAAGGGGTTTGAGGTGTTGGAACAAGCCAAAACAGTGGCTGCCCAGATCTTTCCAGTTGAACCCTAGTGCAACCGCACCTGCGGACAAATGTACGCAGGTGCGCTTTCGCAAAACGAAGCAACTGGGCGTAGATGCGCATGTTGCACAAGAGCGATGAGTTCATCACAGCAGAGGCTTCGCAGAAGCACTTCTATTACCGCAAGTGTGTATGTCAAGCAGGTTTAATGAACCATACCCTGATTTCATTAGGTAACATTCTTAATCCTTTTTCCCCCAAACTCAAAATTACCTCTCATCTCTCATCTCTCACACAAGGAAACTACTCATCACACTCGAGTTCTCACACACAAGACAACACATGTATCATTCTCAGTTCTCTCATCTACTCCTCTCTTCTACTTTTCATTTCTTCTTCTTCATTTCTGAGTTTCCATGGTCGTATCCCCAAATTTTCTATTTCCCTCTAATTAGTGTTAATATTAAGGGTGAGGAAATTTGTTGAGTGTAGTGCGTTTGCTTGTTGATTTTGAAAGGAAACTGGGGAAGTCTTAATCACCCAATTATTTTTAAAAGAAAAATCAATACACTATGTGCTTGTCATATGCTCGACGAAATGTCCAAGTGAAATAATCTTGTCATTGGCATTGAAATCATGTGGAGTCATGTGGTTTGTTCATGTATTGCACTAATTTAGAATTCTTGAGTATAAATTATGTGCCAAATCATGTTTGGAGTTGAAAGGAGTAGACAATTACTGGCCTTTTGAACCCTTTGATGAACACTGCAGATGCGCAGAAAAGGCTGCACATGCGACCTCGCACCTACAATGCCTATTCTGCAGGTGTGATGTCTGTTCAAAACTGAAAGTTCGCAAAAGCAAAACACATTTCACAGACATGCAGCGACACCTACGGTAAACCTTCCGCAGGTGCAATGACTGGCAGAAATTGGCAATTCCAATAGCTTTGCAACTGGAGCTTCCAGAGCCCGTTTGGTTCGGTTCTTTGGCCTAGTTTATGTGATTTTAATTGTTTAAGATAAATATAATGCCCAAATAACCTTTATTTGATTTCTTAAGAAATTTTGAGCTTAAAATGGACCTGAATATGAACCACAGTGCAATGCTTGAACATGAAATTGAAGAAGTAGCTGAGGATTTGAAATTTGACACCAATAGATTCTTGTCAACCTCTTGTCATAGCCGTTATTATGATAATCTCCTCAAGACGAAGCTCAAACTTGAGAAAGGAATTGCTGAGGACAAAGTGGCCGAGCTTCTTCCAAATTTCCATGGCTGGCTAGTTTCACGTGGCTGGACCTGCTTCATCCCTACTCTGTGCAATGCCAATGAGGAATGGGTTAGGGAATTTTAAGTCAACTTAAGGTGTACACATTTCCAAAATCATGAACTTACAATAAGGGGAAAGATTGTCAAATTCGGAGCTGAAGAGATAAATGATGTCTATGGGCTCCCAAATCATCCTCTCAAGCCAGTGCAAGAAAGAGATACATGCAACAATGGTGATTGTGTAGTCTCAAAGCTTTGTCCTACAGGTCAAAGAGTGATTTGGGCTAAAAAGAATAAAGGCATCAAATGTGGTGATTTCACAGCCGAAACAAAAATGTGGTTGTATATCATTGTGAGCAGAGTGTCTCCTTGTGGGAACGTGTTTGATGTCACATATACCTGAGTCCTAATAATTGCTTACATCCTTGATGGCATTCCTATGAATGTCAGTCACTACATCGTTCGGGATCTGAAGGAATATGTGCTTCAGGGTGGCTCGACATTGATATTTCCATCATTGATTACAGAGTTGTGCCGATGTGCTTGATAACTATGGATTTTAGCATATCTTATGCTCTTTTTGCTTAGGTTTTGGATAAAAATGTGTAAAAGTATTCCCGAAAACTGACTTAATGTGCTTGTCTGCAGGGTTTGGTCAAAATGAGGCAAAAAGCCATAATTAACTCATGAAGGAGTTAAACTTGCACAAGTCCAAAGCTGGGATTGGAGCGCCGAACGCGATGGAAAATAGCGGCCACGTAAGGTCCACCATTGAGGCGGCTACAAATACGCGGCCCATGAAATGAGATTTAGAGAAGCTGTTTTGAGCATAAGTGCTACCGCTGACCGCGATGGAAAATCACAGCCGCAGAATATCTGATGCGGCCGCGGTGGTATTTCCGCTGAGAGAGGTGATTGAGGTTCAGAGACCCTGTAAGTCAAGCTTAATAGAAGAACGCGGTCCGCATCCAAATTACATGGCCACAGTTAAAGCTAACGCGGAGGTGGTGGCTATTACACTGTCCGTGAAACCAGGTCAAAACCAAGCCCAGAATTGAAGAAACGTGGACCACGCTCGTTATTGCATGACCACGAGAGCTCAAGCGCGGACGCAGTAGGAATTATGCCTCGCGAAACTTCCACAGGGGCATTTTTGTCCAAAAATTTCAGCCTAGTATAAATAGATCTTTTTCAGATTTTCAGGTTAAGTTTTGTTTAGGAGAGCACGTGAACGACTGATTTTTACCTTTTTGAGTAATTTTAGAGTAGATTCATCTTCAATCTTTAGATTTTCGTCTTGTATTTGAATCTTATGGATTATATTTCATTTTTTAGCTTTGATTTCTACTGTTATTATATGTAGCTAAACCCATAGCATGGGTTTTGACCCAACCCTAGTGTGGGTATTTAATAGGTCTTGAATTTTAGGGCTTAATTGTTTATAGGTTAGTGATATTTAGCTTGATTCATGCTTTAATTGTAGAATTGGTGGTTGCAAACCCTGATTCATGCCTTTATGACTTAGACTCTTTTTGAGAAAGAGGGACTAAGTCTAGAAAAATTAGGCTAACAAGGAATTGGGGTGCATTCAAGAGATTGATAACCCCAATTAAAGGGTTAAACCTAGAGATAGTAATACCTAACATGAGCCAATATCATTTGTTATGCATGAACACCTATTTTGATTTGAGAAAGCCAAATTGGGAAAAGTTACTCAAACTACCGAGAGGTATAGAGTGAGCACTTATGTGTGATGGTTATATCACGACCCCAATCATAACAAGCTTGCCCTGAATTCTCGATACCCGTTAGATATCCACCTAGGTGGAAGTCACTACCCTAGTCCCTTTTAATACTTGAAAACAACAAACAAAAATATTGTACTTAACTTTAACTATTGCATGATATAGAAGTAGAAGCAGAAGTAGAAGTAGATAACAAAACCAACCATTTGTGAAAGTGCAATTAAGGGCAAAACCCGCATCTCTACTCGGATATAAACCTAACTCCAAACTTATTAACTCCCCGTGGATTCGATCCCGACCTTTGTTGGGTAAAACTGCATTGACCATCCTTGCTACTCTATAGTAGTGCAAGTTTGGAACCGATCAATTTTTGGCACCGTTGCCGGGGACCTACACAATTTTAGCTATATCTCTGAGTTTTGTGTTTTTTTTTTCTTTCTTTCGGATTTTCTAATTTGTTTGTGAAATTGCTCTCAGGTACAATATGGCTTTAACAATGATGCTCCCAGAAATTTGCCTTTGAGGGAGGAGGTAGACAATGATAATGTGGATGATATTCAACCTGAACCACAAGTACAAAGGAGAGGTCGACCACCTCATAATAATAGTCCAAACCCTCCCCCACCTCCAACAAGGGCAGCACACCGAGTGTTGCCCAACGAAGGATACTCTAGTGCCATAGTCCCGCCCCGAATTAGGGCGAGTAACTTCAAAATAACAAACATGATGCTTACACTCTTGGAACAACGGGGTTTCTTCACCGGAGCTTCACACCAAAATGCCCACAAGCATCTTAAGGGTTTTGTTGATACATACTGGGGGAGCAAGCAAATGAATGTTTCTGAGGACGCGTTGAGACTAAGGCTTTTCCCATTCTCTCTAAGGGGGAAGACTTTGGACTGGCTTGAAAGGTTGCCCAACCATTCCATCACCACTTGGGATGAGTTAGCCGAGAAATTCATAGCAAAGTTCTTCTCGCCGGGTCATATGACAACGCTGAGAGATGAGATACTTGACTTCAAACAGGAGCCAAATGAACCACTTCATGAGATCTCGGAAAGGTATCAGATGATGGTGAAAGAATGTCCGAACAATGACATGACCAAAGTAATGATCCAGCAAACATTCTACCGTGGCACCAACACTACCAACCAATGTGTAGTTAACCAACTCGCCAGGGGAAACTTTATGAACACTCCTTATGCTGAGGCATGTGATATACTTGATAAGATGGCTGATACTTCCTCAACATGGAAAAGTCAAGCTAATGTGCCACAAGGTGATCCTAATGTCATTTACCTACACAAAGAGCTCTATGACTACGGCCAAACAATAGCCAAGTTAACTACAACCATGAACTAGTTGGCCAAAGCTCAATTGAAATAAGTACAGGGGCCAAAACAAGTGAATGCCATGGAAGGGGTAAATATGATGGTCAACAAGAGGAGGCATAGACGTCAACAAAGTCAAGGAAATCCGGATCAATATGAGCAAGGTAGTAGTGGTTACAACCAAGATGATGGGTATGATGAGCAAAGTAAAAAGGTTCAGTATGTGAGCAATTACCAATGACAACGGGGCAATGCTCCGAATCAATAACAACAGTGGAGATCCTAAGAAAATTGGGGAAATCAAAATCAACAAGGAAATTGGAACAATGCAAACAACAAGAAATGGTAGTGCCCAAACCCAAGGCTCTTTTGCCAAGGCCTCCTCCACCATGCCCTCAGAGACTTGCTAAATAGAATAATGAGAACCCGTTCAGGAAATTTATTGATATAATGAAGAGCTTGTCGATAAATGTACCTTTGGTAGAGGCTCTAGAACAAATATCAGGATATGCCAAGTTTATGAAAGACTTGGTACCAAAGAAGAGATCCATGAATTGTGAAACAATCAAGATGATACACCAAGTGAGTGCCATTGTACATTCCATGGCCCCAAAGCTAGAAGACCCCGATGCTTTTACAATCCCGTGCACTATTGGTAGTGCCGATTTTGCCAAAGCTTTGTGCGATTTAGGGGCAAGCATTAACTTGATGCCATATTATATGTTTAAGACATTGGGGATTGGGCAACCAAGGCCTACATCCATGAGGTTACAGATGGCAGATAGGACAATGAAGATGCCATTGGGGATTATAGATGATGTGCTTGTGCGAGTCGACAAGTTCATACTTCCCATAGATTTTGTGATTCTAAACTGCGAGGTTGTCTATGAGGTGATGATCATATTGGGGAGACCTTTCCTAAATACAGGGAAGGCTTTGGTTGATGTGAAAGTAGAGGAGCTCACCTTCCGGGTGGGTGATGAAAAAGTTGTATTCCATTTCTGTAAATCAATGAGGCAGCCCAATAGTAATGAAGTATGTTACTTTTATGGATCTTATGACCAAGGTGATTGTTGAAGACACCAATGCTGTGATAAATGTGGAGGACCCTTTGGAAGCTGTGTTGTTGAACCATGATGTGACTGAGGATGAAGGCTTGGTGGAATATGTCAATGCTTTGAAAGGAATGGGTTCTTACACATATGAACCCCGGAAACTTTCCTTGGACCTTGAGAACAGAAAGACTCCACCAACAAAGCCCTCAATCGAGGAACCTCCCATATTGGAGTTGAAGCCTTTGCCTTCATACCTCAAGTATGAATTCCTGGGCCCTTGTTCAACTTTTCCTGTTATTCTTTCTTCGTGCTTAACTAACGTGTAGGTATATGCAACCCTTGCGGTGCTCCAAAGAAGGAAGAACGCAATTGGATGGACTCTAGCTGATATTCGGGGGATACACCCCGCCTTTTGCATGCACAATATTATACTTGAGGATGATGCCTGTGATGACCCAAAAGGTCATCCACTTATTTTAGAAATAAATTCTGTGTTCCGAAGCCTTAGAAACCTCTTTTTTTGTCCCAACTCGATTTGCGTGCTCAGTCCGGGCGCGTATCCGGAAAGCCATTATGTGAAAATCTGTGAAAAATGATAAATTTTGCCTTTAAAATGAATTTAAGTTGACTTCGATTAATATTTTGGGTAAACGGACCCGGATATGTGATTTGACGGTCCCGAAGGGTCCGTAAGAAAATATGGGACTTGGGCGAATGTCCGGAATCGAATTCCGAAGTTCCAAGCCCGAGAAATAAATTTTTAAAGAAAATTATTTTCTGGAATATATATGAGTTTTTGGAAATGAAATATGTTTGGAATTTGATGGTATCGGGCACATATTTTGGTTTCAGAGCTCGGTACAGCTTTTATATGTGATTAAAGTTGAGCATGTATAATTTGGTATGCAACGGAGGTCATATGACGTGATTCGGAACCTTAGTTGTAAAATTTGAAACTTTGAAAATTCTTGAGATTTTCTTTGATTTATATGCTAAATTCATAGTTTTGATGTTATTTTGATGATTTGATTGCACGAGCAAGTCCGTATGATATTTTTGGGTTAGTGTGCATGTTCGGTTGGAGCCCCGAGGGTTCGAGTGAGTTTTGGATAGGCCACAGAGTAAAATTTGGACTTAGGAATTACTGGTATGTTGCAGGTCTGTAGGCTTCGTAGATGTGATGCCTGGCTCACAAATGCAAGATCGCAAGTGCGAATAAAGCATTTCAAATGCTAAAGAATGCTTGGGCAGACCTGATCGCAAATGCGATCATTTGGTCACAAATGTGGAAGACCCAAGTCGCAAATGCGACGTCTGCCTCGCAAATGCAAACCCCTCAGAAATATGGGGTGGTCGCAAATGTGATAAAATCTTCGCAAATGCGAAGAGGCCAGTCTTCTGAAGGGTTCACAATTGCGAACCCTGGTCGCAATTGCGACATCTGCGACCTGCAAATTCATGACAGCCGAAAATCTTTCATTTTTCAAACTCTTTCAAAACATAAACTCTGTTGGGCGATTTTTCAAAAAAAAATTCTTCTTCAAATCGACTGTAAGTCATTTCTAACATTTTCTTCAATCTTTAACATCTTTTCACATGATTTCAACTCAAAATGAAGGGTTTTCATGGGGGAAATTGGGTGTTTTGGGTAGAACCTACATTTTTCAAATTTTGGGATTTTGGACCTCGATTTGAGGTTCGATTTCAAAACAAATTATATATTTGGGTTCGTAGGTGAATGGGTAATCAGGTTTGGTTCGAACCTCGAGTTTTGACCATGTGGGCCCGTGGGCGATTTTTGACTTTATGGGAAAAACTTTAGAAAACCCATTTTCATGCAGTAAAATTGATTCATTTAGCGTTTATTGATATAGTTAAATAACTTGTGGCTAGATACAATGAATTGGTGGTGGAACCAAGAGGTAAAGCGGTAGTTGAGACTTGAATTGTGTTTGTGGCATCGAGGTAAGTGTTTGGTATAACCTTAGCTTGAGGGATTAGGAGTTGTGTCATATTTTCTATGTGTTATTTGTTGAGTACGACGTATATGCATGGTGACAAGTATCTACACGTTGGTGTCAAGCATGCTTGTGAGTCTTATACTATGATTAATGTGACTCCGTTTGTATTGTTCATGCCTTATGTGATGATTTCTATTGTTGAGCAAAGTTTGTGGAAGTAATATTGGTATGTGAATATTGAAGAGCGTTGGCTCATGCTGTAAAACGAATTGTGGAAGTAAAAAATTAGCAATTGAACCTTATAGAGCATTGGCTCAAGTTGTGAAGTAAATGTGAAAAAGAGAAGAGGATTATTATATTGTCTCTCTTGCCAGGATGTTGTTGCTTTTAATGCTATCTCCCTTGCCGGGATGTTGATGCTTTTGATATTGTTCCCTTGCCAGGAATTGATTGTTTTACTATTGTTCCCTTGCCGGGATTTTATCGTGATTTTATTTATTTCATTGCCCTTATTTCTTTTGATTGTTGTTTGGGCGAGGAAGAGTGTTAAAACACGAAGGGTGATGCCGTGCATTGTTTTGGTGAGAGAGTGTTAAAGCACGAAGGGTGATGCCGTGTATGATTTTGTGAGGAAGAGTGTAAAAGCACGAAGGGTGATGTCGTGCTGCACGATGTACATTTACGTGCAATTTATATTGATTCTTATGGTGAGGATGAGAGTAAAAGCACAATGGGTGATGTCGCTTGTTTGATTTCTGATTCTTATTGATAATTGAGTTATGGTGTTCCTTATATTTACCTGTTGTCATTCTATTATCATTTGATGTTTCCTCGTAACATGTTTCCCCCATCCCATCCTTAACTGTACATTTATGCTTTTATTTTCTGCGATATATGATTTAACTACATAGGTTTATTGGGTAGTTCGGTCCTAGCCTCATCACTACTTCGCCAAGGTTAGTCTAGGCACTTACCATCACATATGGTCGGTTGTGCTGATACTACACTCTACACTGTGTGCAGATCCTGGTGCAGCCGCTTTTGGACCTTAGCTTTGGGGTTGCTGCTTTCAGTCCATTCGGAGATCCGAGGTAGTCCTGCAGGTGTCCGCAAGACTTGGTGTCTCCTTCTATCCTTTTATTCTGTTTCTTTATGTATTTCAGTGATGGTGTTGTAATAACTCTTTCAGAACTTTATTTGTAGTATTCCTAGACAGTGTGTGAAATTGTGACACTAGTCTTGGGTAGTTTATGTATGGATTGGTATTGGCCTCTTTATTAATACATTACGTTTCAGTCTTTCGCTTTTAAATTCTGCTGTTATTATAATGTTGGCTCTTAATTGTTAAAGGAATAAAAATGGGAAAAGGTAAATAATTCAAATGGTTGGCTTGCCTAGCTTTCACTAGTAGGTGCTATCACGACTCCCAAGGGTGGGAAATCCAGGTCGTGATAAGTTGGTATCAGAGCTCTTGGTTACTTAGGTCTCACAATTCACGGACAAGGTTAGTAGAGTCTGAGGGATTGGTACGGAGACATCTGTATTTATCCCCCAGAGGCTAAAGAGTTAGGAAAAACTTCACATCTGTTCTTTCCTGTCGTGCGGTTTGGTTTCTCAATGCTAATTGAATTTTTACTCTGTTCTTTCACAGATGGAGAGCATGCGCTTCCTCATCCACTGATCAATAGCTTGAGCCTCCAGCAGCAGCTCCCACGAGGGACAGAGGGCGAGGCCGAGGTCGTGCTAGAGGCCAAGGTAGGGGAAGTGCTCAACCCTAGAGCAGCAGCACCAGTGGCGGAGCCTAAGGCTCCGGCCCAAACAACTCCAGTGGGCCCAACTCAGGTCCCAGAGGGGTTCATTGCTACCCCAGTACTCCAAGATGCTCTAGTCTATCTAGTGGGCCTTATGGAGAGTGTCACCTGGGCAAGCTTGCTTCCTGTAGCACCAGTCGTCTCTCAGACTGGAGGAGAAGCCCAGACTCCTACTACCTGCACTCCGGAGCAGATGGCTCCCTAGTTTCAGACTCCAACAGCTCAGCCAGTTGGAGCAGTTCAGCCGGGTTTGGTATCTCAGACCAGTGATGGAGCAGCTATGTCTGCTGATGCCTTGTAGAGATTGGACATGTTTACCAAGCTCTTCACTACCACTTTCAGTGGTGCATCTTCTGAGGATCCCCAAGATTATTTAGATAACTGTCATGATGTTCTCAGGAATATGGGGATAGTGGAGATCAACGGGGTTGACTTTGCTAATTTTCGCTTGTCTGGATCCGCCAAGACTTGGTAGAGAGATTATTGTTTGGCTAGGTCAGTTGTGTCACCAGCTTTGACTTGGGATCATTTTTCTTAGTTATTTCTAGAGAAGTTTCTTCCTGTCACACAAAGAGAGATCTATCGGAGGCAGTTTGTGCGTCTCCAGCAGGGTTCTATGACTGTTATTCAGTATGAGACCATGTTTATTTATTTGGCCCGTCAAGCTCTACTTATACTTCCCACTGAGAGAGAGAGAGAGAGAGTGAGGAGGTTCATTGAGGGACTCATTCAGCCTATTCGACTTCAGATGGATAAAGAGACATGGAGTGTGATTTCTTTTTAAGAGGTGGCCAATGTGGCCAGGAGAGTTGAGATGGTTCTATCGCAAGGAGGTGGTCAGGGGTCTGACAAGAGGCCTCGTCATTCAGGCAGATTCAGTGACGCATCATCTGGAGGTAGGGATTCATATGGTAGAGGCCATCCTCCTAGGCCTTTTCAGTTAGCACTTCAGGTTTCTTACGATGCTTCAGGTGGCCGTGGTTCTCATATGCAGTATTCTGATCATTAGTTCTATAGTACACCACCAGTTCCTATCAATGCACCGCCGCTCCAAAGTTTTTGGGGTGGTCATTCAGGTCGTCAAGGTCAGCAGTCTCAGTAGCCAAGGGCTTGTTATACTTGTGGCGATATGGGGCACATTGCTAGATTTTGCCCTCGAGCATCGAGCAACTCTCAGCATCAGGGTTCCCGTGCCATGGTTCAGGCACCGAGTGTGCCATGGTAGAGAGATTATTTAACTTTTGATACATTCAAATTACACTTTAATTAAATAGTGTAAGGCGGTCGGTGTCAAATATGATAACCCAACAAGGTTGGGGTCGAATCCCACAGGGAATAGGCGTGAAAAGGTTACTCGAGTAGTGTGTTACTTGACTTAAGTCATAATTCTATTCGGTTAATTGTAACAAGAGTATGATATAATTGTGATTTGAAGAAATAACTAATTGTAATGTTGAGAATGTAATTAATTTGATTAAGGAAACCAAGGTTGTGTCCCCTTCAATGGAATGTGATGCTATCGGTGTTAATATGATATATTTCTAATGGAAGGTTCTTTAGATATGCAAATAATTTCTAAATGACTACCCAATATTTTCCAATAGTTGGGTAGTATTTCCTCTTTATAATTTTTCCAAATATAAAAGAGTTACAATTAAGAGCAATCAATTTATGACAAATAAAATTCACTTATTCCTAAGCGATTCTATTAAACAAGGTTTAAAGTCTTGAGTCTTTGATATTTATTTCTACCAAATTCTAACTCACTTTTCCAAGTAAAGAAGGAATTTAATGGCACTTGTTAATGTTTACAACCACCAACAATAAATGAAATATGAGAAATAAATCTATATCAACCAACCACTATACATATATTCAATATTAAACACTCATTAACATAACACCTATTTAGGGTTCACAACCTTAGTATTTAAAGTTAGCTACACATGCTAAAATACAAAAGGATGAGAATATGTAATGCCATAAAGCTTACAAAGTGCAAGATTCTTCCTTCAAAAGCTTCCAAAAGAGAGGAATATTAAGGACTTGGATTGTAGCTCAAAAACCAGACAAGATGCCCCCACAAAACCCCAATAAATCTATTTATAGTGGGTCAAAACTCGGGACCAAAATCGGACAAAAATATCCTTCCAGGTCAATTATGCGACCGCATATCTGTCGCATAATAGACATGTAGTCCGCATTCTCTTCATGGCCATCACATTTCCAAACCCTAGTTTTTAGGCATTCATCGCATTCACGTTCTGCGGTCCGCATTGTAGATATGCGATCGCATTTCTCATCGCATTTTCCCCCTTTAGCAACTTTCACAACGGGTTTGCGGTCCATTATATGGCCCGTAAACCTGTTATGCGATTGCATACTGAACCACATTTCTTGCACTGGACTTTGGCCAACAAACTGTTGGGGTTTGCGATTCCTTTGAGAATTATGCGGTCTGCATGTTGGATTTGTCGTCCGCATTTCCACATCTGCGATCGCAATTTGCTCTTTTCTTGTCCTTTTGTGGCTTTTTGATTTCATTTCCATGCTCTTAGGTCCTTAAACCTCATACATTGCAAAAACACTAAAATTACATAAGTATAAAAGATAATTGCATTTAAAACAAGGTAAAGTCTAAGCAATTCGTATTAAATGTGCCGAAATTCTCCGGCACATCAACACCCCCAACTTAAACTCTTTCTTGTCCTCAAGCAACTAAAACGACACTATCCTATTCTAGACTCCATCTAAACATTATGAAACAATAGTGACCGTGGATGGTGTTAGTTGTTAGTACTACAAGCATGCACTTTCGTTTATTTACCCTTCCTGAACCATCATTATTTAAAAAGAAACTAATCAACTTGTGAAACTTTGAACCTCGACCAATTTGACAAAATGCTACCCTCAGCTAAGTGCACTTGCATTTGAATTAAAAACTCAACTTCTGTCCAACCATACAATTTATGTGCCCTCACTAGAAAGAAAGTCCCAAACTCACAATATTTACAATTACAATGAAAGAGACGAATTCACAAATACACTCACTCTCAAAAAGAGTTTCAAGTGTTACAACATACAATACCATAGGTTTGCCCTTATTTTAATTCATCACTTTATTCTAAGATTGTTCCGTTGGAGATCCCATAAGGACTTTTTAAGCTTGTAATGTAGGTTTAGGGAAGGGTCGGATAAGTATTTGTGTACAAGTGACTACACTCTCCTTGAACACTACTCACATTTTTCTTTCTTGTTGCTCTTTGCTTCTTTTCAAACCACATAGCCCTCCTTAGCTCCTAATTTCCCACATTGATACGCCTTCCATATCTCTCTAATTTTCTTCAAGACTCCATATTTACATATATACATACATCTCTTTTTTTTCTTTTTCTCTTTTTTTTTCTTTTTACTTTGCTTTTGGAGCTTGAATAGTTTCCTATCTTGAGGTATACTTTCCCACACTCACAGTACAACCTTGCCAATTTCCGGCTTGATACCACACCCCCAACTTAGGCTTTTAGCCTCCTTCTCAATGTTGAAGGAGGGACAAGTTCAAAAGAGGGAATTATTTTACAAAAGGGGAAAGGTTTGTAGCGAGGTGGCCAAAGAAAAGGTTAAAGGCTCAAATGGGGTAACTAGTGACAATAGCTATACAATGGGTAGCTTGAAAGGCTAACTGGTTTTTCCAAAATCACAAAGAATGCCTAAGGTCATTTCTCTAACCAAATGTAATTATCATTAGCATCAAAAAACTAACCGGGCAAGTTCTAGATGGTAGAAGCAAACACCAGAATTATTTATACGAAGACTCACACACATGGCACACGAACTGTTTGGCTCAACATAGTTTTAGCCCTTGAGTCAACACTTGGCAACTCGAAGCTTCCATCATATTTACATGTATAACTCTAGGTAAGCATAAAGTCAAAGAGCGAGCCTCAAGTTCACATAGTTGATATCAATTATTTTTATATTAATGGAAGGGTATATGATATTTATAGGAACACATGCTTGAAACTAGACAATTACACTAAACCGGTCAAAATATTTCATTCTACTTCTCTGGTTCTACTATTACACCCTTGGAAAAGAACCCGACGAAGAAAAACTAAGGGGGATTCATTGCTAATTACTAAAGATGAACATACAACTATCTACTTGTTTTTGTTTTTTTATATACAAAGATAACCTATGTACTAAAACCAAAGAACACAAATATATACAGAATCACAATACAAGTATATATAGAAGTTTGCTTATATAACCCAAAAACATGTACATTAGTTTGGTTCACAAAAATTTGTACAAGGCTATCCCACCCCCAACTAAAAGCATGCATTGTCCCCAATGCATAAGAACCCAATGCATAAGAATGTAAAATAGAGCTTAGGGGCTCCCTGAGGCGCACTAATGCTATGGGAGTCTGAAGCCGACTAAATGATGGTGGGGTCACCCTCTGATGCTGAAGCTGCGACCGATGAGATCTCGGCCTGAGGAGTGACCTCCACTAATGGAGGAGGGATCTCTGGCTGGCCCAACACTGAAGCTGGGGCCTGTGAGCTGCTAGCCTCACCCGCTGATGGCTGCGTAGTCGATGGATCTGCTGGGGCGACCATGTCTGCTAGCGAATGTGCTTTTCTGAATCACTGCTTGTTCTTCATCCTCAACTATAGGGACAACAACCTGCTTACCCTTTTCTTGAGGGCCCTCATCCTCCTCGGACCATGAATCCTTATCAGTATCCCCCTCGTCTGCCTCCTCACCTTCGGACTCTGTAGAGTGTCTGGAATCTTCCTCAGAAGGAATGTCAATACGTGCAGGGGGAGCTGGAGGCTGTGAAGCCCCGACGGTCTGAGGTGCAGTGTCTATCATCAGTGTGGAGAAGTCAAGATCCAATCCAGCCATTACTGTGTCTGCTCCCTGCTAACCTTCCTTGGGCAGGAAGGATGATAGATCGAACTCCAAAGTTTGCATTTTGTGAAGTTCAGTCTTCATGGTGGCAACATCCTCCCGGATCTTTGGCAAGTCACCAACCTCACCCCACTCTAGCTTCTCAACCCACACCTCAAGCTGCTTCAGATGATCCCCATAAGATGTTTGTTGCTGTTGGAGCGCCGTCACTGAGGACTAGATAGGAGTCAATGCCTTTGTCGTGCCCCCTTTTTCCCTCCTCGCGGAGAGAGGTCTGGGTTTCGACATTCCATGGGGTGCAATGACTCATTTCCTTTTTGAGAATTGGGTATTTGAAGAGTCGCCACCTAACGGATTATGATGCGTTAGGGCATCTAGAGTGATTAACTTTTGGGTTGGTTTGCATTACCAGAGATTAGGGTTAGGGCTCAAGATAACCTCGACGGGAAAGTGTTAGGCACCCCTCTTGGTCCACAACTGTGGGTCCCGACCAAACTTATATTTTTACAAATTAGTCCATACAAATAATTGAATCAAATAGGTGCAGTACGTTTGAACAAGTCAAGTAGTGAAAAAAAGGTTGAACAAATTATGAAGAAAAGTTTTAAACAAGGAGAAGGTTAGGGGCTAAAGAGGGGTCCTAGGTTGTTTATCCTACGGGATCACCCCACACAATGTCCAGTAAACACTCCTCAATGAGGGGCTACACGTGACATTAGCGTGTAGTTATCATATCCCACGTCTACCCTTCCCATCCCCTTATTGGTCATGCAAAGCGAGTGTTGGTCGTCGATTCCTATTGCGTGCTGCTACTCGTCCCTTCTTAATAGTACCGGAGGGAATTAGAACCTCTTCCTATAGTCAGTTCTAGACATACCCTAAGGCTTAAAGGCAAAATTTTAAGGCGACAGTCAAAGAAAAGCAATTTAGGACTTTCACAGAGGTGGAGCAATTAAAGGCTCATAGTTTCCTCCGCAAACAAGCATACATGCAGCAGGACTCAACCACAAATAAGGTCTTTAGCAATCAAAGTCCTAAAGCAGGATTTCTAAATGATTATGTAGTTGCCTAGGATATCTTTTAAAAGCTCATTAGGATTCAGAAACATTGAATGACAAAAATAGCTTTAGAGCAGTGCAAGTTTTGAAAATGCCCTAAGACTTGCCTACATGCAGGACTGATACTTATGTTAATGCAGAAACAAGTAAGTTTTGAAATAATCCCTTTTAAACCTATATGCAGGATATCTAATGAAAATTATAGCAGTTTTGAAAGCACTAATTTTAGAAAAAAATGTTATTGCCCGGTTTTGAGAAGTAAACTAGGCGAGGTACATTTGATCTATTAGGCTAATTCGAATTACCAAACATAATTGCGAATTAGATCATGGTATCTAGGCGTATTACTGTTTTTAGTCAACTAGCAGTAACATATGAAAGGCTTGCTAAATTGGAATTACACCCTATAGGCATGGTATCTACACTTGAGTTGATTTAAAACATGATGACTTGGAACCTAGAAACATGGTTTCTACAATAACAAATGCAGGATTTAAGAACATGATTTAAGAACATGGTTTCTATAGGAATGCTTCTACTATGCAAATACAATCATATTCAACAGGAACAGAAACCCTATAGGTATTCGAAATTAAATCCTAAAGTAGGATTTCTACCCAAGTTACCCCATAAAGTATGCATCTACCCACCCTTTCACTAAATGCCCCAAATATATGTTTACAAATTATTATAGGCCAACAAATGAATTACATAAGTGAAATAAAAATTAAGAAGCTATTCTATATAGACCTGCAATCAGGTCATAGTTACCTAAATCCTCCAATGGTCTTTCAATCCTTATTTCCATAGACAAATCAGAGTCTAGGTGCATCAAAGTTCCCGAAGGGTCTCAAGGACCCTGGGCAATGCTTACATCTATACTTAATAGCCAAGCATTGAACCAGTGCAGTGTGGAAAGCCAACCTCAGTATGCCAGAGTTCCAAGGGTTCTCAAGGGGATCCCAAGGCACTACACATACTAGAGGGGGCATAACTTATTAACTAGGAGTAGAGTGAAAGTGCAGGACACATGTTTGAAAGGAGTTTGTTAAAAAACTAGACTCAAAGGTACATTTTGAAAGCAATTAATAACAGAGATGGTTGAAAGATGTTGGATTAGTAAAACAAAGTTCAAACACTTAAGGGTAAGACCACACACAACAAGTGAATGAATTTAGGGATCACACATGGGGTAAAGGGGGTTCGGGGATACATATACATTGACTACAGACACCTGACCCCATCAAGAGTATTAGGACTGGTATGGATATGCTCAGAGATAGTTGGACACTGGCATAATCACAAACCAGTCATGAAGACATAAAGGAGGGATAGGGGATTTGGGATTCACAAAGTGGTAAGTGCACAGTAGGTAAAAAAATACAATTTTCCAGGCATGCTTGAATCACACAAAGGGAATACATGAATTTAAAGGGAGGGGAGTCATATCAACATGCTTAGATATAATCTTCACAACAAAACCACAAGTAAAAACAGGCCAGAAATAAAAGAAACTGAAAGAGGAATAGAAACATGTTATTGTTCAGACTTTAAATTAAACTAGGACATACTAGTGAAGATAGAGGTAAGCGAAATGAAAGAACCAAGGTCTACAAATGATTAGCTTTGGCTTGCAGCCGACTAATAGTAGTAGAATAACACAGAGTTTTTTAAGTAAGAGAGGGGTTTTTGAAAGCCAAGTCTCGTGTCTTGTTAATGAAAGACTTAGGGTATTTATAGCTTTGAGAATAGGTAGAAATAGGGTAACAAGTAAAGGTTTAGCACAATTATAGAAGTAATTACAATTAGAATACAATTAATTGTCATGCCCTAATCTCGGGAGGCGCGACTGATGCTCAATCGAGTGAACCCAACTGAGAAAGCCTTTTTAACCATATAAGGGGTATAAAAGTATAGAGCATATGATTGAGTCTAAGTACAAAATACACTAATTAAGAATAGGATTCAGCAAGAATGAAGCACCACCAACAAGTAAGGCAATGGAATCAATCAACTTAAACATCCAAGTAAAATTTTAGGATTTTGTAAGAAAATCTTGCAATCAAACCATAAATTAAGGTAATCAGGATCAATCAAGAGGGAGTCATGATTCTGTACTTCAACTTATAAATAGAGAAGAATGAACATGCATAGCAGACATGTAAGGTCAGCCATATCGATAGAAAGAAGCAAAAGATGAGCAAACCAGATGGACACTGTCACACCTCCTTTTACCTCCACCCGGGAAGGAGTGTATAAGAGAATTTTTCCAATTAAAGGACAATCGAAAAGGGATTCGTTTATTTAAAGATTCAGAGTCGCCACTTGGGATAATTTGTGGTGTCCCAAGTCACCGGTTCAAATCCCAAATCGAGGAAAAGATTGACTCTGTATTGTAGCCTGCGAAACAGAAATCCGAGTAAGGAATTCTGTTAACCCGGGAGAAGGTGTTAGGCACTCCCGAATTCCGTGGTTCTAGTAGGGTCGCTTAACAATTTATACTTGGCCTAATTATCTGACTTATTACACGTTTTAAACTTATTGTGTCTTTTTAGCTTTTATAACTGCTTTTAGCTTGATTATTTGTAATTATAGAATTGTCTTGAAACGAATCACACGTACGTATATTCTTTT
Organism: Nicotiana tabacum; assembly: GCF_000715075.1. NCBI lineage: Eukaryota > Viridiplantae > Streptophyta > Magnoliopsida > Solanales > Solanaceae > Nicotiana > Nicotiana tabacum. The sequence goes on from NC_134101.1 coordinate 106,515,471, forward strand.
TATTTTGCATGTAAGGAATCATGTCACGTGTACGTGTACATAATTAATAACACTTTTGGCACGTCAAAATCATGTCACGCAAACATGTCCACGATTAATAACGCTTTTGTCGATTTATTAAGAAATATTTAGTTGAAGTTGCGAGAACGCATCCCTCAAGTCACTTTTTAGAATCAAATTAGCAATTATGTTACACGAAACGTATACGTAATCAAAACACTAGTCTAAATTGAGCCTATAGCAAACTACGAGTGTTCATTTTTTAGAAATTGTAATCGTGTCACGCGAACGTGTACACAATTGAATTAATAACATTTTATTATTACTAGAATTGTGTCGCCCAAAGTTGCGCGAACGCATACTTTGACTTATATTTGGAAATCATAATTACGTCACGCGAACATCGAAAATCCTAAAGATTGCCTATCTGGGTGTTGGCGGCTTAAGCATGTCCCTAGCAATAAGCAACAAAGTATAGTAATAAAACGTTTCAAATCCAAATTGTCACTAACGCTTAAATCTAATCCTTCTGTCGAAGCCTATAGTTTATAAAATACTAAAAATTGCAACTGATGGTTAATAAAGGAAAGCAAAAAGAACATTTTTACGCTCGATATGCTTCTGCTAGGATGAGAATTGCTAACTAGTGTTCAAATAGTCTTTTTAGCATTTAAAGTTGAAGAAAGAAATTAAATGTATCATTTTCTTGATTTAACAAAAATGGCATACGAACAAAAATAAAAATAAAAATAAAAAAATACATGTACTAGTATTTTGTCTACAGACAAATCAATTCTAGAAAGGGGAAAACCTGTGTATGCTGGTTTTATCTAAAGCCGCAATTCTTTTCATTTTTGAGTTTACCAACAAAGACTAACTCTTAACCCAACAAAATCAAAATCTATATAAACACTCACAGACCATTTAAATGCAAAATTGTTGGATCAATTCTGTCCATGAGTCTTTTAACCAAGATAAAAGTTCAACCACAAATCTATATAGCTCAATATTCACTATTGGTGACATTGCTAATTTTTATTCAATATAAGATCTCATTTGAGATTTCATACAACTAAAATAAGATTAACTTCAACCATAGACTCAATTAACGATTAACAACAACAAAAAAACAATCAAATTAGATGAACAACATCAACCAAACAACTAAAATTTCATTCATAACAGTCCCAACACACAAGTATTTGAGAAAGAGTTCATCTAATCTAGAATTAAAATAACAAAAACCAAAGTTCAAGCATCTTCCTAAAATATACGGCATAAGACATGACTGAATACAATAATGTCCAGGTAATCAAACTAATTTAGACAAGAAAACACATGAACAAATCATTCAAAACAGAGGCCATTTATTCACTATCTAAATCAACTACATAGCTTCCCTTTACATCTCATACGCTACTCAAATGTTGAAGCATACCTGGAAAATGAGAGGAAGTAAGAAATGTGATATTAGTAGCCAAGCAGCAACAGTCACAACAATGAAACAGTGCCCAGAACCAATCAAACAGTAACCAAACAGCAGAATTTAGAACAGAGCTTTCAGAACCCCCAAATTCAGACCATTTCTCAACTCAAGTGCAGAATGTAAGCTTTTAGAGATTTTAGCTCATTAAAAAGATCAAAAAGACCCACTTAATACAGAATTTGATCAATTTTTATCAAGCAAAATTGCTGGAAATCAGTGCAGCTTCAGAACTTCAGCCGATTTTAGTTTTCTGGATTTTTCTATCTCTTAAAGTCTCTGAACTCTCCTTTATCTATCTTTGTACTCTATCCCTCTGTATTCTTAAGCTGTTTTTTTTCTTAGAATCCCTCTATCAATCCCCTTAAATGGGCATTCAATTAGTGCATTTTCCACTACCAATTCAACTTTTCATTTCTTTAATCCTCCACTCCATTGTCCACTCAATTATCCTACTCAGTTATTTAATCCATTAGTGCAATCCTAACCCTACTATCCATTAGAAACTTCTTAAGTAGGTAAACACTTGAATTATTTATATTAATCGGTTCTCATTGACATAATTAGACAAGAGGTTAATACCAAACTTATTGAACTAATCCTAACTATTCTTACTAAGTGACTAGGCAAAATACGATTTCAAGGTCTACTGATATCCCAACTATACGAAACAAATCAACAAAACCAATCCTACAGAAACAAATAGTGAACAGAATAATTTACCAGAGTACTGATCGAATTTGAAATTGACCAGAAAAAAAAGAGATGAGGAAAACTAACATCATAATAACACTAATGTAAATAAACGAAGACTAAGAAAGAACTCACCGGACAGGCTCGAACTTGGGTTTGGCTTTGATACTGTGACTCACCCCAAACTGATGCTAATCATTTGTTCTTTATCAAGAACAAATGAACAACATCGGTTTGTAGTGAGTCGACCTTCTAATCATAAAAACTAGAGGCTTGGATCGATGCATGTCATGAGGCTCAACGGAAATTGATTTTGAACTTTTAGGTTCGAATCTTAGATCTAAAATTCGACTAGTTCCGGTCAGATTTGAAGGAAACCATTGATGGATTTGGTATGAGGGAGTCATGGGGGTTGTGTGGTGTTAATTTGGGGTCGATTGGGTAGGCCAGGGTTCGAAGATTTTTGGATCGGACAACTTCGATTGAATATTCGAGAAGTACTAGGGTAATTTGAGGGAAATGAGTCATGGATTTCGAAAGAGGGGCTCGGGGTGATTCTGGGGTGTAAATTTCGGAGTGATTGGAGTCGGCGCCGCCACCGGAAGGCGGTGGGGAATTGTGGCAGCTGGTCTCTATGGTTTGGATAAGGAAGATGAGCGATGAGCTAGGGGGGGTTACTGAGGGGGTGGGGTCTGTTTGGACAAATATATACTGGGGTGAAATTGGATCCAGGCCGTTAGATCAAACGAGATCAACGACTTGGATCATCTGATTAATTGGAAAGACGTCGTGTGAGTGATTTAAAGACCGGATCGGTCTTAAATGAAATGGGTCGGGGTCGGGTAATGGGTAAAGCTTTGGGCCGTTTGATCAAATGAAATTGACGGCCCTGATCAAAACGTGTCCAAACGACGTCATTTGGTTCTGGTAGGGGTAGACCGGGTGGGGAATGGGTTAGGCTGGACTGGGGATCAGGTCTGGCTGAGTAATTGTTTGGGATTGGGGATCTTTTGGCCTAGATTTGATCTTTTATTAACTCTTTTTCTTTTCTTTTCTTTTCTTCTTTTTCTTTCAAAAATTTAAAACTAAAATCCTAATTAAATTATAAAACACCAAATTAACTTAAAAATACTAATTAACTCTAACTAATAATTATCACAAATAATTAAATGCCAAATTAAAAGAAAATCACACAATTTGACTAAAATTACAAAAATATGTTATTATTTTTTGAATTTTCATTTTTGTAAAACACCTAATTATTAATTAATTCCAAGAAATGTAAAAATCAAATCTTAAATGCCAATGATATATTTTGTATTTTTAATGCATTAATAAAATTAAACATGCCCACAAATATATGCAAACAAACAGGAAAATCACACAATAATTCCTAAAATAACACATAATTAAAGACAAGACCTAATTTTGGGAATTATTTTGGAGTAATTCGTATGAGGCAAAAATCACGTGCTCACAGCTGCCCCTCTTTGTCTGGAAATACGAAGAGTTTTCGTGCAAAGATAAAGTGAGCGTATACGAGCGATTTTTGCCTGTTCGAACACTCCGTGGGAAGCATTGTTTTGAAAGGTTTGACCGAACCTCTGCTTCAAAGGTTTCCTACATATCCTTGGCTATAAAGAAATCAGGTCAATGTAGTTCGGGAAGTTTTGGTAGCTGGGACTACCATGAAGCTGCGGTTTTGCTGTTACTGCTGTTGCTGCTGCTGATACTGCCTACTGACCTCCTTATTACCCCATGACAAAAATGAAGAAGCTAGACTAAGCTATGATCTATGTTTTACAAAGATTTTTTTTCAAGCTTGATCTTGTGATTGATGTTGCCTCGTTGACTTGTATTTTCCTCAGAAGTTCCTTTGTGGCTGACTTGAATGGTATTCTTTGAAATGCTTTCCTTTTTTCTCCAGGCGGGCACCTGATTGCTGAACCTTTAAATGTCTTCCTTTGACTATTGTTTCCTTTCCTCTGTTCTCCAGGCGGGCTCCTAATTATTTGAAATTTGAATTGCTTCTTCCCTTCGATCTCCAGGTGGGCTCCTGATTGCTAAGACTCGAAATGTATTCCCTTGTTCTCCAGGTGGGCTCATGATTGCTGAAACTTGAATTGTATTCCCTTGTTCTCCAGGTGGGCTCCTCATTGCTGAAACTTGAACTGTATTCCCTTGTTCTCCAGGTGGGCTCCTGATTTCAAAAAAAAATAGACAAGAGCAAAGAAAATTTCTTCCCCAGTTTGGTAGCTAGGTATATATATGAGTGTAAACTAAATCATGTTACCAAACATTAGTAAGAACTTGAAAGCGGAAACTTGAATTGTACTCCCTTGCTCTCCAGGTGGGCACCTGATTGCTGAAACTTTAACTGTTGTTCCTTGTTCTCCAGGTGGACGCCTGATTGCTGATACTTCAACTGTTGTTCCTTGTTCTCTAGGTGGACGCCTGATTTCAACAAAATAGCCAAAACAAAAGAAAATTTTCTGCCCCAGTTTGGTAGCTGGGCGCATCTGTGAGTGTTGAACTGAAGCATATTACCAAATATTAATAAGAATTTGAAAGCTAGGTCCCATTATCCAGGAGGGTCCTAACAACTCTTACTAAACGACAATTTTAAATCTAAGCTATATCTTTTAAAGGCATGACTTCTGCTAAATCTTGTTATCTAAACCAGTTTTAAACTATGTTCCATTATCCAGGAGGGTCCTGACAACTCTTATGCGAACTTTGAAACCAACTTATATTCCTTTTTTGTCCTATATTTACTACTTATGATTGTTTTAGGGTTTAACCTAGGTCTCATTTTCCAGGAGGGTCCTGAAGTTTCGAATTGAGTCTTGTCTTAAAAAAATTCAAACCAACTTATATTTTCACGAAGTAGAGCTTATGCTAGATCTTGTACTAATGAATGTTTTGAATTAAAGCTAAGTTTCATTTTCCAAGAGGGTCCTGAGAATTTATACGATCAAACCTGCATGGTACTTGCTTTCCTTACAGGGTGCTTCCTGAAATAAATGCCATTTTTGCCCCTGTTTCAAATCAAAGAAAATCTTGTCAGTTTAAAACGTGGTGGTTAGTTGTGGCATTCTTACTGGGGATGGTTTTCTCTTTTCCATGCTTTGCTTCAACAGACTGCCTTGAACTGGTCGAAAGGACTGTTTTGACCTCATGACTGATCCTTAACTGCAGGATCCCCAACTGTTGTTTTTCACTTCTTACCCTTTTATTCGTAACCATACATCTCTCATGACATTACTGAACCATTCTACCAATTTAACCTTTGCTTACACCCTAGGTCTCACTTTTCATCATACTATCTCCAGCATGTCCTAGCCGTATTTTGCTTTGTGCAATTTTGAATCTGGTAGTACACTTTGACATTCCTTCTTATTTGTTGGAACAAGGCTAACCTTGAAAGAGCTTTAGAGGAGTAAAAGTTAACAATAATGAAATGCGACGATTTTGAGAATTAAGAATAAAGAAGAAAAATCCAAATTTGGATGACTGTTGGAGATAGGAAAAAGGAACTTATCTTAGTGGAGTCACTGGTACCAATGATCATGGTATGCATTTTGGATTAATCAGCCCAGTCTATTTAACCAATCTCCTTTCCAATTATTTTACTTTGTTCTCCAAGATTTCCACAACCCAATTTTACTTTCCGCCAACTTACGGACCTTGTTCCACTTGCAGTGTGCCCTGAAGGGTTTTCACCGATAAACCTCTCTCATTCATTTGTTCCTCAATTCCTTGTCGCCTTATGGTGCCCGCGAAGGTTTTCACCGATAAGACTCTTATTTTTACTTTCTCTCAGCTTTCGTCACCTCATGGTGCCCGTGAAGGTTTTCACAGATAAGACTCTCTCATTTTTGGATTTCTCTCAGCTTTTGTCGCCTCATGGTGCCCATGAGGGTTTTCACCAATAAGACTTTCTCTTTTTTTTCCTGCTTGGACCAGAGTGTTATCCTGATATGAATCACCTCTATTTGCTCAACTTGGCATCTCTCAAAGACTGATCGGAAGGTCTTTCTTTAGACCGTAATGTGGGCTTTTGGATGGGGTTAGAAAGAAAGGGTATCAAAGGCTCAAAACATTTTGACATGGGTTTAAAATTACAACTCTTGGAATCACATTTCTTATTACAAGTACAACTTCTACCCCTGTTTCTTGCTTGGGGATCTTTTGATATTTTATTTTACTATGACCGAGCCATGAGGCTGCCTACGTATCCTTAACAGGAATCAGATCAAACGTAGTTCAAACCTGAATTTCCTTGTTGTTATGCTTTCTTTTTTCACTTCTTTTCTTTTCTCTTTTCTCTTTTCTTTCTTTTTCCTTTTTTTTATTGATTCCAAAAGAGGGGTATGAAAGAAACAAATGCGGCTCAAAAAGGGGGAACAAAGGGTAAAGTGTTTAGATAGCAGAACGAATTGCCTTCGTCATTTCAATCTTTTAAACAATGCCCGATACAAACAATCAACAATTATAACAAAGAAATCATACATAATATCTCTTGACTGCATTGGAATTGATGGCCATGTCTGTACATTTTCCTTTGATATCTGTTAAACATAGAGCACCATTGGACAATACTCTGGTTACAATAAATGTCCCTTGCCAATTCGGGGCGAACTTGCCTTTTGCTTCAACCTGATGTGGAAGGATACGTTTCTGCACTTGCTGACCCACTTCAAACTTTCGGGGATGCACCCTTTTGTTGTATGCCCTTGCCATTCTATTTTGATATAACTGGCCATGACATACTGCTGCCAATATTTTTTCATCAATCAAGTTCAACTGCTCCAAACGGGTTTTGACCCACTCATCATCATCAATCTTAGCCTCAGCGACAATCCGAAGGGAAGAGATTTCAACTTCTGCAGGTATTACTGCTTCAGTGCCATATACTAACAAATAAGGAGTTGCACCTATCGAAGTACGAACAGTAGTGCGATATCCCAACAACGGAAATGGTAATTTTTTGTGCCATTGCCTCGAACCTTCTACCATTTTCCGAAGTATCTTCTTTATGTTTTTGTTGGCTGCCTCGGCTGCTCCATTCGCCTTGGGACGATATGGGGTAGAATTGCGATGTATAATCTTAAACTGTTGACATACATCTTCCATCAAGTTACTGTTAAGATTAGCACCATTAGCTGTGATGATCACCTTAGGGATTCCGAATCGACAGATGATATTTGAGTGAACAAAATTGACCACTGCTTTCTTGGTCACCGATTTGAAAGTTTTGGCCTCAACCCACTTGGTGAAATAATCAATGGCTACCAGAATGAACCTGTGCCCGTAGGATGTTGCTGGCTCAATTGGTCAAATGACATCCATGCCCCAAGCAACAAAGGGCCATGGTGCCGACATTGTGTGCAATTCCGATGGTGGAGAATGAATCAAATCTCCGTGTATCTAGCACTAATGACATTTGCGCACAAAATTGATACAATCTCGTTCCATGGTAAGCCAATAATAGCCTACTCGGAGAATTTTCTTTGCCAATACATATCCACTCATATGTGGTCCGTAGACTCCCGAATGTACTTCGGACATGACAGCCGTAGCTTGTCTAGCATCTATGCATCTTAATAATCCAAGGTCTGGTGTTCTATTATATAAAACTCCTCCACTTAAGAAGAATCCATTTGCCAACCGTCGAATTGTTCTCTTTTGATCCCCCGTGGCTTGCACTGGATATATCCCCATTCTGATGTACTCCTTGATATCGTGGGACCATGGTTCGCCATCAAGTTCTTCTTCAATCATGTTACAATAAGCATGCTAATCTCGGACTTGAATATGCAGAGGATCGACATAAGCATTGTCTGGATGGTGCAACATTGACGCCAGGGTAGCCAAATCATCAGCGACCTCATTATGGACCCTTGGAATATGCCTGAACTCTACTGATCAAAACCGTTGACAAAGATCATGTAAACATTGTCGGTACGGTATGAGATTCAAGTCTTGCGTTTCCCATTCTCCTTGAATTTGATGTACCAGAAGATCCGAGTCTCCCAAGACCAAGATTTCCTGGATATCCATGTCTGCAGCTAGCCTTAGACCCAAAATACAGGCTTCACACTCAGCCATATTGTTGGTGCAATAAAACCGAAGCTGAGCCGTAACAGGATAGTGATGCCTTGTTTCATAAATAATCACAGCTCCTATCCCGACTCCTTTCATGTTGGCAGCCCCATCAAAGAAAAGTTTCCAGCCTGGTTTTTCAATTTGCTCCAGTTCATCGATATGCATCACTTCTTCATCGGGAAAATAAGTTCTCAATGGCTCGTAATCTTCATCGATCGGGTTTTCGGCCAAATGATCGGCCAATGCTTGGGCTTTCATCACAGCTCGAGTCACATAGACGATGTCAAACTCTGTAAGCAATATCTTCCACTTCGCAAGTCTCCCTGTCGGCATAGGCTTTTGAAAGATATATTTCAGCGGATCCAAGCGCGAAATGAGGTAAGTAGTGTAGGATGACAAATAATGCTTCAATTTCCGAGCCACCCAAGTTAGGGCACAACATGTCCTTTCCAGATGAGTGTACTTAAGCTCATAAGCCATGAACTTCTTGCTAAGATAATAGATGGCCTGCTCCTTTCTGCGGTGATGTCATGCTGCCCCAGTACACAGCCAAATGAATTTTCCAAGACTGTTAAATAAAGAATCAAAGGTCTTCCTGGTTCTGGCGAAATCAGTACGAGTGGGTTTGACAAGTATCCTTTTATCTTATCAAATGCTTCTTGACACTCATCAGTCCACTTGACCGCAACATCCTTCTTCAGCAATTTGAAAATAGGCTCACAAGTTGTCGTGAGCTGAGCAATAAACCTGCTGATGTAGTTCAACCTCCCTAACAGACTCATCACTTCAGTCTTGTTCCTCGGAGGTGGCAATTCTTGGATGGCTTTGATCTTTGATGGGTCCAACTCGATGCCTCGCCAGCTGACTATGAATCCCAACAGCTTTTCGGATGGAACACCAAATGCGCACTTGGCAGGGTTAAGCTTGAGGTTGTACCTGCGAAGTCTTAGGAAGAATTTCCTCAAATCCCCAACGTTGTTGGCCTGATGCTTTGATTTTATGATCACATCATCCACGTATACCTCAATCTCCTTATGTATCATATCATGAAACACCGTAGTCATTGCTCTCATGTAAGTTGCCCCGGCGTTCTTCAAACCAAAGGGCATTACCCGGTAGCAATAAGTTCCCCATGGTGTGATGAATGTCGTCTTTTCTGCATCTTCTTCATCAATTAGAATCTGATGATACCCGGCGTAGCAATCCACAAAATATCATATCTCATGCTTTGCACAATTATCGATCAAAATGTGGATATTGGGTAGTGGGAAGTTATCCTTCGGACTTGCTTTGTTGAGATTGCGGTAATCGACACATACTCTGATCTTGCCGTCTTTCTTTGGCACAGGCACGACATTAGCCAACCAAACAGGATATCAAGTGACCCGAATGACCTTTTCATCAAACTGCTTGGTGATTTCTTCTTTAATCTTCACACTCATATCGGTTTTGAATTTCCTCAACTTTTGCTTGACGGGAGGAAACACTGGATCGGTGGCCAATTTGTGGACCACTAAATCAGTGCTCAAGCCCGGAATGTCATCATATGACCATGCAAAAACATCTTTGAATTCAATGAGTGCTTTGATTAACTCTTCCTGAATCTTTGGCTTGAGGTGGACACTTATTTTAGTCTCTCGGACATTGTCTGTGTCCCCTAAATTGACGGCTTCTGAATCATTCAGGTTGGGTTTGGGTTTCTCTTTGAAGTGAATTAACTCATTACTAATCTCTTCGAAGGCCTCATCCTCATCGTATTCTGATTCGTAATCACAACCTTGTTCTTGAACTATTATTTTGGAATCAGATTGATTTTTAAGACTGGGCTGAGGATTCCTTATGCATGCCATATCACTAGAGCCAGCGTAAAAAGAACTGTACAGAAAAGAAAAGAAAAACAAAAGAAAACTATCAGGAGGGATAAAGAAAGGGAAACTGCATTTCATTGAATGAAACAAGGTTTGCACACTTCAAATAGACTGAAAGATAAAAATCTGGATTACAACCCTGGAATGATCCAGACAAACTGAAGGAAAATCAAAATAAACTACCAAGACTCCTTTCGAATGGGGAGAGGAGTGGCTTTCCAATTATTAAGCTTTGTTTCTGGCCCAACGAATTGAATTTTTGTGTTGCTAGGACCTTCACCACTTTCCACCATGTTCACACCATCAAACAACTTTTCAAACCTTTCAATTAACTCCTCATCAGGATTAATCATAGAACTGGGAATTGTTGTTACCGGGCGACTTCTGGTACCGGACTTGACAAATGATTTGGAAAGATGTGGGACTGGCTTTGGAAGGACCCATGTCTTCTATTTTAGCTTTCTGGCCTTTCTTATGTTTATGGCAGTGGGCTTGAATTCCAAACCAAATGTTCCCAAGTTTTCAGGAAGAGACACCGGCTGTATGATGCCTTGCAAAGATGAGCCCAAACCTTTACCTAGTACAAAACCATTCTTCAACATCTCATAGGCTACCATGACTGATGCGGCGGTTATCTTTGGATTTGGAATGTATTTCCCCTCCGGAACTTTCTCTACCAACATCGTGTCCGAAACCTGGTAGACCCATGGTCCCTAGTCATCTTCCACTTCAATGACTGGTACAATGGCATTGCTGCGAGCACATAAAATGTCTTCCCCATGCACAACTATTTCTTGTCTATCCTATTCAAAGTTGACTACCTGGTGTAGTGTTGATGGGACTGCTTTAGCGGCGTGGATCCATGGTCGACCCAACAACAAGTTATAGGAAACAGCTATATCCAACACCTAAAACTCCATTGTGAACTCGACTGGCCCTATCGTCATCTCCAACACTATGTCCCCAACCGAATCTTTACCTCCGCCGTCAAATCCCCGCACGCAAATACTGTTCTTATGGATCCTCTCATCTTCTATTTTCAACTTTCTTAGAGTGGAGAGAGGACAAATGTTTGTGCTTGACCCGTTGTCAACCAATACCCGGGTCACCATAGAGTTTTCACATTTTAATGTGAGGTAAAGAGCTCTGTTGTGCTCAGTACCTTATACAGGCAATTCATCATCAGAAAACGTGACTCTGTTTGCTTCAAAGATTTTGTTGGCTATTTTTTCCAAGTGATTCACGGAGATCTTATCGGGAACGTGTGCCTCATTCAACATCTTCATTAAAGCTTGACGGTGCTCGTCCGAATGGATCAATAAGGATAATATGGAAATTTGAGTGGGCGTTTTCTTAATTGTTCCACGATAGAGTAGTCATGTAGCTTCATTTTCCTCAAGAATTCTTCTGCTTCTTCTTCAGTTACGGTTTTCTTCATTAGTGCTGGATTATTTTTAGCTCTTCTTAACTCCTTGGGAGTAAAACACCTTCCTGAGCGAGTCAAACCCTGTACTTCACAGATTTCTTCCTTGACTTACTTCCCTTGGTACATCACCATTACCCGTTCGTAATTCCATGGAATAGCCTTACTGTTGATTATTGGTAACTGGGTTACTGGCTTGATAATAACCCGATCTGCGGGCTCCTTCCACGATTATGATGGGTTTTCTAGCCGCTCCCGGTACAATCACTTTTACCCCTTCCTGTTTCGTTGTAACTCTGCTTAAAGACCCCTTCTCTACTGCCACAGATGGCTCAACACTCTTTTTGCTCTGCTTGAGCACCAACTTCTCATCTACTGATTGTTCATCTGTCTTGACTCCACTAGACCGAATCATCATGACGGTCTGTGATGGCTTCTTGGGTTCCCTCTCCGCATGCACTATTTTGATCATATTTGCCTCCTGATGGGCTGGCATCGGATTCCCGTTGATATTGGGTACTTCGGGAGCTTGAACTTCAATTCTATTGGTATCAATCAGCTCCTGTATCGCACTTTTCAAGTGCCAACACTTTTCTGTATCATGACCCGGAGTACCAGAACAATACTCACAGCTGATGGTATAGTCAAGATTCTTTGGAGGAGGATTTGGCAGTTTGGACTGTATCGGCCTTAGCATATCTAGCTGTTTTAGCCTGTGCAACAGACTGGTGTATGATTCTCCCAATGGAGTAAAGGTTTTCTTTTTCTACAACCTTTCACCCTTGAGTGCTTGACTAGGCCTGAAACTTGCTCCGGGAGTGTTTTGGTAGGCTCGTGGATGTGGATAAGTATTTGGTAGGACAGGAGCACGCCATTGAGCATGGGCAGGAGGTTGGTTGTATGCTTGTGCATGGTGGACGGAAAAATGAGGTTCTGGTGGGGGATAGTAGTGTTGGGGTAGATTGTAGTGATAAGTTTGTTGGTGGGGTCGAGGTTGATTGTAGTGGTAAGGTGAACCTCTAGATCCAGACCAAGTTCTTGAATCAACCATTGCTGCTTCCTCTCTCTTCTTCTTCCCAATCTCTCCTATGCTACCCTGAATAACCTGAGTAGTTTCTTTGATAGCCGAATAGCTCATGATTTTATTCGACTTGAGGCCTTCTTCTACAATGCCCCCCATCTTTACTACTTTGTTGAATGACTTTCCCACAGCTGAGACCAAATGGACATAGTAAGTAGGTTCCAAAGCCTGTAGGAAGTAATCTACCATCTCACTTTCCTTCATTGGGGGATCTACTCTTGCTGCTTGCTCCCTCCATCAGAAACCATATTCTCTAAAGCTTTCACTGTGCTTCTTCTCAAGTTTAGTCAAGGACAGTCAGTCTGGAATAATCTCAAGATTGTATTGGAAGTGATAAGCAAATGCTTGTGCCAGATCATCCCATGTGTACCATCTCCCATGGTCTTGGCAGGTATACCATTCCAATGTTGATCCACTCAAACTCTGACTGAAGTAAGCCATTAACAATTCATCTTTTCCTCCAGCTCCCCTCATCTTGCTGCAAAAACCCCTCCAGTGGGCTACTGGATCGCCGTGCCCGTTATATAGATTGAACTTGGGCATCTTGAAACCTGCCGGTAATTGCACATTCGGGAACAAACATAGGTCCTTGTAGGCCACACTAACTTGCCCTCCCAACCCCCGCATGTCTCTGAATGATTGTTCTAAGCTTTTAACTTTCCTGAACATCTCCTCATGTTCAGTATTTTTGACTGGTTTATCAGCTTTTATCGGGAGGTCAAAGCGAGGAGTATATGAATGGGTTTCTGGAGCTTTGAAAGTGGGCTCTGAAGGGTAGTATTGGTTGTCCTGGGCTTGGAACATAGGCTCGCTAGGAGATTTGTGGAGTGTAGCTGGTGGAGGTTCCACGAAGACAGGAGTCACTGGTGGAGGAGGGTATGGAATTGGTTTAGGGGGTGGAGATTGTGGTGTATGAGAAGTGGTGCCCCGGTAGTGTTGGTAAATGGGAAAGCTCGGTGATAGATCGGTGGCAGGATGATCCTGAGTTTGAGCCATTGGTGGGGTGAAAGCAGGGTTAGCAGGGTAAGCTGGGGGTGATTGTCCTTTAGACCAGGCCTGATACATCTCGGCCATCTGTTGCTTAAGTTTGAGCATCTCCTCTTTCATTTTACTGACGTCCAACTCCTCTACCTCAACACCTGTGTCGATATCCGGGATAGACATGATTTTTGGTATTGGTCCTTTTGATCTGGTTTGGTAATGATAATGTGCCAGTATACTCTAGATAACTAACTGCTTGAATTCTCTGGAAAACAACAAACTTGTTAGTTTTTAGAGTTTAACACATATGCAATTACACGTTGGGATGCAATGCACCTAGGCAATTAACCATTTTCTATCATGTATTTGCTTGGTTGCTTGTGTCATCCCAGCTTTTCCTGATCTTTCCTTTTATTGTCACTCACGCCTATCTTTATTTCCCTCCCCTTTTTTTCATGACTCTGCATGAATCAGATCGAGCGTAGTTCTGGTGGAAACAATTACTAATACTTTTATTTATTTTAACAAACAAAACAGTACAAAGACAGAAATGACATTACATTTGGACAATACTTTTTAAAAAAAATTATTTAAAAGACTCTACATGGACTTAAACTAAACATGACTATTATATGAAAAGTTCCAACAACTATGACCACACTTCACTCCATAATCTTTTGCTTTTAATCACTGGAACATCTGCTCACGGTGGGGCTTGACCTGGCTGACCTCCTAGTGTACGGTACATCCTCTCTAACTCCATTGAAAGATGACAGGCAAAAGTAGGTGCATGCTCTATAAACCTTTCATAATCCATCCCTTCGCAGTTCACGTAACTTTGAGAAGTATAAACGGCCAAATCATGGATTTGTGCTCTGAAATCTTGGAGTTTGGTCTTGGTTTTGCAATTGCTGTTGGCGAGTGGTGGCTATATCTCTTATGTGGTCTTCGCGATATAAGGCTGACTCCAATTGAGCTCGAAGTCCGGCCTGATCGAGTCTTGCCTGGGCTCTCTCCCTATCAATATCTACGTGATGATGTTCTCTATTGTACCTTTTCATTTCTTCCAACTGTGCATGGAGTTGAGCTTCTGAATGTATCCAATAGTCCTTCTCTCTCTTGAATTGAGCCATTTCTTCTTTACATCTCATTACTTGGTGTTCCTTACTAGATTTGGCCTCCTCATTTAACTGTATAATTTTTTCCTTAGCTTTGTCTAAGGCCTTTTCCATCTTTGTCAAGATGGAGTCATAATCTTGCATTTTTTGCACCAGATTGGCAATGATTTTCTGATCTTCCAACTTCTCACTGGCGCTTCAGAGGTTTTCTTCATCTGCTGAAACTGAGCGCGGAGAGTTTTATTCTCGCTAATCAGACTCTTCTTTTAACCTTTTGCTTTTTGTCCTTGTAAGTCTTTCTCCAAATTGAGGTTCCTCAGGCTTTCTTCTAAGGCATGAATAGTTGCTTTGTACCCCCTTTCTTTTTCTCCCCAAGCCAACCATTCTTGGATTTTGTCATCAAAGGCTTGAACATGCGGTCTTTTTATGGGCCTCCTAGGATCAGGTTCTGGTGCATCATCCACGCGGGATCTTTTCTCAAACCACCTAGCATAACCCGGATTTATCTCACCTTTCGCAGGATCTGGAGCTTGGGTATCATCTTTCAAGTATCGACAACCATTCCAAATCCACTGGATTAAAGCCTCAGGGAGAGTGGATTCGGGGTGTAGTTCAATCGCTTGCACACTCAAATCTTCATTATCAGGCACCACTTAGTATCTCCCTAGCTGTCTTAGAACTCTCTGCGGCGCATACGGCTGGACGCTTCTTAAACCCAACAACAGCAAATAACTCTTCAAGGTTGACATGTGTATCACCTCTTTTACTGGGAGTCATCCCAAAGTCCACTCAATTTGACTTGCCATTAAAGATCTTAAATGAGATATCCAGGCTTCCACCCCTTCTGGAGATTTATAATCTTTTATTATTTCTTCATAACTCTCGATGAAATTGTCCTTGCTTGGACCATACTGCATGAACTTGGGGTGATGTCGGAGATGTTCAGTCAACCATATTTGCAACAAAATATTGCAACCTTCGAAGAATTTTGCCCCGGATTTACACAAAGTCAACACCCGATAAATGTTTGAGAGAATGATTGGGGCAAGAGTGTGACGTTCTTTGGTGGTGAGGACTTGTATGACTCTGGCTATGCGAATATCAATCGTCCGCTCTTTGTTTGGGAAGACCATGATTCCCAGAAAAGCCACCATGAAAGCGAATCGACGGTGAATTTGCCAGGTGTCCTTGTTTTGTTTGTTAGTAAGGCCCTTTTCATGAATTTCAAATCCATCCGGCTTTCCGAACCTTGAATATAGGAAGTTGAAAGAACAACACCCTTTGACAATGTTGCTTTTTCTGATTTGATTACTGATATTCAGAAGACCAAAGAATCGGTGTACTGAGGGAGCCTTTGGGAATATAAGATTTTGGTTTCTCAAATCTCCGTCAAAACCGGAATATCCAGCTATTTCTTCTAATGTGGGAGTAAGCTCGAAATCAGAGAAGCGAAAGACATTATGAACAGGATCCCAAAAAGTAACTAGTGCCGTAATCAAATCACTGTGCGGTTTAACTTTCATAATATCTGTGAGAGCTCCCAAATACTTAATGATCCATTTCTGACCATCTCCTCCCAACTCATACCACCACACCTGAAGCCGAAACAGAAACTCATCTACATCTGTGGACGGTGGGTTTTGGATGGTGCTCATTTTGTACTTGTGAGTGATTTTAATTTAAAAAAAACCAAAATCAAGACTTATTTGAAAAAAAATCAAAAAAATTCATATGTATAAAAAACACTTCGATAAAGAAGGTTTAAAGGCTGTGTTTGCTAACCGGCAAATTTTTTTGTTTTTTGAAAAAAAAAACGACCAAAGGTGGCTGTTCTTGCAAAAACAACCTTCCGGCGCCCTTTTGGGGACATTCGGCATATTTTGGACAAGAATGACATCGCCTTACTTATGACAACACAATGACATTTATGTACCCACATTTTTAATTATTTATTATCTATTTATTTATTTATTTTTTAATAATAGTTGGGCCCGATGTGGGTTGCCTACGTATCTCACATCCGGTGAGAATCAAACTTACGTAGTTCGTAATAATAAAACCATTTTTAAAAGAAACACGACATTTCCTTTTCTTTTCAGAATTTCAAACTATTTTGGATTTTTTTTTTCCGAAAACAACCAATTTTCTTTCTTGGTTCTCACATTGATTTTCCTTTTCTAACTTTTTCCTATAAGCTGGTCAACATGCAAATCCGAAACAAATGAATGCACAAGTAGCAAGTAAGATGCATCAGGATGATCTTTTCATTTCAGGTGCACCTGTCCTAGACAGACCCAACCCCTGCGTTGAGTCTCCGAAGTCAAATACACATGATGCAAACAAACGTTCCTACTAGGGATCCAACATGAAGCTGAGTTATTCTAAGTGTAAAACCTGGGGTATACTGTTCTAGACCTGGCTTACCCAAGCGGACAGCTGGAGCCGAAGTGGGGTCAACGTACCGGGAGCACGAAAGTCTACCCGGCCTAGTTACTTGGCCCAACTTCGTTCTATTTGGTATGACTTCTAACAGAAAGGTGGGCCACGCGCATGTGTGAACCATAAATTCAGAAGACTCAGAAAGAAGAAGGGTTTCGTAACAGTTTAATATACAGTTTAGATAATATCACAGCGGTAAAAAGCAACATTTAGCACATTAGGCCCAAACATGTGAATAAACCAGATAATAAATAAAGCCAAATATAACAATTATTGTAAGCTCAAATTCTTGAACCCTGAATCAGAGATTCTGAGTTTGTTCCCCAGCAGAGTCGCCAGAGTTGTCACACCTCCTTTTTCCTACACCCGGGAAGGAGTGTATAAGGGAGTTTTTCCAATTAAAGGACAATCGAAACGAGATTCATTTATTTAAAGATTCAGAGTCGCCATTTGGGATAATTTATGGTGTCCCAAGTCACCGGTTTGAATCTCAAATCGAGGAAAAGATTGACTCTGTATTGTAGCCTGCGAACCAGAAATCCGGGTAAGGAATTCTGTTAACCCGAGAGAGGTGTTAGGCACTCCCGAATTCCGTGGTTCTAACATGGTCGCTTAACAATTTATACTTGGCCTAATTATCTGAGTTATTACACGTTTTAAACTTATTGTGTATTTTTAGCTTTTATAACCGCTTTTAGCTTGATTATTTGTAATTATAGAATTGTCTTGAAACGAATCACGCGTGCGTATATTCGTTTTATTTTGCATGTAAGGAATCATGTCATGCGTATGTGTACATAATTAATAACACTTTTGGCGCGTCAAAATCATGTCACGCGAACGTGTCCACGATTAATAACGCTTTTGTCGATTTATTAAGAAATATTTGGTTGAAGTTGCGCGAACGAATCCCTCAAGTCACTTTTTAGAACCAAATTCGCAATTATGTTACGCGAAACGTATACGTAATCACAACACTAGTCTAAATCGAGCCTAAAGCAAATTACGAGTGTTCATTTTTTAGATATTGTAATCGTGTCACGCGAACGTATACACAATTGAATTAATAACATTTTATTATTACTAAAATTGTGTCGCCCAAAGTTGCGGGAACGCATACTTTGACTTATATTTGGAAATCATAATTATGTCACGCGAACATCGAAAATCCTAAAGATTGCCTATCTGGGTGTTGGCGGCCTAAGCATGTCCCTAGCAATAAGCAACAAAGTATAGTAATAAAACGTTTCAAATCCAAATTGTCACTCACGCTTAAATCTAATCCTTCTGTCGAAGCCTATAGTTTATAAAATACTAAAAATTGCAACTGATGGTTAATAAAGGAAAGCAAAAAGAACATTTTTACGCTCGATATGCTTCTGCTAGGATGAGAATTGCTAACTAGTGTTCAAATAGTCCTTTTAGCATTTAAAGTTGAAGAAAGAAATTAAATGTATCATTTGCTTGATTTAACAAAAATGGCATACGAACAAAAATAAAAATAAAAATAAAAAAATACATGTACTAGTTTTTTGTCTACAGACAAATCAATTCTAGAAAGGGGAAACCCTGTGTATGCTCGTTTAATCTAAAGCCACAATTCTTTTCATTTTTGAGTTTACCAACAAAGACTAACTCTTAACCCAACAAAATCAAAATCTATATAAACACTCACAGACCATTTAAATGCAAAATTGTTGGATCAATTCTGTCCATGAGTCTTTTAACCAAGATAAAAGTTCAACCACAAATCTATATAGCTCAATATTCACTATTGGTGACATTGCTAATTTTTATTCAATATAAGATCTCATTTGAGATTTCATACAACTAAAATAAGATTAACTTCAACCATAGACTCAATTAACAATTAACAACAACAAAAAAACAATCAAATTAGATGAACAACATCAACCAAACAACTAAAATTTCATTCATAACATTCCCAACACACATGTATTTGAGAAGGAGTTCATCTAATCTAGAATTAAAATAACAAAAACCAAAGTTCAAGCATCTTCCTAAAATATACGGCATAAGTCATGACTGAATAAGATAATGTCCAGGTAATCAAACTAATTTAGACAAGAAAACACATGAACAAATCATTCAAAACAGAGGCCATTTATTCACTATCTAAATCAACTACATAACTTCCCTTTACATCTCATATGCTACTCAAATGCTGAAGCATACCTGGAAAATGAGAGGAAGTAAGAAATGTGAGATCAGTAGCTAAGCAGCAGCAATCACAGCTATGAAACAGTGCCCAGAACCAATCAAACAGTAACCAAACAGCAGAGCTTTCAGAACCCCCAAATTCAGACCATTTCTCAACTCAAGTGCAGAATGTAAGCTTTTAGAGATTTAGCTCATTAAAAAGATCAAAAAGACCCACTTAATACAGAATTTGATAAATTTTTATCAAGCAAAAGTGTTGGAAATCAGTGCAGTTTCAGAACTTCAGCCATTTTTGGTTTTCTGGATTTTTCTATCTCTTAAAGTCTCTGAGTTCTCCTTTATCTATCTTTCTACTATATCCCTCTGTATTCTTAAGCTCTTTTTTTTCTTAGAATCCCTCTATCAATCCCCTTAAATAGGCATTCAATTAGTGCATTTTTCACTACCAATTCAACTTTTCATTTCTTTAATCCTCCACTCCATTGTCCACTCAATTATCCTACTCAATTATTTAATCAATTAGTGCAATCCTAACCCTACTATCCATTAGAAACTTCTTAAGTAGGTAAACACTTGAATTATTTATATTAATCGGTTCTCATTGACATAATTAGATAAGAGGTTAATACCAAACTTATTGAACTAATCCTAACTATTCTGACTAAGTGACTAAGCGAAATACGATTTCAAGGTCTACTGATATCCCAACTATACGAAACAAATCAACGAAACCAATCCTAAAGAAACAAATAGTGAACAGAATAATTTACCAGAGTACTGATCGAATTTGAAATTGACCAGAAAAAAAAAAGAGATGAGGAAAACTAACATCATAATAACACTAATGTAAATAAACGAAGACTAAGAAAGAACTCACCGGACAGGCTCGAACTTGGGTTTGGCTTTGATACTGTGACTCACCCCAAACTGATGCTAATCATTTGTTCTTTATCAAGAACAAATGAACAACATCGGTTTGTAGTGAGTCGACCTTCTAATCACAAAAACTAGAGGATTGGATCGATGCATGTCATCAGGCTCAACGGAAACTGATTTTGAACTTTTAGGTTCGAATCTTAGATTTAAAATTCGACGAGTTCCGGTCAGATTCGAAGGAAACCATTGATGGATTTGGTATGAGGGAGTCATGGGGGTTGTGTGGTGTTAATTTGGGGTCGACTGGGTAGGCTAGGGTTCGGAGATTTTGGGACCGGACTGCTTCGATTGAAGATTCGAGAAGTACTAGGGTAATTCGAGGGAAATGAGTCATGGATTTGGAAAGAGGGGCTTGGGGTGGTTCTGGGGTGTGAATTTGGGAGTGATTGGAGCCGGCCCCGCCACCGGAAGGCGGTGGGGAATGGTGGCGGTGGGGGGGGGGGGGGGTGGGGGTTTATGAGGGGGGTGGGGTCTGTTTGGACAAATATATACTGGGATGAAATTGGATCCAGGTCTTCGATCAAACGAGATCAACGACTTGGATCATCTGATTAATTGGAACGACGTCGTTTGAGTGATTTAAAGACTGGATCGCTCTTAAATGAAATGGGTCGGGGTCGGGTAATGGGTAAAGCTTTGGGCCGTTTGATCAAATGAAATTGACGGTCCTAATCAAAACGTGTCCAAACGACACCAGGTAGGGAATGGGTTGGGCTGGACTGGGGATCAGGTCTGGCTGGGTAATTGTTTGGGCTTGGGGATCTTTTGGCCTAGATTTGATCTCCTCTATTTTATTAACTCTTTTTTCTTTTCTTTCTTCTTTTTCTTTCAAAAATTTAAAACTAAAATCCTAATTAAATTATAAAACACCAAATTAGCTTAAAAATACTAATTAACTCTAACTAATAATTATCACAAATAATTAAATGCCAAATTAAAAGAAAATCACACAATTTGACTAAAATTACAAAAATATGTTATTATTTTTTGAATTTTCATTTTTGTAAAACACCTAATTATTAATTAATTCCAAGAAATGTAAAAATCAAATCTTAAATGCCAATGCTATATTTTTGTATTTTTAATGCATTAATAAAATTAAACATGCCCACAAATATATGCAAACAATCAGGAAAATCACACAATAATTCCTAAAATAACACATAATTAAAGACAAGACCTAATTTTGGGAATTATTTTGGAGTAATTCATATGAGGCAAAAATCACGTGCTCACAGACAGAATCATACAGAAGTGACACGAGTAGGCTAAGGACTCAGTAGAAAAACCCATTCGAAGCATGGTAACCAACAGAAACTTAACAAAGTCAAGTAGTCATGGCTAACACACAGAACCAGAGTGAAGAAAACCAATATAACACACAGAAACAGGTAAAGAAGATCAGGCCAACACACAGAAACAAGTAAAGAAAATCTTTAAGAAATTAGGGCTTCTTAACAGAGTTGAGTTAAAAAGCAGTAAGAACTTAGAATCGGTCAAGATAAATAAAGAAAAAGGTTTAATCATAAAGTAATCAGTCGAAACAGGTCTCCTCAGCTTGTAGGTCAACTGAGGGCAAGGTCTCCTCCTCATCAGACTAGGAAGGAAGTGTAGCAGTAGGGTCCGGTCATGAACGTTTTGCTTGTTGTGCTTGACGAATGGTGGAGGCCCTCTTTTGGGCTGAGGGTGTATGTTTTTTGGGAGCCATATCTGCACAGAAATGAACTGTGAGCAACATGGTAGGCAGCAACAGAAAAAACTACAAAAAAAGTTCAAGTACGCGACAGGTTATGCGGTCGCATAACCACTATGCGGATCGCAAACTTGTCACAAACTCTTTGCCTCTTGAAATGATATAGGTATGTGATGGGTTATGCGGTTCGTATAACCATTACATACTTAAATGCTTGGAAAACATAAACACATTATGCGATCACAAAGTCCATTGCAAAAATGGATCTGTGATCGCAAAATGGCCGCAAACAACATGTTACAAAAGCATTGAAACTATCTCAGTATGCGGTGACTATGTGGTCCACATATCAATTATGCGATCGCAAAGTCGCCGCATTTGATCATCTTCTTCAGCCACATAGGGTTCGTTTTTGCGGAGACAATTCGGACCACAAAACGACTATGCGGTTTGCAGAAGTCATCATTCTCAATGTTTGAACTCAACCCTCAACAATGGCGGACCTAGTTTCACTACCCAGCACCCCAAACATACTACCTATCCAAGAACCCCCCTCATATTATGAATAGATACCCAACTACAAAGAGGAAAAAGAACAAAAATGACAGGAAACAAAAATAGGAGAAACACAACAAAATTTAAACGAAAGCTTACAAGGATGAAATTGAGAAAGGAAAAACATACCAGTGATGGATTAATGAGCACACTTGGGAGATGATTTCATAGGTGTTGTCTTACGCTTTTGATTCACTAGCCTTTTTGCCTTCTCCTTTCTGATAATTTTTTTTCTTTTGTTTTGAAAATGTTGGAATGCTGAAGATATGCGAGGGTACTTACCTGGGAGGTTTGCGATGGGTAGGTCACCGCATAACACATTATGCGACCTCATAAGTGTTATGCGGTGGATTCAACTTGAGTTGCTTGAGGGCCAAAACGCGGTGCACTATGCGATCACATAATTGAAATGCGGTCCGCAAAATGCACCTCTTCACCGCATTCTTACCACCAAATTTTCCAAATAAACTGTCTGGGTCTGCGACTACAATGCAGTTCGCATAGTTAAAATGCGAACGCATATGGGTAGCAAACTTCCCATGGTGACTTTTCTTCCCTTTCACACGCAATTTTACCAAGTGTTATGATCTTTTGTATCCCTTGCACTCTAACACACACTTTAAATTGCTCAATTAAATCTATCTAACAAAAATTAAAATTCAAAGGACAAAAAGGGTGTTACCACACATGGATTGCCTCCCATGAAGCGCTTGATTTAACGTTGCGGCACGACGAATTTGGCCTTTCTTTGGATTCACTCATTGGTCGGGCACGGACCATCTTTGAGAGCCAACTGCTCCACCAAGTGGTTTTCTCCATCTGTGCCCAAATAGTGCTTAACTCGCTGGCCATTTACTTTGAAGGTTCGGAGCCCATCCTCCGATTCTAATTCCACAGCTCCGAAAGGAGAGACATTGACCACTTTGAACGAACCGGACCATTTCGATTTGAGCTTGCCCAGAAACAATTTGAGCCTTGAGTTGAAGAGTAAAACTAAGTCACCCGACTTAAACTCCCTTTTCAAGATCTTTTTGTCGTGGAAGAACTTCATACTTTCTTTATACATAGCTGCACTTTCATATGCATGGAAACAAAATTCCTCCATTTCATTGAGTTGTGTTAACCTCAAATTTGCAGTTTCAGCCCAGTCCAAGTTATTATACTCTTTTCTATAGGTTGTACAATCCTATCATCTGCCAAGTATATTTCTATAGGGGTATCTATTCCTTCCCTAAAACATGCTTTTATTAGGATCTCCGTTCCTCCTAAGTGTACATATTTTATTGGATTTTTTGCTTTTATATCTTGTATTTCTTTATTTAGTAGTCTTTTATTTAAAATTGGTATTTGTGTTTTACCTTTGATGTATTTACAATCTATTATATGTTCTCTTTGGCTTACTACATAGTATTCTTCTTTTTGTCTTTTAAACCAATTCTTTATTGTTGGTACTTCTAATATTTTGTCTATACTTAGATCCAATTCTTTTCCTTTTATTTGTTCAAATATATTAGCGTCAAATATTATTTTTTGTTCTGAAGATTGTTCATCTTGGTGTTCTTCTTGTTGTATAATTTGTATATCTTTTTCCGTCATAATTTTCTTCATCTGACTCTTCTATATCCTTGTTTATTTCATTTTCAGAGAACTCATTTTCTGATATCTCATATATGCTGTCTTCACTGCTTAATTCATAATCTACATATTCTATTTGTGTATATTTATCATTATCAATTAGTATTTCGGTAATTTGTTTCTTCTTTGGGTTTTTTGGTAATTTACAATCTTTGGCTAAGTGTCCTAGCTTTCCACAATTATAGCAAGTACACTCTGTTAGTTTTTTCTTTTTCCTATATGGTTTTTTATGTTTATAATTTTTTACATAATATCTTCTTCTTGGTTTCCTATATTTATATTTTGAATATTTTGATTTAAATTTCTTTTTCTTTCCTTCTTTTTTTGTAATATTTATCTGTGCAGCCAAATTGGGGTGCCATTCTACTTTTGCAACATGCCAAATTTTTTACTAATATTTTTTCCATTTTCATGTTTTCTTTATATTTTTCACATAATTCTATAAACCAGTTTTGTAGAAATTTTATCCTTGCTCCTAATGTATCTGCTAGTCCTGCTTCGTTCCAATTTTTTATTATTTTTGAGCTAAAGGGTTCTGGTAATTTTGTAAAATATAATTTTCTTATCTCCTTACTTTCATCTGGACTATATGTTCCTTTATAATAATAGTCTCTAAATGCACAAGTATATTCATCTATATAACACATATTACATATTGCTAATTTTGTCATTAAATTCCTATTTGTAATTTTTTCTTTATTTTGTTCTTCTACTTCTGTTGTCATACTACTAAATTCATTTCTTATTGCTATTTCATATTTATTTAATATATCTGTAACTGTTGTTGTAGTTGTACCGTCAAGTTTTTTATTACTCCTTAATGTGTCTAAGCTTTCACTTGATAAATTTTGTAACCATAATTTTACAGTTCCTATTAATGTTCTTTCTATATATCCTGGTGTTTCCGCTATTGCTATTTTATTATCTATTAGTTGTTTTGAGATATATCCTATCCATAATTGTATTGTTTTATTTATATCTGCTACACAATCTAGATCTAAAAAATTATATTGTTCAGTTATCTGTCTTGGTGCCCATTTCTTATTTAACCTTTTATCCCATAATGTTTTGTTTCTATCATATGCATCATAACTTACTCTGTAATAGGTTGGGTTTAATTGTTTTGGATTTTTTACTCCTGATATGCTTGGTTTATCCTCGTTCACATCTCCTGTATTTATTTCTGGGTTTATTTTTATCTTTTCTGTTTTTTCTATAAGTTCTGTGTATGTTTCACTTGTTTCTGAATAGTTTTCTCCTAGTTCTGTGTCTTTATCACTTTGGTCATTTATTTCGTTTATACTTATTTTTGATGGACTCTTCTGTACTTCTTCTAACTGTAATTTGAATCTTTCTATCTCATTTGTTAGTTTTAGTTCTTCTTCTTCTTCTTTACGTTTTTCCTTTTCTTTTAGTTTAATTGCATACATCTGTTTTAGCATCTCTAATTCTTTTTCTAATTCTGTTATTTTAGTGTTTTTTACTTCCTCTATCTGTTGTATTTTTTCTTTAGCTTGCTGTTGTATTTCTTTAATCTCTCGTTTTCTATCTATTTCTTCGTTTTCTTTTGTTATTCTAACCATGGCGGTTAAACTATCCTCTAATTTTACAGTTTCTTTTTCTAACATTAAGTTTAGGTTATTTCCTATTTTTTTATATCTTCTTCCTAAGTTGGAAAATATTATTGTTATTTTTAATCCTTCTGGATTCTCATATGTTTTCTCTTCTAGTGCGAATTCTTCTTTATTCATCTTTTATCTTTTAGATAACAAACATATTTATATTCTGTTTTAGATATTATATCGATTAATTTAGACAGTCTAGCTTTGTTTATTTTTGTGATACTTAAGTATTCATATTCTATGTATAGTTTCTTTAGTTTCTTTCTAATTTTCTGCGATTTCTTAGCTATTTTGATTGTTTCACTGTTTTGCGGGTTTGTACTATTAATGTCAGTGTTATTTTTCATGATTTGCTTCTTAATATAAATGTTTATTTTTCATAGCTCTGATACCAATATGTTTTAGAATTTCTAACCAGTACTTAAAATATTTGTAACTTGGTGCGGTGATACTAATATGTTTTAGAATTTCTAACCAGTACTTAAAATATTTGTAACTATCAATTTTTGATTTGTTCATATTAATACTGAGATGTATACCTGTTGATACATATATCCATGGTTTCTATATTTCTCAGTGTTATTTCTTTTCTGTGTTGATAACTTTCAAGTTTATCTTCATAAAATTCAATTTCACTTTCTATAGTTAATAAAGCTTTATTACGTAATTTATTATATCTAATAATATCTTTGCAGGTTTTAATATTGTATTTAATACAATCTATTTTTCTATTTATGTTATTGAGGTTTTTAAGAAGTTTCCATTTCTGGGTATTATAGAATCTTATATAATGAAAAATGTTATGTTTCATTTATAAACGGATTTCATTAACTTGATATGTGATCATTAGTCTGAATATAAATCTAGTTCATATAGATCTAATATATCTATTTCATGTGATACAATTAGTTCCGTAAATGCTTGTTCCATTACATTTATTATTTCAAAAGTAACTAAAATATCGTAAATTTTTCTTTTAACATCGTTATTAAGTCTCTTAAAGATATATAACATAAGTATTTTGTAGTCAATATTTTCTTCTAATAAATACGTGTGGTTGTTCATTTAGATTTATTATTTATCCTTATCATGTGTTTACTAAACATATTCCCTCTAACCTCTTTGTTTATCATAGAGTTTATCATATTTTAATAAGTTATACTGAACAATCTTTTCGGGTCACTACCATGTTTTTCATGCTTCAATCATTTACCCTAACAGCACCTCAACTTTGTGTACTCCCCTAAACGGCTTCCTTGCCTACTGGTTTCCACTTTAGGATGGCATAGTCTGGGCTTAACTACTCTCAGCATTATTAGACATGCAAACTTTCTCAAGATGTTCTTTATAACAGTACTATAACATGATAAACAATTATGATATTTAAGAGATTATAAGGAATATAAGAGTTTAGTTAAACATGATTATAAATAAACTTACCTGGTTTTGTAACTCGTTTGAATGCTCCATAGCTGTTTTAGATACTTGTAAATAACTCAGATATTTCTTACAAGAGAGAAGATAAGAGAGAATATTAGAGAGAGAAGGTAAGGGTGAGGATGTCCTCCTTCCTCGGATTTACATTCTATATAAAGAAAATTAAAACGACTCTTACTGTTTACAAATGACTCCTACTATTCATGAACGACCTTTACTGTTCATGATTATGACATATACTATTTACTTTATGACTCTTACTATTCATAAACGACCTTTACTGTTCATGATTATGACATATACTATTTACTTTATGACTCTTACTATTCATGAACGACCTTTACTGTTCATGAATGCGACTAGTACTATTTACTTTACATTATATGTTTCCAGTAGCTGTCTTCTTCTTTTGTCTTCTTGTTGATACCTTCATTCTAGTTGGACTTCTGGTACATAGTTATCATCTCCGTTGCACTTTGAACATATGTGGTCTGGATATTTGTGTCCTACTAGTTTGCAGTATCTTGTTAATAACTCGTTTGAAATAAATTCTTTTTTCAATGCTCTGGTAGTTGGTTGCATTTCTGGTTTTAATAATGATAAAATCCATTTCTGGACTTCATCCATATCTCCTTGTCGTAGTTCCTTCGAGTTGGCATATATCATCAACTGGTCTCTGGAATAGTAGCTCCAGATAGCATTTCCTTGTAAATAATTGTTAGCTAGTTCTTGAATAATAGTTGCTATACCAATTATTCTTTTATTAGCATAGAAACTTGGTATCTCCATTTTCTGTATCTCGGGTTGTTTTTCTATCACTTCTGGTATTATCATATCTCGTGTTAGTCCTATCTTTATCACCTGTATTATGGGTTTTATTTCATCATATAGTATTTCCGCTGGTGCTGTATAGAATTTGATGAAGAATAGGTTGCCTTTTGTAATTCTCTTGAAGGTGACAAATGCTTTGTATAGCTCTGGTATTCCAATTATTTCTTCTCCGTCATGGGTATATACTGTGCTAAGTAGTCCGTAGTTGTAACATGTTTTTACTAGGTTTGCTTTTGTTTTTGGCTGGGCTATAAGCCTATTATATCCCTGTAGTTTTTGGGTTACATAATCTTGTGTTGGATCTGTAGTAGTAGTTGATCTAGGGTTTAGGTTCAAGAATGTCTGAATTTTATATATATTCTCAATATATGTTTGAGTAATATGGTTATATACCTTTTTGTTGTGGTGTAGGCTATTAGCATAGGTTGAAGTTTGTGGGGCTATAACTATTGCTTCTCTTGGCTTTTTTGATGTAAATGGCTTATCAAATACGGTATTTAGGTTTACATTGATATGTGGTTTTTTTCTAACTTGTTTGCTTGTACCTGCAGCTGTACAAAAAACAACTGTGTTATGGGTTTTTTGGAGTTTCCCAACGTCTCCTTCTACCTCTGGAAGTTTAGAGTCTTCCGATCGACTTAGCTCCGCATTTTTATAGTCATGCTGCTGACTTTCTAGCTGTTGTAATCTTTTTCCCATACTCTCCATCTGTAAGGATAGAGTAGTAAGGATTGTAAATATGTCTTTTGATTCTTGGCTTTCATCTGTTTGGGTACCTTTGTCTTGATAGGTAGTCTGCAATAACATTCTTGTCAGTTCGTATTACTTCAATTGTAAATGTAAAATTTTGTATATTTAATACAAGTCTCCTTATTTCCTTTGTAGTTACTGAATCCTGTACTTTCCGAGTTATCCACCATTTTACTTGTGTATTATCTGTTCTTACTATAAATTTGTTATAAACAATATATGGCTCAAATGCTAACAAACATTTATATAATCCAAATAGTTCTTTCCTATTTATTTCCCATTTTAATTGTGGTTCCGTGTATGATCCGGAATAATATCTACAATGATGTTCAATTTTTTCATTATCATATTTATATTTTAAAACTCCTCCGTAGCTGTGATCACTAGAATCAGTTTCTACAATATATGTAAATTGTTTCTTTTCATCTGGAAAATATAGTTTTGGTAATTTTTTACACATATTTTTTATCTTCTGTATATGTATTTTATCTTTTTCGTCAAAATGATATTCTATGTCCTTTTTTAATTTTTTCTGTAATGGTTTTAAGTTTTCTGCTAATTTAGGAATATATTCTCTTACTTGGTTAACCAATCCTAAAAATGATTGTAACTTCTTTTTTGTATCAAGTGTTTCATTCAAGTTAATTATTTTTTGTACTACATGGGTTTGCATTTTTATCCCGTTTTTATCTATTTGTATACCTAAAAATTCTATTTGATTTTTCATTACTTCTGCTTTCTTTTTACTTAAACTTATTCCTGATATTTCTACAATGTGTATGAATTTTTCTAGTAGTTTTATATGTTCGTTCTCTGTTCTAGAATATAGCAATATATCATCTATATATATTATACAATTTTCTAATTGGTTGAAGTAATTATCCATAAAATGTTGATACCTACCTGGTGCATTTTTATATCCAAAAGGTAATACGTTCCATTCGTAAAATCCTTGTGGTACTGTGAATGCTGTTAACTTTTTAGATTCATCTTCTAGTTTTAAATGGTAAAATCCTGATTTACAGTCAAATTTACTAAAATAGTTATATCCTTGTATTTGTCTAATTTTTAGTATTTTATTTGGTATCGGATAATTATATGTTTTTGTCTTTGCATTTAAATTTCTATAATCTATAACCATACGGCTTTTTCCTCTTTTTTGTTCACTATGCTTATTTACTATAAATGCTGGGCTAGTATGTTTACTATTACTTTCTTGTATGTAGTTATTATCTAATAATTCTTTTATATGCATTTTAAATTCTGTTAAATCATTAAAATTGTATTTTAAAGGTTTTTGTGTTATTATGCTATTTTCATCTATTAGTTCAATCTTTATTTTTGTTTGATGTTTTTCCCATCCTTGGAGTGGATTATCATTATATAGTAATTCTAGTTTATCTTGTAATGGTTTTATCTTATTTATTGAGAAAATGATTATCTCTATATTATGGTTACTTTGTATTACATTTTCTAATTTTTGGGTAATCTTTTCACTTCCTTTAATCCAGGGTGTTGTTTTTCTTATTTTATTATTTACTCTTTTTGCTCCTAATTTTTGTTTACACGGGGTAGTAAACCACCAATGTGTTTTTGTTATAATATGTGGGTATAATTTATCTAAAAATGGCATTCCTAATAATATATCTTTATTTGTGAATTCGTAACTATATATTTCTTCTATGGTTAATATTTTATCCCATATTTGTATTTTTATATTTCTTGCTTTATATGTTATCATACTTCCTTCATTATTAAATCCTGTTACTACTATGGGGGTTTTTAGCTTTTCCCATTTACTTTCTGGTAAACAATTATGTCTACACATATTAGCTTCTGCTCCTGTATCCACCATAGGTGTATAATATCTATTATAATATCCTTCTACTATTATTTTGGCAAGTATGTATATCTTTGGCATTATATCAAAGTTCTTTTTATTATTATTTTCTTATTTTCATAACTTATTATTAATTGCCTATCTTCTAATTTATATGGTTTGACTTTTTCTAACCATTTTATCCCTAGTGTAATATTTTTATCTCCTTGATATATTTTAAAATTTATTAATATTGGTATTCCTCCAATAATTAATTCTTTTTCAGTTGTTTCTTCGTTTTTTCTTAACGCTTTTGGTAGTTCTGAATTTTGTTGTTCTATTGTTACTATCTCTTGTTCTGGTATTAGTTCTCTTATAACATAATTCTCTTCCTGTCCTGTATTTATTAGTATTAAATATTTTCTTTGGTCCATTATTCCTGTTATATAATAATGATGTGGGTTTATTTCTTCTATTTTTTGTTCTATTAATTTTTGTGGAGTGGTATAATTTATTCTTTTTGATGTACTTCTTGATGATGTTTCTGGAATTTCATTATTTATTCGTTTTGATGTGCTTAATCTTTCTTTTACTATTTCTAAATCTTCATCCATGTCTATTTCTGTATAACTGTAATCATTGTTGTCTATAACTGATACTATTCTTTCGAATGGATTTTCTATTTTTATTTTATTTTTAGCTGTTATCTTATGTTTTGTTGTTAAGACATATAGATTTTTACATCTTGCTGTGAATATTTTACTTCCTGGTGCTAATTCTATTCCAGACATTTTCCAGTATAATACAAATGATTTATCTATATTTTTATCATCTACTGCTACTGAATAGTTAGCACTTACTATAAATTTAAATTTTTGGTATATTAAGTTACTATTTCTATGACATTCTTTCGCTTTTAGCTTTCCTTTGCTCCATCCAGTGGCTCTTCAAGTTGCTTAACGTTCTCGCTTTACTAGGGACACGAGCAACACTACGGTAATATTTATCCCTGCAAGGCTTGTAGTGCATGTCTTTGTAGCACTCATATCTGGCTGCACTATTTTAGAGTGCACCATCTAGACATCTCATAAAGAGATCTATTAACACATTTGCAATACCCTTCGAAAATGTCAACTGACGCAATCAATTCATCCATCATATCTTCTTATACTGCTTTTGTTAACCCCCATAGGGCAAATCTGGAAGGGGTGAGGCCAATTGTATATACTTCTATTACTATTGAATATAACTCAGAAGTGCTATTAGGAGTTTTGTACGCCGTGCGGTATGCCCACAATGCGTCATCTAGCTTCCTTGACCAATCAGTCCTATTTGCATTAATAATCTTTGCTAGAATGTTCTTTATCTCCCGGTTGGAAACTTCAACTTGACCACTTGATTGGGGATGATAAGGTGTGGACACCTTACTTGACGCCATATTTCTCTAGTATCCCCGTGAATGCCCTGTTACAGAAATGAGACCCACCATCACTAAGAATGGCTCTAAGATTGCCAAACGGCGTAAATATGTTTTTCTTTAAGAATGGGGTCACACTCTTTGCCTCGTTGTTTGGTAAGTCAATTAATTCAACCCACTTGGACAAATAGTCCACAGCCACCAAGATATATTTCATCCCGCAAGAGCTTACAAAGGGATCCATAAAATCAATTCCCCCCACGTCGAAGATTTCTATCTCCATCACAACGTGCATTGGCATTTCATCCCTCTTGGAGATTGATCCTTGCCTTTGGCATTGGTCACAAGCCTTGACCATTTGATTGGCACCATGATAAATCTATAGCCAATAATAACCACATTCAAGCACCTTATCCGCCGTTCGATTTCCTCCATGGTGACCCCCAACGGGTGAGTCGTGGCATGCCTTTAGAATTGGTATAATATCTTCTTCTGGAACACACCTTCTGATGATGTTGTCAGCACAAACACGGAACAAGAATGGTTCTTCCCAATTGTATTGCCGACAATCTTTCAAAAACTTCTTCTTTTGATATGATTCCAATCCATCCGGAATAAGGTCACTAACCAAGTAGTTAGCACTATCGGCATACCAAGGAGCAAAAGTGCTAGATAGTGCCAATATGTGTTCATCCGGGAAAGCATCGTTGATTTCAAGATCTCCCTTTGGTCTCCCTGCCTCTTCAAGCCTTGATAAATGATCCGCCACTTGATTTTCAGTCCCCTTTCTATCTTTGACTTCGAAGTCAAACTCTTGCAACAACAGGACCCACCGAATCAACCTAGGCTTTGCATCCTTCTTTGCCATAAGATAGCGAAGAGCAACATGATCTGTGTACACTATCACCTTGGATCCCAACAAGTAAGCCCAGAATTTCTCAAAGGCATAGATAATGGCAAGAAGTTCTTGCTCAGTCACCGTATAATTCATTTGCACTCCATTGAGTGTCTTGCTTGCGTAATAGACGGGTGAAGAACCTTGTTGTGATGTTGGCCCAGCACTACTCCAATAGCTACACCATTGGGGTCACACACGAGTTCAAATGGAAGAGACCAATCGGGTGGGACAATAATAGGTGTCGTGGTGAGCTTTTGCTTCAATTCCTCAAAGGCTTTGAGGAATTTCTTGTCAAACACAAATTTTGCATCTTTCTCAAGGAGTTTGCACAGAGGATTTGCAATCTTGGAAAAATCCTTGATGAAACGCCTATAAAATCCGGCATGCCCCAAGAAACTTCGGACACCTTTAACTGAAGTAGGTGGAGGAAGCTTGGAAATGATCTCGATCTTTGCCCGGTCAACCTCTATGCCATGTTTTGAGATTTTATGGCCCAATACAATGCGTTCATCCACCATGAAATGGCATTTCTCCCAGTTAAGCACAAGGTTGGTCTCCTCACATCTCTTGAGCACTTGTCTAAGATTGTTAAGACAATGCTCAAAAGAGTCATCTACCACCGAAAAGTCGTCCATGAAAACCTCTAGAAAATCCTCCACCATGTTGGATAAGATGGACATCATGCATCTTTGAAAAGTAGCCGGAGCATTGCACAAACCAAACGACATCCGGCTAAAGGCAAAAGTTCCATAAGGGCAAGTGAATGTTGTCTTCTCCTGGTCCTCCAATGCTATATTGATTTGGTTGTAACCGAAATATCCATCAAGAAAACAATAGAATGACCTTTCCGCTAGCCGATCAAGCATTTGATCAATAAACGGCATAGGGAAATGGTCTTTGCATGTGGCACTATTGAGCTTCCGATAATCCATAATCACCCGCCATTTGGTCACCGTTCTTGGTGGGATGATCTCATTTTTATCATTTTCAATCACGGTCATGCCTCCCTTTTTCGGCACACATTGCACTGGGCTCAATCAAGAGCTATCAGCAATGGGGTAGACTACCCCGGCATCCAACCACTTGATGATTTCTTTCTTTACCACCTCTTTCATGGACTGGTTCAACCGTCGTTAGTGCTCCACACTTGGTTTAGTCTCATTCTCCAATAGGATTTTGTGTTCGCAAATTCCGGCGGGAATCCCTCGGATGTCCGTAATTGTCCATACAATAGCTTGCCTATGCTCCTTCAAGATCTCTAACAATTGTTCTACCTGCACATCATTCAACAAAGAAGAAATAATTACCAGTAAAGTATCATTTGAACCAAGAAATTTATACCTCAAGTGTGGTGGAAGTGGTTTGAGCTCTAGTTGCGGTGGCTCAATAATAGAAGGCTTTGCGGGAGGAGTGGCTCTATTCTTCAAGTCGAGAGAGAGCTTTGCCGAAGCATAAGTGTACGACCCAAGCCCCTCCAATGCATTGACCGATTCCATATATCCTTCAATATCTTCACCATCAAAGTTTACCAAAATAGCCGCCAACTCCTTACTGAGGCATTATTCTTCCATCTTTATTTCAACCTCATCTTCCACTTTATCAACAACATCAATCACTGAGATTCTTTCATATTCATGTGGTAGTTTCATACCCTTGCTTTCTTGGAATGTGACCTCTTCATAATTCACACGGAATTTGGTCTCATTCCGTTCCAAATCCATTAGTGCTCTTCCTGTGGCTAGGAATGATCTCCCCAAAATGATAGGGATCTCTTTGTCAACCACACAATCAAATCGGCGGGTAAATGAAGCTTTCCCACTTTAACAAGAACATCATCGACAATTCCCACCAGTCTCTTTATGGAACGATCAGCCATTTGCAATCTCAGACTTGTTGGCCTTGGCATACCTAACCCTGCTTGCTTGTAAATGGCAAGAGGCATTAAGTTGATGCTAGCCCCATTATCACAAAGGGCTCTTGCAAAATCATGTGCCCCAATAGTACATGGAATAGTGAAAGCTCCCGGGTTTTCTTTCTTTTGAACGGTGGATGTTGCAATGGAACTAACCCGGTGAGTCACATTCAGCACTTCATTCTTGGTGGTTCTTTTCTTGGCAATCAAGTTTTTGAAATATTTAGCAAAACCCAACATCTCTGAAATGCTTCCACAAATGGAATATTTACCGATAATTGCTTGAGAATGTCATAGAACTTTTCGAGTTTGCTATCATCAACCTTCCTAGCAAGTCTTTGAGGGAATGGAGAAGGAGGTCTAGGAATAGGTGGTAGAGTTTTTGGTGTCTTTTTTTCATTTTCCTTTACCTTTTCTCAGTTTTCTTCTTGCATTTTCAATTCTTCCGGAACCTTTTCAACTTCAACAACACTTGGCTCTTCAACCTCAACCTCTTGTTCGGACTCTTCAACTTCAACCACTTGTTCACTCCATCCTTGTAGTACCTTCCCACTCCGAGTAGTAATTGCCATGACATGAGAAGTTGGACCACTCCCACTACCCTCTGGGTTCGCAATTGTGTCATTTGGAAGTGTCCCTTTTTGCTTTGGATTTTGTTCCCTAGAGAGGTCTCTCATTTGCATCTCCAATTTTTGAATGGATACGGTATGAGAGCCAACAAGCTCATTCATGTTCCTCATAGAAGTGTCAGACTTCTCTTGATGTTGCAATACCCATTCAAGCATGCTTTCCAACTTGGAATCACTTGAGTAACCTTGATTTGAATATTGACCCTTTGGAGGAACATAAGGGTTTGAACTCCGATTTGAGAAGTTGTTGTTGTTATTCTGATTTCCTTGATTTGAGCCGCCTTTGTCATTTCGCTACTGTTGGTTGCCTTGCACTTGCGGGTGAGGCCTCCATTGGTTTTTTTGTCCTTGACCTTGATATTGTTGCCTTTGATAACCTCCTTGAGAGTTGTTGACATAGTTTGCCTCCTCAAAGTCTTCATTTGATATGGGTTGCACATCCTCCACCACATTTGCCTTCTTCGTTTGGTTTTCGGTGAACATCTCTGTCAACACATTGACATTTGTGGCAAGCCCTACAATCACTTGATCTCTCTCTTGATTTTCCTTGATCATAGTGGTCAAGGAAGGAGAACCATATGCAATTCCACCTGTAGTGTCTTCTGAGTGCCATGGTTGATTATGTTTTGCCATTTTGTCAAGTATTTGTGTGACCCTTGTGAATGATTTATTCATTAAAGATCCATCAGCTACATTCTTGGCTATAGGATCCAAACCCTTGTAGAATTTCTCCAACAAAATAGAATCTGGAAAACCATGATTGGGAGACCTCACCAAGTATAACTTGAATCGATCCCATGCCTAATGTAGATGTTCTCCCGGTACATGTTTGAAAAAGAAAATTTTATCTCGGAGCTAAGACTTCTTCCTTTGTGGGAACCATTTAGCTAAGAATGCTCGGACAAGCTCAGACCTAAAATGAATGGAGTTTGGTGGAATATTTTGAAGTCATTTCCTTGTTTCCCCAGCTAGTGAGTACTGGAATACCCTCAACCTTAGGGCATCATCAGAGACGTTCTTCTGCTTATGTATCGCACACACACCCAAGAAGTTTCTAAGATGTTGTGTCGGATCATCATCAATGGAATTCCTGAAAAACCCCTCCGCTTTGAGCATAAGGATTAAACTATGTTCCACCTTGAAAGTTGCAGCACCAACAACCGGAGGTACAATAGCATTTGTATCCTCGATGTACTCATCTATGTCCGCAAAAGGATTTTCTTCCATTTGTTCTTCCATTTCTTCTTCATATTCGGCCATATTCTCCTATCAATACCAAGAAAAACAAGCAAAGTGTGATGGAATAGAAGAAGACGCAAAGTAAAGCACACACTAATTAGTAATTTCAAAACCGTATTCTCCGGCAATGGCGCTAAATTTGATATGCACAAATTACACTTTTATTAATTAGTGTAAGGTGGTCGGTGTCAAATATAATAACCCAACAAGGTTGGGGTCGAATCGCACAGGGAATAGGCATGAAAAGGTTACTCGAGTAGTGTGTTACTTGACTTAAGTTGTAATTCTATTCGGTTAATTGTAACAAGAGAGTGATATAATTATGATTTGAAGAAATAACTAATTGTAATGTTGAGAATGTAATTAATTTGATTAAGGAAACCAAGGTTGTGTCCCCTTCAATGGAATGTGATGCTATCGGTGTTAATATGATATATTTCATATGGAAGGTTCTTTAGATATGAAAATGATTTCTAAATGACTACCAAATATTTTCCAATAGTTGGGTAGTATTTCCTCTTTATGATTTTTCCAAATATAACAGAGTTGCAATTAAGAACAATAATATATGCCAAATAAAACCCACTTATTCCTAAGCGATTCTATTTAACAAGGTTTAGAGCCTTGAGTCTTTGATATTTACTTCTACCAAATTCTAACTCACTTTTCCAAGCAAAGAAGAAATTTAATGGCATTTGTTAATGTTTGCAACCACCAACAATAAATGAAGAATGAGAAATAAATATATATCAATCAACCATTATACATATATTCAATGTTAAACACCTATTAAGATAACACCCATTTAGGGTCCACAACCTTAGTATTTAAAGTTAGCTACACATGCTAAAATACAAAAGGATGAGAATATTTAATGCCATAAAGCTTACAAAGTGCAAGATTCTTCCTTCAAAAGCTTTCAAAAGAGAGGAATATTAAAGACTTGGATTGTAGCTCAAAAACCAGACAAGATGCCCCCACAAAACCCCAATAAATCTATTTATAGCGGGTCAAAACTCGGGTCCAAAATCGAACAAAAATACCCTTCCAGGTCAATTATGCAACCACATATCTGTAGCATAACAGACACGCGGTTCACATTCTCTTCATGGCCATCGTATTTCCAAACCCTAATTTCCAGGCATTCATCGCATTCACGTTCTGCGGTCTGCATTGTAGATATGCAATCGCATTTCTCATCGCATTTTCCACCTTTAGCAGCTTTCACAACGAGTTTGCGGTCCATTATACGACTGGCAAACCTGTTCTGCGATCGCATACTGGACTGCATTTCTTGCACTGGACTTTGGCCAACAAACTATTGGGGTTTGTGATTCCTTTGAGCATTATGCGGTCCACATGTTGGATTTGCAGTCCGCATTTCCACATCCGCGATCGCATTTTGCTTTTTTCTTGTCCTTTTGTGGCTTTTTGATTTTATGTCCATGCTCTTAGGTCCTTAAACCTCATACACTGCAAAAACATTGAAATTATATAAGTATAAAAGATAATTGCATTTAAAACAAGCTAAAATCTAAGCAATTTGTATTAAATGTGCCGAAATTCTCTGGCACATCAACTGCACAGGTCTATTGGGTAATCTGGTCCTAGTCTCGTCACTACTTCGCCGAGGTTAGGCTAGGAACTTACCAGCACATGCGGTCGGTTGTGCTGATACTACACTCTGTACTGTGTGTAGATCCCGGTGCAGCCGCTTTCGGACCTTAGCTTTGGGGTTGCTGCCTTCAGTCCATTCGGAGATCCGAGGTAGTCCTACAAGCATCCTCAGGCCTTGGCGTCTCCTTCTATTCTTTTATTCTATTTTTTATGTATTTCAGAGACAGCATTGTAATAACTCTTTCAGACCTTTATTTGTAGTATTCTTAGACAGTCTGTGAAATTGTGACACCGGCCTTGGGTAGTTTATATATGGATTAGTATTGGCATCTTTATTAATATATTACGTTTCAGTCTTCCGCTTTTAATTTCTGTTGTTATTATAATGTTGGCTCTTAATTGTTAAAGGAATAAAAATGGGAAAAAGGTAAATAATTCAAATGGTTGGCTTGCCTAGCTTTCACTAGTATTAACTTGATACCATATTATGTTTTTAAGACATTGGGGATTGGGAAACCAAGGCCCACATCAATGAGGTTGCAGATGGCAGATAAGACAATAAATAGGCCATTGGGGATTATAGATGATATGCTTGTGCGGGTCGACAAGTTCATACTTCCCGTATATTTTGTGTTTCTAAACTGCAAGGTTGACTATGAGGTGCCGATCATATTGGGGAGACCTTTCCAAGCTACAGGGAAGGCTTTGGTTGATGTGGAAGCAAGGGATCTCACCTTCCGGGTGGGTGATGAAAAAGTTGTGTTCCATGTATGCAAATCAAGGAGACGGCCCAATAGTAATGAAGTATGTTCCTTTATGGATCTTGTGACCGAGGTGATTGTTGAAGACACCAATGTTGTGATAAATGTGGAGGAACCTTTGGAAGCTGTGTTGTTGAACCATGATGTGACTGAGGATAAAGGCTTGGTGGAATATGTCAATGCTTTGAAAGGAATGGGTTCTTACACATACGAGCACCGAAAACTTTCCTTGGACCTTGAGAACAGAAAGACTCCACAAACAAAGCCCTCAATCGAGGAACCTCCCATATTGGAGTTAAAACCTTTGCCTTCACACCTCAGGTATGAGTTCTTAGGCCCTTATTCAACTTTACATGTTATTCTTTCTTCGTGCTTGACTAACGTGCAGGTATATGCAACCCTTGCGGTGCTCCAAAGAAGGAAGAACGTAATTGGATGGACTCTAGAAGATATTCGGGGGATAAGACCCGCCTTTTGCATGCACAATATTATACTTGAGGATGATGCCTGTGATGACTCAAAAGGTCATCCACTTGTTTTAGAAATAAATTCTGAGTTTCGAACCCTTAAAAACCTCTTTTTTTTGTCCCAACTCGATTTGCATGCTCAGTCCGACCGCGTATCCGGAAAGCCATTATGTGAAAATATGTGAAAAATGATAAATTTTGCCTTTAAAATGAATCTAAGTTGACTTCGGTTAATATTTTGGGTAAACAAACCCAGACCCGTGATTTGACGGTCCCAAAGGATCCGTAGGAAAATATGGAACTTGGGCGTATGCCCGGAATCGAATTCTGAGGTCCCAAGCTCGAGAAATGAATTTTTAAAGAAAATTATTTTTTGGAATATATATGAGTTTTTGGAAATGAAATATGTTTGGAATTTGATGGTATCGGGCCCGTATTTTTGTTTCGGAGCCTGGTACAGGTCTTAAGTGTGATTTAAGTTGAGCCTGTAAAATTTGGTAAGAAACGGATGTCATATGATGTGATTCAGAACCTTTGTTGTAAAATTTGAAACTTTGAAAGTTCTTGAGATTTTCTTTAATTTTGATGCTAAATTCATAGTTGTTGATGTTATTTTGATGATTTGATTGCACGAGCAAGTCCGTATGATGTTTTGGGTGTGTGCATGTTTGGTTTGGAGCCCCGAGGGCTTGAGTGAGTTTTGGATAGGCCACGGAGTGAAATTTGGACTTAGGAATTGCTGGTATGTTGCAGGTCTGCAGGCTTCGCAGATGTGAAGCCTGGCTCGCAAATGCGAGATCGCAAATGCAAAAGAAGGCCTCGGCAGGCCTGATCGCAAATGCGATCATTTGTCACAAATGCGGAAGACCCAAGTCGCAAATGCGACGTCTGCCTCGCAAATGCGAACCCCTCAGAAATATGGGGTGGTCGCAAATGCTAAAAGGACAGTCTTCTGTAGGGTTCGCAATTGCGAACCCTGGTCGCAATTGCGACATCTGCGACCTGCAAATTCATGACTTAGCCGAAAATCTTTCATTTTTCAAACTCTTTCAAAACATAAACTCTCTTGGGCGATTTTCCAAAGAAAAGTTCTTCTACAAATCGATTGTAAGTCATTTCTAACTCATTTTCTTCAATCTTTAATATCTTCTCACATGATTTCAACTCAAAATCAAGGGTTTTCAGGGGGGAAATTGGGTGTTTTGGGTAGAACGTAGGTTTTTCAAATTTTGGGATTTTGGACCTCGATTTGAGGTCTGATTTCAAAATAAATTATTTATTTGGGTTCGTGGGGGAATGGGTAATCGAGTTTTGGTTCGAACCTCGGGTTTTGACCATGTGGGCCCGGGGACGATTTTTGACTTTTTGGGAAAAACTTTAGAAAACCAATTTTCATGCATTAGAATTGATTCCTTTAGCATTTATTGATATAGTTAAATAACTTGTGGCTAGTTACGAGTAAATTGGTGGTGAAATCAAGAGGTAAAGCGGTAGTTGAGACTTGAATTGTGTTCGCGTCATCGAGGTAAGTGTTTGGTCTAGCCTTAGCTTGAGAGATTAAGAGTTGTGTCCTATTTGCTATGTGTTATTTGTTTATTACGACGTATAGGCATGGTGACGAGTATCTATACATTAGTGTCAAGCATGCCCGTGAGTCTTATACTATGATTAATGTGACTCCGTTTGTATTGTTCATGCCTTATGTGATGATTTCTATTGTTGAGCAAAGCTTGTGGAAGTAATATTGGTATGTTAATATTGAAGAGCGTTGGCTCAAGTTGTAAAACGAATTGTGGAAGTAAAAAATTGGCAATTGAACCTTATAGAGCATTGGCTCAAGTTGTGAAGTGAGTTGTGAAGTAAATGTGAAAAAGAGGAGAGGATTATTATATTGTTTACCTTGCCGGGATGTTGTTGATTTTAATGCTATCTCCCTTGCCGGGATGTTGATGCTTTTGATATTGTTCCCTTCCCAGGAATTGATTGTTGTACTATTGTTCCCTTGCCGGGATTTTATCGTGATTTTATTTATTTCCTTGCCCTTATTTCTTGTGATTGTTGTTTGGGCGAGGAAGAGTGCTAAAGCACGAAGGGTGATGCCGTGCATTATTTTGGTGAGAGAGTGTTAAAGCACGAAGGGTGATGCCGTGTATGATTTTGTGAGGAAGAGTGTAAAAGCACGAAGGGTGATGTCGTGCCACAGGATGTACAATTCCGTGCAGATTATATTGATTCTTATGGTGAGGATGAGAGTAAAAGCACGAAGGGTGATGTCTGCACTTGTTTGATTTTTGATTCTTGTTGATAATTGAGTTATGGTGTTCCTTATATTTACCTGTTGTCCTTCTATTATCATTTGATGTTTCCCCGCAGCATGTTTCCCCCATCTCATCCTTAACTGTACATTCCTACATTTATTTTCCGCGATATATGATTTAACTGCACATGTTTATTAGGTAGTTTGGTCCTAGCCTCATCACACATCGCCGAGGTTAGGCTACGCACTAACCAACATATAGGGTCGGTTGTGCTGATACTACACTATGCACTGTGTGCAAATCCCGGTGCAGACACTTTCGGACCTTAGCTATGGGGTTGCTGCGTTCAGTCCATTCGGAGATCCGAGGTAGTCCTACAGGTGTCCGCAGGCCTTGGCCTCTCCTTCTATCCTTTTATTCTGCTTCTTTTATGTATTGCAGAGACAATGTTGTAATAACTCTTTCAGACCTTTATTTGTAATATTCCTAGCACTGTGAAATTGTGACTCCAATCTTGGGTAGTTTATGTATGGATTGGTATTGACATCTTTATTAATATATTACGTTTTAGTCTTCCGCTTTTAAATTCTACTGTTATTATAATGTTGGCTCTTAATTGTTAAATGAATAAAAATGGGAAAAAGGTAAATAATTCAAATGGTTGGCTTGCCTAGCTTTCACTAGTAGGCGCCATCACGACTCCCAAGGGTGGGAAATCCGGGTCATGACAATGACAAACCCTCTATGAAAAATCAAAGGAGGTTGAATGAGGCTATGCAAGAGGTCGTCAAGAAGGAAGTTATCAAGTGGCTAGATGCAGGGGTTGTGTATCCCATTTTGGATTGTTCATGGGCTTCGCCGGTACAATATGTGCGGAAGAAGGGGGTATGACTGTGGTCACAAATGAGCAAAATGAGTTGATCCCCACTAGGACTATCACCGGATGGAGGGTATGCATGGATTACCAAAAGTTGAACAACGTGACCCGCAAAGATCATTTTTCATTGCCCTTTCTTGACCAAATGTTGGGTAGACTTGCCGGGCATGCTTACTATTGCCTTTTGGATGGGTACTCAAGTTACAACCAGATTTTTATTGCTCCGGACGACCAAGAGAAAACAACCTTCACATGTCTGTACGACACCTTTGCATTCTCACGGATGCGGTTTGGTTTGTGTAATGCACCAGCTACCTTTCAGTTGTGTATGATGACTATATTTACAAACATGGTGGAGGACTTCTTGGAAGTGTTCATGGATGATTTTAGTGTTGTGGGTGACTCCTTTGACG
Organism: Nicotiana tabacum; assembly: GCF_000715075.1. Classification (NCBI taxonomy): domain Eukaryota; kingdom Viridiplantae; phylum Streptophyta; class Magnoliopsida; order Solanales; family Solanaceae; genus Nicotiana; species Nicotiana tabacum. Next base: position 106,558,612 of record NC_134101.1, read on the forward strand.
AATGCTTATGTTTGTGTTTAATGATAATTGCACCCAATTGGAGCTTGCCATTTGAGCTCATGTGTGATGCTAGTGACGCTATGGTAGGAGCAGTTTTGGGGCAAAGTATCAACAAAATATTTCATCTGATCTATTATGCAAGCAAAACAATGAATGATACCCAAGTCAATTATACTGTGACCAAAAAAGAGTTACTTGCCATTGTCTTTGCCATGGAAAAGTTCAGGCCATATCTAATAGGTACCAAAGTGATTGTGCAGACCGATCACGCGACACTTCGATATTTGATAACAAAGAAGGACTCTAAGGCTAGGTTAATGAGATGGGTTCTTTTGCTTCAAGAGTTTGACCTTGGAATTATTGATCGAATAGGAAGTGAAAACCAAGTGGTGAACCACCTGTCCCGCTTGGAAGAGGAGGGGAGGTCCCATAATGGCCTCAAAATTAATGATTCATTTCCGGATGAACAACTCCTTTTCGTTTCTTTGAATAGTATGCCTTGGTTCGCCGATGTGGCTAATTTTCTTGTGACCAGAATTATCCCGAGTGAGCTATCTTCTAACCAAAGGAAGAAGCTTAAATGAGATATCTTGGATTATTACTGGGACGAGCCTTATCTTTTCAAGATTTATAATGATGGTGTGATCTGGAGATATGTTCCGGAAGAGGAGCAAATGAGTATTCTTGATGCTTGCCATTCCTCGCCCTACGATGGTCATCATTGTGGGGTGAGAACTGCTTCAAAGGTTCTTAGCTATGGATTTTATTGGCCCACCCTGTATAAAGATGCTAGTGAGCTAGTTAAGAGATGTGATGAGTGTTAAAGAGCTGGTGGAATTTCCAAGAAGGATGAAATGCCTCTCACCACTATTCTTGAGATTGACATTTTTGACGTGTGAGGCATTGACTTCATGGGACCATTTGTGAGTTCATATGGTAACACTTACATTCGGGTTGATGTTGATTATATTTCCAAGTGGGTTGAAGCTGTGGCTTTGCCCAACAATAAGGAACGAAGTGTGGTGGCGTTCTTAAAGAAAAATATCTTCACTAGGTTTGGCACTCCAAGGGCGATTATCAATGATGCGGGTTCTCATTTTTTCAACAACGCCTTCGATACTTTACTCTCCAAGTATGGTGTCAATCATGAAGTGTCAACCCTTTACCATCCCAAAGCTAGTGGGCAAGTTGAGGTCTCCAACAGGGAGATAAAGAGCATATTATCAAAAACTATCAATGCAAACCGGACTGATTGGTCAAGGAAACTGGATGATGGTTTGTGGGCTTACATGACTTCTTACAAGACTCCAATTGGTATGTCTCCATACAGGTTGGTATTTGGGAAAGCATGCCATCTTCCGATTGAGCTAGAGCATAAGGCCATGTGGGCGCTGAAGAAGTTAAACCTTGAATGTGATGTCGCTGCAAATCTCCGGGTAGAGCAACTAAATGATCTTGATGAGTTTAGGTTTCATGCCTATTACAGCTCGTACTTGTATAAGGACAAGATGAAGTACTTACATGACAAATATGCTCAGAGAAAGAAATTCAAAGAGGATGAATTGGTTCTTCTATTCAACTCTCGGTTACGACTGTTTCCTAGAAAGCTCAAGTCAAAATGGAGTGGCCCTTTTGAAGTGGTGCATGTAACTCCGTTTGGTGCGCTTGATTTGAAAAACAAAAATGGTGAAATCTTACGAGTTAATGGGAACCGAGTGAAGAACTATCTTGGCAAGTTTGATGATAGATACGTGGTGGCAACGATCCATTTCAAGTGATTGATGGTAACCTACGTCATGCCGCGACATTAAATCAGGTGCTTCTTGGGAGGCAACCCATGTGTTTTTCTTTCTTTTTGATTTTTTTCTTAGTGTAGGCTTTGTTTTGGACCAACTGGTTGCGAAGTTTGTGTAGGAATTGTTCGTGTAGTGCAGGACTGTTGCTGGGAAATATTTGCCTAAGTGTAAGAATTATGCTGACCGCGCTCAGAATTTTGCGGTCAGCAGGTGCTTTTCACGGGGGTGTAAATGGGCAACGAACGAGGACTTGAAAAGTCCAGAATAGCAACTCTCTGAAGTTGTATTCATGTCCGCGGTTGAAATTTTGCGGTCCGTGTTACTCTTTCACGACCGCGCTTGTTATTTCACTCTCAGCGGTTCTTTCTTGGTAACAACCCTTCAAAAAAGTTTAAAGCGCAGACCGCGGTGGAATTCCACAGACCGCGCTCACGTAAGTCTATGGATCCCTATAATTTTAGTATAAATGAAGGACCCTTCTCCTATAACACTTTTCAAACCCTTCACTCTCATAGTAATAGGCTACTGTTCATCTCCCTCTAATCTGATCCCAATTTCATAGCATTAATCTGGAATTAGTTTCTACCACAAATCAAACAACTGTTATGCTTAAATCATCGCATTGCTTTTATATTGTTGCTTTTCTTTTCTCTTAGTTTTAACTTCTTCTTTTTAATTAGGGTTTGATTACTTCCCATAATCTAAGCATTGATGTTAAAAAAATTCATGTGGGTACTTGTTGTACATGCCTAATAGGGGATAGTGTTGTTCATTATACCTGATTAATTGCTAAAAAGGTGAAACCCTAGGTCTAAGAGAAATCACAAATGCCCGTCTGGTTTTAAATTTCACAGACAGTGGTGCAAATTACGTTGTCTGCATTCATGCTTTATAAGAATTGAGTTACTTGTAAGTTCATGGATACGATGCCTTTTTTGTGGTTGCCTTTACCCGGCCGCGTCTATAATTTTACGGTCAGTGTTAATGAGTTTTAGAGAGATGGAAAAATTGGTTCTGTGGCCACGTTCACTTTTATGCGGTCGGTGTTGCATGTTTCACGGCCACGCCCCTTTTGTTTCGCTGTCAGCGGTACCTTAGATTCAGAGAATGGGTAGTCTGATCCCCAATCTTTCGTGGTTGTGTTCCTTTTTACACGGACTGCAGTGGCCTTTTTGTCGCCACACCTATTTTTCTGCGGGTAGCGGTGCTTGATTCCGAGAGGCAGTATATGCAAGTCATCTGCAATGTTTTAATTTCATCTACAATGCTTAACCACATGATTGTTACCTTGTTCTGACTTTGTTTCATGGCTTGTTCTCTACAGACAATTGTCCGATCTAGAGGCAGAAGTGATAAACCAAAAGGGAGAGCAGAGTCCTCCCGAGGCCGGAGTAAAAAGAACATCAAATTACCCCTCGCCGTGCAAAAATCAATTGGTAAAATGAGAGCTGTACTCAATGCTGCAGACAAAGCCACATCCCATTCTGACGGTAGTGAATATGTCCCTTCCCGGGAATTTTCGGAAGGAGACTCGGTGCCAACCCATGTTCCTATAGACTTTCAAGGGAAATTCCAGTTGCGAGATAAGCCTACACCCTCTTCGTCTTCTGAGTCATCTGATGGCTCAGAGGAAAGTAGTGAGGCTTCGGCATCAACTTCCCCACCAGCTACAACTTCGGCCTCACCAGTGGCCCCCATTGATGTTTATGCTGAGATACCGAATGATGGGAGAGGGGGTGACACCAATGTTTGGGGTTGGCAAGATCTAGAAAAGCTATAGTTTGGGAGGATAGATTTGTTAGTGAAAAAGCCTATGCCAAATTCCGGGAATGGTGGCCGCAGAGGTCGCTCACCCTCGAGTGGCATTTCATAGAAAGGGATCTTATACCCCACAATCCCAATGTGAAAAGGCAATTTTATGAAAGAATGGGGTGGAAGTTCTTCATGAGCAAGCTACCAGAGGCCAATGAATTTTTAGTCAAAGAATTCTACGCTAATGTGTCCCACATCAAAAGGGCACCTATGTAGACCAAGATGCGAAATCAGAAGATCAGATTTGATGGAAAGACGCTGAATGCATATGTGGGTTCGATGATGTGGATGAATCCTTGTACTTAGAGAAGGTAGCATTAGATGAGGCAGCCCGTCCATGGCTTGCAGAGGTGATAGCCATTCTCGGGACAACACCGACTTGGCTTACACCTGGGGTCCATATAGCTAGAAACACTCTGAGCATTGAAGTGAAAGGGTGGTGTACATTTGTCTGCAGCCGGCTAGACGCAGCCCATCATGATAGTGATATCCCAGTCTCTCGGGAGATCTTTGTGGCTTCTATTATGGCGGGGTTCCCGATAAATGTGGGAAATCTCATGTCAAGAATCATCGCCAAAGTTGTCGGGAAGGATGAATGATCATACCCCTACCCCAACTTCCTCACCATGTATTTGGAGGATCAAGAGGTAGAGAGGAGGAATTTTGACACAAAGATGAAGCCAAAAAGGCCCTTATCTTGGTACACCCTTCTGGGAGCAAACAACCCCAAGTCCAAAGGAAAAGCCACTACCTCTACTGACCAGTTTGAAAAACCAAGGGTAGTGGCCACTGGTTCCGAGCTTTCTATAGCTGAAGGTTCTTCTGTTGTTATGCCACCTCCATCATCCGGCCATTCTGCCACAATCGCATTGTCTGTGCCCTCTACCTCAGCTTACCCTCTGACTGCACTATAGGTTAATCAGACTTTATCCAGCATCAACAACTGGATGCATGTAGCTACATCAAAGCTATCTGCCTTATCCAGTGCAGTCACAGCTCAGGCAGCTCCAGCACTGCCTCAAGTGCCTGCTTTAGTGGAGGAATCGCTAAAAGATCTTCTAGACAACTAGAAGAAGCTCCTGGACAACCAGAAGCTTAGCATGGCCACTTTCGATGCACACCGAAAAACAATCAAGGACCTGGGAAAACAAACGAAGAAGATGAAGAAGACTCGGGCCTCAAAGGAGTTAGTAAAGCTAATGAAGAAGGAGGTAGAGAGGATTACATCAGCTGGAAACATCCCACTGGACTTACTCTTGGAGGAGCAAGTTCCAGCAGCACAGGCACCAGAGCAGGAGGCTGACAGAGAGCCTATGAAAGGATTTATGGTACCCCAGTCCGAGGACTTGGAGATACAGTTAGAGGATCCAGAGGGAGCTGCCCCACTGATGTGCAGGACCCGATGTAGACCACATAGGAAGTTTTCCCTACTCTCTATCCCTTCTTAATCTTATTTTTGCTTTTAGCATTAAGGACAATGCTAGCTTTTATTTGGGGGGGGGGGTCCTATTTTTATTTGATGACTGGAATGTAATTATGATACTTATTTTTCTTTATCGTTATTTTAACTTTTGTTATGTATATAACTTTACCATTTATTTTTTACTTTTGTTATTTTTTACTTTTGGTATGTATATAAATTTACCATTTATATTCATCACTATTTTGTATATATTCGTTTCTTTCCATAGTTTACTTTATCACTTCTTATGTTCTTTTTCATTAATATATTAGTTTTTTTACTTCCCTTAGTAGCTTCTTTTTGAGTTCTTAGCTTCGTAATCAATAAGCATTTGATTTTCTTAATGCCACGGTTCTTTCCAAAGGTGGAGGTTATGTGAACCGGGTGGATCTTCCCGATGATGGATGGCGTGACAACCTTATTAAGGGTTTGAGTCCGTTTTCTTTATGTTTTTGTGTAAATAGTAGTAATGAATAAAAGTGCTTTAGGCAAGCTTCACTTGGGCCTAACACATTTACTTTTGACCTTATGGTTAGAAACAAGTTGATTTGCAAAGAATGGTGCTAGTTGTGACTTTTAGACTCTTGTGTTGACTAAACAATCATCGAGTGGCTTCTCGAAGCCATTTGTGTTTCTAAATCTTAGATAGGGTTGTTATGGTCCCTCGACTCTATTCACTTTATCAATCCAACATCTTGTGAGGTGAGGTATTGATTTGCAAGTCCAAGTCCCGTGCCAATAAGTCTAGGACTTGCCCTTGAATGTTTGTCTAGGCAAAATTCTAAGTGTAGTTCAACTTGAGAAATGATTAAAGGCTCTACTTGATCCAATTTGAAACTTGAAAGCATCCATATCCCACCAAATATGATATCCATAGTCAACCCCGTTGAGCAAAAGCCCTTGTTCTTTTAATAACCATGATACAAGCCTTTATCCGTTCTAAAATGACCCTCTCTTGGCACCCGATCATTCTTTAGCACAATTGGCAAAATAATAAGTTTGGGGAGAGAGACGAGGAATTTGAAAGTGATAAAAGGTACAAAATGAAGAAAAGCGAAGTCAAAAGAAAAGAAAGAAAAGCTAAAAAGTCAAAAATAAAGTGAATAGTATAGAAAAATAAAGGGATTCAATGAAAGCAATGATGAAAGGCTTAGAATGATTAGAAAAGGGGAAATGATTGTCATGAACGAGAAAGAGTGATAGTATGTCTCTCTAGTCCCCTAAGGAAGAAGAAAATGACTCAAAGAGTCAAGAAAGTGTGAGCCGAAATGAGAATATAAAGTGCTTAAGGAAAGATGAAACCTTCATAGACCAATATATCCTACCTTGAACCAAAAGCCTTCATTACATTCCCGCTAAATCCCTATATGATTTCGAGATTGAGTGAGCTTACATTAGTGGTGATTTACATAAGGGGCAAGCTTACAGTACTTAGAGTCGGACTTGTGGCCTTCCTTTGAGAGAGATGAACATACTTTTCCTCAGTCGTTGTTCTGAGTGCTACAATCTAAAGTGAGATTTGCTTATGGAGAGTAGAGGAGAAAGAGTTTGGGTTCCACAATGACCTACGTAGTCGAGCGAGCTTCCTTGATGAGTTAAGTCAACTCTTGATGCTCTTGTGTCGCACTAGAACTATGGTACTAAAAAGGTTGTGTGTTGTTGATAATGCATTTGTATTGAGGTTAATTGTTAGTTCTAATTGATTGTCACGACCCTAAACCCGAACCCGGTCGTGATGGCGCTTCTCGTGAAGACAAGGCCAGCCAACTATTCCCAATTCGATGTTAAACAGTTAAATAATATGAAAACAGTCTAAAATATGATTTAATAATACTAAGTAGCAGATAATATCATAAATATGCGGAAGGACAACCCAACACAGCCCTAATCGGGGTGTTACTAGTCATAAGCATCTATAAAACCTAATAGAAGTCTTAAAAGCCTACAAACTATTACAAATTTCTGATAAGAGGTAGAATGATAAAGAGGGAGAAACACGGGACTGCGGACACCAAGCAGCTGCTTCGTGAACTCCGAATGTTCGCTGGGAGCCCTCAACTCGCACTGGCAGGATCAGCAATGCCTGAATCTGCACACAGGGCGCAGGGAGTAAAGTGAGTACTCCAACTCAGTGAGTAACAAATGTAAATAAAGACTGAAAGCAAGAAATCACGTAAAGCACAAAGCATTCTATAATGAAGCAGTAAAACCATTTAAAAATCAGTGAATCAGTGAAAGATAGGCAAAATCCTTTATATTAAATTTACTTCCTGAAAAACCTTTTTCAACAATTAAACAGGTAATTGACAGGCAATTATGAAAAATAAACACATAAAGGTTCTACCCTCGGGCACAATATTAACAAATGCGCCCCTCAGGCAACATCTCAAAACAGTACCAGCCCCTCGGGCAACATCTCAGAACAATACCAGCCGCTAGAGCTCATTTTCACATCACAATGGGTACCTGCAATCACTGGGGGTGTACAGACTCCTGGAGGGACCCCTTACGGTCCAAGCACAATATCAAGCCACCTTGTGGCATCATCACTAGGCCCTTAGCCTCACATCAATCAAGCCACCTCGTGGCGTACATATCGCAGGCCCTCGGCCTCATAATCAGTATCAAATATTTCCTCACAACATAGGCCATCGGCCTCACTCAGTCAAAAATCCTCACAAGCCACTCGGGCAGTAGTAAAACGTTTTTCTTAGCCCGAAATATCATTTAAACGATCATGTAAGTGTTAAAACAGAGTAAACATGGTTGAGTACGGAAAAACGTGAAATATAACATGACTGAGTTCAAGTATAAAGTCAAAACAGTGAGGAAATACCAGTAAAAATCCCCGAAGGGTTCAAATAGTTGGCATGAAGCCCAAGTATGGCATTCAACCCAAATAATGATGATAACAAGTAGATTTCAGTCAAATACGTGGTAAAACCATCAATCGGGACGGACCAAGTCACAATCCCCAAGAGTGCACGACCCCACTCTCGTCATCAAGCGTGTGTCTCACCTCAATATAGCACTACGATGTGCTAATCCCGAGTTTCAAACCCTCAGAACATCATTTACAATCATTACTCACCTCGAACCAGTCAAATCTCTAACTAACGATGCCTTTGCCCCTTGAATCGACCTCCACTCACGTCGAATCTCTCCAAAATCAGAACGGGTACGTCAAAATATGTTAAGGGAATGAAGCCCAAGCAAAAAAATCAATTTACAACATAAATCCCGAAATTACCAAAACCCGACCCTCGGGCCCACATCTCGAAATTCAATAATTTTTACATCAATAGATTCTTTATTTCCCCACGAGTTAATACATATCAAAAGTTCTGAAATTCGACCCCAAATGGTCCTTCAAATCCTCAATTAAAAGTCTACGTTTCCAAGCCCTAGTTTCCCCCAATTTTCACCCTTAATTTCCATGATTTCTATCTCTAATCAGTGTAATAATAGGTTAGGAACGAGTTTTAGGTCCAAATTCCTTACCTCAATGAAGTTCCCTTGAAATCCCCATTTCAAATCATCCTAAAAGCTCCCAAGCCGAAGTCAAAAATGGTGAAATATCTCAAATTCGCGAAGGCCACAATTTATACCTTCTGCCCATACATTTTCGCATCTGCGGCCCTTTAACCGCTCCTATGGTACCGCTCCTACGGTTCATAATTCACTTCTGCTAGAACCACTTATCCAGCCAAAAATCGCATCTGCGATCACAATTCTGCATCTGCGACATCGTAGATGCGGTCATCCCAACCGCTTTTGCGGTCGCTGCTCATCAGGACCTTTTTCGCATCTACGATCGATCTCCCGCACGTGCATTGTCGCACCTGCAGTCCACAATCTGTAGGTGCGGAAATACAAGAAGCAGCAAAATTTCAGTAGCTGCAAACATCCCTTAAACTTCCCGTCGACCATTCGAAATCACTCCGAGGCCCCCGGGACCTCAACCAAAAGTACAAACATGTCCTAATACCTTATTAAAACTTGTACCAATCTTCAAAACATCTCAAACAACATCAAATCAACCAAAACACCTCGAATTCAATCCAAACTTTCAAAAATCTTACGAATTCAGCTTTTGATAAAAAAACCCAACCAAACCACATCCGAATGACCTGAAATTTTGCACACACATCCGAAATGACACAATGGAACTACTACAACTCTCAGAATTCCATTCTGACCCCTATATCAAAATCTCGCCTATCAACCGGAAATCACTAAAATATCAACTTTGCCAATTCAAGCCTAAATCTACTCTAAACCCCCAAAACGCATTCTGATCACGCTCCTAAGTCAAAAATCACCCCCGAAGCTAACCGAACCATCGAAACTCACATCCGAGCCATCCAACTTAAGCTTCCTCAAAAGAGACTAAGTGTCTCAAACTTTCCCGAAATTATTCCGGATTCGATCCAACCAACCTGATACCACATAACACGGATAAACAAAGCATAAAGAAATAGAAATGGGGAAAATAGAGAGGTAACTCATGAGATGACTGGATGGGTCATCACATCCTCCCCAACTTAAACAAATGTTCGTCCTCGAACGAGTCAAGAAACATACCTGAAGCCTCAAACAGGTGAGGATATCTGCTCCGCATCTCCTGCTCGATCTCCCAGGTAGCCTCCTCCACGGGCCGACCTCTCCGCTACACTTTCACTAAAGCTATATCTTTTGACCTCAACTTCTGAACCTGACGACCCAAAATATCTACTGGCTCCACATCATAAGTTAAATCATCATCCAACTGAACCGTGCTAAAATCCAGAACATGAGATGGATCCCCGATATACTTTCGGAGCATAGAAACATGAAATACCGGATGCACACTCGACAAGCTAGGTGGCAAAGCAAGCTAATAAGCCACCTCCCCAATCCTCCAAAGCACCTCAAAAGGCCCAATAAACCGTGGACTCAATTTACCTTTCTTTCCAAATCTCATAACACCCTTCATCGGCGAAACCTTCAACAGAACCTTTTCACCAACCATGTAGGACACATCTCGAACCTTCCTGTCAGCATAACTCTTTTGCCTCGACTACGCTATACGAAGCCTCTCCTGAATCACCTTCACCTTTTTCTAAGGAATCCTACACCAAGTCTATCCCCAATAGCCTAGCCTCACCGGGCTCAAACCAACCAACTAGAGATCTACACTGCCTCCCATACAAAGCCTAATATGGAGCCATCTGAATACTCCACTGGTAGCTGTTGTTATAAGCAAACTCTGCAAGTGGTAGAAACTGATCCCATGACCCTCCGAAATCAATGACATAAGCATGAAACATGTCCTCCAATATCTGAATAGTGCGCTCGGACTGCCCGTCCGTCTGAGGGTGGAAAGCTATGCTCAACTCAACCTGAGTACCCAACTCCCGCTACATAGACCTCCAAACTGCGATGTAAACTGAGTGCCCCTATCTGAAATGATGTAAACTGGGACACCATGCAAACGAACAATCTCCCAGATATAGATCTCTGTCAACCGCTCTAAATAATAAGTAGTACACACATGAATGAAGTGCGCAGACTTGGTCAGTCGATCCACAATCACCCAAACAACATCAAACTTCCTCAAAGTCTATGGAAGTCCAACAACAAAGTCCATAGTAATCCTCTCCCACTTCCACTTGGGAATATCCATCTGCTGAAGCAAGCCACCTGGTCTTTGATGCTCATATTTCACCTGCTGACAATTGAGAGACCGAGCTACAAATCCCACAATGTCTTTATTCATTCTTCTCCACCAATAATATTGCCTCAAATCTTGATACATCTTCGCGGCACCAGATGAATTGAATACCGCGAGCTATGGGCCTCCTCCAAAATCGACTCGCGAAGCCCATCCACATTGGGCACACAGATCCGGCCTTGCATCCTCAACACCCCATCATCACCAATGGTCACATCTCTGGCATCATCATGCTGAACTCTATCCTTAAGGACAAGCAAATGGGGATCATCATACTGGCGCTCTCTGATGCTATCATATAAGGAAGACCAAGAAATCACACAAGCCAATACCCGATTGGGCTCCAAAATATCCAACCTCACGAACCAATTGGCCAAGGGCTGAACATCAACCGCAAGAGGTCTCTCCCCAACTGGAATATATGCCAAACTCCCCATACTCACTGCCTTTCGGCTCAAGGCATCGACCACCACATTGGCCTTTCCCGGATGGTACAATATAGTGATATCATAATCCTTAAGCAACTCCAACCACCTCCGCTACCTAAATTGAGATCCTTCTATTTGAACAAGTGTTGGAAGCTACGATGATCAGTAAACACCTCACAAGACACACCATACAAGTAATGCCTCCAAATTTCAATGCGTGAACTATGGCAACCAACTCTAAATCATGAACGGGGTAGTTTTTCTCATGGGGCTTCAACTGACGAGAAGCATAAGCAATAACTCTACCCTCCTGCATCAATACACAACCAATGCCAACTCTCAAAGCATCACAATACATAGTATATAAACTTGAAGCTGATGGCAAAACTAACACTGGAGTTGTGGTCATAGCTGTCTTGAGCTTCTGAAAGCTCTCCTCACACTCGTCTGACCATACAAATGAAGCACCCTTCTAAGTCAACATGGTAAAGGGCAATGCGATAGATAAGAATCCCTGAACAAACCGATGATAATAACCCGCCAAACCAAGAAAGATGCGAATATCTGTGGCTGAGGACAGTCTGGGCCAACTCTGAACCACCTCTATCTTCTTCGGATCAACCTAAATACCCTCGCTGGACACCACGTGCCCTAAGAAAGCTGCTGAACTGAGCCAAAACTCACACTGGGAGAATTTTGCATAAAGCTTCTCCTCTCTCAATCTCTGCAACACAACTCTCAAATGCTCCGCATGCTCCTCCTGACTATGCGAATATACCAGAATATCATCAATGAAGACTCTGACAAACGAGTCAAGATAAGGCCGAAATATGCTCTTCATCAAATGCATGAACGCTGTGGGGTATTAGTCAGCCCAAAAGACATCACCAACAACTCATAATGACCATATCTTATCCTGAAGGTTGTCTTGAGAATATCTGAGTCCCTGATCTTCAACTGGTGATAACCTAAACAGAGATCAATTTTGAAGAACACTCTCGCTCCCTGAAGCTGGTCGAATAAATCATCAATGTGAGGCAAAGGATACTTGTTATTAATTGTCACCTTGTTCAATTGCCTATAATCAATGCACATTATCATAGTGCCATCCTTCTTCTTCATGAATAGAACCGGCGCACCCCAAAGTGACACACTAGGCCGAATGAACCCTTTATCAAGGAGTTCTTGAAGCTGCTCCTTTAATTCCTTTAACTCCGCTAGTGTCATACGATACGACAGAATAGAAATGGACTGAGTGCCTGGCACCAGGACAATACCAAAATCAATATCCCTATCCGGTGGCATGCCTGGTAGGTCTGCAGGAAACATATTGGGAAAATCCCTCACAACTGGAACAAAATCAATACTGGGAGTCTCAGCACCGACATCCCTCACAAAGACTAGATAGAAAGGCAACCCTTCCCAACCATATGCTGGGCTTTCAAGAATGAGATCACTCTACTGGGAACATAATCAGTCATACCTCGCCACTCAATTCGTGGCACGCCTGGTATAGCCAATGTGACGGTCTTTGCATGACAGTCCAGAATAGCATGACACAGAGGTAGGCAATCCATGCCCAAAATGACATCAAAATCCACCATACATAATAATAAAAGATCCACACCGGTCTCCAGACCCCCAATAGTCACCACACACGACTGGTACACACGATTTACAATAATAGTATCGCCCATTTGGGTAGATACATGAACATGTGGAGAAACAAACTCACGGGGCTTACCCAAATAACGAGCAAAGTATGATGACACATAAGAAAAGATGGAAGTAGGATCAAATAATACAGAGGCATTTCTATGGCAGACTAAAACAATACCTATAATAACAACATCTAAAGCAATAACATCGTGTTTTCTTGGAAGTGCATAGAAACGGGCCTGACCGCTACCTGATCGACCTCCCCCTCTAGGGCTACCCCTAGCTGACTGACCTCCACCCCTAGATGGCTGGGCGAGTGGTGGTGAAATAACTAGCGCTAAAGCCGATGACTAACCCCTCTACTGAGATGAACTCGCGAGTCAACGAGGGCACTGCCTCCACATATGACCCATCTCACCACACTCATAACAACTCCCAGGTGCTGGAGAAGGGGAATAAAGGGAACCCCTCGCACAGAATGACTAACAGATGCACTCGGCATAGAAGAGCACTGAACTGATAGAGGACGGGACGAACTCTAAGCTTGAATGGCACTAAGTGATGACTGACCCTAATGAGAACTATAAGAACCATGACCCGACGACACCCCACGATAACCTGGGCGAGCTGGCTGAGCATGCCTGAATGGATGACCTCTACCGTGTTGAAACTGTCCCCTCGAAGGAGTACCCCTGTAACTACCAGATCCTCGAGGCCTCTTGGCCTCCATCTCCTCGTGCTCCTAGCGACGAAAAGACTCAATCTCACAGGCAATATCCACAACCTCCTAGAAAGTAGCACCAATCACCCTCATAATCCTCTTTCTATCTGTCGGAACCATCCAAATAGCAAGACAAGCTAACTCGGAGAACCTCATCTCGTACTGCATCATAGTCATCTCTCCCTGACGCAACCACTCAAACTCTCTACGCATCTTCTCTTTGTGGAACTACGGCACATACTTCTCTAGAAAGAGAATGGAGAACTGCTGCCAGGTAAGGGGTGCTGCACCAACAGGCCTACGCCTCTCAAAATCCTCCCACCAAGTGAAGGCAACTCCAGAAATTTGATAAGTAGTGAAAGCGACCCCGCTAGTCTCCAGAATACCCATTGTACGAAGCATCCTCTGGCACTTATCTAAGAAACCATGGGCATCCTCGCCCTCTGCACTACTGAAGGTCGGAGGCTGCAGTCTACCAGACCTCTCCAACCTATGTTGCTCATCCTCCGGCATAGCAAGAACTACATAGTCTTGAGCAGCTACAACCGGCTGGGATGGATGTGCCCCCGGCGTCTGAAGTCCCTGCACGACCTGCTGAGGTGTGCGAGCAACAGGGGTCTGATTGCCTCCCCCGACCTCAGAAGTAGATGCGGCTGTAGTGGCTGAAACCACTTAAGCTGGGCCAATGCAAATTGATAAGATCTGAGCCAAGGCCTCCTGAAGACCCGGAATCACAATGAGCAAAGCTGGTGGCTGAGCTGGTGCTACTGGAGCGTCAATAACTAGGACCTGATCCTGAACTAGGGCAGCTAGTGGATCTGCATGTGCTTCCCTAGCTACTCTGCCCCTACCACGACCGCGTCCTCGGCCTCTAGTGACCACGACTGGTGCTACTGGTAGTCGTCCATCTTGACCGGTAGCGCATTTCCTCACCATCTGTGAGAGAATAGAATAACAAAAGTTTAGTACTCGGATCAAAAAATTAGCACGATAATAATTTCAAGAATATGAAGTTTTTCCTAAAGGTTCTGCAACCTCTTGAGGATAAATACAGATGTCTCCGTACCATTCCGCGAGACTCTACTAAACCTGCTCATGACTCGTGAGACCTGTGTAACCTAAGCTCTGATACCAACTTATCACGACCCTAAACCCAAACCCGGTCGTGATGGCACCTCTCGTGAAGACAAGGCCAGCCAACTACGATGTTAAACAGTTAAACAACAAGAAAAATAGTCTAAAACATGATTAAATTATACTAAGTAGCAGATAATATCATAAATATGTGGAAGGACAACCCAACACAACCCTAACTGGGGTGTCACTAGTCATGAGCATCTATAAAACCTAATACAAGTCTGAAAAGTCTACAATGTCTGTGAATGTCTGCTGGGAGCCCTCAACTCGCATTGGCAGGATCAACAATGCCTGAATCTGCACACATGGTGCAGGGAGTAAAGTGAGTACTCCAACTCAGTGAGTAATAAGTGTAAATAAAGACTGAAAGCAAGAAATCACGTAAAGCACAAAGCATTCTATAATGAATCAGTAAAACCATTTAAAAATTAGTAAATCAATGAAAGATAGACAAAATCCTTTATATCAAATTTACTTCCTGCAAAGCCTTTTTCAACAATTAAGCAGGTAATTGACAGGCAATTATGAAAAATAAACACATAAAGGTTCGTCCCTCGGGCACAGTATCAACAAATTCGCCTCTCGGACAACATCTCAGAATAGTACCAGCCCCTCGGCAACATCTCAGAATAATACCAGCCTCTCGGGCTCAATCTCACATCACAATGGGTATCTGTGCTCACTAGGGGTGTACAGACTCTTACAAGGGCCCCTTACGGCCCAAACGCAATATCAAGCCACCTCGTGGCATCATCAGTAGGCCCTCAGCCTCATATAAATCAAGCCACCTCGTTGCGTACATATCGCAGGCCCTCGGCATCATAATCAGTATCAAATGTTTCCTCACAACATAGTCCCTCGGCCTCACTCAGTCGAAAATCCTCATAAGCCACTCGGGCAGTAGTAAAACACGTTTCTCAGCCCAAAATATCATTTAAAAGATCATGTAAGTGTTAAAACAGAGTAAACATGGTTGAGTACGAAAAATAGTGAAATATAACATGATTGAGTTCAAGTATAAAGTCAAAACAGTTCAAATAGTTGGCACGAAGCCCAAGTATGGCATTCAACCCAAATAATGATGATAGCAAATAGATTTCAATCAAATACGCGTTAAAACCATCAATCAGGACAGACCAAGTCACAATCCCTAATAGTGCACGACCCCACGCTAATCATCAAGCATGTGCCTCACCTCAATATAGCACTACGATGTGTAAATTCGGGGTTTTAAACCCTCAAAACATCATTTACAATCATTACTCACCTCGAATCGGTCAAATCTCTAGCTTGCGATGCCTTTTCCCCTTGAATCGGCCTCCACTCGCATCGAATCTATCAAAAATCAGAACGAGGAAGTCAAAATATGCTAAGGGAACGAAGCCCAATAGAACAAACATCAATAGATTCAATAATTTTTACATCTCGGAATTCAAAACCTGATCCCCGGGCCCACGTCTCGGAATTCAATAATTTTTACATCAATAGATTCCTTATCTCTCCACGAATTCATACATATCAAAAGTTTTGAAATATGACCCCAAAATGGTCCTTCAAATCCTCAATTAAAAGTCTAAGTTTTCAAGCCCTAGTTTTCCCAATTTTCACCCTTAATTTCTATTATTTCTAGCTCTAATCCGTGTAATAATAGCATAGGAACGAGTTTTAGGTCCAAAATCCTTACCTCAATGAATTTCCCTTGAAATCCCCCTTCCAAATCGTCCAAAAAGCTCCCAAGCCGAAGTCAAAAATGGTGAAATATCTCAAATTCACGAAGCCCACAATTTATACCTTCCGCCCAGACATTTTCGCATCTGCGGCCCTTTAACCGCTCATGCGGTACCGCATTTGCGGTTGATAATCCGCTTCTGCAGGAATCGCTTATCCAGCCAAAAATCGCATTTGCGATCACACTTCCACATCTGCGACATCGTAGATGCGGTCACCCCAACCGCTTATGCGGTCGCTACTCATCAGGCCCTTTTTTGCATCTGCGATCGATCTCCCGCACGTGCGGCATCGCATCTGCGGTCCCCAATCCACATGTGCAGAAATACCAGAAGTAGCAAAAGTTCTTTAGCTGCAAACATCCCTCAAACTTGACCATCCAAAATCACCCTGAGGCTCCGGGGACCTCAACCAAAAGAACAAACATATCCTAATACCTTATTTAAACTTGTACCAATCTTGAAAACACCTCAAAAAATATCAAATCAACCAAAACACCTCAGTTCAAGGCATACTTTCAAAAAAATTCCGAATTCTTCTTTTGATAAAAAACCTAACCAAACCATGTCCGAATGACCTGAAATTTTGCACACACATCCCAAATGACACAACAAAACTACTGCAACTCTCGGAATTCCATTCTGACCCCTATATCAAAATCTAACCTATCAACCAGAAATCGCCAAAATATCAACTTCGCCAATTCAAGACTAAATCTACTCTGAACCTCCAAATCTCATTCCGACCATGCTCCTAAGTCACAAATCACCTCTCGAAGCTAGCCGAACCATCGAAACTCACATCTGAGCCCTCTAACACATAAGTCAACATCCGGTTAACTTTTTCATCTTAAGCTTCCTCAAAAGAGACTATGTGTCTCAAACCTTACCGAAATCATTCCGGATTCGATCCGACCAACCTGATACCACATAACACGGATAAACGAAGCATAAAGAAATAGAAATGGGAAAAACAGAGCGGTAACTCATGAGACGACTGGCCAGGTCATCACATCGATGCTTGATGAAGTCACCTTAGGACAACTAAAATTTTCCTTTCTTTTTTTCTTATGGAGGTGGGAATTACTTTGTTTGATTGAGGACAAGCAAAATCTTAAGTTTGGAGAAGTTGATAACTATGGATTTTAGCTTATCTTATTCTCTCTTTTGCTTAGGTTTTGGATTAAAAAATATGTAAAAGTATTCCCAAAAACTGACTTAATGTGCTTGTCTGTAGGGTTTGGTCAAAATGAGGCAAAAAAGCCATAATCAACTCATGAAGGAGTTAAACTTGCACAAGTCCAAAGATGGGATTGGAGCACTGACTGCGATGGAAAATAACGGCCGCATAATGTCCACCGCTAAGGTGGCCAAAAATACGCGGCACGCGGAATGAGATTCAGAGAAGCTGTTTTGAGCACAAGTGCTACCGCTAACCATGATAGAAAAGCGCAGCTGCAAAATATCTGACGCGGCCGTGGTGGTATTTTCGCTGAGAGCGTGATTGAAAATTCAGAGACCCTGCAAGTCAAGCTTAATAGAAGAACGTGGTCCACGTCCAAATTACGTGGCCGCAGTTAAAGCTAATGCGGAGGCAGTGGATTTTATGCTATCCGCGAAACCAAGTCAAAACCAAGCCAAGAATTGAAGAAACGCGGACCGCTCTCGTAGGGGCAGTTAAAGCTAACGCGGAGGCAGTGGCTTTTATGCTATCGGATGTTGCTGATGCTGACACTGATGATACCGATGATGATGAGGCCGAGAGCTCTGCATGGCATTGATGAGCCCTTTTCCCGCAGTCTGCTAGTCTGATGCAGACCTCAGGGAGACCCTCAACCTACTTTCATTTTATCTTGATATTGTGCAGTGAGGACACTACAGTGTTTTTAGTTGGAGGTGGATTTAAGGAGTACACTTTATTTGTACACTGATGCTTAACTTGTGCCCTTGCCGAGCTTATTTTACTATTGTTTATCATGTGCCTTTGACGGACGTAGTTTGTGATTAGTGATAGAATTGCGGATTAGTCGCTTTTGTTATTCTATTTTATTTTTCTTTATTTATCTATTTTCTTTAGTAGTTTTTAGTTGATGTTATTTTTGTTCATTTAGTATTAGTTGCTTTTGTTATTTTATTTTTTTAGTAGTTTTTAGTTATTTTATTTTTATTTCTTTAGTGTTTATTTTATTCTCTTTAGTAGTTCTTAGTGTATATTATATTTTTTATCTCTTTAGTAGTGTTTCCTTGGGTTTCTTTATGATACCCTTCTTTTTCGAGGAATACTTTTATGTTGAACCGGATGAGTTTTCCTTATAATGGATGGCATGATGACTTTCTTAAGGGAATTAGTCTAGATTTGTTATATGTAGACTTTTGGATTGTTTGGTACTAATAAAATTCGTATCTTATATATTAAGTGTGAATAAAGAATACCCCTCCGAATTTCGGTTGTAAATGGAAAAAGTAAGTTGCATGAGGAAGAATAATTTTGGTGATAACGTTTGGCTCATTTTGTGACTCTTTGCCCACTAGTTGGCATGAATTTGCTCAAATTGTTCTTATTAAGAAGTGAAATTGATCTGTCTTGATTAGTTCATGTAACATGTGTGTTAGTTTTTGCTAAAATAATTTTTGTGTCTACTTTTATCATCTAGAACTTGCTCGGTTGGTCTTTCAATACTAATGTTAATTATGTTTGGTTGGAGGGATGACCTTTGTATACGGTAGAAATCGGCGGTTCGATTTTACAATCATCAAGGCATCCCGAGGGTTTTCAATGGTCAACTCTGAGGGTTCTCGGTGATCGACTTCGAGACAATGTGACTTAGTGGTCTCGATGGATCAAGTTGAAGTTCCCAAGGCGCATACATATAGCTGGCCAAGTCTAGTGGACTAGTTAGAAAAGCGAATCAAGGCATTAAATGGTTGTACCAGCCCCATATCTTTGTAATTAATGCATTTGTACTATGTTGGGATTCCCCCTCTTATATAAAGGGGATCCTTGTCATTATGTAAACATCTGTTGCTCAATACCAAATACCCAAGAACATTCTCTCTGCTTTCTAACATATTCTTTTGATCTCATTACTTCATTTATTGCTTATATTTGTTGTGTTCTATTTATTTGTTCATCATTTATTGCTTATTATTGTCCATAAAGAGCCGTCATTGATTTATTAGGACTGTTAGTCATCCATCAATTACCCTCGATAGCTCCCAGCCGAGCTTCAGACTCGACCCCAAGGCCCTCGAATAGGCAAGCTCGAGGCCCCGATTATTAATCATTCGGTTTGGTTATCACCTTGCTCTCAAACTCTTATCTCGTTTCTAAGTCTTTCACATAGCATCTAATACCCTAACAACTAGCATAAAAATAGATCACATATTTTTAGAACCACTAAATCAAATTTAATTGCCATTACCATTTTCACGGTAAACAATTTGGCACCCACCGTGGGGCTAAAAATAATAGTGATTATTTTCTTGTTGGTTTAACTACATAACACAAGTTATCTTTCACACTTTTTCTTGCCCAAGATCTTTGATTTCAGGTCAAAATGTCTGACTCAGTGAACAACAATCTTAAGAACCAGGGAGAGAATGGTGTGGATGTTCCAGGTGTTGGTGTACCACTACGAAACCTTGAGAATGCACCAGGACAAATTCCAGTGGACGCGGTCTCATGCGACACCCAACATGTCGATATAGGTTCCCACACTAATAGAAGCGTGCACCAAGGAGACCACCAAGAAGCTCAGAAAACCCCAACTAGGGAAGAATAGGAGGTTAGCTTTCATGTTATTTTTGAAATGTTATAGGCACAACAGTTGGAGATTGCTCAGCTGCAAAGTCACCAGAAAACTCCTAGCACAATAACAACAGGCATGGCCCCACTAGCCGAGCAGGTACTAGAGAGATCGAGCAACAATGAGTCAGCTGCCGACCCCGCCAATGTGAAGATGCTCGTGGACCTCACAAAGAGGATCGAGTGGGGCGAGAAGAAGATAGAAGTCAATAACAAGAATGTCGAGACCTACAACTCCAGGGTCGACCAAATTCCGGGCGCATCCCCAATCCTGAAAGGTGTAGACTCGAAGAAGTTCATACAAAATCCGTTCTCGCAGGAAGCGGCCCCAAAATCCATTCCAAAAATTTTTAGAACGCCCGAGCTTCCGAAGTACAATGGAACCTCGGACCCCAACGAGCACGTCACTACCTACACTTGCGCAGTGAAGGGAAACGACCTAAAGGACGACGAGATTGAATCCGTCTTGCTAAATAAGTTCGGGGAAACACTCTCAAAAGGGGCCATGATGTGGTATCACAACCTAACTCCTAACTCTATAGGCTCATTTTCCATGCTGGAAAATTCTTTCATAAAGGCACATGCCGGTGCCATCAAAGTGGCAACAAAGAAATCCGACGTCTTCAAGATCAAGTAGAGGAAGAATGAGATGGTGCGAGAGTTAGTATCTCATTTTCAAATGGAAAAAATAGAACTACCATCAGTCTCCAATGACTGGGCAGTGCAAGCCTTCACTCAAGGTCTGACTGAACGAAGCTCGGTGGCTTCGAAGCAGCTGAAATAGAACCTAGTCGAGTATCCTATCGTGACCTAGTAGGACATCCACAACCGACACCAGTCAAAGATCAGGGTCGAAGACGACCAGCTAGGAGCCCCCTCGGGCTCGGTATATTCTAGCAGGCTTCCGGTAAAGCAGCCAAAGCCAAACAAGGAAAGATACCAACCCTACACAGAAGATAGAAGAAACGCCCTGAGGCACAACGTACTCCACAATGATCGAAGGATGGACCGAGGCCAAAATCCTCGGGGACTTGTCAATAGAGATGGGTTCGACAGGTACATAGGGCCGACGGAGGCACCTCGCTTGTCAAAATACAACTTCAATGTCGACGTATCAGACATCGTGTTCACCATCAGTAACATCAGAGACACCAGGTGGCCAAGGCTTGTACAATCAGATCTTTCACAAAGGAACCATAACTTAGTGTGTGAATTTCACAACATACACGGTCACAGGACCGAAGATTGCCGACAACTCTGGGAAGAGGTAGCCCGACTGCTCAGCAAAGGTCACCTCTAGGAATTCCTCAGCGACCGAGCCAAAAATCAGTTCCGAAAAAGAAAGGCGACCAAAAAGAATGAATCAAATGAACCACAACATGTCACCCATAAGATCTTTTAAGGCGTCGGCGCCCAGCGGGAGCCCACGGTCATGAGACCAAAAACATCCCTCGACAGGGAAAGGAAAACTCGAGGCTCTATCCCAGCCCAATAATGGCACACTGGCAACTTCTTTTCTTGTGAACACATTTCAAATTAAACATGTACTTGTGGGTCCAAGTATCTCGGCCAATGTTATCGGATCGAAGGTGACAGAGCAGCTCGTACTGCTTGACCAAATTATGACCGCCTTTTGAAGTCCGTCAATGTGGACTCAACACAACGAACAAAACAACGAAAGGGGAAACCGCCATACCAGTCAAAGTGGCCGGCACAACCCAAAACACCAATATCTCCACCATCAAAGTGGCTGAAGGATAAACAACTAGTGAAATAGCGACCGTACTACGTCCGCATCACAAGCAACTAAAGCATATCAGGGCTCAAAACACCGCCGACACATTCTACACTAAGGTATGACCGTCTTCTTTTTCTTTCAATTACACTTTACACTAACTTGAGTGCAGGTATCCGATCCAAAAGGCCAAAGCACTCTCTAACTCGAAGGCCTTAGGTTTCAAAAGCACGCGTTTCACTCTTTTCCTTCGACCGAATATTTATCCCAAAAGGGTTTTACTGGCGAGGTTTTTAATGAGGCAACATCCATATGCTACCTCAAGAAGACTCAACAAGTATTCAAGGCTTCTTTTGCAAAAAACCTCGAATACTGGGGGGCATCCCCCCGGAAGGTCAACTACTCAGAGAAGCCAAGATACGCCAAAAGGGGTCTCGATATGACAATAATGTACCAGGCCAAATGGTCGAACGAACCGTGTCCGTATAGAACAACTGAGCCCTTAATGGCGAAGGCATGTATACTTGTACCAAGTGATCAAAGAATACTTCCCAAAAAGCATTTTGCGTTTCAAGGAAGCTAGATAGTTTTTGCAAGAAACGGCCCAAAGCCAAAAAATGTCCCGACTACTCGGGGACTGGCGTCAACCACTCGAAAGAGTATGACCCCTAGGTCGGAGCTTCAAACTCGTAAGCCCTCATGGAGGCAACAACAAGAACACAAAACAGCTACAGAGCCAAAAATGTCCCGAACACTCGAGGATTGGCGTCAAAAACTCAAGGCCACATGACCTCCGGGTCGGAAACTCCGAAATAATAATCCCTCAAGGAGGCAATACCAAGTTTGCAAGTAATGGCTCCCGAGCCAAGAAATCCTCGACCACTCGGGGAATGCCGTCAATCACCATCTCCATTGACTTATCAAAACCCGAGGCCATAAGACCACATGCGGGCAGCCTCGGTCTCGTAAGACCTATATAAGGCAACAACAATATTTGTAAGAGCTCAAGCAAGGCATGAACCACACACTTGTACTAAGTGACAATATCTGTAAGACCTCAAGCAAGACATGAACCATACTTGTACCAAGTATCCAAAACTATAAGACCTCAAAGGCATGTAAAACTTGTAAGACCTTACTAAAGGCATAAACTCGATCTCAAAGTTAAGGCTATATATCAAACTTGTAAGACCCCTAAAAAGGCATACCCTTGATATAGACACCGAAACTACTTCACTCGGGACTAAAAGGCTCTGACCAAACACAAATGACTACGGTCACATGGCTGTACCAGCCAAACTAATGCGACTCGGGGATGCCCGACCGTCGCTATAAATCACAAGCCTTCAATTACTTCGAATATACTTCAAAAAGAACCGGTTAAACAGGCTACCCTCGACATAGGCAAAAGAGCTTCGACCAAGTCATCTCCCAAACACAGGCTTCGAGATACTCAGCCACCGTGCCAAACCTCCCAAGGTGCTCAATCATCGCCATATAACAACTCACCATCAAGGTTTTTATCGAACCGTCGAAGAGTCAGGCAAACATTATTTCAAAATGTCCTTAACGAGGGAAAAATAAAGCCTATAAAGGTCGCACCGACCCAACGCATAAGAGCTACTGTCGCCAGCCCACACAAGAGGTCGTACCGACCCAATGCGTAAGAGCCACTGTCACTAGCACATACAAAAGGTCGTACCGACCCAATGTGTAAGAGCCACTATCGCCAGCTCATACAAAAGGTAGTGCCGACCCAACACATAAGAGCCTAAGGGCCAGCTCCAAATTCAAAAACTTGAAGGTCGAATGAGCTCAAGTCAATACCTGACTCAGAGACTGAACCCAAAACAATTGACCAAATATGCCTAAGAGCACAAGCATAAGAGCTCGAACGTTGGCTTATATTAAAAGATTGCATCGACCAAATGCGTAAGAGCCTACGGGCCAGTCTAATGAACCCCAACGCCATACCACGAATCTAATGATTCCTATCAACTAAAAGACCAGTTCATCTAGCTAAAATCAAGGCAAAAAGAAATGTAGGATAAATAAAACCGCAAGGTTTCCTCTTTATACATACATGCAAAAAAATACAAGCTCCATTTACAACGTACTTTGAAAGTACTATATACAGAAACAAAAAAGGAAATCTACGTCCCCCTTAGGGATTATGGCCAGACGGCCCCATCCTCGCCATCCTCGGCATCGGATAGAAGGAATTTATCATCATATTCTTCTGCCTTCGCCTACTTGATCTCTTCCGAGAGGTCGAAGCCCCTGTTATGAATTTTATCGAGGGTTTTCCTCCGAGATTTAAACCTCACGTACTCTTTTTAACTTCTCTCACGGTCAAGAGCCTTCCTCATCTCAGCTCTAGCATCAACAACGCCCTTCAAATAGGCCGCCACTTTCTGGTCAGCCTTAGCGCGGTTCATTACAGCCTCAGCTCGGGCATTCATAACCTCGTCCTTTACCTTCAAAAGCTTAGACTCGATCCTTGTGATCATATTCTCTCGGACAGAATTGTTTGCACGAGCGTTCTGGATTTGCACCTCGAGGGCAGAAGCCTTAGCCAAAGCACCCTCCTTGGCCACAACTTGGGCATTTACCAGAGCCTTCAACTCATTAAACTCACGTTTGACTCAGCCAACTTCTCCCCAAAGTCATTCCAGCTCCTCCGTTTTGCTCTCCAACTGAAATATCAAAATATTAATCTCCAAAAATGGAAGGTGCCGCATGACCCTTGTCCCTCGAAGTACCTTCGACGGGAACGGGAAATGTTAAAATAGAGGCCTCCGAAGTTGGAAGATTGACTGACTCGCCTCTTTTGAACCTCAAAGAAGGACTCGCCCCGCCGTGAGCAACCTCACACCTCAGAGACTCTTTCCATTTATTATCGTTCCTCGACCCCAAGGTCGGAAATCTCTCCTCCTCCCCCCAGGGGGCACGACCTCATCTCGAAAAGACCTCCAACACATGCGGCGGCAGAGTTAGTGCACTAAAAAGAAAGTACCTTTCTTAGGAAACAAGCCACTAAACGCCTATCGTGATGTTTTGCCTCCCATCTCCCCTTGGACAAGTCTCGCCATTTGTGCTTATCATAGGTCGAACAAGCTGCCAGCTTACGGGACCATTCAGTCAGATCAGGGACCTCGTTCGGCAACCAAGGAATCGCTACAAAGAATGAAATAAAAAGATGCCTTTAGGGAGCCCGCCTCCACTATGGACAAAGAGATAAAAATACAAGTATACCACTTACGTGTGAAATTCCATTTTTCAGGAAATGCCAAAAAGTATCCAAGGATAATATCGATAGTCCGTGCTCGAACAAACCGGCTCATCCACCCTTGGTCCTCGTCCTCTTCGTCGTTAACGGCAGCGGACCAGGTGGATCGACACTGCAGAGTAATCAAGCCCCGGTAGTGCAGAGGCTGATATAACCTAACACGATGGCTAAGGGTGAATTCGAGCCCGGCCTTATCCGCAAAGTACCTTATCATCATTACTATCTTCCAAAGGGATGGGTGAGCCTGCACTAGGGTAACCTGATACCTCCTATAGAATTCAAGCACGACCCTGTCAGGGGGACCCAACATTAAAAGATACGTATACACGCTCAAAAACCCCTTGACATGGGTCATGATGCTCTCCTCCGAGGAAGGTACCTACAGTACCACTCCTTCTCTCCATTTGCAGTCTTTCCTAATCATCTCGAAGTTTTCCTCCCTTATTGAGGAGATGAACCTCGACACATGCTCCTGATGCCCTTGAACATTGTGAGGTCTCTCCAACGTAAAGTCTCTCCTCGAGACGAAGCACCTCGAGGCTCGCTCACTGGGTACCAGCGATGGTACACCACCGATCGGATACGGAACAGAGGCAGAACTCCCCTCTCCTTGATGGCCGGATGCCGATGTAGCAGCCATGGCTATGGTAAAATAGAAAGAGGAGGATAAAGATTTGGGCGAAGGCTTTGAGTTGAAACGATGAGAGAACTAGCGCAAAGAACAAAAGGTTCTATGAGAGGGATAATTACCCAGAATAGCGGAATCTACAATTGAGAAATGAGCGAATGCATATATAGAGGCAAGCAACGACTATTTGCCTATCCAAAAGACCAATTAAGACTGGCCATGACAACACTATTGTTTGGGAAATGAACTGGCAGGACCACCCTGGGGGCCCCACTATCAGGCAGCATGAATGATGCTATCACATGGTGTTCGGGAGGTATTTAAACACCGAGGTTCCCTGCTGTCATAAGCATCGGCCCAAAAGGAGCTATCAGCCTAATTTCGAGATGGTACCCGATCTTGAGGGCCCCCAATTACTCCAAGTATGGGCTCCAAAGAGCCAACATCAAAATTCGAAGTCTAACTCTGCATGAACACTGGAATAAATGGAAAGACTTGAAGCAGAAAAAAATTTCTTGCATTGCCAAAAAATATATTTACAAGGGTCATCTTTACAAGACATGTTTCCCCTGGAATACATACACAAAAAGAAAAAAGAGAAGCAAAGGCGATGCAGGCCTACTCTTCATCGCCACTGCCCTCTGAACCATCTCCGAGACCATCGTCCAAAGCGACTAAGAGCGCCAATTCTTCCTCCGACTCTCGGGCCTCCTCGATCTCAGCTGAGAGATTAGCACCTTTAGCACTGGCTTCCTCTAAGGCTTGCCTTCTCGCCTTTGCACTAGCGTGAGCGACAGTCCGAATCAATTTTTGCTCAGCCTCCACCAATATTTTTCAGGCTATTTGATTCGCAGTGGCGGCGTATTTCAGATAAGTAGTGATTTTTCTTCGACCTCGGACTTGGCAGAAGATAGCACAACAATCTATTTTCGAGCATTTTGGAGAAGACCTTGGGTCGATGCCAATTCCTAGGTCACTACCTCATTTCGCTTTCTCAGCTTGAGGATCTCCACATTTTTCTGCCCGATCTGCAAAGGAAAAGATAAGTCAGTAAATATCGAATTATAAGAACGATGAACGGATTTACGAATAACAAATTACCTGCTCAGCAAGATCAACTTTTTCTCAGAGCACTCCCTCCAAAGCCGCCCGAAGCTCACTTAACTCTTTCTCCTTTCAGGCAGAGGAGGCCTCTGACTCCTACAGTCCCAAGGTTAGCTTCTCGAGCTCCTTTCCACGGCATGAAAGCTCCTCTTGGAGCCTAGAGAGGGCGTGATCATACATCTCCTTAGACTACGACAAAACAGAAGAGTCAGAAAAATGAGGAAAAATGCTTGAGACTAAAAAAGTATACATGAACAGCTAATAAAATATGGCTCAACATAGCGGGAGTTAAGAATAAAATTAGAGTTTCGTGCTGATAACGTGTTATAAAATAAAAGCAATGCAGTAAAATATAAATAAGAAGAGATAGAAAGAAGTTATACATGAACAGCTATCACCTACCGCTGGAACTTCTCCGCTACCTCGATAGCGCTGGGAGCATAGAGATCGATGTCCTCACTGGCATCATCAACATCATCAAGTAAGTTTCCAGGTGCACCTCCCCCCTTGAGAAGACCCCCCACGTTGGAAGCATTCGGGTCCTAGGCGTCCCTTAACTCCTCGGATGAGAACTGAGGGCCCAAATTAAGGCCACGCAGGGCGTTGATGTCACCAAGGGGTCCTGCCCACGAAAAGTCCAAGCCCAGACCCTTTGGGACTAGCATCAATGGTCTCCCCAACGGGAACTGCAACACATCTAGTCAGGGGCTCAGGGATCACATTCACACCCTCCTAGAGAGTCTCCATCACATGGGATCGATCTGAATTGACCGTTCCCAATTCAGCGGCCTCCAGTCGGGACACCTGTGGGACATCCGCGCCTGACCTCGTTCTTTGTACCAAATGGTACTCGCCCTCATCATCGTCTTCATCCCCAGTATTGGGACTTTCTCCAAAAGCTGAAGCCGAGGCCTGGCGGCAGCTCGAGGCCTACGTGATTTAGGTTTCTCTGCCGCAGGAGAATCAACATCCACCTTATTCCTCCTCTTCTTGACCTTAAGAGGCTCTGAAGTCTCCACCTCACCGTCGAGAGGCAGTCTCATCTGCACTCCATTTCCAAGGCCTATGCAAACACAATGGCCAAAATTTATCAGCACAAAGGATACGGGGGAGAAACATAAAAATAAGATATAAGTGGCAAGAAGGACTTTACCATGATTCTTGGCCACCCACCGCATTTAGCCAAGTCTGGCCAAGACCGCACGAGATATGGGAATGAGGTATCCAACCGCCTAATCCATCTCGGTAGATCCTGAACCGCTTCAGGATACCAAGCGGTAGCTGCACAAACCAAAGGGAGATCATTTTTCGAGAGAAAAGTAAGAAGACCACAAAGCATGTTCGAAGGAGAGGTACTTACGCTGCGTGTTCCACTCCTCCGGGAAGGGCATCCTTTCGGCAGGGATTATGTCCGAGGTCCTCACTCGGACAAACCTCCTTATCCATCCTTGATCTTTGTCCTCATCGATGCTCGAGAAAAATGTCTTTTTGGACCGATGGTGAAGCTTAATCAAACCTCGATAAAATAGAGGGCTATACAATCTAATCAAATGGTCGAGGGTGAAGGTCTCACCCTCGACCTCGTTGGAGAAATGGCGGAGCATGTAGACTATCCTCCAGAAAGAGGGATAGATTTGGCCGAGCGTCACACGATACTTGTCATAGAAATTGAGAATGACCGGATCTATCACCAGGGAAGAAGGGTTCGAAGAATAGACTAGACCCAAAGTGAATGGGTATGTATATACATAAAGGAAGCCAACCCTGTGGTCCGTTATGCTCTCGTTAGAGCGGGGGATCTCAACCAGCACTGCCTCCCATCATCAGCAGTCTTCTTTCACTTGTCCTATGTCGATCATGATGCTAATATACCGGGACACGTGTTCGCATCGACCCGGTGCAGATGAAGGTCTATCGACAAAAAAATCCTTCACCGTGTTGAATTCGATGGGGGTACACTGTTCAATGGTTGGTACCATTTTGGGATTTCCTTTGGATGTTTGAGATGAAGAGGTAGCCTCGTCTTTCCGAGGAACTGTCTTGGAAGTTCTACCCATGATGGTGAAAGGGCCTTTCTGAGAAAGTAGGTACAGAATTAATCACGGAAGAAGGAAGAATGTGAAAGGGGATGGATTTGGCTTTGAAAACTTGAAGATGTTGTAAAAATGTGAACTATCGAACAACTGATGCATTTATAGAAGCCATATGGGTATCGGAAAGGACGGACCAATAGAGGTTCATGGGCTTCTTGATAGTTGTGTTTGACTGCAACCCTTGTGCGGCTTTTGAGTTATGGAATTTAATTCTCTGATGGGATGACGTCACGATGATGCTTAAGGAGTAGGAGTTCAAAGTCATTTTCTATCACTTTGTTCTAGGAAACGTGGGGACTATCTGTATACGGTAGAAATCGGCGATTCGATTTTACAATCATCAAGGCATCCCGAGGGTTTTCAGTGGTCAACTTCGAGGGTTCTCAGTGATCGACTTCGAGGCAATGTGACTTAGTGGCCTCGACGGATCAAGTTGAAGTTCCCAAAGCGCGTACATATAGCTAGCCAAGTCTAGTTGACTAGTTAGAAAAGCGAATCATGGCATTAAATGGTTGTACCAGCCACATATCTTTGTAATTGATGTATTTGTACTATGTTGGGATTCCCCATCTTATATAAAGGAGATAATTTTCATTATGTACTGTTCTGTTGTTCAATACCAAATACATAAGAACATTCTCTCTGCTTTCTAACATATTCTCTTGATCTCATTACTTCATTTATTGCTTATATTTATTGTGTTCTATTTATTGTTCATCATTTATTGCTTATTATTAGCAATAAAGAGCCGTCATTGATTTATTACGACTGTTAGGCATCCATCAATTTACCCTTTTGTGAAATAATTCCCTTTTTTAAACTCGTTCCTCCTTGAATGTTAAAATTGAGGCTGAAAGCCTAAGTTGGGGTTGTTGGTGTTAATTAAAAAGTGGTAATGTTGTACATTATATGTTGAAACATATACCTCAAAGTTGTTTACATGAAGATACTCAAGCTCCAAAAGATAATAGTTGTATAAAAATATGAAGTCTTGAGAAAATTATAGAGGTACTTCAAGGTGGTTCTACGTTGGTAACTAGATGTCAACAAAGGCTATGTGGTTGAAAAAGAAGCAAAGTGCAAAAAAAAGGATAAATATGATTAGTATTCATGGAGGGTCACTTATATTCCAAATGCTTATCCTACCCTTCCCTAAGCCTACATTACAAGCTTAAAAAGTCCTCATGGGATCTCTAACCGAATGTTCTTGAATAGGTGGCGAATTAAAATAAGGGCAAGCTTATGAAATTATATTTTGTAACACTTGAAATTCTTTGTTGAGAGTGAGTGTCTTTGTGCATTTGTCCTTTGTGTTGTTATTGTAAATATGATAATTTTGGGACTTTCTTTCTTGTGAGGGCACATGGATTAGGATGGATTGGTGACATTGATATATTCCGAATTGTGTAAATTGAGCATATGCAGTAGACCAGTGTTTTTGAGTCACTTTTTGAGGCTTGGTTGTTGTCACTTGATTATTTTGAAACTCCATTGCATTCTTGAGATTGTTTTAAATAAGAGAGTTATTTGGTTGAGATTCACATGCTTGCGCCTAATTATTAGTACCAACCAAAATCATAAGTATTGTGGTTAATTGGAGAATGTGATTTGTGAATGGTAGCGATACTACTTGTGCTATAAATGTTAGAGCCTCATTGATATTTGGTTTTGATTTGCTTGAGGACAAGCAAAAGCTTTAAGTTGGGGGTGTTGATGAGTGATGATTTTACCATTTATTTTAGTCTCTTTTCTTTAGTTTTTGTATTCGTTAATTATACTATGAGGCTGTTTATGGTGTGTATTGCTAGATTTTCAGGTAAAGGATGCCATGAAGAGAGTTTAATTCAATTGAAGTGGAATTGAGCAAAAAAGAGTCAAAAAATGCAAATTCCTTCAGTGGTTCCACATCTGCGGAACACTGCTTGCTTATGCGAGTGGAGGCTCACATCTGCGCATGCCACCAATTTCCCATTATGACGTATCTGTGGTTGGCAATACGCATCTATGGAGCCGTTACTACGGCAACACGTCCGCATTTGCGGAGTAGGCAGTTCCCCACAGTTTGCGCATCTGCGAAAGGGATTTGCTTTTGCGGAGCCGCACTTACGATGATTTTTCTGCAGGTGCGATCAACTAGCTTCAACTATGGACAGTCTTGGCATTTCACACTTTCTTGATTCCAAACCTACAAATACACGACCTAACTTATTAGAAACATATCTTTGGCTTAATTTTTAGTCTCTTGCCTAGAGAAGACAAGTTTTGGAGCTAGGGTTCTTGCACACACACTTAGGTCTTGAAGATTTGAAGTTTTTTGTTAAGAATTTCTTACCAATTTTATTCATTTCGTCATTTTCTTGCTTACACATTATATTTTGTGTAAATGCCCGATAATTATAAACTAGTACCATGCAAGGTACCATATGACCAAGATAGTAGGGTATATATATAATGTGTGTTAAAAGTGAGTAGTATTTTATATAATTTGAAATAATTCTTAATTATGTGGATAAATTGGTAATTATTTAAAATAATTGGGATAAGAAAATCACGTGGCAACAATACAAATCAAGCAAAGTGACTCATTCATTAATTTTCTAGATGGCAACTTTTAAAGAGATAAGTATATCTCATTTCGCTAAATATAATGTACGGCTATTATTGCTTTTAGAAAGCAAACGTTAGAAAATACTACAACAAGTGAGTTTTCGGCATTTTCTCCTAAGATTTTATAGAACTTGTCATTGTCCATTATTTTTAGTTCAACTATATATGTTGTCCTTACAAATATCTATAACGGTTTTCTTATTTTCCTTTTACTTGTCTTAGTATCTGAGAATGAAATTAATGGGAAAAAGGCAATTGAAGTTCATTTAAGATTCCTTTGGATGTGTTTTGATCGCTCCAATTGAAAATGGAAAGATTAGAAAGTGTTCTGAGTTGCAGGAGCTGATTGGAAAAAAAGTCTGTAGTAATCTTAGTAGTTACAATACTAATGAGAGGTTGGTTTGAAAATAAAGTGGTGGTTAAAGGGAGTTTCTCTTTGAAGCTCTTGATCAAGAATGGTTCTGTAAGTAATCCCACATGTTTTGGAAATATAATTCAAGGATTTTTCCTTACTCCAGGTATGTTAATGCTATCCCTTCTTTCTTTTGGCATGATCCATATGATATGAACGAAACGTGGAAATGCACAAATTCCATGAATGACTCCATTCATAGAAGTATTAGAGATATCTATGTTTTTGAATTTCCGTGTGTCATAATATTTTATCATTTGGGTCTCAAAAAAATATGAAAATTGAAAAGAGTTTACTTTATGATATTGCTCAAAGGCAAAATGGTCTTATGAAGCTCTAAAAGATTTTATTAACGTAATTTTCATGCATTGCATTCATGTGCATTGACCCATGACCAGATGATGTTATATACGCGTATATATGTGAATATATGTATATGGGATTTGGGAAAAGGTTATGGTGTTATATACGCACTACCACCTGATCAGCTGGTATATGATGATGATGTTGCCCACAGTGGCTGAAATATGATTCAAACGGCGTTATATACACGTATATATGTATATATATGTATATAGGATATATGAAAGGTTATGGCGTTATATACGCACCACCACCTGATCAGCTTGGATATGTTGATGATTTTGCCCACAGTGGCTGATATAATATGATGGGATGCCCTCAGAGGCTGATGATGTTATGAGACGTGTACCTATGCACAACATGACATTCATACGCATATGCATGACGCTAAAAGTATTTCATGATTTACAAAGCTATTCAGACTTACAGATGAGTCAAGTACTCTATATTTCTTCCATGTCTATTATGTACTTATTTATGTGGCTTACATACTTGGTACATTTTTCATACTGACGTCCCTTTTGCTTGGGGACGCTATGTTTCATGCCCGTATATCCCGATAGACAGGTCGAGAGCCCTCCAAGTAGGCTATCAGCTCAGCGAAAGATGTTGGTGTGCTCCATTTTCTTCGGAGTTGTTTGTTTGGCTGGTATGATTTAGACGTGTATTGTTTGGTATGGTGGGACTCTGTCCCGACCTTTATGACATTTATGTACTCTTAGAGGCTTGTAGACATATGTCGTGTACGTGAAAGATTGTACGGACTTGTCGGCCTATGTCTTGATTTATAAATAATTATGTTGGTCTATTATGCTCGTATGTCGCATGTATATGATAATGTAATAAGAAAGATACATTACGTTGGTACTCGGTTGAGTAAGGTACCGGGTGTCCATCGCGGCTTATCGGTTTGAGTCGTGACAAAAGTGGTATCAGAGCAGTTATGTCCTAGGGAGTCTCCAAACCGTGTCTAGTAGAGTCTTGTTTATGGGTGTGTTGTGCACCACACTTATAAGCAGGAGGCTACAAGGCATTTAAGATTGTCACTCTTTCTTCTTACTTTAGATCATGTGGTAGAGCTCAGTCATAGGAATTCAAATTCCTAAATCCTATTCGTAATAAGATGATACCTATATCTGGAAAGAAGGTTGGAAAGAGAGATAGTTGAGAAAAAGCTGAGTCAGAGGAATTGGATTTTTGTATGATGCCTGCAATAAGTAAATGTGAGGATTTTAGAGATCATGGGTGTACTGAAAGGTGTAAGCTTCCTGATAAAAAGTCTTAAGGCAAGAATGCCTATCCATCTTTATGGTGAAAGACAATGAGAGATTAAGAAGATAAATACAAGTTTCAACAAGCAAAAGAATCAAGATGAAGAAGGTTACGAGGCGCCCAGTTAATGAAGGTTAACAAAGTTTATAATTGAGGCAGAGGAACATAAGCTTTTTGAGTTGTATTCAATAGTAACAGAGGTATATACAATTGGTTGCACCAATTCCTGATATGCCCTATGGGGGTAAATAGAAGTAGTATAAGAAGATAGGATGGATGAATTGTTTGTGTCAGTTGACATTTCCGAAGGATATTGCAAATGTGCTAATAGATCTCCTTGTGAGACACCCAGATGGTACACTTTAAAATAGTGTAGGTAGATATGAGTACTACAAAGACATACACTATAAGCCTTGAAGGGATACATATTACCTTAGTGTGGCTTGCGTCCCTAGTAAAGCAAGAACGTTAAGAAACTTGAAGAGCCACTGGATGGAGCAACGGGAAGCTAAAGGCAAAAGAATGTCTTGCTCAAGTTTTCAGAATAAAGTGATTGATAGAAATGTTAGCAACAAAATAAGAAGAGAGTTAATGAAGCATTATGAGTAAGATGTGATACATGAATGACAGCGGTAGATAAAAAAATGACAATATTACAGAGTTTATAGTTAAGTGAAGGGAAATATAAGAGGTGACAAGCCTTAAGACAACAAAAGAGTATAGGCCATAAAGTCATATCGTCACTTTGAGAAATAAGTTCGTGACTCTAACACGACTACCAGAAGGAAAAGTTAGAATCCATAATAATAGAAATTAGTGAGGAAATTTTGTTATCCTTGGTACATAAGGATTACCGCAAGGCGAGTAAGGGTTATCGATGATGTAAGAGGACGCCAAAGATAAAAAGGTAAAACATCTATAGGCAGTTCGTCATAGCTCCAACTCTTAGTACACCCCTAAAGGGGGGAATATGGAATGGTGTGGTATTAAGTCAGAATTAAGTGGATCTAGTAACTATGGAATGATAAAGGAATAATGCGATAAGAATGATAAAGGGATGAGATTGAACTTATTCAAATGTTACAGATATGCTATGATTCCAGAACATTATGTAAGCACAGCACCAAGAAAAGGAAGTAAGGGTTCCTGCCCGAGATGTTTTTGATAAATAAGGAGCTAGTACGAGACGTAAGTCAAGACAACGGAAATAACACAAGAAAGATTACGAGGAATATTGCTATGAGAATGGGCCAACGAGTAGTTAGTAATTGGTCAGGAAGATCCCAGTTATGGTTAAACAGGAGGTTACAGACGAGTCATCAGATCGTGTAAGATAAACATAGTAGAACCCAACATGGAGAATTCAGCCTCAAAGAATATCATTATAATACTTGAGATATATTCAAACAAGAGTCGGGATAGTTAAAGGTACCATATGAGTGTTACGAGGATAAAACAAAGTGACACTGGGAAGGCAGTCTATCAGTACAGAAGCAACCATACAAGCACAAGGGCATGGAAGTGAGCAACTACGGATGATTATAGGCAAGTAAGGACATCAAAAAGGTCTGTAATAAACCCACGGCTTTACGAGAGTCAAGGGTTCTCCCTAAGTACTACAATGAAAGACTAGTTGAGGAAACAAGGAAAAAGGCTTCAATCTAAGCACAACGACCTAAAGAGAAAATGGTCGTGTAACAACAGTCTTGCAACAACATTGTAAGCACTCCAAAGGAAAGTGGCACCTACCGTGGCTAATGAACGGGAAGTAAAGATTAAAGTAATATTCGAGATCATATAAGTTATATGAAAACTCTGGCATGTGTGGACACTAAGATAAGCTAAGTATGGATGCAGTAAGGGGCAGAAAAACCAAGAAAAATGATAGCTTACATTGAGAGAAATCTAAAATGGAACAAAAAAATTTTTCGATAAATGATCCAGAGTTGGTTGCGGTAAGAACTCACTTAAGGGTTTGGAGTTTTATACATGCAGCATATACAACGTAAAAGATTCTGGTATAAGTTAAAAGAAAGAATTGAGCCCAGGTTATAAATAAAGGATTAAATTATTAAAGGATTGTATCATGCATATTTCTCAAGCCCATGAAAGGCTAGACAGAATAACTAATACCATGAATCATAGATCAGAAGATAGCTTAAGCCTATATAAAGGCTGATCAGAGGGAAGAGGAAACTAAAGAGTGACATCAACTAAATAATCAGGAGTCTGATTATTGGACCCAGAAGTTATAGACATCATGATTGAGAACATTGCAGAATCAATCTTAATAACAGAGGTACAAGAGAGATAGTACAACAATCATATCCTATAATGGCTTTACGATAAAGCTAGTTAGAAGAAGTACCAGCCTCTAAGGAGAAAGAGCTCTCGCCAGATTGTATAGGCACCAGAGGTGCAAGTATTATAATAGAACTTCAAATGGTGGATGTGATTTATATTTATGCGGGAGGGAGGTTATGAAAGAAAGACAGAAGAATGTAAAGTGATATTTTAAATGCAGAAGGTTGTGAATAGTCCATGCTATGGATAAAAAGCTAGAAGCATGGGGATTCAGTATTCAGGAGTAATAGTGGCATCATTAGTAGCATATCTTCCAGCCTATGGTTTAGGTATCGAGAGGCCTAGTCAATAGAATAAAGAAGAGATAGAGACGATGAGATGTCTCGCTTGATGTTCCAAGATAATACAAGGAAATTTATGGTAAAGCAAGATTACAAGCAGTATAAATGGATATATGTAGGCCACAAGCTAAAGTATGATAAAGCGACAAGGTTTTAGAAATACAAGAGTAAGAACAAGAAAGGGTGGGTAAAAAAGTGACGAGAATGAATAATTTCTCGGGATTAAGCCTATGAAAACAAGAGAGCTGATGGGTTCTCTAAAGTTATAGACGGTTCAGTATAGTTGAATGAATCAAATGAGACTAAGATTAGCAGCATTTAGAAGAGATGGAATGTTGCTCTGGTAGTGAAATAAAGGTGTAATTATGACAGATAAAAGATAACGATAGGGACTTCGATTTAATAATGAATTGAAAAAAAGGGGGAGAAGGAGAAAAGATTTGCGGACGATACGAGATCAGAATAGCCCTATAAGGTGAATCACATCGCGATACAATGAAATACAATTATGGAAAATACTTCAAATATTCCTTGATGCAATGTAAGACTTAGTGGCAATGTATTACATAAGAAGTTTGAAGTTATCAATGAAAAATTGTAGATCAACATTGAGGTGGATCAACAATGGATAGATAAAAGTTTTAAAAGTATGAGATGAGATTAGGCCGTCATTCTTAAGATGAACAGTGGTGAGGAAAGATTAAAGGACTTAGATTTATACTTATAGGATAAACAACGAAAGTAACCTGGAGTTTGGTAGTATGACCTATCTAGATTCATTAAAGTCATATAGATAGATAACTGGGTCTATGAAATAAGATATAACAATATTCGTAAGTTAAACAAAATACCGAGCAAAGAACTTCAGTACACATATAGCTACCCAAAGGGGCATCTTGTCAAGTGTTGTATATGTTCCCACAGTAAGGAAAGGTGATTGGCTAAAAGCTAAAGGAAAGAGTCCCATAGGCGCACATAGTAGGAAGAAGTTGTACAGGCTGCATGATAAAAGGTAGCAACAGTTACAAGATTGGACGAATTTCGACCACAAGTCGTGGTATGTGAAAGAGTCCTAAAGGGGGGAATGCCCTAGCATTTGGATTTAATCACAGAACAGTTGCCATGATGGAAAGAAGAGTACAAAGTATTCAGAAGACATTAGTTACGAAAATGATTAGAGCACCAATCAACATTCGAGGACGAATGTTCCAAAGAGGGGAATGATGTTACACCACAGGTTTTCTTGCGTGAAAGTACGCCATAAGTAAAGTGATGAAAGTCTGAAAATAAGATATTATATTTTGCATTTTCGTATGTTAAAGCGTCGTCGTACGTTAAAGTTTCGTCGTAAGATTAATCGACGTAAATTCAGGAATGAGATTTATTTTGGGATTATAAGTATTATGCTATTTATAACAAGTGATAAATAAGTGCTATGAAGGATAAAGGGATACAAGAATTAAAGAAATGGAGTTTCGTTAAAAGGGGCCAATTTGGGATAAAATATGGGTCGAGCGATAATACCCGATAATTATAAACTAGTACCATGCAAGGTACCATATGACCATGATATTAGGGTATATATATAAAGTGTGTTAAAAGTGGGTAGTATTTTAAGTAATTTGAGATATTCTTAATTATGTGGATAAATTGGTAATTATTTAAAATGATTGGGATAAGAAAATCGCGTGGCAACAATACAAATCAAGCAAAGTGACTCATTCATTAATTTTCTAGATGGCAACTTTTAAAGAGATAAGTATATCTCACTTACCTAAATATAATGTACGGCTAGTATTGCTTTTAGAAAGCAAACATTGCTTTTAGAAAGCAATTAGAAAATACTACAACAAGTGAGTTTCCGGCATTTTCTCCTAAGATTTTATAGAACTTGTCATTGTCCATTATTTTTAGTTCAACTATAAATGTTGTCCTCGCATATATCTGTAACAGTTTTCTTATTTTCCTTTTACTTGTCTTAGTATCTGAAAATGAAATTAATGGGAAAAAGGCAATTGAAGTTCATTTAAGATTCCTTTGGATGTGTTTTGATAGCTCCAATTGAAAATGGAAAGAATAGAAAGTGTTCTGAGTTGCAGGAGCTGATTGGAAGAAAAGTCTGTAGTAATCTTAGAAGTTACAATACTAATGAGAGGTTGGTTTGAAGATAAAAAGGTGGTTTAAGGGAGTTTCTCTTTGAAGCTCTTGACCGAGAATGGTTCTGTAACTAATCCCACATGTTTTGGAAATATAATTCAAGGACTTTTCCTTACTCCAGGTATATTAAGGTTATCCCTTCTTTCTTTTGGCATGATCCATACGATATGAACGAAACGTACAAATGCATAAATTCCATAAATGACTCCATTCATAGAAGTATTAAAGATATCTATGTTCTTGAATTTCCATGTATCATAATTTTTATCATCTGTTCATGGGTCTCAGAAAAATACGAAAGTTAAAAGAGTTTACTTTATGATATTACTCAAAGGCAAAATGGTCTTATGAGATTCTCCGAAAGATTTTATTAACGTACTTTTCATGCATTGCATTCATGTGCATTGACACATGACTAGATGGCATTATATACGCGTATATATGTAAATATATGTATATGGGATATGGGAAAAGGTTATGGCGTTATATATACACCACCACCTGATCAGCTGGTATATGATGATGATGTTGCCCATAGTGGCTGAAATATGATTCAAATGGCATTATATACGCGTATATATGTATATGGGATATGGGAAAGGTTATGGCGTTATATACGCACCACCACCTGATCAGCTGGTATATGTTGATGATTTTGCCCACAATGGCTGATATGATATGATGGGATGCCCTCAGAGGCTGATGATGTTATGAGACATGTACCTATGCACGAAATGACATTCATACGCATATGCATGACGCTAAAAGTATTTCATGATTTACAGAGCTATTCAAACTTACAGGTTGAGTCCAGTACCCTATATTTCTTCCATGTTTGTTATGTACTTGTTAATGTGCCTTACATACTCGGTACATTTTTTGTACTAACGTCTATTTTGCTTGGGGACGTTGCGTTTCATGCCCGCAGGTCCCGATAGACAGGTCGAGAGCCCTCCAAGTAGGCTATCAGCTCAGCGTAAAATGTTGGTGTGCTCCATTGCTTCGGAGTTACTTGTTTGGCTGGTATGATTTAGACGTGTATTGTTTGGTATGGCGGGATTCTGTCCTGACCTTTATGACATTTATTTACTCTTAAAGTCTTGTAGACATATGTCGTGTACGTGAAAGATTGTACAGCCTTGTCGGCCTATGTCTTAATTTATAAATAATTATGTTGTCCTATTAGGCCTGTATGTCATGTTTATATGATACTGTAATAAGAAAGATATGTTACGTTGGTACTCGGTTGAGTAAGGTACCGGGTGTCCGTCGCGGCCCATCGGTTTGGGTCGTGACAACCTTTGTGATAGAATTATTACAAAGTGTCTTGTAAAAGAGTTATTACAAGTTAGTGAAGGATTAAAGGGTTAATTCCTAGGTTAAAATAGGTTGTAATCTAAAGATTGCTCAGTAGTGAAGTTGAAATCCTACAAGGGTAGGTCGTGGTTTTTAATCCCGTTGAGCTGGGAATTTTTCATCTAAAATTCCTCTATGTCATTTACTTACTGTAGTGTGCATGTGTTCTGTTGAACCTGGTTCTCAACCCGATTCTCTATAGAGTTTGGTGGTCCCTTATATTCTATCATACCAATTTCCAACAATGTAGAAAATGAAAGTACAATAAGAATGGCAAGTACAACATCACCAAGTAAACTTCTTCCAAGATAAACGACAATTTAACTGATAAATCACAAAATCCAGAAATCAATAAAGCAATGGAACCAACAATGGCACGGTATCACCCTTTGTGCTTTTTCTCTCAATCTCACAATATAATAATGATATGATAACTGAAATAGCATGGCATCACCTTTCGTACTTTTACTATCTTACTCACATGGTATGATAAATGATAATAAGAAACCAAGTGTATGGTATCATCCTTCGTGATTTAAACCTCACAATACCTCAATAAATAATAGCATATGCAAATAAGGCACGACAACACCCGTCGTGCTTTTCACTCTTCCTCACCAAGAAATAATAATAAAACAAGGTATCAATGCAAGATGGGAAGTAAATTTCACTTCAATCATAGTGTTATGATAAACAAACCCAACCTTCAATATCCCAAAAACATTAAGATAAACGACGATAACAAAAGAGTACAATTAATGAGATAATATTCAAACTAAAACATAGAAAGCATAGACAATGAAATAACATAGTTCAATAAAATAATTTGCACCCGCATTATTTAACCCAATGACAATGCATATATACTCGTCACCTTACATATATGTCGTCCCCACACATAAATCACGTAGAAAATAGGCCAACAAGTCCTAATTCACTCAAGTCAAAGTTAACAACGACACTTACCTCACTCCGCAACCAAGTCAATCAACCAGCCACGACCTTGCCTTTTGAACAAGTCTCCAAACCATTAAAATCTAACCAATTATAGATAACACAATTCAAAATAAGCTTTAGAAACTACTCACCTAGGAAAAAGGTTCAATCTTTGATGAATTTTAAAAAGTCAACAAAAGTCAACCCCGGACGTGTTTAGTCAAAATTCGAGATTTGGACCAAAATTCGATTACCTATTCATCCCAAGCCCGGTTATGTCATTCGTTTTGAAATCCAACCTCAATTTGTGATCTAAATCTCAATTTTACAAAATTTTCAAATTCTACCCAAATTCCAAATTTCTACCATGAAAATCCTAGATTTGATGTTAAAGACACATGAAAAGTAATGGAGAATTGAAAGAAAGTAGATTAGAGTTTCTTACCAATGATTTGGGAAGAACAAATTCTTAGAATATTGCCTCTAGAGTGTTTAGGGCTGAGAAATGGTATAAAATGAGCTAAGTTTCGATTTTTCCCTCTTTTACCCAGTTGTGGATGTCGCTATTGCGAGCTCTTGTTCGCAATTGCTAAACAAATGCTGCAAATGCGAACTGTGCCCTCAGCCTGCATAAGTCGTAATTGCGACAAAATTATCACATTTACAATGTCCTATCCAACCACAAATGTGATCAAAGGTTAGCATTTGCGAACTTGCCTAAGCCCATTGCTCATTCGCAAATGCGACGAAGCCATTGCAAAAACGAAGTCTGGGTAGTCTGCAATTGCGAACATTTCTTCGCATATGCGAAGACTACCCTGCCCAGCCCCCCATTGGAATTGCAAGCTCAACTTCGCCAAAGTAGAGGTTGCATTTCTGATCAAATCATCACAAATGCAAGACCTACAGCCACGCACCAGAACTGAAGCACACCAACATTCTTGAACTAACCAAAATCATCCGTATCACCTCCGCAACTCACCTGAGGCCCTCGGACTCCAAACCAAACACGAACACAAGTGTAATAACATCATAAAACTTTGCTCGCATGATCAAAACACCAAAATAACATATAGAACTATGAATCGGGAGTTAAAACACTTGAAATTCAAAAGAAAACTCAAGAACCTCTAGAATCATAAACAAGCATTCGAATCTTATCAAATCAACTCCGAATGACACCAAATTTTGAAGACAAGTTTCAATAGAAAAATGGACCTATTCCAAGTCTCAAATCCAAAATCCAAACCTGATAACCATAAAGTCAACTTACGGTCAAACCTAAAGAATTTCTAGATATCCAAAATGCTAACTTTTGGCAAAATAAGTCAAGCCAACTTAGAGAACTCTGAATTAAATTCCGGCCATATGCCCAAGTACAAAATCATAATATGGACCTACCGGAATCTTCAAAATACCGATCCAGGGTCATTTCCCCAAAATTATTGATCGTGGTCAATTCTAGCCTCATTTTTAGTCATAATTTTCATTTTCTTCAAAATTTCACATAAAAGCTTTTCGAAAAGGAAAATGAACCATGCACATAAAACAAAAAATATCAAATAAAGCTAATGGAGGTCTCAGAACATAGAAATTAGGGCTATTACTCATAACAACCTATCGGGTTGTCACATTCTCAACCTCTAAAAGAAATGCACGTCCTTGAACGGACATATAAAAATACTTAGACTGGTGAAAATGTGGGAGTATCTACTCCGCATATCTGACTCTGACTCCCACGTAGATGCCTTAATTGGCTGAACTTTCCATTACAGTTTCATATAAGTCAAACTCTTAGATCTCAACTTTCGAACCTGCTGGCTA
Organism: Nicotiana tabacum; assembly: GCF_000715075.1. Lineage (NCBI taxonomy): Eukaryota > Viridiplantae > Streptophyta > Magnoliopsida > Solanales > Solanaceae > Nicotiana > Nicotiana tabacum. The sequence goes on from NC_134101.1 coordinate 106,601,293, forward strand.
GAATAGCCACCAGCTCCTCCTCATAGGCTAAATTCTCATCAAGCTTAACCGTGCTGAATTCTAGAACATGTGCTGAATTCTCCTCCTCATTGTACTTCTGAAGCATGGAAACATGGAATACTGGATGTACTCCTGCTAGGCTAGGAGGCAATGCAAGCCTGTAATCAACCTCCCCAGCTCTCTCTAAGATCTCAAATGGCCTAATAAGCCTCGGTCTCAACTTGCCCTTCTTTCCAAACCGCATTACGCCCTTCATAGGCGATACTCAGAGAAGAACCTTCTCTCCCACCATATAAGCTACATCTCGAACCTTCCGGTTCGCATAACTTTTCTGCCTGGACTGAGCTTATACGAAGTCACTCCTAAATCACCTTAACCTTCTCCATAGTATCACAGACCAAATCAGTGTCCAACCACATAGCCTCTCCTGGCTCCAACCAACCAATTGGCGAACAACGTTGCCTCCCATATAAGGCCTCATATAGCGCCATCTAAATACTCGACTAGTAACTATTATTGGAGGTGAACTCTGTTAGAGGTAAGAACTTGTCCCATGAACCTCCAAAATACATAACACAAGCATGTAACATGTCCTCTAAGATCTGAATAGTACGTTCGGACTGTCCGTCCGTCTGAGGATAAAATATTGTGTACGGCTCAACCCGCGTGCCTAACTCACGCTGCATGGCTCCCCAAAAATACGTTATGAACTACGTGCCTCAGTCAGAAATGATAGAAATGGGAATGTCGTGCATGTGGATAATCTTTTGAATGTAAATCTGATCCAACCACTTTGAATAATAGGAAGTTGCCACCGGAATAAAGTGTGCGGACTTAGTCAACCGGTCCACAATAACCTAGACTGCATCATACTTCCTCAAGGTCCGTGGCAAGCCTACTACAAAATGCATGGTGATGCGCTCCCACTTCCAGTCTGGTATCTCCAATCTTTGAGTCAATCCACCCGGTTTTGTATGTTCATACTTCACCTATTGATAATTTAAAACATCAAGATACATAAGAAACGATGTCTTTCTTCATTCCTGGCCACCAATAGTGCTATTTCAAGTCACAGTACATCTTCATGCCATCTGGATGAATGGAATAGTGCAAACTATAAGCCTCATCAAGGATCAACTCTCTCAACCCATCAAAATTTGGAATAAAAATTCAACTCTAAGGCCGCATAACACCATAATCTCCAATCATAACCACCTTAGCACTACTTCGCTGCACCGTGTCTTTCAACACCAACAAGTGAGGATCATCAAATTGCCGAGCCTTGATATGCTCCAACAATGATGACTGTGCCACAACACAAGCAAGAACCCTACTAGGCTCCGAAACTTCCAACCTCACAAATCCGGTTGGCAAAATCCTGAACATACATGGCTAGTGGCCTCTTTGCTACAGGTAAATATGGCAAACTACACATGGTCTCCGTCTTCTTACTCAAGGCATCAGCCACTACTTGGCCTTTCCCGAACGATATAATAGGGTAATATCATAGTCTTTCAGCAACTCCAACCATCTCTGTTGCCGCAAATTGAGGTCCTTCAGCTTGAATAAGTGCTGGAGACTCTAACGGTCGACATAAACGTCACAATGAATGCCGTATAGATAATGCCTCCAAATCTTTAACACGTGAACAATGGCGGCCAACTCTAAGTCATGAACAGGGTAATTCTTCTCATGAAACTTCAACTATTGAAACGCGTAGGAAATCACTCTACCATCTTGCATCAATACCGCACCAAGCCCTATGTACGATGCATCACAATACAGGGTATAGGATCCCGAACCTATAGGCAACACCAACACTGGAGCTGTAGTTAATGCAGTCTTGAGCTTCTAAAAGCTCAACTCACACTCGTCGGACCATCTGAAAGAAGCACCCTTTTGCATCAACTTGGTTAATGGGTCTGAGATAGATTAAAACCTCTCCACAAACCAGTAATAATAACCCACCAAACCCAAAAAGCTTTAAATCTCTATGGCTCAAGTAGGTCTAGGCCAGTTCTGAACTGCCTCAACCATCTTAGGATCCATTTTAATGCCCTCGGAAGATACAACATGGCCTAAAAAGGAAACCGAGTCCAACCAGAACTCACATTTTAAAAACATGGTATATAACTGACGATCCCTCAGAGTCTGAACTACGATCCGAAGATGCTGCTCATGCCCCTCTTAACTGCGGGAGTGGACCAAATATCATCAATGAGGACGGTCACAAAAGAATCCAGATAGGGCTTTAACACCCGATTCATTAAATCCATAAAGGCTGCTGGAGCATTGGTCAAGACAAATAACATCACTAAGAACTCATAGTAACCATTGCGAGTCCAAAAAGGTGTCTTAGGGACGATGCCCTAATCTTCAATTGATGGTAGCCAGATCTCAAGTCAATCTTCGAAAACACCTTGGCACCCTGAAGTTGATCAAATAAGTCATCAATTCTCGGAAATTGATACATTTTCGAGATAGTGACCTTGTTCAACTGCGTATAATCTATACATATTCTCACAGTTCCATCCTTCTTCTTCACAAACAACACTGGTGCACCCCTAGGCAAGACACTTGGTCTAATGAATCTGTCACGACCCTATCCCGGACTCGGTCGTGATAGCGCATCTCGTGAAGACAAGGCAAGCTAACACTTCCCGTTTTCCAATTAATAATTGTTAAGCATTTAATAGACGGTCTAAACATGACAAAATAAATTTGAAATAACAATGATAATATAGATACGTGGAAGAACACCCATACACAACCCTAATCGGGGTGTCACTAGTCATGAGCATCTACAAGTTCTAATATAAGTCTGAGAAGTCTATAAACTATTACAAATTGTCTGATATAGAGATAGAAATGTCAAAGTTGGAGAAACACGGATCTGCGGACGTCAAGCAGCTACCTCGTGAACTCCGAATGTCCGCCGGGAGCTCTCAACTCACACTAGCAGGATCTACAACGCCTGAATCTGCACAAAGGGGTGCAGGGAGTAAAGTGAGTACTCCAACTTAGTGAGTAACAAATGTAAATAAAGAACTAAAAGCAAGAAATCACGTAATGCACAAAGCATTCTATAAAGAAGCAGTAAAACCATTTAGAATCAGTAAATTAGTGAAATGTAGGTAAAATCCTTAAACTCAAATGTAGTTTCCTGAAAAGCCTTTTTCAATAATTAAGAAGGTAATTGGCAGTCAAATATGAAAAAAATAAACACATAAAGGCTCGCCCCTCGGGCATAGTATCAACAAATCCGCTCCTCGGGCAACATCTCAGAACAGTACCAGCCCCTCGGGTAATCACATAGAACAATACCAACCCCTCGGGCACAATCTCACATCGCAATGGGTACCCGCGCTCACTAGGGGTGTACAGACTCCTAGAGGGGCCCCTTACGGCCCAAGCGTAATATCAAGCCACCACGTGGTATCATCACTATGCCATCGGCCTCATATCAACCAAGTTACCTCGTGGCGTACATATCTTAGGCCCTCAACCTCACAGTCAGTATCAAATGTTTCCTCATAACATAGGCTCTCGGCCTTACTCAGTCAAAATCGTCACAAGCCAATCAGGCAGTAGTAAAACATGTTTCTCAGCCCAAAAATATCGTTTAAAAGATCATGTAAGTGTTTAAAACAGAGTAAACATGGCTGAGTACGAAAAGAGTGAAATATAACATGACTAAGTCCGTCCAAGTATAAAGTCAAAACAGTGAGAGAATACCAGTAAATATCCCTGAAGGGTTCAAATAGTTGGCACAAGGCCCAAATATGTCATTCAGCCCAAATAATGATGAAAACAAGTAGATTTCAGTCAAATACGCGGTAAAATCATCAGTCGGGACGGACCAAGTCACAATCCCCAATAGTTCACGACCCCACGCTCATCATCAAGCGTGTGCCTCACCTAAATATAGCACTACGATGTGAAATCCGGGGTTTAAACCCTCAGAACAACATTTACAATCATTACTCACCTCGAACCGGTCAAATCTCTAGCTCACGATGCCTTTGCTCCTCGAGTCGGCCTCCACTTGCATCGAATCTATCCAAAATCAGAATGAGGACATCACTAGTTGGGGCCGTGAGAGGCCGTGGTAGGGGCAGGGGTGTAGCCTGCACGGTAGCTAGGGTAGCACCTGCAGATCCACCAGTTGCCCCAATACAAGATCATGTCCCAGTTGTAGATGCACCAGTGGGACCAGCTCAGGCACCAGTTGTGCCCTTCGTGATTCTAGGTCTTTAGGAGACCTTAGCTCATATTCTGACTGTGTGCACCGGTCTTGCTTAGGTGGTCTCTTTTTCTAATACATCAGCCACTTCCCAAGCCGGGGGAGGCACTTAGACTCTTGCCGCCCTCATACCCGAGCAGGTTGTTCAGGGACTCCAGACATCGGGGTAACCACTAGCCCAACCGGTTGTACCTGCTCAGGACTATGTGATTCCAGTCATGCCTGATGATGAGCACTATAGATTGGAGAGGTTTTGGTAGACTTCAGCCTCCGACTTTCAGTGGTGCAAAGGGCGAGGATGACCAGGGTTTCTTGGATAAGTGTTAGAGGATTATCCGTACAGCAAGTATTTTGGATACCAGTGGGGTCTCATTCACTACCTTTCAGTTCTCTGAAGCTGCCTTCACTTGGTGGGAGGCTTATGAGATGTGTAGGCCTATTAGTGCAGCACCCCTTACCTGGAGAAACTCTCTATTCTCTTCGTGGAGAAGTATGTACCGCAGTCCCGCAGAGAGGAGATGTGTAGAAAGTTTGAGCAGTTGCTTCAGGATGATATGACTCTGACGCAGTATGAGATGAGATTTTCTGAGTTAGCTCATCATGATGTTTGGTTGGTTCCCACAGACAGGGAGAGGACCAGGAGGTTTGTGGATGGCCTTGCATATCAGCTACAGATTCTTATGACAAGAGAGAGGGGGACCAGTGATACATTTGATGAGGTTGTTAACATTTCCCGGGAGATAGAGTCTATTCGCCACTAGGAGCGGGATGAGAGAGAGGCCAAAAGGCCTCGGGGATCAGGCAGTTTTGGTGGTGTTCCTTATGGAGGTCAGTTTTACCATGGCAGGGACCGTCCCTTCAGGCATGCTCAGACGGCTCATCCAATTCACCATGGCACAACATCTGGCCATGGTTCTCACAATTCACATCAAGGCCACTCATCTCTTAGTTCCCTCCCAGCTCAAAGTTTGACTCATGCACCATCAGCTCAGGGTTCATCCATGCCAGGTTCTTCTACCAGTTATCCCGATGCTCGGGGCTCCTTTCGGTCCCCACCATCAACACCGGGGAGTTGCTACGAGTCTGGAGAGCTTGGTCATATTAGGAGGCAGTGTCCCCGCCTAGTGGGAGGTCCAGCTAAGCATCATAGGGGTCAGCTTTCGACTTCAGTACCAATTACTTCACCACTCGCTCAGCCATCTCGGGGTGGAGGTTAGTCAGCTAGGGGTCGCCCAAGAGGGGGAGGCCGATCAGGTGGCGGTTAGGCCCGTTTCTATACACTCCCTGCCAGACCTGATGCTAGTGCTTTAGATGCTATGATCATAGGTATTATCTCAGTTTGCCACAGGGATGACTTTGTATTATTTGATCCTGGTTCCACTTTTTCCTATGTGTCGTCGTATTTCGTTCATTATTTGGATACATCTAGTGAGTCTCTTGTATCATCTGTTCATGTATCTACGCTAGTGGGTGATACCATTGTTTACTGTGAAAATGGTAATTACAACTAAATTTGAATTCGTGGTTCTAAAAATACGTGATCTATTTTTATGCTAGTTCTTAGGCAAAGGATGCTAAATAAAAGATTAGAAGGCAAGATTATAGCTTAGAGAAAATGTGATAATCGAACCGAACAGCTGGAGGTCAGGGCCTTGAGCTACCATATATGAGGCCTCGAGGTCGAGTCTGGAGGCCAGCTTAGGGCAATCGAGGGAAGACTAATAGTTATAAGAGCTGCGATGGTGGCTCTTTATGATCAATGATAAGCAATAAAGGATGAACAATTGATAGAACACAATAAATGTAAGTAATAAATAGGAGTAATGAGAGCAAGAGAATATGTTAGAGAGCAGAGAGAATGTTCTTGTGTATTTAGTATTGAGCATCAGATCCCTAAAAAATGACAAGGATCCCCTTTATATATAAGAGGGAATCCCAACATAGTACAAATGTATTTATTACAAAAACATGGGGATGGTACAGCAATTTAATGCCATGGTACGGGTTTGGACTAGTTCCTTCGATCCTTTAAGAGAGGCAGTTCCTTCGAGGCATCTTGGTGACCGTAAAATCGAACCGCCGATTTTTGTTGTATACAGATAGTCCCCGCATTTCCTAGAATAAAATGATAGGAAACGGTTTTGAACTACTAATCCTTAGGCACTATCATCGTGATGTCAGCCTATCAGAGCAATAAATCCGATAATCGAAAAGTCGCGCAATGGTCTCCGTCAGCACGACTATCGAGAAGCCCACGAACCATTTTTGATTTGGTTTCTCCACTGCCCACACGGCTTCTATAAAGACCCCGATTGTTTAATGACCCACACTTTTGTGATTCCTTCAAACTTCCAGAGCCAAATCCCTATTCCTCTACGCCCCCTTTTTTCTGTTCTTGGGTTCTTGCTTTCCTTCTCAAAAAAGAAAATTTTTGGTTGCCATGGCCAGGACCTCCAAGACAATGCCTTGGAAAGATAAGGCTACCTCTTCATCCTGAACATCCAAGAATAAATCCAAGGGTAAGCCAAAAGTGGCTCCTACCGTTGGACAGTGTACACCCACCAGGTTCAATAGCACGAAGGATTTTTCCATCGAGAGACCTTCATCTACGTCGGGTCGATGCGAACACGTGTCCCAATACATCAATGATGTGAATGATATAGACAAAGTACGGGCGGACTGCCAATGGGATAAAAAGGTTATGGTCGAGATTCCTAGCCCTTAAGAGAGCATAACGGACTATAAGATTGGCTTTCATTATGTGTACACATACCTGTTCGCCTTGGTCCATGTCGACTCCTCGGACCCTTTTCCTCCGACTATAGACCCGGTCATTCTCAACTTCTATTGTAAGTACCGGCTGACACTTGGCCAGAATTTCTCCTCTTTTTGGAGGATAGTTTACATGCTTCGCTACTTTTCCAGCAAAGCCAAGAGTACGACTTTTACCCTTGATCATCTGATCAGGTAATACATCCCCCATCTTTTTTTAGGCTTGATTAAGGTTCACCCTCGATCTTTGAAACCCTTTTTCTCGATTATCGATGAGCACAAGGATTGGGGTGGATGAGCCAGTTTGTTCGAGTAAGGACCTCGGACATTATTCCGGCTGGATGGATGTCGTTCCCGGAGGAGTGGAACATGAAGCATAAGTGCCTCTTCTTTGAGTATGCTTTATTGTCTTCTTACTTTCTTCTCAAAAAGATAACTTTCCCTTTGATCACGCAATCGTCCTTTGGTATCCTGAATCCATTCCGGACCTGTTGGGGTGGATTAGGGTATTAGATGCCTCGTTCCATGTTACAACCCATATCCACATGTGTTAGTTCATGCCATATATTAGTTAACATAAATCCAAGAAGTAATTATCTTTGAGATGATAAGAAGTCAATCCTATTGGTCTTAAGTGATACAAGAGTGTATAAGGGTGATTAACCAGTATTAGAAGTTAAACGAATCAAGGATGTTGTAACTCGTATTTTCAGGTAATCTAGCGGTGCTTAATACACTCAAGAGGTCATTTATTAAGGTATTTTAATCATATAATATCCGTATCATAAGTCTTGAAGTCAAACGAGTTATGAAACAAAAGTCGACAAAAGTTGTCGCAACTTAGGTTCATAATTTTACTTAAACATTAGGTCAAATGTTTCTAATCTTTTCTCATAATTTACAAGGAATTACGGGGTAATCTACCAACAAAATTAAAGATCTATGAGTCTAGTTTCCAACTCATTAAACCTTTCATCGATACGATCTTGGAGTAGAGAGATATTCACGTTTTCGCGAGACTGCGCCAAGCACCTCTCTATGGGGCCCACTAAGGCGGTTTAAGATATTTGGACCTATATAGGATGCCTCCAACCCGTTTTAAGTCATTTCTTCTCACTATTTTCAGACCTTAGAACCCTAGGAACATCCTCTCAAGGTTCTCTCAAGATTCAAGACCCAAAAAAGGGCAAACAACACAAATCAAGTGTCGGGAATTCCGTGGCGCTAGTAAGTCTCTTGTTCTTCTTGTTGTTGCTCATTTTTGTGTCGTTCCACCTCGTGTGGGAGGTTTTTTTAAAGGGTTTATGTTCTGTAAATACTCCCTCATGTTATTAATATCAATCCTAGGTGATTTCAAGCCTTCTAAAGTGATTCTAGTGCCGAAAAACACTAATTGATCGCTAGTTTCGCTTTTTTGTTGTTGTGGCAGCATTGGAGGGATATTTCATGGAAATTTAAGGTCAAATTGGAGTTGTTCTTTCTGTATAAAGGTAAGGAACCTCTTACTCTATATGTATTTAAGATTATCCAAGTTGCAGCTAAGCCATTGAAGCTAGAACTTGTGAAATATATATCGAAAGGCTTGGAAGTAATGTTATTGTTTTGTGGACGGTTTTGCGTTGTTGTTGGGCTGCGTATTTTACTACTATCTTGTGGAGTTTTGGAGGAGTAAGGGTGTGGAGAAACACCATATATATGTAGGGTTATGGGCTGATAGTTATTCGTAACATTTCCAGGTTGTTTGACACGACTACGATGGTCGTCGTATGTATGGAGTGATTAGGCTGTGTGTGGACTATTTTGGGAGGCTCAATATGTTTATTATTGATGTTGTTTGGGCTGTTTGGTGACTGTTTTGAATGGTGTGAGGTCATATATATAGGGGAGGTGCTGTCCGTTTCATCGTAAAATAGGTTGTGGTCGATACATAATAGTTATGACGCTTAAATGATAACCATAGTATCGTTTCTCTTATTGTAGACTAAGGAGTTTTGACAATTGCATAGCTTGAGATTGGGGCAGTATATACAAGGTATGTGAGGCTATCCCTTTCCTTCTTTTGCACGACTCCGATTGTACATAATGTAATGAACGATCTTCCAAGATACTCTACTCTTAGAAGCTAGCAGTACTTACATTGTTTTCCCTCTTATGGAACGATTGATGTTAATGTTGCTTCTCTTAGTCTTATGTTATCAATGTTGTTGGTACTTCCTTATTCTTATAAGGTTCATAGTGAAGAGTTAGTCCTAATAACGTATACAGAAGATACCAACCTTACGTCACTCCGAAAAGTTTAGAATGTGATTCCATGAGTCGAGCATGCATTATATATATGTATCTATTTTACTCTACCGAGCCACGCTATAGTTGGCCGGGTACGGCACCTATTGTGCAACCACTGATCAGTTGGGTTTTACCGAGCTCCACGTGGCCGGGTACGATTCTACCGAGCCTATTATGGCCGGGTACGATATGATGATGATGATGCCCATAGAGGCGAATGCTTTAAAGGTTTATGTATTTATACATATGTATCATGCATTTCATGTAAGTAGCCCTCAGAGGTACTAAGATGTTACAGGTTGTATATTCTCTATCCTTGCTTTCATTACTGATCGTATTTATGGTTCCTTGCCTTACATACTCAGTACTTTATTCGTACTGACGTCCTTTTATTTGTGGACGCTGCATGTCGTGCTGCAGGTCCTGATAGATAGGTAGGTGCAGCTCCCCCACCACAGTAGACTGTCCAGTTCAGCGGTGATTGGCGAGATCCCTTCTCCGGACTTGCCTTGGTCTTGGTATGCAATTTTTGTTATAGACATTATGGGTATGTCGGGGCCCTGTTCCGGCTATGTTGCAACACTTATGTTCTTTTAGAGGCTCATAGACAGGTGTCGGCTCATGTATAGTTTGGTATGCCTTGTCGGCTAGTTTTTGTTGTATAGTCTTTCATAGTAGTGTGGTAGCTCATACCTTATATGTAGTTTCTTGATTGTCTGGTCATCCCCTGCTATGTATGTTCATGCCGTCATATTTTATTGCTGGTTGTATATGATCTAGGTCTACCATTTATATTGATCTCGTCAGCCCTAAAAGATAATAATGAAGGTTAGATGAAATGTGCGTTGGTGCTCGGCAAGTGTGGTCGGGTGATAGTCATGGCCCTTCAGTTTGGGTTGTGACATTCCCCTATTCCGAGTGTTCTTGGCCTGAGTTGGCTAAAACGCAGTGGGTGGCCAAGAATCACGGTAAGTTCCTTCTTGCCACCTCTATCATGTTATGATATTTCTTCCCCATATCCCCCATGCTAATTAATTTTGGTTACTATGCTTGCGCAGGCCTTGGCGAAAGAGTGCCGATGAGGTCGTCTCTGGATAGCGAGGAAGAGTCCTCTAAGCCGATAAGCGTAAAAAGAGGAAAACAGAGACGACTACCGACTCTCTCGTATCAAAGAAACCCAAGTCTCGCAGGCCTCGAGCTGAGGCCGAGGTATCATCTTCAGCTTCTAGAGCAAGTTCCGATGACGAGGATGAGGATGATGATGATGACGATATCGCTTTGGTACAAAGGAAGAGGTCGGGCACGGATTCCCCTCAAGTGTCTATGCCGATGGTAGCCAAGTTGGGAACGACTAACTCGGCTCGAGCCCATGCTTCGGAGGATCTCGAGAAGGGCGCGGATATGGTCCCTAAGCCCCTGGCCGAACATGATACAACCCCTTCTAAGGAGACTGTTGCTAATGTTTCCAAAGGGCCCGAACCCGGAGCTTTTTGGGGATGAAATTTGCGCCTTGGTGATGTCGACGCCCTAGGTGGAATTAATTTGGGTCCTCGGTTCTCGCCCAGGGAATTAAGGGATGCTCAGGACCCAAGGGTTACCAATGTGGAGGGTAGTCTCAAAAGGGGAGATAGCTTGACAAATTCCTTGATGGTATTGATGATGTCAGCAAGGACATTGATCTCGATGCTCCCAACGCTATCGAGGAAGCGAAGAAGATCGAGCAGAAGGTGATAGCTTTTTACGTATACTTTTCTAGTCTCAAGTACCTTTCCTCATTTTTCTGACTCTTCTGTTTTGTTGTAGACTAAGAAGATGTATGATCATGCCTTCTCTAGGCTCCAAGATGAGCTTTCATGTCGTGGAAATAAGCTTGAGAAGCTTACCTTGGGACTGCAGGAGTCGGAGGCCTCCTCTACTCGAAAGGAGGAGGAGTTAAGCGAGCTTTGGGAGAATTTGGAGGGAGCGCTCCGAGAAAAGGATGGCCTTGCTGAGAAAGTAACTTGTTATTCATAAATTCGTTCACCGTTCTCATAATTCGATGTTTACTAACTTATTTTTTCCTTTGCAGATCGGGCAGAAGGATGTGGAGATCCTCGAGCTGAGGAGGCGAAACGAGGTTGTGACCTCGGAGTTGGAATCGACCCAGGGTCTTCTCCGAAATGCTCGACAAGAGGTTGTTGTGTTATTTGCGGCCAAGTCTAAGGTTGAAGAGAATGCCACTACATATCTGAGGGACACCGCCACTGCGAATCAACTAGCCCGAGAGATATTAGAGGAGGCCGAGCAAAAGTTGACTCGAACTGTCGCTTACGCTCGTGCAAAGGCAAGGAGGTGAGCCTTAGAGGAAGCCAGTGCTAAAGATGTCAATCTCTTAGCTAAAATTGAGGAGGCTCGAGATTCGGAGGAAGAATTGGCACTCTTGGTTACTTTGGATGAAGATCCCGGAGATGGTTCAGAGGGTAGTGGCAATCAAGAGTAGGCTTGTGTCGCCTTTCCTTCTCTTTTTTGTTTTTGTGTATGTACTCCCAAGGAAACAGGTCTTGTAAAGGTGCCCCTTACAAACATATTTTTGGTAATGTAAAAATATTATTTGTTTCCAGCCTTGCATTCTTCATTTTTCAGCAATCATGCGGAGTTCAGTCTTCGAATTTTGATGTCGACTCTTAGGAGTCCATATTTGGGGGCAATTAGGACCCTCGAGATTGGGCACCATATCGATATTAGGTCGCTAGCTCCTTTGGGCGGATTCTTATAATAGCAAAAATCCTTGGGGTCTCAATATTTCCCGAGCACCGTGTGACAGCATTATCCATGTGACACGGTAGCGGGGCTCCCCGAGTGGTCCCACCAGTACATTTCCCAAAAAGTGGTGTTGTCATGGTCAGACCTACTTAGTCTTCTGGATAGGCAAACAGTCACCGCTCACCTCTATATATACATTTGCTCATTTCTTAACTGGGGATTCTGCTACTCTGGGTAACTATCCCTCTCACAGAACTTTTGTTCTTTGTGCTAGTTCTCTTATTATTTCAACTCAAAGCCTTCGCCAAAATCTTCATCCTCCTCTTCCTATTTTACCATAGCCATGGCTGCTACATCAAAATCCGTTCATCTAGGAGAGAAGAGTTCTGCCTTTGTTCTGCGTTCGGTCGGCGATACACCGCTGGTATCCAGTGAGCTGACTTCGAGGTGTTTTGTCTCGAGGAGAGACTTTACACTGGAGCGACCTCCCAACATTCAATGGCATCGGTAGCATGCATCAAGGTTCATCTCCTCAATAGGGGAGGAACATCTTGAGATGATTAGGAAAGACTACAGATGGGGAGAAGAAGTGGTACTGCAGGTACCTTCCCCGGAGGAGAGCATCATGACCTATGTCGAGAAGTTTTTAAATGTGTATATGTATCTCTTTACATTGGGCTCCCCTGACAGGGTCGTGCTTGGGTTCTGTAGGAGGTATCAGATTACCCTGACGTAGGCTCACCCATCCCTTTGGAAGATAGTGGTGATGATAAGGTACTTTGCAGATAAGGCCGGGCTCAAATTGACCCTTAGCCACCTCGTTAGGTTATATCAGCCTCTGCATTACCGGGGCTTCATTACTCTGTGACGTCGATCTACCTAGTCCCCTTCTGTTAACGACGAAGACGACGAGGACTGAGGGTGGATAAGCCGGTTTGTTCGATCACGGACAGTTCATATTATCCCTGGAGAGTTTTTGCCATTTCCTGAGACATGGAATTTCACACGTAAGTGGTATATTTGTATTTTTATCGCTTTGTCCATAGTGGAGGAGGGCTCTGTAAAGATGTTTTTTCATTTCATTCTTTGTAGCGATTCCTTGGTTGTCGAGCAATGTTCCTGACCTGGCTGAAGGGTCTTGTAAGCTGGCAGCTTGCTTGACCTATGATAAGCGCAAATGGCGACACCTGTCCAAGGGGAGATGGGAGGCAAATCATCATGGTAGGTGCTTAGTGGCTTGTTTCCTCAGAAAGGTACTTTCTTTTTAGCGCACTAACTCTGCCGCCGCACGTGTTGTAGATTTTTCCGAGATGAGGTCGTGTCCCCTAGGGAGGATGAGAGATTGCCAACCTCGAGGTCGAGGATCGATAATAAATAGAAAGAGTCTTCGAGGTGTGAGGATGATCACGGTGGGGCAAGTCATTCTCTAAGGTTCAAAAGAGACGAGTCGGCCGATCTTTCGGCTTCAGAGGTCTCCATTTTCGAAAAAACATTTCTTGTTCCCATTGAAGTTACTTTGAGGGACAAGGGTCATCAGGCGCCTCCCTCTTCTCCTACCAATGGCACTTCGGGGAAAACTAAGCCATCGGATGTATACTCGACCTTGGTGAGGCTCAACGGCTTAGCTCCATGGTAGGTTTTGGTAGCTGGTATAGGCTTTTTTCAGTTTCGCGTCTTTCTTATCGAGCTTTCTTTTGCAAGCTTTTAACAAGCTTAAGTCCGAGCTACTTCGCCATGAGGCTAGGCTGTGGAAAGCTTTGGATGGGGAGAAGTCCCTTAGGCTTCTTTGCACAAAAAAGAAAGACGAGCTGGTATACTTGCGGTATGAAGCGGATCGAAGTCAAAACTATAAGAGCCATCTCGAAAGACAGATAACCTATACTTCGTGTCGATGTGTGCTCCCCTTATGCTTTTGGAGATTCGTATTTCGATATTTTAGTTGAAGAGTAAAACGGAGGAGCTGGAACGACTTTGGGGCGAAGTTGGTCGGGTTAAACGTAAGTGCAACGAGCTGAAGGCTCAGGCAGATGTCCAAGTTGCGACCAAGGAGGATGTTTTGTCTAAGGCTTCCGCTCTCGAGGTGCAACTCCGGAATGCTCGTGCAAATAGCTCTGTCCGAGCAAATATGATTACAAGGCTCGAGTCTGAGCATTTGAAGGTGAAGGATGAAGTAGTGAATGTCCGGGCTAAGGCCGTGATGAGCCGTACTAATGCTGACAAGAAAGTGGCGGTCTATTTGAAGAACGCTGTCGATGCTCGAGTTGAGCTGAGAAGGGATTTTGATCGTGAGAGCAAAAGCAAGGAATATTCTTGGTGCAAATCTCGAAGGGAAACCCTCGAGGAGATCCATGCTAGTGGCTTTGACCTCTTGGAAGAGGTGAAGCAGGCAAAGGTGGACGAACATGATGCTAGGTCCCTTCTGTCTGATGTCGAGGATAGCGAGAAAGAGGCTGACGGGGCATATTCCCCGAGGGAACATAGATTAGGCCTTCCTTATTCTGTGTATAGTGCTTTCGAAGAATATTTGTAAATGGAGCTTGTATTTTTTTGCATACATGTATAAAAGGAAGCCTTGTGGCTTTATTTTTCATGCATTTCTCTTTGCTTTGATTTTAGCTAGATGAACTGGTCTTCGAGTTAAAAGGAATCCTCAGGTTCATGGTATGGCCCTAGGGCTCATTGGGCTGGCTCGTAGGCTTTTACGTACTTGGTCGGTACGACCTTTTAGTATAAGCCGGCATTTGAGCTCTTATGCTTTTGCTCTTATGCATATTTAATCAACTGTTTTGGGTTTAATCTCATAGTCGGGTACAGACTTGAGCTTATTTGACCCTCAAGTTTTTGAATTTCAAGCTGGCCCTTAGGCTCTTACGTGTTGGGTCGATACGACCTCTTGTATGGGATGGCGACAGTAGCTCTTACGCATTAGGTTGGTACGACCTTTTATATGAGATTTATTTTTCCCTCGTTAAGGACTTTTTGAAATTGTGTTTGCCTTACTCTTTGACGGCTTGATTAAAACCTCGATTGTAAGTCGTTACATGGCGATGATCGAGCACCTCGGGAGGTTTGGCTCGGTGGCTGAGTATCTCGAAGACTATAGTTTGGAGATGACATGGTCGAAGCTCTTTTGCCTATGTCGAGGGTATCCTGTTTAACTGGTTCTTTTCAAAGTATTTTCGAAGTAATTGAAGGCCTGTGATTTTATAGCGACGGTCGGGTGTCCCGGAGTCATGTTAGTTTGGCTGGTACAGCCTTGTGACTGTAGTCATTTGTGTTTGGCCAGAGCCTTTTAGTCCTCGAGTGAATTAGTTTCGGCATTTATATTAAGGGTATGCCTTTTTAGGGGTCTTACAAGTTCGATATATAGCCTTAACTTTAAGATCGGGTTTATGCCTTTAGTAAGGTCTTACAAGTTTTACATGCCTTTAAGGTCTTACAGTTTGGCTACTTGGTACAAGTATGGTTCATACCTTACTTGAGGTCATAAAGATATTGTCACTTGGCACAAGTGTGGTTCATACCTTTCTTGAGGTCTTACAGATATTGTTATTGCTTTATATAGGTCTTACGAGACCGAGGCTTCCTGCACGTGGTCTTGTGGCCTCGGGTTTTGATAAGTCGATGGGGGTGGTGATTAGCGGTAGTCCCCCAGTCATCGAGGGTTTCTTGGATTGGGAGCCATTACTTGTAAACTTGGTATTGCCTCATTGTGGGCTTACAATTTCGGGGTTTCCGACTTGGAGGTCAAGTGGCCTTGAGTTTTCGATGCCAGTCCCCGAGTGTTCGAGATGTTTTTGGCTTTGGAGATGTTTTGTGATCTTGATGCTGCCTCATTGAGGGCTTATGAGTTTGAATCTCTGACCCGGGGGTCAAACGACTTTGAGTTATTGACGCCAGTCCCCGAGTATTCGGTACTTCTTTTTTTTTTTGGCTCTAGGGACATTTTTTGCAAAAAATACCGAGCTTCCTTGAAACGCGAAATGCTTTGATAAAGGGGAAAGTGTTCTTTCATTACTTTGTACAAGTATACACGTTTTTGTTGTTGCGGGTTCCATTGTTCTATGAGGACATGGTTTGTTCGACCGTTTGGCCCGGTACATTATTTTCCTATCGAGATCCCACTTAGTGCATCTTGGCTTCTATGAGTAGGTGACTTTCCGGGGGGATGCCCCCCAGTATTTGAGGTTGATTGCAAAAGAATCCTTGAATACTTGTTGGGTCTTCCTTAGGTAGCATATAGATGTTGCCTTATTAAAAACCTTGTCGGTAAACCCTTTTTCGGGATAAAAACCTGGTCGAAGGAAAAGAGTGCAACGTATGTTTTGAAACCTTAAGGTCTTCGAGCTGGATAGCGCTTCATCTGTCTCAGTCGGACACTTGCATAAAGGTTCGTGTGAAGTGTAAATTAAAAGGGAGATGTTTATACCTTAGTCGTGATGGCGCTTTGAGCCTCTGTAGGCCTTCAGTATTTGCTCTGAGGACACGGTACGGTTCTTTATTTGTTCGTTAGGGTATAGCCAAGAACGTGTATCGTGGTTGCTATTTCACTAGTTGTTTATCCTTCAGATCCTTTGATGGTGGAGATATCAGTGTTTTGGGTTGTGCCGGTCAAATTGACTGGTAGGGTGGTCTCCCTTTTCGCTGTTTCACTCACCGTATTGAACCCTTTGAGGACTCGTGAGGCGGGCATAATTTGGCCGAGCTACCTGGATCCACAAATACATATTTAATTTGAAATGTATTCACAAGAAAAGAAGTTACCAGTGCATCGTTATAGGGCTGAAATAGAGCCTCAAGTTCGTTTTTCCCTAGTGAGGGATGTTTTTGTTCTCCTGACAAAGGGCTCCTGCAGGGCATCGACACCTCAAAAGATTGTATGGATGACATGTTGCAGCTCATCTGCTTCGTTCTTTTTTGTCGCCTCTCTTTCCCAGAATTGATTTTTGGCTCGGTCGCTGAGGAATTCATGTAGTTGACTTTTGCTGAGTCCTCGGTCCTGTGACCGTGTGTGCCATAAAATTCACATGTTAAGTTATGGTTCCTTTGCGAAGGATCTGACTGTATAGGCCTCGACCACCTGGAGTCTCTGATCTTACTGATGGAGAACACGATATCTGAAATATCGACGTTGAAGTTGTATTCCGACAACCGGGGTGCCTCTACCGGCCCTGCATGCCTATCGAACCCAACTCTGCTGACGAGTCCCCAAGGGTTCTACCCTTGGTCCGTTCTTCGATCATTTCGGGGTATGTTACACCTCGGGACATTTCTTCTATACTCGGTGTATGGTTGGTATCTCTCTTTGTTCGGCTTCGACTCCTTCGCTAGAAGCTTGCTTGGCTATACCGAGCCCGAGGGGGCTCCTAATTGGTCCTCCTCGACCCTGATCTTTGATTGGTATAGATTGTGAACGTCCGACCAGGTCACGGTGGGGTATTCAACCAGATTTTGTTTCAGCTGCTTCAAAGCTACCGAGCTTCGCTCGTTCAAACCTTGAGTGAAGGCCTTCACCGCCCAGTCATTAAAGACCGATGTTTTGTTCTATTTGTTCCATTTAAAAGCAAGATACGAACTCTTGCAGCATCTCGTTCTCCCTTTGCTTGGTTTTGAAGACGTTAGATTTCCTTGTATATACTTTGATGGCACCAGCATGTGACTTTATGAAAGAATCTACCAGCATGGCAAATGAATCTATCGAGTTAGGAGCTAGGTTGTGATACCACATCATGGCCCCTTTCGAGAGTGTTTCCCCAAACTTCTTTAGCAGGACGGACTCGATCTCGTCGTCCCTTAGGTCGTTGCCCTTCACTGCATAATTATAGGCAGTGACGTGCTCGTTGGGGTCCGAGGTTCCGTTGTACTTTGGAAGCTCGGGCATTCTGAACTTCTTTGGAATGGGTTTTGGGGCCGCTTCCTGCGGGAACGACTTTTGCACAAATTTCTTCGAATCTACACCTTTCAGAATTGGGGGTGCGCCCAGTATTTGATCGACCCTGGAATTGTAGGTCTCTCCTTCTTGTCGTTGGCTTCTATCTTCTTCTCACCCGACTCGATCCTCTTTGTGAGGTCCTTGAGCATCTTTATGATAGCGTGGTCGGCTGCTAACCCGTTGTTGCTTGATCTCTCTGGTACCTACTCGGCTGGGTGAGCCGTCCTCGTTGCTACCATGCTGGGGGTTTTCTGGTGACTTTGCAGCTGAGCAATCACCAACTATTGTGCCTGTAACATTTCAAAAATAACGTGAAGGCTAAACTCTCATTCTTCCCTAGTTGGGGTTTTCTGAGCTTTTTGTAGGTCTCCTTGATGTACGCTCCTGTTAGTGTGGGAGCTTATATCGACGTATTGGGCATCGCGTGAGACCGCATCCACGGGAATTGGTTCTGGTGTTCTCTCAGAGTTTTGTGGTGGTACACCAACACCTGGAACATCCACAGCATTCTCTCCATGGTTCTCGAGATTGTTGTTTACTGAGTTAGACATTTTGACCTGAAATCAGAGATCTTGGATAAGAAAAAGTGTGAAAGGTAACTTGCATTATGTAGTTAAACCAGCAAGAAAATAATCACTATTATTTTTAGCCCCACGGTGGGCTCCAAACTGCTTACCGTGAAAATGGTAATAACAATTAAATTTGATTTGTGGTTCTAAAAATACGTGATCTATTTTTATGCTAGTTGTTAGGCAAAGGATGCTAAGTAAAATATTAGAAGGCAAGATTATATCTTAGAGAGGATGTGATAATCGAACCAAATGGCTGGTGGTCGGGGCCTCGAGCTACCATATACAAATCCTCGAGGTCGAGTCTGGAGGCCGGCTTAGGGAAATCGAGGGAAGACTAACAGTTATGAGAGTTGCGATGGTGGATCTTTATGATCAATGATAAGCAATACAGGATGAACAATAGATAGAACACAATAAATGTAAGTAATAAATGGGAGTAATGAGAGCAAGAGAATATGTTAGAGAGTAGAGAGAATGTTCTTGTGTATTTAGTATTGAGCATCAGATCCCTACAAAATGACAAGGATCCCCTTTGTAGATGAGAGGGAATCCCAACATACTACAAATACATTTATTACAAAGACATGGGGCTAGTACATCCATTTAATGCCATGGTACGGGTTTGGACTAGACTAATAAACCTTGTCAGCTCTAGTCACATGCCTTAGGAACCTCACACTGATCCACTAACGTCACTGATTTACCCTGCCTCGAGGCTGACCATTGCTTACACTACCTCGAAGTAGATTGTCGAGAACCCTCGAGGCCAGGGCCCGAGCTAAGCTTTGATCCTTCAGGGGAGGCAGTTCCTTCGAGGCACCTTGGTGACCATAAAATTGAACTGCCGATTTTTGCCGTATACAATAGTATTATGGATCGTGTATATCGGTCGTGTGTAGTGACTATTGGGGGACTAAAGACTAGAGTAGATCTGATGTTGCTTAGTATGGTTGACTTTGACGTGATATTGGGCATGGATTGGTTGTCTCCGTGTCATGCTATTTTGGATTGTTAGCTAAGACTGTAACATTGGTGATGTCGGGATTGCCTCGGATTGAGTGGCGAGGTTCTTTAGATTATGTCCCCAGTAGGGTGATTTCATACTTGAAGGCCCAACGGATGGTTGGGAAGGGTTGTTTATCCTATTTGGCTTTTGTGAGAGATGTCAGTGCAAAGATCCCTACTATTGATTCTGTTCCGGTAGTGTGCGATTTTCTGGATGTGTTTCCTGCAGACCTGCGGGCATGCCGCCGAATAGGGATATTCACTTCGGTATTGATTTGGTGCCGGGCACTCAGCCTAGTTGAAGGAGCAGCTTCAGGAGCTCCTTGAGACGGGGTTTATTAGGTCTATTATGTCACCTTGGGGTGCACCTATTCTATTTGTGAAGAAGAAGAATGACACTATGAGAATGTGCATTGATTATAGGTAGTTGAACAAGGTCACAATCAAGAACAAGTATCATTTGTCGTGCATTGATGATCTATTCGACCAGCTTCAGCGAGCGAGGGTGTTCTCTAAGATTGATCTCAGGCCGGGGTATAACCAGTTGAAGATTAGGGACTCGGACATTCTTACGACAGCTTTCAGGACCCGATATGGTCATTAAGAGTTCCTTACCAATGCCCAAGTAGCGTTCATGCATTTGATAAATAGTGTGTTCTAGCCTTATCTCGACTCGTTTGTTATTGTATTCATTGATGATATCCTGGTGTACTCTCGTAGCTAGGGGGAGCATGCCCAACATTTGCGAATTGTGAAAAGCATTATGCTAAGTTCTTCAAGTATGAGTTTTGGCTCGGTTCAATGGAGTTCTTGGGGCACCTGGTGTCCAATGAGGGTATTCAAGTTGATTCGAAGAAGATAGAGGCGGTCCAAAGTTGGCCCAGACCGTCCTTAGCCACAGAGATTCGTAACTTTCTTGGTTTGGGTTATTACTGTCGGTTCGTGTAGGGTTTCTCTTCTATTGCATTGCCCTTGACCAAATTGACCCAAAAGGGTTCTCCTTTCAGGTGGCCAGACGAGTGTGAGGCGAGCTTTCAGAAGCTCAAGACTGCCTTGACCACATCCCTAGTATTAGTTCTACCATCAGCTTCTGGTTCATATTCGGTATATTGTGATGCTTCTCAGATTAGTATTGGATGTGTTTTGATGTAGGAGGGTAGAGTGATTGCTTATGCTTCTCGCCAGTTGAAGCCCTATGAGAAGAACTACCCTATTCATGATTTGGAGTTGGCTGCCATTGTTCACGCATTGAAGATTTGGAGGCATTATCTCTATGGTGTGTCTTATTAGGTGTTTACTAATCATCGTAGCCTCCAACACTTGTTCAAACAAAAGGATCTCAATTTGAGGTAGCGGAGATGGTTGGAGCTGCTAAAGGACTATGATATTACCATTTTGTATCATCCGGGAAAGGCCAATATGGTGGCCGATGCCTTGAGTAGGAAGGCGGTGAGTATGGTCAGTCCTGCATTTATTCCTGTTAGGGAGAGACCTCTTGTTGTTGATGTTCAGGCTTCGGCCAACCAGCTAGTGAGATTGAATATTTCGAAGCCCAGTCGAGCTAGCTTGTGAGGTTTCTTAGTCTTCCTTGTTTGATCGCATCAGAGAGCGCCAGTATGATGATCCTCAGTTGCTTGTCCTCAAGGACAAGGTTCTGCATGATGATGCCAGAGATGTGACTATTGGTGATGATGGGGTATTGAGGATGTAGGGTCGGATATGTATGCCCAATATAGATGGACTTCGGGAGTTGATTCTAGAGGAGGCCCATAATTCGTGTTATTCCATCCATCCGGGTGCCACGAAGATGTGCCAGGATTTGAGACAACACTATTGGTGGAGAAGAATGAAGAAAGATATAGTTGGGTTTGTAGCTCGGTGTCTCAACTGTCAGTATGTGAAATATAAGCATTAGAGACCGCGTGGCTTGCTTCAGCAAATAGATATTCCAGAGTAGAAGTGGGAGCGGATCACCATGGATTTCGTAGTTAGGCTCCCACGGACTTCGAGGAAGTTTGATGCTATTTGGGTAATTGTGGATCGGCTGACCAAGTTCACGCACTTCATTCCTGTGAGTACTACTTATTCATCAGATTGGTAGCTGAGATTTACATAAGAGAGATTGTTCACCCGCATGGTGTGCCAATTTCCATCATTTAAGACCGAGGCACGCAGATTTGGAAAGCCGTGCAGTGAGAGTTGGGCACTCAGGTTGAGTTGAGCACAACATTTCATCCTCAGACGAATGGACAGTCCGAGTGCACTATTCAGATTTTAGAGGACATGTTACGCGCTTGTGTCATTGATTTTGGGGGTTCATAGGACCTGTTTCTACCACTTGCGGAGTTTGCTTACAACAACAGTTATCAGTCGAGTATTCAGATGGCTCCATATGAGACTTTGTATGGGAGGCGGTGTAAATTTCCAGTGCCGGGTGAGGCTACACTTTTGGGTACAGACTGGGTTCAAGATGCATTAGACAAGGTGAAGATAATTCAGGAGCGGCTTCGTACGGCGCAGTCGAGATAGAAGAGTTATGCTGGTAGAAAGGTTCATGATATGTCCTACATGGTTGAGGAAAAGGTTTTGCTGAAGGTTTCACCCATGAAGGGCGTTATGATATTTGAGCCCTCGGTTTATAGGGCCGTTTGAGGTGTTTCAAAGGATTGGGGAATTGGCATATGAGCTCGCTTTGCCACCTAGCTTGTTAGGTGTGCATCCAGTATATCATGTTTTTATGCTTCGAAAGTATATCGGTGATCCGTTTCATGTTTGGACTTCATCACGGTTCAGTTGGATGATGATTTGACTTATGATGTGGAGCCAGTAGTTATTTTGGGTCGTCAGGTTCGAAAGTTGAGGTCAAAGGATATAGCATTAGTAAAAGTGCAGTGGAGAGGTCAGCCCGTGGAGGAGGCCACATTAGAGACCGGGCGGGAGATGCAGAGCATATACCTACACCTATTTGAGACTTCAGATATGTTTATAGACTCGTTCAAGGATGAACGTTTGTTTACGAGGGGGATGTATAACGATCCGGCCGGTTGTTTTGAGAGTTATAGCCCCGTTTCCCCCATTTCTGCTTTTTTTTGTGTTCTTCAGCTATATTATGATATGTCGGGTTAGTTGGCTCAGGTCTGGAGTGGTTTCGGAGAGGATTTGAGACACTTAGTCTCTTTATGAGAAGCTTAAGTTGGAAAAGTTAACCGGATATTGATTTATATGTAAACGATGTCGGATTTGAAGTTTTATGGTTCTGTTAGCTCCGTTAGGTGATTTTGGACTTAGGAGTGCGCCAGGAATGTGTTTTGGAGGTCCGTAGTAGAATTAGGCTTGAATTGGCGAAATCTAGAAATTTGGCGATTCTGGTCGGCAGTGGAAAATTTGATATCGGGGTCGGAATAGATTTTAGGAAGTTGGAATAGGTTCGTGGTGTCATTTGTGACGTGTGTGTAAAATTTGATATCATTCAGACGTCGTTTGGTAGGTTTCGGTGTTGTTTGCGAAATTTGGAAGTTTAGAAGTTCTTAGGTTTGAATCTGAGGGTAATTTGGTGGTTTGATGTTGTTTTTAGTGATTTGAAGGCTCGACTATGTTCATATGGGGGTTATATGACTTGTTGGTACGTTTGGTTGAGGTCCCGAGGGTCTTGGGTTGATTTCGGGTGATTAACGAAACAAGTTTAGAAATTGGAGGAGTTGTTGAAGTTGGAACTTAACTATCATAATCGCACCTGCCGATGTCTGATTGTAGGTGCGAGCTCGTAGAAGCGAGCGGGGGATCGCAGATGCGAGATTGGAGGAGCTGTTCAGAAGGAACAGGTGCGATGAAGTTCCCGCACCTGCGATGGTCATAGAAGCGGAAGAGGCCACAGGTGTGTTTGTTGGTCCGTAGGTGCGATGTCAATACCGCACCTGCATGATCGCAGATGCAATCTAGAGGCGCAGAAGCGGTCTAGGGATTTTAGTGATTTTCCGCAGATGCAGATATTTTTGCGCAAAAGCGGCACTGCAGGTGTGCATATTGAGCCGCATGTGCGAAAAGCCTGGGCAGAACCTATAAATAGAAGATTTCGCGAATATTTGCTCATTTCCACCATTTTGAACACTGACTTTGGAGCTTTTGGAGGATTTTTGAAGGGGATTCAATGATATTCACTGAGGTAAGTTGCTTGAGCTCTATTATCATTAGCTATGGTGTTCTTCCGTTGATTTTCCACCTAATTAGTGGAGTTTTGAAGTGGAAATTGGGGGTTAGGGCTTAGAATTTTGGAGAGTGGATTCTGGGGATTTGAGGGAGCAAATGATATCGGATTTTGATAAAATTTGTACCATTAGACTCGTGAGTGAATGGGCTTTGGGGTTTTGTGACTTTTGTCGGATTTCGAGATGTGGGCCCGAGGGCCGGGTTTAAACCAATTTCGGGATTTGAGTCCAATTTAGTAGGTTTTCTTGAGGAATTGGTTCTTTAGCATATATTGATTGTGTTGTATTACTTTTGGCTAGATTCGGGACGTTTGGAGGCTGATTCTAGAGGCAAATACATCGCAGAGTTGGATTTTGCTCGGATTGAGGTAAGTAATGGTTATAAATCTGGTCCTGAGGGTATGAAACCCAGATACCGTGTCGCATGACTATTTTGGAGGTGACACACATGCTAGGTGACAGGCGTGTAGGCGTGCACCATAGGGATTGTGACTTGGTCTATCACGTGAGTAGAATCGATTAGCCTACTGTTTACTACGTGTTCCCTCTGTTTTTATGGAAATTGATTGCATTTCATGTTAGAAATCTTGTTTAGGCCTTGTGATATCACTGTTGAGACCCGTGAGGTCGTGTACTTGTTGAATTAACTTCTATTAGTTATTTTTGTTCTCGGTCATAATAGTACTTGCGTATTTTACCTCTGTCCCCTCTTATTTATCATTGATACATGTTATTATCTTTGTTTGGGCTAAATTCTATGTTTTCTGAGAGCCCGAGGGACTGGAGAGGTTGGCGACTGAGATAGGGCCTGAGTGTCGAGCTGTGATCTATGTGAGAGTATATAATGGATCAGGTTTCACGTCGCAACGAGCCCCAGGGCTGATTATTTATATTGGATCGGGTTGCATGCCGTAATGAGCTTTATGGTTGTTTATATATTGGACCGGGCTGCATGCCACAATGATATAGAGCTTGGGCTAAAGGAGCTCCTCCGGAGTCTGCACACCCCTAGTGAGCACAAGTACCTATTGAGGGCTGAGATCCGAGTGTTTGAGCTGTTGAGATGAGTGGAGTGACTGTTGCTTTGAGAGGCTGTACTTGCTTTCAGTTAATTGTTGCACTTAGTTGTTATTTGTCCTTGTTGTACAAATTTCTGGAAGACTTGATATCTGGTTTACTTAGGTACGAACTGATGTGACCTAAATTAATGAATTTGAAAGCATGACTTTTCTTATTTGAAAGATATTAAAATAACTGTATTTGCATAGCTCGTCACTACTTATCAGTTCCTTATTTATTTTTGTTACTTACTGAGTTGGAAGTACTTACGTTATTCCCTACACCTTGTGTTCAGATCCAGGTGAGACTGATCACATGGATCGTTGAGCTCGTGGCACGGTTGACTGCTCGGATATCTACGAGGTAGTTGTCAGTGTCTGCAACCCTTGTCTCTCCTTCCCTTGTTGTCTTTTATTTCTGTTAAATATTGGTGGACTATTTTAAACACCGAATTTTAGATTTGGTTTTAGATGCTCATGACTTAGTGACACCCCGATGTCGGGCTATCTTTTTCACATTTTATTATGAGTTTAACTCTTCTTATGAAATCTCTGTTATGAAAAGTTTTTGAACTATCTTCTTGTAAATTATCAATGTGTTTTGGGAAATGTCAGCTTGCTTAGTCCCACGATAGGCGCCATCATAATAGGGTATAGTTTTGGGTCGTGACACTCGGGCTCCAAACCAATTATGCATACAAGTGTAATAACATCATATAAACTGGCTCTCGTGATCAAAATATCAAAATAATATTTAGAACCATGAATCGAACATCAAAACGCATGAAATTCAGAAGAAAACTTAAGAATCTCTAGGTCACAACCAAACATCCGAATCCTACCAAACCAACTCAGAATGACAACGAATTTTGCAGACAAGTTTTAAATAGCAAAATGGACCTATTCCCAAAATCAAAATCCAAACCCGATAACCATAAAGTCAACCTACAGTCAAATCTAAAGAATTTCTAAACATTTAATTTGCCAACTTTCGGTAAAACAAGTCAAATCAACTTAGGGACCTCCGAATTAAATTTCGAGCATACGCCCAAGTGCAAAAATCATAATACAGACCTACCAGAATCATCAAATACTGATCCAGGGTCATTTACCCAAAATGTTGACCGCGGTCAACTCTAGCCTCATATTTAGTAAAATTTTTTGTTTTCTTCAAATTTCACATAAAAGCGTTTCTAAAAGTGACACGGACCACATACACAAACTAAGAGAAATCAAATGAAGCTAATAGAGTTCTCAGAACACGAAAATAAGGGCTAGTACTCAAAATGACCTATCGGGTCGTCACAGGAGAGCAAGTCCAATTCAAACACTATAGCCTTCAAAAAGTTTAAGGATAGATCCAAAATGAGGGAGAAAGAAGAGAAAGGCGGAAGAAGTTTTAATATCACATTAATACCGTTTGTTAACCAACATAGCATGGGTCTAAACACTTCAAGTGCCAAACCTTCAGGTTACTTATTAGTGTTTTTAAATTTTTTTATTTTTATCAAAAAGAAATTCGAGGAATGTCTATGTATAAGCATTATCAAGGTATTTCTCTCTAAGATTGGAGCTTCTCTTATTTGAAATCTTCCCGTTATTCGGGGTCATATATTATACATAACATATTAGAAAATTCACAAATCAACGAAAACCTTGAGCTATTATTTTCCCGTTAGAAAAAATCACCTTCGCATTATTTGTCTCTACTTGGATTTGAATTTTGGTCTTCAAAATTTTCACCCACTTCAGTAATAGCTAGGCCCCACTTTTTAGTGTAAATAGTCTAATATTCTATATTGAATTGTGTGATTTACCCCTTATTCTACATTAATTGTGATCTACCCCTTATTTTACAAAAAATTCATGATATTCCCTATGCTTGTTGGATCCTCCTCAAGCTATGGCAACTTATATAATTCTTTATGAATTGAAAAACATGAATAGTTTATTTAAAAGCTAGTTTATCTCTACTCCTCAAATTATCCGAAAAATTGGCAAAAAGGTCACGTCGTAGAAGCTTTCGGTCTTTAAGTGATATTCAATCATAAGAAAAGCAGTGTCATATAGCTTTGTAGGCTAGCAAGCTTACACTTCATTTTGTACATAAATCAAGGGTTTTAATCTTTTTGCTTAAAAAAATTAAACAAGAATACAAACGGAACATTAAAAACGAAAAGATTGTAACAAAATTTAGTGTGTAACTGAAGGCAGACACTTTAAGCTTCTGCAAGCACGAAAAAAAATTTGGGTGAATAAAAAATTGTTGAACAACGATAACAGGATTCAAATTTAACTCAAAAAACCAAAACTTTCGCATTTTATGTTATGAAATTTGATAGAGAATTCAAAAAATAGTATACCAACTAAGATTTGGGAGTGCAAAAAAGATCTTGAAAACTTGAGGATGCTGATGAGAGCGAGATAAGCAATCATTGGAAGTCTATAAGACAACCCGAATAAGCCTCGTCTTGCCTACATTAATGCAAAATCACATTACCTTAAACAATTCTTTAATTCAATTACACAACTTGAAACACTGACCTCAGCGGCGGCTATGGAAAGAAGGAGAAAAAAATTAGCTAGTCGTCGCGAAGGTTGTGTTTCTCATTGTTCAAACTTTGGGCTAAACCCCAATACCTTACCTTGGGGGCCAAGTGCACCAACATACAATTTTTTGGGCTGCTGTTTAAGTTTTAATCAGAGTTTGCAAACTATTTAAGAATGTAGCTATCATTTAGAAAGGGCATTCTCCACTCTTCTCCTTCTCGCATCTTCGGCACCCTTAACCTATTTTCTTTTTCTTAATATCCACATCAATGAGGATTTTAGTATCGCAGTCGACCATCGCTCTCAAAGAGTATAAGCTTAGTCACCTTATTCTTACGGGAGTACAGATTGAAGTTTGAACTATATAGTTTAAACTTAAGGACATTGTACTGATCGACGAGACATGAGGCGATGTTAACGTGAGGTTAGAGGTTTGGAGGCAGACCTAGAATCTAAATATTTCAAGTTGAGCAGGACCAAGATAAAATACTTGGAGTGAGATCAATGGTGCGACTCAGGAAGTGGATGAAGATGTGGGTCTTGATTCATAAGTCATCCCTAGGAGATAAAGTTTCAAGTACTTTAGGTCAGTTATTCAAGGGAATGGGAAGATTGACGAGGATGTCATACATCGTATTGGGATAGAGTGGATGAAATGGAGGCTCACTTCTGGTGTTTTGTATGATAAGAATGTGCCACCAAAACTTAAAGGTAAGTTCTATGAGCAGAGTCAGACCGACTATGTTATATGGGACTGAATTGGTCATTCAAGAACTCTCATGTCCAGAAGATGAATGTGGCAGAAATAAGGATGTTGAGATGGATGTGCGAGCATACCAGATTAGATATAATTAGGAATGAAGCTATTCGGAACAAGGTGGGCATGACCTTTGTGGAGGACAAGATACATGAAGCGAGACTTAGATGGTTTGGGCATGTAAAGAGGAAAGACATAGATGCTCCAGTGAGGAGGTGAGAGGGATTAGGCGAGACATGGTGATGCTCCAGCTCACCGAGGACATGACCTTGGATAGGAAGGTGTGGAGGTTGAAGATTAAGGTACAGTGTTAGGAAGCCGAACGTTGTTTTTGGTCATGCTTGTATTGTAGTGCATTACCTAGTGTTAGTCTTGTAATTTCTTACTCTTAGATTTCTGTTATTACCTATCGCCTCTTTCGCTTCGATTTTCTGATTGCAGTACTTAGTGTTAGTCTTGTATGTTTACTTTGATTTTTTGAGTGGTTGGCTTATTGTTGCTCCTTCCTTTTATTTTTTAGGGCCGAGGGTCTTCCGGAAACAACCTTTCTACCTTGTTAAAGGTAGGGTAAGGTTTGAGTACACACTACCCTCTTCAGACCCTACTTGTGGGATTACATTGGGTCTTTGTTGTTGTTATTGTTAGTTTAAACTTAAGGACATAATTTCATGAACATACGCATCATTTTAGTCACCAAATTATAAAACAAACTACATCTAATTGGTCACTACGATCCATGCTTCTTTCTTCTTCTTGAATAGCTTGAAGTTGGAACCACAATAATTGAACTTCAGGACACATTGCCTTGAAGTTTGAACTGAATCAATTGAACTCCAGAACACATTATCCTTGAAGTTTCAACTAAATAAATTGAATTGCAGGATACAAAAGTTGAAATCCTGAAGTTAGAATTAAAAACTGAACTAAGGATGCAATGCTGAAGTTTTGAACGAGAAAAACTGTATTTAAGGACATCTGAAATTGTGAATTGCAAAAACAAAAACAAAAAAAAAAAAAAAAAAAAAAAAAAAAGGATTTCACTGTCCTAAAGTTTGAGGAAGCGGAGAAAAGAAACAATATTTGCCTGCTTTTTACGCATTGGCTAAATATTAAATAATATGCAAGTGCTAGCTAAGACTTAAACAACGGTCCTAAGTAGCTACCTGGTGCCATTTCTACATTGGACAACAAAAGCCCAATGGGTTATTATACTCGGCCTACAGCAGTAGATTAGCCCACTATTCGTCTACTAAAGCACAATTAGGTCATTGAGCTGAGCTATAACATGAGTTTAGCCAAACTAACATTGTTGGGCTGTAAGAAGGTATTTGGGATTTTATAGTCCAAAACATATATTTTTTACTAGATTACAACATTTATGATAACTTCATAGGTTATCTGTACTAGGGCTGAATTACCGTATCGAAATCGCAAATTTTGGTATATGATATTTAGTATTTTGGTATTTGGTTTAAGTTTTTAAAATAATTTGGTTTTAGGTATGGTATTTGGTATTTAAAAAAATAATATCGAAATACCGATACCGTACTGAAGTATATATATTAAATTACATATTACATATATTATTGATTAACATACTATTATACAATACTTTTCTTTGGCATTCATGTTGAGGTTCACAGTAAAGCCCATGTACTTCTTTAGGAAAATGGAGGAACAAGGTAAGATGCAACAAATTCTAATTCTTACTCTCTAGGTTGTAACACAATTTAACATAATGTTTCAACGATTTTAGGGTGTTTCTCACTCCATTACACTTGTATTGTTGTTGCATATATTGGATTAATCCTTGTTGTATTCCCTAATTTTAATAATTAACTTTAAGCAAGTAACATGATATCTCCAATGATCAAATGTATTCCTTTATGTACCTTTTTTCTCTTAGTTGATAATTGATGGTTTTGGACAAAAAATTTGTCAACAATCAGGTGAGCTTAAAATATTTTCATTGAGTACTTTAATTAAGAATATTACAGTCAATGGCTCTATGCACTAGTTAATATTCAAGCCAAATAAACCGAAATTACCGAACCGAATAAAACGAACCAAAACCGAAAGGAGAAACTCCAAACCATACCGAATGCAATTAGGTACGGTATTGGTATAACATTTTAAGAAATCGAATATCTAACCGAAATGACTAAATATCATACCATACCAACCGACGAACACCCTAATTTCTTAATCAGGAAAAGTTGTAGTTGCATTCACCATGAATACGTAATAGTATATCTTTTAGTCGTAAAATAATTCATGAAACCATCATTTTGGGTTCTTCTTTCCCGTAAGTCATTTTAAAGGATCTACTTTTGACTAATTTGTTGTATTTGTTTTTTAATGTGGATATATATGAAGCTTCAGTAAACTTTCATTTGTGACCCTTTTTTTCCACGCATTCTTATCACAAAGCAGGAAAATTACTGGCTAAATAATGAGTTATATATAAAATACAGGAAAATGTCACTAACGTGATATAAGAATAAAAAATGACTAAAAATACATTAATATCCAGCTACGATGAATATTTCAATGTAGCGTCTGGCAGAGAATATTTGAAAATTTATGTCCCTTTACAGTTAAACCCAATTATTTTTGTTGAATTCTGATTCCTTATGTAGAATTCTCCAGCTTTAACTTCTTCCATCGCATTCTTCAGTCTTTTGTTTCTTCTTAAATACAAATCGGATGTTTTTAGCATCCATCACATATATAGAATGTTGTTCATTAAGAAATTTTCCTGTAAAAGCCTTTTAAAAAAGCTAAGGTTAAATTAGAAATAAAAGTTTATCTAGTTAAATCAAACATATTAGTCCCTACATATCTTAATTCATTCCACTTGTTTAAACCAAACATATGTTAACATTTTGTCAAACTTAACATTCAAATTATCACCGAAAGACCTCTTCCATACTCACCCAAATTCTACTATTATATTAGTTCTCAAAAATAATTTTCTCAAAAATAATTTACCAAGCATACAACATATTTTAGATTTATATCCTTGAGTACTTTGAAAAGTTTAAGGTAAACATAAGGGTGAGTACATCGAGTGATAAGCACATGCTTTAGTATCTTAGAATTCAAGAAAGAGGCTTGGAATACATGAGATAAAATGAGGGCAAAAAAGGTAAAATAACTTTAAACGTACAGATGCGAGACAATATATAGATGGCTTCTTTTTAGCTAATTACAACTTTCTACATTTTAATTTATATGAACATATTTGACTAGACACAAATTTTAAGGAAAAAGAGAAAATTTTTAAAATTTATGGTTGTAAACACCCCATAATATTTGTGAAACGGTGGAAGTACTTGTGAAATTGCCTCAACAAGACGAATCCAGCACAATTATAACAACAATTAAGCTATTTCAAACTTTTGGTTAATTGGAATGTTTATATCTAAAACCAAAAATAGAGGAATATATAAGATTGGCGTGCTTTTGGTTTTCATTCAGATTGAAACATGCAACTTAAAATGATTAATTTTGAAATTACATAGCTCTGTATATTTATAAAATGAAGAGAAATTAAGGAAGGATGGAGAAGAGGAAGGTGGAGGAGATTAAAGTTTGCATCTCAATAGTGTAGGGAAGAAATGATGCCTGGCCTGAAGTAGCATATAGTATTGAATTGAAGTGGACATTTCAAGCAAAAAGTCTGTCATATATATGGACATGGCTGTCCAACTCCAGTGGTAAGTACATAACCCTATTTACTCTATACAACTATATGCTTTAATAAGATCTTCAACAAAATCTGACGCCATGCTCCTATATATATATATGAGCCATCAAGCTGCCACCGTCACCTCTCTATAGAATGCTAAACAAGTGATGAAGCATGATGTCAATATACTGTCATTTGGGATGCTGTAGATCAAGAGTACTAGCTAGCTAGCTCAAATGTTATTAGTTGCAACCTAGCTAATTAAGATTATACGTAGGAACATTAATTAAGGCCATATATATATATATATATATATATATATATATATAACAATACTAACTTGGTGGCTACCTTAGTGGAAGTTAGAAATTGATACCTTTATATATATAAGAGAACAACAACTATAATTTCTAATTATTTTCATATATAAAATAAGCGTCGTAAAATTTGATTGGCGTGATATACAAGAAATGGTGAAATTTTTTCTGGTTTGAAAGTCTCTTATTTTTTCCCATGGAGAGGTAAAAGTTGGAAAAGAGAATATTGTAGATATAGAGACGAATTTCATCCAAGAAGAAAAGAGGGAAAAACTGATAAACATGTGGTTAAAACAAATAAATGTGGCATTGTTGATTTTGGGGGTTCTTACCTTAGCATATATATTCCCATCGAACTAGCTTTGAGATTTCATTGACAGAGTGCTCAATGAGAATGCCACCCTGCTACATATATACTCCGCTGATGTCAACAACAAATATAATGCACATGCATGCAATTCAGTAAGCGAAAGTAGAAAGGGAAATTAAGGATATACAAAGATTAATTAAGAGCCAGAATCTTCAATAACATGAAATTAAGTAGAAAGAATCCTGCTACATATAACCCCATGCATAAATGAAAAGAAGTTGCTATGGTTAATTAATTAAAAGCTAAAAGCTAGTCATTGTACAATAACAATATATAATCAAGAAATTAAAGTTGTCTAATTAATTAATTAATGGTGGAGGGGGTTGATATCTAAAGATTATAACCCGCTTACCCTCATCATTCAGTTAAGAAAATAACATACCAAATTAAATGAAAAAGAATAAAGCCCATATTTTTAGTTTCCTACTCTTGTTTTGGATCTCTCCTCATTTGGGATGGCACCATGTCCTGCAGAAGCCCATGATCTCTAGCCAAAGAGGAAGAAGAAGAAGTAGAAGGCGAGAACCTTCTCTCTTGTGATGAATATAAGGAGGAATCACAAGTACTAATAAAGTTCATCGGTAATGTTGGTGTCTGAAAATAGGTCGGTTGTTGTTGTAATGCTTGATAATGGAATTGTGGGATAAATAAAGAGGAACCACCACCATTGCCGCCAAGACCACCAATTGAGCCACCGTAGGCGGTGGTTTCAGACAGAATGCCGATGCAGCTGCGAGGCGTAATGGGGCATGGATGAGTGTGAATACCTTCATAAGTTGTAACTACTATTGAAGTATCTTCAGATGACCTTTCCACTCTCTTCTTCACACCACATGTTGCGGTGGTGCAACGATAGTAGCTCCTTCACAACAAACAATTAATTTTAGCAGGGTTACTACTAATATATAAATATTAATCCAGTATGATTATAAAAGAAACGACAAGAGCATTTATTTTTCATTAGTATTATTATGTATGTTGTGTTTGCGTGTAGGTGTGAATATATATATATATATACAGTACCTGGGAAAGGGGCTGTTTTTTACTGCTTTTTGGCCGTACTTTCTCCATCTAAAACCATCATCCAAATGATCAACTTCGCTCTTTGTCATGAACGCAAATCTCGGCTCTCTTTGCCTCTTTTGGTTCTTCTTCTTGGGTTTTAACCTAATTAAGACACCAAAACCCCATCTTTTTATTTTTATTTTTTCCAATTAAAATAAGAAGACGAAATAACTACAAGGGAATCAAATCATGCATAAAAAACCCCATAAATCAAGATCTATCTTCCTGGATTTTGTTAGTCAACATTTACTAATTAATGTATAGAAGAACATTTATATTTAAAAAGAGGACTTCATGTCTTTAATTATCCATATATAAAATAAAATTAAGGTAGGCTTACTGTTTCTTATTCTTGTGTTGATCATCACCATCTACTGTTTGAGTGTTGGGCTGTAGTTGATCATCATTGGCAGCAGCTTCAGTTGATGATGAAGAGATGGAGGACGAATTAGGAGTATTTACAATCTCAGACGACGGAATCTTATTGACTATTTGTGATGGTACCAATAAAGGTACAGCTGGTGGTGGAGGTTGAAGCAAATCGAATGTAGAAGGAGTAGTAATTGGATGAGAAGAAAACATGGTTTCTATTAAGCTTAAAGAAGAACCCTTTTCAGTTTCACATGTTGGCATATCAAAGATGCTTGATAAAGAATAATTATTCGCCGGAATCTGATCGGAAAATGTGGAAATTTCTAGTGATGAAGTGTTTGGTTTTAGCTTGTTTTCCTTGTCCGCCATGGACTTGATCAAAAGCATAGATTCTTCTTCTTTCTTATTGCAAACAACAAAAGGCAGAGAGAGAGATAGAGAGATATAGACTTCACTTTATGTTTGCGTTTGGGTATAGGATTTTTTCAGACTTTTTGCTGAGTTGTGGTTACTTTATTTGTTTGCTCAACTGGTTGGTCCCACTCCCATAGCGGAAAATTTGGTTTTCTTTCACCTAGGAGTTTGAGGTTGACCGGTAAATGCCGGTGGAGTACGACCGTGTTCAAATGGAAAATAATTGGTGCTTTTGACCTAAGTTCTTTTATTTAATAATTTTAAGTCATACTGTATATATTAACAATGTAATAAACTATTTATGTCGTCAAATAATTTAATATATTGTAGTATTTTTTAAGTGACAAACCAATTAACCCTTCTAATTAGAGTTACATGTAGTTTTTTAAACAATTCAACTGTGTAAATAATTCTTTTTTACAATGATATACTAGGTAAGTTTATTTATTTGACCATTGTAATTCAAACATGCTATGTCGTTAATTTTATTTAATGTCCTTATTAACCAACAAATGTGACAACAAAGTTTATGTTAATTTTATACATGACTGCAGGTATATGCTCGACGCAATGAGCCAATCGACCGTTAGGCACGTATACCGTGAAGGGAACGTAACCAAGTGGCGCATGCACTGGCTAAATATGGGAGCACCTGGAACTCACATACTTATGCTGAGTGTGAAGATTATTTCTGAAGTGAACCACATTTATTTGCTTTCTTTATTTTCTATAAAATCCTTTTAAAGATTGCATCATTAAGATCAGTTCCATGTTGTAATAACACTTCTTATTTTCCTGCTTAATAATAAACTTCTCTATCTAGCAAGTAAAAAAAATGTGCTCTGTCGTGTAAATGCATTTGAGCAATTAACAGTGGCGGATACACCTTTGGACATATGGGTGCTGAAACACCCATTGACTTTGGCCAAATTATATAATATATTCTTTAATAATACCTAAAAACTTCACTAATTGATCATGAGCACTCACTATGACCATGCTTGGCCATCTAGAATTTAAATTAAAATTAGTGAAGCACCCACGTCCTATAAATCTTGGATCCGGCACTGGCTTTAAAATATTCTCTACCATACGTACTGTATGTTTTAAGCAATAGGTAAAATAACCTATTTAGATTTTCACATCATCAATTCCCTATCTATATATTAAAGAGATTTT
This sequence comes from Nicotiana tabacum, assembly GCF_000715075.1. Lineage (NCBI taxonomy): Eukaryota > Viridiplantae > Streptophyta > Magnoliopsida > Solanales > Solanaceae > Nicotiana > Nicotiana tabacum. The sequence goes on from NC_134101.1 coordinate 106,636,823, forward strand.
TGAGGGATCATTATGAGTTGTTTAGGACGATGGTTACAGAATTAATTAGCAGGCTAAGAAATTTACCATTGTTACATGCTAGGAAAAAAGTTAGTTTGAAAGATAGTAACATGAGAGATTGGAATTGCAACTATTACTCTACTTATTCTCTTTCATTTTCATAGTGCAAGTATTACCACCAACGAAATTTCAAAAGACAACAAATAATTAATAACAGCTATATATTTCATAATTATTGAATGCTTAATCATAAGATATAGTGTCATTATACACGTTGCTATATCTCCATAGAGGAGACTAAAGATTTGTTGAGGGGAGCTTTTTGCAATAAATGTTAGCTAGGATTAAGAGGACCACCACTCCGGCGAAATAGTCGGCGGTTTCATACGCGGGGTTGTTGACCGGTTACCGGAGAGTGTGAATATGTTCAGCTTACACGTGGGAACAGTAAAGTGCTAAAAAAAGAAAAGAAAGTTTGGCTCGTTTACACGTATGTTCTTCTTTTCAGAAAGTATGATTTTTCCCTTTCCACTTAATAAACCAAAAAACTCTTTCTTGAGGGAAAAGATTGTCCTTTCCTCCCTTCTATTTCCGCCCTCTTCTCTAATTCCCTCTTATACTTCTTCATTTGTATTACAAATAATCAAAATTGAAAGTTGCCGCCGTGCCGTGCGACCAGAAGGTCACATGTTCAAGTCGTGAAAACAGCCTCTTACAAAAATGCAGGATAAGGTTGCGCACAATAGACCCTTGTGATTCGACTTATCTACGGACCCCGCACATAAAAAAAGCTTAGTGTACCGGACTGCCTTTTATTACAAATAATCAGAACAACATTGTTTGTAACTTGCTAACTTATTAGCTACAAATGAAATGCGTGAAATATAAGTTATGTTTTATACTTGTTAATTTTATGTTCTACTCGTGTAATATTATCATCATTATTATTTCCATTTTTGTATAGTGAATTAGTATATATACAGTTCTATTTTTCTTCTTGTATTTTTTCCCAATCAAAAGGCACATTCGTTGATGTCATTTTAATAGTTGGTCTATCTAAATTATTTTGTGAATGATATAGGGCCCTCAGCCTTTTTAAGCTACGATTTTTACTTGTCCTACTCCATAATTAAGAAGAGTCCTTATAATGATGATCATTTACTAACTAATATGATGTTATTGATAGGTTCCAATCACTATAGATCTAAGGGACCCAAATTTGGTAGCTTCAACCGATCAAAAATGCTTTCACATCTATTATACGTAAGGAATTAAGTTATAAACACCGATAATATAACATATTTTTTTACACTGTCAATGCAATTTAACATTGCTTATCATATAATTAATAATTATCGATAAATGCTATAACATAAAGTTACATACCATCACTTTTTAAATGATCTAATTGCATAAATATTTTTGTTTACCGTGAAAATGGTAATAACAATTAAATTTGATTTAGTGGTTCTAAAAATACGTGATCTATTTTTATGCTAGTTGTTAGGCAGTTGATGTTATGTGAAGACTTAGAAACGAAATAAGAGCTTGAGAATAAGACGATAACCAAACCGAATGATCAATAATCGGGGCCTCGAGCTTGCCTATTCGAGGGTCTCGGTGTCGAGTCTGAAGCTCGGCTGTGAGCTATCAAGGGTGGTTGATGGAGACTAGCAGTTATAAATAAATCAATGACGGCTCTTTATGGCCAATAATAAGCAATAAATGAAGAGCAGTAAATAGGACACAATAAATATGAGCAATAAATGAAGTAATGAGATCAAGAGAATGTGTTAGAGAGCAGAGAGAATGTTCTTGTATATTTAGTATTGAGCAACAGATGTTTACATAATGACAAGGATCCCTTTTATATAAGAGGGGGAATCCTAACATAGTACAAATGCATTTATTACAAAGATATGGAGATGGGACAGTCAGTTAATTCCATGATGCGGGCTCAGACTAGCCTGACAGACTTTGTCGGCTCTAGCTTCACACCTTGAAAACTCCCCATTTTCTTTCCGTAACCATCGGTCTCATACTTCCCCGAGGTAGAGCATCAATGGCCCTCGAGGGATAAAACTCAACCGTGGTCTCGATCCTTCAAGACGTGCCTACGATCGAGGCGTCACAACAATGAAAAATTGAACCCTCCGATTTTACCGTATACAGATAGTCCCTGCGTTTATTAGAGTAGAATGATACAGAACGACCTTGGTAACCATCTTTCCGAATTTCCCACGATAACATCATACTGATGATGCAAGCCTCCGTGATAATCGAGACGTCCCACTGATTTGTCTTTTTAGCGCCTTTCAATGTACTGCCGATTCTCGTCCTTCTAACTACCGATTTAGTTCCAAAAATACATTGATTGCGCTTGCCGATACGTCTTTCAAGAACATTGATGGTGACATCTCTGATGTATGCTATATTTCCCCTTATCTACGCTTGTGAAGAATCTGAATGCATGACTCCACTGATTGGTACAACTATCGAACCTGGGTGTGAGTGTTTCTTCTGACCTTTGACTGTTTAACACGGCTCCCTGCAAAACCCTTTGTCGTTCCTTGGACCGAGTCTGGGCTGGACTGATAGACTCGGGTCGTCGAGACACTGACTTCGAGTTGAATGAGAGTAGGGATTCGAACGCTCAGGCCAAGATTTAACCTTTAGACCTTGCGATAATCTTTGAGGGGGAATTTGCTCGGAAGCCCGAAAATAGAGACTGCCTTTAGGCTTTCAAGAACAGTCCCCGAGTGGGGGTTTGCTCAAACTCGGGCCACATGGAAACTTGTTTTGAACTTATTATAGAGAACCTTAAGGCATTGTGGATAGATCCCAGATGAGGATTTAACCGGGTTTAGATGGTACCCTGAGGCCAAGCCCATATGAGTGGAGTTTTAAGCTTTTATTTTCTTCTTGAGAGGAGCCTTCGAAACCCGGTACCATATCGAGTCTTGTAATGATATTGATAGACCTTTGGAGAGGTCCTCGAGATCGGGTACCATCTTGGGACTGGCGATGATTCCAATGGCTTCCTGGAGCCTAACTTCTTTTTGATGGAAGTCCTCGAGATCGGGTACTATCTGGGGACTTGCGATGATGCCAAAGGCTTCCTGGAGCCTTACTTCTTTTGGATGGAGGTCCTTGAGATCGGGTACCATATTAGGACTTGTAGTGATGTTAATGGCTTCTTGGAGCCTTTCTTCTTTTTGGTGGAGGTCCTAGAAATCGGGAACCATCTCAGGACTTGTTGGTGCGGGGGTCTCCGACCCCAAAACATCACACGACATTCATCAAATGGATGATACGGCTGCAAAGTGACCTAGGCGATCCCGCCGGCACATCTTCCCAAAGTGATTTCGGCCAGCATTTTAATCAGCCTCTGAGGCTAGCGGATCGTTGCTGCTTTTTCCATATATAGGGTTGTTTCCGTCCTTTTGGAGATTTCACCATTCTAAGTAGTTATCCTTTTTCTTACGTTAGGCTTTTCATTATTTCAGTATTAACGCTCTTGCTTAAATTCCTGCTCCAGTTCTCTAATTTTACTGCAGTCATGACTGCTAAATCAGTATCCGTTTGGCAGGGATGAGAGAGTTTCACCTCCGGTTCTCGCCTTGTTAGCGGAGCGCCGCTGATGCCAGGCGGGCCTGATTCGGGGCATTTTGCTTCGAGAGGGGACTTTTCGCCAGAAAAGTACCCCGATGCTCAGGATCAACGGGAGCATACCTTGAAGTTTACTTCTTCGATAGGAGAGAGACACCTTGAGTTGGTGAGGAAAGACTGCGGATGGGGGGAAAATGTAGTACTTCCCCGGATGAGAGTATTACGGATCGTGCCAAGGGTTTTTTGAATGTGTACACGTATCCTTTCACGTTGTGCCCCCTTGATAGGCTTGTGCTTGACTTCTATCAAAAGTATCAGGTTACCTTGGTGCAGATTCACCTGTCATTTTGGGAGATAGTGTTGATGATGAGGTTCTTTGTAGAGAAGGCAGGGCTTGAATTTACGCTTAGTCATCTTATCAGGCTATACCGACCTTTTCATCATCGAGGTCTGCTAACCTTACGATGCCGGTCGACCACGCCTTTTGTTGTTGATGATGAAGAATACGGAGGTTGGGAGTGGATGAGTTGATTCATCTGAGTACGGACTATTGATATTATCCCCATGGAGTTTATGCCATTCCCTGAGGAATGGAATTACACACGTAAGTGGTACACTCGTGGCTTCACAGTTTTTTAATTATGGCGAAGGAGTATTCCGTAAATGTGCCTTCTTTTCCTCTTCTGTAACAATTTCATGGATGCCGTGCGAGGTCCTTGATCTGCTAGATTGGGCTCGGGAGTTGGCGATCCACTCGACCTGCGATGAGCGTAAGTGGCGAGCTTTGTCTAGGGGCATATGGGAAGAAAAACATCACGGTATGAGCTGTAAGATCTGTTCCCTTCCTTTCTTTTAGTTGGAAAAGCACTTTCTCTTTCTGTGTACTAACCCTGTTATTATAGGCATCAGGGAGCCTTCTGAGGTGAGGTCGTGCCCCCTTGGAGACGGATAAGGATTGCTAGCTTCTGGGCTACAGAATGATAACAATAAGTAAGAGATACCTTTGCAGGGCGAAGGTGCTCAAAGCAAGACGAACCTGGACGTTGACTCTTTCTGTAGCGCCCGTGATTTTTGGTTTTGGAAAGGCGGCTTCTCCTCCGCTGTCATCTTCTTTTTTTGTTGGAGGTACTTCAAGGGATACTCGAAACCCGGGATCATATGCACCGAGCAACCGTACCCTGACCGGGGTTGACTCTTTCGAAGCTGATGGAGCTAGACTAGTTGTGCGCTAGACCTTCGAGAAAGCCCAGCGGCTTCACTCTGCAGTGAGTTTTGGCACAGGCCTTTTGAGTTTCGCGCCTTCCCTTCCTTATTGAGCTTTCTTTTGCAAGATTTCAGCAAGCTTAAGTCCGAGCTGCTTCGCCGTGAGGCCAGGATGCGGAAAGCTCTGGATGAGGAGAAATCCCTTAGGCTCCTTTGCGATGACATGGAAGTCGACTTAGCACCCTTACGGTATGAGGCGAGCCGGAGCTTGAATTGTGAGAGCTATTTGAAGGAGCAAGTAGTTTTTGTTCTGAGCGAGTGTGCGTTTCTCCTTCTAGCTCCTGAGGCTAATGTTTCATTTATTTCAATTGCAGAAGACGGAGGAATTGGAGTGCCTTCGGGATGAGGTTGGCCAAGCCAAGTGCGAGTATGATGAGTTAAAGGCTCAGACGGATGCTTAGGCTTCGACGGAGAAGGGTGCTCTAGTTAAAGCTTCCGCCCTTGAGGTTCAACTTTGCTTAGCTCGTGATAATAGCTTGGTTCGAACAGATATGATTACGAAGCTCGAGTCTGAGCTCTTGAAGATAAAGGCCGAAGTTGTGGATGCCCGGGCGGAAGCTGTAATGATCTGAACTAAGGCTGACCAGAAAGTGGCGATCTATTTGAAGGATGTTGTTGATGCTCAAGCTGAGTTGAGAAGGACTCTTGACCACGAGGGCAGGAGCAAGGAATATGCTCGGTGTAAGTCTCGAAGAGAAACCTTCGAGGAGATCCATGCTAGGGGCTTTGACCACTCGAAAGAGGTGAAGCGGGTGAGGGCGGACGAACGTGGCACTAAGTCACTTCTGTCTGACACCGAGGATAGCGAGGATGAGGCCGGCGAGCCATAGTCCCCAAGGGGACATAGATTTCCTTTTCTGATTCTGTACATAGTACTTTCGAAGTATGTTGTAAATGGAGCTTGTATTTTTTCGCATATATGTATAAAGAGAAAACCTCACGGTTTTGTCTCTCATGCGTTTCTTTTTGCCTTGATTTAGCCAGATGAATTGGTTTTAGAAGGAAATCCTTAGATTCGTGGTATGACCCTGAGGCTCATTAAGCCGGCCTGTAGGCTCTTACGTGCTTGGTCGATACGACCTTTAGTTTTAGTGCTGGCGACAGTGGCTCTTACGCTTTTGCTCTTAAGTATATTCAGTTAACTGTTTTGGGTTCAGTCTCCGAATCGGGTTTTGACTCGAGCTCATTTGACCCTCAAGTTTTTGAATTTTAGGATGGCCCTTAGGATCTTATGAGTTGGGTCGGTCGGTATGACCTTTTGTGTGGGCTGGCAACAGTAGCTCTTACACCTTGGGTCGATGCAACCTTTTAGTATAAGCTGGCATTAATAGCTCTTATGACTTGGGTCGGTGCGACCTTTTCCGTGGGCTGGCAACAATGGCTATTACGCCTTGGATCGATGCGACCTTTTATGTGGGCTGGCGACAATGACTCTTATGCCTTCGGTCGATGCGACCTTTAATATAGGCTTTAATTTTCCCTCATTAAGGACTTTTTGAAAAAATGTTTGCCTGACTCTTCGACGGTTTAATAAAAAATCTCAGTTGTGAGTCGTTATATGGCGATGATCGAGCACCTCGGGAGGTTTGGCTCGGAGGCTGAGTATCTCGAAGATAGTGTTTAGGAGCTGACGTGGTCGAAGCTCTTTTTCCTATGTCAAGGGTAGCATGTTTAACCGGTTCTTTCCGAAGTATATTCGAAGTAATTGAAGGCTTGTGATTTTATAGCGACGGTCGGGCGTCCACGAGTTGCGTTAGTTTGGAAGGTACAACCTTGTGACCGGAGACATTTGTGTTTGGACGGAGCCTTTTAGTCTCTAGTGAAGTAGTTTCGGCATCTATATCGAGGGTATGCCTTTTTAGGGGTCTTATAAGTTCAATATATAGCCTAAACTTTGAGATCGGGTTTATGCCTTTAATAAGGTCTTACAAGTTTTACATGCCTTTGAGGCCTTACAGTTTTGGATACTTGGTACAAGTATGGTTCATTCCTTTCTTGAGGTCTTACAGATATTGTTGTTGCCTTATATAGGTCTTACGATACTGAGGCTGCACGCATGTGGTCTTATGGCCTCGGGTTTTGATAAGTCGATGGAGATGGCGATTGATGACATTTCCCGAGTCACCGAGGGTTCCTTGGCTCGGGAGCCATTACTTGTGAATTTGGTATTGCCTCATTGAGGGCTTGCGGTTTTGGAATTTCCAACCTGGAGGTTGTGTAGCCTTGAATTTTCGACGCCAGTCCCTGAGTGTTAGGGACGTTTTTGGCTCTGGAGTTGTTTTGTGATCTCGTTGTTGCCTCATTGAGGGCTTATGTGTTTGAAGCTCCGACCTGAGGGTCATACTGTTTTGAGTTGTTGATGCCAGTCCCCGAGTATTCGGGACATTTTTTGGCTCTAGGGCCGTTTTTTGCAAAAAATATCAAGCTTCCTTGACACGAAAAATGCTTGTGGGAAGTATTCTTTGATTTCTTGGTACAAGTATACATGTCTTTGCTGTTTAAAGGCCTTGTTGTTCTATACAGGCACGGTTCGCTCGACCGTTTGGCTCGGTACATTATTTTCCTATCGAGACCCTTCTTGGTGTATCTTGGCTTCTCTAAGTTGGTGACCTTCCGGGGGGATGCCCCCCAGTATTCGAGGTCGATTGCAAAAGAAGCCTTGAATACCTGTTGAGTCTTCCTCAGGTAGCATATGGGTGTTGCCTTGTTAAAAACCTCGCCGGTAAAACCCTTTTTTGGGATAAAACTCGATCGAAGGAAAAGAGTGCAACGCATGCTTTTGAAACTTAAGGCCTTCGATTTGGAGAGTGTTTTGGCCGTTTCGATCGGATACCTACAGTCAGGTCAGTGTAGAATGTAATTGAAAGAGAAAGGAGACGGTCATACCTTAGTATAGAACGTGCTGGCAATGTTTTGAGCCCTGATATATTTCAGTCACTTGTGATGAGGATGCAGTACGGTCCCCTACTTTGTTTAGTCGGGGATAACCGAGAGTGTAGCTTGTTATTGCTATTTTACTATTTTCTTATCCTTCAATTCTTTCGAAAGTGGAGGTACCGACATCGGGGCAACATCGTGCACTGTGAATATTTCTCTCGCCGCATGTTGTTCCTCGTAGACAGTCCTAATCCCGTCCCTTATTGGGAATTTCATCATTTTATGGAGGGTGGAAGGTGCTGCTCTCATGTAGTGTATCCATGGCCTTCCAAGCAAGGAGTTGTACCTCATATATCCCTCGATGACATAGAATGGTATTTTGTGTTGTGCCGGTCACGTTGACCGGGAGGGTGATTTCCCCTTTTGTTGTTTCGCTCGCCATGTTGAACCCGTTGAGGACTCGAGAGGCAGGTACGATTTGGTAAAGTAGTCCGAGCTGCTTTACCACCCTCGACCTGATAATGTTGGTCGAGCTACCTGGATCCACAAGTACACATTTAATCTGAAATGTATTTACAAGAAAAGATATTACTAGTGTGTCATTGTGACTGAGACAAAGTCTCGATGTTCTCGTCGCTGAATGTGAGAGAATCTTCGGGTATGTAACCCCGGGTTCGCTTTTTTCTGGTGTAGATACTTTTGTTCTTCTCATTATGGGCTCCTGCGGGGCATCGATGCCTCCCAAGATCATGTGGATGACATGTTGCGGCTCATTTGTTTCGTTCTTCTTGGTTTCCTCTCTTTCTCTAAACTGATTTTTGGCCCGGTCACTGAGGAATTCTCGGAGGTGACCTTTACTGAGTTATCAAGCTACTTCTTCTCGGAGTTGGTGGCAATCGTCGGTCCTATGACCGTGTGTGTTGTGATATTCACACACAAAGTTATGGTTCCTTTGTGAAGGATCTGATTGTACAGGCCTTGGCCACTTGGTGTCTCTGATTTTACTGATGGCGAGCACGATATCTGATACATCGACATTGAAGTTGTATTCTGACAAGCGAGGTGTCTCCGTCGGCCCTATGTACCTATCGAACCCAGCTCTATTGACATGTCCCCGAGGATTCTGACCTCGGTCCATCCTTCGATCATTGCGGGGCATGTTTCACCTTTGGGCGCTTCTTCGCTCTTCAGTATATGGTTGGTATCTTTCCTTGTTTGGCTTTGGCTCTTTCACCAGAAGCCTGCTTGGGTATACCGAGCCCGAGGGGGATCCTAGTTGGTCATCCTCGACCCTGATTTTTGATTGATATCGGTTGTGAACGTTCGACCAGTCATGACAGGATATTCGACCAGATTCTGTTTCAGCTGCATTGAAGCCACCGAGCTTCGTTCATTCAGACCTTGAGTGAAGGCCTGTACTGCCCAGTCATCGGAGACTGGTGGTAGTTCCATTCGTTCCATTTGAAAGCGAGATACGAACTCGCAGCATCTCGTTCTCCCTCTGCTTTATCTTGAAGACGTCAGACTTCCTTGTTGCTACTTTGATGGCACCGACATGTGCCTTTATGAAAGAATCTGCCAGTATAGCAAATGAGTCTATGGAGTTAGGAGCTAGGTTGTGATACCACATCATGGCCCCTTTCGAGAGTGTTTCCCCGAGCTTCTTTAGCAAGACGGATGTGATCTCGTCGTCCTTTAGGTTGTTACCCTTCATTGCACAAGTGTAGCCAGTAACAAGCTCATTGGGGTCTGAGGTTGTATTTCGGAAGGTCTGGCATTCTGAACTTCTTTGGAATGTGTTTTGGAGCCGCTTCCTCTGGGAACAGCCTTTGTATGAACTTCTTCGAATCCACACCTTTCAGGATCGGGGGTGCACCCGGAATTTGGTCGACCTTGGAGTTGTAGGTCTCGACCTTTTTTTTGTTGGCTTCTATCTTCTTCTCGCCCGATTCGATCCTCTTTGTGAGGCCCTCAAGCATCTTTACGATGGCAGGGTCGGCTCTACCGACCCGTTGTTGCTTGATCTCTTCGGTACCTGCTTGGCTGGGGGAGCCTTCCCCGGCGCTACCGTGCAGGGAGTTTTCTGGTGACTTTGCAGTTGAGTAATCGCTAGTTGTTGTGCCTGCAACATTTCAAAAATAACGTGAAGGCTAACCTCCCGTTCTTCCCTAGTCGGGGTTTCCTAAGCTTCTTGTTGGTCTCTTTGGTGCACGCTCCTGTTAGTGAGGGAGCTTACATCGACATGTTCAGCATCGCGTGAGACCGCGTCCACGGGAATCGGTTCTGGTGCGTTCTCAGGGTTTCGTGGTGGTACACCAACACCTGGAACATCCACACCATTTTCTCCGTGGTTCTCAAGATTATTGTTCACTGAGTTAGACATTTTGACCTGAAATCAAGGATCTTGAGCAAGAGAAAGTGTGAAAGATAACTTGTGTTATGTAGTTAAGCCAGCAAGAAAATAATCACTATTATTTTTAGCCCCGCGGTGGGCGCCAAACTGTTTTCCGTGAAAATGGTAATAACAATTAAATTTGATTTAGTGGTTCTAAAAATACGTGATCTATTTTTATGCTAGTTGTTAGGCAGTTGATGCTATGTGAAAGACTTAGAAACGAGATAAGAGCTTGAGAGTAAGACGATAACCAAACCGAATGATCAATAATCAGGGCCTCGAGCTTACCTATTCGAGGGTCTCGGGGTCGAGTCTGAAGCTCGGCTATGAGCTATCGATGGTGGTTGATAGAGATTAACAGTTATAAATAAATCAATGAAGACTCTTTATCGCCAATAATAAGCAATAAATGAAGAGCAATAAATAGGACACAATAAATATGAGCAATAAATGAAGTAATGAAATCAAGAGAATGTGTTAGAGAGCAGAGAGGAAGTTCTTGTATATTTAGTATTGAGCAACATATATTTATATAATGACAAGGATCCCCTTTATATAAGAGGGGGAATCCTAACATAGTACAAGTACATTTATTACAAAGATATGGAGATGGGACAACCAGTTAATGCCATGATGCGGGCTCAGACTAGCCTGACAGACTTTGTCGGCTCTAGCTTCACGCCTTGGGAACTCCCCACTTTCTTTCCGTAACCGTCGGTCTCATACTACCCCGAGGTCGAGCGTCGATGACCCCCGAGGGATGAAACTCAACCGTGGTCTCGAGCTTTCGAGACGTGCCTACGAGGCACGTAACAATGAAAAATTGGACCCTCCGATTTTATTGTACACAATTTTTTACACCATTAATATGCCATAATTAAACTCCGTACCTAATGCATGACATAATTAGTTTACTGCCACTCGCCTTAGAAAATTGAAAGAGAACAAAAAGACCAATTCCCCTCCAATTTGCTTTCAGTAGTCGTCGGAATTAATTCATTACAGAAAGGAACTCATGAGAATCATACAAGAAGAGACTAATCTAGCTATAAAAATGAAGAAAATAAACAGATGAACAAGATGAATCCAATTTGCTTTCAGTAGTCGTCGGAATTAATTCATTACAGAAAGGAGAAATAGTTTGCTGCAACCAACCTCATTCGTTGTATATATATCATTTGTTATTTTAACAAAACCATGGTTATGCGATCGATCTTTTTCATTATCTTTTTTTTTTTTGAGAAGTACCTTTTAGTAGGAATATTTTACTTCTTATAGAATCGAATGTATTTGTCAAGAGCTACAATATTATGGAGCAGCAGATAAAACGAATATAACTCCTTTCTGAGGACCCATTTGTGTAATGGTGGAAAAAAGACATGATACATGGACTATCATCAAGGTGACAGAGCATTACACGTGGACCATCAACAAAGTGACAGGTAGCATTTCTAATTAGATGAGTTGAAGAATTCAAAAAAGGCACGAGAGAAACTCCCCCAGGATTTCTCTGGAAAAAGAACCGGCTCTGACAGCTGGGAAAGAAGAAATAGGAGCGGAATGTATAAAGACCATTAAAGAAGGAAGATGCACGAATCTGTTATAAGTGAGGAAGGGAAATCAACATTAAACGTGGTACAAGAAATCATCAGTCATAAATGCCTCCGTTACTATTATGTATAGTAACGGGTAATCAAGGCAATGAATGCCATTAACAAGCCCGAATTAAGTAAGGAAACCTTTATAATTGTGTACTCCTATATAAAGACTTAGTCCTCATTTGTAATGGCATGAGATTATTATTCGATATATGCAATCATTTTTCACTTTATTTATAAGGTTCTAACCACAATTCTGGGAGTGATTATCAATCTACTTTTTTTTCCTTGTCAATTATTTTCATTATCTGTTTTATTCTTCAAATTATTGAAAAAGTGAAGTAAATCTTGGTTATCAGTAACCCGATTTTTTCTTGATATTGACTTTGACCGAGAAATCTATTTTTGGGTTAAACAAATCGGTTCCATTACCGGGAATCTGATAATCTGTTCGCTTTCAAACTTCATTTTTAACGACTAAATTTGTCAACCGCTAACGAGAACAACCAGCTGAACCAACGAGGTGGAACTCTACTACATCACACATCCACGGGAATTCCTTGGCATTCCCGTGAAAGTTTACCTGAAAAGTCTGATTCGCACACTGATGTTTAGTATGTAGGCGACCAAACCGTTGAGCATGATGCTTTGAAGCAATTGATTGCAGAACATGAGAACGATGTACTATAGGCTTTCGTTAGAGGATTACCCAACGCAACATAAACTCTGTTGATACCCAATTTTGTCCTCAGATTTTCTCAAATAAAATATATACTTTCAAAATTTTAGTTCACAAAATCTATACAAGCATTTTCTATAATTGTTCACAATTTTTAGAGCTTTAAAATTGATTTTCTTACATTTAAATTACTTGAATATTTATTAATTACTCCTTCGAATAATTTTGTGATGACTTAATCACCTAAAAATATTATTTGCATCCATAATACGAGTATCAAATATTTTTTACTTTATTTTATATAATTATATTAGTATTTTTAAGCTATTTACACAATCTTGCAATAATAGCCTATATTTTGCATTTTTATTGTATTTGTCATTTTATTCAGGGTCAAAATAATATTTTACATTTTTAAAATCTTTTACTATTATTTTAAAGTATTAATTTGCATAAATAGCATTTTTATATATTTATTTATCTATTTTTATTAAATTATTTCCTTTTTAACGTCTTATTTAAAAGTTGGCCCAATTTTTGAGCTATTTTTCGAACTAAATATACCCAAACCCTTGGCCTAATCCTCAAGCCCAACCCCAAGTGACCCCAATAAGCCTACCCGATCCAAAACCCGACCCAGCTCTCTTTAAATCTCAGCCGTTGATCAAAAGCGATCATAGACTCACAACACTCCACTCCATTTCCTTATATCCCCTCACCCTAACCCTAAATTCTCATTTTCCTAAAGACTGCCCCTCTGTTCTCTCTATTACTCCTTTATCTTTCACAAACCCTAGCCTTCACACCCCAATTATCTCCAATTCTGACCTTGATATGGAATCCTCTTATGATTTGCCTTCCATATATGCTCCATCTCCATGTTACTTACACGATTTTAGTATTACTTAGTAGTTTCCTAGTTTTGGCAAGTACCAGACCTGGAATCATATGGAAATCGTGCTCAATCTTCAAGATCTTGATGGTATTCCATCTATATACGTTTATGGCAAGGCGATTCACCAAAATCTTTGGTCGAATCTTTGATTTTTGTCAACTAGGGTTTACCTAATTTTTTCCTAATCCGATTTTTTCTTGACTCTGCATGTTATTTTTTCCTTATTTATGTTGATTTTACAGTGTTTTCTTGATTCGTTTGCTTGATTTCTACTACTATATAAATTCCTTCCCATTTTCCTTTGAAACAGACTTTTAATCACTGGATTCACTAAAAACTCAAAGCTATTATTCTATTATTCTCTTGTTCTATACCTTGGTTTTTGGCCGGCTAAAGCCAAGGCCACCAAAATTCGATTTTTCAACCTTTCTTAGTGTGAGCACTTGCCGGGGTTCTTTTGAAATCCTTGGGAACTCTGACACACTAAGATTCTAGGTTTTCTTGCTCTTTGTTGACGTTCAGGGTACTGTAGAGTTTGTTCTTTCTTGTTTGCCTGTTTATCAACTGATAACTAGTAAGTTCTTTAGCCTTTTCAATTTCATTCCCTTGTGTTCATGTCTTGTATATTCATACCTCTGAAATTTGTGACCTAATGTGTTTCTAGACCATCTCTATGTGTAACTTTGTTGGCATTGAACTTTTTTTGTGATATGAACTTCTTTAGCATTGATTTTACCTAAAATTACCAGTTTTGAGATATGTTATTCGTACATGCTTAACTTGAATAATTTGGACTCTTTTAAGCTTGTTTAGACTAGTATGTCGGTATCTGAATGTTTACGTTTACTGCCTGACATGAGTTTGCTTTCCTGCTTTGTCCTGAGTTATTGTAATGACTATCTCATACTTAGAATGTTCTTAAGGCCTTCATATTGGCTATGATCTACTCCCATGTTAGTTTTGTCACTTTATTATGATTTTGGTCTACTAAATCCTGCATCCCTCAGTAATTATTTGAAGACTTTTTGAGTAGCTATCCTAACTTGTACCCTTCCCTATAAATTTGATATTGGTTTGCTTCATTGATGTAAGTTGGCATGTCTGTTTTCTGGTATTGTGATAGATGCTTAACATAATTTGGACACCTAGGTTTCAAATCCTTTAAGTTAGTGCTATACTTTGGACTCATTTGGCACTATTCACTTTGTATGTTGATCTCATAATCATAGAAAATCTGATTCCTTTGACTCCCTCAATATTTTTTTTGCCAATATGTTACCTCTTTTTAAGTGTTGAACCTGTAATAGCAACCTTCCCTCTAAGTTTTGTTGATCCTCTTAACTGGCATGTTCTTTGTTCTAAGCAACTCTGCTATGTCTGCTTCTAAAATACAAGTACATCTCTTCAAATTCTGTCACGTATTCATTATTCTCTCACTCTCATTTGCTATCTATATTATTCTGAGTCTGTCATTCTTGGCCGGCTGAAAGCCAAGGCCACCAAAACTCTCTCTATTGACCTACTTAGTGTGAGCACTACTCGGGGTCCATTTGAGACTCTGACACACTAGGATTTGGGGTCCTTTGGCCACTCGCTTTGCTAGTAGAATTTAAGTTGTCTCTGGCACTCAGTTTACCTCTCTTATCTTATGTGTTAATATGCAAATTGGTTTGCTTAAATGATATCTGTGATTCAATATTTGGGCCATGTGGTCAATTGTGACTGTTTGGCCTGGCTTGAATTCCCTTTTGACTTTGGGTCGTGCCGATGTGCATAGTCTTTTGTTTGGATCTGGGCATGCTATTCGTGAAGATTGAGTTTTTTGAAGGCCCAGACAATACTGGGTATTTTCTTTGGGCCTGCTGTTAGGCCTACTATTGTTCCTTGTGTAATAGTTATACTTATAATCATTATCCGGCCTGTAATAATTTTGTAATAAATAATTGGGGTGTTAGTGAAATTGGGAAAATGGTGTATTCTAATGTTTGCATAGAAGGGTATAAAACATGCCTATAAAATTTACATGATTTACTTGTTATTTTATCCGACCTGCATATATGCTATTTAGTTTCCATGTACATTAGAAACCATACCTATAGGAATCACCCACTCTCTCAACTTGTTTACTAGCACAACATGAACTTAAGTGCTTTATTCATTCTCCATGTATACTGCTATGTGTTACTAGACAACATGCATATAGGAAATAAATACCAATAATTGTCCTTCGATTTGCATAATTGCAACATATACATTATATACCATGCCTATCAGATTATATTAGCTTATGTTCTCCTGATTTCCATATAGATATCATGTCCCTAGGGCTTAATTGATTAATTAGCTTTTGTTATATCTATTGCTCCCCCAGAAAAACATGCATATAGGAATAAAGTGTTATAGAATCAGTTTCAATCGTCAACTCGTAGAAATATTGCCTATAGGATATTGTTATTCGCCTAGAAGTATGCTAAAATCAAACACCGGTAATTACCTCAAGCTTTTAAACGGCTATATTGCTTCATTTAGAAATTATGCCTATAGGATATGTAACGCTTATAATTTGAAAACTTATTGTTCCAATATAATCAACACTACCTGTACGTTTGAGAAAAAAATCGCATAGAAACCATGTATGTAGGTCTTAATAATTTATAATCTGATTTGAATAACAATATTAGGTATTCTTAAACTATGCAGTCATTTAGATACCATGTATATAGGCTTACAAATGACGCCTTGAATATGAAACTGCCTATACGTAATACTGAATCCACTTGCGTGCATTCGTTGTCTAAGTGGGGAGGCTAAGTTGAGCCTTTAACTGCCTTTATATGAAGTCCTACTTGTTTTGCATGTCGCTTAGTTTTATCATTTTTGAGCAGCCTAAGTAAAGTCTAGAACTACCCAAATAGAGATCCAATACCTCATGGACCATAAGCATGAGACGGGTAGTGCATGCATAGGGTACGACTTAGAATGGAAATAGAGCGCTTTTAGGTAAACAACTTTAACATAGTAATTGGGTAGCAGGAGATGATAGTATGTACCCATTGAATAATATGAATAACTCCCTATCTCAAGGGAGTTGCGAAGTATTATTTATGTTGCACGGGGTGATCCTTTGGGTTAAAAAACTTAGGACCCCCCCTCTTTTCTTTCTTTACACTTAGTCATCTAAATGTAGACCATTATAGTTATATCTTTGTAATTTTTAAGATTTTATATCAAACCTCGGTGTGTTATAATAAAACTCCTTGACCCTTTATTCTCTTTGTTCATTTGATCATCTCGGCTAATTATAATCCACATAGTTTTATGTTTGAACGGGACCCATAGTTGTGGACCTTGAAGAGTGCCTACCATATTTTCGTTGAGGTTATTTGAGCCCTTACCCGATCTTTGGTGGCGTTGACTAGTCAAACAGAGTTATTTGCATAATAGATACCCTAATGCACATTTAAAACCATTAGGTGGTGACTCTTCTTCTTTTAACACTCTATTTCCCACTCAAAAGAGTTGTCACACGTTGAAGCCCACTTTTCACGAGAAAATGGGGCGCGACAAACTCCTTCACCAGTTAATCCAATAACTTTGGAGAACCTGCGTTCGGGGCTTGATAACTCTGAAAGTGGAGAAATTCCTAATAAATCTCGCAATGGATGGTCAAGTACATCAAATAATTCTACTTTACAAAGTTTAGTAATAATTTTGCAGAAATAGCTGAAGGAGCAAAATGAGTATATAAAGCAAATACCGGGCGTACCTCCCGTGATCAAAGGTGTGAATATTGACAAGTATTCACAGCAACCTTGGAAGCCAAATGCAGCACCTCTGCCAATTCCCAAAAAGTTTAAAATGACTGATATTCCTAAATATAATGGGACGTATGGCCCCTTGGATCATGTAACCGCATTCACTACCGGCGTCAAAGGCAATGATTTAACCAAGCTCGATTGAATTAGTTTTGGTTAAAAAGTTTGGCTAAACTCTCACAAAAGGAGCATTAACATGGTATTCTCTCTTACCTATAAATTCCATTGATTCTTTTGCTGAGCTTGCAGATTCATCTATAAAAGTACATCGTGGGCTCAAAAGGTTAAAAAAAAGGATGCAAGACATCTTCAAAGTTAAACAAAGGAGTACATAATTACTCAGGGAATTCGTAGGTAGATTCCAACGAAAGAGGTTGATGCTGTCACGAGTACCTGATAACTAAGCGACTATGGCAATCGCGAGCAAATTGAACGAGAAAAGTTATGAAGACATAAGGAGGTTGAAAGAAAGTTTGCGATAATTTCCTGCAATAAAGTGGAATGATGTATACAATCGATACAATACGAAGCTGCGAATAGAAGAAGATACAGTTGCATAGCCAAGGGTTGACAAAAGACCAGGTTCGAGACGCTCAGAATTAGAGAGAATGTCCGGTAAAAATAGGTATGAGCCCTATATGGGAACCACATGGCGAATCTAAACAAGAGAATGCACGATTTGATTCAAGATCAAGGAAAAAATACGTGAGTTCTTCATCCAGGTTAAAAAGGAACAGGGTGCCCAGAGCAATGATTCCGGTACTCAAGGAAGAATAGAGGATTACAACTTTAATATTTAACACATATGACCTGGTGGCTGTTGTAAGAGGGATGAGAGATAAGGTGAGATGTCCGAAAGAAATGATATTAGATCCAAACAAAAGGAACCCAGATTTCTGGTGCGAGTTTCATAATAATCATGATCACAGAACAATAAATTGCAGGCTTTTGCAAGGAGAGGTCAAACATCTACTAAAACAAGGATATCTTACTGATCTTTTCAGTGAGAAAAGGAAACAATCATACATGAATAATAGACAAGAATCCCCAAAGCCCCCATCATTAATGAGAACAGTCAACATCATAACCGGAGGAGATGAGGTCAATGGAGTAACATACACAGTCGCGAAAAAGACATCAAAAGTTACTGCCACTCATGGAAAGCAAGTTCGCCAAGTCTTGGATGGTGACAATATAATATTTGACGATGAAGACATGGACGACTTGATGATTCCTCACAACGATGCACTGATAATATCTTTACTTGTACGTGATACTAATGTAAAATGAGTTTTGATTGATCTAGTTAGCTTAGTGAACATCATTTTGCTGAGAGTGGTAAATGAAATACAAGACAATGATAAGTTCATACCAAAGGAGTGGTCTTTGTTTGGATTTTATAATTCAAGCGTTACTACAAAAAGGGAAGTTGTACTGGCCACATTTACAGAAGAAGTCATCAAAGATACGAAGTTCCAAGTAATAGACACGGACATGACTTATAATACAATCTTAGAAAGACCATGGATTCATGATATGGATACTATTCCCTCCATATTGCATCAAGTTATCAAATTCCCTTCATAGTGGGGAATCTGACAAATTCATGGAGATCAACAAACTTCACAAAGTATTAATTCAGTGTTGATTACAAATACGACAACCAACGATGCAGATGCAAAATAGCAATTAAAGAATTTAGTTGAGGATACTATTGTTCATAGCTCAACTGAAAACACACAAGGGCAGACTGATGTCGACTCAAAACCTGATGTAATTCAAGAGCCAAAAGAAAATGAGAACATTAAAACAACCACAGAAGAGCTCGAAGTTGTAATACTATTTGTCCACTGGCCGGATAGAAAAATTTACATTAGAGAAAACTTGAGCCCAAAAATAAAAGATAAGTTAATTGAATTTTTAAGTGCTAACACAGATTGCTTTGCTTGGTCGCATTCAGATATGACAGGTATACCACCGGAGGTGATGACTCATAAGCTAAATAAGGATCCATTACACCCACCTGTCAAGCAAAAGAAAAGGAAGCAAGAGGAATTTTAAAATTAAGTGATCCAGGATGATGTACAAAAACTTTTGAAAATTTGTTCAATATGAGAGGTAAATTACCCTGGCTAGTTAGCTAATACTGTTGTGGTTCCAAAAAAGAATGGAAAATGGCGAGTTTGTGTAGATTATACTGATTTAAATTAGGCCTACCCTAAAAATTTCTTTCCTCTACCGCATATAGATCAAATAATTGATTCTACCACATGTCATGAGTTTTTAAGTTTTTTAGATGCATATTCTGGTTATAACCAGATAAAAATGGACCCTCTAGATGAGAAGAAAACTTTGTTTATCATAGACAGAGGGACTTACTGCTACAAAGTCATGCAATTTGGCTTGAAAAATGCTAGAGCCACATATCAGAGATTGGTGACCAAAATAGTTCAAGAACACATGGGAAAAAGTATGGAAGTTTACATAGACGATATGTTGGTCAAGCCAACACAGGCGGGGGATCACTTTCAACACTTGCCTGAGACCTCTGAAATTCTCTGCAAGTGCAGCATGAAGTTAAACCCGGAAAAGTGCGCTTTTGGTGTGGCTTTAGATAAGTTCTTAGATTCTATTGTTTCAAAAAGAGGTATTGAAGTAAATCCTGCACATATCAAAGCTATTGAGGAAATACCAGATATACTCACGAGCAAGAAAGAAGTGCAAAGATTAACATGTGTTGATACCCAATTTTTCCCTATATATAATTTTAATATGTCAAATACCTTCAAAACAACATATTTATGCATATATAAGTATGTTCAAATGTTTTATTATTTTTCCTTAGTTTTTAAAGGTATTTAAATCAATTTATTTCCCTATTTTATACATAAAAACCCAATAATTATTTCCAAAATTATTATTTTTGGTGATTCATTTATTGTAATTTTACATTTATGCTAAAATATAGCTAAGATAATTTTTGCATATTTTTAAAAATGTATTTAGTATTTTTAAAGGCTAAATTGCATAATTGCAATATTAGCCTCTTTTAGGATTTAATTGTGTTTATATTCATGAAAATGAAGTTCCGTATTTTTAAATTGATAATTATATGTCATAAATTATTTTAGTACTTTTAATTTATTTCCAAAAATCAATTTACTATTTGTTTTAATTTTAAATAAGGAAAAATGGCTATTTAAATGATAACCCAATTTTATTTCAATTATAGCCTGAAATGAGCCCAATTTGAACCCAATTTACCCTGGCCCAATTCCTTTTAAATCCAACCCTTTACCCATTTAAATGATCCAACCCGGACTCTCCACCTAACCCCTTTAATCCCAGCCGTTGATCGTTTAGATCAACGACTCCCATTACCCCTTTCCTTTTTTAACCCAAACGAACCCTTCTCCCTACCTCATTTCTCACGAACCGCCACCTCTGAATCCCTCTTCTCTCTCAACTCTCTCTGAAACTCCTACAAACCCTAGCCGCCGCCATCAAGCTACACCCTAATCCACCATAACACCTACCTGATCCATGGCCTTCCGTGGTCATTTGAGGCTTGTACCAGCCTTCCATGGCTTCTATGTGTTTGGTTCTATGGTTTCACAACCAAACTTCAAAGGAGTTTGGTCCAGTCCTTGCTCGACTGGTGTTCATGGCCTTTCTCCGACCATCAACGACTTTTTCCGGCCATTCATGGCCTTTCGAGGCGGGTCCTTGACATTTTCTGGTTAGATCGTTAACTTTTGAGATCTTTCTCATTTCTTTTGGGTTTTCTGAAACCCTAATCTCTAAGATCTTTCGATTTCTTTCAGATCTACCTTAGATCTGTGCTTACCATGAATTTTTAAGCATTTTTCTCGAAGGTTCTTTAACTTTGCTTTCAAAACGACTCTTTATCTTTTCCGGTTAGGGTTTTTCTTTTAAGTTATTTCAAAACTCTCTTCTTTGATTTTAACGTGTTTCTGATCTTGATGTGTTTTGCTCATGCTGTTCTTCTATCTGAGTTAGCATGTTTAAGACCCTAATTTCTTTTGGGCCTTAGTCGAGTTTTGAAGCTGTTTGTTAAATGTGTACATGTTTGTTGAAGTTCTTGCTTGACTCATCTGTTCACCATCTTTTGAACTCATTTGTTGTTGAAAACCTAGGTATTTTGGGTCTGAAATTGTTGTCTGAACATTCGACTCTATTGAAAGTTCTTGTTTCGGACTCTCTTTTCTCTATGTGACTTATCTGATTTTTACTATCTTTCTAACTCAACTTTTATCGAAAACCCTAACCTTTCAAAGGGTTTCCTCACCTGCTACTATGAAACCTTTGCATGTTTATAATAATTTGTTTTCGTCCCTGTTGATTAAATGTGACTTGACCTACTTGATTATTATGCTTCAAATGTTTGCTTTACTACTGAACCCTAGCTTATTTCTACCACTACTGCATGTTTGTGATTATCTCTTTTGCCAATATGTTTGGCCTCACATGTCTGATGACCCGGTTCACTTTATTTATATGCTGAAGCTTCTTCTTTGATTGATCTTGGTCTTGTGACTGATTTTTAAAGTTCCCCTTTTATGAACCCTGATTTCACTCGCCCATTCAAAATTGATTGATTCTTTTCCATTTACTATAACATTTAACTTGCTGAATCTATTTCCAGAATAAGCATATTTCTGTACTTAGACTCGATTGCTCACCTAATGTTTTTACTACTCCTTTTATGTCAATAATTAGTCTGTCTCTAAACTGATTTCTTTCCTTATTTAAATCTGTTACTACACGTTAAACAGTGATTCCTTAATTAAAGGGGAATCACTTGGTTAATTGATTCTGACTTGTGATTGTTTCCATGTTTGTGGTAGAAGTTTACTTATTACCTTATTCCTCATCTGTTTTCAAATTTATAAATACCCTGCACCTTCTCTTCTTTCAAACACACGAACCACTTGAGTTCAGAACACACACTTCTCTCAAAACTCTCTCTCTTTTCTCTGTTACTGCTTGTGTTGCTGCCTTGTTTAGCCGGCTGAAAGCCAAGGCTAGGCTGTGGGAAATTTGCTTACTTTTCTTTTTCTGCATTTGCCTCTTTACTGGTATGTTCTAATTAATCTTCCAGCATCAACAACAACATATTTCTTTACTATTTCCTTCACTTTTGCCTATTTCCTGCTTGTGTTTAATCTAATTACATTACCAAGCATGTTGTAATCTTCCCCTTCCTCTTCTGAACTAATGTATTTTTCTTATGTATGAACTCTGTCAGTCACTTATTATGACTTATGAATCCTAAACCCCCATATCCCCTATGTGTTTGTGTTCTTTGGTTGGTTTGAGGGCATGTGCATTAGACATTGCTATGCATGACCCAAACCTAATTCTCCCTAGGGTCATATGCTTCATATCCCCTCTATGTGTTGTATTCTCTGGCTAGTTAATGGGCATGCAAGCACCAGCTATTGCTGTGCATGTCCAAACATGACCCCTCTTAGGGTCATATGCTCCTACAATGTATTCCCAAACCCCTGACCCCTTTGTACAAAATGCTGATTATGTGTAGTGTTAGCTTTACTATTACTGTTTTCAAATTACCCTTACACCTTACTATTCTCAACCTAGTTTTAAACAAAATCTCTGCTCCTGCACTTCCACTATACTCTTAGACTTAGGTTCTGCCCCTCTTGTGTGAGCCTTGCTTTGGAACCCATGAGCTCCCTCTAAACTTGGACACATAAGGGCTGGCCCTTCCACACTGCACTCATCTCTATCTGGTTATGCAAACTTGGGTTTAAGCATTGCCCGGGGTCCCTTGAGACCCTTAGGGAACTTTGACACACTCAAGTATGAGAAAGACTTTGAAATAAATGGCATTTGAGGTGGTTTATTCCATAAATCAGAGAGGAAGTCAAGAATCAGGCTTCCTCTGGTTGTAACTTCTTCTTTTACACTTTTCTGATGTAATTCATTATTCAGTTTGTAATAATTTGTAATAAACATTGGGGTTGGCTAGTGAAAAAGGGATGGGTAATTGTGCATGCTCAAGGGTAGATATCATTCCTATAAGATCTGTTGTTTTAAATTCTGCATGTTTAACTCTGCATTTAGATGTCATGCCTATAAGATCTGTTGTTTTAAAATCTGCACGTTTAACTCTACATTTAGATATCATGCCTATATGATCTGTTTTCTTTAAATTCTGCATGTTCTACATCTAAAGAATATGCCTAAAGGACCCATTTTTTGCATGTTTAACTCTGCATTTAGAGAACCTGCCTATATGACTGGTTTAAATTTTGCATGTCTAACTATACATTTAGATAACATGCCTATAGGGTTTGTTTTCTATTCTGCATGTTTATTGCCACACTTAAACACCATGCACTTAGGATCTAAGTGGTTACAATGCGATATCATTAAAAAATCAGTACCTTTATAGAAATCATGCCTATAGGAATTTCAAGTAAATACTACCTGTTTCATTTCACGTTCGACTAGATATCATGTCTATAGGAATTAAAATTAGCAATAATAGATATCAACGTCTATAAAATCTAAAACCAGTCTAGTTTAAAATCAGTCTAGCTCGAATTGTTCTGAATTAGTTTTAAACAGCCTTACTCCTTTATTCAACGCGATTTAGAAAGCATGTCTATAGGATCTCAAATCGTTTGTTGTAGAACTATTACTGCTTTGCTACATTCTGAATCAACAATAGATATCATGTTTATAGGATCTCACCCAAACACTTAGGCGAGCCTTAGGTGATAACGACAATAAAAACTGAATCCGCCTTTGTTAATCACTAACTGCTACAACCAGTAGGCAGGCCTGATTCGGACTTCTTATCTGAGTTATGTAATAAACTGGTCTGCCTCAACAATTAAAATTCTCCTTGCCTTAGCACTTTAAATTCAGACCCTAACTGTGTTTAAGTCATGCTATTTATGTGCTTTGTTTGAGGAGGTATACATGAGCCTTTTAGTTGTTTACATGTTTCCCCTAATATGCAGTCCTATGTGTTTTTGTATGTCGCCTTAGCTTTTTTCACCTTTTGAAACCAAAATGTCAGGATAATATCCCTCCTTTTTAGGAATAGTAGTCCTAAGTTCCTCCGAGACTAATAGGAGTGGGATGGGTAATAGCATGCAATAGTGGTCGAGACCAATCCGTGCTTTAATACCTCGATGGGGTGGGAAAGGTAGATATGGATATGATGACCGGTGCGTTAATACCACATGTATCCCCTCTTCTGAGGAGTGTTATACCGGGTATCGCATTGATGTGATCTATATTATAAATAAACCTAGGACCTCCCCTCCCCTCTCCTTTCCTTTAATATTCCCAAGTATTTGTGAAAATGTGACTCCTTTTTCCAAAGTTCGCCTTTAATTGTTCTTTCAAACTCTTACGTGTTTAAACCTAAATTCTCTACTATTTGAGCCTATACTTGCCTATTTGTTAATTGTACAAATTCACAAAACTATCTGGCCGGGAACCACACTAGTAGATCCTAAGGGGTGCCTAACACCTTCCTCTTAGGATAATTTCAAGCCCTTACCCTATCTCTAGTAATCAAGCAAACTTATAAATGAACCCTATAGGTGTCCTAATGCACCTTAAATCATTAGGTGGCGAGTCTTCAAATGCAAAACCGAGTTCCCAAAAGGAATGAGTTGTCTTATACCCAAGATGTCATAAACCCGATTTTCCGATGCAAAGAGGGAAAAAGGGGGCGCAACAACAGGTAGGATAGCAGCTTTGGGAAGGTTTATATCAAAGTCATCGGAAAAAAGTTTTAAATTCTTTTTAGTGTTGAAAAAGCAAAACCAGTTTGAGTGGACTAATGAGTGTCAACCAGCTCTGAAGGACTTCACGATGTATCTGTCAAATCCACCTCTGTTAGCAAAACCAAAAGACGGAGAGAGGTTGCTCATTTACCTTGCTGTATCAGAAGTAGCGGTAAGCGCGATATTGGTACGTGAAGATAAAGGTAAACAATCTCCAATTTACTATGTTAGTAAGTCTTTACTAGATGCTGAGACACGGTATCCTCACCTAAAAAAACTTGTTTAAGCTTTAATTATGGCATTGAAAAAGTTACGACCTTACTTTCAATGTCATCCAATTTCTATTATAATTGCTTTCCCACTAAGGAACATATTGCATAAACATGAATTATCAGGTAGATTAGCTTAATGGGCAATAGAACTCAGTGAATATAATATTATATATCAGCCTAGAACAACAATAAAATCGCTGGTGTTAGCAGATTTTGTAGCAGATTTTAGTACGAACATAGTTGCTGAAGTAGAAAAGGAGCTACAAGTATTTACCAGAGCTAATCTGGGGACTTGGACCCTATTTAATATAATTCCTCAAATGTTAAAGGAGCGGGTTTGGAACTGGCACGAAAGCTTGGTATTGAACAAATTTTGATCAAAACTAAGTCGCAACTAGTAGTCAATCAAATGCAGGGGATTTACGTGGCAAGAGAGACAGGAATGCATCAATACCTCAAACAAGTATGATAATTTCTTAAACATTTTCAAACATGGAGAGCTGTGCAAATACTCAAGGAAGAAAATGCAAAAGCAGACGCATTGGCAAATCTCGCATCTGGCGCTGATGTAACAAATGTAGAAAATACTGTTATGGTACATTCATTTAGCACTTGACCAAACCAAGAGTAAGGTAAATTTCAATAATTTAACTCGGGATTGGAGAAACGAATGTGTGAACTTTTTGCAGTATGGTATCTTGACTGAGAATAAGAAGAAATCCAATTATTACTGTTGAAAGCTACTTTGTATTGCTAAATTCATGGAAATTTATATCACAAAATGTTTGGTGGACCTTTGGCACGGTGCCTTGGACCATCACAAACGGAGTATTTAATTAGAGAAGTACATGAGGGGCATTGTGGAAATCATGCCGGGGGAAGATTGTTTGTGAAGAGATTAATAAGGGCATGATATTATCGGCCGAAAATGGAAGAATAAGCAGAAAACTTCGTAGCCAGGTGAGATAAATGCCAAGGATATGCCAATAATATGCATCGGCCAGCAGAGCAGTTGCATTCAGTTATATCAACATGTCCCTTCATGAATTGGGGGATGGATATCGTAGGGCCTTTGCCTCAAGCTAAGGGAAAGGTACAATTCTTGTTAATTCTAATGGATTATTTCTGAAATTGGGTAGAAGTAGGTGCCTTTCAACAGGTGCGAGAAAAGGAAATTATGGATTTCATTTGGAGAAATATTAAATATCGATTTGGAGTTTCAAAAGATATCGTATGTGACAATGGCCCACAATTCATAGGTGTGAAAGTCACCAATTTCTTCCAAAGTTGGAAGATTTAACGAATTACTTCCGCACCTTATCACCCAGCTGCTAATAGGCAAGCTGAGTCGACAAATATGGTCATCATCAATAACTTTAAAAAGAGATTGGAAGAAGCAAAAGGCAAATAGCCAGAAGTACTACTAGGGGTGCTATGGGCTTATCAAACAACGATGAAAACTAGCACGTGTGCATGGAATGGAAGGTTTAATTCTGGCAGAGATAGTCGAACCAAGTACGAGGTACACACATACCACTGAAGCAACAAATGAGGAAGAGTTACGAGTAAATTTGGATTTGACAGAAGAAAGGAGGGAAGCAATACTAATTCGAATGGAAGCTCAAAAGCAGATGATTGAACAATACTATAACAGGAAGGCTTTGAGGTACTTCAAGATTAGGGGCTTTATCCTCAAGAAGGGGTTCCGGTCAACAAAAGTGGAAAATGGTGAAAAGTTGAGTCCAAATTGGGAAGGCCCATATAGGGTTAGAGGCATTGCTGGGAAAAGAGCGTATGAGTTGGAAACCATGGATGGCAAGGTGTTACCATCGCATTGGAATGCAGTCCATTTGAAGAAGTATTACTTCTAAATGAAGTTAATACCCACAGTTAGGTATCACACAAGTTCGTTTTATTTTTTTCATCTGAATTTTACTAACCATTTTAGATGATAGGAAAAAGGCTGGCCCGCACCAAATGATGATAATTGACCCGAAAGACATGCAGAATACTAAATTATTCCGATCTAGGTTACAAATTTTGATGGAAAAAGGGTTATGCAGTCATCATCTAAAAAACTATCTCCAAGTCTCATTTGTATTTTCCTTTTCAGGAAAAGGACCAAAAGAAAAGAGTTGATCCAGTGTTCGAGATTTCATGCCTCAATGCTCGAACATAGAAGGTTATACAAGGAAAGAAGATGTATACCAAGATCATAGATCATCCTAAATTAAAACCTTGAAGAAACCCTTGAAGATTTTCTTTCTCAAAGGTGTTCAAACTCGCAAAAAGGATACAGGATATTCCCACAATCTTCTAGGTTAAGGCCATAAATTTAGTTATGAGAAGATATACCCAAATTCTTAAACCTGCTACAATGAAAGCAGTTATGAAAATGTTGTACAAACAGTTATAAAAATGGTGTACAAACTTATCGATTTGAAAGTTCAAAAAAATAAAACTTCCTCAAATTACTTCTTGTTTCATATCTACTTCATGTTTCATATATTTGCACCAATATGAAGATGAGACGCCATCTTCATTAGTGTTGTTAATATAAAAGGGCCCTATTTTTAAAAAAAAACCGTGCATATTGAAGTCGCGGTCTACTAAAGCATTTTATGTTCAAGAATAAGCTCAAAAAATCAAAGAGCAGAAACCGTAATATGCATCAAAAGAAATAAAGATATTTGCGTCATTACCCCAAAAATTGGGGAGATAAACCTTCCAAAAATTATCCAAAAACACAAGAGAATTCCAAGAAAAAACCAAAAAGCAAACACTCCCAACAAAAGTCAGGAAATGGGAGAACTAGGGAGCATCATCCATGGGAGAAGAGGGATTAACCTGAGAAGGAGAGGGTTGAATATCCGCTTCACCAGGAGTAAGTCCATCTCCATCACCCCAGGAACATTCGTCCTCGGGTGTAGAGAAACTTTGATACTACTGAGTCTGTTCAATCGTTTCTCTAGCCTTTCCAATATCAATATTAAGGTCAAAACCTTCCTATCTAGCTTCAGTTAAAGTCTCGAAGTTAGTGTTCAAAAACGCCCAACTAATATCAAGTGATGAATTATCTTCAAGGGCTTTGTAATCCTCCTCACATGGCTCGATCTTAGCTTTTAACTTTTCTTTTTCTACTTCCGAGGATTCATAATCTGCCTTCAAAGGAGCAAGAGAACTTTCAAAGAACTGGATCTTATATGTGGAGGCACATAGGTCTTCTTGAGTTTGGCCCAGCATCTGTACCGGATCACCCGTGTAAACCTCTTTCTGATTAAGGAGCTCTTTCAAACTCCTTATCTCTTCAGTAGCCTTGGAATGTTGTTTAGCAAAGGAGGATTTCAATGTATCCTTATCTTTCTCAACTTGACTAGAAGAAGCTTTTAAAAATGCTAGTTCAGTGGAGACCATCCTTAGTTGTTGTTCCAAAGCTCCTTTCTCCTTAGTAAGAACGTCTTTCTTCAGTTGAAGGCTTTCAAATTGCTCTTTCCAGTTGTCAACCTCAGTGCGAAACTTAACAACCTGCTGATCAGTCCAAGAAATCCTTTTCATAAGCTCTGTACCTATCAAATTGATCTACAAAAAGATAAAAGAAGAGGAGTTATGAAAGAGAAAATAAAGAAAGGAAAATAAGTCCTAGTAATGGTTTCAGCTAAACATCAGCTTGCCCATATTTTCTCAACAATATCCCACCATCGGGGACTTCAATCATAACTTTTTTCATACCTTGCCTGCTGCTAGAAGGCTCAGCTTCTACACGAGGTACATCAGCGCGGGTAACCATTGGGGCAACTCTAGGCAAAGAAACATAGGGGGGTTAATTGTAGGTGTAACAGACAACATTGGAAAGGAAGCAACCGACAACTCCTCGAAAACAGGCTCGAGTCTTTCTTCACCCTCAAAGCCATGGGCAAATAACCTTTCAACAAAACTTGAGGGAGGGTTGTCTAAGTTACCAATGTCTTCATTAGATATATCCAAAGGGACATTCTCTGACTCATCAACGAGACTAAAAGGGATTGAATTTGAAGGAAGATCTTGAGAGACATGGGTTTCATCATCTGACACCACGCGCCTTCTAACACGCGATTTCCTCACTAAGGAACCTTCTTCGATATCTTATTCGTCATCAGACCCACGGGCTTCATCAAGTTTCTTTTTGGAGAAAGATACACTAAAAATCCTCTCCTATGCAGAGCTTACATAAAGCTGGACTATGGGAACAGATGTGCGGTTGATGCCACGAATGGCAAACCCTAATAAAAAAGGGAAAATGTTATATACATTAAAAACAAAGAACAAGAAAAAAGAAAAGAAACCACGGGAATAAAAAGTCACCGTGAGTCTTCACTTTCCATCCGAATTTCTGTAAAAGAAATTTCCAAGATTTTTTGTCCATGGAGGCAGCAATTAACTTTTTTTTCTACCCAAGTACGGAAGTCGGGAATTTCTTCGAAAACTTCCATGGTTGCTTAAAAAATGAATACACGATCATGCAAAAGTACTCAAGACATCAAAGAAAGAAAGAGAGAGAAACACTTGCGTGCAAAGTTCCATTTTTTCAAGAAAGGTCATGTTTTCATAACCCACTAATCCACTAGTGGGGGCAGCAACAAATCGGGTGTACCAGCCACGGTTACAGTCATCCTCGGAGCTAACTAAAACCTTTTTACTTGTAGTCATGAAAAAGACACCTTCACGAAATAGTTTTGGAGAGTAAAGGTGAAGTAAGTTACGGAAGGTAAAAGGGAAGGAAACCAAATCCGACAAATAGCAAAGGCAAGCAACTGCCCTCCACACAATGGGACCGATTTGACCAAGAAAAATGTTGAAGTAGCGACAGAACTCAATAATCACTCAATCAATGAAAGGTCTTGTCACGATCCCGGTTCGCCTTCCGTGAACCATAGTGATGGCACCTAGTCTATATGACTAGGTAAGCCTAAAAATGTGGAAAATAAACCAATCTGCTGAAGAAATACTAGAAACGAAGTAGTGAAATAAACAATGTCTAAAAGTGTCGCTCGACATACACAATAGCAACTCTCGGAATCTAAATACATTTCCCCAAAACCCGGAATCTCATGATCACAAGCCTTTGAATATCTACAAGTATCTAACTCCATAATGTCTAGCAAAAGTTAAGTACAGAAGGGCTAAAACTTAAAGAGAGAATAGAAAGGGACTCCTCGGTCCGCGGATGAGGCAGATATACCTCGAAGTCTTTGGGAAAGTTGCCTCGCCTCAAGGGTGATAGGACTGAGTCGAAGTACCTGGATCTGCACATGAAAAACATGCGCAGAAAGGGTATGAGTACACCACAACGGTGCTCAGTAAATGGCAAGCCTAACCTCGGTCGGGTAGTGACGAGGAAGGTCAGGGCCCTACTGAGGTTAAAAAAATATAAGGTTCTACAGTCTAGAACAAAAACAGTATATATAAGTACAACAGTAAAAGTAACACAAGATATAAAGGACAACAACCATTACTATAGAGGCAAAGTAAACACAGAAAGAAATACAACTCAATAGAAAGATAACAACCGAGGATCTCCCAGGATACCGTCTTGTAGCCCCAAATGTAAATATCTAGTGGATCTCTCGAGATACCGTCCCGTAGTCCATCTCATAATGCGAGGGGATCTCCCAAAATACCGTTCCGTAGTCTCAAATGTGAATACTAAGTACAGGGGGAATCTATCAGGTGTAGTCCAGTAGTTCTAATGTAAATGTGTACGGGGATCTCCCGGAATACCGTTCCGTAGTCCCAAAGTAAACATACAGGAGGATCTCCCGGGATACCGTCCCGTAGTCCCAAGGTAAATGCACAGCAACAACAAAAAGAGTACACAGTTCAATTCAAGTTCCATACCAAGGTAAAATAGGTATTTCTAACTTAGCATGCTGCACGTAATCCAAATAAGGCAGTTTGAACAAGTAAGGCAATTAAGTCAATTAGACATGCTTTCCTAAGGTAGCAACAGGCTTAAATTACAAGTAATATAAACAGGAAAGGAAACATACTGGTAATTACTTAATGAAAACCGGATTTTTCAACAATTAGCACAAGTACGCACTCGTCACCTCATGTACACGGCATTTCAATTATCAATAATACCAAATCCTAAGGGGAATATCCCCCACACAAGGTTAGGCAAGCCACTTACCTCGAACCGGCTCAAAGTCAACCCGAAACCACGTTCTTGCCACGATTACTCGACTCCAAATGGCCCAAATCTATTCATTTCAATTGCATAATGTAAATAACACTTCAAGTAACTAATTTTGCAAAGAAATTCTAAGCTAATACGCGAAATTAGGTAAAATGATCAAAATGCCCCTCGGTCCCACATCTCGGAATTGGGTAAAATTTATATTTCCAGAATCTTCACACTCACACAAGTTTAGTCATACCAAAAGTACCAAAATCGGACCTCAAATGGTCCCTCAAATCTTCACTCAAAAGTCTCTAATTAATCAAGCCCTAACCCACAAATTACCACTGATTTTCCTTAAGTTTTCATGCTTTTAATGATAGAAATCACCTCAATAACGAGTTTAGGGACCCAAGACCTTACCTCAACGAATCCCTCTGAAAATCCCCCTTGAAAATGTTCCCCAAAGCTTCTTCTCGTTTGAAAATAGGTAAAAAAATAACTCAAATTAGCGAAGACAACTATTTATATGTTCTACCCAACAAATCCGCATCTGCGATCAAGGGGACGACTCCTGCGAATTCCACTTAAAACCTCTTCGCTGCACCTACGACCCAGAATCCACATCTGTGGTCACGCAGGTGCGGTACATCTGCCGCTTCTGTGGTTCCTGGCCCCTTCTTCATCTGGCCGCTTCTGCGGCTTGATTCCGCATCTGCGGGAGTCGCACCTGCGGCCTCTCAACCGCAGATGTGGTTATGACAGTAGTCATAGCTTCAGTTGCAACTCTAAATTCCAAATCCTTCCGTCAACCAACCGAAATCATACCGAGGCCCCTGGGACCTCAACCAAAAGCACAAACAAGTCTAGTACCATTGTCCAAACTTATACCAATCCTCAAAACACCTAAAACAACATCGAAACGATGAATCAACCACGGATTCAAGCCTAAGAACTCCCAAACTCTATGTGTGAGCACGTGATTTTTGTTTTACGCGACAATCGCTCCAAAAGAAATAAAATAATAACAAATGGTCCTGCTGTACAATCTTTTGGATTTTACATGGTACTTTGTTAATTATTTATAATTTTGCCCATTTTATTTTATTAAAAACAAAATACAAAAAATGTATGTGTCATGCGCAATTTGAACCGTAATCCGGTTGTTAAATAGAAAATCATAAATAGGCATCTTTGTCCGTGATTTTTTGTTTTGTTTGATTTTACCTGCTTCAAATATTTTAATATGTGTGTGCAAATATTTGTATTAAGTGTCTATTTAATTTTAATTTGATTTACTTGGGTTTGTTTTAAAAAATAAAATAAAAATATATGTAAGAAAATATAAAAGAGAATGCAGAATTTGTTTAGAAAATCTGCTTGGGCTCATTTTTATTAAATTTGAGGCCCAAATCAAGCCCAGAGAGTGAGCCTGCCCCGGTCCAGACCAGCTGATACCCAGAGCTTCCAAACGACACCGTTTTAACCTGGTCTGATCTGGGCCGTTGATCTCAGATTGATCAACGGCCAAGATCACTTCCCCATAACCCACTGATGAACCCGACCCGTTTCCACCCGGACCGACCCAAACCCCTTTAGGATGAAATGACATCGTCCCCCATCAACCAAGAGATCCTGACGCTTCATCGCACCCCATCCAATGGCTAGGAATCAACCCCTCACTAACTATATAAACCCATAACCTTTACCCTGCCCCCCTATCCGAACCCCCAGCCTTAGGTCACCTTCGTCCTCATCCCCTTCCCCTCCAAACCCTAAGCCGCCCCTGTATTCTTCACCATGAAAGCCGGTGGCATGAACGCCGGTTGCCTTCACCTTAACACCATAGGACCATCTCACCCCCCTGAACATGGATCTGTGGACCGTTTAGTTCGAATCATCCTCTAGGTCCTCGAATCTCATTTAAAGATTCGAGCAAAACTCGATCTACACCGATCTGCCCTAGATTCATACCAGACAATCACCGGACCCCCCTCGTGACCAAACCATGCTTGGTTTGGTCCGAATCTAACCAAGAAAGCCCAAAACCCAAATCTTCCCTCTAGAACCTAGGTTTCCTCGTGCCTGTTCCGGTCCTGTTCGAACCAAGAGATTAGGGTCTAATGGACCTTAATCGAAGTGTTTCTCATTTGAGAAACATTTCGATTAAAGTCCGTTCAACCTTGAGAAAGGGTCTGTACAACACAAGTTGATTTTTCTGTTTCTGCTTTCAAAGTTTTAAGGTAAGTTTGTTTTCTCTTTGTTATTCAGTACGTGTGTGGTTTAAAGGTCTGTTCGTATTGGCCGAATGTCTTGTGTAATTTGTTGTCTTTGAATTGTTTATAAACTGTTGATTGTCCACCTTGCCTGTACCCCTTTTGTTTGATCAAATGTTTCCTCATTCACTGATAATGTGTATGTATGTGAACTGCCTAATTGACTGAATTGAAATTGTTTGATTAATCAATCCCCAAGTTAACCTCTGTGTTGCCAGTACAATTTGAACCCTTATTGATGCTGTTAAATTTCTGATCATGGTCTTTGATTGTACATGTTATAATTAGTCGACATATGTCGTCAATTAGTTTCAATTGTCCGAACAATGACCAATCGACCTGTTTCTGTTAGGCATTGCCTGAATCAATTAGGAACTGAGTTTAGTTACTTATAGTTGTTAATTTGATTTCAGAAATCTAAGGTGTAGTCTGTAATTGCAATCTGAATTGATGGCATGTGCACTTGTGCATAACATGTGCATAAAGGCCCTTTTTGAATTAAAATAAATTGACAGCATATGCTGTCAGACTACATTCTGCTGCCCATACTCTACTTTAGATTCAGAAATAATAAATATTACTCAAAAGTAAGTCTGCCAGGGA
The DNA here is from genome assembly GCF_000715075.1 of Nicotiana tabacum. NCBI lineage: Eukaryota > Viridiplantae > Streptophyta > Magnoliopsida > Solanales > Solanaceae > Nicotiana > Nicotiana tabacum. The sequence continues at coordinate 106,671,052 of NC_134101.1, forward strand.
ATATCATGGGGTTTGTTTATACTTAATTAGCTAAGTGGAATCTAAAAATAGGAGAGCACGTGGGAGGGTGTTCTGATTGTCTAAACAGGCTGTTAAAGGGGTGATTTGAGGCTTATAAAAGAGAGGGACTTCCATCAGTTTGGAGGAGACATGAGATAGATCCGATAAGAGAGAGCAAAATACATACACATACACACATAGACAGGCAGACAGACCTTAAGATAGACATAGATACACACGCACAGACAGAGAAAAAGAGAATACACATAGAAAACTTAGTTTGGAGATTGAGAGTTGAAGTTCTGAAAAGCAGAAAACTGGGAAAAGAACTCTGTTTGATAACACAGACAGACAAAACTAGAAATTGCATTCTTCTTGCTGTCTTGATTTCACTGGTCTTGACCTGTTTGTCCAATATTGATTTCTTCTAAATCCAACTGAGTCTGCTGGTTGTTTGTTGGTTTACTCTGGGATTTGGTCTAGCTGGGATCTTGATTCTATTCCAATTATTTTGCTTGTTGCTGCTGCTGCTATTCTGTTTCTTGCTGCTGCTGATTTCCCTATCTTCTTCCTCTTCTTCTTTGCATTTTCAGTATTTCCAGGTACACATATCGAGTCTCACATTGGTGTAGCTGAATGTAACATTGAAAAGCACGAATAGAAAGATTTGAAGGAGTTATAATCACCCGCTATTTACTGACTGCCTTTTCATAAATGTTGTTAAGTTGTGTAAATTTTAGTTTATAGCTAATAGAGAATACATTAGTAAGTTTGTACTTAATTAAAGTTTATGTTAATTTGAAACTGTGGTATTTGATTCGTTTAGTAGCATACAGTATGTAAATATAATTCATGGAATGTGAAACTATTTAGTACGATTGTTAAAATTAAATTCACTCTTTCAGCATGCTTTGAATAAGTAGGGGCGAGCGGCTTTTAAATATAACCAAATATGATATAGTTTTGAATCACCCAGTTCGATTTCTTTTAGGCAGTTTATAGGATTAGTTCTGAACATCATCAGTAACATCCTTTGATAAGGAATTCTTTAATCCTGTTTAAGCAAGTTAATTTAAATCCGATTTTAGGATGTTGTTCGGATTAAGTGTTGTATTTCGTCGATCTCGCATGTGACTTCTTTGTCCAATTAAAAGCATGTTGCACAGGGTATGACGTCTCTCCATGTTATAAGTAATTAATCAGAAATTGACAAGGATCCGGGTTAGGCCAAAGCATATACTTGAATTAACGGGTGTCTTTCTTCTTCTATTTTTAGACAAACACATTTAGAAATGTAGCCGCTTTAGGATATCCTTTCTAAAATAGAGACGAGCCTCGCCAGATAAAAATGCAAATTGCGGGGCCCTCAATAACTAACCATAATAAATATTTAGAATTCAGGACAGGCTGTTTAGCGAATTTCATGGCCTTCCCCGAAAATAATAACGCGCTTAGACTCTTTAGGCGCGGCTTAATTAAATTACATTCTTAAACTCGGGTGCACATTGATGTGACCCGAATCCAAATCTCAACGGAGTCAAAATGTGTCGACGACCACGGGTGCATTGATTGTGACGTGGTTCGAGACACATTTTCACGACGTTGCAATTCTATAAAAATAAATGATAATAATAAGAGCGGTTTAAACTTAATAAAAGCACGTAAGTCGTAACATATATTTAAATCAGATATTTAGCCATTATAACAATTTAAGCGACCGTGCTAGAACCACGGGATTCGAGGGTGCCTAACACCTTCCCTCGGGTCAACAAAATTCCTTACTTAGAATTTCTGGTTCGCAGACTTCATTTGGAAAAGTCGAATATTTTCCTCGATTTGGGATTCAAGATAAACCGGTGACTTGGGACACCAAAAGCCAAACCTTTCCCAAGTGGCGACTCTGAATTAAATAAATAATCCCATTTCGAATATTGTCACTTAAATTGGAAAAACTCCCCTCGCGCATTCTACCCTTCGGGGCGGGCGTGCAAAAAGGAGGTGTGACAGCTCTGGCGACTCTGCTGGGGATTGACCCAGAACCACTGGTTCAGGGTTCAAGAATTCGAGCTTAGAATAATTGTTATATTTGGCTTTATTATCTGATCTTTATTACATGTTTTTGCATAACGTGCTAAATGTTGTCTTTTACCGCTTTGATATTATCTGAACTATATATAAACTGCGCCAAAACCTTTCTCTCTTCACCTCCGGGGAGAAGCTCGCTGGTCGAGGCTCCCTATTCTGTTAGTGTCGATACCTGAAATAAGAAAGAGGACGGATAAGTTACGAAGCCGGACGACCTTTTGGTTCCCGGTAAGTTGCCCCTCCTCGACTCGAGTTGTCCGCTCGAGTACACAGTCTAGAACATATACCCAGGTTATAAACCTAGTATAACGAAACCTCACGCCGGATCCCTAGTAGGAACGTTTATCTGCATCGTGTTGCATTTGACATAGGGGACTCAACGCAGGGGTTGGGTCCGTCTAGGACAGGCAACCTGGAATGAAAAGACCATCCTGCTGCATCCCGTTTGTTCTGCGCATCTATTTGCTTCAGATATGCATGTTGACCGGTTTCCGAAAACTTTCAAAAAAAAAAGAATAACAGGGTAGGGAGATAATTACTTATTCTTTTGGAAAAAAAAAACCAATGTCCAAGTAATGTCAAAACCTCACCGGATTTTTTTTTTTTAAAAAAATATATATATAAAAGAAAAATGAAAACAAAGCTTGTCTTTCAGTTTGACTATTCCTTTTAATCACTTTCAAAATCCAAAATATATATAAATAAAAAAAAATCAAAAATCAAAAAATATATTGTTTCATTTGTAGTACCTCTTTAAAAGATTTTCGAAATTTCAAAAAAAAAAATGAAAAAAAAGGAAGTTTAAAATGTATAAGTATTTCCTTGGTCTCTTTTCAAAAAATAAATAATAAAATAAAATAAAAAAAAATATAACAAAATTCCAGAAAAATAGTTATTCTTCTTTTTAAAGGATTTTATTTTTTCTCCTATTTTGATCCGACCGAACTACGCGGGTCTGATTCTCACCGGATGTGAGATACGTAGGCAAACCTCATCGGTTCCGGCCCCAATTTTTAAAAATCCAAAAAAAAAATATTTTTCTTTAGTTCTTTCTTTATAAATGTTTCTTTAGAAAATACAAAAAAAAAGAAATAAAAAATAATATAGAAGTTTTCTTTAAACTCAAATAAAAAAAAATAGTCTCCTTCTTTCTGAAGTCTTTCATATGAAAAAATGAAATAAGAATTAAAAAGCAGCAACAAAAATACAAAAAAAAATACTCTTTGCTTTTTAGTCTCTTTTTTGTAAAATGTCCAAAAAAAAAAATATTTGAAAAATTGAATTCCAAAATATTAGGATTTTTCTTTAGAAGTGCTTTTGTAAATAAATAAAACTCAGAATTCCACATCATTTTCTTAAAAGTCCCTCTTTCAAAATTTAAGAGGCAACATCATATACATTCTTTCTTCCGTAGAAAAGGTAAAACAAACAAAACAAAAATCAACCAAACACATTTTCTTTTTGTTTAAAAAAATAATAAAGAAAAAAATTTCCAAAGTTCAAGTCTAAAGCAAATAAATTTTAGAAGTCTTTCTTTAAAAAAATAAAACAAAAATCAAAATAAACAAAATTTTCTTTCTTCTTTTAAAGCATTTCTTTCAAAAATTCCTAAAAAAAAAGGGTTAGTCTAGTTACTCCATTTTCGAGGACTGAACTACGCCGGTTTGATTCTCGCACGGGGTGAGATACGTAGGCAACCCTCGGCGGGTCCAACCTCCCGTTTTTGCAAAAAAAAAAAAAATCTAGATAATTTTAAATTTTGAGTCTAATAAAGTTTATCACCCTAAATAAATATGTAGGATGAGCACGATACAAAATGAACCATTTTCAATAATGACCAAGATCCCTTTTGAGTTGCGATTATGGTGGAACGACTTAGGCAAGGAGGGGCAAGGCAAAGTGAGGAAATATCTGAAAAATCTCCCGGATTTACTAGACATTCAACCTCGGGGCGATATTATAAGATCATTGGTTACTTAGTGGGATTCGGCGCACAATGTATTTCATTTTTTAGACTTCGAACTCACCCCGACATTGGAGGAAATAGCGGGATACATTGGGGGTGATGAAGCTCCATTAAGGTTCAAATACTTGATTGCACCTAGGGCCATCACGGTACACCGGTTTCTGGATTTTCTGAAAATACCCCGAACATTTCACCATCCAGATCTTGCCAAAGGTTTCTGCAGTCTCCATCTCATGTATGCTAGATATGGTCATGAGGGCGGGTTCAATAAGCCGGATTTTAAACTGTGTAGTAAAGGCAACCGACAAAAGTGGGACGAACACAGGCAGTTGGCTTTCATGACGGCCTTCTTAGGTCTTATAGTGTTCCCGAGGAAGGACGGCAACATCGATCTAAAAATAACTGGGGTTGTCAGTACTTTGCTCACCCAAGATAAGAGTACTCTAGCGCCTATGATTATGGCTGACATTTTCCGGGCTCTCACTGCTTGTCGAGCCAGGGGCGACTTTTTCGAAGGATGTAACCTACTGTTGCAAATATGGATGACCGATCACTTATGCCGCCGCTCTCCGCTCTTGGGTTACGGTTCGCCTGAGAAGACTTGCATTGGAGAATTCTACACTAGAGTCAAAGGTTTCAATCTACCTGAGGGCGTCACATCATGGACCTCATTTTTCCGAACTCTCACTGCTAGCCAAATCCAATGGACGCTCGGATGGTCGCCTGTTGAGGAAATCATATACATGCCAGCAACCAGGCCCCACTTTCTGTTGATGGGACTTAAAAGCATCCAACCCTACGCACCGTATCGGGTTTTGAGGCAACTTGGGAGGTATCAAGTGGTGCCGAAAGATGAAGATCTGAGTACCCAAGTGATTGAGATCAGTCCAGATGGTCGTTTCCCCGAAGAAGAAGTTCGCCAAATCTGGAGTGAGTGCCAACATCTGACGGCAAGCACTTGTGTAATGGATATAGCAAAAGGGGAAGTTGCCCCAGGATATCACGCTTGGTTCAGGGGCGACCTGTCTTGTGAAAGACCGGCTAAGAGACCGCATCTTAAAGACTTTGTAGAATCATCCCAAGAGCAATGGAATTGGTTAGCAAAAGAAAAGGGGTATCGGGCAGAGATCAGTGATTTGAAGCTACAAATTGACAGTCTGAAGTTCAATAACAGCATACAAATCGCGGCGGATCGAAGCGAAAAGAATAAATTGGTCCAAGAGAATGAAGAACTTAAGGCCCAAATCCAAAAATTGAGATTGTCTCTTGATGAACAGCCCAGAAGTCGATCAGACCAGCAGTTGATTAAGGGTTTAAAAAGAGAAGTCGCGGAGTGGCGAGATGGTTTAGAAGAATCGGGAAAGATTATGGCAAAGCTCAAGGCACAGTGGGGAATAAGAATAGAGAAGCATCGCCGACATTTGAACCAATCGAAACGCGACCACGAGAAAACTGTTGCCAAAATGAAGAAAGAGATGGCTATACTTGAGATCAAAGCAGCTGATCAGGCCAAGAATTTCCAAATTGAGAGCAGATACTGGTATGACTCATTAGCCCAGATGAAGTTAGAAGTACGGCGACTGAAGAATCAGCATATGCAGGATGCTCAGGTATTCAAGATATGTAGCGATCAGATAAAACGCCTACTCGTAGAGAAGAAGCAAACCAGAGATAGGATCAAGGCCATTGCCCATGCCATCACCAGACGATGTCTACGATGTGAGAACATGACCAGCGTTACCGTCCTCTCGGCAGTGATGGGTTATGTCAAGCAGACTATGCATGAGCTGGAGCAACTTGAGAGGGATCTCACGCCTAGGACCGCGGCGAGGCCGAACGATGCCCCGCGGACACCAATTTTCAAAACCATAATGCACTCATAAGTCAAGTCTGTATCTTAGCATCTTCTGCCTATTTTTCCCATCAGGGTGATTTTTAGTCTATTTTGAGTCTAGGTTTATTTTTCAAAGTTTGCTCTTTCTTTTGCAAAATGTAGTTTGTAATAGACCATTTCAACAATAAAGAGGTTGCTTCTTTTATGCTCATTTGTGTTTTTTGAATTACGTAATGATCTGATTCACGTAGGCATCGTGATACGTAGGCAATCCTCATCGGATCCGGTCGCATTTCTTTTACTGCAAAATAAAAACATAAAAAAAAAGAAGGAAAAGAAAGGGGGAAATAAGAGGAAAATGCCGGAACGACGCATGCTCTCGTAGCAAACATGTAGGAATCCAATTAACTGTATAGGTGCATCATGCCCAACGTGAGATTGCCTATTTGTTATTTGCTGCAAATTAACCGTGCGTTTGTCGTTGAGTACTTCCAGGTTTTGTTGGAACAGACGGTTGGTTTGGTGAAAGTCTGGCCTCACACTCATACTTCACGAGGTCAAGGGGAAGTGTTCAACTACCTGTTGTTAGGACCAGAAGCAGTACTCACACTTACTTCACCAGGTCAAAAGGAAGTGTGGAAATGTCTTCCGAGATTCCGTTGCAAACAATCCCTGTTTCCGAGGAGAGATCGATCTCAGCCGTCCTCACGCCCGAATCCACAACTGCGGAGGAAAATAGAATCTTACGGCTCCGCATGTTGGAAATGCTGGACGACTGGAATAATGGGAAAGAGCCGCCAAGTGTCGTCCCCGGCTTCCCTGAATTATTCTCCAGGTCAAGTGGGACTTCTAATGTCCCCATAAATTATCCTGCTACCCCATTCGGGTACCCAGCCACTTCAGCCTTCTCTGCTGGATCGCCTTCTGAGCCTCATCCCCGAATGTCAGCCGCCGATGCAAGCATGAACATCTTTACTGCACCACATTGCCCGATTACGGCACAGCTTGCTACGTACAAGCCAAGCTTTGACTCATCCTCTTTTACATTCCAAGCACCATCGTTCTCAATGGAACCAACTAGGTTCGCTACCAGCACTAATCCTCCACCGCCTCAGTGCGAGCTTGCACCCAGGCAGGATCAGAACCCCAGAATTGCAGAACAAAATGAGATTGCCAAAAGAATGAGAAGCCTTGAACAAAGTTTGAAGAATATGCAAGGATTGAGCGAACAGAAGAGCGTCTCTTACGCCGACCTATGCATGTTCCCTCACGTGCACCTGCCAGTAGGTTTCAAGACCCCAAAGTTTGAGAAATACGATGGGCACGGTGACCCCATTGCACATCTTAAGAAATATTGCAACCAATTGCGGGGAGCCGGCGGAAAAGAAGAACTACTAATGGCATATTTTGGGGAAAGTCTAGTAGGGATAGCCTCGGAATGGTATATGGACCAGGAAATGTCCCGATGGCATATATGGGATGATCTCGCCAGAGATTTTGTGAAACAATTCCAGTATAACATCGACATTGCACCAGACCGAAATTCTCTGTTGAATTTGAAGAAGAAACCTTCAGAGAATATGCTATTAAGTGGCGCGAGCAGGCGTCGAGGGTGTAGCCTCCCATGGATGAGGTAGAAATGGTCACTACTTTTCTCCAGGCTCAAGAGTCTGACTATTTTCAAAACATGATGTCAGCCATGGGAAAGCCGTTCGCAGAAGCAACTAAGATTGGAGAGATGGTGGAGAATGGTCTGAAAACAGGTAGGATTCTGAGTCAAGCAGCCATAAGGGCGACCTCCCAAGCCGTCCAAAGCAGGTCCGGGGGAATGGCAAGAGGGAAGAAGAAGGAAGAAACGACCATGGCAGCCTCGGAAGCAAGGGAATATCGTAATCCCAGGCCCCGTTTTCCGGAAAGAACCCCACAACACTACTACCCCCACTCAAATCTGGCATATGCTCACCAACCCTATATGGTCATGAATGCCCAGCCTTATGCCCATCCACCGCAACAAGCCAACCGAGGCCAAGCTCCACCTCCCAGAAATCAGCCTCCTTACCGCAACCACTATAACCCACAACCTCCGCAGAATAACTTCCGCCCTCAGGAACCACCTAGAAGGCGGACTTTCATGCCCATCAGTGAACCATATTCTACTTTGTTCCCGAAGCTAGTCCAGTTGGGTTTCTTGCAACCAATCCCTCAAACGAGGCAAAACCCGACGTCACCTTCTTACAAAGCTGGAGTCAGATGCGCCTATCATTCAGGGGCCGAGGGACACGATACAAATGAGTGCTGGTCATTGAAAAGAGTGGTCGAGAATTTGATAGAGCAAGGGAAAATAGTGCTAAGGGACGAGGAGATCCCAAATGTGACTAACAATCCATTGCCTGCTCACAATAATGGGCCGCTGATCAGAATGATTTGCGAAGATAGAGAATTCGACCCTGCTCTGAAAGCTATAATCGCCATTGTCGACACGGGGAAAAGGCCTGAGACAGACCAGAAACCAGAAAAGGGGGAGGAGGCCAAGGCTATAAAGAGCGAGCCTGAAAAGAAGGTGGAGAAGAAAGTGGTACCGGTAAAGGATGGAGTTCTTTACATACCACGAGGTCGAGCTGAGAAGACGTAGAACTTCGGGATCAAAAAGACAAAACCTATGTACGTGCCAAAAGGGGCCTATGTGGTCCGGGGGACGATTCAACCACCTCGGCTGAATGAGCTAGTGGTTATCGGACCCGTGCCACAAAAGCCAATGACTAACCCGTCCACAGTGCCGTGGAATTATCAAAAAACTTTGGTAATGTACAAAGGTAAAGAGGTCACAGGAGAACTTCCAGAAAATACTTTCATTGGAAGGTATTCAAATACCCAAGAGCTGAGCAACGCCACGCAAAGGCGCTTCCCATAAAAGAAGCCTGTGAGCTTTGAAGAAGCGGAAATGTTCTTCCAACAAATGAAAATGTCGGATTACGAAGTGATAGATCAACTGCGCAAGTGCCCCGAGCAAGTGTCCATGCTGTCGTTGTTGATGAGGTCGACCGAGCATCAAAAGATCTTACTGAAGACCCTGAATGAAGCATATGTGCCAGTTGAAACCTCGGTGGAACAACTAGAGCGGATGATAGAAAGATTCTTCGCCGTTAACCAAATCTCTTTCAGCAAGAATGATTTACCCCCGGAAGGAGCGGCACACAACAAGGCTTTGCATCTAACAGTTAAATGCGAAGACTATTATGTCAAGCGGGTAATGTTGGATGGGGGATCAGGTGTTGACATTTGCCCGCTCTCCACGCTACAAAGAATGGAAATTGGGACCGGAAGAATCCGACCCAACAATGTCTGCGTAAGGGCTTTCGACGGCATCAAGAGAGATACCATGGGAGAAATAGACCTGTTGTTGGTCATAGGACCAGTCGAATTTCAAGTAACCTTCCAGGTGCTCGACATGGATACATCCTACAATTTTCTCCTTGGCAGACCTTGGATCCATGCGGCAGGAGCCGTGCCTTCCACTCTTCACTAGATGGTGAAGTTTGAGTACGAAGACCGAGAGATCGTGGTCCATAGGGAAGATGAGCATGCTATTTATCGGGACCCATCCATCCCATATCTGGAACCGAGAGAAGGCAGCGAACATACGGTCTATCAAGATTTTGAGATTGTACTGGCAGAGCAGCACGAAGAGGGAATACCCTGCCCCCATCCTTTCTTGTCTAACGCCTCGGTTATGGTGGCCAAAGAGATGATCCGGCACGGATTTAGGCCAGGGAAAGGGCTTGGACGAACCCTTCAGGGAATAACAGAACCCATTACCTTGCCGATTACCAAGAAACCCTTTGGATTAGGCTTCAAACCTACTCCAGCAGACGAAGAGTGGGCAAAGAAAAGGAAAAATGAGGGTTGGAAGTTACCTCGACCATTACCGGATTTATATGCAACTTTCATCAGGCCAAGGTACGCCGAAGAAGAAGATGATGAGGTCTTCACAGCTGAGGAAATCGAGGAGATATGTGGGGCGATGAGAGAGATGCTCTACGAGGTCCACATGGTTCAACCAGGTGAAGGCACAAGCGCTGCTGAGATGATGTACGTGGGGCCGAACGCCAAACTTCAAAACTGGGAGGTGACGCCATTCCCGACTAGACGGAAGTCCGGGTAGACATGTCCTGCCACCTTTCCTGTGTCACAAGTTGTCTCCAGGACATAACTTGAACGTTTTCTTCCTTTCAATTGTTGTTTTGAATTCCTAAGTTGTAAACATTGTTGTCTTCCAACTTTCCAAAGAAAATAAAAAAAAATCATCATTGCTTTCCCATTCTTTCTTTTGTTTTGATTTTTGTTATTTTTCCTTTTATCTTTCCTTTCAGTTATAATAATGCGGCTTTAAATATGACATGCTTGCGGACTTCATGCCCAGATCACAACGAGCTATTTAACTGCGAATTAATGAACCCAGAACCAGAATATGATAAAGAAGAAGCTTTTAGGGAAATAAACCGAGAGTTGGAACATTTTGAGAATAAACCTAAGCCAAATCTGAATGACACCGAACCAGTTAATTTAGGAACTCCTGAAGAAATCCGGGAGACCAAAATAAGCATTCACACGGACAAGAAAATGCGAGAGGCGATAATTCAACTTCTTTTTGAATTTAAAGACGTGTTTGCTTGGTCATATGGTGACATGCCGGGTCTAGGTGTTTATCTAGTGGTTCATAAATTGCCGATTCATCTTGATTGTCCTCCAGTTCAACAAAAGCAACGAAAGTTCAAAACTGAGGTCAGTGACAAGATTAAAGAGGAGATCACCAAACAATTAAAAACGGGAGTGATTCGGGTAGTCCAATTTACAATATGGTTGGCAAATGTGGTTCCAGTACCGAAAAAGGACGGGAAAACTCAGGTATGTGTAGATTACCGAGATTTGAATAGAGCAAGTCCCAAAGATAATTTCCCACTGACCAACATCCACATCCTCGTTGATAATTGCGCCAAACACGAGATACAGTCTTTCGTAGATTGTTACGCTGGGTATCATCAGGTATTGATGGATGAAGAGGACGCCGAGAAAACTGCCTTCACCACGCCTTGGGGCATCTACTGTTATCGGGTCATGCCATTTGGTTTGAAGAATGCTGGGGCTACTTATATGAGGGCCATGACTGCCATTTTTCATTACATGATGCATCAGGAAATAGAGGTGTACGTGGACGACGTGATAGTCAAATCCAGGACGCAGGATAATCACATCCAAGACTTGAGGAAATTCTTCGAGAGACTAAGGAAGTATGACTTGAAGCTAAACCCAGCCAAGTGTGCTTTCGGAGTTCCGTCGGGCAAACTTTTGGGCTTCATCGTAAGTAGGAGAGGTATCGAGCTAGATCCAACTAAGATAAAATCCATCCGAGATCTGCCTCCCCCGAGAACAAAGAAAGACGTGATGAGTCTGTTGGGCAGGTTGAACTACATCAGTCGGTTTATTGCCCAGCTGACAAGCACGTGTGAGCCCATATTCAAGCTGTTAAGGAAAGATGCGGCGATCAAATGGACAACTGAGTGTCAAGAAGCCTTTGATAAAGTCAAAGAATACCTTTCGAATCCCCCAGTCTTGGTCCCTCCAGAACCAGGGAGGCCACTTTTCTTGTATCTGACAGTCTTGGAGAACTCTTTCGGTTGCGTCCTCGGGCAACACGACATAACCGGAAAGAAGGAGCAAGCAATCTACTACTTGAGCAAGAAATTCACCGGCTACGAGGCCAAATACACTCTGCTGGAAAGGACATGTTGCGCTCTCACGTAGGTTGCTCAAAAGCTGAGACATTATCTCCAAGCCCACACTACGTTCCTCATAAGCAGGTTGGATCCTTTGAAGTATATATTTTAGAAACCGATGCCTACTGGAAGAATGGCCAAGTGGAAAATCTTGCTTACTGAATTCGACATAGTCTATGTCACTCGCACGGCAATGAAAGCCCAGGCGCTAGCAGATCGTTTGGCCGAAAATCCGGTCGATGAGGAATACCAGCCATTGAGTACCTACTTTCCAGATGAAGAAGTGAACACCGTAGAAGTGGTCTCGGAGGACGCTCATGTTTGGAAGATGTTCTTTGATGGAGCCGTGAATGCCAAAGGTGTAGGGATTGGGGCAATTTTGATCTCGCCTTCTGGTCAGCATTATCCCGCCACAGCTAGACTTCGTTTCTTTTGCACAAATAATACAGCTGAGTATGAAGCCTGCATCATGGGCATGCATATGTCAATCGATCAGGATGTCGAAGACTTACTGATTATGGGAGATTCTGACCTGATTATCCGGCAAGCCCAAGGCGAATGGGAGACTCGGGATGTCAAACTTATCCCTTACCGACAGCATGTGGAGGACCTCGGCAAGCACTTTACATCAATAGAGTTCAGGTATATCCCGAGGTGTCACAATGAACTAGCAGATGCACTTGCTACTCTGGCTTCAATGCTACCCTACCCGGGTAACGCCCACGTCGATCCTTTGGAAATCCAAATCAGGTAAAGACACGGTTATTGCAATGTAATCGAGGTGGGATCAAATACGCAGCCTTGGTACCATGACATCAAGAGGTTCTTGAAAACGCAAGAATACCCCGAGCATGCTACTGGAGATCAAAAGAGGACCATTAGACGACATGCAAGTGGTTTCTTTCTGAGCGGTGAATTGTTGTACAAGAGAACCCCGGACCTCAACCTCCTAAGATGTGTCGACGTTGAGGAGGCGAGAAAGATCATGCACGAAGTACATGCAGGTGTGTGCGGACCTCACATGAACGGGTATGTCTTGGCAAAGAAAATCCTTCGAGCAGGTTATTACTGGATGACCATGGAAAAGGACTGCTTTAGTTTCATTCGGAAGTGTCATCAGTGTCAGGTGCACGGTGATTTGATTCATGCACCTCCCACCGAGCTGCATCCCATGTCTGCACCTTGGCCATTTGTCTCCTGGGGCATGGACGTCATTGGACCAATCGAGCCAAAGGCTTCAAATGGACACAGATTTATACTGGTTGCCATCGATTACTTCACAAAATGGGTAGAGGCTGTCACTCTCAAGTCGGTTACTAAAAAAGCTGTAGTGGATTTTGTACACTCAAATCTTATCTGTCGTTTCGGTATTCCTGCGACTATCATTACAGATAACGCATCAAACTTGAATAGTCACTTGATGGGAGATGTATGCGAGCAATTCAAAATAACGCATAGGAATTCTACTCCTTATCGGCCAAAGGCCAATGGCGCTGTAGAAGCAGCAAACAAAAACATCAAGAAGATTTTGAGGAAAACGATCCAAAGTTCCCGATAGTGGCATGAGCAGTTACCATTTGCATTGTTGGGGTATCGCACTACGGTACGCACGTCAGTAGGAGCAACTCCTTATCTTTTGGTTTATGGGACCGAGGCTGTGATACCAGCAGAAGTAGAAATCCCTTCGCTTCGAACCATTGTTGAAGCAGAAATCGAAGACAGCGAGTGGTTCAAGACTCGATTAGAACAATTGACTTTGATTGATGAAAAGCGAATGGCCGCGGTTTGTCACGGACAGTTGTACCAACGAAGGATGGCCCGTGCTTACAACAAGAAAGTCCGACCCAGGAATTTCGAAGTAGGTCAGTTGGTACTGAGGCGTATTCTGCCACATCATGAGGAAGCAAAAGGGAAGTTTGCTCCAAATTGGAAAGGCCCATACATCATAAGGAAGATATTGCCGAAAGGAGCATTGTATCTAGGTGATATCGAAGGAAATGACCCCGAAACAGCAGTAAATGCGGATGCAGTCAAGAGATACTACATCTGAATTATACTCCAGTAGTCTTGACACATTTGAAATGACGAAGGTTTTATTCCCCACTACTCCCCAAACACTACCCAATTCTCTCTACAAACCTTTGAGCCGCTTACAAAAAACAAAAAAAACCAAAAACAAACAAAAAAAAAACAAAAAACAAAAAAAACAAAAACAAAAAAAAAACATTGATTGAGGCCTGAACTACGTTTGACTTGATTCCGAAAGGATACGTAGGCAGCCTCTCCCTGAGGTTCAGTCACACCAACAATAAAATCCCATTCACCCTGAAATTGAAACCGGGGCACGTTGAGCAGTTTAGAAGTTAGTATCATCTACCTCTCTTTACCAAGCACGAGCCTTCAGATCAATTACCAAAGATAGTGGGAAATGAATAAGCGTCACAAATGGAGATCGGCACACGCTGAATTGAGAGAGATAAAATGAGAGAGTCTCGTCGGTGAAAACCTTCGGGCACCACGAGGCGACGGGAGTAGAGAAACCAAAATGAGAGAGCTTGTTTAGTAAAAACTCACAAAGAGTTCTATCAAGCGATGACAGGAAGAGAAATGAGAGAGGTCAGCCGGCGAAAACCCGCAAAGGGCGCTGTTGGCCGAAAAGAATGACTCCACCCCAAGGAGGTCTCAGCAAAGTTCCACCAGTTTGGAATCACAGATCCGTTCTGGTTCAGGGAAATGCAAGTTCATGGAAGGTCAGGCGTCCAGTCCAAAGAGCATGTCATGTCATTTAAAGCCAGCGTTATCTTCCTCAGATAAGTCTTTCTCGTCCCAAAAGGGACACTCCCTTCCTGAAATTTGTTTTCTCTTTTCTTTGTTCCTCTTTGAATCCCTTTTGTGTTTTAACCCCAAGTTCAGGATACACCGGAAAGGGCAGGTGGCAGGTTTGTTTTCACGGAATTCCGTTTCATGAAGGAAAACACCCCGTTTCGTTGGTACGTCTGTCCAAACTTGATGAATCATGATGTTTGATGGCGTTCGAAGTAAAGAGGAAAAAGAGAAATTTCCCCCAGCAAGTCCGCCTTCGGACGAATCCCCACATAGTCTCCCCTTGTACAATCCCCCACAGAGTCTCCCCAATATATATTAAAAAAAAAATCCCCGTTGGAATCTCCCCAGCACATCCCCAGCGAATCCCTTTGTAAAAATTCCCCAACAAGCTTACCCCAACAAATCCTAGAAAGACCGTTTCGAAACAAATCCCCAGCATGCCCCATTGTACAAAAATCCACACAAAGAATCCACTTTGTAAATATTCCCCCACAGGGCTTCCTTTTGTACAAATCCCCACAGAATACCTCCAATAAAATCACCGTTGACAACACAAGTTGATTTTTCTGTTTCTGCTTTCAAATTTTTAAGGTAAGTTTGTTTTCTCTTTGTTATTCAGTACGTGTGTGGTTTAAAGGTCTGTTCGTATTGGCCGAATGTCTTGTGTAATTTGTTGTCTTTGAATTGTTTATCAACTGTTGATTGTCCACCTTGCCTGTACCCCTTTTGTTTGATCTAATGTTTCCTCATTCACTGATAATGTGTATGTATGTGAACTGCCTAATTGGCTGAATTGAAATTGTTTGATTAATCAATCCCCAAGTTAACCTCTGTGTTGCCAGTACAATTTGAACCCTTATTGATGCTGTTAAATTTCTGATCATGGACTTTGATTGTACATGTTATAATTAGTCGACATATGTCGTCAATTAGTTTCAATTGTCCGAACAATGACCAATCGACCTGTTTCTGTTAGGCATTGCCTGAATCAATTAGGAACTGAGTTTAGTTACTTATAGTTGTTAATTTGATTTCAGAAATCTAAGGTGTAGTCTGTAATTGCAATCTGAATTGATGGCATGTGCACTTGTGCATAACATGTGCATAAAGGCCCTTTTTGAATTAAAATAAATTGACAGCATATGCTGTCAGACTACATTCTGCTGCCCATACTCTACTTTAGATTCAGAAATAATAAATATTACTCAAAAGTAAGTCTGCCAGGGAATATCATGGGGTTTGTTTATACTTAATTAGCTAAGTGGAATCTGAAAATAGGAGAGCACATGGGAGGGTGTTCTTCTTGTCTAAACAGGCTGTTAAAGGGGTGATTTGAGGCTTATAAAAGAGAGGGACTTCCATCAGTTTGGAGGAGACATGAGATAGATCCGATAAGAGAGAGCAAAATACATACACATACATACATAGACAGGCAGATAGACCTTAAGATAGACATAGATACACACACACAGACAGAGAAAAAGAGAATACACACAAAAAACTTAGTTTGGAGATTGAGAGTTGAAGTTCTGAAAAGCAGAAAACTGGGAAAAGAACTCTGTTTGATAACACAGACAGACAAAACTAGAAATTGCATTCTTCTTGCTGTCTTGATTTCAATGGTCTTGACCTGTTTGTCCAATACTGATTTCTTCTAAATCCAACTGAGTCTGCTGGTTGTTTGTTGGTTTACTCTGGGATTTGGTCTAGCTGGGATCTTGATTCTATTCCAATTATTTTGCTTATTGCTGCTGCTTCTATTCTGTTTCTTGTTGCTGCTGATTTCCCTATCTTCTTCCTCTTCTCCTTTGCATTTTCAGTATTTCCAGGTACACATCTCGAGTCTCACATTGGTGTAGCTAAATGTAACATTGAAAAGCATGAATAGAAAGATTTGAAGGAGTTATAATCACCCGCTATTTACTGACTGCCTTTTCATAAATGTTGTTAAGTTGTGTAAATTTTAGTTTATAGCTAATAGAGAATACATTAGTAAGTTTGTACTTAATTAAAGTTTATGTTAATTTGAAACTGTGGTATTTGATTCGTTTAGTAGCATACAGGATGTAAATATAATTCATGGAATGTGAAACTATTTAGTACGATTGTTAAAATTAAATTCACTCTTTCAGCATGCTTTGAATAAGTAGGGGCGAGTGGCTTTTAAATCTAACCAAATATGATATAGTTTTGAATCACCCAGTTCGATTTCCTTTAGGCAGTTTATAGGATTAGTTTTGAACATCATCAGTAACATCCTTTGATAAGGAATTCTTTAATCCTGTTTAAGCAAGTTAATTTAAATCCGATTTTAGGATGTTGTTCGGATTAAGTATTGTATTTTCGTCGATCTCGCATGTGACTTCTTTGTCCAATTAAAAGCATGTTGCACAGGGTATGACGTCTCTCCATGTTATAAGTAATTAATCAGAAATTGACAAGGATCCGGGTTAGGCCAAAGCATATACTTGAATTAACGGGTGTCTTTCTTCTTCTATTTTTAGACAAACGCATTTAGAAATGTAGCCGCTTTAGGATATCCTTTCTAAAATAGAGACGAGCCTCGCCAGATAAAAATGCAAACTGCGGGGCCCTCAATAACTAACCATAATAAATATTTAGAATTCAGGACAGGCTGTTTAGCGAATTTCATGGCCTTCCCCGAAAATAATAACGCGGTTAGACTCTTTAGGCGCGACTTAATTAAATTACATTCTTAAACTCGGGTGCACATTGATGTGACCCGAATCCAAATCTCAACGGAGTCAAAATGTGTCGACGACCACGGGTGCATTGATTGTGACGTGGTTCGAGACGCATTTTCACGACGTTGCAATTCTATAAAAATAAATGATAATAATAAGAGCGGTTTAAACTTAATAAAAGCACGTAAGTCGTAACATATATTTAAATCAGATATTTAGCCATTATAACAATTTAAGCGACCGTGCTAGAACCACGGGATTCGAGGGTGCCTAACACCTTCCCTCGGGTCAACAAAATTCCTTACTTAGAATTTCTGGTTCGCAGACTTCATTTGGAAAAGTCGAATATTTTCCTCGATTTGGGATTCAAGATAAACCGGTGACTTGGGACACCAAAAGCCAAACCTTTCCCAAGTGGCGACTCTGAATTAAATAAATAATCCCATTTCGAATATTGTCACTTAAATTGGAAAAACTCCCCTCGCGCGTTCTACCCTTCGGGGCGGGCGCGCAAAAAGGAGGAGTGACACTATGTACACAGCAAAATCAGAGGACTTAATTTCTCGCTATCAAGTCATTTCGGAAGAATGCCTCGAGACCCCGAGGATGAGGATCCATGACCGAGTCCCCTCCCTCGGGGCTCATCGAGGCCTGACTCAAAGAAGACGGAGATCGATGCCAGAACAGAAGGGGAAGCTTCAAAGGCACACGACTAAGTCTGACAAAGCCGACCTATCCAGAGCCTATGCTGAAGCGTCACGTCTAGCCGTCCTATCTCCATACTTTGTAATTAATATATGTTGTACTATAGCCAAGTTCCCCTCCTATATAAAGGGAACCCTCTCTACTTTTTGAAGCGTTGATATTGCTCCAACTATTTCTCTACAAGATCAATAATATCTCTCTCTCTCCCTTTTCTCTCTAACTCGCTTGTTCTTATTGGCTCGAGGCCACTTTAGCATCTGTCATCCCCCCGTTTGTTCTTCATTTATTACTTGGTATTGGCCATAAAGAGCCTTGTTTAATCATATCTTAACTGTTATACCATCCCTGACTACCCCCGATAGCTGAGATAGAGCCCAAGTATCGACCCCGAGGTCCTCCTTCAACCAGTCTGAATCCAGGGCAGTAAGCCCCTCGGTTTGATTACTACCTCGTTTTAGCTTGCATTTCATCTTTAAGCTTCATATTCTTAGAATCATCTGCTCTAACAACTACAATAAAAATAGATCACATATTTTTAGAATCCTATTTACAAATTTAATTGTTGTTACCATTTTCACGGTAAACAGTTTGACGCCCACTGTGGGGCTAAATATAATAGTGATTAATTTCTTGCTAGTTCCATCCCAAAAACACAAGTTATCTTTCACACTTTCTCTTGTCCAAGATCTCTTGATTTCAAGCCAAAATGTCTGGCTCAGTCAACGAAATCGAGAATGACAACCTTGAAAACCACGGGGAAAATGGCGTGGCTCCTCCAGCTGCCGGAGCGCAACCACAAAATCCTAATGACGCGCCTGGACCAGTTCCAGCAGACACGGATTCACGGGGTGCACAACAGGTCGGCGAAACCTCACACACCGACAGGAGCGTACGACATAGCAACCGACAGAAAGCCCAAAGAACCCCAGCCCAGGAAGAATAAGAAGTTAGTCTTCATGTTATTCTTGAAATGTTGCAGGCACATCAGTTGGCCATCGCTCAGTTACAAAGCCACCCAGAGACTCCCAACATAGTAGTGCCGAAAACGACTCCCCCCGCCAAGCAAATTCCTGATAGATCAAGCAATAACGGATCGGTAGCCAACCCTGCCATAGCAAAGAGGTTTGGGGATCTCTCAAAAAGAGTTGAATCGGGTTCGCGGAAGTTCATGCAACGGCCGTTCCCTGAGGAAGTGGCCTCGGAACCCATTTCAAAGAAGTCCAGAATGCCAGAACTCCCTAAGAACAACGGGACCTCAGATCCCAATGAATACATCACCGCCTATACGTGCGCAGGAAAAGGCAACGACCCAAAAGATGATGAGATCGAGCCCTTCTTATTGAAGAGGCTCGAGGAAACATTCTCGAAAGGGACCATGAAGTGGCGTCACAACCTAGCGCCCGATCCCATAAACTCGCCTACCGTACCGTCAGACTCATTCATGAAGGCATACACCAGCGCTATCGAAATGACGACGAGAAGGCCCGATGCATCCAGGGCTAAGCAAAGGGAGAATGAAACGCTACGGGGATTAGCACCTCGTTTCCCAATGGAATAAACGGGATTACCCCCGGTCTTGGATGACCGGGCAATACAAGCCTTCACTTAAATCCTAAACAAACCAAGCCCGACGATTCCAGGGCAGCTCAAACAAAGCTTGATCAGGTACCCAGTCAAGACCTGGTCAGATGCCCGTACCCGGCATTGGTCGCGAACCAGGGTCATGGATGCCCGTCCGGGAGCCTCCTCGGGCTTAACTTACCCAAACAGGTTCCTGGCAAAGAAACCAATGCCAAACAGAGAAAGGAACTGCCCATGCGTCACAGATATGAGGAACGCCCCGAGATGCAATCTACCTCACAACGATCGAGGAATGGCCCGAGGGAAATATCCTTAAGGAATTGTTAATAAAAGAGAATTTGACGAGGACAAATGGCTGGCAAGGGCGCCTCGCCCACCAGAGTACAATTTCCATATCGCTATACCAAACATCGTGCTCGCTATAGGCGAAACCGGGGATATCAAATGGCTCAGATCAATACAGTCGAATTCCCCCCAAGAAATTGCAGCCTAGTGCAGGAACTACATAACGAGTGCGGTGGCAGGGCCGAAGGTAGCCACTAGCTCCCAAGGAAGGATGCCAAGCCACTCCATAAAAATTGCCACCGAGAACTGATGAGCGACCGAATTCAAGTTCGGCCCCTAGTACGAAAGGCAGCTAGGAGGAACGAAACAAGCGGACCGCAGCGCATCACCACGGTGATGGAGGAACGACGACCCTTTCTAAGGACTCGTAAAAAGGAGAGCCAAATTTCTCAGCACCGGAGAATGGCAGGCCTGGGGGTATACCCCCAGGGATGCCCTTACAGTCAACAAAGAGGATACCGAGACCTCGTCTCGATATCGCAATGATGTACTGGTAACCTTCTTCCTTACTCGATCCATTTTTGATAAAGCATGTGCTCATGAGTTCAGGTGACTCGATCAACATTGTCGGACCGTCAGGTCAAAACATAACCACCTCCCGAATCTTTGATGGACTCCAAATGGCGATCGCCACAATAAGGGGGAAAGACCATTCCCCGCAGCACATCATGATCGGCCAAGACCGGAATACCGAGTTCCATGTCATCAAAGGAGATGTAAGGCACGAACACCTTATTCGGACGACCTTGGCCTCATAGCCCGAAGATAAGGTCATCCCCACTTCACCAAAAAGGGAAATATTTCCACACAAGGGATGGAATTAAAACCATCGGCAGGAAGCGACACGCGGCAAGAGTAAATCCCGCATCACGTGACACACCGCCAGCACCAACATCTCTACTCTCGAAAGAGTCAAAGGGTAAGCAAACCACATCTTCGTCCAAGCCCGATTAAACACAGCGGAGGGCTGTACTAGAGTCCACACCCCGAAATGGTAGGAACATACCTAACCTCGAAACGTTACCTACACGTCCCGTGGTACGGAAGAACTGCTTCACTCCTTTGATATTTTTTTACTAACCTGTATGCAGACACCGGGTTAGGGCGTTCGGAGGATCTAACTCTACCCGGAGCCTTGAAGGCCTTAACTAGAGCCACCGTGCTCTTTCCCCTTGGATGGACTTTCACCCCAAAGAGGGTTTCGCCAGCAAGATACTTAGTGGAGCAACATGCCCCTGAGGAGGATCCGACAAGATCACAGGCCTTCTTCTGCAATCAAACGATGAAGAGCACCCCCCCCCTTTTTGGAGGCACCGTCCTCTCTGAAGGACCGGAGAACGACAAACTGAGTTTCGATAAGGAATCATGTACCGGACCAAACGGCCTAGGGAGCCACGCTCGCACAAGCCGAGCTCACAACGATGAATCAATATATATTTACGCCAAGCAATAAAGAATATCTTTTAACATCTCATGCTCCAGAAAAGGAAATTCAGCATACTCTCGGCAGGGATCCCTCCACCGAATGTGTCTCGAAATGCTTGGAGACTCAGCGTCAACAATTTGGCACCAGCACGGCCCCAGGGTCAGAATTACGGGCTCATAAGGCCCCAATGAGGTAGCTCCGAGCTCACGAATAATGGCCTTCGAGCCTAAGCAAACTCGATGACTTGGAGACTGTCACCGATTACCATGACTGGAAAACCCAAAACTGTAAGACCCCGAGCGGGCAGACTCGGCGTAACCAGATCTGTTCTACATAGCAACAAAAACTGTAAGATCTCAACAGACATGACAAACTGTAAGACCTCAACAGGTATGAAAATTTTGTAAGACCTTACTAGAGGCGTAAAAATTCAATCCCGAATTTTAGGCTATACATCGCATTTGTAAGAATCCCGGAAGGGCATACCCTCAGTGTAGACGCCTAAACTATCACTCGGGATCAAAAATGGATCTGGCCAAACACATATGACTATGGTCAAAATGGCTGCTCCAACCAAATTAACGCGACTCGGGGACGCCCGACTGTCGCTAACAAAATCGCAGGCCATTGCTTCGAATATACTTCGGAAAGAACTAGTTAAAACAGGCTTCCCTCAATAGGAAATATGAGCTTCGACCATGTCAGCTCCATATTACAAGGCTTCGAGCTACTCAGCCTACGAGCTAAGAACCTTCCGAGGTGCTCGAACATCGCCGCTAACGACTTGAAATCGAGGTTCTTCCAGAACTGACGACGGGTCGGGCAAAATCATTTCAAAAAGACCTTAATTAGAGGAAAACAAAGCCTACAAAAAATCCTACGAGCAAAAGCGTAAGAGCCATTATCGCCAGCCAAACGAGCCTCTGGGCCACACACTAAAAAGGTCTCAATGACCAAACATCGTAAGACCCACTGTCACCAGCTCAAAAATTGAAAACTTAAGGATTAAAATGAGCTCGAGTCGTAGCCCGATTTGGAAGCCAGATCCAAAATAGTTAACTGCAATATGCCTAAGGGCACGACATAAATGCCATTGTCGCCAGCCAAATGAGCCTCCGGGACACGCACTTGTATGGTCACCTCGACCAGAAGCACAAAAAGAAATCTTTGTCCGCCCATGCGGGCAGGAAAGAACTTGACGGTCAATTAAAGCTCGAGTCATAAAGCGGCTTGGAGATTGGACCCAAAATAGTCGAAACAGCATATACCCAAGGGCAAGAAACAAGAATAATTACTATCCGCCCACACAGGCACAAAATATTGAAGGTCAGACAAGCTCGAGTCAAGGCCTGACTCAGAGACTAAGCCTAAACAGCTAGGCAAAGATCGGAGACCCCAACACCTGTCCACGTCAAAAATCACACTTAAAAACCTTCAGGCCTGCCTGATTAGTTCTGGACCCATGAGGATCCCGCCAAACACCGAAACCAGCCTGCCTGGTCAAAAGTGTAGACACCTGATTTTTGACCCTCCCCGAGAATTTTCACATTTTTAGCATAAATATGTAATTTAGGTCTAATATAGCTATTTTGACTATTTTGCTTTATTTCGTCGCAAAAGAGGAAAATTACAAAAATATGTATATAAATTTTAGTTTATGTACTTCTCATAAACTTGAAAAAAAATACAAAAATTGTACTTTATTTTTGTACTTTATAGAATTTCGAAAATTACCAAAAATATAGTTCTATTAATGTTTTATAGTCATTTTAATTTTGAAAAATACAAAAAATGTTACTTTATATTTTATCTTTATATTAAAAACAAAAAATACAAAAAAATAGTTTTATTAGTATTTTGTAGTTATTTTAATCTTGAAAAATATATTTTAAAAAATCTAGTTTTGTGTTAATTATTAGTCTTATTTTTGTAGTTATTTTGCTTACATAATTAGTTGAGCAACGTCGTGTTTCTATTTCTCGGGTCCGGGCAAAAGAATAATATTCGGGTTCAAACTACCCGGTTTTAGGCCTAATTTCGGACCTAGCCCATAATAATTCGAGTCCACCACACGTGAGGGGACACGCGTGGGGAACACGGACGGAACACCGTACACGGGGAACCCCACCACGCGTGGGAGACACAAGTCTTGAACCCCACCACGCGTGGGGCTCATTTTTCTTGGCAGAAGCTTACAAATGCACGGGCAAAGCTACACAAAGGGAGGACTTGGAAAATATTTTTGCTGGGAACTACTGTTCATCTTTCTTCTTCAGAAAGAAGAAAGAAAAAACCCTACTGAACAAAAAACGGAACCCTACCCACGACCAACCTGAGCAACACCCCAAAACCACCATCAACACCCCAACCACTCGTCAAGCACCAAAACCAGTCGTAACCCAAAACCAGTCGCGACGCCACTCCTCCACGTCCGAACGACCATCGCCTTCTTCCTCCATTAAATCCGACGAGCACTGTTGCTTCGCCTTCGTCGTCACAGCCCCCAGCTTCACTCCCTCATCGTCAAACAACCTACCCTCCCCGGCCAACAAGCTCTACTGATCGTCGACCTACTGCCGTTACCAGCTAGACCACCAGCTCCCCACCACCCGCGAAACCTCTCCAGTTCGTCAGTCCCACGCACAGCCCGAACGAAAACCAGCCGTTTCACCATTTCCAGTCCAACGAGTAGCTATCGCTGCGTGCCAAGCAGTCGTTGCTGCGTTTCCGAGCAGCTGTTGGTTGCCGCGATTCTGCCTTGCCGAGTTTTCTGTTTTCCGTCGAGGTCGACTTTGGTCCGAGCTTTCTGTTTTTCCGGTGAGGTTGCTTTTGCTCGTCGAGGTGTTTGTCCGAGGTTTCATCATTGTTCCTCGTCGAGTGAGGTCCGGTTCGAGTTCCGTAGGAGGCACTGTTTGTCGTTCTAGGATTGTCGAGGTTCGAAGGTTGGTGTTCTTCGTCCTTTGTTTCATTTCATTCGTTTCGCATATTATGGTTCAAGGCAAAAAATGAGAATATTCGATATTTATGAATGTCAACAATGCAATTTTTTGTTGTTGTGTTAAAAATGTTAATTCTATGTTTAGTTACTGCATGCTTAAAGTAAATGTGAACATATGAACGAGGTTATTCTATTTTTTTCATTTTTACCATGAATATTATTACCTGTTAGAATCGTTGTTTTTTTGTTTAACCTCGGATGATTTCATTGGGTAGAAAATCGTAGTTGCCTTAAGTTTGCCCTCAAATAATAAAAACGAGACGAGCTTTGCCACATAAAAAATGTACAAATTGCGGAGCCCTCGCAAAATATATGTATTAAATACTTAGATTCCGGGACGGGCCGTTTAGTAAATTTCACGGCCCTACCCAAAATAATAATGCGCTAGTCGCTTTAGGTGCGCCTTTAATAATTTATCTTCCTAAACTAGGGTGCACATTTATGTGACCCAAATCCAAATCTCAACGGAATCGAAATGTGTCTCTAATCACGGGTACATTGATTGTGGCGTGGTCCGAGATGCACTTCCATGACGTTGCAAATTTTTTTTTAATAATGAATGAGACGAGCCTCGACAAACGGAAATGCACAAGGTGCGGGGCCCTCTAAATGTATATATATTAAAAATACTTAGAATTAGGGACATGTCGTTTAGCAAATTTCACGGCTTTCTCCAAAATAACAATACGTTAGTTGCTTTAGGCGCGTCTTAATAACTTATTTTTCTTAATTCGGGTGCACATTTATGTGACCCAAATTCAAATCTCAACAGAGTCAAGATATGTCAATAACCACGGGTGCATTGATGTAACGTGGTTCGAGATATATTTTCACGACGTTGCAATTCTCGTAAAAAATAATAATAAAAGCGGTCAAGAGTTTAAAACTTGCACATAGGTTTAACATGTATAAAATCAGATAATCAAGCCGAATATAACAGTTGAGCGACCGTGCTAGAACCACGGAACTCGGGAATGCCTAACACCTTCTCCCGGGTTAACAGAATTCCTTATCCGGATTTCTGGTACGCAGACTGTAATATGGAGTCATTCTTTTCCTTGATTCGGGATTAAAATTGGTGACTTGGGACACCCTAAATCTCCCAATTGGCGACTCTGAAATAAATAAACAAATCCCGTTTCGATTGTCCTTTAATTGGAAAAAACTCCCTTGCGCCCTATCAGGTGCGTAAAAAGGAGGTGTGACAGCTCTGGCGACTCTGCTGGGGAATTAATCACCCAGAACCACTGGTTCAGGGTTAGAAATTCGAGCTTAGATAAATTGTTATATTTGGCTTTATCTGATTTTTACATGTTTTGAGCCTAATGTGCGAAATGCTGCTTTTACCGCTTTGATATTATCTGAACTGTATATAAATTGTGCCAAAACCTTTCTCTTCTTACCTCCGGGGATGTGCTTACTGGTTGAGACTCCCTATTCTGTTAGTGTCATACCCTAAATAAAAGAGGCTCGGAAAGTTTCTAAGCCGGCTGGCCTTTTGGTTCCCGGAAAGGAGCTCCTTCCTCAACTCGAGTTGTCCGCTCGGGTACACTGTCTAGAACATCGACCCAGGTTTTGAACATAGAATAACTTGACTTCATGCCGGATCCCTAGTAGGAACTCTTATTTGCATCACGTTGCATTTGACTTAGGGGACTCAACACAGGGGTTGGGTCCGTCTAGGGCTAGCGACCTGATATGAAAAGGCCATCCTGATGCATCCTATTTGTTTTCCGTGCATTTATTTGTCTCGTGCCCGCATGCTGACCGGTGTTTGAATATTACGAATATTGTGAAATTGAAAAAAAGGGAAATAGCGGTTAAGGAATTGATTGTTTATTTTTGAAAAAACCTAATACTCAAATACTGTCAAAACTCTGCCGAAATTTTGAGAAAATGAAAAAAAAACGTCTTATTAGTTTGTTTTATTAAAAGCAAAGGAAAAATAGAAAAAAAAATCGTTGTTCTGTTTTGTTTTTCAGAAAAAATATAGAAATATATAGTTTGTCTTGTTATAAAAATAAAAATTAAAAAGAGTCTTATTTTTAAAATGGTTTTTTTAATTAAAATTCAAAAAAATAATAATAAAAAAAAAGAGTCTTTCATTATTTGTCACAAATATATACATGTATATATATATCCAAAAGTTTTTATTTCCAAAACATATATATATATGTCTTTATTTGTTGCAAAAATATTTGTCTTGCCAAAAAGTCTAGAAAAATTTTTAGACTCCCAATTTTCAAAAACAAAAAAAAATCCAAAAATATTTTCCATTATTAACTTCTTTAGAAAGTCTTTTAATTATTTTAAAAAAAATGTACAATAAGAAGAAAAAAAAATCCGAAAATATTTTGATTCTTCTTTCAAAATTGAAAAGAAAATTCAAAATTCAAAAAAAAAAACATTTTTAGAAGCATTTCTTTTATTAAAGGTAAAATTCCGAAAAATATTTTCTTCTTCCTTTAGAATGAGAAAAAAAAACAAATGGAAATTAAAAAAAAAATATCTTAGAAGTCTTTCTTTTAAAAAAGGGAAAATCAATCAAAAATCCAAAAAAAAAAACAATTTAAAAAAAAGAAAATCAATCAAAAATCCAAAAAAATAAAATACTTCCTTTCTCCTTTTAAAGTAGTTCTTTCACAAATTCA
The DNA here is from genome assembly GCF_000715075.1 of Nicotiana tabacum. Taxonomy (NCBI): domain Eukaryota; kingdom Viridiplantae; phylum Streptophyta; class Magnoliopsida; order Solanales; family Solanaceae; genus Nicotiana; species Nicotiana tabacum. Next base: position 106,697,948 of record NC_134101.1, read on the forward strand.
AAAAAAAAGGAGAAGTTAGTTCATCTACTTATTCTTGATTACCCGAACTACGCGGGTTTGATTCTCACCGGATGTAAGATACGTAGGCAACCCTCATCGGGTCCAACCCCACCTTTTGCTAAAAAACCAAAAACAAATATAAAACAAAAAACAAAAAAAAAACATGTCAAAGATTTTTAATTTTGTCGTAAATAAGTCTAGTGATGTAACTTCCCCCTTTTACAAAAAATAGCAAAAACAAATATGTCAAATTTTAATTGTCATAAAGAAGTCGGGTGCCGTTGTTTTATCAAGACATAGCCGAATGTTCCCGAAAGGGACGCCGGAAGGCTGACTTTGCATAAACAACCACCTTTGGGTCACTTTTAAGACTTGGTCCAGTTGACCCACACAGCCTTAAAAATCTTCGTCCCAGAGGCATTGAAAGGCCGTGTTTGCAATGTTGAATTTTCTATTTTTGAAAAATGATAAAAGAGTCATAAACAAGTCCGGGTGATGCCGCTTATGTCAAAAATAGCCAAATGTTCCCGAAAGGAACTCCGAAAGGCTGCATTGGTACAGACGGCCACCTCGTTTTTTTTCTCACACAACCTTAAAAATCTTCGTTCATGAAGTGCTGAGAGGTCGTGTTCAGAAATCCTTTTGAGAAAAATCGCATATATTTTTGTTTTTATCAGAATAAGTTTCGTTTATTAAAATCTTATTAATAAATGTGCAGAATGAGCACGACTCCAAATGAACCCTTTTCAATCATGAATAAAATCCCCCTCCAATTGCGGCTCTGGTGGAATGATTTAGGCAAAGAAGGGCATGACGAAATCAAGAAGTATCTGAAAGGCCTCACGAGTTTGTTGGATATCAGGCCACGGGGAGATATCATAAGGGCACTAGTCCCCCACTGGGATCCTGCGCACAATGTCTTCCATTTCTCGGACTTTGAACTTACCCCAACTTTAGAAGAGATAGCAGGGTATATCGGCAGCGCTGAGACTCCTTTGAGGCACAAATATCTGATTGCTCCAAGAGCTGTAGCAATACACCGGTTTCTGGACTCCTTAAAGATAGTCAGAACAATTCATAACCCTGACTTGGCAAAAGGTTTTTGCAGCATGAGTTTCATATATCAAAGATATGGTCACATAGGAGGATTCGACAAGCCAGAAAACCAGTTGTGCAGCAAAAGTAATCGTCAAAAGTGGGAAGAACATAGACAGATTGCTTTCATGATAACTTTCTTAGGACTCTTAGTATTCCCAAGAAAAGACGGGAATATTGACATAAAGATAGCAGGGGTTGTCAGTACGTTGCTCACACAGAGAGATAGTACGTTGGCGCCCATGATAGTATCTGATATGTTCCGAGCTCTCACGTCTTACAAATCCGGAGCAAACTTTTTCGAGGGTTGCAATTTGTTGTTGCAAATGTGGATGACCGAACACCTATGTCACCGAGCCCAGTTTCTGAGCCATGGATCCGCTGAAAAGACCTGCATAGAGGAGTTCTATACCAGAGTTAATGAGACCTACCTACCTGAAGGAGTCACAGCATGGACCTCATATTTCCGTACCCTCGACGCCAGTCAAATACAGTGGGCGCTAGGATGGTTACCGATCGACGAAGTCATATACATGCCAGCAGCCAGGCCCCATTTTCTCTTAATGGGACTTAAGAGCATTCAACCATACGCGCCGCATAGGGTTTTAAGGCAACTTGGGAGGTGTCAAATAGTGCCGAAAGACGAGTATCTAAGCACCCAGGTGATTGAGATCAGTCCCGACGGCCAGTTTCCTGAAGCAAGGGTTCGCCAAATTTGGAGCCAATGTCAATACTTAGAAGCAAATACTTGTGTAATGAATCGGGCAAAAGGGGAAGTTTCGCCCGGGTATCAGGCCTGGTACAAAGGGGAGACATCATCTGGAAGGCCGACCAAAAGGCCTCACCTGCAAGAATTTGCCAAATCTTCACAAGAGCAGTGGGGCTGGTTGGCCAAAGAGCGGGAATATCTTGCCGAAACAGGCAAACTGAAGCAACAAGTTCAGGATATGAAGTTTGAATGCCAATTACAGTCTGCTGCCCACAAGGGAGAAAAGAACAGATTAATCAGAGAAGGCGAGATCCTCAAAGCTCAGATCCGGAAGATGAAAAGGAGGCTGATAACCAGCTGAGAAGCCGGGCGGATAAAAGATTGATAGCGGGGTTAAAGGGTAAGGTTGCGGAATGCCAGGAAGATTTGGAAAGATCCAAGGCTAGCACAGCAAGATTGCGGACCAAGTGGGCAAAAGGTACAATGGCCCGGAGGCAGCGCCTGCAACAAGTCATAAGGGATTATGAACTGAGCATCGGGACATTAAGGGAAACGAATTCCACTCTTCAAGAGCGGATCTTCAAGCAAACACGAGATGCCCAAGCCGACAGAAGGCGATGTTACGATGCAATGACCAGAATGGAAAGACAAATGGAGATGTTCCAGGTTCAACTTGCCAACAATGTGCAAACACTAGGATTGAAGAACTGACAGATAAGGCAGTTGTTCACAGAAAGGGACAACATTCGAGGAAGGATCGACGAGATTGGGCATTACATCTACATGAGATGCCTGGCATGCGAGCAAATGCCTCGGAAGACTCTCCTTGTTTCCATCATGGGTTGCGTCCACCGAATCATGAATGAGTTGAAAAGCCTGCAGAGGGACCTCACACCAAGGGCCGCGGAAAGGCCGAATGATGCCTCGCGGGCCCCTAAGTTGGAAAATTAATCTTTGGTTGAGTCTTGTTTATTTGGCTTTGTTGCTTTTCCATATGTTGTTTTCTTTTCTTCTAGTCAAAACGGGTTAAGAACTGTGGAGTCTGTACTATTGCTATTCCTTGTTTGAAGTAATTTGTAATAGCAAAATTTTGAGAATGAATTTAATGATTTCACAAGAATTTTGTGTTTCTTTACTTTAAGACAGAACTACGCCTGGTCTGATTCGCGTGGGGACGTGATACGTAGGCAATCCCCATAAGATTCGACCGCTTTTAATAAAGAAAGAAAAGAAAATACACAAATAAAATAAAATAACAGAAAAGGGGATAAATGAGCAAACCGGGATGACGCATGTTGTTTGAAGCGAAGCATGTAGAAACGGTTAACTGCCTAGGAGCATTGCATCCTCTATGTGTTGAGATCAAATCCGTTAAACTCTAACGCTAACAAAGTTTGTTGTTGTCTGATCAAGACAGTTAGTTGTTAAAGAATTCTGGAAACACACCCTTACCAAACCAGATCCAAAGGACCGGTAGCAATAAGCATGACTACTTCAGAGAATAGTAACGAGGAAGAAAGGCCGATGAGCCAGTTGTTAAAAGAAGCGATGGAAAAGATTGAAAGGATGGGACTAGAGATGAATGCAATGCAGCTAGCTTTAGCCAAAGCACAAAAGAGTCCTGAGCCACTGGGGCGCATGCCGGAATACCCTCATTCCGGCCCTTCCACAAGCCTCCCGAATCCCCGTTATCATCAAGAAAGAAGCCCTCATGATTCCCAAGCTCCACCACCCCATCAACCTCTCCCAACACCAAATATTCCCACTTTTGTGGGACCCCCATCAGCCACCTTGCAAAGAACGACCAGTGAGCCATTGTTTCAGGCCCACGATACGCAGTACTACCCCCCTGAGCCTACATTCTATACCCCCGAGCCCCAGGCCTACAATCCGCACTTGGAGGTACCGGCAGAGATTGAAAAGCCAGTTAAAGCCCCTGAACAGGATGAGGTATTGAGAAAGTTCAAAAGCCTGGAGCAGTCCTTCAGGAACCTGCACGGTTTGGGCAACCAAGTCAGCGTAGCTTACAAAGATCTATGCCCTTTCCCGGACGTCCAACTCCCGGCTGGGTTCAAGATGCCTAAGTTTGATTTATATGAAGGGCACGGCGATCCCATGGCACATTTGCGGGGATTCTGTAGCAAAATGAGAGGGGTAGGAGGCAAAGATGAGCTGCTGGTAGCTTATTTCGGCCAAAGTCTGAGCGGATCTGCACTAGAATGGTATACCTGGCAGGATTCCAGTAGGTGGTACACTTGGGATGATCTGGCGCAGGCTTTCGCAGGTCATTTCCAGTACAATCTCGAGATAGTCCCTGACCGTCTCACGTTGTTGAGGACTAGGAAGAAACCCGGGGAATGTTTTCGTGAGTTCGGTTTCCGCTGGAGAGAGCAAGCAGCCAGAGTCGATCCTCCCATGAGAGAGGGAGAGATGGTAGACTATTTCTTACAAACATTGGATCCAACCTACTTTGGTCACTTGGTGACAACGGTTGGAAAATCCTTCAACGAGGTGGTCAGGATAGGGGTCATGATAGAAGAGGGTCTGATGTCTGACAAAATCCTGAACTACTCGGCACTCAAGGCAACGACCCAGGCTATTCAGAATGGCACGGGAGGTGCGCTGAGAAGAAAGAAAGAAGAAGTTGCCTCGATCGAGGCAGGCAGTTGGTCCGGATCTGGTAGGCCACACTACAACCAACCCAGACCTCACAGGACAAACTACCCAAACAACCCACCACATCACTACTATCCCCCCCAAGAACCGCATTTCACCATCCATCAAGCCCAGACATACACCCAACCTCCGGTTCGCCCACAATGGCATGCGCCGGCTCCCTACACTACATACCCAGCTCCACATAATACCTACCCACCACCACAAAATACTTACCCTCCACCCAGAGCACACAGGAACCCTCCAGGGACAGGTTTTCGAGGGAGTCAAGCGGCTAAAAATGATAGGCTACAGAAACATAGAGCCTTTACTGAGCTGGGAGAGTCCTATACCGCCGTATTCCACAAGTTGAAACAATTGGGTTTGGTAAGTCCTGTCGAACCCAGAGAGAAAACCCCCCGCCTCAAAATATGAACAGGACAATAAGCTGTGAATATTGCTCAGGGATGCTGGGACATGAAACTGAAAAATGTTGGAGATTGAAGCAGGCGATACAAGACCTCATTGATACTAACAAAATTGAGGTCCAGACACCGGAGGTTCCCAACATCAACCAGAACCCACTGCCAGCACACCACGAGACTCACATGATTGAGTTGGTGTATGAGGGAGGAGAGTTGAGAAAACCCTCACAGACAGTGATGATGATTCAAGCCGCCCCGAAAGAAGGATCAACCAGTGGGGGAACGAGGGTACAGTCACAGAGGGAAGGCGTCAAGCCAGTAGTGATATTGGGGAAGAGCCCGTCCGCCATAACAAGCAAACCCGAGCCAAACAAGTTGGTAATATTAGGGACTTCGCCCACACCTATGGTTGCGTTGAAGGGGGTATACAGAGAATTGGTCACTATAAAGCCTGTAGTCCAGCTGCCAATGATTGATAGCAAGGTTGTGCCTTGGAAATACGAGAAGGCAGTAGTGATGTACAAAGGAAAACAGGTGGAGGAAGTTAGTTGTGAAGCACAAGGGCTGACTCGATCAGGTCGGTGTTTTGCTCCGGCGGAGCTGAGAAGAACCAACCCGGCTGCAACCAAGAAACCTGTATCTGAAGAAGAGGCTGAGGAGTTCCTGAGAAAGATGAAGGTACAGGACTACTCCGTGGTCGAACAGCTGAGGAAAACACCGGCCCAGATCTCGCTGCTGTCATTACTGATCCATTCTGAGGAGCATCGTCGGGCCTTGATGAAGATATTGAACGAAGCTCATGTGCCCAACGAGATTTCTGTAAACCACCTGGAAACCATTGCCAACAAGATTTTCGAGGTGAACAGGGTAACATTCTCAGATGATGACCTGCCGATGGAAGGTACAGAGCATAATAAAGCTCTCTACCTAACTGTCAAATGTGAAAACTCGGTAGTTACTCGGGTATTGGTGGATAACGGTTCAAGTGCCAATATCTGCCCATTATCCACTCTGAACCAGTTAAAGATAGATCACGGAAGAATCCGCAAGAATAGCATCTGCGTCCGAGGATTCGACGGAAATGGAACAGCCACTGTAGGGGATGTTGTACTTGAATTGACCATCGGTCCAGTCCTGTTCACCATGGAGTTCCAGGTGCTAGATGCCACAGTATCTTATAACCTTCTGTTAGGACGACCATGGATTCATGCAGCCAAAGCAGTGCCCTCCACCCTACATCAGATGGAGCACACTTAGAATCAATAAAGCAGAGGAATACAACAGGAATCCCCAGCAGGAAACAATAAAAATCCCCAGCACCGGGAAGCAGAAGGCTACGGTTAAAATCCCCAGCATTCGACCAAGTTATAAATAGCAGAAGCTCGCCTCAAGAATGCGAGTCAACAGTCTGAGATAATCAACAAAAGCTGGACACAAAAAAGGTATCAAGGTCTGATCAAGGATATGTAGGCAGAACAAATATGGTCTGCTCAAGAACTAGCACCTACAACTAGCAAGTAGCAAGGTTCAAATCCAAAGTCTGTATGAAGCACCATTCAAGACTCAAGATCAAGTTTCAGAAGACTTAAGGATAGGAATCATTGTAACTAGTAGCTGATAGGCTTAGTTAGTCTTTTTCAGTTTTCATTTTTGATGTAATGACCGGACCACGGATCGGAACCTCAACGGAACGGCACCTCGATCGGCTCTGCACCTCGGTACACTTAACCATCTCTCACGTACACTTAACCATCTCTCCGAACTACACGTGTCCTGATTCCTGTATAACCAAGGATATGTAGGCAGCTCAGATACCAGGGCTCGGTCACATCCCCTTCCTTTCCGTAGTGTAGTCCCTCCAAGTAATGGTCGGGTCAAAAACATGTCTAGTCGTTCTTTGTCGGAAAACTCTTCGTGTTTCCAGTCAAAGAGGGGCAGCTGTAGACACCTGATTTTTGACCCTCCCCGAGAATTTTCACATTTTTAGCATAAATATGTAATTTAGGTCTAGTATAGCTATTTTGACTATTTTGCTTTATTTCGTCGCAAAAGAGGAAAATTACAAAAATATGTATATAAATTTTAGTTTATGTACTTCTCATAAACTTGAAAAAAAATACAAAAATTGTACTTTATTTTTGTACTTTATATAATTTCGAAAATTCCCGAAAATATAGTTATATTAATGTTTTATAGTCATTTTAATTTTGAAAAATACAAAAAATGTTACTTTATATTTTATCTTTCTATTAAAAACGAAAATTACAAAAAAAATAGTTTTATTAGTATTTTGTAGTTATTTTAATCTTGAAAAAAATATTAAAAAAAATCTAGTTTTGTGTTAATTATTAGTCTTATTTTTGTAGTTATTTTGCTTACATAATCAGTTGAGCAACGTCGTGTTTCTATTTCTCGGGTCCGGGCAAAACAATAATATTCGGGTTCAAACTACCCGGTTTTAGGCCTAATTTCGGACCTAGCCCATAATAATTCGAGTCCACCACACGTGAGGGGACACGCGTGGGGAACACGGACGGAACACCGTACACGGGGAACCCCACCACGCGTGGGAGACACAAGTCTTGAACCCCACCACGCGTGGGGCTCATTTTTCTTGGCAGAAGCTTACAAATACACGGGCAAAGCTACACAAAGGGAGGACTTGGAAAATATTTTTGCTGGGAACTACTGTTCATCTTTCTTCTTCAGAAAGAAGAAAGAAAAAACCCTACTGAACAAAAAACGGAACCCTACCCACGACCAACCTGAGCAACACCCCAAAACCACCATCAACACCCCAACCACTCGTCAAGCACCAAAACTAGTCGTAACCCAAAACCAGTCGCAACGCCACTCCTCCACGTCCGAACGACCATCGCCTTCTTCCTCCATTAAATCCGACGAGCACTGCTGCTTCGCCTTCGTCGTCACAGCCCCCAGCTTCACTCCCTCATCGTCAAACAACCTACCCTCCCCAGCCAACAAGCTTTACTGATCATCGACCTACTGCCGTTACCAGCTAGACCACCAGCTCCCCGCCACCCGCGAAACCTCTCCAGTTCGTCAGCTCCACGCACAGCCCGAACGAAAACCAGCCGTTTCACCATTTCCAGTCCAACGAGTAGCTATCGCTGCGTGCCAAGCAGTCGTTGCTGCGTTTCCGAGCAGTTGTTGGTTGCCGCGATTCTGCCTTGCCGAGTTTTCTGTTTTCCGTCGAGGTCGACTTTGGTCCGAGCTTTCTGTTTTTCCGGTGAGGTTGCTTTTGCTCGTCGAGGTGTTTGTCCGAGGTTTCATCATTGTTCCTCGTCGAGTGAGGTCCGGTTCGAGTTCCGTAGGAGGCACTGTTTGTCGTTCTAGGATTGTCGAGGTTCGAAGGTTGGTGTTCTTCGTCCTTTGTTTCATTTCATTCGTTTCGCATATTATGGTTCAAGGCAAAAAATGAGAATATTCGATATTTATGAATGTCTACAATGCAATTTTTTGTTGTTGTGTTAAAAATGTTTATTCTATGTTTAGTTACTGCATGTTTAAAGTAAATGTGAACATATGAACGAGGTTATTCACTATTTTTCATTTTTACCATGGATATTATTACCTGTTAGAATCGTTGTTTTTTTGTTTAACCTCGGATGATTTCATTGGTAGAAAATCGTAGTTGCCTTAAGTTTGCCCTCAAATAATAAAAACGAGACGAGCTTCGCCACATAAAAAATGTACAAATTGTGGAGCCCTCGCAAAATATATGTATTAAATACTTAGATTCCGGGACGGGCCGTTTAGTAAATTTCACGGCCCTACCCAAAATAATAATGCGCTAGTCGCTTTAGGCGCGCCTTTAATAATTTATCTTCCTAAACTCGGGTGCACATTTATGTGACCCAAATCCAAATCTCAACAGAATCGAAATGTGTCTCTAATCACGGGTACATTGATTGTGGCGTGGTCCGAGATGCACTTCCATGACGTTGCAAATTTTTTTTTAATAATGAATGAGACGAGCCTCGACAAACGGAAAATGCACAAGGTGTGGGGCCCTCTAAATGTATATATATTAAAAATACTTAGAATTCGGGACATGTCGTTTAGCAAATTTCACGGCTTTCTCCAAAATAACAATACGTTAGTTGCTTTAGGCGCGTCTTAATAACTTATTTTTTAATTCGGATGCACATTTATGTGACCCAAATTCAAATCTCAACAGAGTCAAGATATGTCAATAACCACGGGTGCATTGATGTAACGTGGTTCGAGATATATTTTCACGACGTTGCAATTCTTGTAAAAAATAATAATAAAAGCGGTCAAGAGTTTAAAACTTGCACATAGGTTTAACATGTATAAAATCAGATAATCAAGCCGAATATAACAGTTGAGCGACCGTGCTAGAACCACGGAACTCGGGAATGCCTAACACCTTCTCCCGGGTTAACAGAATTCCTTATCCGGATTTCTGGTACGCAGACTGTAATATGGAGTCATTCTTTTCCTTGATTCGGGATTAAAATTGGTGACTTGGGACACCCTAAATCTCCCAAGTGGCGACTCTGAAATAAATAAACAAATCCCGTTTCGATTGTCCTTTAATTGGAAAAAACTCCCTTGCGCCCTATCAGGTGCGTAAAAAGGAGGTGTGACAGCTCTGGCGACTCTGCTGGGGAATTAATCACCTAGAACCACTGGTTCAGGGTTAGAAATTAGAGCTTAGATAAATTGTTATATTTGGCTTTATATGATTTTTACATGTTTTGAGCCTAATTTGCTAAATGCTGCTTTTACCGCTTTGATATTATCTGAACTGTATATAAATTGTGCCAAAACCTTTCTCTTCTTACCTACGGGGATGTGCTTACTGGTTGAGACTCCCTATTCTGTTAGTGTCATACCCTAAATAAAAGTGGCTCGGAAAGTTTCTAAGCCGGCTGGCCTTTTGGTTCCCGGAAAGGAGCTCCTTCCTCAGCTCGAGTTGTCCGCTCGGGTACACTGTCTAGAACATCGACCCAGGTTTTGAACATAGAATAACTTGACTTCATGCCGGATCCCTAGTAGGAACTCTTATTTGCATCACGTTGCATTTGACTTAGGGGACTCAACACAGGGGTTGGGTCTGTCTAGGGCTAGCGACCTGATATGAAAAGGCCATCCTGATGCATCCTATTTGTTTTCCGTGCATTTATTTGTTTTCCGAAGCCTGGCCCCTTGAAGGAGCAGCTCAGACCTGAGCCTATCAAAGGCCTGCAAAAGGAAACTCGATAAGAAAATGAGGACGCAAAATACAGAAGAACTGCGCTTAAACTCACCATGAAGTGAAATCGACGAACTTCCTCGAAGTTAGAGCACACCCATATTGATCCTGCCTCTTCGGCCCTAGGAGAACGAACCTCGGGCAAAGCATATTCACTCGGAGGAACTGCCGTCTGGGAATCAAACACTCCGGGAATAGCAGGCTCGGACTATGCCCTCTTCTCGAAGACATGGTCCCATTCAGCCCCATTAAAAGCTCCATCACACTACGGGTACGGATCTCGTTTGTCGCCATCATCCCTCAGCTCGGAGGCTGACGACTCCTTCCCCTCTCCAGAAGAGCACATCCTCCTCCCAAGGAGCCGCTCGATATCTGCAACGGCAATGCCAGCGCCAAAGAAAAAGGAAAGTGTCATCTCAAATGTATGAAGACCAAGGTAAAAGCATCATACGCGCATACCTTGGTATTTCTCTTCCCATCTATTAGTACACAGCTCGCCACCTATGCTCGTCGCAGGTCGAATGGGTCACCAACCTCCGGACCCAGTCGGGCAGATCGAGAACTTTTCCCAGCGTTCACGAAGTTGCTGCAAAAGGGGAGAAACATAATTACTCAACCGATTTTTGCTATAAGCAAAATCTGAGAAAGTGCCAGACATTCCACTCACGAGCATAATTCCAACCCTCGGGAAACGACATAAGCTCCATGGGGATAATGTCAGCCGTCCGGACCCGGACGAATCGACTGGTCCACTCTTGGTCCTCACCTCCTTCATCATCAACAGCAAAAGGCGTGGACGAATGGCATCACAAGGTTAACAGGCCTCGGTGGTGAAAGGGCCGGTACAGCCTGACAAGGTGGCTGAGCGTGAATTCATGCCCAGCCTTCTCCTCAAAGGACCTCATCATCAGCATCACTCGCCAAAATGACGGATGTATCTGCGCCAAAGTTACCCGATACGTCAAGCAGAAATCAAGCACAACCCTGTCAAGGGGGCCAAATGCAAAGGGATATAGGTATACGCTCAAGAATCCATCAGCAAAGTCCGTAATGCTCTCACCCAGGGAAAGAGCCTGCAGCGTTATCCCCTCTCTCCATCTGCAGTATTTCCTCACTATCTCCAAATGTCCCTCTCTTATCAAAGACACAGTCTTCAGAGGGAACTCCCGCGGATCCTGAATGCTGGGCACGTAACTCTCCCCTCCCTGCCGGGTCGGCCCCGAGGTAGTTTCCATAGCTATGGTAGAATCAACAAACTAAGGCAAAAATGTGCTCCCACGCTTTTTGTGCCTGAAGAGACGAAGAACCCGATGCCAAGGCGGAGGGATAGCTATCCTGAATGATGAGATCTCCCAAAGAAACAAGGGTCACCCCGCATATATGCAGGAAACAACGGCGATTCGCCTGTCCAGAGTAAGCCCAGGAGGCCAACGACCTCGATACAGATACTGGAGCAGTACCTGACCCCAAAGGCATCCATCGACAAGATGTTAGGCCTCAAATAGTCAAATGAATTATCTCGAGTCTCGAGGTAGTTCCCAACCTCGTGGATCTCCGCCAAAAAAAGAAGTCAGACATCGAGAAGCCTTCAACGCCATCATTTAACTCGAGGTAGTACCTGATCTCATTATTTCCCTTTTCCAAATGAAAAATAATCGCGCGAAGCTCCGATCATGAAAGCTCTCGGAGAGCTCGAGGTATTGCCTGAGCATAAGGCAACCCCTCAATAGAAGTCTATCCACTACGCTTTAAAAATCTATCTGCATCAGGTTCAAAGTAGGCCCCCAGCTTGGAGGTCCTGACAGCTCGAGCCTATCAGATCAATTCAGGCTTTGTCCGAGGTATGACGATGGGCTCGGAAAAGAGCCATGTCAGTCAGCTGAGGATCGGAAAGAGCGCTTGCGCCCAAGTTAGATGTTAGCGGCCAACGACAAAGGAAAATATTCGAAGGCTTCGAAGTACACAAGAGCATGCAATAATAGGGCAAAAACTGAAAATAGAAATCAAAAAAATATCTTCGTATTCATAAATTTCCATGTACAACAGCCCTCGAAGGATCCTTACATACAATTACAAAAGCCTACAGAGGATCTCTACACAAAAATGGAGGAACGGGAGGATGTACATGTGATGAAACCCGAGAGCCCGGTCCATCCTCGAAGGTCCATCTCCGGTATCAGCATCCCCAAGCGTCGCCCCCTCGAGTGCACATTCTCGAGGGCGATTCCTTTGACTGCCACCTCCTCTAAGTTCCCAGCTCAATCCCCGGGGGGGTTCCCGCCGAGGGAAAAGATGAAGAAGAGGAAAAGGAGGGGATACAGAGGACGCAGAGAAAAGAGACATGGCCCGCCAAAGCCAAAGGTTGAAGATTCGGCGGGCCCCAACCTCAATGGCCAGTAGTGCCATTTTATCCCTTGGGAAATGAAAAACCCAAGGGATGAAGTGCCACACCAGGCCTAGGTAGGAGAGTGAGCAGCGGTGCATAGTGCGAACGACTGTCTACTTAAGGGGAAAACTGACTCCCCACCCATCATCGTCTCTGGCCAACAACAACAGCAACGACAAACATATCAACAAGCACAGCAGCGACATGACAGCATGATTATGCTCGATAAGGGGAAGCCCCGACAAGATTCCACAACACAATCTACTGGAGCTTCGCCAAATGGCCTTGAGGCCATGAGCCCCAAACATGATGTTCAAGGATAGAAGAAGATGATAAGAAGAAATGGGAAAATGAGCCAACAAAGGTACTAGGATGGGGAAAACAATGCCAAGGCACACCCATTTGTAGGGGGTAACGACACGGTCATTGAGGCTTTGGAAGATTGACTGGCAGACGTAGTTATTGCATTCTTGAAAAATCAAATTGACGGCGGTACATTCACCTTGGAGAATGGGAATTAGCAGTACATTGAATGAAGTCGAAATGCACAAGTCCATGGGACACCCCGGTCGCCACAAAAGCTCGCACCACAGGTTGCATCATTGGTATGACGTTGCAATAAGAAGCTCGAGGAGTCAAGTGTCAGAATCATTTCCCATCACCTCGTTCTCAGAAACATAGAGACTAACTGTACGTGGAAAAATCGGAGGACTTAATTTCTCGCTATCAAGTCATTTCGGAAGAATGCCTCGAGACCCCGAGAACGGTGAGCCACGACCGAGTCCCCTCCCTCGGGGCTCGTCGAGGCCCGACTCAAAGAAGATGGAGTTCGAGGCCAGCACAGAAGGGGAAGCTTCTAAGGCACGTGGCTAAGTCTGACAAAGCTGGCCTATCTAGAGCCTATGCCGAAGCGTCGCATCTAGCCGTCCCATCTCCATACTTAATAATTAATGCATGTTGTACTATAGCCGAGTTCCCCTCCTATATAAAGGGAACCCTCGCTACTTTGTGAAGGGCTGATGTTGCTCCAACTATTTCTCCACAAGATCAATAATATATCTCTCTCTCTCCCTTTTCTATCTAACTCGCTTATTCTTATTGGCTCGAGGCCATTTTAGCATCTGCCATCCCCCCGTTTGTTCTTCATTTATTGCTTGGTATTGGCCATAAAGAGCCTTGTTTAATCATATCTTAACTGTTATCCCATCCCTGACTACTCCTGATAGCTTGAGATCGAGCCCAGGTATCGACCCCAAGGTCCTCCGTCAACCAGTCCGAATCCAGGGCAGTAAGCCCGTTAGTCTGATTACTACCTCGTTTTAGCTTGCATTTCATCGTTAAGCTTCATATTCCTAGCATCATCTGCTCTAACAACTAGCATAAAAATAGATCACATATTTTTAGAATCCCATTTATAAATTTAATTGTTGTTACCATTTATACGGTAAACTCTCTAAATTTACACGTTCGATCAAAAAGTATATCAAACCTCGTCCGAATGACCTAAAATTTTGCACACACACCACATTCAACACTACGGAGCTACTCCAACTTTTGGAATTCCATCTGACCCTCGGACCAAAATCTCACTATCAAAGCGTAAACTTCAAAATTCGACTTTTAGCATTTCAAGCCTAAATTAGCTACGGACCTCCAAAACACAATACTAACATGCCCTTAAGCCCGAAATCACCCAACGGAGCGAACAGAATCATCAGAATTCCATTCTGAGGCCGTCTTGACACTATTATTACTACGGTCAAATTTCCAAATCTTAAGCTCTCATTTAGGGACTAAGTGTCCAAAAACTCTCCGAAAATCAAAACCGAACATCCTGGCAAATCAAAATAGTAGAAATAAACATGGGGAAAGCAATTAATAGGGGATCAAGGCGTAAATTCTTAAAACGACCGGCCGGGTCGTTACATCCCCCCATACTTAAACATTCGTTCGTCCTCGAACGAGCATAGAGACATACCTGAAGTAGTGAAAAGATGAGGGTAACGACTGCGCATATCTTGCTCAGTCTCCCAGGTCGCCTCCTCGACCGGCTGACCCCGCCACTAAACCTTCATTGATGTAATATTCTTTGACCTCAGCTTCCTAACCTGCCTGTCCCATATTGCCACTGGATCCTCAACATAAGATAGATCCTTGTCCAACTGGACTGAACTGAAATCCAACACGTGTGACAAATCACCGTGATACCTCTGGAGCATCGAAACAGGAAATACTGGGTGAACGTTGGGAAGTAAGGCAAGAGAATAAGCAACCTCCCCAACACGCTGCAAAAACTCTAAATGGCCAATAAACCTCGGACTCAACTTTCCCTTCTTCCAAATCTCATAACGCCCTTCATAGGCGAAACCCGAAACAGAACCCGCTCTCCAACCATATAGGAAATATCACAAACCTTCCGGTCCGCGTAACTCTTCTGTTTGGACTAGGCTGTACAGAGTCTATCCTGAATCACCTTAACCTTCTCCAAAGCATCCTGAACCAAGTCTGTACCCAATAATCTAGTCTCACCCGGCCCAAACCAACCCACCGGGGATCTACACCGCCTACCATATAAAGCCTCATACGGTGCCATCTGAATGTTGGACTGATAGTTATTGTTGTAGGCAAACTTCGCCAATGGCAAGAACTGATCCCAAGACCCTCCAAACTCAATCACACACGCACAAAGCATATCCACAAGTATCTGAATAGTGCGCTTAGACTGTCCGTCTGTCTGAGGGTGAAATGTTGTACTCAACTCCACCCGAGTACCCAACTCGTGCTGAACAACCCTCCAGAACCGTGATGTGAACTGAGTACCTCTATCTGAAATGATGGAAACTAGAATACCATACAAACGAACAATCTCCCGGATATAAATCTCTGCCAGACTCTCCGAAGAATAGGTAGTACACACAGGAATGAAATACGCAAACTTGGTCAGCTGATCCACGATCACCCAAATGGCATCAAACTTCCTCAAAGTCCGTGGGAGCCCAACTTCAAAGTACATGGTGATCCGCTCCCACTTCCACTCCAAAATCTCTATCTGCCGAAGTAACCCACCTGGTCTCTAGTGCTCATACTTCACCTGCTGACAACTGAGGCATCGAGCTACAAATCCAACTATATCTTTCTTCATCCGCCTCCACCAATAGTGTTGCCTCAAATCCTAGTACATCTTCGCGGCACCTAGATGAATGAAATACCGTGAATTGTGGGCCTCCTCTAAAATCAACTCCTGAAGCCCATCAACATTGGGTACACATATCTGACCCTGCATCCTCAATACCCCGTCATCACCAATAGTCATATCTCTTGCATCACCGTGTTAAACCTTGTCCTTGAGGACAAGCAAATGAGGGTCATCAAACTGGAGCTCCTTGATACGATCAAATAAGGAAGACCGAGAAACCATGCAAACTAGAACTCGACTTTGCTCCGAAAGATCCAATCTCACAAACTTGCTGGCTAAGGCGTGAACATCCATCGCCATGGGCCTCTCCGCTGCTGGTAAATAAGCCAAACTCCCCAAACTCTCTGCCTGGCGACTCAAAGCATCGACCACCACATTGGCCTTGCCCGGGTGATACAAAATAGTGATATCATAGTCCTTCAGTAGCTCTAAACACCTCCTCTGGCGCAAATTAAGATCCTTCTGCTTGAACAAGTGCTGCAAACTCTGGTGATCAGTATAAATCTTACAAGGCACACCATACAAATAATGACGCCAGATTTTCAAGGCGTGAATAATAACAGCTAACTCAAGATCATGGACAGGATAATTCTTCTCATGTACCTTCAACTGTCTGGACGCGTAGGCAATCACCTTACCGTCCTGCATCAATACCGCTCCAAGGCCAATCCTCGAGGCATCACAATAGACAGTATAAGACCCCAAACCTATAGGCAATATCAAAACTAGGGATGTAGTCAAAGCTGTCTTGAGCTTATGAAAGCTTGCCTCACACTCTTTCGTCCACTGGAATGGAGCACCATTCCGGGTCAGCCTGGTCATAGGGGCTACAATCGATGAAAACCCCTCAACAAAACGACGGTAGTAACCCGCCAAGACAAGAAAACTACGGATCTCTGTAGCTGAGGTTGGTCGGGGCCAATTCTGCACTGCCTCCACTTTCTTCGGATCCACCTGAATACCCCCACTTGATACCACGTGGCCTAAGAATGCCACGGAATCCAACCAAAACTCACATTTTGAGAACTTTGCATATAACTTATTTTCCCTCAAAGTCTGAAGCACAGTCCTCAAGTGTTGCTCATGATCTTCCCGACTCCGGGAATACACCATAATATCATCAATAAAAATAATGACGAACGAGTCAAGATATGGCCGGAACACACCGTGCATCAAATGCATAAAGGTTGCTGGGGGCATTGGTCAGCCCAAATGACATAACAAGGAAGTCATAATGACCATACTGAGTCCTGAAAGCAGTCTTCAGGATATCTGGCTCCCGAATCTTCAATTGATGGTAACCTGAGCGCAAGTCAATCTTAGAAAACATTCGTGCGCCTTGAAGCTGGTCAAAAAGATCATCAATACGAGGCAAAATGGTTCTTTGCTATAACTTTGTTCAACTGGCGATAATCAATACAAAAACGCATAAAACCATCCTTTTTCTTCACCAACAAGACATGAGCACCCCAAGGTGATACATTGGGCCGAATAAAACCCTTATCAAGCAATTCTTATAATTGATCCTTCAACTCAGGAGGGGCCATACGATACGAAGGAATAGAAATGGGCTGAGTGCCCGACAATAGATCAATGCAAAAATCAATATCTCTATCGGGCAGCATGCCTGGAAGATTAGCTGGAAACACATCAGGAAAATCTCGTGTTACTGGGACTGAATCAACTGTAGGGGTATCAATATTGACATCTATCACATAAGCTAGATACGCATCATACCCCTTCTCAACCATACGCTAAGCCTTAAGGAATGAAATAACTCTACTAGAAGTTTGATCTAAGGTACCTCTCCACTCTACTCGCGGTACACCTAGCATAACCAACGTCACGGTTTTGGCATGACAATCAATAATAGCATAATGTGGAGACAACCAGTCCATGCCCAAGATAAAATCAAAATCTATCATGCTGAGCAACAATAAATTGGCTCTGGTCTCAAAACCATTAAGAGCAACCACACACGACCGATAAACACGGTCCACAACAAGAGAATCTCCCACATGAGTAGAAACATGCATAGGGAACTCAAAGAATCTCGAGATACACCCAAATGCAAAGAAAAATAAGAAGACACATTAGAATAGGTGGAGCCTGGATCGAATAAAATCGATGCATCTCTATGAAAAACTAGGACAATACCTGTGATGACATAATAAGAGGCGACAACCTCGCTACGGGCAGGAAGGGCAAAATATCTGGCCTAGCCTCTCCCTCTAAGGCGACCTCTACCTCCCCGACCTTCACCTCTAGTTGGTTGAGCCGGTGAGGTAGCAACTAGAGTTGTAACCATAGCCTGAGAACTCTGCGGGGCACGCTATGGCTGAGAAATCTATGGAGGTGCACCCCTCATAAGTCTGGGGAAATCCCTCACCATATGGCATGTGTCACCACACTCAAAACAAGCTCTGGGAGGACGTGGTGGCTGTGACTGGATCGAGACAGGTGTGTTGGAATGGCCACTGAAAGCACCCCGCGCAGGAGGCGCACTAGATACTGGAGGTGCATAATAAGGCTCTTGGAGCCTAGGAGGAGCTGGAACACCACTAGCGGCTGGAAGAGTTGAATGAATGGAGCAGCTTATATAACCCCTACCATGACGACCTGATGCTGGGGCATGGGCATCAGAAAAATGGCCCGACTCTCGAGACCTCTTGGCCTCCCTCTCCTCTCTCTCCCTAGCATGCATACCCTCAATCCTCCTAGTAATGCTCACCACCTGCTGATAAGAAATATCCATCTCCAACTCACGAGCCATGCTAGACCTGATGCTGGGAATAAGACCCTCAATAAACCGGTGAACCCTCTCACGAACAGTAGAAACCAAGGTTGGGGCATATCTAGCCAAGCTAGTGTAACAGACAGCATACTCTGAGACAGTCATAGCACCCTAGTGCAAATGCTCAAACTGTGCGCACCATGTGTCCCTGAGGCTTTGAGGAACAAACTCTCTTAGGAACATATCTGAAAACTAGGTCCAAGTCAGTGAAACAGCCTCGCCCAGACTGTCTAACTCATAGGTGCACCACCACTTATAGGCGGCTCCTCGAAGCTAGAAGGCAATGAAAGAAACCCCACTCGATCTTGATATACCCATAGTGCAGAGGATACGGTGACACTTCTCTAGAAATCCCAAGGCATCATCTGATGCTAAACCACTAAACACCGGAGGATCATACTTCTTGAACCTCTCAAGTCTCCGTTGCTCATCCTCTGAAGTTGTTGCCCTGTCCTCGGGCTGAATTAGCATTCTAGGCGGTACATGAATAATCTCTAGGACCTGGTCAACATGAACTCTCTACTCAAGAGTGCGGGCGATGGGAGTCAGTGCTCCTACCCCGTCCTAAGAGGTGGCTGCAGCAAGGGGAAGCAACCTTGCCTGAGCCAAAGTGGTGTACATGCTCATGAACTGCGCAAGAGTGTCCTTGAGAGCTAGAGTAGTAGTAGCAGTAGGCGTATCAGGTGCCTTGACTCCGGCTGGAACTGCTGGTGGTACCTCGACGACAGCTCGCGCGGGTGCTCTGGCTGCACCACGTGCGCATCCTCGGCCTCTAACCCGGCCCCGGCCTCTGAGGCTGCATTAAGGGCGCGGGTGCCTGATCATCTCGGGTAGCGCGTGTCCTCACCATCTATGAGAGAATAGAAGACAGAAGTTTAGAATTGTGATGTCAAAATCTCGCACGACAAGGAAATCAAATGAAGTGGAATTTTCCTAACAGTTACATAGCCTCTCATAGATAAGTACAGACGTCTCCGTACCTATCAGCAAGACTCTAATAAACCTGCTTGTGATTCATGACTCCTATGAACCTAGAGCTCTGATACCAACATGTCACGACCCCAGTTCGCCCTCCGTGAACCATTGTGATGGCACCTAGTCTTTACGACTAGGTAAGCCTAAAAATGTGGAAAATAAACCAATTTGCGGAAGAAATAATAGAAACGAAGTAGTGAAACAAACAATGTTTAAAAGTGCCGCTCAACATACACAATAGCAACTCTCGAAATCTAAATACATTTTCCTAAAATCCGAAATCTCATGATCACAAGCCTTTGAATGTCTACAAGTATCTAACTCCAGAATGTCTAGCAAAATTAAGTGCAGAAGGCTAAAACATAAAGAGAGAATAGAAAGGGACTCCTTGGTCTGAGGACGCGGTAGATATACCTCGAAGTCTCTGGGAAAGTCGCCTCGCCTCAAGGGTGATAGGACTGAGTCGAAGTACCTGGATCTGCACATGAAAAATATGCGCATAAAGGGCATGAGTACACCACAGCGGTACTCAGTAAGTGCCAAGCCTAACCTCGGTCGGGTAGTGACGAGGAAGGTCAGGGCCCTACTGAGGTTAAATAAAATATAAGGTTCAACAGTGTAGAACAAAAATAGTATAAATAAGTACAACAATAAAAGTAACACAGGATATAAAGGACAACAACCACTACTACAGAGGCAAAGTAAACACAGAAAGAAATACAGCTCAACACAAAGATAACAATCGGGGATCTCCCAGGATACCGTCCTGTAGCCCCAAATATAAATATCTAGTGGATCTCCCGGAATACCGTCCCGTAGTCCATCTCATAATGTGAGGGGATCTCCCGAAATACCGATCCGTAGTACCAGATGTAAATACTCAGTACTGGGGGAATAGTTCCAATGTAAATGTGAAGAGGGATCTCCCGGAATACCGTTCCGTAGTACCAAAGTAAACATACAGGGGGATATCCCGGGATATCATCCCGTAGTCCAAAGGTAAATGCACAGCAACAGTAAGAAGAGTACACAGTTCAATTCAAGTTCCATACCAAGGTAAAACAGGTATTTTAAACCTAGCATGCTGCACGTAATCCAAATAAGACAATTTCAAAAAGTAAGGCAATTAAGTCAATTAGACATGATTTCTTAAGCTAACAATAGGCTTAAATTGCAAGTAATATAAACAGGAAAGGAAACATACTGGTAATTACTTAATGAAAACCGGATTTTTCAACAATTAGCACAAGTACGCACTCGTCACCTCACGTACAAGGTATTTCAATTATCAATAATACCAAATCTCAAAGTAAATGTCCCGCACAAAAGGTTAGGCAAGCCACTTACCTCGAACCGGCTCAAAGTCAACCTAAAACCACGTTCTTGCCACGAGTACTCTACTCTTAATGGCCCAAATCTATTCAATTCAATTGCATAATATAAATAACACTTCAAGTAACTGATTCTGCAAGTAATTCTAAGCTAATACACAAAATTAGGTAAAATGACCAAAACGACCATCAGACCCACATCTCAGAATCGGGTAAAGTTTACATTTCCAGAATCCTCACACTCTCTTGAGTTCAGTCATACCAAAAGTACCAAAATCGGACCTCAAATGGACCCTCAAATCATCACTCAAAAGTCAATAATTAATCAAGCCCTAACCCCCAAATTACCACTGATTTTCCTTAAGTTTTCATGCTTATAATGATAAAAACCACCTCAATAACGAGTTTAGGGACCCAAGACCTTACCTCAACGAATCCCTCTGAAAATCCCCCTTGAAAATGCTCCCCAAAGCTTCTTCCCGTTTGAAAATAGGTGAAAATAACTCAAATTAGCGAAGGCAACTATTTATATGTTCTGCCCAGTAAATCCGCATATGCAGTCCACCTTCTGCATCTGTGGTACCGCTTTTGTGGTCAAGGGGACCGCTCCTACGAATTCCACTTAAAACCTCTTCGCCGCACATGCGACCCAGAATCCGCATCTGCGGTCACACAAGTGCGGTACGTTTGCCGCTTTTGTGGTTCCTGGCCCCTTCCTCATCTGGCCGCATCTGCGGGAGTCGCACCTGCGGCTTCCCAACCGCAGATGCGGTTATGACAGTAGTCATAGCTTCAACTGCAACTCCAAATTCCAAATCCTTCCGTCAACCATCCGAAATCATCTCGAGGCCCCCGGAACCTCAACCAAAAGCACAAACAAGTCTAGTACCACTGTCCAATCTTATACCAATACTCAAAACACCTAAAACAACAACGAAACGACGAATCAACCACGGATTCAAGCCTAAGAACTTCCAAACTCTAAATTTATGCATTCAATCAAAAAGTCTATCAAACTTCGTCCGAATGACCTGAAATTTTGCACACACGCCACATTCAACACTACAGAAACTTTCGGAATTCCATTCCGACCGTCAGTTCAAAATCCCACTATCGAACCGGAAACTTCAAAATTCGACTTTCGGCATTTCAAGCCTAAATTAGCTACGGACCACCAAAGCACAATCCGAACATGCCCCTAAACCCGAAATCATCCAACGGAGCTAACGGAACCATCAAAATTCGATTCCGAGGTTGTCTTCACACTGTTCTGACTACGGTCAAATTTCCAAAGCTTAAGCTCTCATTTGGGACTAAGTGTCCAAAAACTCTCCGAAACTCAAAATCAAACATCCTAGCAAATCAAAATAGTAGAAATAAATACGAAAAAAGCAGTTAATAGGGGATCGGGATGTAAATTCTTAAAATGACCGGCCGGGTCATTATAGGTTTAAACCCTAAAGTGAAAGAATAGGTGTAAGCAAAAGAAAAGTAAATATAGTAAGAAGTGATTCTTTGATTGGCACCAGGAATCAGAACTAAGAAATCCGAATTCCAATGACATTCATCTCGAACTAAAGAAAAAAGCCCTGGAGTGATCAAACTTGCGTAGTGTTAAGCAGGATTAAGGAAGCTATAGAAGCAACTTAATTTTTAATGGCTTCATGGTCAGACACGAAAGAAAACTCTTGAGGAATAATATCAGAAACTGTAGGCTCACACATGAGTTCATTCTGGTCCCTACTCTTAGAAGAATATATAGGGTATAAAGGGGCTTCAGACCTAGAAGAAGATGGTTTGACATAAGTACTTTGACGAGTATAACTGCGAGTAGATAATGAACCAAGACTGAGAGTCTACCAGCTCTCCTACTTCTAGTAGGGGCAGTAGAAGGAGCAAGTTCATCAACAATCACAACTTTACGAGGGTCTGGTGTAGAAGAAGACATATTTAAAAAAAGAAAATACAGAAGAAAGGGGAAGGAGTACAAGGATAAGTTAAGGAGATGAACGTGAATACGAAGGAGGAAATTTTCATAAACCAAGCAATGATGAGGTATTTATAAGGATAGACAACCATAATCAAAGTTAATCATTATGAACTGTCATAATTAAACCGGCACTTCGTGGCTAATACAGCCGTAGAAAAGCCCTAAAAAGCACTGAAAACCACATAACCAATCAAGGTGAGACACATATCTTGAGTATTAAATGGATGTGATGTATGTCGCATCGATTCTGAAAAAGGCTTTATGATACTCGAGAAATGGCGGCAAAAACTTCCCGCAATAAATACTTATCACTTCCCGAATATTCAGAAAGTGGAGGGAATATCTGTATTGGTGAAAAAAGGCATGACACGTGGACTAACATCAAGGTGACAAGGCATGACACATGGGCCATCAACAAAGTGACAGGTGACATTTCTAATTAGTTAAGTAAGGAATTCAAGAAGGCACGAGAGAAATACCCCGAGATATTTCTGGGAAAAGAACCGACTCTGACAGCTGGGAAAGAATAAATAGGAGCGAAATGTATAAAGACCACTAAAGAAGGAAGATGCACGAATCTGTAATAAATGAGGAAGGGAAATCGATATTAATCGTGGTTACCGGAAATCATCGGTCATAAATGATTCCGTTACAATTACATATGGTAACGGGTAATCAAGGCAATGAATGCCATTAACAAACCCCAATTAAGCAAGAAAACTGTTATAATTGTGTACTCCTATATAAGGACTTAATCCTCATTTGTAATGGCATGGGATTATTATTGAAATATATGCAATCATTCTTCACTTTATTTATGAGGTTCTAACTGCAATTCTGAGTGTGATTATCAATCTACTTTTCTTTCCTTGTCAATTATTTTCATTATCTATTTTATTCTTCAAATTATTGGTAAAGTGAAGTAAATCTTGGTTATCAGTAACATGATTTTTTCTTGATATTGACTTTGACCGAGAAATCTATTTTCGGATTAAACAATTTGTGCATCAAATATTATTTCAGCATTTGCAATTCCTAGCAAAATATTAAAATACTGGCTTGAAATACTTCAGGTTTGTGTTTATTTGCGACTCCATTGAAAAGTTGCGCACAAATCTAAATCATGCTGTTCAAAAAATAATGCTGTTAAAAAACGAACAACACCGATAATTCGAATGGAAAAAAGTGTTATTGATTTAATTTATTGATATTGAATTATTGATGTTTGAAAACAAATTCAAATTATACAACTGACGGTTTATTGCTTCGTGTACAAGTTTGTCCAATTTCTTTATCGACTTAACAAATAACCCAATATATAATTTATTTAGTTTATATATTTTACTCTTGACTATATACAGTCATATTTATATAGGGCTTTAGCAATGCAACTTCACTTTCTTTGCCTCAGCTGTTGCACCCAAAGGACAAAATAAGAGAAAAATTAAATACTTGGGATCGAAAAACACAGGCGTCATGCGAAAATTGACAAACCAAACTTTGAACAACAATAATTGAGAAAATAAAGAAAAATATACTAAAAGACATATTAAAATTTAACATGGTTTGGTCAATTGACTTACATATGAACGACTCAAAATTCAACTAGTCGTGATGACACCTAACCTAACCCGCTAGGTAAGTCCAATAACAGTCAACATAGTTCTAATATAATAAAAGTGATCAATAAGTGATATGACTGAATTCCATACAATATTTCAAGGACTGGTAGTACAAGTCACGAGCCACGAAAGCTGGACTTTTATAAAAACCATCATGAAATAAATACAACATCAGTCTAAAATGTACGTAAATAGAATTCAAATCTGAAACTACCCAGCGACAAGTGGTAGCTAAATCCAGAAGACAGGTACATCTTCAGTGCCAGCTTCCGTCATCCACCGCATCTCAACTCCAAAATCTACACGCAAGATGCAAAAGTGTAGTATGAGTACAACCAACCTCATGTACCCAATAAGTATCTTGACTAACATTGGTGAGGTAGTGACGAGGCATTTTAGTTAAAAGATACTTACTGACATAACATGTGCAGTAGATTTGCAATAGAAATATAGTAAAAATATAACAGAGAAAAGTACAAGAACAATTATGCGAAACAGTAAATGATTACTAGAATAAATCACGATTAGTTTTCTCAATATCATAACCAATCCTTTTCTTAAAGCGATAACCATCAACCAAAATTAGTAAATCCATGAACTTTCATAGCAAGAGGAATGTACTCAAGACATCAAATCAAATGACACGACAACACCCTTCGTATATTTATCTCATCCTCACAGGTAAATGAGTGTATGTCAAATTAAATGGCACGTCAACACCCTTCGTGCATTTATGTCATCCTTCCCAAGTATATGTATAACGGTACCAACCAGGCTAAAGAAACACTAATAATAGTAACTATGACATAGAGAGTACACAGATAGCAGCAATAAACAAATCGGAAGCATATGAAAAATTGTAACAGATGAGATAGGAGGCACAAAAGTAGTGACATCAAATAAGGTAGAAGAACATAGATTTCAACAACTAATGAGGTAGAAGGTTTAGGTGAAATCATAACAAATAAGAAAAAGGCATAGATGTACATATAACATAAGAAGATAGACATGAACGTAATGATAAGTAACAAATAAAAGGCACGGATAAAACTATAGAAAATAAAGAAAAAGGCAAATATGTGACAACCACAAGCATCATAAAAAATATAGGTGCAATAATAACGACTCAAGATGAACGCATAAACATATACACAAGAAAAAGATATTGCAATATGATTCATGTCTCTCGTCCTTTCCAGCACGGGAACACCCTTCGTGCCATGAACATATGATAATATAAAAATAATGGCACGCATCACCCTTCGTATTGTCTCTCTCGTCCTCACATGATAATGTAAATTCAATGGCACTGCATCACCCTTCATACTTTTACTCTCGTCCTCACATGATAATGTAAATGAAATGGCATGGCATTATCCTTTGTGCAAAATAATGTGTATAAAATGGCACTGCATCACCCTTTGTGATTTACACTCTTCCTCACATGATAATGTAAATGAAATGGTACAACATCACCCTTCGTAGTTTACACTCTTCCTCATCAAGCACATGTATATCAATGACAAGCAAGGTAGGAAGCATGAAGTGCATCAAGAATATAGAGTGAGTAAATACACCACGTGATTATTAATTACAGCTCTCGAACCAATAAATAACTAAAAAAAACTCAAGAATCCTATAGTTCAAGTGCTTCGACAGAAGCTCAAACATGCTTTTCATCATAAGTATGGACCCAAGTAACTCAGAATTTCGGTCATAGACATGTGTTTTGATTAGGTATAGTGATGACCAAATTTAGCATATTAACAGTCACAAAGTGTCCGTCAACTTTTATCAAGTTATAATAAGCTAAATCATGGTTTCGGAAATTCATATTCATATCATTATAAAAGTCAAGCAAAACATGAAGCAAGAAAATAACATATTCCAACAAGGCACAAAGAATCGTATAATCTGTCCCCAAGCATGGTTAACCCTAACACATGCATATACGCTCATCACCTCATTTCACCCCCAAATGTAGAAAAACATATTATTTTATTAGAAAAAAATTCTCCCAACAAAGCTAAGCAAGACATTTACCTCAAACAAGCCAAATCAATACACTAGAAGCACCATCCCACACGAATCGACCTCCGAACGACTCGAAACTAGACAAAAGTAACCCAAAATCATCAAATAATGTCATATGAAGCAAATACAAACGATAAATGCCGAATCTTTAATCAAATACTGAAAGTCAACAAAAAGGTCAATCCGAGCCTACACCTCTGAACCCGGAAAAACTCACAATTTCAACAACACGTTCGAATACGAGTCCAATCATACTAATTTTACTCAAATCTGACCCCGAATCAATGTTCAAAGTCCAATTATTTTTTTTGGGAAAGTTTAGACAAAAAACCCCCAATTTTTCTTTTAGATTCATCAAATTAAATGCCAAAATTGAAAAAGGAGTCATGTAATATAATCAAATTAGAGTTAAAAATATTTACTACAATCCATGTGGTGAAATCCCCTTCAAAATTGCGCAAATTCATGCACCATAACTCAAAATATGATAAAATAAACTCAAGGTTACACAAAAACCTCCAATTTCACTTTTAGATTCATCAAATTAAATGCCAAAATTGAAAAATGAGTCATGTAATATAATCAAATTCGAGTTAAAAATATTTACTACAATCCATGTGGTGAAAATCCCCTTCAAAATTGCGCAAATTCATGCACCATAACTCAAAATATGATCAAATAAACTCAAGATTACACAAAAACCTCCAATTTCACTTTTAGATTCATCAAATTAAATGTCAAAATTGAAGAAGGAATCATGTAATATAATCAAATTTTAAAAATATTAATCCCAATCCACATGGTAAAAATTCCCTCTAAAATTGTTCAAATTTTAGCTCCATAACTCAAAATATAATAAAATGAGTTGAAGGTCTGAAATAGAGTACTTATATGCACTACCTAATGGTACCCTACCGCATTCACGATAGTACCCTCGCGATCGCGATGCACAAAAATGAACTCAGCCAAAAATATGCTTTGCGTTCGTGCACTACCCTTATGAACACAATGAACACAAAAACCACAACTACGTGAACACGCCCATGACCTCGCGAACGCGAAGACAGAAGTCCCCAGCTCCTAGTTGAACAATGATAGCAAACCATGACTTGCAAACACGAAGTACAAACCTCTCAACCCTTCGTGAATGCGCTTCTCCTCTCGTAAATGCGATGAATAAACAACCAGAAGCTCCCCAAAACTATACGCGATCGCGTCCTTACCTTTGCAATCGCGAAGAAGACCTGAAACACCAGAACCAACATAAAACCAACTATGCAAAATAGAGACAAAATGGTCCAGAACCACCCCGAAACTCACTTAGGCTCCTTGGGACCATGTCCGAACATACCAACAAGTCCCAAAATATGACGCGAACCTACTTGAGGCCTCAAATTATGCATAACAATATCAAAACCATGAATCATCGATTAAGATCAATCTCTTAAGTTCATAAACTTCAAACTTCGAACCAAGCGTCCGATTCAAGCCTAACCAATTCGAAATGAACCCAAAATTTGCATACAAAATACAAATGATATATCGAATCTATTCCAACTCCCCGAACAACAATTCAAATGCGATAAAATCGAATTCAACTCCCGATCAAACCTATGAACTTTCCAAACCTTCAAAGTGACAACATTCGTCAAATAGTGCCTAAACCTTCTAGAAATATCCAAATGTAAATTTGGGAATACGCCCAAATCCAAAATCACCATCCGGGCCTAACGGAACCATCAAATCTTCAATTCGTGGTCAAATACACAAAAGTCAAACTTGGTCAACTCTTATAACTTAAAGCTTCCTATTTAAGAATCATTCTTCCAGATCAATCCCGAACAACTCGAAAACCAATACCGACCATACACGCAAGTTATAATACACTATATGAAGCTATTCATGACCTCAAAATTGTCGAACTGAATGCAAACTCAAAATGACCGATCGGGTCATTAAATCCTCCCCCACTTGAACATACGTTCGTCCTCGAACGTGCCAAGAGTCAATACAAGGCTATCAAATCACCGTATAACCTCTCCTTACATATACCCGCAGGTAATTTCATGTCACCCCAATCAATATAAGCTTGACAACACAACCTAACTGAAGATCTTACTTCAACCTTAGTCCATAAACCTTAGAACTCATATCTCCAACATCATAAATCTATTAAAAGATCCGATTGCATCTATACAATGTATAAGTCTGAACAAGCAGTATCAAGCCATCAATACACTGCCAAGTTCAAACCACACGACGTGCCACATAACTCATGTACTTAAAGTAATAACTTTAGACCACGTTAGATGCTCATCATCTAACCTGGTACCGGTAATATACTCCATATCAAATGAAATCTTCCGAACCTTCACAATGCTGCAAATGATAAAAGAAAGATGTAAAAACTCGTAAATACCCATGAAATCAATAAGTCAAGAAGCTCTCTTGTCCGACAAGTACCATTGCCAAATTCTGAGCAGAAATATGGTGTCATTCTTCCAAAACATTCCTTATCCCAATAGGATAGTGTAAATCCCAAATCTAGAAATCTTGTTTCACCCAATATAAGCAGTCAACCGACAAGTCACTCCAAAAGCCACATGGAGACTACACAAAGCGGTCCATACACCAAATAAATAATAACTCAGATATGAAAGATAATAGTAAAAGGGTCAAATAAGAAGGCTACCAAGCAAGTTAAATAGGTAGGGTAATATTGAACATCTTCCTATGAACTATTCTCACAAAGTAAAATCAAACACACAAAATATGCATAAGGAATCACATCTCACAACAATATTGTTGTGGCGCATAACCCGATCACACCCACTACTGTTGTGGTGTGTAATCCAATCCAATTATATCAATCCATATAGGGATACCTACCGAGCCATAATGCTCAGGCTCACTAGTCATACATGCGCCAACATCAAGCATGATAGAGTGCACAAATATAACCGTGGAAAGATGATTAGGCATAAAACAATACTGAGAAGGAAAGCACAACTATGGTAAAATAAACAGATCAACATCAGGAGGGCCATCTTGCCCATAACACCATAAGGCCTAAACACAATTACAATATGTGTGCGAATAATCATGTAACCTCACAAACCGTCATAGCATAAGAGAGAAACATATAACATAGAACAGGGCGCAAATAACATCCATTCCTCTCGATGATATACCTGCACCAACAATTGCATAAGAGTAAGCGAATCCAATCTAATAGAGAATAAACATTCTTATTAGGCTACAAATAGCTCACAACCAAATTTCGATCATCCCCAAACAAGTAAATAACCTTCCAAAAGTCCACAACAACCTATCCATAACACATAGCATCAACTACCAAATTCTTAGCATATCTTCACAGTTCGCAACCAAGAAATAATCTGCTAGCGAGAACATCAAGGTAGTTAAATCTCAAGATAACAGAATCTCCATATTTGATCCCAACTCCACTACTCAAATGGCCAATACATAATTCGTGCACAATCGTCTCACGAAGGATACCCACATAAATCATTTGTGCCACGTAGAAAAACCTGAACCTCAGTAGCCCAAAATCAGGCGATCGTCGTAACACTAGTCAAGCATCTGCAAGTCAAAACACAATGCGCCTTCTGAAATACACACCCTTCCCAAACGATACCCAATACTAGCAGTATTACCTTAAACACCTGAAATCGTCCATGCAATCTAGAACTCATGACCTTCCCTTCAAAACTAAACCACAACCTTATACTCACAACTTTCAATCCAACACGGTGCACCGTAACTATCATGCTAACTCGTGAAAATACAAAAAGCTCATAATCAACTCTGAATCACAAATAGGATGAACACCTCATCAACTAGGAACCTTCCATTAAACTCGACCCAGGAGGACATCACCACACTCAACACACCCTCTGAACCTGTCAAATTCATCAACGCTGAACCGTGGACATAACCATCATGTATTCTTTGAAACATGCTAACATGTAACCAAGTCATGAGAACTAATTTCCTCTAACTCAACCGAGTCGTGCATACTGCCAAACCCAAAAGTAACTCAATCTAAAATGCTCGTTCTAAAGGAACTTTCAGCGAATCCAAAGTTGTTTCTTGCATCTCTGTAATATTGCCATGTAGAATCATTATTGATATAGAAGTACCGCTAATCTAGACACCATACACTACCGATATCAAGCCCTAACCATACACAAATATGAGAGGCCTTAAATGCCATATACGATATGGAACTCATCAGAACCTTATCGATAGCCTTTTACCTAACTCTAATACCCAATAAACAACCAATACGCACCAAACAACCCACGCTTCACCAACACATGAATATTAAAAGAAACAACCAAGCAATCATTTTTCCTCGCACACTACATCCACAAAGAATATCAAGCTCGAATCATTCTCGAAGTCATTCTTTTCAAGTCATAGCTAATCCACAAGCATCACTCAGCCCAAAAACTGATACAACACATTATCCTACAATCTGATCATCGATAACAGATGCCTTCACTTAGCTAGAAGTATAGAACACATCATCGATAATCCACAGTACCACATCTTCATAGTTTCCCCGATCACGCACTGATAATCAGCTGAATACTTCATAAACTCATCTAATACTGGTCATAGAATACTCCGAAGACTCTACCAAGTGCACACTCATCCTTGCATTAGTCAAGCAAACTTTCCCAAATACTCTGAAATGATAATATATGCATTCCACCAAATGGAAAACTCATACTAAACACAATATCTAAACACATCACGCAGGAGAAAACTCACTGGCTAGACTGAAATCAACACCTTACCATGACCCCACCATAGTCACAATAACTAGGAAACCAGTCAGTTTTCCCATGTCCATACTTACAAACCAGAAACAAGAATCTGCTTCATACCACAAATGAACAACTGAAATATCTATCACTGCATCTGCTCCTAAGACTATATGGCACATAGTGATGATAATCAAGCATCCACAGCCCTTCGCAACCCATCCGCAACATCACAAGCCATCGGTGCACAATGATACTTGGTGTTCAACATCGCATATAGATGAATAGGAAGAACCGAAGTTGCAGGTTTCAAGCTGAAACAAGGTCGCACGAATATGAAGGAAAAAGGAAAGTTTCCTAAATGTCATGTAGCCTCTCGAAGATAGCCATGAATGTCATCATACCGGTCCACAAGACTCTACTAGACACTTACTTACGACTCGTAGAACCTATGAACCTAAAGTTCTGATACCAACTTGTCACGACCCAAAATTCAACTAGTCGTGATGACACCTGACCCAACCCACTTGGTAAGCCCAATAACATTTAACATAGTTATAATAATATAAAAGTGATCAATAAATGATAGAACTAAATTCCATACAATATCCTAAGGACTGGTAATACAAGTCATTTGCCACTAAAACTGGATTTTTACAAAAACTGGTATGAAATAAATACAACGTCTGTCTAAAATATTTATAAAGAGAATTCAAATATAAAACTACCTAGCAACAAGTGGTAGCTAAATCTGGAAGATAGGTACATCTTCAGTGCCAACTCATGTAATTCACCGCATCTCAGCTGCAAGATCTGCACGCAAGCTACAGAAGTGTAGTATGAGTACAAATGACCCCATGTATTCATTAAGTATCTTGAGTAATCTCGATGAAGTAGTGATGAGGCTTTTTAGTTAAAAGATACTCACTGACATAACATGTGTAATAGATATGCAATAGAAACGGTACTAGAAAATAATAGAGAAAAATACAATAACAATTATGCGAAGTACTAAATGATTACTAGAAGGTGGTCAGTTTTCTCAATATCACAACTAATCCTTTTCTTAAAGCGATAACCATAAAATTTTTTAGTAAATTCATGAACTTTCATAGCATGAGGAATATACTCAAGACATTAAATCAAATGGCATAGCAATATCCTGCATTAATCTCATTCTCACCAGGTATATGAATATATGTCAAATCAAATGGCACGACAACACCATTCGTGCATTTATCTTATCCTTACCAAGTATAGGTATAATAGCACCAACCAGGCTAAAAATTCCAACAATAGTAACTATGAAGTAAAGAGTACACAGATAACAACAATAAACAAGTCGGAAGCTTATGAAAAATAGAAACAGATGAGATAAGAGGCACAAAAGTAGTAACAACAAGTAAGGTAGAAGAACATATATTTTAACAATTAATGAGGTAAAAGGTTTAGGTGAAATCACAACAAACAAGAAAAGGCATAGATGTACATATAACAAACAAGAAGGTAGACATGAACGTAAAAATAAGTAACAAATAGAAGGCACGGATAGAACAATAGGAAATACGTAAAAGGGAAAAGATATGACAACCACATGCAACATAGAAACATAGGTGCAATAGTAACGACTCAAGATGAAGGCATAAATGTATATACAAGAAAAACATATTGCAATATAATGCATGTCTCTCATCCTCGCCTGTATAAAAATACCCTTCATGCCATGAACACATGATAATATAGAAACAATGGCACATTATCACCCTTCGAATTTTTACTCTCGTCCTCACATTATAATATAAATGCAATGACACATCATCACCTTTCGTGATTTCACTCTCGTCCTCATATGATAATG
Source organism: Nicotiana tabacum (assembly GCF_000715075.1). Classification (NCBI taxonomy): domain Eukaryota; kingdom Viridiplantae; phylum Streptophyta; class Magnoliopsida; order Solanales; family Solanaceae; genus Nicotiana; species Nicotiana tabacum. The sequence continues at coordinate 106,731,053 of NC_134101.1, forward strand.
TAAATAAAATAGAACGACATTATCCTTCATGCATAGTAATGTATATAAAATGGCAAAGAATCACCCATAGTGCTTTACACTCTTTCTCACATGATAATGCAAATAAAATTGCACGGTATCACCTTTCGCGCTTTAAAGTCTTCCTCACCAAGCACTTGTATATTAATGACAAGCAAGGTAGGAAATATGAATAACATCAAGAACAATGGGTAAGCAAATACACCAGGTGAACATCAATCACAACTATCAAACCAATAAACAACTCAATAAACCTCAAGAATCCTATTGTTCAAGTACTTTGATAGAATCTCAAGCATGATTTTCAACATAAGTATGGGACCCAAGTACCTCAGAATTTCGGTCATAGACATGTATTCGTAATTAGGTATAGTGATGATTGAATTTAGCACATTAACAGTTTCACAAAGAGTCCGTCAATTATTATTAAGTTATAATAAGCTAAATCATGGTTTCTAGCATTGAAATTCATATTCATATTATTATGGAAAAAGGGTCAGATATACCCCTGTACTATTAAAAATTATCCACATATGTCCTCTGTTATACTATCAGTCTAAATCTACCCCTCATGTTAGCAAAGTAATCAAAAATATCCTTATTTTTAATGGTGCTCCACCATATCAATCCAAATCCTACATGGTTTGGCATTTGGGTGAGGTGGATGCCACGTGGCATGCCACCTCACCATCTCCCCCTTCCATTTCTTCTTCCCCTCATACCTTGAAATGGAGGTTCCAAATTTATTTTCTTTTAAATTTGGACAAAATTACTGTTAATCTCCGAATCTAACACGAATAAATGATTTTCAAAAGACTTAAAGAATACATCACAAAACCCAATGACAAAATTATCTGAAGCTTTTTCCTTGTGAGAGGAGATTGATACAAGTTTGGAGAATCAAATTTGCTCAATACTTATTTATACCTGAAGCTTTTTAACACATGTATTCCTTGGACAAGTTAAATTATAGAAGTAAACATTTGCATCTTCACTTCCAGCAACTTCAATTGTTAGAAGAGATAAGTCTTTTTTGCTATCTTGCCTGTTTTGTTAATTCATAGTGGTAGAGAATATATTTATATATATAATGAAGATTTGGAAAATAAAGTTATGCTCAGTGGAAGGATAAGTGGTTAGATAAATGAGCTCACGGAGAAGGCTTTAATCTTTATTTGCTTAAGATTTGATTTTTTCCAGAATGACAAAAAATTATTTACACATTGCTCATTTTTTTTTTGGAATAAAATGGGCCATATTTTTGTTTACTAAGAAGAAATGGAAGGGGAAGAAGATGGTGAGGTGGTATTTCACGTGGCATCCACCTCACCCAAATGCCAGAGACCATGTAAGATTTGGATTGCCATGGTGGAGCACCGTTAAAAATAAGGGTATTTTTTATTACTTTGCTAACAGGAGGGGTAGATTTAGACCGATAGTATAACCGAGGACATATGTAAATAATTTTTAATAGTACAGGGATATATGTGGCCCTTTTCCCTATTATTATAGAAGTCAAGTAAAACATGAAGCAAGAAAATCACATATTCCAACAAGACACAAACAATCGTATAATCTACCCCAAAGAATGGTTAGTCCTGACACATGCATATACGTTTGTCACCTCATATATGCATCACCCCCGCATATAACAAACAATATCATTTAATTAGAAAAAATTCTCCCAACAAAGCTAGACAAGACATTTACCTCAAATAAGCCAAATCGATACACTAGAACACCATGCCATACGAATAAATCTTCGAACGGCTCAAAACTAGCCAAAAGCAACACAAAATCATCTAATAATATCATTGGAAGCAAACCCAAACGATAAAGAATGAATCTTTAATTAAATACTCAAAGTCAACAAAAAATTCAATCCGGGCCAGCACCTCAGAACCCGACAAGCTCATAAATTTTGATAACCCATTCGAATATGAGTCCAGCCACACTAAATATACACAAATCTATCCCATAATCAATGTTCAAAACTCAATTATTCATTTTAGGAAAGTTTAGACAAAAACTCTCAATTTCTCTTTTAGATTTATCAAATTAAATGCCGAAATCGAAGATGGAATCATATAATATAATCAAATTCGAGTAGAAAATACTTACCCCGATCCATATGGTTAAAATTCCCTCCAAAATCTCCCAATTTCGGGTTCCATAACTCAAGATGCGATAAAATGAGCTCAAGGTCCGAAATAGAGTACATATATGCACTGCCTAGTGGTACCCCACCACGATCGCAGTTGTACCCTCGCAATCGTGATGCACAAAATGAACTCAGCCAAAAATAAGCTTCATATTCGCAGAACTACCCTCACGAATGCGATGAACACATGCACCAAAACTACGCGAATGAGCCCACCACCTCGCAAACATGAAGACAAAGTCCCCAACTCCTAGCTGAACTGCAATCGCGAACTATCATCTACGAATGCGATATACAAAACACTCTACCCTTTAAAACACGCTTCTCCTCTTGTGAACACAATGAATAAACAACTAGCAGCTCCCCAAAACTCTACATGATCGCGTCCTTACCTTTGCGATTGCAAAGAAGGCCTGAAACACCAGAATCAGCAGAAAACTAGTTTTGCCAAATAGAGACAAAATGGTCCGGAATCATCCGAAACTCACCTGGACTGCTCGGGATCCCGTCCGAACATACCAATAAGTCCTAAATATAATGTAGACGTACTTGAGGCCTCAAATCATGTATAACAACATAAAAACCACGAATTATCTATCAAGTTCCAAATGGCATATCGAACCTATTCCAACTCCCAAAATAATAATCTAAACCCATAACATCAAAGCCAACTCCTGGTCAAACCTATGAATTTTCCAAATCTTCAAATTGCCAACTTTTGCCGAATAGTGCCGAAAACTTTTAGAAACATTCAAATACAAATTCGGGCATATGAACAAGTTCAAAATCACCATCTGAACCTAACAAAACCATCAAAACTCCGATCCAGGGTCAATGTCACGACCCTAAACCCGGACCCGGTCGTGATGATGCCTCTCGTGAAGACAAGGCCAGCTGACACACTCCCAATTTATTTTTAAGCAATTAAATAATAGAACTAAGTCTGAATCATAATAATAAATCCCAAAAATAAGGTAAATAATATAGTTTGCGGAAAAAGACATAGTCCGACATCGAGATGTCACTAGTCATGAGTATCTATCATAAAAACTACAAGTATGAAAAGAGTCTACATAACTATTACATAGCTGAAACAGAAGAAAATAATATAGAGGGAAAAGCCTTGGGTTGCGAATCGCCGGACAACTACCTAGTGAATCTCCGGAATCTGCTGGAAGCTCTCTCAACCCTCGCAAGCAGGACCCGATGCGCCTCAATCTGCACACGGGGTGCATGGAGTAAAGTGAGTACTCCAACTCAGTGAGTAATAATAATAAATGCAGACTGAGCAGTAAGAAATCCCGTAGAGGCACATCCACAGGTTATAAGGAAACAGTAAAAGCCAGTAAAAACAATGAAGTAGTAAAAATTTGTAAAGTCACTTTAGTTCAGTTTAAACTTCTTGAAATGCCTTTTTAACAATTAAGCGAGTAAATGACCTGCAACTAGGAAAGATAAACACATAAAGAACCACCCCTCTGGCACAATACCAACAGAATCAGCCCCTCGAGCAACACATGGAATAATACCAGCCCCTCGAGCTATATCTCACATCACAATGGGTACCCGCACTCAATGGGGGTGTGTAGACTCTTGCAGGGGCCCCTTACGGCCCAAGCGCAATATCAAGCCATCTCGTGGCATAATCACATAGACTTTCGGCCTCATATCAACAAGCCACCTTGTGGCATATAACTCTTAGGCCCTCGACCTCATAATCATAATCAGGTGTTTCCTTACAACATAGGCCCTCGGTCTTACTCAGTCAGAATCTCACAAGCCACTCGGGCAACAGTAAAACGTGATGCTCAGCCCAAAGTATCATTTAAAATATCATTTTAAGTGTTAAAGAAGAGTAAACATGGCTGAGTTATGAAAACAGTATAATATAGCATGATTGAGTTCAAGTATAAAGTCAAAACAATGAGGAAATATCAGTAAAAATCCCCTAAGGGTTCAAATAGTTAGCACGAGGCCCAAGTATGTCATTCAGCCCAAAACATGATGATAGCAAACAATCAGTCAAATACGCGATAAAACAATCATTTGGGATGGACTGTCACAATCCCCAATAGAGCACGACCCCATGCTCGTCATCTAACGTGTGTGTCACCTCAATATAGCACAACGATGTGCAATCCGGGGTTTCATACCCTCAGGACAACATTTACAATGATTACTCACCTCAATCTGGTCCAAACTCTAGCCTACGACATCTTTGCCCTCGAATCGACCTCCACTCGCGTCGAATCTATCCAAAATCAGAATTACGACGTCAAATATACTAAGGGAACGAAGCCCAAGCGAAAATAATTAATTTATAGCATAAATCCCGAAATTAACAAAAACCCAACCTCCAGGCCCACATCTCAAAATTCGATAAAATTTACATCAATATGTTTCTTATTTCCCCCACGAGTTCATACATATCAAAAGTCCCAAAATCCGACCACAAATGACCCCTTAAATCCTCAAGTCTAAATCTCCAATACCAAGCCCTAGTTTTCCCAATTTTTAACCTAAAATTCCATTAATTACAGCTCTAATCCGTGAAATAATATCATAGAAATGAGTTTTAGGTTCAACAATCTTACCTCCAGATGATATCCCTTGAATCCATCTTCAAAATATCCCAAAAAGCTCCAAACCCGGCTTACAAATGGTGGAATGACCCAAAAATTCGCGAAGGAATGCTTTTATACCTTCTGGCCCAGGGATTTCGCACCTGTGGCCAATTCCCCGCTTCTGCGGTACCGCTTTTGCGGTCAATGGACCGCTTCTGCGATTTTTCACTTAAGCCCCAGATGCCGCATCTGCGATGCACTGCCCGCACCTACCCCATCGCAGGTGCAGCTCCTCAGCCACTTCTACTGCTCTAGCCTTCCTAGGCCGTTTCTGCTTCTGAGACTCCTAATTCGCTTTTGCGAGACCGCACCTGCGGTCCCCTAGCCGCAGGTGTGGTTATGACAACAATGGGAAAACATCAGCTGCCACAACCCAACTCCAATCTTCTGTCAACCATCTGAAATCATCCCGAGGCCCCTGGGACCTCAACTAAAAGTACAAACACATCATAAACCACCATCCAAACTTATACCAATCTTCAAAACACTTCAAACAACATCGAATCAACCAAAACACATCGGATTCAAGCCTAATCTTCCAAAATCTTCCGAATTACGCTTTTGATCAAAAGTATACCAAATCACGTCCGAATGACCTGAAATTTTGGACACACATCCCAAATGACCCAATGGAACTATTGAAACTCTTGGTATTCCATTCCGACCCTAATATCAAAATCTCACCTACCAACTGTAAAATGCCAAAAAATCCAATTTCGCCAATTCAAGCCTAAATCTACTCCGGACCTCCAAAATACATTCCGATCATGTTCCTAAGTCCCAAATCACCTCCCGAAGCTATCCGAACCATCAGAACTCACATCCGAGCTCTCTAACACATAATTCAACATCCGGTTGACTTTTCCAAGTAAAGCTGCCTCAAAAAAGACTAAGTGTCTCAAATCTTCTCAAAACCTTTTCGAACCTGAGTCAACCAACCAGATTACACATAGAACCGATAAACAAAGCAATAAGAAGCCAAAATGGGGAAAACAGAGTGGTAACTCATGAGACGACTGGCCGGCTTGTCACATCCTCCTCCTCTTAAACAAATGTTCTTCCTCGAACGAGTCAAGAAATATACCCAAAGCCTCAAACAGGTGAGGATATTTGCTCCGCATCTCCAGCTCAGTCTCCCAAGTAGCCTCCTCCACGGGTCGACCTCTCAACTGCACTTTCACTGATGCTATATCCTTTGATCTCAACTTTCGAACATGACGCTCCCAAATAGTTGATGGCTCCACATCATAAGTCAAATCACCATCCAACTGAACCGTGCTGAAATCCAGAACATGAGACGGATCCCCAATATACTTCCGGAGCATAGAAACATGAAATACTAGATGCACACTTGACAAGCTGGGTGGCAAAGAAAGCTCATAAGCAACCTCCCCAATCCTCCGAAGTACCTCAAAAGGCCCAATGAACTGAGGACTCAATTTACGCTTCTTCCCAAACCTCATAACACCTTTCATGGGTGAAACTATCAACAGAACCTTCTCACCAACCATGTAGGACACATTCCGAACCTTCCTATCAACATAACTCTTTTGTATCGAATGCGTTGTACGAAGCCTCTCCTAAATCACCTTCACCTTTTCTAATGAGACACAATGCAAACGAACAATCTCCCGAATATAGATCTCTGCTAACCGCTCTAAAGAGTAGGTAGTACACACAAGAATGAAGTGCGCGGACTTGGTCAGCCAATCCACAATCACCCAAATAGCATCGAACTTCTTCAAAGTATGTGGGAACCCAACTACAAAGTCCATGGTGATCCACTCCCACTTCCACTTTGAAATATTTATCTGCTGAAGAAAGCCACCTGGTCTCTGATGCTCATATTTCACCTGCTGACAATTGAGACACTGAGCTACAAATCCCACAATGTCCTTTTTCATTCTCCTCTACCAATAATGCTGTCTCAGATCCTGATGCATCTTCGCAGCACCCGGATGAATGGAATACCGCGAGCTATGGGCCTCCTCCAAACTCAACTCCCAAAGCCCATCCACGTTGGGCACATAAATCTGGCCCTACATCCTCAACACCCCATCATTACCAATAGTCACATCTCTGGCATCATCGTGCTGAACTCTGTCCTTAAGGACAAGCAAATGAGGATCATCATACTAGCGCTCTCTGATGCGATCATATAAGGAAGACCGAGAAATCACACAAGCCAATACCCGACCGGGCTCCGAAATATCTAACCTCACGAACCGATTGGCCAAGGCCTGAACATCATCTGCAAGAGGTCTCTCCCCAACTGGAATATATGCCAAACTCCCCATACTCACTGCCTTTCGGCTCAAAGCATCGGCCACCATATTGGCCTTTCCTGGATGGTACAATATAGTGATATCATAATCCTTTAGCAACTACAACCATTTCCATTGCCTCAAATTGAGATCCTTCTATTTGAACAAGTGTTGGAGGCTACGATGATCAGTAAACACCTCACAAGACACACCATACAAATAATGCCTCCAAATCTTTAACGCGTGAACAATGGAAGCCAACTCCAAATCATGAATGGGGTAGTTCTTCTCATGGGGCTTCAACTGACGAGAAGCATAAGCAATAACTCTACCCTCCTGCATCAATACACACCCAATACCAACTCTCGAAGCATCACAATACACGGTATAGGAACCTGAAGCTGATGGCAAAACTAACATTGGAGCTGTGGTCAAGGCTGTCTTGAGCTTCTGAAAGCTCTTCTCGCACTCATCCGACCATACAAATGAAGCACCCTTCTCAGTCAACTTGGTCAAGGGCAATGCGATAGATGAGAACCCCTAAACAAACCGACGGTAATAACCTGCTAAACCAAGAAAGCTGCAAATCTCGGTGGCTGAGGATGGTCTGGGCCAACTCTAAACCGCTTCTATCTTCTTCGGATCAACCTAAATACCTTTGCTGGACACCACGTGCCCCAAGAAATCCACTGAACTGAGCCAAAATACACACTTGGAGAACTTTGCATAAACTTCTCCTCCCTCAATCTCTGCAACACAACTCTCAAATGGTCTGCGTGCTCCTCCTGACTACGCGAATACACCAAAATATCATTAATGAAGACTATGATAAACGAGTCGAGATAAGGCTGGAACACACTGTTTATCAAATGCATGAATGCTACTAGGGCATTGGTCAGCCCAAAAGACATGACCAAGAACTCATAATGACCATATTGGGTCCTGAAAGCCGTCTTAAGAATATCCAGGTCCCTAATCTTCAATTGGTGATAACCGGAATAGAGATCAATCTTGGAGAACACTCTCGCTCCCTGAAGCTGGTCGAACAAATCATCAATACGAGGCAAAGGATACGTGTTCTTAACTGTTACTTTGTTCAATTGCCTATAATCAATGCACATCCTCATTGTGTCATCCTTCTTCTTCACAAATAGAACATGTGCACCCCAAGGCGACACACTAGGCCGAATGAACCCCTTATCAATGAGTTCCTGAAGCTGCTCCTTTAACTCCTTCAACTCCGCTAGTGCCATACAATACGATAGAATAGAGATGGGCTGAGTGCCCAACACCAGGTCAATACTAAAATCAATATCCCTATCCGGTGGCATGCCCGACAGGTCTGCAGGAAATACATCCGGAAACCCCCTCACAACTGGAATAGAATCAATATTGGGAGTCTTTGCACCTACATCCCTCACAAAGGCTAGATACGAAAGACAACTCTTCCCAACCATACACTGGGCCTCCAAGAATGAGATTACCCTACTGGGAACATAATCAGTCAAACCTCGCCACTCGATCCGTGGCACGCCTGGTATAGCCAATGTCACTGTCTTAACATGACAGTCCAGAATAATACGATACGGAGATAGTCAATCCATGCCCAAAATAACATCGAAGTCTACCATACATAATAACAACAGATCCACTCGGGTCTCCAAACCCCCAATAGTCACCACACACGACCGATACACACGGTCAACAATAACAGTATCGCCCACCGGAGTAGATACATGAACAGGTGAAACAAGAGACTCACGGGGCGTATCCAAATAACGAGCAAAGTATGATAGCACATAAGAAAAGGTGGAACCGGGATCAAATAATACAGAAGCATCTCTGTGGCAGACTAAAACAATACCTGTAATAACAACATCGGAAGCAATAGCATTAGGTCTATCTAGAAGTGTATGGAAACGGGTCTGATCTCCACCTGATCGACCTCCCCCTCTAGGGAGACCCCTAGCTTGGTGGGTAGGTGGTAATGGAATAGCTAGTGCTGAAGCCGATAGCTGACTCCTCTGCTGAGATGAAGCCGCAAGACGGCGAGGACACTGCCTCCACATATGACCCATCTCTCCATACTCATAGCAATTCCCGGGTGCTGGAGACGGGGACTCAAGGGAGACTCTAGCACCAAAATGACTAGAAGACGCACCTGGCATAGAAGAGCCCTGAACTGATGGAGCACGGGACGAACTCTGAGCTAGAAGGGCACTAAGTGATGACTGGCCCTGATGAGAACTGTGAGAACCATGATTGATGACCCCTCCACGATAGCCTGGGCGAGCTGGTTGAGTATGCCTGAATGGACACCCTCTATCATGCTGAAACTAACCTCTCGAAGGAGCATCGCCATAGCTACCAGATCCTCGAGTCCTCTTGGCCTCCCTCTCCTCTCGCTCCTGGCGACTAACTGACTCAATCTCACGAGAAATGTCTACAACCTCCTCAAAGGTCGCACCAGTCGTCCTCTCTCTGGTCATAACAATATGAAGCTGATAAGTGAGGCCATCAACAAACCTCCTAATCCTCTCTCTATCTGTCAGAACCAACCAAATCGCATGGCGATCTAACTCATAGAACCTCATCTCATACTGTGTCACAGTCATCTCACCCTAACGCAACCACTCAAACTGCCTGCGCAGCTCCTCTCTTCAAGATTGCGGTACATACTTCTCCAAAAAGAGAATGGAGAACTGCTGCTAGGTAAGGGGTGCTGCACCAACAGGCTTACGCCTCTCAAAAGCCTCCCACCAAGTGAAGGTAGCTCCAGAAAACTGATAAGTAGTGAAAGCGACCCCGCTGATCTCCAGAATACCCACTGTATGTAGCATCCTCTGACACTTATCCAAGCCTTGGGCACCCTTGCCTTCTACACCACTGAAAGTCGGAGGCTGAAGTCGAACAAACCTCTCCAACCTACGCTACTCGTCCTCTGGCATGGCAGGAACTACATAGCCATGAGCAGCTGCAACCAGCTGGACTGGATGCACCCCCGGTGTCTGAAGTCCCTGCACGACCTTTTCAGATGTACGAGCGGCAGGAGTCTAAGTGCATCCCCGACCTGAGAAGTAGCTGCGGCTGTAGTGACTGAAACCGCCTGAGCTAGGCTAGTGCATACTAAGAGAATCTGAGCCAAGGCCTCTTGAAGACCCGGGATCACAATGGGCACAGTTGGTGCCTGAGCTGGTGCTGCTGGAGCGTCCACAATTGGGGCCTGATCCTGGACTGGGGCGGCTGGTGGATCTGTAGGTGCTGCCCTAGCTGCTGTGCGGGCCACACCCTGCCCCTATCGTGACCACGACCGCGTCCTCGGCCTCTAGTGGCCACAGCTGGTGGTACAGGTGGTCGTCCATCCTGACCGGAAGCGCGTGTCCTCACCATCTGTGAGAGAATAGAATGACAAAAGTTTAGTACTCGGATCACAGATTCGCACGACAAGAATTTCAAGAATATGAAGTTTTTCCTAAAGGTTATGCAGCCTCTCGAGGATAAATACAGACGTCTCTGTACCGATCCGCGAGACTCTACTAAACCTGATCATGACTCGTGAAACCTATGTAACCTAGGCTCTGATACCAACTTGTCACAACCCTAAACCTGGACCCGGTCGTGATGACACCTCTCATGAAGACAAGGCCAACCGACACACTCCCAATTTATTTTTAAACAATTAAATAATATAACTAAGTCTAAATCAAAATAATAAATCCCCAAAAAAAGGTAAATAATAATGTTTGCGGAAAAAGACATAGTCCGACATTGGGGTATCACCAGTCATTGCATCTATCATAAAAACTACAAGTCTGAAAAGATTCTACATAACTATTACATAGCTAAAACAAAAGAAAATAAGATAGAGGGAGAAACACTGGGTTGCGAATCGATGGGCAGCTACCTAGTGAATCTCCGGAATCTGCTAGAAGCTCTCTCAACCCTCGTAAACAGGACCGGATGCGCCTGAATCTGCACACGGGGTGAATGGAGTAAAGTGAGTACTCCAACTCAGTGAGTAATAATAATAAATGCAGGCTGAGCAGTAAGAACACGTAAAGGCACATCCACAGGCTATAAGGAAACAGTAAAAGCCAGTAAAAACAATGAAGCAGTAAAAAAGTGTAAAATCACTTTAGTTCAGTTTAAACTTCTTGAAATGCCTTTTTAACAATTAAGCAAGTAAATGACCGACAACTAGGAAAGATAAACACATAAAGAACCGCCCCTCGGGCACTATACCAACAGAATCAGCCCCTTGGGCAACACATGGAATAATACCAACCCCTCGGGCTATATCTCACATCACAATGGGTACTCGCACTCACTGGGGGTGTGCAGACTCCTGGAGGGCCCCCTTATGACCCAAGCGCAATATCAAGCCATCTCGTGGCATAGTCACATAGGCTCTCGTCCTCATATCAACAAGCCACCTCGTAGCGTACAAATCTCAGGCCCTCGGCCTCATAATCCAGGTGTTTCCTCACAACATAGGCCATCAGCCTTACTCTGTCAAAATCTCAGAAGCCACTCGGGCAACAGTAAAATGTGATGCTCAGCCCAAAATATCATTTTAAGTGTTAAAACGGAGTAAACATGATTGAGTTATTTATACAGTAGAATACATCATGACTGAGTTCAAGTATAAAGGCAAAACAGTGAGGAAATATCAATAAAATTCCCCTAAGGGTTCAAATAGTTGGCACGAGGCCCAAGTATCGCATTTAGCCCAAAACATGATGATAGCAAACAGTTTTCAGTCAAATACGCGGTAAAACAATCATTTGGGATGGACTAAGTCACAATCCCCAATTGTGCACGACCCCACGCTCGTCATCTAGCATGTGCGTCACCTCAATATAGCACAACGATGTGCAATCCGGGGTTTCATTCCCTTAGGACAATATTTACAATCATTACTCACCTTAATCCGGTCCAAACTCTAGCCTACGACACCTTTGCCCCTCGAATCGGCTTCCACTCGTGTCGAATCTATCCAAAATCAGAATCACGACGTCAAGATATGCTAAGGGAATGAAGCCCAAGCGAAAATAATCAATTTAAAGGATAAATCCCGAAATTAACCAAATCTTGACCCCCGGACCCACGTCTCGGAATTCAATAAAATTTACATCAATAGATTTCTTATCTCCCCACGAGTTCATACATATCAAAAGTCCTAAAATCCGACCACAAATGGCTCCTCAAATCCTCAAGTCTAGGTTTCCAATACCAAGCCCTAGTTTCCCCAATTTTTATCCCTTAAGTTTCATTAATTAAAGCTCTAATCCGTAAAATAATACCATAGAAACGAGTTTTAGGTTCAACAATCTTACCTCCAGACGATATCCCTTGAATCCCTCTTCAAAATCTCCCAAAAGCTCCAAAACCGACTTAGAAATAGTGGAATGACCCAAAAATTCGCAAAGGAATGCTTTTATACCTTCTGGCTCAGGGATTTCGCACCTCCGGCAAATTCCCCGCTTCTGCGGTACAGCTTTTCCGGTCAATGGACCGCTTCTGCGATTTTTCACTTAAGCCCCAGATGCTGCATCTGTGACACACTACCCGCACCTGCACCATCGCATGTGCGGCTCCTCAGCCGCTTCTGTGGCTCCAACCTTCCTAGGCCCTTTCCGCTTCTATGACTCCAAATTCGCTTCTGCGAGATAGCACCTGCGGTCCCCTAGCCGCAGGTGCGGTTATGACAACAATGGGAAAACTTCAGCTGCCACAACCCAACTCCAATCTTCCATCAACCATCCGAAATCACTCCGAGGCCCCGGGACCTCAACCAAAATTACAAACACATCATAAACCACCATCCAAACTTATACCAATCTTCAAAACACTTCAAACAACATGGATTCAACTAAAACACATCGGATTCAAACCTAAGCTTTCAAAATCTTCCGAATTATGCTTTTGATCAAAAGTATACCAAACCACGTCCGAATGACCGGAAATTTTGCCCACACATCCCAAATGACCCAACGGAACTACTGCAACTCTCGGAATTCCATTCCAACCCCTATATCAAAATCTCACCTACCAACCGGAAAATGCCAAAAAATCCAATTTCGCCAATTCAAGACTAAATTTACACCGGACCACCAAAACACATTCCGATCACGCTCCTAAGTCCCAAATCATCTCCTGAAGCTATCCGAACCATCAGAACTCACATCCGAGCTCTCTAACACATAAGTCAACATTCAGTTGACTTTTCTAACTTAAGCTTCCTCAAAAGAGACTAAGTGTCTCAAACCTTCTCAAAACCTTTCCGAACCCGAGCCAACCAACCCGATCACACATAGGACCAATAAACAAAGCAATACGAAGCAAAATTGGGGATAACGGAGCGGTAACTCATGAGACGACTGGTCGGGTCGTCACAGTCAAATACATAAAAATTAAACTTGGTCAACTCTTCCAATTTAAAACTTCGTATTTAAGAATCATTCTTCCAAATCAATCCCGAACAACTCGAAAACAAAAACCTACCATCCACGCAAGTTATAATACACCATATGAAGCTACTCATAATCTCAAACCACCAAACTAAATACAAATGCTCGAAACGACCGGTTAGATCATTAGATGATCGAAAAATACAGTATAATGCGTAAGCTAACAAATCAAACATTGAACGAGAATAATTGAGACATTAAAGAACAATATACCAAATGATATAGTATAATAATTTAATATGATTTATCAATTCATGACCTACATATGAACGATTCACTAAAATTTTAAAAAAAGGAGCATAAAAATATTGAGAGAAGTTCTCCATCTAAATAAAACTATTTTAATGACTACATTGTTGATACTATTATTGTCTTTGCATAAAGGATGGATCTTTAATTTATAAAGATCTATAACCTTTTACTACAAAAAAGGATCTGTCAACTATGAAAGAGATTTATATATTTCTTTTAGGAAAAATAAAATAAATTATGGTAAATATTTTACTCTTCATTCAAGTAACATGTAAAATCAATATGTCAAAAAAAAAAATTAGGGCAGGCCCTATCAATTTATTTCTTGTTTTCTTTTCTTTGTATCTTATTTTTGGTAGAATTTTGTTAATTTATTATTACAAAGTAAGCTATGTATCATAATTCATAGCATCAGAAGATTATAGAGCCAAACAAACCAACAGTTCAGGTGGCATTCAGTTTGATCACTTGATCTCTCAAGCTCCAAGTTAACATTATAAAATTATCCATGCTTTCATATTTGGTGGTAAATGTTTAATTGTTGCATAAAATTATCTTCGTTATACAATGATCTTTGCCCAAGATGGTAACCAACCGATACCACTAAAATCGATACAGACCGTTCGATATCTTGTTGATTGAGTGACAGTTTAGCATATTTCAAAACGGTAACAATTAATTACAAACATCGAGCAAAACTGAACGATGAATATCCTAAATCACAATTAACATAAATTTTACCAGATACTCGTACCAAAATTGATGTATAACAGCATGATTTTTAATAATCACTTACACACATTTGCTTTTAATTTCATTAATCGTCAGACATTAATTTTCTATTGTCACCACATTCTTTAGTATTTTCCCGTGAGAGAACTACAAGAATAAGCCACAATTAAATACTATTTACCAACAATTAGCCATTAAGTCATGCTACTAAAAATTGCCATAAAAAATTGCCAGTGGTATATAACATTCAAAAGACCTAAAAAAACATAATTTTTTCCAGTGGTTATGTTCGAAATTCGCTAAAAGACATAAATAAGGCAATATATAAAATTTGAAAAAGTATAGAAGTGATTTGGACTAGCTTTGAGTCAAAATTCGTTAATAAGAATATATAATATTAAAAAGACCTGGACAAAAAAAAATTATTTTCAATAAGTATTATTGAAATTCGTTGAGAATACATATACGAGGCAATAATTAAAATTTAAGGAAGATTAAAGGTAATGTGTACTTGTTTGGAATCAAAATTAGTAGTTGAAAGAGTTTAAATATTTCTCCGTGACAGATATATCTAGCATGTATCTCACATGCGCAACCCACATATATATATATATATATATATATATATATATATATATATATATATATATATATATATAGGATACAAATGATTTACATTTGATACATATAAAATACATAAATGATACACAGAGATACATATTTTATCTTCTTTCATGTTTATATTCTACTTCGAATTTGGCTCAAATATTAATTTAAACCACCTCAAAATCTCCATCAAATTGTCCCAATATTGAGATTCAGACTCTTTAAGATGTACTCAATCTAATACAATAACACCTACTTGAAATAAATTTTAATTTTAAAAAGGGATTTTTTCATTCCTATACATTATTTGAAACCTTATTACGAAAAATGTCCATATTTTGATATTTACCCGACCTAAACACATTTTAGTTACAAAATATATACCATCCACCTTATCAACAACTTTCCAAGCAGCTAAATTGTTCAAAAGTGGTACAATAAACATCGCTGTCTTCATCCTCCGTTTTCTCTCTGCTGTTTTCAGAATTTTTAGATTTGAAGCTTTTTCTCTCTGTCTCTCTCTCGCCTTCGGATTTGGAATTTTCGTTTTTAAAGTCTCCAAATATCAATGTTGTTGCTTCATTCAGCAAACCCATGAATCCTTGTTCCTCTTTTAGTTCCCCAATTTCGTGTAGTTCTTTGCTGGTTTCAGAAACCCCATCACTCTCAAGCTGGAAATTTTCTATAATTTCCTCTTTGATATTCCCAAATAGTTCCTCTAATAATATAAACGAAAGAGATTTTTATGTGGCCTGATATACTCCATGAACTGTCTATCACGCAATTCTTATTTTTTTAACTTTTTTTGTTGGTTACTTGGTCTATATAGTGACTTTGCTACAACACTTATCTACAATTTTCATACATTATTTCTAACTAGTTAAATACAACTACAATATCATACAACTTAAATATAATTTTTATACAATATGTCTTTTATATATTTTGTATCTGATTTATACATAGTAAAAACAAATTATATACAACTAATTATATATTATACAACTTATCTACAATTTTCATACATTATTTTAACTCAGTTATACACAACTACTATATCATACAACTTGAATATAATTTTTATATAATATTGTTCAACTTTCATACAATATTTAAATAGAAAAAATATATATAAACAATAGAATACAATCTTTATATAATTTTACTACAACTTTACTACAATTTCTGCAGTATAACGTATGTCATGTCTTCTTCTTCTTCGAATTTCAATCTGATTCAGCCAAAATCAAGTCTAATCTTCACCAAAACACCCTCAAAATTGAGATATAAACTCCAAACAATATTCCTAATTATTTGCAACATCACCCAATCCAAACAAGTAATGATTTTTGAAAATCCAAATTTGAATTCAAAGATTCAAAACTTTTTAATGGCTGTCAATAGTGGAATTGTTGTTCTCCTTTCCTTTGCTTTACATTACTGAAATTAGGGATTGAGAGATAGAGAGAGACGTAGAGAGAATTCCCAATTATTTGCAACAACACCTAATTCAAACAAATAATGTTTTTTGAAAACCCAAATTCGAATTCAAAGCTTCAAAGTTTTTAATGGCTGTCAATGGTGAAATTGCTGCTCTCTTTTCCTTTGCTCTACATTACTGAAATTAGGAATTGAGAGAGAGAGATAGAGAGAGAGCATGAGGGAGAGAGAATAAGGATGAAAAATAATTGACTCATAATATAAAGGGATACTCATTTAATTTCTAAAGTGTATATAATTGGTAAATTTGTATATATGAGGTAATTAAATTGAAACTTAAGTAGGGAGGGTAATAAAGTTTCCAATAGTGTATAGATATGTAAATATTCCTTTAAAAAACTCAAACTTTTGAGCTCAACCTTAAGCGGGCTTCAATGGCTTTCACCACGATTTCAATCCAAACTGCATCAATTAAGTTTCAATTGAGCTCAAAGTTAGGATTAAGCTTCACCGGAAAAATTTCCAAGAAGA
Organism: Nicotiana tabacum; assembly: GCF_000715075.1. NCBI lineage: Eukaryota > Viridiplantae > Streptophyta > Magnoliopsida > Solanales > Solanaceae > Nicotiana > Nicotiana tabacum. The sequence goes on from NC_134101.1 coordinate 106,748,151, forward strand.
ATTGGCAATAGCCAAACGTCCTCGAACTCAAAATTTCCAAGTTTACATCTCAATTTCTTTCCAGACCAGCTGAAATAATTGGGTAGTTTTTTAGGTTAGTCTAATCTTGTTACGTGTAATGCTCTTATTACAAAAGAAACTCTGGATTAATATTTTGTAAAAGAAGCTTCAAATAATTAACTATGTTTAGTGGCAAAAATAAATTATCAACAACCCACTGCCAGATGAACACTTAATGACCCATCATGTGCCTTTTATATAGTATTTGTTTTGTATGTCATACATTTTACAACTTTAATTTTATAATTGGGTTTATTAGTCTCCGATTTACTACGGGAAAAAGGGGATTTGCATCTATATACACTTTTTGAGTCACGTTTTAACTTATATTTGCTTTGCAAACAAATTACAAGCGTACTCACTTTTCGCGTAACTTCAGGCATACGGGTCTGAAGTAGCAAAGACAATCATGCGAACTTTAGCATTCTAGTAGACGGGCCTGAAGTAGCAAATTGCTGAACTAAGTGTTGGCTGAAATTTTTGTTTGTAATTGCTGAACTTAAGCATTCTAGTAGCTAAAGTTTTCTTCTCTATTTGCTGAAGTTTTTGTTTGTAATTGCTGAACTTAAGCATTCTAGTAGCTGAAGTTTTGTTCTCTATTTACTGAACTTCAGCATGTTTTAGCTGAAGTTTTGTTCTATATTTGCTGAACTTCAGCATGTTTAGCTGAAGTTTTGTTATGTTTGTGATGAACTTTAGGGCTGAAGTTTGTTTTGTATTTGCTGAACTTTAGCATTCTAGGAGCTGAGTTTTTTTTATATATTTGTGGAACTTCACCTCTATGACAAGTTGTCATTAAGATCCAGTTGCTATAATGGAATTATCAGAAAATTTGAAAAGCAATATTCCTATAAAATAAGACCATTAGTAAAAGTAACATATTCACCTAATGTACACTGAATCAAGTCGTGCTTTCATGTTTCAGTAGCAATTAAGGGAGCACACATGTCGCAAGAAGAAGGAGGCGCCTGAAGTTGTAAAAATTAGGGTATAGGTTAAATAATTTTAAAAATATAGGTATAGGTTAAATGAGGACGACCAAATAGGGTGCCCCGTGCAATTTTTACAAGCAAAAAGAACTGTCGATTCCCAACATACAAATAGGCAGTTGCGCTAATATTGGTAGCATTTATGAGTAATTGGCTAATATTGGTAATATTTATGAGTAATTGACTAATATTAATAGTATTTTACGGATTACTTAAGTGTTAATTTGAGTGCCTTCCTAAATTGGCTAAAGAATTTGATTCTTTGTCTTATTTCTTACGCGTAAATAAAATAAACAGTAAAATAAGAACAACAAATTTTACGTGAAAAATTACCCATCTCAAAGGTGCAAAAATAATGATCTATCACGCAGGATTTAACTTCAACTTCACTAGAATAACTAAGCCAAATGTACTGATTACAGCACTTGTTACCCAATACCCTCACACTTCTCATACTTCTACTTGTTGTATGAAATTACAAGTTACTCTAACTTTCACACTCAAACAATACTCCAACTAACATTGTTTTAATGATATTTTGATTACAACTCAATCTCCTAATACACATGAACTAAACTAACTCAAGAAAATGACTTTCACAACACACTTAATGAGGGACTTGAGCGTTGAACTGAAAATGCAATGCTACGTTCTTCAGTCAATGTGAAAAAAGATAGTTTTCCACAGTCCATAGGCAAAGTATTTAACTTTCCAATGCTCTGAGATCTTTGAGAGTCCTACACATACTCAAACTCTAGTTTTCTTACGAATCTCGAAGTGTTGAGGACTCCACAAATCTTGTGATTTACATCTACCAGATATCCTTGAGCAACAATCCTTATCGCATCAAGAATCCTTCCCAACAAGATCGGATTGCAGTAACTTTGTATAAAAGTTATTGCCCTGTAAGGAACTTCATCAGCTACTTTGAGAACTTGGTTTTTATCACATGTTCATTACACATAATTGTTAATCATAAAAACTCAAATGTCAACAAATTTTCCTCTTTTGATTATGACAAATTTTGTGCTCATGAACCAGGTGATCACTTTTGTAAGTAGACACATCATCACATTTGTATAGGCTTTTAACAAACCAATCTCCCCTAACTCTATCTTTTTCGTTTTGCCATCGAGAAAAATAAATCAAAACAGCTGTAAGACAAACTAAGCAATTAATTAATACAAGATTCATAGGCATTGCCGCTACACCACAAGCACAAGAAAAATCATAGCAGATGAACGATGTTTATGATATAAAGCATATGAGAAGCAGGTACACAACATATAAGAATTCATTTAGTAGTGCCAAATTAAGCCTACGGCCTTGATCTAAAATATTAAAATAAAATAAACTAGAACTTTCTACATACTAATCAAAACTAGACATGAAAAATAAAAGATATAGCACCACTGCGCAACTGGCAGTGGTCACACGATAAGGGGTAAAGGACCAAGATCAAGGGTGAGAAGTGGAGGGGGTCAAGGCCTTCATAAAAGTAGCAATTTTTTGTGCATGAGCTTCTCTGTCTTTTGTTAAATCTTCCCTAAGCTGCTTGTTTCTTTCTGCGGATCATCATTGTCCTCCCCGAGCTTAAAATTTTCTTCCAAGTCCAACTCCAAGAGGAGGGAGAAGGGTAACAAAAGAAGGTCACAATTCTAAGGTAAAGAAAAGTGAGGATGAATGTGAGTCAAAAAAAGGTAATGAAGGTGAAATAGAAGAACAACAAGGTAAACAAGTGGGAGATTCATAAGAAGAAAAGGGAAGTGAGGGAGGGAAGATTTTGAGAGTGAGGGCAATAAAGGTGTAGGAGATAATGTAAAAGAAAGTGAAGGTGAGGATTTTGAATCTGAAAGTGAGGAAGAAAAAGCAAGTGAAGAATTTGAAGCCTCTATGACTATTGGAAATGCAGTCATGGCCCCTTTGGAAGAAGTAAATGAATAGGAAGGGTCGGAGGAACCTAGGCCTTCCTTAACTCCTTTCGTAGGAGATGAGGAGGTTGAAAGTGATAAGGATGATATGCCACTTTCTGAAGTGTGAAAGAAGAAAAAGAAAGCCCTTACAAATCCTACAAGAATAGCTTCACAGGCAAGAAAGGAAGTGGCTCCTCCTACTATGACTCCTCTCACCAGGAGCAAGAGAAAAGATGTTGATTTAACTCGATGAGAGAGAGAGAGAGAGAATGATTTGATTTCTAATGGGAATCTAAAAACGGTTACATTTGACGAATGGACTTTTAGAAATAACAGGAGTCTTATTTCAACAAAATATCCCTTTGATCCTTGACTTTGATATTGAATAGAAGTGATACCTACTTGATTAAGGAAGTCCGAAAGCATCAGTAATTTTAGTTATCAAGTTTTAACAACTTTAAACAAGATGGCACGTACTTGAGTCAGAAGACCAACTCCTTTGTGATTCCTTAGTCGTTTCTGTAGTAAAGCAGCATACACAACAAGTCAAAATCATAAGACACAGTCATAAGTTAGATTTTCGAGGCAAACATGTATACTTAGAGCAAGTATGAGACTGAATCAAGTATTGATACCTCAATATCTACAACTATGGACCCTTTTCCTAGCCAATCATTTGGGTTCAGCCTAGCGGGAGGACTAGATTAATCCTAGTTCTAGTCTGTTTATTTCAAAATGATCCCTACTAAGTGCCTTAGTAAAAATGTCGTAATTTGATCTTCAGTTTTATAGAAATTTATTGAGATAATTCCCTTTTCAATATTATCTCTGAGAAAGTGATGTCTGATTTCAATGTGCTTACTTCTCTTATGTTGACATGGATTTTTAGCAATATTTATAGCACTGATGTTGTCACAAATGATAGGACACTATCAACAAAAATACCATAGTTCTTGAGCTGCTATCTTATCTGTAGAAATTGAGCACAACAAGATGTTGCAGCCATATATTCTGCTTCAGCTGTAGATGGGGCCACTGAGTTTTGCTTCTTTGTTCCACAATACACAAGGCAAGAACCAATGAAGTGACCTGAAGTGCTTTTTCTGTCAGTATGAAAACCTGCATAGTCAGCATCAACATAACCCACTAACTCAAAGTTATATCCTCTTGGATACCACATACACAAATTAGGAGTTCCTTTAAGGTATATGATTATTCTTTTGAATGTTTTAAGTGGGATTCCTTAGGATTTTCCTAAAACCTTGCACATAGACCCATATTGAACACAATATCAGGCCTGTTTGCAATCAGATACAACAGTAACCAATCATTCCTCTGTATAGTTTTTATTCCACATTTTTTCCCTTCTCCACCTAGATTAAGATTTGCTACAATGGAAATAAGAGTATCAATTGAATTTGAAGAATCCATGTTGACTTTCGTCAAGAGTTCTTTGATGTATTTTTGCTAGTGAATCATGGTTCCAGTAGGTGTCCGCTTAATCTGTAGTTCAATAAAGAAATTCAACTCACCTATCATACTCATTTCAAATTCATTCTTCATTATTTCAGTAAATTCTTTGCACAGTGTTTTATTAGTGGCCCAAATAATAATATCATCCATATACACCTACACAACATAAATATTCTTTCTTTGTTCTTCAAAAATAGCGTGTTGTCCAATTTTCCCTTTAGAAAGTCATTGGTTAAGAGAAGTTTTGAGAGCCTCTCATACCAAGCTCATGGAGCTTGTTATTAGCCTTGTCCAGTTTGAAAACATTATTAGGGAATTATTCACTTTCAAATCCATGAGGCTGTTTAACAAACACTTCCTCCTTTAAGTAGCCACTTAGAAATGCATTCTTTACATCCATTTGATATAGAGTGAATTCCATATGTGCATAAAAGGCTATCAACATTCTGATGGCTTCCATTCTGGCTACTGGAGCAAATGTTTCATCATAGTCAATTCCTTCTTCCTGATTGTATCCCTTAACCACCAGCGTGGCCTTGTTCCTTGTGATATTTTCTTACCCATCCAACTTGTTCCAGAACACCCATCTGGTACCTATAACAGTTTTATTTTTGGGTCTTTGCACCAGATGCCAAACCTTGCTCCCTTTAAATTGGTTTAGCTCCTGCTACATGGCCATTATCCAATCTGGATCCTATAAGGCTTCCTTTATGTTCTTAGGCTCTATCTAAGAGAGATATGCATTGAGTGCATACAAGTTTCTCAGGGATGATCTTATTTGTACTTATGCATTTGGATCACAAATGTTATTTTAAAGGAGATGAGAGCTTTGGTATTTCCATGACCTTACTTGTAGACCCTAAGATGGTTTAACGGAGGAGTGGCCTAGAGGACTAGTGTTAGTGGGTGATGCTTCGCATATTTGAGTATCCGTCAGTGTTGTTCCCTCTTCTTCTTATTGTTTTTGATCACTTTTATCGCGCTCATGATTACCTGATACTCCTTCATGATGTTGCTCAGATCCTCCAGAAGTCCTTTCCTTAGTGAGCCCAAAATTATAGTCTTTATCCTGCAAACCTTTCTCAACCATGTTATTAGATTCATCAAAGATTACATGAATATTTTTCCACATATATAGTTCTTTTTTTAAACACTTTGTATGTTGTACTATGTGGTGAATATCCAAAGAATACTCCTTCATCGCTTATATCATCAAATTTACCTAGAGCTTCTTTGTCATTGTTGTGCACAAAATATTTACAGCCAAAAGCTCTTAGCTGAGTGATGTTGGGCTTTCTTCCTCAAAGCAACTCTTAGAGAGTTTTCTCAAGAATGGGTCTGATCATTCACCAATTTAAAAAGTAAAAGGCATTATTAGCTACCTCAGCCCGAAAGCTTTTAAGCAATGCACTAGCAATTAGCATGGTCTTACCCATATCTTCTAGAGATATGTTCTTTCTTTCTACAACAATGTTTTGTTGTGGAGTTTTGGATGCAGAGAAGTTTATGTTCAATGCCATGAATGCTACAAAATTCAAGGAATGTAGGATTTTCAAACTCAGTTCCATGATCTGTTCTTTTACTTGGCACGATACTTTCTAGTTTCTGTTAAATCATTCTGACAAATACACAAGATACATCAAAGGTTTCATCCTTAGAAGCTAGAAACAAGGTCCATGCGTACTTGGAGAAGTCATCAACAATCACAAATACATACTTCTTTCCTCCCCTACTCTTTACCCGCATGGGTCCACCTAGGTCCATGTGGAGAATCCAAGGGGTATGGAGGTACTTACAACTAACTTAGATTTAAAAGATGACCTTACATGTTTACCTCTAATATATGCATCACAAACATTATAAGATGAAACTCAACTTTGGTAGCCCAAGGATCGGGTCCTTTTATTGCTAGTTATTAAGATGAGATAGACTAGCATGACCCAATCTTCTATGCTACAGTAGTGGATCATCTTCCACTATGCTTAAACAAGTATTCTCACTCTAAGGAAAGGACATAATAGATATCTTGTAAATATTGTTATGTCTCTAACCTTTTAGAACCATTTCATTAGTATCCAGTTTAGTGATAATATAGATTGTTGAATTAAGCTTTACCTCATTACTTTTATCACACATTTGAGAAATACTGAGTGTTGATACCCAATTTTTCCCATAATATTTTTAAAACTGTGCCTTAGCATCAATTAGTATTTTTCATACAATTTTTGCATTTTTAAAATATTTTTTTATTAATTTATCCCAGTATTTTATTTACAAAACAACGACTGATTGCATCACAAATAGTTTTATATTAATTTTTTGTTGCTTAATTTTATCATTTTGCATTTGTACTAAGTTTCAATTGTTGCACAAATAGCCACTTTTGTATTTTTAGGTTGCAATTGTAATTACTTTGCAATTATAGCCCACACACGAATTATTACATTATTTTACTGGAAAACAGCCTTTTATATTTTTTAAAAATATTAAATAATTATTTTAAAACATTTTCAGGCATGAAAAACATTTTTTATAATTTATTAACTTCTTTTTAAAATTGTTTTAGCGATTAAATGTGTGTTTCACAAATAGACCCTTTTCATTTGGACCCAGCCAATTAGACAGCCCAATTCTTAATACCACATTAGCCCAAAAGCTACCCAGGCCCAAATCCTATCTGACCCTAGCCCAATCTGCATTCACCCGACCCAATACCCCGACCAATCTTGGCCGTTGATCATTTTGATCAATGGTCCAGATCTCCCCTTACCTTAATTAAACCCATATACCCTCTTCTAACCTAATCATTTCTCACCCTTCCCCACCGTCATCTGTTCCCCCTCTCTCAAATGATCTCCACCTAAACCCTAATCTTCAAGCGCCGTCACCGGCTTAGCCTCCGTTCTACGATGTTTCTCTGTCACCTCAGGCCCCTAATGGCCTCTTCTCTACTATGGTACCTCTATCTCCAAGATCCTTGAGGAGATTCTCAAGGGACCTAGGTGGTTTGTTTACACTTTTGGGGTTTTTGGCCCGTTTCAGGCTATTTGGCTTGACCTTGAGTAAGATCTTTCTCATTTTTGTCTTGAATCCATGGTTTCCTATGTCTATGCTCGTCTCTATTACCTTTCTAAAAAAACCCTAATTTTTATCCTTTGATCTTCTCAGATCTGTCCATATCTGAAATGAATTAAACCTATTTCACATGATTTCATGAGGGTCTTATGGGTTTTTTAATCGATTCTCCATTTTCCTAAAAACTAGGGTTTACTGAACTCTCCTTTTCAAAGACTTTCCGATTTTCAAGTGTTTAATCGTGGTTCTTAAGTGTTACTGACTGATTCATGTTAATATTTGTTGGACCTTAGCTTATTTGTGCTAAAGCCCCAGTTTTCTTGTACTTTTGCTTCATTCCTGGGTTTTTCTGTGTCACTCGTTGCATTGTTATGCTCTGTGCTTTGACTTTCATGATTTTCCTTAGTCTAATTCATGTATCTTACTACTTTTACCCTAGTTCATCTCTACTAGGGTTTCTGAGTCGATCTCTTAGCTAATTTATGTGTGTTTATGAAGTTTTATTTAACCTACTCATCTATTTGTGGAAACTGATATTTTTCCTCTCTTTAAATCAGTACTATTTTGGATTTTGATTTATTGATTTGCTTGGTTAAAAATTATGTGCTGATTCTTGATTTATTCCCTTGATTACAAGTTTAATTATTCTTATTACCTTATTGCCTGCAATGTTGCTGATTCTTCACGATTATTTCCTTAATTAAACTCCTGTTTGTTTGCCTATTTACTTAGGTCTGATTTGATTTCTTGCCTTATGTGACTCTCGTCCTTTAACCGTTGAGTAGTTGTCCTTAATTAAAGGAAGACTACACTGATTTCATGTATAATTCATCTTGTAATTTCCCTAATTACTGAGTTTTGATTTCCTTTACCTTATTCTGCTCCGCTCCTAAACTGCTATATATACTCTCCTCTATTCTCAGTTCAAGACAGGAACATTGGTTCACAAAATACTCTCACACTCTCAAAAGCTCTCCACCCTCCTCTGCTACTTGCAATTCTCACTGACCTAGCCGGCTGTAAGCCAAGGCTAGCTATTTGCACCATATATGCTTTATACTCTGAATTGTCTATCCTTAACTAGTATGTCCTGATTCAATTCAAAGTCCAAAATTCTATGTGTTTCATTGTTGTTCCAGTTCATTAGTTGTGCCTTCCAATCCTGTTTATTGTTTTACAATCATGTTGCTTAATGTGTAACCAACATGCCTAGATCACACTGCCTAACTACTGTCTCACCTAGCATGTTGGAGTTTTATTCTGTTAGAATCTGTGACTAGTTTTTTACCCATAACGATCTGCTAACTATTTTGTTTAGCATGTCCAATCCTATCTTGTGGTAATTGCATGCATCTTGTTTGCTCCTTAGCATGTACAAACTACATTGCTTGTCTACTGTCTCACCCATCATGTCTAAACTCTGCTTGTTCTATATGTGATTAGTATCTCTAAACTATGAGTGTTTGTGTGGTGCTTGCCTAGTCCGTTCATTTAAGTCTTGCCTACTCTGCTTTACTAATGAGATCTTGCTAAGTCATCTAGCCCTTCAAGGTAACTCTAGTTGTGTGTTTAGTCATGTCCAAGGTCTATGTGTCCTCAATATGACTTTACTGTAATCTTTGTAACTAACTTATCAATTCTACAAATTCTTGAGATGTCTGTGCATCTGTTTGCTTATACATTAAGGTGTATTCTATCTATCCCCAACCCCTCTCTCCATGTGTGGAATCTGTTTGCCAAAGTTGTTTCTGAAGCTGTTTGTTCTATGACTTGTGTTCTAATTTCAAAGTATTTTTTATACTTCTCTCCAATTGTTTTACCACCAAACTAGCCCTGGTTTTCAGAAAATCTTTGCATCTCTAAGAGTCCTCTCTACACTGTTTGTCAAAACTCTTTTCACATTATGTCAAGCAGTCTCACTTATTCTTAGGTTATTAAGTCCTGCCCCTCTGGTATGTGTACTGCTTAGAGGTCCCTGAGATATCTCTGAACTCTGGCATATCAGGGTTGGGTCTTCCACACTGAGCATAATTAGTCTTTGTTTGAGAAAGTCTGAGTGTGAGCACTGCCCAGGATCCTTTAGGTCCTTAGGGAACTGTGAAACACCTAGACATAAATGTGGAAATGAATCTTAGGCATTTGAGACTACTGAAGGCTTGGTACACCAGGATTTGCTTTAGGCCTACTTCAGGCTCTCTATAGCTTAATTTATATTTTATTTATGTAATTATTCAATCATTAGTCTGTAATAATTAATTGTAAACAGATATTGGGGCGACAAGTGAAAATGGAGGGTAGTTGTATGGTACTGTGGGTAAAAATGGGAAGAAAAAATGCTATAGGATTTATATTCTACAAATCTGTGTTAGAAGCCATGTTCTAGGATTGTTATGTTTGTTTGCATTTAAACCCTGTTAAATTTTTGCATTAGATAACCTGTTCTTAGGGTATTCGTACTTATTGCTTAAACATACTATATGTTACGTATCATATGCTTTAATGTTGCACAAGTATTGTCACTTAGAGATCCTGCTCCTAGGCTAATAACCCTATCGTAATAAGGCTGGCATTCCTGTATGCATTAGATGATATCTTTAGGAACTTTGTTTGCATTTCATTGAACATGTCCATTTCGACTAAGTAAATAGTTGGCTATGAAAAGGGTTAAGCAGCCTCACACATAGATGTCATGTCTTAAATAAAATAACGCCTGTTATTATCTGTGAACAATTTCTTAAACTGTTAATCATCTCCTATAATTGTGATAGCAAAAAGTCCCCCGCCTAGGCAAGCCTTAGGTTATTAGTCTCTACATAAACTAGAAACTGCGTTTGATTGTGTTAAACTGCTTAAGCTTAACATGCTATAAAACTTGTAGGCAAACTGGTTAGGATTCTGCAACTTTCTTTATGCATATCCTAAATCTATAACATTCATCTAGATATCATATTCTTATGATTTTTGAACTTCTTCACAATCTGTGTTTTAGACGTGCTATTTGTTTGCCTATATACGTGCAGAGGTAAATATGAGCCTTCTAACTATTTGTCCCTATTTGCTTTTCCTACATGTTATTTACTTGTCACCTAGATTTTTACCTTTTAAAACCTTAGATTGTCTAGAGTTGTCCAGATTTAGAGGTCCTAAATTTTTCCAGGACCATAAGGAAAGGATGGGTAGCAGTACGCTTATGGTCGTTAATTAAACTTGCTTATATAACCGCTAAGGGGAGGGTAATAGGTAGTAAAATGATATGATAACCTGCACGCTATTGTCACGTGTAGCCCCTCATCGAGGAGTGATTATCGGGCATTGCATGAGTATGATCCTGTAGGCTAATCAACTTAGGACTTCCCTTTCCCGATTCCCATATGTGTTTAGATTGTCTAAACTTCCTTTCCTTTACATATGCATGTGTAAGTTATCCATACCCCTCTTACTTTCATTATCTGAATTTCCTTGATCATATATACACTTAGACTGTAAAATTACCTTTATTTGCAAATATGTGTTAAACTGCTTACTTGTTAAAATAACTAATTCACATAGTTTATGTTCGGTCGGGACCCACCGTTGTGGACCATGATGGGTGCCTAACACCTTCCCCTCAAGGTTATTTCGAGCCCTTACCCTAATCTCTGGTAATGCAAACTAGTTACATGAGTTAATTACTCCAGGTGCCCTAACACACCATAATCCGTTAGGTGGCGACTCTTCAAATACCCAATCCCAAAAGGAAACAAGTTGTTCCCCTATGAATGTCGAAACCCGGACCTTCGCGAGGAGAAAAAGGGGGCACGACAGCATGGTGACTCTACTGGGGATATTTTAGGCTCTTACCATAACAAACTTATTTTTTGCTAATTAGTCTAAGCATGCTCTATCTCACGTACCCTTTCCCCTTATTTGAATTTAACTGTCTATTTTCAAGCATTTATGATTTCTTGAAACCGACTTGTCTCTTTGTTTCTTTTTCCGTAACTGTCTTTCAATTATTTAAATACTGCATTTATCATTTTTACGTGTAAATACTTGACAACATGCTATTTATTGTTGCATAAATCATGCTCAACATCATATTCCACTCGTGTGTAATCAATCCTATAGCAACGCTTGATGAGTGTTTACGCTCTTCTTATATATCACCCTTTAAATTCGGAAAGGTGTATTTGCGGTAAACCTAGTGGATCAACGGTGCGTTCGACGGTTCCACGCCTTTCCCCCTCAAGTTGTCCGCTTGAGGGTCCCAGTCTAGACCTCTATAGCAGCCTTATTCTGATTAATTGTACATGCATCATCGTCAAACCTAGCCTGGTTAATATGTTGTCCGCATTATAACCCTTTAAGACAAGCTTCATCCAAAAGTCCATCGGGTTTTCCACAATCCCAACAGACGTAACCATGATTGTGTACATTAATTTGGAGAAATAAGTGCCAACATGCTAATCATTACTTTATAAATAGACGAACCTGAAGTGGGAAAGGGCCTAACTATCTCTTGTTTTGCAGAAAATGAAGCACGAAGTCCCCAGATTTGGTATGGTCGGTAGCATTCCTCCACTTTTGATAGATTGGTGGAGGGAACTTCCCTCATGTGATAAAAATCATGTGAAAGGAGTCTTGGGTAATTTACCCTCACTATTGGATCTTCAACCAAACAAGATGCTAATCAAGGTTTCCACTCTGGTTTGGGATAAGGAAAGGGCTGCGTTCAGGTTTGGAGACATAGAAATGACTCCCCTTCTAGAAGAAATTGGGGGATTTTCTGGGTTGCCTTGGGATGGCCCTGGTCTGCTAGCACCTGAAAATCGCACCACTAGAAGGTTCCTTAAGATGATGGGGCTGAAGAAAAATGATGATTTGGAGTGCCTGAAAAACTCCTACATACCTTTTGATTTCCTTTATGAAAGATACGGTCATAGCAGCTCTTACCGTATTTTTGATGATGAGTTCTCAATTACTTCTTTAGGCCGGGTTCATCACAGGGTCTTTGTGTTCATTGTGTGCTTCTTGGGCATGTTGGTATTCCCAATCCAACGGGATAGAATCAATACTAGGCTGGCCATGGTGGCCAAAACTCTTATGGACGGGATCGAGGGGCAGACATATACTATTGTCCCTATGATCATTGCGGATATGTACCAGGCCTTGGAACGCTGTCAGAAGGGGTCCAAATTCTTCGAGGGTTGCAATTTGCTGTTACAAGTCTGGTTATTAGAACATCTCCAAAGGGGCCAATACCGCCAAGAGTTTCCACGAAGGCCGTGGAATGACCACATAGCCTTCCATCATCCTAAAAGGATGACTTACATTCCAGACATGTTCGATCAACCTAAGGATGCTATAGGATGGGTGCAGTTTTTCAACAAGTTGACTGAGGACCAGGTTCAGTGGATGTTCGAGTGGTTCCCACCGATGATTTCATCATAAGATCCAGAGATGTCCCACATTTGGTGCTGATCGGATTAAGAGGGATATACCCTTAGGCTCCCCTTAGAGTTATAAGACAGGCAGGCAAGAGACAAGTTATACCACAGGTTGCTAAGATGAGTCACTTCAGAGCCGACTTCCAAGGTGATGCCATCCCGTATAAGAATGAAGGATACCATCGAGCTGGACTAATACCATGCAGGCCACTCATTATTTTATCCCTCATGGTTGGATGATAATCTATCAGAAGTCTTTGAGCTAAGGGTTGGTCGAGGAAATAGGGTCATAGATGAGTTTGCTGAAGCAGAGGTGAAGTATAACAAGTTGCACAAAAGAGTCTGAGAGTCTGAAGCTGAGCATATGGCGCAACCTAAGGCTGACATGGAAATGATTAACGAGTGAAAAGAAAGAGCTGTTAAATCCAGCGAGAGGCTAGAAATTCTGGAGTACAGTTTAATGGAATTGGAAAGGAAGATAAGGGAGAGGGACACATTTGTCAAAACGTTAAAGGAAATGAAGGAGGGCATCTGGCAAGGGTATTCCTACTGCTTAACCTGCGCGAGCTGGGAGAGTTGATCGACAACAGCATCCAGTCTGGAGAGGGTCCTTCTGGGACCAAGCAAATTAGATTTACTTGCTTTACTTTCAAATATAATAAGGCCAAGTGCCATTAGCAATATTATCTTATTTAGTTTTGTTTATTTTTACATTAATGAAATGAGGCAATTATTGGCATTAAATCTCTCCAAATTTATTTGTCGCTAGGCCTACCTCGGGCACAACGAGGTTCCCAAATTAGGACGCGAATCTATATTCCCTCAATATGTATTTAAATACTGCAAACATTTCAGAACCCTTACTAACTTATTTACCTTTTTAGTTTTCCTTATTCTTTATTCCCATCCCCTAAGGTTGGTTCGCTCATACTGCATCATCAGCGTATCACACCAGATCTAGAGGCCCTCCATCTTCTTCTCCTCCAAGTAATACATAGAGCAAATGGAAAGCTAAAATGGACAGTTTAAGTGGTATTCGAAAAGAGAATGTGGAAAATGCAGAAACTTCAGACGACCGGAGTACTGCGGCACCAAATGATTTAGTTTTGAGGTTGGAACAAAAGATACTGGAGCTACAGGGAGAGCTCTTGAGCAGGTACGCAACTTGGAAAACCTATACCTCACTTTGAATGTCCCTGATATCAACACAAAGAACCCAGCACCTCCCCAAAACATACCAAACCAACATCCATAAAACCCTCTTGCACCGCATCAATATGCGACCCCACCTCAAAATCTCAATCCCTTACCAGTACCAACTCTACCACAACACCACCATCAACCAGTCCAGTACCCACCAACCGCCACTTATCACACTCCCTAGAACACACCACAACCCATTCCTAATATTCAAAACTTAACCAATGACCACCACTACACCCAGGCACCTGGCACTCACCAAAACAACCCTATATGTGTGGAAACCATACCTCACTCTATCCAGCTAACTTTCTATACACCATAATCCGCTGAGATGGACCTGCTCATCAAAGACATGGCTGAAGAACTCAAAAAGTTAACAAGTCGAGTTCAGGGTGTCCAAGGAGGCAAAGAGATAGAAGGTTTGAACTATGAGGACCTATGCATACAGCCAGATGTAGAATTGCCAGAGGGTTACAAACCTCCCAAGTTTGAGATGGTTGACGATACAGGTGATCCCAGGGTTCATCTGAGGATCTATTGTGACAAGCTTGTTGGGGTCGGAAAGGATGAAAGGATCCAGATGAAACTCTTTATGAAAACTCTTACGGGAGATGCTTTGTCCTGGTACATCAGCCAAAATCCTAAGAAATGGTCCAACTGGGTGAATATAGCGTCTGATTTCATGAACCGATTCAGGTTCAACACAGAAAATCACAAGATGTTTTCTACATTCAGAACCTTATAAAGGAGCCCACCGAGACTTTCTATGGGTATGCTACTCGTTGGAGGTCGGAAGTAGCCAAAGTCAGGCCATCTTTGGATGAGGAACAAATGAACAAGTTTTTCATTAGAGCACAGGATACGCAATACTATAAAAGGTTGATGGTTATTGAAAATCATAAATTCTCTGATATCATCAAACTCGGGGAAAGAATCGAAGAAGGCATCAAGAGCGGGATGGTAAAAAACTTTAAGGCATTACAGACCATAAACAAGGCATTACAATCAGGCAACATATCAAAGAACAGAGACGTTGGGTCAGTAATGGTGGCTCAAGGCCCGAAATCTCCACTTACATATTAAACTCCTCCACCTACATATCAAACACCTCCACCCATATACCAAGCACCACCACCCATATACCAACCCACATCTCCCAGATACTCCCAACTAGCCACTGCCTATCATACCTATAATTCCCAACCATCTCATCTTCAGTCACCTCCAACTCGCCAAAATTATCCAAGACCACGACCCAATTTTGATCGCAAGCCACCCGGATAATACACCACTATTGCTGAACCCATCGACCAACTGTATGAAAGGTTGAGAGCTGCTGGTTATGTCACCCCTATTCACATTGTGGCATTAGAGAATCCATCCTAATGGGTCAACCTAAACAAAACCTGTGTATACCATTCCGGTATGAAAGGGCACACCATTGATGCATGCCGAATATTGAAAGATAAAATTCAGACGCTGATTGACAACAAGGTCATAAAAGCGAAAGAATCTACACCCAATATCCGCAACAACCCTCTCCCGGATCATAGGGGTGATGGGATATATGTGATAAAGATAAACAAAGAATGGGATCCTGAGGGGTCAATTGGGCTTATTCGAGAAGGCGATGACTTTAAACCCTTAGTAACACTTACTCTTATTGTAGTACAGACTCAGTCACCAATTGAGGTCGAGGTAGTTGCATCAGTTCCATTTGAGGTAGAGGTAGATCTACCTGCGGCCACCCCTGTTCTATTTGAAGTAGAAGTGGCCACACCTTTCACAGTAACAGTATCAACCACACCTCCTTTCACCTAAAATGCAATACCTTAGCATTACATTGCCGAGGCTAGGCAAAAAGGAAAGGCAAAGATGGAGGAATCCGACGCTGCGCAAGGAATGACTAGGACCGAGAGAATCTATACATCTGAACACTTGGGAGGACCGAGTAAGGATACCACTACAAAGTAGCCTGTCATTGAAATAGGGCCAGGTGACCTTTGGAGAAAAGTACAAGCAAGGGAATACTCCGTCATCGATCATCTGAACAAAACCCCAGCTCAGATATCCATACTGTCACTATTGCAAAATTTAGAAGCGCACAAGAATGCTTTGATGAAGGTGTTGAGTGAAGCTTATGTACCTAACAATATCACCTATGGAGAGATGGCCAATATGGTAGGGGGGTGCAGGAAAGTCATAAAATAATCTTCCACGAGGATGAGCTACCACCTGAAGGGTTGAATCACAACCGAGCATTGCATATCACAGTACAATTTGAAGACAAATTCATCGCCAGGGTCTTGATTGATGGGGGTTCAAGCCTCAACATTTGTCCGATGGATACTCTGAAAAGATTGGGAAAAGGTTTCCATGAAATACAGCAGGAAGCATGAACGTGAAATCATTCGATGGGTCTCAAAGGGCCATGATTGGGGAGATTAAGCTTTGCCTGCAGATGGGGCCAACTTGGTTCGACGTTTAATTCCAACTGCTCGACATATCAGACTTATACAATTTTCTGTTGGGCCGACCATGGATACATACCGCTGGGGCTGTGCTTCCACACTACATCAAGCCATGAAATTCGAATGGAACCATCAGGAGGTGATCATTCACGGAGACGGGAGTAACCCTATTTATAGTAGTCAAACCATCCCAGTTGTCGGGAACAAAAGAAGGCTAGGGTGAAAACTATCATCACATCAAACGTGTCAATGCTGTTGAGAAAAACAAATGGTGGAGTAGCAAAATAGAAAATATACTAGCATGGTCTAGGTATGAACCTGGCAAAGGGCTTGGGAAGAATCTCCAGGGTATTACCATACTGATACAACTGAAACATCACGGTACTACCTTCGGGCTCAGATATCAATATACATGGCAAGATTATAATGATTAGTTGCCTCTATGGCATGGGCCTTATTACCCTCTCGGCCAACCGGTGCCATATCTGGATCAGGCTTTTCACCAAGCTGATACAATATGGGGAACTGCAGAAGAAGAAGCATTAGCTGGGCTGGGGAATTTGTTCTTGGAGGATGAAGACATGGACTGTAGTGCAATAATTGAGGAGGAGTAAGAAGGCCTTACTATTTAGTCTGTGGAAAAGGGAGCTGTTCTCATGAATTGGACCGCCACACCATCCTGGGCCAACCGAGTCCCTAGGTAGCGTGGCAGATTTTATTTCTATAGCCATTCTAGGCGTCTAAGACTTTCAATAATTTTGTTTTTAAAGACTCACTTGTTTCAAAATAAATGCTCGATTTATCGAGCCGTACTTGTTTGGATGTTTTAAGTCTTAATCAAATGCATTGATCTTTATTATTTATTGTTATCTTCCATATTTTTTTATCTTTTTACATCGTTATTGTTACTTTTCCTAATGAACCGGTGACTATGACATGTAATGAGGCAACGCAACATGAGGATAGTGATTCGGATGAAAAAGATGAGATACTTGAGGAAGTTGTCAGGGACGTTGAAA
Organism: Nicotiana tabacum; assembly: GCF_000715075.1. NCBI lineage: Eukaryota > Viridiplantae > Streptophyta > Magnoliopsida > Solanales > Solanaceae > Nicotiana > Nicotiana tabacum. The sequence goes on from NC_134101.1 coordinate 106,765,780, forward strand.
ACTTTGAAATAAGACTAAGTCCAACCTGGACGAAACTGAAGCAGTAAATTTGGCGGACGCCGAGACCGTCATGGAGACTCGCATCAACATTCACTTATCACCAATAGAGAAAGAAGAGTACATTTGTTTCTTGAAGGAATATGAGGACATCTTTGCATGGTCATATGATGACATAACCGGTTTGAGCACGTCCATAGTTGCTCACAAGTTGCCTACTAATCCCATGTGTCCGCCAGTAAAGCAGAAACTCAGAAAATTCAAACCAGATATGATCCTAAAAATCAAGGAGGAAGCTACTAGGTAGATCAAAGCCAAAGTCCTCGGGGTGGTTGAGTACCCAATCTGGTTAGCCAACATTGTACCAGTTCCGAAGAAAGATGGAAAGGTCAAAGTATGTGTTAACTATCGAGACTTAAACAGAACGAGTCCCAAGGACGACTTTCCACTGCCAAATATACACATCCTAATCGACAATTGTGCCAAGCATGAACTCCAATTCTTTGTGCACTTCTTCATGGGTTATCACCAGATCTGGATGGATGAAGAAGATGTACAAAAGACAGTTTTTATTTTTCCATGGGGGATATACTGCTACAAGATGATGCCATTCGGCCTAAAGAGTGCTGGGGCCACTTAGATGAGAGCCATGACAACCATCTTCCATGATATGATACACAAACAAATAGAGGTGTATGTGGACAATCCAAGAGGGCCATGGACCACATAGAGGACCTGAGAAAGTTCTTTGACAGGTTAAGGAGGTACAACTTAAAACTGAACCCCAAGAAGTGTGAATTCGGGGTTCCTGCAGGAAAGTTACTAGGATTTATTGGCAGCTGTCGAGGGATCAAACTAGACCCGTCTAAAGTTAAGGCTATTCAGGAGTTACCGCCGCCTAAGAGCAAAAATGATGTGATGAGATTCCTAGGACGTCTCAACTATATCAGTCGCTTCATAGCACAGTCCACAATCATATGTGAACCCATCTTCAAGATGCTGAGGAAAGATGCCGAAACAAGTCGGACCGAGGATTGTCAGAAAGCTTTCGACAAAATCAAGGAGTACCTATCCACGCCACCGGTCTTGGTCCCGCCAGAGTGAGGACGACCTTTGCTACTCTATCTATCTATATTAGATGGAGCTTTTGGATGTGTTCTGGGACAACAGACAAGACAGGGAGAAAAAAGCAAGCCATATACTACCTAAGTAAGAAATTCACACCTTATGAAGCACGATACTCTCTGCTAGAACGCACCTACTGTGCTTTGACCTGGATGGCCCAGAAATTGAGGCATTACTTCTGTGCCTATACCACGTATCTTATATTAAGGATGGACCGCCTGAAGTACATATTTCAGAAACCCATGCTGACGCGGAAGTTAGCCAAGTGGCAGATACTGTTAAGTGAGTTCAATATCGTCTATATAACGCAAAAGGTGGTCAAAGGACAAGCATTAGCAAACCATCTTGCTAAAAATCTTGTGGGAGCAGAATATGAACCCTTGAAAATATATTTTCTTGATAAAGAGGTGTCATTCGTAGGAGAGGACATTACTGAAACATACGACGGTTGGAGAATATTTTTCGATGGGGCTGCAAATTTCAAAGGAGTGGGCATTGGAACGGTTTTGGCATTAGAAACAGGTCAACATTACCCGGTATCTTCTAAACTCAGATTTCCCTGTGCTAACAACATGGCAAAGTATGAAGCCTGCATATTAGGACTCAACATGGCAATCGACATGAATATTCAGGAACTACTAGTAATCAGTGATTCGGATTCACTTGTGTACCAGGTACAAGGAGAGTGGACCACCAAGAATTCCAAGATATTGCCATAGCTGCACCATGTACAGGAATTGAGAAAAAAGTTCACAAAGATAGAGTTTCGGCATATGCCCAGAATTCAAAATGAGTTTGCCGATGCATTAGCCACTTTGTCATCCATGATACAACATCCAGACAAGAATTTCATTGATCCCATCCCAGTGAGAATTCATAAGCAACAGGCGTATTGTGCCCACATTGAAGAAGAAACAGACGGGAAGCCTTGGTTTCACGATATCAAAGAATATTTGGCAAAAGGAGAATATCCGGAGCGTGCGAACCATACTAAAAAATGCACACTTCGGAGATTGTCCAATCACTTTTTCCATAGTGGAGGAAACTTGTACAGGAGAACTCCTGATTTTGGATTGCTAAGATGTGTCAATGGAAAAGAGGCTTCTAAGCTACTTGAGGAGATACATGTTGGGACCAGCGACCCGCATACGAATGGTTTTGTCTTGGCCAAGAAGATACTTAGGGCGGTTACTTTTGGATGACTATGGAGACAGATTGCGTCCAGTATGTCCGCAAATGTTACCAATGTCAAGTGCATGCCGATATGATAAAAGTGCCGCCAAATAAGCTCAATGCCACAAGCTCACCTTGACCATTCGCCGCCTGGTGAATGGATTTCATCGGGCTTATCGAGCCTACTGCTTCAAACGGACACAGGTTTATTCTAGTAGCCATTGACTACTTCACAAAATTGGTAGAGGCTACATCCTACAAAGTTGTAACCAAGAAAGTCATCGTAGACTTTGTCAAGGATTGTATTGTTTGCCTATTCGGAGTTCCCGAGAGCATTGTCACTGATAACGCCGCCAATATCAACAGTGATCGAATGAAAGCCATGTGTAAAACTTTCAAAATCAAGAACAAGAACTCCACAGCGTACAAACCTCAGATGAACGGAGTCATAGAAGCCGCCAACAATAACATCAAGAAGATACTAAGGAAGATGGTAGAAAACCACAAGCAATGGACCGAGAAGCTACCCTTTGCTTTGTTGGGATACCGCACTACAGTTCCCACATCAACCGGGGCAACTCCCTATATGCTGGTTTATGGTACTGAAGCTGTCATCCTAGCCAAGGTAGAGGTTCCTTCTTTAAGGATCATACAGGAAGCCGAACTCAGCGATGCAGAATGGATAAGGAGCTTCTATGAGCAACTGGCCCTTATAGATGGAAAAATAATGAATGCAGTATGTCACGGTCAGCTTTATCAGAATAGAATGTCCAAAGTTTTCAACAAAGGGTCAAACCAAGATAGTTTGCACCAGGACAGCTGGTGCTGAAGAAGATCTTCCCACATCAAGATGAAGCCAAAGGGAAATTCTCTCCCAACTGGCAAGGTCCTTACATAGTTCATAGGGTGCTAACAGGAGCAGTGCTCTTACTTGTAGAAATGGACAGAGAAGTTTGGCCAAAACCAATCAATTCAGATGCAGTCAAAAGATACTATGTTTAGACCATTTACATTTTCTCATCAGATGTAATTGAACTATGCTTGACCTGATTCCCGTTTAAGAGGGGATATGTAGGCAGCCCTGTGGGTTCAGTCATATCATAAAAGAATTTCCATTTCCCCCAAGATCCAAAACTGGGGCAGCAAGTCCAGTCAGCACCAACATATGCCAGACGGTCAGAAATCAGTTAAGAAACTGGGGCAGAATTTTGAGAAGGACTCTCAATATTCCGAAGAAGGTTCAGTAAGGCTCATTACCCACAAACGGCCGAAAGATCACCTACCAAACTAGGGCAGAATTTTGAGGAGGAACCTCATAATTCTAACATGAGAAAGCTGTAATGTCTCTGAAATGTGTTACAGTCACTAGTTTATCTAAAAATTACTTGATATTTCAATATGTTTCTAATATGACTCTATTTGTTTATAAATAATTGCATATTTTTGAAAATTCTATTTCCGTAACAGTCAGGTGTTATCCAGGAACCAACCTCCCATCAAAAAACACGAACCAACCTCCCCTTAAAAAACCAACAATTTTTCTTTGAACGCAGGCACATCTGACATAGTGATAGCATTCGCAAAAATGTATACACGAAGCAAAATCACTATCAAACTGGCCACCAGACACTGAACGTATCCCCAATTAAGAAACATTCTATCCTTATTTGCTATTTATTCTTTACATGAGGCTAATATTTGCCTCCATATCTGCATGAGGCTAAGCCATGCCTCCATAACTACATGAGGCTAATACCTGCCTCCATATCTATATGAGGCTAATCCCTGCCTCCATATCTGCATGAGGCTAATTCCTACCTCCATATCTGCATGAGGCTAATCCCTGTCTCCATAACTGCATGAGGCTAATCCCTGTCTCCATAACTGCATGAGGCTAATTCCTGCCTCCATATCTGCATGAGGCTAATCCTTGCCTCTATATCTGCATGAGGTTAATTCCTGCCTCTATATTTGCATGAGGCTAATCACTGCCTCCATATCTACACGAGGCTAATCCCTGCCTCCATAACTGCATGAGGCTAATCCTTGCCTCCATATCTACACGAGGCTATTCCCTGCCTCCATAACTGCATGAGGCTAATCCTTGCCTCCATATCTGCATGAGGCTATTCCCTGCCTCCATATCTTCATGAGGCTAATACCTACCTCCATATCTGCACGAGGTTAATACCTGCCTCCATATCTGTACGAGGCTAATACCTGCCTCCATATCTACACGAGGCTAATCCCTTCCTCGATATCTGCATGAGGATAATCCCTGCCTCCATATCTGCACGAGGCTAATCCCTGCCTCCATATTTACACGAGGCTAATACCTGCCTCCATATCTGCACGAGGCTAATGTTACACCCTATGTTTTTTTACGTGAAAGTGCGCCATAAATAAATTAATGGAAGCTCGGAAATGAGATGTTACATCCCGCATTTTCGTACAATAAAGTTTCGTCGTAAGTTAATCAAGGTAAGCTCGGAGATGAGATTATCTTGAGGTTAACGTATTTACGCATTTTATAACAAATGATAAGTATGTTTCATGAAGTATAAAGGGTACACGAATTAAAAAATGAGTTTTGTTGAAAGTGGCCAATTTGGGATAAAATATGGGTCGAGCGATAATACCCGATAATTATGGACTAGTACCATGCAAGGAACCATATGACCATGGTAGTATAATCTATAAAGTATATTAAAAATGAAAAGTATTTTAGGTAATTTGAGATAATTCTTAATTATATGGATAATTGGTTAATTATCGGGTAACAGGACATTACTTAGTTAATTATTTAAAAAATGAGATAATGATTAAATCTGCCCAAAAAGGTGGAGAAAAGCCACAAAACTAAGAAATGACTCTTAGTCATTTTATGATGAGGTGGCTAACTAAGGTTAATAGGAATTTATTAAGAGAATGACTCTTGTTCAAAACTAAGAGAATGAGTCTTTGTTTTTATTTTCCATTTTGGACAACAAGTAGAACGTCTTTCTTTTCCAAGAAATGGCATTCTTTGCCCAAGATTGCTTAGTAGTTATTACTAAATTCTCTATCTAACAAGCACACAAACATTGTTTTAAAGAACAAAAACGTTCTGTTCCATTTCATTTAAGCAAGAAACACATATATTACCTTTCCTAGTTCAATACTACAAGAACAAAGTCCTACTTCAGACTCCCTATAACTCATGAACTTGTGCATTAGATAACTTGTTCTTAGGGTATTCGTACTTATTGCTTCAACATACTATATGTCACGCATCCCATGCTTTAATCTTGCACAAGTATTGTCACTTAGAGATCTTTCTCCTAGGCTAATAATCCTATCGTAATAAGGCTGGCATTCCTGTATGCATTAGATATCATGTCTTTAGGAACTCTGTTTGCATTTCATTGAACATGTCCATTTTGACTAAATAAATAGTTGGCTATGAAAAGGGTTAAGCATCCTTACACATAGACGTCATGTCTTAAACTAAAATAATGTATGTTATAATCTGTGAACAATTTCTTAAACTGTTAATCATCTCCTGTAATTGTGATTGCAAACAGTCCCTCGCCTAGGAAAGCCTTAGGTTATCAGTCTCTATATAAACTGGAAACTGCGTTTGACTGTGTTAAACTACTTAAGCTTAATAGGCTATAAAACCAGTAGGCAAACTGGTTAGGATTCTTCCACTTTCTTTATGCATACCCTAAATCGGTAACATTCATCTAGATATTATGTTCTTAGGATTTCTGAACTTCTTCAAAATCTGTGTTTTAGACTTGCTATTTGTTTGCCTATATACGTGCGGAGGTAAATATGAGCCTCTAACTGTTTGTCCCTATTTGCTTGTCCTACATGTTATTTATTTGTCGGCTAGATCTTAACCTTTTAAAACCTTAGGTTGTCTAGAATTGTCCAGATTTAGAGGTCCTAAATTCCTCCAGGACTATAAGGAAGGGACGGGTCGTAGCACGCTTATGGGTTATTAATTAAACTCGTTTATTTACCCGCTAAGGGGAGGGTAATGGGTAGTAAAAGGATATGATAACCTGCACGCTAATGTCACGTGTAGCCCCTCATCGAGGTGTGATTACCGGGCATTGCATGGGTATGGTCCTATAGGCTAATCAACTTAGGACTTCCCTTGCCCGATTTCCATATGTGTTTAGATTCTCTAAACTTCCTTTCCTTTACATATGCATGTGTAAGTTGTCCAAAACCCTCTTACTTTCATTATTTGAATTTCCTTGATCATATATACACTTAGACTATAAAATTACCTTTATTTGCAAATATGTGTTGAACTTCTTACTTGTGAAAATGACTAATTCACATAGTTTAAGTTCGGGCGGGACCCACCGTTGTGGACTGCGAGGGGTGCCTAACACCTTCCCCTCAAGGTTATTTCGAGACCTTACCCTAATCTTTGGTAATGCAAATTAGTTACATGAGTTAATTATTTTAGGTGCCCTAACGTACCATAATCCGTAAAGTGGTAACTCTTCAAATACCCAATTCCTAAAAGGAAACGATTTTTTCCCCATGAATGTCGAAATCCGGACCTCCGCGAGGAGAAAAAGGGGACACGATACTGAGGAGATTATGCTTGAGTCGAACTACTTAGTATACGTCTTCTATAATATGAGAGAGTGATTTACCTACTTTACCAATACCTTTTATTTGTCCCTTCTTCCCATTTACAAAGGACACACTCCCTCCTTGGAAGGCTGTTAGTGAGAGAAAATTCTTCTCTTCACCAGTCATGTGTCTTGAGCAACCGCAATCTAGATATCAATATTTGATGGTTTTCTCTCACTTTAGCCCGCAATAAAAATCACAGGTTAGTTTTGGGAGCCTAGACAAGCTTGGGTTCCTTTTGTTGGAGAAAGGATGAATCAAATCGCATTTTTCCTAGAAAGGTAGAGCATTTAATGTCTTTTTCTTATTGACCTTAATCCACTTAGCTTGAACATGGGATGTGATTGTGGGTTTTTCTTCTATTTCTACATGTTTAAGTATCAAAAGTATTTTTGAACTCAGTATGAATTAAAGCATGGCAACTGTCTATGAAGTGTCCCACCTTTCCACACTAAATACACATCTTATTATCAGAAATTCCTACATACATAGGATCAAACCTTGGTACAGGTTTCGTATAGCCAATTCCTGATTTATTACTGCTGCAGTTTTTATTTAGCCGATCAAAGCATCAGAGGATCTATGCCACTTGCTTAGCTTAGATAGTTCATATTTTGCCTTCTTAAGGTTCTCTTGTATTACTTTATTCCTACTATCAGAATCATACATACTTTCCTTGAGCTCTTTCAGTTCCTTTTCAAGATTGGTTTGCATGTCACTTACTATTCACTTTCCATTGGAAGGAGCTTGTTTCTCATTAAGTGCAATGAGTTCAAGGACTTGGTTCTTATGTTCTTTAACTTGTGCTTCAAGATTCGTTTTGTTAGATTCAAAATTTTTGAAATCAAGTTTGACACATGAAAGAATTCTTACTAACTAATTATTTCTAGCACTTAATCATCATGGTCACTATTATGGCCATTAACTATTTTTAGACATGGCATGGGTGTTTTCTTTAAGATTAAAAACACTTACCTTATTTCCTTTGTCTTCATTCCTGAGTCACTCATGTCCATCATCCTTATCACTTCCTCTTCTATCTTGCTTTCTTCAATTTCCATCAGTGCTAACTCAATATTTTTATTTCCATAATCAGCTTCCAGAGTCCTCCAAATATCATGGGATGAGATGTAGGAGGACACCATGTAAAGGACAGTTCTTGGCAGATTCCTATAAAGAGATTATTCTTTTCTTTGGTATTTTTCTAAATTATCTAATGATCCTCAGCATCATATTCCTCCTCTCTTTGATGCTCTTGTTTCCATTGCTATCCACTTTAGTAGGTGTGATTGGCTCGTGATTGACAATTATCCATAGGTCAAAATCAATTTCCCAAAGGAACACTTCCATACACATCTTCCATTCATCATAATGGTGTCCATAAAAAGGGTGGGTGTCTTCCAATACGCATTCCTAGCTGTACGGGAGGCTCAGAATCAACGACCTCGTATGAGTCAATTATAGCATACAGTCTGATGGCCTCGTCTTCTTTCTCGTCCACTTTGTTACTTCCACTGTCTTCATATGCTTCTAGGAAATCTTGTTTCATGGTCTTAGTGAATCCCTTGCCTAGAATTTTGATTTTCTTTAGGCCTAGCTCTTTTATCTTATCTCTTTTTTCTTTTTCAGATCTTTATTTCTTCCATTTAATTTCCCACACTAGACAATCCTTGACCATGTGATCTAGTTTGTTACACTTGTGACACCCATCATATGAATACTTTTCAATCTGCTTAGGTTTTCCATTGCCTTCTCTTTTTGGTCCATTCTTAGAATTCTTCATGAACCCTTTGAACTTAGCAGACATTGCTAGGTCTAGATCATCACTGTCAAACTCATCTTCTTCATACGCCTTAAGAATGAGTGCCTTATCTCTCTTTGGTTCCTCCTTGCATAGTTCCAGTTTTCTCCTCTTACGAGTTTTAAGGTTCCAATCAACTCATCTAGTGATATCTTGTCCAACTTCTTTTCTTCTTGAATGGATGTGACTTTTGATTCCCATGAAGTAGGGTGAATCCTTAGAACCTTGCTAACCAGTTCCTCAGAGGTAAATACCTTTCTCAATGACTTTATTTCATTTGTTATGATAGTGAACCCGGTCATCATCTCTTGAATAGGTTCTAACTTTCTTATAGAGAAAAGCTCATAGTTTCTCACGAGGAACTCGATTCTTGATCTCTTCACCTAATTGCTTCCTTCATGAGTAATTTGAAATTCATCCCAAATATCCTTTACATTGGAGCATGCAGATATCTTGTTATACTCATCAGGACCAAGTCCACAAATGAGAATCTTCTTGACCTTTGCATTATTTTCCATCATCTTGAAGTCTACTGCTACAAATTCAAAAGGGTCATTGGGAAAAGTTTCATTTTTCCTATTTTTTTGGTGGGAGTCAATGGTCCTCCATTATTATCTTCCACCAACTACAATATTTTCCATTAAAAAGAGGTGGTCTAGTAGTTGACTGTCCTTCGTTGATTCTAGGTAGAGCACTCATTTCCTTTCAAGATATCTCTAGGGGTTAGCCACGTTTAAGAGAACTCGCTCTGATACCAATTATTAATTTTTACATTTTCCTAAATGGCTAAAGAACTTGGTTCCTTGTCTTACTTCTTATGCATAAATAAAATAAACAGTAAAATAAGAACAACAATTTTTACGTGAAAATTCACCCGGTTCAATGGTGAAAAAACCATGACCTGCAACGTAGGATTTAACTTCAACTACACTGGAACAACTGAGCCAAATGTACTGATTACAACACTTGCCCAATACTCTCACACTTATCCTACTTCTACTTATTGTATGAAATTATAAGTTACTCTAATTTGCACATTGTAATGACCTGACTGGTCGTTTTGTATATTTGACCATTGTTTCCCCTTTTGAAACTTCCTGTATGTGTATTTGTAGTTTTATAACTTGAGGGGATGGCTAGTTTATATCCGGAAAGATTTTGGGTTGATTTGGACCCGTTAGTTCTTGGTTTAGAAGCTTGAGTTGGAAATGTTGAGTGAAGTTTGACTTTTAAAAAGGACCCTGAGTAGCGTTTTGATTGCTCCGATAGGTTCTTATCATGATTTTAGACTTGGGAGTATGCAAAAAATTAAATTCGGAGGTCCGTAGGTTGATTAGACCTGTTTCTCAGAAAGTTGATAATTTGAGGTTTACAAGTTTCCCTAAGTTTAACCGTAGGTTGACTTTATGGCTATCGGGTTGGGAATTTTGTTTTGGGACTTGGAATAGGTCCGCTTTGCTATTTGGAACTTGTCTGCAAAATTTGGTATCATCCAGAATTTGTTTGACAGGATTCAAATGCTTGCTTGTGATTCTAGAGGTTCTTGAGTTTTTCTTTTGAAATTCATGCATTTTGATGTCTGATTCATGGTTCTAGATGTTATTTTGATCTTTAGATTGTGTGAGCAAGTATTATTATGTTTTTAGATTTGTGTGTATATTTGTTTGGAGCCTCGAGGGCTCGGGGTGAGTGTCAGACGTGTTTCAGAATGGTTTGAACTCATTTCCAAGTTGTTGGTGCTCCAATTATCGCAATTGCAAGCACCAACATCACAATTGTGATTGTAACGGGTGATACCATGATCGCATTTGAGATACCATGATCGTATTTGTGAAGAAATGCCAGGGCTGGTAGGTTCGCATTTGCGACCAATTGGCCGCATTTGCAAAGAGGGCAGACTTCACATTTGCAACATCTGTATCGCAATTGCGACATCTCCCTGGACTTGTCAGGTGCCACATTTGCGAGCTATTCCTCACAATTGTGAGGGTTCGCAATTTGGTTTCATTTTTTATATTTTTGAACCCTAGACTCGGTACGAGGCGATTTGGAGAAGAGATTTTCACATACAATCATTGGGTAAGTGATTTTGATTAATTTCCAATTATATTACATGATTATATATGAAATTTAACATCAAATTCATGAGAATCTAAGAAATATTTTGGGGATTTTAATCTATGTTTTGGAAATTGAAAATTTTGTACTTGAGAGTCAAATTGGACTTAGATTTGAAAATAAAATACATATATGGACTTGTGAGGTTATGGGTAGTCAAGATCTACTGTTGGACTCAGGTTTTGATCGGGTGGGCCCGAGATTGACTTTTATTGACTTTTGGGGAATTGTGTAAGGGTCATAGCTTTATTAGTCGCCATTGGTTTCTTTTTCATTGTTTGATGATATTAAGTCATTTTTGGTTAGATTTGAGCCATGCGGAGGTGAATTTTAACAGAAAAGCTATTTTTGAGTGTTGATTTGACCTGGTTGGTGTAAGTTTCTTGCCTAACTTTCCGTGGGGGAAATATCCCTTAGGACTTGAGTTGATTTTACTATATGAACTATGTGAAAGACGTGTACATGAGGTGATGAGCATGTACACGAGCTTATATGTGAAAATTGACGGGTTTAGACTCTTAGGTTGCTTATAAGAATTTCATTGAAGTTGTTATTAATTGTCCTATCTTTCTTTGTCAAGTTTATTCTTATATGCTTTAATTGAAGTTGTTTTTACATGTTCTAGTTTCAATGTCGAGGTCAATCTTATATGCATTTATTAGTAGTTGTTGTTACATGCTATTCTTTTCATTGTTGAGTTATCCGCATGCATTTAGTCGTAGTTGCTATTTCATGCGATCTCTTTCATTGTTAAGCTTGCTATGCATTAGAACTTGAAGTTGCCATTTCATGGAAATACCTTTATTGTTGATTTATTGAAGTTGTAGTTGTCGAGATCTATTAACATGTTTGTGGTTGAAATTGTTGGTTATTGGAATACCTTTCCTTGTTGAATTATTTCTCGTTCATTTGTTATTATTGAGATTCTTGTACACATTATGGTTGAGCCGTAGGCTATATGTTGTGGTGATATTGATATTATTGATTTTGGAAATGTTGTGGCATTATGCATGTGGTGTGAGTTGATTATTGTATTGTGATATTGATGTGCATGCGGCGGTATAAGGAAGGGGATTGATGCGCAAGCGGTGAGATAAGGTGGGCTTTTGTGACGACCCAGCTGGTCGTCTTAAGAATTTACGCCCCGATCCCCTATTAACTGCTTTGCCCAAGTTTATTTTTTCTATTTTGATTTGCCGGGATGTTCGGCTTTGAGTTTCAGAAAGTTTTGGGACACTTAGTCCCTAAAGGAGAGCTTAAGTGTTGGAAAGTTGACCGTAGTTGGAACAGTGTGAAGACAACCTCAGAATGGAAATTCGACAGTTTCGTTAGCTCCGTTAGTGATTTCAGGCTTAGGGGCATGATTAGATTGTATTTTGGAGGTCTGTAGCTAATTTAGGCTTGAAATGGCGAGAGTTGAATTTTTGAAGTTTCCGGTCCGATAGTGAGATTTTTATCCAAGGGTAGGGATAGAATACCGAGAGTTGCAGTAGTTCTATTATATCATTTGGGTTGTGTGTGCAAAATTTCAGGTCATTCGGATGTGTTTTGATAGACTTTTTGATCGAAAGCGTATTTTGAGAAAATTTGGAGTTCTTAGGCTTAAATCCATGGTTAATTCGAGGTTTCGATGTTGTTTTAGGTATTTTAAGGATTGGTACAAGTTTGGTTAGTGGGTTATGACTTGTTGGTACCTTTGGTTGAGGTCTCGGGGGTCTCGGGGAGAATTCGGATGGTTGACGGAGGAAATTTTGGAGTTTAAGTTGCAGCTTCAGCTGCTGGTGCTGTCATAGCCGCACCTACGGTTTGGGTGCGGCGCCGCACAAGCGGTTAAGCGGCCGCAGAAGCAAAATTTTGGCCATCTCTCCAGAAACCGCAGATGCGGTATATTTTCCACAGAAGCGATACCGCACCTGCGGTAAAGGGCCGCAGATGCGTATTTTCTCCTTTAGGTGGGAAGTCGCAGATGCGACATTTGTTCGCAGAAGCGGGACTGCAGATGCGGTCCCAGGACCGCAGATGCGGAAACTGCTGGGCATTTATTTAAAAGAGGTTCTGCGACTTGGAGGTTTATTTCACTATTTTTATCTCGGCTTGGGAGCTTTTGGGGCGATTTAAAGGAGGGATTTCAAGGGAACTTCATTGAGGTAAGGAAGTTGGACCTAAAACTCATTCCTATGCTATTATTTCACGAATTAGAGATAGATATTATGGAAATTAAGGGTTGAATTTGGGGAAAACTGGGGCTTAGTATTGGAGCCCTTTGAGTGATGATTTGAGGGACTATTTTTGGTCCGATTCTGGAAATTTTAGTATGCATGAACTCGTGAGAGTGAGAGGTTTCTGAAAATATAAAATTTACCCGATTCCAAAGCAAGGGCCTGAGGGGCGTTTTGGGTCATTTTATAAAATTTCGCGTATTAACTTAGAATTTAATTGTAGAATTAGTTACTTGAAGTATTATTTACATTATGCAAATGAATTGAATAGATTTGGGCCATTTGGAGTCAAGTACTCGTGGCAAAGACGTGGTCTTGGGTTGATTTTAAGCCGGTTTGAGGTAAGTGGCTTGTCTAACCTTGTGTGGATGACCTTCCCCTTAGGATTGATATATTTGGTAATTGAAATGCCTTATATATGAGGTGACGATTGCGTACTTGTGCAAATTGTTGGAAATTCGGTTTTCTTTAAGTACTTATTAGTATGTTCCTTCTCCTGCTTTTATTACTTGTACTATTAAACCCGTTGTTAGCTTAGGAAAGCATGTCTAAGTGATTTAATTGCTTTAATTGTTCAATCTGTTTACCTGAACTCTGTACAACATGCTAGAATTATTTGTTTCATTAACATGAAATTTCCCTTATCTGAATATTTTCTTGTTGCTGCTGTGTAATTACATTGGGACAACATATGTGGAATTCCAATAGCTCCCTCTTGTCTGTTTACTTTGGGACTGCAGGTTAGATTCTCGATAGATCCCCCTGCACATTTGCTTTGGGACTGCGGGTTAGATTCCCGATACACCCCCCTGAACAGTTATATGGAACTACGGGAATGCACCCGGTAGATTCCCCCAGTACTGGGTATTTATATTTGGGGACTACGGATCGAGATTTCTGATAGATCCCCCGCACATTGATAGTTGGACTACGGGACGGAATCCTAGGAGATACTTAGGACATATATATTATGGACTATGGGACGGTATCTCGGGAGATCAACTGGATAGTTGTAATTGGGACCACAGGACAGTATCCTGGAAGGTGCCCCGGTTGTTATCTCTGTGTTGAGCTGTATTTCCTTTCCATGTTTACCTTGTTCTGTATAGTTGTTGTTGTTATGTATATCCTGTGTTAGTTTACTGCCGCACTTACTTATACTGTTTTATTCCACACTGTTAACCCTTATATTGTATTTAACCTTAGTAAGGCCTTGACCTTCCTCGTCACTACCCAACCGAGGTTATGCTTGGCACTTACTGAGTACCGCTGTGGTGTACTCATGCCCCTTCTGCGCATGTTTTTCATGTGCAGATCCAGGTACTTCTACTCAAGCCTACCATCCTTGAGGGGGCGACTACTTAGAGACTTCGAGGTACATCTGCCGCGTCCGCAGACCAAGGAGTCCCTTTCTATTCCTGCTTTTTAGTATTAGGCCCTTCTGTACTTTCTGTTCTTATTAGACAAATTTCGGAGTTAGAGCCATGTAGTATTTCTTTTTCTTAGCTTGTGATTCGTGGGTTCTCGGGTCTTGGATTTGGATATTGGTTTTGAGATTTATATATATGGTGTATACCGAGAGGCACATTTAAACACTATTGTTACCTTATTTCCGCTTTTAAATTGTTTACTTCCGCAAATTTTGGTTTTCTTCCGTAATTTGGGCTTATCTAGTCGTAGAGACTAGGTGCCGTCACGATGGTTCACGGAGGGTGAACCGGGGTTGTGACAAGTTGGTATCAGAGCTATAGGTTCATAGGATTTATGGATCAGAAGCCAGTTTATTAGAGTCTCGCTGATCGTTACGGAGATGTCTGTACTTATCTTCGAGAGACTATGTAACCGTTAGGAAAATTCTACTTCATTTGATTTCCCTATCATGCATGATTTTTGATATCACAATTCTAAACTTCTGTCTTCTATTCTCTCATAGATGGTGAGGACACGTGCTAATGGAGATGACCAGGCACCTGCGCCCCCTGCTAGTGCCGTCAAAGGTCGGGGCCCGGGTAGGATCCGAGGACGCGCACGCGGTGCAGCCAAAGCACCTGCGCAACCTGCCACTGAGGAGCCACCAGCAGTTCCAGCCAGAGCCTAGGCACCGGATACGCCTATTACTACTACTACTCCAGCACTTCCGGAGACATTAGCACAGTTCCTGAGCATGTTTGGTACATTAGTTCAGGCGGGGTTGATTCTGGTTGTACCAACTACTTCACAAATCGGGGAAGGGATCGAGACTTCTGCCACCCCCACTCCAGAGCAGCGCATTCCCATTGTTCAAGTTCCCAATGTCATGGCGAAACAGCCTGTGGTCCCAGTTCAGCGGGTGGTGAGGACCTCTCACTGAGTAGAGGACAGGTGGGTCCAGGAGATAGAGGACAGACGAGGTCAGGAGGGAGAGTATAGTGGAGTGAGTAAACCTCGTAGACTAGGGAGACCGACTGGTCCTTATTTTGGAGGAAGAGTACGACATGGTAGAGGTTTTGTGGGTCAGCCAGCTTAGTTTTCATCTCAGATTTTACACAGTGTTTTAGGTGTTCAGGGGTCTTGGAGTACCTGTACCGCACAGTTCCCATTTCCATGTCAACCACGAGGTTGCTTTAAGTGTGGTGACATACGCCATGTGATGAGGTATTTTCCTAAACTTGGGAGGAGTGCACCTCCACGGACTTTTCAGCCACAGTGTGCCCCACAGAGTTCTCAGGCTATGGTTACAAGCCCAGTTGCTACCCCACCTACTCAGCCAGCTAGAGGGGAAGGCCAGGTCAGATACTATGCCCTTCCTGCTCGTACCGAGGCTGTTGCCTCCAATTCTGTCATCACAGGTATTATATTGGTTTGTCATAGAGATGCATCGGTTCTATCCTATCCAGACTCTACTTACTCTTATGTGTCTTCTTATTTTGCTCCGCATTTGGGTGTACCTCGGGATTCTTTGAGTTTTCCTGTTTATGTTTCTACTCCTGTGCAAGATTCTCTTGTTGTGGACCGCGTTTATCGGTCGTGTTTGGTTTCTCTTAGTGGTTTTAAGACCAGAGCTGTTCTATTATTACTCAGCATGGTTGATTTTGATATTATCTTGGGCATGGACTGGTTGTCGCCCCATTATGCTATTCTTGATTGTCACGCCAAAACCTTGACGCTGGCTATGCCAGGTGTACCGCGTGTTGAGTGGAGGGGTACCTTAGATCACACTCCTAGTAGAGTTCTTTCCTTCTTTATGGCTCAGCGTATGGTTGAGAAGGGGTGTGACGCGTATTTAGTTTATGGGAGAGATGTCAGTATTGATACCCCTTCTGTTGATTCAGTCCCAATAGTACGGGATTTTCCCGATGTGTTTCCAACTAACTTTCTAGGCATACTGCCTGATAAAGATATTGATTTTGGCATTGATCTATTGCCGGGCACTCAGCCCATTTCTATTCCTCCGTATTATATGGCTCCTCTTGAGTTGAAGGATCAGTTACAGGAATTGCTTGATAAGGGTTTTATTCGGCCCAATGTATCACCTTGGGGTGCTCCTATCTTGTTTGTGAAGAAAAAGGGTGGTTCTATGCGTATGCGTATTGATTATTGCCAGTTGAACAAGGTTACAGTGAAGAACCGTTATCCTATGCCTTGTATTGATGATCTGTTTGACCAGCTTCAGGGCGCACATGTATTTTCTAAGATTGACTTGCACTTAGGGTACCATCAGTTGAAGATGAGCTAGATATCCCGAAGACTGCTTTCAGGACTAGGTATGACCATTACGAGTTCCTTGTCATGTCATTTGGGCTGACCAATGCCCCAACAGCCTTTATGCATTTGATGCACAGTGTGTTTCAGCCGTATCTTGACTCGTTCGTTATTGTCTTTATTAATGATATTCTGGTGTATTCCCAGAGTTGGAAAGATCATGAGCAGCGCCTGAGGACTATTCTTCAGACACTGAGAGAGAAGAAGTTATATGCTAAATTCTCAAAATGTGAGTTTTGGTTGGATTCTGTGGCATTCCTAGGCCATGTGGTATCGAGTGAGGGTATTCAAGTGGATCCGAAGAAGATAGAGGTCGTGCAGAGATGGCCCAGACCATCCTCAGCTACAGAGATCCACAGTTTCCTTAGTTTGGCGGGTTACTACTGTCGTTTTGTGGGGGGGGGTTTCATCGATTTCAGCCCCTATGACCAGGTTGAACCAGAAGGATGCTCCGTTTCAGTGGACGAAGGAGTGTGAGGCGAGCTTTCAGAAGCTCAAGACAGCTTTGACCACAGCCCCAATTTTGATATTACCTTTAGGTTCGGGGTCTTATACGGTCTATTGTAATGTCTTGAGGGTTAGCCTCAGAGCGATGTTGATGCAGGACGATAGGGTTATTGCCTACGCATCCAGACAGTTGAAGATACATGAGAACAACTACCCTATTCACGACCTTGAGTTAGCTGCCATTGTTCACGCCTTGAAGATTTGGCGCCATTATTTATACGGGGTTCCCTGTGAGATTTATACTGACCATCGGAGCTTTCAGCACTTGTTCAAGAAAAAGGATCTAAATTTGCACCAGAGGAGGTGGTTGGAGTTGCTTAAGGACTATGATATCACTATTTTGTATCACCTGGGCAAGGCCAATGTGGTGGCCGATGCTTTGAGTCGTCGGGCAGAGAGTTTGGGGAGTTTGGCTTATTTACCAGCATTAGAGAGGCCTATGGCTATGGATATTCAGGCCTTAGTTAGCCAGTTTGTGAGATTAGACCTTTCAGAGCCCAGTCGGGTTCTAGCTTGCATGGTTTCTCAGTCTTCCTTATTTGATCGTATCAGGGAGCGGCAATATGATGGCCCTCATTTGCTTGTCCTCAAGGACAATGTTCAGCATGGTGATTCTAGGGATGTGACTATTGGTGATGATGGGGTATTGAGGATGCAGGGTCGTATTTGTGTACCCAATGTCGATGGGCTTCGAGAGTTTATTCTAGAGGAGGCCCATAGCTCGCATTATTCCATTCATCCAGTTGCCGCGAAGATGTATCAGGATTTGAGATAGCACTATTGGTGGAAGCGAATGAAGAAAGATATAGTTGAATTCGTAGCTCGGTGTTTCAACTGTCAGCAGGTGAAGTATGAGCACCAGAGACCGGGTGGGTTGGTTCAGTAGATAGAGATTCCGGAGTGGAAGTGGGAGCGGAACATCATGGACTTTATAGTTGGGCTCCCACGGTCGTTGAGGAAGTTTGATGCTATTTGGGTGATTGTGGATCGGCTGACCAAGTCCGCTCACTTTATTCATGTGTGTACTACTTATTCCTCGGAGCGGCTGGCGGGGATCTATATCTAGGAGATTGTTCGTCTGCATGGTATTCCGGTTTCCATCATTTCAAATAGAGGTACCAAGTTCACATCACGGCTCCGGAGAGCCGTTCAACATGATTTAGGTACTCGGGTAGAGTTGAGTACAACATTTCACCCTCAGACGGACGGACAATCCGAGCGCACTATTCAGATTCTCGAGGATATGCTTTGTGCGTGTGTGATTGAGTTTGGAGGGTCTTGGGATCAGTTCCTGCCATTGGCGGAGTTTGCTTACAACAACAGTTATCAGTCCAGCATTTAGATTGCGCCGTATGAGGCTTTATATGGTAGGCGGCGTAGGTCTCCGGTTGGTTGGTTTGAGTCGGGTGAGGCCAGAATATTGGGCACAGACTTGGTTCAGGATACTTTGGAGAAGGTTAAGGTGATTCAGGATATGACTCCGTATAGCCCAGTCCAGACAGAAGAGTTATACGGACCGGAATGTTCGTGATGTTTCATATATGGTTGGAGAGCGGGTTTTGCTTCGGGTTTCGCCTATGAAAGGCGTTATAAGATTCGGGAAGAAAGGGAAGTTGAGTCTGAGGTTTATTGGCCCTTTTGAGATATTGAGGCGTGTTGGGGAGGTTGCTTATGAGCTTGCCTTACCTCCTAGCTTGGCATGAGTTCATCCAGTATTTCAAGTTTCGATGCTCCAAAGGTATCACGGTGATCTGTTGCACGTGTTGGATCTCAGTTCAGTCCAGTTGGACAAGGATCTATCTTATATTGAGGAGCCGATGACAATATTGGACAGGCAGGTTAGAAAGCTGAGGTCAAAGAATATTGCATCACTGAAGGTCCAATGGTGGGGTTAGCCGGTCGAGGAGGCGACCTGGGAGACCGAGCAGGATATACGCAGCCGTTACCCGCATCTTTTCACTACTTCAGGTATGTCTCTATGCTCGTTCGAGGACGAATGAATATTTATGTATAGGAGGATGTGACGACTCGGCCGGTTGTCTTAAGAATTTATGCCCCGATCCCCTATTAACTACTTTCCCCAAGTTTATTTCTACTATTTTGATTTGTCGGGATGTTCGACTTTGAGTTTCGGAGAGTTTTAGGACACTTAGTCCCTAAATGAGAGCTTAAGGGTTGGAAAGTTGACCGTAGTTGGAACAGTGTAATGACGGCCTCAGAATGGAAATCCGACGATTCTGTTATCTCCGTTGGGTGATTTCGGGCTTAGGGGCGTGATCAGATTGTGTTTTGGAGGTCCGTAGCTAATTTACGCTTGAAATGGCGAGAGTCAAATTTTTAAAGTTTCCGGTCCGATAGTGAGATTTTTATCCAAGGGTCGGGATAGAATTCCGAGAGTTGCACTTGTTCCGTTATGTCATTTGGGATGTGTGTGCAATATTTCAGGTCATTCGAAGGTGTTTTGATAGACTTTTTGATCGAAAGCGTATTTTGAGAAAATTTGGAGTTCTTAGGCTTAAATCCATGGTTAATTCAAGGTTTTGATGTTGTTTTACGTGTTTTAAGGATTGGTATAGGTTTGGATAGTGGGTTATGACTTGTTGGTACCTTTGGTTGAGGTCCCGGGGGCCTCGGGGTGAATTCAGATGGTTGACAGAGGAAATTTTGGAGGTTAAGTTGCAGCTTCAGCTACTGGTGCTGTCATAGCTGTACCTGCGGTTTGGTTTCCGCATGTGCGGCACCGCAGAAGCGAAATTTTGGCCATCTCTCCAGAAACCGCAGATGCGGTATATTTTCCGCAGAAGCGGTACCGCACCTACGGGTAAAGGGCCGCAGATGCGGATTTTGGCCTTTAGGTGGGATGTCGCAGATGCGATATTTGTTCCGCAGAAGCGGGACCGCAACCGCAGATGCGGAAACTTCTGGGCATTTATTTAAAAGAGGTTCCGCAACTTGGAGGTTTATTTCACTATTTTTATCTCGGCTTGGGAGCTTTTGGGGCGATTTGGAGGAGAGATTTCAATGGAACTTCATTGAAGTAAGGAATTTGGACCTAAAACTCGTTCCTATGCTATTATTTTACGGATTAGAGCTAGAAATTATGGAAATTAAGGGTGGAATTTGGGGAAAAACTAGGGCTTAGTATTGGAGCCCTTTGAGTGATGATTTGAGGTCCGATTCTGGAAATTTTAGTATGCATGAACTCGTGAGAGTGAGAGGTTTCTGAAAATATAAAATTTACCCGATTCCGAGGTGAGGGCCTGAGGGGCGTATTAGCTTAGAATTTAAATGTAGAATCAGTTACTTGAACTGCTATTTACATTATGCAAATGAATTGAATAGATTTGGGCCATTTGGAGTCCAGTACTCGTGGTAAAGACATGGTCTCGAGTTGATTTTGAGCCGGTTCGAGGTAAGTAACTTATCTTACCTTGTGTGGGGGACCTTCCCCTTAGGATTGATATATTTGGTAATTGAAATGCCTTGTACGTGAGATGACGAGTGCGTACTTGTGCAAATTGTTGAAAATCCGATTTTTTTAAGTACTTATTAGTATGTTCCTTCTCCTACTTTTATTACTTGTACTATTAAGCCTGTTGTTAGCTTAGAAAAGCATGTCTAAGTGATTTAATTAGCTTAGAAAAGCATGTATAAGTATGTCTAGAAATATTTGTTGCCTTAACATGAAATTTCCCTTCTCTAAATATTTTTTTGCTGCTGCTGTGTAATTATATTGGGACTACAAATGTGGGATTCCAGTAGCTCCCCCTTGTCTGTTTACTTTGGGACTGCGGGTTAGATTCTCGATAGATCCTCCCGCACAGTTTTATGGAACTACGGGAATGCACTCGGTAGATTTCCCCAGTACTGGGTATTTATATTTGGGGACTACGGATCGAGATTTCTGGTAGATCCCCCGCGCATTGATAGTTGGACTACGGGACGGGATCCCGGGAGATCCTTCGGACATATATATGATGGACTATGGGACGGTATCCTGGGAGATCCCCTAGATAAATGTAATTGGGACCACAGGACGGTTTCCTGGAAGGTGCCCCGGTTGTTATCTCTGTGTTGAGCTGTATTTCCTTTCCATGTTTACCTTGTTTGTATAGTTGTTGTTGTTCTGTATATCCTATGTTATTGCTGCACTTATTTATACTATTTTATTCCACATTGTTAACCCTTTATATTGTATTTAACCTCAGTAGGGCCTTGACCTTCGTCGTCACTACCCGACCGAGGTTAGGCTTGGCACTTACTGAGTACCGCTGTGGTGTACTCATGCCCCTTATGCGCATGTTTTTCATGTGCAGATCCAGGTACTTCTACTCAGGCCTACCATCCTTGAGGGGGCGACTACTTAGAGACTTCAAGGTACATCTGCCGCGTCCGCAGACCGAGGAGTCCCTTTCTATTCTTGCTTTTTAGTATTAGGCCCTTCTGTACTTTCTATTCTTATTAGAAAAATTCCGGAGTTAGAGCTATGTAGTATTTCTTTTTCTTAGCTTGTGATTCGTGGGTTTTCGGGTCTTGGATTTGGATATTGGTTTTGAGATTTATATATATGGTGTATACCGAGAGGCACATTTAAACGCTGTTGTTACCTTATTTCTGCTTTTAAATTGTTTACTTCTACAAATTTTGGGGTTTTTCCCGTAATTTAGGCTTACCTAGTCGTAGAGACTAGGTACCGTCACGATGGTTCACGGAGGGCGAACCAGGGTCGTGATAGATTTATACGCGTGTTGCTAGTAAGGAAATTAGTTGAAGCCACGTGGTGCGATCATGGGGCTAAAACGCGTGTAGCTATTTTGAAAAAAATTATTTTAAAAAAATATAAATGCAAGGATCACACGACAATATAAGGAAGATTGTGATACTTGTGAAATTTGAATATGAGGTGTGGTACCTCGGTTATGATTCTTATTGTACATTCTATATTGAAAAAGCTTGTTGATTTGAACGATTATTATCGTTCCTTCGTTCATTATTAGTATTTTTATGACAATTGATCACTTGTTATTTTTATCAAATGTTTGTTGACCTTTTATTGCCTTAAATTCTATTGTTAGCCTTATTCATCATATTGTCTTGTCGTCATTTATTTTTTTGCTTCCGTTATTGGACTATGTTAATATTCCACACAGGTTTTATGTCTGATAGATGTCTTGACCTGGCCTCATCACTACTCTACCGGGGTTAGGCTTGATACTTACTCGACGCCGTTGGGGTGTGCTCATGCTACACATTTGCACATTTTTGTATAGATTCATGTACTTCTGCTCATGCCGGACGCCAATAATTTGACCCAGCTATTCTAGAGACTTCAAGGTATAACTGCTTGACGCTCGTAAGCCTGAGAGTCACCTTCTGTTATTTCCTTTACAACTATTTATCTTCTTATCAAACAATGTTGTATTAGAGATTCTTAATATATTTTAGTAGAGCTATGACTAAGTTCCACCAATTTTTTGGATTTATATGACTATTATTCCATTTGACTTTATTGTGATATTTGTCAGTTTAATTTAATATCTTAGTCGTTATTTATATTAAAATCTCATTCTATTTTAGGCTTACCTAGTCTTAGAGACTAGGTGCCATCACGACATCCTAACGTGGGAACTTAGGGTCGCAACAAGTTGGCATCAGAGCTCTAGGTTCCACGTGCTACGAGTCATAAGCAAGTTTTTTAGAGGCTTGCGGAGCGATACAGAGACGCCTGTACTTATCTTCGAGAGGATATGAAACTATTAGGAAAATTCCACTTCTTTGATTTCTTATCATGCGGATATGTTGATTTTAAAATCTGAACTTTGTCTTTCTATTCTCTCATAGATGGTGAGGACACACACTGCTGGATCAGATGATCAAACAATTGCGCACCCTGCTAGAGCCACGAGAGGCCGAGGCCGAGGAGTGGCACGTGCTACAATTAGAGAACCTTCCCGAGTGGCGACTAAGGAGTATCTCCAGTTGGGGTATAGACACCCGAGGCTCCTGTTGCTACCCCTAGATTCCAGGAGGCCCTAGCACACTTCCTGAACATGTTCGATACTTTAGCTCATGCATGATTGATCCCCGTTGCACCAACCACATCTCAGGTTGCGGGAGTAACTTAGACTCCCATGACCCATACTCCAAAGCAGCGGGTCCATGTTGATCAAGTTCTGTGAGTTATGCTAGCACAACCCGTTATTTTGGTTCAGCCTGAGGTCATTCCAGAGGCATCTGAGGAGGAGTAGATTAGACTTGAGAGGTTCAAGAAGTATGATCCTCCTGATTTCAGTCACGCAGTTACTGAGGATGCGCAGGATTTTCTAGATAAGTGCCACCGTATTCTATGCACCATGGGTATTATGGAGGTGAGTGAAGTTGAATTTACTTTTCAGCTATTAGGAGCAGTATATAGGTGGTTGCAGGCGTATGAGAAGGGCATGCCAACTGATGCAGGACCAATCACTTGGGCTCAATTTTTGGATATATTTTTTAGAGAGTTGTTTCTCGGACCCTTTGGGATGCATTGTGCATAGTGTTCGAGAAGTTGCATTAGAAGGCTATGATAGAGTTAGAGTATGCCATTAGATTTAGTGAGTTGTCTCGACATGCACCTGTCTTAGTTTCGATAGTCAGAGAGTAAGTCTGCAGATTTATTGAGAGGCTCAGTTATAGTCTTAGATTCAGCATGGCTCGACAGTTGGAGATGGATACTCCATTTTAGCAAGTTATAGAGATGGCTCAGAGGATGGAGTGTATGCGGGGTCAAGAAAAGGAGGATAGGGAGGCCAAGAAGATTCAAGATTTTGGAGGATATAGTGGTGCTCGCGCTCCAGTTTCAGCTTGTCATGGTAGAGGTTACGTGAGTCGACCAGTTCATTTAGCACTTCCATCCACTCGTAGTGCTCCGACTATTTCGAGGTTTTAGGTCATTATGCACATCCACTTTCTAGTGCACCTTGTCACGCTTTTTCTTTCCTACACCCCGAAGGGTACAAGGGCGTTTTTCCAATTAAAGGACAATCGAAACGAGACTATTTATTTATTAAATTCAGAGTCACCACTTGGGATAATTTTATGGTGTCCCAAGTCACCGGTTCAAATCCCGAATCGAGGAAAGATTGACTTTGTTTTACAGTCTGCGAACCAGAAATCCGGATAAGGAATTCTGTTAACCCGGGAGAAGGTGTTAGGCATTCCCGAGTTCTGTGGCTCTAGCACGGTCGCATAATTGTTATAATTAGCTCATTATCTGATTTAGAACATTTTAGACCTATGTGCAAATTTTAAATCTTAACCGCTTTTTATTTATTTTAAAGAAGATTTAACGTCGTCTAAAATATGTCTTTGGATCGCGTCACATGAAATGCACCTGCAATACGAAACACATTTTATTCAACGTTATTAAGATTTGAATTTGGGTCACATGAAATGCACACCCGAGTTTAGGAAGGTAAATTATTAAAATGATGCACCTAAAGCAACTATGCGTTTGCAACTTTGTGAGGGGCATGGAAATTTCACTAGGTGGCACGCCTCGATTTCTAAGGATAAAACAAGATTAATTATATGAGGGCCATGCAATTGTCATTTTTGTTCGGCACAACGCACCTCAATTTATCCTAACCAAAAGGTTTCTAAGCTAACTTACGAGGGTCATAAATTGTACAATTTGGCTAATATGACACACCTCGATTTATTTTCTAAGAAAGAAATTATATTCAAACGGGAGAAATCACGGGAATTCTTGATTTACTGAAATTATTGTGAAGTCTAGAATTAAGGATTCCAAATGAGCTGGTGAGTTAAAGATCAACGGGCCGTCCAGTTTGGGCCCAAGCATGAGCCCAAGCTCAGATTGCGTAAATACAAAAAAAAAAACTAACGACGGAATCAGTACCAATGCAAGCAAACTTCGGAGTCATATTTCAATTTATCAATGAACAATTATCTGGTATTCTAGCCATGATTCAACTTTGAAAACAATTAGAAATCCCATTTTTGCAACTGACAGTATTTTAATTTCCAAGTCTCCAACTTGCCTTGCAATACAGTCCTAAAGATTTAAACCAAACCAATCTAATACCAGTAAGACCTATATACAATCAAACTAGTACTTCACCATTTTTATAGTGAATTTGAGCGTAAACCTACATTAAAGAACCCCAACGAACCTCAACCATAATCCTTCTAAAGGAAAACCAAAGACAGGCATTTAAAAAAATATGAGAGTCTATGACCAATTGAACCATCAATTGGCATTTTAAAAGAGAAAGCATGATACTTATACTAATTAATCTCTATTACAAGTGTCCGATTGATATCCTTAAAATCAGAGTCCTAAACTATTTAATCAAACATTATGTTAATCAAAAGTCCATCTAGATTTACAAATTAAAGAAAAACCAAACAAGACCATAACTAAGCCAATGATCACACCAAGCCTTTGTATTTCACATCCCATTGATTCAATTCTGTATTTCACAAGAATAAAACACATTTTTGATTTGCAAATAGATAAGCCCCCAACAGATCCTTTTCCCAGCATTCATTCAAATTCATTAGAAGAAAGCTAAATGGGTAGAGTCCACAGTCCATTTGTCAATACAAACTACAACTAACATTTAACAATAAAAGCCTTTAATAAACCTCACTTAGGCAGCACTTTGAGTACGATTACTGACTATGCATGAACAAACATCATACAGGGCCTAACAGATCTAATGATGATTCAGACTTTAATACATGATGCTAATGGATCAGTTAATGATGGATCTAGATTATTGGATTTCTATTAATGAACATAAATCATTCAACCTTGTATGAAACCAACAAGCTAAATTGAAGGTTCACCATATAAATACTAACACGATATCCTCTCTACTAGTAACTACAACATGGTCAACTAAACTGATTTGGACAAAATAATCACATTAAATAAAATAGACAGGTCAAAGAAGAACAAAATGGAATATTTTTTTATGCTCCAATTCTTCATTTTCATTTTTCATTCCTCAAATTCACTTCTCAACCAGAGGAGTTACAGGGTCGTGTACCTGGAAGTAAAAGAAGGAAGTAGAAAAGTGAGGTATTAGCAGGAATCACAGCAGAGCAACACCAGTTTCAACAAAACAACTCAAACTCAAGAAGATTGATATGAAGCAGTAGAAGAAACAGTCCAAATCGAGTTGGGAATATGACCACTTCAAACCAAGCTTTTGATAACCAGATTTAATCCATTTCAGCTACCAGAAACAGCAATTACTTTAGAAATCAAAACTTCAAGAAATCTCAAAAAATGTTCAATAGAACAGTAATTATTTGAACCAGTCAGACGTCTTTTTTTTTTAGAATTTTTATCTCTTCAATCTCTGTTTCTTCTTCCCCTAGACTCTATATTCTCTTATTTTTTCCTCCCATTCCTTCTTTCAATTCTGATCTCTATATAGTTAGTAGGAAATGCCCCCTTAGATTCACAAATGCCCTTTCAACAATTTTTAATTAACTCCACTTAACTTAGTTCTTTAAATTAGTCAGTAGTGAATTCTTAAACCCTACCACTTATTAGAAGCTTCCTAATTCAATTATTGACAATTTCCTTAGGCTAGACTACCCAAATTACCCACAAAGCTTCTGTTATTTATCACTCCTAAACTCTGAATTCATATAAACAGGAAACAAATGAGCTAATACAAATGCACTTCAAAATTAAGAAAACATCTAACAGCTGAATCAAATTAATTCATTGAATTAATATGCTATAAGACTCTAAATGGAACTAACGACTTCCAAAACATATTCAAATAAGCCTCGACCAATTCAATTAAACCTAGACCTTTCTTATATAATTATAAATTCAGAAAAATGCTATTGAAATAAGATTAATGCAGATGAAGGACTAACAGACTTATGAATAGAAGGACTACTTAGAAGACTACGGGATAAAGAAAACAAGAAGGAAAGAAGAAGAGTAAAAGGTGAAACAAATTTAAAAATGAACAAAAAACAATAAAGGAAACTCACTTGCTAAACTTGAAATTACCCTTGATACTCTGACTCACCCGAATTGATGCTAATCATTGGTTCTTTGTCACGAACAAATGAACAACATTGGTTTTGTAGTGAATCGACCTTCTAATCATGAAAAACTAGAGGTTTGGATCGATGCATATTATCAGGTTCAACGGAAACTGATTTTGAATTTTTAGGGTTCAAACTTAGATTTAAAATTCGATGAGTTCCAGTCAGATTTGAAGGAAACCAATGATGGATTTGGTATGAGGGAGTTATGGGGGTTATGTGGTATTGATTTGGGGTCGATTGGGTAAGCTAGGGTTCGGGGATTTTTTGACCGGACTGCTTCGATTGAAGATTCGAGTAGTCCTTGGGTGATTCGAGGGAAACTAACTACAGATTGGGGAAGAGGGGACGGAGAGGGTCTTGGGGTGTTATTTTCAGGTGGGTAGGGGTGGTGTAAGGTTGCGTCGCCACCGAAAATGATGGAGGTTTCAGGGTAGGCGTCTCTAGGGTTTGAGTGTTTGAGAGAGACAAGGGTGACTGAGGATAGGGGGGGCTGGAGGGTCTGGGTATATTAAAATCCACGATTTAACTAGGGTCATTGGATGATTGGAATCCAACGGCTCCGATTGAATCCTTAATCGAAACGGGGTCGTTTTGACTAAGTAGGGGCGGTTTGGTTCTAGATCGGGCAGGGATCGGGTAATGGGTGACGTAGTGGACCGTTTGATCAAATGATATCGCCGACCCTGATCAAAACTTGTCAAACAATGTCGTTTGGGTGGCAATGGGGCTGGACCGGGTAGGGGGACAGGTTTGGACGGGTTTGGGATGGTTCTATCCGGGTTTTGGGAGGGGTATTTGATTTGGGCTTGTGATTTTAATTAAATTGGCCCAACATC
The DNA here is from genome assembly GCF_000715075.1 of Nicotiana tabacum. NCBI lineage: Eukaryota > Viridiplantae > Streptophyta > Magnoliopsida > Solanales > Solanaceae > Nicotiana > Nicotiana tabacum. Next base: position 106,794,018 of record NC_134101.1, read on the forward strand.
TGATTTCGTTTTTATTCCTTTCCTTTTCTTTTTATTTCAAAAGTAGTTTTCTTCTCAAAATAAAAATAAAATATTAATTAATCCCTAAACCAAATTATTCTACTAAATTAACTTAATTATCTCTAAATAATAATTACCACAACTAATTAGATACCAAAAAAAATTGCCAAGAATTCGAAATTAAAATGCAACATGACTATTTTTTATGATTTTTTTCTATTTTTGTTAAACAAATTAATGTACTAATTGATATAAAAATAAAAAATTAAATCCTAAACGCAGATGCAATATTTTTTTGTATTTTTTATGATTTAAACAAAAATGCAAACAATAACAGGAAATGCCCCAAAAATTCGCAAAATGGTGAGCAATGGAAAAAATTATTTTGTTTTGAATTTATGGGAATAATTCATATAGGGCAAAAATCATGTGCTCACAGCTGCCCCTCTTTGCTCGGAAACACGAAAAGTTTTCGTGCAAAGATTAAGTGAGCGGATACGAGCGATTTTTGCCCATTTGAATACTCCGTGGGAAGCATCTTTGAAAGAATCTGACCGAACCTCTGCTTCAAAGGTTTCATATATATCCTTGGCTATAAAGGAATCAAGTCAGTGTAGTTCGGGAAGTTTCGGTAGCTGAGACTACAATGAAGCTGTTATTTCACTGTTGCTGCTACTGCTACTGCTTACTGACCTCCTTATTATACCGTGACAAAATAAAAGAAGCTAGACTAAGCTATGAACTATGCATTACAAAGATTTATTTTCAAACTTGATGTTGTGATTGTTGTTGCCTTGTTGACTTGTATTTTCCTACAGAAGTTCCTTTGTTGCTGACTTGAATCGTAATTTTGTGATACTTTCCCTTTCCTTCGATTACTTTCCTTTGTTTTCCAGGTGGATACCTGATTGCCGAACTTTAACCGTCTTCCTTTGACTGTTATTGCCTTTCCTTGAATTGCTTCCTTCTGTTCTTCTTCCTTTCATTTTTTAGGTGGTTTCTTGATTGCCAATACTTGAATTGTGTTCCCTTCCTATGAAACTCGAATTGTTTTCCCCTTTCAACTTTAACTGTCTTTTTTTACCATTGTTGCCTTCCCTTTGTTATCCAGGCGGGCTCCTGATTACTGAAACTTGAATCGTACTCCTTGCCTTCGTTCTTCAGGCGCGTTCCTGATTATTGAAGTTTGATTTGTACTTCTTCCCTTCGTTCTCCAAGCGGGCTCCTGATTTCAATAAAATTTGAATTTGTACTTCTTCCCTTCGTTTTTCAGGCGGGCTCCTGATTTCCAACATTTGAATTGTACTTTTTCCCTTCGTTCATCAAGCGGGCTCCTGATTACTGAAACTTGAACTGTATTCCTTGATCTTCAGGTGGGCGTCTGACTACTAAAACTTGAACTGTATTCCTTGCTCTCCAGGTGGGCGTCTGACTACTAAAACTTGAATTGTATTCCCTTTCTCTCCAGGTGGGCGCCTGATTGCTAAAACTTTAACTGTTTTTTCCTTGACTTGTTCTCCCTTGTTCCTCTAGGTGGGTGTCTGATTACCAATACTTGTGTTAATCTTCCTTGAAACTTGATTTGTTTTCCCTTGTTCTTCAGGTGGGCTCCTGATTACTTGATCCTGAACTGCTTTTTATCCTTAACATCCGTGTTGTTCTTCCCTGTTCTTCAGACGGGCACCTGTCTTCAACAAAATAGACAAAACAAAGAAAATTTTCTACCCCAATTTGGTAGTCGGGAACCTTTGTGAGTGTTAACTGAATCATGTTACTTAATATCTCTAATAATCTGTAAACTAGATCCCATTATCCAGGAGGGTCCTGAAAATTTCTAGTAAAATGCCCGTTTCAAAGCTACATTATATTTTCTTCTATTGAACCTTGTTATCTAACTTGGTCCTAAAACTTCATCCCATTATCCAGGAGGGTCCTGAAAAGTTTTAAATTAAATCTTATCTTACAAGTGATGCTTTTAAAGCTAAACTATACTTCCTTATAGCCGAACTTATGCTAAAACTTGTTATCTAATGGTATTCTTAGTGCTACGTCCCATTATTCAGGAGGGTCCTGGAAATTTCTAGTGAATCCTATCTCAAACGTGCAGACTTCGAAGTTCCGCTTATATTCCTTTGGGGTACATTTATGCTATATTCTGCTACTAATGATTATTTTGAATTTTAAACTAAGTCCCATTTTTCAGGAGGGTCCTGAGAACTTTGCGATCAAACCTGCTTGATGCTTGCTCTTTCTTCATGTAGGATTTCTCCGAAACAAATGAAATTTTTGCCCCTGTTTCAAATCAAAGAAAAATCTTGTCAATTTAAAACGTGGTGGTTAGTTGTGGCATTCTTGCCAAAGGTGGTTTTTCCTTTGACATGCTTTGCTTTGATTGGTTGCCTTGAGCCAGTCGAGAATTGTTTGACCTTCTGATTGATCCTTAACCCCAGGACCCTAGATGATTTGAGTGCTCTACACCCCAACCATTGTTGTTCATTTCTGACCTCTGCATCTCCTGCGACATTACTGAACCATTTCACCGATTTAACTTTTGCTTACACTCTATGTCCCACTTTTCATCACACTATCTCTGGCATGTCCTAGCCGCATTTTGCTTTGTGCAATTTTGAAACTGGTAGTAAACTTTGAAATTCCTTCTTATTTGTTGAAACAAGGCTAACCTTGGAAGAGCTTTAGAGGAGTAAAATTAACAGCAATGAAATGCGATGATTTTGAGAATGAAGAATAAAGAAGAAAATCCAAATTTGGAACTGTTGGAGAGAGAAAAAGAAACTTATCTAAGTGAAGTAACTGGAGCCAATAATCATGGTATGCATTTTGGATTAATCAACCCATTCTGTTTAACCAATCACTTTTCCAATTGTTTTACGTTGTGCTCCAAGATCTCCGCAACCCGATGTTTACTTTCCGCCAGCTTACAGACCTTGTTCGGCTTGCAGTGCCTTGAAGGGTTTTCACCGACAAACCTCTCTCATTTGTTGATTCCTCAATTCCTTGTCGCCTCATGGTACCCGTGAAGGTTTTCACCAATAAGACCCTCTCATTTTTACTTTCTCTTAGCTTTCATCGCCTCATGGTGCCCACGAGGGTTTTTTCACCAATAAGACTCTCTCATTTTTTGATTTCTCTTGCTTAAACCGGGAGTGTTGCCCCTGATATGAATCCTCTTTACTTGCTTGACTTGGCATCTCTCGAAGACTGATCGGGAGGTCTTTCTTTGGACGGTAATGTGGGTTCTTTGGATATGTTTGGAAAGAAAAGGGTATCAAAAAGGCTCAAAGCAACTTAAATGGGTCAAAGTTACAACTTTTGGAATTTGATCTCTTACCACAATCACAACTTCTACCCCAATTTCTTGCTTGGGGATTTTTGATTTTTATTTTGATATGATATGACCAAACCGTGAGGCTACCTAAGTATCCTTAACAGGAATCAGGTCAAACGTAGTTCACACCTGAATTTCTTTGTTTTCTTATACTTTCTCTTTTCACTTCTTTTCTTTCTTTTCTCTTTTTTTGTCATTGATTCCAAAAGAGGGGTATGAAATAATATAAATAAGGCTCAAAAGGGGAAACAAACGGTAGAGTGTTTAGATAGCAGAACAAATTGCCTTCGTCATTCCAATCTTCGAAACAATGCCAAGTACAAACAATCAACAATTGAACCAAAGAAATCATACATAATATTTCTTGACTGCATCAGAATTGGTAGCCATGTCTACACATTTTCCTTCAATATATGTTAGATACAAAGCACCATTGGACAACACTCTTGTTACAATGAACGACCCTTGCCAATTTGGGGTTAACTTGCCCTTCGCTTCGGCCTGGGTGTGGAAGGATGCGCTTTAATACTAGCTGACCCAGTTCAAACTTTCGGGGACGCACCTTTTTGTTGTACGCTCTTGCCATTCTCTTTTGATATAACTGCCCATGAAACATTGCTGTCAATCTCTTCTCATCGATCAAACTTAACTGCTTCAAACGGGTTTTGACCCACTCATCATCCTCAATCTCGGCCTCAGCAACAATCCGAAGGGACGAGATTTCAACTTCCGCAGGTATCACTGCTTCAGTGCCATATACCAACAAGTAAGAAGTTGCACCCACTGAAGTGTGAACAATAGTGCGATAACCCAACAATGCGAATGGTAACTTTTCATGCCATTTCCTGGAACCTCCCACCATTTTCCGAAGTTTCTTATTTATGTTCTTGTTGGTTGCCTCGACTGCTCCATTCGCCTTGGGGCGATATGGGGTGGAATTGTGATGCGTAATCTTAAATTGTTGACATACCTCTTTCATCAAGTTACTGTTAATATTAACACCATTATCTGTGACAATCACCTTTGGTATCCCAAATCGACAGATGATATTTGAGTGAACGAAATTGACCACTACTTTCTTGGTCACAGACTTGAGAGTTTTAGCCTGAACCCACTTGGTGAAATAATTAATGGCCACCAGAATGAACCTGTGCCCGTTGGATGCTGCTGGTTCGATTGGTCCAATGACATCCATGCCCCAAGAACAAAGGGCCATGGTTCCGACATTGTGTGCAATTCCAATGGTGGAGAATGAATTAAATATCTATGTACCTGGCATTGATGACATTTGCGCACAAAACTGATACAATCTCACTCCATGGTGAGCCAATAATAACCTGCTCAGAGAATTTTCTTCGCCAACACATATCCACTCATATGCAGTCCACAGACTCCAGAATGTACTTCGGTCATGACAGTCGTGGCTTGTTTAGCATCTATGCATCTCAACAATCCAAGATCTAGAGTTCTTTTATACAAAATTGCTCCCCTGAAGAAAAATCTACTTGCCAACCGTCGAATTGTTCTCTTTTGATCCCCCGTGGCTTGCACCGGATATACCCCATTTTGATGTACTCCCTGATATCATGGAACCACGGTTCACCATCAAGTTCTTCTTCTACCATGTTACAATAAGCATGCTGATCTCGGACTTGAATATATAGAGAATCAACATAAGCTTTGTCCGGATGGTGCAACATTGATGCCAAGGTAGCCAAAGCATCGGCCACCTCATTATGGACCCTTGGAATATGCCTGAACTCTAGTAATAAAAACCGTTGACAATGATCATGCAAACATTGTCGGTATGGTATGAGCTTTAAATCCCGTGTTTCCCATTCTCCTTGAATTTGGGGCACCAGAAGATCTGAGTCTCCCAAGACCAAGACTTCCTGGACATCCATGTCTGCAGCTAGCCTTAAACCCAAAATGCATGCCTCGTACTCAGCCATATTGTTGGTACAATAGAAACGAAGTTGAGCCGTAACAGGATAGTGATGCCCTGTTTCAGAAATAAGCACTGCCCCTATTCCAACTCCTTTCATGTTGGCAACCCTATCAAAGAAAAGTTTCCAACTTGGTTTTTCAATATGCTCCAGTTCGTCGATATGCATCACCTCTTCATCGGGAAAATAAGTTTTCAATGGCTCGTACTCTTCATCGACCGGGTTCTCGGCCAAATGATTGGCCAATGCTTGGGATTTCATCGCGGTCCAAGTCACATAGATGATGTCAAACTCCGTGAGCAAAATATGCCACTTTGCAAGTCTTCCTGTGGGCCTAGGTTTTGAAAGATATACTTCAACGGATCCAGGCGCGAAATGAGGTAAGTAGTGTAGGATGACAAATAATGTTTCAATTTCTGTGCTACCCAAGTTAGGGCGCAACATGTCTTTTCCAGGTTAGTGTACTTAACCTCATAAGCCGTGAACTTCTTGCTAAGATAGTAGATGGCCTGTTCCTTCCTGCCAGTGATGTCATGCTGACCCAATACACAACCAAATGAATTTTCCAGGACTGTCAAGTAAAGAATCAAAGGTCTCCCTGGTTCTGGTAGAACCAGCACAGGTGGGCTTGACAAGTATCCTTTTATCTTATCAAATGCTTCTTGACACTCATCAGTCCACTTGACCGTAGCATCCTTCTTTAGCAACTTGATTATAGGCTCACAAGTTGTCGTGAGCTGAGCAATAAACCTGCTGATGTAGTTCAACCTCCCTAACAGACTCATCACCTCAGTCTTGTTCCTCGAAGGTGGCAATTCTTGGATAGCTTTGATCTTTGACGGGTCCAACTCAATGCCTTGACGGCTGACTATGAATCCCAACAATTTTTCAGATGGAACACCAAATGCGCACTTGGCAGGGTTAAGTTTGAGGTTGTACCTGCGAAGCCTCTGGAAAAATTTCCTCAAATCTCTGACATGGTCGGCCTGCTGCTTCGACTTTATGATTACATCATCTATGTATACCTCATTCTCCTTGTGTATCAATGATGGAACACAGTAGTCATTGCCCTTATATAAGTTGCCCCAGCATTTTTCAAACCAAATGGCATTACCTGATAGCAGTAAGATCCCCATGGCGTGATGAATGCTGTCTTTTCCGCATATTCCTCATCCATTAAGATCTGATGATACCCTGCATAGCAATTCATAAAAGATCCAATCTCACTCTTGGCACAATTATCGATCAAAATGTGGATGTTGGGTAGTGGGAAATTATCCTTTGGACTTGCTTTGTTGATATTGCGGTAATCAACGCATACTCTGATCTTGTCGTCCTTCTTTGGTACTGGCACAACATTAGCTAACCAAATAGGATGTCGTGTGACCCGAATGACCTTTGCGTCCAATTGCTTGGTGATTTCTTCCTTAATCTTCACACTCATATCAGTTTGAACTTTCTCAATTTTTGCTTGACGGGAGGGAATGCCTAGTCAGTGGGTAATTTGTGGACCACCAAGTCAGTGCTCAAACCTGGCATGTCATCATATGACCATGAAAAAATATTTTTGTATTCAATCAGTGCTTTGATTATCTCTTCCCTGATCTTTGGTTCAAGGTGGACGCTTATTTTTGTCTCTCTGATATTATCTACGTCCCCTAAATTGATGGTTTCGGTATCATTCAGGTTGGGTTTGGGTTTTCCTTCAAAGTGATTTAATTCCTTACTAATCTCTTCAAAGGCCTCATCCTCATCATATTCTGATTCATCATCACACTCTTCTTCTTTAATTATTATTTCAGAATCAGACTAATTTTTAAGACTGGGCTGAGGATTCCTTACGCAAGCCATGTCATTAGAACCAACGTAAAAAGAACTGTACAGAAAAGAAAAAAATAAAAAAGAAAACTATCAGGAATGATGAAGAAGAGAAATTGCATTTCATTGAAGGATAAATGATAACAAGGTTTGCACACTCAAACAGACTAAAAGATCAAAATCTGGATTACAACCCCGGAATAACCCAGACAAACTGAAGGAAAATCAAAACAAACTACCAAAACTCCTTCCGAGTGGGGAGACGAGTAGCCTTCCAATTGTTAAGCTTCGTTTCTGGCTCGACAAATTGCACTTCCGCGTTGCTAGAACCTTCTCCAATTTCTACCATGTTTATATCGTCGAACAACTTCTCGAATTTTTCAATTAATTCCTTGTCAGGATCAATCACAGAACTAGGAATTGTTGTTACTGGGCGACTTCTGGTACCGGGCTTGACAAATAATCTGGATAGATGTGGGACCGGCTTTGGAAGGATCCATGCCCTTTTCTTAAATTTTCTGGCTCTTTTTATGTCTGCGGCTGTGGGCTTGAATCCCAGACCAAATGTTCCCAAGTTTTTGGGGAGGGATACTGGCGGTATGATGCCCTGCAGAGATGAACCCAAACCCTTGTCTGGTAGGAAACCATTCTTTAACATTTCAAAGGCCACCATGACTGATGCGGCGGTTATCTTCGGATTTGGTATGTATTTCCCCTCTGGAATTTTCTCAACCAACATTGTGTCAAAAACATGGTAGACCCATGGCCCCTTGTCATCTTCCACTTCAATGAACGGTACAACGACATTGCTCTGAGCGCACAAATTATCTTCGCCGTGCACAACTATTTCCTGTCTATCCCATTCAAATTTGACCATCTAGTATAGTGTAGATGGGACTGCTTTAGCGGCATGAATCCAGGGTCTTCCTAACATTATATTGTAGGAAACAGCTATATCCAACACCTGGAACTCCATCGTGAACTCAATTGGTCCTATCGTCAGCTCTAACACTATATCGCCAACTGAATATTTGCCTCCGCCATCAAATCTCTGCACGCAGATACTGTTCTTATGAATCCTCTCATCTTCTACTTTCAAATTGCTCAGAGTGGAGAGAGGGCAAATGTTCGCACTGGAACCATTGTCGACTAATACCCGAGCAACTACAGAGTCCTCACATTTCACTGTAAGGTAAAGGGCTCTGTTATGCTCAGTACCCTCTATAGGCAATTCATCATCGAAAAAAATGACTCTGTTCACTTCAAAGATTTTGTTGGCTATCATTTCCAGATGGTTCACTGAGATCTTATCGGGAACGTGAGCCTCATTAAGGCTCGATGGTGCTCATCTGAGTGGATTAACAATGACAATAGTGAAATCTGAGCAGGCATCTTTTTCAATTGTTCCACGATAGAATAGTCTTGCATCTTCATCTTTCTCAAAAATTCCTCTGCCTCTTCTTCAGTTATGGTTTTCTTCACTAGCACTGGGTTATCTTTGGAGTTCTTAGGTTTTCTTAATTCTTCGGGGGAAAAGCATCTCCCCGAACGAGTCAAACCCTGGGTTTCATAGACTTCTTCTTTAACTTCTTTTCCTTTGTATGTCACTGTCACCCATTCATAATTCCACGGAATAGCCCTGTTGTTGACTATCGGTAACTGGGTTACCAGCTTGATAATGACTTGATCTATGCGGGCGCCCTCCACGATTACGACAGGTTTGTTCGCCACTCCTGGCACAACCAGTTTCAACCTTTCTTGTTTTTCTGCCACATCACTTGCAGACCCCTTCTTAACTATTACAGATGGTTCACTACTCCTTTCGCTCGACTTGAGCACTATTTTCTCACTTGTTGATTGTTCAACTGTCTTGACCCCACTGGACCGAATCATCATGACGGTCTGTGACGGCTTCCTGGGCTCCCCTCCCTCATGCACTATTTCAATCATATTTGCCTCCTGATGGGCTAGCATTGGATTCCGGTTGATATTGGGCGCCTCGGGAGCTTGAACTTTAATCCGATTGGTATCAATAAGCTCTTGGATAGCACTTTTTAAGTGCCAGAACTTCTTAGTATCATGACCTGGAGTACCAGAACAATACTCACAGCTTACGGAATAATCAAGATTTTTCTGGGGAGGATTTGGCAATTTGGACTGTATCGGCCTCAGCATGTCCAGAGTTCTTAGCCTGTGGAATAAACCGGTATATGACTCTCCCAATGGAGTAAATGTTTTCTTTTTCTGCAGCCTTTCATCCTTAAATGCTTGATTAGGCCGGAAACTTGGTCCAAGAGGGTTTCGGTAGGCTCTTGGGGGTAGATAAGTGTTTTGGGGAATGGGCGCACGCCATTGCGCGTGGGGGAGAGGTTGGTTATATTTTTGGGCATGGTGGATAGAAAAATGAGGTTCTGGTGGGGGTAGTAGTGTTGGGGTAGATTATATGGGCTATGAGGGTAACTTTGGTAGTGGGGCCGAGGCTGATTATAGTGGTGAGATGAGCCTATGGGTCCGAACCAAGTTCCTGAATTAACCATTGCTACGTCCTCTCTCTTCTTTTTCCCAATTCCTCATGTGCCGCCCTGAATAGCCTGAGTCATCGCCTTAATAGCCGAATAGCTCATGATTTTATTCGACTTGAGCCCCTCTTCTACCATACCTCCCATCTTCACTACTTCATTGAAGGATTTTCCTATAGCTGAGACCAGATGGCCATAGTAAGTAGGTTCTAAGGCGTGTAGGAAATAATCCACCATCTCACTTTCTTTCATTGGAGGGTCTACTCTTGTTGCCTACTCTCTCTATCGGAAACCATACTCTCTGAAACTTTCACTGTGCTTTTTCTCCAGTTATGTCAAGGACAGTCGATCTGGAACGATCTCAAGATTATATTGGAAGTGACAAGTGAATGCTTGCGCCAGATCATCCCATGTATACCACCTTCCATGATCATGCCGGGTGTACCACTCCAGCGCCGATCCACTCAAACTTTAACTGAAATATGCCATCAGCAATTCATCTTTTCCTCCAGCTCCCCTCATCTTGCTACAAAAACCTCTCAAGTGTGCTACTGGATCACTGTGCCCATCATACAAATCAAACTTGGGCATCTTAAACCCTGCCGGTAATTGCACATTTGGAAACAAACGCAGGTCTTTTTAAGCCACACTTACTTGACCTCCTAACCCCCGCTTGTCTCTAAATGATTATTCTAAGCTTTTAAATTTTCTAAACATCTCCTCCTTTTCGGGATTTTCGGATGGTTTTTCAGCTTCCGCAGGGAGATCAAAACGAGGAGTATAAACTTCTAAAGCTTTGAAAGTGGGCTCTGGGGGGTAGTATTGGTTATTCTGGGCTTGGAACACTGGCTCACTGGAAGATTGGTGTAGTGTAGCAGATGGGGATATTATGAAGATAGGAGTGATTGGGGGAGGAGGATATGGACCTGGTTTGGGTGGTGGAGCTTGCGGGGTTTGGGAGGTGGTGCCTTGGTAGTGATGGTAAATAGGAAATCCTGCTGATGAATCAACAGTAGGATGTTCCTGGGTTTGAGTCAATGGCGGGATGAAAGCAGGGTTAGTGGGGTAAGCTGGTGGTGGTTGTCCTTTTGACCAGGACTGGTACATTTCGGCCATCTGCTGCTTCAACTTATACATATCTTCTTTCATCGAACTAACATCCAACTCTTCCACCTCTCTTGAAGGATCGATGACACTCGCATCAAGTTCTTTGCTAGACATGATCAATTCGCCTTTGGACCTGGTGTTGTATGGATGGGTTGTCAGAATGCTCAACAAACTAACCAACTGCCTTAGTTCTGGAGCATCAACAACACACTCGTTAGTGATTAGAGCTTAATAGATTGATAACCGCATATTTGTGGAATGCAATGCACCTAAGTAATTAATCATTTTTATCATGTATTTGCTCGATTGCTTATGTCATCCCGACATTTCCTTATTTCCATGTGCAACTTCCCTTTTTCTCTTTTTTTTCATTCTTGCCTTTCTTTGTTTGACTTCTCTTTGTTTTTTTATTCTCTCATTTCCCTTTTTTATTTTGTTTCCTTTTCACGGTTTCTTATTTTCTTTCTCTTTTCTTTTGGTTATGGTCGAATCCTATGGAGATTGCCTACGTATCATGACCCCGCATGAATCAGACCGAGCGTAGTTCTGGGTATAAGTGTAAAAATAAGTAATTTTTTTTTGGGATTTTCAAAAAGCAAATACTTTGATTATAATGACTCAAAAACTAACAGACTCAAAAGAAACTAACAGACTCTAACAAAAAGAAAATACAGACTCAAGTAAAAAAAATCACGAATACATTAATGCCTCAAATGCTCTTGGGGCCCGGGGACATCATTCGGTCTCGCCACGGGCTTATATGCAACATCCCTTTGAAGCCTATCCAAGTCACTCATTATCTGTCGGACAAACGTCATCACTGCCATGAAGAAAGTGGTGCAAGTCATATCCTCACATGTTTGGCATTTCACAACAATGTAGTCGACGATGACTCTGACCCGCTCTCGGATTCTACCCTTTTCCTGAAGAAGACGCCCGACCTGTTGATTCCGGGCTTCTAACACCTAAGTGTCGTGGAGATGTTGATTTTGCAACTATTGCATTCCTTCCACCATCTGAGCCATCAAATCATAACAGTGTTTCTTATCAGCTTTGAAGTCCTTGGCTTGCTTCACTGCTTCATTCTCGAGGGTAGTCATTTTTCTGTTCAGGATGGTGATTGTCCCTTCTTACTTTCTTTTCATTTGATGCACAAACATTGCCTGCTCTTCCGCCTTCTTTGCCCATTGTGCCCGGACTTTGGCTAGGTTGGTCTCAGACTTTTCCAGGTCATCTTGTCATTCAAGGGCTTTCTTTTTCAGACTGCTTATAAGCCTTTCATCCGCTCGGCTTCTTTCCGGGTTTCTAGCAGCTATTTTCATCTTCCGGATTTGAGCTTTGAGGGTTTCATTTTCCTAAGTTAGTTTTTTCTTTTCTCCCTCATCTGCGGCGGCTTGCAAACCATTTTCAAACTGAAGGTTCAAGACTTGCCTTTTCAATTTGCTTATGGTATCCCTATACTCATTTTCTTTGGTCAACCAGTCCCATTGCACCTGTGCTCCGTCAGTGAACTGTTGGACATAGGATCTTTTTGCGGGCCTTTCAGGATCCTAATGAACTCAGGATATTTTACCATACCAAGCAGGGTAACCAGGCTCCAACTCACCTCTAGATAGATCTAGTATTTGAGTTTTAGGCTCTAAGAATCTGCACTGATGCCAAATCCGACGTACTCTTTCTTCTGGAAAGGCAGCTTTTGGTTCTAACTCAATGAACTGCCAACTCAAATCTTCATCGTGTGGGATGGTCTGGTATTGGCCTAACTGACGCAGGACTCTATGTAGAGCATAAGGCTGGATACTCCGAAGACCCATCAACAGCAGGAAACACACCTCAGCCGACATATAAATTACTTCACTGATCGAGAGCCACCAGAACGTCCATTCGATCTTGTTTGCCATCAAGGATCTCAAGTGGGCGTGCCATGCTTTTGTACCCTTCGGGAACTCATAACCCTCTACCCGCTTTTCCTGTTTTTCAATGCACTCAATGCCAGCCATACTACAATTCAAGTATCCGGGACAGTGACAAAGGTGTTCCTCCATCCATAATTGTAATAGCATATTGCACCCTTCAAAGAATTTTTTCCCTTCTCGGCAAAGGGTTAGAGCTCGGTAAATTTCTGCCAAGATCAGCGGCATTATAGTCCCATTTGCCTTTTTCATCATAAAGTCATCTATCCCTACGAGCCCCAACTCTATATTCCCATCTTTTCTGGGGAAAATCAAAATACCCAGGAATGCCGTTATTAAAGCTAATCCTCTCCGAGCTTCCTACTTGTCTTGGTTTCCTACGTGAGTAAATCTGGTATCTGGCATCTCAAAGCCATGGGGATTCCCGTAACGTCAGTACAGGAAAAAGAAGGTACAGAATCCTTTGGCTAAATTTCCGTCTCGAATGTCCGAGTGATGCTTAACAGGTCCAAAAATTTGTGAGGGGTTACTGCTCTAGGTGCCACCGAGTATTGATTTCTAGGTTTCCCGTCGAAATTGGTGTAGCCTGCTATCTCTTCCAGTGTAGGAGTTAACTCAAAATCAGCAAAGTGGAATACATTATGTGTTGGGTCCCAAAATGGTATCAAGGCCTCAATTATGTCCTTTCTCGGCTTAACCTTCAATAGCCCGATAAGACCACCCAACGCTTTTGTCACAACCTTCCTGCTGTCGTCCCCCAAATTATGACACCACATATGTAGCTCCAAAGGTATGTCTTCATGGACTGAGAAAGGGTTCATTTTGAATTGTACTCATCCTGCACATTTATTAAGGTGATTTCAATTAAAAGAAAACTACGACTCATTTTGACTCTAGTAAAATTACCATTTTTCAAAATTTTCACAAAATTATCTGGCTTTGCCGATACGGCCTTTCAGCACTCCGAAAACAAAGATTTTAAGGCTGTGTCGGCTAACCAGCCAAAACCTTGAAAAATGACTAAAGGCAACTATTCTTCCAAAAACAGCCTTCCGGCGCCCTTTTGAGGGACATTTGGCTATTTTTGACAAGAGTGGCATCACCTTACTTATTTGCAATAAAAATAAAATTTTTGTTCTTTTCGGGCTATTTTTGCAAAAAGGAAGTTGGACCCGATGGGGGTTGCCTACGTATCTCACACCCTGTGAGAATCAAACTGGCGTAGTTTGGGCAAATAAAACAAAACCAACTATTTTTAAAAACAAAACGTCTTTTTTTCCTTTTTTTTCATTTTTCTCACAAATTCGGCAGAGTTTCAGCATTATTTGGACATTGGGTTTTTCAAAACCGGTGACGAACTCACTTAACCCTCACATTGCTATTATTTTTTTTTCAACCTTCTCCCATTATTTATAAGACGATCAGCATGCAAATACGAAGCAAATAAATGCACAAGTAGCAAGTAAGATGCATCAGGATGGTCCTTTTCATTTCGGGTACACCTGTCCTAGACAAACCCAACCCCTGTGTTGAGTCTCCAAAGTCAAATGCACGTGATGCAAACAAATGTTCCTACTAGGGATCCGACATGAGGCTTTGTTATAGTAGGTTTAAAACCTGGGTTTATTATTCTAGACCTGGCTTACCAGAGCAGACAACTCGAGCCGAGGGGGGCAGCGTACCGGGAATACAAAAGTTTCACCGGCTTTGCAACTTGTCCGAACCTCGTTCTAAATTTGGGATATTACTCTAACACAAGAGAAATAACACGAAGTGCACACTCCTCCATGATTTAGAAGACTCAAAGAGCAGATGGGTTTCATAGCAGTTTATATACAGTTCACAGAATATCAAAGTGGTAAAAGCAATATTTAGCACATTAGGCCCAAACATGTAACAAAATCAAATAATAAATAAAGCCAACTATAACAATTTATCTAAGCTCGAATTCTGAATCCTGAACCAGAGATTCTGGGTTCTTTTCCCAGTAGAGTCGCCAGAGCTGTCACACCTCCTTTTTCCTACACCCCGAAGGGTACACGGGCGTTTTTTAAATTAAAGGACAATCGAAACGAGACTATTTATTTATTAAATTCAGAGTTGCCACTTGGAATAATTTTATGGTGTCCCAAGTCACCCGTTCAAATCCCGAATCGAGGAAAGATTGACTCTGTTTTACAGTCCGCGAACCAGAAATCCGGGTAAGGAATTATGTTAACCCGGGAGAAGGTGTTAGACATTCCCGAGTTCCGTGGCTCTAGCACGGTCGCTCAACTGTTATAATTAGCACATTATCTGATTTAAAACATTTTAGACCTATGTGCAAATTTTAACTCTTAACCGCTTTTATTTATTTTAAAGAAGCTTTAACGTCGTCTAAAATATGTCTTTGGATTGCTTCACATGAAATGCACCCGCAATCTGAAACACATTTTATTCAACGGTATTAATATTTGGATTTGGGTCACATGAAATGCACACCCGAGTTTAGGAAGGTAAATTATTAAAATGACGCGCCTAAAGCAACTACGTGTTTGCAACTTTGCGAGGGCCATGGAAATTTCACTAGGTGGCATGCCTCGATTACTAAGGATAAAACAAGATTAATTATACGAGGGCCATGCAATTGTCATTTTTGTTCGGCACAACGCACCTCAATTTATCCTAACCAAAAGGTTTCTAAGCTAACTTACGAGGGTCATAAATTGTACAATTTGGCTAATATGGCACACCTCAATTTATTTTCTAAGAAAGGAATTATAATCAAACGGGAGCAATCACGGGAATTCTTGATTTACTGAAATTATTACGAAGTCCAGGATTAAGGATTCCAAATGAGCTGGTGAGTTAAAGATCAACGGGCCGCAAAGTTTGGTCCCAAGCATTAGCCCAAGCTTAGATTGCATAAATACCAAAAAAAACTAACGATGGAATAAGTACCAATGCAAGGAGACTTCGGAGTCATATTTAAATTTATCAATGAACAATTATCTGTATTCTAGCCATGATTCAGCTTTGAAAACAATTAGAAATCCCATTTTTGCAACTGACAGTATATTAATTTCCAAGTCTCCAACTTGCCTTGCAATACAGTCCTAAAGATTTAAACCAAACCAATTTAATACAAGTAGTACTTTGCCATTTTTATAGTGAATTTGAGCGTAAACCTACATTAAAGAACCCCAACAAACCTCAACCATAACCCTTCTAAAGGAAAATCAAAGACAGGCATTTACAAAAAATATGAGAGTCTATCACTAGCTGAACCATCAATTGGCATTTTAAAAGAGAAAACATGATACATATACTAATTAATCTCTATAACAAGTGTCCGATTGATATCCTTAAAATCATAATCCTAAACTATTTAATCAAACATTATGTTAATCAAAAGTCCATCCAGATTTACAAATTAAAGAAAAACCAAACAAGACCATAACTAAGCCAATGATCACACCGAGCCTTTGTATTTCACATCCCATTGATTCAATTTCTGTATTTCACATGAATAAAACACATTTTTGATTGGCAACTAGATAGGCCCCTAACAGATCCTTTTCCTAGCATTCATTCAAATTCATTAAAAGAAAGCTAAATGGGTAGAGTCCTCAGTCCATTTGTCAATACAAACTACAACTAACATTTAACAATAAAAGCCTTTAATAAACCTCACTTAGGCAAGACTTTGAGTACGATTACTGACTATGCATGAACAAACATCATACAGGGCCTAACAGATCTAATGATGATTCAGACTTTAATACATAATGCTAATAGATAAGGTAATGATGGATCTAGATTATTGGATCTCTATTAATGAATAGAAATCATTCAACCTTGTATGAAACCAACAAGCTAAACTGAAGGTTCACCATATAAATACTAACAACATATCCTCTCTACTAGTAACTACAACATGCTTAACTAAACTGATTTGGACAAAATAATCACATTAAATAAAAAAACCAATCGAGTTGGGAATATGACCACTTCAAACCAAGCTTTTGAAAACCATATTTAATCCATTTCAGCTACCAGAATCAGCAATTACTTTAGAAATCAAAACTTCAAGAAATCTTAGAATATATTCAATAGAACAGTAATTATTTGAACCAGTCAGTCGTCTTTTTTTTAGAATTTTTATCTCTTCAATCTGTGTTTCTTCTTCCCCTAGACTCTATATTCTCTTCTTTTTTCCTCCTCTTCCTTCTTTCAATTCTTATCTCTATATAGGTAGTAGAAAATGCCCCCTTGGATTCACAAATGCCCTTTCAACAATTTTTAATTAATTCCATTTAACTTAGTTCTTTAAATTAGTCAGTAGTGCATTCTTAAACCCTACCACTTATTAGAAGCTTCCTAATTCAATTATTGACAGTTTCCTTAGGCTAGACTACCCAAATTACCCTCAAAGCTTCTGTTATTTATCACTCCTAAACTCTGAATTCGTATAAACAGGAAACAAACGAGCTAATACAAATGCACTTCAAAATTAATAAAACATCTAACAACTGAATCTTATCAATTCATTGAATTAATCGGCTTTATGACTCTAAATGGAACTAATGACTTCCAAAACATATTCGAATAAGCCTCGACCAATTCAATTAAACCTAGACCTTTCTTATATGATTATAAATTCAGAAAAAATGCTATTGAAATAAGATTAATGCAGATGAAGGACTAACAGACTTGTGAACGGAAGGACTACTTTGAAGAATACTAGACAAAGAAAACAAGAAGGAAGGAAGAAGAGTAAAAGGTGAAACAAATTTAAAAAAAATAGAAAACAATAAAGGGAACTCACCGGCTAAATTTGAAATTACCCTTGATACTCTGACTCACCCGAAACTGATGCTAATCCTTTGTTATTTGTCAAGAACAAATGAAAAGCATCGGTTTTGTAGTGAATCAACCTTCTAAACATGAACAACTAGAGGCTTGGATAGATGCATGTTATCAGGATCAATGGAAACTGATTTTCAACTTTTAGGGTTTGAACTTAGATTTAAAATTTAACGAGTTCCAGTCAGATTCGAAGTAAACCAATGATGGATTTGGTTTGAGGGAGTTATGAGGGTTATGTGGTGTTGATTTGGGATCGATTGGGTAAGCTAGGGTTCAGGGATTTTGGCACCGGACTGCTTCGATTGAAGATTCAAGAAGTTCTAGGGTGATTCGAGGGACACTAGCTACAGATTGGGGAAGAGGGGACGGAAAGGGTCTTGGGGTGTTATTTTCAGGTGGGTAGGGGTGGTGTATGGCTGCACCGCCACTGAAAACGATGGAGGTTTCAGGGGCGGTGTCTCTAGGGTTTGGCTGGTTGGGAGATATGAGAGTGAAGTGGGGGGGGGGGGGTCTGAGGGGTTTGGGTATATTAAAATGGGATGATTAATTGGAGTCGTCGAATGATTGGAAACCAACGGCTCCGATTGAATCCTTAATCGAAACGGGGTCTTTTTGACTAAGTAGGGGGGCGGTTTGGTTCTGGATCGGGTCGGGGTCGGGTTAATGGGCGACGTAGTGGACCGTTTGATCAAATGATATCGACGGCCCTAATCAAAACTTGACAAACGCTGTCGTTTGGGTGGCAATGGGGCTGGAACGGGTAGGGGGATGGGTTTGGATGGGTTTGGGCTGTGTCTATCCGGGTTTCAGGAGGGTATTTGATTTGGGCTTGGGATTTTAATTAAATTGGCCCAACTTCTTATTTCTTTTTTATTCCTTTCCTTTTCTTTTTATTTCAAAAGTATTTTTCTTCTAAAAATACAAAATAAAACCTTAAATAATCCCTAAACCAAATTATTCTACTAAATTAACTTAATTATCTCTAAATAATAATTACCACAACTAATTAAATACCAAAACAATTGCCAAAAATTCGAAATTAAAATGCAACATGACTATTTTTTATGATTTTTTTCTATTTTTCTAAACAAATTAATGTACTAATTAATCTAAAAATATAAAAATTAAATCCTAAATGCAGATGCAATATTTTTGTATTTTTTATGATTTAAACAAAAATGCAAACAATAACAGGAAATGCCACAAAATCCACAATATTGCGAGCAATGGAATAAATTATTTTGTTTTGAATTTATGGGAATAATTCATATAGGGCAAAAATCACGTGCTCACACACCTCTTGCACGGGGTGCCTTCAGCGGTCAGTTTAGCCAACTGGGTCAATTTCAGTTTCAGTAGTCATGCCCGTTGAGAGGTTGTTTTGAGCATGGAGATATCAGGCATATAGTGAGGGATTGTCCCAGACTTAGGAGGGTTGCACCTCCATAGGCTACACAAGTTCCACAGATTCTATAGGTTCCACAGGCCATGGTTGCTGCTGCAATTACCGCTCCACCTACATTGCTAGTTAGGGGTGGAAGTCAAGCAAGTAGAGGCCGCCCTAGAAGGGGAGGACATGTTCGTTTCTATGATTTTTCGTATAGGATTGAGGCTATTGCATCAGATGCTATCATCATAGGTATTGTTCAGGTCTGTCATTGGAATGCATCAATTTTATTTGATCTAGGTTCCACTTATTTGTATGTGCCATCTTACTTTACTCCATATTTGGATATGTCTTGGGATTCTTTGAGTGCTCTTGTATGTGTGTCTACTCCTGTGAGGGATTCTATTATTGTAGACCATGTTTATCAGTCATGTTTGGTCACTATCGGTGATTATGAGACCTAGTTGACTTGGGCATGGATTGGTTGTTCCCCTATCACATTATTTTGGACTGTCACGCCAAGATTGTGACACTAACTATGCTAGGTTATACGTGGTGGGAGTGGAGGGATACATTGGATTATATTCGTAGTAGAGTGATATCCTTTCTGAAGGCACAACAAATGGTTGAGAAGGGGTGTGAAGCATATCTAGACTTTGTGAGGGATGTTAGTGCTGATACTCCTACCGTTGAGCCAGTCCCCATCGTGAGAGATTTACCAAATATTTTTTTAGTAGACCTATCGGGCATGACACTTGATAGGGATATTAATTTTGGTATTGAACTGGTGCTGGATACTCAGCCCATTTCAATTCCACCATATCGTATAGCACCAGTGTAGTTGAAGGAGTTAAAGGAATATGTTTAGGAGTTACTTGATAAGGGTTTCATCTGACAGAGTGTTTCGACTTGGGGTGCTCCAGTTCTATTTGGGAATAAGAAAGACGACTCTATGCGAATGTGTATTGATTATAGGCAGCTAAACAGGGTTACAAACAAGAACAAGTATCCACTATCGGGTATTGATGATCTGTTCGACCAGCTTCGAGGTACTCGGGTATTCTCAAAAATTAATTTGAGGTCAAGGTATCATCGATTGAAGATTAGGGATTCAGATATTTTGAAGATTGCTTTGAGGGCTTGGTATGGTCACTATGAGTTTTTGGTAACATCATTTGGGCTGACCAAAGCTCTACTAGCCTTTATGCACTTTATGTACAGTGTATTCTAGCCATATTTTGATTCTTTCGTCATCGTGTTCATTGATAACGTATTGGTATACTCTCGCAGCCGAGAGGATCATGAGCAACACTTTACGATCATGCTCCAAACCTTGACGGAGAAGAAGTTATATGCAAAATTCTCCAATTATGAGTTTTGGCTTGATGTGGTGGTGTTTTTGGGTCATGTGGTGTTTGGTAAGGGGATTAAGGTAGATCCAAAGAAGATGGAGGCAATTCAGAGTTGGCCCATACCATCTTCTACTACTGAGATCCAGAGTTTTCTAGGCTTGGCTGGTAATTATTGCCATTTCGTGGAGGGTTTTGCATCCTCCACAGCTCATTTCACCAGATTTACTCAAAAGGGTGCTCCATTCAGGTAATTTGACGAGTAAGAGGAGAACTTCCAGAAGCCCAAGACTGCCTTGACCACAACTTCAGTTCGAGTTTTGCCTTCTGCGTTGGGTTCATATACAATTTATTGTGATGTTTCGCAGATTAGCAATGGGTATAGTTTGATGCAGGAGGGTAGAGTGATTGCTTATAATTTACGTCAATTGTAGCCCCATAAGAAGAACTACCCCGTTCATGATTTATAGTTGGAAGCATTGTCCATGCATTGAAGATTTGGAGAAACTATCCATCTTGTGAGGTATTCAAAGATCACTTGAGTCTACAACACTTGTTCGGGCAAAAACATATGAACTTGAGGCAACGGAGGTGGTTAGAGCTATTAAAGGACTATGATATCACCATTCTTTGTCATCCCGAGAAAGCCACTATGGTGGCCGATGCCTCGAGTATGAAGGCTGAGAGTATGGGTAGCCTTGCATATATTCTAGCTATAGAGAGACTGTTAGCATTATATGTTTAGACTTTGGCCAATCGGTTCGTGATGTTGGATGTTTCGAAGCATAGTCAGGTCCTTGCTTGCATGGTTTCTTAGTTTTCTTTGTATTATTGCATCAAGGTGTGTCAGTGTGATGACCCCATTTGCTTGTCCTTAAGGACACGGTGCAACACGGTGATACCAAGGAGGTTTCTATTGGAGATGATAGGGTGCTGAGGGTGCATGCCCAGATTTGTATACCCAATGTGGATGGTTGCGTGAATTGATTCTCGAGGAGGCCCATAGTTTGCGGTATTCCATTCATTCGGGTGCCCTAAGATGCATCAGGATTTGAAGCAGCACTACTGGTGGATAAGAATGTAGAAAGATATAGTGGAGTATATGGCTCAGTAGTTGAACTATAAGTATGTGAAGTACAAACATCAGAGGCTGGGCGGTTTACTTTAGAGACTTGAGATTCCAGAATGGAAGTGGAAGCGTATCAACATGGATTTCATTATTAGACTTCCGCAGACTTTGAATAAATTTGACTCATTGTGGGTTATTATGGATAGACTGACCAAGTTTGCACACTTCATTCTGATTATGACTACCTACTCTTAAGAGCAACTGGCTCAGATCAATATTCATGAGATTTTTCGTCTGCATGGTGTGCCGGTGTCTATTATCTCCAATTGAGGCAGATAGTTCACATCGCATTTTTGGAGAGCTATGCAACATGCGTTAGGAAGACAGGTCAAGCTGAGCACGACATTTCATCCCCAAATGGACGGACAATCCTAGCGCACCATTCAAATATTGGAGGATATGCTTCATGCCTTCATAAATTTTAGGGTTTCATGGGGTCAGTTCCTACCGCTCGCAAAGTTTGCCTACAATAACAACTACTAATCGAGTATTCATATGGCATTTTATTAGGCCTTATATAGGAGGCGTCATCATTCCCATGTTGTTTGGTTTGAGTCAGGAGAGGCTAGGTTATTGGGCACTAATTTGGTGATTCAGGATCGGCTTCGTACAACACAATCTAGGCAAAAGAGTTATGATAATCGGTGGGCACATGATGTAGCATTTATTGTGAAATAGAGGGTCTTGATTAAAGTTGCACCATGAAGGGTGTGATGATGTTCGGAAAGAAGGAAAAGTTGAGCCCTAGGTATATTGGTCCTTTTGAGATTCTTGAGAGAGTTGGTGAGGTGGCCTATAGACTTGCATTGCCACCCAGCCTATCGGGAGTTCTGGTTTTCCATGTTTCCATGCTCCAGAAGTATTTTGATGATCCATCACATGTATTAAATTTTAGCTCAGTACAATTTGACAAGGATTTGATTTATGTTGAGGAGCTGGTGGCTATCTTGGACAGGCAGATCCGGATGTTGAGGTCAAAGAATATTGCTTTAGTGAAGGTTCAATGGAGAGGTCAATTGTTAGAGAAGGAGACCTGAGAGATCGAGCACGACATGTGGATTCGTTATCTTTACCTTTTTGGCACTTCAGGTATGTCTCTATACATGTTCGAGGACGAACATTTGTTTTAAGGGAGGGAGAATGTAATGACATGACCGGTCATTTTGTATTTTATCCCTGTTTCCCCTTTTGAAGCTTCCTGTATGTGCATTTTTGGTTTTATGACTTGTGGGGATGGTTAGTTTTGTTCCGAGAAGGTTTTGGGTTAATTTGGTTTAGTTCTTGGTTTAGAAGCTTAAGTTGAAAATATTGACCGAAGTTTGACATTTGCAAAAACCACCCCGGAAAGGTGTTTTGATGGCTTTGGTAGGTTCGTATCATGATTTTGGATTTGGACGTATCCCCAGAATTGAATTTGGAGGTCCCTAGGTTAGTTTGACTTATTTGCAGAAAGTTGGCAATTTGAGGTTTAGAAGTTTCCGTAAGTTTGACCATAGGTTGACTTTGTGGCTATTAGGTTTGGAATTATGTTTTGGATTTGGAATATGTCTTTTTTCTATTTGGAACTTCTTTGTAAAATTTCATGTCATTTAGAGTTGGTTTGATCGGATTCAGACGCTTGGTTGTGATTCTAGAGATTCTTGAGTTTTCCTTTTGATGTTCGATTTGTGGTTCTATATGTTATTTTGGTGTTTTTATCGCGCGAGCGAGTTCTCATGATATTTTAAGATTTGTGTGGGTGTTTAACTTGGAGCCCCGAGGGCTCGAGTGAGCTTGAGTCGTGTTTCATAATGGTTTGAACTTATTTCTAGGTTACTGGTGTGTTGGTGCTCCAGTTATCGCAGTTATGAGCACCAGCATCACAATTGTGATCATAGCATGGGGTGTTAGGTGTCGCATTTGTGATGTCTTGATTGCATTTCCAAAGAAATGCCTGGGTTAGGTCGGTTCGCATTTGCAACCAATTGGCCGCATTTGCAAAGAGGGCATACTTCATATTTGCGAGGTCAGTGTCGCAATTTCGGCATTTCCCTGGGGTTGTTAGGTGCCGCATTTGCGAGCTATTCTTTTCAATTGGGAATCCAGGGTTGCAATTGCAACATTTGCACTTGAATAAAAGGGCTGGGAAGACGGGATTGGGTCTCATTTTACATATTTTGGAAATCTGGATTCGGTAGGAGGTGATTTGGAGAAAGGATTTTCACATACAACCATTGGGTAAGTGATTTTGATCAGTTTCCAAATATATTACATCATTATATATGAGATTTAATATCAAATTCATGAGAATCTAAGAGAGATTTTTTGGGGATAGTTGTCTATGTTTTGAAAAATAAAAATTTGGGATTTGATAGTCGAGCTGGACTCGGATTTGAAAACAAAACACATGTATGAAATCATGGGGTTCTGAGAAGTCAAGATCTACCATTGGACTCAATTTTTTACAAAACAGGCCCGCGGTTAACCTTTAGGGAATTGTGTAAAGGTCATAGTTTTATTAATCGTTAGTATTTTCTCTTGCATTGTTTGATGATATTAAGTCATTTTTGGTTGGATTCGAGCCATGCAGAGGAGAATTTTAATGGGAAAGCTATTTTTGAGTGTTGATTTGGCCTAGTTGAGATAAGTATCTTTCCTAACTTTGTAGGGGGGGAGGGAAACTACCCTTTAGGATTTGGGTTGATTGTACTATTTGAACAATGCAGAAGACGTGTACGTGAGGTGACGAGCGTGTACACAGGCTTATATGTGAACATTGACCGGTTTAGACTCTTAGGTTACTTATAATCATTTCATTGAAATTATTATTGATTGCTCTATCTTTCCTTGCAAATTTATTCTTATATGCTTTAACTGGAGTTGTTATTACATGTTCTAGTTTCAATTCTCGAGGTCCCTCATATATGCATTTATTAGTTGTTGTTGTTACATGTTATTATTTTTATTGTTGAGTTATTCTCATGCATCTAGTCGTAGTTCTATTTCATGCTATCTCTTTCATTGTTGAGATTATGCTATGCATTAGAAATTGAAGGTTCCATTTCATGGAAATGCATTCATTGTTGAGTTATTGGAGCTGTAGTTGTTGAGAGCTACTGATACGTTTGTGGTTTAAATTATTGGTTATTGGAATACTTTTTCTTGTTGTCACAACCCCAATTCCCTCCGTAGGATGCCGTGATTGTACCTAGTCTCTACGACTAGGGAAGACTAACATGCATAGAGAAATAGCGGAAATACTACTAAAACTTCAAATAAAACCATCATACTATAATAATAACTCAACAGTACAATGACCAACACTTTCCCCAAAACCTGGTGGAACAGAGTTATAAGATCTATAAGATAGTACTACTAGTCTCGAACTACAATATTGTTTGAAACAAGAAAGAAACAGTGGAATGACTAAAACAGAAGGGGAATCCGAGGCATGCGGATGTAGAGCAGGTGTACCGTGAAGTCTCCAAAAGCAGCTACTCAAATGAACTCTAGCATTGTGCAGAAGCATAGTATGAGTACACCACAATGGTACCCAGTAAGTATCAAGCCTAACCTCGGTATAATAGTATGAGGCTAGGTCAAGACACCTATTAGGATATAATAAATAGAATGAAGTGTTATAACAAGAAGTAATGGAAGAGAAGAAATAAGTAATATAAAACAAGTTAATAACATAGACTAATGAAAGGATTGGAAACATAGAGATAACGTAAGGGAAGAAATTGAAAAGAATCACAATGCTCATATACGGTCAATAACTGATAGAGCGAGGAAGAACAAAGCAACAAGAAGTGATCCCACCAAAAAAGCTTTACAACATGATATAAACAACAATAATCACAATGAGGCACCACCTCGCGTACAATGAGAATTTCAACCGAGGTACTAACTCATATTCACATTTCTCAATTTCAATCATAATCTTTCCTTATACCACCGCGTGAACGTTACATTTAAATAGTTTTGAAAATACTTTTTTTGAAATAGATACATGCACTTTATCCCACCTTATGACTCCGCCTGGCTTCACGTAATTCCCTTATAAGCAACACGCACATAAGTCCCACCTTATGCCTCCACATGCACATTAACCCCTATCTTTATACCGCTGCATGCGTGTCAATATTACATCACAATAACAATTCGCACTACAAGTGCCCATATGTCACAATTTGCCAGTAATCGACAATATCAATGTTTTCGCAACAATAGCCTATGGCTCAACCATAATGTGTACAAGAATATCAACAAAAGCAATAAATGTAAATTTCTCAACAAATAAAAAATTCACCTCAACTTGATAACGACTTTCACAACTTCAACACAATAACTCAACAATGAGAAAGATAATGTGTAACTACAATATTATATACGAGTAACTCACAATGGGAGAGATAATGTGTAACAATGACTTCAAATAATGTTAATCAACAATGGAAGAGATAACATATACAATTACTTCAAACAATGATAATCAACAATGAAAGAGAGAACATGTGACAATAAAATGGTCAACAAGTTCAGGTAAAGCATGAGAACAATTTATCAAGTAGGATGTAGAACAAGTGTTAAACAAGTCATTTAAGGCATATAAGGATAGACTAACTGCCACGCCCCGAACTCAGGGAGCGCGACCCTCGCTCAACCGAGTGAACATGTCCGAGCATGCCTGTTAGATTTTCTTCTACCCAAACTCATCCATGAATAAAGAGGAGATGTACTCCATTAATCAAACACTGAAAAGATTTCATTAACAATTCCCATTTCATTTCCATTAGCAGCTTCATTCATAATTTTCAATATATTACAAGTTTATAGATATAATGACAAACATTTTTGCCAAATACCAACCTTTCTAGTTCATTTACTCACATCAAACACCACCCACAACCTAACCACGAAGCCTTTAAGTACAACAGAAGAGTAGTATGGAAGTGCCGACAATAAGGCCCCGGCTATACCTCAAAGCACAAAGTACAACATCAAGTGATATCATGCCTAGAACATAGTAGAGCTCACCAAAACCTGCTGAATAGGGAGTAACTGCTGAGGAGGACCACAGTTGTCCGTTGATGAAGCACCTGCCTCCATTGAAGATGCAGCGCCCCCGACAAAAGAGACGTTAGTACACATAGAATAGTACTAGTACGTAAAGCTAAATGTCCTCTTTCAAGATAGAATGCCCATATAAGAAAGGTAAAAACATAGAAACAACAAGTCACAATCAACAACATACAAATGTCCGGTTAAAACATAGAAATTTTCAAAATACGAAAATAATATATATTTTTGGATGGGAGATCATTAGCATCGATATACCATCGTGTTTTTAGCATGGAGTCTGATCATGCTCGATCGGCTAGGACATCTCCCCACGAACAATGTTGTTTGACATGTGATGCGAAAAAAGGTGTTACCAAGAGTAGTACCACCATGTGAGCAACATGGCGTCCGATCTCCACCCGATCAACTAGGCCGCCTTTCCACATATGCAGTGTGGGTTGACATTTCAATTTATAGCTATTACCAATCTCATCCCAATTAAGGGGAATAATCACAATTACCTCAATATTTCAATCTCATCCCAAATAAGGGGAATAATCACAGTCCACTCCTACATCGGCATGTGTAGTTTTAGGTGAGGGTTGTTACAACCCACCCTTCCTTGGTGACTAACGATACTCCCAAAACTATGTTTTTTTTAATTATTTTTGCACACAAAGGTAACATAGATACAAATGTATTCACCTCATCATCTTTCACGTTGCATAAATCTTCATTAGTATTTTCAACCACTCATAACAACAATATTTCCCTGGCTCTTTTGGCCATTCACAAGACTGCTTATTCATGGCACGGTGGTCGTATTTCATATTCCACACTTTCATATCTTTCCTTTGATAAATATGAACATATATAATATTTCGAAAATCACAACTTTAAGTTCATTAGAAATGAAGGCTTTAAACACAGCAGATTTCTTTCCAAGAAATGGAGTAAAAAGATTGGTAATCGAAACTCAAGTTAAAATAATAAACAAGTAACATACCGTTTCTTCTTGAAATACTTTTCCCCAAAAAGGGCAATACACAAATTCAACACATGAATGCGTAAGAGCTCAAAACACATTGGAAATACTTACAAAGCATACCATTAGTTAAAACAACCACGTTTGGGCATGACTTGAGAACATAAGCTTTTAGATAATTTATTCTCGAAGTCATTTTAAAGCAGTTGAATCAAGGCTTATTTCCTAACCTTTCTCATATCATCTCATTTTATTGGCACCACTAGCCACAAGCATAACTTTCATTCTTGGCACGTTGGCCACACTCTGTTGATACCCAATTTTTTCTCATATATTTTTAATACATATATATACTTTCAAAATAACAAATATGTAGTTAAAAGCATACATGATTTTTATAATTTTTTTATAATTTTTAAAGCCTCTAAATCGATTTATTTCTTCTCTTTTATTTATAAAATATCCACTAATTATCCTTCAAATTATTTTTTTGATGATTTGGTCGTTTAAATTCATTATTTATGCCATCATAATTGTTTAAATACTTTTTAGTGCTTTTTTGTAATTGCATTTACATTTTAGGCTAAATTGCACATTTTTGCAATAATAGCCTATATTGACGTATAATTACATTATTGATGCATAAAATAGTGTTTTATATTTTAAAAATGTTAAATAACTATATTAAATCATTTTAGTACATGAAAATATTTTTTGGAACCCATTTATCATTTTTATAAATTATGTATTTATTAAAAGTGGCTATTTAAAATCTAGCCTATTTGAATTTCAATTTTAGCCATATTTTCAACCCAATACCAGCCCAATTTCAATTAAAAATTACCCAGCTCAAACCCAGCTACCCGATCCGGCCCCAAAACCCTTTTAATTTTGGTCGTTGATCATAGAACTCAACGGCCACAAACACCGTTACCTAAACTAAACTCAAACGCCCCCCCCCAAACCCTTTCATTCTACACCACCTGCCACCCTGAAACCCCTCTCTTCTCTCAAACGCTCCTAAGCCTAACTGTAGTCGAACCTCACTGACACTCATCTATGGCTATCTCTAGTGGCCTCTCACCACCCCCAGGTCTCTAAGGGCCTCTCTCACGTTGGTACTGCCATCTCCAGGGTCCTCAAGGGACCAGGGTCAGTGGCTTGCATCTATAGTTGCTTTCTCGCCTATTTCAGGCCATTCCAGTGTGATTCCCAGTAAGATCGTCCTATATCGACTATGTTCTATGGGTTTCTAAGCATGTTTCTTCACCTCTGTGTTGTTTTCCTCGAAACCCTAATCTCTTTCTTCTAAACCTCTTAGATATGTACAGATCTGAGACGATTTGGACTTGTTTCATATGAGTTTTAATATCACCTAGTGAGATTCTTTACAAGAATTGTTTGATTTTCGAGTGATTTTTCATCTTTCTCTAAACTAGGGTGTCCTGAAATCTCTTTTTTCAAAAACATTTGATGATTTGGGTGTTTAATCTCCTATTTCGTGTATGTTTTAACCGATTTTGTTAGTATTGCTCTGATTTCAACTCGTTTACACTAAAAGCCCTAAATTTTCGAGATTCTTTGTTTGGTCTCTGAGTACTTGTATGCTAACTGTGTTCTTGCCTTGATTCTTGTAATTTTCTTTAGCCATTTAGATATCTCGTGGCCTTCTTACCCTAATATGCCTTTACTGATATTCTTAATTAAACTTTTCACTGATTCTATATGTTTGTGTTCATCCTGATTATTTATTTCTTACCTTTTATCTACCAAACTTGCTGAATCTTTCGTGATTTTCCCTCTAAGTGAGCCCTATTAGGGTTCTAACCTAATTTTTTGACTAAGTTCTATGTTTCTGTTAAATTTTACTTAGTTTATTTTCTATTTATGGGAACTAATATATATTCTTTCTAAAAATTAGTATTACTTTGAAATCCTGGCTGATTGATTACTCCGTTAAAGATTGGTATGCATAGACTTTTTTTGTTTCCTTGTTTATAGCCTTAATTGGTCATATCTACCTTAATTTCTTGCCCGTATAACTTGCGGATTCTTACTGATTCTTTATTTGGTATGGTTTGGCCTTTTTCGCCTTAATTAAACCCATGTTGTTATCGTTTGGCTAATTGCCCCTAATTAAAGGAGTCTATTCTGAGCTCCTTATATGATTGAATTCTGATTTGCCCTTAATTGCTGATTTCTGATTCTTTTACCTTATTAACTCTACCCTCGAACTACTATATAAGCACTCTCCTATTCTCACTTAAAAAACAGAACATTAGCTCACAAAAAAAAAGCACACTGACAATCTAAAAGTTCTCTTTCTCTTCTGCTATTTGTGATACTTACTAATCTAGCCGACTGAAAGCCCAGGCTAGATATTGGAACTTCATTTGCTTTATATTTTGCACCCTTTTCTTCAACTGGTATGTCTTTATTTAAGTTTTGAAATCGAAACCCTATATGTTTCATTCCTGCACTAGTTCATCAGTTATGAGTTCAACTTGTATTCCTGCCTACTTCTTTGCTCAGTATGTCTAACTCTGCCTATTCAATATATTCTTTATATTCTGCACTCTTTCTTGCTTACTTCTTTACCTAGCATGTCTAAAACTCTGTCCTGTTCAATGTATTCACTTTTTCCTACTTACTTCTTTACCTAGCATGTCTAAATTGTATGTTTAATCATGTTCAAGACATGTCAACTATGATCTATGTCTTAACTACTTACTGTCCATGATTAGCCTACTGAGTCTCTAAGACCCCAAGTGTTTTTAAGCAGTTTGTTGAGTATATGTTTCCTCTATACCCTATCCATGTACCCCAAAGTGACCCTTATGTGCCCCAATCCCTTTGTCCCCATGTGAGATCTATTTGTTAAGTGTTTTCTGAATCTGGATGTTTTTATGACTAATTGATTGTCTACTGTTTTGGTGCTCTTCTCAAGCTGTCTTTTACCACCAAACTATTTCCTATTTCTGAAAAACCTTTTACTTCTAAAGTAATCTCTGTACTATTTTCAAAACCTTTTCAAAACTATGTCAAGCACTCTCACTTCACTCTTAGAATACTAGGTTCTTCCCCTCTGATATGTGTACTGCCTTGAGATCCTTGAGATCTCTCTGAACTCTGGCATGTCAGAGCTAGCCTTTCCACACTGCACCTAAATCAGTTATTGTTTGAGAAAAGGTATAGGTGTGAGCACTGCCCGGGATCCTTGAGGTCCTTAGGGAACTCTGACAAACCTAGACATGAATTTGGATATGGAACTTTGGGCATTTGTGGCTATTGGAGGCTGGGAAATCATTTGGGCCAGCTGTAGGCTCCCTATAGACTAACTCTTTTTTATTTATGTATTTTATTTAATTCATTGGACTGTAATAATTTTATAAACAAACAGTGGGGTGATTAGTGAAAAGGGGAGGGTAGTTATATATATTGGGTAAATTGGGTAGATACCATGCTTATAGGGTCCATGTTGATTCAAATGTGTTTGTTATGTTTCTAAATGGCTTTAATAATAGAGATCATGCTTATAGGGTTAAAATCAGCTTTTAATAATTAGGTACCATGCCTATAGGAATTAAAATCAACTCTAATAGAAATCATGCCTATAGAACTTAAAACCAGTTTAGTTAAATAAATCGGTTCAAATTCGTGTTCTGAATTGGCTTAATAAATTAATCTGTCCGTTTCTTTAAAAAGTTTTCCAACACTACCTTAAAACTAATACTGCTAGAAAGCATGCCTATAGGATCTCAAGTTATCGTTTAAAAATCATTCTACTCTTTTATTGCATTCCCAATAAATATAGATACCATGCTTTTAGGACGTCACTACTATGCATTTAGGCAAGCCTCTAGGGCTATTAAAATCTTGCAACTACAAAAGTTGCGCTTTGTTATTTAAGACTGTTCACATTCACAGGTCTAAAATCAGTAGACAAGCTAAATAGGTCTTTGACGCTTGGTCCTAATTCAATGGTGTATAATCCCTGCTCACCTAGATATCATGTTCTAGGATTTTCTCTTAAATACTTGACTATTGTTTGAAGAGGTGCAAAATACTTGACTGTTGTTTGAAGAGGTGCACTTATTTATTATATTTGTGGAGGTGACTGTGAGCCTGTAATTTGTTCTCTTTAAATTCAGTCCTAATTGTTTTTGATTGACGCCTTGACTTTTATCCTTTAAAACCTTAGGAAGTTCTAGAACTACCTAAATTAGAGGTCCTAAATACCTCCAGGGCCACAAGAAAGGGATGGATAGTGCACGCATAGAACGTCTATCAAGGTTATCAGAACACTTTAGGCTATGACAAGGGGAGGGAATTGGGTAGTAAGGATATGATGACTACGCGCTAATGTCACGTGTAGCCCCTCATTGAGGAGTGATTACCGGGCATTGTGTGGGGTGATTTTGTAGGCCAACCAACCTAGGAACCCTCTTTCCCAATTCCCGATGTTTAAATTTTACTTTCCTTTATATATGTGTAACTTGTTCAAACCTTTCCCTTGTTCCATTACTTGAGTCATATATGTGCTTAACATGCCTTTATTTGCAAGTATGTGTTTAAACTATTTATTTGTTAAAAGGACTAATTCACATAAGTATAAGTTTGGTCGGGACCCACCGTTGTGGACCGAGAGGGGTGCCTAACACCTTTCCCTCAAGGTTAGTTTGAGCTCTTACCCTAAATCTCTGGTAATGCAAACTAGTCTAAGAGTTAATCGCTCTAGGTGCCCTAACGCACCATAATCCGTTAGGTGGCGACTCTTCAAAATACCCAAATCCCAAAATAAAATGAGTTATTACCCCTATGAATGTCGAAACCCGGACTTTCTCTGCGCGAAGGAAAAAAGGGGGCGCGAGAGCATGGCGACTCTGCTATGGATATCTTTAGGCTCTTACCATAACGAACTTATCTTTTGTGAATTACTCCAAGCATGCTCTATCCCACGTACCCTTTCCCCTTATTTGAATTTAATTGTTTATTCCTTTTTTCAAGCATTTGTGATCTCTTTATTCCTGAAACTGACTTTTCTCATTATTTTCTTTTTCCATAACTGCCTTTCAATTATTTAAATATTGTATTTATTATTTTTCATACGTTCAAATTCTTAACAACATGCTCTTTATTGCTGCATAAATCATGCTCAACATCATATTCAACTCGTGCGTATTAAATCCAATAGCAACGCTTGATGAGTGGTTGTGCTCTTCCAATTTATTACCCTTAAATTTGGAAAGGCTTATTTGTGGTAAAACTAGTCGATCAGCGGTGCAGTCGACGGTTCCGTGCCTTTCCCCCTCAAGTTGTCCGCTTGAGGGTACCAGTCTAGACCCCAATAGTAACCTTACTTTGATTGAAATTGTGCATGCATCATGGTCAAACCTAGTCGGATCAATATGTTGTCCACATAATGGTCCTTTAAGACAAGCCTTATCCAAAAGTCCACTGGGGTTTCTATAATCCCAAAGGACACAACCATGTTCTGTGCAATAACTTGTTGAACTAAATGCCAATATGCTAATCATGAATGTATAAATAGTCGAGTCTGGTGGGGGAAAAGGGCCTAACCTTTTTGTTTTGAATAAAATGAGGCACGAGGTCCCCAGATCTAGTATGGTTAGCAACATTCCACCATTGCTGCTAGTTTGATGGGAGGACCTTTCCTCAAGTGATAAGAAACATGTAAGAAAGTACCTGGGTAACTTGCCTTCCCTGCTAGACATTCAGCCAAACAATAGGTTGATCAAGGCTGCAACTTTATTCTGGGATAGTGAAATGGCTGTGTTCAGTTTTGGCAACATAGAGATGACTCCATTCCTAGAGGAGATTGGGAGACTTGCGGGATTGACTTAGGATAGCCCTGGGTTTTTGGTACCGGAGAATCGTACTGGTAGAGGGTTCCTAAAGATGATGGTGTTTCAGAAAAATGCTGACTTAGGATGCCTTCAGAAGTTCTATATACCTTTCGAATACCTGTACGAGAGATATGGCCATAGCAAGTCCTACCGTACCTTCCACGACGAACTCTCTATCACTTTTTTGGGACGCATCCACCGCAGAGTGTTCATGTTCATCGTATACTTCTTGGGCTTGATAGTGTTCCCGATGAAAAGGGAAAGAATCCACACTAGATTGGCCATGGTCACCAAGACTTTGATGGAAGGGATCAATGGACAAACATACACTATAGATCATAGCCGACATCTACAGGGCTCTGGAGCGCTGTCAAAGAGGGGTCAAGCATTTTGAGGGTTGCAACATGTTGTTGTAGTTGTGACTATTAGAACATCTTCAAAAAGGTCACTATCGCCAAGAATTTCCGTGAAGGGCTTGGAATGACCATATTGCCTTCCATCACTCTAAGCAGATGACTTACATTCCGGACAGGTTCGCTCTGCCAGAAAGTGCCAAAGAATGGGTAGAGTTCTTCAACAATCTGACCAAGGAACAGGTGCAATGGATGTTTGAATAGTTCCCAATAGATGAATTCATCATCAGATCCAGGGACGCTCCATGCTTGGTGCTGATTGGGTTGAGAGGGATATACCCGTATATCCCTATCCGAGTTATGAGGCAAGCAGGAAGGAAATAGGTTGTACCTCGGATCGCCAAAATCAGCCATTTCAAAGCTGAATTTTAGGATGATGATGTCCCTTAGAAGTGCCAAGCTCAGCACATATGGCACTGCAAAATCATTGTAGAAAAGAACACCATTGAGCCAGACAGGTATCATGCATGGTGTGAGCCTCTCTACCCAGCATGGTTAGAGGACAATCTGAAGGGGATGGTGATGCCAGGAACTGGTCGAGGGAATAAGATCATAGATGGAGAAGTTGAGGCTCAAGTCAAATACAACAAGCTAAGAAAGAGGGTCCACGACTATGAGAATGAGCACCGGGAAATACACGAGAAAAACATGAGATTAATCGACGAGTGGAAAGAGATGGCTATCACTTCTAACAGAAAGTTGGAATATCTGGAGCGAGGATTAGTGGAGCTGGAGGGTAAAATCATAAAGAGGATTGAGGATTGCCAAAATGCTGAAGGAAGTGAAGGAGTACATCTGGCCAGAGCCTACCTGCTGCTGGGTCTGTGCGAGCTGGAGAACCTGTACGATGGACTCAAGAAGATCGAATCTGGGGAAGGTCCTTCTGGGACTAAGTAGGCTAGATTTATTTGCTTTCCTAAATGTAATAAGGCCAAGTGCCAATAGTGACTTGCTTTTCTATTGTCTTAGTATCGTTTTGGGATTCGTCTATTTTCACATTATGAAATGAAGCATTTACTGGCATCTAAAAGGTTCTCCAAATTTACTTGTCGCTAGGGCTACCTTGGGCACAACGAGGCTCCCAAATTAGGACACGAATTTACATTCCCGCAATATGTGTTTAAATATTGCAAACATTTCAGAATCCTCACTAACTTGTCTACCTTTTTATTTTTTTTCTTTATTCTTTTATTCCCATCCCCCAAGGTTGGTTCGCTCATATTGGCCTCATCAGCATATCGCACCAAATCTAAAGGCCCTCCCCCTCCTCCTTCTCTAAGCAATACAAAATGCAGAGGAAAAGCAAAAATGGATGATTTAAGTAGTATCCGAAAGGAGAATATTGAGAACGCAGAAACTTCAGACGGACGTAGTACCTCGACATCGAATGATCTAGTATTGAGGTTGGAACAAAAGATATTAGAGCTACAAGGAGAGCTTGAGCAGGTCTGCAACTTGGCAAACTTATCACTCACCCTAAATGTCCCCAACATCAACCAACAAAACACAAAGAACCCATCACCTCCCCAAATATACAAAACCAACACCCACAAAATCCTCATGCACCGAATCAATACGCAACCCCACCCCAAAATCTCAATCCCTTACCAGTACCAAATCCGCCACAATATCACCATCAACCGATTCAGTACTCACCAACCAGCACTTGCCACACTCCCCAAAACACACCATAACCCATTACCGATCCTCAAAACTCAACCAATGACCATCATTACACCCAAGTCCCTGGCACCTATCAAAGCAACCCTATATACATAGAAACTGTACCTCACTCTATCCCAATCTCCTATACACCAGAATCCTCTGAGAAGAACCTGCTCATTAAGAACGTTGCTGAAGAACTCAAGAAGTTGATAAGTCGAGTTTAGGGTATCGAAGGTGGCAATAGAATAGAAGGGTTGAACTATGAAGACCTATGCATACAGCCAGACGTAGAACTGCCAGAGGGATACAAACCTCCCAAGTTTGAGATGTTTGATGGCACGGGTGATCCTAGTGTTCATCTGAGGACCTATTGCGACAAGCTTGTCGAGGTCGGGAAAGACGAAAAGATCCGAATGACACTCTTTATGAGGAGTCTTACTGGAGATGCTTTGTCCTGGTACATCAGCCAGGATCCCAAGAAATGGTCTAATTGGGTGAGTATGGCGTCCGATTTCATGGACCAATTCAGGTCTAACGCAGAGAATGCACCAGACATTTTCTACATCCAGAATCTTAAGAAGAAACCCACAAAAACCTTCCGCAAGTATGCTACTCGTTGGAGGTCGGAAGCGGCCAAGGTCATGCCATCTTTGGACGAGGAATAGACGAACAAGTTCTTCGTCAGAGCACAAAATTCGCAGTATTATGAAAGATTGATGGTCATTGAAAACCATAAGTTATCTGATATAATCAAGCTTGGGGAAAGAATTGAGGAAGGCATCAAAAGCGGGATGGTAATGAATTTTGAGGCCTGAAACAAGGCGTTACAATCAGGCGGCATATCAAAGAAGAGAGATGTTGGGGCAGTAAATGTGGCCTAGGGACCAAAATCTCCACTTACCTATCAAACACCTCCACCCACATATCAAACACCTCCACCCACATATCAAACACCTCCACCCACATATCAAACACCTCCGCCCACATACCAAGCATCACCACCTACATATCAGCCTTTATCTCCAAGATATTCCCAACCAGCCACTTTCCATCACACCTATAACTCCCAGCCATCCGAATTCCAATCACCTCTAACTCGCCAAAACTTTCCAAGACCAAGACCCAATTTCGATCGCAAGCCACCCAAACAATACACCGATATTGCTGAACCCATCGACTAACTGTATGAAAGGTTGAAAGCCACTGGTTATGTCACTCCCATTCCTGCTGTGGCATTAGAGAATCCATCCTAAATAGGTTAATCCAAACAAAACTTGTGCGTACCTTTCCGGTATAAGGGCACACCACTGATGAGTGCCGAACATTGAAAGATAAGATCCAGATGCTAATTGACAATAAGGTCATACAGGCAAAGGAAGCCGCACCCAATGTCCGCAACAACCCCCTCCCTTATCATAGAGGTGATGGGGTACATGTGATAGAGACGAATGAAGAATGGGACCCTGAGGGGTCTATTGGGCTTATTACAGAAGGCGATGACTTTAAATTTGTAGTCACACTTACTTCTATTGTGGTATAGACTCAGTCACCAATCGAGGTCGAGGTAGCTGCACCGGTTCCATTTAAGATAGAGGTGGCTCCACTTGCGGCCACCCCCGCTCCATTTGAAGTAGAAGTGGTCACACCTTTCACAGTGACAGTATCAACTACGCCTCCTTTCGACTCAAAAGCAATACCTCGGGATTACGTTGCTGAAGCTCAATGAAAGGAAAAGGCAAAAATGGTGGAATTCGATGCTGCACAAGGAATGACTAGGACTGGAAGAGTCTACACACTTGAACATTTGGGAGGACCAAGCAAGGGTGCCACTACCAGGCAGCCTGTCATTGAAACACGACCAAATGACTTGTGGAGGAAAGTACAAGCAAAGGAGTATTCCGTCATTGACTATCTAAACAAAACCCCAGCTCAGATATCTATCCTGTCACTATTGCAAAATTTAGAGGCGCGTAAGAACGCCTTAATGAAAGTGCTGAGCGAGGCTTATGTACCCAATAACATCACTGGCAAAGAAATGGCCAATATGGTAGGGTAGGTACAGAAAAGTCATAAGATCATCTTCCATGATGATGAGCTACCGCTTGAGGGGCTGAATCACAATCGAGCATTCCATATTACAGTGCAATTTGAAGACAAATTCATTTCCAAGGTTTTGGTTGATGGAGGTTCAAGCCTCAACATTTGTCCGTTAGACGCCCTGAAAATGTTGGACAAAGGTTTTCATGAAATACGGGTAGAAAGCATGAACGTGAAAGCTTTCGATGGGTCTCAAAGGGCTATAATCGGGGAAATCAACCTTTGCTTGCAGATGGGGCTAACTTGGTTTGACGTCAAGTTTCAGGTGCTCGACATACCGGCCTCATATAATCTTCTGTTTGGCCGACCATGGATCCATGCCGCTGGGGCCGTGCCTTCCATACTACATCAAGTCGTGAAGTTTGAATGGAATTGTCAAGAGGTTATCATTCACGGAGATGGGAGTAACCCCATTTACACCAGTCAAACCAACTTGGTCATTGGACATAGGAGAAGGCTAGGAGGGGAAACCTATCATCACATTGAACGTGACAATGCTGTCAAGAAAGATAAATGGTGGAGCAGTAAAATAGAAAGCATATTGGCATGGTCAGGGTATGAGCCCGGCAAAGGGCTGGGAAAGAATCTCCAGGGTATCACTAAACCAATATAGCTGAAGGGCCATGGTACTACCTTTGGGCTTGGATATCAGTACAAATGGAAAGAATACAATGATTAGTCGCCTCCATAGCACGTACCGTATTACCCTCTCGAGCAACCCGTGCCACGTCAAGATCAAGCTTTTTACCAAGCTGATACAATATGGGGAACTGCAGGAGAGGAAGCATTAGCTAGGTTAAAGAATCTGTTCTTGGAGATGAAGATATGGACTGCAGTGCAATAATTGAGGAGGAGGAGGAGGAAGAAGGCCTCACTATTCAGACTGTGAAGAAGGGAGCTATTCTCATAAACTAGACCACCAGACCATCCCGGGCCCGCCGAGTCCCTGCATAGCTTGGCAGTTTTTACTTCTATAACAATTCTAGGCATTTAAGATTTTCAGTAATTTTGATTTAAAAACTTGCTTGTTTCAAAAATAAGTGCTTGATTAATCGTGCCGCACTTGTCTGGATGTTTAATTTTAATCAAATGCATTTGCTCTTTATTATTCATTACTATTTTCTACACTTTTTCTTTCGATAGTGTTATTATTACTTTTCCTGATGAACCAGTAACTGTGACATGTAATGAGGCAACATAACATGAGAATAGTGACTCGAATGAAGAAGATGAGATACCTGAGGAAGTTGTCAGGGAGGTGGAAAACTTTGAGAACAACCCCAAGTCCAATCTGGACGAAACCGAAGAAGTAAATTTGGGGAACACCGAGACCGTCAAGGAGACTCGCATCAGCATTCACTTGTCACCAACAGAGAAGGAAGAGTACATCCATTTCCTAAAAGAGTATGAGGACATTTTGGCATGGCCATATGATGATATGACCGGTTTGAGCACGTCCATAGTGGCTCACAAGTTGCCTACTAATCCCATGTGTCCGCCAGTGAAGTAGAAACTCAGAAAGTTCAAACCAGACATGATACTGAAAATCAAAGAGGAAGTTACCAAGCAGATCAAAGCCAAAGTTCTCAGGGTGGTCAAGTACCCAACCTGGTTAGCTAACATTGTGCCAGATCCGAAGAAGGACGGGAAAGTCAGGGTATGTGTCGACTATCGGGATTTAAACATAGCAAGTCCCAAGGATGACTTTCCACTGCCAAACATACACATTTTGATCGACAAATGTGCCAAGCATGAACTCCAATCCTTTGTATATTGCTTCGCGGGTTATCACTAGATCTGGATGGATGAAGAAGACACGGAGAAAATAGCTTTTATCACACCTTGGGGAGTATATTCCTATAAGATGATGCCATTTGGTCTACAGAATGTTGGGGCTACTTACATGAGAGCCATGACAACTATCTTCCATGATATGATACACAAAGAGATAGAGGTGTATGTAGAGACGTCATTATCAAATCCAAGAGGGCCGCAGATCACATAGCGGACTTGAGGAAGTTCTTTTATATGCTAAGGACAACTTGAAACTGAACCCCGCAAAGTGTGCATTCGGGTTTCCCGCAGGAAAGTTACTGGGATTCATTGTCAGTCATCGAGGGATCGAGCTCGATCCATCTAAAGTCAAAGCTACTCAGCAGTTACCACCACCTAGGAGCAAAAAGGACATGATGAGCTCTCTAGGACATCTCAACTATATCAGTCGCTTCATAGCGCAGTCCACAGTCATATGTGAACCTATCTTCAAGATGCTAAGAAAAGATGCCGAAACAATTTGGATCGAGGATTGTCAGAAAGCTTTTGACAAGATCAAGGAGTACCTGTCCACGCCACCAGTTCTAGTCCCGCCAGAACCTGGACGACCTCTGCTACTCTATCTATCTATGTTAGATAGAGCCTTCGGATGTGTTCTGGGACAACATGACGAGACAGGAAGAAGGGAGAAAGCCATATACTACTTGAGTAGGAAGTTCACACGTTACGAAGCACGGCACTCTCTACTAGAGCGCACTTGCTTTGCTTTGACTTGGACGGCGGAGAAGTTGAGGCATTACTTCTGTGCCTATACTACATACCTCATATTCAGGATTGACCCTGTAAAGTACATATTTCAGAAACCCACGCCGACTGGGAAGTTAGCCAAGTGGCAGATACTGCTGAGTGAGTTTGATATTATCTATGTAACTCAAAAGGCGGTCAAAGGACAGGCGTTGGTAGATCATCTTGCTGAAAACCCAGTAGGAGGAGAATACGAACCCTTGAAAACATATTTTCCTGGGGAAGAAGCATCATTCATAGGAGAAGACATTACTGAAGCATACGACGGTTGGAGAATGTTCTTTGATGGAGCTGCAAATTTCAAAAGAGTGGGCATTGGAGTAGTTTTGGTATCAGAAATAGGTCAACATTATCTGGTATCTGCTAAACTCAGATTTCCCTGCACCAACAACATGGCAAAGTATGAAACCTGCATACTAGGACTCAATATAGCAGTCGACATGAATATTCAGGAGTTGTTGGTAATCGGTGATTCAGATTTGCTTGTACACTAGATATAAAGAGAGTGGGCCACCAAGAATTCCAAGATATTGCCATATCTGCACCACGTGCAAGAATTAAGAAAGAGGTTCACGGATAGAATTCCGACATGTGCCCAGAATTCAAAATGAGTTTGCCGATGCATTGGCCACCTTGTCATCTATGAATCAACACCCAAATAAGAATTTCATTGATCCCATCCTAGTGAGGATTCAAAATCAGCCGGCGTATTGTGCCCACGTTGAAGAAGAAACAGATGGAAAACCTTAGTTCCATGACATCAAAGAGTATTTGTCAATGGGAGAATATCCGGAGCATGCAAACCAGACTCAGAAACGCACGC
Organism: Nicotiana tabacum; assembly: GCF_000715075.1. Classification (NCBI taxonomy): domain Eukaryota; kingdom Viridiplantae; phylum Streptophyta; class Magnoliopsida; order Solanales; family Solanaceae; genus Nicotiana; species Nicotiana tabacum. The sequence continues at coordinate 106,834,850 of NC_134101.1, forward strand.
TACGGAGATTTTCCAACCACTTCTTCCACAGCGAAGGAAATCTGTACAGAAGAAATCCTGATTTAGGGTTGCTAAGATGTATCGACGTAAAAGAAGCTTCTAAACTGCTTGAGGACGTACATGTTGGGACTTGTGGCCCGCACATGAATGGTTTTGTCTTGGCTAAGAAGATACTTAGGGCCAGTTACCTTTGGATAACCATGGAGACAGATTTCATCCAGTATGTTCGCAAATGCTTCCAATGCTAGGTACATGCTAATATGATAAAAGTGTTGCCGAATGAGCTCAATACAACAAGCTCACCTTGGCCTTTTGCCGCCTGGGGAATGTATGTCATCGGTCTGATCGAGCCCACTGCTTTAAATGGGCACATATTTATTCTGGTAGCCATTGATTACTTCAGAAAATGGGTAGAAGCTGTATCTTACAAAGTTGTAACCAAGAAAGTTGTCACAGATTTTGTCAAAGATCGTATTGTTTGCCGATTCGGAGTTCCCGAGTCAATTGTCACTGACAATGCCGCCAATCTCAACAGTGATCTGTTGAAAGCCATGTGTGAAACTTTTAAAATCAAGCACAAGAATTCCACAGCCTACAGACCTCATATGAATGGAGCGGTAGAAGCCGCTAACAAAACATCAAGAAGATACTAAGGAAGATGGCAGAGAACTACCAATAATGGCATGGAAAGCTATCTTTTGCTTTGTTGGGCTACCGCACTATAGTTCGCACATCAACCGGGGCAACTCCCTACATGTTGGTCTATGGTATCGAAGCTGTCATTCCAGCCGAGGTAGAGATTCGTTCTTTAAGATTCATACAGAAAGCTGAACTCAGCGATGTAGAGTGGATAAAGAGCCTCTATGAACAATTGACCCTCATTGATGGAAAGAGGATGAACGCAGTGTGTCACGGCCAACTTTATCAGAACAGAATGTCCAGATCTTTCAACAAAAGGGTCAAACCAAGGTATTTTGCACCAAGACAGCTAGTGCTTAAGAAGATCTTCCCACATCAAGATGAAGCCAAAGGAAAATTCTCTACCAACTAGCAAGGTCCATACAAGGTTCATAGGGTACTGACAGGAGGAGCACTCATATTTACAGAGATGGATGAAGAAATCTGGCCAAAACCAATAAATTCAGACGCAGTCAAGAGATACTATGCTTAGATTATTTACATTTCCTTATCTGATGTAATTAAACTACGCTTGACCTAATTCCCGTTTAAGAGGGGATACGTAGGCAGCCTTATGGTTCGGTCATATCATAATAAAATTTCAATTTCCATTCCCCCCAAGATCAGAAACTGGGGTAGAATTTTGAGGAGGACCCTCAAAATTCCGGAACAAGTCCAGCCAACGCTAACATATGTCAGACGGTCAGAAATCGGTTACGAAACTGGGGCAGAATTTTGAGAAGGATTTTCAAAATTCCGAAGAAGGTTAAACAACGCTCATTACCCTTAAACAGTCAAAGGATCATCTACCAAACTGGGGTAGAATTTTGAGGAGGACCCTCAAAATTTCAGAACAAGTCCAGCCAACACCAACATATGTTAGACGGTCAGAAATCGGTTAAGAAACTAGGGCAGAATTTTGAGAAGGATTCTCAAAATTTTGAAGAAGGTTCAACAAGGCTCATTACTCGTAAACGGTCAAAGGATCATCTACCAAACTAGGGCAGAATTTTCAGGAGGACCCTTAAAATTCTAACATAAGAGAGTCGCAATGTCTTTGAAATGTGATACAGTCACTAGTTCATCTAAAATCACTTGATATATCAACACGTTTCTAAAATGAATCTATTTTTTATCAATAATTGTATATTTTCGAAAACTTTATATCCTTGACAGTCAGGTGTTACCCAGGGAAACTCGAAAAAGCCTCCAGAGCGGAGCAAACCAAGGCTAGAGGACGAAAGCACGAACCAACCTCCCCTCACAAAACTTACAATTTTTCTTTGAACACAGGCACATCTGATGTAGCAATAGCGTCTACAAATATATATACACGAGGCAAAATCACTACCAAACGGGCCACCAAACACTGAACGTAGGCCCAGCTATGAAACATTCTACTTTTGTTTGCTATTTTCTCTTTGCATGAGGCTAACCCCTGCCTCTATATGTGCATGAGGCTAATCCTTGCCTCCCCACTTGCATGAGGCTAATCTCTACCTCCATATTTGCATGAGGCTAATCCTTGCCTCCCTATTAGCATGAGGATAATCCCTGCCTCCATATTTGCATGAGGCTAATCCCTGCCACCCTATCTGCATGAGGCTAATCCTTGCCTCCATACTTGCATGAGGCTAATCCCTGCCTCCACATTTGCATGAGGCTAATACTTGCCTCCATACTTGCATGAGGCTAATCCCTACCTCCATATTTGCATGAGGTTAATCCCCACATCCATATTTTCATGAGGTTAATCCCTTCCTCCCTACTTTCATGAGGCTAATCCTTGCCTCCCATTTGCATGAGGTTAATCCCTGCCTCCCTACTTGTATGAGGCTAATCCTTGCCTCCCATTTGCATGAGGCTAATCCTTGCCTCCATACTTGCATGAGGCTAACCCCTGTCTCCCTATCTACATGAGGCTAATCCTTGCTTCCACATTGCATGAGGCTAGTCCTTGCCTCCCATTTTCATGAGGCTTATCCTTGCCTCTATGCTTGCATAAGGCTAATCCTTGCCTCCGTATCTGCATGAGACTAATCCCTGCCTCCGCATTTGCATGAGACTAAGTACTGTCCCTCTTTGCACAAATAGTGCTCTATTTCTAACACTATCTATTTGCTTTTCAATCATGATAAGCTCTACCCTCCATTTCACAAGACTAAGCCTTGTATTGTTAATGTCATATTATTGCATATCATGGGCTGAAATATCGCCAATCTTTCCAGGGGCGTCATAGTCTAAAAGGCATCATCCTCATAGCCGGAAGATACCATGCCATGGCCTAAGGATCCCTCGAATTTGCATATCATTATTCAAAGGCGTTATGGTTCAGAGGCACCATCTGCATGGCCCGAGAACAACATTTCATGGCCTGTGAATCCCTCATTAAACAATTCATGGCCCAGGATATCATGGTCCGAGGACGTCATCTTTAACCATGCAAAGACAACCTTCATGGTCCAAAGGGAATCTGCATCATGTTTAAATTTTTGCGCAAATACATGTCTGTAGCATCTCTTTATCTGCAGGTGACCAGCAAGCAAGAGCTATCCTAGAAGGAGCGACCTCGCTCCAGTTCTTTCAAATTATCTCAAACTTAACCTCTCACCATAACTGCTCTTGCATCTCATGTCCGTTCTTACAATGACTTCATCGGTATATTCCGCCAATGAATCCAAAACTACACATGGCCTGATTCCTATAAAATCAGGGATATATAGGCAGCTCAAAGACTAGAGTCCGACCTCTATCTTTCAAAACATCCCGACCGGTCAAAATTGGCCATCATTTCATGACCCGAAAACTCTTTCATCCTTTCCGGGTAAAGATGGGCAGCTATTGATACCCAACTTATCCTCATATATTTTTAATACATATATACACTTTCAAAATAGCACGTATGCATTTAAAAGCATACATGAGCATTTTATAATTTTTCTATAATTTTTAAAGGCTCTAAATCGATTTATTTCTTCTCGTTTATTTATAAAATATCTACTAATTATCCTTCAAATTATTTTTATGATGATTTAGTCATTTAAATTCATTATTTATGCTATCATAATTGTTTAAATAATGTTTAGTGCATTTTTTATAATTGTATTTACATTTTAGTCTAAATTGCACATCTTTGCAATAATAGGCCATATTGAGGTATAATTACATTATTAATGCATAAAATGGTGTTTTAGATTTTTAAAATATTAGATAACTATTTTAAATAATTTTAGTTCATGAAAATATTTTTTGGAACCCATTTATCATTTTTATAAATTATGTATTTATTAAAAGTGGCTACTTAAAATATGGCCTATTTTTATTTCAATTTTAGCCCTATTTTCAACCTAATACCAGCTCAATTTCAATTCAAAATAAACCAACCCATACCCAGCTACCCGATCTGGCCCCAAAACCCTTTTAATCTCGGCCGTTGATCATAGAGATCAACGGCCACAAACACCCTTACCTAAAATAAACCCAAACGACCCCCCCCCCAACCCTTTCATTATACACCACCCTCCGCCCTAAAAACCCTCTCTTCTCTCAAACTCTCCCAAGCCTAACCCTAATCGAACCTCACTGACACTCATCTATGGCTATCTCTAGTGGTCTCTCACCACCCCAGGTCTCTAAGGGCCTCTCTCACGTTGGTACTGCCATCTCCAAGGTCCTCAAGGGACCAGGGTCAGTGGCTTGCATCTATAGTTGCTTTCTCGCCTATTTCAGGCCATTCCAGTGTGATTCCCAGTAAGATCGTCCTATATCGACTATGTTCTATGGGTTTCTAAGCATGTTTCTTCACCTCTGTGTTGTTTTCCTCGAAACCCTAATCTCTTTCTTCTAAACCTCTTAGATATGTACAGATCTGAGACGATTTGGACTTGTTTCATATGAGTTTTAATATCACCTAGTGATTCTTTACTAGAATCGTATGATTTTCGAGTGATTTTTCATCTTTCTCTAAACTAGGGTGTCCTGAAATCTCTTTTTCCAAAAACATTTGATGATTTGGGTGTTTAATCTCCTATTTCATGTATGTTTTAACCGATTTTGTTAGTATTGCTCTGATTTCAACTCGTTTACACAAAAAGCCCTAAATTTTCGAGATTCTTTGTTTGGTCTTTGAGTACTTGTATGTTGACTGTGTTCTTGCCTTGGTTCTTGTAATTTTCGTTAGCCATTTAGATATCTCGTGGCCTTCTTACCCTAATATGCCTTTACTGATATTCTTAATTAAACTTTTCACTGATTCTATATGTTTGTGTTCATCCTGATTATTTATTTCTTACCTTTTATCTACCAAACTTGCTGAATCTTTCGTGATTTTCCCTCTAAGTGAGCCTTATTAGGGTTCTAACCTAATTTTTTGACTAAGTTCTATGTTTTTGTTAAATTTTACTTAGTTTATTTTCTATTTATGGGAACTAATATATATTCTTTCTAAAAATTAGTATTACTTTGAAATCCTGGCTGATTGATTACTCCGTTAAAGATTGGTATGCATAGACTTTATTTGTTTCCTTGTTTATAACCTTAATTGGTCATCTCTACCTTAATTTCTTGCCCGTATAACTTGCGGATTCTTACTGATTCTTTATTTGGTATGGTTTGGTCTTTTTAACCTTAATTAAACCCTTGTTGGTACTTTTTGGCTCATTGCTCCTAATTAAAGGAGTCTATTTTGAACTCCTTATATGATTTGATTCTGATTTGCCCTTAATTGCTGATATCTGATTCTTTTACCTTATTAACTCTACCCCTCGAACTGCTATATAAGCACTCTCCTATTCTCATTTCAAAAACAGAACATTAGTTCACAAAAAAAAGTACACTGACACTCTAAAAGTTCTCTTTCTCTTCTGCTATTTGTGATACTTACTGATCTAGCCCGCTGAAAGCCAAGGCTAGATATTGGAACTTCATTTGCTCTATATTCTGCACCCTTTTCTTCAACTGGTATATCTCTAGTTATGTTTTGAAATCTAAACCCTATATGTTTCATTCCTGCACTAGTTCATCAGTTATGAGTTCAACTTGTATTCCTGCCTACTTCTTTGCTCAGCATGTCTAAACTCTGCCTGTTCAATATATTCTTTATATTCTGCACTCTTTCCTGCTTACTTCTTTGCCAAGTATGTCTAAAACTCTGTCTTGTTCAATGTATGCACTCTTTCCTGCTTACTTTTTTTACCTAGCATGTCTAAATTGTATGTTTAATCCTATTCAAGACATGTCAACTATGATCTATGTCTTAACTACTTACTGTCCATGATTATCCTGCTGAGTCTCTAAGACCCCAAGTGTTTTTATGCAGTTTGTTGACTATATGTTTCCTCTATACCCTATCCATGTACCCCAATGTGACTCTTATGTGCCCCAATCTGTTTATTCCCCTGTGAGATCTGTTTGTTAAGTGTTTTCTGAATCTAGATGTTTTTTTGACTAATTGATTGTCTGCTGTTTTGGTACTCTTCTCAAACTGTCATTTACCACCAAACTATTTCCTGTTTCTGAAAAACCTTTTACTTCTAAAGTAATATCTGTACTATTTTCAAAACCTTTTCAAAATTATGTCAAGCACTCTCACTTCACTCTTAGAATACTAGGTTTCGCCCCTCTGATATGTGTAGTTCCTTGAGATCCTTGAGATCTCTCTGAACTCTGGGATGTCAGAGCTGGCCTTTCCACACTACACCTAAATCAGTTATTGTTTGAGAAAAGGTCTAGGTATGAGCACTACCTTTGATCCTTGAGGTCCTTAGGGAACTCTGACACACCTAGAAATGAATTTGGCTATGGAACTTTGGGCATTTGAGGCTATTGGAGGCTGGGAAGTCATTTAGGCCTATTGTAGGCTCCCTATAGACTAACTCTTTTTTATTTATGTATTTTTATTTAATTCATTGGTATGTAATAATTTTGTAAACAAACAGCGGGGTGATTAGTGAAAAGGGGGGGTAGTTATATATATTGGGTAAATTGGGTAGATACCATGCTTATAGGGTCCATGTTGATTCAAATGCGTTTGTTATGTTTGCTTTACTTTCACACAATTAGAAACCATGTCTATAGGATCTAAATAGGTTTAACAATAAAGATCATGCCTATAGGCAATTAAATCAGCTCTAATAGAAATCATGCCTGTAGAACTTAAAACCAGTTTAGTTAAATAAATCGGTTCAAATTCGTGTTCTGAATTGGCTTAATTAATTAATTTGTCCATTTCTTTAATAAGTTTTCAAACATTGCCTTAAAACTAATACTGCTAGAAAGCATGCTTATAGGATCTCAAGTTGTCGTTTAAAAATCATTCTACTTTTATTGCATTCCCAATCAATATAGATACCATGCTTTTAGGACATCACTGTTATGCGTTTAGGAAAGACTCTAGGGCGAATAAAATCTTGCAACTACAAAAGTTGCGCTTTGTTATTTAAGACTATTCACATTCGCAGGTCTAAAATCAGTAGGCAAGCTAAATAGGTCATTGACTCTTGGTCTTAATTCAATGTTGTATAATCCCTACTCACCTAGATATCATGTTCTAGGATTTTCTCTTAAATACTTGACTATTGTTTGAAGACGTGCACTTACTTGTTATATTTGTGGAGGTGACTGCGAGCCTGTAATTTATTATTTTTAAATTTAGTCCTAATTGTTTTTAATTAATACCTAGACTTTTATCCTTTAAAACCTTAGGAAGTTCTAGAAGTACCTAAATTAGAGGTCCTACATACCTCCAGGGCCACAAGGAAGGGATGGGTAGTGTACGCATAGGACATCTATCAAGGTTATTAGAATGCTTTAGGCTATGACCAGGGGGGGGAATTGGGTAGTAAGGATATGATGGCTACACGCTAATGTCACGTATAGCCCCTCATTGAGGAGTGATTACCGGGCATTGTGTGGGGTGATCGTGTAGGCCAACCAATAATAGTGTGTGTGTGTATGAGCAATAAGAGTTTTAGGTGCAATGGGTATCCTTTCGCAGTCAAGCATTATGGACTTTCATTTAAAATATGATTTGAAGGTATAACGCTTTAACACATAAACCATACTTGAACACATTCCTGAAGGAAAAATAATAAGATAAGAGCTTTTAGAATACGTTTTGAATACATAGATTTCGACACTTTGTTTACACGGGATAATTGAATTTATTAGGACAAGTAGGAATACGAGAATGAGGAACTTGAGCCAAAGATACTTGAAACTTACGGGAACATCAAGGGATTTAATTCAAAGAGAGAAGTTTAGCCAGCATACCTTGCTTGAGCTTTCCTTAGATTACTACAATGTTCCGGAAATCCTAGCAACCTCAATCTATTTAGAAACATAACACAATTGAACCATTATTAGAGAGATATTCATGGGTTCAGCTCATTTGAGCATTTTGTCAAACAGTAGATGTGAAAATTTGACTATAAGGTTCTTCTACAAGATTTCTATCACTCCACAACCCAATCTTTACTTATTTGAGCTCAACAATCTTCTCACAAACCTTATTGGTACATGCATGTATAAATGATACTCTCACACCCAAGAATCATACACTCAATCACCCATCTTTATACCCAAACTCGAAATTGAAGACTAAGGTTAGAACCTTACCTCTTGGGTGAAGATTGTGAGAGTTCCTTGTTGGATTTCAAAGCTTGGACAAGATCTTGATGAACAAATAACTTGAGCTTCTTCCTCTCTCTAGAACACTCTCCCTTCTCTCTAAAATTATCAGATTGTCTCTTCCAAATAACCCTTTAGGTTTATTTATTGATATAAGGTCGGGTTACAAAATCAAAAAACGGACCCTCCGAACTCAGGTCTGCGATCGCAAAGTTGCCGCATAATAGGTATGCGGTTTGCATAATGGACCACAAAATTGATGCCCAAAAACTATTTTTTTCTAGACTAGTTTGCGACTGTTCAGCGGTCCGCAGACCAATTCTACGACCGCAGAATGGACCACAAAATCACTTTCCAGATTCTTCCGTGCCAATTCTGCGACTAAAATGTGGTCCGCATAATGGATATGCGATCGCTTAATGGACCGCGTAAATGAACTTCAGATTTTAACAAATTTTCTGCTTCACTTTGCGACGGATATGCAGTCCGCATAACGAATATGCGGTCGCAAACTCGATCGCAAAATTGAATTCTTGAGCTAAAAATTTTCATCAACAATTCAGCGCATTATTCATTTATACAACCTTTGTACTAATTAATCTACCTCGGCACTACAAAACCTTAAATTCCTCAGCGAAATTTTTCGGGGCCTTACACTAGCATATGTAAGAATAGATTGACTATGAGAATTTAGAACATAATATGACATTTCAATTAAAGTATGGAAATAATCTAAGTAGCCTAAACCGATCAAATACCACGTACAAACCATGTACCCACTTGTAACCTTGCGTACACGGCTTTCACATAGCATAGATAAAACAATCAATCTCAAACCTAAAGGTTGGTTCCCTCACACAAAGTTATGCAAGATACTTACCTCAACTAGGCCCACTCAACCCTTGGAAATAACTTATCCCATGAAATTCGCCTCTGCACTGCTCAAATCTAACCAAAATTAACTTAATATCATCAAACAATTCAAGGAAAATCAATTACAATAGATAAAACTATGATCTTTACACATTTTCCAAAAAGTCAACCTGGGCTCGCCCAGTCAAAACCCGGGTCCAATGGTAGATTCCAACTACCCATGGCCCATGAGTTAATATATTTGTTTAGTTTCAAAATACAAGTCCAAATCGACTCTCAAAATTCAAATTATTATTTTTCAAAACTTGGCAGAGTTTTAAATTTTTTTACTTTGATTCACATGATTTTGATGTTAAAATCTAAGATATATTGATGAAATATAGTTGGAAAAAGATTAGAATCACTTACCCAAAGTTTGTAGATGAAATCCCCTCTCCAAATCGCCTCCTACCTAGTCTAGAGTTCTAAAATAAGAGAATATGTTGAAGAATCCCGTCTCCCAACCCTTTCATCAAGATGTAGGTATCACATTTGCGACACAGGGCTCGCATTTGCGAACCCTCGCATTTGCGGACTAAGGATCGCATTTGCGAACCCTCGCATTTGCAGACCATGGATTGCATTTGCGAATCCTTACAGCCTCATTCATTATCACAATTGTGACAAAAGGCTTCATAATTGTGAAGCTGGAAATCTCGCAAAAGCGAGCAATTGTTTGCAATTGCGAGCCAAGACTTATGCTAGCTGACTTCAGCAATGCGAAGGGGAAGTCGTAATTGCGATATCTGAGCCCCCACTATCACCTTTGCAATTGCGAGGTTGGTTCTCACAATTGCAATAACTGAGCACCAGCAATTCATTTTCGGTTCAAAACCTTCTAAAACTCATCCAAGGTCCCAAGGCTCTAAACAAAAAATCTACACAAGTCTAAAAACATCATACGAAATTGCTCGCGCAATCAAAATACAAAAATAATATTTCAAACTATGAATCAAACATTAAGACGCATAAGTTTCGAAGTAAATTTCAAGAACTTCTAAAATTGCAACAAGACTTCTGAATCCTGTCAATTCAACTCTGATGTTACACCCCACGTTTTCATACGTGAGAGCACGTCGTAAGCCATTGATGTAACCTCAAAAATGAGATTATATTTGGAATCAAATAAAGTAAGTTAATCATGTTACCTTGGAAGTAACAAATATTTATGATCATGAATAATGAGTACCAAGAGGGTTGGAAAGCTTAGAAGCTAAGCCAATTGAAGAAAATAAGTTTCGTCGAAGGTCGACAAGTTTGGAATGTTACAACATGTACTTTGGGGTGAGACTAGGGTTATTAACATGATAAGGAGGTTATGATATGAGTTATTTTACTTGTATAATAGTCATTTGCTACGTTTTGAAGGCAAGCAAGTTTTGGAACAAGAGTTGGCAAAGGTCATCACAAGTTACATTCATAAATTTGCTGAACTTTAGGTCAAATGTAGCTGAGCTTTTCTCCTAATATACTTGAAATCAAGGGATGCTCTACATATCAATTTGAATATCTACAAGTCTAGATTCTAACGCATTAAACCATTTGTCAATACGACATCGAACTAGAGAGATATTCATATTTTCGCGAGACCACGCCAAGCAGCTCTCTATGGGGCCCACATAGGCGGTTTAAGACATAGGGATATATATAGGATGACTCAACCCCATTTTAAGTCATTATTTTCAGTATATTCAGACCTTATAACCCTAGAAACACTCTCTCAAGGTTCTCTCATGATCCAAGACTCAAACAAAGGGCAAACAACACAAATCAAGTGTCGGGAATATCGTGGCGCTAATAAGTTTCTTGTTCTTCTTGTTTTTGCTGATTTTTGGGTGGTTCCAGATCATGTGGGAGGTTTTTTTAAGTGGATTATGTTCTGTAAAATAATCTCCCATGATTTTCATATCAGCCCTAGGTTATTTCAAGTCTTACAAATGGATTAAACCATATTTCAACATCAAAAGTGAAGAATAACACCTCTTTGAGGTTGTGTTGTCATTGAGGATAGTTGTGGGCTGTTTTGTGCTGAAATTTCAAGTTGTTGCTACTGGATAATGTTAGTATAATAGCCTACTACTTGTGATTAAGTTTTCTTGTATGTTGGTTAAGTTGTTAGGATGATAAACTACAAGATAATACTTGGATTAGCTTAAGTCACTTCTATGGAGTTGTATTTCCATTCAGGGTTGTTGTAAGCTAAATATAACTTGGATTTATACTTTAAGCTACTGTAGGAGGTATGTGTATTGTGTTCTTACGGGTGCTTAAGGTTATCTTGATGTTGATAAAGTTAAATGGTTGGACTAGACATGAACTAGTGAATAAAGATTCTAATTAAAGATAGTTGGAGTTGTGGATTGTTTCTTTTGTTATAAAAATATTGTATAAGGATGGAATCATTAATGAATGACTTCATTATCATGTTATTGATACTATTAATTTAATGTAAGAAGTTTATAAGGGGTGATATGGGTTATACGGATTCCAATCGGAGCTTGCTGCTTGCCGCTCGTCGTGAAGTAGTTGTAACTTATTGTTGTTATATGGTGTCTTGTTATTGATATTTATATGTTGATGGATTTCTCTGGTTGTTGTTGTTGGTATATAGTATTGGAGGAGGCCATTGTTACAGGGGTGATGCTGCCCAAATTTACGTAACTGAGCTACTAGCTTAAGTTACAGACTTAGCCTTTGCTCAGCACTGATTTTGAATCTCCTTATACTATGATAGATTGAGTTGACTTGTTTGAAGAGTTTCTTGGAAGGTATTAAAGACTCAACGGGTTTAAGGTATGTTAAGACACTTCCCTCTTTCTTTTGGCATGATCTAAAGTTAAATGAATACGCTATTTCATAACGGATCTACTCCTAGCAACTAAGGTTGCCCATGTTGTTCTTTCCTTATAAAGTTATTCTAAGCAAGTATGTATGATCCTTGAATCCTATAGAAGTTCATATTGATGGTATAATATCAATAATTTTAATTGAAGGTGCAATGAGCTTAAGTCACTCCTAAAGGTTTAGAACGTGATTCCACGAGTCTAGCATGCATTATATATAGTATCTATTTTACTCCACTGAGCCGCGCTATAGTCGGCTGAGTACGACACTTATTGTGAAACCACTGATCAGTTGGGTTTACCGAGCTCTATGTGATCGGGTATGATGCTACCGAGCCTTATGATGGCCGAGTACGTTTTTACCGAGTCCTCTTTGAGGCCGGATACGATATGATGCCCACAGAGGCATATGTTTTTAAAAGTTTATGTATATATATGTATTATGCATTTCATGTCAGTAGCCCCCAGACGCACTCAGATGTTACAGGTTGTATCTCCTCTATCTCTCTTTACATTACTGTTCTTGTTTATGCTTTCCTGCCTTACATACTTGGTACTTTATTTGTACTGACGTCCTTTTTGCCTAGGGACGCTGCGTTTCATGCCCGTAGGTCTTGATAGACAGGTTGACATTCCTCCTAGTAGGCTATCAGCTCAACGGAAGGTGTTGGTGCACTCCACTTGCTCCGGAGTTGCCTATTTGGTCAGTATGCTTTGGATATGTATTGATTGGTATGGCGGGGCCCTGTCCCGACCTTTATGATTTTATGTACTCTTAGAGGCTTGTAAATAGATGTCAGGTGTATGAATACTTATATGGCCTTATCGGACTATGTTTTGAGTTTACAAATGGTCATGTCGGCCTTATAGGCCCGTATGTCACATGTATAAGTTCATATATCATGTTGGGTCGTCATATGCTGATTATTCCCTTATGTTTTATTCTTGTTATCTCATGACGGGTTTTCTGGCTCATTTACTCATGATAGTATGATAAGAAATATATTTTACATTAGTACTCGGTTGAGTAAGGCACCGTGTGCCCGTCGCGGCCCTTCGGTTTGTGTCGTGACATCCGAATGATACCAAATTTTGTAGACAAGTTCTAAATAGCATAACGGATGTATTCCAAGATCCAAAGTCAAATTCCAAACTCGATAGCTAAAATTCAACCTACGGTAAAACTTTTCAACTTCAAATTTCCAAATTTTGGCAAAACAACACAAATCAACCTACGGACTTTCGAATTCAATTCCGGGCATATGCCCAAGTTCGAAATGGCGATACAAAGCTATTGGAGCCATTAAAATACTGTTCCGGATTGTTTTCACAAAAGCCAAAGTTTGGTCAACATTTCTAGCTTAGGCTTCTAAGTCAAGAATCAAAAGGTCCAGATCAACATGAAAGCTTCCCGGAACGAAACTAATCATCCCCGTAAGTTATAAAATCATAAACATACATGTGTGAAGCATAAAAATATGAAACGAGGCACAATTATACAAAATAACCTGCTAGGTCGTTACATTCCCCCCTCTTAAAACAAACATTTGTCCTTAAACGTGCATAACGACATGCCTGAATTGGTGAATATATAAGGATAACAACTCCGCATGTCGTGCTCGGCCTCCTAGGTCGCCTCCTCGACCGATGACCCCTCCATTGAACCTTTACTGAAGCAATGTTCTTTGACCTCAACTTCTAGATCTGTCTGTCCAAGATAGCCACTAACTCCTCAATATAAGGCAAATCCTCGTCCAATTGGATTGTGCTGAAGTCTAAAACATGAGACGAATCAGCATAATACTTTCGGAGCATAAAAACATGGACCATCCGATGAACCGCAGATAAACTAGGTGGCAATGCAAGCTTGTAGGCCACCTCACCAATCCTCTCAAGGATCTCAAAAGGTCTGATATACCTAGGACTCAACTTGCCCTTCTTTCTGAACCTCATCATACCCTTCATAGGTGAAACCCGAAGAAAAGGTTGCCTCTAACCATGAATGCAGCATCACGAATCTTCTAATTTGCATAACTCTTCTATCTATATTGGGTTGTATGAAGCGAATCCTGGATCAACTTGACCTTTTCCATGGCATCTCCAACCAAATATGTGCCTAATAACTTAGCCTCCCCCGGCTCAAACCAAACAATTGGAGAACGACATTGTCTCCCATATAAGGCCTCATAAGGAGCCATTTGAATACTCGATTAGTTGTTCTTGTTGTTGTAGGCAAACTCCGCAAGCGACAAAATTAATCCCAGGAACCCCTGAAATCCATAACACTGGCACGAAACATATCCTCCAATATTTGAATGGTGCGCTTGGACTGTCCGTCTATCTGGGGGTAAAATGTTGTACTCAACTCAACTCGTGTGCCTAGCCCATGCTGTAAAGCTCTCTAGAAATGCGATATGAACTGTTTCCCTGGTCAGAGATGATGGATGCCGGCTAGTTGCTCTGAAGAATAGGTAGTCACTACCGGAATAAAATGAGCCGACTTGGTCAACCTATCTACAATCATCCATACCGCGTCAATTTTCTTCTGAGTTCATGGGAGCCCAATAATGAAGTCCATGGTAACACACTCTTATTTCCACTTGGGAATCTCAAGTCTTTGAAACAAACCGCCTGGCCTCTGATGCCCATACTTCACTTGTTGATAATTTAGGTACCGAGCTACATATTCCACTATATCTTTCTTCATTCTCCTCCATCAATTGTGTAGCCTCAAATACTAATACATCTTAGCGGCACCGGGTTGAATGGAGTACCGCAAGTTATGGGCCTCCTGAAGGATCAACTGACGTAGTCCATCTACATCGGGCATACATAACTTGTTGTGCATCTATAACTCACCGTCATCTCCAATAGAAACCTCCTTGGCATCGCCATGCTAAACTGTGTCCTTGAGGACAAACAAATAGGGGTCATTATATTGACGCTCTTTGATGCGGTCATATAGAGAAGACCGAGAAATCACGCAAGCAAGAACTCGACTGGGCTCCGAAACATCCAATCTAACAAACTGGTTGGCCAAGGCCTGAACATCTATGGCTAGTGGCCTTTCTGCTACCAATAGATATGCTAAATTGTCCAAGCTCTCCGCCTTTCTACTCAAGGCATCGGCCAACTTTTGGCCTTCCCGCGATGATATAGAATAGTGATATCATAATATTTAAGCAACTCTAACCATCTCCGCTACTGCAAATTAAGATCTTTCTATTTGAACAGATGTTGTAGACTCCGGTAGTCGGTAAAGACCTCACAAGTGACACCGTACAAATAGTGCCGCCAAATTTTCAAAGCATGAACAATATCTGCCAATTTCAAGTAGTACCGCTAACACGTGACGCATCACAATGCACAGTGTAAGACCCCGAACCTGTAGGCAATACCAATACTGGGGATGTAGACAAAGAAGTCTTGAGCTTTTGAAAGCTCGCCTCACACTCCTTGGACCTTCTGAAAGGAGCACCCTTCTGGGTCAATATGGTCATAGTTGCAATAATAGATATGAAACCCTATACGACTCCGAACCTTAGTAGCTGAAGACGGTCTAGGCCAACTTTTAACTACTTCAATCTTCTTCGGATCTACCTTGATCCCCTCACTCAACACCACATGACCCAAAAATACCACCGAATCAAGCCTGAATTCACACTTTCTGAATTTTGCAAAAAACTTCTCTTTCAAGGTCTGAAGCACGATCCTCAGGTGCTGCTCATGATCTTCCCGGCTGCGGGAGTACAACAAGATGTCGTCAATAAACAAAATGAAAAAATAATCAAGATATCATTGGAATACACTATTTATCAGGTGCATAAATGCTGCTAGGGCATTGGTCAACCCAAATGACATCACAAGGAACTCGTAGAGACCATACCGAGTCCTAAAGGAAATCATCTGAATATCGGAATCCTGTATCTTTAGCTAATGATAACCTGACCACAAATCAATCTTTGAGAACACTCTGGCACCCCGTAGCTGATAAAATAAGTCATCAATACATGGAAAAGGATACATGTTCTTCACTGTAACCTTGTTCAACTGTCGATAATCAATGCACATGCGCATAAAACCATCCTTCTTTTTCACAAATAATACTGGAGCACCCCAAGGCGACACACTGGGCCTAATGAAACCCTTATCAAGAAACTCTTGTAACTACTCCTTTAACTTTTTCAACTCCGCTAGGGCAATACGATATGGTAGAGTAGAAATAGGTTGAGTGCTCGGCAATAAGTTAATACCAAAATCGATATCCTTATCGGGTCCATACCCAGAAGATCTGTAGGAAGTACATCTGGGAAGTCTCTCACTAGCAAAATTTTCTCAACGGTAGGAGTATCAACACTAAT
The DNA here is from genome assembly GCF_000715075.1 of Nicotiana tabacum. NCBI lineage: Eukaryota > Viridiplantae > Streptophyta > Magnoliopsida > Solanales > Solanaceae > Nicotiana > Nicotiana tabacum. Next base: position 106,851,270 of record NC_134101.1, read on the forward strand.
ATCTCTCACAAAGGCTAGATAAGCTTCATACCCCTTCTCAACCGTCTGCTGAGCCTTTAGAAATGATACAAACCTTCTAGGAACATAATCCAATGCATCCCTCCACTCTAACCATGGAAAACTTGGTATAGCTAATCACAGTCTTGGAGTGACAATCCAGAATAGCATGATAGGGTGACAACAAGTCCATAACTAAGATAACATTAGAGTCTACCATACTAAGTAACAATAGATCACCTATGGTCTTAAAACCACTAATAACAACAAAATACGATCGATACACACGGTCCACAATAATAGAATCTCCCACAGACGTGGAGAAATAAATAGGAGAGCTCAAAGAATCACGAGATATATCCAAAAACAGAGCAAAGTAAGATGATACATATGAATAAGTGGATCCCGGATCAAATAAGACTGATGTAGCTCTATGGAAAACCGGAACCATACTTGTAATGATTGTGCCTAACATGACGTCCTCCATCCTACCTAAAAGAGCATTGAATCTAGCCTGGCCTCCCCCTCTAGGGTGACATCTACACGCCCGTTCCCCACCCCTAGCTGGTTGTGCGGGTAGATCAGCAAATAGGGCAGAAACCATGGCCTGAGAAGTTTGTGGACTTCACATAATCCGTAGAGTCTAAGTAGTCTGTGAAGGTGCATCCCTTGTAAGTCTGGGGTAATCTCTAACTATGTGAAGGGTATCAACACACTCAAAGAAATCTCTCGGTGGGTGTGGCGGCTAGGACTGGCTCGGGCCCGGTCGATTGGACTGACCGCTGAAGGCACCCTATGTAGGAGGTGCACTAGAAAGTGGTTGAGAAAAATATGCAACCTAGGACCTCGAAATAGCCGGAGCACTACTAGAAGCTAGAAACACTGAGTGAACTGGACGAATCACATAGACTCTGCCATGACAAGCTGCAGCTGCAGCATGACCACTACTAAATACTCCAGTACCTTGAGGCCCTTTGGCCTTCCTGTCCTCTCTCTCTCACGGACCCGAATACCCTTTAACCTCAGTGCAATCTCTACCACCTACTGATATAGGGTATCTGTCTCTAACTCTCGAGCCATGCTGAATCTAATGTCATAGTTGAGTCCCTCGATAAATCGATGGACACGCTTACTGACTGTAGAAATTAAGGCAGGTGTATGTCTGGACAAATCACCGATTCCGACAACATACTTTGATCATGTCATAGTACATTGGAGCAGCTGCTCGGACTTCGTACGTCATGTATCCCTAAGGGCCTGAGGAACAAACTCTCTCAAGAATAACTTTGAAAATCGAGTCCATGTAAGTGAAGTTGCATCGACTAGGCTACCCTTCTCATACACCCGCCACCACAAATATGTTGCTCCTGATAACTGGAAAGTGGTGAAAGCAACCTTGCTCATCTTCACAATACCTATGGTGCAAAGAATACGGTAGCACTCCTTTAGAAACCCATGTGCATCCTCTGAAGCTAAACAACTATATATAGGAGGGTGATACTTGTTGAACCTCTCAAGCTTAAGCTACCCCTCTTCAGATGCTGCTTCCCTAACCACGAACTGAACCGGAACAACAGGTTGTACTGGTATAACCTCTGGGACCTGATCAATATGGATCCGCTGCTCTAGAGTACTGGCCGCAGGAGTCTGATCTCCTCCTCCATCCTGAAATGTTGTTGTTACAAGTGGAATCAATCCTGCCTGAGCTAGAGTACCGAACATGCTCAAGAACTATGCTACCGTCCCCTAAAGTGCAGGGAATAGGTGCCTCGTGTGCCTGTTCCCCAACTGGAGATACTGGTGGCTCCTCTTTCGCAGCTCAAGCAGGTGCTCTAGCTACACCACATGTCCCTCCTCGGTCTCCGTCGGTCCCGGCCTCTCGCGGCTCTAGCAGAGGCACAAGTATCTGATCGTCGAATCCAGCAGTGCGTGTCCTTACCATCTGTGGGAGAACACAAAATTAGAGATTTAGTTTTCGAAGTCAACCAATTCGCACAATAAAGAATAAAAGAAGTGAAGTTTTTCTAACAATCTCGTAGCCTCTCGAAGATAATTACAGACGTCCCAGTACCGATTCGCAAGACTCTACTAAACCTGCTTATGACTTGTAACACCTATGAACCTAGAATTCTGACACCAACTTGTCACGATTCCATAGTTCCTCCGCATGATGTCGTGATGTTGCGTAGTATCCATGACTAGGTAAGCCTAACATCCACAGAAAAATAGCGGAAATACTACTAAAACTTCAAATAAAACCTTCATATTATAATAGTAACTCAATAGTACAATAACCAACACTTTCCCTAAAACCTGGTGGAACGGAGTCATAAGCTCTACAAGATAGTAATAATAGTCTTGAATTACAATATTGTTTGAAATAAGAAAGAAATAATGCAATGCCTAAAATAGAAGGGGACTCCGAGGCCTGCGGACGTAGAGCAGGAATACCTTGATATCTCCAAAACCAGCTACACAAATAAGCCTAAAGGCTTTCAAATTCAATTCCGGGTATACGCCCAATTCTGAAATCACAATACAAAGCTATCAGAGCTATCAAAACACCATTATGGAGTCGTTTCCACAAAAGTCAATGTTTGCTCAATTATTCTAACTTAGGCTTCTAAGTCAAGAATCAAAGGGTCTTAATCAACCCGAAAGCTTTTCGGAACGAAACTAACCAACCCCGTAAGTTATTAAATCATAAACATACATGTGTGAAGCACCAAAAGGGGATACAAGGTGCAATTACACAAAATGACCGGTCGGATCGTTATAAGGGTTAAACTGAAAATGTTGTGCTATGTTCTTCGGTCCGTGTGCAAAAGGATAGTCTTCCACAGTTGATAGGCAAATAATTTAACTTCCTAATGCTGCTAGATGTTTGGGGTCCTACACGTAGTCAAACTCACGTTTTCTTGCAAATCCAGAAGTTCTTAGGATTCCACAAATTTCATGACTCACATCTGTCAGATATCCTTGGGCAACAAACCTTGTCGCATCAAGAGTCCTTCCCAGCATTATCGTACTGCAGTAACTTTGTATAAAAGTTACTGTCCTGTAAGAACCTTCAGCAGCTACTTTGAGAACATGGTTCTTAACATACGCTCATTGCACACAATTGGTAATCATCAAAACTCAAATCTCAACACTAATATTGGTAGCTTTTTTGCTCCGAAATGCTAAATTAAGTAATTTCCCCTCTTTCGTCATGTTTGGAACAGAAAAAGAACATAAAATGTCTCTTTATTGACTGGTGAATGGTGATGTTATACCTATTAACAAGCAGCCGCAGACAATATCAATTTGCGATAAATTTGCCTTTTGTAGACAAATTGACAATGGAAGTTTGTAAGATTTCAAATTTGTTTATGCTGGCTGCTTACCCTAACATGACCTTTACTTTGCATAATTGAAATCGTTCCGTTTAATTAATAAACTTTGAATTTTATCTATCTAATCTCAATGGTTGACAAAAAATATATTTTCCTTGGTAAATAATGATCGAAATCTCTTTTTCTTATATGCCCCCTCATCATGTTTAAGTAGCGGTATAAAATCTGTCTTGAACCTTTATCTCGATGAATAAATATAAAGAAAATATTACTGCATGCTAATTAAAGAAACAATTTGAACCTCAACCACATCATAGTTTGGTTGAGATTGTTGAAATCTTTCATCTTTACTAGAAGTTCAAGATTTGAGCTTTGGGATGAAAAACTTCATGGTATGGAACACTTTACACCCTCCGTAAGGCAGCTAATGCAAATTCAAATTAGTCGGATCAGTCGATCGGTACTATGTATACCGTCACGAATATATAGTTAAAGTGTGAATCACAGAGTTATGTGAATTAATTCGAATCTAACTAATGCCATCCTAGTTACTTATTGCTCCCTAGCTACTAGTTAGTTGAATCTTATGTTAGGAAACATGCGATTTATTTTGAAGAAATAATGAGGAAAAATAGTGAATGGTGTCTAAAAATGAGAAGAAGTAAAGAGGGCATGATACACGGAGCTGGTCCCCCAATAGACGGCTCATATTGTGTGATCTTTATAGAGACAAAGCACGTGCAAATGTAAGATTTCTCAATTCCAGGTTTTACTTGCATTCTACGTTGTCTTTCGTTTTCCTACCTTAATTTTGGATTCCCCTCTGCTCCATCTCTGTCCGCACATTCTTTTTCTTTTTCATTTTCTGCATGAACTTTTCTTTATTCCAATGTAATAAGACTCTACACTTTTACATTATGGTTGGTGATTTGTTGGCTTTAATTATTGAAATCATTTGGTGGCAATACTAACTTAAAGGAGAATTTAAAGTAAATAAAAGGTCGTACTTTCATACTATTGTGAGTTCGAGTCACCCCAAGAGCAAGGTGAGGAATTCTTGGAGGAAAGCATGCCGAGGATCTATTGGAAACAGACTCTCTACTCCAGGATAGAGAAAAGGTCTACGTATATACTATCCTTCCCAGACCCCATTAGTGAGATTATACTGGGTTGTTGTTGTTAATTATTCATGTATGACATGGTGGTTAAGTATTAACTTAATTAAAGACTACATTTAGGTAACATGAGATTGAGTGTATATAATCTGAAAAAGTTCTCAGATAACCTATTAAAATCGATCAATCTATCCTAATATTACATTGTTTGTGGACATAAATTACATCTTTACATGGTGGATATGAATCAAATACTCTTGGGCTTTATTGTGACCACTTAATGCACCTCTTACGTTTTCAAACTACTACGGATAAACTACGTTTGATCAATTGATGATCACTAGTTAAAGCAAAAAAAGAAGAGGAAACATTCAATGCAATCTCTTAAATATAAGTGGCTGATGGCATCGAATCTAATGAGTAATAAGTGGAGTCTAATAATAACAAAACCTATTGTACTTCGCAAGATTAATTGTTCTCAGTTTGATGTATAAAAGAAAACTAATACTTTTGAAACATGTGAACTTAAAAAAAAATCATAACAGTTGCTTGGATATAGAACTTGTGAAACTTATGGTAATAAATATATACATGTCATAACATTTAAGTTTAATGAAAAAGTTAAATTAAATTATTTTCAAACTTAAAAATATATCCCCCTTTTCTAAACGCACTAATAAAAAAATACTAATGAACGGAGTCTTTTGTTTTTGTTTTTGGTTTTTTTTTGTCGTAGAGTAATTTTTTTTGCTAGCAACCATGTCAGGGTTGCATGGATAAGAAATACAAGAAACCAGTAAACATACGGAAGCTTGGGGGGTGTTAAGTTTTGTTAGTAAACTATATTTGTAAAATAATTTTGGGAAAAATAAAATAACATAAACAGAAATATAAACGAAACAGAAGTTAATCCGAGCTCACTGAATTCATAGTGTTTTCTTAAGGAATTTAATCCCCTCCTAGCACCCAAGGTTATGATTATTTCCTCCCAGGATAGAACGAATTACACACTTGTGTAGTGGTACTTCAAAGCCTAGTGTTTCAGCGAACACAAAGTTCGGTAACAAATCACACTTACTATTGTTTTCTTTGAAGTTAAAAATATGCAGAAGAAAGAAGGAGAACTTAGTAATTCGTATGGAAAATCTGAGAGAATGGACTTGTATTTATAGCCAATGTTAGGGGTGAAATCTAAAAAGGTGCAACTCTTCAAAATGGCTGTTTATGCAAAATGATTGTTTATGCAAAACGGCCATAGCATAAATGGCGTAACATAAATAGCTATTTACTCAACAATAAACCGGGAGAATTAAAGAAGGTGATTAATTTTTTGTTACAAAAACAGAAAACGAAAAAATGAAAAACGGTTGGATTTAATATTAATATTTTGTTATTAAAACGGACGTAAGCCGAAGCCGAGCGACGATGACAGCACGAGGCTTGCCTTCTTCTCAACTCTTTAAGAGCTAGAAGAAGAACAATTGCTTATATACCCATAAAAAACTTCTTCCTCTTACAGTATGGGACAATGTCCCTTCATCAAGGAGAGAATCTCAGATGAAATTCAAATATTTTATTTTCCCTCCATTTCCAATTCACCCTCTTTTAAACATTAATATACTTAAAAAAAAAAAACAACAAGTTTTGGGTAAATAGTGGTACTGGTATGGCAAGTTAAATTTAAGTACGTAATAATTTATACTCTAACTAATATACGAACAATTCTAAGCTAATCCAATATAAATAGAATTTACTGTCTCACTTTTCTTAAAATACTCCTTTGAAGAATCATTGAAATATCTTCCCTGTGTGAAAATTGTTGCTTACACGTGGTCAGCAAAGGAGTCGACACGTGATAAGCACCTCCTAGTCTGCTCCAAGTCAGCCGAAATTACCTAAAAAAAAAAAGAATTTTTTTCCTTCTCTTAAGTCTTAAGCTTAAGTAAAAACATGGAAGATTGAAAAACGAGAAGCTAGCCCTAAGATCTGTTATACTCGCATCAGACAGGGCCGTTCCGGAGAATCTCGTCCGGAAGATTACAAACGACCGAATAGATGTCTCCACGCATCAAAGATCTTCAAGATATTCACGATCCCCCCATTAACCACGACCAACAGCACTACTATAAATTTGCCAATATCCGTACCGATCAAAATTCGATCGGAAGCGAAACCGATTCGGAAAAAATCTAGATTGGTCGCAAAAGTCAAAAAAAAAAATTGACTAAAAAATATCGATCACTTTCGGTCGGGAAAAAGTGGTCCCACAATAAAGAAACTGTGCTGTATTTGACACATATAATAATTTCGACTGATGTCGATCGGAAATTGGTCAATATTTGACCAAGACGGGTTAGACCTTGCATATTATCTACCAAAAAAAAATTTAATTAAAAAAATTCAAGTATATCGACCAAAGTCGGTCGGGAATTTTGATTTAATTCTTCTCGCGCATCCTCAATTATTTTTTTTCCATAACAAAAATAAGTATTTAAAATTATTATGAATATACTGACCGATTTTGGTCGGTATTAATGATCAAAAATAGTCAACCACTTAAAAATTATTATTAAGTATGTTAGATACAACGACTATAACATGATAAGTATCCAACATGCTATAATATATCCAAAAATAGTCAACCACTTAATAATATGTTTTTAAAATCATAGCATGTTGGATACAACGACTATATCAATTAAACTCGATCAATTATATATGTATGTATATATATATATATGTGTGTGTGTGTGTATTGTTTATCATCCGTGTGTTTTATATAAATTACACTTCATATGCGTATACATGTAATAGATTCTAATAGAATGCATATGATTTTATTTCATTTATGATAATTAACACTTACATACATATGACTAGCGTTAATGATTTACTCTCTGTTAATACTCGAATGCTTGATCGGTGACTAAATAAGAAAATAAATCTTGAAATTTAACTAACTAGATGCTCCAGTATAATGAGTGACTAGATGCTTCAAGTTGTGTACAATCGACATAGTCTTGAATGTTTTATTCTCGATCACCTTATCAGTACTTTGCTCAGATACTTCATCGGTGGATCAATTGAAAAATTCAATTATATTCGATTAAAACATACTATAATTGAATTAAATTGTATTAATACAACTTAATATAATTGGATACAACTTGGATGAATTCACAACCTAGCAATAGGTTTGGAATTAACAAGATCATTGCAAAAATATTGGCTTTGACTGGGAACATGAACACAAGATCACCTGCATCTCCAAGGGCAAAATCGACTAGAGGAACAATGAGTGATGTAACAAGCAGTTCTGAAGTTATCGGAGACCTTGGTTCGAAGGCATGGGAACCGATAAAATAAGGTATTGGTACTACTAGTAGTTTAGAGCTACAAAGTTTTATTTATCTTTATAAGAAATTTTATTGAAACAAATCAAGGAGTAGAATGAGCGAATTGATCGAATACCGAGAGCTCTACCCTTGCTCAAAGGGATAGAGGTAGAAAAATACTCTTGAAAATATTTGAAGCCGAAGGCCACTACTCTGCCTATACCTAAGAAGTTCAGGATGCCGGAGCTTGCCAGAGATGATGTGACTTCGGATCTTGGAGACCATATCACAACCTAAACTACCAGAATCAAAGGAAACAACTTGATGAAATAGGAAATCAAGTTGGTGCTGTCAAAAAGTTCTGAGAAATGCTTACGAAGGAAACATTGACCTGGTATTCACTCTTTCATAAAAACTCAATAGGATCTTTTATAGAACTTGCATATGCATTCATTAAGGAACATACTGATGCTCAAAATTTTTAAAAAGGGAGGAAATATATCTTCAAATTGAGAAGGGAAGCATAGAGTTACTTCGCAACTTTGTGTACCGATTTTAAAAAGAAAGGATGATGTTTCTAGAGGTCCCAGACATCTGGGCCACGTTGGCTTTTGCTAACAATTTGAATCAAAAGAATTCGCATGTAGGATGTTAAAGGATAGCCTCCGAGAATCTCCTCCAATAACCTGGAGCAACTTGTACTACCGATATAGTACCAAACTCCCAGTAGAAAAATATAAGCTGCTACCTGTTAGGGTAGATAGTAGGGCTTGAAGTAAGTACAACTATTTGGTGTGGATGTAGTGTGCAAGGAAAATATGTGGATGTAGTGTGCAAGGAAGAGGTGAATGACTCTCGAGAAAGTTCTAGTGGGTTCAAAATTTATATGTCGTATTTATGGATTCCCGAATTTATGTATGGCTAAGATCTGAGACTTGCATTAGATAGACGATACATACAGTATTTTAATATCATTATTGATTCTATATTTCAGTATTAAAGAGGTGAAAGAATTAGTTCCAGAATCATAGAAGGTCTCTTTATAGCGGGTATCTCTATCTGAATTACTATTGGGTGCGTAAGAGGGAATGAAGTGGCATATGAGTCTTAGGATGACATGGTTTTATACTAGGGCCTCTCGGGGGGTGAGCTTGAATAGAGGACCATAGTGTACTAGGAAAGAGAAATGCTACCTTGAAGGTAAGACAAAAGGAATCACAAGAAGTTGGCTTAGCTTAGCGGTGGTTTAAATCGGCATAGTAGTGGGAATGACCAGTCCCTTAGGTATGATAGGGCTTTATAGCAACACTTTAGGGTTTGTCAATATGCGTGACTTGGCTGATTTAAAGGATTCAGTTCTGAAGCTTAGTTATGTTCGGAGGGGTTTCGAAGAGTTTGCGATGGTTTCTACCATGACTTGAGACTGATGTCTTCTGCATATATTGAAGGTTGTTACGTGTTGCAATATTCTCCTGGATTGAGTTAAGTGAAAGGTTCCTAGTTGAGGGAGTTTCTGTCATATCTGTTATCCAGAGTTGTTTATGAAATTCTCACCCTTTCATATGATATCAAGATAGATACCGTGTGCCGTGTGGGATGTAGATTGCATAGCCAAGGTTGCGGTTCAGTATTAAAAAGAAGGTTGTGAAGTCTAGTCAGTATGTGAGATTTCAGATATTTGAGAGGATGCCAGTACTATCTTGTATCGCCGGAGGAGGTATGTGTTATGAAAGACTTATTGTGTTTTGATATGCAAATGCTTGACTGGAATTACAAAAATCACGTGGTTGGTGACTTTCAATTTTCAGGTTTAGGCTACATGGCGCGGAATATTTATGGAAGTACTTTTCACAAGGTGATTGTGTATGGGTGATGTATCATTAATTTGAGCGGGAGAGTTGGAGATCAGATATAGATACTTTTGTATTCTTGAGGTTTAGAAACTAGATGTTCTCACAGCTAGATTATTCCTTGGTTGCGGATTGTGAAAGTGTATTAAGGGTTAGACAACTGATTGTACGTGTCATGGATAGGGTACTGTGGACTTTTGGAAGGTTATTTACCTATTTTGGGATGATTAGAATTGATTTGGGCCCATTAGTATGCCTAATGAGAATGTGTATTCTACATCAGATTGAGTTTTCTTACTCTTGTATAACGATTATTGTGGGCATAGTATCAGGCAAAATGGATGTTATTCATGCCCTAACTTATTTTATGTGTAACTCTCTCATGCTACGATGGGTTGTGAGACTACTCGACTATTCACACGTATCATATCGCTCTGTTTAGTGCTTGTGGATAGATTTGAGCAAGATGACTCATGGAGTGTTGAGTTGCTTATGGCACCTTAGTTGTGCTTTTCCTATATGTGGCATATTTTGCTATCTGTTTCTCCATAGTTATGGTCATGCAATTCACGTGCTTGCTCTTGATATGCATGTGCATGTTGATTCTGAACATCATGGCTTAAGGTATTCCATATGGATTGGTGTATTGGATCCGGTTACATGCCACAATAAAGTTATGTTATCATATGATCCTTTGTGCTTAATTCGTGTATTTTGTTTCTCCCTTGTGGGATAGAATCATAACATTCTATCTTTGTGGTTGTATCTGTTGAACTTGTCGGAAGGTTTCGTATTTAAATGTCCTTCAATCTTTGGTTATATTAGAGTTGTTGCCCTTTGCATGCGGATGGCATCATATGTGGCTCCAGGCGGCATTTGGTGTGGCCTATTTGTAGAACATCTTATACTGGGTGAGATGCGTTTATTGGACCTAGAAGTGATGCAATCATATTTGGATAAGGTACGTTTGGAGAGGAATGTCATTAGTCAACTTAGAATTTTAAAATGATTCTTGTAGGGCGAGAGAGCTCTACGCCTTGTTGATCTGATAAGTGATTATGAATTCTTATGTGTTCTTATCATAATTAACAGTATTGCAAAGGTTTGGAACAAGGACTTATTTTATATGAGGTAAGTTACCTTTACCGGGTTTAGTAATGAGCAGCTATTGTGGTCGAAACTATTGCTATGAGTACATGAGTTATGTGGTACGTTGTAACGACCACGCCGGTCGTTTCATGAGTTACCGCTCCGTTTCCCTCATTTCTTCTTCTTATTGTCTTGTTCAGCTGTATTATGTGTTATCGGGTTGGTTGGTTCGGGTTCGGAGAGATTTTGGAAAGGAATGAGATACTTAGTCTCTTTTGAGTAAGATTAAGTTGGAAAAGTCAACCGGATGTTGACTTATGTGAGAAAGGTTTCGGATGTGAATTCCGATGGTCCGGATAGCTTTGGAAGGTGATTTGGGGCTTAGGAGCGTGATTGAAATGTGTTTTGGAGATCCGGAGTAGATTTAGGCTTGAATTGGCAAAATTGGAATTTTTGCGTTTTCCGGTTGATAGGTGAGATTTTGATATAGGGGTCGGAATGGGATTCTGAAAGTTGGAGTAAGTCCGTTGTGTCATTTGTGACGTGTGTGCAAAATTTCATGTCATTCAGACGAGGTTTGATAGACTTTTTGATTGAAAGCGGAATTTGGAAGTTTTTAGAATTCTTAGGCTTGAATCCGATAATGATTTGGTGTTTTGATGTTGTTTTGAGCATTCCGAGGGTTGGAACAAGTTTGAATGAGGTTATGATATATGTTGGCATGTTTAGTTGAGGTCCCCGGGGCGTCGGGTGAGTTTCGGGTAGTTGAACAGATTAAATTCAAGTTGGAAAAGTTGCCGAAAATATGTTGTTGGTGTTGCAGACATTTGATCTTCGCGTTCGCGAAGGGTTAGGGTGTGAGGCATGAAGTTTGGCCTTCGTGTTCGCGATGGGGGTCCCGCGTTCGCAAAGGGTTGGGGTTAGTGTTCATCGCGTTCGCGATGGTTTTGCCGCATTCGCGTAGAGTAAAGGTGAGCAGTTGATCCAGGTCCAATTGTGCTTCGCGTTCGCGAGCTAGGTGTCGCGTTCGCGATGGGTTGAGGAGCTTAAGCTTCGCATTCGCGTACATGGTGTCATGTTCGCGATGAAGGATTAAGTGGTCAACGAAATTTTGTGCTCTGCGAACGCGAGGCGTTGACCGCATTCGCGAAGAAGGGATTTCAAGTGCTGGGAGAATGTTTAAAAGACCACTTCCGCGATTTTGGGTCTAAGTTTCACCATTGTTGAGCGATTTTGGAGCTTTTTAAGAAGGATTGAAGATGGAATCAAAGGGAAACACTTGGAGGTTAGATTTATGGACTTAATACTCGATCCTATTGTAATTTCTACCTAATTAAACATAAAATTTGTGGAATCTAAAGCCAAAAATTAGAGAGTTAGGGCTTGGAATTTGAGACTTTGATTTGAGGGGACATTTATGGTCGACTTTAGATGTATTTGATATGTATGAACACGTGAGAGTGAAAAGATTCTAGTTTTGTGATTTTTGTCGGAATCTGAGACATGGGCCCGGAGGTCGGGTTTGGCCAATTTCGGGATTTTTGATATAAATTGGTTATTTTCGAGTGGGCTTTGTTCCCTTAGAATATTTTGATGGTATAAATCTATTTTTGGATATATTTGGAGCATCCGGAGGCCGATTCGAGGGGTAAAGGCATTGCGGGCTAGAGTTTCGACCGGATAGATGTAAGTAATGATTGTAAATATTGTCCTGAGGGTATGAAACCTCAGATTTCACATCGTTGTGCTACTTTGAGGTGACACACACGCTAGATGACGAGCGTGGGGTAGTGCACCATTGGAGATTGGGACTTAGTCCGTTCCGTATGACTGTTAAACCGCGTATTTGATTGAAAACTCTTTGCTATCATTTTATTTTGGAAATTATCATCATATTTTGGGTTGGATGCCATATTTGGGCCTCGAGCCAACTGTTTTGGACTCTTAGGGGATTTTTACTACTATTCCTCACTATTTTGACTTCATATTTGTACTCAGTCATGTTGTATTCTACTTATCACAACCCAAACCAATGAGCCGCGATGGGCACCCAGTACCTTACTCAACCAAGTACCAACGTAACGTATCTTTCTTATTACATCATCATATACACGTGAGATATGGGCCTAATAGGCCAACATGATTATTTATAAACTCAAAACATAAGCTGACAAGGCCGTACAATCTTTCACGTACATGACATATGTCTACAAGCCTCTAAGAGTACATAAATGTCATAAATGTCGGGAAAGAGTCCCGCCATACCAAACAATACACGTCTAAATCATACTAGCCAAACAAGCAATTCCGAAGCAAATGGAGCGCACCAACCTCTTCTGCTGAGCTGATAGCCTACTTAAAGGGCTCTCGACCTGTCTATCGGGACCTGCGGGCATGGAATGCAGTGTCCCTAGGCAAAAGGGATGTCATTACAAAAAATGTACCAAGTATGTAAGGCACATAAATAAGTACATAACAGACATGGAAGAAATATAGAGTACTTGACTCAACCTGTAAGTCTGAATAACTCTGTAAATCATGAAATACTTTTGGTGTTATGCATATGCGTGTGAATGTCATGTCATGCATAGGTACATGTCTCATAACATCATCAGACTCTGAGGGCATCTCATTGTATCAAATCGGCCACTGTGGGCAAAATCGTCAACGTATACCAGCTGATCATGTGGTGGTGCATATATAATGCCATAACCTTTCCCATATCCCATATACGTATATATATATATATATATATATATATATATATATATATATATATACATATATATGCGTATATAATACCATCTGGTCACGGGTCAATGTATATGAATGCAATACATGAAAAGTACGTTAATAAAATCTTTCGAAATATCATAAGACCATTTTACCTTTGAGTAATATCATAAAGTAAACTCGTCTCAACTTTCGTATTTTTCTGAGACCCATGAACAGCTGATAAAATATTATGACACATGGAAATTCAAGAACATATATATCTCTAATACTTCTATGAATAGAGTCATTAATAGAATTTGTGCATTTGCACGTTTCGTTCGTATCGTATGGATCATACCAAAAGAAAGAAGAGATAGCCTTAACATACCTGGAGTAGGAAAAACTCTGTATAATATTCAGTTGGAAACCTTAATGTATTGAACTTAGAAACCCAAAACTCGGATTAAGCTTCTGCGTTTTGAAATTGATGAACGAAATCGATCCTATGAAGCTTTTTCAGGAACGACATTTAGCTTTGTTCCTCACGTTTCTTGAACTAACTTTGGTATACTAGTGATGATTCATGGGATGTTTTGATGCTAAAAATTGTTATATCACATTTTGGTTTTGTTCATATTCCTATATTGAGATAAAGACTTAAGAGTCTTATCTTTATAAAGTTAATTTTATCTATTCCTTAGGTGAAGACACTTATCCACAATTATGAGTCATCTTTTAAATTGATGGCCTTGTGCCACGTGGAGAGTGGGTGAAGATTTGAAATCTTTACCATTTATTTGTTAACCGGTTAATGTCCTGTTACCCGATAATTAACCAATTACCCGCATAATTTAAAAATTATCTCAAATTACTTAAAATTCTACTTATTTTTAATATACTTTATATATACTATATACATTAAACTATCGTGGTCATATGATACATTGCATGGTACTAGTCCATAAATACAGAGTATTTTAGCTCGGGCCATATTTTATCCCCAAATGCCAAACTTTGACAAAATTCGTTTTCATCAATTTTACTTACCCTCTTACCTTCACGAATTTACTTATCATTTATAATCCTTATAATCCCCAAATAATCATTTCTTTGGACTGATGTCAATTTCCTTACGACAAATTCAATGTACAATACTACATGGTGCAACATCGTCGTAACTTAATACTGCGAAACATCATCGTAATGTATTACTGCAGAGGGCAACATTCTCGTAATATATTACTGCAGAGCATAACATCGACGTAATACTGTGGGGTGTAACATTATTCCTCCCTTTGGAATATTCGTCCTTGAATGTTGACTGATGCACTTATCATTTTCATAACTTATATCTTTCGAATACTCTCGAACTTTCCTTGCCATCTAGGTGACTGTTCTATGAAAGAGTCCAAAGTCCAGGCCATTCCCCCCTTAGGCCTCCTTCTCACACCATAACTTGTAGTCGGAATCCTTCCAATATCGTAATTGTTGCTACCTTTTATCATGCAGCCTGTACAATTTTGACCTTGTTAGTATGCCCAATCTCTAGGCTTCATATGTAGAGCTTGATAAGATGTCCCTTCAGGCACCTATGAGTATAGTGAAGTTCTTCGCTCGGTACTTTGTTGAATTCACGAATATTGCTATATCTTATTGCATAGGTCCATTTAGCCATCCGTATAAATTTACTGCCATAATTCTTACTTTAATTTATCGTTGCTGAGGTCTGCTACCAAATCCCAGTTTACTCTCGTTGCTTATTCCATATGTATAAATTTAAGTCTTTTAATGCTTCCTCATTACTGCTCATCTTTAGGACGACCTAATCTCATCTCATACTTTGTGACTTTTGTCCATCCATTGTTGATTCACCTCAATATTGATTTAATATATACCACTGATAACTTGAAACTTTTTTACATTATACTTTGCCACTAGGTTTTACATTACATCAAGGAATATTCGAAGTAAATTTTCCTGATACACTTAACGGCGATACTATACTGCAATAACCGTATTTTATAGCATCCCAAGGTGATTCTCTTATGTGGGTATTTTAATCCCGTACAATTCATGAATCCCTTTTCTTTTCTTTTTCTTTTTTTTTTTTCAAATCATTACTCAATCAAAGGCCCAAATGCCATCCTTTATCTATCACAATTACACCCTTATTCTACTATTAGGGTAGCATTCCATCTCTTCTTAATGCTACTTATGAAGAGTATCTCCTTTGAGTCCATTCAGGCTATACTAAGCTTACTATACCATAGAGAAGCCATTAGGTCCCTTATTTTCATGGGCCTAATCCTGAGGACTAATCCATTCTCATCACCTTCTCACTCACCTTTTCTCGTTCTTACATCCTGTCATAAAACTTTGTCGCTTTACTATACTTTAGCTTGCAACCTATACTTATCTATTTATACTATTTGCAACTTTTCTTCAACTTGCTTGCACCATATATTTTTCTTATGTTATTCTGGAATGTCAAGCGAGACATCACATCGTATCTAACCCTTCTCTACTCTCTTAGCTAGATTTGTCAGTACTTAGAAACAATAGGCTAGAAGACATGCCGCTGACGATGCTGCTATCATTCCCGGTTATTGGATCCCCGCGCTTCTAGCCTTCTACCCGAAGTATGGAATATTGATAACTTTCTGTATTTGAGTATCTTGTACTTATTCACCTTTACCTTATTTACTTAAAATCTTGCATCACATCTTCTATTTCTTTCATAACCTTCCCTCCACATAGGTATAATTCACATCCACGTCCTGAACTTCTATTATAATACATTCACCTCTTTACACAATCACGTGAGAGCTTCATACTAACTTTTCATGTGGTTGAGACACTTCTAACTGTCTTTATCATAGAGCCGTTATAGAATATGGCTACTGCATTATCTTTATTGTACCTTTGATAGTAAGAGTGATTCTGCAATGTTCTCAATCATGATTTTTATAATTTTCAGGGTCCAATAATTATATTTCTAATTTACTTTGTTGATGTCCCTTTAGTTTACTCCTTCTTCTGATCAGCTTTTATGTAGGCTTAATCTACCTCCCGGTATGCGGTTCATGGTATTAGTTATTACGTTTAGCCTTTCATAGGAACTGAATTATACCCATGATACAATCCTTTGTATATGACCTGGGCTCAATTCTTTCTTTTAACTTATACTGGAATTTTCTACTGTTGTATATGCTACAGGTATAAAACTCCAAATTCTTAAGTGCGTTCATAACGTAATTAACTCTGGATCATGAATCGAATAATTCTTTTTGTTCCATCTCAGAAAACTTCAAACGTAAGCAATTACTTTTCTTGGTCTTTCTGCCCCCTTTTTGCGTGCATACATAGCTCATCTTGTTGTCCACACATATTGAAATTCCATAGAACTCATATAATCTTGAATATCACTTTTAGTTTTACTTCCCGTTCATTAGTCACGATAGATGCCACTTTCCTTTGGAGTGCTTATAATGTTGTTGTGAGACTGTTGTTTCACGACCATTTCCTCTTTAGGTCGTTGTGCTTAAGTTGAAGCCTTCTTCCTTATTTACTCAGCTAGTTTTTCGTTATAGTACTTAGGGAGAACCCTTAACTTTCGTAAAGTTGTGAGCTTATTACGGACCCTTTGATGTCCTTCCTTGCCTATAATTATCCGTAGTTGCTTACCTCCGTGCCCCTGTGCTTGTAGGGTTGCTTCAACTAATATTTTGATTGCCTTCCTAGTGGCACTTTCTTTTATCCCCGTAACACTCATGCGATATCTTTAACTACTCTGATTCCTATTTGAATATATCTCAAGTATTATAATAACATTACTACGAGGATGAAATCTCCATGTTGGGGTTTACTACATTTATCTTACATGATCTGCTGATTTGTGTGTAACTTCTTGTCTAGCCATGACTAGGCTCTTCCTGAATCAACCACTAACTACTCACCGACCCATTCTCATATCCATATGCGGCGTAATCTCTCTTAGGTTATTTCCTTTGTCTAACTTACCTCTTGCATTGGATCCTTATTTATCAATAACCTTCCGGGCAAGAAATCTTACTTCCTTTTTCTGACATCGTGCTTATGTAATGTTATGGAATCATAGCATAACTGTAGGATTCAGATAAGTGCAATCTCATCCCTTTCTCATTTTTTTATCGCATTCTTCCTTTATCATTCCATATTCCCCCCTTTAGGGGAGTACTAAGACTTGGAGCTATGACGACCTGCCTATAGATGTTTTTCCTCTCCATCTTTGGCGTCCTTTCACATCATCAATGGCTCTTACTTGCCTTGCGGTAATCCTTATGTACCAAGGATAACAAAATCCCTCAATCGCAATGGTGGAACTTAGTGTAAGTAGCACATATAGTCCCTTAAGCTTAACTTTCCTCACATTGCTTGCTTTAGGGAAGCATTTTCCTGAATGACCATCCTCTGAATTTGTCATGGATCTTCTTCTGTTGTCCATCCTATTATTGCCGGAACGCAATATGAAATTCTCATGATGCTGACTATTATCAAATCACTCAGTCCCTAATTCATGTTTAGTTTATCTTGTTCACCAGTCCATATTGATTTTTATTTATCTAGGATCTAACTTTTCCTCTTGGTAATCATGCTAGAGTTGCGAACTTATTTCTCGAAATGAGGACATGACTGTATGGCCTATACTCTTTTGTTATCTTAAGGCCGGTCACCTCTCGTCTCTTCCTTCACTTGACTATAAATTTTGTAATATTGTCATCTTTTGATCTACTGTTGTCATCCATGTACCACATCTTACTCATAATGATTCATTAACTCTTTTCTTATTTCCCGCTAGCATTTATGCCTATCAATTCATTCTGAAAACTTGAACAAGATATTCTTTTGCTTTTAGCTTCCCTTTGCTCCATCTAGTGGCTCTTCAAGTTGATTAATGTTCTCTCTTTACTAGGGACGCGAGCCACACTACGGTAATATTTATCCCTTCAAGGCTTATAGTGCATGTCTTTGTAGTACTCATATCTAGCTGCACTATTTTAGAATGCACCATCCGGGTGTCTCGTAAAGAGATCTATTAGCACATTTGCAATATCCTTTGGAAATGTCAACTGACGCAAACAATTCATCCATCATATCTTCTTATACTACTTCTGTTAACTTCCATAAGACATAAACGAGATGGGTGTGGCCATTTGTACGTGCCTCTGTTATTATTGTAGGTAACTCAAAAGGCTTATATTCTTCTGTCTGAATTTGTAAATACTGATAATATTTATTAACTGGGTACCTCGTACCCTTCTCATCTTGCTCCTTTTACTTATTGAAGCTTGTATCTACTTTCTGAACCTCTTATTGCCTTTTTCCATAAGGTGGATAGATATTCTTGCCTCAAGGCTCCTTATCAAGAAGTTTACTCTTTTCAGTACACACATGATCTGCTGAAGAGCTCACATTTACTTATCATAAGCATGATGCCAAGTCGGGTTCCTCTGACTAAACTCTTCCATAACCATATCCCTTACCAACCATGCTTCTAGATGTAGGTATTGTTGTATTAGGAATAAGATAGAGTTTAGTAAATTGAGTTCTTACAACTGAGCTCTACCACACGATCTAGAGTATGAAGAAAGAGTGACAGTCTTAAATGCCCTGTAGCCTCCTACTTATAAGTTTGGTGCACGACACATTCATAAACAAGACTCTACTAGACACGGCTTGTAGACTCCCTAGGACAGAACTGCTCTGATACCACTTTTGTCACGACCCAAACCGATGGGCCGCGATGGGCACTCGGTACCTTAATCAACCGAGTACCAACGTAACGTATCTTTCTTATTACATCATCATATACACGTGACATACAGGCCTAATAGGCCAATATGATTATTTATAAACTCAAAATATAGGCCGACAAGGCCGTACAATCTTTCACGTATACGAGATATGTCTATAAGCCTATAAGAGTACATAAATGTCATAAAGGTCGGGACAGAGTCCCGCCATACCAAACAATACACGTCTAAGCAAATGGAACGCACCAACATCTTCCGCAGAGCTGATAGCCTACTTGGAGGGCTCTCGACCTGTCTATCGGGACCTGCGGGCATGAAACACAGCATCCCTAGAGAAAAGGGACGTCAGTAAAAAAAATGTACCAAGTATGTAAGGCACATAAATAAGTACATAATAGACATGGAAGAAATACAGAGTACTTGACTCAACCTGTAAGTCTAATTAACTCTGTAAATTATGAAATACTTTTGGCGTCATGCATATGCGTATGAATGTCATGTCGTGCATAGGTACATGTCTCATAACATCATCAGCCTCTGAGGGCATCCCATCGTATCATATCAACAACTGTGGGAAAAGTCATCAACGTATACCAGCTGATCAGGTGGTGGTCCGTATATAACGCCATAACCTTTCCCATATTCCATATATATATATATACATACATATATATGCATATATAACGCCATCTGGTCATGGGTCAATGTACATGAATGCAATGCATGAAAAGTACGTTAATAAAATATTTCAAAATGTCATAAAACCATTTTACCTTTGAGTAATATCATAAAGTAAACTCGTTTCAACTTTTGTATTTTTCTGAGACCCATGAACAGCTGATAAAATATTATGACACATGAAAATTCAAGAACATAGATATCTCTAATACTTCTATGAATAGAGTCATTTATGAAATTTGTGCATTTGCACGTTTCGTTCGTATCGTATGGATCATGCCAAAAGAAAGAAGGGATAGCCTTAACATACTTGAAGTAGGAAAAACTCCGCTTAATATTCCATTGGAAACCTTCATGGATTGAACTTAGAACCGCAAAACTCGGATTAAGCTTCTGCGTTTTGAAATTGATGAACGAAATCGATCCTATGAAGCTTTTTTCTGGAACGACATTTAGCTTCTGTTCCTCACGTTTCTTGAACTAAGTTTGGTATACTAAGTTTGGTATACTAGTGATGATTCATGGGATGTTTTGATGCTAAAAATTGTTATATCACATTTTGGTTTTGTTCAGATTCCTATATTGAGATAAAGACTTAAGAGTCTTATCTTGATAAAGTTAACTTTATCTATTCCTTAGGTGAAGACATCTATCCACAATTATGAGTTATCTTTTAATTTGGTGGCCTTGTGCCATGTGGAGAGTGGGAGAAGATTAGAAATCTTTACCCATTTATTAGTTAATCGGGTAATATCTCGTTACTCGGTAATTAACTAATTTTCTGCATAATTTAAAAATTATCTCAAATTACTTAAAATTCTACTTATTTTTAATATACTTTATATATACTTTATACATTATAAAATCGTGGTCATATGGTACCTTGCATGGTACTAGTCCATAAATATCGGGTATTTTAGCTCGGGCCATATTTTATCCCAAAATTCTAAACTTTGACAAAATTCATTTTCTTCGATTTTACTTACCCTCTTACCTTCACAAATTTACTTATCACTTATAATCCTTATAATCTCCATATAATCTTTTCCTTGGACTGATGTCAATTTCCTTATGACAAATTCAATGTACAATACTACAGAGTGCAATATCGTCGTAACTTAATACTGCGAAACATCATCGTAATGTATTATTGCAGAGGGCAATATTATCGTATTATATTACTGCAGAGCATAACATTGACGTAATATTGTGGGGTGTAACACTACTATTTTTATAACTCAGCCATATTTGCTCAGTTTTGACATTTTAAATGATATTTTGGGCTGAGCATCATTTTTTACTGTGCTCGAGGGGCTTGAGAGATTTCTGACTGAGTGAGCCCGAGGGCTTGTGTTGTGAGTATATTATGTGATCGGACTGCACGCCACAGCGGTGTTGTACTGATTCATGATTATGAGGCCGAGGGCCGATTTGTTATGCCACGAGGTGGATTGTTATGAGGCCGAGGGCCAGTATTATTATGTCAAGAGATGGCTTAATATAGTTCTTGGGCTGTAGGAGCCCTTCCGCAGTCTACACACCTCAGTGAGCGCGATTACCCAGTTTGAGATGTGAAATTGCCTGAGGGACTGTTGTTGTTTCATGTTATTGCCCGAGGGGTTGATACGAGTTATTGTGAGGTGGCCAGAGGGGCTGGTTCTGTTGGTATTTTGCCTGAGGGGTTGATTTATGTTTCTATACTTTTTCTCACTATTTTCATCACTCTTTTGAACTACTGAAAGATGTTTCAAAGAAGTTTTTACTGAACTACTGCATTGTTCAGGATTTATACTGTCTTATTGTAGCATTATGTTGTGTTTTACATGTTTTCTTATCGCTCAGCTGCCTTTACTTTTATTACTTACTGAGTTGGCGTACTCACATTACTCCCAGCACCCTGTGTGCAAATCCAAGAGTCTCGGTCACGGTAGCGAGTGTGATTTGCTTTCCAGCAGGCTTGTTCGTGTTGATTAGGTAGTTGTTCGGCGTTCGCAGCCTAGTGCTTCTCCTTCCTATCTTTATTTCACTTGTACAAGCTTTGTATCAGACTATGTTGTCTTTTAATACTCTTAGACGAATTTTAGATGCTTATGACTGGTGACACCCGGATGTTGGGCTGTGTTTGTTTCTGCACTGTTCTATTCTACTCTTTATTTTGGGATTTTCAGCTTATTAATGACTTTAAATGATTTATTATAACTGTTTAGTTGGTTTGGAGGTTTTTGTCGGCTAGCCTAATTTCACAATGGGTGCCATCACGACTGGGTCCGGTTTAGGGTCGAGACATACATCGTGTGGTTAGATATTGGCATCATATTGATGGCTTGATCCATCATGTTGAGGTTGATATAGTGTATTTATGCGAGAATCAGATTGTGATCATAGGCTAAAAACTCGTGTTTTAGTTGATGTAAGAACACTTTAATTATTGCATTTTACAAAGGGTTGAGCTTAAACAATAATGAATTGTACTAAATTCATGCTTTATGCCTTGCAGGAAGCTAATCCGACTTAAGAAATAAATTTGGGATGAATTTGACTGATTTGGGGCTTTGAAGTCTGAGTAAAAACTAAATAAATCAAGTCGAGATCGTGTTCGGGGGTCGCAAAGCAAGCCCGGATAGCAAAACAAATGAAAAAAATGCAACAACACAAAAAATTGCACTGTCGCGTAGCGTGGGGCGCCGCAGCAGTGCAAATATTTTCGCTGCATTGTTTTGCTCCGTTAAAATGCATTCTGCCTCTGTCCAATCCATGTAGCGCCGCACGGGGCGCTGCGGGGCGCGCCGCGGGTGTGTAAAAATCACAAAATTATTTTATTTCGGACTAAAAAGGGCATACTTGTCAAAACCCCTTCCTACACGATTAAAAAGGCAAAAGCAGTACCATTATTGAAGCAGAGACTGTTTTTGAGAGAGAAAAAGAAGAAGAGATCCATCTTGGAGGATCAAAATCAAGAGGAGACAACACTTTGGAGCAAGGATTGAAAGAGTTTTTCTAAACTTTCTTCTAGTATCTATTTATTTGATGTTTATGACTTATATTATTGATGTTTGTATAATTATGAGTGGCTAAAAACCCAAATATTCTGGGGTTATGGGTGTTAGATGATTATGTTGTTTGAAGCTTAGATTGATGATCTTGAAATTATCGTTAAGGGTTGTTTATTTGATTCTGCTGTTAATTATTTTACTGCGTAGCTAACAGTGAAATACTATTTACGAATCTTGAGTTAAACTTGAAAAAGAAAATTCTTGATTACATATAGAATCAAATAGAGCAAGATCTGGATCCTGGGCATCGGGTGAAAGATTTGCGATTAAGATTGAATTATACTTAATTGCCTTGTTTGTTTGAGAAATAGTATTTGTAAATGCATTTAAGTTAATATTAATACCATAGAAATATAGGTATTAATTTAACTTGAATAGGCGCATAAGAAATCGACAGATTCTTATGGGTATTATTAACCCTATAATCAATAACCCAGATAATTCAATAAATCATTTTTAAGCTAAAAGCGTAGCATGATCTCTAGCAAGCCCATAACCCTGGAATATCTCTCTTATTAATTGTTGTGTTGTATTATTGTTTGTCTACTAGTTAAATTATAAATTGGTTATTTATGTATTTTGTGATGAATTAGCTTGAATCGATAATCGTTTGAGTTTGCATCTGTCTATAAGTTGATCACAAGTCCTCGTGGGAACGATACTTTACTTATTACTATATTACTTGAAGATCGCGTACACTTACGTGAGTGTTTTGGTAGCAACAAGTTTTTAGTGCCGCTGCCGGGGACTTAGAAATTTACTATTTTTCTAGATCAGACTTTTATTCTTATCTTTACAAGTTTTTTTCCTTCTTCTTCTTCTTCTTGTTCTTTTTTTTGTAAATATTTTATTTTTATAACTATTTGATTTTTCTCTTTGTATATTTCTAGTTCTCTCAGGATGACATATGGGAATGAAATATACGGAGATAAGGTTAATGATGAAGACTCTTGGTTGACGGAAGATTTTTATGGCCCACACTTTTAGGCTAGTCATAGCCTCACCTCTTGGAGATCTGAATTTGAATATGGGAGTAAGGGTTGGTATTGGGACGGATATTCTCGATTAAGGGAATCTGCGGAACGATGTTGTTTACTAACAACATTGATGAAAGATTGGTCTAAGGAGAGAGATGAGTTTGCACAAAAAATTGATAATTTTAGATTGGTTATGCATTACTTGGATTCAGATTTGAGTGCAAAGGTTGATGCGTGTAATGCCCAACAATTTAATGATGAGTTGTATAAAGCTGAAAAAAATCTTCTAGACCAAATTGAGGAGCTAAAACAAGAATACCGATCATTAGATCATGTTTTTCTTGAGGATGCCAATGTTGAGAAGAGTGCTCTAGAGTCATGTGAGGGAGTAAATAACATTACTTTAGGAGAATTGAGTGTGTGTATAAATGGGGATGTAAATTGTAGTAAAATTCATGAGTTAGGGAGCATTAGACCTCATTTCAATCATTTTTTTATATTGTGTTTAGATAGTAAGATAGTAATTTAGCCATCTGAGCCTATGGGGGAGTCAAAGAGTGAGGGTGAAAGTTCCTATATACTTGAATTTGTTGTGCCAAAAAGCAAAAATTACATTCCTCATATAAAGGCCAAGAACTGCCGAGTGAAAAATTTATTACTTGGCCTGGTTATCTTTGTAGCCCCACCAAATGAGCATAGCCACAGACTGGATACCCTATTAGGGGTACAATTCATAAGTTCAAGGTGGAAGCAAAAAGTGGTTCACGTCATGCCGCGACGTTAGATCAGGCGCTTGTTGGGAGGCAACCCAATGACTAACATCACTAACTTTTAATTGTAGTTTAGAAATATTAGATTTTAGAAGTTATGATGTCTTTAGTCAGGTACAAGCATGAATTTGTGCATTGAATATTATTGTGAAGATGTGGTGATGTTATAGTTGTGATGTGAGGCATATTTGTGTTGTTGATATGGTGATTATGCCTCTTTTGAAGTTGAAATTTTAAGAATACAAGACATGCTTACAATGTGTTTGTTAAAATGTCTAAGTGACATGAAATTGAGTAATGTTGCAAATTGAGAAAAAAATTGCATTGTGAGATGTTATTATTGATAACAACTATGACATTAGGCTAAACCATGATTTTTCACTTGCTTTATGTAAAATGATATGTATGATTCATGCTAATGTGCCTATGTAGTATATTTTGTATAATAATTTTGGATTTTGTAAAATAGACTAATTTCTTTTTATGTTTATTTTTAATATTTTCATCCTAGTGTTTTAAATTTTTATTTTATTTACAATTATTGTAATTGTCTCTAATGTTGGGTAGGCCGATAAGCATTATGTCATTCTAATTAAAGAACAGGGTAGTCTGAATCCCTGTTATACATGCTAAGTATCAACATGATAATAACATAAGTGTGGGGTATTTACTCCACTTGCTCTGAAAAATGATTTTTGTGTGTTTTTAGCTAATATATCATGTTGTGTAGGTATAATATCTCGGCGCCCAAGCAAAAGATCAAACACTGGCCTATCTGAGGTTGCATCTACTAGCCGACGGGGAGGCATAAGGGCACCCCCACCAGCACCTTTGAAGATGAATATGCTTAGGCCAATGGCCTTAGGGAGCCTCTTTTCTGATCTATTTTTGATCTTTTTGCATTAGGGACAATGCAAGATTTTTAGTGTAGGGTGATTTGCCCCTATTGTAATGTACTTACTTTAGTATTTTTCGTATTTTTGGTTGTTTAATTTTGTTTAGACTGTTAAACTTTTTGGTTTGGTAGACTATAGCATTCGTAGGTAGTAGTGGTACTAATTTCGATTTTGTTTCCCTACGATGGATTTTCTTGAGGGAAATAAAGTTGAAACTCGAAAAAAAAATATTTGCTTTTTATTTCAGTTTAGTGTATGCTAGTTTTGTTTCAAATTAAAAATTTCCCCTTGGTTTTTCTTTACGCCACAGTTCTTTTCCAAGGGTATATTTGAACCGGGTATAGTGTAAATTTTTTTTTTGTTCAATTGAATAAAAAGTTCCTAACTCACAAAGTTAATCTCCTCAAATGGACATGCTTCAGAAGTTATATGTACCTTATTTGTGATGCACAATCTCAGTTCTTGATTCTAAAGTAAGTGCCGTAAATTGTGTATTTATAACTATGCTTAACTGCTTTGACTAGAGAATCAAGAAAGATCCAAGCTTGAATGAGTTGTGTGCCAATGTGTGAGTGATGTTGTTGAAATATTCTGTGTGTAACAGTTGATATCTAGAACTTGCCCTCAAGTGTTTTACAAAGCGAAATAGTAGCATTATTAAGTTTAGGAGATGATATAGGCATTTCTTTGTTGAACCAGTTTGATAATTATATTCACCTAATTGTATATATCTTAGTCAAACCTGTTGAGCTATTAATCCTATTTCTTTGGCATCCGCATTATAACCTTACCAATTTATGTAAATATATCAGTTGTTGGAACCTCTATCTCTTATGAGCACTTAGTCTTGTTTTAATATTGGTAAAGTATATATATGTATATATATATATATAGGGGTGAATTTTCAGTAGTAACATTCCCTAACTTATGGTGCTTAAAGAAAAAGGGATTTGTTGTTAGTATGAAAAATCTCAAAAAGGTTGGAGATGGTTTAACATAAGAGTAATGCTGAAATTGTGAAATGAAATGGTGTATATATGAAGTGCTCAAAGAGATGTAGCTACTACATTCTATATTTATCACACCCTTCCTCAGCCTGCATTACAACCAATTAAAGTCCTATTTGATCCTTGATTGAATAAGCTCAATTAGTAGAGTATTACACTAGGGGCAAGCATATGGTATGTCATCTGTTGCACATGAATTTCATTTCTGAGAGTGAATTAATTCTTCCTATTTTGAGTTCCTAAATATTTGTGAATAATATGTTGAGAGGAACTAGTCTATATTAGTTGTAGGAGGGCACATGATTTCTGAAAGCAAGGAAACGTTTTGACCTTTGTGTTAGAGTAAGTAAGCAAGTTATGAAAATGCGTGGCACTTGTGAGTCATGTCTTGAGGTTGAACTATTATGAATTAGTACTTAAGTGTCGGCATGTGTTGTTAGAGAAATTGTTTGATAAAAAGGTCGTCCTTATGTGAAATGTAGGTCAATTGCTCGAGGACGAGCAATGGTGTAAGTGTGGGGTGTTGATCATAGGCTAAAAATTCGTGTTTTAGTCATTGTACACTTTAATTATTGCATTTTACAAAGGTTTGAGCTTAAATAATAATGAATTCTACTAAATTCATGCTTTATGCCTTGCAGGAAGCTAATCCGACTTAAGAAATAAATTTTTGATGAATTTGACTGATTTGGGGCTTTGAAGTCTGAGCAAAAGCTAAATAAATCAAGTCGAGATCGTGTTCGGGGGTCGCAAAGGAAGCCCGAATAGCAAAACAAATAAAAAAATGCAACAACACAAAAAATTGCACTGCCGCACCGCGGGGCGCTCTATGTGGGGCGCCGCGGCAGTGCAAATATTTTCGCTGCATTGTTTTGCTCCGTTAAAATGCATTCTGCCTCTGTCCAATCCATGTACGTGTCGAACGGGGCGCCGCGGGGCACGCCGCGGGTGTTTAAAAATCACAAAATTATTTTATTTCGGACAAAAAATGGCATACTTGTCAAAACCCCTTCCGACACGATTATAAAGGAAAAAGTAGTGCCATTATTGAAGCAGAGACTGTATTTGAGAGAGAAAAAGAAGAGGAGATCCATCTTGGAGGATCAAAATCAAGAGGAGACAACACTTTGGAGCAAGTATTGAAATAATTTTTCTAAACTTTCTTCTAGTATCTATTTATTTGATGTTTATGACTTATATTGTTGATGTTTGTATAATTATGAGTGGTTAAAAATCTAAATATTCTGGGGTTATGGGTGTTAAATGATTATGTTGTTTGAAGCTTAGATTGATGATCTTGAAATTATCATTAAGGGTTGTTTATTTGATTCTGCTGTTAATTATTTTACTACGTAGCTAACAGTGAGATACTATTTACGAATCTTGAGTTAAACTTGAAAAAGGAAATTCTTGATTGCATATAGAATCAAATAGAGCAAGATCTGGATCTTGGGCATCGGGTGAAAGATTCGCGATTAAGATAGAACTATACTTAATTGCCTAGTTTGGTTGAGAAATAGGATTTGTAAATGCATTTGAGTTAATATGAACACCATAGAAATATAGGTATTAATTTAACTTGAATAGGCGCATAAGAAATCGATAGATTCTTATGGGTATTATTAACCCTATAATCAATAACCCAAATAATTCAATAAATCATTTTAAGCTAAAAATGTAGCATGATCTCTAGCAAGCCTATAACCCCGGGATATCTCTTCTATTAATTGTTAAAAGAAAAATTTATAGGTGGCGTAGTAACTTTGCGTTGTATTATTGTTTTTCTACTAGTTAAATTGTAAATTGGTTATTTATGTATTTTGTGATGAATTAGCTTGAATCGATAATTGTTTGAGTTTGCATCAGTCTATAAGTTGATCACAAGTCCTCGTGGGAACGATACTTTACTTATTACTTTATTACTTGAAAATCGCGTTCACTTGCGTGAGTGTTTTGGTTGCAACAGATTGTACATGGAGTTCCGAATGTTGGGAATTACTTCTAATATTTATGGGCTACGATTGAAGAAAGAATCTTCAGTTGGGGTTGTGCTAATGATCTTATATGGATTGTGGTGACATGGGTTCACCCATGGATATGTGTGTGATGATTTTATGCAATGACTTGGTGACTTTGGAATGACTCTTGGCAAGTTCGAGGATGACCATATGTTTCAGTGGGGAAGAATGTAACAACCCGACTGATCGTTTTCAGTGTTAGCATTCCATTCAATGGTTTGAGCACTTGAGTAGCTTCATATGAGGCATTATGACTTACATGCATGGTTGGTTTTGATTTTTGAATGGTTCGGAATTTATTTGATACAACAATTCTCAATTTGGAAGCTTTAAGTTAGAAGAATTAACCAAGGTTTGACTTTTAAGTTAATGACCTCAAAAATGGGATTTGATGATTTTAATTGGTTATGATTATTTTGTACTTGGGTGTATGTTCGTATTTGAATTTGGATGTTTCTAGAAGGTTTAGCTCTATTTGTCTAAAGTTGGCAATTTTAAAAGTTAAAGAGTTCATAAGTTTGACTAGCAGTTGACTTCAGTACTATCAGACTCCTATTGTGGTTTTGAGACCTTGTATAGGTTGGTTTTGTTGATTACAACTTGTGCATATAGTTTGGATGTAATGAAAGATGTTTAAGTATGGTTTGGACGTGCTCGGTAAAGTTTGAAGGTTCATAAGTTAAGAGAATAATTTTGATATTTGATTCTCAGTTTTGATGTTAATTGTAGTGTTTCGAGCCTTTGGATAAGTTTGGATTAGGTATATGGACTTGTTTGTATTATTGGAAGGGGTTCCGAGGGGCTTGGGTGAGTTTTGGGGTAGTTTGAGATAATTTAGATGGGTTTTAGCTACTATTGTTTGACTACAGGAGTGTACATTGCGATCGCTGAGCTCTGGGCTGCGTTCGGGAAGAGTAAAATGCAGTTTTGGCGTTCTGAATCACGTTCGTGGAGGGACAGATCGCGATCACAAAGAAAATATTTCTACTGTCATTGGGCTTATTTTGAGAGCTTATATCTTGCAATCTATAAGGAATTTGGAAATGGTCTAAAAACAAAAGTTGTTGCCCTTTCTGTCTAAGTTTCAAAACATTTAACATTTCGCTATTTGGATCTTTGTACAGAATGTTATGGCCATTAAACTAGAAGTTGTCAGGAGAGAGTTGAGCAAGTTTACTCAGCTTTGTTCATCGCGATCGCGGAGCTTCTTCGCCGCAATCGCGAAGGGTAAAATCATGCTGAATATTTTGTGAATTGTGATCCCGAGGTTGATGACATCGATCACAGTGAAGGAATACCAGCATGGGTTTAAAACATTTAATATCGAGATTTTGAGGTCATTTTCTTCACTTTTTGAGTTTTTGGAGCATAAGTAAAGCAATTTTGGAGGAGATAAATGCCCAAATCATGTGGGTAAGTAATTTTATCTTTTTTTTAATTATATGTTTTATTTTTTAATCGATTATTACACCTAAATCAAGGATTTGAGGAGAGAAAATTGGGGGATTTTGACTTGAACTTAAGAGAATGAATTTGGGGTTTTGAACATGAAATTGAAATTAGATTTGAAAATTAATTATCTATTTGGACTCGGTAGGTTATGGCTCATAAAAATTTGATATTGGTTTCAAATTTCTGTGACACAAACCTGGGTTGACTTCTTTGGTTTTTTGGAAATTCTTCAAAGATCGAAGCTTTATGGATCGGGATCACTATCATTGATTGACTTTCTTGGTTGGTGATTAGCTCGTGGTTGGAGGGTTAGAGCAAGGTTTTTATGCATTTTGAGGTTGAAGTCTAGCCCAGAAGAGGTAAGTATCTTGCCTAATCTTGATGAGGGAATAGTCCTTAGGAAATAACCTTGTTTATCTAATTGAATTGTGTGAGGTGCGACATATATGCGAGGTGATGAGTGTATGTACAGTTCTATGTATGATTCATGACCAGATTAGTCTTTAGGCTATATTATGCTTTGATTTAGATTCTGTGGTTCTTGCTATCATGTTTTATATGTTTGTATAACTACGTGAACAATGTGAATCATGCTAGAGATCATGTATAGATGTTGATTCCCCATATGAGCATATTATTTGCTATTGTATGGTGTATGTGCATGATTTAAGCCGTAGTTGTAAACTTTGCACATGCATACAACATAGCATGATATTTTGCTCAGTCTATGAGTATGAGATTGGATATCCATTATTCATATACATATGTTCTTGTATATGTTTCTGTGTGATGGGTTGGACTGGTGTGGTTTGAGTTATTATAGTACGTGAGTTATTCGTGCGATTGTTGTAATCTATGGAATGTGAGTTTTTTGTATGGTTATGGCACATGAGTTGTACATGTAACATGTAGATAAAGATCCATCACCCTAGTATCAGCCTCACATATTTCTCTCTTGATGGTGTACACAAAGGTTGTGAGAAACCAATGGGTTTATGGTTGATGTGGATCTTGGTAAAATTGATCATTGGTTGGACTTTGCATCTCTTCTCTATTTGTAAATTCCTTGAATGTATACATAATCTTTCATTGCATATTCTTCTCTATATGCTAGATCCGAAATATATACATGCCTTTTGCATATCGTCTCTATATGTTGCTTTACTTGATGGGATGAATCACATTATACATCTTCTCTATACGTGGATCCGTGTAAATTTACTTGTTTAAACATGTATATCTTCTATGTATGTAAGTGTTGATAGATTACCTAATATTCCATGAATATCTTCTCGATATGCAACTGTTGACAGACTATTTGATGTTTCGCGTATATCTTCTTTATATGCAAGATTCAATAATTTGATGATGTTAATTGCATATCATCTCTATTTGTTGAGTTGTTACTTGGTACAGTACTTGTGTTTATGTTCTCTATATGCAATTGTTTACGTGTTATCTAATAGAAAACACATAACTTTCCCTATATGTTGAACTATTATAAGACTTATGCATAACTTCTCTATATGCCTTGCTTGGTTGTACTCGGATTTTGTGCTTAGATTTCGATAACATTATTGGGCATATGTATATGTTATTAAGCTGTATATATTATGTATAGTGAGTATCCTTGACCTGAAACTTGTCACTACTTCACCGAGGGTAGTCAGGATACTTACTAAGTACATGTGGTCGGTTGTACTAATACTACATATCTGCAACTTGCGTGCAAATCTGGGAGCTGATCTTTGTGAATAATGAAGGTGGGCTTTGAAGATGTACCTGCATTTTAGATATAAGCTACCACTTGTTCCTGATAGTTTAGGACTTGTACTCTTGTGTATGTATATTCAAACAAATGTTGTATTGACTATCCGTACCGGCTTTGTAAATCCAAATCAAAATGGCTCGTGACTTATATTACTAATCCTTGGGATATTGTATATAATCAACAACTCCTTTTCCTTGTTAATAATGATCTTTCATTTGAGTTACATTATTCTATGTTTGGTTTATCTAGAATGTTAGGATTAGGTGTCATTACGACTAGGTAGATTTTGGGTCATGACAAGTAATCACATTATGAGTTTTAGATACTGATTGTAAATGTGTTTTGACAAGCCCAGGTAGCTTTGTAAATATTATCCAATTGCAGTTCATAGAGGAGATGCAGTTGACGGTCACGATCGTCCCCAAGGCACATCTACTTTTCGGGTTCAACAACTTTAGTAAAATAACATGCTGGGAAATTACCCTGGCAACCTTTGCGAAAGATGTAATCAAAGATATCCTATTCCATATGATAGCTTTAGATATGGCTTACAATATTATCATCGGAAGGTCATGGATTCACAACATGATGCGGTCCATCTACATTATATGAGATATTAAAGATCTCATCCAAGTGGACAATTAGAGAAATTAAAGAAGAGCAAAGTGCAGCCCGGAAGAACAACTCAATATCTCTTGCAAATAAGCTTGACATAAATGATAAAACTGAATAACAATTAAAGTAATTAGGGTCTCCAAGTATTATAGATCACTTGGCAAGGGGAAAGGACGGACACAAATGAATAAGAGGTCGCAGAGGTTCCAAATACGATCAACAATCCCAAAGAACTAGATGTCACTAAGTCAACTAATAAAGAACTAGATGTAGTCATCCTTTTAATTGATTTTTTGGAAAGAAAGGTTTATGTTGGTTCAGGACTCAACCCTGAACTCAGAGGTAAACTTATTGAGTTTTTACGAGCTAATGCAGATTATTTTTCTGGTCGCATGCTGACATGATATGTGTTCCTCGAGGGTGATTACCCTCAAACTCAACATGGATCCGTGTCATCACCGGTCAAGCATAGGAAAAAGGAAATTCAAGTCATTCTAAAATAAGATAATCGAACATGATGTTTCCAAACTACTAAAGATTGGATCGGTCTGCGAGGTCAAGTATCTAGACTGGTTAGATATCATAATGGTGGTACCAAAGAAGAATAGTAAGTGGAGAATATTCATTAACTTTCACTAACTTAAACTAAATATGCCCCAAGGATTCTTTTCCATTGTCGCATAACTACCTTTGTAGAATGCACTATCCTTCCTCGTCTAAGCAAATGAATGAAAACATGGTTTCCTTATTTGTATCGAGTTGGGTAGGAAGTGTTTGATAAGGCTCACTTAGTTGGGTTTACTCGATTGAGCATCGGTCGCACCTCCCGAGGTTGGGGCGTGACACGTAGTATCTAGTGAAGGTATTCAAGTTGATCCGATGAAGATAGAGGCGATCCAGAGTTGGCCAGGCCATCCTCAGCTACATAGATTAGGAGCTTTCTCTTTCAAATATCGGTGAAATCCATCTCCAGAACCTCCCCTTCCTAAGATCCAAAACATAAAATAGTGAAAATGAGATTAAAATCACGAAATTGGACAACTTAAATCACTGACAGCAATTACCTTTCGTATCGTGGACAAACCCACACGATCGCGATGCCCAAATCAACACTTCCTCCTTAACGTCCTACGTGAACATGGACAAGACCATGCGTACGCGAAGTCCAGCAGGTCTCTCCACTCCACGAATGTGAGGGTCCAAATGCGAATGCAACAGCTAGCTCCTCAACACTTTGCGAACGCGAGTACTCCCACACGAACGTGATGTTTGCCGACTGCCATATCTGGAATCCTTCTTCACAATCGCATAACTACCCCCGCAATCGCGAAGTTAAAAGCTTTGCCTGCCACCCCTTCTTCGCGAACGCGAGTATACCCTGGCGAACGTGATGCACATTTAACACCACTAAAAAACTAGCAATGCAAACTCAACTTAAATGGTCCGGAACCACCCCAAATCACACTCGAGCCCATGGGGACCCCGTCCAGTCATACCAACAAGTCCAAATACATTTTTAAAATTATCTAAAGGCCTGGAATACCACAAATAAAATCCAAACTATGAATCGAAGATCAAATAATTTTATTAAGTTCCACACTTTTCAACTTCGCCAAACCCAAGGGTGTCAATCGATATTTAAAAATCGACTAAACAGAGTGAACCGTACCGTACCAAACCAATTTTTAGGTTTATTTTTATAAAATCATAGGTTTTTATATAAATCTATGAATGTATCAATAATTATGGTATGTTTTTATTTTATGAAAATAAACCGAAAACATTCCCAACCATACCGAAAAATTTTACATGCAAAAAATATATTAATTTATTAAGTTTATAAATAATAATATATTAAATTTTTCCTTGGGCCTTGGAATTGTGTAAATGGTTACAAGCCAACAAGTAATTAAACTCAAAATCCTAATTCCCAAATCTACTATGGGTCTCCTATTGAAACTAAATTATTACCAACATATTCACTAGCAAGACTCAAGGTATTCTAGCAATTAGTAGCAAACTATGATATATTGAATATGTTTCCTTTCATATGGTTTAGATTTATCTTTTTGAATATTTAATCTTGTATAGACTTTACTATTGAGTTCCAGCATGGTTAATATCTTTCCATGCATGTAATTTATATTTTTGTCTTTGTTTAGTTTGTTTTATACTGCTGTAGAATAGTTGATGGATCTATACTCTGGCCATCTTTCATATTTCCTTAATTCATTACCCTTTAAATAGTAAAAATATCTAAAGAGTTTTGTTAAGTCCTATAAAAGTATGTATGTTATTGTATTCTACGTCTACTAGTAACTTTTACATGACATATAAAAAAATATCAAAAATTAACAAAACATACCGATACCGAAGAAAAACCAACATAATTGGAATGATTTCGAAAAGTCTAATTTTGATTATACATAATAGAATAATAAAAAAGTTGGCATAGTAATAATTTTATCAAATAACTGTCTGAACCAAAAAAATGACACCCCTAGCCAAATGCATCCAAATCGCACCTAGACATTCTAGATCTCAACAAAATTTTGCACACAAATTCCAATCACTTGAAGAACCTAGACAAGGTCTCAAAACAATAATAGGAGTTCGATAATATTGAAGTCAACTTCCGGTCAAACATATGAACTCACCAATTTTTTAATTTGTCAACTTTCGAAAAATAGAGCCAAAACCTTGTAAGAACATCCAAATTCAAATACGAACATACACCCAAGTTAAAAATTACCATATAAACCTATTGGAACCATCAAATCACCAATTCGAGGTCGTTTACTCAAAAGCCAAATCTTGGTCAACTCTTCCAACTTAAGGCTTCCATAGTAAGAATTTCTCTTCCAAACCTCCTCTGAACCTCTCATAAATCAAAACCAACTGTACTCTCAAGTCATAATACCTCGTATGAAGCTAATCAAGGTCTCGAATCACAGATCGAACTACTAGATCTCAAAATGACTAATCGGGTTTTACATTCTTCCCCACTTAAACATACGTTCATCCTCGAAAGTGCTAAGAGTCATTCCAAAACCATCAAATGACTGTATAAACTCATCATGATCGTAACCATTCTCATGAAACCTTAATCTATATAAACCTACTAAAATATAACCACACGATGTACCGCATAACATATATATTCATCATATTATCTTTCTATCATAATAGTTTCTCAGTACCAAACCCAGTATCAGTAACATACCTCATACACATAAAACCTTCCCTCACAACATTGCTAATAATGAAACAAATGTGCAGAACTCATAATCACCGATCAAATCAGCAAGTCGTGGAGTTCTCTCATCCGACAAGAACCATTGCCAAATTCTTAGCTGACAAATGACATTCTTCTCTCAAACATACCTTATCCAAATTAAATTTTACTAATTCCTAGTCAAACAACCTCATCTCACTCAGTGCAAGCTGCTCGACCAGCTGGCCACACCAAATGTCACATAGAACCACAAACTATGCAAATCGTGCACCAAACAAGCAACAACTCGAATATGACCAACAATGAAAAGAGAATCAAATAAGAGAACTATCCAACAAGTTTAATAGATACAACCACAAAAGAAAAATAATATGAATCCATTCCGCAAGGAAGAAACAAAACACATGGAATAAGCACAAGGAATCATATCCTTACATAATATCGTTGCGGCATAGAACCCGATCGAATGTCATACCATTGCGACATGCAACTAGATCCAACATAACATCGTTGTGGCACACCTCCCGATCCAAATATATCAATCCACATGGAAACACCCATTAAGCCAAAATTCTCATACTAAACACACATATATCAACCGCAAGCATGTGGAGTGCATAAATATAACCACGGGGAGACAAAGAGCATAATCTCATTCGAAAATATAGGCATGAACTAAGATGCAATAAGAAAATTAACATTTCAAAATCCATCTTGCTTATATATTACCACAAGACCTAAATAGGACAATAATATGCATGTAAATAATCAAATAGTCTTACAACCTCTCATAGCATGGGAGAGTAACACATGAAGTAGGTCAGGATATTAATAAGATCTACCTACTTCTAAAGATAAATTGAAAAGATTAGGGAGTCCCAGTTGTTGAGGTAGTGTAGTGACATGTAAGAGCAATAACTACAAATGCTCTCAACCCAATAACTCACCCATAGAAAATGTTGTGTTGAGTAAGTAATTTCAATCTTGTGTAGAATATATATTCTCATTAGGCCTACAAATATGCCCCTAAACTGATTCAAACCATTACGAAATAGGTAAATATCCTTCTAAATGTCCGCAATGACCCATCCACAACACATACAATCACTTTTCTAACCTTTAACACACTTTCATAGTCCATAGCCAAAGGGATAGTCTGCCTCTACGAGAATCCAATCCTAATCCTCGAGATTATAAGAATATCCATACTTTATCTCTATCTCTCGCACTTAAATGACAGCCACGTAATGTATATACAGTCACCACATGAGGAATACTTCCACAAATATTCTGCGTGGAGAAGCAACATGAACCTTAGCGGTTACCAACCACGCAATTTTTGCAGTACTTGTCAAGCATCTGCGAATGAAAAAATAATGCATCTTCTACAATACACGCCTTATATTGGTAGAAAATAAACTCACCAACTGGACCAATATTATGATGGCAAGTGGCATGAGATTCGAAGTAATAAAGAAGAATAATGTGCAAAGAAGGTATGAGTAATCTCACGGGATCGTCTATAAGGATATTGTGTTTGTTAGTTGAAAAAGAGAACATAGGTTAGGGTTGGTAATTAAGGACATTAAAAGCCACAGAGTTGGAATGATCATTAATATCCACGAATATGGAAAGAAAGCAGTATAATCCCTGATTATGCACAATTGGTTGTTATCACTTCAACTGCCACAAATCACCCATGTAATGGGCAATCAATGCAATAAATATTAGTAACAAGCAAGAATTAAATAGGGCATGCAGATTATAACCTTATATAAATCCCCGTTCTATATCTTATATCCCCATGGAAAAAACTAAAAAACAACTAATATTCTCTACCATTAGAAGATGTTATTCTTTCATATTGGAAGAAATCAGAATTTGTCAATAAGATTTTTATTTCCTTATTTTCTCAGTCTTATTTTCTATTAATATCTTTTTATATTAGGAAACGTGGAGTAAAATTGGTTATTATAAACCTGAATTATTATATTATTTGCTTCGACCGTAAAAACTATTTTTTGTTAAACAAATTAATCCCATTGCAAGGAATATAATAATCTTTTCACTTTCTATTTACATAGTTTGTCTTTAGCTACAAATTATGTTTGCTTCTACTCAGATTACTCAGCAGGGGGATGGAATAGGGGATCTCCTCTATGAAACTCACCCACACATTTACCTTAGCATTCACGAGAAAACTTTCTAGTCAAATTTTCTAATAATAATATTTTGCAACAAAATGAAGGACAATCAAGTTTATATGATGAATTAAAACAATTTATTGCACAACAGATCGATAAGCATTGTATGCTTTTACAGGTAGATTGCCAAGTGGTGTTCAGACTTCACCATCAATTAATACAACTATGGAAAATCCCAATTCAGGGATTGAAAACTCTTGAAGTAGAGAAGTTCCAAATAGTTTGAAGCTAGAGGTTCAAGTACGCCAAATAATTATAATGTGCAAAATCTTATTCTAATCTTGCAGAAATAACTCAAGGAACAAAATGAATGGATGGAGCTGATGCTAGAAGTGCCATACTCGGAGTGACACCCTTAATCAAAGGAGTAGATATAGATAAGCATTCATAGCAACCATGGAAACCATGTGCAACACCATTACCGATACCAAAAATGTTTAAGATGCTCAATATTACTAAATATGATGGGACTTCTGACCTACAAGATCATGTGACTGTGTTTTCCACATGAATCAAAGGCAACCACTTGAACAAGCAGGAAATCGAATCAGCGCTGGTGAAAATTTTTGGTGAAAACCTTACGAAGGGTGCACTAACGTGATATTCTCTTTTACCTAATAATTTAATTGACTCTTTTGCTAAGCTTGCGGATTCATTCAATAAAGCACATTTGGAATATAACAACTCGGTCGGTTGTTTTGAGCTCATGCATGTTATTCTGAATTTTGAGACCTCGAGTAGCTTCACTTCATGTATTATGACTTGTACGTATGGTCAGAATTGAA
This sequence comes from Nicotiana tabacum, assembly GCF_000715075.1. NCBI lineage: Eukaryota > Viridiplantae > Streptophyta > Magnoliopsida > Solanales > Solanaceae > Nicotiana > Nicotiana tabacum. The sequence continues at coordinate 106,889,959 of NC_134101.1, forward strand.
TTTCGGGAAGTTCGGAGTTGTTTCGGAAGAAAAAATCTCGATTTGGGAGATTTAAGTTAGAAGAGTTGACCGAGGTTTGATTTTTGAGTAAACGACCTCAGAATCAAGATTTGAAGGTTCTAATAGGTTCGTATGATGATTTTGGACTTGGGCATATGTTCAAGTTGAATATCGGATGGTCCGGGTGCATTTTGACGTTTATTATGATGGATTGGCATTTTTATGAAAGTTTAAGAATTTCTTAAGTTTGTTTTGAAGTGAGTTTTGGTGTTATCGATGTCCATTTGGGGTTTCGAGCCTTGGAATAGGTTATTATTATGATTTATGACTTGTGCATAAAGTTTCGCGTCATTCCACAATGTTTAAGTATGAATCGGATGTGTTCGTCGAAGTTTGAATATTTGAGAGTTTAAAGAAATATTTTGATCATCAATTCATAATTTTAATGTTGGTTGACTTGGTTCGAGGCTTCGACTAAGTCCATATTGTGTTTTAGGATGTGTCGGTATGTTTGAATGGGGTCTCGGGGGCCTCAGGTTTGAAACATATTGAAATCGGATTGAAATTAGGATTTGAGGAAATGCTAAAGACTGCTGAAATCAGGTGTCATCACACCTGCGGTGGGTTCAGTCGCATGTGCAGACACGCAGGTGTGAGGGAGGTTGTCACAGAAGTGAAGAAGGCTAGCTAGGGAAGGGTCGCAGGTGCAGAGCTTGGGCGTGCAGATGCGCATCCGCAGATGCAGAATCTAGGCCTTTGATGTTGGACGGCAGGTGCGGTCGTGCATCGCAGAAGCGGGCTCGTAGGAGCAATCAGTGCTTCGTAGAAGCCTGAACTTAGGAGCATATTTTGTCCGCAGAATTGGACTTTGCCTTGGCTTAGTGAGAACCGCACTTGCGATGGGAATTTCCATAGGTGCGGCTAATGGTTCACTAGTGCGAAAGTCACTGTTGCTTTTAAATTGAGACTTAGTTCTCATTTCTCTCATTTTTCTCTTGGGTGGCCGAATTTAGGGAGCTATTTTGAGGAGATTTCATCATGCAACAAAAGGTAAGTAATTTCCCACTTGTTGTAAGATAAATATATGACTCATATGTGGATTTAAGGATGAACATTTATGTAAATTGGGGGATTTTGGTAGAAAAACAAGATTTGATAATTTTTTATTTCGACCATGATTTTGAAAATAGAATTACGAATAACTTATATATTTGAGTTCGTAATGTTATGGGTAATGTTTATCTTCGAAAATTTTTGGAATCCAGGAACGTGGGCCTGAGGGGTGACTTTGAGCGGTATGGGGAATCATTATAAATTTGTTAAATTGTAAGCAATGGAGTACATTTTGATTTATTTGCACATTGTTTGATTAGTTTTTGATCGTTTGGGTTTGAGTCGAGGAGTTAGAGAGCCAATGGAGCCGGTTAAGGAACTACAGAATGAGGTAAGTTTCCTGTCTAACTTTGTGAGGAAGAAATTATCCCGTATGTCTTAAGTTCTTATGTGCTACATGTTGTGGGAGATATGCACGTATGAGGTGACGAGTGTCCGTGCATTTGCTAGGTTCCTGATTTGTCCCGGTAGACTTAGGTTCACGCCATGCTTTAATTGTACTATTTGATTTATCCTTGCCTGTTGAATTCCATTATTACGTGTTACGACCAAAGGCTAGGCTTGCGTAGAGTGATAGACCCGTTGTTGTAGAGATTTGACGAGCTACTTGATTTAATCACAGAATAATTGTGCTACCCTTACGAATTCTTCTATGTTGTGTATTTTAATCGAAAAGCTTCCTTAAATTTCATAACTCACACGTATATTCACGAGTGGGGCCAAGGACCCTTTAAATCTTCTTATTCTAATGAAATTTGGCCATTCTCCTCGGCATAAACATATTCTTATGGGATCCGACCATTCGCCTTCGCAGTACCACACTCTTATAGGACCGGGTCATTCGCCTCGCAGTATCATATTCTTTTGGGATCGGTCCGTTCGCCTCGGCAATACCACACTCTTATAGGATTGGGTCGTTTGCCTCGACAGGATTATTGTAACATATTCTTATGGAATCAGGCCATTGGCCTCGGCAATATCATATTCTTATAGGATCGGGCCATTCGCCTCGGCAGTACCACACTCTTATGCGATCGGGCCGTTCGCCTCGGTAGTACCACATTCTTATGGGATCAGGCCATTCGCCTCTGCGTTTCTATACAATAATTTTATGGGATCAGACCATTCACCTCGGCAACTTTATGAAACACTCTTAGAGGATCAAGACGTTCGCTTAGACATTTATATACAATACTCTTATGGGATCAGATCGTGACGACCTATCTAGTGGGGACATTTTACATATGTACTTTTGTTGAGGAGGTAACCAATAATTGGGAGCTTGTGTTTACTATTCAGAGGAGGATTGTACCACGTACTTATATTTGTTTATACTATTTATTTACCATGCCTCATACTTTTTTTACTTTCTTGTTTCTAATTCACTTGATTTATTGGACCACTAGCAAGTGTCGATGTCGATCCTTCATCACTACTTCTCCAGGATTAGGCTAGATACTTACTGGGTACACATTGATTTACGTACTCATGCACTTATTATGCAGGTATATATATTTTTGCTGGTCTTTCGGGCGCAAAGGCGTAGCTATTGCAGGGACTTACAGTGAGCTGCATCCCATGCTACGATCTGTAGCATATAGAGTCTTCATCTAAAATATTCATATTTTCCCTGTCGAACTTGTATTCTAGATAGATATTGTACTATTATTGTACCTTCTAGTAGATGCTCATGCACTTGTGATACCTGGTTTTGAGGGTTCCTAGTGGATGATCATTTTTTTTGTAGTTCATGTAATTATTATCATTTTACCTTGTAATTTATATTTTATACGGAAATTGGTAAATAAATATCATGAGTGTGATTTCACTCTCTTTATGTAATGAGATTTATGATTTCAAAAATAATAAAATGAGTAATTAAGTTGATAATTTACCGTTGGCTTACCTGACGACAACGTTAGGCGCCATCACGGCCTATAGTGGATTTTGGATCGTGACACCTTGGTATTAGAGTGTTAGGTTTACTTAGGTATGGCGAGTCATGAGCAAGTCTAGTAGAGTCTCGTGGATCGGTACAAAGACGTTTGTACTAATCTCCGAGAGGTTATAGGGCTGTTAGGAGCACTTCCCTCCTTAATTACTCATCGTGTGATTTGATTCCATTGAGGCTTATGCCTTCATTCATTTCTATTAATTCTTATACGATGTGGAGTGGTTGATATCAATTGGACATCGAGGAGTTGCAATAGTAAAGCAGATGTGGTGCAGGATATTTTTTCCTGCGTATTCTAGTGGGATATTGTCTTCGCCGTAGGGATGGGTGTTCTATTGTTTCATCCCAGTATTTGTGTTGCCTACGGTCGAGAATTGATACTTTCAAATTTGGAGGGATTCTTGCTAATATTATGGTGTCACCGTCCTTGATTTAGTGTGTTGAGGCTCGTCGGTATGTTGATCTTCGTTTGTTTGCCTATGGGCACAATATTATGAGATGGAACCTAAGAAGAAGATATAAGAGGTGGTTGTGTGTTGCGAATTTAGTATCAAATCGACGTTTCCAGTATTGATGGTTCAGGGAAGATGATCCCTAAGGTGGTTTCTAATCTTAGGAATTTTGAATATGAGGAGAAGGGCTTGATAACGTGTTGATGGACCTTCAGGTGATGTTGATGAATGAAGAGATTCTTATGGCTGGTGAATCAGTGTGGACCTAGGGAGGTTAGTTGATTTCATGATGGATGCAACTATAGAAATAAAGTTAGAGGAGGCCGAGATAAGGGAACACAAGTGGGCTATCTCATATGAGCAGGTTAGTGCTTACGTGATTTTGATGACATTCCTACGAAGAGTTCTACTTTCTGCCCAACGTGAGATAAATGTACTACGAGGTGATCTTGGATCACTTGAAGAAGATGGTATGATTGCTAGGAGATCGAGTGCACGGTTGTGGCAAATCATTCGGGATATATTATGATTGGTCCAACAAGAACTTATGAGGAATTTGGCTGAGCAAAAATGTGGGATCATGGTAACAAGGAAGAAGTGGTCATTGTGGGGCCTGGATCTATGTGGTTGTAGCATAAATATTTAAGTGGAGGAGCCACTATCTATAAGAGAGTCATGTGGTCGTGTGCCTGTATGGTTTCAGACTATCGGTGCATTGGTGGATTAGTTATGAGCAAGAGGATGAGGAATTTTGGATAAGGAAGTTTGGCATATATGTGTTACATATTGTCTTATAGATTCGTGTGCAGGTGCTGAGGATGGCTCAGAAGTTATGCATCTGTGGATGTGATGGGCAAGGAAAAGGATTTATCCGGTTACTTCATGGGAGTGCACAAGTTCTAACAAAGCACTAGTTATTTGGTTAAATAATCGAGACTTGATTAAAGTGGGCAACTCTCAATAATGGTCCTAGTGGATTTAAGATTTAAAGTGTGGTGCTTAAGGATTTTTTTGGGTTCGTTATGTGGTTGAAGACTAGTTTTTGCAGCAGGGTGTAAAGCGTAGTTGGAGTATTCTATGTTATCATCGGGTCTTCAGTTCAGTGTTAGAGAAGTGGGAGAATCAACTTCAGATTTGCAAAAGATCTAATCAGCCGGGTGTATCAGTTGGAGATATTATTGAGTGCATGAAGAGGGTATAAAATGGTTTATAGATGTTGAGACGATGAGGTCTCGTGATTTGGGTCACTTGGGATGAATGTTGTTTGAGGTCTGTTATGTATTGGACTAGAGCTATTATTATTTTGTTGGGTCTGTCAGTGATGCGCTGAATCAGCATGGTTATAGAAATGATCAGTTCCTTAGGTATGTTAAGTTATACATGTGATTTGTGGTTGTACGTTCTAACTTGATAGCCACCATAATTTGATTGATTTGGAAGTATTTGGTTTTGATGACGTTGTTATGTGTAAATGAATCCTGGAAGAATTATGGTGAAGTTTGATTTCCTGCGGTTATAGGAATTTGGTTGCATGTTGCAACAGTTCTTCTGAAATAAGTGGAGTAAAAGGGGTTCTAGTCGATGAAGTGGGTATTCTACTGGTGGTTCAAGGTTTGTGATGAAATTCTTGGACTATCGCGGAGTGGCAGGATAGGTCTTGTAAACGGTATAATAATTGGATATTGAGGATCATGGTTGTGGTTCGGATTCGATAAGAATGTCACAAGCTCGGAGGAGCAGGGGGAGATTTCAGATGTTTAGAGTATACTGGTACTATTTTCGGGCAGCCTGAGGATGGTCTGATTTGTTAAAGAAGTGTTGGGTATTGAAATGTTGATGCTTGACTGGCACTATGGAAATAGCATGGTCGGTAGCCTTTAATGTTCAGACATTACTACCTGGAGCGGAATGTTACTGGGTTACATCCTACGAGAAGATCATATTAATGTGATGTGTTGGTCATTCAATTGTTAGAGATTCAAATCAGGTATGGGGATTTTGGTACTGTCAGCGGTGGGAGAGGTTATGATTGGGAGGCTCTAAACTCCTTTGGTTGTGAACCGTGTGATTTTGTTCCATATTTGATGGTTCTTCTAATGTGTCATGAATAGGGTTATTTTGGATGCTTGAAAGGTTATTAGCCCATTATGGGATAAGCAGAATCAGCCTGAGGTCCTCTAGTAGATATATATCAGATTAGATGTGTTTATTCAGCATAATACTACATATGGATGAGTCCTTGGGTGTTGGATGTTATTCCTGTCGTCAGCTATTCTCTGTAATACTGTGTCATGCCATGTGGGTTGTGAGATGACTTGATTATTAGCATATGTGTTGTGGTCCTGTGTAGCTTGTCGTTATTTCACCTTAGTCGAGCTCGAGTTTTATAGCGCATGGCGCTATCTATCTCCCCAGGGTTATGTCTTTGTACTTGGCGTGCTTGTGGCCGATATTTAGGTATTTCGTAGGTATAACGTATTTTAGCTTGATGGGTATTTCCTTAATTATTTTTATGTGGGGATCGTGTGGCACGCCACCATGGGTATGTTGTATTTATCGGGTGGCACGCTGGATCGATGTCATATTTGGATCGGTTTGCACATCGCAACAGTATCATGTGTGAATCGGGTTGCATGCAACAATGGTGAGATGTTGAGTACGGATCCCTATACTTATTTCTGTGTATTTTGTTTCTCATTCTCTGAGAAAGGTTCATAGCATCTGTTTGGCTGTTTTATTCGTTACACGGGCTAGGTAGTTCTTTTGCAGGGTTCGTTCTTTCTTATGTATCATATTCAAGTTGCAGCTTGTTGGCACATTGATGGTGTCATATGAGATCTTGGTTACTGTTTGAGGTTGCTTATTGATTGAGCAACTTGTAGTGGGTGAGACAAGGTTATTGGACGTGAAATTGGTGCGATCGGATTTATGCGAGATGTATTAAAGGGAAAGTGTCACTATTCAGTTCAAAATGAGGTAATCGTTACTATCAAGCGGAGAAACTTCATGAGTTATTTATTTGATGGGTGGTTATGAGTTCCTACGCATATCTTTCATTGTTGCAGTATTGTGAGGATTGAGACCGTGCTTATATGTGTTATGAGGTATACTAAGGGCATATGGTCAGTGAATTTGTAGCTATAGTTCTTGGAGGAGGTTACCATGGGCAAATGTGCATTGTGTGAGGTCAACAGGGGTGCATGATCATGTGTGGATTCAGCATAGATATTGATACGATGTTCGTATATTAGAATCAAGTTTTGTAGAGAAATTCAGATGTTGGAATTTTGTCCTAAGGCTTGTTGGCTAGAATAAAAGGAAAGATATCAGTTTTGCTCAAGCTAATGTGCTCAACTGGGTTGTGGTGGCATGGGTAGGTGCACAAGGTGTTGAATAGTGATTTTAGGGCATCTCCGGAGCAGTTGTTAGCACGTTCGAGGACGATCGCATGTTTAAGTAGGGGAGAATGTAACAACTCGATCGGTCGTTTTAAGCTCTAGCGTGTGGTTCAACGGTTTGAGGCCTTGAGTAGCTTCACTTCATGTATTATGACTTTTACGTGGGGTCGGAATTGAATTTTGGGAAGTTTTGAGTTATTTCAGAAGGAAAATTCTCAATTCGAAAGCTTTAAGTTGAAAGATTTGACCAACATTGGGCTTTTGAGTAAACAACCTCGAAATCGGGATTTGAAGGTTCCAATAGTTTTGTATGATAATTTTGGACTTGGGCGTATGTTCGGGTTGTGCATTGGATAGTTCGGGAGCATTTCGACGCTTATTATTTAGGGTTGGGATTTTGTTTGAAAGTTTAAGAATTTCTTAAGTTTGCTTTAAAGTGATTTTTGGTGTTATTGATGTCCATTCGGGATTCTGAGCCTTTGAATAGGTTCATATTATGATTTAAGACTTGTGCTTAAAGTTTGGCATCATTCTGGAATGTTTAATTATGAATCGGATGCATTTGTCAAAGTTTAAATGTTTGAAAGTTTAAAGAAAGGGTTCGATTGTCAATTCATAATTTTGATATTGTTTGACGTGGTGTGAGGCTTCAACTAAGTCCGTATCGTGTTTTGGGATGTGTCGGTATGTTTGGATGGGGTGTCGGGGGCCTCGGGTTTGAAACAGATTGAAATAGGATTGAAATTTGGATTTGAGAAAATGCTAAAAACTGTTGAAGTCTAGTGTCATCTCACCTACGGCTGGTTTGGTTGTAGGTATGGACACGCATGTGCGAGGGAGGTCGTCGCAGAAGCGAAGAAGGTCAGACAGGGGAAGGGTTGCAGGTGCGGAGCTTGAGTGTGCAGATGCGCATTCGTAGAAGCAAAGAAGGCACTGCAAATGCGGAATCTAGTCCTTTGATGTTTGACCGCAGGTGCATTAGTGTGCCACAGAAACGGGCTCACAGGAGCGGTCAATGCTTCACAGAAGCCTGACTAGGAGCAGATTTTGTCCGTAGATGCGGACTTTGCTTGTAATTAGTGTGAACCACACTTGCGATGGGAATTTCTGCAGGTGCGGAGCCATAAGTGCGGCTAATGGTCCGCTGGTGCGAAAGTCGCTGGGGAGTGGTTCTTTTAAATTAAGACTTAGTTCTTATTTCTCTCAATTTTCTCTTGGGTTGCCGAATTTGGGGAGCTATTTTGAGGAGGTTTTCATCATGAAACACAAAGTATGTAATTTCCCACTTTTTGAAATCTAAATATATGATTTATATGTGGATTGAAAGATGAAACTTTATGGAGATTGTGATATTTTGATAGGAAACCTTGCATTACGACTTGAGACTACGCTTGTGTAGAGTGATAGACCCGTTACTATAGAGATTTTACGCGCTACTTGATTTAGCCACGGAATAATTGTGCTCCCCTTACGAATCTCTTTGGTATTGTGCGTTTTCATTGAAAAACTTCCTTAAATTTCATAACTCACACGCATATTCGTAAGTGGGGCCAAGGACCCGTTAAAGTTTCTTATTCTAATGGGATCGAGATGTTCGCCTTGGCAGTATCATATTTATATGGGATCGGGCCGTTCACCTCGGCAGTACCACACTCTTATGGGATCAGGTCGTTCGCCTTGGCAGGATTTATGTACCACATTCTTATAGGATCGAGCCATTCACCTCAACAGTATCATATTCTTAGGGGATCGGGCCGTTCGTCTCGGCAGTACCACACTCTTATGGGATCGCACTGTTCGCCTCGGCAACTTCATGAAACACTTTTATGAAATCGGGTTGTTCGCCTCAGCAATATCGTGTATAATATTTGACTAGAAGCCATCATTTCTGTGAGTTTTCCTGATTTGAGCTGTGACGACCTATTTGGTGGGGACCATTTTACATATGTACTTTGGCTGAGAAGGTAACCAACAATTGAGAGCTTGTGTTTACTGTTCAGAGGAGGATTGTACCATGTACTTATCTTTGTTTATATTGTTTATTTACCATGTCTCATACTTGTTTACTTTCTAGTTTCTACTTCACTTGATTTATTGGACCATTAGTAAGTGTCGATGTCGACCCCTCGTCACTAATTCTCAGGGGTTAGGCTAGATATTTACTGGGTACGCATTGAGTTACGTACTGATGCTGCACTTCTGCACTTATTATGCAGATATATATTTTTGGTGGTCTTTCGGGCGCAAAGGTGCATCTATTGCTAGGACATATGGTGAGCTGCATTCCATGCTACAATCTGCAGCTTACAGAGTCTCCATCTGAATTATTCACATTTTTCCTGTCTAACTTGTATTCTAGATAGATATTGTACTATTATTTTACCTTATAGTAGATGTTCATACACTTGTGATACCGGGTTTTGAGGATTCCTAGTGGATGATCATTTTATTGTAGTCCACGTAGTTATTATCATTTTACCTTGTAATATATATTTTATACGAAAATTGGTAAGTAAAAATCACGAGTATGGTTTCACTCTCTTTATTTAATGAGATTTATGATTTCAAAAATGATAAAATGAGTAATTAAGCTGATAATTCACCGTTGGCTTACCTAACAATGATGTTAGGTGCCATCACGACCTATAGTGGATTTTGGGTCGTGACACGGGAGCTCAAAAATAAAAAAAAAGGATGGAAGATATCTTAAAGGTAATGTAAGGAAGTACATAATTGCTCAGAGAATTCAAAAATCGCTTCCAGCGAAAAAAAGGATATTGTTACCTTATGTACCTGATAATTGGGCCGCAATGGCATTTGTGAGCAACCTGAATGAGAGAAGGTCAGAAGCCACAAGATTATTGAAAGAGAGTTTGCAAGAATTCCCAGCTACCACTTGGAATGATGTTTATAATAGGTACAACATAAAACTTTAAATAGAAGAAGATATGGTATCCCAACAAAAGGTGGAGGATAGGTTCGCATCTAGACATTCAAAACCAGAATAGAGGACCGAAAAAATAGGCACGTGCCTTATATGGGACCAGTAGAGAGAGATCTTAGGCTGAAATTTGAACATGCATGGTTTGATCAAAGATCACGATAGAAGGAAGCATGTTCCTCTTATCGATTTGGGAAAGAACGGGATATGACAAAGAAAAACGACCAAAATTCTCGATCAAAAATAGGTTATTTAAACATGAATGTAAGTACTTCTGAGTTAGTAGCAGTGTTAAGAGGCATGTGCGGTAAGATATGATGGCCCAAGGAAATGAGATCAGACCTAGTAAAAGAAGGTAGAATTTTTTGTGTGAATTTCATAATGACTACGGGCATAGAATGGCGGATTGTAGACTCTTACAAGTGGAAGTTGATTTTTTTATTAAAAAGGTTATCTCACCAATGTATTTAGTGAGAAAGGTAAGCAGTCTTATATGAAGAATATGGAAGAGCCACCAGATCCCCTATCACCAAAGAGGACGATGAATGTAATAATCGGGAGTGAGGAGGTTAATGGAGTAGCATACACAACAACAAAAGGAATAACTAATAAATCAGTAACCCACGAGAAGCAAATTTAGCAAGTGTTAGAGGGATGGAGCATAATATTCGATGATGAGGATGCATATGGATTTTTCATCCCTTACAATAATGCACTGGTAATTTCTTGTTCATGATACTAATGTTGAACGAGTTTTGATTGATCCAGTTGCTCAGTGAATATTATATTACTAGGAGTATTCAACAAAATGCAAGCAATTAATCGAGAAATACCCAACTCTCGGTCTTTTTCTAGGTTCGACAATTCAAATGCCATAACGAAGGGAGAAATTATGTTGTCCACATTTCCGAAGGAGTAGTGACAGACACCAAATTCCAAGTGGTGGATGCATACATGGCTTACAACATGATTTTAGGGAGGCCATGGATTCATGATATGGGTGCCGTATTGTCGACTTTGCATCAGGTGATCGAGTTCCTATCATAATGTGGAATCATCATACTAGAGGAGATCAACGAGCAGCACGAAAAACTAATATGGTGGTTGTGGTGAGTGGGACGAACAAAGACATAGAAGAAAAATAACAATTAAAGTGTCTAGTTGAGGAAAATATGCTCTCTACCTCAACATCAGATAAGGGAGAAAACAGATATGGATGTGAGACTTGATGTTATCCAGGAACCAGAAGAGAATAAGACTATCAAAACAACTACAGAAGAGCTTGAAGCTATAATCTTATTCACTCACCAGCCTAAGATAAAATTTTATATCAAAATAAACTTAAGTCCGGAGTTGAAGAGTAAGGTAATTGAATTTTTACGCACTAATGCTGATTGTTTTGCCTAGTCGCATTCGGACATGACAGGAATTCCACCAGAGGAAATGAATCATAAGTTAAATGAAGATCCATTACACTCACTCTGTGGCATCTCTGTGGCAGACTGAAACAATACTTGTAATAACAGCATCTGAAGCAATAGCATCGGGTCTGCCTGGAAGTGCATAGAAATGGGTCTGACCGCCACCTAATCGACCTCCCCCTCTGGGGCGACCCCTAACTGACTGACCTCCACCCCTAGCTGGCTGGGCTAGTCGTCGTGAAGTAACTGGCGCTGAAGTCGATGACTGACCCCTCTGCTGAGATGAACTCGCCAGACGACGAGGGCACTACCTCCACATATGACCCATCTCACCACACTCATAACAACTTCCAGGTGCTAGAGAAGGGGACTAAGGGGAACCCCTCACACCGGAGTGACTAGCAGATGCACTCGGCATAGAAGAGCCTTGAACTGATAGAGCACAAGACGAACTCTGAGCTGGAAGGGCACTAAATGATGACTGGCCCTGATGAGAACTGTGAGAACCCTGACCTGACGACACCCCACGATAACTTGAACGAGCTGGCTGAGCATGCCTAAATAGACGGCCTATGCCGTGCTGAAACTGACCTCTCAAAGGGGTGCCATTGTAATTACCAGATCCTCGAGGCCTCTTGGTCTCCCTCTCCTCTTGCTCCTAGCGACGAACAGACTCAATCTCACGGGCAATATCCACAACCTCCTCCAAAGTAGCACCAATCATCCTCTCCCTGGTCATGAGAATATGAAGGTGATAAGTGAGGCCATCAACAAACCTCCTAATCCTCTCTTTATCCGTCGAAACTGTCCAAATAGCATGACGAGCTAACTCAGAGAACCTCATCTCATACTGTATCACAATCATATCTCCCTGACGCAACCACTCAAACTCTCTACGTAGATCCTCTCTATGGGATTGCGGTACATACTTCTCTAGAAAGAGAATGGATAACTACTGCCAGGTGAGGGGTACTGCACCAACAGCCCTATGCCTCTCAAAAGCCTCCCACCAAGTGAAGGCAGCTCTAGAAAACTGATAAGTAGTGAAAGAGACCCTGCTGGTCTCCAGAATACCCGTTATACAAAACATCCTCTAAATAGGTTGCGTATTTTACTACTATATTGTGGAGTTTTGGAGGGGGAAGGGTGTGGAGAAACACCATATATATGTAGGGTTATGGGCTGATAGTTATTCGTAACATTTCCAGGTTGTTTGACACAACTACGGTGGTCGTCGTATGTATGGAGTGATTAGGCTGTGTGTGGACTATTTTGGGAGGCTCAATATGTTTATTATTGATGTTGTTTGGGCTGTTTGGTGACTGTTTTGAATGGTGTGAGGTCATATATATATGGGAGGTGCTGTCCGTTTCATCGTAAAATAGGTTGTGGTCGATACATAATAGTTATGACGCTTAAATGATAACGATAGTATCGTTTCTCTTATTGTAGACTAAGGAGTTTTGACAATTGCATAGCTTGAGATTGGGGCAGTATATACAAGGTATGTGAGGCTATCCCTTTCCTTCTTTTGCATGACTCCGATTGTACATAATGTAATGAACGAGCTTCCAAAGATACTCTACTCTTAGAAGCTAGCAGTACTTACATTGTTTTCCCTCTTATGGAACGATTGATGTTAATCTTGCTTCTCTTATTCTTATGTTATCAATGTTGTTGGTACTTCCTGATTCTTATAAGGTTCATAGTGAAGAGTTAGTCCTAATAACGTGTACAAAGGATACCGAACTTACGTCACTCCGAAAGGTTTAGAATGTGATTCCATGAGTCGAGCATGCATTATATATATGTATCTATTTTACTCTACCGAGCCACGCTATAGTTGGCCGGGTACGGTGCCTATTGTGCAACCACTGATCAGTTGGGTTTTACCGAGCTCCACGTGGCCGGGTACGATTCTACCGAGCCTTATGATGGCCGTGTACATTTTTTTTACCGAGCCTATTATGGCCGGGTACGATATGATGATGATGCCCACAGAGGCGAATGTTTTAAGGGTTTATGTATTTATACATATGTATCATGCATTTCATGTAAGTAGCCCTCAGAGGTACTAAGATGTTACAGGTTGTATATTCTCTATCCTTTCTTACATTACTGATCGTATTTATGGTTCCCTGCCATACATACTCAGTACTTTATTCGTACTGACGTCCTTTTATTTGTGGACGCTGCATGTCGTGCTGCAGGTCCTGATAGACAGGCAGGTGCAGCTCCCCACCACAGTAGGCTGTCCAGTTCAGCGGTGATTGGCGAGATCCCTTCTCCGGACTTGCCTTGGTCTTGGTATGCATTTTTGTCATAGACATTATGGGTATGCCGGGGCCTTGTTCCGGCTATGTTGCAGCACTTACGTTCCTTTAGAGGCTCATAGACAGGTGTCGACTCATGTATAGTTTGGTATGCCTTGTCGGCTAGTTTTTGTTGTATAGTCTTTCATAGTAGCATGGTAGCTCATACCTTATATGTAGTTTCTTGATTGTCTAGTCATCCCCTGCTTTGTATGTTCATGCCATCATATTTTATTGCTGGTTGTCCATGATCCAGGTCTACCATTTATATTGATCTCATCAGCCCTAAAAGATAATAATGAAGGTTAGATGAAATGTACGTTGGTGCTCGACAAGTGTGGTCGGGTGCTAGTCATGGCCCTCCAGTTTGGGTCGTGACAAACTTGGTATCAGAGAAAGTCTGTCCTAGGGGTTGTCTATGAGCCGTGTCTAGTAGAGTCTTGATTATGGATGTATAGCGCGCCACATTTATAATCATGAGGCTACATGACATCTAGGGTTGTTACCTTCTTCCTGAATCTAGATCGCGCGTAGAGTTGAGTCGTAAGTGTTCGTCTCTAATATTCACCTTGTTTTTTTCAGTGATGCCTTCGACTGGGAAGCAAACGATTAGTAGACGGCTTGATACAGCAGCGGGAAAGGGTACCAGTCAGGTGCCCCAAGTCAGAGCAGGACAAAGTGAGGCTCAGAGTGAGATGCCCTCTCATACCTCATCTACTCCATCTCCTCCAGAGGATATTAGAAGGCACCCAGCGCCTCCAGTTCCTCCGACTGGCACTCCAGACCAGGATATGCGGAGTGATTTGCAGTTATTGACTAGCTTGGTAGCTTCTGACGCTCAGAGGCAGAATACAGGTGCTGCTGAGAAACCAGTTAATATAAGAGTTCGTGATTTTATTAATTTAGACCCTCCAGTGTTTACCGGATCAGACCCCAAGGAGGACCCACAGTCTTTTATTGACCAGGTTCATCGTACACTTCGGGTTATGTATATTAGTGATATAGAGGCAGTAGAGTTGGCTTCTTATCGGCTACGGGATTTAGCGGTTCTCTGGTATGATAGTTGGGAGAGATCCAGGGGTCCGAACCCTCCTCCAGCTGTGTGGAAGGAATTTTCTGAGGCCTTTCTTCGTCACTACTTGCCAGTTGAGATACGACGAGCTAGAGCTGATAAGTTCTTGAACCTTAGACAAGGTAATATGAGTGTGCGAGAGTACAATATGCAGTTTGATTCTTTGGCAAGGTATGCTCCCCATATGGTGGCCGAGATGAGTGATAGGGTGCATATGTTCGTGAATGGGTTGGGACCACATCTGATAAATGAGTGTACGACAACCTCCTTGGTGGAGGGCATGGATATTTCCCGTATTCAAGCTTATGCCCAGACCCTAGAGGATCGTAAGCGCCAGCAGAGGGCAGTTAGGGAGCAGGATAGGGGCCAGCATAAGAGGGCGAGATTTGCAGGGTATTCTGATGACTTCAGAGGCCGCATCAGGCCACAGTTTTTGAGGAGTTCGGCGCCACCTGTAGCTAGTGCTCCTCCACAGTTTCAGAGGCCTCGATATGATCGATCGTATTCTTGTCCAGGTCAGAGTTCGCAGGCATCTGGCTCGCAACATCACATGGATACTAGTCAGATGAGACCCCCAACACCACATTGTGATCAGTGAGGCAAGGCCCACTTTGGACTGTGTCGTCGAGGTTCTGATGCATGCTATTCGTGCGGACAACCTGGCCATATGATGCAGGATTGTCCTACTAGAGGAGGTGATGGTATGGCTCAGCCGACTGGATCTGTGTCTGGTTCTTCCTCATCAGTTCGACCTCCAGCACGGGGTTTTTAGCAGTCGACAGGTCGTGGTAGGGGTAGAGGTGTAGTGCCGAGTTCGAATGGTGCTCAAAATCGAACCTATGCTCTAGTAGGTCGACAGGATCTCGAGTCGTCTCCAGATGTTGTTACAGGTATTATATCTGTGTTTTCTTATGATGTATATGCGCTGATTGATCCGGGATCTACATTATCATATGTTACACCCTTTTTGGCTAATAAGTTTGGCATTGAACCTGAAATGATAAGTAAAGCCCACGCGGTATCTACTCCGATAGGAGATTCTGTGATTGCTAGAAGGGTATATAGAGGTTGCACTGTGATGATTTGTAGTCGTCAAACTTCGACAAATTTATTTGAGTTAGAAATGGTTGATTTTGATGTAATAATGGGAATGGACTGGTTGGCCTCATGCTATGCAAATGTTGACTGTCGTACGAAGATGGTTAGGTTCCAATTTGCGGGTGAACCCATCATTGAATGGAAAGGGAACATTGCTACACCGAAAGGTAGGTTTATTTCCTATCTTAAGGCAAGGAAAATGATTTCAAAAGGTTACATTTATCATCTCGTTCGCGTTAGGGATGCGGAGGCGAAACCGCCTACTTTACAATCAATCCCTGTGGTCAACGAATTCCCAGATGTTTTCCCAGATGAACTCCCAGGCCTTCCTCCTGGAAGGGAGATTGAGTTTAGCATTGATGTGTTGCCTGACACTCAACCGATCTCTATTCCTCCATACAGAATGGCCCCGGGAGAGTTGCGAGAGTTGAAGGTGCAGTTGAAGGACTTGCTGGATAAGGGTTTTATTAGGCCTAGCACTTCACCTTGGGGTGCACCAGTCCTATTCGTGCGGAAGAAAGACGGGTCGTTACGGATGTGTATCGACTATCGACAGTTGAATAAGTCTACTATAAAGAACAAGTATCCACTTCCAAGAATTGATGACCTGTTTGACCAACTCCAGGGTGCCAAGTATTTCTCCAAGATTGATTTACGTTCAGGGTATCATCAGGTGTGGGTTAGGGAGAAGGATATTCCAAAGAAGGCCTGCCGGACAAGATATGGGCACTTTGAGTTCTTGGCGATGTCGTTCGGGCTAACAAATGCCCCAACAGCTTTTATGGATCTCATGAATACTATATTCAGGCCCTATCTTGATGTGTTCATGATTGTATTCATTGATGACATTCTAGTGTATTCTCGTTCGGAGGTGGAACCTGCGGGCCACTTGCGGATAGTATTACAGACGCTTCAGGATCGTAAGTTATATGCTAAGCTCTCCAAATGTGAATTCTGGCTGAACTCAGTAGCATTACTTGGCCATGTGATATCTGATGAGGGTATTAGTGTCGACACTCAGAAGATCGATGCAGTAAAGAATTGGCCGAGACCTACAACACCATCAGAAGTCCGCAGCTTCCTAGGGCTAGCAGGATATTATAGGCGGTTTGTAGAAGGATTTTCCTCTATATCATCACCATTGACTAAGTTAACACAAAAAGCTACCAAATTCCAGTGGTCTGACACTTGTGAACGTAGTTTTCAGGAGCTGAAGAATCTATTGACATCTGCACCAGTGCTCACTCTTCCTGAAGGAACAAAAGGTTATGTGGTATATTGTGATGCCTCAGGTATAGGTTTGGGGTGCGTATTGATGCAGCGTGGGAATGTGATTGCTTATGCATCAAGACAATTGAAGAAGCATGAAAAGAATTATCCAACCCATGATTTGGAATTGGCTGCAGTAATATATGCTTTGAAGATATGGCGGCACTACTTATACGGTGTCCATGTTGACATCTACACAGATCACAAGAGTTTACAATACATCTTCAAGCAGAAAGAGTTGAATTTGAGGCAGCGTAGGTGGCTTGAATTATTGAAAGACTATGACGTCGAGATATTGTATCATCCCGGTAAACCCAATGTTGTGGCAGACGCTCTCAGCTGTAAATCAATGGGAAGCTTAGTACATATTGAGGCAGGTAGATGGGGGTTGATTAAAGAGCTTCATCAGCTAGCCAATATGAGAATCAGATTGTTAGACTCTGATGACGGAGGTTTTTACTGTACAGAATACATCAGAATCAGCTTTGGTAGCCGAGGTAAAAGCACGACAATATGAAGATCCTATCTTAGTACGATTAAGAGAAAGCATTCAACAGTGTAAAAGTATGGCTTTTGGGATCGGAAAAGACGGGGCACTGAGATACTAGAGCCGATTGTGTGTGCCTAATGTGGCAGGGTTGCGAGAGAAGATTATGAATGAGATTCATCAATCCCGATATTCCATCCATCCCGGCTCGACAAAGATGTATCATGATGTCAAGGAGCAGTATTGGTGGGGTAATATGAAGAAGTCTATTGCAGAATTTGTAGCCCAATGTCCCAATTGTCAACAAGTAAAGATAGAACATCAGAAACCCGGTGGATTGCTTCAAAATATATAGATTCCGACCTGGAAGTGAGAGGTGATTAATATGGACTTCATTATTGGATTACCTCGCACTTATCATAAGTTTGACTCCATCTGGGTGATAATTGATCGACTTACAAAATGTGCCCATTTTTTGCCAGTGAAGACAACTTACACGGCTGAAGATTATGCGAAGTTGTATATCAAGGAGATTGTTAGGCTTCATGGTGTGCCCGTATCTATTATATCAGACCGATGAGCTCAATTTACAGCTAACTTTTGGAGGTCTTTCCAGAAGGGTTTAGGCACACAAGTAAATCTCAGCACCGCATTTCATCCGCAGACTGACGAACAGGCTGAACGTACCATTCAGACACTGGAAGATATGCTACGAGCATGTGTTCTAGATTTTAAGGGGAATTGGGATGATCATCTTCCACTCATAGAATTCGCCTATAATAATAGCTACCATTCCAGTATTAAAATGGCCCCATACGAGGCACTATACGGGAGGAGATGTAGATCACCAGTTGGATGGTTCAAAGTCGGTGAAACAGAATTATATGGGCCAGATTTGATTCACCAAGCTATTGAGAAGGTGAAAGTGATACAGGAGCGATTGAGGACGGCACAAAGCAGGCAAAAATCTTATTCTGATGTCCGACGTCGTGATCTAGAGTTTGAGGTTGGTGATTGGGTTTTCCTGAGGATCTCACCAATGAAGGGTATTATGCGTTTTGGGAAGAAAGGTAAGCTGAGTCCAAGGTATATCGGGCCGTATAAAATTCTTCGACGAATTGGACAGGTTGCTTATGAGTTAAAATTGCCATCCGAATTGGAATTTGTCCACCCGGTATTCCATGTATCTATGTTGAGAAAATGTATTGAAGACCCTTCTCGAGTCGTCCTTATCAAAGATGTACAAGTTACAGAGGACCTATCATATGAAGAAGTGCCAGTGGCGATATTAGACCGGCAAGTCCGCAAGCTGAGAACAAAAGATGTAGCTTCCATCAAAGTATTGTGGAGGAACAAAAATATGGAAGAAATGATAGGGGAAGCAGAAGAGGAGATGAAGTCTAAATATCCTTACTTATTCCATAATGAAGAAAACAAGGATGCTGGTGGAAGACAGGATACATTGGAAGGTGAAACGGCTCTATGAGGTAAGCAATAATTTGAGAATACTCCTCCTTAATACAAAATGGTGATATGTAGATAATGTAAATACGCATAATGCTTTGTGTAGACTTGTGAAGCCATATGTTGGGCTTAATTACTTGCAAGTTTTGCTAGTGACCATTTTATAGGGGAAAATTGATCGGAAATTTCCATTGGAATCCACGATGATTTAAACTCCCCATAAACCCTTACATTCGAGGACGAATGTTCCTAAGGGGGAGGGTGTTACAAACCATATCCACATGTGTTAGTTCATGACATATATTAGTTAACATAAATACAAGAAGGAATTATCTTTGAGATGATAAGAAGTCAATCCTATTGGTCTTAAGTGATACAAGAGTGTATAAGGGTGATTAACCAGTATTAGAAGTTAAACGAATAAAGGATGTTGTAACTCGTATTTTTCAGGTAATATAGCGGTGCTTAATACACCCAAGAGGTCATTTATTAAGGTATTTTAATCATATAATATCCGTATCATAAGTCTTGAAGTCAAACGAGTTATGAAACAAAAGTCGACAAAAGTTGTCGCAACTTAGGTTCATAATTTTACTTAAACATTAGGTCAAATGTTTCTAATTTTTTCTCATAATTTACAAGGAATTACGGGGTGATCTACAAACCAAATTAAATATCTATGAGTCTAGTTTCCAACGCATTAAACCGTTCATCGATACGATCTCGGAGTAGAGAGATATTCACGTTTTTACGAGACTGCGCCTAGCACCTCTCTATGGGGCCCACTAAGGCGGTTTAAGATATTTGGACCTATATAGGATGCCTCCAACCCGTTTTAAGTCATTTCTTCTCACTATTTTCAGACCTTAGAACCCTAGGAACATCCTCTCAAGGTTATCTCAAGATTCAAGACCCAAAAAAGGGCAAACAACACAAATCAAGTGTCGGGAATTCCGTGGCGCTAGTAAGTCTCTTGTTCTTCTTGTTGTTGCTCATTTTTTTGTCGTTCCAACTCATGTGGGAGGTTGTTTTAAAGGGTTTATGTTTTGTAAATACTCCCTCATGTTCTTAATATCAATCCTAGGTGATTTCAAGCCTTCTAAAGTGATCCTAGTGCCAAAAAACACTAATTGATCGCTAGTTTCGCTTTTTTGTTGTTGTGGCAGCATTGGAAGGATATTTCATGGAAATTTAAGGTCAAATTAGAGTTGTTATTTCTGTATAAATGTAAGGAACCTCTTACTCTATATGTATTTAAGATTATCCAAGTTGCGGCTAAGCCATTGAAGCTAGAACTTGTGAAATATATATATCGAAAGGCTTGGTAGTAATGTTATTGTTTTGTGGACTGTTTTGCGTTGTTGTTGGGCTGCGTATTTTACTACTATCTTGTGGAGTTTTGGAGGAGGAAGGGTGTGGAGAAACACCATATATATGTAGGGTTATGGGCTGATAGTTATTCGTAACATTTCCAGGTTGTTTGACACGACTACGATGGTCGTCGTATGTATGGAGTGATTAGGCTGTGTGTGGACTATTTTGGGAGGCTCAATATGTTTATTATTGATGTTGTTTGGGCTGTTTGGTGACTGTTTTGAATGGTGTGAGGTCATATATATAGGGGAGGTGCTGTCCGTTTCATCGTAAAATAGGTTGTGGTCGATACATAATAGTTATGACGCATAAATGATAACGATAGTATCGTTTCTCTTATTGTAGACTAAGGAGTTTTGACAATTGCATAGCTTGAGATTGGGGCAGTATATACAAGGTATGTGAGGCTATCCCTTTCCTTCTTTTGCACGACTCCGATTGTACATAATGTAATGAACGAGCTTCCAAAGATACTCTACTCTTAGAAGCTAGCAGTACTTACATTGTTTTCCCTCTTATGGAACGATTGATGTTAATGTTGCTTCTCTTATTCTTATGTTATCAATGTTGTTGGTACTTCCTGATTCTTATAAGGTTCATAGTGAAGACTTAGTCCTAATAACGTGTACAGAGGATACCGACCTTACGTCACTCCGAAAGGTTTAGAATGTGATTCCATGAGTCGAGCATGCATTATATATATGTATCTATTTTACTCTACCGAGCCACGCTATAGTTGGCCGGGTACGATACCTATTGTGCAATAACTGATCAGTTGGGTTTTACCGAGCTCCACATGGCCGGGTACGATTCTACCGAGCCTTATGATGGTCGGGTACATTTTTTTTACCGAGCCTATTATGGCCGGGTACGATATGATGATGATGATGCCCACAGAGGCGAATGTTTTAAGGGTTTATGTATTTATACATATGTATCATGCATTTCATGTAAGTAGCCCTCAGAGGTACTAAGATGTTACAGGTTGTATATTCTCTATCCTTGCTTACATTACTGATCGTATTTATGGTTCCCTGCCTTACATACTCAGTACTTTATTCGTACTGACGTCCTTTTATTTGTGGACGCTGCATGTCGTGCTGCAGGTCCTGATAGACAGGCAGGTGCAGCTCCCCCACCACAGTAGGCTGTCCAGTTCAGCGGTGATTGGCGAGATCCCTTCTCCGGACTTGCCTTGGTCTTGGTATGCATTTTTGTTATAGACATTATGGGTATGCCGGGGCCTTGTTCCGGCTATGTTGCAGCACTTACGTTCCTTTAGAGGCTCATAGACAGGTGTCGACTCATGTATAGTTTGGTATGCCTTGTCGGCTAGTTTTTGTTGTATAGTCTTTCATAGTAGCGTGGTAGCTCATACCTTATATGTAGTTTCGTGATTGTCTAGTCATCCCCTGCTTTGTATGTTCACGCCATCATATTTTATTGCTGGTTGTCCATGATCCAGGTCTACCATTTATATTGATCTTGTCACCCATAAAAGATAATAATGAAGGTTAGATGAAATGTACGTTGGTGCTCGACAAGTGTGGTCGGGTGCTAGTCATGGCCCTCCAGTTTGGGTCGTGACACAATATGTTAGAGAATAGAATAACAAAAGCTTAGTACTCGGAGCAACAAATTCGCACGACAAGAATTTCAAGAATATGAAGTTTTTCCTAAAGGTTCTGCAGCCTTTCGAGGATAAATACGGACGTCTCCGTACCGATCCGCGAGACTCTACTAAACCTGCTCATGACTCGTGAGATCTATGTAACCTAGGCTCTGATACCAACTTGTCACGACCCTAAACCCGGACCCAAGCGTGATGGCGCCTCTCGTGAAAACAAGGCCAGCCGACTATTCCCAATTCGATGATAAATAGCTAAATAGCAAGAAAACAATCTAAAATATGATTTAATAATACTAAGTAGCAGGTAATATCAATAAAATGCGGAAGTACAACCCAACACAACCCTAACTTGGGTGTCACTAGTCATGAGCATCTATAAATCCTACTACAAGTCCGATAAGTCTATAACTACTACAAATGTCTCAAAAGCGATATAAATGACAAAGAGGGAGAAATACAGGACTGCGGACGCCAAGCAGCTACCTCGTGAACTTCGGATGTCTGCCAGGAGCCCTCAACTCGCACTGGCAGGATCAGCAATGCCTGAATCTGCACACGGGGTGCAGGGAGTAAAGTGAGTACTCCAACTAAGTGCGTAACAAATGTAAATAAAGACTGAAGCAGTAAAATCATTTAAAATAGTAAACTAGTGAAAGATAGGTAAAATCCTTTAACTCAAAATTTACTTCATGAAAAGCCTTTTTCAACAATTTAACAGGTAATTGACAGTCAATTATGAAAAGTAAACTCATAAAGGTTCGCCCCTCGGGCACAATATCAACAAATCTGCCCCTTGGGCAACATCTCAGAACAGTACCAGCCCCTCAGGTAATCACATAGAACAATACCAGCCCCTCGGGATCAATCTCACATCACAATGGGTACCCGCGCTCACTAGGGGTGTACAGACTCCTGGAGGGGCTCCTTACGGCCCAAGCGCAATATCAAGCCACCTTGTGGCATCATCACTAGGCCCTTGGACTCATACCAATCAAGCCACCTTGTGGCATACATATCTCAGACCCTTGGCCTAATAATCAGTATCAAATGTTTCCTCACAACATAGGCCCTCGGCCTTACTCAGTCAAAAATTCTCACAAGCCACTCGGGCGATAGTAAAACAGTGTTTCTCTGCCCAAACATCATTTAAGTATTAAAACTGAATAAACATGGCTGAGTATGAAAACAGTGAAAAATAACATGACTGAATTCAAGTATAATGTCAAAATAGTGAGGAAATATCAATAAAAATCCCCGAAGGGTTCAAATAGTTGGCACAAAACTCAAATATGGCATTCAGCCCAAATAATGATGATAGCAAACAGATTTCAGTCAAATACACGGTAAAATCATCAATCGGGACGGACCAAGTCACAATCCCCAATAGTGCATGACCCCACGCTCGTCATCATGCGTGTGCCTCACCTCTATAGCACTATAATGTGCAATCTGGGGTTTCAAACACTCTGAACATCATTTACAATCATTACTCACCTCGAACCTGTCAAATCCCTAGACCACGATGCCTTTGCCCCTCGAATCGACCTCCACTCGCGTCGAATCTATCCAAAATCAGAACGAGGATGTCAAAATATTCAAAAGGAACGAAGCCTAAGCGAAAATAATCAAAATACTACAGAAATCCTGAAATTACCAAAACCCGTCCCCCGGGCCCTAGTTTCCCCAATTTTAACACTTAATTTCCATAATTCTAGCTCTAATCCGTGAAATAATAGCATAGAAACAATTTTTAAGTCCAAATTCCTTACCTCAATGAAGTTCCCTTAAAATCCCTCTTTCAAATCACCCAAAAAGCTCCAAGGCCGAAGTAAAAAATGGTGAAATAGCTCAAATTTCGCGAAGGCCACAATTTATACCTTCTGCCTAGACATTTTTGCATCTGCAGCCATATTTTTTCTTCTGCGATACCGCATTTGCGGTCCTCACTTAAACTCCCCTTTCCACATTTGCGATCAATTTTCCGCATCTGCCCATCGCAGATGCAGTATTCCAACCGCTCCTGCGGTTCCTGATGACTTCTCCAAAATCCGCTTCTGCGGCCAACCTTCCGCTTATGCAGTGCCGCACCTGTGCTCCCCAATCTGCAGGTGTGAAAATACCAGAAGCAGCAATTTCAGCAGCTGCAACAAATTCCAAACTTCTCCGTTAACCATCCGAAATCACCCCGAGGCCCCCGGGACCTCATCCAAAAGCACAAACATATCACAATACCTTATCCAAACTTGTTCCAATCTTCAAAACACCTCAAACAACATCAAATCAACCAAAACACATTGGATTCAAGCCTAACTTTCTAAAATCTTTCGAATTCCGCTTTTGATCAAAAATCCAACCAAACCATGTCTGAATGACCTGAAATTTTGCACGCACATCTCAAATGACACGACAAAACTACTAAAACTCTCGGAATTTCATTCCGACCCCTATATCTAAATCGTGCCTACCAACCGAAAATCGCCAAAATATCAACTTTGCCAATTCAAGCCTATATCTACACCGAACCTCCAAAACTCATTCCGATCATGCTCCTAAGTCCAAAATCGCCTCCCGAAGCTAACCGAACCATCAGAACTCACATCCGAGCCCTAATACATAAGTCAACATCCGGTTGACTTTTCCACTTAAGCTTCCTCAAAAAAGACTAAGTGTTTCAAACCTTACCAAATTCATTCTGGATTCGATCCGACTAACTCGATATCACATAACACGGATAAACAAAGCATAAAGAAGCAGAAATGGGGAAAACGAAGCGGTAACTCATGAGACGACTGGCCGGGTCGTCACATAAAGAAATATCGGATGAGCTCACAAGTAAAAATTAAGTTGCTAAGATTAATTGGGAGGATAACAGCCTTGGGAAGATTTATATCTAAATCTTCAGAGAAATGCTTCAAACTTTTCTCGTTGCTAAAAAGGCAAAATAAATTTGAGAGGACAGGTGACTGCTAACAAACACTGAAAGATTTCAAAGCATATCTTACAAAACCGCCTTTGTTATCGAAGCCAAGGGATGGAGAAATATTACTTGTTTACTTAGCTCTATCTGAAGTTGCAGTAAGTGTAGTACATGTACGAGAAGAAAAAGGTACACAATCTCCTATATATTATGTTAGTAAAGCATTAATAGAAGTTTAAACAAGATATCCACATTTGAAAAAATTAGCACTGCCATTAATAATAGCATCAAGAAAATTACGATCTTATTTCAATATCATCCAATATTTGTTGTGAATATAATATTTTTTATCAGTCACGAACTACTATAAAGTCACGTGTGCTAGCAGATTTTAGTTCAAGTTTACTTCCTAAAGACGAAAATGAGGTACGAGCATCTACCAGATATAATCTGGGGACTTCGACTCCATACACCGATGGATCCTCAAATGTAAAGGGAGCAGGTTTGGGTATTGTCTTAATATCACTTTCAGGGAAAATTATTAGACAAACAATAAAATATTACCCCATTACTAATAATAAATCCAAGTATGATGCAGTGGTTGTAGGTTTGGGGCTTACAAAAGAGATGAGAATTGACCAAATTGAAATCAAAAGCGATTCCCAACTTGTGGTTAATCAAATGCAAGGGAACTATGTGGCTAGAGAGGTAATGAAACAATACTTGGAGAAGGTATGAAATTTGTTGTATCAATTCTGAATGTGGAAAGCCATTCAATTTCCAAGAGAAGAGAATGAGAAAGTAGGTGCGTTAGCAAATTTTTGATCGGTAGCTAATGTGGCAAATTCATAAAATGCAATCGTCATGCATTTATTTCATTCAACACTCGATCAAATCAAGAACGAGGTAAATTTTCATTATTTAATCTGGGATTGGAGATATGAATTTGTGAATTATTTACAGTATGGAGTACTACCTGAGGACAAAAAGAAAGCCCAATGGTTGTGAGTGCAAGCAACCTGGTACTGTTTGATAGAAGGAAATTTGTATCGAAAATGTTCGATGGACCTCTATCTAGATGTCTTGGGCCCTCACAAACTGAGTATGTAATGCATATGGTACATGAACATCACTTTGGAAATTATGCCGGTGGAAGATCAATAGTAAAAACACTGATAAAAGTAGGTTATTATTGGACAAAAATAGAAGGTAAAGCAGAAAATTTCATAAGAAGGTGTGTTAAATGTCAATGGTATACAAATAATATGCATCAATCGTCAGAGCTCCTTCATGAGGTAAACACATCATGGTTGCTCATGAAATGGAGGATGAATATCGTAAGTCCTTTACAACAAGCACCAAGAAAGGTATGATTTTTATTAATTTTAACTAATTATTTTTCTAAGTGGGTGGAAATAGGATCCCTCAAACAGGTACGGAAAAAAGAAGTTATATGCTTCATTTAGTGATACATAATTTGTCAATTTGGAGTTCCAAAAGAAGTCATATGTAAAAATCAACCATAATTCATGGGAGCAAAGACTATCGAATTTCTGAGGATG
This sequence comes from Nicotiana tabacum, assembly GCF_000715075.1. Taxonomy (NCBI): domain Eukaryota; kingdom Viridiplantae; phylum Streptophyta; class Magnoliopsida; order Solanales; family Solanaceae; genus Nicotiana; species Nicotiana tabacum. The sequence continues at coordinate 106,916,423 of NC_134101.1, forward strand.
GAAAATCAAGAGAATAGTGTCAACACCATATCATCTCGTAGCTAATGGGCAAGTAGAGTCGACAAATAAGATAAGTGCTTTTAGAGGTATATGGGCTTATAGAACGACATCCAAACAAGTATGAGAAAAACTCCATTCTCACTTGTTGCAGTATTGAGGCCTTAATCCTGGTGGAGATAGGAGAGCCGAGCCTAAGGTTTAAACATACGAATGAATTATCCAATGAGGAGTTCGTAAAAACCTGGATTTTGCAAAAGAACGAGGGCAGTCATCTTCAATATAGATCGTAGCTTAAAAAAATGATAGAACAATATTATAGCAGAAAAGCAAATCTTCGATATTCAAGATTGGGAACTTCATCTTTAGGAAGGTGTTTCAGTCAACACAAGTGATGAATGCAGGAAAATTAGGTCCAAGATGGGAAGGACCATATCGAGTCCTAGGCATTGCTGGAAAAGGAGCATACAGAAAGTAAAGTTTATATTGGAGCGAATCTAAGCCCAAAAATGAAAGGTAAATTAGTCAAATTTTTACAAGCTAATGGAGATTGCTTTACTTGGCCGCATTTAGATATAACAGGTATAACACCGGAGGTGATGAATAGTGTTAAATTAATAATTCGGTATTAATTGTCATAAAATATATTATACTTATTATTTTGAAATAATTACAATAGACTCTATATTTGGTTACACAAGTTTTATAATTTAACAAATTAACCTTTGGTTTTTAATTAACTCGTTTATTATTTGAATTAATCCGAAATTAGTTTTTATAATTTAGAAAATAAAGTATTTAATAAATAATTAGTTAATTACAGTAATTCGTAGTGTATTTGATGATTATATTTTCTATTATATTTAATTAGAATTAGTTAAGTTTAATTTAAATTAATTTTTAAAGGTTAAAAGACTAAATGGCTACAATTTCAAAGACCCAATCAAACTCCAAATGACTATTTGTTAAATTAAAATTGGCCCAAGCATTGGCACATCCGTCATCTCACCTAGTCTAAAACCCTTCTCCAGTCCACGTTGTGATCCACCCCCACCCATATGAACCAATATTATAGTGCCACATCACCCGTCCTCTTCACTCATAGAGAAAACACAATTGATCTGGACCGTTGATCCAACTCATCAACGGTCCACACTTATTCTTATTTTTTTCTTTTATTTTTAAACCCTTTAGGATATCCCATCCCAATCGTTGGATTACACAGATCCAACGATCCGCATTTTTTCTATTAATCATTTTTATCAAATGTTACACCCTAACTGATCAGGGATGTTGATCAAATGATCCAACGGCCTAGAATCCATCTCCCGTTTTTAACCCAAAGACCACCCCCATAACCCTATTCATTTCCACCTAACCGGACGCCTTCCCTTTCTTCTTTCTCTCCCTATTCTCTCAACCGCGTAACACCATCAATCCAAAGAACCTTGTAGAAATTAGTTCAAGGTCACCTCAATCGAGCATAAATCATCTCCTTTGTCCCTGTTAGCCGTGATTCTCTCTTGAATCTTTCCTCTTTTGTCGTTATAATTCAAAATCTCAAATCAAAACCCTATGTCTAAAACAATGACTTTGGATTTCATTCGTTTTGGCTATGCGCTTTCAAATCTAAGCAGGCATGGAAATAATATCCCGCTTCATCATTATTATTCGATGTCCAAACGTCAAATGCAATGACCTTTGGACATTAGGGTTTAGACCGATGGCTTTTCGCGCTTCAACAGTCAATTCCATATTTCTTCATGCCTAGGTAAATCATCACGCAACTTTTCCCTTCTGCGTGTCACTACACAAAATTCTAACCTGTTGTAATGGCGCCTAATGTGATACTAGGCAAGCCGACATTTACGGATAAATCCAATACTTTTAAAATAATGGATTTAAAGAAGTTTAAATGACGACTTCTCATAAATAGGATAGAAAGATCCCAAAACACAACGCGGAAAAACAACTCCCAAATCGGGGCGTCATAAAGTACATGAGCATCTAAATATTACAAGTTTGGAATACACTGTCTAAAATCGTCCGAAACAAAATACAATAAAAGGAAAGATAGGGAAGGAGAAACAAGGTCTGCGAACGTTGTGCAGTTACCTTGAAGTTTCCAAAGGGTCAACAACGTAGAGTATCAACACCCACCATGTCCGAAAATACCTGGATCTGCACACGAAGTGTAGGGTGTAGCGAGAGTACAACCAACTAAGTAAGTAATAAGAATAAATAAAGAACTAAAGACAGTGAAGATCTATAAAGTTATAGTTCAATTTCAGTAGTCTCAACAACGAAAAAATAGACATGCTTTCAAATCCGGCAATTTAAGTCAAATCAGTTTATACATGCCAAGTTCAAGTAAAACTGGATGTAATATCTCTCAGAAATTTCAAACAGTGATATATGGAATCTAAGTTCAACAATAAAGAAAACAAATGCATCCACTCATAGCAACAGTCACTCAGTCTTCCCATTCACTCTAACCTCACAATCATGCATTCCTCAAAGTCACTCATTCCTCACAGTCACTCATTCCTCTCAGTTGCTCGGCACTCAGAACCTTGGCACTTATACTCAGTAGGTATCTATGCTCACTGGGGGTATGTACAGACTCTTAAAGGGCGCATTCATCCCAAGCGCTATAAAAAGTCAATCATGGCGTAAAAAAATGAAACATGTTGTGGCATGCAGTCTGATCCCATAAATATCCGCACAATCAGGCCCTCTGCCTCACTCATTCATCAACCTCTCTGGTCTCCTGGGCTCTCATAAATCATGAAGAATCAACCCAAACAGCAATGATATGTTGTATCAAAAAGGAATAATAGAGACTGAGATATGATGTGCAAGTAAAACTGAGATTGAGTACAAACAACAATTAGCAGGTAATTCAACATGTAACACGACCTCTATGCATCCCAACAGTACCAAAACATAGCCTAAACATGATTTCTAACATGACTTCCAGTGAAATTTCTATAACACTTGGAAAACATATAGCTAATAGGAAGTTATTCAACTTCACAGTTGCATGGAATGGACAGAGTCACAATTCTTATGGTGCACGCTATACGCTCATCACCTAGCATGTGCATCGCCTCCAAAACCAATCATAAACACATAATACGGGGTTTCATACCCTCAAAACTAGATTTAGAACTGTTGCTCACCTCAATTCGAGCAAATCTCTACTCCAGCACACCTTTGCCTCACGAATTGGCCTCCAAATGCCTCGAATTTAACCAAAATAATACGGTACATTCAACACGGGCTAAGGGAGTCAATTACTATTTCAAGTTAAGCTTTCCATTATAAGATGAAGTGTCTCAATTCATTCCGAAACCCTTCCTGACCTGAACCGACTAATATAGTAAGTCATATAATAGTTATAAAGCACATAAGAAGTAGTAAATGGAGGAACGAGGCTACAACTCTTGAAACGACCAGCCAGTTCATTATATCCACCCCCTCTTAAACAAACGTTCATCCTCAAACGGGTCTAGAAGCATACCTGGAGTGTCAAATAGGTGTGGATATCTGCTCCACATCTCCCACTCGGTCTCCCAAGTTGCCTCCTTTTCTGGCTGACCTCTCTACTGCACCTTCACGGAAGCTATCTTCTTTGACCTCAACTTTCGAACCTACCAATCCAAAATGGCCGCCAACTCCACATCATAAGTCAAATCACAATCCAACTGAACCATGTTGAAATCCAAAACATGAGATAGATCACTGACATACTTCTGGAGCATAGAAACATGGAATACTATATGCACACTTGACAAGCTAGGTGGCAAGGCAAGCCTGTAATCCCCCTCTCCAATCCTCTGAAGTACCTCAAATGACCCAATATACCGAGGGCTCAACTTGCCCTTCTTTTGGAACCTCATAAAACCCTTCATGGGTGATACCTTGAGCAGAACCTTCTCCCCAACCATGTAAGCTACATCACGGACCTTCATGGTGGCATAACTCATTTGCCTAGACTATGCTCTGCGAAGCCACTCCTGAATCAAATTAACTTTGTCCAATGCATCCTGAACAAAGTTAGTACCCAAAAGCCTAGACTCACCCGACTTAAACCAACCCACCAGAGATTTACACCGTCTCCCATACAAAACCGCATACGACACAATCTAAATTCTCGATTGGTAGTTGTTGTTGTAGGAAAACTCTTCGAGCGGCAAAAATTGTTCCCATGAATCCCCAAAATCAATGACACAGGCGTGTAGCATGTACTCCAATACTTGAAGAGTGCGCTCGAATTGCCCGTCCGTTTGATGGTGAAATGTTGTACTCAACTCAACCTGGTTGCCCAACTCTCGTTGCACAGCATTCCAAAACTACAATGTTAATTGCGTGCCCAGATCTGAAATGATTGACACTAGTACACCATGAAGGTGAACAATCTCTCGAATGTAAATCTCCGCCAACCGCTCTGAAGAATAAGTAGTACCAACTGGAATGAAGTGCACAGACTTGGTCAGCCATTCCATAATCACCCAAATAGCATCAAACTTCCTCGGAGTCCGTGGGAGCCCAACTACAAAATCCATGGTGATCTGCTCCCACTTCCACTTGGGGATCTCTCTCCTATGAAGCAATCCGTTTGGTCTCTGATTCTCATACTTTTCCTATTTGTAATTAAGGCACTGAAATACAAATCCCACTATATCCTTCTTCATCCTCATCCACCCATAATGCTGCCTCAAATCCTGGTACATCTTTGCAACACCCACATAAGTGTAGTATCGCGAGCTGTGGGCCTCCTCATGAATCAACTCACGTAGCCCATCCACATTGGGCACACATATCCGGCCCCACATCCTCAACACCCCATCATCTTCTATAGTAACATCTCTGACATCAACTTGCCGAACCTTGTCCTTGAAGACAAGCAAATAAGGATCATCATACTGGCCCTCTCTGATGCGATCAAATAAGGAAGACTGAGAAACCACACAAGCTAGAACCCAACTAGGCTCTGATACATCTAATCTCACAAACTGGTTGGCCAAGGCCTGAACATAAACTACAAGAGGTCTCTCGCCAACAAGAATGAATGTAATGCGACCCATACTCACTACCTTCCTACACAAGGCATCAGTCACCACATTGCCCTTCCACGAATCCTACAAAATACTAATATAATAGTCCTTCAGCAGCTCCAACCATCTCTGCCGCCTCAAATTTAGATCCTTCTGCTTGAACAAGTGCTGGAGGCTCTGATGACCCGTAATTGCCTCACAAGACACACCGCAGAGATAATGCCTCCAAATCTTCAATACATGAACAATGAAAGCTAACTCCAAATCATGGACAGTCTAGTTCTTCTCATAGGGCTTCAACTGATGCGAAGCATAAGCAATACTCTACCCTCCTTCATCAAGACATACCTAATACAAATCTGAGAAGCATCACAATACATTGTATAAGAAACGTAAGCTGAAGGTAGAACTAGAACTAGAGCTATGGTCAAGGAAGTCTTGAGCTTCTGAAAGCACTCCTCACACTCATCCGACCACCTAAAAGGAGCACCCTTTTGGGTCAGTTTGGTCAAGGGCGATGCAGTAGATGAGAAACCCTACACGAAGTAACAATAATAACCTGCAAACCCAAGAATGCTTTGAATCTCCGTAGCTGAGGACGGTCTAGGCCAACTCTGAATCTCCTATATCTTCTTCAGATCCACCTGAATCCCCTCACTAGATAACACATGCCCCAAGAATGCCAATGACCTAAACCAAAACTCAGACTTGGAGAACTTAGCATAAAGCTTATCCTCCCTCAAACGCTGCAACACAATCCTCAAATGTTGGGCATGCTCCTCCTGGCTACGAGAGTACACCAGGATATCATCGATGAATAATATGACAAATGAGTCGAGATAAGGTTGAAATACATAATTCATCAAATGCATAAATGTTGATGGGGCGTTGGCCATCTTAAATGACATCACAAGGAACTCATAATGACCATAACAGGTCCTGAATGTTGTCTTTAGAATGTTCGAGTTTCAATCTTCAACTAGTGATAACCTAACCTCAAATAAATCTTGGAGAACACCCTCTCTCCCTGAAGCTGGTCAAACAAATCATCAATGTGGGGCAAAGGATACGTGATCTTGATTATGACCTTGTTCAACTGCCTATAATAAGTGCACATTCTCATAATACCATCCTTCTTCATCACAGACAAAACCGGTGCTCCCTAAGGTGACACACTAAGCCTAATAAACCCTTTATTAAGAAGTTCCTGAAGATGCTCCTTCAATTCCTTCAACTCCGCTGGTGCCATATGATACGGAGGAATAAAAATAGGTTGAGTGCCCGACACCAAGTCAATACCAAAGTCAATATCCCTATCGGGAAGCATGCCCGACAGGCCTGTAGGAAACACATCCAAAAAATCCTTGCACTACTAGAACCCAATCTATAATAGGGGTATCAGCACCAACATCCCTCAAAAGGCTAAAAAAGATAAAAAAAACCCTTCCCAACCATCCGATGGGCCTTCAAGTATGAAATCACTCTACTGGGAACATAGTCTAGAGAACTTATCCACTCAATCCTTCGCAACCCCAGCATCGCCAACATCACGGTCTTAGCGTGGCAATCCAAAGCAGGATGCCATGGAGACAACTAATCCATTCCAATGATCACGTCGAAATCAACCATACTAAGCAGCAAGAGATCAACTTTAGTCTCTAAACCCCCAATAGTCACTACACACGACCGATACATGGTCCAGAATAATAGTATCACCCACTGGCATTGACACATGAACGGATGAACCTAGGGACTCACAGTGCATATCCAGTTAATGAGCAAAATACGATGATACATACGAATAAGTGGAACCGGTGTAAAATAATATGGAGGCATCCCTATGGAAAACTAAGACAATACCTGTGATCATTGCATCTGAAGCAACATCATCTGGTCTGGTAGGAATAGCATAGAATCGGGCCTGACCGCCACCTCATCAGCCTCCCCCTCTAGAGAGACCTCTAGTTAACTAGGTCTAACACCAAGTTGGCTGAGCAGGTGGTGTAGTAACTGGCATGAACATCGTATCTTGACTCCTCTACTACATTGGACCTCCCGGATAACAGGGACACGACCACCACATGTGCCCAAACTCTTTGCACTCAAAGTAACTCCCCAACGATGGTGGTGGGGACTGAAGAGCACCGGGATAACTGGTAGAAGGTCCTAGCATATATGAGCCCTAAACTAATGGAGCACAATACAAACTCTATGCCTGAAGGGCACTAAGAGATGACTTCCCTTGATGAGCACCGAAAGAACCATGGATGGATAATGCACCACGGTGACCTGGAAGAGTTGTTTGAGTGTGCCTGAAATGATGACCCCTACCATAGTAGAACTGACCCGTAGAAGGAGCCATGGTAGAACTGACCCCTAGAAGGAACACCACTGAAACCACCCAATCCACGAGGCCTCTTAGCCTCCCTATCACCCCGCTCCTAACTGCGGACCATGTCTAACTACCGAGCAATGTCGACCACCTCATCAAAAATAGCACCAGACACCCTCTCCCGAGTCATAAGCAACCAAAGATGATATGTGAGGCCATCAATGAACCTACTGTGGCTTGAACAGAGAGCGCTTATGCAAGATTGGTGCACACGGTAAGCATCTGAGCCAAGGCTTCCTGAAGCCCTAAAATCACGATGGGCACAACTGGTGCCTAAGCTGCCCCCACTGGCTAATCAACAACTGGAACCTGCTCTTGAACTGGGGCAACTAGTGGATCTATAGGTGCGGCCCTAGATACTTTACAAGTTGCACCTCTGCCCCTACAGCGGCCCCTACCTCGACCTCAGCCTCCCGCAGCCCTAACTGGTGGTACTGGTGTCTATCCATCCTAGTTGGTAGCACGTGTCCTCACCATCTTTGAGAGAATAGAATAACAGAAGTTTAGTTACATAAATCAACAAATCTGCATGACAAGAATACAAGAATGTGATATTTTTCCTAAGGGTTTGGCAGCCTATCAAAGATAAGTACAGATGTCTTCGTACCGATCTGGAAGACTCTACTAAACCTGCCCATAACTCGTGAGACCTATGTAACCTAGCCTTTGATACCAATTTATAACGACCCAAAATCCTAACATGTCGTGATGGTGCCTAATGTGGTACTAGGAAAGCTGACATTTACGAATAACTCCAATACTTTTATGAAAATAGATTTAAAGTAGTTTAAATAGCAACTTCTCGTAAACAGGGTAGAAATATCCTAAAACACTACGCGAAAAAACAACTCCCAAATCGAGGTGTCAAAGAGTACATGTGTATCAAAATATCACAAGTCTGGAATACACTGTCTAAGATAGTCCGAAACTAAATACAATAAAAGGAAAGATAGGGAAAGAGAAACAAGGTCTGTGAACGTGGGAAGCTACCTCGAAGTTACCAAAGGGTTAACGGCGCAGAGTATCTGTTAGTTTATATAAGTCCACCAAAATGTAGAGTACATGTTCCTATATGAGATAATGTTGAGAATGTTATAGAAACTGAAAGTAAAGAGGACAAAGGATTTTAAGTGGAAAAGTCCCACACAAGGGGATCAAAAAAACCACGACCTACTCTTGTAGGCTTTTAATTTCACTAACTTACAATCTCCCTATTACAAGCCACTTTGCAATAACCCTATTACAAAAATTTCAACTAACTTGTGATGCTCTCACCACAAGCCACTTTATAACTCTCCTAGTTACAAAGGCTTTAAACTTATGACTATTCCTAGTCACAACATAAACTTGGAAGTATACGAATTTTTGTTTTTTTCCTAAGACAAAGCTTCTAAGAAAGCAAACTAGGAAATACAATGAAGAGCAAATAACAAGATTACAACTCAACTAAGGATGTACATAAACTCTTTTAGAAACTGATCCCTAGTGGAGTTGTCTTCTTGTTCTTGACACACCAGTGACTTCAATGCCGGATAAACACTTTTATGCTTGAGAGAGTATCACTGAATGCACAAAAATGTTGTGCCCTGCACCAGGTTATTATATCACAAAAGATCACAATAGATAGTGATGCCAATTCTTGGTACATGCTTCTTCCTAATGAGAAGTGACTGTTGTACTGTCGGCACAACCACTTCTGTATAGTTACGTTCCAACTAGATAGTCGACTTGTACTTCTGTTAGAGAACACTAACAGACCAGGTCCTAGTTGTGTTCGTCTTCTGTAAAAGTTGCAAGATGGTCACTTTCTGCTGCTACGTTCTAGCTGTATAGTTGACTTGTACTTCTGTCATAGAACCTTTAGGGACCAGGACCCTGTCGTGTTCCTCTTTATAATGATTCCGGACAGTCATTGACTTTTACTTGTGTCATAGAACCCTAAGGGACCAGGTCACTAGGTCCCTGTTGTGTTCCTTCCTATGATCATTCATTCATTTGCTGATTTTAAGAGTTGGACCAGGTCAATTGAAATGTATACCATGTGGGCTAGGTTCTCTATCTGGTTCTTCACAATAAGTTTGTTAGATCATCAAAATATAATAAGCATAAGGCCAAGACATTGAAAACCCATCAATTTCCCCCTTTATGATGATGACAAACTTAGGCATGGATAGTATTTGTTTAGAGCAGAAATAACCAGATAAGATACTAGAAACTACATAAAGTTTCCCCTTAATCTCAGAGCTCTCCTGAAATCTGATATTTCCACACAAAGTTCCCCCTGAATCTTATATTCTTACCCCTTTTGGCATCATTAAAAAGAGCACAGGCAACAATGTATCATAAAGAAGTCTAACATAGCTAGCTCATGCCACATATACGCACACAACATGACAGAAAAGAGAATCCAGAGGAACATATCTTTGTACAGGCAAAAAGGGGAGCTATTTTATTGATGTTTACAATGGACTAGGCAAGACAGGAACAGTAATGGTTAATTCCAGCATGCCATCACAAAAACAAAGGCAAACAAAAATAAAATAGCAACCGTAAAATATTAGAGCGAAAATAGTTGAACACTAAGAGGATTCTAGGGGACACTAGAAGAAGGAGGCTTGGAAGAAGAGACAACAATGGTTTTGAGAACCAGGTCCAGTCAAGCATTATAGATAGTTGTTCTTCAAGTAATTGTGCCCGAAGTTTATTATTTTCCTTTGTCGGTCGTGAAACTTCTTCATTAACAGAATCAGGTCCTTTAACTACTTGACTGAGCTGAGTTTCCAGTATGGCATTTCAAGCCATCAACCTTCTGATCTCTTGAGAAGCTATATTTTGAGCGTTGATCAGCTGAGAAATGGTCAAGATGCTTCCACCAACTCTTTCTACACATTCACATTCTTCTAAAGTGGTCTTAGAGAAGGTTTTCTTACGTGTGCCTACTCTGGGATTCCCCAAGGTGACCTTGTAGAATCTGAACACTTGAGTGAGGAGAAAGCCATATGGTAGCCCATGATTCCCACCTTTAATGTTTTCTACCTTTTGCATATGATCTATTATGATTGCTGGCAAATTGATTGGGACAAACTCATCAAGCGCTTCCATTTAGACCATATCCGATTTTATAGCTATAGATCGCCTCTCAAAACGAAGTAAGAGCACCTTATTGACCAGTTCAAAGAGAAGCTGATACTCAGGAAGCAATACCTTCTTATGCACCTGTTCCCCCGGCTGAATAGCTTGCTCCTTCATGATGGCTCTCCTGAAGATTACACCACAGATACCCTTGACTGAGGAGATCCCTTCACATGGAATTCTGAGAACCTTTCCCAATGTTGAAGCGTCAAGTACAATGTCTACTCCATTTATTAGTGCACAAATATGATCCCCCTCAACAGTGAAGAGAGATGTGTAAAAAGTTTGTTCCGCATCTTCGTACATCAGAGGAATGCTCCCTTCAAACAAGTGTTCCCATTGTTGAAATTCCACAATCTCAAGAATTTGTCTCATACCGGCCATCTCCGAAATTGCTGTGTTAAATGTACAACCCCACAAGACTTTCTAAGTTCTTAATCTCTGCTGCCAAAGACCACTATCACAGGACATGATCCTCAGTGCACCAGGTTCTTTAACAGTTTCTCCTTTTTGTTTGCTAGACCCTTTACCAGACTTTCCTATCTAGCTTACTAACCCAACAATATCATCTTCAGACATGTCTTGCTCAGTTTGACTCCTTTTGGACTTGATGCTGCCCTTCACAGATGAACCATTTTGTTGCTCAATAGTTTCATCGGAAGCTTTCTCCACAGACTTTAGAGTTTTCATAGATTATTGTACTAAGGAACTAGGTTCCCTTGGAGATTTTTGTCAATCCCACTTACTGGAACACTTTTGTTAGTGACAAATTTTCTTTGATTCATTATCCTCTTTTTCCTTGTCTTGACACTCCTCTTACTTTTCCGCAACGTGGACTCAAAACTCTCTTGCTGCTGTGACCTGATAGAGGGTGATTTGTAGGAGGACTCTACGAGCTTAGAGTGATTCGGAGGTCCAGGAGTGTGTTTGCATGGAAGAGAATTAGGTTCTTCAGAAGATTTTTTCTATGAACATCTCATGAGCTAAAGACTCGAGGAGTATTGTGGTTCTTACATCTCCTATGAATGGAGTTTCTTCCCCCTAATACTCAGACGATAGATATGCTAATTCATTCATCAAACTCTCAGCAGCTACAACAATGATGTTATGCGCTGCTTCTTTTTCTGGTGACTCTTTGAGAGTCACTAAGTCCAAAATGGAGGAGTTCAAATACTGATCAGGGTCATCCTCAGGGACCTCTGACACTTGAGAGATGAAACCCCCTAAGTGTTCTTTGATGAGATCAGAGGAGTGATGAGACATAGTGTTCTCAGTATATGGGAGAAAAATAGGGTTTGTCAGAAAAGGAAAGATTATAGGAAATTAGCAGGAGCCAGGTGTGGGTAAAGTAGTAGAAGGAGTGAGATAGTGAAGCTCTGGGGATGATTTCAGGGATGATAGGGAAAAAGGGAGTGGTGTTAATGGTGGGAGAAGGAGGTGGTTGTTCGATTTCCATTATAGGAGTACTTGGAAGGAGAGTAGAGTGAGAGAGAGAGAGAGATGAAGAGAGGATCACAGCTAAACAAAAGAGATGAAGGTTCATGACTTGCTGTGAGAGAGAAAGAAAGTTTTATTGGAAGAAGGGCTAATGATGAGAGGAGAGAGAAACAGGTTCTGGATAGTTCTGAAAACGGCGGTAGGTTTATGGGAAAGCAATACCGTGCAGAGGGGATGAAGGGATTTGAAAGACAAGATATGACATGTAGACTTTGAAAAGTCGGATGATATAGCGATTGAGTTAATTTTGTTAAAAAAAAAATTTGTGAAGGCATGCAGAATAAGCATATTACTACTAACCTGGGGTTTAGGAACCTGAGGCCAGACCAATTTTTTGAAAAAGGTTTTAGCAGCTCCTCTCTCATAGTTCATACTGTACGTTTAGCTTCTATGATCGTCATGTGTGTTTACCTACAACGGTATTGATACGAGTTAAGCTTTGTCAGAAAACACTTTAGCTAAATTTACTTGACAGTGTCTTGCATAGCCAGCTGATTGAGGATCAGGTTCTTTATTAGACTCTTATGACCCCTTTTTTACTTTGTTTGATACAGAATATTCTCTACTCAAGGTTTTGAAAAAGATATTTGGAATTTGGTCTTCTGTTCTGCAAGACTTTCCACAGATCAACCCTTTCTTCATATTGACACGCAGAAGATAATTCCACCCCTCAATGTGCTTGGTCCTCTTGTTTTGAGATCCTTCTTCAGTTGTTAATGAGGCCATTGAGTTTTGCTTCCTTGTCCCCCAAGGGATGAGGCATGATCATGGCAAGTGAACCGTTCCAGAAGTGCTTTTCCTTTCCACAAAAAAACCTGCACAGTTAACATCATCATACCTTACCAGATTAAAAACGCTGTCACCTGAGGGGTAACACGGGACTAGGTCCTGAGTTTTCTTAAGGTATCTCAAACTTCTGTAGGCATCCTTCAAGTAGGATTCCTACGGACTTTCACTTTGGATTCTATTCTGGAGTGGTGATAGAGAAGGAACTACAGAAAAATGTTTATTTTTTGAAAAAAAAACTTATCTAACTCTAGAATAAAAGAAAGTGATTAACTTGTCACACAGATGAGAGCTTTTGTGTTTCCAGTTTGGGGCTGAAGTTTGATTGGTAGGGGAGATTTGGAAGAATTTGATTTCCCCACACTTTTTGTTCTGTTGCTTGAGAGGTGCCATGAGCTGCATCTCCACTCTTTCTTCAGCTTTAGCGGTAGTAAGTGAAGTACCAAGTTCCTTGTGCGAAGTGGAAGATGATGTTGCATTGTCTTTCACCAGTCTTCTTCATCTTACTCATTTTATTAGCCTCCCAATTTGAAGCCTCAGATATTTCCCAAGGACCAGAGTTAGTTCATCATATTGATCATCACCGTTTCTTCCTTGGCTAGAGGAAGGTGTCTTTTTGAATACCCCATGAGCACTTCCTTCCATTTAGTCTGCCCTCTATTGTAGACTTTGTGGCCTTTCTTTGTAGAGAGTACCCCAGAAGGATTCCTTCATTCGTCTTTTGCATTGAACTTCCCAAGCTGATCCTTCCCGTTGTCGAGAACATGGCGTTTTTAGTCAAGAAGATTCTCAAATGAGTTATCTTTGAGTCAACAAGGCATTTTCTTCCATTTGGCAGCTCATAGTGGGTTTTGATTCAGGAGGGACCTGATCAGACACCTGTTCACCATGTAGAAAGCAGTATTTACTACTTTTGCCGAGAATTTCTTGGCAATTCCATAGTCGATGAGCATTGTCCATGCCACATCTTCTAGTTCTTTTCATTCTTTCAGCAATACCATTTTGTTGTGGAGTCCTTGGTGTAGAGAAATTGTGCGCGATTCCCCTTTTTTGCTTTCACTTGAATCTTCTTGACAAGAACCATTACCACCTCGAGAGTCTCCTCCTTTGTTTTGTGAACCCGTGTCCAGGTGACTCTTGAGTTTGGCAGACAACGCACTAGGTCCTTCTGAGTTAATTTATTCGGAGGTGAGAAGCTTGCATACACCAATCTTTCATGCCAATTTTCTGACTTCACCCATCTCATACTACTAGCTTTTTGAGATTCATAGTCCACCAAGTGGATATTCTTGTTTCCTTTGTCCACTAAGACCACTCGGCCGATTATCATATTGGTACCTGTACTTTAGGCCATTCACATAGTACACGTTCCTAATTGAGTTCCAAAAAAAACATACCAATATTACATTTACTGAGAATGTACCCTCTCTTTTCTTTTTAAGGATACATTCCCTTCCCGCAGGGCTTTCGGTGCGACGAAATTCATGATGTTTTCAGTCACGTGCTTTGGTCATCCATAGTCCATAATTCATTGCAGTCTGCTTCCTCTCATTGTTCCCTACACATGCAAATCAAAGGTTAGATTTAGGAACCCAAACTAGTTTGGGTCCCTTGTTATGATAGAAAGGATGAATAAGGGCTTTCCTAGTCCATGCAGGCAACACTCGCTTCTTGGGAGTGGTACCTGCTCCTTTGTTAGTAGTCACTTTATATGTAAACACTTTGTTTTTCTGAACAGACTGAACCCTGGCCTGACAATTTTCTTTAAAATGCCTATTGTTCCCACAGTGGGTACATAGCCAGTTATCAGGGATAGTGACATACTTGCTGTGAGGGTTGTAAGGAGTTTTCTCCTTTTGGAACCCGATGCCCTGCCTATTTCCACTATTGTTAAGATACATGGTAGTGACAGCATCTGAGGACCAGGTCCAATTCAGAGATTTCTCAAGATCAATTCTTAATTTCTCCAATTCAGCTTGAAGTTGCTGATTGTTCTCGAGTTCACTACATAGACTGGTTTTCACAACAGTTAATTCCTTTTCAAGCATGATGTGTGTCTCACTAGCTACTTCATTCCCTTTCCCAAGACTCACATTCCTATGGTCTCTATTGAGTCCATCAATGGTTTCCTCTAGATCAGTGCATATCACTAAATGGTCATCCCTCTGTTGCTCAGTAGTTGCAATTTTTCCTTCTAAGGTGTGTTTCTCATTGCTAAGACCTTCTATTGTTTCTTTTAGATCAATAACTACTACCATCAAGTCATCTCTCTCATTTTCCACACTAGTTATTATTTCAATCAAGGCTTCCTTTTCTTTTTCAAGATTAGCTATGGTCTCATTTAGGTCCACTACACAGACCACCAGATCATCCCCATGTTGTTCGGCCTCTCCTAGTTCTATGGTGGATCTCCTTATTATTAACAAGGCTATAATAAGCATAAATTAGGACAATTGCTAACGACCTAAGCTTCTTAGAATAGTAGGATTTCAGATTTCTCTGAACATCCCTGAAGTTTACCTCATCGTCATCATCTTCTTCTTCATCATCAGACTGAGCCATCAGTGTGAATAGTGAATCATACTTCATTGCTTCAGTTTCCACTGCCATCATAGAACTATTTTCTTCATCTGGTTCCCTTTCGGATTCACTAGAGGAGTCTCCCCAAGAAGCAAGAGCATGTTTAACAATATTGTCAACAACACTTTTTCGATTGAATCGTTTGTCTGGAACCAGTTTAATTTTTGCTTCTTTGTCAGGATTTTTTTATTGCTCTTGTTTCGCGAGTGGGCAATCTTTGATGAAATGCCCTGGATTTCCACATCTGTGATAGAGATCGTTGTTCCTTGCTTTACCTGAACTGCCCCACTTTGTTATACCACTATTTCTTCGAACCATCTTTTGAAATCTCTTAGTTAGATAGGCCATGTCACTATATTCATCACTTGAGTCACTGCTTTCAGCTTTGAGTACCAGGGTTTTTTCCTTCTTAGGCTCTCTTCTTTCACTATGTTTCTTTCTTTTCATCTCGTATGTCTTCAGCTTACCAATCAACTCATCCGTAGTCAGAGTTTGTAGATCTTTATCTTCAGTAATGGCATTTACCTTACTTTCCCAAAAACCAGCTAGAACACTGAGGATTTTCCTTACAAGCTTGTTTCTGGGAATGACATCTCTAAGTGAATGAAGCTCATTTATGATGGAGGTAAATCTGGTGTGCATATCTTGTATAGACTCATCATCCTTCATCCTAAAGAGCTCATATTCCATGGTGAGCATGTCGATCTTGGACTGTTTGACCTGAGTAGTTCTTTTGTGTGCGGTTTGCAATGCTTCCTATATTTCTTTGGCAGTGTCATAAGCTGAGACTCTATTGTACTCATCAGGTCCTATGCCACACATCAAGATTTTCTTAGCACGATAGTTCTTTTTTACAGCTTTTCTGTCAATGTTGTTGTACTCTTTTCTGCCTTTCGGCACCATTGGTCCTATTTCTTCAAGCTTCTTCATAGGGACATGTGGACCATCACAAATGATGTCCCACAGTTCTGAATCTTCTGCCATCATAAAATCATGCGTGCGGGTCTTCCACCAGCCATAGTACTGACCATTGAATCTGGGAGGTTTGTAGGTTGATTGTCCTTCCTCAAAGTTGGGTGGAGCAGCCATTGAGATCCTTTCTAGGTGTTAACCTTTTAGAAAGAACCTGCTCTGATACAAATTGTTAGTTTACATGAGTCCACTAAACTGTAGAATACCTGGTCCTATATGAGATAATGCTGAGAATGCTATAGAAATTGAAAGTAAAGAAGACAAAGATTTTTATGTGGAAAAATCCACA
The DNA here is from genome assembly GCF_000715075.1 of Nicotiana tabacum. Taxonomy (NCBI): domain Eukaryota; kingdom Viridiplantae; phylum Streptophyta; class Magnoliopsida; order Solanales; family Solanaceae; genus Nicotiana; species Nicotiana tabacum. Next base: position 106,933,128 of record NC_134101.1, read on the forward strand.
CAAAGGGATAAAACACCACAACCTACTCTTGTAGGCTTTTAACTTCACTAACCATGTGGGCCTGGTTCTCTATCTAGTTCTTTACAAGAAGTTTGTTAGATCATCAAAACATAAGAAGCATAAGGCCAAGATATTGAAAACCCATCAGTATCAACATCCATTGTATCCGGAAATACCTGGATCTGCACACGAAGTGCAGGGTGTAGTGTGAGTACAACCAACTCAGTAAGTAACAAGACTAAATAAAGAACTGAAGATAGTGACGAGCTACACAGTTATAATTCTATTTCAGTAGTCTCAACAAAGGAAAAATAGGCATGCTTTCAAATCTAGCAATTTAAGTCAAATCAATTTATACATGTCAAGTTCAGGTAAAATCGAATGTAATATCACTCATAAATTTCAAACAGTGATATTGTAGATAAGTGCAAACATTAAGAAATCTAATGCATCCTCTCAGAGCAACAACCACTCAGTCCTCCCATTGACTCTAACCTTACAATCACTCATTCCTCACAGTCACTCAATTCTCTCAATCTCTCGGCACTCGTAACCAGTGGGTACATGCGCTCACTTGGGTGTGTGCAGACTCCAGAGAGGCTCCTTCATCCCAAGCGCTATATCAAGTTAATCATGGCATGAATCAATGAAACATGTTGCGGTATGCGGTTCTCGACCTCACTCAGTCGTCAACCTCTCTAGTCTCTCGGGCTCTCAAAAATCATGAAGAATCAACCCAAACATCAATGATATGATGTATCAACAAGGAATAATAGAGAATGAGATATTATATGCAAGTAAAACTGAGACTGAGTATAAACAACAATTTGTAGGTAATTCAACATGTAACACGACCTTTGTGGGTCCCAATAATACCAACACATAGCCTAAACATGATTTCTAACATGATTTGCAGTCAAATTTCTATAACACTTGAAGAACATATAGCTAACAGCAAGTTATTCAACTTCACAGTTCCAAGGAATAGGCCAAGTCATAATTCCTATGGGCACGCCCATACGCCTGTCACCTAACATGTGCGTCACCTCCAAATCAATCACAAACACATAATCTTGGGTTCCATACCCTCAGAACTAGATTTAGAACTGTTATTACCTCAATCCGAGCAAATCTCTACTCTAGCATACCTTTGCCTCGCGAATCGGCCTCCAAATGCATCGAATCTAACCACAACAATATGATACAATCAACACGGGCTAAATGAATCAATTCCATAAATGAAATACGAGAAAAATCCAAATCGGCTCGAAGCTAGTCCCCGGGCCATGTCTCAAAATCAACCAAAAGTTACAAAACTCGAAAGTCCATTTAACCACGAGTATAGCCATACAAAATTCATCAAAATCTGATACCAAATCACCACTGAAATCGCCCAAATCAAATCTCCAAATCACTAGCCTCAAAACCACACAATCTAGGTGGGAATATCAATGGAGAACCATGTTTATTGAATAAAAATGAGCACAAGACGCTTACCTCAAGAATCTCCTCGAAAACCCTCGCAAAAATTGCCTTAGACCGATCTTGAAATGTTGCAAATGGTGAAAAAATCTTGAAACACTCAATTATGAAACACTGTCAGGCTTTTCGCACCTCCAGCCAATTATTCGTACATGCGGACCCACTTTTATGGTAAATCCTCTGCATTTAAAAAATCACTGACCCCTCTAGGCCCGCATCTGCGCCCCAGGGTCCACACTTGGGGAGGCACTTCTACGGCCTTCTTTCCGCTTCCGTGGAATCAGACCTCCTATCTCAACACTGCATCTGTGGAGCCTTGCTCGCACCAGTGGGCTCGAAGATGCGGTCAATCCTTCGCACCTGCACCCTGTCCAGGCCAGCCCATGTCCTCACCTACGCATATCCATCCGTATATACGGCATCACACCTGTGGACAATCCCTCGCACGTGCGATCATACCATAAGGTCTCCTGCTTCCGCAATGCACCAACTTCAAATTTCAATCCTTTATCCATCCGAAATCAACCCGAGGACCCCAGGACCTCAACCAAACATACCAACAAGCTATAAAACAGGATAACAACTTAGTCGAGCCCTCAAACCACCTCAAACAATGTCAAAAACACGAATCTCACATAGATTCAAGCCTAATGAACTAAGGAATTTTCAACTACTACAAATGACGCTGAAAACTATCAAATCACGTCCTTTTGACCCCAAATTTCGCACACAAGTCACAAATGACACCACAGACTTATTCCAACTTCTAGAATCGGAATCCGACCCTGATATCAAAAAGTCGTCTCCTGGTTAAACTTCTCAAAAATTTAACTTTTGCCATTTCAAGCCTAATTCCACTACAGATCTCCAAATCAAAATTTGGACACGCTCCTAAGTCTAGAATCACCCAATGGAAGTAACGGAACCATCAAAACTACATTTTGGAGTCATTTACATAAAAGTCAACATCCGGTCAACCATTTCAACTTAAGCTTTCCATTATGAGACTAAGTGTCTCAGTTTATTCCGAAACCATTCCAAACTCGAACCGACTAACCCAGTAAGTCATATAATAGTTATAAATTACACAAGGAGTAGTAATTAGAGGAACAGTGCTACAACTCTCGAAACGATCGGTCGGGCCATTGTATAAGGAGTAGTAAATAGGGGAACGCTAAGGAATTGAATGTTGCTATAAATAAGAGCTATAATGGCCCACCTAGCACACAGCTAACACAATGAACAACACACAATAACATACACTAAGAATCACTTCACACACAATTGAAAGCTTAGGTTTTTAACTAATTTTAAATTTCATCCTCTCTTTTCTGGCTCTGAATTCATTCACTAGCCGAAGTTTGAGTCTTTGGTTCTTAAACGGCAAAATGAAAGACTTTTTTAGGTTTTTTACTCAAAAGAAGGTCAGTGTATACTGACCCTCCCTCTCTTTGATTGTTTAAGTTGTAGATATGTGCCATGTTATTTTCTGCTGATTATCTTTGTCTATGATACATGCTATGGGTTTATTGTTGATAACCATGCCTTCATATTGTATGTTAACCTCATTGTGTCAACCAATTGTCTCTCTAATAATCTAAAATTTTATCAACGCTAATCAACTATTCTTGTAAACTCTAACCATCCAGCCGGTCATTTTGAATATTTTAGCCTTGTTCCCTGTTTAGTGCCTCCTCTATGTTATATTATAGTGATGTGACTTAACGGGGTATTTGGTTTTGTGTTTGGGTGAGTTTAGGATTGAAATGGAAAACTTAGTCCTAAAGTTGGAAGTTAAGTTGACTATAGTTGGACTTTGTGTAGACGACGCCATAATGGGGTCCATTATGTTTTATGGAACTTGTTGGTATATTCGGACGGGGTCCTGGGTGTGAGTCGCATTGAAATCGAATCATTTTTGGACTTGGTTGATTTACTGAAGCTGCTAGTTTTCTGTTCTTGTTTCCTTCTACGCGTTCTCGAAGGTTCTCCCGCGATCATGTAGAGTCCTCAGGGATTACTGAGATTTTTCTCTTTGCGTTCGTGAAGGCACGCTTTGTTCATTGCGTTCACGTGTCCTGGGATGCGGTCGCGTAGGTGGAGGAAGCTGGTCATCTCACGCGATCACAAAGAAGGTTTTATTGAGCTAGGAAGAATTTTTCTATGCAATCACGAGTCTTTGTCCATGATCGTGATAGAGGAAAACTGGGCAGCAGTGTTAAAATTACAAAACAAGGGTTTTATCTTATTTTTCATCTTTTGGACCTACAGAGCTCGATTTGTGGTGATTTTTTTAGGGATGTTTAGTATAATCTTGTAGATCTTGTGACTTGGTATCACCGGATTTTGGGAATTTTGTTCTGTTAAGTTGCCGAGTCCTTTTCTTATGATAGTTGTTGAGTAATTTGAAAGTTTTTATCATTTAATTAGTTAAATTATGCATGTATGTTAGGCTTACCTAGTCTTAAAGACTAGGTGCCATCACGACATCCTACAGAGGAAAATTAGGATCGTCACAAGTTGGTATCAGAGTTCTAGGTTCATAGGTGTTACGAGTCACAAACAGGCTTAGTAGAGTCAAAAATCATTATGGAGATGTTTGTACTGTCATGGGCGGCTTTTTAACAGTGCCCCATGACCCCTTGGGCGCACCCTGTGGCGTCCTAGCAAGCCTTCCAATGCCTAGTACCACGGACGGCCCCGTGGTCTTGCCCGCGCCAAGTGACAAGCGCGCATGTGCCTCTATCGCCCCACCGATATCCCTCGACAGCGCCCAACCGCAGGCAGATGCGAACAGCACCGTGTGCGCAGACAACGCCGCGCGCGCACACCCGGATGCCAAAGACTATGCTGCTATCAACGGAACTGTTTTTGTCTTATAGCAAACTAAGTCTTTTTCATTATAAATATAGAGTAGTTTTATTCCATGTACTTCCATTATGTTTCTCTAGCTTAATCAAGTCTAGTCTTGTAGCTTTGGATTATTTTTTTTAAGCATTATTAGGGGGTCAAGCAATCAAACTTTCTAGCAAGCAAACAATTCTCTATACTGGTGTCTCTCCCCTCGACACCGCGTTGCCTTTCTATAATAGCTTTCATTAATGCAATCAAGCTTTCTTTCATTCTCAATTCTCATTCATGTTCTCTCAATTTCTCTTGGCATTGGTTTTCCCGTACAGCACTGACAATCTAGTCTAGCGTACGGAGGGGACCTCAGTTGGCGGACAGCAACTGCATTGACATCAGTTGCTTAGCCTTACGTCGCCCTTCCAAGGAATCTCAGGAAGGTGACGCGTAACAGTTGGTATCAGAGCCTAGGATTGACATCGAACGAGGGAACGCATTGCCATTACCACTATTTCTGACCATGGTGAATCATGGGGATCGCATTGCGACCCTTGAACAGACAGTTGACGGATTACTACCCATCATGGATACGGTGCCTGAACTAAGAACTTGGACGAGGGAAAAGGTTGGACGACCTGGACTGCAGGGTGCTCCAGGCCGAAGTTGACATTGAAAACATCAGTTGTGACTCCGAGGGAGACCGGCAAACGGCAGCCACAGAGGCAGCCGAAATTTTTGGCAAATTCGAGGGACTCCAACAGGAGCGTGCCGAGGATTTAGCTTATAGGGCACAAGAGGCAGACATGGTGACTTCCATGCAACAAACTATTGACGACTTGACAGACAAGCTCAATGTCGTCAATGCTGCTTTACAGGGCCTGCTGCGAGGCGGTGGAAACCAGATCAGGGGCACTGCAAACCCCACTTCCGCGACACAAAAACTAAAAATTCCTGAGCCAAAGCCATACAGTGGAGCTAGGAATGCCAAGGAAGTGGAGAACTTCATCTTTGATGTCGAACAATATTTCGATGCTGTTGGGGGCCTAGAAGAAGCTAAGAAGGTAGCAACTGCTGCCATGTATCTTTAGGGTGATGCTAAACTCTGGTGGCAGGTGAAATACGTAGCCATCAAGGCCGGTGAAGATGCTCTCAAAACATGGGCAAAACTGAAGGCAGCCATACGCCTACAGTTCTTCCCCGAAAATGTTGAATACAATTCAAGGAGAAAGCTACAGGAGTTCCGCCAAACCAAATCCGTGCAGGACTACGTGCGGGAATTCTCCGCGCTCATGCTAAGCATATGTGACATGGGGGACAAAGACAATCTTCACCTTCCTAGAAGGGCTAAAACTTTATGCCCGTATGGAGCTACAAAGACAACAGGTAGATACCCTGCCCAAGGCGATCCAAGCAGCTGAATGCCTTAGGGACTATCAAATGGAAGCTCGGAAAGATAGGCCTCAGCCGCCTGCCCGAGCGGGATTCAAAGGGGGCCAGTCTAGCAATGGTGGCCCTAACAGAAGTGGGGGAGATCGGGGCTCAACCAAACCTAAGGCTCCCTCCACAGGCAGCAACAGTGCTGCGTCTAGCAACAATGATCGGGGGAGGAAGCCTCCTTCAGGATGCCGTCATTGCGGCGGACCACATTGGAAAAATGAGTGCCCACATGCACAGATGAACGCCCATCAGACTTTTGATGATGGGACTGATGACGACTTAGACGATGCGGATCAGACTGAACCAGTAGGTGCCTTCAATGCAATTGTTGGCTCCATTTCTGAGGTATTAGCAGAGACTAGTGCTGGCATCCGTAAGAAGAAGAACCCATGTCCAGTCACCAAGAAAGGGAAAAAGAATGCGGATGATGAGGCTCCTCTTAAGCACGATAGGACCTTAATGTTCGTCGAGATGAAGGTGAATGGCAAGCCCATTCGGGCCATGGTGAACACGGGTGCTACCCACAACTACTTAGCCTCGACTCAAGTGGAGCGCCTTGGTCTAGTTGTAGGGAAAGGTAGAGGCCGTGTCAAGGCTATCAACTCACCTCCCCAGCTAGTGGGTGGAATAGCCAAAGAAGTACCGGTGAAGCTTGGCCCTTACGAAGGAAAATTCAACCTGCGCGTGGTGATCATAGATGACTTCGAGTTGATAGTTGGATTGGAATTCCTGAGGCAAACCAACACCATGCCTCTACCATATGCTGACATGTTACTGATGATGAGAGCAAATGGGACCAAGCCCTGCATTATCCTGTGCATGCCCATGAAGATGGCCGTTGAAAACATCTCGGCCTTACAGTTGAAGAAGGGGGTTAAAAGAAATGAACCCACGTTCCTTGCAACCCTCTGCATTGAAGATGTAGAACGCTCCTCGGGCCCCATTCCTGAGCCTGTGAAGGAGCTACTACTAGAGTTTGAAGATGTCATGCCACATGACATGCCAAAGCGACTACTGCCTAGGCGCACTGTGGACCATGAGATTGAGCTGGTGTCGGGCACGAAGCCACCTGCCCGGGCGCCTTAGAGAATGTCACAACCCGAACTCACCGAGCTTCGGAGCAATTGACGGAAATGCTAGACACGGGGATTATCGTGCCCTCCAAATCCCCATAGGGGTCCCCTGTGCTATTCCAAAAGAAACATGATGGTAGTCTACGACTCTCTGTGGACTATCGGGCTCTAAACAAAATTACTGTGAAGAACAAGTACCCTATTCCGCTAATAGCAGACTTGTTCGATAGACTAGGTGGTGCGACAGTGTTCACCAAAATAGACCTGAAGACAGGTTATTGGCAAGTTCGGATTGCAGAGGGTGATGAGCACAAGACAAGCTGTGTGACAAGATATGGGTCGTACGATTTCCTGGTTATGCCATTCGTAACGCCCCAGCTACGTTTTGCACTTTGATGAACCAAGTCTTCCGAGAGTACATTAATGAATTCGTGGTGGTTTACTTGGATGACATTGTGGTATATAGCCAAACATTGGAGGAACACCTGATGCACTTGCGGAAGGTCCTAGCTCGATTGCGGGAGCATGAACTATATGCGAAGCTATCTAAGTGGTCCTTTGCTCAAAAGCAAATTGACTTCCTCGGACATGTCATCGAGGAAGAGCGGATCAAGATGGACCAGCAGAAGATTCAGGCAATCACAGATTGGCCGCCGCCTAAGGATATCCACGCGTTGAGGGTGTTCCTTGGTTTATGCAATTTCTATCGGCGATTTGTGAAAAACTACTCCCTCATTGTAGTACCATTGACAGAACTCCTCAAGAAGGTCACGCCTTGGGAATGGGGACCCAAGCAAGCGGAGGCCTTCAATGCATTGAAAGCGGCTATGTCTAGTAGCCCCGTCTTAGCCCTTCATGATCTGGCTAAGCCATTCGAAGTACAAACAGATGCATCTGACTATGCCCTCGGTGGAGTCCTGCTACAAGAAGGGCATCATGTAGCGTATGAGAGTGGGAAGCTGAAAGATGCTGAGCGGCGCTATGCTGCCCATGAGAAAGAATTATTGGCTGTCGTCCACTGATTGCTCCTCTGGAGGCACTATCTGCTGGGGACCCCGTTCGTGGTCAAGACAGACAACACAGCTGTTAGCTATTTCATGACCCAGCCGAAGTTGAATGGTCGACAGGCCAGGTGGCAGGAACTCCTAGCTGAATTCCACTTCAACCTGGAGTACCGAAGTGGGAAGACTAATCATGTTGTTGATGCGCTCAGTCGGAGAGCTGATCTAGCATCGGTGTGCCTACTCGCCACCCTAAGGGGGAGCGAAGTAGCCACCTCCATCAAGGACCAGATACAAGATTTACTCATCAAAGATCCTGCTGCACAGTATTTGGTTGATTTGGTAGGACAAGGCAAGACTCGCCAGTTCTACATGGAAGATGGGTTTCTAAAAGTGAAAGGGAACCGACTTTATGTTCCTAAAGGAGGAGATCTGCGTAGGACTCTTCTGGCGGAATGTCATGATACTCTGTGGGCCGGCCATCCCGGTGAAGAACGCACCATGGCGTTACTTCGCCGTGCATATTATTGCCCTCAAATGGCCGATGACGTTGTTCAATATGTGAAGACTTGTCTAGTATGCCAGAAGGACAAGTCAGACCGCTTAACACATGTAGGACTCTTGAAACCACTAGCTGTCTCAAAGAGACCTTGGGAAAGTGTTTCCCTGAATTTCATCACCGGATTGCCCAAGGTCGGAGATCTAACAACTATCTTGGTTGTGGTAGATTGGTTTTCCAAGTATGCTACCTTTATTGTTGCCCCACAATATATATCAGCAGAAGATACAGCTCGACTCTTCTTCTCTCATGTCGTCAAATATTGGGGCATGCCCAAAGACATTGTTAGTGATCATGACTCATGCTTCACTAGTAACTTTTGGACCCAACTCTTTAAGTGCCTTGGGTCAAAGCTGAGTCACAACTCAAGTTTTCATCCGCAATATGATGGCCAGACGGAGCGGTTCAATGGTATGTTGGAGGAATATCTCTGTCATTATGTAACCGGATCGTAGAAGAATTGGGTAAAGCTTCTGGATGGTGCTCAACTGTGTTTCAATTCACAAAAGAGCTCTAGTACAAACAAAAGCGCTTTTGAAATTGTTACCGGACAACAACTGCTACTCCCACACACAGTCAATGTACCACATATGTCTAAATCTCCTAGAGCTGCTAGCTTCTCTAAAGAGTGGAAGCAAAATTTGGAGATAGTGCGGAGCTATCTTCTCAAGGCTCAAAAGCGGATAAAGAGGCATGCTGATCAGAATCGTCGCTTTGTTGAATACCAAGTTGGAGAGAAAGTGATGGTCAAAATTCCAAAGCGTTACTTATTTGCGGGGGTCCATGACCCTCGCCTATTGCAAAAATACATTGGACCCTTGTCCATTGAAAGGCGTATTGGGAAAGTTGCATACCGGGTGGATACCCCAGCTTGGTGGAAAATTCATCATGTCTTCCATGTCAGCCTCCTGAAACCTTTTCGGGAAGATACGGAGGATCCTTCAAGGAGCCAGCTCACAATACCCAGTATTCGAGGGCCCAATTCAACCGGGAAAAGGCGTGTTGAAGCTATCCTTGATGATAGAGTGATTCATGCCTCAAGGAAAGATCACCAAGAGTTCTTGGTGAAATGGCAGGGCTGTGATGCAGAGGAGAACACTTGGGAGAGGGGAACAAACCTCAAAGCCTACAAGAGCCTAATTGAAGATTATCTTGCAAGTAAGGCGCCGAGGACGTCGCCAACTCAGGTGGGGGAGAATGTCATGGGCGGCTTTCCAGCCGTGCCCCATGACCCCTTGGGCGCGCCCCGTGGCATCCTAGCAAGCCTTCCAATGCCTAGAGCCACGGACGGCCCCGTGGTATTGGCCGTGCTAAGTGACAAGCGTGCATGTGCCTCTGTCGCCCCACTGATATCCCTCGCCAGCGCCCAACCGCAGGCAGATGCCAACAGCGCCGCGCGCGCAGACAACGCCGCGCGCGTAGACCCGGATGCCAAAGACTATGCTGCTGTCAACGGAACTGTTTCTGCCTTATAGCAAACTAAGTCTTTTTCATTGTAAATATAGAGTAGTTTTATTCCATGTACTTCCATTATGTTTCTCTAGCTTAATCAAGTCTAGTCTTGTAGCTTTGGATTATTTTTTTTAAGCATTATTAGGGGGATCAAGCAATCAAACTTTCTAGCAAGCAAACATTTCTCTGTACTAGTGTCTCTCCCCCTCAACACCGCGTTGCCTTTCTGTAATAGCTTTCATTAATGCAATCAAGCTTTCTTTCATTCTCAATTCTTATTCCTGTTCTCTCAATTGCTCTTGGCATTGGTTTTCCCGTACGACACTGACAATCTAGTCTAGCGTACGAAGGGGATCTCAGTTGGCGGACATCAACTGCACTAACATCAGTTGCTTAGCCTTATGTCGCCCTTCCAAGGAATCTCAGGAAGGCGCCGCGTAAGAGTACTTATGTTCGAAAGGCTATGGAACTATTAGGAAACTTTACTTCTTTGATTCTATATCGTGCGAATTTGTTGACTTCGAAATTATAAATCTTTGTCTATCTATTATCTCATAGATGGTGAGGACATGCACCAATGGATTCGAAGATCAGACACCCAGGCCACCTGCTAGATCCATGAGAGGCCGGGGAAGAGGCCGAGGAGGGGCACGTGGTGCAGCCGAAGCACCTGCCCAAGCTACGACAGAGGAGCCACCAGTAGCTCCAGTTGTGGGCAGACTAATGAGGCGCCTGTTGCTACCCCTGCACTTGAGGAGACTCTCGCCCAGTTCTTGGTCATGTTTGGTACTCTAGCTCAGGCGGCGTTGATTCCACTTGCACCGGCCAGATCTCATGCTGGGGGAGGAGCACAGACTCCCATGGCCCATATCCTAGAGCAGCGGTTCCATTTTAACCAGTCCTAGAGCTTATACCAGTGCAGTCAGTTATCCTAATTCAACCCGAGATTAGGGCAGTAGCATCTGAGGAGTAGCAGCTCAGGCTCAAGAGGTACAAGAAGTACCATCCTCCTACTTTCAACGGCCTAGCTACAGAGGCCGCACATGGCTTTCTGGAGAAATGTGTCACGACCCAAATTGATGGGTTGCGACGAGTGCCCGAGTCCTACCAGTCGAACACCTTTAACCATGCGACTAAGATATAAACATGAAAAATATCTACTAAATCACGAGAATAACATGCGCGAGGAAAACGTGTCCAAAATACATATATACATATACGTGCGGATTACTGTGGGCGAGCCGACAAGGCTGCGATAGACAACGATATAATCAAAACTGAAAGCCGACAAGGACACATATTATCCAACTGAACATAACTATCTATAGACCTCTAATAGAAATACAACTATACAAAGACGATACTGATCCACGTCATACCAATATATACATGTACAAGCATATCGTACCAAAATCACAAGCAACTCCGGATCAAGTGGAGCACGCCAACTCTCGCTGATCAAGGATCCTAAGAAGGGGATCGTCAGCTTGCTTACCTGCACCCGCGTGCATGAAACGTAGGCCCCATGAAATGGGGCATCAGTACGAAAAATGTAATGAGTATGTAAGGCATGAAAGTCAGTACGTAAAAGACATAGATGAAACATGGAATAAAGAAATCCATCGGTTAATATGAATAATTTTTTAAATTCTGAAACATTTATAATGTCATGCACGTGCATATAATGTTGTGTCATGCATAGATATAGGTGTACATAATATCATCAAGCCTCTGAGGACATCCCATCATATTGTCTCGGCCACTGTAGGAAATATCATCAACGTATACCAACTGATCAGGTGGTGGTGCGTATATAATACTGTAACCTTGTCCCATATCCCATTTACATATATATATACATATAAATATGCATATATAAGGTCATCTGGTCATAGGTCAATGCACATGTATAAATCAATGAAATGCATGAAAAATATGTAATAATCTCGATATTCCTTCCGAATAAACGTTTTCAACTGCATATTATTTTGAGACCCATGAACAGAAAATATAATAATAATTCACATGGGGAATCAAGAATATAGACACCCCTGGATTTCTATGAATAGAGTCATTTATGAAAGTTATGCATTTGCTCATTTCGTTTATTTTGTATGGATCATGCCAAAAAGAATGGAGGGATAGCCTTAACATACCTGGAGTAGGGAAAAGTACGTATAATACTCTTGGATAAGATTGCACCGTACTCCTATAGAACCATAAAATTTTTACGTTGCTACGATTCTAACAAATTCTCGCTGGAATTGAATTTGGAACCGTAAAATTATATGGAATTAAGCTTCTGTTCTTGTAGTATTTGAACTTGGAAATGATGTATGTTTCTTGCTTTTGGATTTATGAGCGTCTTTGGTTCTCTTTTGTCCAAATGAAAATGGGATAAGACTTGTAATAAGTCTTTACTTGTTAAATTCAAATAAATCTTAGATAGCCACCTAGTCCTTAGTATGACTAAGAGTCATTCTCTTAGTTGGTCGCCTTTTGCCACGTTTTTTTGTGGGGGGATTAATCTTTATCTCATATTTTAATAATTAACTAGGTAATGTCCCGTTACCCGGTAATTAACCAATTACCTGTATAATTAAGAATTATCTCAAATTACCTAAAAATACTAATCATTTTTAATATATATTATACATTATAATATCGTGGTTCATGTGGTACCTTGTATGGTACTAGTTTATAATTATCAGGTATTATCGCTCGACCCGTATTTTATTCCAAATTTGGCCACTGTTACGACCTAAACTGGAGGGTCATGACTAGCACCCGGGCAATATTTGCCGAGCACCAACATATATTTTATTTAACCTTCCTTATTATATTGAAGGGCCGACGAGATCAATATAAATGGTAGACATAGATCATGAACAACCAACAATGAAAGATAATGGCATAAACATACATAACATGGGATGACCAGACAGTCAAGAAACTATATATAAGGTACGAGCTACCATGCTGCCATGAAAGACTATACAACAAAAATCAGCCGACAAGGCATACCAAACTATATATGAGTTGACACCTGTCTATGATCCCCTAAAGGAACATAAGTGTTGCAACATTGCCGGAACAGGGCCCCTACATACCCATAATATCTATAACAAAAATGCATACCAAGACCACGGCAAGTCCGGAGAAGGGATCTCGCCAATAACCACTGAACTGGACAGCCTACTGTGGTGGGGGATTTGTGTCTACCCGTCTATCAGGACCTGTAGCACGACATGCAGCATCCACAAATAAAAAGGACGTCAGTACAAATAAAGTACTGAGTATGTAAGGTAGGAAAACATAAGTACGAGCAGTAATGTAAACAGGGATAGAGAATATATAACCTGTAACATCTAGGTACCTCTGAGGGCTACCGACATGAAATGCATGATACATACATATATATACATAAACTTTTAAAACATACGCCTCTGTGGGCATCATCATCATCATGTCGTACCCGGCCGTAATAAGCTCAGTAAAAATGTACCCGGCCATCATAAGGCTTGGTAGAATCGTACCCAGCCATATTGAGCTCGGTAAAACCCAACTGATCAGTGGTTGCACAATATGTGCCATACCTGGCCGTCAATAACGCGGCTCGGTAGAGTAAAATAGGTACATATATATGCTATGCATGTTGGACACATTGGAATAATATTCTGAACCTTTCAGAATGACGTAAGGTCGGTATCCTCTGTATACGTTATTAGGACTAACTCTGCATCATGAATATTATAAGAATAATGAAGTACCAACAACATTGATAACATAAGAATAAGAGAAGCAACATCAACATCAATCGCTCTATAAGAAGGGAAACAATGTAAGTACTGCTAGCTTCTAAGAGTAGGGTATCTTTGGAAGCTCGTTCATTACATTATGTACAATAGGAGTCGTGCAAAAGAAGGAAAGGGATATCCTCACATACCTTGTATATACTTCCCCACCCCAAGCTACACAAATTTCATGACTCCTTAGTTTACAATAAGAGAAATGACACTACCGTTATCATTTAGGCGTCGTAACTATTATGTATCTCCCACAACCTCTTTTACGAGGAAATGTACAATACCTACCCTATTTATATGACTTAACATAAGTCAAAACAATCACCAAACAGCCATATTGAGCCTCCAAAAACAGTCCACCAATCAACAACACCACTATCAAGCCTTTCGATATGTATTTCACAAGTTCTAGCTTCAACGACTTAGCCGCAAATTGGATAATATTAAATACATGTAGAGTAAGAGTTTCCTTGCCTTTAAACAGAAGAAAAACTCCAATTTGACCTTAATTTTCCACGAAATATCCCTCCAATGCCTCCACAAGAACAAGGAAGCAAAACTAGCAATCAATTAGGGGTTTTCGGCACTAGAATCACTTTAGAAGACTTGAAATCACCTAGGGATGATATTAAAAACATGAGGGAGTATTTATAGAACATAAACCACTTAAAAACACCTCCCACATGAGCTATAACAACACAAAAATGAGCAACAACAAGAAGAACAAGAAACTTACTAGCGCCACGGGGTTCCCGACACTTGATTTGTGTTGTTTGCCCTTTGTTTGGATCTTGGATCATCAGAGAAACTTGAGAGGATGTTTTTAGAGTTCTAAATTCTGCATAAATTGTAAAAATGACTTAAAACTGGGTTGAGACCTCTTTTATATATATCTATATGTCTTAAACCGCCTATGTGGGCCCCATAGAGAGGTGCTTGGCGCAGTCTCGCAAAAATGTGAATATCTCTCTACTCCTAGATCGTATGGACAAAAAATTTAATGAGTTGGAAAGTAGACTCATAGATATTCAATTTGGTGGGTAGATCACCCCATAATTCCCAGTAAATTGGGAGAAAAGCTTAGTAACATTTGACCTAATGTTTAAGTAAAATTATGAACGTAAGTTGCGCCAGCTTTTGTCGACTTTTGTTTCATAACATGTTTGACTTCAAGACTTATGATACGGATATTATATGACTAAAATAACTTACAACATGACCTCTTGAGTATATAACGAACCTCTAGGTTTACCCTAAATTACAGGTTACAATATCTTTGATTCGTTTAACTTCTAATACTTGTTAACCCTCCCTTATACACATTTATGACCGATAGGATTAACTTCTTATCATCTCAAAGATAATATCTTCTCAAATTTACACAGACTAACTTACGGTATGAACTAACGTAAGTGAATATGGGTTGTAACACCTCCCCCCCCCCCCATTAGGAACATTCATCCTCGAACTAATGGTTTATGGGGAGTCTAACTCATCGTGGATTTCAACGAAAACTTCTAGCCAAGTTTCTCCTATGAAATGGACACTAGCAAAAATCGCAAGCAGTTAAACCCAATGTATTGCCTCACAAGGCTACACAAAGCACTATGGATATGTACATTATATGCATATCACTCTTTTGTATTAGGGAAGAGTATTCTCAAGCTATTGCTTACCTCATAGAGTTGTTTCACCTTCTAATGCATCCTTTGTTCCCCTGGCATTGTTATCTTCATTCTAGAACAGGTAAGGGTATTTAGACCTTATCTCCTCTTCTTTATCCATGTCATTTCTTCCATATTCATGTTCCTCCATAATACTTTTACGGAAGCTACATCTTTTGTTCTCAACTTGCGAACTTGTCGATCTAATATAGCCACTAGAACTTCTTTATATGATAGATCCTCTGTAACTTGTACATCTTTGATAGGGACGACTCGAGAAGGGTCTCCAATACATTTCCTCAACATAGATACATGGAATACCGGGTGAAAAAATTCTAATTCGGATGGCAATTCTAACTCATAAGCAACCTGTCCAATTCGTCGAAGAAATCTATATGGATCAATATGATGCGGACTCAGCTTACCCTTCTTCCCAAATGCATAACACCTTCATTGGCGAGATCCTCAGGAAAACCTAATCACCAGCCTCAAACTCTAAATCACGGCGTCGTACATCATTATAAGACTTTTACCTGCTTTGCATCATCCTCAGTCATTCTTGTATAACTTTCACCTTCTTAATGTCTTGGTGAATCAAATCTGGTGTCACGCCCCAACCTTGAGAGGCGCGACCGGCTCTCTATCGAGTGATCCCAACTGAGCAAGTCCTATCAAACACTACCTACCCAACTCAATATGAATAAGGACACCATGCTTCTGTTTATTTAACCAAGGGAAGATAGTGCATCCCACATTACTAGTTCATTTTAAATCACCACTTCAAACCATAAATGAATTCTGAGGTTCCATACATTTATACTTCAGAGAAACGGGAATTAGAATTACAACATAGTTAGTATACCCATCCGACACCCGCACATGACCCACACATATGTCTACGAAGCCTCTAAGGATGTAAAAGACAAGCATGACAATGCCGGCAATAAGGCCCCATCTATACCTCAAAAGTGAAAGTCCACAACACAAAGATATACAATATAGCCCCTTGAAGGAGAAAGGGGCTCACCAAGATCTTGAGAAGAGGGATGCTTCGCTACACACGACCGACACTATCTGCTATGGAGCCACTTACATTCATTTAAAAAAAATGTAGCACCCCCGGCAAAAGGGACGTTAGTGCCATAGAATAGCTCTAGTATGTATAACTAAACACCATCAAATTAGAAAGAACTTTCATACACAAATAAGGGAAATCACAAGAATCACTCCAAAGCTTTAAACGGTCACAACATTATCAACATGAAAGAATTACACAACCTTCACATCATGTTTCCATAGCCTTTAGTTGGGCATTTCATACTGTTTTGCATCGTTCATATTACCACCACTATCTTGAGCGGAGTCCGATCTCGACCTGATCGGCTAGGGCGTCGGATACGTTACCAATATTCTATTCACACTTTCCAGTTTCAATCATCAATGCATAACTGCCATGTGTATATGTCATGGCATTTGATCACGGCCCGATCGGCTAGGCCGCCTTACCAAGGCATTACCATTTTCCATTATTCATCTCACTCCAATATTTGGTTACATATGTATTAGTTTACCGCCACTTGGGGCCACAATTTTCACATTCCACAATTCATGTTTCACATTGTTCCTATTTTCAACACTAGGTTTGTAATTCAAGAGAGTATAGCACACAAGAGCAAATAAGGTTGTAGGCGTAGATGAGACTTCATGTAAATAGCACAACAACGCACTTCAATTTCAATCTAAGATCTAAGAATTTCGATACATGATTCATAGTCCTTGCACCTTTTCAAATTATCAAGAATAGCACGTTGATCAATTTGAGACACAGTTTCCATGAATATAAGGTTGCAACACCAAGTCAAGTGAAATAGCAATCAATACAACAATTCAATTTAGTCTTACCGTACTCAAACAACCAACGATGAAGCTCAATTTCTAAAAGACGGGGTTTTAGCCATACATACCTCAATTAAGCTTTCATCATTCCTTCCAAAATTCCGAAACTTTTAGCACTTCGATCTATTGTGTAAGAATTACAAATTCAACCGATAATTAGAGACGAGATTGAGATTATAGCTTGTTTTGAGCATACAATCAAACATTAAAGGGGCATTGTGATCTTAGGCCCTTTTTGAGAGAAATTTCAATCATTCTATACCCCAATTGCTTTTCTTTTTAGTTCACTACCCCCGAACACTCTAAGGATTGATATGCATGCAAGAAATCCACTCTTATACCAATGAATTGGCTCACTAATGACC
This sequence comes from Nicotiana tabacum, assembly GCF_000715075.1. Taxonomy (NCBI): domain Eukaryota; kingdom Viridiplantae; phylum Streptophyta; class Magnoliopsida; order Solanales; family Solanaceae; genus Nicotiana; species Nicotiana tabacum. The sequence goes on from NC_134101.1 coordinate 106,950,710, forward strand.
CCCTTATAGCTAAGTATAAAAATAAGAGCTGAGGTGATGAAGCTTTACCTCTTGGGATGAGGGTTTGGGTCCCTCACTTGATTATCTTCAATGATTTACCAAGGATTCATGGAGTAATTTGATGAGAAGCACCTTCCCTCTCTTAGACCCCTCTCTCTCACTCTAGAAATAATAGGAAATAGGCTCAAAATGAGCTATTACGCCGAATAAAACGATAGGGGGTCGGGTTTAAAATTTAGAAAATTGGAGCCCCGAGTCAGATCTGTGATCGCCTTTTGCGATCGCGAAGTCGACATGCCGTCCGCATAATGGACCACAAAAATACTCCCCCAAACCTGAACACACTGTCTGGGTATGCGGCAGAAATGCGGTCCGCATACCCGTTCTGCGGTCGCATAGGCACCACAGAATTGCCCCTTACAAAATACCAAGGGAATTATGCGACGACTATGCGGTCTGCATATCGGTTATGCGATAGCATAATCGACCGCATAGTTGACCTCAAATTGACTAACACACTGACTCACTTTGCGGCGACTATGCGGTCCGCATACCTGATATGCGACCGCATTCTCGACCGCAGAATCACATTTTTCTAGGAAACATTATTTCTTGACTTTTTAGAGCATAAATCAGTCAAAAAGGTCTGTTGCTCGCCGCGGAGAATTTTACGCATCACTAACACATGATCCTAATTGCCACTGCGAGCTTCCGAGTTTAGAGTGGAAATTTTCATGGGGCCTCACATCCTCCCCCACTTAAGATCATTCGTCCTCGAATGAGGATAAAGTTTCACTTATTAGCAGTCTTTGTATAATCTTCTGCTCTTTGCAACCTGAAACATATTTATAGACCCCAAATTTAGCTAACTCCCTAAATTTCCGAAAATTTAGCAAACATTTCCTCAGTATTTAGGCCTATCCACCTGTCAGAGAGCCCCATAAATATATCCTAACCACATGTACATATTCCATAGACATAATACATAACATAACTCGTATAATACTAACTATGGCCGCATAGGCAACATATAACCGAAACAGGACAATTTTACATAAATCAAGTCTAAAGTTGAGAGTTCATAGGAGGTAAATGCATAAAAGCTATTACATGACTATTCAAACAAATGTGGATACTTCCTTTTCATTTCATCTTCGGCTTCCCAAGTGGCTTCCTCAACTTGCTGGTCCCGCCATAATACTTTCACAGATGCAATTTCCTTATTTTTCAATTTCCGAACCTGCCTATCAAGAATGGCAACTGGAACTTCTTCATATGATAGTTCTTCATTTACCTCCATAGTTTCAACTGGCACAATAGTGGACGGATCTCTCACTACCTTCCTCAACATGGACACATGAAAGACCGGGTGTAATAATGACATTTCGGGTGGCAGCTCGAGCTTGTATGCCACCTGACCAATCCCCTGAATGATTCTGTATGGTCCGACATACCTCGGACTCAATTTTCCCTTCTTTCCAAATCGTATGATGCCCTTCATAGGGGAAACCTTCAGAAATACCCAATCATCTTCTTTGAACTCTAAATCTCTGTGACGCATATTCGAATAGAATTTTTGGTGACTCTGAGCAGTTTTCAATCTCTCCTTAATAGTCTTGACTTTCTCCATGGCCTGATGCACGAGTTCCGGCCCTACCAATTCCGCTTCTCCAACCTCGAACCACCCAATGAGAGACCTACATCTCCTACCATACAGTGCTTCGAATGGTGCCATCTGGATACTAGCGTGGAAGCTGTTGTTGTAAGTAAATTCTATGAGTGGCAAATGGTCATCCCAAATACCCTTGAAATCAATAGTACAAGCGTGCAACATGTCTTCAAGCGTCTGAATAGTCCGCTCTACTTGACCATCGGTTTGTGGATGAAAAAATGTGCTAAGATTTACCTGCGTACCCAAACCTTGCTGAAACTTCTTCCAAAAGATGGCTATGAATTGAGCCCCTTGATCTAAAATGATTGAGACTGGAGTGCCATGTAACTTGACTATTTCTTTGATATACAACTAAGCATACCATTCCGCTGTGTCGGTAGATTTGACTGGCAGGAAGTGCGCTGACTTTGTGAGTCGATCAACAATCACCCAAATTGAGTCAAACTTGCGCAGAGTGCATGGTAACCCTACCACAAAATCAATGTTGATCCTCTCCCATTTCCACATTGGAATTTCTATGCTTTGAGCCAATCCACTAGGCCTTTGGTGTTCGGTCTTTACTTGCTGACAACTCGGACATTTTGCCACAAAGTCCGCCACATCTTTCTTCATGTTATTCCACCAATAAATTTCCTTGAGATCATGATACATTTTCTTGGAACCTGAGTGCACGGAATACCTGAAAGTGTGAGCTTCTGCCATGATCCTTTCCCGAAGACCGTTGATATCAGGAACACATAGGCGGTCTTGGTACCGTAGGGTACCATCATTCATGCCCAAGGAAAAAGCTGTGGTTTTGTGTTTGAGAATCCCCTCTTTCAGTTGTGCTAACAACGGATCCACAAATTGTTTCTCTTTCATCTCTACCACAAGCGATGATTCAGCCCTATTCTGTGCAATTACCCCTCCTTTATTAGAATCCGCAAGGAGAACTCCCAAACTAGCCAACTGGTGAACCTCCCTAGCCAACGACCTCTGATAGGCCTCCAAATGAGCTAAACTTCCAATGGATTTTCGACTAAGTGCATCTTCCACAACATTAGCCTTTCCCGGGTGATAGAGAATATCAATGTCATAGTCCTTGAGTAATTCTAGCCATCTTCTTTGCCTCAGATTCAACTCTTTCTGCTTGAAAATATATTAAAGGCTCTTATGATCCGTAAATACATCCACATGGACCCCATACAAATAATGTTGCCAAATCTTTAGCGCAAGCACCACTGCTGCCAGCTCTAAGTTATGGGGTGGATAGTTCTTCTCATGATTCTTGAGTTGCCTAGAAGCATAGTCTATAACCTTGCCGTGTTGCATTAACACATACCTAAGCCCGACTCTCGAAGCATCGCAATACAGTACAAACCCCTCTGTAACCTCTAGCAGGGCTAACACTAGTGTTGTTGTCAATCTTGACTTCAATTCTTGGAAACTCTTTTCACAAGCATCGGACCACTGGAATTTAAGTGCTTTCTGCATCAATTTAGTCAATGGAGAGGCAAAATTAGAAAACCCCTCCACAAACCTCCTGTAGTACCCAGCTAAACCCAAGAAACTACGAATTTCAGTTGGAGTGGTAGGTCTAGGCCAATTCTTCACTGCTGCAATCTTTTGAGGATCAACCATAATTCCTTCCCCGGAAATGACATGACCCAAGAACGCGACAGATTCAAGCCAAAATTCACATTTTGAAAATTTCGCATACAATTGATGTTGCTGAAGAGTCTGCAAAATTGCCCTGAGATGGCCAGCGTGGTCCTCCCGACTCCGGGAATACACAAGAATATCATCAATAAACACTATCACAAAGGAGTCTAGAAAGGGCTTGAAGACTCGATTCATAAGATCCATGAAAGCTGCTGGGGCATTTGTTAGCCCAAAAGACATTACCATAAATTAAAGTGCCCATACCGAGTTCTGAAGGCTGTTTTTGGAATATCCTACTCCCTTATCTTCAATTGATGGTACCCGGACCACAAGTCAATCTTTGAGAAACATGTAGCACCTTGCAATTGGTCAAATAAGTCATCTATTCTTGATAGAGGATATTTGTTTTTGATTGTGACTTTGTTGAGTTGTCGGTAGTCAATACACATTCACAACGACCCATCTTTCTTCCTTACAAACAAGACCGGTGTGCCCCATTGTGACACACTCGGCCGGATAAAATCCTTTTCTATTAAATCCTTCAATTGTTCCATTAGCTCTTTCAGTTCTGTCGGTGCCATTCTATAAGGTGGAATTGATATAGGTTGCGTTCCTGTTATCACATCGATCCTAAAATCAATCTCTCTGCCCGGTGGAATCCCAGGGAGTTTATCTGGAAAGATGTATGGAAATTCATTCACAACTGGTGTAGACTCAAGGCTAAGCACCTTGGAATTGGTGTCCGTGACCCAAGCTAGATGATAGATACACCCCTTCTTGACATCTTCGCCGCCTTAAGGTAGGAAATAAAATGACCTCTAGGCACTACATTATCTCCCTTCCATTCAATAACAGGCTCATTAGGAAATTCAAGCTTAATGGTTCTAGTCCGACAATCAAATTTGGCAAAGCATGAATAAAGTCATTCCATTCCCATTATTACATCAAAGTCGACCATCCCTAACTTAATAAGATCGCCCGCGGTATCCCTACCCTGTACCGTAACAGCACATCCCCTATAAACTCGAGCAGCTGCAATAGACTCACCAACTGGGGTAGACACCAAAAAGGGCTCATGAAGTTGATCCGGCTCTATCCCGAATCCCATTGCAACAAAAAGGGTAATATAGGAGAAGGTGGAACCAGGGTCAATAAGTGCATAAACATCATGAGATTGGACAGTCAGAATACCTGTAACAACATCTGGAGAAGCCTCTGCAGTCTGGAGACCACTCATAGCATAAACCGGCTGGGTCCTCCTGAACTCTACGCACCACCCCTAGCTGCACCATGCCCTGCGGGTGCTGGGGTACCTCGAGCTAGGGAGGGGGCTGAAGATATAGCAGCTGCCTGGCTGGATGACGGGGTTGTGCCCCTACCCTCTCCCTGGCGGGATGCATGATAATGTATCTGAATATGACCCCTCATCCCACATACATAGCATATAGGTAACTCTAGATAGCAAGTACCTGAGTGCATCTTCCCGCACCTGGGGCACGGGGACCTCTGTTGCTGTGGAACCTCTCTCCTGACCGACCCCGCTGATGGGATCTCCTGCTTCCCTAACCGGACCTGAAACGACTCCACTGCTGCTGGCTGGGCCCTGAAGGCGGTGCACTGGTTGAAGACTGTGCAATAAACTGGGAAGGCCCTAATGATCCTCCCCTAAAAGTTGATCTTCCCCCACCTAGTGACTCTCCCATATTGCCCGTAGACCGGGCCTTGCTGCTACCCTCTCTCTCCATTATGTTCTTTAATTTACGGTTCTCTATGGCCTGATCAAATGCTACCATCTTCCCATAATTCATATCGGAATTCAATGCAGCCGTAGAAGCCTCATTAATGGTCAAATAATTAAGGCCCTGAACAAGCCGGTGCAACCTGGCCTCCATTGTAGGCAACATATGAATGTAATACTTGGACAAGCGAGCAAACTCCATGTGGTACTCCCACACATTTCTGTTACATTGCCTCAAATTTTCAAACTCTGCCGCACGGGCTGCCCTTTTCTCAACGGGCAGGAAATGGTCAATAAAGGCATCAGTAAACTCACTTCACCTCGCCGGAGGGCTCCCCTCCTCGCGGGAATCTTCCCATAACTCAAACCACGCATAGACCACCCCTTTCCGGCGGTAGGCAGCCAACTCTACTCCCTCTATCTCAGTTGCACGCATGGCCCTAAGAGTCTTGTGCATCTCATCAATAAAATCCCGAGGGTCTTCTTCTGGATTGGCACCTGTAAACACCAGAGGGTCTAACTGAAGAAATTTGCTCACTCTGGAACTAGTAGAATCCCCTTACTGGCTGGATGAACTAGGCGCAACATTCGACCTCTGGGCCTGGGAAGCCAGTAGCTGGGTCAACATCTGAATAGCTCCCCTAAGATCCCTATCCGAAATACCATAACCGGAAGCTGGAGCTGGAGGCGGGATAGGAGTATCAACGGGAGGGATGGTGGTACCATCCATGGGTATGGGAACTGGGGTAGTCTGCTCTGGAGTGAAAGAATCAGGCAGAGCGATAGCAGGGTGGCTACACTCATCCACAATATCAAGCAGTAAATCATCAACCACTACTGAGGTCGCATTGGCTGCTTGGCCAATTCTCGCTTTCTTCTTAGATGCCATTTACTGAAAGATAGAACATTGCACTAATTAGAGAAGGACAGTTTCACCGCATGATCCAGAACATCAAAGAAAGGTGTTATTCCTGAATGCCCAATTAGCCTCCAACTTATAGATGTGGTCGACTACACACCGATAAGAAGGACTCTGCTAGACACGGCTCCGAGACATCCTAGGACACTTTGAAACCTTAGGCTCTGATACCAAGTTTGTCATGCCCCAACCTCGGGAGGCGCGACCGGCGCTCAATCGAGTGATCCCAACTGAGAAAGCCTTATCAAACACTACATACCCAACTCAATATGAATAAGGACACCATGCTTCCATTTATTTAACCAAGGGAAGATAGTGCATCCCACATTACTAGTTCATTTTAAATCACCACATCAAACCATAAATGAGTTCCGAGGTTCCATATATTTATACTTTAGAGAAATGGGAATTAGAATTACAACATAGTTAGTACACCCATCCGACACCCGCACATGACCCACACATATGTCTACGAAGCCTCTAAGGATGTAAAAGACAAGTATGACAATGCCGACAACAAGGCCCCGGCTATACCTCAAAAGTGAAAGTCCACAACACAAAGATATACAATATAGCCCCTTAAAGGAGAAAGGGGCACACCAAGATTTTGAGAAGAGGGATGCTTCGCTATACACGACCTACACTATCCGCTATGGAGCCACCTACATTCATTAAAAAAAATGTAGCGCCCCCGGCAAAAGGGACGTTAGTGCCATCGAATAGCACTAGTATGTATAACTAAACACCATCAAATTAGAAAGAACTTTCATACACAAATAAGGGAAATCACAAGTATCACTTCAAACCTTTAAACAGTCACAACATTATCAACATGAAAGAATTACACAACCTTCACATCATGTTTCCATAGCCTTTAGTTGGTCATTTCATATTGTTCCACATCATTCATATTACCACCGCTATCTTGAGCAAAGTCCAATCTCGACCCGATCGGCTAAGGCATCAGAGACGTTACCAATATTCTTTTCTCACTTTCCAGTTTCAATCATCAATGCATAACCGCCATGTGTATATGTGATGGCATCCGATCATGGCCCGATCGGCTAGACCACCTTACCGAGGCGTTACCATTTTCCATTATTCATCTCACTCCAATCTTTGTTACATATGTATTAGTTTACCGGCACTTGGGGCCACAATTTTCACATTCCACAATTCACGTTTCACATTGTTCCCATTTTCAACATTAGGTTTTAAATTCAAGAGAGTATAGCACACAAGAGCAAATAAGTTTGTAGGCGTAGATGAGACTTCATGTAAATGGCACAACAACGCACTTCAATTTCAATCTAAGGTCTAAGGATTTCGATACATGATTCATAGTCCTTGCACCCTTTCAAATTATCAAGAATAGCATGTTGATCAATTTGAGACACAGTTTCCATGCATATAAGGTTGCAACACCAATTCAAGTGAAATAGCAATCAATACAACAATTCAATTTAGTCTTACCGTACTCACACAACCAACGATGAAGCTCAATTTCTAAAAGGCGGGGTTTTAGCCATACATACCTCAATAAAGCTTTCCTCATTCCTTACAAAATTCCGAAACTTTTAGCACTTCGATCTATTGTGTAAGAATTACAAATTAAACCGAGAATTAGAGACGGGATTGAGATTCTAGCTTGTTTTGAGCATACTATCAAACACTAAAGGGACATTGTGATCTTAGGCCCTTTTTGAGAGAAATTTCAATCATTCTATACCCCAATTGCTTTTCTTTTTAGTTCACTACCCCCCAACACTCTAAGGTTTGATATGCATGCAAGAAATCCACTCTTATACCAATGAATTGTCTCACTAATGACCCCCTTATAGCTAAGTATAAAAATAAGAGATGATGTGATGAAGCCTTACCTCTTGGGATGAGGGTTTGGGTCCCTCACTTGATTATCTTCAATGATTTACCAAGGATTCATGGAGTAATTTGATGAGATGCACCTTGCCTCTCTTAGACCCATCTCTCTCACTCTAGAAATATCAGGACATAGGCTCAAAATGAGCTATTATAATGAATAAAACGATAGGGGGTCGGGTTAAAAATTTAGAAAATTGGAACCCCGAGTCAGATCTGCGATCGCCTTTTGCGATCGCGAAGTCGACATGCGGTCCGCATAATGGACCGTAAAAACACTCCCCCAAACCTTAACACACTATCTGGGTATACGGCAGAAATGCGGTCCACATACCCGTTCTACGATCGCATAATGCACTGCAGAATTGCCCCTTACAAAATACCAAGGGAATTATGTGACGACTATGCGGTCCGCATATCGGTTATGCGATAGCATAATCGACTGCATCGTTGACCTCAAATTGACCAACACACTGACTCACTTTGCGGAGACTATGCGGTCCGCATACTTGATATGCGCCGCATTCTCGATCGCTGAATCGCATTTTTCTGGGAAACATTATTTCTTGACTTTTTAGAGCATAGATCAGTCAAAAAGGTCCGAACCGCGGTGAGCTTTTACGCATCACTAACACATGATCCTAATTTCCATTACGAGCTTTCGGGTTTAGAGTGGAAATTTTTATAGGGTCTCACATATAATTCTGTTTCACCGACTTCAAACCATCTAACTTGTGATCTATATCTTCTCCCGTACAGTGCCTCGTACAGAGCCATTTTAATAAATGGTAGCTATTATTTTAGGAAAATTCTATGAGTGGTAGATGATCATCCCAATTCCCCTTGAAATCCAGAACACATGCTCATAGAATATCTTCAAGTGTCTGAATGGTACGTTCAGCCTGTCCGTCAGTTTGCGGATGGAATGCAGTGCCGAGATTCACTTGTGTTCCTAAACCCTTCTGAAAAGACCTCCAAAAGTTAGTCATAAATTGAGCTCCTCAGTCTGATACAATAGATATCGGCACACCATGAAGCCTAACAATCTCCTTGATATATAACTTCGCATAATCTTTAGCAGTGTAAGTTGTTTTAACTGGCAAAAAATGGGCACATTTTATAAGTCGATCACTATCACCCAGATGGAGTCAAACTTATGATAAGAGCAAGGTAATCCAATAATGAAGTCCATATAGAATCTCTATATTCTGAAGCAATCCACCGGGTTTCTGATGTTCGATCTTTACTTGTTGACAATTAGGACGCGAGGCTACAAATTCTGCAATAGACTTCCTTATGTTATCCCACCAATACTGCTCCTTGACATCATGATACATCTTTGTCGAGTCGGGATGGATGGAATATCAGAATTGATGAATCTCATTCATAATCTTCTTTCACAACTAAGTTCCCCATCTCCTCCTATCTCAAAAGCCATAATTTTACACTGTTGAATGCTCTCTCTCAATCATACTAAGATAGGATCTTCATATTGTTGTGCTTTTACCTCGCCTACCAAAGATGATTCTGATGTATTCTGTACAGTAACACCTCTGTCATCATAGTCTAACAATCTGATTCTCATATTGGCTAGCTGATGAAGCTCTTTAGTCAACTCCTGCCTACCTACCTCAATATGTACTAATCTTCACATTGACTTACGAATGAGAGTGTCTACCATAACACTGGCTTACCGGGATGGCACAATATCTCGACATCGTAATCTTTCAGTAATTCAAGCCACTTACGCTGCCTCAAATTCATCTCCTTCTGCTTGAAGATGTATTGTAAACTCTTGTGATCTATGTAGATGTCAACGTGGACGCCATATAAGTAGTGCTGCCATATCTTCAAAGCATATATTACTGCAGCCAATTCCAAATCATGGGTCGGGTAATTCTTTTCATGCTTCTTCAATTGTCTTGATACATAAGCAATCATCTTCCCGTGTTGCATCAATACGCACCCCAAACCTATACCTAAGGCATCACAATATACTATATAACCTTCTGTTCGTTCTGGGAGAGTGAGCACTGGCGCGGATGTCAAACGATTCTTTAGATCCTGAAAACTTCGTTCACAAGTGTCAGACCACTGGAACTTAGTAGCTTTCTTTGTTAACTTAGTTAATGGTGCTGATATAGAGGAAAACCCTTCTACAAATCACCAATAATATCTTGCTAGCCCTAGGAAGTTGCGAACTTCTGATGGTATTGTAGGTCTCGACCAATTCTTTACAGCATCGATCTTCTGAGTGTCGACATTAATACCCTCGTCAGATATCACATGGCAAAGGATTGCTACTGAGTTCAGCCAGAATTCATATTTGGAGAGCTTAGCATATAACTTACGATCTTGAAGTGTCTGTAATACTATCCGCAAGTGGCCCGCATGTTCCACCTCTGAACGTGAATACACCAGAATATCATCAATGAATACGATCACGAACACATCAAGATAGGGCCTGAATACACTATTCATGAGATCCATAAAAGTTGCTGGGGCATTTGTTAGCCCGAATGACATCACCAAGAACTCAAAGTGGCCATATCTTGTCCGGAAGGCCGTCTTTAGCATATATTTCTCCTTAAGCCTCACCTAATGATACCCTGAACGTAAGTCAATCTTGGAGAAATACTTGGCACCCTAAAGTTGGTCAAACAGGTCATCAATCCTTAGAAGTGGATACTTGTTCTTTATAGTAAACTTATTCAACTATCGATGATCGATACACATCCTTAACGACTCATCTTTCTTCTGCACGAACAAAATTGGCGCACCCCAAGGTGAAATTCTAGGCCTAATGAAGCCCTTATCCGGCAAGTCCTTCCACTGTACCATCAACTCTCGCAACTCTGTCGGGGCCATCTTGTATGGAGGAATAGATATGGGTTGAGTGTCAGACAACACATCAATGCTAAACTCAATCTCCCTTTCAGGCGGAAGGCCTCAGAGTTCATCTAGGAAAACATCTTGAAATTTATTGACCACAGGGATTGATTATAGAGTAGGAGGCTTCACCTATGCATCCCTAACATGAACAAGATGATAAATATAACCTTTTGATATCATCTTCCTTGCCTTAAGATAGGAAATAAACCTACCTTTCAACGTAGAAATGTTCCCCTTCCATTCAATGACGGGTTCACCAGAAACTGAAACCTAACCATCTTTGTACGACAGTCAACATTTGCATATCATGAGGCCAACCAGTCCATCCCTATTATCACATCGAAATCAACCATTTCTCACTCAAATAAATTCGCCGAAGTTTGACGACTACAAACCATCAGTGTGCAACCTCTATATACCCTCCTAGAAATCATAGAATCTCCTATCGAAGTAGATACCACAAGTGGTTTACTTATCAATTCAGGTTTAACGCCAAACTTATTAGCCACAAAGGATGTAATATATGATAATGTAGATCCCGGATCAATCAGGGCATATACATCGTAAGAAAACACAGACAATATACCTGTAACAACATTCGGAGACGACACGAGATCCTATCGACCTACTAGAACATAGGTTCAATTTTGAGAACTACTCGAACTCGGCACAACACCTCTACCTTTACCATGACTTGTCGATTGCTGAAAACCCCATGCTGGAGGTCGAAATGATGAGGAAGAATCAGACACAGATCTAGTTGTCTGAGCCGTACCACCACCTCCTATGTTAGGACAATCCCGCATCATATAGCCAGGCTGTTCGCAAGAATAGCATGCATCAGAACCTCGACAGCACAGTCCAACGTGGGCCTTGCCGCACTGATCACAATGTGGTGTTGGGGGTCTCGTCTAACTAGTATCCCTGTGATATTGCGATCCTGATGTGCGCGAACTATGACCTGGACCAGAATAGGTAAATCAATAATATCGTGGCCTCTGAAACTATGGAGGAGCACCATCTACAGGTGACGTCAAACTCCTCAAAGGTTGGGGCCTGACACTGCCTCTAAAGTCATCAGAATACCCTACAAATATCGCCCTCTTATTTTGGCCCCTATCCTGCTCCCTATTTGCCCTTTGCTAGCGCTTACGATCCTCTAGGGTCTGGGCATAAGCCTTAATACTAGAAATATCCATGCTTTCCACCAAGGAGGCTGTCGTGCACTCCTTTATCAGATGTGGTCCCAACCCATTGACGAATAGATGCACCCTATCGCTCATCTCGGAAACCATATGAGGAGCATACCTTTCTAAAGAATCAAAATGCATACTATACTCTCTCTCACTCGTATTACCTTGTCGAAGGTTCAAAAACTTATCATCTCTAGCTCATCGTATCACAACATAAAGTAGTGACGAAGAAAAGCCTCAGAAAATTCCTTCCACATAGCTGGAGGAGCGTTCGAACCCCTGGATTTCTCCCAACTATCATACCAGAAAACCGCTAAATCCCGTAGCCGGTAAGAAGCCAACTCTTCTGCCTCTTTATCACTAGCATGCATAACCCACAATGTACGATTAACCTGATCAATAAAAGTCTACGAGTATACCTTGGGGTCTGATCCGGTAAACACTGGAGGGTCTAGATTAATAAAATCACAAACTCTCGTACTAATTGGTTTATCCACAGCACCGGTATTCTACCTCCGAGCCTGAGCAGCTACCAAGCTAGTCAACAACTGCACCGCATTCCACATATCTTAGTCTGTAGTGCTAGACGGAGGAACTGGTAGTGCTGGGTGCCTCCTAATATCCTCAGGAGGACACGGAGCAGATGAGGTATGAGATGGAATCTCACTCTGAGCATCACTTTGGCCTGCTCTGGCTTAAGGCACCTGATTGGTACCCTCTCCCGTAGCTGTATCAAGCCGTCTACTAATCGTTTGCCTCCTAGTCGAAGGCATCATTGAAAGAAAACAAGGTGGATATTAGAGACGAACACTTACGACTCAACTCTACGCACGATCTAGATTCAGGAAGAAGGTAACAATTCTAGATGTCATATAGCCTCCTGATTATAAATGTGGCGTGCTACACATCCATAATCAATACTCTACTAGACACGGCTCATAAACAACCCATAGGACAGACTTGCTCTGATACCAAGTTTGTCACGACCCAAATTGGATGGTCATGACTAGCACCCAGGCCATATTTGCCGAGCACCAACGTACATTTTATCTAATCTTCCTTATTATCTTTAAGGGTCGACGAGATCAATATAAATGGTAGACATGGATCATGAACAACTAACAATAAAAGATAATGGCATGAACATACATAACATGGGATGACCAGACAACCAAGAAACTATATATAAGGTACGAGCTACCACGCTGCCATGAAATACTATACAACAAAAATCAGCCAACAAGGCATAACAAACTATACATGAGTCGACACCTGTCTATGAGCCGCTAAAGGAACATAAGTGTTGCAACATTGCCGGAACAGGGCCTGTTGATGCCCAATTTTTCCCTATATATTTTTTAATACGCAAGATACTTTCAAAATATCATATGTATACATGTATAAGTGTGTCCAAATATTTTAATATTTTTTCTTATTTTTTAAAGGTTTTTAACCAATTTATTCCCCTATTTTTAATCATAAAAACCCAATAATAATTCCCAAAATTATCATTTTTGGTGATTCATTTATTGGATTATCATATTTTACTAAAATATAGCTAATATATTTTTGCATATTTTTATAAATTTATTTGGTATTTTTTAAAGCTAAATTGCATATAATTGCAATATTAGCCCCTTTCAAGATTTAATTGCGTTTACATTTATTATAAAATTAAGTCCAGTATTTTTAAATTGATAATTATGTGTTATAAATCATTTTATTACCTTTAATCTATTTCTAGAAATTAATTTGCTATTTTTTATAATTTTAAAAGGGGAAATTGGCTATTTAAATAATAGCCCAAATTCATTTCAATCATAGCCTAAATCCTACCCCAATTTTAACCAAATTCTCGATCCAATTGAACTCATCAGACCAGGCCCAAACCCAGTTTCATAAACCGTCCCACTTACCCATTTCAATCCAGGTCGTTAATCACTCAGATCAACGACCAATAGTCGCCCCTTGCCTTAATTAATTCCAAACGACCCCAAAACCCTATCATTTCTCACTTACCGGCGCCTTAGAATCCCCTTCCTCTGAAACACTCTCTGCAACACCACTCGAACCCTAGCCGCCTCCACCTTAATCCGCCATAATCCATGGCCTTCCGAGGTCATTGGGGACTTGTACCAGCCTTCCCTGGCTCCTATGTGTTTGTCCTTATGGTTTCAAGGCCAGACTATGAATAGCTCTGGTCCAGTCTTCGTTCAATTTTAGTTCATGGCCCTTCTTTGATCATCTTTGATCTTTCTCCAGTCGGCCATGGTCATTCGAGTCAGACCTTTGACTCTCATGGTTAGATCGGTAACTTTCGAAGCCTTTCTCATCTTTTCTGAGTTTTCTGAAACCCTAATCTCTAAGGTCTTTCGATTTCTTTCAGATCTACTTTAGATCTATGCTTGCTCTGAACTTTTAAGCATCTTCTCGAAGTTTTTTTAATTTTGCTTTCAAAAATGACTCTTTGTCTTTTTCCGATTAGAGTTTTTTTCTATTAAGTTATTTCAAAATCTCTTCTCTAGCTTTTAAAATGTTTAAGATGTGCATTTATTTGTTTAAAATCTTGCTTGAATCGTCTGTTTACCACCTTTCGAATGCGTTGTTGTTGAAAACCCTAAATTCTTGTGGGTCTCAGTCGAGTTCTAAAAGCCGTTTGTTAAATGAGTGTTTGTTTGGTTAAGTTTGTTTGATCTATTTTTAGGGCTCGGCTATTGTTGAAAACCTTGTGGTTTTGGGTCTGAAACTGTTCGTTTAAATGCCTAACTCAATTTGAAGTTCCTTGTTTCAGAATCCCTTTTCCTTTATGTGATTTCTCTGACTCTGGGTTTCTACTATCTGTAAAACTTGACTATGATTGAAACCCTAACTTTTCAAAAGGTTTCTCATCTGTTACTGTGAGACCTTTGCATGCTTCTGATACTCTATTTTTCTTCACTATTGATTAAATGTGACTTGACCTACTTGATTAATATGCTTCGAATGTTTGTTTTACTCCTAGCTTATTTCTGCCACTATTGCATGTTTGTGATTATCTCTTTTGTTTGGCCTCGCATGTATGATGACCCTGTTCACTTTATTTATATGCTGAAATTTCTTCCTTGATTAATCTTCACCTTGTGACTGATTTCTAAAGTTTCCCTTTTATGAACCCTGATTTCACTCGCCCATTCAAAATTGATTGATTCTTTTCCATTTATTGTAATATTTACCTTGTTGAATCTGTTTCCAAAATAAGTATATTCTGTACTTAGACTTGATTACTTACTAAATGTTTGTACTACTTCTTTTATGGCAATAATCAGTCTATATCTAAACTGATCTCTTTCCTTATTTGAATCTGTTAAACAATGATTCCTTAATTAAAGGGAATCATCCGTGTAATTGATTCTGACCTATGATTGTTTCTATGTTTGTATCTTATTACTTTTCCTTCACTCATTTTCATAAAACTATAAATACCCTGTACCCCCTTCTTTCAAAAACATGAACCAATTGAGTTCAAAAACACACACTTCACTCGAACTCTCTCTCTTTTCTCTGCTACTACTTGTGTTGCTACCTTGTCTAGCCGTCTGAAAGCCAAGGCTAGGTTGTGGGAAACTTGCCTGCTTTTTCTTTCTGCATTTGCTTTTATTACTTGTATGTCCTAATTACTCTTCCAGCATCAACAACAACATGTTTCTTTACAAATTCCTTCACTCTTACCTGTTTCCTGCTTATGTTTAATCAAGTTTCACTATCAAGCATGCTATGATCTGCCTTTTCTTTTTTCTGAAATAATATTTTCTTATGTATGAACCCCAATACCCCATAACCCATATGTGTTTGTATACTGGTTTGAGGGAATGCTAACATCTTACACTGTTGTGCATGACCTAAAACCTGACCCTCCCTGGGTCATATGTTCCACATCCCCTATGTGTTTGGTATCTTTGGTTGGTTTGGGGCATGACAGCATTGAACATTGATGTCCATGACCCAAACCTGATTCCCTGGGATCATAACCTCCATATCCCATCTATATGTTGTGTGTTCTGGTTGGTTTATAGGCATGGCAACACCATCTATTACTGTGCGTGCCCAAACCTGGCCCCTACCTAAGGATATATGCTCCTTGCAATGTATTTCCCAAACCCCTGACCCCTTTATACAATTGCTTATTCTGTGATTTTACCTTTACTTCTACTGTTTTCAACTCACCTCTATCCCTCTCCATTCTCCACTCAGTTCTAAATCTCTAACTCCTACACTTCCACCATATTCTTAGACTTAAGTTCTGCCCCTCTTGTGTGAGCCTTGCCTTAGGACCCATAAGCTCTCTCTGAACTTGGAGACATAAGGGCCGGCCCTTCCACACTGTACTCATCTCTATTTGGTTATCCACTTTGGGTGCGAGCACTACCCGGGGTCCTCTTGAGACCTTTAGGGAACTTTGACACACTCAAGTCTGAGAAAGGCTTTAAAACAATGGCACTTGAGGTGGTTTATTCCATAACTCAGAGAGGAAGTCAAGAATCAGGCTTCCTCTGGTTGTAACTTTTCTTTTGTGTTTCCTTGATGTAATTCATTATCTAGTTTGTAATAGTCTTGTAATAAACATTTGGGGCTTGGCTAGTGAAAGGGGCTGGGTAAATATGCATGCTCAAGGGTAGATATCATGTCTATAGGATCTAAAATTCTACATGTTCAATTCTGTAATTTAGATATCATCTGTTGTTCTGCACGTTTAATTCTGCATCTAGATACCATGCCTATAAGATCCAATTTAAATGTTCTACATTTAGAGAATATACCTATAGGACTAAATTCTGCATTTAGAGAACCTGCCTATAGGACTTGTCTTAATTTCTGAATTACCACACTTAAACACCATGCTTAGGAACTAACGGACTAAAAATCAGATATCATTTTCAGTACCCCCTTCGTAGAAATCATGCCTATAGGGATATTGCATGCTTCAATTCATGCTCAACTAGATATCATGTCTATAGGAATTAAAATGAGCAACACTAGATATCCGGCCTATATGATATGAAACCAATTTAAAATCAGTTTTACTGTGAATCAGTTTGAAACAACCTTTTATCCTGCTTATAGGATCTGAAACCAATTTAAAATCAGTTTGACTCTTAATCAGTTTCAAACAACCTTACTTTTTACTTTAATGCGGTTTAGAAAGCATGCCTATAGGATCCAAATCGTTCTTCTTCAATTGTTACTGTTTTGCTTCATTCTGAATAGATACCATGTCTATAAGATCTCTCCTAAACGCTTATGCAAGCCTTAGGTGATAACAACCAAAAAATTGAATCTGCCTTTGTTAATTGCTAGAACTAGCAGGTAGGCCTGATTCGAACTTCTTATCTGAGTTATGTAATAAACTGGTCTGCCTCAACAATTGAAATTTCCCTTACCTTAGTATGTTAAATTCAGACCTTAGATGTATGTTTAAGTCATGCTATTTATGTGCTTTGTTTGAGGAGGTATACATGAGCCTCTTATTTGTTATATGTTTCCCCTAATGTGCAGCCCCTATATGTTTTGTATGTCGCCTTAGCTTTTTCACCTTTAAAACCTAAAATCAGCCTAATATCCCTCCCCTTTAGGAGTAGTAGTCCTAAAAATCCTTCGGGAATGATAGGAATGGACGGGTAGTAGCATGCAATAAACATTGATAGCAATTCGCACTTTAATACCTTAACGGGGTGGGAAGGGTAGATATGGACATGATGACTGGTGCGCTAATGCCACGTGTATCCCCTCTTCTGAGGAGTGTCATACCAAGTATCACATTGATGTGATCCATATTATAAATAAACCTAGGACCCCTCCCCCCTCCTTTTCCTCTTTTATATTTTCAAGTATTTGTAAGTATTTGTAGAAATTATAACCCTTTCTTCTCAAATTCGCCTTTAATTGTTTTCAAACTCTTATATGTTTAAACTTAAACCCCCTACTATTTGAGCCTATATTTGTCTATTTGCTAAATTGTACAAATTCACAATAAACTATCTGGCCGGGAACCACACTAGTGGATCCTGAGGGGTGCCTAACACCTTCCCCTTAGGATAATTTCAAGCTCTTACCCGATCTCTAGTTATCACACAAGCTTAGGAGTAGATCTTATAGGTGTCCTAATGCACCTTAAATCATGAGGTGGCGATTCTTCAAAAATGCAAAACCCAGTTCCCAAAAGAAATGAGTTGTCCCATACTCAAATGTCACAAAACCGATCTCCCGATTGCATAAAGAGGGAAAAAAGGGGGCACGACAGCATGGCGACTCTGCTGGGGATCTTAGGCTTTTACCACTTCAGATCGTTCTTGTGAATTTGTACCTCTTTATGTGCAATTACTTTTTTAATTCCTTTAAGCATTTAATATCCTTTTCAACTGCAAAACTGACATGTTTTCTTGTTTCTTTCCTTTATTGCCAATTTAAATTATGAAACTGTTGTATTTACCGCTTTCTTAATGTGTAAATACGTGCTAACATGTTTTAATTATTGCATAATCATGCTCAACATCATACTCTACTCGTGCCAAACAAATACCATAACAACTCTTATAATGAGCAGTTGTGCTCTTCCTATATCATTACCCCCCCCCCCCCATAAATTCAAAAAGGCATATTTGCAGTAAAACCAGTCGGTCAGTGGTGCAGTCGACGATTCCTTGCCTTCCCCCTTGAGTTGTCCACTCAAGGGTACCAGTCTAAAACCCCATAGAAACCTTACTCTGTTCAAATTGTGCATGTATCATGGTCAAACCTAGCCGGGTCAGTTATGTTGTCCACATAATGATCCTTTAAGATGGCCTTGTCCAAAGGCCGTCGGGTTTCACTGAACCCAAAAGGACACTACCATGTTCTATGCATTTATTTGGAAAACTAAATGCTTCATGCTAATTGTTGATTTTAAATAGTCGAGTCTGGTGGGGGTAGGGTATTAACCATTTTGTTTTGCAGAAAATGAAGAATGAGGTCCCCAACTTTGGTATGGTTAGCCTCACACTTGCTAGACTGGTGGAGGAGTCTTCCATCAAATGACCAAATCAATGAGTGGAAAGAGAGGGCCGCCAAAGCTAGCGAAAAGTAGGAATATCTGGAATACAGTCTGTTGTAATTGTAAGGAAAAGTGAGGAAAAGAGTCACTGACTACCATAACGCTGAGGGAAACGAAGGAGAACACCTGGCAAAGGCATTTTTACTGGTGAACCTTCGCAAGCTGGAGGATCTGATCAACGAGAGCATTCAACCTAAGGAAGGTCCTTCTGGGACCATGTAGATAGGAGTTCATCTTTTTCACTTTATAAATGTAATAAGGCCAATGGCCATTAGTGACTTTTATTTCTTGCTTATTTAGTGTCCATTTGGGATTCGTCTGTTTTTATTAATAAAATGAGGCATTTAGCGTTCTATGTTCTCCAAGTCAATTTGTCACTAGGCCTACCTCGGGCACAAAGTGGTTCCCAAATTAGGACTCGATTTATATTCCCGCACTATGAGTTTAAATATTGCAATACTTTTTATACTCCTCACTAACTTGATTACCTTTTGTTTTTATTTTTGCTTTTGTTTTATTATTCCCCTCCCCAAAGGTTAGTTCGTGCACTCTGGCAACATCATTCTATTCTACGAGATCCAGGGGCCCTCCACCCACTCCTCCTCTTAGTCTTGTCAAAAACAAGAACAAAGGCAAAATGGAAGATTTGAACAACGTCAGAAAGAAGAATTCAACAGAACAGCTAGAGGCCACCAATGGCCATGGTACTCATGTTCCTAAGGAAAATGTATCCCAACTTGAACAGAAATCGCTGAAATTCTAGGAAGAGCTCGATCAGGTTCAGAATTTGGCAAGCTTGTCATTTTCCCTCAGCACCCCGAATATCACCTTTCCTAATACTCAAAACCCTACACCGCCTTAGAACATGCCAAAGCAATAGAATCATCTCGTTCCTCACATTATTCTACCAAAGACCCAATGCAACACATGCCATACCCCAAACAACACCCTGTTACTCATCCCAGAACTCCAAAACTCCACAAATGACCACTTCCACAACCAACATAACACCCCTATCTACGTAGAGACCACGCCACACTCCACCCAACCTATCTCAAGTGCACCCGAGTCTGATGATAAAGACTTGCTCATCAGGAACCTGGCCGAAGAACTTAAGAAATTGACTAGCCGGATTCAAGGCATCGAATGAAGCAAGGGAATTGAAGGGCTGATCTATGAATATCTTTGCATACATCCCGATGTCGAACTGCCCGAGGGGTACAAACCTCCGAAGTTCAAAATATTTGATGGTACAAGGGATCTAATGGTCCATTTGAGAATGCACTGTGACAAATTGGTTGGAGTAAGGAAAGAAGAGTGAATCCGCATGAAGCTTTTCATGAGGAGTTTGAAGGGAGATGCTTTGTCTTGGTACATTAGCCAAGATCCAAAGAAGTGGTCAAAGTGGATAGGCATGGCATCTGACTTTATGGACATGTTCAGGTTTAACATAGAGAATGCTCCGGACTCGTTCTATATTCAGAATCTAAAGAAGAAGCCCACAGAAACATTTCGCGAGTGTGCTACTCGCTGGAGGTCCGAAACTGCTAAGGTCAAACCTGCCTTAGAAGAGGAATAGATGAACAAATTCTTTGTCTGGGCTCAGGACCCGCAGTATTATGAAAGATTAATGATGATTGAGAGCCACAAATTTTTCGATATTATCAAGCTGGGTGTAAGGATTGAAGAAGGCATCAAAAACGGTATGGTTACAAACTTCGAGGCCTTGCAAGCTACAAATAAGGCCTTACAGTCCAGTGGTGTGTCCAAGAAAAGGGACGTGGGGGCCGTAATGGTTGCATAGAGAACCAAATCTCCTATCAAATGCCAAACTTACTAAATACCTCCACACACATATCAACAAACTCCGAACTACCAAGCACTATCACCCACATACCAAGCTCCACCACCCACTTATCAATCACCTCTGCTGTCACGACCCAAACTGAAGGGCCATGACTAGCACCCGACCACACTTGCCGCGCACCAACGTACATTTCATATAACCTTCATTATTATCTTTTAAGGCTGACGAGATCAATATAAATGGTAGACCTAGATCATGGACAACTAGCAATAAAATATGACGGCATGAACATACATAGCAGGGGATGACCAGACAATCAAGAAACTACGTATAAGGTATGATCTACCACGCTACTATGAAAGACTATACAACAAAAACTAGCCGACAAGGCATACCAAACTATACATGAGCCGACACCTGTCTATGAGCCTCTAAAAGAACATAAGTGTTGCAACATAGCCAGAACAGGGCCCCGACATACCCATAATGTCTATAACAAAAATTGCATACCAAGACCAAGGCAAGTCCCGAGAAGGGATCTCGCCAATCACCGCTGAACTGCACAGTCTACTGTGGTGGGGGAGCTACGCCTGCATGTCTATCAGGACCTGCAACACGACATGCAGCGTCCACAAATAAAAGGACGTCAGTACGAATAAAATACTGAGTATGTAAGGCAAGGAACCATAAATACGATCAGTAATGTAAGCAAGGATAGAGAATATACAACCTGTAACATCTTAGTACCTCTGAGGGCTACTTACATGAAATGCATGATACATATGTATAAATACATAAACCTTTAAAGCATTCGCCTCTGTGGGCATCATCATCATCATATCGTACCCGGCCATAATAGGCTCGGTAGAATCATACCCGGCCACGTGGAGCTCGGTAAAACCCAACTGATCAGTGGTTGCACAATAGGTGTCGTACCAGGCCAACTATAGCGTGGCTCGGTAGAGTAAAATAGATATATATATATAATGCATGCTCGACTCATGGAATCACATTCTAAACCTTTCGGAGTGACGTAAGGTCGGTATCCTCTATACACGTTATTAGGACTAACTCTTCACTATGAACCTTATAAGATTTAGGAAGTACTAACAACATTGATAACATAAGAATAAGAGAAGTAACATTAACATCAATCGTTCCATAAGAGGGAAAACAATGTAAGTACTGCTAGCTTCTAAGAGTAGAGTATCTTGGAAGCTCGTTCATTACATTATGTACAATCGGAGTCGTGCAAAAGAAGGAAAGGGATAGCCTCACATACCTTGTATATACTTCCCCAATCTCAAGCTATGCAATTGTCAAAACTCCTTAGTCTACAATAAGAGAAACGATACTATTGTTATCATTTAAGCGTCATAACTATTATGTATCGACCACAACCTATTTTACGATGAAACGGACAGCACCTCCCCTATATATATGACCTCACACCATTCAAAACAGTCACCAAACAGCCCAAACAACATCAATAATAAACATATTGAGCCTCCCAAAATAGTCCACACATAGCCTAATCACTCCATACATATGACGACCACCGTAGTCGTGTCAAACAACCTGGAAATGTTACGAATAACTATCAGCCCATAACCCTACATATATATGGTGTTTCTCCACACCCTTCTTCCTCCAAAACTCCACAATATAGTAGTAAAATATGCAGCCCAACAACAATGCAAAACAGTCCACAAAACAATAACATTACTACCAAGCCTTTCGATATATATCTCACAAGTTCTAGCTTCAATGGCTTAGCCGAAACTTGGATAATCTTAAATACATATAGAGTAAGAGGTTCCTTACCTTTATACAGAAATAACAACTCCAATTTGACCTTAAATTTCCATGAAATATCCCTCCAATGCTGCCACAACAACAAAAAAGCGAAACTAGCGATCAATTAGTGTTTTTCGGCACTAGAATCACTTTAGAAGGCTTGAAATCACCTAGGATTGATATTAAGAACATGACGGAGTATTTACAGAACATAAACCCTTTAAAACAACCTCCCACACGAGATGAAACGACAAAAAAATGAGCAACAACAAGAAGAACAAGAGACTTACTAGCGCCACAGAATTCCCGACACTTGATTTGTGTTGTTTGCCCTTTTATTGGGTCTTGAATCTTGAGAGAACCTTGAGAGGATGTTCCTAGGGTTCTAAGGTCTGAAAATAGTGAAAAGAAATGACTTAAAACGGGTTGGAGTCATCCTATATAAGTCCAAATATCTTAAACCCACTTAGTGGGCCCCATAGAGAGGTGCTTGGCGCAGTCTCGCGAAAACGCGAATATCTCTCTTCTCCGAGATCATATCGATGAACGGTTTAATGCGTTGGAAACTAGACGCCTAGTTCTTTAATTTGGTTGGTAGATAACCCCATAATTCCTTGTAAATTATGAGAAAAGATTAGAAACATTTGACCTAATGTTTAAGTAAAATTATGAACCTAAGTTGCGACAACTTTTGTCGACTTTTGTTTCATAACTCGTTTGACCTCAAGACTTATGATACGGATATTATATAATTAAAATACCTTAATAAATGACCTCTTGATTGTATTAAGCACCGCTAGATTACCTGAAAATACGAGTTACAACATCCTTGATTCGTTTAACTTCTAATACTGGTTAATCACCCTTATACACTCTTGTATCACTTAAGACCAATAGGATTGACTTCTTATCATCTAATAGATAATTACTTCTTGGATTTATGTTAACTAATATATGGCATGAACTAACACATGTGGATATGGGTTGTAACACCCTCCCCACCTTAGGAACATTCGTCCTCGAATGTAAGGGTTTATGGGGAGTTTAAATTATCGTGGATTCCAATGGAAATTTCCGATCAATTTTCCCCTATAAAATGGTCACTAGCAAAACTTGCAAGTAATTAAGCCCAACATATGGCTTCACAAGGCTACACAAAGCATTATGCGTATTTACATTATCTACATATCACCATTTTGTATTAAGGAGGAGTATTCTCAAATTATTGCTTACCTCATAGAGCCGTTTCTTCTTCCAATGTATCCTGTCTTCCACCAGCATCCTTGTTATCTTCATTCTGGAATAAGTAAGGGTATTTAGACTTCATCTCCTCTTCTGCTTCCCATGTCATTTCTTCCATATTTTTGTTCCTCCACAATACTTTGACGGAAGCTACATCTTTTGTTCTCAGCTTGCGGACTTGCCGATCTAATATCGCCACTGGCACTTCTTCATATGATAGGTCCTCTGTAACTTGTACGTCTTTGATAGGGATGACTCGATAAGGGTCTCCAATACATTTTCTCAACATAGATATATGGAATACCGGGTGGACAAATTCCAATTCGGATGGCAATTCTAACTCATAAGCAACCTGTCCAATCCGTCGAAGAATTTTATACGGCCCGATATACCTTGGACTCAGCTTACCTTTCTACCCAAAATGCATAATACCCTTCATTGGTGAGATCCTCAGGAAAACCCAATCACCAACCTCAAACTCTAGATCACGACGTCGGACATCAGAATAAGATTTTTGCCTGCTTTGTGCCGTCCTCAATCACTCCTGTATCACTTTCACCTTCTCAATAGCTTGGTGAATCAAATCTGGCCCATATAATTCTGTTTCACCGACTTCGAACCATCCAACTGGTGATCTACATCTCCTCCCGTATAGTGCCTCATATGGGGCCATTTTAATATTGGAATGGTAGCTATTGTTATAGGCGAATTGTATGAGTGGAAGATGATCATCCCAATTCCCCTTAAAATCTAGAACACATGCTCGTAGCATATCTTCCAGTGTCTGAATGGTACGTTCAGCCTGTCCATCAGTCTGCGGATGAAATGCAGTGCTGAGATTTACCTGTGCGCCTAAACCCTTCTGGAAAGACCTCCAAAAGTTAGCCGTAAATTCAGCTCCTCGGTCTGATATAATAGATATGGGCACACCATGAAGCCTAACAATCTCCTTGATATACAACTTTGCATAATCTTCAACCGTGTAAGTTGTCTTCATTGGCAGAAAATGGGCACATTTTGTAAGTCGATCAATTATCACCCAGATGGAGTCAAACTTATGATAAGAGCGAGGTAATCCAATAATGAAGTCCATATTAATCACCTCCCACTTCTAGGTCGGAATCTCTATATTTTGAAGCAATCCACCGGGTTTCTGATGTTCTATCTTTACTTGTTGACAATTGGGACACTGGGCTACAAATTCTGCAATAGACTTCTTCATATTATCCCACCAATATTGCTCCTTGACATCATGATACATCTTTGTCGAGCTGGGATGGATGGAATATCGGGATTGATGAATCTCATTCATAATCTTCTCTCGCAACCCTGCCACATTAGGCACACACAATCGGCTCTGGTATCTCAGTGCCCCATCTTTTCCGATCCCAAAAGCCATACTTTTACACTGTTGAATGCTTTCTCTTAATCGTACTAAGATAGGATCTTCATATTGTCGTGCTTTTACCTCGGCTACCAAAGATGATTCTGATGTATTCTGTACAGTAACACCTCCGTCATCAGAGTCTAACAATCTGATTCTCATATTGGCTAGCTGATGAAGCTCTTTAATCAACCGCCATCTACCTGCCTCAATATGTACTAAGCTTCCCATTGATTTACGGCTGAGAGCGTCTGCCATAACATTGGCTTTACCGGGATGATACAATATCTCGACGTCGTAGTCTTTCAATAATTCAAGCCACCTATGCTGCCTCAAATTCAACTCTTTCTGCTTGAAGATGTATTGTAAACTCTGGTGATCTGTGTAGATGTCAACATGGACGCCGTATAAGTAGTGCCGCCATATCTTCAAAGCATATATTACTGCAGCCAATTCCAAATCATGGGTTGGATAATTCTTTTCATGCTTCTTCAATTGTCTTGATGCATAAGCAATCACATTCCCACGCTGCATCAATACGCACCCCAAACCTATACCTGAGGCATCACAATATACCACATAACCTTATGTTCCTTTAGGAAGAGTGAGCACTGGTGCAGATGTCAATCAATTCTTCAACTCCTGAAAACTACGTTCACAAGTGTCAGACCACTGGAATTTGGTAGCTTTTTGTGTTAACTTAGTCAATGGTGATGATATAGAGGAAAATCCTTCTACAAATCGCCTATAATATGCTGCTAGCCCTAGGAAGCTGCGGACTTCTGATGGTGTTGTAGGTCTCGGCCAATTCTTTACTGCATCGATCTTCTGAGTGTCGACACTAATACCCTCATCAGATATAATATGCCCAAGGAATGCTACTGAGTTCAGCCAGAATTCACATTTGGAGAGCTTAGCATATAACTTACGATCCTGAAGCGTCTGTAATACTATCCGCAAGTGGCTCGCATGTTCCGCCTCCGAACGAGAATATACTAGAATGTCATCAATGAATACAATCACGAACACATCAAGATAGGGCCTGAATATAGTATTCATGAGATCCATAAAAGCTGTTGGGGCATTTGTTAGCCCGAACGACATCACCAAGAACTCAAAGTGCCCATATCTTGTCTGGAAGGCCGTCTTTGGAATATCCTTCTCCCTAACCCTCACCTGATGATACCCTGAACGTAAATCAATCTTAGAGAAATACTTGGCACCCTGGAGTTGGTCAAACAGGTCATCAATTCTTGGAAGTGGATACTTGTTCTTTATAGTAGACTTATTCAACTGTCGATAGTCGATACACATCCGTAACAACCTGTCTTTCTTCCGCACGAATAGGACTGGTGCACCCCAAGGTGAAGTGCTAGGCCTAATAAAGCCCTTATCTAGCAAGTCCTTCAACTGCACCTTCAACTCTCGCAACTCTGCCGGGGCCATTCTGTATGGAGGAATAGAGATCGGTTGAGTGTCAGGAAACACATCAATGCTAAACTCAATCTCCCTTTCATGAGGAAGGCCTGGGAGTTCATCTGGGAAAACATATGGGAATTCGTTGACCACAGGGATTGATTGTAAAGTAGGCGGTTTCGCCTCCGCATCCCTAACGCGAACGAGATGATAAATGTAACCTTTTGAGATCATTTTCCTTGCCTTAAGATAGGAAATAAACCTACCTTTCGGTGTAGCAATGTTCCCTTTCCATTCAATGACGGGTTCACCCGGAAACTGGAACCTAACCATCTTCGTACGACAGTCAACATTTGCATAGCATGAGGCTAACCAGTCCATTCTCATTATCACATCAAAATCAACCATTTCTAACTCAAATAAATTTGTCGAGGTTTGACGACTACAAATCATCACAGTGCAACCTCTATATACCCTTCTAGCAATCACAGAATCTCCTATCGGAGTAGATACCGCGAGGGGTTTACTTATCAATTCAGGTTCAATGCCAAACTTATTAGCCACAAAGGGTGTAACATATGATAATGTAGATCCCGGATCAATCAGCGCATATACATCATAAGAAAACACAGATATAATACCTGTAACAACATCTGGAGACGACTCGAGATCCTATCGACCTTCTAGAGCATAGGTTTGATTTTGAGCACCACTCAAACTCGGCACTGCACCTCTACCCCTACCACGACCTGTCGACTACTGAAAACCCCGTGCTGGAGGTCGAACTGATGAGGAAGAACCAAACACAGATCCAGTCGGCTGAGCCATTCCATCACCTCCTCTATTAGGACACTCCCGCATCATATGGCCAGGCTGCCCGCACGAATAGCATGCATCAGAACCTCGACGACACAGTCCAAAGTGGGCCTTGCCGCACTGATCACAATGTGGTGTTGGGGGTCTCATCTGACTAGTATCCCTGTGATGTTGCGAGCCAGATGCCCGCGAACTCTGACCTGGACCAGAATATGATCGATCATATCGAGGCCTCTGAAACTGTGGAGGAGCACTAGCTACAGGTGGCGCCGAACTCCTTGAAAACTGTGGCCTGATGCGGCCTCTGAAGTCATCATAATACCCTGCAAATATCGCCCTCTTATGCTAGCCTCTATCCTGCTCCCTAACTGCCCTCTGCTGGTACTTACGATCCTCTAGGGTCTGGGCATAAGCTTGAATACGGGAAATATCCATGCCCTCCACCAAGGAGGTTGTCGTACACTCATTTATTAGATGTGGTCCCAACCCATTCACGAACATATGCACCCTATCACTCATCTCGGCCACCATATGGGGAGCATACCTTGCCAAAGAATCAAACTGCATATTGTACTCTCGCACACTCATATTACCTTGTCTAAGGTTCAAGAACTTATCAGCTCTAGCTCGTCGTATCTCAACTGGCAAGTAGTGACGAAGAAAAGCCTCAGAAAATTCCTTCCACACAGCTGGAGGAGGGTTCGGACCCCTGGATCTCTCCCAACTATCATACCACAGAACCGCTAAATCCCGTAGCCGATAATAAGCCAACTCTACTGCCTCTATATCACTAACATGCATAACCCGAAGTTTACGATGAACCTGGTCAATAAAAGTCTGTGGGTCCTCCTTGGGGTCTGATCCGGTAAACACTGGAGGGTCTAAATTAATAAAATCACGAACTCTTGTACTAACTGGTTTCTCAGCAGCACCTGTATTCTGCCTCTGATCCTGAGCAGCTACCAAGCTAGTCAATAACTGCAAAGCACTCCGCATATCCTGGTCTGGAGTGCCAGACGGAGGAAATGGAGGCGCTTGGTGCCTTCTAATATCCTCTGGAGGAGATGGAGTAGATGAGGTATGAGAGGGCATCTCACTTTGAGCCTCACTTTGTCCTGCTCTGACTTGGGGCACCTGACTGGTACCCTCTCCCGCTGCTGTATCAAGCCGTCTACTAATCGTTTGCTTCCTAGTCGAAGGCATCACTAGAAAAAAACAAGGTGAATATTAGAGACGAACACTTACGACTCAACTCTACGCACGATCTAGATTCAGGAAGAAGGTAACAACCCTAGATGTCATGTAGCCTCCTGATTATAAATGTGGCGCGCTACACATCCATAATCAAGACTCTACTAGACACGGCTCATAGACAACCCCTAGGACAGACTTGCTCTGATACCAAGTTTGTCACGACCCAAACTGAAGGGCCATGACTAGCACCCGACCACACTTGCCGAGCACCAACGTACATTTCATCTAACCTTCATTATTATCTTTTAAAGCTGACGAGATCAATATAAATGGTAGACCTAGATCATGGACAACCAGCAATAAAATATGACGGCATGAACATACATAGCAGGGGATGACCAGACAATCAAGAAACTACGTATAAGGTATGAGCTACAACGCTACTATGAAAGACTATACAACAAAAACTAGCCGACAAGGCATACCAAACTATACATGAGCCGACACCTGTCTATGAGCCTTTAAAAGAACATAAGTGTTGCAACATAGCCAGAATAGGGCCCCGACATACCCATAATGTCTATAACAAAAATTGCATACCAAGACCAAGGCAAGTCCGGAGAAGGGATCTCGCCAATCACCGCTGAACTGGACAGTCTACTGTGGTGGGGGAGCTGCACCTGCCTGTCTATCAGGACCTGCAGCACGACATGCAGCATCCATAAATAAAAGGACGTCAATACGAATAAAGTACTGAGTATGTAAGGCAAGGAACCATAAATACGATCAGTAATGTAAGCAAGGATAGAGAATATACAACCTGTAACATCTTAGTACCTCTGAGGGCTACTTACATGAAATGCATGATACATATGTATAAATACATAAACCTTTAAAGCATTCGCCTCTGTGGGCATCATCATCATATCATACCCGGCCATAATAGGCTCGGTAGAATTGTACCCGGCCACGTGGAGCTCGGTAAAACCCAACTGATCAGTGGTTGCACAATAGGTGCCGTACCCGGCCAACTATAGCGTGGCTCGGTAGAGTAAAATAGATACATATATATAATGCATGCTCGACTCATGGAATCACATTCTAAACCTTTCGGAGTGACGTAAGGTCGGTATCCTCTATACACGTTATTAGGACTAACTCTTCACTATGAACCTTATAAGATTTAGGAAGTACGAACAACATTGATAACATAAGAATAAGAGAAGTAACATTAACATCAATCGTTCCATAAGAGGGAAAACAATGTAAGTACTGCTAGCTTCTAAGAGTAGAGTATCTTGGATGCTCGTTCATTACATTATGTACAATCGGAGTCGTGCAAAAGAAGGAAAGGGATAGCCTCACATACCTTGTATATACTTCCCCAATCTCAAGCTATGCAATTGTCAAAACTCCTTAGTCTACAATAAGAGAAACGATACTATCGTTATCATTTAAGCGTCATAACTTTTATGTATCGACCACAAACTATTTTACGATGAAACGGACAGCACCTCCCCTATATATATGACCTCACACCATTCAAAACAGTCACCAAACAGCCCAAACAACATCAATAATAAACATATTAAGCCTCCCAAAATAGTCCACACATAGCCTAATCACTCCATACATATGACGACCACCGTAGTCGTGTCAAATAACCTGGAAATGTTACGAATAACTATCAGCCCATAACCCTACATATATATGGTGTTTCTCCACACCCTTCCTCCTCCAAAACTCCACAAGATAGTAGTAAAATATGCAGCCCAACAACAACACAAAACAGTCCACAAAACAATAACATTACTACCAAGCCTTTCGCTATATATCTCACAAGTTCTAGCTTCAATGGCTTAGCCGCAACTTGGATAATCTTAAATACATATAGAGTAAGAGGTTCCTTACCTTTATAAAGAAATAACAACTCCAATTTGACCTTAAATTTCCATGAAATATCCCTCCAATGCTGCCACAACAACAAAAAAGCGAAACTAGCGATCAATTAGTGTTTTTCGGCACTAGAATCACTTTAGAAGGCTTGAAATCACCTAGGATTGATATTAAGAGCATGAGGGAGTATTTACAGAACATAAACCCTTTAAAACAACCTCCCACACGAGATTAAACGACAAAAAAATGAGCAACAACAAGAAGAACAAGAGACTTACTAGCGCCACGGAATTCCCGACACTTGATTTGTGTTGTTTGCCCTTTTATTGGGTCTTGAATCTTGAGAGAACCTTGAGAGGATATTCCTAGGGTTCTAAGGTCTGAAAA
Organism: Nicotiana tabacum; assembly: GCF_000715075.1. Lineage (NCBI taxonomy): Eukaryota > Viridiplantae > Streptophyta > Magnoliopsida > Solanales > Solanaceae > Nicotiana > Nicotiana tabacum. The sequence continues at coordinate 106,981,648 of NC_134101.1, forward strand.
TAGTGAAAAGAAATTATTTCAAACGGGTTGGAGTCATCCTATATAGGTCCAAATATCTTAAACCGACTTAGTGGGCCCCATAGAGAGGTGCTTGGCGCAGTCTCGCGAAAACGCGAATATCTCTCTACTCCGAGATCATATTGATGAACGGTTTAATGAGTTGGAAACTAGACTCCTAGATATTTAATTTGGTTGGTATATCACCCCATAATTCCTTGTAAATTATGAGAAAGGATTAGAAACATTTGACCTAATATTTAAGTAAAATTATGAACCTAAGTTGCGACAACTTTTGTCGACTTTTGTTTCATAACTCGTTTGACTTCAAGACTTATGATACGGATATTATATGATTAAAATACCTTAATAAATGACCTCTTGAGTGTATTAAGCACCGCTAGATTACCTGAAAATACGAGTTACAACATCCTTGATTCGTTTAACTTCTAATACTGGTTAATCACCCTTATACACTCTTGTATCACTTAAGACCAATAGGATTGACTTCTTATCATCTCAAAGATAATTCCTTCTTGGATTTATGTTAACTAATATATGGCATGAACTAACACATGTGGATATGGGTTGTAACATCTTAGTCAATAAGTTCTGCCCCCTCCAGTACGTGTACGCACATGTCTACCAAACCTACAATACTCAACCATCCCACTATCAATCACCTCCTGCACGCCAAAATTTCCCTAAACCTCGCCCAAATTTTGATCGCAGACCCCCAAAACAATATACAACCATTGCTGAACCTAATGACCAATTGTACGAGAGACTCAAAGCTGCTGGTTATATTACCCCCATCTCTGCTGCAACCCCTGAGAACCCTTCCTAGTGGATTAACTTAAACAAATCTTGTTCCTACCACTCTGGCATGAAGGGGCACGCCATTGATGAATGTTGTTCTCTAAAAGATAAGATCTAGTCTTTGATCGATAACAAAATTATTGTGGAAAAAGAACCCGCTCTGAATGTTCACAATAAACCCCTGCCAGAACATAAGGGTGGAGGCGTTCACATGATTGAAATAGAGGATGATTGGGATCCCAAGGGATCAATCGGGTTGATCACGGAAGGAGATGACCCAAAGAAACCAATAGTTACTCTTAATCCGATAATAGCCCAGATTCAGCCATCTGGGGATGCTGAGGTAAATATGTATGTGCCGCTTGAATTTGAAGCAACGTCATACACAAAGACACCAGCGCCAATTGAGGTTGAATTTGTGTCTACAGCAAATGCACCTACACCGTTTAAAGTTGCAGTCTTGCCGCCCAAGGCACATGCTCCATTTGGAGTAAGGATTGCCACACCGATCCCAGTGGCAATGTCGACTATGACACTATTCCATACAAAGGTTGTACCCTAGGACTATACAACCGAGGCAAGAAGGAAAGGCATGGTCAGGTTCGAAGAGACTGTTTTTGCACAAGGTATAATGAGAACTGGTAGGGTTTATACCCCGAAACACCTAGCCGAGTCAAGCAAGTAGGACTCCAACCGGCCACCCATTATTGAGATAGGTCCAGATGATCTTTGGAGAAAGATACATTCCAAGGAATACTCGGTCATCGACCAGTTGAACAAAACACCGACGCAAATCTCTATTCTTGCTTTACTACAAAACTCTGAGGCACACAAAAATGCTCTACTAAAGGTACTAAGTGAGGCATACGTACCAAGCAACATCACTGGCGGAGAAACGGCTAACATGGTAGGACAAGTGTTGGAGAGCCATAAGATCACTTTTCATGAGGATGAGCTACCACCTGAAGGGTTGGGACACAACAAAGCACTGCACATCACTGTGCAATGCGAGGACTACTTCATCACCAGGATCCTGATCGATGGGGGTTCCAGTCTCAAGATTTGTCCACGGGTAACACTCAAGAAGTTGGGTAAGGGACTGCACGAGATAAAGGATGGAGCCATCAATGTGAAAGCTTTCGATGGTTCTCAAAGTTCCACTATTGGGGAGATTAGTCTATGCTTGCAAATGGGGCCAACATGGTTCGACGTTGATTTCCAGGTGATAGATGTGCCAGCATCTTACAATCTGCTGTTGGGTTGGCCATGGATCCATGCAGCTGGGGCCATAGCATCGACACTGCATCAGGTAGTAAAGTTTGAATGGAATTATCAAGAGGTGATCATTCACGGCGACGGGAGCAACCCTATATACAGTCGCCAGACCATTCCGGCAATCGAAGGGAGAAGAAGCTAGGCGGAGAGACTTACCATCATATTGAACGGGTAAATGTTGTTGACAAAGACAAGTGGTGGGATAACAAGATCGAGAGTATAGTGAATTGGAATGGGTACGAACCTGTCAAGGGGCTCGGCAAGAACCTCCAAGGAATCGCTAAGCCCATAAAGCTCAAAAACAATGCACTACTTTCAGTCTGGGATATGAGTACACCTAGGAAGAATCAACAACTGGTCACCACCATGGCACAGTCCTTACAATCCACTGGAGCAGCCAATACCCAATCTGGAGCAGACCTTCCAATTGGCCAACATTATTTATGGGTCAGACGAAGAAGAAGCACTGGCCATGGTGAAGAACTTGTTCCTGAAAGACAATGATATGGATTGTTATGTTGTCTTGAGTAGGAGGGGGAGGAAGGCCCTTCCATACAGGCCATAAGCAGAGGGGCATGCCTCAATAACTAGACCATCAGGACAACTAGAGCCCGACGAGCCTCGGGTTAGCAATGCTAAAATAAGCATCATGCACTATTTTATTTACTAAATGATTTTCCTTTTGCATTTTGATTCCTGTAATAAGATCTCCAATGTTCAAAACGATTATGCAATTTATCAAAGCATTTTGACTTTTCTTATGAATCAACACTCATTATTATTTTTCTCTCATTACTTTACTTATACAGCATTACTATTACTTATCTTGATGAACCAATGACTGTGACATGCAATGACACAACGCAATAAACGGACACTGATTTAGAGGAAGATGACATACCAGAGGAGGTTGTCAAAGAAGTTGAGAACTTTGAGAACATACCTAAGTCCAACCTAGACGAGATAGAAATTGTTAACCTGGGAGATGCAGAGAACGTCAAAGAAACGCGAATCAGTGTTCACTTAGCGCCGCCAGAAAAGAAGGAATACACAGAATTTCTAAGGGAATACAAGGACATATTCGCCTGTTCGTATGATGACATGACTGGTCTAAGTACGTCTATTGTGGCTCACAAACTGCCTAACGATCTGACATGTCCGTCGGTAAAGTAAAAGCTCAGAAAGTTCAAGCCTGATATGAGTTTGAAAATCAAGAAAGAAGTCACTAAGCAAGTCAAAGCTAAGGTTCTCAAGGTAGTAGAATACTCGACATGGTTAGCCAACATTGTGCCAGTGCCAAAGAAGGATAGGATGGTCAGAGTCTGTGTCGACTACCGGGATCTCAACCGGGCCAGTCCGAAAGACGACTTCCCTTTGTCGAATATACATATCCTGATTGACAATTGTACCAAGCATGAGTTGCAGTCATTTGTAGATTGTTTCGCTGGTTATCAACAAATCTGGATAGATGAAGAAGATGCTGAGAAAATGGCATTCATTATGCCATGGGGAATGTACTGTTATAATATGATGTTGTTTGGGTTAAAGAATGTAGGGTCCACCTACATGAGGGCCATGACTACTATTTTCCATGATATGATACACAAGGAGATTGAGGTGTATGCAGATGATGTCATCATCAAGTCCAAGAAGGTCACTGATCATATGGAAGATTTGAGGAAGTTCTTCAATAGATAGCGAAGGTACAACCTGAAACTAAATCCCGCGAAGTGCGCATTTGGGGTTCCTGCCGAAAATTGCTTGGGTTTATTGTGATTCGCCGAGGAATATAACTGGGCCCATCAAAACTCAAAGCCATCCATGAACTACCACCGCCAAAGAACAAGAAAGATGTGATGAGTTTCTTGGGAAGACTTAACTACATCAGCCGATTCATAGCATAGTACACAGTTATCTGTGAGCCAGTCTTTAAGATGTTGAATAAGGACACCGCCACCTAATGGACCGATGACTGCCAAAAATCCTTCAACAGAATTAAGGAGTACTTGTCAACACCGGTCTTGGTCCCGCTTGATCCAGGACCCTTATTTCTCTACCTTGCAGTATTGGATGGAGCTTTCAATTGCGTTTTGGGGTACCATGATGAGACAGGAAGGAAGGAGCAGGCTATCTATTACCTCAGTAAGAAGTTCACCTAATACGAGGCCCGATATTCTCTGTTAGAGCGCACCTGTTATGCTTTGACTTGGGTAGCTCAGAAACTGAAGCATTATTTTTGTGCATATACCACATATCTCATATCAAGGATGGATCCTTTAAATTACATCTTCCAAAAACCCATGCCCACTGGCAAGTTAGCTAAGTGGCAAATCCTATTGAGTTAATTTGACATTCTCTACGTGAATCAGAAAGCAATCAAAGGACAGGCACAAGCAGATCACCTTGCTGAAAATCCCGTGGATAGAGAATACGAATCACTAAAAACATATTTTCCTGACGAAGAGGTGTCATTCATAGGAGAAGACATCGCAAAATCCTATGATGGGTGGAGAATGTTTTTCGATGGAGCGGAAAACTTCAAAGGAGTTAGCATAGGAGCCGTCCTAGTATCAGAAACTGGTCAGCATTATCGGGTGTCTGCCAAATTCAGGTTCCCCTGCACCAACAACATGGCCGAGTACGAAGCCTGCATCTTAGGGCTCAAGATGGCCATTGACATGAACATTCAAGGGTTGCTAGTGATTGGAGATTCGAACCTACTCATACATCAGGTGTGTGAAGAATGGACAACCAAGAACTCCAAGATACTCCCGTATCTGCATCATGTACAGGAATTGAGGAAAAGGTTCACGAAGACGGAGTTCCAACATGTTCCCAGAATCCAAAATAATTTCGCATTGGCTACCCTGTCATCTATGATACAAGATCCGCACAAAAACTTTATTGATCATATTGTAGTAAAGATCTATGATCAGCCAACTTATTATGCCTATATTGAAGAAGAAACAGACGGAAAACCTTGGTTTCATGATGTCAAGGAATATTTGGCAAAAGGAGAGTACCCAGAGCTTGCAAATCCTATGCAGAGACGCACACTTCGAAGATTGTCCAACAACTTCTTTCACAGTGAAGGAATCCTGTATAGAAGGACTCCCGATTTGGGACTATTAAGTTGTGTCGACGCCAAGGAAGCATCCAAGCTACTAGAGGAAATTCACGCTGGGACCTGTGGTACATATATGAACGGTTTTGTCTTAACAAAGAAGATACTCCTAGCTGATTACTTTTGGATGACCATGGAAACAGACTACATCCAGTATGTATGAAAATGCCACCGCTGTCAGATACATGCATACATGATAAAGGTACCTCCAAATGAGCTTAATGCAACAAGCTCACTATGGTCGTTCGCCGCTTGGGGATGGATGTTATTAGACCAATAGAGCTTGTTGCTGCCAATGGACATAGATTTATCCTGGTAGCCGTCGACTATTTCACCAAATGGGTCAAAGCAACATCTTACAGAGCAGTAACCAAGAAAGTCGTGGCAGACTTTGTCCGCGACCGCATTGTTTGTCAATTCGGAATTCCAGAGTCAATCATTACTAATAATGGCTCCAACCTCAACAGTGACTTGATGAAAGCTATGTGTGAAACCTTTAAGATCAAACACAAGAATTCCAAAGCCTATATGTCGCAGATGAATGGAGCTGTAGAAGCTGCCAACAAGAATATCAAGAAAATATTTAGGAAAATGATAGAGAAGCATAAGAAGTGGCACGAGAAGTTACCATTTGCTCTATTGGGGTATCGCACCACAGTCCACACATCAACCGGGGCAACCCCCTATGCTGGTTTATGGTACAAAGGCAGTCATTCCCGCTAAGGTAGAGATTCCCTCTCTAAGGAGCATGCAAGAAGCTGAACTCGACGACGCAGAGTGGAGGGAAAGTCGTTATGTGCAACTAGCCCTTATAGACGGAAGAAGAATGAATGCAGTTTGCCATGGTCAACTTTATCATCACAGAATATCCAGAGCCTTCAACAAAAGAGTTAAGCCGAGACGGTTCGCACCGGGGCAACTGGTGTTGAAGAAAATTTTCCCGCATCAAGATGAAGCCAAAGGGAAGTTCTCTCCCAACTGGCAGGGTCTATACATGGTTCACCGGGTTCTGACAGGAGGAGCTCTCATACTCACAGAAATGGACGGAGAAGTTTGGCCAAAACCGATCAATTCAGATGCAGTCAAGCGTTACTATATGTAATTTTCATGCATTCCTCATCGATGTAATTGAACTACACCTGACCTGATTCTCGTTTAAGAGGGGATATGTGGGCAGCGCTATGGGTTCGGTCACAATTCAATAAAAAGTTCATCCCCCCCCCCTCCGCAATTGGAAACTGGGGCAGAATTTTGAGGGGGACACTCAAAATTCGGAAGTAATTTCAGCCAATCGCCACAAGCAACCGTTAGAAGTGTCAACTCATCAAACTGGGGCAGAATTTTGAGGAGGACCCTTAAAATTCCATAGCAGGAGAGGTTGCAATGTCCTAAACTACGTCGCAGTCGTCGGTTCATCTAAAAATTATTTTCATTATACACTTATGTCATACTTTCACAAAATCATGCCTGTTTATTATTGAAATTGCTTTGTTTAGCAACGCTACCCCAACGATACATGTAGTATCACCAGATCAAAGCCGAGCAGCTCAAGCAGAGCCAGCAGGGATATGAACTAACCTCCCCCCTCCCTTTATTTTGCAAAACTCACGATTTTTCTTTAGATGCAGGCACTTGGATTGCAAAACCATCAAACATACTATACACTTACGAGATAAACGTTGTTCAGGAATACAACTATCAGACCCATTGCATTTATTCACATTTGCTATCCACGCACAATAGTGTCCCCAGCAGGCACAATGTCCCCAGCAGTCACAATATCGCAATCTGCTATCAGCTAAGAAAGCTTATTACCATTTGCCATTTTATTTCTTGCATAAGGCTACTATTCTGCCTTCCGAGACTAAACGTTGTCTCTATCTGTATTTTTGCATTGCATAAGGCTACTATCCTGCCTTCCGAGACTAAACGTTGTCTCCATCTGCATTTTCGCATTGCATAAGGCTACTATTCTGCCTTTCGAGACTAAATGTTGTCTCCATCTGCATTTTCGCATTGCATAAGGCTACTATTCCGCCTTCCAAGACTAAACGCTGCATTTCCACATTGCATAAGGCTGCTATTCTGCCTTCCGATACTAAACGTTGTCTCCATCTGCATTTACGCATTGCATAAGGCTATTATTCTACCTTCTGAGACTAAACATTGACTCCATCTGCATTTTCGCATTACATAAGGCTACTATTCTGCCTTCCGAGGTTAGGTTCTACCTCCATCTGCATCTACATGGCTGAAAGATTGCCACCTACTGCATTGCATGGTTGAAAGATCACCACATCTACATCTCATGGGCTGAAAGATTGCCACCTACCGCATTGTATGGCTTAAAGATCGCCGCATGGTTGAAATATCACCACTTATTGCATCTCAAGGGCTGAAAGATCGCCACACACTGCATTTCATAGGCTGAAAGATCGCCACCTACCGAACTGCATGGCTGAAAGATCGCTGCATGGTTGAAAGATCGTCACTTATTGCATCTCATGGGCTAAAAGATCACCACACACTGCATTTCATATGCTGAAATATCGCCAAATTATCCAAAGGCTTCATCGTTTGGAGGCACCATTTTCATAGCCCGAGAACACCATGTCATGGCCTGAGGATCCCTTTTAGTTTTTTGCATATCATTATTCAAAGGCATGATGGTTCGGAGGCACCTTTCTCATAGCCCGAGAGCATCATTTCATGGCATGTGAATCCTTTATTGCACACTTCATGGACCAGGACATCATGGTCTAAGGACATCATTCTCATCGTCCGAAGACAACATTCATGGTCCGACGAGAATGTGCATCATGTTTAAATTTATGCACAGTATATGCTTGTATTGCCTATTTGCAGGTAAAGCAGCGGGCAACGGTCATCTCAGCAGGAGCGATCCTGCTCCAGTTCCCGTAGGCCTATCAGACTTTAACCATTCACCTGTCCTGGATATTGCGTCCGTTCTTGAAAAGTCTCCATCGACATACTCCGCCGACAGATCCTGAACTACATCTGGACCGATTCCTGTAAAACCAAGGATATGTAGGCAACTCAGAAGCCAGGGCATGGCCTGAACCTCTTTGAACCGTTCCATCGGTCAAAATTGGCCATCATATCTTTACTCGACAACTCTTTCGTCTTTCCCGGGTAAAGAGGGGCAGCTGTTGATACCCAATTTTTCCATATATATTTTTTAATATGCAAGATACTTTCAAAATAGTATGTGTATGCATGTATAAGTGTGTCCAAATGTTTTATTATTTTTCCTTATTTTTAAAGGTTTTTAACCAATTTATTCCCTATTTTTATTCATAAAAACCCAATAATAATTCCCAAAATTATAATTTTTGGTGATTCATTTATTGGATTCTCATATTTGTACTAAAATATAGCTACAATATTAGCCCCTTTTAAGATTTAATTGCGTTTACATTTATAAAAAAATTAAGTCCATTATTTTTAAATTTATAGCTATGTGTTATAAATCATTTTAGTATCTTTAATATATTTTCAGAAATCAATTTTCTATTTTTAATAATTTTGAAAGGGGAAATTGGCTATTTAAATAATAGCCCAAATTCATTTCAGTCATAGCCTAAATCCTACCCCAATTTTAACCCAATTCTCGACCCAATTGAACTCATCAGACCAGGCCCAAACCCAGTTTCATAAACCGCCCCACTTACCCATTTTAATCCTGGCCGTTGATCGCTCAAATCAACGGCCAATAGTCGCTCTTGCCTTAATTAATTCCAAATGACCCCAAAACCCTATCATTTCTCACTTACCGCCGCCTTAGAATCCCATTCCTCTCAAACACTCTTTGCAACACCACTCAAACCCTAGCCACTGCCACCCTAATCTGCCCTAATTCATGGCCTTCAAAGGTCACAGAGACCTGTACCACCCTTCCCTGGCTCCTATATGTTTGTCCTTATGGTTTCAAGGCCAGACTGTGAAGAGCTCTGGTCCAGTATTCATTCGATTTTAGTTCATGGACCTTCTCCGGTCATCTTTGACCTTTCTCCGGCCGGCTATGGTCATTCGAGTCAGACCTTTGACTATCCTGGTTAGATCGGTAACTTTCGAAGCCTTTCTCATCTTTTTTGGATTTTCTGAAACCCTAATCTCTAAGGTCTTTCGATTTCTTTCATATATACTTTAGATCTATGCTTGCTCTGAAGTTTTAAGCATATTCTCGAAGTTTCTTCAATTTTGCTTTCAAAAACGTCTCTTTGTCTTTTTCCGATTAGGTTTTTTTCTATTAAGTTATTTCAAAATCTCTTCTCTGGCTTTTAATATGTTTAAGATGTGCGTTTGTTTGTTTAAAATCTTGCTTGACTCATCCGTTTACCATCTTTCGAACACGTTATTATTGAAAACCCTAAATTCTTATGGGTCTCTGTCGAGTTCTAAAAGTTGTTTGTTAGATGAGTGTTTGTTTGGTTAAGTTTGTTTGATCTGTTTTTAGGGCTCGACTATTGTTGAAAACCCTATGGCTTTGGGTCTGAAGCTGTTTGTTTAAATGCCTAACTTAATTTGAAGTTCCTTGTTTCAAAATCCCTTTTCCTTTATGTGATTCCTCTGACTCTGGGTTTCTACTATCTTTAAAACTTGACTATGCTTGAAACCCTAACATTTCAAAAGAATTCTCATCTTTTACTGCGAGACCTTTGCATGCTTCTGATACTCTATTTTTTCTTTATTTTTGATTCAATGTGACTTGACCTACTTGATTAATATGCTTCGAATGTTTACTTTACTACTAGCTTATTTCTGCCACTATTGCATGTTTGTGATTATCTCTGTTGTTTGGCCTCACATGTCTGATGACCCTGTTCACTTTATTTATATGCTGAAATTTCTTCCTTGATTAATCTTCACCTTTTGACTGATTTCTAAAGTTTCCCTTTTATGAACCCTGATTTCACTCGCCCGTTCAAAATTGATTGATTCTTTTCCCTTTATTGTAATATTTACCTTGCTGAATCTGTTTCCATAATATGCATATTCTGTACTTAGACTTGATTACTTACTAAATGCTTGTACTACTTCTTTTATGGAAATAATCAGTCTGTATCTAAATTGATCTCTTTCCTTATTTGAATCTGTTAAACAATGATTCCTTAATTAAAGGGAATTACACCTGTAATTGATTTTGACCTATGATTGTTTCCATGTTTGTATCTTATTAATTTTCCTTCACACGTTTTCAAAAAACTATAAATACCCAACATCCCCCTTCTTTCAAAGACAGGAATCAATTGAGTTAAAAAACACACACTTCACTTAAACTCTCTCTTTTCTCTGTTACTACTTGTGTTGCTACCTTGTCTAGCTGGCTGAAAGCCAAGGCTAGGCTGTGGGAAACTTGCCTACTTTTTCTTTCTGCATTTGCTTTCTTTACCGGTATGTCCTAATTACTCTTCCAGCATCAACAACAACATGTTTCTTTACTAATTCCTTCACTCTTACCTGTTTCCTGCTTATGTGTAATCGAGTTTCATTATCAAGCATGTTATGATCTGCCTTTTCTTTTTTCTAAAATAATGTTTTCTCATGTATGAACCCCAATACCCCATACACCCTATGTGTTTGTATATTGGTTTGAGGGCATGCCAACATCATACATTGTTGTGCATGACCTAAAACCTGACCCTACCTAGGTCATATGTTCCACATCCCCTATGTGTTTGGTATCTTTGGTTGGTTTGGGGCATGACAACGTTGAACATTGTTGTGCATGAGCCAAACATGATTCCCTAGGATCATAATCTCCATATCCCCTCTATATGTGCTGTATTTTGGTTGGTTTATAGGCATGACAACACCATCTATTATTGTGTGTGCCCAAACCTGGTCCCTGCCTAAGGATATATGCTCCTTGCAATGTCTTTCCCAAACCCCTAACCCCTTTATGAAATTGCTGATTCTGTGATTTTACCTTTACTGCTACTATTTTCAACTCACCCCTCTCCCCTCTCCATTCCCCACTCAGTTCTAAATCTCTACTCCTGCACTTCCACCATATTCTTAGACTTAAGTTATGCCCCTCTTGTGTGAGCCTTGCCTTGGGACCCATGAGCTCCTTCTGAACTTGGACACATAAGGGCTGGCCCTTCCACACTGCACTCATCTCTATTTGGTTATGCAACTTGGGTGTGAGCACTGCCCGGGGTCCTCTTGAGACCCTTAGGGAACTTTGACACACTCAAGTCTGAGAAAGACTTTGAAACAATGGCACTTGAGGTGGTTTATTCCATAACTCAGAGAGGAAGTCAAGAATCAGGCTTCCTCTGGTTATAACTTTTCTTTTGTGTTTCCTTGATGTAATTCATTATCTAGTCTGTAATAATTTTGTAATAAACATTTAGGGGCTTGGCTAGTAAAACGGGCTGGGTAATTATGCATGCTTAAGGGTAGATATCACGTCTATAAGATCTAAAATTCTACAATTTAGATATCATCTGTTGTTCTGCACGTTTAATTCTGCATCTAGATACCATGCCTATAAGATCCAATTTCTTTAAATTCCTGAATGTTCTACATTTAGAGAATATGCCAATGGGACCTAAATTCTGCATATTGAATTCCGCATTTAGAGAACCTGTCTATAGGACTTGTCTTAATTTCTGCATTACCACACTTAAACACCATGCTTAAGAACTAACGGGCTAAAAATCAGATATCATTTTCACTAGTCCCGTTCGTAGAAATCATGTCTATAGGGATACTGCATGCTTCAATTCACGCTCGACTAGATATCATGTCTATATGAATTTAAATGAGCACCACTAGATATCCTGCCTAAAGGATTTGAAACCAATTTAAAATCAGTTTGACTCTAAATCAGTTTTAAACAACCTTACTCTTAACTTTAACGTGGTTTAGAAAGCATGCCTATAGGATCCAAATTGTTCGTCTTCAATTGTTATTGTTTCACTTCATTCTAAATAGATACCATGTCTATAGGAACTCTCCTAAATGCTTATGCAAGCCTTAGGTGATAACAACCAAAGAATTGAATCCGTCTTTGTTAATTGCTACAACCAGCAGGCAGGCCTGATTCGGACTTCTTATCTGAGTTATGTAATAAACTGGTCTGCCTCAACAATTGAAATTTCCCTTACCTTAGTATGTTAAAATCAAACCTTAGATGTATGTTTAAGTTATGCTATTTATGTGATTTGCTTAAGGAAGTATACATGAGCCTTTTATTTGTTATATGTTCCCCCTAATGTGCAGCCCCTATAAGTTTTGTATGTCGGCTTAGCTTTTTCACCTTTAAAACCTAAAATCAGCCTAATATCCCTCCCCTTTAGGAGTAGTAGTCCTAAAAATCCTCCAGGACTAATAGGAAGGGACGGGTAGTAGCATGCAATAGACATCGAGACCAATCCGCACTTTAATACCTTAAGAGGGTGGGAAGGGTAGATATGGATATGATGACCGGTGTGCTAATGCTATGTGTATCCCCTCTTTTGAGGAGTGTCATACCGGGCATCGCATTGATGTGATCCATATTATTAATAAACCTAGGACCCCCTCCCCCCTTTCCTCTTTTATATTTTCAAGTATTTGTAGAAATTATAACCCTTTCTTCTCAAATTCGCCTTAATTGTTTTCAAACTCTTATGTGTTTAAACTTAAACCCCCTACTATTTGAGCCTATATTTGTCTATTTGCTAAACTGAACAAATTCACAATAAATTATTTGGCCGGGAACCACACTAGTGGATCCTAAGGGGAAGCCCTTAGGATAATTTCAATCCCTTACCCGATCTTTGGTTAGCAAACAAGCTTAGGAGTAGATCTTATAGGTGTCCTGATGCACCCTAAATCATTAGGTGGCGACTCTTCAAAAATGCAAAACCCAGTTCCCAAAAGGAATGAGTTGTCCTATACCCAAATGTCACAAACCCGATCTCCCGATTGCATAAAGAGGGAAAAAAGGGGGCGCGACAGGGCCCCGACATACCCATAATAACTATAACCAAAATGCATACCAAGACCATGGCATGTTCGGAGAAAGGATCTCGCCAATAACCGTTGAACTACACAACCTACTGTGGTGGGGAAACTGCGTCTACCCGTCTATCAGGACCTGCAACACGACATGTAGCATCCACAAATAAAAAGGACGTTAGTACGAATAAAGTATTGAGTATGTAAGGCAGGAAAGCATAAGTACGAGCAGTAATGTAAATAGGGATAGAGAATATACAACCTGTAATATCTGGGTACCTCTGAGGGCTACTGACATGAAATGCATGATACATACATATATATACATAAACTTTTAAAACATACGCCTCTGTGGGCATCATTATCATCATGCCATACCCGGCCGTAATAGGCTCAGTAAAAATGTACCCGGCCATCATAAGGCTCGGTAGAATCGTTCCCGGCCACGTGGAGCTCGGTAAAAACCAACTGATCAGTGGATGCACAATAGGTGCCATACCCCACCGTCTATAGCAAGGCTTGGTAGAATAAAATAGATACATATTTATAATGCATGTTGGACTCATTGGAATAATATTCTGAACCTTTTGGAATGAGGTAAGGTCGGTATCCTCTGTACACGTTATTAGGACTAACTCTGAATCATCAATCTTATAAGAATAAGGAAGTACCAACAACATTGATAATATAAGAATAAGAGAAGCAACATCAATATCAATCGCTCCATAAGAAGGGAAACAATGTAAGTACTACTAGCTTCTAAGAGTAGAGTATATTTAGAAACTCGTTCATTACATTATGTACAATAGGAGTCATGCAAAAGAAAAAAAGGGATAGCCTCACATACCTTGTATATATTGTCCAACCCCAATCTATTCAAATTTCACGACTCCTTAGTCTACAATAAGAGAAATGACAGTATCGTTATCGTTTAGGCATCCTAACTATTATGTATCTCCCACAACCTATTTCACGAGGAAACAAAAAGCACCTACCCTATTTATAAGACTTCACACAAGTCAAAAAAATCACCAAGCAGCCATATTGAGCCTTCTAAAATAGTCCACCAACCAACAACACTACTACCAAGCCTTTTGATATTTATTTCACAAGTTCTAGCTTCAACAGCTTAGCCGCAAATTGGATAATCTTAAATACATGTAGAGTAAGAGGTTCCTTACCTTTAAAAAAAAGAACAACTCCAATTTGACCTTAATTTTCCACGAAATATCCCTCCACTGCTTCCACAAGAACAAGGAAGCGAAACTAGCAACCAATTAGGGGTTTTCGGCACTAGAATCACTTTAGAAGACTTGAAATCACCTAGGGTTGATATTGAAAACTTGAGGGAGTATTTACAGAACATAAAACACTTAAAACAACCTCCCACATGAGCCGGAACAACACAAAAATGAGCAACAACAAGAAGAAAAAGAAACTTACTAGCGCCATGGGATTCCCGACAATTGATTTGTGTTGTTTGCCCTTTGTTTGGGTCTCAGATCATGAGAAAAACTTTAGAGGATGGTTTTAGGGTTCTAAGGTCTGAATAAACTGAAAACAATGACATAAAATGGGGTTGAGACCTATTTTATATATATTCATATGTCTTAAACTGCCTATGTGGGCCCCATAGAGAGGTGCTTGGCGCAGTCTTGCAAAAATGCGAATATCTCTGTTCTCCTAGATCGTAGGGATGAACGATTTAATGATTTTTAAACTAGACTCATATATATTCAATTTGGTTGGTAGATCACCATGTAATTCGCAATAAATTGGGAGAAAAGCTTAGTAATATTTGATCTAAAGTTTAAGTAAAATTATGAACGTAAGTTGTTCCAGCTTTTGTCGACATTTGTTTCATAACTCGTTTGACTTCAAGACTTATGATACGAATATTATTTGATTAAAATACCTTAAAACATGACCTCTTGAGTATATTAAGCACCTCTAGGTTTACCTGAAATTATGGGTTACAACATCATTGATTTGTTTAACTACTAATACTTGTTAGCCCCCCTTATACACCCTTGTATCATTTAAGACCAATAGGATTAACTTCTTATCATCTCAATGATACTAGTCCATAATTATCGGATATTATCGCTCGACCCGTATTTTATCCCAAATTGGCCACTTTCAACGAAACTCGTTTTCTTTAATTCATGTACCATTTATCCTTCATGACACTTACTTATCGCTTGTTATAAAAAGCGTAAATACGTTAACCTCAAGATAATCTCATCCCCGAGTCTATGTCAATTAACTGAAGACGAAACTTTTAACGTACGAAAATGTGAGATGTAACAACCTCATAATCTTACCATTTATAGCCTCATTGGTACTTTCAACCACTTACAACATCATTATTTCATTGGCTCTCTTGGCCATATATATGATTCTTCATTCATGGCACAATGTCCGTATTTCATATTCCACACTCATCAAAAATGACAATGGCCTCACACGACCAATAACAATAACCAACACAAGAATTCATACACGTATCTTATGGTTGTCGTGTTCCAGTCGGACCCTTCTCTGGAGGGGGGAAATAAGTAAGGATATCTAGACTTCATGTCTTCCTCGACCTCCCAAGTCAGTCTTCCACATTGTTGTTTCTCTAAAGTACTTTAATGGAGGCTACCTCCTTATTCCGTAGCTTGCGGATTTGTCGGTCTAGAACACCAACAAGAATTTCCACAGATGACAAGTCCTTTGTAATTTGTATATCATCCGTGGGCACCACTCGGGTAGGATTGCCAATGCACTTCAGTAACATAGATACGTGAAAAATCGGATGGATAAACTCCAATTCTGAGGGCAATTCTAACTCATAAGCTATTTGGACCACTCTCTGAATGATCCTATAAGGCCCAATATATCGTCGGCTATGTTTGCCTTTCTTGCCTCACACGATCCCGGATAAGATTTACTTTTTCTATGGCTTGCTGAACCAAGTCTAGCCCACGTAACCCAGATTCTCCAACATCAAACCACCCTATAGGAGATCTGCATCTGCGCCCATACAAAGCCTCGTACGGAGCCATCTGGATACTGGAGTGGTAACTGTTAATATATGCAAACTCGATACGAGGTAGATGTTCATCCCAAATTCTCTTAATATCAAATACACTTGCTCGTAACATATCCTCAAGCATCTGAATTGTGCGCTTGGCTTGTCTATCAGTCTGTGGATGAAAAGTTGTGTTGAGATTCACCTGAGTTCCTAGACCTCTCTGAAATGACCTACAAAAATGTGTTCTAAATTGGGCCCCACAGTCAGATGTAATATATACTGGTACTCCGTGTCCTCGCACTATCTCTTTAATATATAACTTTGCATAATCTTCTACTGTATATGTAGATTTGACCGGTAGGAAATGAGCTGATTTCGTGAGCCTATCGACTATTACCCATATGGAATCGAACATACAATGAGAACGAGATAAACCCGTGACAAAGTCCATGTTTATCGCCTCCCATTTCCATGTTATAGTCTGCATTAGTCCTCCAGGCTTCTGGTGCTCTATCTTCACCTGCTGATAACTAAGGCACTGGGTGACAAACTCAGAAATGTTCTTCTTCATATCATTCCACCAATACACCTGCTTAATGTCATGATACATCTTTGTTGATCCAGGGGCAATGGAGTACCACGAATAATGTGCCTTTCACAAAATCATGTCTCGTAGCCCTACTACATATAGAACACGCAAACAACACCTATATTTGAGAACTCCATCTCCCTTGAGTTCTAACAACGGCTTCTTCTGCTACGGAACTCGCTCTCTCAACTTGACCAACTCTGGGTCACTGTACTGCCTCTCCTTTACTTCAACTGTGAGAGATTATTTTGCAGTATTCTGGAGTACAACTCCACCATTGTTAGAATCTACTAGCCAAACCCCCAAACAAGCTAGTTGATGAATCTTTCTAGTTAATTGCCTTTTTTCCGGCCTCCACATGTGCTAAGCTACCTATAGATCAGGGACTTAAGGTGTTTGTTACAACATTAGCTTTCCTTGAAAATTGTAATCTTTCAATAACTCAAGCCATCAACTTTGTCGCAAATTCAACTCTTTTGCTTGAAGATATATTGCAGGCTTTTATGATATGTGAATACATCAACATGCACACCATATAAATAATGCCGACATATATTATGTGCATGGACAACCGCAGCTAACTCAAGGACATGGGTCTCCATTCATACTTCCTTAACTGCCTTGAAGTATACGCAATTACTTTCGCATGTTCCATCAGGACACAACCCAATCCAATGCTTGAAGTGTTACAATAGATAACATAACTATCGGTCCCTTCTTGGAGTGTTAGAACCGGTGTTGAAGTTAATCTATCCTTAAATGCCTGGAAACTCTGTTCGCAAGCATCATTCCATTGAAACTTTGCTCCATTCTGAGTAAACTTTGTCAAATGTGTTGAAAGGGAAGGAAATCTCTCTACAAATCTCCTGTAATAGCTTGCCAAACTGAAAAAGCTACGAACCTCCGTCGGTGTTGTGGGTCTAGGCCAAGTCTTTACTGCCTCAATCTTTTGTGTATCCACTAGGATGCCTTCACCTGAAATGATATGCCCAAGGAAAGCTGCAGAGTTTAACCAGAATTCACATTTAGAGAATTTTGCATTCAACTTCTTTTTTTGTAGAGCTTTGAGCACAATATGCAAATGATCTGCATGTTCAGCCTCTGAACGATAATGCACCAATATATCATCATAAATACAATTATGAATAGATCTAAAAAGGGCCTAAACACACGGTTCATCAAATCCATGAATACTGCTGGGGCATTGGTCAAACCGAATGACATAAGATGAAACTCAAAGTGCCCGCATCTAGTCTTTAATGTTGTCTTCGGAATATCTTCCTCCTTAACCCTTACCTGATGGTACCCAAACCTCAAGTCTATCTTTGAGAAACACTTGGCACCTTGCAACTGATCAAATAAATCATAAATCCTCGGGAGTGGGTACTTATTATTTATCGTCACTTTATTCAACTGCCTATAATCAATACACATCCATAAGGAACCATCTTTCTTTCTCACAAATAACACAGGTGCTCCCCACAGTGACGTACTAGGTCTGATAAAACCTTTTTCAAGAAAGTCCCTTAGTTGTTCCTTTAACTCTTTCAGCTTTGCGGGGGCCATTCTATAGAGGGGAATAGATATTGAATGAGTATCTGGTAGTAGGTCAATGGCAAACTCAATTTCTCGCTCTGTCGGAAGATGTGGAAGCTCATCGAGAAAAACATCGGGAAACTCATTAACCACAGGGATGGACTGAATGGTTGGTGACTCTACTTCCATATCCCGAACCCGAACTAAGTGATAAATACAGCCCTTACAGATCATCTTCCTTGCCTTGAAAGAGGAAATAAATCTACCTCTCGGCAACGCCATATTACTTTTCCCTCCAAAATAGGCTCCCCGGGAAATTAAAATTGGACTATCTTTGATCTACAATTAACATTGGCATGACAAGAAGTTAACCAATCCATACCCATTATAACATCAAATTCTACCATATCTAGCTCGATTATGTCCGTTACGGTATGTCGACCATGAACTACTATTACACAAGCCCTATATACTTTCTTAGTTATCACTGAGCCCCCAATTGGTGTAGACACCTCAAAAGGTTTAACCAATTCATGTGTTATTCCAAACTTACTAGCAACCAATGGAGTAACATATTGGGAATAGAACCTGGGTCAATCAGTGCATATACATCATATGAGGAGACTGATAATATACCTGTAACAACATTAGGCGATGACTCCTGATCATGTCACCCTACCAACGCATAAATACGGTTCGGAGGGCTGCTCGAACTAGATGCTCTGCCTCTGCCTCTACCATGACCCATTGATGCTTGTGGATCTTTCCCGAGGGGCGTATTGATGATGACGAACCAGCTACAGATCTCGTTGGCTGAGCTATGTTTGCTTCACCTCTCGTCGGACAATCCCTCATAATGTAGCCCAGATAACCACAAGTTTAGCAAACACCCAATCCTATACGATACTTCCCAGCAAGCTGCTTACCACACTGAGCACATCGTGGCGAGGGCGGCCTCATCTGACTTTACTCACCCCTATACTGATAACCTGAGGCTCTAGAATTCTGACCAGACTTTGAATATGCAGAATGATCAAATCGCTTACAGCCAAACTAAGGGGGTGCGCTAGCCAATGGTTACGCTAGATATCTTTGGTATTGTTGTCTCTAACCACCTCGAAACTCACCAGAAGGACTCGAAGACCTTGCTCTCTTATTTTGGGCCCTATCATGCTAACTATCGGCCTTCTGTTTCTACTTATGCTCCTCTACACCCTGAGCATATGCTTGAATACGAGAAATATCCATGTCTGGCTGAAGTGAGACCGGCATACAATCGTTAAGCAAGTGCCTCTATTCCCATAATGAACAAGTAAACTCGATCCTCCATCTTAGATACAATAGTGGGAGCATACCTAGCAAATGAATCAAACTGAAGACTATACTCCCGAATACTCATGCTACCCTGCCGAAGGGTCAAGAACCTATCAACTCTGGCCTGTCTAAGCTCTGGTGGCAGATAATGACAAAGAAAATCTTCTGTAAACTACTGCAATACTGCTGGAGGGTCATCCTCACCTTTGGCCAATTCCCAAGACTCGTACCAATTAATTACAACGTCTCAGAGCCTATAGGAAGCTAGCTCAACTGACTCAGTTGTAGTGGCCTTCATTACCCTTAACGTCCTATGCATTCTATCAATAAATACCTAAGGGTCCTCGTTTGGATCTGCCCCAGTGAATACCGGAGGGTCTAAGTTAATAAAGTCACGAACCCTCGCACTGGCGAACCTATCTACATGACCAATACCTATTTCCTGATGCCGAGCATGTACAGCTTAAACAAGACTCTACTAGACATGGTCTGTAGATAAAACAAGGACAGAACTGCTCTGATACTACTTTTGTCATAACCCAAACCGATGGGTTTTGACGAGTGCCCGAGCTTACCTCACAAACACCTTTAAGCATGCGACTAAGATATAAACATGAATAATATCTGCTGAATCACAAGAATAACATGTGCAAGGAAAATGTGTCCAAAAGACATATATACATATACGTGCGGATTATAGTGGACAAGCCAACAAGGCCGCGATATACAATTATATACACAAAACTGAAAGCCGACAAGGCCACATATTATCCAACTGGACATAACTGTCTATAGACCTCTAATAGAAATACAATTGTACAAAGACGGGATAAAGCAATGTCATACTCATATATACATGTACAAGCATATCGTACTAAAATCACAAGCAGCTCCGGATCAAGTGGAGCATGCCAACTATTGCTGATCAAGGACCCTAAAAAGGGGGACCGTCAGCTTGCCTACCTTCACCTGTGGGCATGAAATGCATGCCCTGTGAAATAGGGCATCAGTACGAAAAATGTACTGAGTATGTTAGTCATGAAAGTCAGTACGTAAACATAGATGAAACATGAAGTAAAAAAATCCATATGTAAATCTGAATAATTTTATAAATTTTGAAACATTTATAATGTCATGTACGTGCATATAATTTCGTGTCATGCATAGGTATGGGTGCACATAATATCATTAAGCCTCTGAGGGCATCCCATCATATCGTCTCGGCTACTGTGGGCAATATTATCAACGTATACCAACTGATCAGGTGGTGGTGCGTATACAATGCCGTAACCTTTTCCCATATCCCATTTACATATATATATATATATATATATATATATATATATATATATATATATATATATATATATATACATATATATATATATAACGCCATCTGGTCATGGGTCAATGCACATGCATAAATGAATGAAATGCATGAAAAATATGTAATAATCTCGATATTCCTTCTAGATAAACTTTTTCAACTGCATATTATTTTGAGACCCATGAATAGAAGATATAATAATAATTCACATAGAGAATCCAGAATATAGACACCCCTAGGATTTCT
The DNA here is from genome assembly GCF_000715075.1 of Nicotiana tabacum. Classification (NCBI taxonomy): domain Eukaryota; kingdom Viridiplantae; phylum Streptophyta; class Magnoliopsida; order Solanales; family Solanaceae; genus Nicotiana; species Nicotiana tabacum. The sequence goes on from NC_134101.1 coordinate 107,002,865, forward strand.
ATGAATAGAGTCATTTATGAAAGTTGTGCATTTGCTCGTTTCGTTTATTTCGTATGGATCATGCCAAAAAGAAAGGAGGGGTAGCCTTAACATACCTGAAGTAGGGAAAACTCCGTATAATACTCATGGATAAGATTGCATCGTACTCCTATGGAACCGCAAAAGTTTTACGTTGGTACGATTCTAACAAATTCTCGTTGGAATTGAATTTGGAATCGTAAAATTGGATGGAATTAAGCTTTTGTTCTTGTAGTATTTGAACTAGGAAATGATTTATGTTTCTTGATTTTTGATTTATGAACGTCTTTGGTTCTCTTTTGTCCAAATGAAATTGGGATAAGACTTGTAATCAGTCTCGTTAAATTCAAATAAATCTTAGATAGCCACCTTGTCCTTAGAATGAGTAAGAGTCATTGTCTTAATTGGTTGGCCTTTTGCCACATTTTGGGGGGGGGGATATAATTTATTAATTTTTATTCACTTATTAGTTAATTGGGTAATGTCTTGTTACCCGGTAATTAACCAATTACCCGTATAATTAAGAATTATCTCAAATTACCTAAATATACTACTCATTTTAATATAATTTATACATTATACTACCGTGGTTATATGGTACCTTGCATGGTTCTAGTTCATAATTATCGGGTATTATCGCTCGACTCGTATTTTATCCCAAATTTGGCCACTTTCAACGAAACTCGTTTTCTTTAATTCATGTACCCTTTATTCTTCATGATACTAATTTATCGCTTGTTATAAATAGTGTAAATATGTTAACCTCAAGATATTCTCATCCCCAATTTTACGTCGATTAACTGAAGATGAAACTTTTAACGTACGAAAATGCGAGATGTAACAAAATGCCACTGTGTTCTCCGTACCATGGGTATAGGGGTAATGAGCGAGGTTGCTTTCACTACTTTCTAGCTTTCGGGACCAGCATATCAGTGGTGGTAGGCTTATGAGGAGGGTATTCCCGCCGAGGCAGCTTCACTCATATGGGCTCAGTTTTTAGAGATGTTCTTGAGAGAGTTTGTTCCACAGAGCCTTTAAGATGCATGGCGCGCGGAGTTTGAGCATTGCGCTAGGATGCTATGACCGTGTTAGAGTATGTAGGTTCAGTGAGTTGTCCAGGCATGCACCTGCCTTAGTTTCCATAGTCAAAGAGCGAGTCCGTCGATTAATTGAGGGGCTCGACAATGGTATTAGATTCCACATGGCTCGAGTGTTGGAGACTGATACCCCATACAACAGGTGGTAGAGATTGCACGGAGATTGGAAGGTATGTGGGGTTGGGAGAAAAAGGATAGGGAGGCCAAGAGGCTTTGAGATTCTGGCAGATAAAGTGGGGCCCGTGCCTTAGTTTCAGCCTGTCATAGTAGAGGCTATGTAAGTTGTCCAGTTCATTCAGCACTTCCTGAATCCAATGGTATTTTAGCTACTCCCATGTCTAAGGTTCAGCTGTCGGTCCAGCCGGCCAGGCCCAAAAAACTTCCAAAATAGATTAGTTATACCCAACCACTCCCAAAACACAACATGGACCTACTCAAGGCCTCAAATCACATAAAACAACATAAAAACCACGAATCACACCCTAATTCAAGCCTAATGAAACTAATGAACTTTCAACTTCTTAAACTCATGTCGAACCATATTAAACCAAATTTGAATGACCTCTTCGAATGACCTCAAATTATTCACACTATTCCCAAATGACACAATGGACCTATTCCAAGGATCCCATCCTAATGTAACTCCACCACTGCATGTATCTCTGTTCAAACATATCTAATCACATGGAAACACGAGGGTCTCACCCTCAACTCTGGATCACAAGTAGAATACACATCAAACCAATAAAACCCTTCCACTAACTCAATTCCACAAAACAAAAACCACAACACGTAACGAACACCCCATACCGGTAGAGCATCTAAATCACTAATTTTAACCAAACCATCCAGAAACCACATCAAAACCCACTGAAATAAGCAACATAAAGTCACTTCCAGCCTCATAGCTCTCAATAGTGAACAAAAAAAATTGATAGACACAAGCTACCACCATAGAATCTCCCAACAGTGGTAAACACATAAGTAAAGTATAAAATCATAAAAAATTACCCATATGTGAAGCATGATAGGAGGACTCACCTCAATAAGAAGTACCGAACCAAAATAAGGATAATGCTCCTGTATAACAAATCGAAACCATAACTGTAATGACACCATCTGGTGTAGCGGCTTCACCCTACCATGGAAGCATATCAACAGATCGGGCCTCCCCCTCCAGGGCGCCCTTTACTCGCCTGTCCTCTACCCCTAACTGGATATGCAGGTGGAGTAGCAACTGGAATGCAGCTTGTAGCTTGAGTGCTCTGATGAAATCCGCCTCTCCCGAGTCTGGGACAATCTCTCATTATGTGCCTATTATCACCACACTCATAACAACTCCTCTGCAGGCGTGGCTACTCTTACTGAGTCTGTGCGGGATAACTAAAATAATCGTTGTAGGAACTGCGTGCTGGTGGTGCACTAAAAGATGACTGCCCCATATGAGTACCCTGACTAACTGGAGCACCACGAATAGTGTGAAGTGTGGACTGGCTGGCCGAGTGCTCGAGCCTCCACCATGATGAGTCATAGCTAAAGAGTAAAATCCACTAAACCCTCCAGAACCTCGAGACCTCTTGGTCTTCTTAGCCTCCCTCTCCTGACCCTGAATACACTCAAACATCATGGAAATCTCCAACACCTACTGAAATAGAGTATCAGTCTGCAACTCCCGAGACATGTAGAATCTAAGATCATAATTAAGCCCCTCAATGAATCTGCGGACCCGCTCTCTGACTGTAGGAACCAAAGTGGGTCCATGGGGGTATAACTCATTGAACCTGATGGCATACTCTAACACCATCATGGAGCCCTGACCCAACTTCTCAAAATCTGCACGCCATGCATACAGAGGTTCTAAGGAACCAACTCCCTCAATAGCATCTCTGCAAAATAGAGCCCAAGTGGGTGGTGCTGCATCGGTTGGTTTACCCTTCTCATAAACCTACAACCACTAATACGCTGCCCCTGACAGCTGGAATGTAGTAAAATCAACTCCGCTCACCTCCAAAATACCCATGGTGCGGAGAATATGGTGACACTTCTCTAGAAATCCCAATGCATCGTAGGTGGTTGTGCCACTAAAAGTAGGTGGACTATTCATCTTGAACTGCTCAAGCCTCTTCTACTCCTCCTCTGATGCTTCTATCCTGACCTCAGGCTGAACCAAAATAAAAGGTTGTACCGGAACCAGACCAATGTGAGCATGCTGCTCTAGAGTACGGGCGATGGAAGTGTGAGATCCTCCCCCAATCTGCAAAGTAGCTGGTGCAACCGAGATCAATCTCGCCTGAGACAATGTACCAAACATGCTCTGGAATTGTGCAAAAGTATCCTAAGTCCAGGATAACAACGCGCGCCTTCGGTGCATGTCCCCCAATAGGAGAAACCAGCGGTTCCTCAACTGCTGCTCTGATGGGTGCTCTAGCTGCAGCCTGTGCCCCTCATCGGCCTCTACCTCAGCCCCGGCCTCTCGCGGCTCTAGCGGGGGTGCGGATGTCTGCTCAGTGGATTCGGTAGCACGCGTCACAAAGGCTCAAACCTCGAAATCAACAAATTTGCAAGATAGGAATGAAAGAAGTGGAGATTTTTCCTGATAGTTTTGTAGCCTTTCAAAGATAACTACAGACGTTTCCGTACTAATCTTCAAGACTCTACTAAACTCACTTATGACTCATAGCACCTATGAACATATAGCTATGATACCAACTTATCACGACACTAGTTTCCCTTCGTAGAATGTCGTGATGGCACCTGGTCTTAAAGACTAGGTAAGCCTAACATTTACTGGATTAATGGTAAAATCATCCAACAACTATTAAATATGAAATAGAAATTTCTATATAAAGTCAACCATCCCCAAGCTAGCAGTACAAGTCACAAGCTCTACTGAGTTAACTATAGAAAATCTCTAAGTACAGCTGTTTCAGAATAGAATTAGACTGTACAAAAATAACTTTCGAATGTGACTTAGAGGATTGCGAACGCGACGGCAGGTATACCTTGAAGTCTCCACAGCGATGTGTGGTCCGCTACCTTACAATCTGATATCTCCAATACCTGGCTCTGCACAAAAATATGCAGAAGTGTAGTATGAGTATACCACAGTCGGTACCCAGTAAGTATCAAGACTAACCTTGGTGGAGTAGTGACGAGGTAGAAGTCAAGACACTTACTAGACAAGATTACATATGTAATATAGCAGTATAAAGCTAATAATGGAAGGCAAAAATAAGTAAATGGCAACAAAATCAACATGTGATATAAACAGTAAAGCAACAAGAACACCGTGAAGTATCATTGAACCCAAATAAGGAACACAAATAACAATAAATTAATCAATTCATTCTAATACATGATTCACAATGACATCACCTCGTGATACCTCCTATCATAGTCACAAGTCCCAAGTCTCAACCCATCATCAGGTACTCACGGCACCTCGTGCCCACATCACAAATCACAGCTGCACGGACAACTCACGCGCCAACATTACAATCCACCAGGCATAATCACAGGCTCACAACCACAATCTCCCTCGCATGGTCACATGCTCACAATCACAATCCGCCCAGCATGGTCACATGCTCAAAATCACAATCCGCTCGGCATGGTCATAAGATCACAATCATAATCCACGCGACATGATCATAGGCTCACAATCACAATCCGCCAGGCATGGTCACAGATTAACAATCACAATCCGGCCGACAAGATAACAGGCTCAAAATATCAGCATGGAAACAGATAATACAATAGCATATGGGCATGATCGATAAGTGTCAAGTTTCATACTCATGAGCTAGTATAAGTGGCATACTATAGTGTATGCTTGTGCGAGTGTACTATTGCAGTCCAAGTTAACAAGTAATATCAAAGACATCGAATAACTCGTCAAAACAACAAAACAAGTCACGCAAGGTGTATGACAAACACAAGGAAAATCACACCATCACACGAAAATCACCAACACAATATCTCCAAACCATCACACAACATCCCTGACGTCGCCATCCTTATCTCTTCAATAGTCACACGTATCAATCGACCTTGACAATATCATTAGCCACCCTTATCTCTCATATAACCATGTGTATCACTCTGTATAATAGCCACCCGTATCACTCTGTGTAATAGCCACCCTTATCACTCTTCCCGGACACTAACACAATAGCTACCCATATTACTCCATAAATTCAACAGTGTTACGCCCCACAATATTACGTCGATATTATGCCTTGAAGTATTACATTACGATGATGTTATGCCTTGCATTATTACATTACGATGATGTTACGCTTCATAGTATTAAATTACGACGATGTTGCACCCTGTAGTATTTTACGTTGAATTTGTCGTAATGTAATTGACATCAGTCCAAGGAAAAGATTATTCGGAGATCATAAGGATTATGCTATTTCACAAGTGATGAGTAAATTCGTGAAGGTGAGAGGGTAAGCAAGTCGGAAAAAAATGAATTTTCGTCGAAGTTTGACATTTTGGGATAAAATACGGCTCGAGATAAAATACTTGGTATTTATGGACTAATACCCTATAAGGTACCACATGACCATAATAGTAAGGTATACAAAGTGTGTTAAAAGTGAGTAGTATTATAAGTAATTTGAGATAATTCTTAATTGTGGGAAAAATTGGATAATTATGGAATTTTTGGATAAGCTTAAGGGGGACACCAACCCCTAAACGTGGAAGCAAGAATAAAGGCTTAATCAAGCCTAATATGACTAAGAAAGTCTTGAGATAATGTGGCAAGATTGGAGAACTCATTGTTGGCCAAGTCATCCTTAACAAGTGGGGCCTACAACCCACAATTTATAAGAAGATCTTCCTAAATTATTAAGGGAGATGCTTATATTGTTAAGAACAGATGAGTCTCAAAGAATTTATTCATCAAAGAATTTGCTAATGGATGACTATCAAAGAATATGCTTGCTAATGGATGTTTAGTTTATACAAACTAAAGAATTTGTATGAAATCTTCAACAGAAGTAAGAAATGAAGCTCAACAATTCGTATGAAATGCAACAACGTGAAATCCCGGTTATAAGAGAGCACGGTACAATCCTTCTCAAGAATATCATACCAATTTTCCCCTACTCCGCATAAAAACAATCAAACCACACAATAATTCACACGTGCCAACATCACAACAACACAATATATCACTCGTATCACAAGTGCCTATAGGCTATAACCTTTCCAAGGATTCAACGATATCAATATTTTCACAACAAATAGCCCACGGCTCAACACAACGTATATAAAATCTCAATAATAAAAAAATGAATGGAAAAGTAACTCAAAAAGGAACACCACCTCCTTTGAACATAACTTCCACTAAAATAGATTAATGACTCTCGATAACTTCAACTCCAATTATTTGTTTAAGGATAAACTCAATAGTGAAAGTGTCTCCATAAAATGGCAACTCCGGATTCTAGTGTGCGAATCAAGCTAACAATGAAAGAGATGACACAAGCTAGTACTTCGTCTAAAGGCATGAGAATGAACTGGCAACAAGGGATATCATGTAATAATAATCTCAACGAAAGCAACTCAATGATAAAAGAAATCATGTAATGGTAAAACTGTTAACAATTCCAAATAAGGCAAATAAGAGCAAACTCGACAAGTAAAGAATGTGACATGTAACGACAACTTCAAATAAATCATGTGATAGTAGACATGACGGCTAAAAGGTATAACATGTGTTAACAATTCCAAATAAGTACATAAAAGATTCTTAAGGGTCTAAACCGGTAGATTTCACATATAAGCCGGGTGCGTACTCGTCTCCTCATTTACATGGCTTTCACTTTACAAAAATAGCACAAACGACTCAAATTCTATGGGATAATTCCCCCACATAAAGTTAGGCAAGATACTTACCTCAAAGAAGCTAGACCGATACTCTAAAATGACCTTCTCGTGTGGAACAACCTCCGGATGGCTCAAATCTAGCCAAAATAACATCATAACATAAATAAAATTAATAGGAAACTATTCTGGAAAATAAAGCTTCGATCATTAATTAAACCTTAAAAGTCAACCCCGAGCCCGCACCTCGGAATCCGACGAAATTCACAAAATTCGAATGCCCACTCTTATACAAGTAAAATCATACCAAAATTATCAAATTTCGATATCAAATCATTACTTTATATTTTTGAAATTCCCTCATTCAATTCACTACTTTAATGATAAAAATAATTATGGAATCATGAAATATAATCAATTCCGAATAAAGAACACTTGCCTCAATCAAACACGTGAAGAACCCCTTAAAAATCGCCCAAATCCAAAGTCCACAACTCAACATATGATAAAAATGGCTAAACTGTCAAATATATGCTTCTGCCTAGACCTTTTTGCATTTGCGAAACATTAACAGCTTCTACGGCGTCACTTTTGCGACCCAAAACTTGCTTCTACAAAAACCACTGAAGCTCCACCGTCGCACCTGCAAAAAACATCTCTACTTCTGCGACATCATAGGCGCGAGGAACCTTCGCTCTGCGTGACTCCCTCGCTTCTGCACCTAACAAATTCGCTCTTGTGCTTCCGCGCTTCCGCAGATGCGATCCATTCTCTGCATCTATGGATTTACTTGGCCTGCCCAAAAATGCACTTCTGTGCTAACTCTACCCCTTCTGCAGTTTTGAATTTGTGCCTAAAGTTCCACAGGAGTGACCACACCAGATCCTGCCCGCAAAACCTTCACTCAACATGATCCAAACAATCCGAAACCCATCCGAATTACACTCGGAACCCCATCGAAACATACCAAGAAGTTCCATAACATAGCACAGACTTGTTCGAGGCCTCAAATCCTATCAAAAAATGTCAAAACCACGAATCGCGCCTCAAATCGATCTTAATGAACATATGAACTTTCAACTTCTACAAATCGCGCTGAATCATATCAAATCAACCCGAAATGATGACAAGTTTTGCATGCGAGTTCCAAATGATGCAACAAAGCTATACCACCTTATGGAATCAAAATCCAAAACTGATATCAACAAAATCAGCTCCCGATCAAGCCTCTCAACCTTCCAAACCTTCAACTTCCCAATTTCTGCCAAAATGTATCAAATCAAATTAAACTACGGACCTCCAAATTTAAATTCGGACACATACCTAAGTCCAAAATCATCAAAAAGAAGCTATTGAAATCATCGAAACACCATTACGGAGTCATCTTCACAAAAATCAAACTCCAGTCAACTCTTATCGCTTAAGCTTCCAAAACAAGAATCACCCTTCTAAATCAATACTGAATCATATGGAAACCAAATCCGCCCACACACACAAGTCATAATACATAATACAAAACTGCTTTAGACCTTAAGCCACCGAACGGGATGATAATTCTCAAAACGACCAGTGGGGTCAATACATTCTCCCCTCTTAAACAAACGTTCGTCCTCGAACGTGCAAAGAACCATTCTAAAATCAAAAAATCATTCAATGTACTCGCCATACATATACTCGTGGGTGATCCCACGCTACCAGAATCCAGATGAGCCCGACAACACTATCTCAACGGAAGATTTTTCCTTCCACCGACTAATAAGCCTTAGAACCAAATTGTTCACCATCCGATCATTTTCCAAAAACCCGATTCCCACATCAACACACGGTATCAGCCTCAACCAACTGCAATAGCTCATACCTACACCCCACAAGGTAGAACCACACGGCGTAACACATCACACATACTCCTATAACAACATCTCAGACCACAATAGCCATCCATAAATAAATACAGCACCAACAAATAACCTCATCTCAACTAAAACCTCGTCCCGGACCTTCACAATGTTAAAAATGATGAAAGAAACATTAAGATCCATAACCATTCACTTATATCAACAAGTCGCATCTAACGCCCCCCTGGGCATACACCTCGTAAGATAAAACCTAATAAGCACAACAAATATGACTAAATATGCAAAGAGAAAGACATGACAGAACTATCAAACAAGCCCGACAGGCACAACTCCCCATCAGTACCATATTACGAATAAATTACACGAGGGAGGACCAAAGCATATGAATGAACAACAAGGATCTCACCTAAATATAACTCCACCATGGCACGTAGCCCAGTTCAAACATATCAAATAACATGGAAACACAAGGGTCTCACCCTCAACTTTGGATCACAAGTAGAATACACATCATACTAACTGAACCCTTCCACTAACTCAATTCTATAAAACAAAAATCACAACACATAACAAACTCCCTATACCAGTAGAGCATCTAATTCACTAATTGTAACCAAACCATCAAGAAATCACAACAAAACCCACCAAAATGACTAACAAAAAGTCACTTCTAGCCTCATAGCCCTCAATAGTGAACAAAAAAACAATAGACACAAGCTACCACCATAAAATCTCCTAACAGGGGTAAACACATAAGTAGAGTACACAATCATGAAACTCACCCATATGTGAAGCATGATAGGAGGACTCACCTTGATAAATAAAACCAAATTAAAATAAGGATAATGCTCCTCTATAACAAATCGAAACCATACCTATAATGACACCATCTGGTGTAGCGGCCTCAGCCCTACCATGAAAGCATATCAATGGGTCAGGCCTCCCCCTCTGAGGCGCCCTATACACGTCTGTCCTCTACCCCTAACTTGATGGTCAAGTGGAGTAGCAACTGGAATGAAGCCCGTAGCGTGAGTGCTCTAATGAAATCCGCTTCTCCCGAGTCTGGAATAACATTTCATAATGTGCCTAGTATCACCACACTCATAACAACTCCTCTGCTGGCGTGGTTGCACGTACTATGATAAAAATGGCCAAACCCTCAAATATATGCTTCTGCCTAGACCTTTTCGCATCTACGAAAAATTAGCCACTTCTATAGCATCACTTTTGCGACCCAAAACTCGCTTCTACGAAAACCACTGAAGCCCAACCATCGCACCTGCGGAAAACATATCCGCTTTTGTGACATAGCAGGCACGATGAACCTTTTGCTTCAGTGAGACTCCCTCGATTTTGTGCCTTACAAATCTACACCTGTGCTTTCAAAAGATGTGACCCATTCTCTACATCTATGGGCTTACCTGACTTTCCTAAAATGCACTTGTGCACCAACTCTGCCGCTTCTACGGCTCTACACCTGCGCCCAAAGTTCCGCAGAGGCAACCACACCAGATCCTGCCCAAAACAATTTCACTCAACATGATCCAAACAATCTGAAACCCATCTGAAACACACCTGGGCCCCCCGGGACCCCATCGAAACATACCAAAAAGTTCCATTACATAATATGGACTTGCTCGAGGTCTCAAATCCCATCAAACAATGTCAAAACCACATATCACGCCTCAAATAAAACTTAATAAACTTATGAGCTTTCAACTTCTACAACTCGCACTGAATCATATTAAATCAACCCGAAATGAAGTCAAATTTTGCAAGCAATTCCAAATGATGCAATGGAGCTATATCAACTCCTGGAATCAAAATCTGAACCTAATATCAAAAAAGTTAACACCCCAACAAATCTCTCAACCTTCCAAACCTTTAACTTCTCAATTTTCGCTAAAATATATCAAATTAACCTACAGATCTCCAAATACAAATCCCGACAAAAGCCTAAGTCCAAAATCACCATACGACACTATTGAAATCATTGAAACACCATTCTGAAGTCGTCTTTACAAAAGTCATACGCCAGTCAACTCTTACCTCTTAAGCTTCGAAAACAAGAGTCTCCCTTTCAAATCAATCCCAAATCATCCGGAAACCAAGCCCGGCCACACACGCAAGTCATAATACATAATATGAAGCTTCTTGAGATCTTAAGACATCGAACGGGATGCTAATTCTCAAAACAACTGGTCAGATCGTTACACAAATTATGCCAGACATCCCTTCCTAACCACCCGATGAGCCTTTAAATATGAAATCACTCTGCTGGGAACATAATCCAAGGAACCTCTCAACTCAACCCTAGGCAACCCCGGCATCGCCAACGTCACGGTCTAAGCGTAACAATCCAGAATAGCATGACATGGTGACAACTAATCCATGCCTAAATATCATTTAAAAATCAACCATGCTAAGTAGTAAAAGATCAACTCTCGCCTCTAATTAGTCACCACACACAACCAATACACATGGTCCACAATAATAGAATCACCCACTGGTGTAGATATATAAACAAGCATAACTAAAGAATCACGGGGCATATCCAAATAACAAGCAAAGTATGATGACACATATGAATAAGTGGAACCAGGATCAAACAATAATGAAGTATCACTATGGCTCACTGAAACAATACCTGTGATCACAACATCAGAGGCAACTGCCTCTAGTTTGGCTGGAAATGCATGGCAACGGGCCTGACCACCGCCTCATCAACCTCCCCTTCTAGGGTGACTTTAAACTACCTGAGTCACACCCCTAGCTAGCTATGCGGGTGATGTAGCTATTGATACTCACATCATAGGTTCAGAGCTCTGTTCTGGGTCTCTACTCGAGAGTCTGGGGCAATCTCTCTTGAGATGACTCAAGTCTCTGCACTTATAACAACCCCTCATGTAAGGTTGCTTCCCCTGATAGCTCGAAGAACTTCCTGTGTAAACCTGGGCAGATGGAGCACGGTAAGAACTCGGTGCCAGCAATGCACTGAATGATGACTGAGTTGGCGTGCACTATAGGAACTGTGGCTAACTGAAGAACCATGTGGAACATGCGAGTTGCCTGAACGCATCTAGAAGGATGGCCTCTATTGTAGTACAACTGACCCCCATATGAGGCACTATTGAAACCACCTGAACTGTGAGGCCTCTTGGCCTCCTGCTCCTCATGCTCCTGCCTGCAAACCAGCTCTAAGCGTCTAAGAATCTTGACTACCTGGTCAAACCTAGCACCTGTATCAACCTCTCGAGCCATACTAGAACCCAAACTATAGTTGAGGCCTTCAATGAACCTCTTAATCTTCTACCTCTCAGTGGGAACCATCCATATAGCATGACGAGCTAATTTTACATACTTCATCTCGTACCAGGTCACAGTCATATCTCCCTAGCATAGCTGCTCAAACTCCCTATGTTACTTCTCTCTACAAGTCTGTGGAAGATATTTCTCTAAGAAGAGAACTGAGAACTCATGCCACGAAAGTGGTGCTGCGCCAGCAGGCTTGCCTAGCTCAATAATCTACCACCACCTATAGGGTACCCCTATTAGCTGAAAAGTAGTAAAGGCAACCCCACTAGTGTCCAAAATACCTGTTGTGCGAAGAATCTGCTGAAAACGGTCTAGAAAATCGTAAGCATCCTCTAACACTACTCCATTGTACTCTAGAGGATTAAGCCTCCCAAACTGCTCCAACCTCTTCTTCTATTCATCAAGTAGAGGTAAACCAACCTCGGCTCGAGCAGCGACAACCAGCTGAAGGCGTCTGGTGACCCCGAGCTAGCTGCTCTAGAGTATGAGCAGCAAGAATATGGGCACCTCCCCCAACCTGTGAGGTAGCTAGTGCAGCTGGAATCAAAATTGCCTTAGCCAAGCTCGTGCACACAGTCAAAATCTGGGCTAAGGCCTCATAAAGGCCATGAATAATGATGGGCACTGTTGGTGCCTGATATTGTTCCACTTGCTCAAGAACGTCTGGTATTTTCTCCTCGGCTGGAGCAACTGGTAGTTCCAGAAGTGCTGCTTTATCTGTAGTGCGAGCCCCACCTCGGCCTCTACCTCGCGCCTTAGCCTCTCGTGGTCCTAACTGGTGGTACTGGTGGCTGTCTGCCTGATCCGGTCGCACGTGTCGACATTATCTGTGAGAGAATGGAAGAGTCAAGTTCAAATTTTGGAAATAACAAATCCGCGCAGCAAGAATGCAAAAAAGTGATGTTTTCCAACAGTTCAATAAGCCTTTAAAAGATAAGTACATACGTCTCTATATCGATCTGCAAGACTCTACTAAACTTACTTATGACTCGTAATACCTGTGAATCTAAGGCTCTTATACCAACTTATCACCACCCCAAACCCAACCAGTCGTGATGGCGCCTAACACACTTGGTAAGCAACATGGACATAATAATAATAAACCATAATAGTAGAAAAGACAAAAATAAAATGTATCGATAACCTTAATAAAGTACAATATCATTAATACATGATAAAATCCCCTAAAAACTGGTATTTATAGAGTCATGAGCTCTAATACAAAAATACAAGTCCAAAATGGCCAAATACATTACTGTCTAAAGTAAAGACAAAAATACTTAAGAAAAGAGATGAGAAGATTGAGGGCGAGAGTGCAACTCTACTTCGTCTCTCAAAACTCAGCTCAACAAGCAACTCTACTACTGATAACTTCTCCCAATACCTGGATCTACAAAATTAAGTGTAGAGTGTAGCATGATTACAAGCGACCCAATGTACTCAGCAAGTATCATCACTAATATCGACAAGGTAAAATAAGCAAGAATTATAAATGATACTTGCCAAAAACATGTATAGTTTCGTAAGTCCAACAAGTACAGAACAGTAATGTGATCAAATATAAAGCACAGAAAGGAACTATTTGTGTGTGTGTGCACAATTACTTAAGTACTCTGCTTAGTAAATAATACAGCATATAAGGATGATATGAAAATGAATCAGGTAAATAACCACGAAAATTGCAAGTAAAAAGAAATGCAAAATCTAAGTAAGACACTGGCCAGGTCTTCCTCAATACTTTCATATCTGTATCAACCCACTGATCAATTTTCCTCAAATTCGCGTGTACGCCATCAAGAAGGCACATCAGAGGGTGACCTTGGGGGATGGATCCATATCCATATGAAAGCACGACCAATTCAACGTGCTACCATCCCGACATGGTCACAGGCATAATGGTACAATCCGTCCAGCGAAGTCATAGGCATAACAACACAATCCGCACGGTGTGGTCATAAGCATAACTACACAATTTGCCCGGCGTGTTCACAGACATCCAGTCCAAATCATATCACACAGAAGCAGGTATACAAGAATACATGTACATGATGAATGAGTAGTAGATCTCATGCTTCTGGACTGGTATAAATTATATGCTAAAGTGTAGGCATGTGAAAAGTGTGCTAACATAGCTCAAATCGGCAATTTCATCATAGAATTAGCAATGATCAAGATCATTCAAGGAATTAACCTCAATCTAACCTCAAACATGGCTCAAATAATTCACAACAAGGTTACTAATATGAGAAAAATTGTAGATTACATCTTAACGGTCAATTCTAGGCATATCATAGCCTAAGCACTACCCCAAACATGGATAAATATCCCGGTGCTCGCACATGGGTTAAAACCCCACACATGTGTGCACCCATAGCACGTATCTATCATAAAAAATTCAGGAAACTAGTACCTCAACCAAGTTTAGATAAGATACTTACCTCAAGCAAGCCATATTACTCTTCTAAAAAACCTTTCCCATGAGTATCAACCTCCAGATGACCCAAATCTAGCCAAATCAGCTTAATATATTTAATTTAAGCCATAGGAATTGGTTGCAAATGATAAAGCTAAGATCTTTAACCAAAATAAAAAAAGTCAACTCAAAAGTCAATCTCAGGCCCGCACCTCAAAACCCGACGAAATTCATTAAATCTGAAAATCCATTTGATTAGAAGTTCAACTATACAAAAATTATCCAATTTCGACCTCAAATCTACTTTCAAATCCCAATTTTATACTTTAGGAAGGGTTTTTACTAAAATCCTCAATTTTTCCAATTCAAATCACCAATTAAATGATAAAAACAAACACGGAATCATGAATAATGGACAAATCCGAGTCAAAAACACTTACCCCAATCCAAATCGTGAAAAATCCCCTCTAAAAATCGCCCAAATCCGAGATCCACAACTCAAAATATGTTAAAATGAACCAAACCCTCGAAATAGAGTACTATACAATATGCCCCGGTGTTATACATCACGATCGTGAAAATAGCCTCGCAATCGCAAAGAACAAAATTGCCCAGCTGCCAGAACCTCTTGCGCAAAAATGACAAACCAGCCGTGAACGTGATGACCATCTGTTCAAAGCTGAGTGATCACAGTCCAGGTCTCTCGACCACGAAGAACAAATGCCCGCCACCCTTGAGCCTCACATCCCTTCTACGCGAACGCGTCACCTAGCTAGCATTTGCGATGAACAACCTGCCTCAATCTTCACGAATGTGTCCCTATATCTACGAACGTGATGCAGAAATCCCACCTGCCATAAAATAGAGCTATGTGATCGCGACGGGGAAAAGGAAACTAGATATTAGCTGACAGCAATCCAAAACTTAGAGAAATGGTCTGAACCTCATCTGAAACACACCAGAGGCCCCCAGTACCCCGTCCAATCACACCAACCACTCTCAAAACAGAACACGAACCTAATCAAAGCCTCAAATCACATCAAACAACGGTAAAACCACAAATTTCACCCAATTCACACTAAATGAAACTAATAAATCTTCAACTTCTAAAACTCATGTCGAACCATATCAAACCAACTCCAAAAGACCTAAAAAATTTCTAACTAGTTCCAAATGATACATCAGGCCTATTCCAACACCTGGAACCAAAATTCAAACCCGATATCAATAAAGTCAACTCTCAATCAAATGTTTTAACCTTTAAAACCTTAAACTTTCCAAATTTCTCCAAAAAGCCTCAAACCAACCTACGGATCTCCAAATCCAATTCCGGACATACACCTGTGTCCAAAATCACCATACAAAGCTGTCAGAACCATTAAAACTCCATTCTAGAATCGTCTACACAAAAGTCAAACTTCGATCAACTCGTCCAACTTAAGCATCCAACCTTGGGATTAAGTGTTCCAATTCACTCTGAAACATCCCCGAAACTAAACCAACCACCGTGGCAAGTCACATAACCACAAATAAATATAGAAGAAGCAGTAAATAAGGGAACGAGGCTACAATACACGATCGGGTCATTACAAGTACTGATGTTGGGCATATTTTTATATATTTCAAAATAATTTACTTTGTATTTTTACTGCTTTTTAATTGTATTTTATATTGTATATTCCCAACAAAGCTTGAGTATTGAGAATAATACTTATTTGAATGTTAATTGATAATGTAGGTATATTGGAGAGTGAAAGATGAAATTTTGAAGTAATAAGAATAAATTTTCAATCATTGTCGAGTAATCATTACATAGAGATTGATTGGTTAATAAATTATAATGCAATTGAAATTTAGTAGCAAGGAGTTGAAGGTAAAGAATGTTCTGGTTCCAGCGCGTTGGCCTGGACCCTATGTTGTGGGATTTTTTTATTTCGCACAAGACAAGGTTATTTCGGCTCTACATGCTCCTAATTCGTATAAAAGGGATTCTAAACCTAATTAGGAGGAGAAGTCACATGAGGGAATGCCGATCACTCTTGAAGGAGGCTTTCAACTAGTTATTCTTTTTTTCTCTTCCTTTTATTTCATAGTTTATTAGTTCTTGAGTTGTAGGGTGCTACATGAACATTTTAGTTTGAAGCTTTAGTTGTTCTTGTTATTTTATCTTATTGGTTTATTTATTTAATCTTGCGCTTAATTATTTGATAGCTTGATCACCAATTGAATACTATCTACGAATATAGGATTGAACTCGAAAGTGAGAATTCTAGATTGCACATAGGATTGAGTAGAGTAAGATCTTCAACTTTACATTACGAGGAATATATTTGCGGTTAGAATAGGCATATACCTAATCGCCTTTATTGGTTACTATACAGAAATTATCAATGTGTTATTGTTAATTCTAATTCAATATGAATATAGGTATTAGATTAGCATGAATAGGCGAGTAGTACTTAGAGAGAATACTACGAGTAATATTAACCCTGTCGATCAATAAACCAGATAAATTAATTAGAGAATTTAAGTAGAAAACTCAACAAGATTAATAGCTAATCTATAGGTCTGGAATATTTTCTCCGATTGAATTTGTCTCTAAGCTTGCGACTTGTTTCCTTTAGTTTCTTAGTTTACTACTCTAGATTAGCTTTAGTTGAATAATTACACCTTAAGAATTGCTTGATTAAATTAATTGTTTGAGTTTAATTTATTTGATAGTTAATCATAATTCCTCACGCAAGCGATACTCTAATCACTCTTTATTACTTATCAACCGTGTATACTTTCATGTGCGTTTGGCCGCAGCAAGTTTTTTGAACTGTTGTCTGGGACTTAGAAATTAACTATTTTACTAGATTAGATTTTTATGTTTTGTCTATTCAACTTTTTAAATTTTTGCTTAGTTTAATATTTTATTATCTTTGTTGACGTGGCATCTTGGAATGAGAATTGGTTGAATATTAGTTATTCTTATTTTCATATTCATTGTCTATACTATGGAGAATCTCCCTTGTGGCAAAATTGTAAAAATATTTTCGGGAGCGAGTAGAGCGCACCATCTCAATCTTTTGAGTAGAATATTTGCAATGTGTTGAGTGTTTAAGGTGGCCATTAAGATGGTTTGTAACAATCCGGGAGGTCATTTTGAGTGTTTTTAGCCCCATTTTCTTATTTATTGCCTCCTTTATGTTCAATTGTGGTTATATAACTTTTCGGGCTGGTTGGTTTAATTTTGGGTGAGTGTTGGAGTGAATTGGGACACTTGGTCCCAAGATTGGATGCTTAAGTTGAAAGAGTTGGCCGGAGTTTGACTTTTGTATAAACAATTTCGGAATGGAGTTTTGATGGTTCTGATAGCTTTGTATGGTGACTTGGACTTAGGAGTTTGTCCGTATATTGATTTGAAGTCCCATAGGTCATCTTTGCTTGAATTGACGAAAGGTGAAAAGTTGAAAAGTTCAAGATTTAGAAGGTTGAGAGATTTGACCGAGACCTGACGTTGTCGATATCTAGGTCGGATTTCAATTTCATAAGTTGGAATAGGTATGTTGTGTCATTTATGACTTTTGTACAAAATTTGAGTTCAATCAGAGTTGGTTTGATATGATTCGACATTGATTTTAAAAGTGGGAAGCTCATTAGTTACATTAAGCTTGAATTGTGGTGTGACTCTTCATTTTGATGTTATATGGTGTAATTTGAGGCTTCGAATAAGTTCATATCATATTTTAGGATGTGTTGGTATGTTTGGATGGGGTCTCGGGGCCTCGAGTATGATTTGGATTGACTTTTGGACATAGAGAAGTGTTGTTGGTTTTCAGTTCTGGTGTAGTCGCACCTGCGAGGTTTTGGCCGCAGGTGCAGAGCCGCAGAAGCGGTCATTTTGTGCGCATGTAAGAGTATGTTGGAGGCTGCCTGGGAAGCGCAAGTGCAAATGGACTCCGCATCTGCAAGCCCACATAAGCGAACAAGGTAGCGCAGGAGAGTGACCGCCGGTGCAACCAAAAGTTCGCAGAAGCGGGCCCTGTTTTGGTTTGCGAATTCTACAGAAGTGGAGGGTTTGTGCAGGTTCTCCTCCACAGGGTGATGTCAGGTTCCACTGCGGAAGGTTAGGAATTGAGTATTGCTCTCATGTGCGAGGTTTTTACCACATAAGCGACATCGCAGAAACAGCCATTTTTTCGTAGAAGCGGGTATCGCTGGGCAAAAATAGAGAAGATCAAGAGTTAGAGTTATTTTTCATATTTTGAGTTGTAGGGCTCAATTTTGGACAATTTTGGAAGGGATTTTCACGATTTGGATCGGAATAAGTATTTTAACTCGGATTTGCTTATTCTTCATGATTCCATCATTGTTTTTAACATTTAATTACTATTTTTAGTTGGAGAAAATTAGGGATTTAGTGAAAACTTTCCTATACTATAAATTGGGGATTTGAAGGTCAATATAAGGTTAGAATTGGTTAATTTTGATATGAATAGACTTGTTATTGAATGGGTGTTCATATTTTGTAAGTTTGGTTGGGTTCTGAGGTGCAGGCTCAGGGTTGCCTTTTGATTTTCTTTAAAAATTACAACTTTATTATCCGAAATAATTTCCTATGGTTTGTATTTATGGTATTAAGTTATTTTGGCTAGATTCGAGTTGTCCAGAGTTGGATTTTTGTGGAAAAGGCTTACTAATGGGTTGATTTAGCTTGTTTGAGGATAGTATCTTGCCTAACTCTGTGTGGGAGAACTACCCCTTAGGATTGGGTTTATTGTTCAATTTGTGTTATGTGGAAGAAGAGTACGCGAGGTGACGAGTGTCTACACGAGCTATATGTGATAATTGACCGATTTAGGTTATTTAGTCACTTTTCATGCCTTTAATTGAATTGTTATAACATGTTACATATTTCATTGTTAATCTACTCGTACATTCTTTATTTGATGTTGTAACACTTGTTCTACCTTTTACTTGTTATATTTGCTCTCATATGTTTTCGTTGAAGTTGTTATTTACCTGATTTCCTTATTACCTCTTTATGTTAAATTACTCTTACTTGAGGTTTTTATTTCATGGAATATCTTCTTGTTGAGTTATTGGTGTTGAAGTTATAAAAGTTGTTATCATATTAAGGTGAAAATGTTAATTGTTGAGGTATCTTTCCTTGTTGAGTATTCCTCATTCATCTTGTTGTTATTGAGATTATTGTATACATTGTGGTTAAGCCATGGACTATTTGTTGTGGAAACATTGGTATTGTTGACTTTTTGGCAAGTTGTGGCATATGGGCACCTGTGGTGCGAGTTGTGATTGTGTTGTGATATTCGATACACATATGGTGGTATGCGTCTAGGGGTTAATACGCATGTGGTGAGATAAGGTATGCTTGATACGTGTATTTCTAGTAGGGGAACTACTTGAAGCCACGCGGTGAGATAAGGTGGGCTAAAACGTGTAAAGCTATTTCGGAAAAATAATTTTTAAAACTAAACTAAAGGATCAAGCGGTGATATAAGGAAAGATTATGGTTGAAATTGTGAAATGTGAATACGAGGTGGTACCTCGGTTGTGATTCTTGTTCTACATTCCATGTTGAAATGGCTTGTTGGTTGAATAGTTCATATTGTTTCTCCATTGCTTTACTTGTAATTATCTATATTTGCCTTCTCGTTGTTTCATCATGTGTTCACTCCTTGTTGCTTTTACTGCTTCAATCTCCATTGTTAGCTAACATTATTGAACTATTTACTTGTTATTTACTTCTGTGTTTCCTATATTAAGAACATGATATACTCCGTTCAATTTCTTATCTCCTAGTAGGTGTCCTGACATGGCCTCATCACTATTCTACCAAGGTTAGGCTTGATACTTGCTGGGTACCGTTGTGGTGTACATATACTATGCTTCTGTATATTTTGGTGCAGATCCAGGTACATCTACTCGTGTCGAATGCCATTGATCGATTGTTATTTTTGGAGACTTCAAGGTATACCTGCTCGATGTCCACAGGTCTTAGAGTCATCTTCTACTATCTCTTATTACTATTTATCTTATATTCAGATAATGATGTATGTTGAGATTTTAGTATTTTCTGTAGAGCTTATGACTCAGTCTTACCGGGTTTTGGGAAACGTTGTATTGTGGTTCAGTATTGAGATCTTTTTGAGGCTTATAGTTTATATCATGTTTTCATTATTCAGTTATATCACATTCTCTTGTATCTTAGGCTTACTTAGTCTTAGAGTCTATGCACCATCACGACATCCTAAGGTGGGACATTGGGGTCGTGACATGGTTGTCCAATTTTTTTAGCCTTCTCTGAGCCCTTATTATAATGGTTCTAATAATGTTTGTGAGTTTGCTAAGAGCAATGAAATGGAGGATGTGGAACATGTTGCCCGTCTCATGGACATAGTGAGGCAAGTAGTAGAGAAACAACATAAAAATTAATAAGATAAACAAAGAATTAGTACGGAAATTACGAGAATAAAGGCCAAGGAGGAAGAATTGGTTGAAGAGAGTGAGTTCTCGCAAGAAGATAACTTTGAAGAAGTAGACATTGTGAGCCAATTTTGGCTAGAGGAACAAGTTCAACTAATAAAATTTTACGGGTTTCTCTGTAATGGTCTTTCAAAGATGGTAAAACAATTAATATAAGGAAGCACTAAGCTCAAGCAAGAGATACACCAATTTGGCTCAGATATCCATGACTTGCAGGCTCAATTGAATAAAAAGTTTGAGATGTCTGATGCCCAACAACCAATTGTTGTATATACTGACTAGTGTGTGGGACAAAAAGAGGAGTTCTAAACATTGAACCAAAATACTATTGATGTTGTCAAGGTTGACGAAGTGAAGCGATTTTAGAGCTAGAGCGTATTAGACCTCATTCAAACCACTTTTCAATATTGTATTAGATTGGTGACCGGAGAATTGATCCATCCGAGCTTATGGAGAAGCCTAGGGATGAGGAAAAAAGTTCATATAGTATACAGTTAAAATAGGACTTGTCCGATTCTGCCATTTAATCGAAGACTAGGGAATCACGTCGAGGGTCAGTCTCGTAATGGATTAGGTCAGAGCACGAAGATAAAGTATCAAGCTCGAGAATTGAGGTGCTCGTAAAGATCGAGGCCAACAGTGATCGAGACTGCATATGATAGACTTCGAACAAAGCGCAATAATGGAAAGGCGAGATATCCGTAACCGGTCAAAAATCACAGTGGAAATCCCGGAACATGGGATTTATGCTATAACCAAGGAGCCTAATTCAGACTCAAGGTCTAACAATATGAGATGAACCAACTTCTAGGATCAGATTTCCAAATTCCTTCCCTCATTTGGGATGTGTCAAAGTTCCCTAAGAGCCTCAAGTGTACTCCGGGCAGTGCTTACACCCCGAATATATTGCAGACTTAAGCAAGTGCAGTGTGGAAGAGCCAGCCCTCAAATGTCCAAGTTCAGAGGGAATTCAAGGTCCCAAAGCAAGGCTCATAGGAGGGGGGGCAGAACATAGAATCTAAGAGAGAGTGCAAGTGAATAGAGGGGATTTAGGGGAAGACCATGAAAGGCTGGTGGTCATGCCCAGTAATTAGGAGTGCTGGTACACCCCTGACCAGCCTATTAGCCAAAGTTGGGAGTTAGGATCCATTGAGGATCAGGTTCAGACCTAAGCAGCAACTTGGATACTGTCAGGCCATGAACCTTAACTCAAACACATAGAAGGGAGTGGGGGTATAGGGAATTCATAACAAACAGCAGGTGCAAAAAAAAAGTTTACATAGTTAACATTAATCACTGAACATGAATAGAAAAGTAAACAAGCTTGCAGAAACTGTAAATAAACACATAGGGGAGTGAGGCAGAAAAGTTAAATTAGAACATACCAGTTTCAGGGAAAACAAACAAGTAAAAGAAGTCTTGAGAAAGCCAAGTAGCAAGCAAACAGTTCCAAAAGATCTCAGAAAGAGTAGAATGCTATAAGAGTATTGAACTCAAAGTAGTATTGTAAGTATGTAATTAAGTCGAAAGTATTCAACTAAAGGCTCGAGGTATTCAACTCGAAGTAGTGGTGTAAAAGTATTGAATTGGAAGTATGTTAAAAGTGCGGAAGGGTAGTCCCTTTTATAGTGCAGAGAAGCAAGTAAGAAAGGAAAGAAAATAACTTGCAATCAATCACATAGAATTTCCCTTCAGTTAAGGGATTTGATTTCAAACGGGCAGAAGACATTTAAGGAAAGAAATTTTGATTAAAACCTTTTCAAAGTAGCATAAAAGGGGTAAATAGATAGAAGTTTATTTAAGGAAAAGCTCAGTGGTACACGGCTTGGGAAAAATAAGGAAAGGGAATCAATCAAACAGCTAGGGAAATCAAAGTTACAGGCTTAATCTTGAATAAACCAAGTCAGGAAAGGTAAAGAAGGTTCAATTAGAGAGAATCAATAACAATCAATCAGGACTCATTAAAAGGAATTTGAAATCAATCAATTAGTTGGTAAAGACCTTTAGAAAGAAGAGTTCCCATATATAAAGCACACAAACATATGAATCAAGAAGTTATATAGAAGAGAGTTTAATCAAAGAGAGGTTCAGAATCATGTGCAAGAAAGGGTACAAGTCCAGTTTGCAGACTCATAATGAGTCTGAGAGTTAAGGGTCCCAAAGCAGAACCCTAACTCGCACAAATTCAAAATTGCCAAGAAACCCCCAAATCCTAGGGTTTCATAGAGATGAGAAAGCAAGTCATTGAAACAGGATCAGAAGCCTCTTTCAAAGACTTATGAGAAACAAACAGACATGATACAAAGAAAGAAAGCTAATTTAAGGTCATAGAGAATATATTTGAGAAACTCGGAACTTAAATAAGTTCAGAAAAGAAGAGGTGATACAGACCTAAATTAAAATAGAGGAAACATGTTCAGCAAGAATGCAAACAGAGTCTAATAGAGCAAACAAAAATAAAAAAAACTAAACAGTAAGCACATATAGTAGAAGAGTAAGGGAAACATAACAAGGATTAACAGGAGTAACAGGTATAGTAGAAAAAGAAGAGTAGGAGAACAGTACACGCATAGTAAAAGAAGCCATACGAGCATAGCACAGACAAACACACATAATGTCACGACCCAAATCTCGGCCGTGATGGCGCCCAACACACTACTAGGCAAGCCCGACCATTATTCAACACTTAACCCAATTTATCAAAAATAGCGGAAAGAAATATCAATTAAGCAAGATTAAAGTACTGAAGATTTTAACAAAATACACAATATAATCTCACTGGGACCCGGTGTCACTAATCTGAGCCTCTAGAATACATAATATAATCCTAATACATGGTATATCCAAAGTCTGATAATGCAGAAATAAAGAGATAGGATAGGAGGGAGAAGATCAATGGCTGCGAACGCCGTGCAGCTACCTCGATACTCCCAGAAGCTGGATCTGCTGATCAACTAGATCTACTGAGCCTGAGACTGCCCTGGATCTTCACACAAGGTGCAGGGACTAAAGTGAGTACTCCGACCCAGTGAGTAATAAAAGTAACTACAGTTCGAAGATAAGAAAATCCAGTAAATACACAAAGTAAGCTAAAATCCAAATATACAACAACATATGGAACTGAGCAGCTAAACAACAGTATAAATAGAAATGCATGAATGCAATGCAATACATATGATGGTACATTCCAGTACCCACTGCGGCGTGCAGCCCGAGCTATCCATATTTATTTATCG
This sequence comes from Nicotiana tabacum, assembly GCF_000715075.1. Lineage (NCBI taxonomy): Eukaryota > Viridiplantae > Streptophyta > Magnoliopsida > Solanales > Solanaceae > Nicotiana > Nicotiana tabacum. The sequence continues at coordinate 107,027,130 of NC_134101.1, forward strand.
TCGACGGCGCTCACTGGGGGTGTGTACAGACTCCGGAGGGGCTCCTACAGCCCAAGCGCAATATCTTGGTCAGTCATTGTTACTTGACCGGTAAGCAATTGTTACCTGACCAATTTAAATCATACAGTGCCATTGTTACCACTGTTCAAGTATATCATCCAGTGTCATTGTTACCACTATTTCAAGTATATCACACAGTGTCATTGTTACCACTATTTCAAGTATATCACACAGTGTCATTGTTACCACTATTTCAAGTCACTTTATAATAAGTCCAGAAAATAATATAATAAGCCCCTTGGGCATTTACAAAACAGAAGTTCCCAGCCCGGAATACATTTAAAAATATCATTTAAGTTTTCAACACTTAGAATTATGGCTGAGTTTGCAAAACAGCATTTAAAACCTTGGACTGAAATTAAATGATATACAATTCATGCTAAGCAGTAATATCAATCCTCGAAGGATTTTACAAATCGGCATAAGGCCCCAAACATGGCATCAAGCCCAGTAATATCAATGAAGTATGTGTATCAATCACCAGTATAGTATAAACATCACACAGGATTGACCAAGTCACAATCCCCAATAGTATCTGACCCCGCACTCGCCATGGAGTGCGTGTCACACCTCAATATAGCGTTACGATGTGAAAGTACGGGGTTTCAAACCCTAAGAATAGCATTTACATCTATTACTCACCTCAGGACGGCTAAAAGTCTACTCCGCGATGCCCTTTCCTTTCGAATCGACCTCCTCGCGCATCGAATCTTGCCAAAACCACAAGGAATATATTACTTCTGTAATCATGGGATTTACTTCTGTAATTAGGCTAATCATGGGATTTACTTCTATAATTAGAGTTATACCATAATTAGGACTCCTCTACTATATAAAGAGGATTCCCCATCATTTGTAGACACCCTACATTCACAAATATCAGAGCAATATAACATTTCTTAGCTTACATTCTTGTTCATCAACTTATTGTATCTTTTACTATTGTGGCATTAATCTGTTCAAGGGCGTACGAACTTGAGAGCTTAATTACGTTGCAAAGCCAGTTTGCTCTATTTTATTGTCAATTCCCGTTGTTCATCTTTATATTCATCCATTAGTGTTAGGTGAAATCACGTATCCATAAAATCAGATTATAAGTTTAATTGTTATCCAATTATCAGGGTAAATAGTTAGGCGCCCACCGTGGGGCTAAGGATATTAGTGATTGCCTAGTATTAATCCTCATAACACACATTGCTTTACACTTGTTCTCGTAAGTGTCTTTGATTTGAGGAATCAACATGTCAAACTCGCAAGTAGTGCCCACTCACACAGACACCGGCCTTGGTCTTCATGGCGAGAACGAGCACATAGTCGCCCCAAGAAACGGAGTACCTCCAATCAATCCCAATGGACCACAGGCCGTAGATCCAGTCGATGTCAATTCTCGTGTTGCGATTCATGGAAATTTAGGCACCAACCCTAAAAATAGCATCTGTAGAGACGCTTGGGAAGTTGAATAGAACGCATAGAGTGGTGAAGAAGGCGGGATTAGCCTTCGAATGATATTTGAAATGTTGTAGACTCAGTATGTTGTGATAGTGCAGCTCCAAAATCAGAATCGATCACCAAGCAGAATTGAACTCGATGCATCACAGGAAGTTATTCACAGGGTCGAGCCTATAGCGGAAAAATCGAATGATAATGGATTGGGAACTGACCCCGCCATCATGAAAATGCTCGAGGAGCTCACTAAACGGATCGAATTAGGAGAAAAGAAAATTGAGGCTAACGATAAAAAGCTAGAAACATACAACTCACGAGTTGATCAAATACCGGGGGCACCCTCACGATTTTAAAGGGTTTGGATTCGAAGAAGTTTGTACTGAAGCCTTTCCCACCAAGTGCGGCTCCGAATCCCAATCCGAAGAAATTTCGCATGCTAGAAATTCCCAAGTACAATGGAACCACTGATCCTAATGAGTATGTCGCTTCTTATACATCGCAATAAAAGGAAATGACTTAGAAAGATGATGAAATTGAATATGTTTTGTTAAAAAGATTGGAGAAACTCTATCGAAGGGGGCAATGATATGGTTCCACAATTTTCCACCCAATTCCATTGATTCCTTCGCCATGCTTGTTGATTCGTTCGTAAAGGCACATGTCGGGGCAATAAAAGTCGCGACTAGAAAATCGGACCTCTTCAAAGTAAGACAAAATGTATGCGGTAAAACCAGGGGCTCGATTTCCCCGTCATTAGGTTGCCTCGCGGCCATGCTCCTCAAGGCTCGAATCCAAGGTCGAGACCTACCCTCAGGAGTCGTCGGGTACCGGCCACGGGGGGCATCGCATATTAATAGCTATAGTACAAGAAAGGGGAATTCCCAAGGCACACGGCTAAATCTGACAAAGCCGACCTACCCGAAGCCTGTATCAAGGTGTCACATCCAAGCGTCCCATCTCCATGCCTTTATAGTTAATGCATTTTGTACTATAACGGGATTCCCCTCCTATATAAAGGGGATCCCCATCACTTTGTAAGGTTCGACTGTTGTTGCTCCAACCATTCTACATAAGATCAATAACAAATCTCTCTCATTTCTCTAACTTGCTCACTCGAGGCTACCTCTTTCACCTATTGCTTTCATACTTGTTCCTCATTTATTGCTTGATATTGGCTAAAAAGAGTGTCCTTTAACTATATTCTAACTGTTATTCCCTTCCCAGTTACCCCCGATAACTTGAGCTCGAGCCTAGGCATCGACCTCGAGGCCCTTCATCGGTCAGTCCGAGTCCCGGATAACAAGCCCCCCGGTTTGATTATAACTCTATTTTAGCTCGCATTTCATCTCTTATCTTCATACGCCTAGCATCAACTGCTTTAACAACTAGCATAAAAATAGATCACGTATTTTTAGAGTCCCATTTACAAATTTAATTGTTATTACCATTTTCACGATAAACAGTTTGGCACCCACCATGGGGCTAAAAATAATAGTGATTATTTTCTTGCTGGTTTTATTGCACAATGCAAGTCATCTTTCACACATTTTCTTGTCCAAGATCTTCGATTTCAGAACAAAACGTATGGCTCGGTGAACAGAATGGGGAACCGGAACCTTGAAAATAGCAAAGAGAAGGACACGACTACTTCAGATATTGGTACACCACCGAACTCAACCCGAGCGGAAGGGGAGGCTCTCCGACATGGCGTCCACATGATTATTGGAGGAACCGACGTTCCCCAATGACCCATGTTCAAACGGACGAGAACGTCCATCACGGAAGAGGGACCGACCCTAAACCACATGCCTGAAGACACCCTCGTATTCAGCGAGGAGGACCTCGAGGCCATGATAGAGCTGCACAACAATGCGTTGGTGATCTCGTTTCTTTTAAACAATACCAGGATAAAGCGCGTACTTGTGGACCCAGGCAGCTCGGCCAACATAATTATATTAGAGGTAGTAGAACAGCTAGGGCTGCTCAATCAAGTCGCCCTCATCCCTCGAGTCCTCCATGGATTCAACATGACTGGCGAAGTAACGAAAGGGGAGATCACCCTCCCGATCGACACGTCCGGCGTGATCCAGAACACCGAGTTCCAAGTCATCGACGGCAACATGAGGTACAATGCATTACCTGGCAGGCCTTGGATACACAGCATGAGGGCAGTATCGTCAACCTTACATCAGGTGATAAAGTTTCCCACGAGGGACGGCATCACGACTATACATGGAGAACAGCATGTAGCAAAAGAAATGTTTGCAGTCCACTATGAGGCACTGAATCCCCGTATTCCCGAGGATAGAAACACACAGGCCCCCGAGAACGACGAGAAAGATTTCTTTGCTCCCCAAACCTTCATCGCCCCCAAAGAATCGGACGCAACTAAATATACAGTCGAAGAGCTAGAGTAGACCATATTAATCGAGCACCTCCTGGATCGTAAGGTATACCTGGGAACGGGGTTGACCCCCAAACTCAAGACAGGGTTCATTCAATTTCATACTAACAATATCAACTGTTTCGCCTGGTACCATCTAGATATGATAGGAATACCGTCGGAAATAACCTCCCACGGGCTGAGCATCGATCATAAACCTTGTGGATAGGGAAAAAACCTCGTTCATCACAAAGCATGGTACATACTGCTACAACGTAATGTCCTTCGGGCTAAAAAATGCAGGGGCAACGTACCAATGCCTAGTAAATAAAATTTTCGAGCATTAAGTAGGTAAATCAATGGAGGTATATATTGATGATATGCTAGTCAAGTCCCTGTGCGCAGAGGACCATTTGACCCATTTGCAGGAAACTTTTTGTTACACCCCAAGTTTTCATACGTGAGAGTACGTTGTAAGTCATTGATGTAAGCTCGGAAATGAGATTCTATTTTAAATCAAATAAAGTAAGTTAATAATGTTACCTTGTAGGTTACAAATATTTAAGTTCATGAATAACGAGTACCAAGAGGGTTGGAAATCATAGAAACTAAACCAATTGAAGAAAATAAGTTTCGTCGAAAGTCGACAAGTTTCGAATGTTATAACATGTACTTTGGGGTGAGACTAGGGTTATTAACATGATAAGGAGGTTATTCTATGAGTTATTTTAGTCGTATAATATTCATTTTCTACATTTTGAAGGCAAGCAAGTTGTGGAACAAGAGTTGGCAAAGGCATCACAAGTTACATTCATAAATTTGCTGAAATTTAGGTCAAATGTATCTGATAATTTCTAAAAATATACTTGGAATCATGGGGTGTTGTACCTACCAAATTTAAGGTCTACGAGTCTAGTTTCTAAATCATTAAACCTTTCGTCAATACGACATCGGAGTAGAGAGATATTCGCGTTTTCGCGAGACCGCGCAAGCAGCTCCCAATGGGACCCACTTAGGCGGTGGTTGACCTACTTCAATTTATAAACGATTTGGACGCCTATTTTTGCTCATTTTTCAACTAAACTTCGTCTCCAAACTTCTCCTAACCCTACTAAACATATACCACAAGGGTTTGAAGTGATTCCAAAGTGATTACACCATATTTCAACATCAAAACTTAGTTCTAGTGAAGAACAACACCTCTTTGAGGTTGTGTTGTCATTAAGGATTGTTGTGGGCTGTATTTGGATGAAATTCCAAGTTTTTGCTGCTGTATAAGGTGAGTATAACATCCTACTAATTGTTCTTAATCTTTCTTGTATGTTGGTTAAGTTGTTAGGATGATAAACTACAAGATAATACTTGGATTAGCTTAAGTCACTTCTATTGTGTTGTATTGCTATTAAGGGTTGTTATAAACTGAATATAACTTGGATTTTGACTTGAAGTTACTGTATAAGGTATGTATATTGTGGTCTTGCTTGTGCCTAAGGTTATCTTGATGTTGATTAAGTTAAATGGATGGGCTAGACATGAACTAGTGAATAAAGTTGCTAATTGAGGATAGTTGAAGTTGTGGATTATTTTCGTTGTTATAAATATATGGTTTAACGCTGGAATCATTGATTAATTACTTCATTATCATGTTAATGATACTTTTATGTAGAATTAAGAAGTCTATAAGGATTGATAAGGGGTATACGGATTCCAATCGGAGCTTGCCGCTCGTCGTAATGTAGTTGTGACTTCTTGTTATTATATGGTGTCTTGATATTGATAATTATGTATTGATGGATTGCTCTGGTAATTGTTGTTGGTATATGGTATTGGAGGAGGCCCTTGTTACCAGGGAGATGCTGCCCCAATTTACGTAAACGAGCTACTAGCTTAAGTTATAGACTTAGCCTTTGCTCAGCACTGATTTTGAATCTCCTTATACTATGATAGATTGTGTTGACTTGTTTGAAGAGTTGCTTGGAAGTGATTAAGGACTCAACGGGTTTAAGGTACGTTAAGGCACTTTCTTCTTTCTTTTGGCATGATCTAAAGTGAAATGAATACGCTACTTCATAACGGATCTACTCCTAGCAACTAAGGTTGTCCATGTTGTTCTTTCCTTATAAAATTATTCTAAGCAAGCGTGTATGATCCTTGAATCCTACTAAGGTTCATATTGAGGATATGGATGTCCATAGTGTTCTTAAGTCACTCCAAAAGGTTTAGAAGGTGATTCCATGAGTCTAGCATGCATTATATATAGTATCTATTTTACTCTACCGAGCCGCTCTATAGTCGTGGGTGTACTAAGATGTGTATGCTTCTTAATAAGGAGTCTTAAGGCACGGATATCTATTCACGAATATGGTGAAAATCTATGAGGAATTCAGAATCTAGATACAAGTTTTAACAAGTAAAAGAAGTAAGGTGAAGAGGGGTACGAGGCACCCAGATAATGAAGATTGTCAATATTTTCAAATTAGGCAGAGAAATATAAGCATTTTGGTACCTTCATCAATGACAGAGGTAAGTACAATTGGCCACACCCATCTCAGTTATGTTCTATGGGAGCTAACAGATATTATTGTGGATAGGTTGTTATCATTAACTAACATTTCCGAAAGATGGTACAAATGTGGTAATAGATCTCCTTCTAAGACACCCAGATGGTGAACTCTAGAGTAGTACAATCAGATACGAATACTAGAATATTCAAAAAATTCAGAAGATAGGCAGTGGGATCCTAGAAGGGACAAATATTTACCTTAGTATGACTCTAGCCCCGAGTAAAAAAAAGAATGTTAGGCATTCCCAAGAGCCAGTGAGATGAAGCTAGGGGAGCTTATAGGGAAAGAACTTTTTGTTGAAGTTTTCAGAATAAAGTGATAGACAAAAGAAATATTATCCGGAGAATAAGAAGAAAATAAATGAAGCATCATGAGTAAGATGTGATATATGGGTGATAACAGTAAATCAAAATATGACACGATGATAGAGTCTATAGTCAAGTGAAGGAAAATACAAGAGGTGACAAGCCTTAAGGCAATAAAAGAGTATAAGCCATAAAGTCATATTCTTATTTCGAGAAATGATTTGATGACTTCAACGTGATTACCAAGAGGAAAGGTAGGACCCCAGAGTAATAAAAATCAGTATGGGATGGTGAATAAGATAAAATCGAACATGAATTAGGGATCAGAGGATTTGATAATGGTCGACATCGTGAGAATTTCAAAGATCGTGCTCCAACAATAATAGAATAGACAACAGACGAATAACCTTTAAAGGCCATTTAGGAAATCGCTTACCTAAAGAAAGCACTCTGAGCAGAGTTAATCTTAAGGGACTAAGTGTGCTAGTTACAGTAGGTGTCACCTTCGTGCGTAAGAAATTTAGTTATCCCTGGTACAGAAGGTTACCATAAGGCGATTAAGGTTCATTGATAATGTGAAAAGATGCCAAATATGAAAAGGTAAAACAACTATAGGTAGATCATCGTAGTACTAAATCTTAGTACTCCCCTAAAGGGGGAATATGGTGTGATATGATATTAAGTCGGAGTTAAGCGGTTCATTTAACTATGGAATGGTAAAGAAAGAATGTGGTAAAAAGGAGAAAGGGATGATGTTACATTTATTCAGTTCCTGCAGATATGTTGCGACTCCAGAACATTATACAAGCATGACACCGGGAAGAGGCAGTAAAAGTTTCTGGCCAGGATGTTATTGATAAATAAGTGTGAATGGACATTTGATACATCAGGAGCTAGTGGCAAGAGATAAGTTAAGACAAAGGAGCTAGTGGCGAGAGATAAGTTAAGACAAAGGATATATCCCAAGAGGGATTATGCAGAATATATATATATGGACCAACGAGTAATTAGTAGTTGATTCAGGAAGAGCCCAGTTATGGCTAGACAAGAGGTCACAGATAAATCAATAGATCATGTAAGATAAATGTAGTGAATCGCAGCATAGTGAATTCAATCTCGAAGATACGAGATCACAATTCAGATAGGAGTTGAGGCAGTTAAAGGTACCATTTTAAAGGTTTATGAAAATAAGAGAGAGTGCCACTAAGGAGACAATAAAAATTTGAGATTAGAAGTAACCCTACGAGCACAAAGGCACAAAGTTATGTAACTAAGGATTATTATAGGCGAGTAAGAACAACGAAAATTTCCTTTGGGTGTATGATATATCAAGTTCGCAACTTTACAAGAGCCAGAAGGTCTCCCCAAGTACTACAATGAAAGACTAGCTGAGGAAATAAGAAAGAAGGTTTCCACCTAAGCATAGTGAGCTAAAGAGTAAATGATCTTGTAACAACAGTCTCACTACAATATTGTATACACTCCAAAAGAAAGTGGCACCTATCATGGCTAATGAATGGGGAAAAAAGCCATCAAAGGTGATGTTTGAGATCATATGAGGTACAGGAAATTATAGTATTCGTGGGCAAAAAGACAAGCTACGTATTCATGCAGCAAGTGATAGAACGACCAGCAAAAGTAATTGCTTACATTTAAGGACAACTGAGAAGGCACGAAAGGAAATTTATGGTGCTAGCAAGTTAAAGGAAGGTTGCAAGTAGTATAAATAGATCGGTGTAGGTCCTAAGGTAAAGTATTGTAGAGCAACAAGGTTTTAGGCAGATAGGTGTAATGATATGAAAAGGTGAGTGAGAAGGTGACGAGAATATGTATGTCCTGGGGATTAAACCCATCAAAACAATGGAGCTGATGATTTCCATATGAATAAAAAACTCTATACAGCCTGAATGAACACAGAGGAGTCTAAGACTAGGTGCATTTAGAAGAGATAGAATGCTGCCCTGACGGTAGAATAAGAGTGTAATTGTGATAGATAAGAGGATGATTCTTAGGCCTTTGATTGAATAATGATTTAACAAGAAAGGTATTTCATTAATTGCGGGGATTAGAATACCCCCATAAGATGAATCGCGTTGGGACGCAATGAAATACGGTTATTGAAGTATAGTATTATCCCTAGGTGGATCAGGAAAATCACTTCACATGTTCCCCAATAAGATGTGAGCCCTAGTGACAGTGTATTACGTAAGAGGTTGCAAGTTATCAGTGATAGATTATAGATCAACATTAAGGTGAATAAACAATAGATGGGTACAAGTTCCAAAGTATAAGATGAGATTTGTTTGTTTTTCTTAAGATGAATAAAACTGAGGAAGCACTAAAGGACTTAGATTTATACATATAGGATAAGCAGCGAGAGAGTAACCTGGAGTTGGGTAGCAAGCCTCGGTAATTATAAAACGAAGTAAGTTTTATGGTATAGTATAACCTGCCTAGATGTAGTAAATCCATAAAGATAGATATGCAAGGCTATGAAACAAGAGATAGAAATAGTCTTAAGTTCGATAAAGTACCAAACGAAAGACATCAATACACATATAGATGCCTAGAGGGATAGCTTGTCATAATTCTGTATATGTTCATACGGTGAGGCTTATAGATTGGCTAAAAGATGGAGGAAAAAGGGAAGACGAGTCGCTAGGCACTCATATAAGGACACAGTCATACATACTGTATGATATAAGGTAGCAAATGTTACGATGTTGGAAAAATTCTGACCACATGTCATGGCGTGACAAAGAGGCCTAAAAGGGGGGAATGCCCAAGCGTTTGGATTTATTCACAAAATTGTTGCTTAGATGGCAAGATGAACATTAAAGTATTCGTAAGAGCCATAGTTTATGAAACTTATAAGCGCATCAGTCAACATTCGAGGACGAATGTTCCAAAGGGGGGAATGATGTTACACCCCAAGTTTTCATACGTAAGAGTACATCGTAAGTCATTGATATAAGATCGGAAATGAGATTTTATTTGGAAGAAAATAAAGTAAGTTAATCATGTTACCTTGGAGGTTACAAATATTTAAGATCATGAATAACGAGTACCAAGAGGGTTGGAAATCTTAGAAGCTAAACCAATTGAAGAAAATAAGTTTCGTCGAAAGTCGACAAGTTTCGAATGTTATAACATGTACTTTGGGGTGAGATTAGGGTTATTAACATGATAAGGAGGTTATTCTATGAGTTATTTTAGACGTATGATATTCATTTTCTACATTTTGAAGGCAAGCAAGTTGTGGAACAAGAGTTGGCAAAGGTCATCACAAGTTACATTCATAAATTTGCTGAAATTTAGGTCAAATGTATCTGAGAATTTATCCAAATATACTTGGAATCATGGGGTGTTATACCTACCAAATTGAAGGTCTACAAGTCTAGTTTCTAACACATTAAACCGTTCGTCAATACGACATCGGAGTAGGTATATATTCGCGTTTTTGCGAGACCGCGCAAGCAGCTCCCAATGGGACCCACTTAGGCGGTGGTTGACCTACTTCAATTTATAAACGATTTGGACGCCTATTTTTGCTTATTTTTCAACTAAACTTCGTCTCCAAACTTCTCCTAACCCTCCTAAACATATACCACAAGGTTTTGAAGTGATTCCAAAGTGATTACACCATATTTCAACATCAAAACTTAGTTCTAGTGAAGAACAACACCTCTTTGAGGTTATGTTGTCATTGAGGATTGTTGTGGGCTATATTTGGATAAAATTCCAAGTTTTTGCTGCTGTATAAGGTGAGTATAACAGCCTACTAATTGTGCTTAATCTTGCTTGTATGTTGGTTAAGTTGTTAGGATGATAAACTACAAGATAATACTTGGATTAGCTTAAGTCACTTCTATGGTGTTGTATTGCTATTAAGGGTTGTTGTAAACTGAATATAACTTGGATTTTGACTTGAAGTTATTGTATAAGGTATGTATATTGCGATCTTGCTTGTTGCTAAGGTTATCTTGATGTTGATTAAGTTAAATGGATGGGCTAGACATGAACTAGTGAATAAAGTTGCTAATTGAGGATAGTTGAAGTTGTGGATTATTTTCGTTGTTATAAATATATGGTTTAAGGCTGGAATCATTGATTAATGACTTCATTATCATGTTAATGATACTTTTATGTTGAAGTAAGAAGTCTATAAGGATTGATAAGGGGTATACGGATTCCAATCGGAGCTTGCCGCTCGTCGTAATGTAGTTGTGACTTCTTGTTATTATATGGTGTCTTGATATTGATAATTATGTATTGATGGATTGCTATGGTAATTGTTGTTGGTATATGGTATTGGAGGAGGCCCTTGTTACAAGGGAGATGCTGCCCAAATTTACGTAAACGAGCTACTAGCTTAAGTTATAGACTTAGCCTTTGCTCAGCACTGATTTTGAATCTCCTTATACTATGATAGATTGTGTTGACTTGTTTGAAGAGTTGCTTGGAAGTGATTAAGGACTCAACGGGTTTAAGGTATGTTAAGGCACTTTCTTCTTTCTTTTGGCATGATCTAAAGTGAAATGAATACGCTACTTCATAACGGATCTACTTCTAGCAACTAAGGTTGTCCATGTTGTTCTTTCCTTATAAAATTATTCTAAGCAAGCGTGTATGATCCTTGAATCCTACTAAGGTTCATATTGAGGATATGGATGTCCACAGTGTTCTTAAGTCACTCCAAAAGGTTTAGAAGGTGATTCCATGAGTCTAGCATACATTATATATAGTATCTATTTTACTCTACCGAGCCGCTCTATAGTCGGCCAGGTACGGGACCTATTGTGCAACCACTGATCAGTTGGGTTTACCAAGCTCCACGTGGTCGGGTACGATTCTACCGAACCTTATGATGGTCGGGTACGCTTTTACCGAGTCCTCTTTGAGGCCGGGTATGATATGATGATGATGATGCCCACAGAGGCAAATGTTTTAAAAAGTTTATGTATATATATGTATTATGCATTTCATATCAGTAACCCCCAGAGGCACTCTGATGTTACAGGTTGTATCTCCTCTATCTCTTTATTCTTGTTTATGCTTTCCTGCCTAACATACTCGGTACTTTATTCGTACTGACGTCCCTTTGTCCTGGTGACGCTGCATTTCATGCCCAGAGGTCCCTATTGATAGGTTGACAGTCCTCCTAGTAGGCTATCTGCTTAGCGAAGGTCTTGGTGCACTCCACTTGCTCCGGAATTGCCAATTTGGTCAGTATGCTTTGGATATGTATTGATTGATATGGCGGGGCCCTGTCCCGACCTTTATGATTTTATGTACTCTTAGAGGCTTGTAGACATATGTCAGGTGTATGGATAATTGTATGGCCTTGTCGGCCTATGTTTTCGAGTTTACTAATGGTCATGTCGGCCTTATAGGCCCGTATGTCACATATATTCGTTTGTATATCATGTTGGGTCTTCATATGTTGACTATTCCCTTATGTTTTATTCTTGTTATCTCATGACGGGTTTTCTGGCTCATTTACTCATGATAACATGATAAGAAAGATATGTTACATTGGTACTCGGTTGAGTAAGGCATCGGGTTCCCGTCGCGGCCCTTCGGTTTGGGTCGTGACACTTTTGAAATCCTCAGAAGCTACAACATGAAGCTCAATCCCGAGAAGTGTGCCTTCGGAGTGGGTTCGGGCAAATTCCTGGGCTTCATAGTTTCAAACAGGGGGATCGAGATCAATCCCGACAAAATAAAGCCCATCAAAGAAATCACGATGGTGAACAATGTAAAGGCCGTCTAACGGCTAACAGGGCGGATAGCGGCCTTGGGCAGATTCATATCAAGGTCATCAGACAACAGCCAGCATTTCTTATCTCTACTCAAAAGAAAGAGCAACTTCGAATGGACTCCAGAATGCCAACATGCCCTAGAATAATTGAAACGATACCTAACTAGCCAACCTTTGCTGCACACGCCTAAGGAGGATGAAACACTATACCTGTACTTGGTTGTGTCTGAAATAGCGGTAAGTGGCGTACTATGAGAGGAGCAAGGTACACAATTTCCTATTTATTATGTAAGCCGAACCCGGGGGGATGCTGAAACCCGGTATCCCCATCTAGAAAAATTGGCTCTTGCGCTGATAAGCGCCTCACGTAAGTTGAAGCCCTATTTTTAATGTCATCGTATCTGCGTTCTATCGACGTACCCCCTCTGGAGCATACTTCATAAACTCGAGTTATCGGGCCGATTAGCCAAATGGGCCATCGAACTCAGAGGGTATGATATCGAATATCAACCTCGAACAGCCATCAAGTCCCAAATTCTGACGGACTTCGTGGCCGATTTCTCGCCATCCCTTGTACCCGAGGTAGAGAAGGAACTTTTATTAAATTCAGGCATGTCCTCTAGGGTATGGACCCTGTTCACAGACGGCGCCACAAACATAAGAGGGTCCAGGTTCGGTATAGTCCTAAAGCCACTCATTGGCGGCGTAATCAGACAGTCCATAAAAACCACAAAACCGACTAACAATGAAGTCGAGTACGAGGCTATGATTGCAGGTTTAGAATTGGCCAAAATCCTGGTAGCCGAGACTGTCGAAGCGAAATGTGATTCGCTCCCCGTAGTAAGCCAGGTGAACGGGAGCTATGAAGCTCGAGAGGACAGGATACAGAGGTACTTGACAAAATCCAAATCGCATTACGTCGCTTCAAAGAATGGACCTTAGTCCATGTACCTCGAGAGAAGAATAGCGAGGTCGATGCCCTTGCAAAACTGGGATCTTCTGCTGAATAAGAGGACCTACTCCCCAGAGCTGTTGTCCAATTGTTTAAATCAGTGGTCGAGGAAGGTCACGCGGAGATTAACTCCACTAGTCTAACATGGGATTGGAGAAATAAGTATATTGATTATTTAAAAGATGGGAAGCTGCCCGCAGATCCAAAAGAATCGAGGGCCCAACGAACCAAAGCAGCCCAGTTCTCACTCGACGAGAATGGGACTCTATACAGGAGAACTTTCAACGGCCCCCTGGCGGTATGCTTAGGGCCAGGTGACACAGATTACATACTTTGAGAGATCCATGAGGGTATCTGTGGGAATCATTCTAGCACCGACTCCTTGGTCCGGAAGATGATTAGAGCGGGCTACTATTGGGACAGCATGGAAAAAGACATTAGATAATTTGTCCAAAAATGAGACAAAGGCCAGAGATTCACTCCTATGATCCACCAAGCCGGTGAGCAAATACATTCCGTTTTATCACCATGGCCATTCGTGAAATGGGGGATGGACATCGTCGGCCCTTTGTCGATGGCGCCAGGTAAGGCTAGATTCATTCCATTTATGACTGACTACTTTTCAAAATGGGTGGAAGCACAGGCCTTCGAAAAAATAAGAGAAAAGGAATCATCAATTTCATATGGGATCACATCATATGCCGATTCGGAATCCCATTCGAAATAACGTACGACAACGGAAGGTAGTTCATTGGGGGCAAGGTAACACAGTTCCTTGAAGACAACAAAATCAAGAGAATCCTATTGATGCCTTACCATACATATGCAAACGGCCAGGCCGAATCCACAAATAAAACCATCATTCAGAACCTAAAGAAGAAACTGGATAACGCCAAGGGAAAATAAAGAGAAACGCTGCCTGAGGTGCTGTGGGCATATCGAACAACTCTAAAGTCAAGCATCGAGGAAACACCTTTCTCTCTAGTGTACGGCACCGAGGCTTTGATACCAGTGGAAGTCGAGGAGCTGAGTGCCAGATTTTAGCACGCTAATAAGGGCTCGAACAACGAGGCCATGACAACGGCCCTCGAACTACTCAATGAAAAGCGATAAGCCTTGCCGATCCAGATGGCCGCCCAAAAATAGAGAATAGAAAGGTACTATAACAGGAGAACAAATCTCCGATATTTTGGGATCAGGGACTTAGTCCTAAGGAAGGTCACTCTCAACACCCGAAATCCTAATGAAGGGAAGCTGGGCCAGAACTGGGAAGGATCGTACCGTGTCCTTGGGATAGTCGGCAAGGGATCCTATAAGCTTCGCACCATGGAGGGCGAACAGTTTTCGAGCAACTGGAATATATCATTGCTTAAACAGTATTACTGCTAGAACACCCGATCGGAATATTCCGCAAAATTCCTCAAGCAAGCATTGCACTCTTTTCCTTCGACTAAGTTTTTATCCCGAAATGGGTTTTTGCCGGTAAGGTTTTTAATAAGGCAACGTCCACACACTACCTGAGGAGGACCCGACACGCCTGCAAGGCTTATTTAACAATCAACCCCGAACACTAGAGGGCACCCCCCCCCCCTTGAGAGGCCATCCGCTCGGAAGAGCCGGGGAACGTTAGACTATGTTCCAATAGAAAACAATGTACCGGGCCAAACGGTCAAAAGAGCCGTGTCCGCACAAGCCGGGCTCACGGCAACAAAACAACATGTACTTATGCCAAACAAATCAAACAATACCTTTCGCCAAAGTGTCTCATACTCCAAAGAAAGTTCAGCATTTTCACAGCAAGGATTTCCCTGCCGAGAACGCTCCAAATTACTTAGAGACTGGCGTCAATAACTCGGCACCCACATGACCCCAGGGTCGGAATCTCTAAAAATATAATCCCTAAATGAGGCAACTCCGAGATCACAAGCGACGGCCCCCGAGCCTAAGCAAACTCGATGACTCGGAGACTGTCACCAATCGCTATTCGTTAAAAAACGCGGGGTCATAAGATCCTAAGCGGCAGACTCGGTCACAAGAGAAAACTCGCATCGATTATTAACAACTACACCTGTAAGACCTCCACAGGCATGAAAATACTGTAAGACCTCAACAAGCATGAAAATAATGTAAGACCTCAACAGGCATGAAAATACTGTAAGACCTCAACAGGCATGAAAATATTGTAAGACCTCAATAGGCATGAAAATACTATAAGACCTCAACAGGCATGAAATTTTTGTAAGACCTTACTACAGGCATAAAATCAATCCCGAAGTTTAGGCTTATATGTCGCATTTGTAAGACTCCCAAAAGGGCATACCCTCGAAGTAGACACCTAAACTACCATACTCAGGATCAAAAATGGCTCCGGCCAAACACAAATGACTACGATCAATACGGTTGCACCAGTCAAATTAACGCGACTCGGGGACACCCGACCATCGCTACAAAATCACTAGCCATTACTTCGAATCCACTTCGAAAAGAACTGGTTAAAATAGGCTACCCTCGATAGGCAAACAAGATTAGACCATGTCAGCTCCAAATCATAAGGCTTCGAGCTACTCAGCCTACGAGCTAAACCTTTCGAGGTGCTCGAATATCGCCGCTAACGACTTGAAATCGAGATTCTTCCCGAACCGACAACGGGTCAGGCAAAATTATCTCAAAAAAGTCCTTAACAAGAGGAAAATAAAGCCTACATATGCCTAAGGGCAAAAGTGTAAGTGTCACGCCCCAACCTCGGGAGGCGCGACCGGTGCTCAATCGAGTAATCCCAACTGATCAAGCCTTATCAAACACTACCTACCCAGCTCAATATGAATAAGGACACCATGCTTCCGTTTATTTAACCAAGGGAAGATAGTGCATCTCACATTACTAGTTCATTTTAAATCACCACATCAAACCATAAATGAGTTCCGAGGTTCCATACATTTATACTTTAGAGAAACAGGAGTAAGAATTACAACATAGTTAGTACACCCATCCGACACCTGCATATGACCCACCCATATGTCAACGGAGCCTCTAAGGATACAAAAGATAAATGTGACCACGCCGGCAACAAGGCCCCAGCTATACCTCAAAAGTGAAGGTCCACAATAAAAAGATGTGCAATATAGCCCCTTGAAGGAGGAAGGGGCTCACCAAGTTCTTGAGAAGAAGGATGCTCCGCTATACACGATCGGTACTATCCGCAATGGAGCCACCTACATTCATTTAAATATGTAGCGCCCCCGGCAAAAGGGACGTTAGTACCATGGAATAGTACTAGTATGTATAACTAAACTCCATCTAGTTAGAAAGAACTATACAAGAATAGGAATTCACAAGTACACAAATATAACATAAACTTCGAATGATTACGACATTATCAATCAAAAGAATTATTGTACAACTTTCACATCATTTTTCCATAGGTTTTAGTTTGGGACATTCCATATTATTTGTCATTTGTTTCCAATACCACTGCTATCTTGAGCGGAGTCCGATCTCAACCCGATCGACTAGGTTGCCTCATTCGAGACACTCCAATCGCAATCTCGTTTTCCTTTTTTCGGAATTTATTCACAATACCACTGCTATATTGGGCGGAGTCCGATCTCGGCCCGATCGGCTAGGCCGCCTTGCCAAGGCATTGTTCCCTTCTCAGTAATCATTTCATTTCACATATATCATTTCATAGGCACTTGGGGACACCACTTATCACATTATTCTTGGCACTAGGCCGCATTTTACATTATTCCCAAATCCAATATTAGCTTTGCCATTTGGGACAGAAGGTGCACACAAGAGCAACTTTAAATTGTAAGCATGGATACGAATTCACATAGATAGCACAACATACTCAGCCGAAATCTCGATTTAGGGTCTAAACATTTCAATACATAATTCATACATTTGCCTTTTTCAAGTTGTCAAGATAGTACATTGATCATGTTGAGACACATTTTTCACACATAAGGTTACAACACCAATTCATGTAAAATAACAAGAAATGCAACAATTCAACTTTAGTCTTACCATGTTCATACAATCACCGATGAAGCTCAATTTCTAAAAGATAGGGTTTTAGCCATACATACCTCAATCGAGCTTTCCTTAATCCTATAACGTTTCGGAATGTTCGCACTTCAATCTATTTAAGCAATATAGCACAATTTAACTCATAATCAAGAAAAGATCATAATCTAAGCTCTCTTGAGCATTTTACCGAGCAATTAGTGTTCATTAAGGCCTTGTGGTTCTTTTATGCAAGATTACACTAGCCCATTACCCATGCCTCTTCTATTATAATTCCTCATACTCTTCAAGAACACATGGATGCAATGCAAACCCCCTTACCCCCATGAATTATCTCACTAATGACCCTTTGTAGCTATGTGTAAAAATGAGAGTTGAGGTGATGAGGCCTTACCTCTTAGGATGAGGGTTTAGGTCCCGCACTTGATTATCTTCAACGATTTACCTAGGATTCATGGAGTAATTTTGATGAGAAGCACTTTCCCTCTCTTAGACCCCTCTCTCTCGCTCTAGAAATATCAGGAAATAGGCTCAAAATGAGCTATTACACCGAATATAATGATAGGGGGTCGGGTTTAAAATTTAGGAAATTGGAGCCCCGGGTCAGATCTGCGATCGCCTTTCGCGATCGCAAAGTCAACATGTGGTCCACATAATTGACCGCAAAAACAACCCTAAAACCTGAACACACTGTTTGGGTATGCGGCAGAAATGCGGTCCGCATACCCGTTCTGCGGTCACATAATGCACTGCAGAACTGCCCCTTACAAAATACCAAGGGAATTATGCGACGACTATGCGGTCCGCATATCAGTTATGCGATCGCATAATCGACCGCATAGTTGACCTCAAATTTACCAACACACTAACTCACTTTGCAGCGACTATGCGGTCCGCATACTTGATATGTGACCGCATTCTCGACCGTAGAATCGCACTTTTCTGGAAAACATTATTTCTTGACTTTTTAGAGCATAGATCAGTCAAAAAGGTCTGAACCGCAGCTCGCTACGCATCTCTAACACATGATCCTAATTGCCATTACGAGCTTTCGGGTTTATAGTGGAAATTTTCACGGGGCCTCATAGTAAGAGCCATTGTCGCCAGCCAAACGAGCCTCAAGGCTACACACTAAAAGGTTGCAACGACCAAAATCATAAGAGCCACTGTCGCTAGCTCAAAAATTTGAAAACTTGAAGGTCAAAGTGAGCTCGAGTTGTAACCTGATTCGTAGACCGGATCCAAAATAGTTAACTATACATGCCTAAAGGCATAGAGTAAGAGACATCGTCACCAGCTTCGCGAGCCTCAGGGCCACAAACATAAAAGGTCGCTTTGACCCATGGCGTAAAGAGCCATTGTCGCCAGCCCACGAAAACACAAAAGCTTGAGGGTCAAATGGGTTCGTGTCGGAGCCCGACTCGGTGATTAAACCCAAAATAGTTGAGCAAAGTATAAGAGCACTAATGCTAGTTTACATTAAAGGTCGCGTCGACCAGGCGCATAAAAGCAACCGAGCTTGCCTAACGAGCACCATGGCCATACCACGAATATAAAAACAAGAATACCCGGCCTAACTTCGGATAAAAAGGGGAGTGGAAGAAACAAAGCTGCAGGGTTCATTTTATACATATACCAGTATGAAAATGCTATATACAAACAGGGAAATCAACAGAAACATAATCTACTGCCAACCCTACATCCTTAATGGCTCCCCAAAGGTTGCACCTTGACAAATACGAGTCCCCTGACAGTCCCTTCTCAACGGCATCTTCTCTCCCCGGGGTTCCACCCTTATTTTTAGCATCACCCAATCTGCCATCCGATGCACCCACAACGGGATGCTTTCGGGAAATCGGCCAGGAACGATCCATAGCTCGAGGTAACTTCGGGCTAGCCCCCTCAAATGCCTTCCCAACGCAAGAATCTGTGACAACGGCTCCCTCCCCGTGCGAGGATACAAGCGCCTCGACCTCGGCTTTGATCCGAGACAATGCCGCCACCAGTTTGGAATGGAGACCCTTGTACTTGTTTCTATCCTCCTTTGCATCCTGGAGCTGACGCTCAATTAAGGTTACCTTCCTCTAGAGGGTGTCCCTCTCGAAAGTCATTTTGTTTATACCGACTAAGCTCGGAAATTTCAGCATCTCTAGCCCGAAGCTCCCCTCTCAGTAGGGCGTTCTCCTTCTCAAACTACACAAATCAGGTCCGAGAGGTTAAAAGTAGTGGAATCTCACAAGGATTCAAATAATAGTAAAATGGGGGGTGAGTAACCTGCTCGATAAGATAGGCTTTCTCACGCTCGCTGCGGTTCACCTCATCCTGATACTGGATGAAAGCTTAGTTATAGAGCACTTTAGCCTGAAGCCACGTAAGAAGACAAGTTAGAAAAACGAAGACCGGAGCAGCCC
The DNA here is from genome assembly GCF_000715075.1 of Nicotiana tabacum. NCBI lineage: Eukaryota > Viridiplantae > Streptophyta > Magnoliopsida > Solanales > Solanaceae > Nicotiana > Nicotiana tabacum. The sequence continues at coordinate 107,047,038 of NC_134101.1, forward strand.
AAAGCGGCGGACAGGGTTAGCAAAAGTTACCCACATGCAAAATCTGCCCATCTCGCCGAAAATGAATGAAGCATTAACCTCGGGACATCCCTCGAGAATGGTCGGCGACCTCTCAAGTGCATCTACGCCTTTGACTAGTGCCCCTACTTTAGAAGGCTCTTCACGCGGGGCGTCTTGCACACCATGCAATGGTAGGATCACTCCCTGAGGAGAATCAACAACGGTCAAAGGGTTAACAGGATCAGTCAAAGTCTCTATCCCTTGTTCACCCTGGACCTCGGAGTCGGGCCCCTCCGAGCTACCCACCAAAGGCGCCTTAACTTTGGAAGAATTCTGGCCGCCAGTCGACTCGGGGGTAGTACTCGATACTCCATCTTTCATTCCTGGGCTCCTCAGCGCAGGTAAAAAGGGACCTCGGGGCTTGACAGCGAAGCTTGATTAAACCCCCTCGGAGGAGACAAGGACTATACATCCGGATCAGGTGGTTGAGGGTGAAGGGCATCTCCTTTATCATGTTATAATAATACCTGATCATATAAATAATGCGCCGGAATGAAGGATGAATTTGGCCCAGAGTCACCTGATAACGTCGGCAGAAGTCGAGAATCACAGGATCGATCGGGGGCGAGAATGGCCCAACCGGCTCCAAGGTAAATGGATAGGTGTATACACTTAGAAAGTCGGCTTTATGGACCGTAATATCTTCCTCCCAACTAGGAATCTCCACAAGCACGGTATCCCCCAGCAACAATCAGCCCTCACTCTCCCGACGTCCGTTATCGAGCTGATATACCGAGTTACAGGCTCGCGACGTTATGGCTTCGAGGAAGGTCTCTCAACCTTGAAATTGGAGTTCATTGCAAATGGTCCTGGATGCATTCCTTAGCACGAGGGGGTGTAGCCGCCTTGCCTTGAGAGAGAAACAAAGAGGATGAGCCTGCAACCTCCTGGGAAGGAGAAGTGGAAATTTTTGCCATCCTTAGAAGATTCTGAAGAAAGAAAAAGAGTTGCATTCCTGAAAGAGAGCAAGAGCAAAGGAAGAACGAATCTTATCGAGGCTTTGGGCACGCAATGGGGTATAGAAAGAAAGAAGGGGCGTATTTATAAAAGCACCGTATACACATGGAAAAAAGCTAAAAGGCAGCCAACTACCGCAGTCAATATGGAAACCAAGCAATTGTTGTGACTTAAGTGCAAATAATACATAGGCAAATAAAAACTTCAACTAAGAGAGAATTTTCATGTAATGGTTACAAAAAAAATAAAAGTAAGAAAAAGGAACTAAAAGGAGTTGATTTTCTTAAAAGAAATGATTTAAAAAGATTTAAAAGAAACAAAGAAAACAAAGGGAAGGGGGGTCCTAGGTTTATTAATAATATGGATCACCCCACACAACATCTGGTAATCACTCCTCAATGAGGGGCTACACGAGATGTTATCGCGTAATTATCATATCCATATCTACCCTTTCCCACCCCGTTGAGGTATTAAAGCGCGGAATGGTCTCGTTTACTTATCGCATGCTATTACTTCTCCCCATATTATTAGCCCCGGAGGCACTTGGGACTACTAATACTAAAGGGAGGAGGTATTGGGCTTATTTATGGTTTCAAAAGGTAAAATACTAAGGCGACAATCAAAACACATATGGCAAGTATGGGGAAGCATGTAAACAAATGAAAAGGCTCAAACAGACCTCCTTTAAGTAGAGAAAAGCAAATAGTTAGCATGACTTACACATACTGTTTAGGGTCTGATTAAACTTAAAGGATCGAGGTAGTCTGTTTTATTACATAGTTCAGATAAGAAGCCCCAGTCAGGCCTGCCTGCTGGTTGTAGCATATAAAATCTGATTCAGTTTATAAACTTTCACCCTATGGCTTGCCTAAATGTTATACGAAGGCATGATATCTACTGATGCCAGAAACAATGAAACAAACGTGAATACATACTGATTTAAGAAAATCATCTGTTATTAAAGAAAGGCGAGTTTTAGCAAAAGAGCATGTGCCATTGTTACTGGTTTTAGACCTATAAGCGAGTGAAACGATTCAAATTCTATTAAAGCTCCTATAGGCATGCTTTCTATGTGCTGTCGATTTTTGACACTTTTATAAACGTAGTAAAAAATGCAGAAATCCTATAGGCATGACATCTAGATGCTGAATTTCGTTTAAAGCCTATGAACATGATATATAATTGCTTTTGATTATTTAAGACCTACGAACATGTTTGCCTGATGAGGAATGCATATGCAAGATTTAGAAAGAACCTATAGGTAGGATATCTACATGATGTGCAAAAATTCAGAAATTCCTATAGGCGGTATATCTATATGCTATGCAGAAGTTTAGAAATAACCTATAGGCATGGTACCTATATGAGAATGCAAGATTCCTATAGACATGGTATTTATGCATGAGAATACAGAAATTCTTATAGACATGGTACCTATATGAGAATGCAAGATTCCTATAGACATGGTATCTATACATGAAAATGTAGAAATTCTTATGGAATCTAGACGCGAATGCAAGATTCCTATAGATATGGTATCTATATGAGAATGCAGAAATTCATAAACTCCTATAGGCAGGTTATCTACCCTTTTTGCATACAGAGTTAACCCTCCCTCTTCACTAACCATCCCCGAGAGTTTTATTACAAAATTATTACAACCCAGAAAAAAGTAAAGTAAAGGAAAAATACATCAGAAATTAAAAAGTACAACCAAGGAGAGCCTGATTCAGACTTCCAGTCTGAAGTATGAAGTAGATCAACTCCAAGAGCTCATATTTCAAAGCCTTTCTCCTATTTGGGGTGTGTCAGAGTTCCCTAAGAGTCTCATATGAACTTCGGGCAGTGCTTACACCCAAATGTATCATGAATTAAGCCATAGTGCAGTGTGGAAGGGCCAGCCCTCAAATGTCCAAGTTCAGAGGGAGCTCGAGGTCCCAAGACAAGGCTCACAAGAGGGGGGTAGAACTTAGGGACTAAGAGAGAGTGCAAGTGCAGAAGTAGGATTCTGAAAGGGGAAAAGGAAAAAGGGAAGCAGCTCAAATCATTACACATAAGGGTATGGGGAATGGGAAGTTGCAAGAGGTAATAGAAAAGCAGGCTGAAGGGTATACCCAACAATGGGAGATGCTGGCACACCCTCTGGCCTGTTTGCTTAGAGGTCAAGACCCCTGTGGTTCAAACTTAATTCATGGACAACAACTTACATTTCCATGCCTTAAGTCACAACTCAAAACATATAGGGGTGATAGAGGAATGGGGGTTCATAACAAAACACATAAGGAAATCAACATGCCAATTTGAGTGCTGAGATATACAGAAACAGCAGGTAAACATGGATACAAAAGCAGTAAATACACATTGTTGTGATGCTGAAACTTAAATCAGGACATACCAGTTTTCAGGGAAACAAGTAAAGGAAAGCAGTAAGTCTTGTAAAACATGCCACAGTGCAGACAAGAAGAGAATATTATTATGAGAGAGTATGAGTTTAGAAGGATTCTCATGTTTTAGTGTGTGAAGAGGGTCGTTCCTTTTATAGTGTAAAAATCAGGCAGAAATAAGGCAAGAAAAATAGTTAAGGAACTGATTGCCAATCAATTACATAAGGCTTCCCTTAATTAAGGGATTCAGATTCAAACGGGTGAAAACGATTTAAGGAAAGAAATTGAGCAAGCACTTTGTGCACAGCATGCAATCAGGGGCAAATACATAAAAAGTTATTTAAGGACAAGGTTTTGAAATACATGGTTTGTGCAAATAAGGTAAGCAAATCAATTAACAAACAACAAATCAAAAGGGTCTGAGATTTTGCATGAATGAACCGAGTCAGAAAAGATGAAGAAGGGTTTTAACTTAGGCCGAGTAACAGGGAGAATCAGCAAACAATGGAAAGAAATCAATGAAGCCATATTCAGAAGGAAGTTTGAACTAATTGCAAAGTTAAAAACCATTAGAAATTCATCAAATATAAGGAGCATGCAAACATGTTAAGCATGAAAAAGACTGTGGTGCCTTTGGAGTTTAGCCAAAGGTCAGAATTATATGCAAACACGGATGTCCAAACTCGGTTCAAAGACTCGAAGTTGGTCTGAAAGAGTTAGGGGTTCTGAAATAAAAATTCTAGTTCAATTAAATCACATAATCAAACTTGGCAGAACCCCCGAATTCTAGGGTTTCCACCTTGAATCAAGTACAGAGATGACAAGGCAAGTAATCGAAACACGCTCAGAGGTTTCAGTTCTATGAAGCCTCTTGCATGTTTCTTTCAGCAGCAGAAACTCATGAGAAAACAATGATAGCAAGTAACACGCATAACATAGTAGCAGAATTCAAAGAAAAAATAGAGTAGCAGAAGCTAATACGAAACATAATAAAGAAGACTGATAAGAACAATAGAATAAGCATGCTAAGAAATTTTAGAATAAACTTTAAATAGAGCTCAGTAAAAGGAACTTAATAAGGAAACTTAAGAACTTAGTAAGAAAATATAGTAGGAGAAACATGTCAGAACACAGTAGAGAAAGCATACAGTGGAGAAGCATACGAGAACACGGTATAGGAAAATACAGTAGAAGAAGCACGCAAGAACATGGTAGAAGAAAATACAAGAACCCAGTAGAAGCAAATACACATAAAAGGAAAAAGAAAGTTAGAAAACACTTAAATACTTTCAGAAAACCCTAGATCAGAAAAGAAAGATTTTGAAAGCAGTTTTTGAAAGAAAAGTCAGGAAAACATTTAAGACCTTAAGGAAAGCGTGGAAACACAACAGATCTAAAGGAATCGGAGAAAACCTCAAAGGGTTAGGGTTTTAGAAGAACCCTAGAAATGAGAAAGGCTTTGAAAAGTTACCGATCTGAGCCGGAGATGTCAGAATCAGGCTCAAATAACCATGGTATGCCGGAGCAAGGCCGGAGATGACCGTTGAACCTCGAATTGATAGAGGTATGGGTACAAACCTTCAAGATCAGGCTTTAAATCTTTAGAGATCAGGTGTGTAAGAGAAACAGGAGGTAGGTATAAGACTCTCATAGCCCTGGAAGCCATGGCTTCCGGTGGCTTTCAGGGTGGAAGTAGTGAGAGGCGGCTAGGGTTCTGAGAAGACTCGAGAGAGTTTGAGGAAGTGGAGGGTTTCAGAGGCAGCTGGGGTTGTGAAATTGTTAGGGTTAGGGGGAAGGTCGGGATTAAAAAGGAATGGGTATTTGGTGGCCGTTGATCATTTTGATCAACGACATGGATTAATTGAGTAGGTGGGGCTTTTTAACAAGGTTGGGTTTGGGTCGGTTCAAACAGGTATTGGGTCAGGGTAATTGGGTTTAAAATTGGGTTCAATTGGAGGTTCAAATAAGGCTAAAATTGAAACAAACAGGGCTAACATTTAAATAGCCATTTTTCCCTTACTTATTTTATAAAAAATAGTAAAATAATTTTTGAAAATAAATTAAAGGTACTAAAATGATTAATAATACATAATTATCAAATTAAAAATACTGGAGTCAATTTTATAATTATGAAAAAAAAATCTTAAAATAGGCTAATATCGCAATAATACGCAATTTAGATTTAAAAATACTAAATAAATTTGTAAAAATATGTAAAAATTATGCCAGCTATATCTTAATATAAATATGAGAATCCAATAAGTGAATCACCCAAAATGATAATTTTGGGGATAATTATTGGGTTTTTCTTGGAAAAAAAGGGCAATAAATAGATTTCAAAATCTATAAAAATTAAGAGAAAAAATAGTAAAACCTTGGGACATACTTATATATGCATATACATGTTATTTTGAAATTATTTTTCATATAAAAATATAGGAAAAATTGGATATCAATACCTGCCCCTCTTTACCTGGGAAGGATGAAAGAGTTATCGGATAAAGATATGATGGCCAATTTTGACCGAACGGAATGGTTTGAAGAATTTGACTGAGCTTTGGCTCTTGAGCTGCCTACATATCTCTGGTCTTACAGGAATCAGGCCATATGTAGTCCAGGATTCGTCGGCGAAATATGTCGATGGAGATTTTCCAAGACGGACGCGATATTTGGGTTAGAATGGATGGTTAAAGTCTAATAGGGCTGCGGGAACTGGAGTGGGATTGCTCCTGCTGAGACGGCCGTTGCTCGCCGATTTACCTGCAAATGAACAATATGTTGTGCGTAAATTTAAACATGATGCAAGTTCCCGTCGGACCATGAAATGTTGCCTTTTGATGGTTAGGATGACGTCCTGGGCCATGAAGCGTATAATGAGGATTCGCAGGCCATGAAATAGTGCTCTCGGGCTATGAGAATGATGCCTCCGAACTATGACGCCTTTGAATAATGATATGCAAAAGATAAAAGGGGTCCTCATGCCATGGCATGGCGTTCTCGGGCTATGAAAATGGTGCCTCCGAACAATGATGCCTTTGGATGATTTGGCGATCTTTCAGCCCATTATATGCAGTAGGTGGCGATCTTTCAGCCAATGCAAATGTAAATAAGGTGGCGATCTTTCAGCCAATGCAAAATGTAAATAAAGTGGCGATCTTTCAGCCGATGCAAGATGTAAATGAAGTGGCGATCTTTTAGCCGATGCAAGATGTAAATGAAGTGGCGATCTTTCAGCCATGCAAGATGTAAATGAAGTGGCGATCTTTCAAACATGCAAGATGTAAGTAAAGTGGCGATCTTTCAGCCATGCAAGATGTAAGTAAAGTGGCGATCTTTCAGCCATGCAAGATGGAGGTAGAGCTTAGTCTCGGAAGGCATAATGGTAGCCTTATGCAATGCAGAGAATGCAGATGGAGGTAGAGCTTAACCTCGGAAGGCAGAATGGTAGCCTTATGCAATGCAGAGAATGCAGATGGAGGTAGAGCTTAATCTCGGAAGGCAGAATGGTAGCCTTATGCAATGCAGAGAATGCAGATGGAGACAGAGCTTAGTCTCGGAAGGCAGAATGGTAGCCTTATGCAATGCAGAGAATGCAGATGGAGGTAGAACTTAACCTCGGAAGCCAGAATGGTATCCTTGTGCAATGCAGAGAATGCAGATGGAGGTAGAGCTTAACCTCGGAAGGTAGAATGGTAGCCTTATGTAGAAAGTAAAAATGGCAAATGGCAATAGAGTTTTCTTAGCTGATAGCAGATTTCGGTATCATGATTGCTGGGGATATTGTGCCTGCTGGGGACACTGTTGTGCAGATAGCAGTTGCGAGCAAGTGCAATGGTTCAGAGAGTTGTATTCCTGAACTTTGTGAGTGAGCGTATAGTATATTTGATGATTTTGCAACTCAAGTGCTTGCATCCAAAGAAAAATCATGAGTTTGTAAAGGGGGAAAGGTTAGTTCGTATCCCCGCTAGCTTTGCTTGACCTGCTCGGCTCTATTTCAGTGATACTGTGCGTATCATTGGGGTAGCTTTGCTAAACAAGGCAATTTTGGCAATAGACATGCATGATTTAGTAAAAAAAATATAACATAAATACATAATCGAGAATAGTTTTCTTTATATGAACTGACGACTGCGGCGTGGTTCAAGACATTGCAACTTCGCTTGCTCCGGAATTTTGAGGGTCCTCCTCAAAATTCTACCCCAGTTTACTGGCCTGCTGCTCTTGATGGTTGTTAATGATAAATGGCTGGAATCGACTTCGGAATTTTGAGGGTCCTCCTTAAAATTCTGTCCCAGTTTCCAATAGCGGGGGAAATGGTAATTTTTATTGAATTGTGACCGAACCCATAGGGCTGCCTACGTATCCCCTCTTAAATGGGAATCAAGTCAGGCGTAGTTCAAATTACATCATATAAGGAAAGCATAAAGATTACACATGATATCGCTTGACTGCGTCTGAATTGATCGGCTTTGGCCAAACTTCTCCGTCCATTACTGCAAGTATGAGGGCTCCTCCTGTTAGAACCCAGTGAACCATGTACGAACCCTGCCAGTTGGGAGAGAATTTCTCTTTGGCTTCATCTTGATGCGAAAAAATTTTCTTTAACACCAGCTGCCCCGGTATGAATTGTCTCGGCTTGACTTTTTTGTTGAAGGCTCTGGACATTCTGTTCTGATAGAGGTGATCATGGCAAACTGCATTCATTCTCTTTCCGTCTATAAGAGCTAGCTTCTCGTAACGACTCTTCACCCATTTTGCGTCGTCGAGCTCTACTTCCTGTATGATCCTTAAGGAAGGAATTTCCACCTCGGCGGGAATGACTGCCTCTGTACCGTAAACCAGCATATAAGGGGTTGCTCCTGTCGATATGCAGACTATGGTGCGGTATCCCAATAAATAAAATGAGAGCTTCTCGTGCCACTGCTTATGCTTCTCTACCATTTTCCTTAGTATCTTCTTGATATTCTTGTTGGCGGCCTCTACGGCTCCGTTTATCTGAGGTCTGTAAGCTGTAGAATTCTTGTGTTTGATCTTTAAGGTTTCACACATGGATTTCATCAAATCACTGTTGAGATTGGAGCAATTATCAGTAATGATTGACTCTGGAATTCCGAACCGACAAATGATACGGTCGCGGACGAAATCCGCCACTTCTTTCTTAGTCATTGCCCTATAAGATGTTTCTTCAACCCATTTGGTGAAATAATCAATTGCTACTAGGATAAACCTGCGCTCGTTTGATGTGGCAGGTTCGATTGGTCCGATAACATCCATTCCCCAGGCGGAAAATGGCCACGGCGAGCTTGTTGCATTAAGCTCATTTGGAGGCACCTTCATCATGTGTGCATGTATCTAGCAGCGGTGGCACTTTCAGACATACTGGATGCAGTCTGTTTCCGTAGTAATCCAAAAGTAACCAGCTCACAATATTTTCTTTGCTAAAACAAAGCCATTCATATGTGGACCGCAAGTCCCTGAATGAATCTCCTCTAATAGCCTGGATGCTTCCTTTGCGTCGACATACCTTAGTAATCCCAAATCAGGAGTCCTCTTGTACAGGATTCCTCCGCTGTGAAAGAAATTGTTGGATAACCTCCGAAGCATGCGCTTCTGAATAGCGTTTGCGAGTTCTGGGTATTCTTCTTTTGCCAAGTACTCCTTGATATCATGAAACCAAGGCTTTCTGTTTGCTTCTTCTTCAACATGAGCATAGTAAGTGGGCTGATCATGGATCTTTACTAGAATGGGATAAATGAAATTCTTGTCTGGATGTTGTATCATGGATGATAGGGTAGTCAGTGCATCGGCGAATTCATTCTGGACCCTAGGAACATGCTGGAATTCTGACTTTGTGAATCTCTTCCTCAACTCCTACACATGATGCAGATAAGGGAGTATCTTGGAGTTCTTGGTCGCCCATTCTTCTCGGACCTGATGTATAAGCAAGTCTGAATCCCCAATTACTAGCAACTCTTGGATGTTCATGTCAATGGTCATCATGAGCCCTAAGATGCAGGCTTCATACTCGGCCATATTGTTGGTACAGGGAAACCTGAGTTTGGCAGACATTGGATAATGCTGACCAATTTCTGATACTAGGATTGCTCCTACGCCAACTCCTTTGAAATTTGCTGCTCCATCGAAAAACATTCTCCAACCGTCATAGGATTCTGCAATATCTTCTCTTATGAATGATACCTCTTCATCAAGAAAATATATTTTTAGGGGTTTGTATTCTCCGTCCACGGGATTTTCAGCAAGGTGATCTTCTAGTGCCTGTCCTTTGATTGCCTTCCGAGTTATGTAGACAATGTCAAATTCACTCAATAGGATTTTCCACTTGGCCAGCTTTCCAGTGGGCATGGGCTTCTGAAAGATGTACTTCAAGGGATCCATCCTTGATATGCGATATGTAGTATAGGCACAGAAGTAGTGCCTCAACTTCTAAGCTACCCAAGTCAAAGCACAACAGGTGCGCTCTAACAGGGAATACCGAGCCTCGTACGGGGTGAACTTCTTACTGAGGTAATAGATGACCTTCTCCTTCCTCTATGTTTCATCATGCTGCCCCAGAACGTAACCAAACGCTCCATCCAATACTGTAAGGTAGAGTAATAAAGGTCTACCTGGCTCAGGCGGAACTATGACTGGTGGTGTTGATAGGTATTCCTTGATTTGGCAATCATCAGTCCATTTGGTAGCGGCGTCCTTCTTCAACATCTTAAAGATCGGCTCACAGATGACCGTAGATTGTGCTATGAATCGGTTGATGAGTTAAGTCTCCCCAGAAAGCTCATTATGTCCTCCTTGTTCTTTGGCGATGGCAGTTCTTGAATAGCTTTGACCTTAGATGGATCCAGTTCTATCCCTCGGTGACTCACAATGAATTTTTCCGGCAGGAACCCCAAATGCACATTTCGCAGGATTCAGTTTCAGGTTGAACCTTCTCATTCTGTTGAAGAACTTTCTCAAATCTTACATGTGATCAGTGAATTTCTTGGACTTTATGATGACATCATCTACATACACGTCAATCTCCTTGTATATCATATCATGGAAAATAGTAGTCATGGCCCTCATGTAGGTGGCCCTTGCATTCTTTAACCTGAATGGAATCATCTTGTAGCAGTACATCCCCCACGGCGTAATGAAAGTCCTTTTTTCAGCATCTTCTTCGTCCATCTAGATCTGATGATATCTAGTGAAACAATTTACAAACGATTGCAACTCATGCTTGGCGCAATTGTCGATCAGGATGTGTATGTTCGGCAAGGGAAAGTCATCCTTTGGACTGGACCGGTTGAGATCCCGGTAGTCGACATAGACTCTGACCTTCCCATGCTTTTTTGGCACCGGCACGATGTTGGTTAACCACGTCGGATGTTCTACTACCCTGAGAACCTTGGATTTGACCTGCTTAGTGACTTCTTCTTGGATTTTCAAGCTCATATTAGGCTTGAACTTTCTGAGTTTTTGCTTTACCGGCAGGCATGTCGGATCAGTTGGCAGTTTGTGCGCCACAATAGATGTACTCAGACCATTCATGTCATCATACGACCAAGCGCATATGTCTTCATATTCCCTTAGAAATTCTGTGTATTCCTTCTTTTCTGATGGCGATAAGTGGACACTGATTCTCATTTCTTTGACGTTCTATACATCTCCCAGATTAATAATCTCGGTCTTTTCTAGGTTGGACTTAGGTCTGTTCTTAAAATTCTCAACTTCCTTAAAAATCTCTTCCGGTATTTCATCTTCCTCCAAATCTATGTCTGTTTGTTGCGTTGTCTCGTTACATGTCACAACCATTGGTTCATCAAGATAGGTAATAGTAATGCTGTAGAAATAAAGTAATGAGAGAAAATAATAAGAGTAAGATTTGTAAGGAAACTGAAATGCTTTGATAAATTTCATAACTGTTTTGAACATTGGAAGATCTTATTGCAAAAATTCAAAATGCAAAAGGAAAATCAACTAGTAAAAATAAAAGATAGTGCATGATGCTTTGTTCAGCCTTGCTACCCCGAGGCTCGGCGGGCTCTGATTGTCCTGATGGTCCAGTTATTGAGGCGTGCCTCTCTGTTTACAGCTTGTATGGAAGGGCCTTTGGATCTTGTGAAATAAGATGATGATGCCAGAGTGCACGAACTAATCTTTGGGGAGGGGATAATAAATGAAAAATAAAACAAAAGGTAACAAGTTAGTGAGGACTATACGGAAAAGCTGTTGCGATATTTAAACACATAGTGCAAGAATGTAAATCGTGTCCTAATTTGGGAGCCTCGTTGTGCCCGAGGTAGGCCTAGCGACAAGTTGATTTGGAGAACTTAGAATTCTAAATGCCTCATTCTATTGATAAAAAGTAGATAAATCCCAAATCGACACTAAATAACAGGAAGTAAAATATCACTAGTGGTCGTTGGCCTTATTACATTTCTTAAAGCAAAAGAAAAACTCCTATCTAATTGGTCCTAGAAGCCTTCCTCAGGTTGAAGGCTCTCGTTGATCAAATCCTCCAGTTCGCGTAGGTTCACCAGTAAAAATGCCTTTGCCAAGTGTTCTCCTTTGTTTCCCTTGGCGTTCTGGCAGTCGGTGACTCTTTTCCTCACTTTTCCTTCCAATTCCAGCAGACTGTACTCCAGATATTCCAACTTTTCGCTAGCTTTGGTGGCCCTCTATTTTCACTCATTGATTTGGTCATTTGATGGAAGACTCCTCCGCCAGTCTAGCAAGAGTGAGGGTATGCTAACCATACCAAAGTTGGGACCTCGTTCTTCATTTTCTGCAAAACAAAAGGGTTAAGACCCTACCCCCACCAGACTCGACTATTTAACATCAACAATTGGCATGAAGCATTTAGTTCTCCAAATAAATGCACAGAACATGGTAGCGTCCATTTGGGTTTTGGGGAAACCCAATGGACTTTGGACAAGGCTATCTTAAAGAGTCATTATGCGGACAACATAACTGACTCGGCTAGGTTTGACCATGATGCATGCATAGTTTAAATAGAGTAAGGTTTCTATTGGGTTTTATATTGGTACCCTTGAGCAGACAACTCAAGGGGGAAAGGCACAGAACCGTCGACTACACCGTTGATCGAGTGGTTTTACCGCAAATACGCCTTTTTCGGATTTAAAGGGTGATAATATCGGAAGAGCGAAACCAATCATTATAAGCGTTGCTATGGTATTTGTTTGGCACGAGTGGAATATGATGTTGAAAACATGCTTATGTAATAATTAAAACAAGTTGTCACATATTTGCACGTTATGAAGTAATTACAGCAATTCTTCATAATTTAAAGCAGTAATAAAGGAAAGCAGTAAAGGAAAGCAATAAAAGAAATAAAGGAAAGAAACAAAAGACAAGTTAGTTTTGTAATAGGAGAGGGAATTAAATACTTAAAGGCATTAAGCAAATAAAGACATATAGAGAAGTGTAAAGTCACAATAATAGCCTGAAATGATAAAAGTCTAAAAGAAATCCCCAGCAGAGACGCCACGTTGTTGCCCCTCCCCCCCCCCTTTTTCTCGTAAAAATCGGGTTTGTGACATTTGGGAGACAACTTGTTCCCTTTCGGGAATTGGGTTTGAATTGAAGAGTCACCACCTAATGATTTAAGTGCACTAGGACACTAAGAAAGGTTTGATTTGAACAACCAGAGATTGGGTAAGGGCTTGAAATTATCCCAAAGGGAAGGTGTTAGGCACTCCTCGGGATCCACTAGTGTGGTTCCCGACCAAGCTATTGTTGTGACTTAAGTGCAAATAATACATAGGCAAATAAAAACTTCAAATTAGAGGGGATTTTCACGTAATGGTTACAAATAAACAAAAGTAAGAAAAAGCAACTAAAAGGAGTTGATTTTCTTAAAAGAAATGGTTTACAAAGATTTAAAAGAAACAAAGAAAACAAAGGGAAGGGGGGTCCTAGGTTTATTAATAATATGGATCACCCCACACAACATTCGGTAATCACTCCTCAATGAGGGGCTACACGAGATGTTATCGCATGGTCATCATATCCATATCTACCCTTTCCCACCCTGTTGAGGTATTAAAGCATGGAATGGTCTCGTTTACTTATTGCATGCTATTACCCATCCCCATCTTACCAGCCCCAGAGGCACTTGGGACTACTAATCCTAAAGGGAGGAGGTATTGGGCTTATTTGTGGTTTCAAAATGTAAAATACTAAAGCGACAATTAAAACACGTATGGCAAGTATGGGGAAGCATGTAAACAAATGAAAAGGCTCAAACAGACCTCCTTTAAGAAGAGAAAAGCAAGTAGTTAGCATGACTTACACATACTATTTAGGGTCTAATTAAACTTAAAGGATCGAGGCAGTCTGTTTTATTACATAGTTCAGATAAGAAGCCCCAGTCAGGCCTGCCTGCTGGTTGTAGCATATAAAATCTGATTCAGTTTATAAACTTTCACCCTATGGCTTGCCTAAGTGTTAGACGAAGGCATGATATCTACTAATTCCAGAAACAATGAAACAAACATGAATACATACTGATTTAAGAAAATCGTTTGTTATTAAAGAAAGGCGAGTTTTAGCAAAAGAGCATGTGCCATTGTTACTGGTTTTAGACCTATAAGCGAGTGAAACGATTCAAATTCTATTAAAGCTCCTATAGGCATGCTTTCTATGTGCTGTCGATTTTTGACACTTTTATAAACGTAGTAAAAAATGCAGAAATCCTATAGGCATGACATCTAGATGCTGAATTTCGTTTAAAGCCTATGAACATGATATATAATTGCTTTTTGATTATTTAAGACCTACGAACATGTTTGCCTGATGAGGAATGCATATGCAAGATTTAGAAAGAACCTATAGGTAGGATATCTACATGATGTGCAAAAATTCAGAAATTCCTATAGGCGGTATATCTATATGCTATGCAGAAGTTCAGAAATAACCTATAGGCATGGTACCTATATGAGAATGCAAGATTCCTATAGACATGGTATCTATGCATGAGAATACAGAAATTCTTATAGACATGGTACCTATATGAGAATGCAAGATTCCTATAGACATGGTATCTATACATGAAAATGCAGAAATTCTTATGGAATCTAGACGCGAATGCAAGATTCCTATAGACATGGTATCTATATGAGAATGCAGAAATTCATAAACTCCTATAGGCAGGTTATCTACCCCTTTTGCATACAGAGTTAACCCTCCCTCTTCACTAACCATCCCCGAGAGTTTTATTACAAAATTATTACAACCTAGAAAAAAGTAAAGTAAAGGAAAAATACATCAGAAATTAAAAAGTACAACCAAGGAGAGCCTGATTCAGACTTCTAGTCTGAAGTATGAAGTAGATCAACTCCAAGAGCTCATATTTCAAAGCCTTTCTCCTATTTGGGGTGTGTCAGAGTTCCATAAGAGTCTCATATGAACTTCGGGCAGTGCTTACACCCAAATGTATCATGAATTAAGCCATAGTGCAGTGTGGAAGGGTCATCCCTCAAATGTCCAAGTTCAGAGGGAGCTCGAGGTCCCAAGACAAGGCTCACAAGAGGGGGTAGAACTTAGGGACTAAGAGAGAGTGCAAGTGCAGAAGTAGGATTCTGAAAGGGGAAAAGGAAAAAGGGAAGCAGCTCAAATCATTACACATAAGGGTATGGGGAATGGGAAGTTGCAAGAGGCACCAGAAAAGCAGGCTGAAGGGTATACCCAACAATGGGAGATGTTGTCACACCCTCTGGCCTATTTGCTTAGAGGTCAAGACCCCTGTGGTTCAAACTTAATTCATGGACAACAACTTACATTTCCATGCCTTAAGTCACAACTCAAAACATATAGGGGTGATAGAGGAATGGGGGTTCATAACAAAACACATAAGGAAATCAACATGCCAATTTGAGTGCTGAGATATACAGAAACAGCAGGTAAACATGGATACAAAAGCAGTAAATACACATTGTTGTGATGCTGAAACTTAAATCAGGACATACCAGTTTTCAGGGAAACAAGTAAAGGAAAGCAGTAAGTCTTGTAAAACATGCCACAGTGCAGACAAGAAGAGAATATTATTATGAGAGAGTATGAGTTTAGAAGGATTCTCATGTTTTAGTGTGTGAAGAGGGTCGTGCCTTTTATAGTGTAAAAATCAGGCAGAAATAAGGCAAGAAAAATAGTTAAGGAACTGATTGCCAATCAATTACATAAGGCTTCCCTTAATTAAGGGATTCAGATTCAAACGGGTGAAAACCATTTAAGGAAAGAAATTGAGCAAGCACTTTATGCATAGCATGCAATCAAGGGCAAATACATAAAAAGTTATTTAAGGACAAGGTTTTGAAATACACGGTTTGTGCAAATAAGGTAAGCAAATTAATTAACAAACAGCAAATCAAAAGGGTCTGAGATTTTGCATGAATGAACCGAGTCAGAAAAGATGAAGAAGGGTTTTAACTTAGGCCGAGTAACAGGGAGAATCAGCAAATAATGGAAAGAAATCAATCAAGCCATATTCAGAAGGAAGTTTGAACTAATTGTAAAGTTGAAAACCATTTTAGAGGAAATTCATCATATATAAGGAGCATGCAAACATGTTAAGCATTAAAAAGACTGTAGTGTCTTTGCAAAATCAATAAAAAAATCCAGTGAAGAAAGAGTTTTAGAAGAGTTTAGCCAAAGGTCAGAATCATATGCAAACACGGATGTCCAAACTCGGTTCAAAGACTCGAAGTTGGTCTAAAAGAGTTAGGGGTTCTGAAATAAAAACTCTAGCTCAATTAAATCACATAATCAAACTTGGCAGAACCCCCGAATTCTAGGGTTTCCACCTTGAATCAAGTACAGAGATGAGAAGGAAAGTAATCAAAATACGCTCAGAGGTTTCAGTTCTATGAAGCCTCTTGCATGTTTCTTTCAGCAGCAGAAACTCATGAGAAAACAATGATAGCAAGTAACACGCAGAACATAGTAGCAGAATTCAAAGAAAAAATAGAGTAGCAGAAGCTAATACGAAACATAACAGAGAAGACTGATAAGAACAATAGAAGAAGCATGCTAAGAAATTTTAGAAGAAACTTTAAACAGAGCTCAGTAACAGGAACTTAATAAGGAAACTTAAGAACTTAGTAAGAAAATATAGTAGGAGAAACATGTCAGAACACAGTAGAGAAAGCATACAGTAGAGAAGCATACGAGAACACGGTATAGGAAAATACAGTAGAAGAAGCACGTAAGAACATGGTAGAAGAAGATACAAGAACCCAGTAGAAGCAAATACACATAAAAGGAAAAAGAAAGTTAGAAAACACTTAAATACTTTCAGAAAACCTTAGATCGGAAAAGAAAGATTTTGAGAGCGGTTTTTGAAAGAAAAGTCAGGAAAACGTTTAAGGCCTTAAGGAAAGCGTGGATACACAACAGATATAAAAGAATCGTAGAAAACCTCGAAGGGTTAGGGTTTCAGAAGAACTCTAGAAATGATAAAGGCTTTGAAAAGTCATCGATCTGAGTCGGAGAGGTTAGAATCAGGCTCAAATAACCATGGTACGCCGGAGCAAGGCCGGAGATGACCGTTGAACCTCAAATTGACAGAGGTCTGCGTACAAACCTTCAAGGTCAGGCCTAGAATCTTCAGAGATCAAGTGTGTAAGAGCAACAAGAGGTAGACATAAGATTCCCACAGCCCTAGAAGCCATGGATTTCGGTGGCTTTCAGGGTGGAAGCGGTGAGAGACGGCTAGGGTTCTGAGAAGACTCGAGAGAGTTTGAGGTAGTGGAGGGTTTTAAAGGCAGCTGGGGTTGTGAAATGGTTAGGGTTAGGGGGTAGGTCGGGATTAAAAAAGGAAAGGGTATTTGGTGGTCGTTGAACATTTTGATCAACGGCCTGGATTAATTGAGTAGGTGGGGCGATTTAACTGGGTTGGGTTTGGGTCGGTTCAAACAGGGATTGGTTCAGGGTAATTGGGTTTAAAATTGGGTTCAATTGGAGGTTCAAATAAGGCTAAAATTGAAATAAACGGGGTTAACATTTAAATAGCCATTTTTCCTTACTTATTTTATAAAAAATAGTAAAATAATTTCTAGAAATAAATTAAGATACTAAAATGATTAATAATACGTAAGTATCAAATTAAAAATACTGGAGTCAATTTTATAATTATGAAAACTATTAAATCTTAAAATAGGCTAATATCGCAATTATACGCAATTTAGCTTTAAAAATACTAAAAAAATTTGTAAAAATATGCAAAATTTATGCCAGCTATATCTTAATATAAATATGAGAATCCAATCAGTGAATCACCCAAAATGATAATTTTGGGGATAATTATTTGGTTTTTCTTAATAAAATGGGCCAATAAATAGATTTAAAAATCTATAAATATTGAGAGAGAAAATAGTAAAACCTTGGGACATACTTATATATGCATATACATGCTATTTTGAAAGTATTTTTCATATAAAAATATACTGGAAAAAATTGGGTATCAACACCATTCTACATAAGATCAATAACAACTCTCTCTCATTTTCTCTAACTTGCTCGCTCGAGGCTGCCTCTTTCACTTATTGCTTTCATACTTGTTCCTCATTTATTGCTTGATATTGGCCATAAAGAGCATCCTTTAATTATATTCTAACTATTATTCCCTTCCCGGTTACCCCCAATAGCTTGAGCTCGAGCCCAGGCATTGACCTCGAGGCCCCTTATCGGTCAGTCCAAGGCCCGGATAACAAGCCCCCCGGTTTGATTATAACTCTGTTTTAGCTCGCATTTCATCTCTTATCTTCATACGCCTAGCATCAACTGCTTTAACAACTCGCATAAAAATAGATCACATATTTTTAGAGTCCCATTTATAAATTTAATTGTTATTGCCATTTTCACGATAAATACAAAAGGACAACGAAATGCTAAGGGAATTTGTATCTCGATACCAGATGGAATGCATGGACCTTCCCCCGGTCACCGATAATTGGGCTGTCCAAGTCTTCACCCAAGGTGTGGGAACGAGCGAAGTTCGATAGCATCACGACAACTTAAACATAATTTGATTTAATATCCAGCTGTGGCCTGGACCGATGTACATAATCGATACCAGTCAAAGATAATAGTCGAGGTTGATCAGTTGGGAGCCCCTTCCAGTTCCGTTTATCCGAATAGATCCAAAGGAAGGATTCAAAGAGACATCGATAGAGAGCCCCGATCAAACAGAGACCGGTACCAACCATACATTGCAGATCGTAGAAACAGTGGACTAGGATGTATTCACATTAGGAATTATCGAAGGAACGATCGAGGACTCATGAGTAAGAGTGGCTTCGATAAACATGTCGAGCCCAAGGAAGCGCCACGGTTATCAGAATACAACTTCAGCACCGATGCATCGAGTATTGTATCAGCCATTGGACAGATCAAAGATACTAGATGGCCCAGACCCTTATAGTCCGACCCGGCTCAAAGAAACCCTAATAAAATATGCAAATACCATGGAACCCATGGTCAGAAAACCAAAGACTGCATGCAATTAAGGGGGGTAGCTCATTTATTCAACGAAGGTCATCTTCGAGAGTTGTCGAGTGACCGAGCTAAAAATCATTTCCGAGATAGGGATGCAAACAGGCAAAACGAATAGGAGGAACCGCACCACGTGATTCATATGATCATTGGTGGGGTTGATATTGCTTAGGGCTCGATATTTAAACACACCAAAGTTACAATCACAAGGGAGAAGCGTACACGGGACTACTTACCAGAAGATACCTTATCTTTTAACGATAAGGATGTAGAAGGGATCGAACAACCTCACAATGACGCACTGGTAATATCTATCTTTATGAATAAAATTCAAGTTAAACGTGTGTTGGTTGATCTAGGTAGCTCGGCAAATATTATTCGATCGAGGGTCGTAGAGCAATTCGGCCTCCAGGATCAAGTCGTTCCTGCAGCTCGAGTACTCAACGGCTTCAACATGGCAAGTGAAACCACCAAAGAGGAAATCATTTTGCCACTAAACATGGCTGGATCTATCCAGGAAACGAAGTTCAATGTAATCGAAGGTAATATGAGGTACAATGCGCTACTCGGAAGACCTTAGATCCATAATATGAGGGCAGTACCTTCAACGCTACATCAAGTCTTGAAATTCCCGACACCGAAAGGAATAAAATCGGTTTATGGAAAACAACTAGCAGCCAAAGAGATGTTTGTAATTGATGAGGTAATACTAGTATCGGCACTAACATTAGCAAAGGGACCAGAATCAAAGGAAAAATAGGAGGTCAAATAGCAACCACAGTCGTCGGCCTCGACCAGATCAAAATAGTACGAAATTATCGAGGATGATGATTATATGATACCTCGAATCTTCGTAATCCCTGATGATTCCGATGCCACAAAGTCAATGGTTGAAGAGCTAGAACAAGTCATACTGATCGTGCATCTGCCCGATCAAAAGGTATACCTAGTCACGGAGTTAACTCCCGAGCTCAGGGAAAACCTCATTAAATTCCTTATTAAAAATATGGATTGTTTAGCTTGGTCCTATCTTGACATGACAGGGATCCCACTGGACTCATCAATTGAGCTTGGACCCAAAGTTCAGACTGGTAAAGAAAAAGAGAAGGCCACAATCCGAGGTAAAGCATGCATTCATCAAGGATAAGGTAACCAAACTTCTCAAATAGGTTCCATCCGGGAAGTAAAATATCCCGAATGGTTAGCAAACGTAGTCGTAGCCCCCAAGAAAGGGAATAAACTTAGAATATGGGTAAACTACAAAGACTTAAACAAAGCATGCCCTAAGGACTCATTTCCTTTGCCAAATATCGATTGCAAGATCGATGCCATGGCTGGCCACAAGATCCGCAGCTTTTTTGATGACTACTCCGGGTACAACCAAATATAAATAAGCCCAGAGGATCAGGAAAAGACTTTGTTTATTAGTAAGTATGGTACTAATTGCTATAATGTAATGCCATTTGGACTAAAAAACGCTGGTGCTACTTACCAACGCCTAGTAAACCAAATGTTCGAAGAACAAATAGGTAAATAAATGGAGGTTTATATTGATGACATGCTAGTTAAGTCCCTGGCACAGAGGACCATTTGACACATTTGCAGGAAACCTTCAACATATTGAGAAAATACAACATGAAGCTCAACCCCGAGAAATGTGCATTCAAGGTCGGTTCAGGCAAATTCACCGGCTTTATGGTGTCAAATCAGGGAATCAAGATCAACCCTAATAAAATCAAGGCGATCGAAGACATCACAGTCATGGACAGTGTTAAGGCCGTACAAAGATTAACAGGGTGGATAGGCACCTTAGGCCGGCACATCTCGAGGTCTTCGGATCGAAGCCATAGGTTCTCCTCACTGCTCAAAAAGAAGAACAATTTCACTTGGACCCCGGAATGCCAACAGGCATTAGAAGAGTTAAAGCGGTATCTTTTGAGCCCCCTATTTCTTCACACTATTAAAGCGGACGAGCAACTCTACTTATATTTGGCAATCTAAGAAGTTACGGTAAGTGGTGTCCTAGTTCGAGAAGAGCAAGGTACGCAATTTACTGTTTACTACGTTAGCCGAACTTTAGGTGAAGCCGAGACCCGATACCCACACTTAGAAAAATTAGCGCTTGCTCTAATAAGCGCCTCTAGGCAATGAAAATCATATTTTCAATGTCACCCAGTTTGCATTGTAACCACTTACCCACTTCGCAACATTTTGCACAAACCCGAACTCTCGGGCCAACTGGCCAAATGGGTCATCAAAATCAGTGGATATGATATCGAGTATCAACCCCGAATGACTATCAAGTCTCAAATCTTAGCAGACTTCGTGGCAGACTTCACGCCTGCCCTCGTACCCGAGGTCGAAAAGGAACTATTGCTAAAATCGGGAACATCCTTGGGGGTGTGGACCCTTTCACAGATGGAGCTTCAAATATGAAGGGGTATGGTCTAGGCATTGTTTTGAAGCCACCCACAAGAAATACAAATAGACAATCTATCAAAACCCCTAAGTTGACTAACAATGAGGCCGAGTATGAGTCCATGATTGCAGGTCTTGAGCTGGCTAAAAGTTTGGGAGCAGAGGTCATCGAAGCCAAGTGTAATTCCCTATTCGTGGTTAACCAAGTCAACAAGACCTTCGAGGTTCGAGAAGATTGAATGCAGAGGTACTTGGACAAACTGCAAGTAACCCTACACCGGTTCAAATAATGGACCCTACAACATGTACCTCGAGAGTAGAACAGTGAGGCCGATGCCTTTGCAAATTTGGGGCCATCAGTCGAAGAAGACGAAATTAGCTTGAGGACTATTGTAAGACTTTCAAAGTAGGTAGTCGAAGAAGGCCATGCCAAAATAAACTCCACAAGCATAACTTGGGATTGGAGGAACAAATATATCGATTGTCTAAAGAATTGGAAGCTTCCGTCGGACCCTAAGGAATCATGGACTCTGCGAATGAAAGTTGCACGATTCACATTGGCCGAAGATGGAACATTGTACAGAAGGATGTTCGATGGGTCATTCGAATATATTTAGGTCAGGGAGACACCGACTATGTCCTATGATAAATTCACGAGGGTACTTGCGGGAACCATTCCGGTGCCGAATCACTGGTTCACAAAGTCATCAGAGCAGGGTACTATTGGTACAATATGGAAAAAGAAACTAAGGAGTTCGTTCGAAAATGCGACAAATGCCAAAGACATGCACCGCTGATCCACCAGCTCGGGGAGAAACTTCATTCAGTCCTATCCCCATGGTCGTTCATGAAATAGGGAATGGATATCATCGGCCCTCTTCTATCGACCCCAGATAAAGCTAAATTTATTTTATTTATGATTGACTATTTCTCTATATGGGTTGAAGCACAGGTTTCTAGAAAGTCAGAGAAAAAGAAGTTATAGACTTCATTTGGGATCACATCATATGTTGATTTGGGATACCTTTCGAGAAAGTATGCGAAAATGGAAAATAATTTATCGACAACAAAATAACAAAGTTCCTCGACGATCACAAAATAAAAAGGATATTATCGACGCCCTATCATCCTAGTGGGAATGGACAGGCCGAATCAACAACCAAGACCATTATTCAGAATCTAAAGAAAAGATTGAACGACGCAAAGGGAAAATGGAGAGAAATTTTGCCCGAAGTCCTTTGGGTGTATCGAACAACGTCAAAATCTAGTATGGGGGCAACACCGTTCTCCTTAGTATATGGCGCCGAAGCCCTGATCCTGGTCGAGGTTGGGGAACCCAGTGTCAGGTTTGGATACACAACAGAAGAATCGAATCACGAGGCTATGAACACAAGCCTCGAATTTCTAGAAGAAAAACGGGAAGTTGCCTTCGTCATGGCAGCACAGAAGCAGCACAGCGAAAGATACTACAATCGAAGAGCGAATCTTTACCACTTTTGAATCGGGGACTTAGTTCTGAGAAAAATCACCCTCAACACTCTAGATCCAAACGAGAGGAAACTCGGCCCAAATTTGGAAGGACTATATCAGGTCCTCGGTGTCATCGGAAAGGGATCTTACAAACTTTGCACGATGAACAGCGAGCAATTGCCAAATAATTGGAACATATCACTCATCAAACAATATTATTGCTAAGGTATGACTCTCTCCTTTTTTTAATTTATGTTTGATACTAATTTATTGCAGGTGTTCGATTGAATACATCAAGAAATTCTTCAACACAAAGACCTCAAGCTTTAAACCACGCATTACACTCTTTTTCCCTTAAATCGATTTTTGTCCCAAATGGTCTTTTCCGGCGAGTTTTTTACAAGGCATCAATTATTTGTGCTACCTGGGGATAATTCAACAGTATCCGAGGCTTATTTACAATCAACCTTGAATACTGGGGGGAATCACCCTCGGATGTAATCACTCTCGGATGTTATGTTCTCAAGGAAAATACTCTGTATCAACAAGTCTCGATAGGTTTAATTTTGTAAAGGGCCAAATGGTCAAATGAACCGTGTCCTTGTAGATTACTCGAGCCCTAATGGAAAAACATGTACACATGAATGATTTATGGAAAGAAGTATTTTTTCTTTACCAGATGTTACATGCCTTAGTGATATTTCTACTTTACTTACGATCTATTGCGGAAGCTGGCTCAAGTGTCGATCGCAACTAAAGCTCGAGCTATCAACCCCGATTTCAAATTATTAAACTTCGAGACCATAAGACCTTGAAAAGGCAACCCTCGGTTTTATAGGGCACAACCACCCCACTCGAGGACTGACACTTCGAACAAGTTCGAATTGTAATTGAGAAACAAGCCTAAAGGGCAAATCTCAAGTTAAAGGCTAAGGTCAAACTAACACGGTTCGAAGATGTCCGAATTCCGTAATGAAACATGCCTTCAAATATTTTCATAAAACTGGTTTAAAAAAAAGGCTACCAAGTTACAAAGGGTTTCGATAGCATCAACCCTCAAAAATCTTAAGGGGTACCAAATTGTTCGAACTCTCGAACAAACTTATGCTAAGACATAGCAAAGTAAAATGTTTTCGATAACACTAAATCCTAATGGATAGATATTTATCTCATGCTAAGGCATAACAAATTTTTATATGATTAAACTTTTTAAGCTGAAAAGGGAAAAAACCACTCTTTTAAGGCCATAACGGCCCAATTCAAGAGCCTAAGGGACATTATATTTTTGAGTTATAGGATCCACCCTCGCTCAACTGAAACCTAAGGGTTTTTTCTACTCCGAGTTCGAGCAAGTACTCACTCGATTATAGAGACTATACTAAACTGACTTTGACAAAAAATTTGCAAGGCAACGAAGTGAGTCAAAATTCTCATAATATATAAAGTATATCAAAATTATCATAAGGAAAAAAGCAAAACAGAGTTTTCACAAAAATAAAATTGGAGACGAGTCGAAAAGAAAAAGGATCTTTCATATATGCAAAAATATTTACAAAGACCACTCAGGGTCTTACACAAAAAATCCAAAAAAAGAAAAAAAAGATTTCTAAGTGCCTAATCTTCCCCGGGAACCTCATCTTCATCTTCTCCAATCTCGGATCCACTCGTATTCCCGGAGTTATCGTCATCAGAAGAAAGCAGCGCTCTAGCTTCGGCCTCGAGTACTTTCGCATTCTCGATCTTGACAGCAAGGTCAAAGCCACAAGCATGAATCTCCTCGAGAGTCTCTCTCCGAGACTAGCATTTGGAATGCTCGGCAACGTAGAATGCTCGAGCCTGAGTGGCATCAGAAATTTCCTTTGCTCGAGCATGAGCAGCTTCAGCATCATCTTGGTAGACGGCCATGACCGCCTCCGCATCAGCCTTTGTTTTTTCTACCTCGGATGTGGCCTTTGCAATCTAGGGGGGCCAATCGATCCTCAAGCTCCTTGATTTTCTTGGTGCGGGCCAAGTTTTCCTCCTTCATGCTTTGGAGCTAACGTTTGGTCGATGACAGTTGAGTTTGAGAAGCCTCTTTCTCTGAGGCAAGGCGATCCATGATCTATTTCCACCCCAAGGTCTCTGCCCTCATCATATTGGCCTCTTTATGGAGTTGTTCGATCTTCTCAACCTTCTGTTGAACCTGCAGGATTGAAGTATTAGTCGTCATCTTCAAACTGATACATCACACTTCTAAAAAAATTTCATTACCTGCTTAATCAGGTCGGTTTGCTCTTTCTGGGTTGTGGCCAATTTGGCTCGGAGAACCTTGATCTCCTCTTATTTTTGGCCATTGAGAATATTGAAGGCATCTCTCCCCTCCGTGAGCCTCTTTATATCGGCCTCACACCGATTCACTCTGCCCGGAATTTAGAAAATGCTTCCCGATGAAGCGTCAAGTCCTATGAAGAAATAAAGGAAATCAGGCAAGAGGAAACGAAGGCAAAAGTAGTATTGATAAAGGGAGCTAAGGCTTACCTAACTCAGAAGTCGATGGGCCTCATCAAAGATACACGATGCATCACCCATGTAGAAAGCATCTTTGACTGCCATGAAATAACCTTGGAAAAGGTCCTCCCCTTCATGGGCCATTCCCACATTGGGGGTCTCCATGGCCTCGGCTTCCTGAATTTGACCCTCGGAAAATGTGGGGAGGGGCAGCGAATCGTCAACATTTATTGCCCCAAGCGAGTTACATAGGGCATTCTCTTCGTTTTGAAGGGCCTCAAAACTGGCCCCTTCAGGTACATCCACCGATTGCCCATCACGGTGGGAGGCATCTTCGGCCTTTGATGACTTAGGGATTTTGCTCGGCCCACCTTTCGAGGTCTCCTCAATCCGAGGCTGAACCTCTTTGATCATCACCGGCTTAGATACCTTGGGGACCTTGGCGCTCCTCTTTCGAGCCACCAGCTCAGAGGTAGCATCTTCATTCTCCTCTTCTTCATCTTGTAGTCGCTAAACTACATCTGCGGGCACGATGATAGTATCTTTCTTCGACTTGTGAGCCTTGCTCTTCTTGGGCTTTGGATCATTGGAGGGAAAGACCCTTTTCCTCTTCTTATCCTTAGCCAGCTTCAGGGCCTCCTCCTCCTCGCCAGAGAGGGGGCTTGATGATAGCGTTGTCTCTGAGACCTATATGAAAGGAAATTAATGAGAAATAAAAAAGAGACATTTCAGAAAAGAACTTCAAACACATGAAAAGAAACTTACCATGATTTTTGGCCTCCCATCGGCCCCTTTCCATATCACGCCACGAGCGCTTGGCATATGAAGAAGTCGATGCTGGTTCCCGAACCTAGCCCTCAAAGTTCGAAATTGCACCAGGCACCCAAGAGACTGTTGCATCATAGGAAGGAACATCGATGAGAAAAAGCAAAAGGAACGAAATAGTAAATGGGGCCAAAGGAGGGGTTTGTACTTACGCTTCATGTTCCACTCTTCGGGGAATGGCATCTTCTCGACCGGGATTATGTCGGAAGTCCTCACTCTGATAAATCGACCCATCCATCCTCGATCTTTTTCCTCATCTATGCTCGGGAACAGCACCTTGGTGGACCGACGCTAAAGCCTTATTAGTCCGCCTCGATAGAGACGGGAGTTGTATAGTCTAATGAGATGGTAGAGGGTAAAAGGCATCCCCTTGACTTTGCTCACGAAGAATCGAAGCAAAGTGAATGCTCCAGAAAAAAGGAAGGATGTGGCCTAGGGTTATTTGGTATTAGTGGCAGAAGTCGAGGATAACTAGATCGATGGGACCCATCATAAAAGGGTAAGTGGAAACACTTAAGAACCCTTTCACGTAAGTGGTGATGTCCTCTTCGGTGGGTCGGAATCACCACCTCTTTGCCTTCCCAATGGCAATATTTCTTCACCTGCTTAAGGTTGCCCTCAGTTATCAAGCATATATATCTCTACATTGGCTCACATCAGCTAGGGACCGACGAGGGTTTCTCAACCTTGAAATCGGAAGTATGATCGCACACCCAGGGAATACACTCCTCGATGCGTGGCTCCATCGACGTCTTGTCATTGGCCGGCCGCGATGAAGAAGCTTTCTCCTTTTGAGGAATGGTTTTTGATGTTTTTGCCATTTTTGTATGGATCCAGAGAAATAAGAAGATGAGATTTGTAGTTTTGAAGAAATGTTGGTAAAGAGGCCTAGAAATTGTGCAAGGACGGAGAGGCTTAATAAGATGTGAAGAGCTTTGAAGATTTGCAGTGAGACCTGAAAAAATCAAAAGGATCTTGAAGATTAGTGTGAGAAAAATTCAAAGTTTAAAGAAGTAAGTAGAAAACCTATTTAAGGATTCATGGCGATGGTTCAAAGGCACTAGTGGTCAACCATCAACTGAAGCTCATTAATGATCTTGGGAACCGTATCAATGTGACACTTCGGTCACTTCTTTCGCATACATCACAAGTGTGACGTCATAAACGGTCGAGGTATAAAATCTAAGGCTCAGTTCGTTTCTTCTCATTACGTTCCAAAAAAGGAGGGGATTATATGTATACGGTTAAAATAGGACTTATCTGATTTTGCCATTTAATCAAAGAGTAGGGAATCACGTCGAGGGTCAGTCTCGTAATGGATCAGGTCAGAGCACAAACATAAAGTATCAAGCTCGAGAATTGAGGTGCTCATCGATATTGAGGCCAACAGAGATCGAGACCATATATGATAAACTTCAAACAAAGCGTAATAAAGGAAAGTCGATATATACATAACCTGTCGAAAATCACGACAGAAATCCCGGAACATATCAGATTAAGGGCGGTTATTTAGTCTAATCATGGGATTTACTTATGTAATTAGAGTTATACCATAATTAGGACTCCTCTACTATATAAAGAGAAGTCTCCATCATTTATAGACATCTTACATTCGCGAATATCATAGCAATATAGTATTTCCTAGCTAACATTCTTTTCATCAGCTTATTGTATCTTTTACTATTCTGGCATTAATTTGTTCGAGGGCATACAAGCTCGAGAGCTTAATTACGTTGCAAAGTCGGTTTGCTTTATTGTATTGTCAGTTCCCATTGTTCATCTTTATATTCATTCATTAGTATTAGGTGAAATCATGTATCCTTAAAACCACATTATTAGTTTAATTCTTATCCAATTGTCAGGGTAAACACATATATTCTGATATCTACTATGCCAAGAAGACAAAACGACATTCCTTACTTAAAGGCCAAGAAATACAAAATGCGACATTGTTTACTTGGTTCTTTTATATTTGTAGCACCACACCATTACCTCGGCTTTGATGAGGAGGATGAGGAATTGTATATGGAAAAGATGGGATTGGGCGAGGAGGTCCGTCCATGGTTGGCACAGTATCTGGCAATCCCAGGAACCACCCCCGATTGGCTAAATGCGGGAGTGAAAATTTTGAGAAGAAGTCTGAATTTCGAAGCCAATGGGTAGGAAACATTCGTGTGCAGCGGATTGGACCCCACTACTCATGACAACTCCCTCCCTCTTCATCGGGCAGTTTTGGTGGCATCGATCATGGCAGGGTACCCAATTAATGTTGGGAAGGTAATGTCTCGGGTAATTACGCAGCTAGTCAGTGAGGGTGGCAGAAACTACCCCTTCCCCAGCTTCTTGACCATGTACTTCAAGGACCTCAGAGTTGAAAAGAGGTCATTTGATATAAAGGTAAAAGCTAAGGCCCCATTCTCATGGTACAGTATGTAGGGTGATGACAACCCAAAGAGCAAGAACTTCAAGGGAACAGCTACTGCTCCAACTAGCTAGTCTGAAGAGCCAGTTGTGGTAGTGGCTCTTACTCAACCTGCCTCCACCTCCGCAGACATTCCTCCTAGTCCAGCCACTTCAGCAGATCTCGAGATACTCTCTTCTTGAGTCTACCAAGTGACTGCACACTGACTAATCCAGGCTCTTCTCAGCATCAACAACTGGATGCAGACAGCTTCATCCCAGGGTGATGACAACCCATAGTGGAAGCTCAGTCGGCACCTCCGCCTTCGCAGGTCTCGCACTCTATCGAGGATGCCCTCAAGGAGATTCTGGCCAACCAGAAGAAATCCTTAACACCCAGAAAGTGATCATGGATGCTGTTGATTCACACAGCAAGGCTCTCAAGGAGCTTGCTAAGGAGCACAAGAAGTTGAGGAAGACGCGGGCTTCCAAGGAGTCCGTAAAGGCGCTGAGGGCTGAGGTTGACAGGATGAAGGCAGATCATCTGCCTTTGGTATATTGCTATAGGACCCGGTACCAGCAGCTCATCCCTATCCTGATCAGTCCTAAAGGCCTCCCAAGTGGAAGAGTTGACTTGTTTGTTCATCTAGTGCTTATTGCTTAATACTTCTTGGTTATGTGCTTACTTTCTTTGACTTGAGAATTGGAATGAAAACGTCCAGAATGGATCATGTGCAATGTGTGAGAGATGTTTATAGTATATTCTGTGCTATCCTGAGTTAGTCTAGAACTTGCCACGTGTGTGTGATAAAGCGAAATAAATTGTGACGACCCGGCCAATAGTCTTTAGAATTAACTCCTTGATCCCCTATTAACTACTTTCCCCATGTTAATTTTTTTTATTTTAATTTCCTGGGATGTTTGGTTTTGAGTTTCGGAGAGTTTTGGGACACTTAGTCCCTACATGAGAGCTTAAGTGTTGGAAATTTGACCGTAGTCGGAACAATGTGAAGACAGCCTCAGAATGGAATTTTGATGGTTCCGTTAGCTCTGTTGGGTGATTTCGGGTTTGGGAGCATGTTTGGAATGTGTTTTGGAGGTCCGTAGCTAATTTAGGCTTGAAATGCCGAAAGGTCGAATTTTGAAGTTTCCGGTCCGATAGTGATATTTTGATCCGAGAGTCATAATGGAATTCCGAAAGTTGGAGTAGCTCCATAGAGTTGAACATGATGTGGGTGCAAAATATCAGGTCATTCGGACGAGGTTTGGTAAACTTTTTGATCGAAAGTGTATTTCTAGAGTTTTGGAGTTCTTAGGCTTGAATCCGTGGTTGATTCGTCATTTTGATGTTATTTTAGGTGTTTTAAGGATTGGCATAAGTTGGGACAATGGTATTAGAATTGTTGGTGCTTTTGATTGAGGTATCGGGGGCCTCGGGATGATTTCAGATGGTTGACGGAAGAATTTTGGAGTTTGGAGTTGTATCTTTAGCTGGTCTTCTGTCATAACCGCACCTGTGAGCGTGGGACCACAGTGCGGCACCATAGAAGCATCTCTGTGGTCGCAGAAGCAGAATTGGAGAGGTCCAGCAGGAGCCGCAGGTGCGAGAAGGGAATCGCACCTGCGAGACCGCAGGTGCAGAGGGTCTACCACAGAAGCGGAAACTGGTCTTAAGTGAAAGGTCGCTTGTGCGACCATTGGTCCACAAAAGTGGGACTGCAGATGCGGTAATAGCTGCGCAGAAATATGAAATTTTAAGGGTTTAGTTTCAAAAATTAGAAATTCGATTTGGAACTCGGGAGAGGGCGATTTTGAGAGGAAATTAAAGAGGAGGTCATTGGGTAACAATTCTTTAACCCTTTCTAGTTATATTCCATCAATATATAGTTAGTTTCATCATTTAATTTCGGATTGGAGGTGAAAATTGGGGAAAATTTGGAAGAAAGTTCTTAGACCTAGAATTCGACTTTTGATTGGGAATTTGACCTTAGATTTGGATAATTTTGGTATGCATGAATTCGTGATAGTGTGAGGATTCTGAAAATATAAGTTTTACTCAATTCCGAGACGTGGGACCGAGGGGCATTTTGGTTATTTTACCTAATTTCGCGTATTAGCTTAGAATTTAATTGTAGAATCAGTTACTTGGAGTGTTATTTACGTTATGCAATTGAATTTAATAGATTTGGGCCATTTGGAGTCGAATACTCGTGGCAAGAACGTGATTTCGAGTTGATTTTGAACTGGTTCGAGGTATGTGGCTTGCCTAACCTTGTGTGGGGGACCTTCCCCTTAGGTTTTTGTATATTTGGTAATTGAAATGCCTTGTACATGAGGTAAAGAGTGCGTACTTGTGCTAATTGTTGGTAATAAGTAATTACTAGTATGTTTCCTTTCCCTGATTTTATCACTTGCACTATTAAGCCTATTGTTAGCTCAGGAAAGCATGTCTAAGTGACTTAATTGCTTTACTTGCTCAAACTGACTTATCTGAATCATGTGCAGCATGCTAGGCTAGAATTACTTGTTTGCCTTAGTATGAAATTTGCCATTTCTGAATATTTTCCTGTTGCTGCTGTGTATTTACATTGGGACTACGGATGTAGGATTGCGGTAGCACCCCCTTGTTTGTTTATTTTGGGACTACGGATGTGGGATTCCGGTAGATCCCCCTGCACAATTATATGGAACTACGGGAATGCACCCAGTAGATTCCCCCAGTACTGGGTATTTACATTTGAGACTACGGAATGAGATTCCAGTAGATCCCCGCGCACTATGAGTTGGATTACGGGACCGGATCCCGGGAGATCCATTGGATATGTATATTTGGGACTACAGGACGGTATCCTGGGAGATCCCCGATTGTTATTTTGGTGCTAGACCGTATTTCTTTCTGTGTGTACCTTGTCTCTGTAATAGTTGGTGTTGCCTTTATATCTTGTGTTACTTTTATTGTTGTACTTGTTTATATTGTTCTGTTCTACACTGTTGAATTTTATATTTTACTTAACCTCAGTAGGCCCTGACCTTCCTTATCACTACCCGACCGAGGTTAGGCTTGGCACTTACTGAGTATTGTTGTGGTGTACTCATGCCCTTTCTGCTCATGTTTTTCATGTGTAGATCCAGGTACCTTGACTCAGTCTTATTATCCTTGAGGCGGGGCGACCCTTCGGAGACTTTGAGGTATATCTTCCACGTCCGCAGACTGAAGAATCTCTCTCCATTCTCTCTTTTAGTTACAGCCCTTCTATATTTACCTTGTTTTAGACTATTCTGGAGTTAGAGCACTATGTAGTATCCTTAGCTTGTGATTCATGGATTTCCGGGTTTTGGGCATATGTATTAGTTTTGAGAGTTAAATATTGTGTATGCCGAGCGGCACTTTAAACGTTGTTTTATTACTCTATTTCTATTTTAAATTGCCTTCTTTTCTTCTTCAAGTTTGGTTTATTTTCCGCATTTTAGGCTTACCTAGTCGTAGAGACTAGGTGCCGTTACGATGGTTCATGGAGGGTGAACCGGGTCATGACATAAATAAGTCTTATTGAGTCTAGGAGATGATTTAGGCATTTCTTTGATTAATCCATTGATCCTTGAATTGTATACATGATTTAAAAAATCTTAGATAGCCCCTTTGAGCCTGTAAATATTTTCTTTGCCACCCGCATTACAAGCCTAATCCTTTTTTGTTCTTAATTGACTTTGATTGGACCTTGATCTCTTAAAGCACTTGAGTTGCAAGATTGAGCGCTAGAGGGGTAAGGAGATAACATGGTAGCTTTTGAGTGGAACCATAGAAAGAAAGAAAGGTTCACTTGTACAAACAGAGAACCACTAGAGGAAATTGTAATTACTGGGGAGTGTAAAAACAATTACAGTAAAAAGGAGCAAAAAAATGAACAGAAATAACACATCTCCCAAGTATATTTTCTCATCGCTAGTCACTTGACAATATTGAAGTGCTTAAAGAAAGGGGGCCTATTTGAGATATGGTAATGACATGGAACGTGTGAAGATTGGGTTATGATAAGATTACGCTCGAATTGATTGTTGTATTGTATTTAAGTGCTTAGGAGGGTTAGTCACTCTTAGCCAAATGTATCCTACACGTCCTTTAGCCTACATTACAACATCGTAATTGATCCTAGATTTGGCAGGCTTAAATTAGTCGAGTCCTACACTAAGGGCAAGCCTATGGTGCGATCTTGGGATACACATGAATTTATTTATAAGAGTGAGTGATTTTTTTCATTTATATATGATGTCCTTAAATAATGTTCGAATTCATACTTGAATCGGGGACGACCTATATATACACTCTCTTGTTCTATGGTGATGGCACATGATCTCATGACGGATAGATGGATTTATTAAACTTCTCTTATTGGGGTAAGGGTGAAAGCCAAGGGTGCTTATTGACAACGAGTCAGTCTTTGAGGTGAGGTATTTATGGGCAGGTCATTTGAATTCTTTGAAATGGGTTGCTTATGCTTTGGCACGTGAAGGTTAGGAAGTATGTTAAATGAGTATGCCATGCTTAATTATTGGTATTAACCATAGTCATAGGTGTAGTGTTCTTAGTTGATACATATTCCCTCGTGATTTTTTCTCTTGAGTTATGTGGTTGAAGTAACAAAGTTTAGGATGCTCGAGGAAGAGCAAAGGTTTAAGTGCGGGGTGGTGATATTGTGCATATTTTCATATGTTTTGATATTATTTACTCTATATTTTTGTCGTTTTTTAATTGTATTTTATATTGTATATGCTCAACTTAGCTTGAGTATTGAGCTTTATAATTATTTGGATGTTAATGGATAGTATAGATATATTGGTGAGTGAAAGCTAAAAAATTTTGAGCAAAAATAATAAATTTTCAATTATTACATAATAATTATTTGGTGAATAATCATTACAAAATGATTGATTGGTTAATAAAGTATAATGCAATTGAAAGTTAGAAGCAAGGAATTGAAGGTGAAGAACGTTCTGGTTCCACTGCCAGGCCAGTGCCTGCGTTGCGAGATTTTTTTTATTTCGTCCGGAACAAGGTTATTTGGGCCCTACATGGTCCTAACTCGTATAAAAGGGGTTTTAAATCTAATTTGAAGGATATCTAATAGACTTCGAAAGAGAAATAACGTAAGAGAAAACAGACCACGCTTGGAGGAGATTTCCTACTAGTTTTTCTTCTCTTCTCTTCTCTTCCTTTAATTTCATACTTTATTAGTTCTTGAGTTGTGGGGTACTACATGAATGTTGTAGTTTGAAAGTTGAATTATTCTTTTTAATTTATCATATTGGTTTATTTTTTCAATCGTGTGCTTAATTATTTGATTACTTTATCATCAATTAAATACTATTTATAAATCTATGATTGAACTCAAACATAAGAATTCTAGATTGCACATAAGATTAAGTAGAGCAAGATCTTGAACTCTAGCTTACGAAGAACGGATTTACAGTTAGGATAGACATATACCTATTGTGGCCAAATGCACACGCAAGTATACGCCATCGTCAAGTAATAAAGTGATAAGATAGAGTGTCGAACCCACGAGAACTTGTTATCAACTATTAAATAGATCAGACTATCCTAATTATCTGAACAAGGATCAAACCCAAAAGTAGTGATGTTAAAATAATTAAACTAAAAAGAAGAAAATAATTAAACTTAAAAGAAAATAAATAATGAACTTTGAACAAAGGAAGAGTAGAATTTATGTTATGATTAATGAAAACGATCCAGAGTTATGGGCTATCTAATATTCCTATTGTATTCTTCAATTGAATTGACTAATTAATTCATCTACTTCCGTGGTTGACAGGGTTAATATTGCTCATAAGAATCTGTCGAGTTCTTACTTGCCCAATTCAAGCTAACCTAACACCTATATGTCTATGGAATTAGAACTAACAAGAACGCATTTATGATTCCTATAAATCACCCAAGCAAGGCAATTAGGTATATGTCCATCCTAACCCCGAATCTATTCTCCGATACCCAGGTTCAAGAACTTTCTCTACTCAATCCTATATGTAATCTAGAATTCCCGCTATCGAGATAAATTCTAGATTTATAGATAGTATTCAATTAGTGAACAAGCAATTAAATAATTAAGCGCAAGATTGAATAAATAAACTAATACACTAAACTAAGAAATTAAAATCAATATTCAAATAACAATAGTCATGAAAGAACCACAACCCTAGAATGTGAAGTTTAGCTCCACATAAATATGTTAGCCAAATAACAAATTGTACAAAGAAACATAAAAATTAATAAGTTTGGTGAAAGAAAAGATAAAACTCAGCCTCCACGGTGGCTCTGTGCTTGTGTTTTTCTCTCAAAAACGTCCTCTCCTTCTCCAAAATAGGTTTAGGTTGGCTTTTATATAAGTTGGGAGCATCTTGGGGTCGAAATAACCGAGTCCCGGTCAAAATAGGACATGTTCACGTTTTGAGCGTCCAGGGCAGCATGGGGCGCTGGCCCTGGCCCTGGCCCTCAACTTTTCAATATTCTATTTTGTGTGCCACAGGTAGCGCCCCACACTGCCTGTGGTGCTCAATTGGGCACTTTTGCCTTTTCTTCCCATTTTCGCTTCAATTCGCACATTTTTGTCTCAAATCACATCTGAATGATTCCTACACATAGAAATACAATAAATTAGCACAAATCATTATATTATACATCCAAATTCCACAAACTATGAGTAAAATGCGAGGTGACATACATATAAATAAACATATTTTAAACCTATATGAACACCCCACACTTAAAGATTGCTCGTCCTTGACTCAACCAATAAATTACTCTATCTTTGAGCACTCTACACCAATGATCATGGTTGATAGAAACAATTAAACTCTAGCATATGCAATCACATACACTTCCCTTTGCTTATGACATTCTTCAAAATATTCAAACAAAGACAACATGCTCACAACAATCCTAGCCTCATAAATCGACTCAGTATCCCAATGCACTCATGTCTTGAACACCCAACATCCTAGAGAAGTCTAATAATGTTACATATCCCTCATGAAACTATGTTCTCTCACAATACGAACAACAGAGTAAGTTGAATTTATACATTTGAATCTTATGATCAAATTTAGTTCAAGAACTCATATATATCAAAGAAGTCTCTCACTCTCACAAAGAAGTCACATGCATGCAATTGGTACCATAGGCTTGCCCATAATGTAAATCTATTCTAATGTAGACTCACTCGATCTAAAATCAATTAGGACTTTTTCATGATTGTAATGTGGGGTAAGGGACAGGTAGGATATATTTAAGATTAGTGGTTTACCCTCTTAAGCACTTTAACACATCACCAAATAACTTAACCGCACATTCTTCAATCCGCTTCAACTTCACAAATAATACCACCCCTAAAAATATTCTTTTTTTAAAGCACTATCTTCATTTACACTCCACTAGCAAAAACAAGATATTTATTCAAATATATAGTTTTTATTTTGCAATTTCCACTAGTGGCACACTTTGTTTACAAAACAAATGCACTTTTTTTCCTTTCATTGGTTTCACTCAAAAGCCACTCCACACTTAGTCTCTTCTTACTTCTTTTAGCTCTCATTTTACTATTAAAGTACTTTAAGAGGTAAAAGGATTAAAACAATATTAATTAGGAATAAAAAAGGTATAGGCTTGTAATGTGGGTGCCAAATAAAAGTCTATAGGCTAAAAAGGGTTAACTAGGGATAAATTTTATTT
Organism: Nicotiana tabacum; assembly: GCF_000715075.1. Lineage (NCBI taxonomy): Eukaryota > Viridiplantae > Streptophyta > Magnoliopsida > Solanales > Solanaceae > Nicotiana > Nicotiana tabacum. The sequence continues at coordinate 107,083,290 of NC_134101.1, forward strand.
GTGATAAGCAATTAAGCTCAAAAAAGATCAAAGAAAGCCTAAAATCATTATTCACACCGAGCATCACCTAAAATTTTGCTTCAACTCACATACCGGGCAAGTTCTGCACACAATTACAATACACGGACTATACAAAAATCTCACCACACATGGCACGTGACTCACTAAGGACGGTCACATTCCGAGTCTAAATTAATGCAAGTATTCACGGAGCCACGAGATATTAAGCACAAAGTAAACATAAGTCAAGTAAATGAGACATAAGTGCTACAAAACATGCTATCCAATTTAACAAGGCATCATGGGCAATTTCACGACATAGGGGAAGATACTACACATGTCAAAGCCTAAATATGCTACTATCAAACAAGTCAAGGGCGCCTAGGTTCATCTCATCTTTCTTCCTCCATTTTATTCCCTAAATTCCTAACCTACTCTAATAGCAAAAACAACCTGATTCAAACTACATCCCATGGAAAAGAACCGAGGCACAAAGAAAAACCACGGGGGATAATTACTATCTAAAGAAATTAAAAGAAGTATTTTTGGACTTTTACTATTTTCTAATTTTTTTTTTTGTGTGTTTTTTATGTTAAACTTTAATCCCTCAAGAAAACTGTCTAGGAGATCCATCATCAGGAAAAGTCCAAATTTTTATATTTTTAAAATTTTTCATTTAAAAAAAAGTTACTAAAACTACTACTAAAATACTACACAACTACAGAAGAAGAAGAAAAAAAAAAGAAGCTAAAACACTAAAAAGCTAATTATCCAAAGGAATTATCTCACCTCACACTTAAAAGAGTGCAGTGTCCTTAATGCACATCATAAATAAAATTAAGAGGGTAAGAGAAACTCCCTGGAAGGCTAAAGGCCGAAGCAATAACAACTCACGAGGTACTCAGACTTCTCCCACGGATAGTTCTTTGTGCGGGTACCTCACACTAGTTCCAACCATCTGGCACACTTTTGCACACTTCCAGTAGCTTTTCTCCCTATGCTCAATATTCTACAAAATAAAACAACAAAAATAATACAGTAAAAAATCAAAACTAAAAGAAAGCAGTAAAGCTGGGTTGCCTCCCAACAAGTGCCTAATTTAACGTCGCGGCATGACGTGAACCACTTTTTGCCTCCACCTCGAACTTATGAATTAAGCCCCTAATTTGGCTTCAAGCTTTATGTTATGCTCCTGTGGTGGGGCTACAAAAATAACCAGGCCAATCAATAAAATTTTCACTCTATATTTCTTGGCCTTTAGATGGGGAACGTAATTTTTGCTTTTCGGCGCAACAAATTCAAGAATATAGGCACTTTCATCCTTACTTTTTGACTCCCCTATAGGCTCAAATGGCTCGATTACTATCTTACTATCTAAACACAATGTGAAAAAATGATTGGATTGAGGTCTAATACGCCCTAACTCATGAATTGTACTTCTATTTACATCCCCATGTATACACGCACTCAAGTCTCCCGAAATAATGTTATCTATTCCCTCATATGATTCTAGAGGACTCTTCACAACATTGGCATCCTCAAGTGATGTTTTAGACTTCAATACCACACAAGAGGGGAGTGATTTGTGTGGTACCCAATTTTCGCATAACTTGATTATAGAAGGACCTGGTTCTTCTATGTGTTCCAACTACTACTGTTGCAGAATAATAAGTATAGAAAATAAAGAACATAATGATTTTACGTGGAAAACACCTGGCTCAAAAGGTGAAAAAACCACGACTTACTTTCTAGTAGGATTTTTCCAAACTCTCCACTAAAATCATTGAGCCAAAAACTACATTTACAAAAACTCTTTTGTAAACCTAGGATTAAATCTAATCCCGTTGTGGCACACAGCCTCAACTGTTGCGACAACTTCAAGTTAACTCTAACTTGAAAACTTTAAGTACCTAATACAATTGCTTCTAAATAAGCTGAAAGGTACAATATAAAATCACCTACTACAATTGAACTAGAATAAAAGATTAGACACTTGGAACTGGTTCTTCTATCTGGTTCAAGTAGCTTTAGGATTGCACGCTTGAATCACACATAAATTGCTTGCAAAATTGCCTTGCTATTTTCCTCTCAATTCACGTTTTACTTCTACTTATGTGCATTGCCTGTAAAAGAGAACAACACTGATATTTAAGGGGTTAGTAATTAGAGATTGACTGAGATACAGATGCTACTCTTCTATGGTAGAAGAGTTCTTGTTGATCTCATACTCCAACTCTATCCTCTTCCTAAAATGTGATATTCAAAACTTCACATTTACTTGGGCCAACAAATTCCCCATTTTTTATGATGACAAACACTGTGCTTTTTACTCACTTAGACCCTGTAAGAACTCAGCTTAATCATCAATACAAAGTTTAAAAAAATTCACTTATCATCAAGGACTAGGTTAATTAGGTTATAAATATCACATATTCAGAATATGTAAAGCACAATATCTCTTCCCCCTTTTGGCATCATCGAAAAGTTGCATAAATAAAGTGTGAGTCCCACATTTTAATAAGTACTCATGGCCACTGGGGCAACTGCAAGTGCAATCATAGATTAATCATCAGTAATCAAGCAAACATATTTAAACTATCAAGGAAATATTAACAGTCAGCAAGAGCAAAAACAGTAGATATCATTGATAGAAGATATGTTTCTACCACAATCCACAATCAGAAAGCAAAAATATTCAAAAAATGAGAAAAAAGAAAGAAAAATCCCTAATTCGGGTCACTGATGGTACTAGACAGGTTCAGTAGATAAAGGCTAAAATTCCTAAGGCTTGAGGGAGCTAGAGGGTTAGTTTTGGACTTGGAGAAGATTCAGCATATTGTAAAGAATCCCATCACTCTTCTCCTTTTCCTGGGTAAGCTTAGTTCTAAGAGAATCCCTCTCATATTCAACCTCAGCTAAGCGAGCCTCAGCCTAGCTATCTCAGCATCCTTGGCCTCACTTTCCTTAACTAAAGCCTTAACTTTACTGTTGATAGGTGTCTTCTTGGATGAACCAGGTTCATTTGGAATGGCATTGACTAAATAGTCACAAGCAATATGAGTATTAATTCCAAAGTAGTCCTTTCTTGTTGCCATTTCCCATTTCTTCAGAGGCACCTTATATCGATCCAAAACAGTAGTCAGAATAAAACCATAGGGGGTGTCATGGGCCTAGAGCCATTGATAACCCTGTCCAGTAGCTTGATGATGAATGCAGGCCAATTGATTTGCCTTCCACTTTCAAGGCACTCTATCAGAACTAAGTCCATATAGTTAGCAATATGCCTTCTTTCCTGCCCGGGAAGTAGGCACTTGTTGACAAACTCAAAGAGGACTTTGCGATGTGGCTTTATTTCACTCTTGTGCACAAACTTGGCCTCATTCACTACTTCAACATCACAGAATCTCCTAGTGATTTCAAGGGCATAAGGAAGGGAATCCAGACTTGGCCATCTTTGTCTGGTGTAATTATCATATCCCTCAGTAGGGATGTCAAGAATCTCTCCCAACTTCTCTGCATCAAATGTCACTTGAACTCCTTTTACTTGGCTGGTGACTCTACCTTCTTTGACCTCAGCATTTGCCATGAATTCAATGATCTCATTCCTGGCTAGCCTTCCATCCATCTGAAGGACCATGTCCTTCCAACCCTGAACAGCTAGGGCATTAACCAAACGAACCATTCCTGGTTCCACTAAGTCTTTCAGCAATCTTTCCTTCAAAAAATTTCTTTTGCCAAACATGGCCAGCTTGTCTTGTTCACCATCAGACTCACTTTCTTCTTCACCACTCCATTACTCATCTTCAGAAATTCTAACTTGTTTGCTTTTCACTGCAGACTTTGTCCTCTTGGCCAATGAAGGTTCAGCAGCCTTAGACACAGATGAAGACTTCTTGGAATAAGTCTTGGTCTTTTTGGGCTTGGGAGTCTGAACCTATTATTGTATGGTCCTCCTGATGGACCTTTTCCATCTCCTCAACATCAACATCTTCAGAGGACTCTGGAACCTTACCTTTTCCTTTATCCATCCTCTTCTTCTTACTTTCAGCCAAAGCCTTTTATAGGTCACTCTCACTCTGTTTCACCCTACTTCTTGTGGCTCTTCCCTTTGGCAAGGGAGTTTCAGTGGTTGTTGTTGTCCTTTTCTTTGGATCATAACTGGCACCTACTTTCTTTATAAGGTCTGTTAGGGTCTTCTCAATAGATGAACTCGGTTCATCTGCCTATGAACTTAGATTAACCAACCCTTCAGCAGCCTCCCCTGAACCACTTCCCCCTGACTTCTTGCCACTTTCTTCCACAGTTGCATGTGCAACCCCATAGATAGCTGGTAACAGTAATTCAGAAGTGGGTGAAGAACCAGCCACTCATTTCCTTTTTCCCTCACATAACCACATACACCCTCTCTCTCTTTTTCTTTTTCAATTCTCTTTTTACCTCCACTTCTTCCCAATTCAGGCATTTCCACATCCCTAATAGGCCCAACCAAAACAAACATATTTTCTAAATTTTCAGCCAAAGCAGAACTTACCTTAAAAGGAGGGTTTTGAGTCTTCTCAGAGTCAGACGACCCAGGTCTTTCCCCCTCACTCGCATATTTGAACGAATAGTCTGAGTTCTCAGAATCTTGGGCTTGTGCAGCCTTCAATTGTGCTTTTAATTTCTTTGACAATGCAACTGAAGCTATAGTTTTTCATGCTAGCATTTTAACACATCTTTTCTTAGGCTAGGGGTTTGTACTGGGTGGAGAAGATATGGAGGAACTAGAAGGGGATTATGGTGGATGAGTCCCTGGGTTATCTTGAGGGTTCGACATTGTAGCTGATGGCTTGAGAGAGTTTGTGAATTAGGGTTTTGGAGAAGAAAACAATTTAGAGTTAAAAAGGATTTTTGACGGTTTAGAATAATGAGGGTGGCAGAAGGTAATAATGGGTATTTAAAGAGAAAGAGTCATTTAATGGATAACGGTAGCTTTAGCAGTCAATCAGAGGTCTAATCAACCTGAAATTGCAGGTTGAATGAACGGTTAGGCTTCTCTAGATTTTAGGCATTTTTTGTGGTGAGAATTCTAATAAGGATGGAACTGGTTCAAAAAATAAACGGATAGGATTTTCTAATGTGTTGGACAATGGTAGGACTTTGCTCATGATTTAAATATTTATATTTCTAATTGTGTAGAGTATATAAACATATCTTGTCATTCAGATGAACCAGGTTCTTCATTTAGAATTCTCTTGATCATGCCTCAATTTACAACAATAGAGAAAATTTTGTTAGAGATTAGTGAGTCATATTAACACATGTCACAGGAGTATACTATTTACAGTATGAAGCTAAGTAAGAATTAATCTATACATTTACACAAGTTCCAGATTTTCAATTTTTTTCATGTATTCTGAACTGGTCCCATTAGGTGATCTTAATCATCCCTAATTCTAACATGTTCCTTTCAAAGCTTTCTCTACTCAGTACTTTAGTAAAGATGTCAGCAATTTGTTTATCAGTAACATAGAATTCTATGGTAATCAATCATTTCTCATAGTTGTCCCTTAAGAAATGATGTCAAACATCTATGTGCTTAGTCCTCTTATGATGAACTGGGTTCTTTGTCATACTTATAGCACTAGTGTTATCACAAAAGATAGGAATGCAATAAACTTCAATGCCAAAATCTATCAGATGTTGTTTGATCCACAACAAGAGGCAGCAGCAACATATTCAGCCTCAGCAATGGATAAGGCCACTGAATTCTGCTTTTTAGTGGCCCATGATACAAGACATGAACCAAGAATATGAGCCATACTTGAGGTGTTCTTCTTATCCACAAGGAAACCTGTATAGTCAGCATCAGCATATCCCACTATATTAAAATTACAACCTTTAGGGTACCAAAGACAAAGATCAGTAGTGCCTTTCAAATATCTCAGTATCCTCTTAACATCAGTCAAGTGAGATTCCTTAGGATTTGCCTAAAAACGAGCACAAAGCCCTACACTGAAAATTATGTCAGGTTTGCCAACAGTAAGATACAAAAGTGAACCAATCATACCCCTATACAACTTCTGATCAACAGATGAACCAGGTTCATCTATGTCTAATTTAGTAATTGTTGCAATGGGTGTGTCTATTTCCTTTGATTCATTCATTTTAAACTTCTTAATCAACTCTTTTGCATATTTCTGTTGATGGATCATGGTTCCATTCGGATTTTGTTTGATCTGTAAGCCTAAGAAAAAGTTAAGCTCACCCATCATACTCATCAAACTTACTCCCCATTAATTTGGCAAAGTCCTTACTCAGTTTGTCAGTGGTTGCCCCAAAAATTATGTCATCAACATATATTTGTACTACAAGAAGATCTTTACCTTTTTCCCTCAGGAATAGAGTACTGTCAATTTTACCTCTCTTGTAGCCATGTTCAAGCAGGAATTTGGACAGTCGTTCATACCATGCTCTAGGAGTCTGCTTGAATCCATAGAGAGCCTTGTCTAATTTGTACACATGTTCCGGACACTCCTTGCTCTCAAACCCTAGAGATTGTTTGACAAACACTTTTTCTTTTAGGTAGCCATTCAGGAAGGAACTTTTGACCTCCATTTGATAAAGAGTGAATTCCAGGTGTGCTGCAAAGGCTATGAGGAGTCTTATTGCCTCCAGTCTTGCAACTGGAGCAAAGGTCTCATCATAATATATGCCCTCCTCTTGGATATAACCTTAGACCACCAGTCTTGCCTTATTCCTTGTAACTATTCCATCTTCATCAAGCTTGTTTCTAAAGACCCATTTAGTGCCAATTACTGATTTGTCCTTGGGTCTTGGAATTAGATGCCAAACTTGACTTCTCTCAAATTGATTGAGTTCATCTTGCATTGCATTTACCCAATCTACATCTTGCAATGCCTCAGCAACATTTTTAGGTTTAATAAGAGATAAGAAAGCATCAAAAGCACACAAATTCTTTAATTGTGATCTAGTTTTAACTCCAGATGTTGGATCAGTAATTATGTTCTCAATGGGATGAGAACTTTGATATTTTTAAGGTTTCACAACCAACTAGTTTCTGTTTGATGTTTCTCCCATGTTTTGTTTCTGAGGAACAGGCTCGTAGACAGGTTCCATTAGAGGATTGGTTTCAGTTCTTCTTTGTTCAGTTCCCCCTGTCAGGTTGCCCTGGATGGAAGAACTTGTTCCTTCTTTTGGTGCATCTTCAGCTTGAGCTGTGACTTCACTCAATTCTTTTACCAGCCCAATAGCTTCATCTTCATGTTCCTGTCTCTCAGAAAGAATGTTAGTTTCATCAAAAACTACATGTACACTTTCTTCTACACACAAAGTTCTTTTGTTGTACACTTTATAAGCTTTGCTATGTGAAGAATATCCTAAGAATACTCCCTCATCACTTCTAGGATCAAACTTACCTAGGGAGTCCTTTCCATTGTTGTGCATAAAGCACTTGCATCCAAATGCCCTAAGATGGGATATATTTGGTTTTCTCCCTTTAAGTAACTCATAGGGAGTCTTCTCTACAATAGGTCTAGTCATGCATCTATTAATGATGTAACATGCAGTATTTACAGCATATGCCCAGAAGCTATAGGGCAGTTTACTAGAAAGAAGAATAGTCCTAACCATATCTTCAAGAGTCCTATTCTTTCTTTCAACTACTCCATTTTGTTGAGGAGTCCTAGGGGCAGAGAAATTATGATCTATACCAGGCTCATCACAAAATTCAGCAAACTTAGCATTTTCAAATTCAGTTCCATGATCAGACCTAATTGATGCAAGTTGTTTACCTAGTTGTTTCTGAGTTTTTATAACAAAGGCAGTAAACATGTCAAATGTTTCATCCTTAGAAGTTAAAAACAGTACCCAGGTAAACCTAGAATAATCATCAATAAGTACCATCACATATTTCTTACCATCTCTGCTTAATGTTCTCATTGAACCACAGAGATCCATATGAATCCATCGTCCTGGTTGTGCTTACCATTTTCTTGCTTTTAAAAGATGATCTTAACTGCTTCCCCCTTGCACAGGCCTCACAAACTTTGTATTCCTTGAACTTGATGTTAGGTAACCCTATCACCAGGTCCTTGGAGACTAATTTGTTGAGTTGATTCAGACTTGCATGACCAAGTCTTTTGTGCCACAGGAGGGGATCATTTTCTAACACACTCAAGCAAGTGAGTTCATTTTCTGAAAGAGTGGACAAATCTACAATGTAAATATTGTTAACCCTTTTTTCCTGCAAAGCAATCTTGTCAGTGGTAAGATTAATCACAAAACATTTGGTAGAGGTGAATGCTACCAGGTTACCTCTATCACATAGTTGTGATACACTGATTAGGCTATATTTCAAGACATCTATCACATAGACATTCTCAATGGAATGTAGGTCTGTCTTACCTACATTTCCAACCCCAATGATCTCATCTTTCTTCCCATTTCCAAAGGAGACATTACCTCTTTTTAAATCCTCAAATAAAAGGAATTGGTTCTTGCTTCCAGTCATATACTTTGAGCAGCCACTATCCATGTACCATATTGGCTACTTCCCTTCACTTGGACCTGTAAAACAAAATCAGAGGTTAGTCTTAGGAACTCAAACTAGTTTGGGTCCCTTTCTATAGGCAAGGGGGTGAAGTAAATTCCTTTTGGCCCATCCAGGCAGCCTATTTTTCTCTTGAATAAAGGTTTTGTTCTTTTGACTGGCCTTTTCTTTTGCATTACATTCCCTTTTGTAATGACCAGTCTTGCCACAGTTGTGCAGATTTTGTTTTCAGGAACTGTGATGTATTTTCTTTTGGGATCCCACTTAAGTGTTGGGGTCCCATAGCCAAGTCCTCTCTTGTTGCTACTGTGGTGCTCTTTTAGCCAGGATAGTACATCAGAAGACTTATTCCATTTGAAAGTTCTATCTAGTTCATGCTTTACCTTCCCTAGGTCTTCTTTTAAGACTCTTATCTGCTCATCTTTCTTGTACAACTCATCCTTCATCTTTCCTAGATTTTCTTCTAAGGTGAGATGTGTGTGATCAGCTTTCTTCTTACCTGTTCCTAATTTCAGTTTTAAATTTTCAGACCTAAGTTCTAAGACACTAGTGTCAAGTTCAAGAACCTGGTTCTTCAACTTAGCATTTTTACTATCACTTTCACTAGTCCTAAATTCTAGATTTTTGCACTTGGCTTTTAGGATCACACATTCCCTAGACAGTTGTTCCTTCTCATTATTTATGACCTTAGACTCATCAATGAATTCCAGCAATAATTTAGATAGTCTTTCTTTAGACAAAAATTTAATCTTGTCTTTGAGATGAATAACACTTACATCTTGTTCATCGTCTGATTCTCCAATAGCCACAAGTGTTTGTTCATCTCCAGCTTCATCTTCTGAATTCTCATCTGAGGTTTCTCCCCAAGCAGCAACTATAGCCTTTGTTTATCCTTTGTTCATTTTGGGTTGAACATGTTCCTTCTTCATGCTCTTCGCTCGGCCTTTCCTTTTTCCATTCAATTTCCCACTGGGGACAATTTTTGATCATGTGGTCAGTCTTACCACATTTGTAGTAGCCCTCGTTGGTCTGTTTTTTAAGAGCCCTTGGTTTGTTGAAGGTTGCACCTCTTGAAAAACCCTTTCCTCTCATTAGGCACTTCTTGAAATCCCTTGTGATCATAGTCATTTCATCATCCTCCAAGTCTACACCTTCAGCAATTCTGAGAGTCATGCTTTTTTCCTTATTGGGAGCATCCATCTTCATGGTTTTCCTTCTCAGTTCATAGGAAGTGAGATTCCCAATCAGTTCATCCAACTTGAGGGTAGCAATGTTCTTTGATTCCTGAATAGCCATGATTTTGCTTTCTCAAGTTACTAGCAAGACCCTTGTCAAGATTTTCTCAACCTTGTCTTCTTCAAGGATAATTCTTCCAAGAGACTTAAGTTCATTTATTAGTGTTATGAACCTTGTGTACATCTCTTGGATGGTTTCTCCTTCCTTCATGGTGAAATTCTCATATTGAGAATATAGCAGTATTCCTCTTGATCTCTTTACTTGAGGAGTTCCTTCATGGGCAACTTGTAGGGTGTCTCATATCTCCTTAGCAGTGGTACAACTTTGAATCCTGTTGTACTCATCTGGACCTAGTCCACACACAAGCCATTTCTTGGCCTTGGCATTCTTTTCCCATTTCTTCAAATCTTCAGCAGTACAGTCAGCTCTTGTCTTTGGCACATCCACTCCTTCAGAATTCTTCTTTGTAGTAGCCAGGGGACCATCAGTAACTATGTTCTAGAGTTCATAGTCTTCTCCTATGATATGGTCCCTCATCCTGTTCTTCCACCAGGAATAATACTGGGGCCTAGCAGTGGATTGCCCTTCCCATTTTCCAGGTGGTGCACTCATCTTGATCTGTTCCTAAGGTGTTAGCCTCTTCAAGGATAACCTACTCTGATACCAATTGATGTTTTAGACTTCAATATCACACAAGAGGGAGGGTGATTTGTGTGGTACCCAATATTTGCTTAACTTGATTATAGAAGGACCTGGTTCTTCTATGTGTTCCAACTACTACTATTGCAGAATAATAAATACAGAAAATAAAGAACACAAAGATTTTACGTGGAAAATACCTGGCTCAAAAGGAGAAAAAACCATGACCTACTTTCCAGTAGGATTTTCCCAAACTCCCCACTAAAATCACTGAGCCAAAAATTGCATTTACAAAAACTCTTTTGTAAATCTTGGATTAACTCTAATCCCGTTGTGGCACACAGCCTCAACTGTTGCGACAACTTCAAGTTAACTCTAACTTGAAAACTCTAAGTACCTAATACAATTGTTTCTAAATAAGCTGAAAGGTACAATGTAAAATCTCCTACTATAATTGAACTAGAATAAAAGATAGACACTTGGAACTAGTTCTTCTATTTGGTTCAAGTAGCTTCAGGATTGCACGCTTGAATCACACATAAATTGCTTGCAAAATTGCCTTGCTATTTTGCTCTCAATTCACGTTTTACTTCTGCTTATATGCATTTCCTGTAAAAGAGAACAACACTGATATTTAAGGGATTAGTAATTAGAGATTGACTGGGATACAGATGTTACTCTTCTATGGTAGAGTTCTAGTTGATCTCATACTCTAACTCTATCCTCTTCCTAAACTGTGTTCTCTTTGTGTAAGGAGTCTTTCTCTCCTTATTCAATATGCAACTTTTTCGATTAGATCAGGAGATATTACTTCTGATAAGTTAGATTTATCTCCTTCACTTTCATCTCACATGTTTGCGTTGATCACGACTGTGCCTCACAAGATGGACCTGGTCCATGTCTGAGTTCTTTTGTTAATCTTCAAAACTTCACATTCACTTGGGCCAACATCAAGAAAAACATGGTCTAATGATTGGTATTCTCGTTTTAGCTTCTCAATTTGGTCTATAAGGTTTTTTCAGCTTCACACAACTCATTATTAAATTGTTGGGCGTTGCACGCATCAACATTTGACCTCAAATCTGCATCCAAGTTATGCACAGCCAAGTCAAAATTATCAATTTTATGTGCAAGCTCATCTCTCATTAGACCAATCATTCACAAACATTGTTAGAATACAACATTGTTCCGCATATTCACCTAATCGAGAATATCCATCCTAATACTAACCCTTAATCCCATATTCAAATTCAGATTTTCAAGAGGTCAGGCCATGACAAGCCCAAAAATACGGGCCATAAAAGTCCTCCATCAACCAAGCATCTTCATCAATAACATTACCTCCATATATTTCATCCCTAAATATCATGCTGAGAGAACTGGAAATACACTAAGAGAAAAATCAAATAGTTATAAAAATAAATTATTTACAAAAAGTTAAGAAAAAAAACAATACATGTAAAGATAAAAGTAAAAGTCTAATCAAGAAAAATGGTTAATTTCTAGGTCGCTGACAATGGCGCCAAAAAGTTGTTGCTTCAAACGCACATACAAATATACGCAGTCGTCAAGTAATAAAGTGATAAGATAGAGTGTCGAACCCACGAAAACTTGTTATTACCTATTAACTAGTTCAGACTATCCTAATTATCTGAACAAGGATTAAACCCAAAAATAGTGATGTTAAAATAATTAAACTAAAAAGAAGAAAATAATTAAACTAAAAAGAAAATAAATAATGAATTATGAACAAAGGAAGAGTAAATTTTTATGTTATCAATGTAATGAAAATGATCCAGGGTTATGGGCTATCTAACATTCCTATTGCATTCTTCAATTGAATTGACTAACTAATTCATCTAGTTCATTTGGTGACAGGGTTAATATTGCTCATAAGAATCTGTCGAGTTCTTACTCGTCTATTCAAGCTAACCTAATGCCTATATGTCTATGGAATTAGAACTAACAAGAATGCATTTATAATTCCTATAAAATCAACCAAGCAAGGCAATTAGGTATATGTCTTTCCTAATCGCGAATCTGTTCCCCGATGCCCAGGTTCAAGAACTTGCTCTACTCAATCCTATATGCAATTTAGAATTCCCGCTTTCGAGTTCAATTCTATATTCGTAGATAGTATTCAATTGGTGATCAAGCAATTAAATAATTAAGCACAAGATTGAATAAATAAACTAATACATTAAACTAAGAAATTAAAATCAATATTCGAATAACAATAGACATAATAGAACTACAACCCTAGAACGTGAAGTTTAGCTCCACATAGACATGATAGCCAAACAACAAATCAAACAGAGAAACATAAAAATTAATAAGTTTGTTGGAAGAAAAGATGAAATCCGGCCTACACGGCGGCTCTGTGCTTGTGTTTTCCTCTCAAAAACGTCATCTTCCTCTCTAAAATAGGTTTAGGTTGGCTTTTATATGAGTTGGGGGCGTCTTGGGGTCGAAATAACCGAGTCCCGATTGAAATAGGACATGCTCATGTTTTAAGCGTCCAGGGCAGCATGGGGCTCTGGCCTTGGCCCTCAACTTTTCAACATTCTGTTTTGTGCACCACAGGTAGCAGCACCCTACGCTGCCTGTGGCGCTCAACTGGGCTCTTTTGCCTTTTCTTCCTATTTTCGCTTCAATTCGCGCATTTTCGTCCCAAATCATATCCGAATGATTCCTACACATAGAAATACCACAAGTTAGCACAATTCATGATATTATACATCCAAATTCCACAAAATACGAGTAAAATGCGAGGCGACATGCATATAAAAATACACATACTTTAAGCTGAATATCAATACCTAATCGCCTTGCTTGATTACTATATAGAAATTACTAATATGTTCTTGTTAATTCTAGTTCCATAGGAATGTAGGCGTTAGATTAGCATGAATAGACTAGTAGTACTTCAAGAGAATGCTACGAGTAATATTAACCATGTCAATCAATAAATCAGATAAATTAATTAGACAATTTAAGTAGAAAACTCAATAATTGTTAGCTAACCTATAGTTCTGAAATATTTTTTTCTCATTGAACTTGTCTCTAAGCTTACCAACTTGTTTCCTTTCGTTTCTCAGTTTACTACTCTAGCTTAGCTTTACTTGAACAATCACATCTTAGGAATTGCTTGAATGGATTAATTATTTAATTTAGTTGATAGTTAATCACAAATTCTTGTAGGAAAAATATTCTACTCATTTTTTATTATTGTCGACCATATATATTTACATGTATGTTTGACAGCAACAACTACTCAATTGCTGCCCAGCCGAACAAAAGAAAAATGGGGAAGAATGAGTTAAAAAAAGGGAATCCAATCTTGGGATCTTTGGATTTGTCGATATACGTGTAATAATTGAGACAGTTGTTAATTTAATTTGGTCCTAGTAAACTTGGTTTTTCTTTGCTTGTGTCGAAAATCAAAAGTACTATTCCTCAAATCATTTGGGTATTGCTTCAAAGATCGTTATTTAGAGGGGAAAAAAATTATAGTAGTCCCAATCGACAAATCGAATCCAACATCATCAACTGTAATACCTAGACGACTTCCATATAAATTCAAACTATTTATTAGAGAATTCTGAATATAACTATCAATTAATTGCAGAGAAAAATAATAATACTATGTTTGAGTCCTCAACGTAATTTCAATCTTTTAACTCTTGATTCATTGAGTGGAGCATCTTTCTTCATTTTAAGAAATAATTTAATGCTATAGTTATGTGCCATTTTTTTTATTTGATGACTGCAGTTGATGATTCTCTTCTAGATAACCGTTAATTAGTACCATTCCTAGCTCGGTTTATTCTTCTATTAGACGGTTATATAAAAGACATAAAATGATATATTTTAACAGAAAAAGGTAGACTTGGATTCTAGACAGCCACCACCTTATTCATTTTAACTCATTCTTCAAAACCCAAAACGAATCCTTCAAAGATTTTAATCATATAAAAAGGGGGGAAATGTCTATTTTTGCATATATATATATATATGATTTTGGGAGAGAAAGAATTCTTATTTAGTTGGGTTTTCTATTTTTGTCGCATCTTTTTTTGTTTTTATTTTACCATTTTGATTCTTTCTAGTGGTCAATCTGGTTAGCTACTTAGAATATTCACCAATACTTTAAAGGAGAATTAATTGATAATTTTGAGCTGCCAACTACTCTACTAGTATCTACTGTCGTTGATGTTTAAAATTTAATTGGCTACTACTTGACACTATTTTAGGAAAAGATTCTTTAACATTTATTTGTGACTTTGGATAGAAAAAATTAATTTGGATCTAGTTTGAAATAAATTGGTCTTTATTCTTTGTAACATTAATGCACTAGAAGTTTAACTTGCATATTATTCATTTGTTTCCTGAAATCGAATGTTTAAAGATGGCTCGATTTTTATAGAGAATCTAAATGAGCACAAAAAGAAAAAGGATTGGTCTTTTTACTCAGAACACATCACCTAATTGAATTATGACCAATGTTTTAAAAGGTGGGGCGTGAGGCGAGGCGTTTTACTTTTGACGAGGCGAGGCGTAAGCCCTGAGACATGGGGCATAAGTCCCACGGATCTTTAAATTTTACTAATTTCAAGAATTTTAAGATAGTAAAATAAAAAATAATTACAAAAATTATATTAAAATCATAAAATTATAATAAATAATTTATTTAAAATATTTATAAATTATAATTCAACTATGAATAATACGAAAAGTATAACATATACCGTAATGCATTCGATACGAAATTTTATTGTATCTTTGAAGGAGTAATGAATCTTGAAAGAATTTCGATATTATAATTTAATATTTAAAATACTCATTTTATTTAATATGTTTTCTATTTAAAAGAGAATTTATATAAAA
Organism: Nicotiana tabacum; assembly: GCF_000715075.1. Taxonomy (NCBI): domain Eukaryota; kingdom Viridiplantae; phylum Streptophyta; class Magnoliopsida; order Solanales; family Solanaceae; genus Nicotiana; species Nicotiana tabacum. The sequence continues at coordinate 107,098,603 of NC_134101.1, forward strand.
ACATAATTCACAATTTAAATATGATTCTCTAGCATCATTTATTTTTAAGTTTCAACAAATTAATAAAATGACACTTAATTCACCATACAATACCATGATAACTAATTTTTTGCAAATAGTTACTAGCTAATACTGAGCTATTAAATTAATAAGTATTGTATCTCGTAAACGTGAAAAAAAATATTTAGAAAAATAATTATTAAAAAAATTATGGACTATTATATAGTAAAGACATAACAAAAATTATTAAATAAATACTTTTTAAATGAAAGATTTATTTAAAATTAACTATCATAGCAGTCTTAATGGATAACGTGTAATAATTTTATTTTAATTATGAATAAAATACTCTCAACTTAATAATTTATGATTAAGAAAAAAGTAATTTTGAATAGTCACCGATTTATTAAGAAAATTTGATGGTTTATAAGGTTAGTTACATGCAATTGCATAAAGTTCTATTAGGCGAGCCCAGTACGCTGGCGTTAGGTGCGTTCGGGGCGTAAGTCTCACAGACGAGGCGTAAGCCTCACGGAACTAAACTCCACACATAAGCCCAGAGGCGTTTCACAAATGCTCCCCGGAATGAGCCCCGAGTGAATCCCAATTCTACCTTTTAAAATAGAGATTATGACATAATTTTTCTTCAAACTCTAGAGAAATTAGATTGTAGCTTAAAAGAAATGAACCAAAAGAAAAAAGAGAAACACAATTAGCATAGCATATATTAATTGGGAGTGTAGAGATGAAAGAGTCAATCCGTTGACCAAGTAGAAATCAAAAGAATCAAAGCACAGCGATGGTTGCGGCCAGTTTCAGTATTAAAAATTATAAAAAAAGAGAATCATTTAATGGAATTTATTTTAAATAAATAAAAATACCTGTGAGCTCATCTCATGTAATGTGACAATATATGATATGGGAGTTTGTGACAATTGTGGATGGACCAGAGGCCCATAATATGAACGAAGTGAAAGTCAAACAGCTTTATTTTTGTCGCACCGAATTTAATAAGAAATCAAGATTTTTGAAATTTATGCTCTTAAACAATTTAAAAAGGGGTTCACAATATTTGTGTGGTTATAAAAATTTGTCACTAAGGATAGAATTAAAATTTTAAATTAAATTATTTTTATATTTAAAAAGAGTTAATTTTTTAAAACAAACCAAAAAAAAATAGATTAACATAAACTAGAACGGAAGGAGTAATAGTATTTGATTTGGGTCGTAAACCGCGTCAAGGGTTACAAACAAGAAAACAAACAACCCACACACCCCTATAAAATTAGATGTGGGGGTAAAGTTGTGGTGGGGGGATGCTCAATGAGAGGACAAAATCAGCCTCGTTTGGCGTGCACGTCTCTCTATAATATATTCTCACTTGCTCCTTTTGGGGCATTGATGATATGATTGCATTGCCATGCCAATATATGGGAGGTAATATTTGCAGTTTATCCACGAACAATAATAATAATAATTACCTTAATCTCAAGTAAGTTATAATATTCAATAGTTTGGGTAGAGGTGTTCATAAAACCCGAAAAACCGAATTAAACCGACCAAAAAATCGATACTTTTTGGTTTGGCTTGATTTGGTTTTAAATTTTAAAAACCGATCAAATTTGGTTTGGTTTTGGTTTTAATCAGAAAAATAATCGAACCAAACCGATTATAAAAGTAGCTATGTCTCAGATTTATTATTATTATTATTATTATTATTATTATTATATATATACATACATATATACAAAGTTTCAAAAAATTAATGGTAAATGTTAATAGTTTGCACTTTTAGTATAGTTATATACCTTTACATTCTAGTTTGATTGGCAGTTTTCTTTTGTTAAGTGTTAGAATCCATTTCGTAATAAAAATAATATATTTTTAATTGAGTCCTTAAATTATTCATCGCTATTTGATTCAATTATCATCAATATATCTTGGTAAATAATAGATTTCTCAAAGAGCAATTGATTTGATAATGTTACGTTGAAAATGTGGTCTCCGAAATATGTGTTTGGTAGTGTATGTCTTATATTTAAGAAAAAACCGACAAATAACCGAAAAAACCGATAAAACCCGACATAAACCGAATCGAGAAAAAACCGACTTAGTTGGTTTGGTTTGGTTCTAATATTTGAAAAACCGACTTACTTGGTTTGGTTTCTTTTTAGGGAAAAACCGATCCAAACCGAACCATGAACACCCCTAAGTTTGGGATTGAGACACATTCAGAAATTTTATGTAGTACAAATTTTAAGGTCTTTATAGGATCTTTTAAATAAGGAATTTATATATATAGTGGCAGAGCCAGAATTTTCATTAAGGGGTGTCAAAATATATAAAAGTAAACATACCAGAAAATTAAGGAAAGTCAATACATAATCTATACATATAATTTTTTTTACCTATCTACACAGTGTATTTTTCCCGCGATTCCTATGAAGTATATAGGTTTTGCGAACACTCTGTTAGCATTATATTCATTTTTTAATTCTCTTAAATGTCCCTGATAACGCACCATCATATTTTAATGAGACTGGTTATTTTTGTCTTTCCACAAAAAACTAAACACATTCAATTCGCCCATTGCTAACTGTTGTCGCAGGCTACAGCTCATCCTTGCTTCAAATTTCCATGGTGATTTAGTAATTAAAAAAGAAATCGCAACCCATCGAAAGAAGTTCAAGAAAACACAAATGTATTGCCTGTGTTTTCCCAATTGTCAGTATTTCTGTTTTTTTTTTTTTCCCCTCATTTTTATTCAAGTGGTATCATTGTTTGCTAGAATTTTAACCATGGAAACGCCATTATTTAGCGGGATATTTAAGAACTTGTGATGGATGAGAAAAGACTTGTCTAATCAAAAATCCCGACAGTCATGGATCCTTATATTTAATTACTCCCTCCGTTCCAATATATATAAACATATTTCATTTTTGGTCCATTCCAAAAAGAATGACCTCTTCCTAAATTTGGACACAATTTAAATTAAACTTCCAATTCTATCCCTAATGAGAAGTTTTTATAACTATTTGACTTAAAAGATATCGAAACCTTTTTGAACAAATCAATCAAAGAAGATAAAGGGGTAAATCTTAGTCAGACATAATAAATTCCAGATCAAAGAGCTAATAATATGGATTGCATATAGGACAAAAAACATGTAAATGATCTTATTGAAATTCAACATTGTGTCTCCCATCGATTGATGGGGGGATAGCTTTACATGTTCTTTTGTAGACTACTTCTTTTCTATCAAGAATACAAGAAGAGAGCTTGGGAGAGAGAAAGGGGGGAGCAACCCCTTTAATCGAAGGTTTTCCCTTACTATATATAGTCAAGGCACCCTTGCCCTTTACTTGGTCTGATGCCTTCTTGCCTCCAATGTGTCTTGGTTGTCCCTTTAGGCGCTGCTCTTTCCGACTTGACGGATGTCGGGAAAAGGATGCAGAGTGGGCTATGTTATCTTTCATTGTCGGCCACTTAGGCGGGACGTTGGTCAGTTCAGTCGTGACAGTCAGATTTTGACCAATACAGTTAGTCCCTCCGTCTGTTGGGGTCTTCCTCTGTCGGGCTCGGCAGACGGATCATGGTTGCTACGAATTCAAGCAAAATCTGACTTCTGACTTTTCATTCCTTAGTTACATTACTTGGGTTTTAGGCGGGGTTGTGGTGTTCTTTCAATACCCATGGACCGTTGCGGCGGTTTCGGAACCGAAACGTCGTTTGGTATCAAAGCGCTATTTTGTGGCTACCGCCATTATGACACACGTTCCTTGGGAACTGAAACGTTTCGTGCCCTATCAGATTCGTTTGGCGACTCCTGGGTTTCGTGCTCGGGGGATTTATGTCCCTTATAAATAAAGGGAGTTTATCATTAGATTGACACACTTCTTTACCTTTTACTCGAGAGAATTCTGCAGATATACTTTCTTTCTGATACTCCAAGTTTTTGTTTGCCCTTAATTAACTGAAAATCTCTATCCTTTCTTTCCGTTGTCTTTTTGCCGCCTCATCTGGACAAAATGGCTGGTGATTCCTCTCGCACCAATCTTCTTGCCATAGTTCCGGCACCGAAAAGTGCTGCTCAGGCCACCGGAGGGGTAGATGCGGTGGAAGACGAGGAGGTCCCGTCGATAGTCGAGATTTTGCCTCGCCCTAGGAGAGAATTGACCGATTTTAGCAGTCGTGCTGGGGCAAAGCCAGAGCCTGTCCCTTCTTTTCTGAGAGAAGTAGACATTACAGAGTTGGAAACCAGGTGGGGGATCCCCGGCTACGTCGACATGCGACCGGCGAAAGGAACCGACATTGTTCACTTTGACCGTCCTAGGTACTGTGTATTTTATGCCTACCCCTTCCTGATTGGATACGCGCTTCCTCTCCCTCTTCTGGTGGTAGACTTCTGCCGTTTTTATGAGGTATGCCCCACTTAACTTTCGTCGTACCTGTACAAGTTGTTCCTTATGTAGCTCAAGATTGCGGAACTCGTCGATCGTGATATCACTTTGGACCATCTGGTCAGTATCTTCGCCACTTAACTCATCCACGGCACGATGCTTCATATGCGTCCTCGGGGGTCGAAGAGTCTGGTGGTAAAAATGGACGACGGGACCAACCGCCATTTTTTATGAGAATTATTTCTATGTGCGAACTGCGCACACTGTGGCGGATCTGACGGGGTTCCCTGAGAAATGGAACTTTGCACATAAGTCTCATGCTTCTAGTCGGAGATATATCCGACCATTTTTGTTACAGTACTAAACTCTGTTATGTCTTTGCAGCTGAGAAATTGCCGCCTCCCCCTGTCGAAAATATCCGTGAGTGGGTGAGCGCTATCCTCCCTCATACGGCGGGGGTTCGCACATGGGCGGCCTTTTATGACTAGTATGGGCGCAGGCCTCTTTCTGGTAAGATAACGCTCCTGTTCGCTGTTTTTCTCTTTTCCCTCTTTGAATTTAATTCCTTACGTGTTATTCGTTGATGTCAGGGAGGTTGATGAGAGTGAGGGCTCTTCCGTTAGCTTTCCGGCAGCCGGCCTGATCTACTCACCCTGTCGTAGTACCCACCGCCCGGCCTTCGTCGAGGCTGCTTCAGTTGAGTCTGCGACCTTGGTTACTCCTGCGAGGGCCGCTTCTCAGACCGAAGTTTCGAGCTGTGTCGCTCGCCCAACGGGTGAATCTCCGTCTATTGGGGAAGAGGAGGGGCTATCAAAAAGATGGTGACTGAAGTTTGAGACCGCACCCCCAATAGTGATTCATTTAGACGACTCTCCTACGACGGGATCTGGAGAAGGGGTTGTCGTGGCTCCCCCCGTAGGGACGGAACCAGCCATTGCCTCGACTTAATCAGAGATTCCCACCGTTGTCGGTGGTCAGCAACCTATCGTGGCGGAAGGTCAGACTTCTAGGGCCACCGTTATAGTTTCGGACGTATCCTCATCCTCTGCAGTTGGTCGTGCCTCCTCTTCAGCTGGTGAAAGAGGGAAAGGCGTAGTGTTCGATGATTACGAATCCGAATCGGACCTTGACCCTAATGATGTCAGGATGTTTGAGGAGGGTCGTACTCACTCAGTGGTTCGTGCGAGAGGCTCGACCCATATTCTTGAGATCCCTTCGGATACCAATCTCTTGGGGGACACGGAGGATCTGGTACTGCAGTTCAGCATGTTATGCTCCGCAGCTGAGAATGCGGCCCTTCGGTCCGTTCTTGATGTTGATTTTATGGATGAGGTGGCCGATATGGGCTTAAGGGTATGTTATGCTTACTTTCGCTTTTCCCTTGCCTTTCTTGATGAAACGATTCTAACCCGTCTTTACGTTTTTCAGACGTATATGGTGGAAGTGGAAAGCATTCGCAGGGCCAATATTTAGGCCAAAATTTTCTTGAAGATGTTGGAGAAATATTGTCGCTAGCGCAACAACTGCCGCGAGATGCATGAGCGGCTAAAGGCAAACCCCGGTAATCGGGCTCTTGGTGAGGAGTTGGAGAAAAGGGACCACGAATTGATGCAAGTTATCCACAGCAGGAGTGTTCTTGAGGAGCAACTTGGAATAAAGGACGAGGATATCGAGCTGGGCAAGGGAGTTGCTGCAGAGTGCGAGCATCTGCAGGAGAAATTGAGGCCAATGCAGTCGGAGATAGATCAGAACTTGATCAAGGTCGAGTCGATGAGCGTGGAATGGATGGGGAAATTGACTGCGCTGGAGCACAAGGTTGCTGGGTTGGAGAGCATCGAGAGTGCTTGGTCCGTGGCTTCGGCGAGGGCGGCGGCCCTGGAGAACACCATCCGCGTCCTCCAGTCCGAGCAGGAGTCGGAGAGAGCGACGGCTACCCTCATGGAGGCAAGGCTTGAGGAGAGCATTAGCGAGATTGATCAAGAGGCATCGGTTCTGGGAGATCGGGTCGCAGCACTGGAGGCCGAAAATGGGTGACTGTTGGCTCAGATTGAATCTTCCTCCACCGTCGTTCCCCGCCACATGCACGAGCTTTGGGTTTACGCCAAAGCCCAGCGAGATATATACAAGAGTTTGGGGAGGCGGGTACTGTGACTGAGGCTGCATATGAAGAGGTGCGAGTGAAAGCGCGGGAGGCTCGCATCAATTGCGGGTATGATGTGGCGATGCCTGAAGCTAATGGGGGCGGGGATGCCGAAGGAGAACTTTCCGTAGATGGCAGTGGAAAGGGTGGCGATGACGATGCAGAGTATAGGGATAGTGATACTGATCTGTTTTCCGTTGGTTGTTTTCTTCCCAATTTTTCGTTCGTAGTCGATTGTCGTTGTTCCTACTTTCTTTTTTCCCTTTGTTGTTGCTCTTTTTATTAGACTGTTAACTTGGGTCTTATGTAATCCGCGACCATTTGCGCGGAGACATTATATAAAAGAGAATTTTTCGCTGTTATTTGTCTTATATTCTACTAATGTTTTCACTCCGCATGGTTCCGGTGCGAGATAGATTCCCATACGGCGAGTCCCGGTCTTTTGCACTTTCCGATGATTCTTGGACATAGGAATATTTTGCACTTTCTCATTGGCGATGGCTTATGGCCTTAAAGGGTGTTATTTCAAACTTATCGAAATAGTAACCCGTCGTCGTTTGGCCGAGATCGAACTCTTCGTTTTGGCGAAGGCCCTTGGCCTTAAAAGGTGTTATTTCGAACTTATCGAAATAGTAACCCGTCGTCGTTCGATCGAGGTCGAACTCTTCTTTTTGGCGAAGGCCCTTGGCCTTAAAGGGTGTTATTTCGAACTTATCGAAATAGTAACCCGTCATCGTTCGATCGAGGTCGAACTCTTCTTTTTGGCAAAGGCCCTTTGCCTTAAAGGGTGTTATTTCGAACTTATCGAAATAGTAACCTATCGTCATTCGATCGAGGTCGAACTCTTCTTTTTGGCGAAGGCCCCTCGCCTTAAAGGGTGTTATTTCAAACTTATCAAAATAGTAACCCGTCGTCGTTTGATCGAGGTCGAACTCTTCTTTTTGGCGAAGGCCCTTGGCCTTAAATGGTGTTATTTCGAACTTATTGAAATAGTAACTCGTCATCGCTCGATCTAGGTCGAACTCTTCTTTTTGGCGAAGGCCCTTGGCCTTAAAGGGTGTTATTTCGAACTTATCAAAATAGTAACCTGTCGTCGTTCGATCGAGGTCGAACACTTCTTTTAGGCGAAGGCCCTTAGCCTTAAAGGGTGTTAGTTTGAACTTATCGAAATAGTAACCCGTCTTCGTTAGATCGAGATCGAACTCTTCTTTTTGGCGAAGGACCTTGGCCTTAAAGGGTGTTATTTCGAACTTATCGAAATAGTAATCCGTCGTCGTTTGATCGAGGTCAAACTCTTTTTGGTGAAGGTCGTTGGCCTTAAAGGGTGTTATTTCGAACTTATCGAAATAGTAACCTGTCGTCATTCGATCGAGGTCGAACTCTTCTTTTTGGCGAAGTCCCCTCGCCTTAAAGGGTGTTATTTCAAACTTATCAAAATAGTAACTCGCCGTCGTTTGATCGAGGTCGTACTCTTCTTTTTGGCGAAGGCCCTTGGCCTTAAATGGTGTTATTTCGAACTTATTGAAATAGTAACCCGTCATCGCTCGATCTAGGTCGAACTCTTCTTTTTGGCGAAGGCCCTTGGCCTTAAAGGGTGTTATTTCGAACTTATCAAAATAGTAACCTGTCGTCGTTCGATCGAGGTCGAACACTTCTTTTAGGCGAAGGCCCTTAGCCTTAAAGGGTGTTAGTTTGAACTTATCGAAATAGTAACCCGTCTTCGTTAGATCGAGATCGAACTCTTCTTTTTGGCGAAGGACCTTGGCCTTAAAGGGTGTTATTTCGAACTTATCGAAATAGTAATCCGTCGTTGTTCGATCGAGGTCAAACTCTTTTTGGCGAGGGTCGTTGGCCTTAAAGGGTGTTATTTCGAACTTATCGAAATAGTAACCCATCGTCGTTCGATCGAGGTCGAACTCTTCTTTTTGGCGAAGGACCTTGCCCTTAAAGGGTGTTATTTCGAACTTATCGAAATAGTAACCTGTCTTCGTTCGATCGAGGTTGAACTCTTCTTTTTGGCGAAGGACCTTGGCCTTTAAGGGTGTTATTTCGAACTTATCGAAATAGTAACCCGTCTTCGTTCGATCGAGGTCGAACTCTTCTTTTTGACGAAGGCCCTTGGCCTTAAAGGGTGTTATTTCGAAATTATCGAAATAGTAACCCGCCATCGTTCAATCGAGGTCAAACTCTTCTTTTTGGCGAAGGCGCTTGGCCTTAAAAGGTGTTATTTCGAACTTATCGAAATAGTAACCTATCGTCATTCGATCGAGGTCGAACTCTTCTTTTTGGCGAAGGCCCTTGGCCTTAAAGGGTGTTATTTCGAACTTATCGAAATAGTAACCCGTCGTCGTTCGATCGAGGTCGAACTCTTCTTTTTGGCGAAGGCCCTTGGCCTTAAAGGGCATTATTTTGAACTTATCGAAATAGTAACTCGTCGTCATTCGATTGAGGTCGAACTCTTTTTTTTGGCGAAGGCCCTTGGCTTTAAAGGGTGTTATTTCGAACTTATCGAAATTGTCACCCGTCGTCATTCGATCGAGGTCGAACTCTTCTTTTTGGCGAAGGCCCTTGGCCTTAAAGGGTGTTATTTCAAACTTATCGAAATAGTAACTCGTCGTCGCTCGATCGAGGTTGAACTATTCTTTTTGGCGAAGGCCCTTGGCCTTAAAGGGTGTTATTTTGAACTTATCGAAATAATAACCCGTCGTCAGTCCCAGTTTTTGGAGCGCCAGACATTTCCTGGGAGAGTCCCATTTCGTTTGATATTGCTTGCACCAGGGGGTACAACATTGGAGAATACGAAACACTGTTATTTCGCTTAGGTTCATTTTGCGCACACATTGTAGTCTCCTTGTCTGCCTTCTGCCTTCCGGCTTGGAGATGTCACCGGCGGGCGGTGTTTTGGTTGTTTCGCAGTAGTTTTTCATTCTTTAGTTAAGATGTTTCTTTACTCGCTCGTCCGCGTGACCTTTGTGTTCCTTCTTGGGCAAAGAGCAGAAGGTGAGTTAAAATGATGCTTTCCTTGCTCCTACCCGGTGGTCCATGAGGGAGAACAAGTTGGTAACATTATTCATCTTGTTTGGAATTTCGATGGTTGATGGGGCGAAGATTTCTAAATATGGTGATTCTACTCGGCTCTCCTCCACCTACCGTGCTGTGCTTTTGTCTCGTGTGGGTTGGAGTTTTCCTTCACGCTCTTTTCGGTGGGTGATCGTATTTCGTGTCTTTGATCTGGGAGAGACTAGGAAATTTCACTAAGAAATCCCCACAGACGGTGCCAAATTGTTTGATTTAAAAGATATCGAAACTTTTTTGAACAAAACAATCAAAGAAGATGAAGGGGTAAATCTTAGTCAGACATAATAAATTCCATATCAAAGAGCTAATAGTATGGATTGCATATAGGACAAAAAACATGTAAATGATCTTATTGAAATTCAACATTGTGTCTCCCATCGATCGATGGAGGATAACTTTACATGTTCTTCTATAAACTACTTCTTTCCTATCAAGAATACAAGAAGAGAGCTTGAGAGAGAGAAAGGGGGGAGCAGCTCCTTTAATCGAAGGTTTTCCCTTACCATATATAGTCAAGGCACCTTTGCCCTTTACTTGGTCCGACGCTCTCTTACCTCCTATGTGTCTTGGTCGTCCTTTTAGGCGCTGTTCTTTCCGACTCGACGGATGTCGGGAAAATGATGTAGAGTGGGCTATGTCATATTTCACTGCCCGGTCACTTAGGCGGGACGTTGGTCAGTTCGGTCATGACAGTTAGATTTTGACCAATACAATAACCACATAAATACCCTGGACCCCTTTTGACTTGTTTAAGACCACAAATTCCAAAAGTCTTCATTTTTTTTAAACTTCGAGCCCTGTCAAACAGGTTCACATAAATTGGAACAGAGGGAGTGCATAATTGATTTATGCACTCAACAAACGCACTCATGGGCTCGCTTACTTCATATATATAGGATCTCATCAACTTTGGTATATATGTCCTGCAAACAACTAGAGAAAAATTGCTAAGTTGGAGAACGAAAAGGCAGTAATTTTTCCACAAATTAGCAGGGTTATCATAATACATTTGACGTAGTAAAGTGAGAGAAGAAGATATTTATGAGTTTAATTTATATTTTTTAGATGACAAACGTAGATATTATATTGGGGTCAGTCCACGGCCGGGGGACTATATTGAATTTAATTTCCTTGTCGTGCTCCACGAGAACTATTGGTTTCCTTTAACATTTAAAACCAAGCAATATAGAAATTATATGTAGGACATGCAGTCATGGCATATTTTCACTAGCAATTGAAAACTCTCAACTTTGTTGTGGAACTTCTTCTTTTTTTTTCCGTGACATAACTTTTCTATTTTTGTTCTTTTTTATAATGATGGTGTCTAGGCTGGTCAACATGATAGAGAAAGATCCAAAATTTTAAATTTACGAGTTTTGAATTTGTTTACTGGGTTTTGAATAGATTATTTAAGTGAATTTCTTAACACAATTATATGGTTTGGTGAAAAGCTATTGTGTCCTACCAAATCCGTAACTTCAATGATAGATCTGTTCCTACAACTATGCAAACCTAGACTTTCTATCGGGTATTTGCTACCTCTCACCAGCACCGATCTCAGCTGACTGTTACACTCCATATTTTCGTACGTGAAAGTATGCCATAAGTAAATTGATGAAAGCTCAGAAATGAGATATTACATCCCGCATTTTCATACGTTAAAGTTTCGTCGTAGGTTAATCGACGTAAGCTCGGGAATGAGATTATTTTGAGGTTATAAGTATTACACTATTTCAAACAAGTGATAAGTTAATTCGTGAAGGTGAAAGGGTAAGTGAATCAAAGAAAACGAGTTCCGTCGAAGTTTGGCAATTTGGGAATAAAATACGGTCCAAGCTATAACACCTAGTATTCATGGACTAGTACCATACAACGTACTACATGACCATGATAGTAAGGTGTATAAAGTGTGTTAAAAATAAGTAGTATTTTAAGTAATTTGATATAATTCTTACTTATGTGGATAATTGGATAATTATGGATTTTTAGTGGGAGATTAATTATGTAACCAAACTAATTGAGTAAATTAAGACATTTTGGATAAGGAGTTAAATCTCTCAATGTGGCAGCACGTCAAAGTCCATTTGATGACCCTTAAATTTGTATTATAAGAAGGCAAATGAAGAAAGAATAGTGGCTTAGTCACCACATAAGTGGGACCCATACCCAAAAACTTAAAAAAAATATCTAAATTGATTTTAAACCTCTACAATCACAAGGAAAGCTTCAGCAAAGTTCATGGATGACAATAGCAGCATATTGCTTCAAAACATTTCGTACAGAGACCATTTTTACTATATAGCGTGAGATTTTGCGATTTTAAGGGAGTACGGTGCATTCTTTCTCAAAGAATATCATACGAATTTTCTCCTACTTCGATCCACCGTTACATGTTATCGCAAAAAAACATGTGTTAGAGGGATTATCAAGAGAATCGATTCAAAAGGAAATAAGGGATAGCTTTCCTTTTGGCATGATCTATACGACACAAACGAAACAAGCAAATGCACAATTTCCATAAATGACTCTATTCATAGAAATACTAGAGATGCTTATGTTCTTGGTTCCCCATATGTCGTATTATTCTATCATTTGTTCATGGGTCTCAGAAAATACGTAAGTTAATAAAGTTTATTTTATGATATTAATCAAAGGCATAATGGTCTTATGACATTTCAAGAGATTTTATTGATGTACTTCTCATGCATTGAATTCATTTATACATGTAAATTGACTCATGACCAGATGACATTATATACGCATATATTTATGTATATATGGGATATGGAAAAAGGTTACGGCGTTATATATACAACACCACCCGATCAACTGGTAAACATTGATGATTTTGCCCACAGTGGCCGAGATGATATAATGGGATGCCCTCAGAGGCTTGATGATGTTATGAACACATGTACCTATGCACGACATGATATTCATACGCATATGCATGATACTATAAGTATTTCATGATTTACAGAGATATCCATACTTACAGGTTGAGTCATTTACTCTATATTTCTTCCATGTCTTTTATGTACTTATTTATGTGCCTTATATACTCGGTACATTATTCGTACTGACGTCCCTTTTGCCTGGGGACGTTGCGTTTCATGCCCACAGGTCCCGATAGATAGGTCAAGAGTCCTCCAAGTAGGCTATCAACTCAGCGGAAGATGTTAGTACGCTCCATTTGCTCCGGAGTTGCTTATTTGGTCAGTATGATTTGCACGTGTATTGTTTAGTATGGTGGGGCCCTGTCCCAACCTTTATGTTAAGTGTGTACTCTTAGAGGCTTGTAGACTTGTCATGTATATGAATGCTTGTATGGCCTTGCCGGCCTATGTTTTGCGTTTACAAATGATCATGTTGGCTTATAGGCCCGTATATCACATGTATAAGTTTTTATATCAGGTTGGGTCGTCCTATATTGAGTATTCCCCTATGTTTATTCTCGTTAGCCCATGATGACCCGTTTGACCCATTTGCCAATGAAAGTACGATAAGAATAATATGTTATATTGGTACTCGATTGAGTAAGGTATCGGGTGCCCATCGCAACCTATAGCTTTGGGTCGTGATACTAACTCTGCAAATTAATCAAAACATAGCAAATGGGAGAACACCTAGCATTTTTTGTGTCTGCTGGAACTTGAAACTATGTCTTCCCATGATTTTTACCTATATTATTGACCGTCAGGTCATACCTTTAGGTGCCTAAATTTTCAAGAGGAAAACCAAAACCAAAACCAAAACCAAATCTAATTACGACAGTAGAATATATATTCACTATCATGAAAAACCACAGAGCGTATTATATTATATTCAAGTTTGATGCCTAGCAAGTTGTTCTAGGGAGAAATTCAAAAATAGCCAGATTTACAACTGGTCGTTCAAAAATAGCTCAGTTTCAAAAGTAATTGAAATTTAGCCACTTTTCATGTAAAGATAAATCTGAGCGAAAACACTGCTCAAAACCTAGAAAATACGCCAGTATATTATACTAGAGTTCCAGCATAAGTATGCTTGAACTCTAGCATATTGTACTGGAGTTCCAGGATAAGTATGCTGGAACTCCAGCATAATATGATGGAGTTCCAGCATAAGTACACTAGAACTCCAGCATAATATACTGGAGTTCCAGCAAGTATAATTGTCCAGTATAATATACTGGAGTTTGGAGCACCGGTGCTCCAGTCTCCAGTATATTATACTGGAGTCAGCAAAGTATACCGGTCCAGCATAATATGCTGGAGTTCATACACAGGTGCACCGAACTCCAGTATATTATGCTGGACCGGTCTCTGTTGCAGCAAAATAGTGACTATTTTTCATTGACTTCGTAAACGCTGGCTATTTTTGAATAATCAATCCGAAAACTGGCTATACCGTGCTATTTTTACGTTGGTCTATGTTACAATACAATTTGTCAACGCGGAGTTTTGAAGCCCTACAAAGATCCTTCCCACACTGTCCCATCCCAAGTAATAGACAGTTACTACTTGTAAGTCAAAAAAGAGTATCAAGTAGTAGTAGTACAAGATAAAAAGAAGGTAATAGGGTCCATCTCCATGTGTGGGCACAAATGCCAAGAACCGCCTTTCTATTTCTCAAATTTTAATGTCAAACATACTTTTAGTTCAGCTGCATTGGCAGCATTGCCAACCAAACCCCCAATGGCATCAGACAAGGTTTTCTGATGTTGCAGAAAACACTTACTTAAAATAAAGCTGTCTCAAACCACATAATCTTGACTTAGTGTGTGAACTCAAACCATAACATGCTGCTATTAGATTATAGGAAAAACAGAAACAATGACAGGTATCAAAGAATTTATCTTTTAGCCTTCAAATTAGAATCAGCTGCTATAGAATACTGTTTTACTTACTGGAGAAAGATAGGTTATATTAGTACAATAAAACATTAATTTAAATAGTGAAACGACATGCTAAACAGAGTCTCAATGCTTTGCTTATCATCCATGCAGCTTTTTTCTTTAATGAAAATGACTTTGGACAATTTCAAAGACCAGGCATATTCAGCAATAACCAAGGACATAAATGCATCTGTTTCAGTATCCAATCAATAGTAAAAGCTACAGAGTACAATTACAACATTTGTAGTCACAGCAAGAATCAAGTATGTGCCACCAACAACTTTATGTCAAGGCACCTCATACGCATACTGTGAATCTGAATCTGAATATTACTCCCCCTTCCCCTTTCTGTCTGGCCTAAGGCACATAGGCTTGAGGAAAACTTCCATGATCATTGGGAAATGGGCAGCTTTGCCGTTCTTCTACTTACAGAATTGGAAAGGGAAAAATGGATGCTTTTTACTGTCATTTCTTGCTACAAACTTTTGGTGGTAAACACTTGTACAAGTATAAAGCTCCTGTAAAAGTCATCTGCTTTGGTAGGATTGTTATCCGTGAAGCATGTTTAACTGTGGATATTCTGCAAATGAATTAGATTTTGTAGTAGATAGTATTAATATGTGAATATTCAACTGAGGCAATAAACCATTTGATTCTATATTGTCTTCAAGAAATGGAAAGCGCTAAAATCAAATCTGGAGCTATTCCTTCATCTCTTAGGAGTACCATGGGGCGGTGCAGGGCCCTTAGAGGAAGCTTATAAAGAACTGCCGAGAGTAAAACTTAGTAAGCCGATAAAAAGGGCAGCCCGGTACACTAAGCTCCCACTATGAGCGGGATCAGGAGAAGGGCCGGACCACAAGGGTCTATTCTACGCAGCCTTACTACCACCTTCTGTATGCATTGCAAAGTTCGGAGAGAAAGAAACACTAAATGCTCAGAAGGAAAGATAAAAATTTAGATGTTTACAGTTTTTGGCTTTTTGGTGCAGTTTAAAAACTGTAAGTCATTTCTGACACAATGATGAACTCAATTAATCCTCGAGTTGAAGAGAGACAGTCCTATGTACTTTTGTATCATCGGCACTTTCATGCTGCTCAGGTGAATTATACATACATACCAAAAAGAGAATAAGGCTGATTGCAGTTAAGAATTTTCTCCAACTCATTCTACAGACTAAAGCTGCAGTCAGATACATCTTCAAACAGATCTCGCTCTTTCATAGTTTAAGGTAGGCAGCATCTTCCAAAGACCTGGTATTGCTTAAATTATACAGCAGTACAATGGCTCAAACAAGGCTAATCCGTTAGAAACAACATAGACATGGTGATACCATGATTTAACAATCCTCACAACAATTGAATCATTACATTTTAGATCCTAACCATCAAGTAAATGCACGAACTCACCAACAAATATTTGCTGTCTTACAAAATTGGTACAAGCCAAACAACTGACAGTCTGAACAAATTCAGGATCCTCCTAGAGGAGAGTCAAGAAGCAACCTAAAATGATGAACAAGAAAGATCTGAATCGTACTCTTGGCAGCAAAAGTGAGCACCACGCCACTTCTATCAACCAACATACATGTTTCTCATGATTCTTTTGGACTGGCAGCTTGTCTAAGTTTACGTTGATGCACGTCCCAGTTGTATACTCGGGCAATCGTGACCTGAGAAACAGCAGCTTAAAGAATAAGCAAAGAACTGGTGGCTGGAATTATGTAGATGTGAAGAATAAACAAAAGAACCAATACTAGCAACTACTAAAAGCTTGTGCTTAAATTGCTCTTGCTTCCAGCATTACGCACATGCACAGGTATTCACAAAGCAAAATTATTACTCCCTCCATCCCAATCCCAATTTATGTGGCAATGTTTGACTAGGCACGGACAAGACGAGAAGTTAATTGTTTCTAAATACAGAAAGGTGACATTCTTTTTGGGACAGACTAAAAAGGAAAAACTGTCACATAAATTGGGACGGAGAAAGTATTATTTATTTGGCAGAGGGCTTAAACCAAATCAATTTTCTTGCCTAGCATATGCAACATGAGTGAGAAGTAATTAAAAACTAACTACCAGACGAGACAATTGATTGCAAGTGAAACACTGCCAAGTTACAGTCCAAGATAAGAGTTAAAGCAGAACTGACCTGAGTAATTGTCACTTGATCCCTCAAAAATTGCAAATCCGCAACCAGAACTTCTAAGCTAGCTTTTGCATTTTCCAAATTTCTTTTAAGGAGGATGGTAGCCTGCTCCATCAAACATGCAATGATATCTCTCGATTAGCACTATAAAATCCCAGTACTCAAGGCTACAAAAGGGCCTCATTTCAACAACCAATCAGATACCTCTTCACATGAATACTCCAACATGACATTTGCGCCAAGCCATAGGCACACCGAATCAGATTCTTTAATTCTTGCCCGAGAATATATCCCTTCTGACACTTCAAAATCAGCAATTAGTGCCTGCAACCAAGCAGCCAATCTGAGGAATAAAATTAATGCCAGGATATGTCAAATAATTTATATATTATGGAAACATAAATGGGGCCTAACTTTATTACATAGATTTTTCATTAGCGTTGATACCCATTCTTGTTCAGATGTAACAGTGGTATGGTACCTCAACCTTCTAAATACATCAAAAAGAGCTATTATAATTGAGCATACCTGTACCAGACACTTCAGAATACACATCCAGAGTTTGTTCAATTCTTTTTCAATTCACAAGTGAAGTACCCCAGAGACCAATTAACAAAAGTTTCTCCAATTTTCGATCAGTTAAGCATTTAAAATACACAAATTGAATTCTTAAAGATATGGTGTCCACAAAGTGAAGGGAAGCCTTGGAGCAACGGTAAAGTTGTCTCCGTAACTTGTAGGTCACGGGTTCAAGCCGTAGAAGCAGCCACTAATGCTTGTGTTAGGGTAGGTTGTCTACATCACACCCCTTGGGGTGTGGCCCTTCCCCGAACCTGCGTGAATGCAGGATGCTTTGTGCACCGGGCTGCCCTTTTTTTTTTTTATGGTATCCGCAATGTGGCCATTTATTGAACATCCATTCGAAAGCAAATATAGAACTATTTGAATAACATGATCAATAAAATAAAAGATATCCCAATAGACTTTATGCAGTGACAAAAACATCTCATCAAACATAATATGGGGATAACAAAGCAATTAAAAACCATCCAAATAGAGAGATAAATTAGAGTCTTCGGCCCTGAATCCAACGTGACAGTATAGTAGTAGATGTGGATTGCAGGGGGATTGCAGGGGGATTGCAGGGGGATTGCAGGGGGATTGAAGGGGCATTCATTTAAAATTTGCTAAATTAAGCTCAATGAAGGGTTTACTAGGCGTAAGAGGATAAAAGCTTTCTATGTTTCTCAAATAGCCAGCAGCATTGGAGCCCAATGCAAAGAAGTAAACTGCAATAGAATTAGCGAGTGACTCTGAGAGGAGATGGAGAGAAATAAATGAAGGTAGTAGGTACAGGCCAAAAATAATACATTCCTCAGATAAATTAAACTCCGTCCTTTGCACAGGTGCAGCAGGGAACAACGGCGGAATGAATGAAATAGTTGAAGAACCCCGTAGTGGTAATAAACACAGCAAGAGAGAGACTAGAATGAAGTGCAAATGAGTTGATACAGTAGTGTGGCTGTTCCCAAAAGGCAAAGGTAGCAAAGAAACAATGTTAAGAAGCTATCCATTTGGCTCGTAAAGCGATCAAGTGATGCACAACGAGGGGTTCTTGCTTCATGGGTGAAGCAACAGAGGAGTGCGCTTCAAACAATGACGCGCAAAGTGATCCCAACAATAAGAGGTCAGCTCTTTAAGTCTCAGTGTAACTGAATTAATACCTGCATTAATTCCCAAAAAGGTCAAATTGATATCATTTCACGTTTTGATAGCATCGGAAACAGCCTCTCTACTCCTTCGGGGTAAGGGTAAGGTCTGGTACACACTACCCTCCTCAAACCCCCACTAGTGGGATTTTACTGGGTCGTTATTGTTATTGTTGTTGTTCACGTTTTGATAGCTCAATAGGCACAATAAAAAGGATTGGCCAAATACATAAGCGGCTCCTTAAAGCCCGACTTTTTCATTTAGACACCTAGACTTGAGCTAGTACCTATTGAACACATAAACTCCTCAAAAACTGCACCTATTAAATACATCTTTCACAGCTTATAGAGTATAGACAAAACAAAGCGCGTGGATTAAATGCATGTGAAGTGGAAAATGTCGCCAATAAGAAAAATACCCGTCGAAAAAGTTGACATGTCAAGAGAACCACCCTATCCCTACTCCCCTTTGTTCATCTTCTACCACTTTCATCAATTGTCTAACAGACCCAGTCCCAATTCCGAATCCTCTTTCTCTCAAGAGTTCCACAGTATTTCTATACAAGCTCGTCTAGCTACCTAAAATGTTTTCTGGAAGAGTGGTTGTGTTGTGTGTCAGAACTGGTGGAGTGGGAATGATACTGGCCAACACGGCGAGGAGCTGGTGGCGGAAAGTCATTTGTTGCCAGCTTATTTCTTAAATCAATCTACAGTCACTACAATGAACGATACGAAAAATGGGTGTTATAGACTCATTCGTAGGTAAAGTTTATGCAAGGCGGGGCCCTCGAGTTGAGGAAAATAGCAACGTCAAAGAGGATAAGTAGATAGGAATAAAGATGCACCTGACAGATATTTGTGGGTATTTAAATAGTCAGTAGTTTAATTTTACTAGAATTCTTAATTTAGTAGATTTCTTATATCCGTAGACTCCTAGTTATGCTTAATAGCTTTGTAATAAGACTCTATTTAAAGAGACAGAAGGAATAAAGAAAAGGGGAAAAAGATTATATTAAAAACAAGAGATCTGGGACTCTCTCTAACGAGTTCTAAGGTTATAGGCTCCCTTTAACGAGCTTATTTGTTGTTATCAAAATAGGTCGCTCACGGAATAGAAACAAGGGAAAGGATCTATTCAACACAGACTTTCCAGTGAATCGCCCTGTGACAAGATCCATTCTGCGTGACCATAACAACTTGGTATCAGAGCCAAACACTATGGGCGATCCAAGCAAACGTGAAGAGTTACAAGCTCTCCTTCAAGAGGCGCAAGCTGCCAACGAAGCACGAATAACAGAAGCAGTGGCACAATCTGAATCAAGGATGGTTAATCAGCTGCAACAATTATCGTTACAATTGCAGGAGTTCATTGTTGGGTTTAACAAAAATCAAGGAAAGGATTCTGATGCTGGAGCAAGCAGCAATGTAGGTAACCAACCCTACAGACCAGAGAATCGGCCTAATCAGCTGACAGGAAATAGTGTAGTACCAAGGTACACTAAGCTGGATTTTCCTACTTTTGACGGATCTGAAGACCCATTGATTTGGCTACACCGTTGTGAGAAATTCTTCTCCAATCAGAGAACAAATGAAGTAGATAAGGTGGGATTGGCAGCATTCCATCTTTTAGGTGAGGCACAATTATGGTATCATCAAGTGGAACAAGAGTATCCCTCTGTTGATTGGTCTGAATTCAAAGAATATTGTGCTCTCAGGTTTGGGCCTCCACTGGGCAGTAATCCACTAGGTGATCTGGTTAACCTTAAGCAAACAGGCTCAATTGAAGAATATCAGCGCCAATTTCAAGAACGGTTAGCTAGGGCCAGTAAGTGTGTTCGTGTTGGCCAGCAAGTTAGTCTTTTCACTGTCGGGCTGATCGATTCCATTCGGCTTGATGTTGAAATGCGTAGTCCACCAGATTTGGTTCATGCCATGAATATAGCTCGAGCTTTTGAAAAGAAACAGAAGTTAGTGCGGGCAACATCTTCTCGAAGGGAGACTTGGCAAGGGACTAAAGGCTATTTCAGTACTACTACAAGTTCAACAATTCCAACTCCAAAGGGCAGCAATGCACCAGGTGGTATTACTGAACCAAAGTTGGTAAGTTCATCTGCTCCTTTCATAAAGAAGTTGTCACGAGCTGAAATGGCAGAGAGAAGGGCAAAGGGATTGTGTTATAATTGTGACGAATTGTATTCGATTGGGCATCAATGTAAGAAGCTATTTTGGTTGGAACTTGCTGATCTGGATGATGAAGAACCTGACCATAAAGATGCACAAGAACCTGAAATTTCCTTATATGCCATCACGGGACAGAAGAACGCAAGAACAATGCAGTTACTAGCAATCATGAAAGGTCAACCATTGTTGAGCCTGGTTGACTCGGGCAGCACACACAATTTCATAAGTTACACAGCAGCGCAACACTTGGGGATGCAAGTACAGCCTGGGACAAGTGCCAAAGTATCAGTGGCTAAAGGAGAAAAAGTTTACAGCAAAGGAACTTGCCCATCAGTATCCTTCTATATTCATAACCAAAACTTTGAAGCTGACTTCTTTGTTATTCCGTTAGATGGCTTTGACATTGTTTTAGGGGTGATTTGGTTACAAACATTGGGCCCCATTCTTTGGGACTTCGTTACACTTGAAATGAGTTTTACTTCAAATGGGAAACAAGTCGTCTTTCAAGGGCAGCAAACCTGTTCGAAATTGCAGCTTCAATTATTGCATGATTTAGATGAGCACCACAGCAAACTGGAGCAGGTCTTGGCTGAATTTGCTGACTTATTTCAAGAGCCTACTGGGCTGCCTCCTATGCGAAATTGTGATCATCGCATTTGCTTATTACCTGGTTCCAAACCAGTGGTAGTTCGACCATACCGGTACCCTCATTTGCAGAAAGATGAGATAGAAAAACAGCGTGCAGATATGTTAAGACAAGGAATCATTCGGCCTAGTAGATCACCCTTCTCATCTCCAGTTTTATTGGTTCGTAAGCATGATGGAACTTGGCGTTTTTGTGTTGATTATCGTGAGCTCAATGCCAAGACAGTGAAGGATAAATTTCTCATTCCAGTGGTGGATGAATTATTAGACGAATTGTACGAGTCCAGATACTTCACGAAGCTAGATTTGAAGTCGGGCTATCATCAGGTCCGCATGGATCCCCTAGACATTGAGAAGACAGCTTTTCGCACGCATCATGACCACTTTGAATTTTTGGTTATGCCGTTTGGATTGTCCAACGCTCCATCAACATTTCAAGCACTAATGAATGAGGTATTTAAACCACACTTGCGTCAGTTTGTGTTGGTTTTCTTTGACGACATTTTAATATATAGCAAGACATGGGATGATCATCTCACTCATATTGGCATCGTTTTTGAGTTATTGCGTGCTCATAACCTTTATGTCAAGAGATCCAAATGTTCTTTTGGAGAGACCCAAGTAGCATATCTTGGCCATGTGGTGTCTGAAACAGGCGTGGCAGCAGACACAAACAAGGTTCAGGCTATCATTGATTGGCCTCAACCACAGTCCACCACTACCTTGCGCGGATTCTTGGGCTTAGCGGGTTATTACCGTAAATTTATAAGAAATTACAGTCAGTTAGCAGCCCCTTTAACTAACATGCTTAAAAGAAATTTGTTCCAGTGGGATGACACATCTTTGACTTCTTTTGACACTCTTAAAAAAGCACTTGCAACTGCTCCTGTTTTACAATTACCAAATTTTAATGATCCATTTATAATTGAATGTGATGCCTCGGGAGGTGGCATTGGAGCAGTGTTGCAACAGAATGGACATCCTATTGCTTTTTTCAGTCGACAACTGGCAGCTCGTCACTTTAAATTGGCTGCATATGAGCGAGAATTAATTGGCTTGGCTAAAGCAGTGCAACATTGGCGCCCTTATCTATGGGGCAGGTCTTTCTTGATTCGCACAGACCACTATAGCCTTAAATATTTGTTGGAACAACGACTTACCACTTCACCTCAACAACATTGGATTAGCAAGCTTATGGGGTTTGATTTTTGTGTGGAGTATAAGGCAGGCCACTTGAATAAGGCTGTTGATGCCTTGTCACGTCGTCCTGGTAAGGAGGAATTATTGTATGCCATCAGCCAACCACGTGTACTACTGCTTGATGCGATTAGAGAAGAGATACGCAATGACGCTTCCTTGCAAGAATTAGTCCAACAAGTGCTTCGTCAAGAACTTGATGCTTCCTGGTCAATCAAAGACGGGCTACTATTTTATAAAGGCCGTATCTACTTGCTGCCTTCTTCCCAATTGATTGCTACTATTCTGTCAGGATATCATGATAATGCCCATGAAGGGGTACAGAAAACATTGCAGCGCATACGACAAGATTTCTACTGGAAAGTATGAAGTCGGTTATTGGGAATTATGTCGCTGCTTGTCCAGTTTGTCAACGCAACAAGGCTGAACATCTGAGCCCTGCAGGTTTACTACAGCCACTTGCACTTCCTGAGCAGGTATGGGCTGATATCTCAATGGACTTCATTGATGGCTTACCAAAGGCTTGGGGCAAAACAGTATTATTTGTGGTAGTCGATCGTTTTTCCAAATATGCACACTTCATACCCATGTCTCACCCTTACAATGCAACCCGTGTTGCCCATGTTTTCTTTGAGAATATTGTTCGTTTGCATGGGATACCCGAATCGATTACTTGTGACAGGGATGTGATTTTTACAAGCACATTTTGGAGAGAATTGTTTCGTCTATGTGGAACAAAGTTGGCATTCTCTTCTGCTTATCACCCTCAGACTGATGGCCAAACTGAAGTTGTGAATCGTACTATTGAAATGTATTTGCGTTGCTTGGTTGGGGATTATCCGAAGAAGTGGGTTGATTGGTTGCCTTGGGCAGAGTATTGCTATAATACTTCCTTTCATACTGCATTGCAAACAACTCCCTTTAAGGTTGTTTATGGCCGAGATCCTCCTCGTCTATTGTCCTATGTGGCTGGTTCTTCACGAGTAGAGGATATTGACAATGCGTTGATGGATCGTGATTTAGTTCTGCTTGACATTCGCAGCAAGTTGCAACAAGCTCAAGTTAGGATGAAAGAATATTATGACAAAGGTCACTGTGAGGTAGCATATGAGCCAGGTTCACTAGTTTGGCTGCGTTTACATCCTTATCGTCAAAAATCTGTTGCAGGTCAACTATGCCATAAGCTTGCACCTCGGTTCTTTGGGCCTTTTCCTGTGTTGCGGCGAATAGGGGAAGTTGCGTATGAGTTACAACTGCCCAGTGACTGTAAGTTGCATAATGTATTTCATGTATCCCTCCTTAAAGCTATTAAGGGTGCTGCTCCTGCAGTTCCTCCGATTCTGCCACCACTAGAGGATGGTCGAGTTGTTCCTATGCCTTGTTCTGTTCTACGAGCTCGTCTTAATCGAGGAACTTGGGAACTCTTAGTGCACTGGTGTGGGTTTGATTTGTCCGATGCTACTTGGGAGGATGCTGAACATTTTCGTAATGCTTATCCAGACTTCGAGCTTGAGGACAAGCTCTTTAAAGAGGAGGGGGGTAATGTTACAGACTCATTCGTAGGTAAAGTTTAAGCAAGGCGGGGCCCTAGAGTTGAGGAAAATAGCAACGTCAAAGAGGATAAGTAGATAGGAATAAAGATGCACCTGACAGATATTTGTGGGTATTTAAATAGTCAGTAGTTTAATTTTACTAGAATTCTTAATTTAGTAGATTTCTTATATCCGTAGACTCCTAGTTATGCTTAATAGCTTTGTAATAAGACTCTATTTAAAGAGACAGAAGGAATAAAGAAAAGGGGAAAAAGATTATATTAAAAACAAGAGATCTGGGACTCTCTCTAACGAGTTCTAAGGTTATAGGCTCCCTTTAACGAGCTTATTTGTTGTTATCAAAATAGGTCGCTCACGGAATAGAAACAAGGGAAAGGATCTGTTCAACACAGACTTTCCAATGAATCGCCCTGTGACAAGATCCATTCTGCGTGACCATAACAATGGGGTAATTGGGAAGCAGAAATTGGGAAATAGAGATTTGATATATAAAAGATTTTGATACTGGGTACAAGGCCAATGGTGCTCAGACAAGCTTGATGCTTTATTAATCAAGGACTCAAGCTTGTAAGGCACTTAGAGAAAAAGGGTATACGTGAGAGTGATTAGTTCGAATCCCTCAATGATTATGACTGACCCCAAAATGGCAGATAGGAACGACGTGGCTATGGTGAAAAAGATGTTAATGGTGGTTGATCATGGTGGTGTTGGAAATGGTGGAGAAGATATGAGGTTTTTGATGGTGGTGTTATGGTGGAGAAGTAAGAAGCGAGTTTTGCAAGCAAGCCATCGAACTTGCCACCGGCCATGAAAATTTCTGCCAATGTGGGTCACCGGACAAGACAAAAATAAGAGGAAAAGAAAAAGAATGGAAAAACAGAAACAGAAAAAAAAAAAAAATGGATATTGAACGCGCTCAAAGAGTGTAAAATACATACCTTGCCATGTCAGCAAAATGTGTTTAATAGGTACGAATTTGGAGGAGTTTAGGTGTCAATAGGTACTAGCTCGAGATCAAGTCCCTAAATGAAAATGACAGGCAAGTTTAAGGGGTCGTGTATGTATTTGGCCAAAAAGATTTGTTCCTTAATGGAACTGTGTAGAGTTTGGTGGTCTTTGTGCACTTCACGTAACGTTATTGAGGTAAACATAAAATCAAATTGACAACATCTTTATTCAATAGGATGCCACAAGCCAATGAAAACACAAATTATATAGTAATACACAGCTCTCCCAAATCGTGAACTTCTTTCAGCTCATGTTCATTGAATCCTTGCAGCGCTATTAACATCTCCGTTCTAATCCGTCGGTAAGGTGGCTCATGTTAGAGATGGAAATAGGCTAATTTAACTATCAGGATTAAAGGGGAACATCGGGTTACCAAATCCACCAGTCGGTATCTTATGCAGTCACTTCAAGTCCCAAAATTTAGCTAATATGGAAAAATGGTCTCCAACACCTCAGTAAAACTATCTACTGTAAGAAAGGAGTAAAAATGTTGATTTGTTTAACCATTCTATGATAGAATTATTATTCTTGATAAGGATGATAGAACTAGAATTATTATGGTTGATAAGGATGATAGAGCTAGGATTATTATTTTTGATATAAGGATGATAGAACTATTATTTCTCCACTTAAGAAAATTCATTTTCAAATGTTGCAAACATGAAATCAGGCAAGTTAACAGACTATTTTGTCCTGAATAAATAGTAGTCAAAATGATTTGATGCAACCACCAGATAACGTGCATGTATCAAAGAGTGGCGAAACTTCTATTAAAATTTTATAAATCAAAAATAAAAACGAATAATTAAAAGCATAGCACTAGAACAAACCTCACCGCTGTCCTTCTTAGCTTGCAAAGTAGCAACTATGTCCAAGCATTTCTCTATATCAGGAATCTTTGCCTGGCATAGAGCAGATAAGGATAAGAGAAACTCTTCACAAATCTGAGTAGAACAAAATGAAAGCATTACCTAGCAAAACTGAGGCATTTTCAGTATGACTCTGACGTATCATGAATCTAACTTCATTCATGAAAGTATGATATGAAGATGTCAAACATGCAAAGGCAATCGTTTAATCAGTATCACAACACAAATCTTTAGAAACAGTCCAATAATTGTAGAGGCACCAGTATGTTTAATGCATTTCGAAACTTCACATTTAAAAAGAAGAATCTCTTCTATTTTAAAAATAAATTTGAGAATAACCCATTAGTAGCATGAGGCAGTCTATACTGGCACGTGGAAGCTAGCAGAAGTGGAGAAGTCCAACAATTTTTATAGTTCTGCACGCATAAGCTCTCTTTAAGGTCAGGCAGATTCCAACCTTCAGGAATTGTAGAAAAAATCATTCATCTGCGGAGTGATGTAATTGCCGTAATCCTCATATGTTGGTCAAATAACTAGTAATCTGAGCATGTGCTTAAGAATGGTATCCTATTCATGGCTATGACATGAAGCAACAAATTGTAGAAGGACAATCTTTATTCCTCCTTCATAACACATTAGTCTGAACACCTATGGAAAACTGAAATGATGCGGAAAGTAACACATGAATTATCTGAACACTGGGAAATTGAAATGATGTGGAAAGTAACACATGAATTACCATATTAGTTCATTTTTCCTTTCAATCTGATGAAAAGGCTAATCATACCATTAAGTCTTAACACATTCCTGGAAATCAACAGCAATATACGCCAAACTTAAGTGTGGTTCTAAAACTTCCCATGACAAGAATCAACCAAAAAGATTCTGAAAGACGGACACTTTCTCCACTCAAGTTTTCTCAAAAGAACTATGATACCAACCAAATGTCAGTACCCACATTAGGTCAGACTTACTTGTGAATGGAACTGAATGCTAAATAACACAGAAACATGTACCTGAAGATCCCTCTGCTGAGCCAGAAGTTTCATCTCAACCACTCTGTACTGCTGAAGTCTGCAAATGAATGACATACATACATTTGAATATTTAGAGGAGAACATAAATAACTAGCTACTTGCACAAGTTTTCAAGTGGGGCTAACTGGTATGCATGGCTCTGGGGCTTATGACTTATTAGTAGATAAATATTCAGAGCAACCACCCAGAACAGATAGGATTACAAAATTATGATAGATGAGTTCCATAGTACAGAGCCAAATCACAAAAGAACACAAGAAACTATAGATTTCCAATTTTGTCCAAAACAATTCCCATCTACTTTATCATTTCAAAATAAATACTCCTATAACATTTAGAAGAACAAGCAAGAAACGCAAGCGCTCTATTGATATTAGCATAGTGTGAGAATCCTTATTCAATGAAACTACAACTTATAGGGCATTATTATATATACTACAGAGAGGGTATTAATGTCTGTGACAGCAAGGACAATGTTGTCTTCAAATATGAGAACACGGACTTCATATGATGATTCCATAGATAACCATGGTTCCATCCACAATTTTTTGGTGCATAGAGCACAATACCATTATGCCAAAAGTTCATGCTTTAACAACTGAATCCAAAGATATCTTTAATCAAACTTCTTGCATCTATTTATGGAATTTTATACAATTTAGACCAACCCCATGCAACAGTTTGGCTTGGTCCTTCAGATAGATGATGATGCATCATTAAGCACAAGCAAATTAAAAAGTGCAAGAAGGATCTTTTTGACGTTACCTTAAACTTTTTGAAGAGCTCAGTAATTGGTATACTTATTCATTTAGGTTGTAAAATAATTATGTCATGTAAGGTTAGAAGCAGAGTTGTCAAAGGTGTCCTTAAGCCCTAATGCGAAACGCAAAACATGTTGAGCGCTTCGCCTCGCCTAGCGGGCGCTTCAATATCGTCATCAAGGCTCTCCTTGCCAATGATTGTAATCCTGAAGAGACGACGCTAAACAATTGATATTTCACTTATATCATAAAAAAATTCAATTTCTTTGTCCATATATATATGCTTATAACTATTAGTCTTGGACTACATATACATATTTATATTTTTTTCCTCTTTTTGCGCCTTTCTTCAATAAAGCCAGTGTTTAGGATAGCGTGCGGCGACAAATAGCGATGAGGGCCCGCTTCACTGAGGCGAAAGGCGCGCAGCGAAGCACTCGTCTTTTTGATGTGAAGCGACAATTTATACAAAAACATAAAATGTTATATACATATAACTATAAGTCTATAATTAAAAAAACAGAGCAACAAATCAGAGCAAGCAAAAAAAAGGCTACTGCCTCTGGCCCTCTGCTCTGCCTCTGGTCGAATCTCGAAAAACAGAACCCAAAAAAGAAAATAAAGCTCTGGTCAAGAAACAGAGCAAAGAAAGAAAGAAAGAAGAAAGAAAGAAGAAAAATGGAGCAAAGAAAGAAGAAGAAAAACAGAGGCAAAAAAAAAAGACAAGAAGAAGAAAGAGCTGATCACTACTGAAGAAAGAAGAAGAAAAAGAAAAAAGAAATGGTGAAGACGTGAAGTCGACTAGAGCTGAAATAGAAGAAGAAGAAAGTAGAAGAAGAAGAAAAGAAAAGAAAGTAACATACCTGGCTGATGATGGAAGAAGAAGAAGTTGAAGCCCAAGCCCTCATTTTGTCGCTGAAGGAGAAGAAGTGGTCGCTGCTCGTCGCTGAAGGAGAAGAAGTGAAACCCAAGCCCTAATTTTGTGTTTTAGTATAAATCACTGCCTTTTCTTCCGTTATTTTCAAATAGCGATGCCTCGCAGCGCCTCTCGCTACACAGGCAGAGGCGCTCACTTTTTTGATTCGCAACGCAACAAACCAAAAAAGGTGCAGCTGCCTCGCCTCGCGTCGCTACAGCTCGCTATTTACAACAATGATTAAAGCCCGCACTTTATTTGTGTTTTGCGCTTAAAGACCCAACGGACCTTTAGAGCTTTTCTGTGCTTTTCGTCTTTGATAACACTTGTTAGAAGGACAGTATTCAATAAGTGAGAAAGCAAGAAAATGCATGGAATTCTAATAACGAAACAGCATAGATTAGGAAAGATCAGATGCACACTACCATATCTGTAATCAAACTGATTTTATTTAGTAATCAAAAAATAAAGATGGATGTAGATCAGATTGCAAATCATTTTCTAATATGCCAATCTTCTCTACTTTTCCTACTCCGCTTCTTCTACACTTTCTTCTTGCATTGGACTAATAATTTCACTCTACCTCTCTCTAGTGAATTACCTTTTAACTTGGAGCAGAGATGGCAATTTATCAAGTCAGAAAGAGAGACGGAGGATTGTCCCAACAAGAGAGGAATCAGAGGTGTTTTGAAGACAAATATAGCACCATATAAAAGCTGAAGATGAATTGTTTAGTGCTGTTATATTTTGGTGTAAGCAAGAATATTTAGAAGATGCTGAATCTATTTTTGAAGTCCTAGACTATTTGTAAGAAGGCATACAGATAGGATCTTTTCTTGTATTTTACTATGTAATTTTGGGTCACTTTACAACTTGTATAGTGCACTTTTCTATATATAAAACAATATATACTACAAGAAAATATATATATATATATATATATATATATATATATATATATATATATATATATATATATATGGGATATGGCAATCTCCAGTACCCTAAAGAATGAAACTTTCAAATCATAGCAAAGAACTATTTTCTAATTAAGGAACCCTGAAGAAAAATTAACACAATAAAAAAAAACCAAAGAAACTCCTAAACTGAAGTCAAAACTCTCCATTACACCTAGCCACCAAACTTGGTTTGCTCAAACTTTAAGTCACAACAATTATCCCAGAATTTCTAGAATTCCTAAAGAATCGAACTCTCACATCATAGAAAAGAACTGAGTAATATCTAATCAAGCAAACCCTGAAGTAAATAAAAAGAAGGAACGCATATACTCATGCCAAAACACTTCGAAAATATATGTAAATGACATTTTCAAGCAATCATAAGATCCCTAAAGATTGAAACTTTTAACATCATAGCAGACAACTAACTCCTAATTCAAGTAAACAACACAAAACAGAAACCAAACAAAAAAAAAGGACTCATAAGCTGAATTTAAAACTCTACAGTACACGTAATCTCTGACCTTGATTTGATCTCAAGTAATAAAAACAATAAAATTAGCTAGGAAACAGATCATATACTTACCTTTCTTGGAGGAAGGCAAGAGCAGAGTTGACATCGAGAGCAGATTCATTGAGATACGACAGTACGTCTTCTACAAATGCTGCCGCCGGTATTCCCCTTCTCTCCGTTACACCACTTGCCGCCATCTCCGTAGAGAGTCCTTCGCACTTTCACACTGATTATTCTCTTGCGGTTTTTCTCACTTCTTTTGTAATTGGAGCAGTAAAACCCTGAATAATTGAACGGGGATTAAGACGTCGTCGATAAGTTTTAATGCGACGACATCGTAATATCACACGTTTTTTTTAAGTTTTTGTATGATAAAGTTCTTTTATCCAAAGAAATACAAGAATTTTCACTTCCTCTAGAAGTGAGATGAACAAAATTTATCTTAACTTATTGATATCACAATCAGAAGTGACAAGTTGAAATGTGTAAAAAAATAAGGGATTTCTATAAATGTAGTTGTACTTAACAAATTATAGTAAAAAAATTAAAATTTATTAATCAATGAAAGCATTTCCTTTGCTACCAACTTCGTCTCATGCTCCTTCAAATAAAAATGGTTGAACACACTTAAAATTGGTACGATTTTTCATTTAGACACTTAAACTTAATGATATTCCTATTAAGCACTTACACTACTAACATATTCTAAATAGACACTTCTTGTTGAGTTGACACATAGAGTGAGTTTCACCCAATATAGGCGCCTCAAGAGCCTAAAAAAATAATTTTTTTTGTTTTTTTTTCTTTTTTCTTTCCTCCTCCTCCTCCTTCTTCCTCTTCTTCTTTCTCTCCACCACCATTTCTACCATTGCCTCCTCCACTTTCACCATTGTTGTGCCTCTAACATTTGATTTAGCTCAAAAGTTTGAACCAACAATAGTCCTATTGATTAAAATTGAAGTGAGTCTGTTTTCTTCATGGGAAATCGTTAGCTGAAGTTATAACAAATGTGGAGGAGTTTCTCTTAAAATCTTGGATTAAAATCGTGGTTGGAATAAGAACACGCATGAAGGCATTGAAGAACACCAAGAACACTGATTTCCAGAACACCAATGTATCATTTTTGTATTGTGTTCTTTTCTGATTGAGTGTAAATTAAGTTTTTCTTTTCTTTTTGAGAATGTTATTTTGTTTTTATTTATTAAATAGATTTAACATAGTTTTCCTCCTTTTTTACTCAAAAAGATATATGTCCTCATTTTATTTGCATTTGCCACGTCAGCAGCGAGTTTATTGCACACACTTTGTAAGTTTCGCTAATAGTCAAAAGAGTGTCCAATTGGAACAAAGTTCGTGTAGTGTAAATTCTCATTGGAACACCCCTAAGTTTAGGTGTCTAAATGTGTGATGACCCCATAGGTCATTTTGAGTACTAACCCTTATTTCCGTGTTTCGAGATCTCTATTAGCTCCATTTAATATTTTTCAATTTGCCTACGCAGTCCGTGTTTTTTTCTAGAAAGATTTTATGCGAAAATTCGATGAAAATATGATTTTTGACTTTAAAAATAATATGAGTTGACTACAGTTAATATTTTATGTAAACGACACAGGATCGATATTTTGACGATCCCGGTGGGTTCGTACCGTGATTTTAGACTTGGGTGTATGCTCAGAATTGAATTCGGAAGTCCCTAAGTTGATTTGACTTATTTGCCGAAAGGTAGTAATTTGAAGGTTTGGAAACCTCCGAGGTATGATTATAGGTTGACTTTATGGCTATTGGGTTCGGATTTTGGTTCCGCGACTTGGTACTTGTCCGTTTTGTTATTTGAAACTTGTTTGCAAATTTTGGTACACATTGGAGTTAGATTGATAGGATTCAAACGCTTGGTTGTGATTTTAGAAGTTCTTGAGTTTTTTTTTTGAAATTTCAAGCATTTTGACGTCCGATTCGTAATTCTAGGTGTTTTTTGGTATTTTGATCATGCGAGCAAATTCGTATAATGTTATTACACCTATGCGCATGTTTGATTTGGAGCCCGAGGGGCTCAGGTGAGTTTTGGATAGGCTACGAACCATTTTGGACTTAGAAATTTGCTGGTATTCAGCAGTTGCTGGTGTCCGGTACTTTGTGCTTTGCGATCGCGAAGATACTCTCGCGATTGCAAAGAGAAATTTGGGCTTGGGCGGTCTAATGAACCGATCGGTCGTTTTGTGTAATTGCACCTAGTTACCCTTCTTTTAATGCTTCACACATGTGTGTTTATGATTTTATGTTACGGGGTTGGTTAGTTCCGTTCCGAAAAGCTTTCGGGTTGATTTGGACCCTTTGATTCTTGACTTAGAAGTTTGACTTAAAAATGTTGACCAACTTTTGTGAAAATGACTCCGGAACTGTATTTTGATGGCTCCAATAACTTCGTATTGTGATTTCGGACTTGGGTGTATGTTCGGAATTAATTTCGGAAGTTCGTAGATTAATTTGTTTTGAGTTGCTGAAATTTGGTAATTTGAAATTGAAAATGTATGACCGTAGGTTGACTTTTAGCTATCGAGCTCTAAATTTGATATTGGGACTTGGAATAGGTTCGTTACGGTATTTAGAACTTTTCTACAAAATTTGATGTCATTTAGAGTTGATTTGATATGGTTCGGATGTTTAGTTGTAATTTTAAAAATTCTTGAGCTTTACTTTGAAATTCATGCGTTTTGGTATTCAGTTCGTAGTTTTATATGTTATTTTTTGTTTTGATCGCACAAACGAGTTCGTATGATATTTTAAGACTTGTGTGGATGTTTGGTTTGGAGCCCCGAGGGCTCAGATGAGTTTAGGACGTATTTCAGAATAGATTGCATTGAAAATGAACTGATGGTGCTGTTGGTGCTCAGGTATCGCAATTGTGAGCACCAACATCGCAATTGCGAAGGTGACAGTGGGGGCTCTAATGTCGCAATTGTGACTACCCCTTCGCATTTGCGAAGTTTGTCGGCATATGACTTAGTTCGAACATTTGTTCGCTTTTGTAATGCTGTCTAGTTTGCAATTGCGATAATTTCTGAGGTTATCAGGGTTCACTAATGCGAGCACTGCTCCCCAATTGTGTGGGTTCACAAATGCGAATCATGTATCGCAATTGCGACATCTGCAACTGGTACAAATGGCTGGGAGATGGGGTTTTTGAAAATATTCTCTCATTTTTGAACTCTAGACTTTGTAGGACGATTTGGAGAGGGAATTTGCATCTACAAACTTTGGGTAAGTGACTCTAATACATTTCTAATTATATTCCATCAATATATCTTAGATTTTAACATCAAAATCAAGTAAATCAAAGTGAAAATTTGTGAAACTTTGTTAAGTTTTAAAAAATAAGAATTTGAGTTTTGAGAGTCGATTTGGACTCGGATTTTGAAACTAATCACATATATGTACTCGTGGGATCATGGGTAGTCGGAATCTGCCATTGGACCCGGGTTTTGATCGAGCGAGCCCCGGGTTGACTTTTGTTAACTTTTTGGGAAAAGTATAAAGATCTTAGCTTTATCTATTACAATTTATTTCCCTAGCATTGTTTGATAATATTAAGTCGATTTTGGTTAGATTTGAGCCGTGTGGAAGCGAATTTTAGGCGGAAAGCTATTTCCGAGTGTTGAACTGGCCTAATTGAGGTAAGTATCTTGCTTAACTTTGTATGGGGGAACTACCCCTTGGGATTTGGGGTTGATTGTGTCTCTTGTGCTATGTGAAACCCGTGTACGCAAGGTGACGGGTGGGTACACGGGTTGTGCGTGGTATTTGACCAGCTTAGGCTACTTAGACTATTTTCATGCTTTAGTTTAAATGACATATCATGCTCTAAATTGTCATAGTCAATCTATTCTTATTTGTATTAGTCTATCCTCATATGCCTTAATTGATTTGTTTAACACTTGTTCTACATCTTACTTGATTAATTGCTCTCATGCTTTAGTTTAACTTGTTGCTCCTTTATTTGATACATGTTATCGTTTTTATTGTTGATTATCATTACTTGAAGTCATTATATGTGTTATCTCTATCATTGTTAATTATCATTATTTGGAGTCATAGTTACTAGTTATCTCTTTCGTTGCTATTGTTCTCATTGAAGTCTTGTTATTTCTTCCATTGTGAGTTAATTGTATTTGGTTCGTAGTTACACGTTATCTTTCTCATTGTTGAGTTATTGGTGTTGAAGTTGTGGAAGCGACATCATTTTGAAGTCGGATCGGTGCAGAGAAGTTTGTACTTATCTTTGAGAGGCTACAAAACTATTAGGAAAACTTCACTTCTTTGATTCCTTATCGTGCGAATTGGTTGACTTCGAAAACTGAATCTTTAACTTTCTATTCTCTCACAGATGGTGAGGACACGCACTGCTGGATCCGATGATCAGACACCCGCGCCCCCTGCTAGAGCCGTGAGAGGCTGGGACAGAGGTTAAGGGGGGCACGCGATGCAGCCAAAGCACCTATCCAAGCTGCGACAGAGGAGCCACTAATAGCTCTAGTTGGGGGACAGGCACCCGAGGCGCCTATTGCTACCCCACTACTTCAGGAGACCCTCGCACAGTTCTTAAGCATGGTCGGTACCTTAGCTCAGGTGGGGTAGATTCCACTTGCACCAGCCATATCTCAGGTTTGGGGAAGAGCTCAGACTCCCCGGCCCGTACCCTAGAGTAGCAGGTCCAAGTTGATCAGGTCCCTGAGGTTATACTAGTATAACCTCTTATTCTAGTTCAGCTTGTGGTTAGGGAAGCAACATCTGAGGAGGAGCAACTTAGACTTGAGAGGTTCATATAGTATCACCTTCCTACTTTCAGTGGTTTGGCTTCAGAGGATGCATATGGTTTTCTAGAGGAATGCCACCATATTCTCCGCACCATAGGTATTATGGAGACGAGTGGGGTTTCTTGTACTACATTCTAGCGGTCAGGAGCAGTATATCTATAGTGTCGGGTGTACGAGGTGGGTAGCCCAGCCGAGTTAGATTCACTTACATGGGTTCAGTTTTCAGAGATGTTCCTGAGAGAGTTTGTACCTCAGACCCTTCGAGATGCATGGCGCGCGGAGTTTGAGCAGTTGCGCCAGGGTACTATGATAGTGTCGGAGTATGCTGTCCAATTCAGTGATTTTTCCACACATGCACTTGCCTTAGTTTCTATAGTCAGAGAGTGAGTCTGTCGATTTATCGAGGGGCTAAACTATGGTATTAGGTTCAACATGGCTCGAGAGTGTGAGACAGATACCCCATATCAGTAGGTGGTAGAGATTGCACGGAGGTTGGAAGGTATGCGGGGCCGTGAGAGAGAGGACATGGAGACCAAGAGGCCTCGTGGTACGAGAGAATTTAGTGGTGGTCACATTGTAGCTACAACCTGTCATAGTAGAGGCTATGTGAGCCTTACAGTTCATTCAGCACTTCCAGCTTCTAGTGGTGCTCCGGTTATTCCGAGATCTCAGGTTGCATACTTTGTTCAACCACTTTCTAGTGCACCTCCTACACGAGGTTCCTTCAGCAATCAGTCCAACCGACCAGGCCCGAGTTAGTCCTAGCAGCCACATCCACCGAGATCTTGCTTTAAGTGTGGTGATACCTGTCACATGGTTAGAGACTGGCCCAGACTCAGGAGGGGTGCACCTCCATAGGCCATTCAGGCTCCACGGATTCAGTCAGGTCCGTAGACTTCGCAGGCCATGATTGCCGCCTCAGTTGCCGCTCCACCCGCACAACTAGCTAGGGGTGGGGGACGGGCGGGTAGAGGTCACCCTAAAGGGGGAGTCCAGGATAAATTCTATGCTTTTCCGGGTAGGACGGAGGCAGTTGCTTCAGACTCAGTCATTACAAGTATGGTTCCTGTTTGCCATAAAGACACATTAGTCTTATTTGATCCGGGATCCACTTATTCATATGTGTCATCTTACTTTGTTCCGTATTTGGATATATCTCATGATTCTTTGAGTTCTCCTGTTTATGTGTCTATGCTTGTGGGAGATTCTATATTGTGGATCGTGTGTATCGGCCATGTTTAGTTGTTATTGGTGGTTTTGAGATTAGTGTTGATCTATTGTTACTTAGTATGGTAAACTTTGATGTTATCTTGGGTATGGAATGGTTGTCACCCTATCATGCTATTCTGGATTGTCACGCCAAGACGGTGATGCTGCTATGCCAGGTTTGACACGGTTAGAGTGGAAAGAGGCATTAAATTATGTTCCTAGCAGGGTTGTATCATTTCTAAAGGCCCAGCGGATCGTTAAGAAAGGGTGTGATGCCTATCTAGCCTTTGTGAGAGATGTCAGTGCGGATACTCCTATCGTTGAGTCAGTTTCGATAGTGAGAGAATTTTTAGATATATTTCCAGCAGATCTTTCGGGCATGCCGCCCGATAGGGATATCGATTTTGGTAGTGACTTGTTGCCGGGAACTCAGACCATTTATATTCCACCATAGCGTATGGCCCCAGCGGAGCTGAAAGAGTTAAAAGAGCAGTTGCAGGAGTTGTTTCATAAAGGCTTCATTCGGCCTAGTGTGTCACTTTGGGGGATTCCGGTCTTGTTTGTGAAGAAGAATGATGGTTCTATGTGCATGTGTATTGATTATCGGCAGTTGAATAAGGTTACAGTGAATAACAAGTATGCATTGCCACCCATTGATGACTTATTTGATCAATTACAGGGTGTCAGAGTGTTCTCAAAGATTGATTTGCTGTTAGGTTATCATCAGCTGAAGATTTGGGATTTGGATATTCCGAAGACTACCTTTAGGACTTGGTATAGTCACTACGAGTTCCTTGTGATGTCATTTGGGCTAAAGCTGTATTATAGGTTAGGCCTAGCCCGGGCTCGGCCCGGGACCGCTTGCAAATGGGCCAAACGGGCCAGTCCTAAAAGCCCACAGTGGGTCGGTCCTCACCAAATAGCCCACGAGCCCGGGACCGTTTAGCCCAGGAACGGCAGGCGGTCCTGGGCCGGTTCAACCGGGCCAAACAGGACCAACGACTATTTTTCAAAAAAATTTTTTTTAAAAAGGCCAACGGTCTGAAATTTAAAAAGTAGTCGTCTGCCTGTAATTTTAGCTGTTTGGCATTTTTAAAAATAGTCATTTGGCCTCCAAACTTTGTTTTAACCCCAAGCTTTTTATAATTACACTTTTTTCCTATTCTCAACTATAAATACCCCCTCATTCTTTTATTTTTACTTACAAATTCATCAACTCTCTCAATCTCTCTCTAATTGTATTCTATAATTGCTTACTTTATTATTGCAATTTCGTGAAAAATTGTGAAGTTGGTGAATTGAAGTATTCAAGTCTCCAACGATATTCAATTTTCAAGAAGTTGTTCGTCAATTCGGTAAACTCGTTCCAACTCTTAAGTTTTAATATTATAGTTTTGTTTGTTTTAGTTAGTATAATTATAATTAATATGGACTTTTCTTTGAAAAAAATATTTGGTGGTAAGGGTAAGGGAAAATCTAAAATTGGTGAATCTAGTTGCCAAGCTACTACTCTTCCCCGAGCTCCCCGACCCAGACTTGTTACCCGTCCTCCTCCACCTGTTATTCTTGATAGTGATAACCCTTGTTTTCAATTTTTCGATAGTCAATTTTGCCATGATGTTGCACCAGGTCAACAATTAATTGATGAAATTATGAATGCTCTTTATCCTAATCAAACTATCTTTGAAAATGATGATTTAGATGAAACGCAATCGGATTTAGATGATACACCTACTAGTCCTGTTAATAACCTAACTGATAATAATCCAAATGATGCCCCGCCTGACCCTCATGTAGTAATCCCTACTTTTAATAGACAACCTTCTAAACGGACCGAAACATCTCTTGTTTGGCACTTTTGTACTCAACTAAGAGAACAAAATAAGGCTAAGTGTAAAACTTGTGGGTCTTTGATGGCTCATAAATATACTAGAGACCGTGGCGGTACGGGTACTTTGACTAGACACATAAAGAAATGCCCTAGAGATAAAGCTAGATATTTACAAATGAAAGCTGCGCAAGAGGGGACAAGTGTAGATACTACGGTTAACCCTAATACAGGGTAAAATCTAGTTCAACCGAGAATTAACACTGTTATCGGTGGCATTTTATATTATGATCCAAATAAAGATCGTGAAGAATTGGAAAAAATGGTTACTGTAATGTGCTTACCTTATAGTTTTCCTTCTAACCCTCATTTTGTGCATTATATTAGAAGAATTTTTAATTCTACTTATAAAGGATGGCATCGTGCAACCGTAGAGAGCGATATTTATAAATATAAACATGAATATGAACAATATTTGCACTATTTATTTACTCATATAGATTGTCGCATTGCTATTACTACTGATACTGGTAGAAGTGGTAATGACTGTGATTATCTAACTGTTACAAGTCATTGGATAGATGAGGACTGGATAATGCAAAAGCGCATTATTGCTTATAGAATAATTAATTCATGCCACACATGTAAGTTTATTGCTAACATAATTGCAGATATTTGTAGATATTTTTGCATTAGAGATAAAATAATGTCGGTTTCAATGGATAATGCTTCTAGTAACACTAATGCTATATGCTTACTTACAACTACACCAAATCCTGCATTTAGTAATATTTTTCATGTTAGATGTATTTGTCATATTTACCATTTAATCGTCGATGATGGTATGAAAATTTTAAATGTTGAAATTGAAAAGGTTAAAATGGCTCTTAATTGGCTTTTTTATTCAAACCGTAGAAGTAGACTTAGAGAATATTTTAAAAAATGTGATGAATTTGGCCTTAGAGAAAGAAAGGTTCCTAAACCTTGTCCGACTAGATGGAATTACATGTATAAAAGTTTAGTTGCTGCATATGAATATAGAAACCCAATAAACGCAACGTATAATGCTCGTGTTGGTGGTGGTGATGATGATGATGATGAGCACCTTACAAATCAAGATTGGACTAATGTTAAAATGCTTGTAGACTTTTTAGAACAATTTCATGTTGCTACAAATGAATTATCTGGGCAATATTATCCTACTATTTCTAACTGTTTAGTTTATATTGTAGCACTTGCAGATTTATTTACTCAAATTTCAGAGGGTGGGGTAATTTATCAACATGCTATGAAAGCTAAGTTTAAAAAATATTTTTTTCCTATCCCCCCTATTTTTGGTGTTGCTGCCATGTTAGATCCTACAATGAAATTAGGAGGTCCTCACTTTTGGTACACAAAAATTTATAACGCTTTATCACTTTTAGCTGAGGAATTTGCTACACTTGGAGATGCAAAAGCCTCAATTAAAATAAATGCTCAAACAATTTATAATGCTTATCAACTTACCTTAGATCATGCTAGACCAAATGTTCCAACTCCTACTTCGTCTAGTTCGCAATCATCTAAAAGAATTGCGAGCCTAAAAGCCCTTAGTTCTTGGATGGAGTTCAGGGGTTCTCAAGGTGATAATATTGGTGATAGTTCACAACTAAATGAGCTTTAAGTTTATTTGTCGCAGGGACTTGAATCAGAGAATCCCGACGGGTCCTTCTATGTTTTGGAATGGTGGAAGGACAAACAAAAACACTATCCGGATCTTTCAAGGATGGCTCGAGATATTTTAAGTAGTCAAGCATCAACAGTGGCATCAGAGAGCACTTTTAGTCAAGCAATACTTCAAATCGGTGATCATAGAGCGTCTACGAGGGAGAGCTTGGAAAAATCAATACTCTTCAGAGATTGGATCCGTTCGGAAAGAAGAAATTTTGGACTTGCAGAATCACAACCGGAGATAGACGAAGCTTATGAAGAAATGCTAGCGGAACTTGCACAGGATGCTGCTTCGCCCGGAAGCGGTCATGAATAAGCTTCTTTTCCACCACCACCAACGGAAATTCCTCCGGACCTTGAAGGATTTATGAGATTTGTTAGAGATAATACATAGACTAATATGTAACTTGTATTTTTGGCACATCTTCCTTAGTTTTTTTTTCCTTTTAATAGTGGTATTAGTACCTTGTTGTGCTCATTCCATTGGGGGGAGAAGACTAAGAAAGATATTGCCATTTTTTGTTAATGTCGTAATAATAAAAATTATAAGACATTCCCTTGAATATTTCTTTGCAATTTATTTTGTGTTTAAATTTGATATAGTATATATATTATATATCTAATACATATAAACTCTCTCTTGTAAAGACTTTTAGCTTCTTAGCTTCTTCATTTTGTAAATCAGTTGAAGTAAATAAAGTTTCGAAATTCAGTTCACCATCCTCAGTATATATAAGCTATATATTATATAAGGCAATATATAATTATATATACATACTATATATACTATATATATTTATATAGCTATATATAAGCAATTTATATTAGTATATACATATATAGTTTACAAGAAATTGCCTTAGATAAAAAAAAATAAAAAAAAATAAACCGGAACAGACCCATTTAGCCTGGGACCATGTGGGCATAGGCCCACATTGGGCCGGTTCCACCCATCCGGACCGGTTGGCCTGGGTCCGCCAAAGCCCAAGACCGTTTGGGCCGGCCCGTTTAGCCCATTTAGGCCCGGGCCTGGCCTAGAATACAACCTTAATTTGGGCTGACCAACATCCCAGCACCATTTACGCACCTGATGAATAGTGTATTCTAGCATTATCTTGATTCATTTGTCATTGTATTTATTGACGACATCTTGGTGTACTCTCGCAGTCGGGAAGATCATAAGCAATACTTGAGGATCGTGCTCAGACCTTGAGGGAGAAGAAGTTGTATGCAAAATTCTCAAAGTGTGAATTCTGGCTTGATTCAGTGGCATTTTTAGGTCATGTGGTGTCGAGTGAGGGGATCAAGGTAGATCCAAAGAAGATTGAAGCAATGTAGAGTTGGCCCAGACCATCTTCGGCTATTGAGATTTGGAGTTTCCTTAGTTTGGCCGGGTATTGTCGTTTCATAGAGGGTTTCTCATTGATTGCTGCACCTATGACCAGATTGACCCAGAAGGGTGCTCTTTTCAGATGGTCTGAGGAGTGTGAGGAGATCTTTCAAAAGCTCAAGAATGATTTGACTACAGCCCCAATGTTGGTGTTGCCTATGAGTTTGGGGTCTTACACTGTGTATTATAATTCATCCCGTATTGGGCTTGGTGCGGTGTTGATGTAAGATGGTAGGGTGATTGCCTATGTGTCTCGGCAGCTGAAGAC
Source organism: Nicotiana tabacum (assembly GCF_000715075.1). NCBI lineage: Eukaryota > Viridiplantae > Streptophyta > Magnoliopsida > Solanales > Solanaceae > Nicotiana > Nicotiana tabacum. The sequence continues at coordinate 107,139,812 of NC_134101.1, forward strand.
CCATGAGAAGAATTATTCAGTTCACGACTTGGAATTGGCAGTTATTGTTCATCCATTGAGGATCTGGAGGCACTATTTGTACAGTGTCCCTTATGAGGTCTTTACCGACCACCAGAGTCTACAGCTTCTGTTCAAACAGAAATATCTTAACTTGCGGCAGTGAAGATGGTTAGAGTTACTTAAGAACTATGATATCACCATTCTATATCATCACAGGAAGACCAATGTAGTAGCCGATGCCTTGAGTCGAAATGCAGAGAGTTTGGGCAGTTTAACATATCTACCGGTAGTAGAGAGTCATTAACATTGGATGTTCAGGCCTTAGCCAACCAGTTTGTTAGAATGGATGTTTTGAAGCCTAGTCGAGTTCTTGCTTGTATGGTTTCTCGGTCTTCTCTATATGATCGTATCCGAGAGCGTTAGTATTAAGACCCCCATTTTCTTTTCCTCAAGGACACGGTTCAGTACGACGATGCCAAGGAGGTTACTATTGGAGATGGTGGTGTGTTGCGGATGCATGGCCGATTATATGTGTCGAATGTGGATGGGTTGCATGAGTTGATTCTTTAGGAGGCCCACAGTTTGCGGTACTCCATTCATCCGGGTGCCGCTAAGATGTATCCGGACTTGAGGCAGCACTATTGGTGGAGGAGGATGAAGAAAGACATAGTGGAGTATGTAGCTCGGTGCCTAAATTGTTAGCAGGTGAAGTATGAGCATCAGAGGCCGGGCAATTTACTTTAGTGACTTGAGATTCCTGAGTGGAAATCAGAGCGTGTTACCCTGGACTTCATTGTTGGACTCCCACAGACTAAGAAGAAATTTGACGCGGTATGGGTGATTGTGGACAGGTTGACCAAGTCGGCTTATTTCATTCTGGTAGTAACTACCTACTCTTCAAAGCAGCTAGGTCAGGTTTATATCTGCGAGATTGTCTGACTTCATGGCGTACGGGTATCCACCATCTCTGACCGGGGTACACAGTTCATATCATGTTTTTGGAGAGCTGTACAACGTGAGCTACGAATATGTGTTGAGTTGAGTACAACATTTCATCCCCAGATGGATGGACAGTCCGAGTGCACTATTTAGATATTGGAGGATATTCTTCGTGCTGTGTTATGGATTTCGGGGGTTCTTGGGATCGGTTCTTGCCGCTTGTAGAATTTTCCTACAACAACAGCTACCAATCGAGTATTTAGATGGCTCTTTATTAGGCCCTATTTAGGAGACGGTGTCGTTCTCCAGTTGGGTGGTTTAAGTCGGAAGAGGCTAAATGTCACACCTCGAACCTTGAGGCGAGACCGGCATCCGGTGCCTCATCTATCCTTGTGTATCAACTTGTGACTAAGGAACTCTGAACATATAATGTCATTCTTTGGCCATGAGGCCACATATTGCAAGACAATTTGCAAAGCGAAATATAAAACTGAACGGAAAATAACGCTAGCTAAATGTCAATATAAGTGCCCATTTGGATTGACTTATTTGAAGTGCTTTTAATCCAAAATAACTTTTAAGCCATTTTGTAGTGTTTGGATAGAGTAAAAAAGTGCTTTTAAGTACTTATTTTTAAGCTAAAATGACAAAAACAAGACAAAAGATAGAATTCCTAACTTATGGCTTAAAAGCTATTTTGGCTTAAAAGACACTTAAAATAAGCCCATCCAAACAACCTCTAAAGTTGGGCCGGCAAGGGCGTCATAACTATTACAACTGACAAGCCAACAAAATATACATACAGGGCCTACAAGCCCAACATATTGCACTAACTAATAGGATATGTCTACAAGCCTCTACTGATGGATATACTGTGATCGGAACAGGGCCTCGACCTACCCATATCCTATATACATATATACACAAGATGTACACAAAACATCTAGACCAAGCAACTCCGAAGGACGTGGAGCTTACCGATAAAGCTAAACTCGGGCAACACCTACTAAGGAGGTCTACCCGTCTATCTGTCTGAACCTGTACGTAAGAATTGCAGCATCCCCCAAAAAGGGACGTCAGTACGAAATAATGTACCAAGTATGAAAGGCAATAATATAACTAAATGCTGAAACTGTACTGATAATAATAATAGCTGAAAGTAACTAGGAGTCAAAGATAATCTGAAGATATGCTCACCTGCTGATACTGACTCAACTCTCTCAATATAGTAAGTAAAATAGTTGTCCAGCCTTATAAGGCTCGGTATATATATAACTGATCTACCGTAGTAGGCTTGCTCATATGCGCTTGACCATACTAGGCTCTGTATCTTGGCCATTCTGGGCTCGCTCATAGGTGCTCGGCCATAGTAGGCTCGGTATTCGTCCAACTGGGCTCGCTCATAGGCGCTCAACCATAGTAGGCTCGGTATATAACTTACCATCTGATCAGAGGTTGCCCAATAGAGGCCTGACCATCGATTATAGATCGATGGTACTGAAAATACTATAATACTGTATGTATAGACCCTCTACTCTCTTGACTAAAAGAAGAAAATACTCAATTGAATATGAAGTCCCAATAAGGAGAATACTGTAACTTACGAGACTAGGAAAATGTACAAAAATTTCTCTTTATGTCTCGTTATCAACCGCATGTAATTACGAGATCATGCCAAAATGAAAGAAGGACTTAGCTTTAACATACCTGGAGTAGGAAAAATCCATATGATATTCTTGAGAAGGATTGCACCGTACTCCCTTAGATTTGCAAAATCCCGTTGTTATTACGCAGTGCAATTTCGTATGAATTTCTTTTCAAAACTAAGACTGTTGTCACTATAGTATCATGAGGTCTCATATGAACTTCAAAAGTTCCGTCACCTATATTCCTTGTTTTTCCTCTCTATACAATCCTTGCCAAAGAAATGAATTTGATATCTTTGAATACATATCTACCTTTGAATTGAGAGATACGTAGTTTCAGATTGCCTTATGTTGAATTGATTGCCACCTATTCTATAATGACTAAGAGTCATATGGTTTGGTGGTAGCTTGCTGCCACGTGGGGGTGGAGGTGGTTTTAATCTTTATCCATAACACATTAGTTAATTAGGTAATATCTCATTACCCAATAATTAACCAATTTCTCACATAATTAAGAATTGTCTCAAATTACTTAAAATACTACTTATTTTTAATATACCTTATACATCATACTATTATGGTCATATGATACCTTGTACGGTACTAGTCCATAAATATCAGGTATTATGGTTCAGCCTGTATTTTATCCCAAATCGACAACCTTCAAAGAAACTCATTTTCTTTGATTTGTTTGCCCTTTTTCTTTCATGGCACTTACTTATTGCTTGATATAAATAACATAAATGCTTATAATATCAAGAAAATCTCATCCTCGAGTCTACGTCAATTAACTGAAGACAAAGTTTTAACGTACGAAAAACGCGAGATGTAACATCCTTCCCCCTTTAGAAACATTCATCCTTGAATGTTTACTCTTAGATATTTTGGGAAAAGTTTGCCAGAGCCTCTTCTGTATACTAGACTAAAACCACCTTGCACGCAGCCAGAAAACATAATATACATGCCACACATGGACAATGTCTATAAATAGCAACACTTGGTCTCACACAACTATCTATTATAAATTTGGAAAATAAAAAATAAGAGCTGACCTGAGGACCTACCGGCCTGAATAGAGTTGTGTTGAGGTATCCCACCTCAAACCATATCTTCAGTTTGAAATAGAAGGGGGTATTTAGACTTTATTTCTTCCTCCGCTTCCCACATCATATCTTCCACATTCTTGCTTCTCCATAAAACCTTCACGGAGGCTAACTCCTTATTTCGTAGCTTACAGATTTGTTGGTCTAGGATGGCAACCGAAATTTCCTCGTATGACAAGTCCTCCATAATCTATACATCATCCATGGGCACCACTCGGGTAGGATCCCCAATGCACTTCAGTAGCATGGATACGTGAAAAAACGGATGGACAGACTCCAATTCTGTGGGCAATTCTAACTCATAAGCTACTTATCCCACTCTCCAAATGATCCTATAAGGCCTAATATACTGTGGGCTAAGCTTGCCCTTCTTGCCAAACCTCATCACACCCTTCATAGGTGACACCTTTAAGAATACCCAGTCATTAACCCCGAACTCTAAGTCTCATCACCGCATGTCAGAATATGACTTCTGATGACTCTGAGCTGTCAATAGTCATTCCTGGATAAGCTTTACTTTTTCTATGGTCTACTGAACCAGGTCTGGCCCATGTAACCCAGATTCTCCAACATCAAACCACCATATAGGAGATCTCCACTTGCGCCCATACAAAGCTTCGTACGGAGCCATCTAGATACTAGAGTGGTAACTGTTATTATATGCAAACTCGACAAGAGGTAGATGTTCATCCCAACTTCTTTTAAAATCCAACATACATGCTCGTAACATATCCTCTAGCGTTTGAATTGTACGCTCAGCTTGTCCATCAGTCTGTGGATGAAAAGCTATGCTGAGATTCACCTGAGTCCCTAGACCTCTCTGAAGTGACCTGCAAAAATGTGCTATAAACTGGGCCCCACGGTCAGATATAATAGATACTAGTACTCCGTGTAGTCACACTATCTTCTTAATATATATCTTTGCATAATCTTTTGCTGTATATATAGATCTGACCGACAAGAAATGAGCTGATTTCGTGAGCCTATCGACTATCACCCATATGGAATCGAGGTTACAATGAGAACGAGGTAAACCCGTGATAAAATCCATGTTTATCGCCTCCCATTTCCATGTCGGGATCTCTATAGTCTACATTAGCCCTCCGGGCTTCTGGTGCTCTATCTTCACCTGCTGGCAACTAGGACACTGAGCGACATACTCAGTAATGTTCTTCTTCATATCGTTCCACCTGTACATATCTTTAATGTCATGATACATCTTCGTCGAGATGAATGTAGTACCACGTATAATGTGCCTCTAACATAATCCTGTCTCATAGCCCTGCTACATCTGGAACACACAAACGACCCATGTATCTAAGAACCCCATATCCTTGAGCTCTAACAACGACTTCTTCTGCTTCAGAACTCTCTCTCTCAACTCGACCAACTCTGGGTCCTCGTACTACCTCTCCTTTACTTCAGCTATGAGAGATGATTTTGCAGTATTTTGGAGTACAAATCCGCCATTGCTAGATTCTACTAACTGAACCCCCAAACAAGCCAATTGATGAATATCTCTAGTTAATTGTCTTTTCTCGGCCCCTACATGTGCTAAGCTACCCATAGATCAACGACTCAAGGCATCTACTACAACATTAGCTTTCCCTGGATGTTAGAGAATGTTAACATCTTAGTCTTTCAATAACTCAAGCCATCGCCTCTGTCGCATAATCAACTCTTTTTGCTTGAAGATATATTGTAGGCTTTTATGATCTGTGAATACATCAACATGAACTCCATTTAAATAATGCCGCCATATCTTAAGTGCATGGACAACCGCTGCTAACTCAAGGTCGTGGGTCGGATGATTTCGTTCATGCTTCCTTAACTGCCTTGAAGCATACACAATTACCTTCCCATGTTGCATCAGGACACATCCTAACCCGACACCTGAGGCATCACAATACATGGAATAACCATCTGGACCCTTTGGAAGTGCTAGAACTAGCATTGAGGTCAACCTGTTCTTAAGCTCTTGGAAACTATGCTCACATGCCTCTATCCACTAAAACTTAGTTTCTTTCTACGCCAACTTTGTTACTGGTGCTGAAAGAGAAGAAAAACCCTATGCGAACCTCTGGTAATATCCTGCTAAGCTTAGAAAGCTACGAATCTATGTCGGACTGGTAGGTCTAGGCCAGGATTTCACAGCCTCAATCTTCTGAGTGTCTACCTTTATACCTCCATTAGATACAATGTGCCCCAAGAATGATACAGACTTCAACCAGAACTCACATTTAGAAAGCTTATCATACAATTTATTATCACAAAGGGTTTGGAGTACTGCTCGTAGGTGGTCCGCATGCTCATCCTCTGAACGTGAATAAACCAGAATATCATCAATAAAAACTATCACGAACAGATCTAAATATGGCCGAAATAGGCTATTCATCAAGTCCATAAATATGGTTGGTGCATTTGTCAACCCAAAGGACATGACAAGGAACTCAAAGTGGCCATATCGGGTCCTGAAGGCTGTCTTGGGAATATCTTTTTCCCGAACTCTGACCTGGTGGTACCCCAACCTCAAATATATCTTTGAAAAGCATCTACTTCCCTACAATTGATCAAACAAGTCACCTATCCTTGGAAGTGGATACTTATTCTTAATAGTTACCTTGTTCAAGTGCCTATAATCGATACACATCCTCAGCAAGCCGTCTTTCTTCCATACAAACAGTATCGGTGCACCCCAAGGTGAGGTACTGGGCCTGATGAAACCTTTCTCTAGCAAATCTTTTAACTGCTCCTTCAACTCCTTTAATTCGGCAGGTGCCATTCTATACGGAGGGATAGATATTGGTTGAGGTCCCGAAAGCAAATCGATGCCAAAATCAATCTCTCGCTCTAGAGGAATACCTGGAAGTTCATCTGGGAATACATCTGCATACTCTTTGACTACTGGAATAGACTGAAGTGTAGGTATCTCAACATCTGCATCTCTAACTCGCACAATATAATAAATGCACCATTTAGCGATCATTTTCCTCGCCTTCAGATAGGAAATAAACCTACCTCTGGGTGTCACTGTATTACCTACACATTCAAGGACTGGCTAACTCGGAAAATGAAATCTGGCTGTCTTTGCTTGACAATCAACTGTGGCATAACAAGCTGCCAACTAGTCTATGCCTATGATAGCATCAAAATCCAACATCTCTACTTCAACTAGGTCGGTTGAGGTCTGATGACCACAAACTGTCACCGTACAACCTCGGTAAACCCGTCTAGCAATAATTGATTCTCCGACTAGTGTAGATACCGCAAAAGGATCACTTAGTATTTCAGGAACTATACCAAACTTCCTCACAATAGATGGGGTAATACACGATAAAATAAATCCTGGGTCTATCAAGGCATAAGCATCGTGAGAGCAAATGGTTAACATACCTGTCACAATGTCTGGTGAGGACTCCTGGTCTTGTCGACCCGCTAACACATAGCTACGATTTTGGTTACCACCTAAACTAGAACCTCTACCTCTGCCTCGAGCTCTACCAGCCGAAGACTAAGACTCGCGCCCTGAAGGATGCACGGACATAGATGATCCTGTTGCTGAATTCGCTGGTTATGCCATACCCCCAGAATCTCTATTTGGTCAATCTCGCATCATGTGCCCCAGACGTCCACATGTATAACAAGCATCAGAACCGGCTCGACATTGGCCCAAGTATCCTCTACCGCATATGGCATATTATTGCGGAAATAACCATGTCTGCCCTGAACCTTGATGTCGCTGCAAACCCAATGCTTGGGAGCTTTCACCTAGTCCTAACTGAGTATAGCGATCATATCTGTAACCCTGTAGCTGAGGTGGCGGATGACTAGGTGGCCGTTCGAAGGGCTTGTAACTACCCTGAGACCTGGAAAATCTCATCCTCTTACGCTGCCCTGACTCAGTCCTCTCCGTACCCTGCTACCGACACCTACCCCTTTCTATATTTTGGGCAAATGCTCGAATCCGGGAGATATCCATACTATCCTGCAATGTGGCGGTGGCACATGCCTCGGTCAACTATGGGGCCAACTCTGCTATAAACCTGTGGATCCTGTCCCGCATAGTAGCAACTATGGATAGTGCATATCCGGCCAATGAGTCAAAATAGAGACTATACTCTCAAACACTCATATTGCCCTGCTTGAGGGCTAGAAACTGATCGACTCGAGTCTGTCGGATCTCCCGCAGTAAGTACTAGTCAAGGAAGGCATCTGAAAAATTCTCCCAAATAGCTGGAGGTGCATCATGTCCCCTGGACCTTTCCCATCCCTCTTACCCAAGGATGGCTATATCTCGGAGTTGAAAAGCTACTAGCTCAACTGCCTCTTTCTCCATGGCATGCATAACCTAAAAGATTTTGTGAAGCTAATCTATGAAATCCTACGGATCCTCCCTTTGATTTGTCCCTGTGAACTCTAGGGGACTCAAAACAATAAACTCTCGGACCCTTGAACTCCTAGACCCCTCAGAAGATCCTGCACTAGTGGATGCCCTAGCCTGTTGATAGGTAGCTACCAACTGTCAACAAATGCATCGCACTCCTCAAGTCCTGATCTGATGGAAACGGAGGGGGAACTGGATATGCGGTCTCCCTAGGAATCTCCTCAGGTGGTGGAGGAGCCAGTAATGGCTGAGTAGGGGTCTCTCCCTGGGCCTCAGATTGGGCCCCATCTTCTAGGGGTACCCTACTAGTCTCCTCACCTACTGTTGCATCTCTCCTCTGGCTAGCCGTAGTCTTCCTAGTCACCGTCATCTATGCATGCGAACACTAACATGTAAGTTTAACTCAAATTTCCTATAACTCAGTGCTACAGCATGATTTAGATTTGAAAGAAGGGTAACCAACTCCTAAATGCCCTGTAGTCCCCTACTTATATTATATGGTGTACCACATATCTATAAATAAGACCCTACTAGACACGACTTGTACACTCCCTAGGACAGAACTGCTCTGATACCACTTTTGTCATGCCCCGAACCTGGGGGCGAGACCGGCACCCGGTGCCTCATCTATCCTTGCATATCAACTTGCGACTAAGGGACTCTGAACATATAATGTCATTCCTTGGCCATAAGGCCACATATTGCAAGACAATTTGCGAAGTGAAATATAAAACTAAACGGAAAATAACGCCGACTAAATATCAATATAAAGCTGGGTCGGCAAGGCCATCATAACTAATACAACTGATAAGCCAACAAAATATACATACAGGGCCTACAAGCCCAACATACTGCACAAACTAACAAGATATGTCTACAAGCCTCTACTGATGGATGTACTTTGATTAGAACAGGGCCCCGACCTACCTATAATATATATACATATATACACAAGATGTGCACATAACATCTAGACCCAGCAACTCCGAAGGATGTGGAGCTTACCGATAAAGCTGAACTCAGGCAACACCTACTGAGGAGGTCTACCCGTCTGTTTGTCTAAGCCTGCACGCATAAAATGTAGCATCCCCAAAAAAGGAACATTAGTACGAAATAATGTACCGAGTATGCAAGACAATAATATAACTGAAAACTGAAACTGAACTGATAATATAATAGCTGGAAGTCACTGGGAGTCAAAGATAATTTGAAGATATGCTCATATGCTTACCTGCTGATACTGACTCAACTCTCTCAATATAGTAAGTAAAATAGTTGTCCGGCCTTATAAGACTCGGTATATATATAACTGCTCTGCCGTAGTAGGCTCGCTCATAGGCGTTTGGCCATACTAGGCTCTGTATCTCGGCCAACTAGGCTCGCTCATAGGCGCTCGGCCACAGTTGGCTCAGTATATAACTTACCATCTGATCAGAGATTGCCCAATAGGGGCCTGTCCCATCGATTATAGCTCGATGGTAATGAAAATACTGTAATACTGTATATATAGACCCTATACTCTCTTGACTGGAAGAAAGAAATACTCAATTGAATATAAAGTCCCGATAAGGAGAATATTGTAACTTACGAGACTAGGAAAATGTACATAAATTTCTAAATATGAATTTCTCTTTATGTCTCGTTATCAACCGCATGTAATTACGAGATCATGCCAAAATGAAAGAAGGACTTAGCCTTAACATGCCTGGAGCAAGAAAAATCCGTATGATATTTTTGAGAAGGATTGCACCGTACTCCTTTAGAGTTACAAAATCCCGTTGTTATTACGCAGTACATATTCGTATGAATTTCTTTACAAAACTAAGATTGCCTTCACTCTAGTAACGTGAGGTCTCATATGAACTTCAAAAGTTCCCTCACCTATATTCCTTGTTTTTCCTCTCTATATGATCCTTGCTAAAGAAATGAATTTGATATCTATGACTACATATCTATCTTTGATATCTTTGAATACATATCTATCTTTGAATTGAGAGATACATAGTTTCAGATTGCCTTATGTTGAATTGATTTCCACCTAATCCATAATGACTAAGAGTCATATGGTTTGGTGGTCGCTTGCTGCCACGTGGTGGTGGAGGTGGTTTTTATCTTTATCCATAACTCATTAGTTAATTAGGTAATATCCTGTTACCCAATAATTAATCAGTTTCCCACATAATTAAGAATTATCTCAAATTACTTAAAATACTACTTATTTTTAATACACCTTATACATCATACTATCATGGTCATATGATACCTTGTATGGTACTAGTCCATAAATATCGGGTATTATCGTTCGGCCCGTATTTTATCCCAAATCGACAACATGCAAAGAAACTTATTTTCTTTGATTCGTTTACCCTTTTTCTTTCACGACACTTACTTATTTCTTGATGTAAATAGCATAAGTTCTTATAATCTCAAGAAAATCTCATCCCCGAGTCTATGTCAATTAACTGAAGACGAATTTTTAACTTACGAAAAACCTGAGATGTAACACTAAAGTTATTAGGCATAGATTTGGTTCGAGATGCCTTGGAGAAGGTCAAGATTGTCCAGGATTGGCTTCGTACAAATAGAAGAGTTACGTGGATCGGAAGGTTCGTGATGTTGCATTCATGGTTGGAGAGCGAGTCTTGCTCCGGGTTTCACCCATGAAGGGTGTGATGAGGTTCGGGAAGAAGGCAAGTTGAGCCCTAAGTATATCAGACCTTTTGAGATCCTTGAAAGGATTGGTGAGGTGGCCTACAAGCTTGCATTGCCACCTAGTTTATCTATGATACATCCAATGTTCTATGTTTCTATACTCTGAAAGTATTATGGTGACCCGTCTCATGTTTTAGACTTCAGCACCGTCCAATTGGATGGGTATTTGACTTATATTGAGAAGCATATGACTATCTTGGATAGACAAGTCGGAAAGTTGAGATCAAAGAATATTGCTTCAGTAAAGGTTCAATAGAGGGGTCGTCTGGTCTAGGAGGTGACTTGGTAGACCTAGCACAACATGCAGAGTCGTTATCCTCATCTATTCACTACTTCAGGTATGTCCGTACGCACAGATTTTTGTTTTAAAAGAGGGAGAATGTAATGAACGGATTGGTTATTTTGTGTAATTGCACCCCGTTACCCTCTTTTTATATTTCACACATGTGTGTTTATAATCTTATGACTTGCGGGGTTGGTTAGTTCCGTTCCGGAAAACTTTCGGGTTGATTTGGACCCTATATTCTTGACTTAGAAGTTTGAATTAAAAATATTGACCAACATTTGTGAAAACAACTCCGGAATTGTGTTTTGATGGCTATGATAGCTTCGTATTATGATTTCGGACTTGGGCGTATGCCCGGAATTGATTTTGGAAGTCCGTAGACTGATTTTGTTTTGATTTGCAGGTCTGCGTACACACTACCTTCCCCAGACTCCAGTAGTGGGATTTCAGTGGGTCATTGTTGTTTTTGTTGCTGAAATTTAGCAATTTGAAGTTGAAAAGGTTTGACTATAGGTTTACTTTTAGCTATCAAGCCCGAAGTTGATTTTGGGACTTGAAATATGTCCGTTATGGTATTTAGAACTTGACTGCAAAATTTGGTGTCATTTGGAATTAATTTGATAGGTTTCGAACGTTTAGTAGTAATTTTAGTAGTTCTTGAACTTTACTTTGAAATTCATGCATTTTATTATTCGATTCATAGTTTTAGATGTTATTTTTGTGTTATGATCGAGCGAGCGAGTTTTTATGATGTTTTATGACTTATGTGGATGTTTGGTTTAGAGTCCCAAAGGCTCGGATGAGTTTCAGACGTGTTTCAGAATGGATTGTATTGAAAATAAACTGCTTGTGCTACTGGTGCTCAGGTATCGCAATTTCGAGCTCCAGCATCGCGATTACGAATGTGACAGTGGGGGCTCTGATGTCTCAATTGCGACTACCCCTTCGCATTTGCGAAGTTTGCTGGCATATAACTTAGTTCGCATTTGCGAACAATTGTTCGTTTTTGTGATGCTGTCTAGTTCGAAATTGCGAAGCCTCTATCGTAATTGCGATAGCTTCTGAGGATGTCAGGCTTCGCAAATGCAAGCCCTAGTCTACAATTACGAGGGCTCGCAATAACGAACCCTGTGTCGCGAATGTGACATCTGCAGCAGGTAGAAAGGGCCGGGAGACAGGATTTTTGAAAACATCTCTCATTTTCAACCCTAGACTCTGTAGGAGGGTATTTTCATCTACAAACTTTAGGTAAGGTATTCTAATCCATTTCTAATCATATTTACTATTAGAAAAAAGGCCTTTGGTGGTAATTATTTAGCGGTAATAAAGCAATTGCCGCTAATAAATTATTTAAGCTAAAATATTAGCGGCACATGACTATTAGCTAGGAAAAGATTTTCTTTTACCGATAATAAAAAAAATTGCTGCTAAAAATTACTAATTGAAATTAATTTTTTATTATTTTAACTTTCCCTCCCTATAAAAAAAAGAAAATATTTCCTCCAATTTTTTTGGACAAGAAATTACATTCCCTCCAATTAGAAAACAATAAAAAAACATATTTCCTTTAATCAAAGGGAAACTGAACGACTATCTCTTGAAAACATATTCCCTTTGATTGAAAGGGAAATTGAAACAAAACCTAAAAATATCGCTGCCTCTACCACGGTCTTCGGCCATTTCTAGGTAGTTTCTCTTCTTACTCAGTAGGTTTCTTGCAATCGATTTACAATTAATTTTGGGTTGATGGTACTCGATAATGCTCAATCTTCGCTATCAATCTTTTCCCTCTCATCCGTCTCCAACTTCTCTTTTTCGTGTAGGTTTCAAGATTGTTGCAGAAATCATTCTTGTCCTTCACTTTCATGTTTTTTATCGGCAAAAATAAATATGCTTAATAGGTACCAATTTATGATTTTTTATATCCAACTATGGCATTTTGAGATTTGTGAAAGTATAGCTTTTTCGGTGTTTGCTAAGTCGTTTGTGATATTTGGCTGCTGTTAGATTAATGGTCGATTGAATGAATTGATTCCTCCTCTGTTCCTCTGTTGTTTTTGAATTGGTTCCTCTGTATGTTTTCTAAGACTACTATTATTTAGTGGCTAAAAGATTTGCAATTGGTTATTTTGTCCGCGTGAAGGTCTGAAAGGATCAGAATACTCTTTTAGTAATATTTAAACACTAAAAGTATCTATTCAAAGTAAAATCTGGAAAAATATTGGTATCGAATAACTTAGAAGAGATATAAGAGAAGAATGAGATAAACGTGTATATCCATTGACGTTTACATATTATATCGAGCACTGCTATTCTAAATCAAACATGTATGCCATGATATATGAATTTTATACTTTTACTCGATAAATATCCCAGTTGAAGACTATTATATTTCATCTATTGACATAGTTATTTTGTAATTTCAGGTCATACAGTCTGATAATTAATAATTTAGCGGCTGGAAAATTTCAATATGATGAAGTGTTGTAGAAATTATTTGAACATTATTATTCGTTAGGATTAGTTATATAATGACATTAGCTATTTGCTTCATATAATATAAGTTTATTTTTTAAGTTACTATGACATTAATATTCTGGATTACTACTTCCTTTTGTTTGTTAAGATTTAATGAGATACATTGTGTTTTATTATTCACTATTAATATGTTTATTATATAGATCATTTTTCGAAAGAGTGTGTAGCTATTATTAATGGTGGCTAAGATATTATCGTTATAGCTTGTGACTTTTAGCGCCAATTTAACAGGATATCCCAGTTATAAAATTAGACGATAAAAGAGCAAATTATGATGTTTCCATAGGGTATATTGTAGCCATTATAATTGCTGTTAAAGATGAGCTTTAGCGGCAATTTTATTGAATTTACCCACCATTAAAATGGATGATAAAGGGTCATACTAATACGTTTTCAAAAGGATTATTATAGCCATTCTAATTGCCACAAATCAATTACTGCTAAAAGTATGGACTTTTAGTGGCAATTCTTTTGAATTTAGCGGCTATAAAAATAGATGCTAAAAGAGCATCAATAGCCATTTTAGATTGGATTTAGCAGCCACCATAATGGCCGCAAACAATTACCGTTAAGCAAATGATATTTAGCGACAATAAGTCAGGCCTTTTACCAGCTTTTGTGAGAAACGCCGCTAAAGGCTTTGCCGACCCTGGCTTCAGTGGCTAAACATCAATGGCCGGTAAATGATATAGCGGCTCTTGTTATTGCCACCAATGCCTCTTTTATTGCCGCTAAAGCCCCTTTCTGTTGTAGTGATTCCATCAATATATAGATTTTAATATCAAAATCATGTGAATCAAAGTGAAAATTTGTGAAACTTTGTTAAGTTTTTGAAAAATAAGAATTTGAGTTTTGAGAGTCAATTCTGAATCGAATTTTGAAACTGATCACATATATGAACTCGTGGAGTCATGGTTAGTTGGAATCTACAATTGGACCCAGGTTTTGACCGTCGGGCCCCAAGTTTACTTTTGTTGACTTTTTGGGAAAAGTGTAAAGATCTTAGCTTTATCTATTGCATTTGATTTCCCTAGCATTGTTTGATGATATAATATTAGTTTTGGTTATATTTGAGCCGTGTGGAGGTGAATTTTAGGGGAAAAGCTATTTTCGAGTGTTGAATTGGCTTAATTGAGGTAAGTATCTTGCCTAACTTTATGTGGGGGAACTATCCCTTAGGATTTAGGATTGATTGTCTTTTTATACTATGTGAAAGTCGTGTATGCAAGGTGAAGAGTGAGTCCACGGGTTGTAGATGGCATTTGACCGGTTTAGGCTACTTAGACTATTTCCATGCTTTAATTTAAATGCCATATCATGTTCTTACTTGTCATAGTCAATGTATTCTTATTTGTGTTGCTCCTCATATGCCTTAATTGATTTGTTTAACACTTGTTCTACATCCTACTTGATAAATTGCTCATGCTTTAGTTGAACTTGTTGCTCCTTTATTTGATATATGTCATCTCTTTCATTGTTGATTATCATTAATTGAAGTTATTATATGTGTTATCTCTTTCATTGTTAACTATCATTATTTGAAGTCATGGTTAATAGTTATCTCTTTCATTGATATTATTCTCCTTGAAGTCAAGTTATTCCTTCCATTGTGAGTTAATTGTATTTGGTTCGTAATTACACGTTATCATTCTTATTGTTGAGTTATTGGTGTTGAAGTTGTAGAAGCTGTCACAACCCATTTCCATAATAGGTCATGATGGCGCCCAACACCATTGTTAGGTAAGCCAACGCGAAAAATACTAAATAAGATCTCATTCACTTTTACCCAAAATAGTTGCAATGGTTCTTTAAGTTGAAATAAAATTAGAAATGATCAGTAAAGTCAAAACAATAATAGTACAATCCCAAAAATAATACAGTCTACTAATGTGTGTGCCAAGACCTGGTGTCACAAGCTGTGGACATCTAGTAGAATATACAAAAGAATCATACTATCCTACTGTCTGAAAAAAATTAGACAACAAAAATACATAAGAGAGACTCCTTCAGGCTGCTGAACGGCACGGGAAGGGAAGCGGCTCATCATAGAAGTCTTGAAATCCGCTCAAGGATGCGCACCAGACTGATAGCCAGATACATTTGCCTCAGATCCTGGACAATTAAGTACAGAAGTGTAGTATGAGTACATAAACAATATGTACCCAGTAAGTATCCTGTCTAATCTCGAAGAAGTAGAGATGAGAGGTCGACTTGATACTTACTAGGGTCAAATAACATGAGAAAGAATCTATAATAATCATGGATAACACAATTTATTAGCATTGTATGGAAAAGAATAACAATTCTTTTTCCAAATAATATCATGGGTATCCATTTACGTTTCAAGGCATATATGAAACTCCGTCCACAGAGAAATACTAAGTAAAGCATGCGCAAGCAACACCGAGGGACGTACGGCCCGATCCAACATAAAAGTAAATTGTGCACTGCCGAGGGTCGAACGGCTCGAACCATAGATGCATCTATTACCCCGCTCGCGAATCACACGTGTGACGCAGTCAAATATAAATAAACTCATCAACAAGCAAACAATACTGTATATCTGAGGAGTAGTTATTCACAAGAATATTCAAAATCTCTTTTAAAAGACCAAGCAAGATAAGGTTCCTCTACTAGTCTTATTTACCTTAATCAACATAATTTATACGAATCCAAATTTATCATCAAGTTACAAGAATACCACGTAGAGCATGCTTTTGGGTCCTAGACTACCCGAACTTAACATAATAGTAGCTATGCACGGACTCTCGTCACCTAGTGCGTACGTAGCCCCCCATATAATAGCAATTAATTCTATTATTATACCTATGGGGACAATTCCCTCTTACAAGGTTAGAAAGGAGACTCTCCTCGCTCTAAAGTGCATTTCCAATACCAAGAACGAGTCCAAGCCCTCAATTCGGAGTCGAACGATCCCAAACTAGTTAAATGAGGTAGGAAATAGTCAATATAGACTCGCAAGATTGAATTCTAGCTATTTAAGCAATTTCCCAACCTTTAACATAAGTTTCTTAAAATCCAACCCCGGGCCCACGTGCCCGGATCTGAAATTTTTTGAAGGAAGTTGTTCTCTATAACCTAAGGATCAACAATATATGATTTCTAATTTATTCCATAACAAATTTCGTGGTTAAATCTAACTTTTATTAAAACCCTAAGTTTTGCTCTAACCCCTTGATTTTACCTAAATTCTAGTGTTTAATATACCTAAAACACAAGTATTAAACTAAGAATTAGTGGGATAAGCTTACCTCAAGATGCTAGGTGGAAGTCTTCTCTCAAAAGCTCCCAAAATCGCCCATGGAGGAGTGAAAAGTGATAAAAATGACTTAGAACCTGTATTAAATGAACCTCACTGCTTCAGCGATTCCCGCATCTGCGGTCAGGGGACCGCATCTGCGAGAAGGGACCGCATCTGTGAAAAAGAGCTAAAAGGGCTGGGACCCCTTTTGCGGTCTTGAGGCCGCTTCTGCGGAGCCGCTTCTGCTATTTGAGAGCTGCTTCTGCGGTTTGGCCTGGCCTTCCCTGGGCCGCATTTGCGATAAATGGACCGCATCTGTGGTCTCGCACCTACGGTCCACCAACCACAGGTGCGGTTATGACAGAAGCAGCAGCTTCAACACTTTTAAAAAATTTCAGCTTCACTCAAGCCTCGTCCGATTAATGCTCGGTGCTCCCGGGCCCTGCCCGAACATACCGACAAGTCTAAAATCACGAAACGGACCTACTCGAACCTTCGGAATGCCCAAAACAACACTAAATCTAAGAATCACCCCCTAAAACCAATTGAATCAAACATATGAACTTCAAGTTCTTAATTTTCCTCTAACGGGCCAAAATGCCCTTAAACTACTCGGATTGATTCCAAATTTTACGGGCGAGCCTTAAATGATATATCGGACCTGTTCCAGGCTTCAGATCCAACATACGAGCCCGATACCCATGAAATCAATCATTAATTAGTTTCTTTAAATCCTTAAAACTTCAGATTAACAACTTCTACTAAAAATTCATTACTCGGGTTAGGGACCTCGGAATTTTATTCCGGGTATACGCCCATGTCCCATTTTTTCCTACAGACCCTCCTGGACCGTCAAATCACAAATCTGGGTCCGTTTGCTCAAAATGTTGACCAAAGTCAAACTTAACCTTTTTAAGAAAATCCTAAGGAATCGAATGAGCATATTTCACTCCAAACTCTTCCAAATCCCGAACCAATCATCCCCACAAGTCATAAATTAGCTAAAGCAAGCGCGGGAAGTTTTATTTAAGGGGACGGGGTTCTAAAAGGTAAAACGACTAGTCAGGTCGTTACATTCTCCACCTCTTAAATAAACGTTCGTCCTCAAAGGACATAGAAAAGTACCTGAGTTGCCGAATAAATGTGGATATCTGCTCTGCATGTCCTCCTCGGACTCCCAAGTCGCCTTTACGACTAGTTGGCCCCTCCACTGAACCCTTACCATAGAAATCCTCTTGGACCTCAACTGGCGATCCTGTCTATCAATAATGGCAACTGGCTCCTCTACATAACCCAAACTCTCATCCAGCTGAATAGTACTAAAGTCGAACACATGGGATAAGTCGGCATGATACCTCCGAAGCATAGATACATGAAAAACCGGATGAACTCCTGATAAGCTGGGGGGGGGGGTAAAGCCAGCTCGTAGGCAACCTCCCCAACTCGCCTCAACACCTCAAATGGGCCAATAAACCTCGGGCTCAGCTTGCCCTTCTTCCCGAATCTCATAACACCCTTCATTGGCGAGACTTTCAAGAGGACCTTCTCATCAACCATAAATGATACATCACACGCCTTCTGATCCGCGTAACTTTTCTGTCTGGACTGAGCTGTGCGAAGCCTCTCCTGGATAAACTTTACCTTATCCAAGGCATCCTGTACCAACTCTGTACCGTATAACTAAGCCTCACCAAGCTCAAACCACCCGACAGGAGAACGACAATGGCGACCATATAAAGCCTAGTATGGAGCCATATCTATGCTGGACTGATAGCTGTTGTTGTATGCAAACTCCGCCAAGGGCAAGAACTGATCCCACTGCCCTCCAAAGTCAATCACACATGCTCTGATCATGTCCTCCAAAATCTCACTGCCTGTTCTGACTGCCTGTCGATCTGAGGATGGAATTCTGTGCTAATCTCTACACAGGTCCCCAACTCACTCTGAACGGCTCTCCAAAAATGGGAAGTGAACTGAGGGCCCCTATTTGATATGATGGAAATAGGCACACCGTGCAACCCGACCATCTCCCGAATGTAAATCTAAGCATACCTCTCTACCGTATAAGTAGTTGCCACTAGAATAAAGTGGGTCGACTTGGTCAACCTATCAACAATGACCTATACTGAATCAAACCTCCGCAAAGTCCGCGGTAACCCAACTACGAAATCCATGATGATGCGCTCCCACTTCCACTCTGGTATAGGCATCTGCTGAAGTAGGACACCCGGCCTCTGGTGTTCATACTTGACCTGCTGGCAATTCAAACACCTAGCCACATACTCTACTATGTCTTTCTTCATCCTCCGCCACTAATAATGCTGCCTCAAGTCGCGATACACCTTTATAGCTCCCAGGTGAATGGAATACTGCAAACTGTGTGCCTCCTCTAGAATCCTCTCCCTCAAACCATCAATATTAGGAACACATAAACGACCCTGGGGTCGCAAAACACCATCCTCGCCAATAGTAACCTCCTTGGCACCTCCCTGAAGCACCGTCTCTCTGAGAACCACCAAATGTGGATCATCAAACTGCTAGGCATTGATCTGCCCTAATAATGAAGACTGAGCAACCACACATACGAGAACTCGGCTGGGCTCTAAAATATCCAACCTCACAAGTCTGTTAGCCAAGGACTTAATGTCCAAGGCTAGTGGCCTCTCCTCTACTAGAATGAATGCTAAGCTACCCATACTCTCTGCCTTTCTGTTTAGGGCATCCGCAACCACATTTGCCTTGCCCAGATGATAAAGAATGGTGATGTCATAATCCTTCAGTAACTCAAGCCACCTACACTGTCTCAAATTAAGATCCATCTATTTGAACAAATGCTGTAAGCTGCGATGATCAGTATAAACCTCACATGACACCCCATACAGATAATGCCTCCATATCTTAAGAGCATGAATGATCGCGACCAACTCTATATCATGCACAGGATAATTCTTCTCATGAACCTTCAGCTGGCACGAAGCATAGGCAATTACTCACCCCTCCTACATCAATACACACCCCAAACCAACGCACGAAACATCGCAGTATACCGTATACATCACTGAACCGGAAGGCAACACAAGAACTGGTGCTATAGTCAAAGCTGTCTTGAGCTTCTGGAAGCTCTCCTCACAATCGCCGGACCAACAGAAAGGAGCACCCCTCTGGGTCAATCTAGTCAAAGGTGATGCAATAGATGAAAAGCCCTGCACGAATCACCGGTAATAACCTGCTAACCCCAGGAAACTCCTAATCTCGGTAACTGAGGTAGGACGTGACCAACTCTGAACTGCCTAAATTTTCTTGGGATCTACCTTAATACCCTCTCCTGACACAACATGCCCCAAGAATGCCACTGACTCCAGCCAAAACTCACACTTGGAGAACTTAACATATAGCTTCTGCTCTCGGAAGGTCTGAAGCACTACTCTCAAATACTACTCGTGCTCCCCCAGGATACGGGAGTATATCAAGATGTCGTCAATGAAGACGATGACAAACGAATAAATATAAGGCATGAACACCCTATTTTTCAAGTCCATAAATGCTGCTGGGGTATTAGTCAAGCCAAAGAACATCACCAAAAACTCATAATGGCCATATCTAGTCCGGAATGCAGTCTTCGGAACATCCGAGTCGCGAATCTTCAACTAGTGGTACCCTGACCTCAAGTCTATCTTAGAGAACACCCGAGCACCCTGTAACTGGTCAAACAAATCATCAATATGAGGCAATGGATACTTGTTCTTGATGGTGACTTTGTTCAACTAGCAGTAATCAATGCACATTCGCATTGTCCCATCCTTCTTCTTCACAAATAATACTAGTGCACCCCAAGGTGATACACTGGGTCTAACAAACCCCTTTGCTAACAACTCCTCAAGATGCTCCTTCAACTCCTTAGGAGCCATGCAGTACGGTGGAATAGATATAGGCTGGGTGCCTAGAGCCAAATCAATAGAGAAATCAATATCACGATCTGTGGCATGCTAGAAAGATCAGAAGGAAACATGTCGGCAAACTCTCGAACCATTAGAATTGAATCAATCGTCAGAGACTATGTGGTGGTGTCCCGAACATAAGCTAGATAATCCAAACACCCCTTCTCGACCATATGCCGAGCCTTCAGGAAAGAAATAACCCGACTAGATGTATCAACTATGAAACCCTTACACTCCAACCTTGGGACCCCTGGCATCATAATGAAATAGTCTTGGCATGGCAATCTAGGACGATGTGATATGGAGACAACCAATCCATGCCTAGGATGACCTCAAAGTCAATCATGTCAAGCAACAAGAGGTCCGCCCTAATCTCGAAACCACAGAATGTGATCACACAAGACCGGTAGATCCGATCCACAACCACAGAATCACCCACATGAGTGGACACATGAACATAAGTGCCCAAAGGCTCAGGAGAAATAACCAGGAAATGAGCAAACAGAGATGATACATATGAATATGTAGACCCTGGGTCAAATAATACCGAAGCATCTCTACCGCCGACGGAAATAATACCTGTGATGACGGCATCTGAGGCCAATGGATCTGGCCTGACTAGAAGGGCGTAAAATCTAGTTGGAGCACCGACTGGCTAGCCTCTACCTGACTGAGCAATAGCTGGCTGACCTCTCCCTGCCTGGCCTCGACCTCTAGGATGGCCCCTACTAGTCTGCCCTGCACCTCTAGGTGGTGGGGCAGCCAGTGCTGAAATCATAGGCTGTTGACTCTGTTACACTGCCTTGCCCCGAAGTCTGGGGTAGGTCCTCTTCATGTGAACCGGATCTCCACACTCGTAGCACCCTCTCGGTACCATATCCTGCTACCCTAAAGTCTGAGTCTGCTGACCCGAATACCCACTGGAAGAGCCTTGGATGGCCGGTAGGCGATATGAACTCTCTGGCACGGCACTGAAGTGAGCACTGGGAGAATCTTGATGACCATCATACCCGTCGGAGGAACCCTGAATAGCTGGTGGGCGGTAAGAAATCTCCGGCATCGCACTGAAATAAGGCCTCGCTGGAGCACCTCGGGGAGGGGGTGGTGGTGCTGAATACGGGGGCCTGCTGGGTTGGCCCCTCTCGCAGTGACCTCTACCCCTAGATGGGGCACCTCTGAACTCTCCCGAAAACCGGGCTCTCTTGTCCTGCTGAATCTTCTCTCTACCCCTCTGGCGATACCCCTCAATCCTGCGAGCAATCTCTACCACTAGCTAATACTTAGTACCCATCTCCACCTCTCAGGCCATGCTAGCTTGAATACCGGGGTGCAACCCCTCAACAAATCTCCGCACTCTCTCAGCATCTATGGGAAGTATCATGAGTGCATGGCAAGACAACTCAGAGAATCTCTCCTCATAATCGGTCACAAACATCTAGCCATGCTCAAGATGCTTAAACCGGTACCGTAGCTCTTCCCTCTCAGAGGGTGGAATATACCTATCCAAGAATAACTAGGTGAACTGACCCTAGGTGAGGGGAGGAGAACTTGCTGGCCTGCCAAGAACATAGGATTGCCACCATCTACGGGCCCTGCCCTCCAGCTGAAAAGTAGTGAAGTCAACTCCATGCAACTCCAATATCCTCATGTTGTGCAGTCTATCCCTGCACCTGTCAATGAGATCCTGGGCATCCTCATGATGCTCACCCTTGAAGATAGGAGGGTGAAGTCTAGTCCACCTATCCAATAACTTCTGCGGATCACCGTCCGCAGCTGGTCTGAGCTGGGGTGCCATCATAGCAACTGGCTGGGCCCCATCTGCGGGTAGTGCGCCCCGAGTCTGATACACTGTAGCTGCATGTCCAGGAGCCTGAGCAGTAGGGGTCTGTGCTCCCCCTCTTGCCTGTGATGTAGCTGGATCTACTGGAAATAAACCAGCCTGAGTCATAGAATCCATGAACCGCAACATACGGCCCATGACCTCCTGGAATCCCGGTGATGTCATAAAGTCTACCGGGGTAGGCTCAGCTGCGGGCACCTCGTCCTGCCCCTCGATGATAGGATCTCCCGCGGGATCTGCTAGTGTTACTACTGGGATAACTCTGGGATGCCCTCATCCCCTACCATGGGCCAGTGCCCTCCCCCGGCCTCTGCCTCATCCTCTAGCAACGGGGGGAGCTGCTCCGCCTAGGTTTGGAACATCAGCCGTGCGTGTCCTCACCATCTATGAGAGAATAGAAGAGGGAAATTTAGTACACCAACCACTGCACGATAGGAAATGAATAAATAGTAGTTTTCCTAACACCCTATAGCATCTCGAAGATAAATACAGACGTCTCCGTACCGATCCACAAGACTCTATTAGGTTTTCCCATGACTTGTGAGACCTACGTGAACCTAGTGCTCTGATACCATGTTGTCACGACCCATTTCCATAATAGGTCATGATGGCGCTCAACACCATTGTTGGGCAAGCCAACGCGGAAAATACTAAATAAGATCTCATTTACTTTTACCCAAAATAGTTGCAATGATTCTTTAAGTTGAAATAAAATAAAAAATGATTAGTAAAGTCAAAACAATAATTGTACAATCCTAAAAATAATACAGTCTACTAATGTGTGTGCCAAGACCTGGTGTCACAAGCTGTGGACAACTAGTAGAATATACAAAAGAATCACACTATCCTACTTTCCGATATAGAATAGACAGCAAAAATACATAAGAGAGACTCCTTCAGGCTGCTGAGCGGCACGGGAAGGGAAGCGGCTCACTGTAGAAGTCTCGAAATCCGCTCAGGGATGCGCACCAGACTAATAGCCAGATACACCTGCCTCAGATCCTGTACAATTAAGTACAGAAGTGTAGTATGAGTACATAAAAAATATGTACCCAGTAAGTATCCCGTCTAATCTCGAAGAAGTAGAGACGAGAGGTCGACTTGATACTTACTAGGGTCAAATAATATGAGAAAGAATCTATAATAAGTATGGATAGCACAATTTATTAGCATTGTATGGCAAGGAATAACAATTCTTTTTCCAAATAATATCATGGGTATCCATTTACGTTTCAAGGAATATATGAAGTTCAGTCCACAAAGAAATGCTAAGTAAAGCATGTGCAAGCAACTCCGAGGGACGTATGACCCGATCCAACATAAAAGTAAATTTTGCACTGTCGAGGGTCGAACGGCTCGACCATAGATGCATCTATTACCCCGCTCGCGAATAACACGTGCAACGTGGTCAAAAATAAATAAACTCATCAACAAGAAAACAATAATGTTTATCTAAGGAGTAGTTGTTCAGAGGAATATTCAAATCCTCTTTTAAAAGACCAAGCAAGACAAGGTTCCTCTACTAGTCTTATTTACCTTAATCAATATAATTTATACGAATCCAAATTTATCATCAAGTTACAAGAATACCATGTAGAGCATGCTTTTGGGTCCTAGACTACCCGGACTTAACATAATAGTAGCTACGCATGGACTCTCGTCACCTAGTGCGTACGTAGCCCCCGCATATAATAGCAATTAATTCAATTACTATACCTATGGGGACAATTCCCTCTTACAAGGTTAGAAAGGAGACTCACCTCGCTCCAAAGTGCACTTCCAATACCAAGAACGAGTCCAAGCCCTTAATTCGGAGTCAAACGATCCCAAACTAGTTAAATGAGGTAGGAACTAGTCAATATAGACTCACAAGACTAAATTCTAGCTATTTAAGCAATTTCCCAACCTTTAACAGAAGTTTCCTAAAATCCGACCTTGGGCCCACATGCCCGGATTTCGAAATTTTTCGAAGGTAGTTGTTCTATATAACCTAAGAATCAATAATATATGATTTCTAATTCATTCCATAACAAATTTCGTGGTTAAATCTAACTTTTATTAAAACCCTAGGTTTTGCTCTAACCCCTTGATTTTACCTAAATTCTAGTGTTTAATCTATCTAAAACACAAGTATTAAACTAAGAATTAGTTGGATAAGCTTACCTAAAGATGCTAGGTGAAAGTCTTCTCTCAAAAGCTCCCAAAATCGCCCATGAAGGAGTGAAATGTGACAAAAATGACTTAGAACCCGTATTAAATGAACCTCACTGCTTTAGCGATTCCCGCATCTGCGGTCAGGGGACCGCATCTGCGAGAAGGGACTGCATCTGCAAAAAGGGGCTAAAATGGCTGGGACCGCTTCTGCGGTCTTGAGGCCACTTCTACAGTTCGAGAGCCGCTTCTGCGGTTTGTCCTGGCCTTCCCTAGGCCGCATCTGCGATAGATGGACCGCATCTGCGGTCTCTCACCTGCGGTCCACCAACCGCAGGTGCGGTTATGACAGAAGCAGCAACTTCAGCACTTCTCAAAAATTTCAACTTCACTCGAGCCTCGTCCGATTGATGCTCGGGGCTCCCGGGCCCCGTCCAAACATACCGACAAGTCTGAAATCACAAAACGGACCGACTCAAACCTTCTGAACGCCCGAAACAACGCTAAATCTAAGAATCACCCCCTAAAATCAATTGAATCAAACTTATGAACTTCAAGTTCTTAATTTTCCTCTAACGGGCCAAACGCTCTTAAACTACTCGGATTGACACCAAATTTTACGGGTGATCCTTAAAAGATATATCGGACTTGTACCGGGCTTTAGAACCAACATAAGAGCCCGATACCCATGAAATTAATCATTAATTAGTTTCTTTAAATCCTTAAAACTTCGGATTAACAATTTCTAATAAAAATTCATTACTCGGGCTAGGGACCTCAGAATTCGATTCTGGGCATACGCCCAGGTCCCATATTTTTCTACGGACCCTTCGGGACCGTCAAATTATGAATCTAGGTATGTTTGCTCAAAATATTGAACAAAGTCAAACTTAGCCTTTTAAAGAAAATCCTAAGGAATCGAATGGGCATATTTCACTCCAAACTCTTCCAAATCCCAAACCAACCGTCCCCGCAAGTCATAAATTAGCTAAGGCAAGCACGGGAAGTTTTATTTAAGGGAATGTGGTTCTAAAAGGCAAAATGACCAGTCGGGTCATTACATAAGCCACATCATTTTGAAGCAAAGTTGATAATTGATGAGATATCTTTCTTATTGAGAATTTTACATTCATTGTTATTGTTGATATTCTTGTACATGTTGTGGTGGAGCCACAGGCTATTATTGTGGAAACATTGATATTGTTGATTGTTGGCAAGTTATGATATATGGGCACTTGTGGTACAAGTTGTTATTATGATATGATATTGACGTGCATGCGGCGGTATAAGGCTTGGGTTACTGTGCATGTGGTGGTATAAGACGGGACTTATGTATGTGTTGCTTGTAAGGGAACTACGTGAAGCCACGTGGTGTTGTAAGGTGTGTTAAAGTGCATGCAACTATTTCAGAAAAACTATTTTCAAAACCTATTTCAAATGAAAGGCTCATGCGACGGAATAAAGAAAATTGTGATTGAGATTGTGAATTTCGAATATGAGGTGGTACCTCAGTTATGATTCTTGATTTACATACACGGGGCAGTACCTCGGTTGTGATTCCTATTATACACGAGGCGATACCTCGTTGTGATTTTTGTTGTTTTGTTCTTCCTTGTTTTTGCCAGTTATTGTCCGTATATGATCATCGTGGTTCCCTTTAACTAATTTCTTTATGTTATTTCCATGATTACAATTATTGTATTAGATCATGCTGTTAACTATTTCGTATCAGTTATTTCTCCGCTTCCCATTATTTGTCTTTATTACATTTTCATACTGTTTATTTATATCCTAGTAGGTGTCTTGTGACCTCGTCACTACTCTACCGAGGTTAGGCTTAATACATATTGGGTATAGTGGTGGTGTAGTTATACTACGCTTATGTATTTTTTTGCAAATCCAGGTACGTCTGCTCGTGTCGGTCGTTTGTGATCATCTGTTAGTTGCTTTACGGAGACTTCATGGTCTGCCTGCTCGGCGTCCATAGGCCTTAGAGTCACCTTCCTTATTCTTATTTACTCTTGTGTTTTCTTTTAGACAATGATATAGTAGATATTCTAGTTTTACTCTATAGAGCTTATGGCTAAGTTCCACGGGTCTTGGGGAGTGTATTGCTATTGATTTTATTTTCGAAAGTTTACATCAGTTATTTAGCTTTGTTTTAGTAGTTTGTAAATTATTTCTGTCAGGTTATTATTAACTGTTAGGCTTACCTAGTCGTAGGGACTAGGTGCCCTCAGAACATCCTTTGGAGGGAATTGGGGTCGTGACAAGTGGAATTTCTTCTTCGTGAACGCGAGGAGCTAGTCGTGAATGTGGAGTGGAGGGGGGTTTACCCTTCGCGAATGCGAAGTTTGTGGGATTTGGGGGGTGGTCTATCCGTTACTCTTTGTGAATGCGTTCTTTGCTCATGAATGCGAAGGCAAGGGGAGTAAGCCTTCGCAAACATGAAGGGTAGCTCGTGAACATGAAAACCTTTTTGGCCGCTGTGCTTCTTGATCGCATCAGGTGCTTCACCAATGCGAAGAATACCTAATGCCCAAGTATTAAAGCATTCCAAAATCGGGATTTTCACCATTTTTTACTATTTTCAAGTTAGAGCTCGGCCTAGAGGCGGTTTGAAGAGGTTTTTCATCCCAACTTCATTTGCTAATAGATTTTAACTTGTTTTATTACATTTCCGTAAACACCCATTTATTTTAACCTTTAATTTAAGTGTTTTATGGTATAAATTGAGGATTTTGAGAAATTGAGATCTAGACCTCAAATTAAGGTCGGATTTCGAAAGTAATTCCATAATCAGGCTCGAGGGTGAATGGATAATTGAGTTTTGGTCCAAATCTCCAGTTTTGACCAAGCGAATCCGAGGTTGACTTTTCTTGACTTTTTCCAAAATGATTAAAGATTGAATCTTTTCACTCCTTTGTAGTTTCCTAAGCATATTTTGAATTATTTGAACTATATTTGGCTAGATTTGATTGGTTTGGAGGCTAATTCTAGAGAAAAAGCCGCAATTGAGCATTGATTTGGTTACGGAGTGAGGTAAGTATTGTGGTTAACCTTGACTTGAGGGATTAGGACTTGTTGATCTATTTTCTACGTGTATTATGTGTGGGGACAACATATATGTAAGGTAACGAGCATATATACATTGTTATTATGTTTAAAGCATGCAGGTTGAAATTGTTTCTTTGTACTAGATTGTTCTATTGACTATGTTTTCCATGCTTAAGATAGAATATTACTCCTTTAATTATTTGCCTCATATTTATTGTTTATTTTAAAGGTTTTGGAAATTTCGAAAGTTGAATTTGGTATC
The DNA here is from genome assembly GCF_000715075.1 of Nicotiana tabacum. NCBI lineage: Eukaryota > Viridiplantae > Streptophyta > Magnoliopsida > Solanales > Solanaceae > Nicotiana > Nicotiana tabacum. The sequence continues at coordinate 107,167,930 of NC_134101.1, forward strand.
ATGACACTATAATTGAAGTGAAATCGCTTCCCGCCTTGCATTGTTATCTCGGATATGTATTGTTATTTGGTGAGGAAGAGTGAAAAATCACGAAAGGTGCTGCAATGCCTTATTTCATACATTATCATCTATTGAGAGGTTGTGAGGATTAAAACACAAAGGGTGATTCCGCATATTCGATTATTTATCATAATTATCATATAATGGGAGGTTGAGAGTAAACGTAGGAAGGGTGATGCCGTAACATTTTATTTATGATATTACATGGTGAGGATGAAAGTTAAAACACGAAGGGCTATGCCGTGCCATTTTCATTTCATTGCATCATTGGATTTCCGGATTGGTGATTTACTTGGTTACATTGTTGTTTATTTTCGGAAGATGTTATTTGATGATTTCGTACTTGCCGTTCTTATGATAGTTCCCCTTTCGCATGTCCCCTCCCAATTAATGTTTTAATTGCTATACTCGTTATTTTATTGCTCTATGTATATATTCGTACAAGTTTCAAGTAGGTGTCTTGTTATAGCCTCGTCACTACCTCGTTGAGGTTAGGCTCAGCACTTATGGAGTATATTGAGTCGGTTGTACTCATGCTACACTTTTGCATTTCTTGTGCAGATACTGGTGTTGATCCTAGCATCATTTAGTGGTGTTCTGCTCGGATTCAGCTACATTCAGAGACTTGAGGTATAGCTGCACAATGTCCACAGCCTAGAAGTCCCCTTCTTTATCTATTCTATTGTTTATCTAGTCTAAAAATTGTTGTATTTTCTTCAGACCACATGTGTAGTACTCTAGTTGCTCATGTATTCGTGACTCTGGAATTTGTAGATGTTTAGATATCATCATACGTATTTTATTATTCCATTTTGGGCTATTTCGGTTTATCTTTATTAATGTTTTATTTTGAATTGTTAAAATTGGTTAAATAATCTAGCTAACGTTGGCTTGCCTAGCAAGTGAAATGATTGGAACCATCATGGTCCTGAGGGTGGGATTCAGGGTCGTGACAAGTTGGTATCAGAGCACTAGGTTTCTTAGGTCTTACGAGTCATGAGCAAGCTTAGTAGAGCCTGGAGGATCGATGTGGAGACGTTTGTACTTATCTTTTAGAGGCTATGGAGCTTTAAGAATTTTTCACTTCTTTCTTCCCCTATCGTGCTATTTTATTATATAATTGATGTTTGAATCATTCTATTCTTGTTCTCTCGCAGATGATGAAAACACTCACAACATCTACAGATGGGAAGGAGCTGGAGCCCCCTATTGCAGCCACTACTAGGGGTAGGGGCCGAGGTAGAGCTCAGCCTAGAGCAGGTGCAGCAACACCTAACAGTGGAGCCTGAGATTGATCGTGAGGAGGAGATCCCAGCTCAGACTGCACCCATCAGACTCGCTCAGGTCCTAGAGGGATTTATAGCCATTACTGTGCTTTAGGACACTCTAGTCCGCTTAGTGGGCCTCATGGAGAGTGCGGCCCAGACAGATGCATTTTTGTGGCACCAGCTGTCTCTCAGGCTGTGAGAGGAGCACAGACTCCCGCTACTCACACTCCGAAGTAGATGGCTCCCATATATAAGACTCCAGCTGTTCCGTTAGTTGAGGTAGTTTAGACTATTGTTGCTACAGAGACCAGAGAGAGGCCCGCGATGTCTTCTAAGGGATTGATAAGGTTGGATAAGTTCACAAAGCTCTTGCATATTCATTTTAGTGGTGAACCTTCTGAGGACCCACATGATTATTTGGACCGCTGCTACGAGGTGTTGCGTAACATGGGTATTGTTGAATCAAATGGAGTAGACTTTGTAGTGTTTTAGATAACCGGTTCTACCAAGAGGTGGTGGCAAGATTATGAGCGGGGTAGACCAGTAGGTTCTCCACCCCTCACTTAGGATCAGTTTTCCCAGCTTTTTCTGGAGAAGTTTATTCTTTTCACTTTGAGAGAGGAGTGCCGCAGGCAGTTCGAGCACCTTCAGCAAGGTAGCATGACCGCTACCGGAGAACTGATTTGTGGAACTAGCTCGCTATGCAGTTATCTTACTCCCTACTAAGATGGAGAGAGTGAGGAGATTCATCGATGGACTTACTGTTGGTATCAGGCTACATATGGCCAAGGAGACCGGAGATGATATTTCTTTCCAGAGGGCAGTAGAGATTGCTAGACGGATATAGATGATTCATGGTCAGAGTAAGAGGCGGTATTTGAGAAGAGGTCTCGTCATTTTGGTGGTTTCAATAGTGCCTCATCTCGAGGAAGAGGTTTGTTTGGTAAAGGCTATCCTCCCAAGCCGATTCAGTCAGCGCTTCAGGCATCCCACGGTGCTTTAGGTAGTTGTGAATCTTATGGGTCTCATCCTGAGCAGCTAGCCTACATCGCAACTTCATTTCCTATTAGTGCACCTCTGATCCACAGTTATCAAGGTGGTTATCCAGGTCGACAGGGTCAATTCTAGAGTCAACAGTCACAGTAGCCGAGGACTTGTTATACTTGTGGAGATTAGAGGCATGTCATAAGATAGGTCACAAGGTGGCACGCCACAGCAGGGTTCTCGTGCCATTATGCCGGCACCGGTTGCTCCACCGCCCGCACAACCAGCTAGATGCGGGGGTCAAGTTGTTAGAGGTGGAGGTGAGGACATTAGAGGTAGATGCCAGCCAGCTAGGGGTCGCCCGAGGGGCGGAGGTAAGGGTGGTGGGGCCCAACCCCATTTTTATGCATTTCCAGCTTGACCTGAGGCAGAGTCATTTGACGCTGTCATCACATATTTTTCTGGTTTGCCATAGAGATGCCTCAGTTCTATTTGATCCGGGCTCTACTTATTCATATGTGTTATCATATTTTGCTTCATATCTAGTTTTTCCTGGTGATTCTTTGAGTGGTCCAATATATGTGTCCACACATACGGGAGATTCTATTGTAGTAGATCGTGTCTATCGCTCGTGTATGGTTTCTATTGGGAGCCTTGAGACTAGTGTACATCTTCTACTTCTTGATATGGTGGACTTGATATTATTTTGGGCATAAATTGATGCTATATTGTACTATCATGCCAAGATAGTGACCTTATACATGTCGAGGTTTCCTCGATTAGAGTGGAGAGGGAGTGATGGCCATTATACTAGCAGTGTGATTTCTTTTGTGAAGGCTCGACATATGGTCTAGAAGGGATGTCTAGCATATTTGGCCTATATCTGTGATCCTAGTGGCGGGGGTTCCTTCCATGGATTCAGTATGTGCACGAGTTTCTAGAGGTGTTTCCTAAAGATTTGTTGGGGATACAACCCAACAAAGATATTGACTTCTGTATTGACTTGGCTCCGGGCACTCACCCCATTTCTGTTCCACCATACCGTATGACCCCACCAGAGTTGAAAGAATTGAAGGAGCAGTTGCAAGATTTGCTTGATAAGGGCTTCATTAGACCTAGTGTCTCGCCCTGGGGTGCACTTGTGTTGTTTGTGAAGAACAAAGATGGATCGATGAGGATGTTTATAGATTATCCGCAGTTAAACAAAGTCACTATCAAGAACAAGTATCCATTGCCGAGGATTGATGACTTATTTGATTAGCTTTAGGGTGCCAAAGTATTTTCGAAGATAGATTTGAGATCTGGCTACCATTAGTTGAAGATCAGGGCATCAAATGTCCCTAATACAACTTTTTGGACTCGGTATGGTCATTATGAGTTCCTAGTGATATCATTTGTCTTGACAAATGCCCCAAAAACATTTATGGATTTATGAACCGGGTATTCAAGCCCTATTTGGATTTTTTTGTGATCGTATTCATTGATGATATTTTAGTTTACTCCCACAGCCAAGAGGAGTGTGAGCAGCATCTTCAGGTTGTACTTTAGAACTTGAGGGATAGTCAGTTATATGCCAAGTTTTCAAAAGTGTGAGTTTTGGTTGGATTTGATTACCTTTTTGGGCCATGTTAGATCTTTCGTGTCATGCCCCGAACCTGGGGGCGAGACCGGCACCCGGTGCCTCACCTATCCTTGCATACCAACTTGTGACTAAGGAACTTTGAACATATGATGTCATACTTTGGCCATGGGCCACATTGCAAGGCAATTCCGAATGCTGACTAAATATCAATATAAAGCTGGTCCGACAAGGCCGTCATAATTATTGAAGTTGACAAACGTACCAAATATACATACAAAGCCTGCAAGTCCAACATACTGCGCAAATTGATAGGATATGTCTACAAGCCTCTACTGATAAATATACTATGATCGGAACAGCTCCCCAACCTACTCATAACATATATACATATATACACAAGATGTACGTAAATCTCTAGACTCAGCAACTCCGAATGACATGGAGCTTACCGATCAGGCTGAAATCGGGCAACACTTAATGAGGAGGTCTACTCGACTGTCTCTCTGAACCTGCACGGCTGAAATACAGCGCCCCCAGAAAAGGGACGTCAGTACGAAATAATGTACTGAGTATGTAAGGCAATATACTGAAAGCTGAAACTGAACCGATAATATAATAACTGGAAGTAACTGTAAGTCAAACATAATCTAAAGATATGCTTACCTGCTGATACTGACTCAACTCTCTCAATATAATAAGTAAAATAGGTATCCGGCCCTATAAGGCTTGGTATATATATACATGCTCTATCATAGTAGGCTCGCTCATAGGCGCTCGACCATACTAGGCTTTGTATCTCGGCCAACTGGGCTCACTCATAGATGCTCGACCACAATAGGCTCGGTATATAACTTACCATCTGATCAGAGGTTGCCCAATAGGAGCCTGCCCATCGATTATAGCTTGATGGTAATGAAAATACTGTAATATTGTATATATAGTCTCTCTACTCTCTTGACTGGAACAAGACAATACTCAATTGAATATGAAGTCTCGATAAGGGAAATATTGTAACTTACAAGACTAGAAAAATATACGTAAATTCCGGGATATGAATTTTAATATACGTAAATTCTGGGATATGAATTTTTCTTTATGCCTTGTTATCAAACTTGTGTAATTACGAGATAATGCAAAATGAAGGAAGTGCTTAGCCTTAACATACCTGAGTCGATTCTCTTGACAATCCCTCTAATACATGTCAATTGCGACAAAGCACGTGACGGTAAGATCAGAGTAGGGAAAAATCCGTATGATATTCTTGAGAAAGATTGCACCCTACTTCCTTAAAATTGCAAAATCTCACGTTACATCTCTGACCATTTTAAATCACATATGCAATCTCTCTGAAATGTTATGTTGTATCTTCATAACATTATTTGTGTAACTCACGTTGAAGAAGGCTTAAAGAATGTTAAAGGCCATATATTTGTATGATTCACGTGCTTACCATGCCTATATGTTAAAGTGACACCTTGCCACGCCTTTCATGAGTTACCTAATGGCTTTTATTGCCAAATTCAAGGGCTGCCACGTTTTTGTAGTGCAAGCCTTATCCAAATTCACCATTAATTAACTACTAATCTCATGATTAATTTGATAATCTCCCACTATCTAATAATTAATGAATTACTCACATAATTAAGAATTGTCTCAAATTACTTTAAAATTCTACATATTTTTAATACACTTTATACATCCTACTATCATGGTCATATGGTACCTTGTATGGTACTAGTCCATAAATATCGGGTATTATTGCCCGGCCCGTATTTTATCCCAACATGCCAAACTTGGACGAAATTCATTTTCTTCGATTTGCTTTCCCTCTCACCTTCACGAATTTACTCATCACTTGTTTGAAATAGCATAATGCTTATAATCTCAAAATAATCCCATTCCCGAACTTACGTCGATTAATTTATGACCAAACTTTAACATACAAAAATATGGGATGTAACATCATTCCCCCCCTTTGGAACATTCGTCCTCGAATGTTAACTGATGCACTTATCATTCTTATGACCCATAGATCTTACGAATACTTTAGTGCTCCTCTTGCCATCTAGGTAACTGTTCTGTGAATAAGTCCAAAGGCTAGGGCATTCCTTCCTTTAGTCCTCTTCCTCATACCACGACTTGTGGTCAGGATCTTCCCAATCTCGTAACTGTTGCTACCTTCTATCATGCAACCTGTACGACTCTAACCTTGTAAGTGTGCATATGCGACTCTTCTCCCCTTTTTCCTCGAGCTTCTAGACAATCTCTAGGCCTCACTTCGCAAATATATACAGAGCTTGATGAAATGTCCCCCTGGGAATTTGTAGGTATACTAAAGTTCTTTGCTCGGTATTTTGTTGAAATTACGATTATTGCTACATTTTGTTTCATAGAACTGGTTATCTAACCGTGTGATTTTACTGTATCTAAGTAGGTCATACTATACCATAATTCTTACTTTGATTTATCGTTGTTGAGGTCTGTAAACAAATTCCAGCTTACTTTTGTTGCTTATCCCATATGTATAAATCTAAGCCCTTTAATGCTTCCTCGTTACTCTTCATTTTAAGAATGACGACCTAATCTCATCTCATACTTTGTGACTTTTGTTCATCCATTATTGATTTGCTTTAATATTGATGTACAATATACCACTAATAACTTGAAACATCTTACGTAATACCTTGCCATTAGGGCTTACATTGCATTGAGGAATATTTGAAGTGATTTCCATAATTGTATTTCATAGTATCTCAATGTGATTCACCTTATGGGGGGGTATTCGGTATTCTAATCTCGTGTCGTTCGTGAAATCTTTTCTCCTTCTCTTTGTTTTTCAAATCATTATTCAAACGAAGGCCCAAACGTCATCCTTTATCTAACACAATTACACCCTCATTTTATTATTAGGTCAGTATTCCATTTTTTCTAAATGCTACTAGTCTTAGACTCCTTTGAGCTCATTTAGGCTATACTGAGCTTTATATAATTTATAGAAACCATAAACTCTCTCTCATCTTCGTAGGCTTACTCCCGAGGGCTTATCCATTCTTGTCACCTCCTCACTCGCCCTTTCTTATCCTTACTCCTGTCTTCCTACAAACTTGTCGCTCTACCATACTTTAGCTTGCGACCCATACATATCTATTCATACTACTCGCAACCTTCCTTCAACTTTCTTGCACTATAAATTTCCTTGTGTTATTTTGGAACATCAAGCGAGACATCACATCGTCTCTAATTCTTCTTTATTCTCTTAAATAGACCTCTCAGTACCTAGAAACCATAGGCTGGAAGATATGCTACTGATGATGCTACTATCATTTCTTGATATTGAATCCCAACGCTTCTAGTCTTTTACCTGAAGTATGGACCACTCACATCCTTCTACACTTGAGTATTCCGTACGTTGTCCACCTTTACCTTACTTATTTTAAAATATTACCTCACAGTCTTCTATATCTTTCATAACCTCCCTCCCACATAGGTATAAATCACCTCCACTATTTGAAGCTCTATTATGATACTTGCACCTTTGGTGCCTATACAATCCGGTGGGAGCTCCATACTAAATTCTTATGAGGCTGGTATTTTTCTAACTGGCTTTATTGTAGAGCCATTATAGAATATGGTTGTTGTACTATCTCTCTTGCACCTTTGATATTAAGAGTGATTCTGCTATGTTCTCAATCATGATTCCTATAACTTCTGGGTCCCAAAATCGGATTTTTGATTTACTTTATTGATGTAACTTTTTAGTTTCCTCCTTCTTCTGATCAGCCTTTATGTAGGCTTAAGTTATCTCCCAATCTGCGGTTCATGGTATTAGTTATTCTATTTAGCCTTTCATGGGCGCTGAGGAATATTCATGATACAATCCTTAACAATTCAATCCTTCGCCTATGACCTGATCTCAATTCTTTCTTTTGACATATACTAGAATCTTCTACAACTGTATATGCTGCATATATAAAACTCCAAACTTTTAAGTGCATTCATAATGTAACTTACCCTGGATCATTAATCAAATAATTCTTTTTGTTCCATCTCAGCTTTCTTCAAACATAAGAAATTACTTTTCCTGGTACTTTTGCCCCTTTTTTGCGCGCATACTTAGCTTATTTTAGTGCCCACACATATTGGAATTCCATACAACTCATGTGACCTTCAATATCACTGCTAATTTTACTTCTCGTTCATTAGCCACGGTAGGTGCTATTTTCTTATGGAGTGCATTCAATGTTGTTGTGAGATTGTTTTTACATGACCATTTCTTCTTCAAGTTACTATGCTCAGATTGGAGCCTTCTGCCTTATTTCCTTAACTGGTCTTCCATTGTAGTACTTAGGGAGGACCACCTGATTCTTGCATGGCTGCGAGCTTATTACCTTGTTTACCCGACGGAATTTTTGATGTCCTTCCTCGCCTATAATTATCCGTAGTTACTTACCTCCACACCCTTGTGCTTGTAGGGTTGCTTCTGAACTTGATATTTTTATTGTCTTCCCAGCGGCATTCTCTTTTATTTCTATAATACTCATACGATACCTTTTTAACTTCCCTCATATGAATATATCTCAAGTATTATAATGTGATAACTGTGAGGCTGAATTCCCCATGTTGGGGTTCACTCTGTTTATCCTGCACGGTCTATTTATTTGTCTGTATCCTCTTATTTAGCCATAACTAGGCTCTTCCTAAATCAACTACTAACCATTCGTTGGCCTACTCTTATATCAATATTAAGTGTAATCTTTCTTGGGTTATTTCCTTTGTCTAAACTTACCTCTCGTGCTGGTTCCTTATTTATCAATAACATCCTAGGCAAGAACGCTTCCTTTCCTTGACGCCATGTTTGCATAATGTTTTGGAATCGTAGCATATCTGTAGGATTTGAATAAGTGCAATCTCATCCCTTTCTCATTTTTATCGCATTCTTCCTTTATCATTCCATAGTTACTAGATCCACTTAATTCTGACTTAATGCCACACCATTCCATATCCCCCCCTTTAGGGGAGTACTAAGAGTTGGAGCTACTACGACCTGCCTATAGATGTTTTTTCTTTTCATCTTTGGTATCGTTTTATATCATCAATGACCATTACTCACCTTGCGGTAATCCATTTGTACCAATGATAACAAAATTCCTTATTCGCGATGGTGACACTTAGTGTAACTGGCATATACCATCCCTTAAGCTTAACTTTGTTCACATTGCTTGCTTTAGGGAAGCGTCTTCCTGAGTGACCATTCTCTGAATTCATCATGGATCTTCTTCTGTTATCCATTTAATTATCGTCGGAACGCAATCTAAAATTCTCATTATGCTGACTATTATCAAATCACTCACTCCCTAATTCATTTTTAGTTTATCTTGTTCACCAATCCATACTGATTTCTATTACTCTAGGGTCTAACTTTTTCTTCTGTTAATCACGTTAGAGTTGTGAACTTATTTCTCGAAATGAGGATGTGACTGTATGGCCTATACTCTTTTGTTATCTTAAGGCCCATCACCTCTCGTCTCTTCCTTCACCTGACTATGGATCCGATAACACCGTCATCTTTTTGATCTACCATTTTCGTTCATGTATCACATTTCACTCATAATTCTTCCTTATCTCTCTTCTCATTACTTTGCTAATATTCCTACCTATCCCTTTCTTGTGAAAGCTTCAACAAGACATTCTTTCGCTTTTATCTCTCCTTGCTTCATTCATCGGCTCTTCGGTTTGCTCAACGTCCTTGCTCTACTAGGGACAAAAGTCATACTAAGGTAATATTTATCCCTTCTAGGCTTTCAGTGCCTATCTTCAGAATTATTTTGATCATGCTAGTATTCATATTTATTTGTAATATTCTAGAGTGCATCACCTGGGTCTCACCAGAAGATCTATTAGCACATTTGTAATATTCTTCGGAAATGTCAACTAACACAAACAATCCATTCACTATTTTGGTTTACTCTAACCCCAGCCAGATCCTGATGTTTCATCCTTTTCTTAAACTACACCTGTTAGCCCCATAGGGCATAACTGAGATGGGTGCAGCCAATTGTACATACCTCTGTTATTGATGAAGGTAACTCAAAATGCTTCTATCTCTCTTCCTGAATTGTAGATAATATTCATCTCTACTAATTAGGTACCCCATACCCTTCTTTACCTTGCTTTTTGTTTCTTTTTTTTTGTTGAAACTTGTATCTTCTGATCCTTTCATTGCTTTTTACCATAAGAGTGGATAGATATTTTTTTGCCTTAGGGATTCTTATCAAGAAGCTTACACCTTTCAGTAGACATATGATCTGCTAAAGACCTCCCATTTACTTATCATAAGCATGATACAAAGTCGAGTTCCTCTGACTCAACACTTCCATAGCCATATCTCTTACCAACCGTCTTTCTATAGGAGCTAGGAGTTTGAATTCTTATAAGTAAGCTCTAACACACGATATAGAGTAAAAAGAAAAAGTAACAGTCTTAAATGCCCTATAGCCTCCTGCTTATAAGTGTAGTGCACAACACACCTATAAACAAAACTATACTAGACACAACTTGTGGACTCCTTAGGACAGAACTGCTCTGATACCACTTCTGTCACGCCACAAACCTGTGGGGCGAGACCAGCACCCAGTGCCTTACCTATCCTTGTGTACCAACTTGTGACTGAGGGACTCTGAACATATGATGTCATACTTTGGCCATGGACCACATTGCATGACAACTGCGAATGCTGGCTAAATATAAATATAAAGCTAGGCCGACAAGGCCATCATAATTATTGCAGCTGACAAACCAACCAAATATACATACAACGCTTGCAAGCCCAACACACTGCACTAACTAACAGGATATGTCTACAAGCCTCTACTGATGGATATACTCTGATCGGAATAGGGCTCCGACATACTCATAACATATATACATATATACACAAGATTTACATAAAGCTCTAGACCCAATAACTCCGAAGGGCATGGAGCTTAGACCCGACAACTCCGAAAGGCATGAAGCTTATCGATCAAGCTAAACTTGGGCAACACTTAATGAGGAGATCTACTCGCCTGTCTTTCTGAACATGCACGCATGAAATGCAGCGCCCCCAGAAAAGGGACGTCCGTACGAAATAATGTACCAAGCATGCAAGGCAATATACTAAAAGCTGAAACTGAACTGATAATATAATAACTAGAAGTAACTCGAAGTCAAAGATAATCTAAAGATATGCTTACCTGCTGATACTGACTCAACTCTCTCAATAAAGTAAGTAAAATAGCTGTCCGGCCCTATAAGGTTCGGTATATATAACTGCTCTGTCGTAGTAGGCTCGCTCATAGGATCTCGGCCATACTAGGCTCTGTATCTCGGCCAACTGGGCTCGCTCATAGGCGCTCGGCCATAGTAGGATCGGTATATAACTTACCATCTGATCAGAGGTTGCCCAATAGGGGCCTGCCTATCGATTATAGCTCGATGGTAATAAAAATACTGTAATACTGTATATATAGGCTCTCTACTCTCTTGACTGGAACAAGACAACACTCAATTGAATATGAATATGATATTCTTGAGAAAGATTGCACCGTGCTTCCTTAGAATTGTAAAATCTCACGTTACAGCTCCAACCATTGTAAATCTCTCTGAAACATGATGTTGTATCTTCGTAATATTATTTTTGTAACTCACGTTAAAGACCATATATTTGTATGATTCACGATCTTACCATGTCTATATGTTAAAGTGACACCTTTCCAAGCCTATATGTTAAAGTGACACCTTGCCAAGCCTTTCATGAGTCACCTAATGGCTTTTATTGCCAAATTCAAGGGCTTCCACGTTTTTGTAGTGCAAGCCTTATCCAAATTCACCATTAATTACTACTAATCTCATGATTAATTTGATAATCTCCTACTATCCAATAATTAATCAATTACCCACATAATTAAGAATTGTCTCAAAATTTTACTTATTTTTATTACACTTTATACATCCTACTATTATGGTCATATGGTACCTTGTATGGTACTAGTCCATAAACATCGGGTGTTATCGCTCGGCCCGCATTTTACCCCAATATGTCAAACTTGGACGAAAATTTATTTTCTTTGATTTGCTTCCCCTCTCACCTTCATGAATTTACTCTTCACTTGTTTGAAATAGCATAATGCTTATAATCTCAAAATAATCCCATTCCCAAACTTACATCGATTAACTTACGACGAAACTTTAACATACAAAAATGCAGGATGTAACATTTCAAGGGCTTAAAAGTGGATCCTAACAAGATTGCGACAATTCAGAACTGGCCTAGACCTACTTCATCTATAGAGATTCGGAGTTTCCTAGGTTTGGAGATCATCTATCGTAACCCCATTGACTAGATTGACCTAAAAGGGTGACCCATTCAGGTGATCTGATGAGTGTGAGTTGAGCTTTCAGAAGCGCAAGGCTGCTTTGACTATAACTCTAGTGTTGGTGTTACCTACGAGTTCAAGGGATTACATTATGTATTGTGATACGTCATGTATTGGGCTTGGCATGGTGTTGATGCAAGACGGTAGGGTGATTTCTTATGCGACTCGACAATTGAAGGTTCATGAGAAGAGCTACCATGTTCATGACTTAGAGTTGGCAGCTATTGTTCATGCATTGATGATTTGGAGGCATTACCTCTACGGCTTGTCGTGTGAGGTATTCACAGATCATCAGAGTCTACATCACTTGTTTAAGCAAAATAATTTACATTTGAGGCAGCGGAGGTGGTTAGAGCTGTTAAAAGACAATGATATTACCATTTTGTGCCATCTCGGAAAGCCAATGTGGTGGCCGATACCTTGAGCAGAAAGGTTGAGAGTATGGGTAACCTTGTATATTCTAGTTGGTGAGAGACCACTAGCATTAGATGTCTAGGCGTTGGCCAATTAGCTCATGAGGTTAGATGTTTTGGAGCCTAGCCGGGTTTTTGCTTGCACGATTTCTTGGTTCATATTGTATGAACGCATCAGAGAGCGTCAGTATTATGACCCCATTTGCTTTTCCTTAAGGACACAGTGCAGCACGGCGATGCCAAGGAGGTTTCTATTGGAGATGATGGGGTGTTGCGGATGCAGGGCCGGATTTGTGTACCCAATATAGATGGGTTGCGTGAGTTGATTCTTGAGAAGGCCCATTGTTGATACCCAATTTTGCTCGCATATTTTATAAAATGTTCTATATACTTTTAAAATATCACTTTTCATTATTATCCAATTTACAAGAGTCATATAAGTATTTTCTATAATTGTTTTAAGCTTTAAAATTGATTTTCGTGCATTTAAATTATTCAAATATTTATTATTTATCCCTTAAAGTTATTTTGGGATGATTTAATCACCCAAATTTATTATTTACACCCACATGTATGTTTTAAAATATTTTACTTCATTTTATATAATAACATTTGTATTTTCGAGCTAGTTACACAATTTTTGTAATAATAGCCTTTATTGTATATATAATTATATTTATTATATTATTTATGTTAAAATAGAATTTTGATATTTTTATAATATTAAGCAATTATTTTCAATAATTTTACTGCATAAATAATATTTTAATTATTATTTAATTACTTTTTATAAATTATTTTTAACAAATTTTGTGTATTTAAACTATTGTCCGATTTTGAGTTGATTTCAGACCAAATTACGGCCCAAAATCCTTAGCCAAATTCCAATCACAAACCAAACGACCCCTTTTAATGAACATGGTCGGTACCCGTTTTAAACGAACTGCCCACTATTTTCTCCTATCTCAGCCGTTGATCTCAGAGATCAACGGCCCATAAACCATCTCCCATATTTAATTAACCAACCCCAAACCCTAATACCTATTTCCTCAAAACCGCCGCCTCTGTATTCTCTCCATCTCTCCACTCTCATACCAAACTCTAGTCGACCATGGAGATTCTCTCCTTTTCCTTCCTTATACGAGTTCCTATGCGGATTCTACTTACTTTTTCTGCTATTATCATTTAGTTATGGTAACTTTCGTTACCATTATACTTACGGCAAGTTCGATTCTCACAGATCTGGTTTTGGTTCTATGGTTCTGGGTGCAATTGTGGTTCTATACACTTAAGAAGAGAAAATTTCCCTTATATATGGTATGTCTCTGATGATTCTGTCGTGATTGGGGCTTGTGTATTATTTTCCCTAAATCCGACTCTAACTAGGGTTCAAAGTTCTTACTTTCTTTGTTATTTTTGAGTATGCATGGGATATATTCTTTCCTTTTTTGTGTTTATTGATTATATTTCCTTGTTTGTTCGTCTAAGCTTGCTACTATATAAACCCCTTTCCTCGTTCCCATTCTAAGACTTAACAACTATTACATAACTACTGGAATCACTACTGTTATTTTCTTAGTGTCACTCATTCTATACTATTCTGTGACTTTTGATTTTGGCCGACTGAAAGCCAAGGCCATCGGAATCCATTCATTAGCATCTTCTAGTGCAAGCACTGCTCAGAGCCCACTTCGAGGCTCTTGTGAACTCTGAAGAACTAGAGATTTGGGGTTTCATTATTCTCCTACAATGCCCGCAATTTGAGATTTTGATTTTCTCTTTCTTTGTTCAATTTGTTTGCAGCTGGTTAGTACTTTATACCCTCGCAATTCTACTTCCTTCTGTTTGTGCTTATGTTATGTGCACTGGTGCTACTTGGACTTCAACTCTGTTCAAGTCCTAATTTTTTACTCATGCATAGTTAGCTTAGTTGATTCATGATGTTTTCCTAGTTTAGAATTAAACCGGATTGATGTTTTTTGCACCTTGTTTTGATTTCTTATACTAAAACCCTTAGGAAACTATGGTTTTGCTCAGAATTTCTCTCTTCCTGTTGAATCCTTTATGCATAACTTGTTGTTTCTTTTCAAATCATGGAACAATACAGTCTAAATGCTTAGCCTAATATGCTCTCCTGCCACTGCTAGCCTTAATGCATGCCCATCATATGTGTCAAACTTGAATGATTTCTAATCATTATGTTTATGTATAGCTAGTTAGTTATGCCTATTGCTTGTTATGAGTATGCCTTAGATTCTTGTGAGGAACTAATTCATGTCCAGAATTTGTCCAAATGAACGACTTGCTGTCGAGTCCTTCATGTACAATCTGCTATTTTCTTAGAGTCAGGTCATGAGGAATTTATATGCTAATTCTATCCCAACTAGGTTTGTTTGCTCTTTGTAAACTCTAATGTTATGCTATTACCATTTGCTCACCGATTGCCTTAGACTACTAGGGGAAATCTCAATATATTCAACTTATTCTTCCTATATGGTCAATTGGGATTGTCCTAATGTCTGTTTGACATGTTAGTCTGGAGTTAATGTGTCTTCCTACCATGATACCTTTGGACTTGGGGATCTTTTTGTTCCACTCAGCATGATTAGGCTTCCTATTGATTGTTTGCTTGACTGTTTGTTATGTGTAATTGTTATTCATTGACTATGACTTTGTTTGACCTTCATAACTTAGACTCCTAGGTTCAAAATCTTTTTTTAGGCTAACTATGGATCATGCTCTATTCTGAACTTGTTCTTGAAAATTTAGCATGTTTATCTCGTATGAGTCTAGTATGTTTACCCTATTAATCCCAAATGACATGTCTCCCTCACTCTCCTAGTGTTATGTCTATCTTTAGTATGCTATCACCTGCCTAATGGTTTAATCTATATTGCATTTGCCAGGTTGGAAACCAAGTTTGTTGGCTCTTCTAATTTCCTGTTCTTTGCTTAATCAATCCTGTCACTCTTGCTTCTGTAATACCAATATTTGTTTATGAATCCTGCTAAATGTCACACAATCCTATCTCTATGAGGTATTGCTTTAGGGCTATTTAGCTTATCTTCATGTGTGGTCCATTAAATTACTTGGTTAAGTGATCAATATTGGGCTTGATATGAGTCCATGTATGGCTTTAGGTTGTGCAAATGGACACTCTCCAATGTTTGAGATGAGTTTGGGTCTGGGTTTGCTACTTGTGTAAGAAGTGAGCCTGTTGAAGGCTCAAGCAGTGTTGGGTTATCTCTTCTTGGGTAAGCTCTATTTGTTGGGCCTGTAGTCACCTCAATTTTGTAATTTTTTAGTTTGTTTCTTCTTTTTATCTTTTTTGCCTGTAATAATTTGTAAACAAACGATCGAGGAGATTAGTGAAAAGGGGTTGGGGTATCCTAATTCTTGCATAAACATGTAGAGAGCATACCTATAGGATCTACCTACTTTGTTTGCTACGTTCTTCGACATGCTTTATTTCTGTACACACATAGAAACCATGCTAGTAGGAAATCACATACTTTACTTAACTTGTCTAATACATGTACACTGTTTAAAATATGTTGGTTTGAGTGAGTGATATACCTGTTTCCATGTCTACTGTTGTGTACTATTAGACAATATGTCTATAGGAACCAAACGCCAATAACTACTTGCTTAATTATTAGATAACATGCCTATAGAATGTAACAAAACACGCCTTTGCTAATGCTCATCTAGATACCATGACTATGGGGTTTTAACTAATTAATTAATCGACTGCTTGTGTTGCTTTCATTATACTACCCACCTAGATGACATGCCTATAGGAAAAAACATAATAAAATCGAGTTCAAATACCAACTGTTAGAAATCCTGCCTATAGGGTATGGTAACTCGCCTATAAAGCATGTCCATAGAATCAAATGCTGGTAATTCTGAGTTTTCAAACTGTTTACTGCATTATTGTGCACATAATTTAGAGATCATGCCTATAGGGGTTGTAATGCCTATAATCTGCAAATTCGTTAGTCTAAGATAGTAGCGCTGCCTGTACGACACTTGAAACAGAATCACATAGAAGCCATGTCTATAGAACTTAATGACTCTAATACGTCTTAACTCTGAAATTGTCTACTGCCTAATATAAGAATCTTCCTAGGTACATTTGTTGCTTATGTGTAGAGGCTAACTTGAGCCATTTATTATCTTTATGTGTACTCCTACATGTTTTGAATGTGCGCCTAGTCTTATCCTTTTTTGAGCACCCTAAGTAAAGTCTAGAACCACCCAAATAGTAGGTCCAAAGCTTCCTCGACCATAGGCGTGGAACGGGTAGGGCACACATATGACACAATTTAGAATTGAATTAGAGTGCTCTAGGTAAACAACTTTAACATAGTAATTGGGTAGCACAAGATGATAGTCTGTGCCTGCTGAATAATATGAGCAACACTATCACGACCAAAAATCCACTAGTCGTGATGGAACCTAACCCAACCCACTAGGTAAGACAATTAACGATTATCCATTTCCAATTAACTTAATAAAATAATTAAACAAAGGAATTATCTAAATTTTATACATTCCCCAAGGACTGGTAGTACAAATCATGAGCTTCTAAGAATAGAGTTTACAAAGATGATATGAAGAAAATACATCTTCTGTTTGAAAAGTACATAAACAGAGTTTTATAATCTAAGGCTACCGTGAACAAGGGGAAACTACAGCAGGAACGTAGGTACGCCTTCAAAACCAACAACCATCGAACACATCACTATCAACATTCGGAATCTGCACGCAATGTGGATGAAGTGTAGTATGAGTACAACTGACCCCATGTACTCAATAAGTAACAAACTTAAACTTAGGTTGAAAGCAGTGACGAGCTGGAACATAGGTCGGGTCCAACACCAATAACCAATAGCAGTTCATAATAGTGTAGAGCATATAAACAAGGAAGTAACTCAGAGATAAAATGCTCAGTTTTTTTGCAGTTTTCCGAAAATAGTTTCGCTTTTCAAGAATATCAGTGAAAACTCAAATCCTTTACCGAAATCATCGTAAAATATGAGATAGGTCTTAAAATCCTTTTCACAATAAATAAGATATTTCATTTTCAGATAGCATGATAACAAGTGTGAAATACCTCTCTATGACCACATATCAGTGTGTGCAAAAAAGGTCATAAATGACATGATACCGTACATCATGAGGAAAAATGTATCTCTGTGCCTGTATGTCATGTGTGCATGCCAATGTCATGTATCTCAGAGATGAATCATGTACTCACACTCTCAGAGTACTCAACCTCACTGTCTCACACTTTTCACTCATCATGCTCAACCACTCGGTACTATATATGTCCCATACGGCCCAGGGAAGATCCATCCCAAAATATATACATCACTGACCATCAGTCACTCAGTATCGAGGAAGGCCAATCTGGCCCCCAAGGAGAAGATCCATCTCCAGGTATCTAAATGCTTCAGACAAGATCCATGTCCAGGTAAATCCATCCCTCAATAATATCATCCGCGCTCACTAGGGGTGTTCAGACTTCGGAGGGGATCCTTCAACCTAAGCGCTATAATCTACACGGACAACTCATATGCTATACGGACAACTCACGTGCTATGGTATCAATATCAGAATCCGCACGGACAACTCACGTGCTATAGTATCAATTACTATACAATTAGGCCCTCAGCCTCACTCAGTCATCAATCTCTCCAGTCTCACGCACGGGCTCACGATGTCACGAAACTATCCCGACAACAATGATATAATGTATCAATAAACAACAACTGAGACTGAGATATGATATTAATGCATGAATATGACTGAGTACAAAATATCAGTGAGATCAGTAAGATGATAGTAAGAAACGACCGCTATGGGTCCTAACAATATCAGCATAAAGCCTAAACACAATATCTAGCATGATTGACAACTCAATTACTTAATCATATGGTGACAACACATATATCAACAAAATTGGGCTACTAAATAGTGCCATGGAAACAACAGAGTTACAAATCACAGGGTGCACACCCACACGCTTGTCGCCTAGCATGTGCGTCACCTCAGTACCAATCACACAACACGAAATTCGGGGTTTCATACCCTCAGCACTAAGTTTAGAAGAGTTACTTATCTCAAACAAGCCAATTCCAACACCGAGCAAGCCAAGCGAAGCTCCAAGAATGCCATCACGTGCGTAGCAACCTCCGAACGGCTCAAAACTAGCCAAAAGCAACTCAAATACATCAGATAAAGACCAAGGAAACAATTACAACTGATAAAGATCGAATCCTAAGTGAAATCACAAATCCGGCCAAAAATACACCCGGGCCTGCACCCTCGAAATCCGACAAAACTCACAAAATCCAACAACCCATTCAATTACGAGTCCAACCATACTAGTTTCACTCAATTCCGACTCCAAATTGTTGATCAAAACTTAAAAATTCATATTATGAAACTTTAGGACAAAACCCACAAATTTCTCTTTCAATTCATCAACCAATTGCTAAAAATAAAGACGGATTCATGAAATATAATCAAAACTAAGTAGAGAACACTTATCCCAATTCTTGTGATGAAATTTGCTCCAAAAATCGCCTCAATTCGAGTACCACATCTTAAATATGAAGAAAGAACCAAAACCTTGATTTATAGCTTCTGCCCAGCAATTTCCGCATTTGCGGACAATAGGTCGCATCTGCGACTCTCGCTTTTGCGGAAAAGGACTCGCATTTGAGAGATGGACGCTTCTGCGATGGCCATGACCGCACCTGCGATTGCACTTCTGCGCAATTACCTCTGCATTTGCGGATTTTCACTCCTCAATGAAATCTTGCATATGCAACTATCGCATCTGTGCGATATCAATCGCAGGTGCGGAACACCAGAACCAGCAGCTCCTTAGCAATGAAATATGAAGGAGATGATCCAAAAACAAACGGAAAAATGCCCGAGCCCCTCGGGACCCCGTACAAACATACAAACAAGTTCCAAAACATAATACAAAACTACTCGAGGCCTTAAAACACACATAGCAACATCGAAACGACGATTCACACCTCAATTCAAATTCGATGAACTTGAAACTTCATACTTCCACAACCGATGCCGAAACCTATCAAATCACGTTCGATAGACCTCTAATTTTCCACAAACGTCACATTTGACATTATAAACCTACTCCAACTTCCGAAATCAGAATCTAACCTCGATATCAAGAAGTCCACTCCCGGTCAAACTTTTCAAAATTTCAACTTTCGCCATTTCAAGCCAAATTCCTCTACGGACCTCCAAATCATGATCCAGATGCGCTCCTAAGTCCAAAATCACCCAATGGAGCTAACGGAACCATCAAAAATTCAATCCGAGGTCAATTACTAAAAAGTCAAATTTGGTCAACCCTTTCCAATTTGAAGCCTCTAGCTGAGAGTCATTCTTCTAAATCAAATTTTGAATAACCTAAAAACCAAAATCGACAATTAACATAAGTCATAATACATCATATGGAACTACTCATGCCCTCAAACAACCGAGCGAAGTGCAAATGCTCAAAACGACCGGTCGGTCGTTACATCCTCCCCCACTTAAACATACGTTCGTCCTCAAACGTGCCCAGAGTTGTTCCAAAAGCCATCAAATCGCCGTGTAACCTCACTATGCACATACCTAGGGGTAATCCCACGTCGCCCTATCCTATATAGATCTGATAACACAACATGACTGAAATTTCTTAATCCAACTTAGCCCATAAGCCTTAGAATCCAATTTCTACCTTCGAAATTTCTATAAGATCAGAATCTTGCATCTACACACTGTATAAGTCTGAACAAGCTGTATCAAGCCATAGCCATAACTCAAGATGAAATCACATGATATACCACATAACTCAAACACTCATAGCAAAAATTTCTAATCACAGTAGTTGCTCAAAACAACCCAATGCCAGTAATAAACCTCTTATCAAACAGATCCTTGTTCTAACAACTTCATATACTGCCAATGATGAAAGAAACACGTAGAAACTCATAACCATTCACCAGATCAACAAGTTGTGGAACTCCCTCTCCTTCGATAGGAACTATAGCAAATTTCTAAGCCAATCAGCATCAATATCCTTCTAAATATACCGCAATCAAATACGATACCACCCATTCTAGGTATGATGACCTTATCCCATCTAACATAATCACTCTAGTGACATGACATATCAATACGTCTTAAAGCCACAACCCATGCAACCCGTGCACCACATAGCAACATTCCAAATGTACTCAATCCTGAAAATGCCTCAAATGAAAGGACTGTCCTGCCAGCTTAACAAGTACCATCACAACACCATGCTAAGTGCCTAGCACACACCGTAGAACCAAAATACACGAATCCAACACAAAGGATCATATCTTAACATAACTTTGCTGCAATGCGTGACCCCATCCAAACGTTAGTCATATTATATACCTCTAGCCGCCTTGCTCAAAATCAATAACCATGCGAAATTCGACATCAAGTACCCAAAGTGCATTACCATAGCCACAGAGGGCAAACAACACAATACCACGATCTGAAGAGTACATAGACAACTCGCTCATGCAATACCCAAATACTCATCCCGCTCAAATCCCGATATAAAGCTCAAATAGAACCGCACCATATGTGCATATGACCAACGAATCACAACTCCTCGTAGCATAAAAGAGTAACTCATAGATCGTTTCAGAACACGAATAAGATCAACAACAACCGAATGGCACGTCCCTCAATAATGGCAGTATGGAGCCAACCAATCTAACTCGGTGCGGAACACACATCCATATCGGGTCTACCAATGAACCCCAAATCAACTATCGTCACCTACAATAGATAAATAAGCCTTCAAAAGTCCACAATAACTAAATCACAACACATACTATCTTCTGACTAACCTTGGCTATGTTTTCACAGTCCACAACCACAAAACAATCTACTCATGAGAACTCCCAGTCTCCAGATCCATAGAACACATGAATCACCATATCTGATCTCAACTCCACCGCCTGAATGTCTAACACTTCTCCAATACACGATCATCCCACAAGGAATAATTCTTATGTACCACAAAGCAAAATTTGAACACCAATAGTAGATCAAACAAGAGAGTGCCGCAATACCAATAAAGTATCCATAAATCAAAGCACATTTCCCCTTCTGAAATGTATACTCTCATGCCTATAGGATCTAAATTTTTTGTTTACTACCTTCTTCAACATGCTTTATTTCTGCAAACATAGAAACCATGCCTATAGGAAATCAGACACTTCACTTAACTTGTCTAATACATGTACACTGTCCAAAGCATGTTGGCTTGAGTAAATTCTGTACCTGTTTCCATGTATACTGCTATGCACTATTAGACAACATGTCTATAGGAACCAAATGGCAAAAACTACTTGTTTAATTATTAGACAACATGCCTATAGGGTGTAACAAAACATGCCTTTGCGAATGCTCATCTAGATACCATGACTATGTGTTTTTAACTAATTAATTAATCAACTGCTTCTGTTGCTTTCATTATATTGCCCACCTAGATGACATGCCTATAAGAACAAACATAATAAATCGAGTTCAAATACCAGCTGTTAGAATTCCTGCTTATAAGATACAGTAACTCGCCTAGAAAGCATATCCATAGAATTAAACACTGGTAATTCTGAGTTTTCGAATTGTTTACTGCCTTATTGCGTAAACAATTTAGAGATCATGCCTATACTATTTGTAATGCCTATAATTTGCAAATTTCTTAGTCTAAGACAGCAACACTTCCTGTACGACACTTAAAATCAGAATCACATAGAAGCCATGTATATAGGACTTAATGACTCTAATACGTCTTAACTCTGAAACTGTCTACTGCCTAATATATGAATCTGCGCGTGCATTTGTTGCTTATGTGCAGAGGCTAACTTGAGCGATTTATTGTCTTTTTGTGTAGTCCTACATGTTTTGAATGTGCACCTAGTTTTATCATTTTTTGAGAACCCTAAGTAAAGTCTAGAACCACCCAAATAGTAAGTCCCAAGCCTCCTAGACCATAGGCGTGGGACGGTAGGACACACATAGGACACAATTTATAATTGAATTAGAGTTCTTTAGGTAAACAACTTTAACATAGTAATTGGGTAGTAGAAGATGATAGTCTATGCACGCTGAATAATATGAGCCACCCCTACCCTAAGGGAGTTGCGAAGTATTATTTATGTTGCATGGGTTGATCCTTTGGGCTAAAAAATATAGGAACCTCCTCCTTTATATGTTTATTGATCACACTGTGTCTCTTGAACTTAGAATAATTAAGTTGTATCCTATAACCTCTAAGAACTTGTACTGATTATTGGTGCAATTCTTGTGCGATTTTCTTTACACTTGTTTATATTATAGTAGAACTTTTAAATTCCATGTCTGTTACACCCTATATTTTTGTACGTGGAAGTATGCCATAAGTAAATTGATATAAGCTCGGAAATAAGATGTTACATACCGTATTTTTCACACGTAAAGTTTTATCATAAGTTAAGCGACATAAGTTCGGGAATGAGATTATTTTAGGATTATAAGTATTACGTTATTTCAAACAAGTGATAAGTAAATTCGTGAAGGTGAGAGGGTAAGCAAATAGAAGAAGATGAGTTTCGTCAAAGTTTGGCAATTTGAGATAAAATACGGTCCAAGCTATAATACCCGATATTTATGGACTAGTGCAATGCAAGGTAACACATGACCATGATAGCGAGGGGTATAAGGTGTGATAAAAATGAGTAATAGTTTAAGTCATTTGAGATAATTTTTAATTATGTAAATAATTGATTAATTGTGGGCATAATTATGGTATTAATTATGATAATTAAGTGGATAAAGATATCTTTTGGGACTGCCACATGGCATTAAAGATAAGCCAAAGTGGCATCAATATGTATGATAAATCACAACACATATGGTGCCTACTTTACACGTAAAGGTCTTTGATATACCTTTGTTTTGGACATAACACCAATGTGTATAATGAGTCCTTATTTACCTTTGGTTGGTTTCTCTGTTAATAATATAGCTTGGAGAAATTTTGAAGACGTGACAGAAGCAGGCCAAAAGAATTTTTTGGTGACATAGAGTATGGAGCGTACATTAGTCGGATAAGAAATAACATGCTATGATATCAAGAATATCATACGGATTTTCCCCTACTCCGATCTGCCTTTACGTGTTTTGTCGCAATTAACGTGTGTTAAAAGGATTGTCAAGAGAATCGGCTCAGGTATGTTAAGGCTAAGCCCTTCCTTCATTTTGGCATGATCTCGTAACTACATCTGTTTGATAACAAGGAATAAAGAGAAGTTCATACTCCCGAATTTGTATATATTATTCTAGTCTCATAAGTTACAGTATTCATCCTTATTGGGACTTTATATTCAATTGAGTATTGTCTTCTTCCAGTCAAGAGAGCAGATGATCTATACATATATACAGTATTACAGTATTTTCACTACCATCGATCTATAATCAGTGGGCATGCCCCTATTGGGCAACCTCTGATCAGATGGTAAGTTATATATCGAGCCTATTGTGGTCGAGCACCTAATGAGCGAGCCCAGTATGGCTGAGATATAGAGCTTAATAATGTCGAGAACCTTGAGCGAGCCTACTGTGGCGGAGCAACTATATATATACCGATCCTTATAAGGCCGGACAACTATTTTACATACTATATTGAGAGAGTTGAGTCAGTATCAGCAGGTAAGCATATCTTTAGATTATCTTTGACTCCTAGTTGATTTCAGTTATTATATTATCAGTTCAATTTTAGTTTTCAGTATATTGCCTTACATACTCGGTATATTATTACGTACTGACGTCCCTTTTCTAGGGGTGCTGCATTTCATATGTGCAGGTTCAGACAGACAGACGGGTAACCCTCCTCATTAGGTGTTGCCCGAGTTTAGCTTGATCGGTAAGCTCCATGCCCTTCGGAGTTGCCGGGTCTAAAGCTTTATGTACATCTTGTATATATCTGTACATATGTTATGAGTAGTCGAGGCCCTATTTCGATCATAGTACATCCATTAGTAGAGGCTTGTAGACATATCCTGTCAGTTAGTACAGTATGTTGGGCTTGTAGGCCTAGTATGTATATTTTGTTGGTTTGACAGCTATAGTAGTTATGGTGGCCTTGTCGGCCCAACTTTATCTTGATGTTTAGTCAGCGTTAGTTTTCGTTTAGTTTTATATATTGCTTCGCAAATTATCTTGCAATGTGGCCCATGGCCAAAGTATGACATTATATGTTCTGAGTCTTTTAGTCACAAATTGGTATGCAAGGATAAGTGAGGCACCGGGTGCCAGTTTCGCCTCCCCTTGGTTCGTGGAGTGACAAAAGTGGTATCTGAGCAGTTCGGTCCTAGGGAAACTGCAAGCCCTGTCTAGTAGAGTCTTGTTTATGGGTGTGTTGTGCATCATACTTATAAGCAGGAGGCTATAGGTCATTTAGGACTATCACTCTTTCCTTTTACTCTAGATCGTATGGTAAAGCTCAGTTGTAGGAACTCAATTTCCTAAACTCTATCTTATTCATAATACGACGATGCCAACACCCAGAAAGATAGTTGGTAAGATATATAGTTGTGGAAGAGTTGAGTAAGAGGAACTCGATTTTTGCAACATGCTTATGATGGATAAATATGAGGTATTTAGTAGACCATGTGTATACTAAGATGTGTATGCTTTTTGATAAGGATCCCTAAGGCAAGAATGTTGTGACGACCTGGCCAATCTTCTTAAGAATTAACGCCCTGATCCCCTATTAACTGCTTTCCCCGTGTTTATTTCTGCTATTCTGATTTGCTGGGATGTTCGGTTTTGAGTTTCGGAGAGTTCTGGGACACTTAGTCCATAAATGAGAGCTTAAGTGTTAGAAAGTTGACTGTAGTCGGAATAGTGTGAAGATGATCTCGGAATGGAATTTCGATGCTTCCGTTAGCTCCGTTGGGTGATTTCAGGCTTAGGGGCATAATCAGATTGTTTTTTGGACGTCCGTAGCTAATATAGCCTTGAAATGCCAAAAGTCGAATTTTTGAAGTTTCCGGTTCAATAGTGAGATTTTGATCTGAAGGCCGGGATGGAATTCCAGAAGTTGGAGTAGCTTCGTAGGGTTAAATGTGACATGTGTACAAATTTTCAGGTCATTCGGACGAGGTTTGATAGACTTTTTGATCGAAAGCATATTTTTAGAGTGTTGGAGTTCATAGGCTTGAATTCGCGGTTGATTCATTGTTTCGATATTGTTTTAGGTGTTTTAAGGATTGGTATAAGTTTGGGCAATGGTATTAGACTTGTTGGTGCCTAAACTCGTTATTGGAATGATTTTTATCAATTTAAGCATGAAAAATTAAGAAATATCAGTGGTAAATTGTGGGTTAGGGCTTGACTAATTAGAGGCCTTCGAGTGGTGATTTAAGGGACCAATTGAGGTTTGATTTTGGTACTTTTGGTATGAATGAACTCGTGAGAGTGTGAGGATTTTGAAAATTTAAATTTTACCTGATTACAACACGTGGGCCCGAGGGGCATTTTGGTCATTTTACCTAAGTTCACTTATTAGCTTAGAATTTCTTTGTAGAATCAGTCACTTGAAGTGTTATTTACATTATGAAATTAAATTTAATAGATTCGGGCCATTTGGAGTCGAGTACTCGTGGCAAGAGTGTGGTTTCAGATTGATTTGAGCTGGTTCGAGGTAAGTGGCTTGCCTAACTTTATGTTGGGGACCTTCCCCTTAGGATTTGGTATATTTGGTAATTGAAATGCCTTGTATGTGAAGTGACGAGTGCGTACTTGAGCTAATTGTTGAAAATCCAGTTTCTTTAAGTAATTTCAATTGTTTCCGTTTTCCTGTCTTATACTACTTGCAATTTAAGCATGTTATTAGCATAGAAAAACATGTTTAATTGACTTAATTGCTTACTTGCTTAAATTGCCTTAATTGCATTATGTGAAGCATGTTAGGTTAGATTTACCTGTTTACTTGGTATGAAATTGAGCTTAATTGAGTATTCTTGTGTTGCTGTTGCGTATTTTACTTTGGAACTACGAGATGGCATCCCGGTAGATCCCTTGTACGTATTTATTATTTGAACTAAGGTGCGGGATACCAAGAGATCCCTGACACATATATTGAGGATACCAAGAGATCCTCGGGATACCAAGAGATCCCCTGTGTACATTGAGGATACCAAGAGATCCTCGGGATACCAAGAGATCCCCAGCATATACATTGAGGATACTAAGAGATCCCCGGTTATCATCCTTGTTATGAGTGGTATTCCCTTGAGGTTGTCTTTATCTCTATTTCAGTTATTGTATTCCTTATTATCCTGTATTAATTTCTTACTGTAGATTCTCAATTCTTATTCTGTCATCTCTATATTTATTTAATCTTAGTAGGGCCCTGACCTTCCTCGTCATTACCCAACCGAGGTTAGGCTTGGCACTTACTGAGTACCGCTGTGGTGTACACATGCCTTTTCTGCACATGTTTTTCATGTGCAGATCCAGGTACTTCGACTCAGACTTACCATCCTTGAGGCGAGGCGACCCTTCAGTGACTTTGAGGTATATCTGCCGCATCCACAGACCGAGGAGCCTCTCTCCATTCTCTCTTGTAGTTACATCCCTTCTATATTTACTTTGTTTTAGACTATTCTAGAGTTAGAGCACTATGTAGTATCCTAAGCTTGTGATTCATAGGTTTCCGGGTTTTGGGAAAATGTATTAGTTTTGAGAATTTATATTGTGTATGTTGAGCGACACTTTTAAACTCTGTTATATCTCTATTTTTATTTTTAATTATTTTTATTCTACAAATTGGTTTATCTTCCGCAATTTAGGCTTACCTAGTCGTAGAGACTAGGTGCCGTCATGATGGTTCACGGAGGGCGAACCGGGGTCGTGACAAGTTGGTATTAGAGATCTAGGTTCATAGGAGTCATAAATCACAAGCCGGTTTATTAGAGTCTCGCTGATCGGTACGGAGACGTCTGTACTTATCTACGAGATGCTATGTAACTGTTAGGAAAAATTCCACTTCATTTGATTTCCTTGTCGTGCGAGATTTTGACATCACAATTCTAAACTTCTGCCTTCTATTTTCTCACAGATGGTGAGGACACGTGCTACTCGAGATAATCAAGCACCCGCGCCCCCTACTGCAGCCGTTAGAGGCCACGACCGGGGTAGAGGCCGAGGACACGCACGTGGTGCAGCTAGAGCACCTGCATGAGCTGCCGCCGAGGTACCACCAGCAGTTCTAGCCGGAGTCTAGGCACCTGATACACCTACTGCTACTACTACTCCTGCTCTTTAGGAGACTCTTGCGTTGTTCATGAGCATGTACACCACTTTGGCTCAGGTAGGGTTGCTACCCCTTGCTGCAGCCACATCTCAAGCCGGGGGAGGAGCATAGACTCACACCGCCCGCACTCCTGAGCAACGAGTGCATGTTGATCAGGTCCCAGAGATTATTCCTGTACTGCCTGCAGTGCCAGTTCAACCCGAGGACAGGGCAGCGGCTTCCAAGGATGAGCAGCTGAGGCTTGAGAGGTTCAAGAAGTACAAGCCTCTTGTAATTAGTGGTCTAGCATCAGATGATACTCTGGGATTTCTAGATAAGTGTTATTACATTCTCCGTACCATGGGTATATCAGGATCGAGCGGGGTTTCTTTCACTACTTTCCAGCTTCGAGGAGCCGCCTATAAGTGGTGGTGCACCTATGAGTTAGACAGTCCGGATGAGGCTACTTCACTGACTTAGACTTAGTTTTTAGATCTGTTCCTGAGAGAGTATGTTCCTCAGAGCCTTAGGGATGCATGGCGTGTAGAGTTTGAGCATTTGTGCCAGGGTGCTATGACTATCTCAAAGTATGTTATCCGTTACACTAGTTTGGCTAGGCATGCACCAGCCTTGGTTTCTACTGTTCGTGAGAGGGTTCGCCAGTTTATTGAGGGCTTTATTCCCAGCATCAGGTCTAGTATGGCTCGTGAGTTAGAGATAGATATTTCTTATCAGCAGGTGGTGAGCAGTGCTAGGAGGATTGATGGTATGCATGCTAGGGAGAGAGAGGAGAGGGAGGCCAAGAGGTCTCCAAAGTCGGGCCATTATTCTGGTGCTCGTGCCCTAACTGCAAGTCGTCATAGTAGGGGTTATATGAGTCTCATTCAGCTCTTCCAGCAGCCAGTAGTGCTCCATCTCCTCCTAGGCCTCAGGAGCCTTATTATGCACCTCCGGTTTCTAGCGCGCCTCCTGCGCGGGGTGCTTTCAGAGGTCAGTCCAACAGACCTAGCCCGAGCCAGTCACAACCACCACGTCCTCCCAGAGCTTGTTTTGAGTGTGGTGACACATGCCATATGGCGAGGGATTGCCCTAGACTTGGGAGGAGTGCCCCTCCATAGCCTTCTCAGCCACAACGCGCCCCGCAGAGTTCTTAGGCTATTGTTACAGCTCCAATTGCTACCCCACCTACTCAGCCAGCTAGAGGTGAAGGTCAGGGAAGTAAAGGTATCCCTAAAGAGGAAGGCCAAGCCAGATACTATGCCCTTCCTGCCCGTACCGAGGTTGTTGCCTCCAATTCTGTCATCACAGGTATTATACTAGTTTGTCATAGAGATGCATCGATTCTATTCGATCCAGGCTCCACTTACTCTTATGTGTCTTCTTATTTTGCTCCGCATTTGGGTGTACCTCGGGATTCTATGAGTTCCCCTGTTTATGTTTCTACTCCTGTGGGAGATTCTTTTGTTGTAGACCACATTTATCGGTCGTGTTTGGTTGGTCTTAGTAGTTTTGAGACCAAAGCCGATTTGTTGTTGCTCAGCATGGTAGATTTTGATATTATCTTGGGGATGGACTGGTTGTCACCCCGGTATGATATTATTGATTGTCACGCCAAAACCGTGACGCTGACTATGCCAGGTGTACCATGTGTTGAGTGGAGGGGTACTTTAGATCATACTCCCAGTAGAGTTATTTCTTTCCTTAAAGCTCAACGTATGTTTGAGAAGGAGTGTGATGCGTATTTAGCCTATGTGAGAGATGTCAGTATTAATACCCCTTCAGTTGATTTAGTCCCAGTAGTATGAGATTTTTCCGATATGTTTCCAGCTGATCTTCTGGGCATGTTTCCTGATAGAGATATTGTTTTTGGCATTGATCTATTGCCGGGCACTCAACCCATTTCTATTCCTTCGTATCGTATGGCTCCTCCTGAATTGAAGGAGTTGAAGGATCAGTTATAGGAATTGCTTGATAAAGGTTTTATTCGGCCCAGTATATCACCTTGGAATGCTCCTGTCTTATTTGTGAAGAAAAAGTATGGTTCTATGCGTATGTGCATTGATTATTGCCAGTTGAACAAGGTTATAGTTAAGAAACGTTATCGTTTGCCTCGTATTGATGATCTGTTTTACCAGCTTCAGGGCGCACGAGTGTTTTCTAAGATTGACTTGTGCTCAGGTTACCATCAGTTGAAGATTTGGGAGCCAAATATCCCGAAGACTACTTTCAGGACTCGGTATGGTCATTACGAGTTCCTTGTCATGTCATTTGGGCTGACCAATGCCCCAGCAGCTTTTATGCACTTGATGCACAGTGTGTTCCGGCCATATCTTGACTCGTTCGTCATTGTCTTTATTGATGATATTTTGGTGTATTCCCGGAGTCGGGAAGATCATGAGCAACACCTGAAGGCTGTGCTTCAGACTCTGAGAGAGAATAAGTGATATGCCAAGTTCTCAAAATGTGAGTTTTTGTTGGTTTCCGTGGCATTCCTAGGCCACATGGCATCGAGTGAGGGTATTCAGGTGGATCTAAAGAAAATAAAGGTCGTGCAGAGTTGGCCCAGACCATCCTCAGCTATAGAGATCTGTAGTTTCTTTGGCTTGGTAGATTAATACCGTCGTTTTGTGCAGGGGTTTTCATCGATTGCAGCCCCTATGACCAGGTTGACCCAGAAGGGTGCTCCGTTCTAGTGGACGGAGGAGTGTGAGGCGAGCTTTCAGAAGCTTAAGACAACTTTGACTACAACCCCAATTTTGATACTACCTACAGGTTTGGGGTCTTATATGGTCTATTATGATGCCTCGAGGATTGGCCTCGGAGCGGTGTTGATGCATGATGGTAGGGTGATTTCCTACGCATCCAAACAATTGAAGGTACATGAGAAGAATTATCCGGTCCACAACCTTGAGTTAGCTGCCATTGTTCACACCCTGAAGATCTAGCGTCATCATTTGTATGGTGTTCCCTATGAGATTTATACTGACTATCGAAGCTTGCAACACCTGTTCAAGCAAAAAGATCTAAATTTGCACCTGAGGAGGTGGTTAGAGTTGCTGAAGTACTATGCTATCACTATTTTGTATCACCCGAGCGAGGCCAATGTGGTGGCCAATGCCTTGAATCACCGGGCAGAGAGTTTGGGGAGTTTGGCTTATTTACCAGCATTGGAGAGGCCTATGACGATGGATGCTCTGTCCTTAGCCAGCCAGTTTGTGAGATTGGATCTTTCGGAGCCCAGTCGGGTTCTAGCTTGCGTGATTTCTCGGTCTTCCTTATTTGATCGTATTAGGGAGCATCAATATGATGACGCTCATTTGCTTGTCCTCAAGGGCAAGGTTCAACATGGTGATGCCAGAGACGTGACTATTGGTGATGATGGGGTATTTAGGATGCAGGGTCGGATCTGTGTACCCAATATTTATGGGCTTTGGGAGTTGATTCTGGAGGAGGCCCATAGTTCGCGGTATTCCATTCATCCGGGTGCCACGAATATGTATCAGGATTTGAGGCACCACTATTGGTGGAGGCGGATGAAGAAAGATATAGTTGGATTTGTAGCTTGGTGCCTCAACTGTCAACAGGTGAAGTATGAGCGCCAGAGACCGGGTGGGTTGCTTCAGCAGATAGAGATTCCGGAGTGGAAGTGGGAGCGGATTACCATGGACTTTGTAGTTGGACTCCCACGGACTTTGAGAAAGTTCGATGCTATTTGGGTGATTGTGGATCGGCTGACCAAGTCCACTCACTTTATTCCTGTGTGTACTACCTATTCTTCGGAGCGTCTAGCGGAGATTTATATCCGGGAGATTGTTCGTCTGCATGGTATTCCAATTTCCATCATTTCAGATAGAGGTACTCAGTTAAAATCACGATTCTGGAGAGTCGTTCAACATGAGTTGGGTACTCGGGTAGAGTTGAGTATAACATTTCACCCTCAGACGGACGGGCAGTCCGAGCGCACTATTCAGATTCTTGAGGATATGCTCTGTGCGTGTGTGATTGAGTTTAGAGGGTCTTGGGATCAGTTCTTGCCATTGGTAGAGTTTGCCTACAACAACAGCTATCAGTCCAGCATTCAGATGGAACCATACGAGGCTTTATATGGTAGACGGTGTAGATCCCCGGTGGGTTGGTTTGAGCCGGGTGAGGCCAGATTACTAGGCACAGACTTAGTTCAGGATGCTTTGGAGAAGTTAAGGTGATTCAAGATAGACTCTGTACAACCCAATCCAGACAGAAGAGCTACGCGGACCGGAAGGTTCGTAATGTTTCCTATGTGGTTGGAGAGCGGGCTGTGCTTCGGGTTTCACCTATGAAGGGCGTCATGAGATTTGGGAAAAAGGGGAAGTTGAGTCTGAGGTTTATTGGCACTTTTGAGATATTGAGGCGCGTTGGGGAGGTTTCTTATGAGCTTTCCTTACCTCCCAGCTTAGTGGGAGTTCATCCGGTATTTCATGTTTCGATGCTCCGGAGGTACACGGTGATCCATCGCACGTGTTGGATTTCAGTTCAGTCCACTTGGACAAGGATCTATCCTATGTTTAGGAGCCAGTGGCAATATTGGATAGGTAGGTTAGAAAGCTGAGGTCAAAGAACATTGCTTTAGTAAAGGTTCAGTGGCGGGGTCAACCGGTCGAGGAGGCGACCTGGGAGACCGATCAGGATATGCACAGCTGTTACCCTCATCTTTTCACTACTTCAGGTATGTCTCTATGCTCGATCGAGGACGAACGACTATTTAAGTGTAGGAGGATGTGACAGCCCAGCCGGTCGTCTTAAGAATTAACACCCCGATCCCCTATTAACTACTTTCCCCGTATTTATGTCTGCTATTTTGATTTGCTAGGATGTTCGGTTTTAAGTTTCAGAGAGTTCTGGGACACTTTGTCCCTAAATAAGAGATTAAATGTTAGAAAGTTGACCGTAGTCGGAACAGTGTGAAGACGGCCTCGAAATGGAATTTCAACAGTTCCGTTAGCTCTGTTGGGTGATTTTGGGCTTAGGGGCGTGATCAGATTGTGTTTTGGAGGTCCGTAGCTAATTTAGGCTTGAAATGCCGAAAGTCAAATTTTTGAAATTTCCGGCTCGATAGTGAGATTTTCATCCGAGGGTCGGAATGGAATTTCGGAAGTTGGAGTAGCTCCGTAGGGTTTAATGTGACGTGTGTGCAAAATTTCAGGTCATTCAGACGAGGTTTGAGAGACTTTTTGATCGAAAGCGTATTTTTAGAGTGTTGGAGTTCTTAGGCTTGAATCCGCGGTTGATTCATTGTTTCGATGTTGTTTTAGGTGTTTTAAGGATTGGTATAAGTTTGGGCAGTGGTATTAGACTTGTTGGTACCTTTGGTTGAGGTCCCAAGGGCCTCAGGATGATTTTGGATGGTTGTCAGAAGAATTGGAAATGGTTTGAAGCAACTGAAGATGCTGATATCTGTCATAACTGCACATGCGGTTGGGTTCCGCAGGTGCGGAGCCGCAGAAGCAACAGAGAAATCGCAGAAGCGGAATTGGGGAGGTCCAGCAGGAGCCGCAGGTGCGAGAATGGGATCGCACCTGCGAGACCGCAGCTGCGGAAGGTTTATCGCATAAGCGGAAAAAAAGGAATTAATGAGAAGTTGCAGAGGTGACCTTGGCTCCGCAGAAGCGGGATCGCAGATGCGGTTTAACTGGATAGAACATATAAAAACTTGCCTTCGCAAATTTTAGCCATTTTTCACCTCTTTTCAAACGGGAAGAAGCTTGGGGAGCACTTTTCAAGAGGGATTTTCAGAAGAGTTCATTGGGGTAAGGTCCTTGGTCCCTAAACTCATTATTGGAATGGTTTTTATCAATTTAAGTATGAAAAATTAAGGAAAATCAGTAGTAAATTGTGGGTTAGGGTTTGACTAATTAGAGGCCTTTGAGTGGTAATTTAAGTGACCAATTGAGGTCCGATTTTGGTACTTTTGGTATGACTGAACTTATGAGAGTGTGAGGATTCTGAAAATGTAAATTTTACCTGATTCCGAGACGTGGGCCCGAGGGGCGTTTTGGTCATTTTACCTAATTTCACGTATTAACTTAGAATTTCTTTGTAGCATCAGTTACTTGAAGTGTTATTTACATTATGAAATTGAATTAAATAGATTCGGGCAATTTGGAGTTGAGTACTTGCGGCAAGAGCATGGTTTCAAATTGATTTGAACTGGTTCAAGGTAAGTGGCTTGCCTAACTTTTTGTGGGGGACCTCCCCTTAGGATTTGGTATATTTGGTAATTGAAATGCCTTGTACATGAGGTGACGAGTGCGTACTTGAGCTAATTATTGAAAATCCGGGTTTTAAGTAATTTTAATTGTGTTCCTTTTTCCTGTCTTATACTACTTGCAATTTAAGCCCGTTGTTAGCGTAGAAAAGCATGTTTAATTGACTTAATTGCTTTCTTGCTTAAACTGCCTTAATTGCATTATGTGAAGCATGTTAGGTTAGATTTACCTGTTTACTTGGTACGAAATTGAGCTTAATTGAGTATTTTTGTGTTGCTGCTGTATGTTTTACTTTGGGACTACGAGACGACATCCCGAGGC
This sequence comes from Nicotiana tabacum, assembly GCF_000715075.1. NCBI lineage: Eukaryota > Viridiplantae > Streptophyta > Magnoliopsida > Solanales > Solanaceae > Nicotiana > Nicotiana tabacum. The sequence goes on from NC_134101.1 coordinate 107,202,569, forward strand.
TCCCCCGTACGTATATATGATTTGAACTGAGGTGCGGGATACCAAGAGATCCTTGGCACGTATATTGAGGATACCAAGAGATCCTCGGGATACCAAGAGATCCCTTGTGTATATTGAGGATACCAAGAGATCCTCGGGATACCAAGAGATCCCCATCATATATATTGAGGATACTGAGAGATCCCCGATTATCATCCTTGTTATGAGTGGTATTCCCTTGTGGTTGTCTTTATCTCTGTTTCAGTTACTGTATTCCTTATTATCCTATATTAATTTCTTACTGTAGATTCTCAATTGTACTACTTATCTTATTCTGTCATCTCTATATTTATTTAATCTCAGTAGGGCCTTGACCTTCCTCGTTACTAGCCGACCGAGGTTAGGCTTGGCACTTATTGAGTACCGCTGTAGTGTACTCATGCCCTTTTTGCGCATGTTTTTCATGTGCAGATCCAGGTAATTCGACTCAGACTTACCATCCTTGAGGGGAGGTGACCCTTCGGAGACTTCGAGGTATATCTGCCATGTCCGTAGACCGAGGAGTCTCTCTCCATTTTCTCTTGTAGTTACAGCCCTTTTGTATTTACTTTGTTTTAGACTATTCTGGAGTTAGAGCACTATGTAGTATCCTTAGCTTGAGATTCATGGGTTTCCGGGTTTTGGGAAAATGTATTAGTTTCGAGAATTTATATTGTGTATGCCGAGCGATACTTTTAAGCACTATTATATCATTCTATTTCTGTTTTAAATTATTTTTTTTCCGCAAATTGGTTCATCTTCCGCAATTTAGGCTTACCTAGTCGTAGAGACTAGGTGCCGTCACGATGGTTCACGGAGGGAGAACCGGGGTCGTGACAAATGCCTATCCACTTTTACGGTAAAAAGGAATAAGAGAATCGAAAAGTAGACATAAGTTCTAGCAAATAAAAGAAGCAAGGTGAAAAAGGGTACGAGGTCCCTAGTTAGTGAAGATTATCGGTATTTTCAACTCAGGCAGAGAGATATAAGCATTTTGAGTTACCTTCAATTGTAATACAGGTATGTACAATTGGTCATACACATTCCAGTTATGCCCTATGAGGGTTAGAAGAAGTAGTATAAGAGAAAGACAGGATATCAGAATCTGGCTGGGGTTAGAGTAACCCAAAATGATGGATGGATTGTTTGAGTTAGTTGACATTTCCGAAGGATATTACAAAGGTGCTAATAGATCTCCTTGTGAGACACCTAGATGGTGCGCTCTAAAATAGTAAAACTAGATATGAGTACTACAAAGATAGGCACTGGAAGCTTGGAAGGGCTAACTATTATCTTAGTGTGGATCCCGACCCTAGTAAACAGAGAATATATACAATCGAAGAGCCAGTGGATGGAGCAAAGGGAGATAAAAGTAAAAGAATATCTTGTTAAAGTTTTCAGAATAAAGTAATAGACATGAATGTTAGCGGGAAATAAGAAGGGAGTCAATGAAGCATTATGAGTAAGATATGATACATGGATGACAACGGTAGTTAAAAAAGATGATAGTATTACGGAGTCTATAGTCAAGTGAAGGCAAAGATGAGAGATGACAATCCTTGATACAACAAAAGAATATAGGCCATAAAGTCATATCTTCATTTCGAAAAATAAGTTGTGACTCTAACATGATTACCAAAAGAAAAAGTTAGACCCCAAAAAATAGAAATCAATATAGACTGATGAATAAGATAAAATAAACATGAATTAGGGGCTAAATGATTTGATAATTGTCGGTATCATGAGAATTTTAGATTTTGTTCCAGCGATAATAGAGTGAACAACAAAAGAAGATTCATGAGAAATTCAGAGGATGTTCATTCAGGAAGATGCTTCCCTAATGCAAGTAATGTAAGCAAAGTTAAGCTTAAGGGACTCTATGTGCCAGTTATACTAAGTGTCACCCTCGCGAGTAAGGAAATTTTGTTATCCTTGGTACAGATAGATTATTGCAATGCAAGTAAGGGTCATTGATGAAGTGAAAAGACGCCAAAAATGAAGAGGTAAAACATCTATACATAGATCATCATAGCACTAAATGTTAGTACTCCCCTAAAGGGGGGGGGGGATATGGCATTAAGTCAAAATTAAGTGGTTTTAGTAACTATGGAATGGTAAAGGAAGAATGTGATAAAAATGAGAATGGAATGAGATCACACTTATCCAAATCCTACAGATATTCTTTGACTCCAGAACATTATGTAAGAACAACACCGGGGAGAGGCAGTAAGGGTTTCCCCAGGATGTTATTGATAAATAAGTGTGAATGAACACTTGAGACATAAGGAGCTAGTGCGAGAGGTAAGTTAAGACAGAGAAATAACCCAAGAGAGATTACACGGAATATAGATATGAGAATGAGCCAACTAGTAGTTAGTAGTTGATTCAGGAAAAGCCTAGTTATGGCTGGACAAGAAGATACAGACAAATCAACATATCGTACAAGATAAACATAGTGAACCCTAACATGAGAAATTTAGTCTCGCAGATATGACATCGTGATCTTTGAGAAATATTCAGATAGGAGTTTGGGCAGTTAAAGGTACCATATGAGTATTATGGAAATAAAAGCGAGTCCCACTAGGAAGACAGTCAAAATTTAAGTTCAAAACAACCCTACAAGCACTAGGGCGTAGAGATAAGTAAGTACGGATAATTATATGTGAGTATGAACATCAAAAATTTCGTCGAGTATACGATGTAATAAGCTCGCAACCTTGCAAGAATCAGAGGGTCCTCCCTAAGTATTACAATGAAAGACCAGCTGGGGAAGTAAGGAAGAAGGCTTCAACCTAAGCATAGTGACCTAAAGAGGAAATGGTGTTGTAAAGACAGTCTCACTACAACATCGTATGCACTCCATAAGAAAGTGGCACCTATCGTGGCTAATGAACAAGAAGTAAAGTCGAAAGTAATATTTGAGATCATGTGAGTTGCACGAAAGTTCCGGTGTGAGTGGGAACTAAGATAAGCAAGTATGCATGCAACAAGTGGCAGAACGACCAGGAAAAGTAATTGCTTACATTTAAGAAAGTTGAGAAGGAACACAAGGAATTATTCGATCAATGATCCAGAGTTAGTTACGTTATGAATGCACTTATGATTTCAAAAGATTATTCAAGCAGCATATATGTTGACAATCATGCAGTCGTAGAAGACTTCAGTATAAGTTAAAAAAAGAATTGAGTCCAGGTCATAGACAAATGATTGAATTGTTAGAAGGTTGTATCCTAGATATTCCATAGTGTCCATGAAAGGATAACACAATAACTAATGTCATGAGCCGCAGATCGGAAGATAGCTTAAGCCTACATAAAGATTGATCAGAGGGAAGAGGAAACTAAAGAGTTACATCAACTAAGTAAATCAGGAGTTTGATTATTGGACCCAGAAAATATAGAAATCGTGGTTGAGAACCTAGCAGAATCACTCTTAATATTAGAGGTATAAGAGAGATAGTACAGTAGCTATATTTTATAATGGCTTTACGATAAAACCAGTTAGAAGAAGTACCAGCCTCATAAGAAGTTAGTATGAAGCTCCCACCGGATTTTATAAGCATCAGAGCTGCATGTATTATAGTATAGCTTCAGGTTATACATGTAAATTATACCTATGTCGAAGGAACGTCATGAGAGAGATAGAAGACGTGATGCGATATTTTAAGGTAAATAAGGTAAAAATGAACAACGTATGAGATACTCAGGTGCCGAAAGTTGTGAATAATCCATACATCAGATAGAGGGCTAGAAGCGTCGGGATTCAATATTCAGAAATAATAGCAGTGTCATTAGTGACATACCTTCCAGCCCATGCTTTCTAAGTATCGAGAGGTCCAGTTAAGAGAGTAAAGAAGAGTTAGAGACGATGTGGTGTCTCTCTTGATGTTCCAGAATATCATAAAGAAGTTTATGGTGCAAGCAAGTTGAAGGAAGGTTGCGAGTAGTATAAATAGATATGTATAGGTTGCAAGCTAAAGTATGGAAAAACAACAAGGTTTTAGGAGGACAGGAGTAAGGATAAGAAATGGCAAGTGAGAAGGAGACCAGAATGGATAAGTCCTCAGGATTAAGCCCATGAAAACAAGAGAGCTGATGGCTTTTCTACGTTATAGAAAGCTCAGTATAGCCAGAATATCACAAAAGAGTCTAAGAATAGTAGCATTTAAAAGAGATGGAATTCTGCCCTAGTAATAGAATAAGGGTGTAATTGTGATAGATGAAGGATGACGTTTGGGCTTTCAGTTAAGTAATGATTTCATGAATTGTACAGGATTAAAATACCCACGTAAGGTAAATCGCATTGGGATGTTATGAAATACGATTATGAAAGTATAGTATCGTATCGCCCCAGGTGGATCAGAAAAATCACTTCAAATGTTCCACGATGCAATATGAGCCCTGGTGATTACGTAAGAGGTTTGAAGTTATCAGTGGTATATTGTAGATCAATATTGAGGTGAATCAACAATGGATGGACACAAGTCACAAAGTATGAGATGAGATTAGGCCGTCATTCTTAAGATGAATAGTAATGAGGAAACATTAAAAGACTTAGATTTATACATACATGATAAGCAATGAAAGTAACCTGGAGTTTGGTAGTGTGATAAATCAAAGTAAGAGTTATGGTATAGTATGACCTACTTAGATGCAGTAAAGTCATACGGAGGGATAACCGGGTCTATGAAGTGAGATATAGTAATATTCGTAAGTTCAACAATGTACCGAACGAAGAACTTCAGTATACCTATAGATGCCCACAGGGACATCTTGTCAAGCTCTGTATATGTTTACAAGTGAGGCCTACAGATTGGCAAAAAGCTGGAGAAAAAAGGATAGAAGAGTCGCATAGGCACATTTACAAGGTCAGAGTCGTACAGGTTGCATAACAGAAGGTAGCAACAGTTACGAGATTGGAAGAATTCCAACCAAAAGTCATGATGTGAAAGGAGGCCTAAAGGGGGGAGGGATGCCCTGGCCTTTGGAGTTATTCGCCGAGCAGTTGCCTAGTTGGCAAGGAAAGTACTAAAGTATTCGGAAGACATAAGTTATGAAAATAATAAGTGCATTAGTCAACATTCGAGGACGAATGTTCCAAGAGGGGAATAATGTTACACCCCATGTTTTCGTACATGGAAGTATGCCATAAGTATATTGATATAAGCTCGGAAATGAGATGTTACATCCCGCATTTTTCGTACGTTAAAGTTTCGTCGTAAGTTAAGCGGCATAAATTCGGGAATGAGATTATTTTGGGATTATAAGTATTACGTTATTTCAAAAAGTGATAAGTAAATTCGTGAAGGTGAGAGGGGTAAGCAAATTAAAGAAGATGAGTTTTGTCGAAGTTTGGCAATTTGAGATAAAATACAGTCCAAGCAATAATACCCGGTATTTATGGACTAGTGTCATACAAGATACCACATGACCATGATAGTAAGGTGTATAAGGTGTGTTAAAAGTAAGTAATATTTTAAGTCATTTGAGATAATTGATTAATTGTGGGGATAATTATGGTATTAATTATGATTATTAAGTGAATAAAGATCTCTTTTAGGGCTGCCACATGGCATTAAAGATAAGCAAAAGTGGAACCAATATGTATGATGAATGATAACACATATGGTGCCTACTTTACACGTAAAGGTCTTTGATATACCTTTGTTTTGGACATAACGCCAATGTGTATAATGAGTCCTTATTTACCTTTGGTTGGTTTCTTTGTCAATGATATAGGTTCGCCCTCTGCGAACCATCGTGACGGCACCTAGTCTCTATGACTAGGTAAGCCTAAATTATGAAAGATAAACCAATTTGCGTGAGAAAAACAATTTAAAACAAAAATAGAGTGATATAACAGCGTTTAAAAAGTGCCGCTCGGCATACACAATATAAATTCTCGAAACTAATACATTTTCCCAAAACCGGAAACCCATGAATCACAAGCTATGAATATATTAAAATGCTCTAACTCCGGAATGTCTACATCAACAAAAACGATAGAAGGGCTGTCACTACAAGATAGAATGGAAAGGGACTCCTCGATCTGCGGATGCAGTAGATATACCTCAAAGTCTCTAGAGCAGTCGCCTCGCCTCAAACGTGATAGGACTGAGTCGCATTACCTAGATCTTCACATGAAAAACATGCGCAAAAAGGGCATGAGTACACCACAGTGGTACTCACTAAATGCCAAGTCTAACCTCGGTCGGGTAGTGACGAGGAAGGTTAGGGCCCTACTGAGATAAAATAAAAGTATAAGGTATGACAATATAAGATAAGCAGTATAGTTGAAAGCTAACAATAAGAATTTAATACAGGAAAATAAGGAATTCAATAACTGAAACAGAGGCAAAACAATCACAAGGAAATAACCGGGGATCTCTCAATATCCCGAGGATCTCTTAGTACCCTCAATATACGCCAGGGATCTCTTGGTATCCCGAGGATCTCTCGGTATCCTCAATATATGCTAGGGATCTCTTGGTATCAAAACGATCTCTTGGTATCCTCAATATACGTGCTAGGGATCTCTTGGTATCCCGAGGATCTCTTGGTATCTTCAATATCCGTGCTAGGGATCTCTCGGTATCCTGCACCTCAGCGCAAATCATAAATACGTGCAGGGGATTTCTCGGGATGCCGTCCCGTAGTCCCAAAGTAAAACACATAGCAACAATACAAGAAATACTCAATTAAGCTCAATTTCGTACCAAGTAAAACAAGTAATTCTAACCTAACATGCGTCACATAATGCAATTAAGGTAGTTTGGGCAAATAAGCAATTAAATCAACTAAACATACTTTTTCTAAGCTAACAATAGGCCTAAGTTGCAAATAGTATAAAACAGGAAAAAAGAACACAATTGAAATTACTTAAAGAAAATCAAATTTTCAAAAATCAGCTCAAGTACGCACTTATCACCTCATGTACAAGGCATTTCAATTATCAGATATACCAAATCCTAAGGGGAAGGTCCCCCCACACCACAAGGTTAGGTAAGCCACTTACCTCGAACTAGCTCAAATCAATCCGAAACCACGCTCTTGTCACGAGTACTCGACTCCAAATGACCCAAATCTATTCAATTCAATTTCATAATGTAAATAACACTTCAAGCAACTGATTCTACAAAAAATTCTAAGCTAATACGCAAAATTAGGTAAAATGACCAAAACGCCCCTCGAACCCACATCTCGGAATTGGGTAAATTTTACATTTCCAGAATCCTCACACTCTCACGAGTTCAGTCATACCAAAAGTACCAAAATCGGACCTCAAAGGGTCCCTCAAATCATCACGCAAAGGTCTCTAATTAGTCAAGTCCTAACCCCCAATTTACCACTGATTTTCCTTATTTTTTCATGCTTAAATTGATAAAAAATCATTCCAATAACGAGTTTAGGGAACAAAGACCTTACCCCAATGAACTCCTTTGAAAATCCCTCTTGAAAAATACTCCCCAAGCTTCTTCCCATATGAAAAGAGGTGAAAAATGGCTAAATTTTGCAAAGGCAAGTATTTATATGTTTCTGCCCAACGATTACTGCATCTGCGGTAAAGGCAGTGCACCTGCGGTCCCGCACCTGCGGAAGAATGCATCGCAGGTACGAAAAGTCACTTAACGGGCTGGATCTGCATCTGCGGTCTCTTGGCCGTATCTGCGGCACTGCATTTGAGAAAACCCAGCCGCACCTGCGGATCGTGGAGCTCTAGGCCAATCTCGCTTTTGTGGCCACATAGCCGCTTCTGCGGTGCCGCAACTGCAGTCCCACACTCACAGGTGCGGTTATGACAGAAAACCAGCAGCTGAAGCTGCAACTCCAAACTCCAAAATCCTTCCGTCAACCATCCGAAATCATCCCGAGGCCCCCGAGACCTCAACCAAAGGCACCAAAAAGTCTAATACCACTGTCCAAACTTATGCCAATCTTTAAAACACCTAAAACAACATCGAAATGACGAATCAACCACGGATTCAAGCCTAAAAATTCCAAAACTCTTAAAATACGCTTTCGATCAAAAAGTCTATCAAACCTCGTCCGAATGACCTGAAATTTTGCACACACGTCACATTCAACACTATGGAGCTACTCCAGCTTTCAGAATTCCATTCTGACCCTCAGATCAAAATCTCACTATCGAACCGAAAACTTCAAAATTTGATCTTTCGGCATTTCAAGCCTAAATTAGCTACGGACCTCCAAAACACAATCCGACCATGCCCCTAAGCCCGAAATCACTCAACAGAGCTAATGGAACCATCAGATTTCGATTCCGAGGCCATCTTCACACTGTTCTGACTAACTTTACAACACTTAAGCTCTCATTTGGGGACTAAGTGTCCCAAAACTCTCCGAAACGCACAACCGAACATCCCGCAAATCACAATAGTAGAAATAAACATAGGGAAAACAGTTAATAGGGGATCGGGGTGTAAATTCTAAAAACGACCGGCCGGGTCATTGCATCCTCCCAAACATAAACATTCATTCGTCCTCAAACGAGCATAGAGACATACCTGAAGTATTGAAATATGAGGGTAACAGCTGCGCATATCCTGCTCGGTCTCCTAGGTCTCCTCGACCGGCTGACCCCGCCACTGAACCTTTACTGATGCAATGTTCTTTGACCTCAGCTTTCTAACCTACCTGTCCAATATTGCCACTGGCTCCTCAACATAAGATAGATCCTTGTTCAACTGGACTGAACTAAAATCCAACACGTGTGACGGATCACCGTGATACTTCCGAAGCATCGAAACATGAAATACCGGATGAACTCCTGCCAAGCTGGGAGGTAAGGCAAACTCATAAGCAACCTCCTCGACACGCCTCAATATCTCAAAAATGCCAATAAACATCGGACTCAAATTCCCTTTCTTCCCAAATATCATAACGCCCTTCATAGGCGAAACCCGAAGCAGAACCCGCTCTCTAACCATATAGGAAACAACACGAACCTTCCGGTCTGCGTAACTCTTCTGTCTGGACTGATCTATGCGGAGTCTATCCTGAATCACCTTAACCTTCTCCAAAGCATCATGAACCAAGTCTGTGCCCAATAATCTGGCCTCACCCGGCTCAAATCAACCCACCGGGGATCTACACCGCCTATCATATAAAGGCTCATACGGTGCCATCTGAATGCTGGACTAATAGCTGTTGTTGTAGGCAAACTCCGCCAATAGCAAGAATTTATCCCAAGACCCTTCAAACTCAATCACACACGCACGGAGCATATCCTCAAGAATCTGAATAGTGCACTCGGACTGTCCGTCCGCCTGAGGGTGAAATGCTGTACTAAACTCCACCCGAGTGCCCAACTCATGCTGAACGACCCTCCAGAATCGTAATGTGAATTGAGTACCTCTATCTGAAATGATTGAAACTGGAATACCATGCAGACGAACAATCTCCCGTATATAAATCTCGACCAACCGCTCCGAAAAATAAGTAGTACACACAGGAATAAAATGAGCGGACTTGGTCAGCCGATCCACAATCACCCAAATAGCATCGAACTTCCTCAAAGTCCGTGGGAGCCCAACTTTAAAGTCCATAGTGATCCGCTCCCACTTCCACTCCGAAATCTTTATCTGCTGAAGCAACGCACCCGGTCTCTAGTGCTCATACTTCACCTGCTGATAGTTGAGGCATCAAGCTACAAACCCAACTATATCTTTCTTCATCCGCCTCCCCCAATAGTGCTATCTCAAATCTTGATACATCTTCGCGGCACCCAGATGAATGGAATACCGCGAACTATGGGCCTCCTCCAGAATCATCTCCTAAAGCCCATCAACATTGGATACACAAATCCGACCGTGCATCCTTAATACTCCGTCATCATCAATAGTCACATCTCTGGCATCACCATGCTGAACCTTGTCCTTGAGGACAAGCAAAATAGGGTCATCATACTAACGCTCCCTGATACGATCAAATAAGGAAGATCAAGAAACCACACAAGCTAGAACCCGACTAGGCTCCGAAAGATCCAATCTCACAAACTAGCTGGCTAAGGCCTAGACATCCATCACCATAGGTCTCTCTGATGCTGGTAAATAAGTCCAACTCAACTCTCTGCCCGGCGACTCAAGGCATCGGCCACCACGTTGGCCTTATCCAGGTGATACAAAATAGTGATATCATAGTCCTTCAGCAACTCTAACCACCTCCTCTGGCGCAAATTTTGATCCTTTTGCTTGAACATGTGCTACAAGCTCCCATGGTCAGTATAAATCTCACAAGGAACACCATACAAATAATGACGCCAGATCTTCATGGTGTGAACAATGGCAGCTAACTCAAGGTAATGGACCGGATAATTCTTCTCATGTACCTTTAATTGTCTGGACGCGTAGGCAATTACCCTACCGTCCTGCATTAGCACCGCTCCAAGGCCAATCCTCGAGGCATCACAATAGACCGTATAAGACCTCAAACCCATAGGCAGTATCAAAATTGGGGTTGTAGTCAACACTTTCTTGAGCTTTTGAAAGCTCATCTCACACTCCTCCGTCCACTGGAACGGAGCACCCTTCTGGGTCAACCTGGTCATAGGGGCTGCAATTGATCAAAACCCCTCCACAAAACGATGGTAGTAACCCGCCAAGCTAAGGAAACTGCGGATCTCTATAGCAGAGGATGGTCTGGGCCAACTCTGCACGACCTTTATTTTCTTCGGATCCACCTAAATACCCTCACTCGATACAACGTGGCCTAGGAATGCCATGGAATCCAACCAAAACTCACATTTCAAGAACTTAGCATATAACTTCTTCTCTCTTAGAGTCTGAAGCATAGTCCTCAGGTGCTGCTCATGATCTTCCCGACTCCGGGAATACACCAGAATATCATCAATAAAGACAATGACAAACGAGTCAAGATACGACTGGAACACACTATGCATCAAATGCATAAAGGCTGCTGGGGCATTGGTCAGCCCAAATGACATGACAAGGAACTAATAATGACCATACCGAGTCCTGAAAGCAGTCTTCGGGATATCTGGCTCCCAAATCTTTAACTGATGGTAACCTGAGCGCAAGTCAATCTTAGAAAACACACATGAGCCCTTTAGCTGGTCAAACAGATCATCAATACGAGGCAAAGGATAACAGTTCTTCACTGTAACCTTGTTCAATTGGTGATAATCAATACACATATGCATAGAACCATCATTTTTCTTCAAAAACAAGACAGGAGAACCCCAAGGTGATACACTAGGCCGAATAAAACCCTTATCAAGCAATTCCTGTAACTGATCCTTTAACTCCTTCAATTCAGGAGGAGCCATACGGTATGGAGGAATAGAAATGGGCTGAGTGCCTGGCAACAGATCAATGCCGAAATCAATATCTCTATCAAGCGGCATGCCCGAAAGATCAGTTGGAAGTACATCGGGAAAATCCCGCACTACAAGGACTGAATCAACCGAAAGGGTATCACTACTGACATCTCTCACATAAGCTAAATACGCATCACACCCCTTCTCAACCATTCGCTGAGCCTTAAGGAAAGAAATAACTCTACTGGGAGTGTGATCTAAAGTACCCCTCCACTCAACACGCGGTACACCTAGCATAGCCAGCATCACAGTTTTGGCGTGGCAATCAAGAATAGCATAATGGGGCGACAACCAGTCCATGCCCAAGATAATATCAAAATCTACCATGTTGACCAACAATAAATCGACTCTGTTCTTAAAACCACTAAGAGCAACTAAACACGACCGATAAATGAGGTCCACAACAAGAGAATCTCCCATAGGAGTAGTAACATAAACAGGGGAACTCAAAGAATCTTGAGGTACATCCAAATGCGAAGCAAAATAAGAAGATACATAAGAGAAGGTGGAGCCTAGATCGAATAGAACCAATTCATCTCTGTGACAAACCAGTGTAATACCTGCGATGACAAAATCAGAGGCAACAACCTCGGTACGGGTAGGAAGGGCATAGTATCGGGCCTGGCCTCCCCCTCTAGGGTGACCTCTACCTCCCTAACCTCCACCTCTAGCTGGCTAAGCAGGTGGTGTAGCAACTGGAGCTGTAACCATATCCTGAGAACTCTGCGGGGCACGCTGTGGTTGAGAAGTCTGTGGAGGCGCACTCCTACCAAGTGTAGGGAAATCCCTCACCACATGGCGTGTGTCACCACACTCAAAAAGAGCTCTAGGAGGACGTGGTGGTTGTGACTGGCTCGGGCCAGGTCTGTTGGACTGACCTCTGAAAGCACCCTGCGCAGGAGGCGCGCTAGATACTGGAGGTGCATAATAAGGCTCCTGAGGTCTAGGAGGAGCTGGAATACCACTAGCTGCTAGAAGAGCTGAATGAACAGGGCGACTCATATAACCCCTACCATGATGACCTGCTGTTGGGGCACGAGCATCAGAATAATGTCCCGACTCTCGAGACCTCTTGGCCTCCCTCTCCTCTCTCTCCCTAGCATGCATACCTTCAATCCTCCTAGCAATGCTCACCACCTGCTGATAAGAAATATCCACCTCCAACTCACGAACCATGCAAGACCTGATGCTGGGAATAATGCCCTCAATAAACCCACGAACCCTCTCGTGAACAGTAAAAACTAAGGCTGGTGCATGTTTAGCCAAACTAGTGTAACAGATAGCATACTCTGAGACAGTCATAGCACCCTGGAGTAAATTCTCAAACGCTGTGCGCCATGCGTCCCTGAGGCTCTGAGGAACATACTCTCTCAGGAATAGAACTAAAAACTGAGTCCAAGTCAGTGAAGCAGCCTCATACGGACTGTCTAACTCATTGGTGCGCCACCACTGATAGGCGGCTCCTCGAAGCTGAAAGGTAGTGAAGGAAACCCCGCTCGATCCTAATATACCCAAGGTATGGAAAATGCGGTAACACTCATCTAGAAATCCCAGAGCATCATCCGATGCTAGACCACTGAATATAGGAGTGTATATGGCGAAATCAGAAGACTTGATTTCTCACTATCAAGACATTTTGGAAGCATGCCCCAGGACCCCGAGGGCGGGAGGCCGCGATCGAGTTCTCGACCTCAGGTCTCGTCGAAGCCCGACTCGAAGGAAACGAAGAATGAAACCAGGACAGAGGGGGAAGCCTCCTAGGCACATGGCTACATCTGACAGGCCTGGCCTATCCAGAGCCTTTGCTGAGGCATCACATAAAGCCATCCCATCGCCGTACTTTGTAATTAATCTCCACTTGCTTTTAGCTGAGTCTCCCCTCCTATATAAAGGGGACTCGCCCTACCTTGTAAAGGGCTGATGTTGCTCCATTTCTCCACAAGTGCAATAATATCTCTCTATCTCTCTTTTCTTCTAAGTTGTTCACTCTCACTGGCCCGAGGCCGTTTTAGCATTTATCATTCTCTTATTTGGTCTTCACTACTTTGCTAAATATTGGTAACATAGAGCCTTGCTTGATCATATCTCTGCCTGTTATCCCATTTCTGACTGCCCCCGATACTTCGAGATCGATACTAACGCCGAGCCCAAGGTCCCATCGACCATCTCCGCACCCGGGCAACAGTCCCCTTCGGTTTGATTACTGTCCCATTTTTGCTCACATTTTATCATTATATTTTACGTTCTTAGCATCAACTGCTCTAAAAACTAGCTCAGGAATAGATCATGTATTTTTAGAATCTCATTTACAAATTTAATTGTTGTTACCATTTTCTCGGTAAACAGTTTGGCGCCCACCGTGGGGCTAAAAATTATAATGATTATTTTCTTGCTGGTTTCGTCACACAAACGCACGTTATCTTTCACACTTTTTCTTGCCCAAGATCTTTTGATTTCAGGATAACGCCCAACTCGGTAAGCAAAATTGAGAACGACTACCCTGAAAGTCAAAACGAAGACAGTATGGCTGCTCCAGATGTTGGCGCGACACTGCAAGACCCCGATAACACAGTTGGATCGATTCAAGCGGACGTGGGCTTGGAAGGCGCGCAACAGGTCAACAAAGTGTCACACCTCCTTTTTCCTACCCCCGGAAGGGCGTAAAGGAGTTTTTCCAATTAAAGGACAATCGAAACGGGATTATTATTAAAAGGTTCAAAGTTGCCACTTGGGAGATTTATGGTGTCCCAAGTCACCGGTTGAATGCCGAATCGAGGAAAAGCTTGACTCTATTTAGCAGTCCGCGAGCCAGAAATCCGAGTAAGGAATTCTGTTAACCCGAGAGAAAGTGTTAGGCATTCCCAAGTTCTGTGGTTCTAGCACGGTCGCTTAACTGCCATATTCGGCTTAATTATCTGATTTTAATCAATTATGAACCTATGTGCCGATTTTAACTTTTAACCGCTTTTATTTAATTTTTAAAGGATTGCACGTCGTTTAAAACATGTCTTTGGACCGCGCCACATGAAATGCACCCGCAATCCTAAACATATTTTATTCAACATTTTAAGACTTGATTTGGATCACATGAAATGCACACCTGAGTTTTAGGAAAGTAAATTATTAAAATAGCGCGTCTAAAGCAACTACGCATTTTAACTTTGCGAGGGCCATGAAAAATTCGCTAAATGGAGCGCCTCGCTTCTAATTTCAGAGGATGTTTGAACTACTCTTTCGAGGGCCATAAAATGTATGTTTGGCTAATAGGGCACACCTCAACTAATTAATGAGCGTAATTAATTGATTAATAGACGCAAGGGAATTTCTACTCATTTTAAGCCAATGTTTGAGTTAAACTTTAATGACTAATGAACTAGAAATAAACAAAACCAATGTTTATTGCTAAAAGGCCTAGGCTGGCCGTAAGCCCAACGACTGGCTGCCCATTACTGCCTGCCCAGCTCGAGAGACAACTGGGCTCAATCATGAAGCCCAGATTGATAACCTAATTTTCAGAAGGGGGGATCAATCACAACTGGGCCGACGCTGGCAGCCCAATTTCAAGATTTAAAACTAATACTTGAAGTAAACTACATTGTTATGGAGATTTAGAGTTTGAACAAACACCAACAACCTTGAGCCAATGCAAAGCACATTCTCGATTGCTAACATACATGCTGAAATGAAGTTACAGTCCCTGATTATCAACAACTCATATGCAGGTCGTTTCATCATTGAAAGCCACCAATTCGAATTTCGAGCAAGAAGAAAATAATTTAAAGTTTCAGAAAAACTTCATTTATTACTAATCAACAATTTAAAGTCACCAATGGACTTGGAGCTGCCTAACTCTAAATCTTAAAAAGAAAGCAAACACAGGCTGATTTCACCTAAATCAAGTAAGAGATTTTCCTGTATTGCAACATGGCACACTTCATGCTCAAAGAACAGCCAATCTTATACATCTTAAAGTCAGAACTACTACTAATCAACATTGAAACTAAATAGGGGCTTCAATAGAGTATTACAACCATTCGAATCAGCTATCAAAATACAGTAACATGCAATGAATTTGTTCAAACGCCTAAACCAAAATCTGGAAGAGGTAAATAACCACAAGTTATTAACAAGGCTCACATGAATACATAACCTAATAATCAAAAATAAGCTACCGTAAAACATGGTATCATCAACATTCCCATTCCCATTTCAACATGTCATTTGCGGTCGAATGAGTACCTGGTTACAACAAAGATAAACAAAGAGACTTGAGAATTAGCCTAAAGCAACACCAAGGTAGCAAGTATAGCAGCAGAGGTCAGCAGTAAAACCAAACCAAATAGTGTCCAAAAATCCAGCAATTTCAGCTCTTTAAACCATTTTTACCCAGATAAAACTAGAGTTCTTTGAAGTTTTTTAAATTCCCGTTGAGACTCAAGATTAGGGAGCAAATTCAGATCTAATTCCCACCCCAAAAGATGCAGAAATTTCAATGTATTTTTCAGAATAACTTCCCTCAGACCTTTTTGCTTTTCAGTATTTTTCTCTTTTAAGTCTCTTAGGTCTGCCTTGAAAGGCAAGAAATGATGCCTTTATAGGCAAGAAATAGGGCAGCCTAAAAGAATTCAGATTTGCATTTCTACCCTTTTGATATTTTCATTATTGCTTAGATATCCCCAAGTTAAAAAATAGATTTTCATATTAATCCCCACCCCAGCTTCCAGGAAGCTTCCCCAATCAGTTATTCAGAGATTCTCTGATTAGACTTCTTAATTTACCCTTCAATACCCCAGATATTACCCTTGAAGCAAGATAGAATATGGGTCAAATTGACTCAACTCAATTTGGTGTGGGTCTGTATAACCCAGGTCGAATCCCCTCTTGGGCTTTCTGACTTCAAAACACAATTCGAGCCCCAATCAACAATCATAATTTAATAGGCTAAACAGAATTTCCAACAAGAAAAACCAGCAAGCTTTTAAGAAAATAGACCCAAAAAAATGAAAAAGGGACATAAACTGATTAACAAAACCATTAAGCTAAACTCGTCATTAGGCTAATTATGCAACCAAAACGAACGAAAGATGAACACATAAGAAAAGAAAAGAGAAAACAGAAAAAAAGATGAAAATGATCTTAAAAGAAAGAAGAAGAAACATGCAAGAAAAATGAAAAGAGACTGAGAATTACCTAAAGAACTGGACGGGCCTAAACTTGAATACAATCCTTGAGCTTTCGATTTTGACCGAAATGGTTTTAATCATGTGTTCTCAAATGAAAACACATGAATAAAACCAGTTTCGGCTTCAAATCCTTAAAAAGGCACACTGATTTAGGTTTCAGAATTTTAGGGTTCGGATCATTGATTTGAGATTCGAAGAATTTAGGATAGATTCGAGGGAAAAGAAGTGAAGATTTAGAATGAGGAGATGAAGGGGAGTTTGGGATGTTAATTTGGGGTGGTTTGGTGGTGGCGCCACCTCCGGCGGTGGGGGAATTTAGGGCGGCGGCGTTAGGGTTTGGCAGGGGCGGGTTTGTGAGGGAGATGAGTGAGGGGTGGGGGGCAGGTTTGGACAGTTAAATACTAAGGGACCTGGGCTTCAGGACCATCCGATCAAGAAACCTCGACGGTCCTGATCTGTTGCCCATGAAACGACGTCGTTTGGTTAAAGGGGGACCGACCGGGTCAAGGCATGGGTTTGGGCCGGGTATTGGGTGATTATCATTTGGGATGGGACAATTAAATTGGGTTTGAGCCCAGATTTGGATTTCTTTCATTCTTTCTTTTCCTTTTCAATCTCCAAAATTCTTTTCTTTTCAAAATTAAAATAAATCCTAAATTAACTAATAATAATTTTTTATAACTAAATTAACCTACCAAATTATATTAATCACTCATCATGGTATTTACAATAATTAATTAAATCCTAAATTTAAAGAAAAATTATACAGTTCAAAATTAAAAAGTAAAAATGCAAAATGAATTATTTTTTGTGATTTTTATTTTTTATAAAAAAAACTAATTTGCTAATTACTCTAAAAATATAAAATTAAATCCTAAATGCAGATGCAACATATTTTTTGTATTTTTTCATGAATTAAAAAAAATAAACGTGCACAGACAAATGCAAATAATTAACAGAAAATGCCACGAAGTCCAACAAAATTGCAAACACTGAAGAAATTATTTTGTTTTGAATTTGTTGGAATAATTTATATAGTGTAAAAATCACGTGCTCATAGCTTCCCCTCTTTGCCCGGAAACACGAAGAGTTTTCGTGCAAAGACAAGTGAGCGGATACGAGCGATTTTTGCCCGTTTGAATACTCCGTGGGAAGCATTTTTGAAAGATTTGACCGCACCCTGCTTCCGAGGTTGCCTACATATCCTTGGCTAAAAAGGAATCAGGTCAGTGTAGTTCGGGAATGTCTGGTAGCTGGGACTACCATGGAGCTGTGATTTCACTGTTGTTGTTGCTGCTGCTCACTGAACCCCTTATTACACCATGTCAAAAATAAAAGAAGCTAGACTAGACTATGATCTATGCATTACAAAATCCTATTTACATCTTCAAACTTGTTTTTGTGTTTCGTGTTGCCTTGTTATCTTGTATTCTCTTGGTAAACTTCCTTTGTCGCCGTCTTGAATTGTAAACTGAGATACTTTCCTTTCTCCAGCCGTCTTGAATTGTGAACTTGATATGCATTCCCATGCTCTCCAGGCGGGCTCCTGATTGTTGAACTTGAATGTATTCCCATGCTATCCAGGCGGGCTCCTGATTTCAACTTGAGATATATTCCCTGCTCTCCAGGCAGGCTCCTGACTTCAAAACGTGAATGTATTCCCATGCTATCCAGGTGGGCTCCTGACTTCAAATCTAAAAGTGTTCCCTGCTTTCCAGGCGGGCTCCTAACTGCTAATTTGAAAGTACTCCCTGCTCTCCAAGCGGGCTCCTGACTTCAACAAAGAATTCGATAGCTAAATTTTAGATTGTACTCCCTTGTTTTCCAGGTGGGCTCCTGATTGCTACGCTTGAAAGTACTCCCGGCTCTCCAGGCGGGCTCCTGACTGCTAAACTTGAAAGTATTCCCTGCCTTCTAGGCGGGCTCCTGACTGCTGGCTTGAAATGTATTCTCTGCTTTCTAGGCGGGCTCCTGACTTCAACATTTGAAAGTATTCCCTACTCTCCAGGCGGGCTCCTGACTTCAACATAGACAAAACAAAGAATTTGAAAGCTAAAACTTAAATTGTACTCCCTTGTTCTCCAGGCGGGCTCCTGATTTCAACTTGAAAATATTCCCTGCTCTCCAGGCGGGCTCCTGACTTCAACTTGAAATGTATTCCCTGCTTTTCAGGAGGACTCCTAACTTCAACATTTGAAAGTACTCCCTTGTTCTCCAGGCGGGCTCCTGACTGCTGAACTTGAAAGTATTCCTTACTCTCCAGGCGGGCTCCTAACTTCAACATAGACAAAACAAAGAATTTGAAAGCTAAAACTTAAATTGTACTCCCTTTTTCTCCAGGCGGGCTCCTGATTTCAACTTGAAAATATTCCCTGCTCTCCAGGCGGGCTCCTGACTTCAACTTGAAATGTATTCCCTGCTCTCCAGGAGGGCTCCTGACTGCTGCATTTGAAAGTATTCCCTGCTCTCCAGGTGGGCTCCTGATTTCAAAACAGATAAAACAAAGAAAATTTCGCTGCCCCAGTTTGGTGGCTAGGCACAGATGTAAATGTTAAACTGAATCCTACTACCCAATATTACTAAGGATTTGAAAGCTATGTCCCATTATACAGGGGGGTCCTGACAATTCTCAACTAAACGACAATTTTAAATCTAAATATATCTTCTAAAGGTGTGACTTCTGCTAAATCTTGCTATCTAAGAGAATCTTTAAACTGCTCCCCATTATCCAGGAGGGTCCTGAAAATCGAAAGTCAAGTTTTATCTTAAGAGTGACAACTTTCATAGCTGAATTATACTACCCTACAGCAGAACTTACGCTAAATGTTATTATCTAATCAAAATCTTAAAGCTAAGTCCCATTATTCAGGAGGGTCCTGGAAACTTCTACTTGAATCCTATCTCGGACATGCAAACTTCTGAGCTAACTTATATTCCGTTGGGATACATTTATGCTAGATTATGCTATTTCTGAACTTTAAACTATGTCCCATTTTCCAGGAGGGTCCTGAAAATCAAAAATCAAACCTGTTTGGTGACTGCCTTTCTTTACGAAGGGTTTCTCCGAAACAAACGAAATTTTCTGCCCCTGTTTCAAATGAAAGAAAAATCTTGTCAGTTTAAAGTGGTGGTTAGTTGATGGCATTCTTGTTGAAGATCTTTCCACTGCATTGTTTTGTTCTGAATGGCTTTCCCGAACTGTCCCTGAACCACTTTGATTTTCCGACTGACTTTCAAATCCCATGGCCTTTGACGAATCGAGTGTTCTATACCCGTGTTGTTGTTTCACACCTCTGATCCCTTTATCCGAACCTTTGCATCTCCCATGACATTACTAAATCATTCCACCGATGAAACTTCTGGTGATTCCTTGTACTCCACCTTACATCATGCTGTCTTTAGTATGTTCTGACCATATTATGATTTGCAATTTTGGGAGTTGGTAGTGAGCTTTGAAACTCCTTTCCACTTACTCGGGACAAGACTGACATTAAAACCTCTTAGACAAATAAAACCTAAAAGAAAATGAAATGCAATGACTTTGCGGGTTAAGGATAAGAAGAGTCCAAAACCAGATAACTGCTACAAAGGGAAAAAGAAAAAAGAAACTTATCTGAGTGGAACAGCTGGTACCAATGATCATGACGTGCATTCGGATTAATTGGCCCAATCCGTCCAACCAATCAACTTTCAGTTGCCGTACTTTGTCGCCTCAGAATTTCCATGACATGATTATTTTACCCAAACCTTGACCTTGTTCATTCTGCGGTGCCTTGAAATAGTTTTCCCCCAACAGAACTTTCTCACTTGTTGACTTTTCAACTCCCTTTCGCCTCAAGGTGCCCGTGAGGGCTTTCACCAATAAGACTCTCTCATTTTAATTTCTCTCAACTCCCGTCGCCTTACGGTGCCTGTGAAGGTTTTCACTAATAAGACTCTCTCATTTTTATTTTTCCTGCTTGAACCAGAGTGTTGCCCCTGACATGAAATTACCTTTACCTACTCGACTTGACATTTCTCAAAGACTGATCAGAAGGTCTTTCTCTGGACTATAATGTGGGCTTTTGGACAGGGTTAGAAAGAAAGGGCATAAAAAGCTCAAAACAATTCAAATGGGTTAAAGTTACAACTTTCGGAATCAGGTTTCTCACAACAACCACGACTTCTGTCCCAGTTTCTTGCTTGGGGACTTTTGGATTTTTATTTTGATGAGACCGAACCGTGAGACTGCCTACGTATCCTTAAAAGGAATCAGGTCGAACGTAGTTCATGACACAGGAATTACTTTGTTGTTGTGATTTTCTCTTTTCTCTTTTTTTTCTGTCTTTTTTTTTTCTTTCTTTTCTCTTTTTGTTGTTTTTCTTCTTCTTTTCTCTTTTCCTTTTTATTGTTTTTCTTCTTCTTTTCTCTTTTCCTCTTTCTTCTCTTCTTTTTCTTCTCTTTTTTTCATTCTTTTCTTTCTCTTTCCTTTCTTTCTCTTTTTCTTTTCTTCCTTTCCTTATCTTTCACGCTTGTGTTTCTGATATTCACTACTGATTCTGAAGGAGGGGTAAGAAAGAAAATAAATAAGGCTCAAAAGAGGTGACGAGGGATCAAGTGTTTAGATAGCAAAACAAAACGCCTTCGTCATTTCAATCTTCAGAATATGCCAAATACAAAGAAGTACAATCAAACAAATAAATCATACATAGTATCTCTTGAATGCATCGGAATTTATAGCCATTTCCACACATTTCCCTTCTACATCTGTCAAATATAACGCACCATTGGACAACACTCTAGTTACGACAAATGGCCCCTGCCAGTTTGGGGCAAACTTTCCTTTTGCTTTAGCCTGATGAGGCAAGATACGCCTCAACACTAACTGACCCACTTCGAACTTCCGTGGACGTAACTTCTTGTTATATGCTCTCGCCATTATCTATTGGTAAAATTGGCCGTGACATACTGCTACCAACTGCTTTTCATCAATCAGACTTAATTGCTCCAAGCGGGTTTTGACCCATTCAACGTCATCAATTTCTGCCTCAGCGACAATCCGAAGGGATGGGATTTCAATTTCTGTGCGTATTACTGCCTCCATTCCATACACCAATAAATAAGGAGTGGCCCCTACTGAAGTGCAAATAGTAGTGCGATAACCCAACAATGCGAAAGGTAACTTCTCATGCCATTGTCTGAACCCTTCCACTATTTTCCGCAGTATCTTCTTTATGTTCTTATTGGCTGCCTCGACTGCTCCATTCACTTTAGGGCGATATGGGGTGGAATTGCGATGTATAATCTTAAACTGCTGACATGTCTCTGTCATCAGATGACTATTGAGATTAGCGTCATTGTCCGTGATGATTACCTTCGGAATCCCAAACCGACAGATGATATTTGAATGCACAAAATCGGACACTTCTTTCTTGGTCACAGATTTGAAAGTTTTCACTTCAACCCACTTGGTAAAATAATCAATGGCTACCAAGATAAACCTATGTCCGTTTGATGCTGCTGGCTCGATTGGCCCAATGACATCCATGCCCCAAGCAACAAAGGGCCATGGTGCCGACATGGTATGCAGTTCAAATGGTGGGGAATGAATCAAATCTCCGTGCACCTGGCACTGATGACACTTGCGCACAAAACTGATGCAATCTCGCTCAATAGTGAGCCAGTAATAACCTGCTCGGAGAATCTTCTTTGCCAGAACGTACCCACTCATATGCGGTCTACAAACTCCGGAGTGTACCTCAGTCATGATAACTATGGCCTGTCTGGCATCTATGCATCTTAGCAATCCAAGATCTGGAGTTCTTTTGTATAACACCCCTCTACTGAAGAAAAATCTGCCTACCAATCATCGAATTGTTCTTTTTTGATCACTTGTGGCCTGTACCGGATATACCCCAATCCGGAGGTATTCTTTGATATCGTGGAACCATGGCTCCCCATCAAGTTCTTATTCTACCATATTAAAGTAAGCATGTTGATCACGGACCTGAATCTGCAAATGGTCCATATAAGCCTTATCTGGATGATGTAACATTGACGCCAGAGTAGCCAAAGCATCGACAACTTCATTATGGATCCTTGGGATATGCCTGAATTCTATTGACTAAAACCGCTGGCAAAGATCATGCAAGCGTTTCCGGTACGGTATGAGTTTTAAATCCCGTGTTTCCCATTTTCCCTGAAACTGGTGTACCAGCAGGTCCGAGTCACCCAAGACTAAGATTTCCTGGACGCCCATATCCACAGCTAACCTCAAACCTAGAATGCATGCCTCGTACTCAGCCATGTTGTTAGTACAGTAAAAACGAGTTGAGCCGTAACAGGGTAGTGCTTCCCTGTTTCAGAAATAAGTACCGCTCCTATCCCCACGCCCTTCATGTTTGCAGCCCCATCAAAGAAAAGTTTCCATCCCGGCTCCTCAACTTGTTCTAACTCACCAATGTGTATCACCTCTTCATCAGGGAAATAAGTTTTTAAAGGTTCATAATCTTCATCAATCGGGTTCTCGGCCAAATAGTCTGCCAAGACCTGTGCTTTCATTGTAGTTTGAGTCATGTAGACAATGTCAAACTCTGTGAGTAGGATCTGCCACTTTGCAAGCCTCCCTGTGGGCATAGGCTTCTGAAAGATATACTTCAATGGATCCAAGCGAGATATGAGGCAGGTAGTGTAAGATGACAAATAATGTTTCTGTTTCTGTGCCACCCAAGTTAGGGCACAACATGTCCTCTCAAGATGAGTATACTTAACCTCGTACGACGTGAATTTCTTGCTGAGGTAATAGATGGCCTGCTCCTTCATGCCAGTGATATCATGTTGACCCAATACACAGCCGAATGAATTGTCCAAAACCATCAAATATAGAATCAAAGGTCGCCCTGGTTCTGGCGGGACCAACACGGGTGGATTTGACAAATACCCCTTTATCTTATCAAACGCCTCCTGACATTCATCTGTCCACTTGACCACAACGTCTTTCTTTAACAGCTTGAAGATAGGCTGTTAAGATCTGATGATAACCCGCGTAACAATCCACAAAAGAAACAATCTCACGTTTGGCACAATTATCAATCAAGATATGGATGTTCGGCAATGGGAAATTGTTTTTTGGATTCGCCTTGTTGAGATCCCGATAATCGACACACACCCTGGTCTTGCCATCCTTCTTCGATACAGGCACAACATTGGCTAACCAGGTGGGATACCGGGTGACCCGAATGACTTTGGCATCGAACTGTTTGGTGACCTCTTCATTGATCTTTACACTCATATCTATTTTGAACTTCCTCAGCTTCTGTTTGACAGGAGGGAATGCCGGGTCAGTGGGCAACTTGTGAACCACTAGATCAGTTCTTAGGCCCGGCATGTTGTCATAGGACCATGCAAAAACATCTTTGTATTCGAACAGTGCTTTAATTATCTCCTCCCTGAGTTGAGGTTCCAGATGGACACTTATTTTAGTTTCCCGGACATTATCTTGGTCTCCTAGGTTAACTGCTTCTGTATCGTTCAAAATAGGTTTGGGCTTTTCCTCAAAATGACTTAGTTCCTTACTAATTTCTTCATAGGCCTCATCATCATCAAATTCCAACTCGTCATCACACTCAATTTCTTGTATTATTATTTTAGAGTTAGATTGGCTTTTAAGACTGGGCCGAAGATTCCTCATGCATGTCATGTCATTGATATCAGCATAAAAAAACTGTACAAAAGAAGAAAACAAAAATAAATAAATTAGAAGAAATGAAGACAAAGGAACAATTGCATTTCATTGAATTTAAAGATAACAGGGTTTTAACACATCCAACTGGACGGAACATAATATCTGAATTACAGACCCTGGAATAATCCAGGCAACAAAAGAAAATCAAAACCCACTACCAAGACTCCCTCCAGATAGGAAGAGGAGTAGCTTCCCAGTTGTTGACTTTTGCATGTGGTCCCATGAATTGCACATCTGCCCTGCTAGACCCTTCCCCAGCCTGAACCATGTTAACCTCGGCGAATAACCTTTCGAACCCCTTTTCCAAGTCTCCATCACCACTAATCAATGATCCAGGAACTTTTGACAACAATCACTTTCTGAAACCCGGCCTAACGAATGATCTGGACAGATGCAGGATTGGCTTTGGCAATGCCCATGCTTTCTGTCTCATTTTTCTAGCTCTTCTCACATCTGCAACTGTAGGCTTGAACCCCAAACCAAAAGTATCCAGATTCTTTGGAAGTGAAACTGGCCGCACAATACCTTGTTCGGTACGAAACCATTTTTCAACATTTCAACAACTACCATAACTGATGCCGCAACCATCTTTGGAGTTGGAGCGCACTTTCCTTCCGGAATTTTCTCTACCGATACTATGTCAAAAACCTGATAAACCCATGGTCCCTTGCCATCGTCAACCTCTATGAACGGAACAATGGCACCATTGGGCACACACAAATTATCTTTGTCGTGTACAATAATTTCCTGTCGATCCCATTCAAACTTGACCATTTGATGCAGAGTAGACGGGACTTCTTTGGCAGCATGGATCCATGGTTGTCCCAACAGCAGATTGTACGAAACAGCCACATCGAGCACCTGGAATTCCATGGTAAATTCAACTGGCCCTATTGTGAGCTCAAGCACTATGTCCCCGACTGAATCTTTCCCCTCACCGTCGAATCCCCGAATGCAAATGTTGTTTTTGTGAATTCTTTCATCCTCCACTTGCAGCTTGTTCAATGTGGAAAGAGGACAAATGTTCGCGCTGGACCCACTGTCAACCAGTACCTGAGTAACCACGGAATCTTCGCATTTCACCGTCAGATAGAGGGCTCTATTGTGCTCGGTACCCTCCATGGGCAACTCATCATCATAAAAAGTGACTCGGTTTACCTCAAATATCTTGTTAGCTATCTTTTCCAAGTGGTTTACTGAGATTTTTTCAGGAATGTGGGCTTCGTTCAAGATCTTCATCAAAGCATGACGGTGTTCGTCTGAATGGATCAATAATGACAAGAGCGAGATCTGAGCTGGTGTCTTCCTTAACTGCTCCACAATGGAATAGTCTTGCACATTCATCTTTCTCAGAAATTCTTCTGCTTCTTCCTCAGCCACCGCTTTCTTCACCAACACTGGATTACCTTTTGAGGTCTTAGCTTTTTTCAACTCTTCGGGGGCAAAGCATCTCCCTGATCGAGTCAAACCATGGGTCTCTCACACTTCTTCTTTAACCTCTTTCCCCTTGTAAGTCACTGTCACTCATTCATAATTCCATGGGATTGCCTTGCTGTTAACTATCGGTAATTGAGTTACCGGTTTGATAATGACAGGATCTGTGGGGGCGCCCTTCATAATTACCATCTTGTTCGTCACGCCTGGCACAACCACTTTTGCTTTTTCATGTTTTCCTGCAACGTCACTTGAGGACCCCTTCTTGACCTCCACAGATGGTTCATTATTTGCCCTGTTCAACTTGATCACAGACTTCTCACTAGTTGACTTTTCAAATGGCCTGGCTTCACTAGCCCGAATCATCATGACGGTCTGCGAAGGATTCTTAGGCTCCCCTCCCCTATGCACTATCTCAATCATATTTGTTTCATGATGGGCTGGCAAGGGATTCTGATTGATATTGGGCGCCTCCAGAGCTTGGACCTCAATCCGATTGGTGTCAATGAGTTCTTGAATGGCTGTTTTCAATTTCCAGCATTTCTCTGTGTCATGTCCCGGGGCCCCTGAACAATACTCACAACCGAGTGGAAGATTTCTGGGAGGGGGATTCGGCAATTTAGCCTCGATCGGATTCAACATACCCAACTGTCTTAGTCTGTGGAATAGGCTAGCATAATATTCTCCCAATGGAGTGAAAGTCTTTTGCTTCTGCAACCTCTCATTCTTAAAGGTTTGGTTGGGTCGAAACCCATTCCAAGAGGGTTTTTGTAGGCTTTTGGGGGTGGATGGTTATTTTGTGGAGCTTGGTATGGGTTTTGTGGAGCTGGCACATGCCATTGCGAGTGATCGGGCGGCTGGGTGTAGGTTTGTGTATGATGGACAGAAAAATGGGGACCTGGCGGTGGGTAATAGTGTTGTGATGGGTTATATGGTGTGTGGGGGTAAGTTTGGAGATAGGTTCACGGCGGGTTTTAGTAACGGGGAAGGTTCCTTGATCCAACCCAAGCTCCCGATTCAATTGTCGCAACGTCCTCCTCCTTCTTCTTCCCGAGCACACCCCAGTACCGTTTTGAATGGCCTGAGTGGTCGCCTTGATTGTTGAATAACTCATGATCTTGTTGGACTTGGGTCCCTCTTCAACCATGCCTCCCATTTTCACGACATCATTAAAGGACTTACCTACTGATGACACCAAGTGACCGAAATAAGTGGACCCTCGCTGCTTGCTCTCTCCAACGGAATCCATATTCTCTGAAGCTCTCATCGGGCTTCTTTTCCAGCTTTGTCAATGACAGACGATCTGGGATAATTTCGAGGTTGTACTAAAAATGGCAGGCGAAGGCTTGGGCCAAGTCGTCCCATGAGTACCACCTGTTGTGATCTTGTCTGGTGTACCATTCTAAGGCCGATCCACTTAAACTTTGGCTGAAATATGCCATCAGCAATTCATCCCTTCCACCTGCTCCTCTCATTTTGCTGCAAAATCCTCTTAAGTGTGCTACTGGGTCACCATGCCCATCGTACAGATCAAACTTGGGCATTTTGAACCCTGCTGACAACTGAACATCTAGGAACAGACATAAATCCTTATAGGCCACACTCACTTGACCTCCCAGTCCCCTTATATCTCAGAACAATTGTTCTAAGCTTTTGACCTTTCTGATCATCTCTTCATACTCGGGGTTTTTGGGCGGTTTCTCGGTCTCTATCGGGATATCAAGAAGAGGGGTGTAAGGATATGGTTCTTGAACTTTGAAGGTGGGTTCAGGGGGATAGTACTGGTTGTCGTGAGTTTGGAATAGGGTTCACTGGAATATCGGTGTAATGTAGTAGGTGGAGGTGCCACAAAAACATATGTAATTGGTGGGGGAGGGTATGAGACTTGTTTGGGTGGCGGAGCTTGAGAAGTATGGGAAGTGGCTCCATGACATTGTTGGTAGAGGGGAAAGGTTGGAGATGAGTTCATGGTGGGAGGCTCCGGAGGTTGGGCTGATGATGGGATATAAGTAGGGTTGGCGGGATAAGCTGGTGGTGGATGCCCTTTCGCCCAGGCTTGGTACATTACAGCCATCTGCTGCTTCAGCTTATACATTTCTTCCCTCATCGCATTAACGTCCATTTCTTCCACCTCTTTCGATGGGTCGACAATATTTGTTTCCGGTTCCTGGTTGGCCATATTCAGCCTGTCTTTCGATCGGGTGTTGTAGGAGTGATTTGCCAGAATGCCGATTAGCTAACCACCTGCCTAGACTCAATAAGCCAAACAACAATCTTGTTAGCGGTTAGGCTTTAACAGATTAGAAACCACACATTGGGCATGAATGCACCTACGCAGCTAATCGTCTCCATTATGTATTTGATCGGTTGTATGCGTCATCCCGACCTTTTCTTTCTTTCGATTGCAACCTTCCCCTTTTCTTTCTTATCTTTTCTTTCCTTTCCCTTCATTCTTGCCTCTGTTCTCTCTTTGTTTTTACTCTCTCTTAATTTCTTATTTTCTCTCTTTTCTCTCTCGTTTTTCTGCTCTTTCCTTTTCTTTACTCTCTTGTTTTTCCTCTTATTTTCTTCCCCTCTTTTTTTATTTATTTATTTGGTTACAGTCAAATCTTATGGATATTGCCTACGTATCATGACCCCGCATGAATTAGATCAAGCATAGTTCTTGGAGATAAGTGCGAAATAAAACATTTTTGGGATTTTCAGTTTTCATAAAAAAAACAAATGCTTCCATTACAAAACTCAAAACTAACAAATTCCAAAAGACTAACAGATTTCGATGCAAAGATGAAATACAGACTCCAAAAATAGACATCATATTCCAACAGAGGAAAATACAGATTCGAAAACAATTTGACGGACTCTAGCAGAAAGAAAAACTCAACATGACTGATAGACGCTAACAAAAGGGAAATGCAGACTTAAACAGAAAAATCATGAATACATCAATGCTCCTGGTGCCCGCGGGACATCATTCAGTGTCGCCGCGGGCCTATATGCAAGCTCCCTTTGAAGTCGATCCAAGTCATTCATTATTTGTTTAACAAATGTCATTACTGCTGCAAAGAAGGTAGTGCGAGTCATATCCTCACAGATCTGGCACTTCATAACGATGTAGTCAGCAATGTTTCTAATTCTCTCTCTTATGACGCCTTTTTCTTGTAACAAACGCCCAATCTGCTGGTCCCTGGCTTCCAAAGTTTTCTCAGCCGCATGATTTTTCTCCTGAAGTTGTTGCAAATCCATTTCTAATTGCACCAATGTTGTATAACAATGTTCCCTTTCAACTTTAAAGTCTTTTGCCTGTTTGATCATTTTGTTTTCC
Organism: Nicotiana tabacum; assembly: GCF_000715075.1. Classification (NCBI taxonomy): domain Eukaryota; kingdom Viridiplantae; phylum Streptophyta; class Magnoliopsida; order Solanales; family Solanaceae; genus Nicotiana; species Nicotiana tabacum. The sequence goes on from NC_134101.1 coordinate 107,231,607, forward strand.
ATGGCGATGACCCTTTTCTTTAACCCTGCGACCTCATCATCGTACCTTTCCCTCAACTGCTTAACCAGGCGTACTCGTTCCTCTGCGTTTTTAGACAATTGCTTTCGAGCCTTGGCTAGTTCACTTTCTGCTTTGTTCAAATCAAAACTGTAGTCATTTACTTTCTTCTCAAGTTAGCTATGAGTTTTTCATCTCTGTTGCTTCAGGCTGGATTTTCTGCCGCTACTTTCATTTTCTGAATTTGAGCTCCGAGGGCCTCATTTTCTTTGGCTAGATTTTTCTTTTCTCCTTCCTCCGCCGCGACTTGCAAGATATTCTCGAATTGAAGTTCTCTGAATTGCTTTTCCAATTTGCTTATGGTAGCCCTATACTCGTTTTCTTTGGTCAGCCAGTCCCAATGCACTTGTGCTCCATCGGTAAATTGTTGGACATGGGGCCTCTTTGCGGGCCTGTCAGGTTCACATTGAACTCGGGATATTTTGCCATACCAAGCAGTATAACTAGGCTCCACCTCGCCTCTAGATAGGTCTCGTACTTGAGTATTAGGCCCTAAGAATCTGCACTGATGCCAAATCCGGCGCACTTTCTCTTCTTGGAAGGCAGCTTTTGGATCTAACTCAATGACTTGCCGACTCAAATCTTCATTGTGTGGGATGGTCTGGTATCAGCCCAACTGATGCAAGACTCTGTGCAGAGCATAAGGCTGGATACTCCGCAGACCCATCAACAGCAAAAAATACACCTCAGCCGACATATAGATTACTCCATTGACCGAGAGCCATCCGAATGTCCATTCGATCTTATTTGCGGTCAAAGATCTCAAATGAGCATGACATGCTTCCGTACCATCCGGAAACTCATAACCCTTTACTCGTTTTTCATGTTTTTCAATACACTCAAGGCCAGTCATACCGCAATTCAAGTAGCTGGGACGGTGGCAAAGGTGTTCCTCCATCCATATTTGTAACAGGATATTGCACCCTTCAAAGAATTTCGCTCCTTCTTGACAGAGAGTGAGAGATCGGTAAATTTCTGCCAAGATCAGCGGCACTATAGTCCCATTTGCCTTTTTCATCATAAAGTCGGCTATCCCTACTAGCCCTATCTCTATGTTCCCGTCTTTTCTCGGGCAAACCAAGATACCCAAGAATGCCACTATGAAAGCTAATCCTCTCCTAGCTTCCCACTTGTATTTATTTCTAGCGTGAGTAAGATCGGTTTCTGGCATTTCGAAGCCACGGGGATTCCGATAACGTCGATACAGAAAGTTGAAGGTACAAAATCCTTTGGCCAGATTTCCGTCTCGGATGTCCCGACTGATGCTTAACAAGTTCAAATATTTGTGGGGGGTCACTGTCCTTGGTGCTACTGGGTATTGACTTCTGAGATTCCCTTCGAAACTGGCATAGCCTGCTATCTCTTCTAGCGTAGGAGTTAACTCGAAATCCGCAAAATGGAACACATTATGTGCTGAGTCCCAAAACGGTATCAAGGCCTCAATCACGTCTTTTCTGGGCTTGACCTTCAAGAGCCCAATAAGACCGCCCAATGCTTTTGTCACAACTTTCCTGCTGTCGCCCCCCAAATCATGCCACCACATATGTAGCTCCAAAGGAATCTCTTCACGGTTTGAGAAATGTTCATTTTGATTTGTGCTCATCCTGCACATTTATTAAGGTGATTTTAATTAAAAGAAAATCATGACTCGTTTTGACTTAAGAGAAATGACCATTTTTCAAAATTTCCACAAAACATCCGGCCTTGCCAACACGACCTTTCAGCACTTCAAAAATGAAGATTTTAAGGCTGTGTCAACTAACCAGCCAAAACCTTTAAAAGTGATAAAAAGTGGCTGTTCTTGTAAAAACAGCCTTCCGGCACCCTTTCAGGGACATTCGGCTATTTCTGACAAGAATGTCATCACCATAATTATTCTCAAATTAAATCAAAATTTGATGGGGGTTGCCTACTTTCGCAAAAGAAAGTTGGACTCGATGGGGGTTGCCTACGTATCTCACACCCTATGAGAATCAAACTGGCGTAGTTTGGGCAAATAAAACAAACTAATTTTTTTGAAAACAAGACTATTTTATTTCATTTCATTGGCAAATAAAACTATTTTTTTAAAACACCAACTTTTGTTTTTCCTCTTTTTTGTCTTTTTTTTCGTTTTTATTTTCTCAAAAATTCGGTAGGGTTTCGACACTATTTAGACATTGGTTTTTTCAGAAGAAGCGACTAACTCTCTTTAACCCTCATACTGCTATTTCTTTTTCCTCAACTCTTCCCAATATTCATAAGCCGGTCAGCATGCAAGTCCGAAGCAAATAAATGCACAAGTAGCAAGTATGATGCATCAGGATGGTCTTTTTGTTTCGGGTGCACCTGTCCTAGACAGACCCAACTCCTGTGTTGAGCCTCCAAATCCAAAATGCACATGATGCAAACAAACGTCCCTACTAGGATCCGGCGTGAGGTCTTGTTATACTAGGTTCAAAACCTGGGTTTATTGTCCTAGACCTGGCTTACCCGAGCAGACGGCTCGAGCCGGGGGGGGGGAGGGCAGCGTACCGGGAATACAGAAGCTTCACCGGCTTTGCAACTTGTCCAAACCTCATTCTAAATTTGGAATATGACTCTAACAGAAAAGAAGTCACACGAAGTGCACACTTCTTCATGATTTAGAAGACTCAGAGAGAGGAGGGATTTCGCAATAGTTTATATACAGTTCACGGAATATCAATGCGGTAAAAGCAATCAATTAGCACATTAGGCCCAAATCATGTAACAAAATCAGATAATGGATAAAGCCAATCATAACATTTATTCTATGCTCGAATTCTTGAACCCTGAACTAGAGATTCTGGGTTCGATCCCCAGTAGAGTCGCCAGAGCTGTCACACCTCCTTTTTCCTACCCCCGGAAGGGCGTAAAGGAGTTTTTCCAATTAGAGGACAATCGAAACGGGATTATTATTAAAATATTCAGAGTCGCCACTTGGGAGATTTATGGTGTCCCAAGTCACCGGTTGAATCCCAAATCGAGGAAAAGCTTGACTCTGTTTAGCAATCCGCGAACCAGAAATCCGAGTAAGGAATTTTGTTAACCCGGGAGAAGGTGTTAGGCATTCTCGAGTTCCGTGGTTCTAGCACAGTCGCTTAATTTTCATATTCGACTTAATTATCTGATTTTAATCAATTATGAACCTATGTGACGATTTTAACTTTTAACCGCTTTTATTTAATTTTTAAAAGATTGCACGTCGTTTAAAACATGTCTTTGGACCGCGCCACATGAAATGCACCCGCAATACCAAACATATTTTATTCAACATTTTAAGACTTGATTTGGGTCACATGAAATGCACACCCGAGTTTTAGGAAGGTAAATTATTAAAATATCGCGCCTAAAGCAACTACACGTTTTAACTTTGCGAGGGCCATGGAAAATTTGCTAAATGGCGCGTCTCGCTTCTAATTTCAAAGGATGTTTGAACTAATCTTTTGAGGGCCATAAAAGGTATGTTTGGCTAATAGGGCACACCTCAACTAATTAATGAGCGTAATTAATTGATTAAAAGACGCAAGGGAATTTCTACTCATTTTAAGCCAATGTTTGAGATAAACTTTAATGACTAATGAGCTAGTAATAAACAAAACCAATGTTGATTGCTAATAGGCCTAGGCTGGCCGTAAGCCCAACGACTGGCTGTCCTTTATTGCCTGCCCAGCTCGAGAGACAACTTGGCTCAATCATGAAGCCCGGATTGATAACCTAATTTTCAGAAGGGGGGATCAATCACAACTGGGCCGACGCTGGCAGCCCAATTTCAAGATTTAAAACTAATACTTGAAGTAAACTACATTGTTATGGAGATTTAGAGTTTGAACAAACACCAACAACCTTGAGCCAATGCAAAGCACATTCTCGATTGCTAACATACATGCTGAAATGAAGTTACAGTCCCTGATTATCAACAACTCATATGCAGGTCGTTTCATCATTGAAAGCCACCAATTCGAATTTCGAGCAAGAAGATAACAATTTAAAGTTTCAGAAAGACTTCATTTATTACTAATCAACAATTTAAAGTCACCAATGGACTTGGAGATGCCTAACTCTAAACCTTGAAAAGAAAGCAAACACAGGCTGATTTCACCTAAATCAAATAAGAGATTTTCCTGTATTGCAACTTGGCACACTTCATGCTCAAAGAACAACCAATCTTATGCATCTTAAAGTCAGAACTACTACTAATCAACATTGAAACTAAATAGGGGCTTCAATAGAGTATTACAGCCATTCGAATAAGCTATCAAAATACAGTAACATGCAATGAATTTGTTCAAACGCCTAAACCAAAATTAGGAAGAGGTAAATAACCACAAGTTAATTAACAAGGCTCACATGAATACAGAACCTAATAATCAAAAATAGGTTGCCGTAAAACATGGTATCATCAACATTCCCATTTCCATTTCAACATGTAATTTGTGGTTGAATGAGTACCCGGTTACAACAAAGATAAACAAAGAGCCTTGAGAATCAGCTTAAAGCAACACCAAGGTAGCAAGTATAGCAGCAGAGGTCAGCAGTAAAACCAAACCAAACAGTGTCCAAAAATCCAGCAATTTCAGCTCTTTAAACCATTTTTACCAGATAAAACTAGAGTTCTTTGAAGCTTTTTAAATTCCAATTGAGACTCAAGATTAGGGAGCAGATTCAGATCTAATTCCCACCCCAAAAGATGCAGAAATTTCAATGTATTTTTCAGAATAACTTCCCTCAGCCCTTTTTGCTTTTTAGTATTTTTATCTTTTAAGTCTCTTGGGTCTGCCTTGAAAGGCAAGAAATGATGCCTTTATAGGTAAGAAACAAGGCAGCCTAAAAGAATTAAGATTTGCATTTCTACCCTTTTGATATTTTCATTCTTGCTTAGATATCCCTAAGTTAAAAAACAGATTTTCATATTAATCCCCACCCCAGCTTCCAGGAAGCTTCCCCAATCAGTTATTCAGAGATTCTCTGCCTAGACTTCCTAATTTACCCTTCAATACCACGGATATTACCCCTGAAGCAAGATAGAATAGGGGTCAAATTGACCCAACTCAATTTGGTGTGGGTCTGTATAACCCAGGTTGAATCCCCTCTTGGGCTTTCTGACTTCAAAACACAATTCGAGCCCCAATCAACAATCATAATTTAATGGGCTAAACAGAATTTCCAACAAGAAAAACCAGCAAGCTTTTAAGAAAATAGACCAAAAAAAAAAGAAAAAGGGACATAAACTGATTAACAAAACCATTAAGCTAAGCTCGTCATTAGGCTAATTATGCAACCAAAACGAACGAAAGATGAACACATAAGAAAAGAAAAGAGAAAAAAGAAAAAAAAGATGAAAATGATCTAAAGAAAGAAGAAGAAACATGCAAGAAAAATGAAAAGAGATTGAGAAGTACCTAATGAACTAGACGGGCCTAAACTAGAATTCAATCCTTGAGCTTTCGATTTTGACCGAAATGGTTTTAATCATGTGTTCTCAAATGAAAACACATGAATAAAGCCAGTTTCGGCTTCAAATCCTTAAAAAGGCACACTGATTTAGGTTTCTGAGTTTTAGGGTTCGGATCTTTGATTTGAGATTCGAAGAATTTGGGACAGATTCGAGGGAAAAGAAGTGAAGATTTAGAATGAGGAGATGAAGGGGAGTTTGGGGTGTTAATTTGGGGTGGTTTGGTGGTGGCGCCGCCTCCGGCGGTGGGGGAATTTAGGGGTGGCGGCGTTAGGGTTTGGCAGGGGTGGGTTTGTGAAGGAGATGAGTGAGGGGTGAGGGCAGGTTTGGACATTTAAATACTACGGGACCTGGGCTTCAGGACCGTCCGATCAAGAAACCTTGACGGTCCTGATCTGTTGCCCATGAAACGACGTCGTTTGGTTTGGGGAGGGGGAAACCGGATGGGGAACTGACCGGGTCAAGGCGTGGGTTTGGACCGGGTATTGGGTGATTATCATTTGGGCTGGGACAATAAAATTAGGTTTGAGCCCAGAGTCGGATTTCTTTAATTCTTTTTTTTCCTTTTCAATTTCCAAAATTCTTTTCTTTTCAAAATTAAAATAAATCCTAAATTAACCAATAATAATTTTTTAAACTAAATTAACCTACCCAATTAGATTAATCACTCATCCAGGTATTTACAATAATTAATTAAATCATAAATTTAAAGAAAAATTATACAGTTCAAAATTAAAAAGTAAAAATGCAAAATGAATTATTTTTTGTGATTTTCATTTTTTATAAAACAAACTAATTTGCTAATTACTCTAAAAATATAAAATTAAATCCTAAATACAGATGCAACATATTTTTTGTATTTTTTCATGAATTAAAAAAAATAAACGTGCACAAACAAATGCAAATAATTAACAGAAAATGCCACGAAATCCAACAAAATTGCAAACACTGAAAGAAATTATTTTGTTTTGAATTTGTTGGAATAATTCATATAGGGAAAAAATCACGTGCTCACACAAAGCATCATGCACTAATGGTATCACACAACGTGTTGACCAATAGGAAGCTCAAAAACCCCCAACCTGGGTAGAATAGGAAGTTAGTCTTCCTGTTATTTTTGAAATGTTGCAGGCACTATAGTTGGCTATCACACAGCTGTAAAGTTGCCCGGAGACTCCCAACGCAGTAGCGCCAGGAACATCTCCTTACATCGAGCTAGTACCCGAGAGATCAAGTAATGACAGATCGGTAACCGACCCTGCCGCAGTGAGGATGCTTGGGAATATCTTCGAAAGGATCAAATCAGGTTCGTGGAGGCTCTTACGGCAACCGTTTCGCGAGGAAACGGTCCCAGAAGTCGCTTCACAGAAATCCAGAACGCCGAAACTCCCTAGGTGCGACAGGACCTCTGATCCCTACGGGTGCACCACCACTTGTGCATGCTCGTTCAGAGGCAGCGACCTCCAAGATGATGAGTTCGAGCCCGTCTCACTGAGGAAGTTTGAAGAAATTCTCTCGAAAGAAACCATGATGCAGCGCCACTGCCTAGCACCTGACCTCATAGACTCACTTACCATACCAGCGTGGTCCTCTACGGAAGCACGCGCTGGTGCCATCAAAGTAGTATCGAGAGGGCCCGATACACCTGAGGCCGAACAAAGAAGAAATGAAATGTCGCGGGAAGCCGCACCCCATTCCCTGATAGGACGAATGAGATCGCTCCCGGTTTTAGATGATCATGCAACACAGGCCTTCACCCGAAACCTAAACGAAGCATGCCCAACGACTCCAGGATATTTCAAGAGAAGCCTGATCATATACCCAGCCGAGGTCTAGTTGGATGCCCACACCCGACACCAGCCCAGAATTGGGGCCGTGGACAACCGTTCGGGAACCTCCTCGGATCCAGTATATCCAAGAAGACTCCCAATAAAGAAGATGATGCCAGACAGATGGAGGTATCATCCATGCGCCGCAAATGGAAGAAACGACTCGAGATTCAACCTACCTCGCAATAATAGTGAAATAGCCCGAGGACAGCACCCTCGAGGAACCTCTAATGGAATTAGATTCAACAAGGCACAGCTGGCAGGGAAACCCCGCCCAGCCGAGTACGATTTCAGCATTACTATACCAAACATCGTGATCACCATAAGCGAAACCAGGAATGCCAGGCGGCTCAGACCTATTCGACCAAGACCCCTTCAAAAGAACCATGGCCCGGCGCAATAACCACGAGGCGTACGGGGTCACCGTCTAAAAAGATTGACAACCATACTATTCAATAGAGATCGCAACCAAGTATCATCGAGCGGTCAGGCTCGAGTCCAGCTCCAAGGGAGGAAGGAGATCAGGAAAAATGAAGCTGACAAGCCACAACGTATTGCCACGATGGTAAAGGGGCAGCGACACCCTTCAAAGATCCATAAAGTATAGAGTGGAAGTGCTCATTGCCGGGAAAAGACGGGTCCGGGGAATATACCCGAAGGACACCCTTGCATCCAAGGAAAGAGGCGCCGAGATTTCACCTCAGCCTCGTATTAAAGATGTCAGGCCAAAGCCAATAGGGAAGTTCGGACTTACGAACCAAATCACTCCCATACCTCGAATCTTTGATGGATTCTAGACGCCGATCGCCACAATGATCAGGAAGGTTGCTTCATCTATACAGGCTGCCTGATCTCGGGCAAGAACGCCGAGCCCACAAAACACGGACGTTTTATTCAGATGACAACGGGCACACCGCCCGGGGGCGACTTCGACTCCACTTCACCAAAGGGATGAAACTCTCCGACAGAGGTGAGACTACAACATTCGATAAGGAGCTACACGCAACGAGAGGAAATCCCTTACCACATGACCCATCACCGGCATCAATGTGTCACGACCCAAACTGGAGGGCCATGACTAGCACCCAACCATACTTGTCGAGCACCAACGTACATTTTATCTAACATTTTTTTTATTATCTTTTAGGGTTGACGAGATCAATATAAATGGTAGACATGGATCATGGATAACCAACAATAAAATATGATGGCATGAACATACATAGCAGGGGATGACCAGACATTCAAGAAACTACATATAAGGTACGAGCTACCATGCTACCATGAAAGACTATACAACAAAAACCGGCCGACAAGGCATACCAAACTATACATGAGTCGACACTTGTCTATGAGCATCTAAATGAACATAAGTGCTGCAACATAGCCGGAACAGGGTCCTGACATACCCATAATGTCTATAACGAAAATGCATACCAAGACTACGACAAGTCCGGAGAAGGGATCTCGCCAATCACTGCTGAACTGGACAACCTACTGTGGTGGGGGAGCTGCACCTGCCTGTCTATTAGGGCCTGCAGCACGAAATGCAACATCCACAAACAAAAGGACGTCAATACGAATAAAGTACTGAGTATCTAAGGCAGGGAACCATAAATACGAAAAATAATGTAAGCAGAGATAGAGAATATACAACCTGGAACATCTGAGTACCTCTGAGGGCTACTGACATGAAATGCATGATACATATGTATGTATACATAAACTTTTAAAATATACGCCTCTGTGGGCATCATCAGCATCATATCGTACCCAGCCATAATAGGCTCGGTAAAAACGTACTCGGCCGTCATAAGGCTCGGTAGAATCGTACCCAGCCATGTAGAGCTCGGTAAAACCCAACTGATCAGTGGTTGCACAATATGTGCCGTACCCGGCCGACTGTAGCGCGGCTTGGTAGAGTAAAATAGATACATAGACATAATGCATGCTCGACTCATGGAATCACATTCTAAACCTTTCGGAGTGATGTAATGTCGGTATCCTCTGTACACGTTATTAGGACCAACTATTCATTACGAACCTTATAAGAATCAGGAAATACCAACAACATTGATAACATAAGAATAAGAGAAGCAACATTAACACCAATCGTTCCATAAGAGGGAAAGCAATGTAAGTACTGCTAGCTTCTAAGAGTAGAGTATCTTTGGAAGCTCGTTCATTACATTATGTACAATCAGAGTCGTGCAAATGAAGAAAAGGGATAGCCTCACATACCTTGTATATACTTACCCAATCACAAGCTATGCAATTGTCACAAATCCTTAGTCTACAATAAGAGAAACGATACTATCATTATCATTTAAGCGTCATAACTATTATGTATCGACCACAACCTACTTTACGTTGAAACGGACAGCACCTCCCTATATATATATGACATCATACCATTCAAAACAATCACCAAACAGCCAAAAACACATCAATAATAAACATATTGAGCCTCCCAAAACAGTCCACGCACAACCTAATTACATCATACATACGACGGCCACCGTAGTCATGTCAAACGACCCGAAAATGTTACGAATAACTATCAGCCCACAACCCTACATATATATGGTATTTCTCCACACCCTTCCACCTCAGAAAATCCATAAAATAGTAGTAAAACACGCAGCCCAATAGCAACACAAAACAGTCCACAAAACAGTCCGCTACAAGTGAATAACTCGAACTCACAGCTTCCGATCACCGGCCGGTGAGTTCTTACATGTATAGAACGAATTACCATGAATTCACAGAAGAGAAAAATGTATGAAATATGGCAGTAACTTACCTTACTTGTTGGATAACTCAGCCCTTCCCTTGGTTCTTCAAACTCTAGGTTTTACCTTCAAATAGAACTTGAAAGAGAGGGAAAATCGATTAGGGTTTGTGTGGAATTTTTGAGGAGGAGTTACAGGGGTTAACTTTGGTTTTGAGGGTCTGAAATATGGATTAAATAACTGAGTTCATAACCCCTTAAAAGTCCTCTCTTGGCCGACTTAGGTCTTTTAATTTTGTCCGATCATTTTGGCAAGTAGGTGATGCACCTACTTGTCATCTACCAATCTGCGCAGGCTTGCAAAAATATGAATATCTCTATACTACGAGATCGTATTGACAAACGGTTTAATGAGTTGGAAACTAGACTCATAGATCTTTAATTTTGTGGGTAATCACCCCGTAATTCCTTGTAAATTAGGAGAAAAGCTTAGAAACATTTAACTTAATGTTTAAGTAAAATTATGAACCTAAGTTGCGACAACGTTTGTCGACTTTTGTTTCATAACTCGTTTGACTTCAAGACTTATGATACAGATATTATATGATTCAAATACCTTAATACATGACCTCTTGAGTGTATTAACAACCTCTAGGTTTACCTGAAAATATGAGTTACAGCATCCTTGATTCGTTTAACTTCTAATACTTGTTAATCACCCTTATACACCCTTGTATCACTTAAGACCAATAGGATTAGCTTCTTATCAACTCAAAGGTAATTCCTTCTTGGATTTATGTTAACTAATATATGGCATGAACTAAAGCGTGTGCATATGGGTTGTAACACCCTTCCCCCCTTAGGAACATTCATCCTCGAATGTAAGGGTTCATGGGGAGTTTAAATCATCGTGGATTCCGACCAAGTTTCTCCCATAAATAGAGGACAAACTTGCAAGCGGTTAACTCAACGTATGGCCTTACAAGAGTATGCAAAGCATTATGACATGTACATTATCTGCATATCGCCATTTTGTATTAAGGAAGAGTATTCTCATGTTATTGCTTACCTCATAGAGCCATTTCACCTTCCAATGTATCATGTGTTCCACCAGCATCCTTGTTATCTTCATTCTGGAATAGGTAAGGGTATTTAGACTTCATCTCCTCTTCTGATTCCCATGTTATTTCTTCCATATTCTTGTTCTTCCACAATACTTTGATAGAAACTACATCTTTTGTTCTCAGCTTGCGGACTTGTCGATCTAATATAGCCACTGACACTTCTTCATATGATAGGTCCTCTGTAACCTGTACATCTTTGATAGGGACGACTCGAGAAGGGTCTCCAATACATTTCCTCAACATAGATACATGGAATACCGGGTGGACAAATTCCAATCCGGATGGCAATTCTAACTCATAAGCAACCTGTCCAATCCGTCGAAGAATTTTATATGGCCCGATATACCTTGGAACCAGCTTACCTTTCTTCTCAAAACGCATAATACCCTTCATTGGTGAGATCCTCAGGAAAACCCAATCACTAACCTCAAACTCCAGATCACGAAGTCGGACATCGAAATAAGAGTTTTGCCTTCTTTGTGCCGTCCTCAATCGCTCCTATATCACTTTCACCTTCTCAATAGCTTGGTGAATCAAATTTGGCCCATATAATTCTGTTTCACCGACTTCGAACCATCCAACTAGTGATCTACATCTTCTCCCGTGTAGTGCCTCGTATGGGGCCATTTTAATACTGGAATGGTAGCTATTATTGTAGGTGAATTCTATGAGTGGAAGATGGTCATCCCAATTTCCCTTAAAATCTAGAACACATGCTCGTAGCATATCTTCCAGTGTCTGAATGGTACGTTCAGCCTGTCCGTCAGTCTGCGGATGAAATGCAGTGCTGAGATTCACTTCTCTGCCTAAACCCTTCTGAAAAGACCTCCAAAAGTTAGCTATAAATTGAGCTCCTCGGTCTGATATAATAGATACCGGCACACCATGAAGCCTAACAATCTCCTTGATATACAACTTCGCATAATCTTCAGCCGTGTAAGTTGTCTTAACTGGTAGAAAATGGGCACATTTTGTAAGTCGATCAATTATCACCCAGATGGAGTCAAACTTATGATAAGAGCGAGGTAATCCAATAATGAAGTCCATATTAATCACCTCCCATTTCCAGGTCGGAATCTCTATATTCTGAAGCAATCCACCGGGTTTCTGATGTTCTATCTTTACTTGTTGACAATTGGGACACTGGGCTACAAATTCTGCAATAGACTTCTTCATGTTATCCCACCAATACTGCTCCTTGACATCATGATACATCTTTGTCGAGCCGGGATAGATGGAATATCGGGATTGATGAATCTCATTCATAATCTTCTCTCGCAACCCTGCCACATTAGGCACACATAATCGGCCCTGGTATCTCAGTGCCCCATCTCTTCCGATCTCAAAAGCCATACTTTTACACTGCTGAATGCTCTCTCTTAATCGTACTAAGATAGGATCTTCATATTGTCGTGCTTTTACCTCGGCTACCAAAGATGATTCTGATGTATTCTGTACAGTAACACCTCCGTCATCAGAGTCTAACAATCTGATTCTCATATTGGCTAGCTGATGAAGCTCTTTAGTCAACCCCCATCTACCTGCCTCAATATGTACTAAGCTTCCCATTGATTTACGGCTGAGAGCGTCTGCCACAACATTGTCTTTACCGGGATGATACAATATCTCGACGTCGTAGTCTTTCAGTAATTCAAGCCATCTACGCTACCTCAAATTCAACTCTTTCTGCTTGAAGATGTATTGTAAACTCTTGTGATATGTGTAGATGTCAACATGGACGCCGTATAAGTAGTGCCGCCATATCTTCAAAGCATATATTACTGCAGCCAATTCCAAATCATAGGTTGGATAATTCTTTTCATGCTTCTTCAATTGTCTTAATGCATAAGAAATCATCTTCCCACGCTGCATTAATACGCACCCCAAACCTATACCTGAGGCATCACAATATACCACATAACCTTCTGTTCCTTCAGGGAGAGTGAGCACTGGTGTAGATGTCAATCAATTCTTCAGCTCCTGAAAACTACGTTCACAAGTGTCAGACCACTAGAACTTGGTAGCTTTTTGTGTTAACTTAGTCAATGGTGATGATATATAGGAAAACCCTTCTACAAACCGCCTATAATATCCTGCTAGCCCTAGGAAGCTGCGGACTTCTGATGGTGTTGTAGGTCTCGGCCAATTCTTTATTGCATCGATCTTCTGAGTGTCGACACTAATACCCTCGTCAGATATCACATGTCCAAGGAACGCTACTGAGTTCAGCCAAAATTCACATTTGGAGAGCTTAGCATATAACTTACGATCCTGAAGCGTCTGTAATACTATCTGCAAGTGGCCCGCATGTTCCGCCTCCGAACGAGAATATACTAGAATGTCATCAATGAATACAATCACGAACACATCAAGATAGGGCCTAAATATAGTATTCATGAGATCCATAAAAGCTGCTGGGGCATTTGTTAGCCCGAACAACATCACCAAGAACTCAAAGTGCCCGTATCTTGTCCGGAAGGCCGTCTTTGGAATATCCTTCTCCTTAACCCTCACCTGATGATACCCTAAACGTAAATCAATCTTCGAGAAATACTTGGCACCCTGGAGTTGGTCAAATAGGTCATCAATTCTTGGAAGTGGATACTTGTTCTTTATAATAAACTTATTCAACTGTCGATAGTCGATACACATCCGTAACGACCCGTCTTTATTCCGCACGAATAGGATTGGTGCACCCCAAGGTGCAGTGCTAGGTCTAATGAAGCCCTTATCCAGCAAGTCCTTCAACTCTCACAAATCTGTCGGGGCCATTTTGTATGGAGGGATAGAGATCGGTTGAGTGTCAGGCAACACATCAATGCTAAACGCAATCTCCCTTTCAGGAGGAAGGCCTGGGAGTTCATCTGGGAAAACATCTGGGAATTTGTTGACCACAGGGATTGATTATAAAGTAGGTGGTTTCGCCTCCGCATCCCTAACGCGAACGAAATGATAAATGTAACCTTTTGAGATCATTTTCCTTGCCTTAAGATAGGAAATAAACCTACCTTTTGGTGTAGAAATATTCCCTTTCCATTCAATGATGGGTTCACCAGGAAATTGAAACCTAACCATCTTCGTACGACAATCAACATTTGCATAGCATGAGGCCAACCAGTCCATTCCCATTATCACATCAAAATCAACCATTTCTAACTCAAATAAATTTGCCGAGGTTTGACGACTACAAATCATCACAGTGCAACCTCTATATACCCTTCTAGCAATCACAGAATCTCCTATCGGAGTAGATACCGCAAGGGGTTTACTTATCAATTCAGGTTCAATGCCAAACTTATTAGCCACAAAGGGTGTAACATATGATAATGTAGATCCCGGATCAATCAGCGCATATACATCATAAGAAAACACAGATAAAATACCTGTAACAACATCTGGAGACGACTCGAGATCCTGTCGACCTACTAGAGCATAGGTTCGATTTTGACCACCACTCAAACTCGGCACTGCACCTCTACCTCTACCACGACCTGTCGACTGCTGAAAACCCCGTGCTGGAGGTCGAATTGATGAGGAAGAAGCAGACACAGATCCAGTCCGCTGAGCCATACCATCACCTCCCCTGTTAGGACAATCCCGCATCATATGGCCAGGCTGTCCGCAAGAATAACATGCATCAGAACCTCGACGGCACAGTCCAAAGTGGGCCTTGCCGCACTGATCACAACGTGGTGTTGTGGGTCTCGTCTGACTAGTATCCCTATGATGTTGCGAGCCTGATGCCTGCGAATTTTGACCTGGACCAGAATGGGTAAATCGATCATATCGAGGCCTCTGAAACTGTGGAGGAGCACTAGCTACAGGTGGCGCCGAACTCCTCGAAGACTGGGGCCTGACGCTGCCTCTGAAGTCATTAGAATACCTTGCAAATCTCGCCCTCTTATGCTGGCCCCTATCCTGCTCCCTATATTCCCTCTGCTGGCGCTTACGATCCTCTAGGGTCTGGGCATAAGCCTGAATACGGGAAATATCCATGCCATCCACCAAGGAGGCTGTCGTGCACTCATTTATCAGATATGGTCCCAATCCGTTCATGAACAAATGCACCCTATCACTCATCTCGGCCACCATATGGGGAGCATACCTTGCTAAAGAATCGAACTGCATATTGTACTCTCGTACACTCATATTACCTTGTCTAAGGTTCAAGAACTTATCAGCTCTAGCTCGTCGTATCTCAACTGGCAAGTAGTGACGAAGAAAGGACTCAGAAAATTCCTTCCACACAGCTGGAGGAGCGTTCGGACCCCTAGATCTCTCCCAACTATCATACTAGAGAACCGCTAAATCCCGTAGCCGATAAGAAGCCAACTCTACTGCCTATGTATCACTAACATACATAACCCGCAGTGTACGATGAACCTGGTCAATAAAAGTCTGCGGGTCCTCCTTGGGGTCTGATCCGGTAAACACTGGAGGGTCTAAATTAATAAAATCACAAACTCTCGTACTAACTGGTTTATTAGCAGCACCTGTATTCTGCCTCTGAGCCTGAGAAGCTACCAAACTAGTCAATAACTGCAAAGCACTCCACATATCCTTGTCTGTAGTGCCAGACAGAGGAATTGGAGGTGCTGGGTGCCTCCTAATATCCTCTGAAGGAGACGGGGTAGATGAGGTATGAGACGGCATCTCACTCTGAGCCTCACTTTGGCCTGCTCTAGCTTGGGGCACCTGACTGGTACCCTCTCCCGCAGCTGTATCAAGCCGTCTACTAATTGTTTGCTTCCTAGTCGAAGGCATCGCTGAAAGAAAATAAGGTGAATATTAGAGACGAACACTTACGACTCAACTCTATGCACGATCCAGATTCAGGAAGAAGGTAACAACCCTAGATGTCATGTAGCCTCCTGATTATAAATGTGGCACGATACACATCCATAATCAAGACTCTACTAGACACGGCTCATAGACAATCCCTAGGACAGACTTGCTCTGATACCAAGTTTGTCACGACCCAAACTGGAGGGCCATGACTAGCACCCGACCATACTTGCCGAGCACCAACGTACATTTTATCTAACGTTTTTTTATTATCTTTTAGGGTTGACGAGATCAATATAAATGGTAGACATGGATCATGGACAACCAACAATAAAATATGATGGAATGAACATACATAGCAAGGGATGACCAGCCAATCAAAAAACTACATATAAGGTACGAGCTAACACGCTACCATGAAAGACTATACAACAAAAACCAGCCGACAAGGCATATCAAACTATACATGAGTCGACACTTGTCTATGAGCCTCTAAATAAACATAAGTGCTGCAACATAGCTGGAACAGGGCCACGACAAACCCATAATGTCTATAACAAAAATGCATACCAAGACCACGACAAGTCCGGAGAAGGGATCTCACTAATCACTACTGAACTAGACAACCTACTGTGGAGGGGGAGCTGCACCTGCCTGCCTATTAGGGCCTGCAGCACGACATGCAACGTCCACAAACAAAAGGACGCCAATACGAATAAAATACTGAGTATGTAAGTCAGGGAACCATAAATTCGGCCAGTAATGTAAGCAGGGATAGAGAATATACAACCTGGAACATCTGAGTACCTCTGAGGGCTACTGACATGAAATGCATGATACATATGTATGTATACATAAACTTTTAAAATATACACCTTTGTGGGCATCATCATCATCATATCGTATCCAGCCATAATATGCTCGGTAAAAACGTACCTGGCCGTCATAAGGCTCGGTAGAATCGTACCCGGCCATGTAGAGCTCGGTAAAACCCAACTAATCAGTGGTTGCACAATATGTGTCGTACCCAGCCGACTATAGCGCGACTCGGTAGAGTAAAATAGATGCATATACATAATGCATGCTCGACTCATGGAATCACATTCTAAACCTTTCGGAGTGACGTAAGGTCGGTATCCTCTGTACACGTTATTAGGACCAACTCTTCATTACGAACCTAATAAGAATCAGAAAGTACCAACAACATTGATAACATAAGAATAAGAGAAGCAACATTAACATCAATCATTCCATAAGAGGGAAAGCAATGTAGGTACTGCTAGCTTCTAAGAGTAGAGTATCTTTGGAAGCTCGTTCATTACATTATGTACAATCGGAGTCGTGCAAAAGAAGAAAAGGGATAGCCTCACATACCTTGTATATACTGCCCTAATCACAAGCTATGCAATTGTCACAACTCCTTAGTCTACAATAAGAGAAACGATACTATCGTTATCATTTAAGCGTCATAACTATTATGTATCGACCACAACCTATTTTACGTTGAAACGGACAGCACCTCCCCTATATATATGACTTCACACCATTCAAAACAATCACCAAACAGCCCAAACAACATCAATAATAAACATATTGAGCCTCCCAAAACAGTCCACGCACAACCTAATTACATCATACATACGATGGCCACCGTAGTCGTGTCAAACGACCCGGAAATGTTACGAATAACTATCAGCCCATAACCCTACATATATCTGGTATTTTTCCACACCCGTACACCTTCAAAACTCCACAAAATAGTATTACAACACGCAACCCAATAGCAACACAAAACAGTCCACAAAACAGTCCGCTACAAGTGAATAACTCAAACTCACGGCTTCCGATCACCGTCCCGTGAGTTCTTACATGTATAGAACGAATTACCATGTATTCACAGCAGAGAAAAATGTATGAAAGATGGTAGTAACTTACCTTACTTGTTGTATAACTCATCCCTTCCCTTGGTTCTTCAAACTCTAGGTTTTACCTTCAAATAAAACTTGAAAGAGAGGGAAAATTGATTAGGGTTTGTGTGGGATTTTTGGAGAGGAGTTGCAGGGGTTAACTTTGGTTTTGAGGGTCTGAAATATGGATGAAATAACGGAATTCATAACCCCTTAAAAGTCATCTCTTGTCCGACTTAGGTCTTTTAATTTTGTCCTATCATTTTTGCAAGTAGATGATGCACCTACTTGTCATCTACCAATCTGTGTAGGCTTGCGAAAATATGAATATCTCTATACTCCAAGATCGTATTGACAAACGGTTTAATGCGTTGAAAACTAGACTCATAGATCTTTAATTTTGTGGTTAGATCACCCCATAATTGCTTGTAAATTAGGAGAAAAGCTTAGAAACATTTAACCCAATGTTTAAGTAAAATTATGAACCTAAGTTGCGACAATGTTTGTCGACTTTTGTTTCATAACTCGTTTGACTTCAAGACTTATGATACGGATATTATATGATTCAAATACCTTAATAAATGACCTTTTGAGTGTATTAAGAACCTCTAGGTTTACCTAAAAATACGAGTAACAACATCCTTGATTCGTTTAACTTCTAATACTTGTTAATCACCCTTATACACCCTTGTATCACTTAAGACCAATAGGATTAACTTCTTTTCATCTCAAAGGTAATTACTTCTTGGATTTATGTTAACTAATATATGGCATGAACTAACGCGTGTGGATATGGGTTGTAACACAATGCCTCCGCCCTCGAAGGGATCAAATGGTAAGCAAAACCACATCTTTGGCCAAGCCTGGTTGAATATAGCAGAAGGCTGTATCAGGGCTCACGCCTCGAAACGTCGCCTACGCATCAAGCAGCAAGGAAGAACTACTTCCGCTCCTTTATTGTTTCTTTTCTTTTACTAACCTATATGTAGGCAATTAGCCGAGGCATTCAGAAGTTCTAAACTCCACTCGGGGATCCTACAGAGGCCCCAGATCTCCTAGTAGGCTTCCAACCTAAAGAAGGCCCCGCCAACAAGATTATTAGCAGAGCATTGTACTCCCCAGAAAGGGATCAAACAAGATCGCAGTCCTTTCTTATACAGTTAGACGACGTGCGATGAACTTTTCTTAGGGACACCGTCCTCCCAGAAAGGGATCCAATGAGATCACAGTCCTTTCTTATATAGTCAGACAACGTGTGATGACCTTCTCTTAGGGACATCGTGCCCCCAGAAAGGCCAATAAATGGTGGGCTAAGTTTCAGAAAGGAATCATGTAAATGGATCAGATGATCGGAGGAGCAGCGCCCATGAGGGCCGAGCTCAAAATGACAGGACAACATGTATTTGCAACATATATTTATGCCAAGCAATAAAAGAATACCTTTTCGGCATTTCATACTTCGAAAAAGGTTATTTCGGCATATTCACGGCGAAGGCCTCTCCGCCAAATACGTCCCGAGATACTCGGAGACTTAAACAATTCAGCGCCCACACGACCCCAGGGTCAGAACTCCGGGCTCATCAAGCCCCTATAAGGCAACTCCGGGCTCATCAAGCCCCTAGAAGGTAACTCCGAGCTCACGAGAAACGGTCATCAAGCTTAAACAAACTCGATGACTCGGAGACTGCCATTGATCGCCATGCAATTGGAAAACCCGAAACTGTAAGATCCCTAGCGGGTAGCCTCGGCGTAACCAGATCTATTCTACATGACAAACAAATTGTAAGACCCCAATAGGCATGACAAGTTGTCAGACCTCAATAGGCATGCCAAACTGTAAGACCTCAATAGGCATGACAAACTATAAGACCTCAATAGGCATGACAAACTGTAAGACCTCAACAGGCATGAAAATCCCGAAGTTTAGGCTATACATCACATTTGTAAGAATCCCTAAAGGGCATACCCTCGACGTAGACGCCTAAGCTCTCACTTGGGATCAAAAATGGCTATGGCCAAACGCACATGACTACGGTCAAAATGGCTGATACAACCAAAATAACGCGGCTCGGGGATGCCCACTATCCCTAAAAATCGTAGGCCCCTACTCCGAATATACTTTAGAAAGAACCGGTTAAAACATGCTTCCCTCCATAGGCAAAAATGAGCTCCGACCATGTCGTCTACAAAATGCAAGAGCATCGATCAACTTGACCTACGAGCTATGAACCTTACGAGGTGCTCAAAATATCGCCGACAATGACTTGAAATCGAGGTTCCTCTGGAACCGACGATGGGTCAGGCAAAAATACTATAAAAAGACTTTAATGAGCCGAAACAAAGCCTATAAAAAAGCCCACGGGCAAAAACAGCGTAAGAGCCATTGACGCCAACTTGAAAATTGACAACTTGAGGATTAAAATGAGCTCGAATCGTAACTCGATTCGGAGACCGGATCCAAAATAGTTAACTATGCAAGCCTCTGGGCCACATACTAAAAGGTCTCAACAACCAAACGACATAAGTACCACTGTCGCCAGCCAAAAACTCAAGGGAATTTAAGGGTCGATTATAGCTCGAATCGCAACGCAACTCATAGACTAGACCCGGAAATTGCAATATTCCTAAGGGCACGACATAAGTGCCACTATCGCCGGCCAGGAAATCAAGGAAATTTAAGGGTCGATTGCAGATCGAATTGCAACGCGACTCGGAGACTGGACCCGGAAGCTACAATATGCCTAAGGGCATGGCATAAGTTCCACTGTCGCCTGCCGGAAACTCAAGGGAATCTAAGGGTTGATTACAGCTCGAATCGCAACGCGACTCGGAGACTGGACCCAAAAATTGCAACATGCTTAAGGGTGCGGCATAAGTGCCACTATCGCCGGCTAGGAAATCAAGGAAATTTAAGGGTCGATTATATCTCGAATCGCAATGTGACTCGGAGACTAGACCCAGAAGCTGCAATATGCCTAAGGGCATGGTATAAGTGCCACTGTCGTCGGCCGAGTAAACCTCCGGGCCTCGCGCCCGTACAGTCAGTTCGACCTAGAGCACAAAGGGCCATCATCATCCACCCATGCAGGTAGGAAAGAGCTTGAGGGTCAATTGAAGCTCGAGTCACAATGTGACTCGGAGACTGGACTCAAAACAGTTAGAACGGCAAATGCCAAAGGGCAAAAGATAAAAATGACTACTACCTGCCTGCACTGGCACAAAAAATTCGTGGACAAGAAGGCTCGAGTCGGAGCCCGACTTGGAAACTAAGCCTAAATAGCCGGGCCAAGCACGGAGGCCCCAACACCTCCTCACATCACAAATCACGCTTAAAAGCCCCCGGATCTGTCCGATTAGTTTCGGACCTACAAGGATCTCGCCAAACACCAAAACCAGTCTTCCCGATCAAAAGCAATGATAGAAAAAAGGTACATGAGAAAAAAAGCTTCAATTTTCTTCTTATATATTACATGCACAAAAAAAGTGCATTCTCTACCTACAAGCATGCCCTACGTATATCAGAAACAAAACGAGAAAACGGCAAAATCTACACTCTATGCTAAAGGGATACACCTTGTCAAATTTGCCCTCTGCAGTGTCAACAAGAAGTGACCGAGCATCACGCTCGTCCGCCCTTGCTCGAGCCCAATCCTTCGAGAGAACGAAGCCCCTTGCACCGACCTCCTCGAGTACCTCTCTTCGGGATCTACAACGAATATATTCCTCAATCCCCTTCTCCCGATCGAGGGCTCGCTTTAGCTCAGCTTGGGCATCGGTAACATCTTTCATACGAATCGCCAACTCACGATCAGCCTTGGTTTGGCTTAATGTCACTTCTTCCCGGGAATCAATTATCTCGACTCTGACCTTCGAGAGATCAGATTCAAGTTTCCCAATCATATCTGCTTGAACTTTGGCATTGTCATAAGTCAAGCTGAGTTGGACCTCGAAGGCAGGGACCTTAGCTGAGGCGCTCATCTCCTCTAAAGCTCGAGCCTGCACTTGAGCCCTTAGCTCATTGCAAGCAACTCTAACGTGGTTGACGTCGCCTTTGAGGTACTCCAAAGCCTCCGCCTTTTTCTGCAACTGATACGGCAAAAAGAGTTAGCCTTAAGGTTAGAAAGGAGCAAAGCACGTACTACAGGAAGTTACCTGCTCCATCAAATAGCTCTCATAGTTTGAGCTCTGGTACGCCTCATATCGCCAATGTTGCAGCTCAACTTCCTTCTCCTAGCTAAGAAGCCTAAGGGATTCGCCCTCATCCAGAATCTTCAAGAGCTTGTCCCCTTGACTAAGCAGCTCAGACCTAAGCCTATCACAGGCCTGCACAAAAAGGTTCAATAGAGGGAGGAGGACACAGGATATAGGGAAATTGTGCATAAACTCACCACAAAGTGAAGCCGACGGACTTCCTTGAAGTCAGAGCACACTCCTGTTGATCCTGCCCATGCGGCTCCAGAAGAACCAACCTCGGTCATGGCATGATCACTCAAAGAAACCGCCGGCCGGGTGTCAGGCACTCCGGGAGCAGCAGACTCGGGCGACACCCCTTCCTCGAAAATGTGAGCCAGACCAACACTACTAAAGGCTCCGTCGCACCGCAAGTGCCGATCCCTCTTATTGTCGTCGTCCCTTGGCCCGGAGGCCAACGATCCTTTCCCCTCTTCAGAAAAACATTGCCTCATCCCAAGGAACTGCCCGATATCTACAAAGGCAAAGGCAGCATACGCACATACCTTGGTGTTGCGCTCCCCATCTAACACAGCTCGCCACCTGCGCTCGTCGTAGAACGAATAGGTCACCTGCCTCCAGACCCAACCGGACAGGTCATGGACTTCACCCAGCGTCCATGAAGTTGCTGCAACAAGGGAGACAACATTATTACTCAGCTGGTCTTTCTATATGCAGAATCTAATAAAGCGCCAAACGCCTCACTCACATGCATGATTCCACCCTTCAGGAAATGAAAAAAACTCCATAGGGATAATATCGGTCATCCGGACCCGAATAAACCAAATGGCCCACTCTCGATCCCCACCTTCCTCATTATCAACATCAAAGGGCGTGGACGAACTACACCTAAGAGTTAGCAGGCCTCGATGATGAAAGGGCCGATATAGCCTGACAAGATGGTCAAGCGTGAATTCAAGCCTGGCTTTCTCCGCGAAGAATCTCATCATCAATGCCGTTCACCAAAATAACGGATGAATCTGTGCCAGGGTAACCTGATACTTCGAGGAAAAATCAAGCACAACCCTATCAGGGGGGACAAATGTGAAAAGGTATAGGTATATGCTCAAAACTCCATCAGTGGAATCCGCGATGCCCTCATCTGGGGAAAGCACATGCAGTATTATCCCCTCGCTCCACCCGCAGTACCTCCTCTCTATATCCAGGTGTTCCTCTCTTAACAAGGACGCCGTCTCCAGAGCAAAATCCCTCGGTTCCTGAGCATCAGGAGCAGCGCCCCCCGTCCCCTGTCGGATCGGCCCCGAAGCAGTTTCTATGACTATGGTGAATCTAACAGGTCAAGGCAAGGGCGTGCACCAACACTTTTTGTGCATAAAGAGATGAAGTACCCCGTGCCAAAGAAGAAAGGCGGCTATCTAAAAATAGTGAAGTCTTGCGAAGGAGCTGAAGCCGCCCCATATATATGCAAGAAGCAGTGATGATTCGCCTGCCCGAGGCAAGCCCCGGGAAGCCAACATCCTCAAAATAGATCGACGGATCGGTACCCGATCTAGAAAGCACCCTTCAACGAGGAGTCAAGACTCGAGGGGCCATTCATATTATCTCCAAGCTCGAGGCAGCACTCTACATCAAGAACCCCCACCCAAAGAAGTCGGACCTCGGTAAGCTTTAAACACCGACACTCGAGGCAAGGCAAGCACCTAGTCTCGTGATCCCCTCTTTCTGAAAATAGGAATAAACACAGGAAGCTCTAGTCACAAAAGCTCCGTGAAGGCCTGAGGAAGCGCCCAAATATAAGTAAAATCCTCAGCAGAAGTCAATCCTATACATTATAAAAGGGTTATATACATCAAGATCAATAGGGACCCCTGGGTACCCAAAGATGACCTTCATCCAGGATAACATTCCTGAAGGCCCCAGAATTCGACGCATGGTCTCCAAATAACTCGAAGGGCCTTGATAGCCCGGACCCATCAGATTAATCCAAGATTGGTCCGAAGAATGATGATGGGTTCGGAGGAGAGCCATGTCGATCAACAGAAGATCAGAGTGAACGCTCGCGCTCAAGTCAGATATCAGCAGTCAACGAGTAAATGAAGGCATTCAAAGAGCCTCAAAGGGAATGGGAGCATACAAAAACAAAGAAAAGTAAGGAAAGTAGAAGTCAGCAAAGTATATTCTTATCCATAAAAATTTGCGTACATGCAGCCCTCGAGGGGTCGTTACATACAATTACAAAAGCCTATAGGAGTCTACACCTAAAGCAGAGGAATAGAAGGATGTACATGTGATGAAACCCGGATGCCCGGTCCGCCCTCGAGAGTCCATCTTTGGTATCAGCATTCTCGGTCACTGCACCCTCGAGCACGTATCCTAGAGGGTGATTCCTTCGACCTTCACCTCCCACAAGTTGCCAGCTCAATCCCCCGAGGGATCCCTGCCGGAGAAGATGAAGAATAGGAAAAGGAGGGGATGCAGAGGAGGCAGAGAAAAGTGACATGGCCCTCCGAAGACAAAGGTTGAAGATTCGGCAGACCCCAACCTCAACGGCCGGTAGCGCCACTTTATCCCTTGGGAAAGAAAAAACCCTAGGGATGAAGTGCCACACCAGGCCTGGGCAGGAGAGTGCAGCAATGCATAATCCGAACGACTATCTACATAAGTGAGGAACCAACTCCCCGTCCCTCATCCCCCCGGGCCAACAATAGCAGCAAGGGCCAGCATACCGACGACCACAGCAACAGCGGGACGACACATTTATGTTCAACGAAGGGAAGCCCCGACAGAAGGCCACAACACAGTCTAAGGGAACTGCTCCAAACGGCCTTAAGGTCATGAGCCCCTAGCATGATATTTATAGGTGAACAAAGACGGTAAAAACAAGATGGGCGAGCAAGCCAACAAAGGCACTGGGATAGGAAAAACAAAGCCAAGGCACCCCCATTTATAGGGATTACGACACGGTAATCTAGGCTTTGGAAGACTGACCGACGGGCGCAGTTAATGTGTCCATGGAAAACCAAATCGACGGCGGTGCCTGCACCTTGGGAAGCAAGAATCAGGGAGTGCAATTAATGAGGTCGAAAAGCAGGAGCCCGTGGATGTCCCATCACCGCGAAGCTTACTCCAGGGGTCACATCATCGATATGGCATTTCCGAAAGAAGCTCGAGGAGTCAAGTGTCAGAATCATTTCCCATCACTTCGTTATGGGAAACATGGAGACTACCTGTACGCGATGAAATTAGAATACTTGATTTCTCGCTATCAAGACATTTCGAAAGCATGCCCCGGGACCTCGAGGGCGGGAGGCCCTGACTAAATTCTTGGCCTGGGGGCTCGCCGAAGCCCGACTCGAAGGAAATGAAGAAGGAAGTCAGGATAGAGGGGAAAGCCCCCAAGGCACATGGCTACATCTAACAGGCCCGGCCTATCCGGAGCCTATGATAAGGCATCACGTCAAGCCATCCCATCGCCATACTTTGTAATTAATCTCCACTTGCTTGTAGGCGAGTCTCCCCTCTTATATAAATGGGACTCGCCCTACCTTGTAAAGGGCTGATGTTGCTCCATTTCTCCACAAGTGCAATAATATCTCTCTCTCTCTCTCTCTCTTTTCTTCTAAGTTGTTCACTTTCACTAGCCCGAGGCCGTTTTAGCATTTATCATTCTCTTATTTGTTCTTTACTACTTTGCTCAATATTGGTAACATAGATCCTTGCTCTATCATATCTCTGCCTATTATCCCTTTTCCGACTTCCCCCGATACTTTGAGATCGGTACTAATGCTGACCCCGAGGTTCCATCGACCATATCTGCACCCGGGAAACAGTCCCCTTTGGGTTGATTACTGTCCCGTTTTTGCTCGCATTTTATCATCATATTTTACGTTCTTAGCATCAACTGCTCTAAAACTAGCTCGGGAATAGATCACGTATTTTTTTAATCCCATTTACAAATTTAATTGTGGTTACCATTTTCATGGTAAACAAGGAGGCTTGTACTTTTTTAACCTCTCAAGCCTTAGCTGCTCATCCTCGAAAGCCGCTGCCCTGTCCTCGGGCTTAGGAGTGCGGGCAGTGGGAGTCTGTGCTCCTCCCCCGGCCTGAGATGTAGCTGCAGCAAGGGGAAGCAACCCTGCCTGAGCCAAAGTGGTGTACATGCTCAAGAGCTGTGCCAGAGTCTCCTGAAGTGCTGGAGTAGTAGTAGTAGTAGGCGTATCAGGTGGCTGGGCTCCGGCTGGATCTACTGGTGGTACCTCTGTGGTAGCTCGCGCAGGTGCTCTAGCTGCCCCACGTGCGCATCTTCGGCCTCTACCCCGGCCTCGACCTCTGACGGCTGCTACAGGGGGCGCGGGTGCCTGATCATCTCGGGTAGAACATGTCCTCACAATCTGTGAGAGAATAGAAGGTAGAAGTTTAGAATTGTAATGTCAAAAATATCGCACGACAAGGAAATCAAATGAAGTGGAATTTTTCCTAACAGTTACATAACCTCTCGTAGATAAGTACAGACGTCTCCATACCGATCAACGAGACTCTAATAAACCGCCTTGTGATTCATGACTCCTATGAACCTAGAGCTCTGATACCAACTTGTCACGACCCCGGTTCGCCCTCCGTGAACCATCAGAAGAAACCAATTTAATTGTGGAAGATAAACCAATTTTCGAAAGAAAAACAATTTAAAACAGAAATAGAGTGATATAACAGCATTTAAAAGTGTCGTTCAGCATACATAATTTAAATTCTCGAAACTAATACATTTTTCCAAATCTTGGAAACCCATGAATCACAAGCTACGAATATAATAAAATGTTCTAACTCCGGAATGTCTACATCAACAGAAAAGATAGAAGGGTTGTCACTACAAGATAGAATGGAAAGGGACTCGATCTCTTGGTATCTCGAGGATCTCTCGGTATCCTCAATATGTGCTAGGGATCTCTTGGTATCCCGAGGATCTCTTAGTATCCTCAATATACGTGCTAGGGATCTCTCGGTATCCCAAGAATCTCTTGGTATCCTCAATATCCGTGCTAGGAATCTCTCGGTATCCCGCACCTCAGCTCAAATCATAAATATATGCAGGGGATCTCCCGGGATGCTGTCCCGTAGTCCCAAAGTAAAACACACAGCAACAATACAAGGAATACTCAATTAAGCTCAATTTCGTACCAAGTAAAATAGGTAATTCTAACCTAACATGTTTCACATAATGCAATTAAGGCAGTTTGGGCAAATAAGCAATTAAATCAACTAAACATGCTTTTTCTAAGCTAACAACAGGCTTAAGTTGCAAGTAGTATAAAACAAGAAAAAGGAACACAATTGAAATTATTTAAGGAAAACTGGATTTTTAACAATTAGCTCAATTACACTCGTCACCTCACGTACAAGTCATTTCAATTATCAGATATACCAAATCCTAAGGGGAAGGTCCCCCACACAAGGTTAGGCAAGCCACTTACCTCGAACCAGCTCAAATCAATTCGAAACTACGCTCTTGCCATGAGTACTCTACTCCAAATGGCCCAAATCAATTCAATTCAATTTCATAATGTAAATAACACGTCAAGTTACTGGTTCTACAAAGAAATTCTAAGCTAATACGCAAAATTAGGTAACATGACAAAAATTCCCCTCGGACCCACGTCTCGGAATAGGGTAAAATTTACATTTCTAGAATCCTCACACTCTCACGAGTTCAGTCATACAAAAAGTACCAAAATCGGACCTCAAAGGGTCCCTTAAATCATCATTCAAAGGTCTCTAATTTGTCAAACCCTAACCCCCAATTTACCACTGATTTTCCTTATTTTTTCGTACTTAAATTGAGAAAAATCATTCCAATAACGATTTTAGGGACCAAAGACCTTACCCCAATGAACTTCTCTGAAAATCCCTCTTGAAAATTACTCCCCAAGCTTCTTCCCGTTTGAAAAAAGGTGAAAAATGGCTAAATTTCGTGAAGGCAAGTATTTATATGTTTTTGCCCAGTGATTACCGCATCTGTGGTAAAGGGAGCACACATGCGGTCCCACACCTGTGGAAGAATGAATTGCAGGTGCGAAAAGTCACTTAACGGGCTAGATCCGCATCTGCAGTCGCTTGGCCACATCTGTGGCAACGCATTAGCGAAAACCTAGACGCACCTGTGGATCCTGGAGCTCTGGGCCAATCTCGCTTATGCGGCCACATAGCCGCTTCTGCCACGCCTCACTTGCGGTCCCACACTCGCAGATGCGGTTATGACAGAAAACCAGCAGCTAAAGCTGCAACTCCAAAATCCTTCTATCAACCATCCGAAATCATCCCGAGGCTCCCGGGACCTCAACCAAAGGCACCAACAAGTCTAATACCAGTGTGCAAACTTATACCAATCCTTAAAATACCTAAAACAACATCGAAACGACGAATCAACCATGGATTCAAGACTAAAAATTCCAAAACTCTAAAAATTCGCTTTCGATCAAAAGTCTATCAAACCTCGTTCGAATGACCTGAAATTTTGCACACATGTCACATTCAACACTATGCGACTTTTGAAATTCTATTCCGACCCTCAGATCAAAATCTCACTATCAAACCGGAAACTTCAAAATTCAACCTTTCGGTATTTCAAGCCTAAATTAGCTATGAACCTCCAAAACACAATCCGATCATGCCACTAAGCCCAAAATCACCCAACAGAGCTAACGGAACCATCAGATTTCCATTCCGAGGTAGTCTTAACACTGTTCCAACTACGGTCAACTTTCCAACACTTAAGCTCTCATATAGGGATTAAGTGTCCCAAAACTCTCTGAAACTCACAACCGAATATCCCCGCAAATTACAATAGCAGAAATAAACATGGGGAAAACAATTAATAGGGGATCAGGGCGTAAATTCTAAAAACAACCAGTCAGGTCGTTACACTTTGTTAATGATATAACATGGAGAAATTTTGAAGGCTTGACAGAATTAAGCCAAAATAATTGTTTGGTGATGTAGAGTAGTGAGAGAATATTAGTCGGATAAGAAATAACATGCTATGATATCAAGAATATCATACGGATTTTTCCCTACTCCGATCCACTAATTATGTGTTTTATCGTAATTAACGTGTGTTAAAGTGATTGTCAAGAGAATCAACTCAGGTATGTTAAGGCTTAGCCCTTCCTTCATTTTGTCATGATCTCGTAACTATATGTGTTTGATAACGAGGCATACAGAAAAGTTCATACTCCCAAATTTATATACATTATTCTAGTCTCATAAGTTACAGTATTGACCCTTATCAGGACTTTATATTCAATTAAGTATTGTCTTCTTCCAGTTAAGAGAGAAGAGGGTCAATATATATATATATATACACACAGACAATATTATAGTATTTTCACCACCATCGAACTATAATAGGTGGGCAAACCCCTATTGGGCAACCTTTGATCAGATGGTAAGTTATATACCGAGCCAACTATGACCAAGCACCTAATGAGTGAGCCCAGTATGGTCGAGATATAGAGCCTAGTATGGTCGAGCGCCTATGAGCGAGCCTACTAGGACAGAGAAGTTATATATATATACCGAGCTTCATAAGGCCGGACAGCTATTTTATTAACTATATTGAGAGAGTTGAGTCAGTATCAGTAGGTAAGCCTATCTTCATATTATCTTTGACTCCTAGTTGCTTTTAGTTATTATATTATTAGTTCAGTTTCAGCTTTCAGTATATTACCTTACATACTCGGCACATTATTTCGTACTAACATCCCTTTTCTGGTGGCGCTGCATTTCATGCATGCAGGTTCAGATAGACAGACGGGTAGACCTCCTCATTATGTGTTACCCGAGTTCAGCTTGATCGGTAAGCTCCATGCCTTTCGAGTTGTCGGGTCTAGAGCTTTATGTACACCTTGTATATATATGTATATATGTTATGAGTAGGTCGGGGCCCTCTTCCGATGACAGTACATCCATCAGTAGATGCTTGTAGATATATCCTATCAATTAGTGTAGTATGTTGGGCTTGTAGGCCTAGTATGTATATTTTGTTGGTTTGACAGCTATAGTAGTTATGATGGCCTTGTCGGCTCAGCTTAATCTTGATGTTTAGTCAACCATAGTTTTCGTTCAGTTTTATATCTTGCTTTGCAAATTGTCTTGCAATGTGGCCCATGGCCAAAGTATGACATTATATGTTCAGAGTCCCTAAGTCGCAAGTTGGTACGCAAGGATATGTGAGGCACCGAGTGCCAGCCTCGCCTCCTCCTAGTTCGGGACGTGACAATGTTTTCCATCACTTACATGATCACATAGGTCAATTATAATCAAATAATCCCACATAGCATAAATTATGGTCAGGACCCAGCGTTGTGGACCTCAAAGAGTGCCTAACACCTTCTCTTTGAGGTAATTTCATCCCTTACCCGATCTTTGGTAACACAGACTAGTTAAATAGAGTTATTCGCAAATAGGTGCCATAACACACCTTAAAATTGTTAGGTGGAGATTTTTCTGTTTTAATACCCATTTAAAAGAGTTGTCACATGTCGAAATCTGCTTTTGAGAGAAAAAGAGGCGCGACACCATAGTTCATAGTCTTCCATTCATCTGGATGCCACCAAGATGTATCAGGATTTGAGGAAGCATTATTTTTGGAGAAGAATGAAGAAAGATATAGTGTGGCTCAATGATTTAATCGTTAGAAGGTGAAGTAAGAGCATTAGAGGCTTGGTTGTTTGCTTCAGAGACTTGAGACTCCCAAGTGGAAGTGGGAGCGTATTACCATAGATTTCATTGTTGGGCTCCCACGAACTTAGAAGAAATTCGACGCAGTGTGGGTTATTATGGATAGACTGACTAAGTCTGCACATTTCATTCCGGTAGTAACTGCCTATTCTTCAGAGCAACTGGCTCAGATCTATATCCGTGAGATTGTTCGTCTCCATGGTATGCTGGTGTCTATTATCTTCGATCGAGGCACATATTACAAATCACATTTCTAGATTGTTGTGCGCTGGGAGTTAGGTACGCAGGTTGAGTTGAGCACAACATTTCACCCCAGATGGACGGGCAGTCCAAGCGCACCTTTCAGATCTTGGAGGACATGCTATATGCCTGTGTTATGGATTTTGGGGGTTCTTGGGATAAATTCTTACCGCTTGTGGAGTTTGCCTACAATAATAACTACCAATCGAGTATTCAGATTACTCCTTATAAGACCTTAGATGGGAGGCAGTGTCGTTCTCTAGTTGGTTGGTTTGAGCTGGGAGAGGCTAGATTGTTGGGCACTGATTTGGTTCGGGATGCCTTGGAGAATGTAAAGTTGATTGAGGATCGGCTTTGTACAGTGCAATCTAGGAAGAAGCGTAACATTGATCGGAGGGCTCATGATGTAGAGTTCATGGTGAGAGAGAGGGTTTTGTTGCAGGTTTCACCCATGAAGGGTGTGATGAGGTTCGAGAATAAAGGAAAGTTGAGCCCTAGGTATAGCGGTCCCTTTGAGATCCTTGAGAGAGTTGGTGAGTTGTCCTACAGACTTGCATTTCCACCCGGATTATCGGCAGTTCACCTAGTGTTCCATGTTTCCATGCTCTAGAAGTATTATGGTGATCCGTCTCATGTATTAGATTTCAGCTCAGTCCAATTGGACAAGGATTTGACTTATGAGGAGGAGTCGGTAGCTATTCTAGCACGGCGTGTTCGGAAGTTGAGGTCTAAGAGTTATCCTTCTGTGAGAGTGTAGTGGAGAGTTCATCCGATCAAGGCAGCTATGTGGGAGTCCGAGTCTGATATGCGAAGTAGATTGATAACGTCCAACTATGCCTTTTAAAGGACAAAGCGGTCACTGCAAATATAATCCGGTTTTAAGTCCGGAATTGAATCCTCAGGGAATTAACTTATCTATTACACTCTTCGGCAATGTTATTATCAACTCAATCAATCTCCAGATGCAAGATTTTTGCTCAATTAAGATTGAGTTTTTGTTTAACTACTTCAAATACTATGAAAAACAATAGTAAGCTAAAATAGTGATAATTCAATGGTAAAAAGGTCTAGGGCAGTGATTTCCCCAATTGCTAGTTTAGGTCTTGACTTTTTCGCTATAATCTCACCATAATACTCTATGAGGATTATGAGTTATGGGTTATCGTAATTATCTCTCGATCAACTACAATAACTTACTGGAGCATTCTCTCGAACTACTCTAGCTGACAATATGTGTGCAACTCTAAATTATCCCACCAAAGTTCCATTATCTCTAAATCCACTTTTAAGTTCAAGTAATGAATCTCTTCGATTACCCAAAAGTGGTGTTGTTCAACAGGTGTCTAACCTAATACTCTTTCTCAAGCAATATAAGGTAATTAGACACGCTTAATCAAGGGCCCATTAAATTAATCACCATACAAAACGTAGTTGAACAATCATATCATAAATCCGGCTCGATTATAACAACTTGAGTCAAAACTTCAACCAACAATTGGTTCCATCAACCCTAGATAAGTGTTTATCTACTCATAACAAAATAAGAGAAAACTACTAAATTGTTCATAATGTAAAATTGCAAGAATTAAAAGGATATATAAAAACTCTAATGTTTGGTTTATCTTCTCACACTTGTTCTTGCCTCCAAAAATAGTTTTTAAAAAACATCGAACAATCTTGGGCGAGTTTCTAAAGCTTATAAGGGTTTACAAAAGTTTCCCCAAAATTACACTTTGGTCCTCAAACTTCTAGCAGCATGAACAGTGCATTGCGGTCGATAGCGGTGAGAGCTGACCTTTCTGCCTCACGATTTTAATCTATCGCGGTTCACTGCGGTTCCACCACGGTCATGGTGGACTTCTTGCCCAGGCCATTTTCTGCTTCTTAGTGCTCGAGTACTTCTCGAGTGGGCGTTTTCTTCACATTATCGCCTCCAAAACACTCCATGTTGCTTCCTCTCATATAATGTTCCCTGCAAAACAAAAGAACACTATTCAGAGCATTTTACTGGCAATTTACCTATAAAACAACAACAAAGTATAGTCATATTAAGGTTTAAATATCAACTATATAGCCTACTATCAATACCACACACTTAAATTATTGCTAGTCCTCGAGCAATCCACCACACTCTATCAAAATTCCTTCCCTAAGCTTTTCCCTTAACGACTAACACCAAGAACACTTTACAAAAGTTGCACTTAGTAGTGAACAACCTTTACCTCAAGAATCAAACCTTTTGTACCATGCAACATTTGCACTTACTCAAACTACTCTATATAGGAGTCAAAACTTACCTTTCCTTTGTGAATCACATGCCCTCACATCACACAAGAGAGTAGTTCCACATATAATGATAATTAGAACAAGTAGGAACTAAGATAAATAAAATTCGCTCACTCTCCGAAAGAACATTCACATGCCACAAAGATGCACCATAGGCTTGCCCATAGTGTAATACTTTACTAATTGAGCCCACTCAGTCTAAGATCAATAGGACTTTACTTGGTTGTAATGTAGGCTAAGGGACGTGTAGGATATATTTAGATATAGTGACTAACCTCCCTAAGCACTTTTAATACAATTACATTAAACTTAAAGATCATAGTTGTGCCAACCAAACACTCCACTTCATTTGTTTAAAACATCCCCATCCATTAGGTGCAATTTGTACAAGCCACCACTTATCAACCACTATAATTATTTATAACCCATATTTTTTTTTTCGTGGTGCTTTTTATTTTATGCTTCAAAATTGCACACCTTTTATTTATCTCAATGGTTCCACTCAAAAACCAAACCACCACCCCACACTTTTGTTTTTGCATATTTCCACTACCATTCAAGTGCTTATTGGGAAGTAAAAGGGTTCAAACGGCAAGCTATTCAAACAATTGGGTAAGGTTCGCAATGTGGTTGCCAAAGAAATAGGCTTATAGGCTCAACGGGGTTAACTCATATGTATTGCATTTAGGTGGGTTTACTTTATTATGTCTGGCTCAACAAAGAAATGCCTATATCACTTCTAAAACTGAAAGAAACTTCGGTTTCGCTTTGCAAACACACAGGGCAAGTTCTAGGCATCAAATATGAAATATGGAACACAGTAAATCTCACACACACATGGAACATGACTCACTCTGGATTGGTTTATCAAGACATTCTCTTTTGAGTGTTCAAGTTAGATACAAACGTACAATTTTAAAGCACTCTAACAGGATTCAACCAATGAAGCTAGGCGTTATACTCTAGTGTCTATTGTGCTCAGGTGTATCAACGCTAAGGGTTTTCCTTCAAATTTAGCTCGTAGCCCATTAGTCCTAATTTAAAAACTAAAAAGAACAAAATTAAACAGAAACTACCTATACCCGGTTCAAGCTAAACCCTTGGAAAAAAACAATTGCCCAAAGAAAAACCAAGGGGGAGTTACTACACTACACTACCTAAAAATTAAAAAAAAAATCTTTTTGTTTTTTTCTCTAGACTAACTTCCCTCAAGAAAATTGTCTAAAGGATCCGTCATCAGAAAGAGTCTCTATATTCCAATTTGTTTTTCTTCGACTTAGTCCCTCAAGAACCCCGCCGAAAGAGATCTGTCGTCGGGACAATTCACTTACTATTTTAGCTTTTCTAATGAACTATTACTCTACATCAAAACAATCAAAGCAAGACAAAACAAGCAAAATCATAAAGTCAATTGTTACAATTACAAACATACAATGAAGTATCCCCCACCCCAAACTTAAAATGAAGATATGTCCCTATGGATTAAAAATTTGAAGAACAGTGAGGTTAAGGAACTTCCCTGAAGGCTCACTCCTGATCGGAGACAGTGTCTGGGTTCACGTTGCACGCACGTCCCAGCGCTCTCAACCAGCCCAAGAATTTCCTCTCCAACTTCACTTGCCTCTCAGCTACCGCATTAACACAGGCACCCAAATCAGTGACTGAGGTACGCAACCCAGCCATATCCTGCTCCAAAGCTATCATATGGATGCTCCAGCGTGGCTGTGATGGGCCTGCCATATCAACTCCCGGAGGAGGGGGAACCGCAGTTACCTCATCATCATCATCATCATCAGCTGAATCATCATCAGAGTCATCAACATTCACCACCGGCTCTTGTCCAATTTCAATTTTTTTCGCCCAAAACGGGGCTTTTAGTGGCAATCTCCGATCAACCCGAGGGTCTTCAGGGGCTCTAGCAATATGGCACAATAATGTGATCAGCGAAGGGAAGTAGTGGCCCTTGGTTAGCTCAGGTGATCTAATGAACATCTCTTCATGGATGAGCCGGGCCACATCAAAATCACTGTGGGACATGAAACAGTGGATTGCGGATGCCCGTGGTAGATTAACATCTGTCGTGTTGTTGGATGGCAACAATCGACTATTGACAATGGTGAGCCAACACTTAGCCTCATAATTCAGAAAGTGGGAGTTGAGAGTGATCCTGTGCTTGATCCATAGGTGTTCCCCGTCCAGCACACAGATAGTATCAAGAAGAGTTCCCCACAAGGCCCGTGTACCGCTAAAAGTACGATAAGGATCAAATTCACCCCTAAACACTAGCAGCTTGTATACCCTGCGGATGGTGTCGAGGGATGCATTTATCAGGGTGTTGCGCACCGTCACAACCCTATTCTCATGTTATGGAAAGTTCGCATAGAACTCCCTTACTAGTTGAACATTAGCCTCCTCCGGTACCTCGAAGAAGATGTCCAGCTGACACCGCCTCAGCTCATTAAACATATTGGGACATTCCACCTCCAAAGCCATTCGATCAATGTGCACCTCATGTTGTAACTTCTTAGCTTCTTTCTGGTTGTACCTATTCTCCGCTGCTTTGGATACAAACCGAGTGTTATCGAACAGAGGTGCACTGGATTGGCTCCTAGCTCGTGAGAAGCCTCCCGGTCCACTAGTGGAGGGCCCAGTGTTTCGTCTCTTTCTAGCTGAACTCATTGCACCTGTCAAACAACGAAATGCCTATTAATGAGTGCGCAAAATATGTGACTATGGATGGTTACTCAGACTTCACCACAACCATGTCACAATAGATCCTTATATCTCCATTGGGGCAATTTCCCAAACACCTTGTGGGCTGGGCATTATCCAAACACATTTAGCCCTCATGAGTCTATCAAAACTCCTCCCAAATCAAGTATGCAACTACACCAACACACCCCACACTTGTGTCATTCAATCACCCATCAACAAACACCATTCCAAACATTAATTACACAGCCCCTTCACCAAACATTCTCAAAAACGAAATTAAAATAGAAAAAACAAGGAGAAGAAACTACAAAAAAAATCTACTACAATTATAACACCATATCAACCTCAAACTATCATGAACAACAACAAAATACAAAAATAAAAGAGAATGGAGGGTTAGAATCATACCTTAAGGGAGGAAAGAGGAGAGGAATGGAGATAGGGGAGGGGGGTAGTGTAAGTGAAGAAGAAGAAGGAGAAAAAGAGAGTATTTGGGGGGTTAGGGTTTAGAGAAAGAGAGATTGCGAATTTGGGGGAAAGGGATCGGGTATTGTAATGTTATGAGGGGGGGTAGGTTTTAAAATTAAAACAAGAATAAAAAATTCAAAATAGCTGGTACCCCCACGGTAGACCGCGGTCCACCGCGGTCGCGGGGGGATGAAAAATCTGAGGCAGAATGTTTTCTTTCCACCGCGGTCCGGTGCTGGCATTATTTTTAAGTTACATCAACACCCTAACAACACACTCGTGGGTTGCCTCCCACACAGCGCCTGATTTAACATCGTTGTACGATGCAAACATTTGATCATCACTCCTCATTCGCGTACTGGGGCTCTTCCAAATTGATTACCACTCTATCCCCTTTTTCTTCAGCCATTCTAAGGTAATGTTTCAACCTTTGCCCATTTACTGTGAACTTGTTTGTCCCATCTTCTGATTCAATCTCTACAGCTCCACTTAAGAACATTTGCACCACTCTGAAGGGTCCTGACTATCGGGACATTAACTTATCCGAAAACAATCTCAATCTCGAGTTGTATAATAACACTAGATCTCCGGGTTTGAAGTTTCAATCCAAGATATGCTTATCATGCATTAGTTTCATCCTTTCTTTGTATAATCTAGCACTCTCAAAGGCCTAGAACCTGAATTCCTTGAGCTCATGTAACCCAGTGATTCTGTTAGTACCTACTGTCTCCATGTCTAAGTTTAACTACCACAATGCCCAAAGTGTTTTATGCTCTAGCTCAACTGGGAGGTGGCATGCCTTGCCAAACACCAACTTGTATGGTGACATACCAATTGGGGTTTTGAAGGCTGTGCAGTACGCCCACAATACATCATCTAATTTCTTTGCCCAGTCAGTCCTTGTTGCATTCACTGTTTTTGTGAGGACACTTTTAATCTCCCTGTTGGACACTTCAACTTGCCCGCTCGATTGTGGATGGTACGGGGTGGTCACTTTATGACGAACTCCATATTTTTCCATTAGTCGTGCGAATGCTCTATTGCAGAAATGGGTTCTGCCATCATTGAGTATAGCTCTTGGGGTACCAAAACGTGTGAAAATGTTCTTCTTTAGAAAGCCTAGTACCCCTTTAGCATCATTGGTCGGGAGAGCCACTGCTTCGACCCACTTGGAGAAATAGTCAACTGCTACCAATATGTACTTGTTACCATACGAGCTGACGAATGGCCCCATGAAGTCAATCCCTCACATGTCAAAAATATCCACCACTTGAATTGTGGTCATTGGCATCTCGTGTCTACGAGATATGTTGCCAGTCCTTTGGCAATCATCGCAGCTTTTAACCCAAACATGGGCATCCTTGAACAGAGTAGGCCAGTACAAGCCTGACTCCAACACCTTAGCTGCTGTCCGAATTCCTCCAAAGTGTCCACCATATGGTGAAGCTTGGCAAGCCTACAAAATAGAATGTTGATCTTTCTTTGGGATACACCACCGGATCATGTTATCTACACATATTTTAAACAATAGAGGTTCATCCCAATAATAATACCGACAATCGTGAAAGAACTTTTTCTTTTGAATTGAGGAGAGTTCATAAGGTACAATACCACTTGCTAAATAATTAGCAATATCAGCATACCAAGGTGCCTCCTCCATTGTCATTGCCAGTAACTGTTCATCCGGGAATGTCTCTGTTATATCCTCAACCTCTACCTTCTTTTCAGCTCCTTCCAACCTTGAGAGGTGGTCAACTACTTGGTTCTCTATCCCTTTTCGGTCACGTATTTCCAGATTGAATTCTTGTAACAGAAGAACCCAACGAATCAAGCGTGGCTTTGACTCCTTCTTTTCTATTAGGTACCTAATTGTTGCATGGTCAGTGTAAACAATAACTTTCGAGCCAATCAAGTATGACCTGAATTTGTCGAATGTAAAAACAACAGCCAACATCTCCTTTTCTGTCACAGTGTAATTGAGTTATGCACCGCTTAGCGTTCTGCTTGCATAATAGATCGGGTGCATCAGTTTATCCTTTCGCTGCCCCAAGACTGCTCCTATGGCATAGTCATTTGCATCGCACATGATCTGAAATGGTTGCTCCCAGTTAGGTTCAACAATGATGGGTGCAGTCACCAATCTCTTCTTTAGCTCCTCAAATTCCAACCTGCAATCCTTAGAAAACACAAAGGGGTGATCCTTTTCAAGGAGTTTGCATAATGGGTTAGCAATTTTGGAGAAATCTTTTATGAATCGCCTGCAGAACCCGGCGTGCCCAAGGAAACTTCTCACCGCCTTGACTGAAGTGGGTTGTGGTAGTTTTTCAATCACGTCAACCTTAGCATGGTCGACCTCAATTCCTTTACTGGACGCTCGATGCCCCAGGACTATCCCTTCCTGTACCATAAAATGGCGCTTCTCCCAGTTCAACACTAAATTTGTCTCCACACATCTTTTGAGCACTCTTCTTAAGTTGTGAAGACAGTCCTCGAATGAATCTCCCACCACGGAGAAATCATCCATAAAGACCTCCATAATATCCTCCACCATGTCTGTGAAAATGTCTAACATGTACCGTTGAAATGTCGCCAGTGCATTGCAAAGCCCAAAAGGCATTCTCTGAAAGGCAAAGATGCCATACGAACAAGTGAAGGATGTTTTATCTCTATCTTCGGGGGCTATTGATATCTAATTGTACCCCAAATATCCATCCAAGAAATAGAAGTGCGATCGCCCGACCAGCCTGTCCAACATTTGGTCAATGAAAAGCAAGGGGAAGTGGTCTTTCCGGGTGGTTGTGTTCAATTTTCGGTAATCCATGCAAATCCGCCATCCCGTGACTGTACGAGTTGAGATCAACTCATTGTTCTCATTTTGCACAACAGTCATTCCCCCTTTTTCGGGACACATTGGACAAGGCTGACCCAATTGCTATCAGAGATGGGGAAGATGATTCCTGCATCTAACCATTTGATCACTTCCTTCTTTACTACCTTTTTCATGTTTGGGTTCAGCCTTCGTTGATGTTCTCTGGAAGATTTGTGCCCTTCTTCCAAGAGAATCTTGTGCATACAGAAGGCTAGGCTGATACCCTTTATATCTGCCATGGTCCAGCCAATGGTAGTCTTACTTTCGTGCGGTACCTATAAGAGTTGTTCTACCTGAACATCTAGCAAACCGGATGATATAATAACAGGCAAAGTAGAATTGGGGCCTAAGAAAATGTACCTGAGGTGAGCTGGGAGCAGCTTCAGCTCCAGCTTGGGTGGTTCCTCTACTGATGGCTTTGTTGGAGGTGTAGCCCTTTCTTCTAACTCAAGGGACTCGAACTGAGGTTCCCTTTTCCAGAATCCTTGGCCTTTAAGTGCCATGACCTACTCAGCTAACCCTTCACCATCCATCTCTTTTAAATTTGTCAGACATGCCTCCAATAGATCTTTAGCAGTCAGGGTCACATCATCTTCTTGTAGGATCACATCCACTGCCTCAACTAGAGAGAAATTAGCATATTCACTAGGTCTCCTAATAGATTGCTGAACATTGACTATGACTTCTTCATCGTTCAGTCTCATTTTTAATTCCCTAGTCTCACAATCGATTAGTGCTCTCCCAGTGGCCAAAACTGGCCTACCTAAAATGATAGGTATCTCTTCATCTACCTGACAGTCCAGAATAACAAAGTCTGCAGGGAACACGAACTTCCCCACATGCATCAACACATCATCAAGAATCCCAGTAGGCCTTTTTACCGTGTGGTCAGCCAGCTGCAGTAGCATCGAAGTCGGTCTAGCTCTGCCAATGCCTAGTTTGGTGTATACATCCAGAAGCATCAAATTTATGCTGGCTCCTAAATCAAATAATGCCTTTGC
The DNA here is from genome assembly GCF_000715075.1 of Nicotiana tabacum. Classification (NCBI taxonomy): domain Eukaryota; kingdom Viridiplantae; phylum Streptophyta; class Magnoliopsida; order Solanales; family Solanaceae; genus Nicotiana; species Nicotiana tabacum. The sequence goes on from NC_134101.1 coordinate 107,271,998, forward strand.
AAAGGCATAACTCTCAATCGTGCATGGAATAGTGAAGCTACCTGGGTCGGACATCTTTTGAGCCATCAGTTTGGTCACTACTGCGCTGTAGGTCTGCGTCAGAGTCACAGTGGATAGGTCCTGAAAATTAAACTTCCATGACATTAGGTCATTTATCATCTTCGCATAACCTGGCATCTCCCTCAAGTCATCTATCAAAGGAATATTCAACTGAATTTGACGCAGCATCTCCATGAATTTCTTGTATTGATCTTCCTTCTTTGTTTTACCAGTCTCTTAGGGAATGGTGCAGGTATCACCCTTTGTGCACTTCTTGCTGGCTTCTTTCTGTTGGGGTTCTGTGGTACAAGAGGCACCACTTGTTCTGCAGCTTGTTCATTTACCTTAGCCTTACCCTTTTCATCTTGACCCTGTTCAACCACCACTTCAGTCAGATTTGTTGGTTCATCTACCTCTAGTGAAGTTGGAGTGGCTGGCATAGTCTCTTTGCTGGCTTGTGCAACCTCCTGCTCTTTATCAAAATATCTCCCATTCCGGAGACTTACTACCATCAGTTGATTCGGGTTTTGCTCGTTGGGATTGATATTTGTATCTGCTAGCAATGTTCCCTAGGGGCGGTTGTTTAAAGCCATAGACAACTGCCCCAACTGAGTTTCAATGTTCTTTATAGCTGAATCATGTACTGCCAACTTTTCTTGCATCTTACCATTTGTCCCAATGAGTTGCTGGAGCATCCCCCTGATCTCTACCATGTTGTTATCTTGCTGCTGAGGAGGTGACTGATATGTCAACTGTTGCTGGTTCTGCTGTGGGTAGCCCTGTTGTCTCTGGTGGTATGGCACCATTTGGCTTTGAGCTTGCATTCCCCCCAGGCTGAGGCATGTTGGGTCTGTATTGCTGATTTGGTGCCGGTCTCCACTGATGTCCTCCTTGTCTTTGACCCCCAAAGTTGTTAACATAATTCATATCTTCCCTTGACCCTTGATTTTCACCTTCTCCCCTCCATGAACACACATAAGACTGATTAAAATAGGGTGTACACAGTCCTCCATTTGTTGTGTCAGCAATATGCACCTATTTGGTACCCATCTCATCTATCTTCTTTGTCAAAATACTCATCTGAGTCATGAGTGTGGCCATGTTCTCTGCATGCGAATTATTTGGGTCAAAAGGAACTGAATGCACTATGGGTGCCAATGTTGTACCTCTAGTCATCCACCTCGAATTCCGGGACATCTTGTCAAGAAGGACTTTGCACTCGGTGAATGTCTTACTCAAAAATGCACCTCCAGCTGAAGCATCCACATTGGCCTTTAGATTGTCAGCTAACCCCATGTAGAACCTCTGGCCAAGCATCTGGTATGGAATGCCATGGTGAGGACACTTCACCAGCATCCCTTTAAATCTTTCCCAAGTTTCTTGCAAGGTCTCAGTCGGCTGCTGCTTGTACTGCAATATTTCATCAATCTGCCTTACAGTCTTGTTGGGCGGGTAGAACTTATTCAGAAACTGCTTTACTAATTCCTCCCAGGTGACAATGGAAATTATTGGGAGTGAATTCAGCCAACTCTGAGCTTCCCCAATCACAAAGAATGGGTGTGAGCATGTGATTTTTTCTTCACAAAAACTACTCCAAAAGAAATCGAAAAATAAATCAAATTGCCTTTGGGTACAATTTTGAGAATTTTGCGGGACATTTTGGATAATTATTTTTGTCTGTGAATGTTTACCTTGTTTTAATTAATTGAAAAATATCAAAATACCTGTTGCGTGCATATTTAGGATTTAATTATGCATTTTTGAATTAATTAAACCATGTCCTATTTTAAAGAATGAAAATCACAAAAATATGAATTTTTGGTAGCTTTGTCATTTTTATTGTTTAATTGTGTGATTTTATTTTAATCAATATTTGATCTTGTGTGTTAATTATTGTTAAGGGTTAATTAATATCTTTTTAAAATAATCTTGGTTTTACAATTTAATTTAGGAATTTTGGTTTTTAGGAATTAAAAGAAAATGAAAGGAAAAAAGAAAAGAGTGAAAATTGGGCTAAATCGGAACTGGGCCAATTTCAATGCAGAATCAGGCCCAAATCATGTCAAACGATCCAATCCAATAGGCTTGGTCTCTCAAACAGTCCAAACGGCGCCGTTTCGGCGCCTCAGATCTAAGTCGTTGATTTGTTTCCATCAGACGACTCAGTTCAACCCAACATTATTTGAAACGATGCCGTTTTAGGCAAGTTGATCCGAGCCGTCCATTCCCAATGATCTAACGGTCCCAACCTTCCCCCATAACCCGGTCCATTTCAACCCGGGTCGACCCAGTTTCGATGCATGACCAAACGTCACCGTTTCCTTTAAGTAAATTGATCCAGGCCGTTGATCGTGCTTGATCCAATGGCCAAGATTAACCCCACGCCCCAAACCAAACCCCCCCTCACCCCATCGTCTCTCTCAAGCTCAGATACGGGCCAGACCCAAACCCTAGCCGCCATTGTTACACCTCCGCCTGAAACCCGGCAGCAACAACGCCGCCGGTCACCAAATTAACACCCCTAAGCCATCTGACCACCCTCATTACAGATCCGCTAACCGTTTGCCTCGAATCAACCTCCAGCTTCTCGAATCTTTAATCGAAGATTTAAGCAGAACCTAAACCTACCCCAACCAGTCCCAAACTCATACCGGACATCTCCCTGACCTCCCTCATCACCAAACCACCGTTGGTTTGGTTCGAATCAGACCAGAACCGTTCGAACCCCAAATCGATCTCCCAAGAACCCTAGAAAACCAAAGGTTGAAATCTGTCCAAATTAAAGGAAGTTGGGTGGACCTTAGTCTAAGTGTTCTCAGTTGAGAACACTCGATTAAGGTCCGTTCGACCTCAATTAAAGGTCCGAGTCAGAGTCCAAGTCAGGGTCATCCAGTTTCTGAGTTCGGAGGTATTTCTTCTGTTTCCATGTTTGTTTTTCATGTTTCGTTGTTTGTTTGTTAAGATGAGTTCAAATTCATCTTTTATCGATTACTCTTTTCTTTCTCTAGTCAGACCTTTTATTTGGTCCAATGTTATCATTGCTTCTGTTTGTTGTCAATTGTTATATGTTATAATTTGTGTAATCGATTGAATAAGTGTCGTCGATTAGTCTGGTATGCTTGAATGTTAGATTAACATGATAATAGTTTAATTTTTGGTTCATTCTAATAGGTTTACCCTCCTGTTTATTTTCTGTTCTAATTTTGTGTTGAAATAAGCCTGTTGGTATCATTTGTTTCAAATTGTTCCAATTTCCCTTTCTCATTGTTATTTACCATGTTTTTTTCATATAAGTCAGTTTGTTTTCATTCAATATGTTGACAGTGTTCATTTGTTCTTGTTTAGGTTTAATCTAGAAGCGTGTTAGTTTAATCACTGAATCTTTATTTTGATGATATTTGGTCTGAATTGAGTTTCAAGCTTAAATTGTGATTTGAGTTTGATGAATCTTAATGTTGTTCTGATATGAATCTGATCTTGAATGTTGATATGAATCTGACCATGATGAACTGATTCCTAAGTGTTGTCAATTGGGAGTTAGTCTCATATGATTTGATTAGTCAATTGTTAGGATTTCGCACTTAAGATTGGTTATAGCTGCTATAGTTTGGTTAATTGATTAGGAGGATTGGATATAGCTGATGGGGTAGAATGGTAATTTCAGTAATTTCAGGGACTTTAGGAGGCTATTTTGGGATTGAAAGGTTTGAAATTGGTTTAAGTTGAATGTTCTGACAGTAGGGTACTAAAGTACCATTAAACTAATGAATTGTTTAAATGCTAATGGGGAACAAAACATAATGGTGGGGGGAAGGTTGAAAGGAAATAGATTAAGAAATAGGTGCCCATACCTATTTGAATTTAAATAAAGGGAAGGACAAGGGATAACGGAAAAAACATACTCTAGTGGGGAACAAGTGAATTAAAAGGAGAACAAAACATGTAGTAGTGGGGAGAAGTACTTTCCTAATTAGCTAAGTGCTCCTTAGAGCTGGAAAGGGGCTGAGGTTTGGTTATAAATAGGGTCATTCAAAACAGAAAAGGGGCTGGTTTTTTGGAGAAGAAAAATCAGTTCTCTTTCAGTTTTTTTTAGAGAGTCTAGGCTGGATTTTGACATCAGAAATTCAAAGTTTAAGAGTGAAATACAAGATGAGTTTTTACCCTAAAGAGTTCAATAGGTTGAGAGCTAAATACTGAAAAGTGAGGTCTTCTTTACTACTGAAAATCAGAATCAGTTTGTTACTGTTTAATTGAGGTTTTGAGTGTCTTTATTTGAAAATCTGAAGAACAGAAATCAGAAAATCTACTCTCCTGTCTCATTTCTGAATACATTCTGTTCCTGTTTGTGAATTGCTTGGTATTTTCTGGTTTCACTCATGGGTTTTGGACTGCTTGTGATGGGTGTTATTTCTGCTGGTTGTTGCTCTGTTCTTTGCTGTGGTGTTGTATATTGTATACTACTGCTGTTGCTGACTTGCCTTTCAACTTCTTCTTCTGCCATTCTCGATTCCAGGTACACTAATTTGAATCATCTTGGTGTATGGTCATTGAAGCTGAAATGAAATGGCCAGAGGATTTATTGTTCAAACTATAGAATGCTTGTATTCTATTTGATATTAGTTATGTGTTTCCTGTTACATGAATAATAAACGACTGTATAATTAGGACTATTTATAAGTTGTTTGGGCTGTTTGATTCCGGGACTATTTAGACTTTGGAATGTGATTATGTAATAGTCATATGGGTTTAGTTTTGTTTTTGCAGTATAATTGTTGAAATTAGAAGCAAGCTGCAAGCTGAAACAAGAAAGTGTTTTTTTGGAATTCATGAATTTCACTTGTACTAATAAAATTGAGCTGAAATCAGTAAGTATGGGTTTAGATGTGGTTATTGATTAAGAGTGCATTTGTTATTCATATTTTGTTAAGAATCAAACTTGTATCTATGGATTCTTATAAAATTCTCTTTTATATATTTTATAATGCGTATATCTATGTAAGTTTTAGACAATGTTGTCATTGGTGAGTGTTGTAGTTTAGACAAGTAATATATTTTAGTTGTAATAATAATGTTATGGTACATGTTTTCAATCTGATAGTAATAGGCCATTGTCAATAGTTAGAACGAGATTGGAAATTAATGGTAATGTGTTATTAAGCTAATAATTGTAATCATTGTTAATTAGTTAACCGATCAGGAAAGTTGTGCTTGGATTTGGAGATGAAAGCTGGCTGTCCCACGGGTAGGCCTCGGAGGCCCGATGCGGATTAATTATAAGTTTCTTTCTTAAATGGGGAAGTGGCTCTTAAAACAAATTAATTAGGACATTTTTTTACTTTATAGACAATAAAAATAGCAAAATTATAGTTGCTTTAGGCTTACCCTTTTAAAAATAAGTGAGGCGTGCCTCGCCGAATAAATTACAAATTGCGGGGCCCTCAACGGATAGTTATTTCAAATTCTTAGATTTCGAGACAGGCCGCATAGCGAACTTTACGGCTTTTCTCAAAATAACAATGCATAGTATCTTTAGGCGCGTATTTAATAATGTTATCTTCCTAAACTCGGGTGCACATTTATGTGACCCAAATCCAAATCTCAACGAAGTTGGAACGTATCGAAAATTGCGGGTACATTTATGTGGCGCAATTCTAGATGCATTCTCACGACGTTGGAATTGTTTAAATAATAAATGATAAAAGCGGTTCAGGGTTAAAATTGGTACATAGGTTCAAAATGTATTAAAATCAAATAAATAAACCAAATATGACAGTTGAGCGACTGTGCTTGAACCACGGAACTCGGGAATGCCTAACACCTTCTTTCGGGTTAACAGAATTACTTATCCGGATTTCCGGTTCCCGGACTATAATACAGAGTCAATCTTTTCCTCGATTCGGGATTCAACCGATGACTTGGGACACCATAAATCTCCCAAGTGACGACTCTGAATTAAATAATAAATCACATTTCGATTGTCCTTTAATTGGAAAAATTCCCCTACGCCTTTGCGGGGCGCCAGGTGAAAAAGGAGGCGTGACAACAGGAACAGTAATAGCTTGATAGTTTCTGGGGTTACATTTGGCTGCCTTTGAGTCACACAAATTGACAGAAAATTTTTCAAATGTTGCTGAGGGTCTTCAATGTGTGACACAGAGAACAATCCCTTATTCTGCAACAGATGCAACATGTTGTTGGTGATCTGGAATGTCTACTCTTGAATTGCGGGCATAGCTATGGCAGTTGCCAGGTTATCAGTTGTGGGTTGAGCCCAATCATAAAGTACAGCTTCTGGCACAAGAGGTGCCACAACTCTGACGTTTGGGTCAGCTGGCTCATCCCTGATGTTTCAGTTGACGTTCTCTATATCAGCCATGTCAATTTCAAGCTGGTGTGGTTGTTGTGATTGTTGGATCATCTTGTTGGCACGGTTCAATGCCTTGAATGTTTACTCGGGGTCTGAAAGTCTTTTTAGGTGTTCTCCAGTCCTCGAAGAATTTCTAGGCATACACCTGAATTCCACAAGAGTTTAAACGTTAGAATTTCAATGAAAATTGTTTAACACCTTTGGAAATAGATTTGAACTAAAAAAAATTAACACTACTTCTAAGTTGTAATAAATAACACCCTTAATTCCCCGACAACAACGCCAAAATTTGATAACGCCCAACTATGCCTTTTAAAGGACAAAGCGGTCGCTGCAAATATAATCCGATTTTAAGTCCGGAATCGAATCCTCAGGGAACTAACCTATCTATTACACTCTTCGGCAATGTTATTATCAACTCAATCAATCTCTAGATGCAAGATTTTTGCTCAATTAAGATTGGGTTTTTGTTTAACTACTTCAAATACTATGAAAAACAACAGTAAGCTAAAACAAAGACAATTCAATGGTAAAAAGGTCTAGGGTAGTGATTTCCCCAATTGCTAGTTTAGGTCTTGACTCTTCTGCTATAATCTCGCCGTAATACTCTATGAGGATTAAGAGTTATGGGTTATCATAATTATCTCTCGACCAACTACAATAGTTTACTAGAGCATTCTCTCGAACTACTCTAGCTGACAATACATGTGCAACTCTAAATCATCCCACCAAAGTTCCGTTATCTCTAAACCCTCTTTTAAGTTCAAGTAATGAATCTCTTCAATTACACAAAAGTGGTATTGTTCAACAGCTGTATAGCCTAATACTCTTTCTCAAGCAATATAAGGTAATTAGACACGATTAGTCAAGGGCCCATTCAATTAATCACCATACAAAATGTAGTTGAACAATCATATCATAAATCTGGCTCGATCATAACAACTTGAGTCAAAACTTCAACCAACAATTGGTTCCATCAACCCTAGATAAGTGTTTAGATACTCATAACAAAATAAGAGGAAACTACTAAATTGTTCATAATGTAAAATTGCAAGAATTAAAAGGAGATAGAAAAACTCTAATGTTTGGTTGATCTTATCACACTTGTTCTTGCCTCCAAAAATAGTTTTAAAAAACTTCGAACAATCTTGGGCAAGTTTCTAAAGCTTGTAAGGGTTTACAAAAGTTTCACCAAAATTATACTTTGGTCCTTAAACTTCCAGCAGTGTGAACAGTGCACTGCGGTCGCGGCCAACCGCGGTGAGAGCTGACCTTTCTACCTCACGATTTTAATCTATCGCGGTTCACCGCGGTCGCGGTGGACTTCTTGCCCAGGCCATTTTCTGCTTCTTAGTGCTCAGGTACTTCTCGAGTGGGCATTTTCTTCAAATTATCGCCTGCAAAACACTCCATGTTGCTTCCTCTCATATAATATTCCCTGTAAAACAAAAGAACACTATTCAGAGCATTTTGTTGGCAATTTATCTATAAAACAACAATAAAGTATGTTCATATTAAGGTGTAAATATCAACTATATAGCCTACTGTCATAGATACCCACACCTTTTCCCCAATCCAGGTACTTTTCTATGTCCATTCAAGGACGGACCTTTCTTTTAGAGGTGCAGAATGTGACGACCTAATAGGTCATTTTAAGCACTAGCCCTTATTTCCGTGTTTTGAAAACTCTATTAGCTCCATTTAATTCATCTTAATTTGTGCACATAGTCCTTGTCTTTTTTTCGGAAAGATTTTATGTGAAAATTTAAAGAAAATATAATTTTTGGCTTTAAAAATAACTTGAGTTAAATATGCTCAACATTTTATGTAAATGACCACGAATTAGTATTTTGATGATCCCGGTGGGTCTGTATCGTGAATTTCGACTTGGACGTTGTGAGCACGTGATTTTTGCCCTATGAGAATTACTCCCAGACATTCAAAATAAAACAATTTTCCTTTGTGTGCAATTTTGAGAATTTTTGTGGCATTTTTGGTTAATTTTTTGTATTTGTCTGTGCGTGTTTATTTTGTTTTAATTAATGAAAATACAAAAATTACATGTTTCATGTGCATGTAGGATCTAATTTTTACAGATAGGATTAATTAAGTAACTCGTTTTACGGAAATAAAAAATCACAAAAAATAATGTACTTTGCATTTTTGGCATTTGATGTCGAATTGTGTGATTTTATTGTTAATTGGTATTTAATTATATGTGATAAATGTTATTAGAAGATAATTAGTATTTTTAATTTGGGTTTGTATTTTAATCTAAAATTTTAGTTAGGAAATAAAAAAAAAGAAACAAATAAGAAAGATGGGAAGTGAAATTCGGACCAGGCCCATGCCAAAATGACCAAATCCAGCCCAAAACAACTCCATACCCGGCTCAAGTCGTCAAAATCTCACAGACATGCAAAACGACGTAGTATGGTGATGGAACTACGTCGTTTCAACGTCAATCAATCCCAACCGTCCATCTAGCCCTCATCCAACGGACACAACTCAGTACCCATATCCAAAAGCCAAACCCGACCTGTTTACCAGAGATTGATCCGGTCTCAAAAGTGTCTAAACGACACCATTTCATTAAGTGAGTTGATCCGAGCCGTTGATCTTAATTGATCCGATGGCTAGGATTCAACCTCTTGCCCAGTATATAAACGATACAAATGAACCCCACCCCCCTTAGAGCCCCCACCCCACTCTCGTCTCTAACAACTCAGAGACAGCCCTGTCTCTCACCACCTTGCACCGCCACCCTCCGCCCACCGGAAATCGCCTCACCGCAGTTCTGGTAGCTCAAATCGTCTCAAAGTTACACCCTAGCCTCCCTTCCACCTCCTCATTCCAATTCCACACTCCATTAACCTCGAATCATCCTATAACTTCTCGAATCTTCGATCGAAGATCCCCGTCCCAAACCGTAGCCTATTCGTTTAACCCCAAAATCACACCCAATAATCCCCTTGACCTCCTCGTCGCTAATCCCTAACCAAAATGGCTCGAATCCGAGTAAAACTCATCGAATGGCGGATCTAGGGTTCAACGGTTTGAGACTGTTTCGAAGCTGTCAGGGTTGAATGAGTTCTAGTTAGTATTATAAGCCTATTTCTGACGAAATAGACGTATAAAGCTGACTGGAACTCAAGTTCGAAAGGGCATGTTGGTGGGATCCGGGAAAAGAACAGTAAGTTCCTCTTAGCTTATTCTTTTCCTTTTTCTATATGTTTATTTGTCTGTGTTAAGTCGCTTCTTTAGGGTTTCAATTTAAGTTAATTCTTAATCCAGTAAATATTCCGTCTCTTGTTCTGATTCTGGTTAGATTAAATACTCCAATGTTCGTTTGAGTAGTTCAATCGATTATTCGTTTGCCTAAATTAGGTTCATTGTAATTCGTCTTTGTCTGTTATTTTCTCCCTTCTCCATCAGACCATTTACTTAGTCCAGTTTTCTTCTGTCAATTAATAACATATGTTATAAATAGTTTCGTCGATTAATTCATTCTTGTTTGTAGACCAGTAGTTTTCGTCAAATGGTTTGATGTCGAGTGTTGTATGTACTGATCCTTAGACACTTAGCTTCAGGGCTCATTGTCAATATACTGACAGTGATCCTGCATTTTGTATAGATTTGACTTAGAATTGTGTTAGCTTAATCCCTGTATCAACGTGATTTTAATTCAGTTTCAGCTTCAGCTTCAATGATTCTGTTGGGTTCTATGTGGTGTTAATATGATTTTTATTTAAATTCAATCCATTTGTTCCAATTAGAATTCAGCTTTAGTCATTCAGTTGTTAGGCATTTGATAGGCTGGATTGGTTATAGCTGAGGTGTTTAGAGTTTAAATTCAGTTCATTTAGATAATTGAATTAGGAATTAGTGTAGTTGATGGTTAGTTGAATTGGTCATAACTGGGGTAGGATAAGAATTCCAGGTAACTCAGGGGGTAATTGGGAAGTTTGAAATTAGAAAATGTCTTAGTTGAATATTCTGTCAGGAAGTACCAATGTACCATTAAATTATTCTATTTGCTTAATGATAGTGGGGAACAAGACATAATGGTATGGGTGGTAATGATAAAAGCTAAAATGATACACATAGTAGAGGAATATTACAAGCTGGAAAGTAAAAGAAACATGGGGGCAATAATAAAAGATCTCTTTTACAACTGTAAAGAGAAAAAGGGGGCTGGAAAAGGGTTCAAAAGTTGGGTATAAATAAGGGGGATCAATTTTAGAGAAAAAAAAGAAGGGAAGGGAGAACATTTTGGAGAGTATTGTAAGAGCATTTTTAACAAAGTCTTTGAGGCTGAAAACAGACTGAGAATATAGGCATACACACTTGGGTTCTACTGTTCCATTCAGGCTAGGTCTTAGATAATATTCTTAAAAGTTATAACATTCAACCCTGAAAGGAGCTACTGTTCCATACAAAAAATGCTGTTACATTGGTTTAGAGTTTCATGCTGAGTAATTTTGGTCAAAGTTGAGTAGATTTTCGATTGAGTTTTGTTGCTGTCGAGATTTCAAATGTTTTGAGACAGCTTGAGATGAGTTTGGGTGTAGTGTTGCAGTAGTGTGTTTTTCTGATTTCATTTTTGAGGTCGTTTGAGCTGTTTAAGTTTGAGTGTCCCGGTTTTGATTGGTTTCAAATTCACCTGGGTTTGCTGCATATGTTACTGGGCTGTTTGTGGATTGCTGTTTGTTGTTGCTGTGTTATCTGTTGCTGCTGACTATTCCTTCTTCTCTTCTTTTATTGCCATTTCCAGGTACACAGCTTGATCCTGGTTAATTGTGAACTGAAATGTGAAGAATGGCATAGAAACTGAAGCATGAGATTATGTAATTTAGTCATTTGATTTATGTATCAGAATGTTTGGTTTCTTAATGTATTAAGACCTTTGCTTGAAGTTTTACTAGTAGGACTGAAATTAGTTATGTAACAATAAACTGAAAAACTATTGGTATTAGCACGGACTGTTAATTGTTTTGCCCTGAAATGTATGTAAGTTTTCTGCTTTAGTTTGAGTGTTACTTGTAATTAGGTTCAATATAAGTTGGTATAATAAGTTAGGTTAGCTTCAGCCAGTTTCCTATCATGTGCTTCCTTTGTAAATATGTTTGAAAAGCCAAACCAACAATAAGATAAACTTTCAGTAGTTATCTTTTCTTTCATTTGTAATTAAAAGGAATTTGGGGTATCTCATTTCACAACTGCTCTAATAACTGGAAGCCGAAAAAAGAAAGTATAACTTACAAAGAAAAATGAGTCCATTGCTTAATTATGTCTGATTAAATGACTAACACATCGGTGAGCCGTTTCGTGGCTTGCCCGGCTACAAGGGTTTGACTCCTTAACCTCACCTGGGCGGTTCCGCCCCATCCAACTTGGGTCCCGTCTCAAGCCCAATACCATGCCCATTAATGTGGCTAAGTTCATACATCTTCTTAAACTGGACCTTAAGCTTTTGAGCACTTTAATTAATTAGGTTTTTTTTTTCTTTGAGAGACAAAAATAGAAAATCATAGCCGCTTTAGGATCGACCTTTGAATAAAAATGAGACGAGCCTCGCCAAATAAAAATGCAACTTTGCGGGGCCCTCAATAAATGGTAAAAATAATACATTTAGAATTTGGGACGGGCCGTTTAGTGAATTTTACGGCCTTCCCCAAAATAATAATGCGTTAGTCTCTTTAGGCGTGTATTTTAATAACATTACCTCCCTAAACTCGGGTGCACATTTATGTGACCCAAATCCAAATCTCCACGGAGTCGAGATGTGTCAACAACCATGGGTACATTGATGTGACGTGGTTCGAGACACGTTTTTACGAAGTTGCAATTCTCTTCTAAAATAATAATAATAAAGCGGTAAAAAGTTAAAATTTGCACATGAGCTCATAATTGTATAAAATCAGATAAACAAGCCTAATATGACAGTTGAGCGACCGTGCTAGAACCATGGAACTCGGGAATGCCTAACACCTTCTCCTGGGTTAACAGAATTCCTTATCCAGATTTCTGGTTCGTGGACTGTAATACAGAGTCAATCTTTTCCTCGATTCGGGATTAAACCGGTGACTTGGGACACCATAAATCTCCCAAGTGGCGACTCTGAATCTTTAAATAAAATCCTGTTTCGATTGTCCTTTTATTGGAAAAGCTCCCTTATTCCCTTCCGGGGGTGTAGGAAAAAGGAGGTGTGACAGCTCTGGCGACTCTGCTTGGGATAGAACCCAGAACCTCAGGTTCAGGGTTCAGAATTCGAGCTTAGAATAATTATTGTATTTGGCTTTATTTATTATCTGAATTTGTTCACATGTTTGGGGCTAATGTGCTAAGTGCTGCTTTTTACCGCTTTGATATTATCTGAACTGTATATAAACTACTACGAAACCCTTCTCTTCTCATCTTCAGGGATGTGCTCGCTGGTCGAGACTCTCTATTATGTTAGTGTCATACCCTGAAATAAGAAAGAGGCTCAGACAAGTTACTAAGCCGGATGGCCTTTTGGTTCCCGGTACGTAGCCCCCTCCTCGGCTCGAGTTGTCCGCTCGGGTACACAGTCTAGAACAAATACCCAGGTTTTGAACCTAGAATAACTCAGCTTCATGCCGGATCCCTAGTAGGAACATTTGGTTGCATCATGTGCATTTGACTTTGGAGGCTCAACACAGGGGTTGGGTCTGTCTAGGAGAGGTGTACCAAAATGAAAAATGACCATCCTGATACATCTTACTTGCTACTTGTGCATTTATTTGCTTCGGACTTGCATGTTGACCGACTTTTGAATATTTGAAAAGTTAAGGAAAGAGAAATAGCAGTAGAAGGGTTAAAGAGTGTTAATCGCCTATTTTGAAAAAAAAAACAATTAGTAACGAAACTCTGCCGAATTTTTGAGAAAATGAAAAAATAGTTGTTTTATTTGCGAAAAAAAGAGTTTGTTTTCAAAAATAGTTTATTTTATTTGCCAATTAAAAAAAAGTCTTGATTTCAAAAATAGTTTGTTTTATCTGCCCGAACTACGCCAGTTTGATTCTCACAGGGTGTGAGATACGTAGGCAACCCCCATCGGGTCCAACTTCCTTTTTGCAAAAGTAACCCAAAAGAACAAAATTTTACTTTTATCTGAAAATAGTTAGGGCAATGCCGTTTTTGTCAAAAATAGCCGAATGTTCCCCAAAGGGATGCCGGAAGGCTGATTTTGCATAAATAGCCACCTTTGGGATTTTTCCAAATTTTGGCCCGTTAGAAGGTACAACTTTAAAATCTCCCTCCGGAAGTGCTGAAAGGCCGTATTTTCAAAAAAAAAGTCAGTTTTGAATTTGAGTCAAAATAGAGCAAATAATGATTAATCACCCTAACAAACGTGCAGAATGAGCACAGGCCAGAGTTTACTAATAAAAATTATGAACAAGATCCCTTTGGATTTGCGCATGTGGTGGGATGACTTGGGCGAATCAGGGCGAGACACGGTCAATCTATATTTGGGAGGCCTCGCTAGGTTGTTGAAAATTAATCCCAGAGGGGATATCATAAAGGCATTGGTCACGTTCTGGGACCCGGCTCACAACGTATTTCATTTCTCAGATTTTGAACTTACCCCAGCATTGGAAGAAATAGCCGGATATATTGGGGGTCCCAAAGTTCCTCTGGGACACCAGTACCTAATTGCTCAGAGGGCCATAGCCGTACACAGGTTCCTAGACTCTTTATAAATAAGCAGGGGGTCCGCAACCCAGACATGGCAGCTGGATTTTGTACTTTGAAGTTTATATACAATAGATATGGTCACATAGGGGGGTTCAACAAACCAGATTACAAAATCTGTATCAAAGGAAACCGCCTTAAGTGGGAAGAACATAGGTGTTTTGCATTCATGGTAGCCTTTTTAGGACTCCTAGTGTTTCCAAGAAAAGACGGGAACATTGATATACGAGTATCTGGGATTGTCAGCACTTTGCTTACTCAGGCCAACATCACCCTGGCACCCATGATAGTAGCTGAAATCTTCCGTGCTCTCATAGCCTGCAAAGCCGGGGGAAACTTTTTTGAGGGGTGCAACGTGTTGCTGCAGATGTGGATGATCGAACACCTATGTCGTCGTCCTCAATTTATGAATTATGGGTCGACAGAGAAAACGTGCATGGAGGAATTTTCTACGAGGGTTGACGTAATCAGCTTACCAGAAAGGGTCATAGAGTGGACAGCGCGCCTCCGCTCTGTCACTGCAAGCCAAATAGAATGGACATTTGGATGGTTACTTGTGGATGAAATCATATATATGCCAGCCACTAGACCCCATTTCCTTTTGATGGGAATCAGGAGTATCCAGCCCTATGCCCCGTATCGAGTTTTGAGGTAGTTGGGGAGATGCCAGATAGTTCTGAAAGATGAAGACCTTAGTAGCCAAATGGTCGAGATCGGGCCTAACAGACTATTTCAAGAAGCAACGGTTCGCCAAATTTGGAGCGAGTGTCAATACTTGATGGCGAATACATGTGTACGTGATCGATTCAAAGGTGAAGGTTCGCCAGGGTACCTTGCTTGGTATAGGAGAGAAATCGAGTTTGGGAGGCCGGCCAAAAGACCCCATCTCCAGGAGTTCGTGGAGGCGTCACAAGAACCGTGGGCTTGGTTGGCCAAAGAAAACGAGTACAAGGCCACAATAGGAAAGCTAGAAAAGCAAGTCAAAGACCTTTAATTTGAGAATGGCTTACAAGCAGCGGCGGATGAGGGTGAAAAGAAAAAGCTAGCCAAAGAAAATGAGGCCCTCCGAGCTCAAATTCAGAAACTGAAAGTAGTGGTAGAAAATCCAGTCCGAAGTAACAGAGATGAAAAGCTCGTAGCTAACCTGAGGCAGAAAGTGGGCGAATATAATTTTAATTTGAACAAAGTAGAAAGTGAATTAACCAGGGCTCGAAAACAATTGGCCGAAAACTCGGCAGAACGAACACATCTGATTAAGCAGCTGAGAGAAAAGTATGACAATGAGGTTGCAGGGCTAAAGAAAAGGGTCAGCGCCACAAAAAACAAAATGATCAAGCAGGCAAAGGACTTCAGTGTTGAAAGGGAACATTGTTATACGGCCTTGGCGCAATTAGAAATAGATGTGCAACGACTTCAAAAGCAGAATCATGTGGTCAAGCAAACTTTGGAAGCCAGGGCCCAGCAAATTGGGCGTTTGTTACAAGAAAAAGGCGTCGTAAGAGAGAAAATTAGGAACATCGCCGACTACATCATCATGAAATGCCAGATCTGTGAAGATATGACCCGCACTACCTTCTTCGCAACAGTGATGACATTTGTTAAGCAGATAATGAGTGACTTGGACCGACTCCAAAGGGATCTTGCGTATAGGCCCCGACGAGACCTAATGATGTCCCGTGGGCACCAGGAGCATTGATGTACTTATGATTTTCCGTTTAAGTCTGTATTTCCTTTTCTGTCAAAGTCTGGGAGTCATGTTGGGTTTGTATTTTCTTTTTGTTTTGAGTCTGTATTTTTTTAGAGTATGATAGCTTAATTTCAAAGTCTGTTTTTCATCTTTGCATCAGAGTCTGTTGGTCTTTTGAAATTTGTTAATATTGAGTCTTTGTAATTGAAGCATCTGTTTTTATAAAACTAAAAATCCCAAAATAGTTTATTTACTTGCACACTTATCTGACAGAACTACGCACGGTCTGATTCATGCGGGGACATGATACGTAGGCAATATCTATAGTATTCGACCACCACTAAAAATAAGAAAAGAAAAGAGGGAAAATGAAAAAATAAATAAAGGACAGAACAAAAGAAGCTTATAAGAAGGGGCACAATCATGAGAGGCCGGAATGACGCGCGCAACCGAAGCAAATGCATGATAGAAAATGGTTAATTGCTTAGGTGCATTGCATCCCAACTTGTGATTGCATATGTGTTAAACTCTAAGAAGCTAACCAGTTTGTTGATTTCCAGAGAATTCAAGCAGTTAGTTTATTTAGAGGATACTGGCACATTATCATTACCAAACCAGATCGAAGGGACCAATACTGGAAATCATGTCTATCCCAGATGTCGACACTAGTGTTGAGGTAGAGGAGTTGGGCATCAATAAAATGAAAGAGGAGATTCTCAAGCTTAAGCAACAGATGGCCGAAATGTACCAGGCCTGGTCCAAAGGGCAATCACCGCCAGCTTACCCAGCTAACCCTGCTTTTACCCCACCATTAGCTCAATCTCAGGATCATCCCTCCACTGATCCAGGTTTTCCCATTTATCAACACTACCATGGCACTACTTCTCATACGCCACAAGCTCCACCACCAAAATCAATTCCATACCCTCCTCCGCCAATCACCCCTGTCTTTGTGGCATCTCCACCAGCTACGCTCCATAAATCCCCTAGTGAACCTGTGTTCCAAGGTCAGGACAACCAGTATTATCTCCCGGAGCTTACCTTCAAAGGGCTCGAAACCTATCCATATGATCCACATTCTGACCTACCGGGGAAAGCAGAAAAACTGGCCAGAAATCCTGAACAGGAAGAGATGTTCAGAAAAATGAAAAGCATAGAACAATCCTTCAGGGATATGAGAGGGTTAAGAGGTCAGGTGAGTGTAGCTTACAAAGACCTGTGTTTGTTCCCAAATGTACAACTACCGGCAGGGTTCAAAATGCCCAAATTTGACTTGTACAACGGACACGGTGATCCGGTGGCTCATCTAAGAGGTTTTTGTAGCAAGATGAGGGGAGCAGGCGGAAGAGATGAATTACTGATGGCGTATTTCAGCCAAAGTTTGAGTGGATTGGCATTAGAATGGTACACCAGACAAAATCATAGTAGGTGGTACACATGGGACGATTTGTCCCAAGCATTCGCTTGTCACTTTCAATATAATCTTGAGATCATTCCAGACCGACTGTCCTTGACCAAACTTGAAAAGAAGCGTAGTGAAAGCTTTAGAGAATATGGTTTCCGGTGGAGGGAGCAAGCAACAAGGGTAGACCCCCCAATGAAAGAGAGCGAGATGGTTGATTACTTTTTGGAGGCTTTGGAGCCGACCTACTTTGGTCATCTGGTGTCCGTAATTGGCAAATCTTTTAATGAGGTTGTAAAAATGGGAGGCATGGTCGAGGAAGGGCTTAAGTCCAACAAGATTATGAGTTATTCAGCGATCAAGGCAACCACCCAGGCCATTCAAAGCGGCGCTGGAGGTGTACTTGGGAAAAAGAAGAAAGAAGATGTCACGACTGTTGAGTCCGGAGCTTGGTTCGGATCTAGAAGCACGTCACCCTACTATAGCCAATCAATACCCTACCACCAAAATTACCCCCACACTTCATATAGCCCTCCACAACACTACTACCAACCGCCAGATCCCCATTTTTCCGTCCATCATGCACAAGCCTATACCCAAACCCCGGCACACGCACAATGGCGTGTGCCGGCTCCACAAAATCCAAACCCAGCTTCACAAAACACGTATCCACCAACAAGAGCCTATAGAAATCCCTCCGGGACGGGTTTCCGACCAAACCAAGCCTTCAAGAATGAGAGGTTACAGAAGTGAAAGACTTTTACTCCATTGGGGGAATCATACACCAGTCTGTTCCATAGGTTGAGGCAGTTGGGCATGCTGAATCCAATTGAGCCTAAAATGCCAAATCCTCCTCCAAGAAATCTTGACCACTCGGTGAGTTGTGAGTACTGTTCAGGAGCCCCGGGGCATGATACAGAGAAGTGTTGGAAACTGAAAACAGTTGTGCAAGAGCTTATTAATACTCGCCGGATCAAGGTTCAAGCCCCAGAAGCACCAAATATCAATCAGAATCCACTGCCAGCTCACCATGAGACCCATATGATTGAGTTGATACACAAAGGAGGGGATCCCAAGAAGCCCTCGCAGATGGTAATGATGGTCCGTTCCAGTGAAACTAACTCAAAGGAAAAGGTAACTAGTGAGAAATCAATGGTCCAGGACAATAAGCGAGCTGTGGTAGCCGAGAAAGGGTCGTCAAGCATTGTTGCAGTGAAACCCGAGAAAGCTAAAGTGGTAGTGCCGTGGTCGCAAGTAAAACTGTTATGGTCGTGAAGGGTGCTCGCACCGAGATTGTTATTATAAAACCAGTAACTCAGCTTCCAATGATCAACATCAAGGCTGTTCCTTGGAATTATGAATGGGTGACGGTGATTTACAAAGGGAAAGAAATCAAGGAAGAAGTTTGTGAAGCACAAGGTTTGACTCGCTCAAGAAGGTGTTTTACTCCCGAGGAGTTAAGAAAAACTAAAAATGATCCAACGCCGGTGAAGAAAGCTGTAACTAAAGAAGAGGCAGAGGAATTTTTGAGGAAAATGAAAGTGCATGACTATTCTGTTGTAGAACAGTTGAGGAAAACGCCCGCTTAGATTTCATTACTCTCATTGCTAATCCATTCAGATGAGCACCGCGAATCACTTATGAAAATCTTGAATGAGGCCCATGTTCCCGACAAGATCTCGGTAAACTATCTGGAAAAGATAGCCAACAAGATTTTTGAAGTAAACAGAGTCACTTTTTCCGATGAAGGAATTGTCGGTAGAGGGTACTGAGCATAACAAAGCACTTTACCTTACAGTGAAATGCGAGGATTCCGTGGTTACCCGGGTATTGGTTGACAATGGTTCAAGTGCGAACATTTGTCCTCTCTCCACTCTAAGCAAGCTGAAAGTAGAAGATGAGAGGATCCATAAGAACAGTATTTGTGTGCGGGGATTTGACGGCGGAGGCAAAGACTCAATTGAGGACATAATGTTGGAGCTGACCATAGGTCCAGTAGAATTCACAATGGAATTCCAAGTGCTGGATATAGCTGTTTCCTACAATTTGCTATTAGGGCGACCGTGGATTCATGCCGCTAAAGCAGTACCATCAACACTCCATCAGATGGTCAAGTTTGAATGGGATAGACAGGAAATAGTGGTTTGTGCGCTCACAACAACACCATTGTGCCATTCACTGAAGTGGAAGAGGACTATGGGTCTACCAAGTTTATGACGCAATGTCAGTCGAGAAAGTTCCAGAAGGGAAGTGTATCCCGAATACGAAGATAAACGCCGCATCAGTCATGGTAGCGTATGAAATGTTGAAGAATGGTTTTGTACCAGGAAAGGTTTTGGGATTAGTGTTGCAAGGCATCATACAACCCGTGTCTCTTCCCGAGAACTTGGGAACATTTGGTCTGGGATTCAAGCCCACAGCCGCAGATATAAAAAGTGCCAGGAAATTGAAACAGAGGGTATGTGTCCTTCCAAAGCGGGTCCTACGTCTTTCCAAATCATTTTTCAAGTCCGGTACGAGGAGTCGCCCAGTGACAGCAATTCCCAGTTCTATGATTAATCCTGACAAGGAGTTGATTGAAAGATTTGAGAAGTTGTTCGATAGTGTGAACATGGTGGAAATTGGAGAAGTTTCTAGCAACGCGGAAGTGCAATTTGTCGGGCAAAAAACAAAGCTTAATAATTGGAAGGCTACTCCTCTCCCTACTCGGAAGGAGTCTTGGTAGTTCGCTTTGATTTTCCTTTAAGTTTGTACAGATTATTCCAGGGTTGTAATCCAGATTTCATTTTTTCAGTCTGTTTGAGTGTGCAAACCTTGTTATCTTTTATCATTCAATGAAATACAATTTCCCTTTCTTCATCATTCCTGATGGTTTTTCTTTTGTTTTTGTTTTCCTTTCTATACAGTTCTTTTTACGCTGGTTCTAATGACATGGCATGCATAAGGAATCCTCAGCCCAGTCTTAAAAATCAATCTGACTCCTAAATATTAGTTCAAGAAGTAGATTGTGATTACGAATCAGAATACGAGGATGAGGATGAAGCCTTCGAAGAGATTAGTAAGGAGTTAATTCACTTCGAAGAAAAACCCAAAACCAACCCGAATGACACAGAAGCCATCAATTTAAGGGACATAGACAATGTCCGATAGACTAAAATAAGTGTCCACCTCGAGCCAAAAATCCGGGAGGAGTTAATCAAAGCACTCATCGAGTACAAAGATGTTTTTGCATGGTCATATGACGATATGCCGGGTTTAAGCACTGATTTAGTAGTCCACAAATTGCCCACTGATCCAGCATTCCCTCCCGTCAAGCAAAAGTTGAGGAAATTCAAAACTGATATGAGTATGAAGATTAAAGAAGAAGGTACCAAACAGTTGGATGCAAAGGTTATCCGGGTCACCCGATATCCTGTTTGGTTGGCTAATGTCGTTCCTGTGCCGAAGAAGGATGGCAAGATTAGTGTATGCGTCGATTACCGCAATCTCAACAAAGCAAGTCCGAAGGATAACTTCCCACTACCTAATATCCATATTCTGATTAACAATTGTGCCAATGCTGGGTATCATCAAATTTTAATGGATGAAGAAGATGCGGAAAAGACAGCCTTCATCACGCCATAGGGAACTTATTGCTACCGGGTAATGCCATTTGGGTTGAAGAATGCTGGGGCAACTTATATGAGATCAATGACTACTGTGTTTCATGATATGATACACAAGGAGATTGAGGTATATGTAGATGATGTGATCATAAAATCAAAACATCAGGCCGACCACGTCGAGGATTTGAAGAAATTCTTCCAGAGGCTTTGCAGGTACAACCTCAAGCTTAACCCAGCCAAGTGTGCATTTGGTATTCCATCCAGAAAACTGTTAGGATTCATAGTCAGTCGGCGAGGCATCGAGTTGGACCCATCAAAGATCAAAGCTATACAAGAATTGCCCCCTCCGAGGAACAAGACTGAAGTGATGAGTCTGTTAGGAAGGTTGAACTACATCAGCAGGTTTATTGCTCAGCTCACGACAACTTGTGAGCCTATTTTCAGGTTGTTGAAGAAGGACGCTGTGATCAAGTGGATTGATGAGTGTCAAGAAGCGTTTGATAAGATAAAAGGTTACTTGTCAAACCCACCTGTGCTGGTTCCGCCAGAACCTGGGAGACCTTTGATTCTTTACTTGACAGTCTTGGAAAATTCATTTGGTTGTGTACTGGGGCAGCATGACGTCACCGGCAGGAAAGAACAAGCCATCTATTAGCTTAGCAAGAAGTTCACAGCTTATGAGGTTAAGTACACTCACCTGGAAATGACATGTTGCGCCCTAACTTGGTTGGTAGAGAAATTGAAACATTATGTGTCGTCCAACACTACCTACCTCATTTCGCGTTTGGATCCGTTGAAGTATATCTTTCAAAAGCCTATGCCGATAGGAAGACTTGCAAAATGGCAGATTTTGCTCACAGAGTTTGACATAACCTATGTGACTTGGACTGCAATGAAAGCCCAAGCATTGGCCGATCATTTGGCCGAGAACCCGGTCGATGAAGTGTATGAGCCACTGAGGACTTATTTTCCTGATGAAGAGGTGATGCATATTGATGAACTAGAACAGGCCGAAAAACCAGGTTGGACACTTTCTTTTGATGGGGTCGCTAACATGAAAGGAGTCGGAATAGGAGCTGTGCTTATTTCTGAAACAGGGCATCACTATCCTGTTATGGCTCAGCTTCATTTTTACTGTACCAACAATATGGCTAAATACGAAGCATGCATTTTGGGTTTAAGGCTAGCTTCAGACATGGGTGTCCAGGAAGTCTTGGTCTTGGGAGACTCGGACCTTCTGGTACATCAAATTCAAGGAGAATGGGAAACACGAGATCTGAAGCTTATACCATACCGACAATGCTTGCATTATCTTTGTCAATGGTTTAGATCAGTAGAGTTCAGGCATATTCCAAGGGTCCATAACGAGGTCACCGATGCTTTGGCTACCCCAGCGTCAATGCTGCACCATCCGGACAAAGCCTATGTCGATCCTTTGCACATTCAAGTGTGAGATCAGCATGCTTACTGCAACATGATTGAAGAAGAATTTGATGGCGAACCATGGTTCTATGATATCAAGGAATACATCAAAATGGGGATATACCCAGTGCAAGCCACAGGGGATCAAAAGAGAACAATTCGACTGTTGGCGAGTGGATTATTCTTAAGTGGAGGAGTTTTGTATAAAAGAACACCAGACCTTGGATTGTTAACATGCATAGATGCTAGACAAGCTATGACTGTCATGTCCGAAGTACATTCAGGAGTTTGCGGACCACATATGAGAGGGTATGTGCTGGCAAAGAATATTCTCCGAGAAGGTTATTATTGGCTCACCATGGAGCGAGATTGTATCAGTTTTGTGCACAAATGTCATCAATGCCAGATACACGGAGATTTGATTCATTCTCCACCATCGGAATTGCACACGATGTCGGCACATGGCCCTTCGTTGCTTGGGGAATGGATATCATTGGACCAATTGAGCCAGCAGCATCCAGCGGGCATAGATTCATTCTGGTAGCCATTGATTATTTCACCAAGTTGGTTGAGGCCAAAAGTTTCAAATCGGTGTCCAAGAAAGCAGTGGTCGATTTTGTTCACTCAAATATCATCTGTCGATTCGGCATCCCAAAGGTGATCATCACGGATAATGGTGCTAATCTTAACAGTAAATTGATGGAAGAGGTATGCCAACAGTTTAAGATTACACATCGCAATTCTACCCCATATTATACCAAAGCAAATAGGGCGGTTGAGGACGCCAACAAAAACATAAAGAAGATACTTCGGAAAATGGTAGAAAGTTCCAAGCAATGGCATGAAAAATTAGCGTTTGCGTTGTTGGGCTATCGCACTACTGTCCGTACTTCAGTAGGTGCGACTCCTTATTTGTTGGTATATGCAACTGAAGCAGTGATACCTGTAGAAGTTGAAATCCCGTCCCTTCGGATTGTCGCTAAGGCTGAAACCGATGATAATGAGTGGGTCAAGACCCGTTTGGAGCAGTTGAATTTGATTGATGAAAAAAGATTAGCAGCAGTGTGTCATGGCCAGTTGTATCAAAAGAGAATGGCAAGAGCATACAACAAAAAGGTACGTCCCAGGAAGTTTGAAGTGGGCCAGTAGGTGCTGAAACGTATCCTTCCACACCAGGTTGAAGCGAAAGGCAAGTTCGCCTCAAATTGGCAAGGGCTATTCGTTGTGACTAGAGTATTGTCCAATGGTGCTTTATGTTTAACGGATATCGATGGAAAATGCATAGACATGGCTATCAATTCTGATGCAGTAAAAAGATATTATGTATGATTTCTTTGTTATAACTGTTGATTGTTTGTATTTGGCATTATTTCGAAAATTGGAATGACGAAGGCAATTTGTTCTGCTATCTAAACACTTCACCCTTTGTTCCCCCTTTTGAGCCTTATTTATTTCTTTCATACCCCTCTTTTGGAATCAATAACGAGAAAGAGAGAAAAGAAAGAAAAGAAAAAGAGAAAAGAAAAGAAGTAGAAAGTATAACAACAAGAAAATTCATGTGTGAACTACGTTTGACCTAATCCCTGTTAAGGGTACGTAGGCAGCTTTATGGCTCGGTCATAGTAAAATAAAATATCCAAAGATCCCCAAGCAAGAAACTGGGGCAGAGGTTGTATTTGTAATAAGAAATGTGATTCCAAAAGTTGTAATTTTAAACCTATGTCAAATTATTTGGAGTCTTTGATACCCTTTCTTTCTAATCCCACCCAAAAGCCCACATTATGGTCCAGAGAAAGACCTTCTGATCAGTTTTTCGAGAGATGACAAGTCGAGCAAACAGAAGTGATTCATATCAGGATAATACTCCGGTCCAAGCAGGGAAATTAATGAAAATGAGAGAGTCTTATTGGTGAAAACCTTCACAGGCACCATAAGGCAACGGAAGTTGAGAGAAATAAAATGAGAGAGTCTTATCGGTGAAAACCTTCAGAGGCACCATAAGGCGACGGGAGTTGAGAGAAACGAGAGTCTTATTAAGTGAAAACCCCTCGAAGGGCATTATAAGGCGACGAGGAATTAAAAGGTGGCAAACGAGATAAGCTTGATAGAAAGGATTCGTCGAGACATCAAGCAGAATAAAGATGTTATTTCGGCAAAAGAAGATGGGTTGCGGGACCTGTGAAATGCAAAGTAGGGACATCAGAAAGATTGATTAATGTAAATAGACTGGGTTGATTGATCCAAAAATGCACGACATGACCATTGTGATCGGTTATACCATTCAGATAAGTTATTTTCTCTTCAAATAATTGTTCAGAAAGATTTTTCTTGTTCTATCTTTCGAAGTCATCATTTTCCATTTCTCTTTGATCAATAGTAGTTTGTTTTTAAGAAGGATTTTTAGAGCTAACTACCAGTTGCCAACATGGTGCAAGGTAAATGGTGATAAGACATGCGAGGATAATGTGATGGGACGAGAAAGACGTCGTTGTAAGACCAAATGATGGATTGGTCTAAGATTTCGGGACAATATGGAGCAAAGGTGGAAAACAACAGTCGAGAAGTTGGTGAATACAGAATCATCAAGAAGGTCGGAAGTTATCGGCCAAGTTTCAAGATGGTCGAACAACGCAGAGAATGGAAATGAGTGAAAGGGAAAACCGTCCCCAGCAGGAGCATCCCCATGTTTTAAACTAACAAATTCTCTTTGATTTTAAGCAGGGACGGGAAATGTTATTGATGACAGAAAGACATGCCACAAGAAAGATTGTCAAACTGGGGCAGAAAATTTTCTTTCATTTTAAAAATTTTCTGGAAGTCAGGTATCCACTTGGGGAAGAAGTAAGATAACACAAGTTGGAGAAAAGTGGTATCCCCAGCAATTTTCGAAAGAAGGCAAAACAAGTTTTAAAGAAAGCAATTTCGGGAGAAAGATAACACAAATCTTAAGGGAAGTAGTTCTAGAGGAAGGAAAACACCAGCTTTAAGGGAAGTAGTCTTTGAAGGAGGAAAATAACATATTTTTGAATGAAACACCGATGTTATCCCCAGCAGTTTTCAGAGGAATGAAACACCCGTTTTGAGGGAAGCGGTTCTGAAAGAAGATAATTCAAGTTAGAAGGAAAATGGGTCAGGAGACAGGAAGGAACAATGGCAATAGAACGCATTTTTAAGAAGTTGACGAAGTCAGGAGCCCGCCTGGAGAATGGAGGTGTTATATTTTTAAGAAGTAGTTGAAGCCAGGAGCCCACCTGGGGAATGAATGCGTTATATTTTTAAGAAGTAGTTGAAGCCAGGAGTCTGCCTGGAGAATGGAGGTGTTATATTTTTAAGAAGAAATTGAAGTCAAGAGCCCGCCTGGAGAATGGAGGTTGTTATATTTTAAGTCATAATTGAAGTCAGGAGCCCGCATGGAGAATGGAGGTTGTTATCATTGCAAGTTGTAGTCAAAGTCAGGAGCCCGCCTGGAGAAGGAGGTATTATCTTTTTAAGTTGTAATAGAAGTCAGGAGCCCGCCCGGAGAGCGGAGGGTTACAACAAAAATCCCCAGCATAAACTCAAGTACAGAAGTCAAAAGAGAGGCAACAATGGTCAAAGGAAGATAATTCGTGTGTCGAAGGAGAAACAATTCGAATGTCACATGAAAGAAAGAAACATCAGAGGAAACACAAGCCAACAAGAAAGCAAGGCAACAAGAGCAAGTTTGAAGATCTAGATAAGATTTTGTAATTCCTAGTTTAGTCTAGCTTCTTGTTTTCTTTTAGCATGGTGTAATAAGGGGGTCAGTAAGCAGGTAGCAGCAACAGCAATAGCAGTAACAACAAAACCATAGCTTCATGGTAGTCCCAGCTACCGAAACTTCCCGAACTACATTGACCTGATTCCCTTTTAGCCAGGGATATGTAGGAAACCTTTGAAGCAGAGGTTCGGTCAAATCTTTCAAAAAATGCTTCACACGGAACAGCCGAACGGGCAAAAATCGCTCGTATCCGCTCACTTTATCTTTGCACGAAAACTCTTCGTGTTTCCGGACAAAGAGGGGCAGCTGTGAGCACGTGATTTTTGCCCTATGAGAATTACTCCCAGACATTCAAAATAAAACAATTTTCCTTTGTGTGCAATTTTGAGAATTTTCGTGGCATTTTTTGTTAATTATTTGTATTTGTCTGTGCATGTTTATTTTGTTTTAATTAATGAAAAATACAAAAATTACATGTTTCATATGCATTTAGGATCTAATTTTTACAGATAGGATTAATTAAGTAACTCGTTTTACGAAAAAGAATCACAAAAAATAATGTACTTTGCATTTTTTTGGCATTTGATGTCGAATTGTGTGATTTTATTGTTAATTGGTATTTAATTATATGTGATAAATGTTATTAGAAGATAATTAGTATTTTTAATTTGGGTTTGTAATTTAATCTAAAATTTTAGTTAGGAAATAAAAAAAACAAATAAGAAAGATGGGAAGTGAAATTCGGACCAGGCCCATGCCAAAATGACCAAATCTAGCCCAAAACAACTCCATACCCGGCCCAAGTCGTCAAAATCTCACAGACATGCAAAACGACGTAGTATGGTGATGGAACTACGTCGTTTCAACGTCAATCGATCCTAGCCGTCCATCTAGCCATCATCCAATGGACACAACTCAGTACCCATATCCAAAAGCCAAACCCGACCCATTTACCAGAGATTGATTCGGTCTCAAAAGTGTCTAAACGACACCGTTTCGTTAAGTGAGTTGATTCGAGCCATTGATCTTAATTGATCCGACGGCTAGGATTCAACCTCTTGCCCAGTATATAAACGATCCAAACGAACCCCACCCCCTTAGAGCCCCCACCCCACTCTCGTCTCGAGCAACTCAGAGACATCCCTGTCTCTCACCACCTTGCACCGCCACCCTCCACCCACCGGAAATCGCCTCACGGCAGTTCCGGTGGCCCAAATCATCTCAAAGTTACACCCTAGCCTCCCTTCCACCTCCTCATTCCAATTCTACACTCCATTAACCTCGAATCATCCTATAACTTCTCGAATCTTCGATCGAAGATCCCCGTCCCAAACCCTAGCCTGTTCGCTTAACCCCAAAATCACACCCAATAATCCCCTTGACCTCCTCGTCGCTAATCTTTAACCAAATTGGCTCGAATCCGAGTAAAACTCATCGAATGGCAGATCTAGGGTTCAACGGTTTGAGACTGTTTCGAAGCTGTCAGGGTTGAATGAGTTCTAGTTAGTATTATAAGCCTATTTCTGACGAAATAGACGTATAATGCTAACTGGAACTCAAGTTTGAAAGGGCATGTTGGTGGGATCCGAGAAAAGAACAGTAAGTTCCTCTTAGCTTCTTCTTTTCCTTTTTCTATATGTTTATTTGTCTGTGTTAAGTCGCTTCTTTAGGGTTTTAGTTTAAGTTACTTCTTAATCCAGTAAATATTCCACCTCTTGTTCTGATTCTGGTTAGATTAAATACTCCAATGTTCGTTTGAGTAGTTCAATCGATTATTCGTTTGCCTAAATTAGGTTCATTATAATTCGTCTTTGTCCGTTATTTTCTCCCTTCTCCATCAGACCATTTACTTAGTCCAGTTTTCTTCTGTCAATTAATAACATATGTTATAAATAGTTTCATCGATTAATTCATTCTTGTTTGTAGACCAGTAGTTTTCGTCAAATGGTTTGATGTCGAGTGTTGTATGTACTGATCCTTCGACACTTAGCTTCAGGTCTCATTGTCAATATACTGACAGTGATCCTACATTTTGTATAGATTTGACTTAGAATTGTGTTAGCTTAATCTCTATATCAACGTAATTTTGATTCAGTTTCAGCTTCAGCTTCAATGATTCTGTTGGGTTCTGTGTGGTGTTAATATGATTTTGATTTAAATTCAATCCATTTGTTCCAATTAGAATTCAGCTTTAGTCATTCAGTTGTTAGGCATTTGATAGGCTGGATTGGTTATAGCTGAGGTGTTTAGAGTTTAAATTCAGTTCATTTAGATAATTGAATTAGGAATTAGTGTAGTTGATGGTTAGTTGAATTGGTCATAACTGGGGTAGGATAAGAATTCCAGGTAACTCAGGGGGTAATTGGGAAGTTTGAAATTAGAAAATGTCTTAGTTGAATATTCTGTCAGGAAGTACCAATGTACCATT
Organism: Nicotiana tabacum; assembly: GCF_000715075.1. Classification (NCBI taxonomy): domain Eukaryota; kingdom Viridiplantae; phylum Streptophyta; class Magnoliopsida; order Solanales; family Solanaceae; genus Nicotiana; species Nicotiana tabacum. The sequence continues at coordinate 107,300,403 of NC_134101.1, forward strand.
AAATTATTCTATTTGCTTAATGATAGTGGGGAACAAGACATAATGGTATGGGGGGTAATGATAAAAGCTAAAAGGATACACATAGTAGAGGAATATTACAAGCTGGAAAGTAAAAGAAACATGGGGGCAATAATAAAAGATCTCTTTTACAACTGTAAAGAGAAAAAGGGGGCTGGAAAAGGGTTCAAGAGTTGGGTATAAATAAGGGGGATCAATTTTAGAGAAAAAAAGAAGGGAAGGGAGAATATTTTGGAGAGTATTGTAAGAGCATTGTTAACAGAGTCTTTGAGGCTGAAAACAGGCTGAGAATATAGGCATACATACTTGGGTTCTACTGTTCCATTCAGGCCAGGTCTTAGATAATATTCTTAAAAGTTATAGCATTCAACCTTGAAAGGAGCTACTATTCCATAAAACAAATGATGTTACATTGGTTTAGAGTTTCATGCTGAGTAATTTTGGTCAAAGTTGAGTAGATTTACGATTGAGTTTTGTTGCTGTCGAGATTTCAAATGTTTTGAGACAGCTTGAGATGAGTTTGGGTGTAGTGTTGCAGTAATGTGTTTTTTTTATTTCATTTCTGAGGTCGTTTGAGCTGTTTAAGTTTGAGTGTCCCGGTTTTGACTGGTTTCAAATTCACCTGGGTTTGCTGCATATGTTACTGGGCTGTTTGTGGATTGCTGTTTATTGTTGCTGTGTTATCTGCTGTTGTTGACTATTCCTTCTCCTCTTCTTGTATTGCCATTTCCAGGTACACAACTTGATCCTGGTTAATTGTGAACTGAAATGTGATGAATGGCATAGAAACTGAAGCATAAGATTGTGTGATTTAGTCATTTGATTTATGTATCAGAATGTTTGGTTTCTTAATGTATTAAGACCTTTGCTTGAAGTTGTACTAGTAGGACTGAAATTAGTTATGTTACAATAAACTGAAAAACTGTTGGTATTAGCACGGAATGTTAATTGTTTTGCCCTGAAATGTATGTAAGTTTTCTGCTTTAGTTTGAGTGTTAATTGTAATTAGGTTCAATATAAGTTGGTATAATAAGTTAGGTTAGCTTCAGCCAGTTTCCTATCATGTGCTTCCTTTGTAAATATGTTTTAAAAGCCAAACCAACAATAAGATAAACTTTCAGAAGTTATCTTTCCTTTCATTTGTAATTAAAATGAATTTGGGTTATCTCATTTCACAACTGCTCTAATAACTGGAAGTCGAAAAAAGAAAGTATAACTTACAAAGCAAAATGAGTCCATGGCTTAATTATGTCTGATTAAATGACGAACACATCGGTGAACCGTTTCGTGGCTTGCCCGGCTACAAGGGTTCGACTCCCTAACCTTGCCTGGGCGGTTCCGCCCCATCCAACTTGGGTCCCGTCTCAAGCACAATACCATGCCCATTAATGTGACTAAGTTCATACATCTTCTTAAACCGGACCTTAAGCTTTTGAGCACTTTAATTAATTAGGTTTTTTTTTCTTTGAGAGACAAAAATAGAAAATCATAGCCACTTTAGGATCGACCTTTGAATAAAAATGAGACGAGCCTCGCCAAATAAAAATCCAACTTTGCGGGGCCCTCAATAAATGGTTAAAATAAAACATTTAGAATTCGGAACGGGCCGTTTAGTGAATTTTACTGCCTTCCCCAAAATAATAATACGTTAGTCTCTTTAGGCGCGTATTTTAATAACATTACCTCCCTAACCTCGGGTGCACATTAATGTGACCCAAATCCAAATCTCAACGGAGTCGAGATGTGTCAACAACCACGGGTACATTGATGTGACGTGGTTCGAGACGCGTTTTTACGACGTTGCAATTATCTTCTAAAATAATAATAATAAAGCGGTAAAAAGTTATAATTTGCATATAGGTTCAACATGTATTAAAATCAAATAAATAAGCCGAATATGACAGTTGAGCGACCGTGCTAGAACCGCGGAACTCGGGAATGCCTAACACCTTCTCCCGGGTTAACAAAATTCTTTACTCGGATTTCTGGTTTGCGAACTGTAATACAGAGTCAATCTTTTCCTTGATTCGAGATTCAACCGGTGACTTGGGACACCATAAATCTCCCAAGTGGCGACTCTGAATCTTTAAATAAAATCCCGTTTCCATTGTCCTTTAATTGGAAAAACTCCCTTATGCCCTTCCAGGGGTGTAGGAAAAAGGAGGTGTGACAGACGTATGCCTGGAAGTGAATTCGAAAGTCCCTAAGTTGATTTGATTTGTCTTGTTGAAAGCTATTAATTTGAAGGTTTGGAAACTTCCTAGGTTTGGCCATAGGATGACCTTATGGCTATTGGGTTCGGATTTTTGTTTTAGGACTTGCTACAGGTTTATTTGGTTATTTGAAACTTGTTTGTAATATTTGGTGCAAATTGGAGTTGGTTTCATAGGATTCAAACGCTTGGTTGTAATTTTAGAAGTTCTTAAGTTTTCTTTGAAATTTCATGCATTTTGATGCCAGATTCGTATTTCTAGTATTATTTTAGAGTTTTGGTCGCACGAGCGAGTTCGTTTGATATTATTGCAGCTATGTGCATGTTTGGTTTTGAGCCCGAGGGTCTCGGTGTTAATATAGGCTACGGTCCATTTTGGACTTAGAAATTTGTTGGTTTTCAGTAGTTGCTGGTATCTAGTACTTTGTGCTTCGTGATTACGAAGCTACTCTCACGGTCGTGAAGGGGAAGTTGGGCTAGGATGGAATTTCTTCTTTACGAATGCGAGGAGCTGGTCGTGAAACGCGAAGTGGATGGGGGTTTATCCTTCACGAATACGACCTGTTGTCCACGAACGCGAAGCTTGTGGGTATCTGGAGGGGTGGTCTGTCCGTTAATCTTCGCTAATGTGTTCTTTGGCTCCCGAATGCGAAGGCAAATGGGAAGTAAGCCTGCATAAACGCAAAGGCCTTTTGGTTGCTCTGCTTCGCGATCGCGCTAGGTGCTTCGCGAACGAGAAGAATACCTGACGCCCATGTATTAAAACTTTTCAAAATCGAGATTTTCACCATCTTTCTCCATTCTCAAGTTAGAGCTCGTGCTAGAGGCAATTATAAATAGGTTTTTCATCCCAAATTCATTGGTTAGTAGATTTTAACTTGTTTTATTATATTTACATAAACACCCATCAATTTGAACCTTTAATCTATGATTTTTCATGGTAGAATTTAGGGATTTAGGTAGAAATTGGGGATTTTGAGAATTGAGATTTAGACTTCAAATTGAGGTAATATTTTGAAACTAATTACTTAGCCGGTCTTAGGGGTGAATTAGTAATTGAGTTTTTGTTCGAATTCTCATATTTTGACCAAGCGGACCCGGGTTGACTTCTGTTGACTTTTTCCAAAATCATTAGAAATTGAATATTTTTCACTCGTGGGTAGTTTTAAAGCCTATTCTAAATTATTTGAACTATATTTTTCTAGATTTGATTGGGTTGGAGGCTAATTCTAGAGGAAAAACTGCGATAGAGCATTGATTTGGTTGTAGAATGAGGTAAGTATTGTGGTTAACCTTTACTTGAGGGATTAGGTCTTGTTGGTCTATTTGATACAAGTATTATGTGTGGAGACGACACATATGTGAGGTGACGAGTATATATACGTTGTTATTAGGTTTAAAGCATGCAGATAGAAATTGTTTCTTGTACTAGGTTGCTCCATTGAGTATGTTTTCCATGTTTAAGATAGATTATTACTTCTTTAATTATTCTCCTTGTCACGACCCCAAATCGGAACCCGGTCGTGATGGCGCCTCTCGTGAAGACAAGGCCAGCCGACACTTCCCATTTTCCAATTTTTAACAGTTAAGCATTAAGAAACAATCTAAACATCATAAAATAATCCAAAGTAGCCGATAATATCATAAACACGCGGAAGAACAACCCAACACAGCCTGATACCGGAGTGTCACTAGTCATGAGCATCTATAAGTCATAATACAAGTCTGCCAAGTCTATACGCTAGTACAAATGTCTGAAAGGAGATAGAAATGATAAAGGAGGAGAAACACGGAACTGCGAACGTCAAGCAGCTACCTCGTAAACTCCGATATGTGCCGGGAGCTCTCAACTCGTACTAGCAGAATCTGCAACGCCTGAATCTGCACACAGGGGTGCAGGGAAAAAAGTGAGTACTCCAACTCAGTGAGTAACAAATGTAAATAAAGACTGAAAGCCAGAAATCACATAAGGCACAAAGCATTCTATAATGAAGCAGTAAAATAATTAAAATAGTAAACCAGTGAAAGATAGGTAAAATTCTTTAACTCCAACGTAGTTTCATGAAAAGCCTTTTTCAATAATTAAGTAGGTAATTGACAGTCAATTATGAAAAGTAAACATATAAAGGCTCGCCCCTTGGGAACAGTATCAACAAATCTGCCCCTTGAGCAACATCTCAAAATAGTACCAGCCACTTGGGCAATTACATAGAACAATACCAGCCCCTCGGGCTCAATCGGATGTCACAATGGGTACCGGTGCTCACTGGGGTTTATAGACTCCTGGAGGGGCCTCTTACGGCCCAAGCGCAATATCAAGCCACCTCGTGGCATCATCACTAGGCCCTCAGCCTCATATCAATCAAGCCACCGCATGGCGTACATATCTCAGGCCCTCGGCCTCCTAATTTGTATCAAATGTTTCCTCACAACATAGGCCCTCGGCCTACTCAGTCAAAAATCCTCACAAGCCCCTCAGGCAATAGTAAAACATGATTCTCAGCCCAAATATATCATTTAAATGATCATGTAAGTTTAAAACAGAGTAAACATGGCTGAGTACGAAAACAGTGAAATATAACATGACTGAGTTCAAGTACAAAGTCAAAACAGTGAGGAAATACCAATAAAAATCCCCGAAGGGTTCAAATAGTTGGCATAAGGCCCAAATATGGCATTCAGCCAAATCATGATGATAGCATATAGATTTCAGTCAAATACACGGTAAAATAATCATTCGGGACGGACCAAGTCAAAATCCCCCAACAGTGCACGACCCCACGCTCATCATCAAGTGTGTGCCTCACCTCAATATAGCACTACAATGTGCAATCCGGGGTTTCAAACCCTCAGAACATCATTTACAATCATTATTCACCTATAACCGGTCAAAACTCTAGCTCGTGACGCCTTTGCCCTTCAAATTGGTCTCCACTCGCGTCAAATCTATCCATAATCTGAACGAGGATGTCAAAATATGCTAAGAGAATGAAGCCCAAGAAAAAATAATCAAAATACAACACAAATCCTGAAATTACCAAAACCCGACCCCCGGGCCTGCGTCTTGGAATTCAATAATTTTTACATCAATAGATTCCTTATCTCCCCACGAGTTCATACATATCAAAAGTTCTGAAAGCCGACCTCAAATGGTTCTTCAAATCCTCAAGCAAAGGTCTAAGTTTCCAAGCCCTAGTTTCCCCAATTTTCACCCTTAATTTCCATGATTTCTAGCTCTAATACGTGTAATAATGACATAAGAATGAGTTTTAGGTCCAAATTCCTTACCTCAATGAAGTTCCCTTGAAATCCCACTTTCAAATCGTCCAAGAAGCTCCAAAGCCGAGATAAAAATGTTGAAATGGGCTAAAATTCGCAAAGGCCACAATTTATACTTTCTGCCCAGGCATTTTGGCATCTGCAGCACAATACCCGCTTCACCGCATATGTGGCCACATAACCGCTTCTATAGTTCTTCACTTAACAGACCAAAATCGCACATGCGCTTAACATTCCGCACCTACGGCTCCGCAGGTGCGATCCCACTACCGCATCTGCGGTTCCTGACAACTCCTCAATAATCCGCTTCTGCAGCTCCACTTCTGCATGTGCAGCGTCGCACCTGCGGTCCCCAATCTGCAGGTGCGGAAATACCAGAAGCAGCAAAAGTTCAGCAGCTGCAAACTCTCCGCAAACTCCCCGTCAACCATCTGAAATCACCCCGAGGCCCCCGGGACCTCAAACAAATGTACAAACATATCCTAATACCTTATTCAAACTTGTTCCAATCTTTAAAGCACCTCAAACAACACCAAATCTACCAAAACACACCGGATTCAAGCCAAACTTTCTGAAATCTTCCAAATTCCACTTTTGATCAAAAACCAAACCAAACAACATCCGAATGACCTCAAATTTTGCACACACATCCCAAATGACCCAACGAAACTACTGCAACTCTCGGAATTCAATTCCGACCCCTATATCAAAATCTCGCCTACCAATCGGAAATCGCAAAAATATCAACTTCTCCAATTCAAGCCTAAATCTACTCCGAACCTCCAAAACTCATTATGATCACGCTCATAAGTCCCAAATTACCTCGCGAAACTAACCGATCCATCGAAATTCACATCCAAGCCCTCTAATACATAAGTCAATATCCGGTTGACTTTTCTAACTTAAGCTTCCTCAAAAGAGACTAAGTGCCTCAAACCTTACCAAAATCATTCCGGATTCGATCCGACCAACCCAATACCACATAAAACGGATAAACAAAGCATATAGAAGTAGAAATGGGGAAAACAGAGCGGTAACTCATGAAATGACTGGCTTGGTCGTTACATCCTCCCCAACTTAAACAAACGTTCGTCCTCGAACGAGTCAAGAAACATACCCGAAGCCTCAAACAGGTGAGGATATCTGCTTCGCATCTCCCGCTCGGTCTCCCAGGTAGCCTCCTCCACAGGCCGACCTCTCCACTACACCTTCACCGAATCTATATCCTTTGACCTCAACTTTCGAACCTGACGACCCAAAATAGCTACTAGCTCTCATAAGTAAAATCATCATCCAACTGAACCGTGATGAAATCCAAAACATATGACGGATCCCCAATATACTCCGGAGCATTGAAACATGAAATACCGGATGCACACTCAACAAGCTGGGTGGCAAAGCAAGCTCATAAGCAACCTCCCCAATCCTTAGAAGCACCTCAAAATGCCCAATGAACCGAGGACTCAATTTCCCTTTCTTCCCAAATCTCATAACACCCTTCATGGGCAAAACCTTCAACAGAACCTTCTCGCCAACCATGTAGGACACATCTTAAACCTTCTTGTCAACATAATTCTTTTATCTCGACTGCACTGTATGGAGCCTCTCTTGAATCACCTTCACCTTCTCCAAAGCATCCTACTCCAAGTCTGTCCCCAATAACCTAGCCTCACTGGGCTCGAACCAACCAACTAGAGATATACACTGTTTCCCATACAAAGTCTCATATGGAGCCATCTGAATACTCGACTGGTAGCTATTGTTATAAGCAAACTCTGCAAGCTATAGAAACTGATCCCATGAACCTCTGAAATTAATAAAACAAGAACGCAACATGTCCTCCAATATCTGAATAGTGTGCTTGGACTGTCCTTCCGTCTGAGGGTGAAAAGCTATGCTCAACTCAACCTGAGTACCTAACTCTCACTGCACAGACCTCCAAAACTGCGAGGTAAACTGGGTGCCCCTATCTGAAATGATAGAAACTGGGACACCATGCAACCGAACAATCTCCCGAATATAGTTCTCTGCCAACCGCTCTGAAGAATAAGTAGTACACACAGGAACTTCCTCAAAGTCCGTGGAAGTCCAACTACAAAGTCCATAATGATCCTCTCCCACTTCCACTCGGGAATATCCATCTGCTGAAGTAACTCTCCCGATATCTGATGCTCATATTTCACCTGCTGACAATTGAAATACCAAGCTACAAATCCCACAATATCTTTCTTCATTCTTCTCTACCAATAGTGCTGCCTCAAATCCTAGTACATCTTTGCCGCACCCGGATGAATGGAATACCGCGAGCTATGAGCCTCTTCTAGAATCAACTCCCGAAACCCATCTGTTTACTGTGAAAATGGTAACAACAATTGAATTTGTAAATGGGATTCTAAAAATACGTGATCTATTCCCGATCTAGTTGTTAGGGCAGTTGATGCTAATAATTTTAAGTTTAACGATGAAATGCAGGCTAAAACGAGGTGGTAGTCAAACTGAGGGGCATGTTGCCCGGATGTAGGGTTAATTGATGGGGACCTCGGGGTCCAAGTTCGGGTCGAGCTCGAGCTATTGGGGTCAACTGGGGATGGGATAACAATTGAGGATACGATTAAGCAAGGCTCTTTATGACCAATATTGAGCAATATAGTGAAGAACAAGCAAGAGGACGATAAATATTAAAGTGGCCTCGGGCCAATGAGAACGAGCAAGCTAGAAAGAAAAGAGAGAGAGAGAGAGATATTATTGCACTTGTGGAGAAATGGAGAAACATCCGTCCCTTACAAAGTGGCATGGATTCCCCTTATATAGGAGGGGGAATATCATATAGTACATGGTGTATTAAATGTAAAGATACGTGGATGGGACGGCTAGACATGGTACTAGTGCCTATTGACTCTAGCCACTTGCCTCGGGAGTCCCCTATCTTCGTAACCTTTGCTGGGTCGCAGACAGATCCCTTAACCACGGAACCTCTGCAGGGCCATGGATGATCCTCGAGATAGAGAGCTCGATCATAATCCCATAGCATCGAGGTGCTGACATGATATTCCCAATATACCTTAATAGCGGGAAATAGATCCCCCCGATTTCATCGCATACAGATAGTCCACGTGTTTCCTAGAACAAAGTAATAGGAAACAATATTGAATCGTCATCTCGAGGTCAGTGTTGCCATGATGTCAACCGTCTAAGTGCATTAAATTCCATGCCCCATATAACCGCGCAGGGCCGCCGTCAGATGCGGTAATCGAGAAACCCACGAACTGTCGTAGGCTCGTCGCTTCTGCTTCCCTAATGCTTCCTATAAATGCACCGGTTGCCAGTTACTTCCTATCTTCACCTTTCTCGTAAACCTCCGAACTAGAATTTTACTACTTAATATCATTTCCTCTTTTCTTAGAAGGGTTTTTATCATTTTTCATGGCTAGGACTTCTAGGATGGTCCCCCGACGGAACGATGCTGCGTCGTCATCCCGATTACCTAAGGTGGAAAACAAATCGGTTCCCACTTTAAAGCAATGGACTCCTGCTAATCTCGATACATCGCAGGATTTTGACATCGAGACTCCCTCATCTACGTCGGGTCGGTGCGAGCACGCGTGTCGATACGTTAGCACCATGGTCGATGATAGCAAAGTTAGGAAGGACTTCCAATGGAGCGAGGCTATGGAGATAGAGATCCCCGACCCCAATGATAACATTACCGACTTTAAGGCTGGCTTCCTTCACATATACACTTACCCATAAACCCTGGGCCCTATAAGTCCATTGAATCTCCACCCTTGGAAGTTGACCCGGTTATTCTTGACTTCTGCGCCTGATATCAGGTGACCCTCGGTCAGATCTATCAGTCATTTTGGATAATAGTGTTAATACTTAGGTATTTTACCGAAGGGGTTAGAGGCGAAGTTTTCACCCTTAGCCATTTGATCAAATTGTATCGCCCTCGGTTGTATCGAGTCTTAATAATGCTTCGACATCGATCTAAAAAGTATTTCTTCACATGCTTTGATGAGGGGAAGGACCGAGGATAGATGAGCAGGTTTATCCGAGTGAGGACCTCAAACTTTATCCCGGCCCGGAGGGTGCCCTTTCCAGAGCAGTGGAACGATCGACGTAAGTGAACTTCACTTTATCCACTTCTCAATTACTCTTTCATTTGTCATGATAACCTCTTTTTACTCTCTCCAGACGCTACTTGGCATCCAGAGGTGGTCCTAGATTTGTCGGGATAGATCAGGCATTTGGATGAAAAGTTTTTGTACCGTATTAGGTCTTGGACCGTCATGGCTAAGGAGCATTGGGTGGCAAAGAATCACGGTGAGGTTTCTTTACTGCCTGTGCTATGCACTCTGTGTTTCCTTTCGAGCCCTTAGCAAAAACATACCGTGTTTATTGTGTTGGTGCAGGCCTTCGTGAGAATATGCAGATGAGGCCGCCCCCAATTGGTGAAGCAGATGCCTTAGGGCCTGATATGAACAAGAAAAGGAAGAGCAGGGCAGCCTTTGCCCGACGTGATAGGACTTCCACCATAAGCTCTAGATCGAATCTTGACGTCGAGGGGGAGGATGATGATGGAAGTCCGTTGAGGAAGAGAACAAGGTCCAGCGTGATAGATTTGGGGGCACCCCGACTGGAGGCTTCTAAATTAGGGATGGCTAGCTCTGGTCGGGATGGTGAGCAGAGGGTCCTTGAAGAGGATGCTGAGGCAGCTTCTGCTAGGAGGGTCGTTGGCATTGATCCTGAGGGTACGGAGCCCGAGGCCTTCCAGGAGCGTGAGTCGCTACTTGGAGAAATTGGCAAACCGAACGACTTTATTTCGAGCTTTCCAGTCTCATCGGGAGAGTTGAGTGATGCTGAAAGGCTGGTCGGCGTCACAATCGGGATTCCTTCAAAAAAGGGAGATTTTATCGCCAACATTTTTGATGGTGTAATCAACAGGGCCGATCTCGATATTTCTGGTGCCGTTAAGGCGATAGAGAAGTCCATGCAACAGGTGATAGTTTTCCCTTGTGCATTCCTTTTCGTGCTCGGGCATTATTCACCGTCCTTCTTAACTTTCTCATTGTGCCGCAGTGTAAGGAGATGTATGATCATGCCATTCTTCGGCTCCAAGGGGAACTTCATTGCCACGAGAAGGAGCGTAATAACGTTGTTTCAAAGCTACAGGATTCAGAGGCTCGTCGTGTCTAGAGAGACAAAGAGTTGGGAGAACTTCGGACTGCCTTGGAGGCGACACTTCAGGAGAAGGCCGCTCTTGCTGCTTAGGTATCCTGCCTCACTCATGCATGCCCCCTTTTACCTCATATCTGCACATGTCCTAGATTCACATATTCGTTGACTTGCCTTTTTTCGTAGGTCGAGCAGAGTAACTCGTAGATTAGTCAGTTGAAATCAGAGGTCTCTGGAATGAAAGAGAGAAACAAGATCGCGGTCAGGGAGTTGACGACATCCCGGGGTCTTCTCACAAATGCTCGCAAGGAGATCGTTACTTTGGCAGCGGCTAAGTCTGAGGCCGAACGAGATGTTGTCACTTACAAGGAGGATGCAGCCACATCGCATACAATGGTTCGTGACATATTCCTGGCGGCCAAGCATAAATTGATTCGAGCTGTCGAACATGCCATAGCGGAGGCGAAGAAGGAGATCCTGGAGGAACTCAAGGCTAGAGGCTTCGAGCAGTCTGCCGACCTGAAGGAGGCTCGTGCGGCGGAGGGAAGACTAGCGCTCTTGATATCCACTGATGGGGGTGAAGACGATAGTGGCGAGTAGTAGTCTCCGAGCCTTTTTTGTATGCCCTTTTTTGCTTCATGTGTCCCCCCCCCCCCTCCACCCCCGGTAAACAAATAGTGTAAAGATGTTTTCTCTCTTTGCTAATGTATATAAAAAGGATCTTTTATCCTATTAGCTTTTCTCCTTGCTCTTTTGTTTTTATGTTCCGGCACCGTCCCTTCAAGGCCTTTTCGTGGAGCAGACCAAGGGCCCTGAGACCAGCCACGGCCCGAGGTGGGATCGATAGTTCCTCCTGAATCAATATTTATGACGTCGGGATCTCTCGAGGACCTTTGATTTTAAGAGTTATGTGGGAGCCTGGAATGATTCTGCTAGTGCACTCCCCAAGGAGAAGGTGACGTTAACGCGGCCAGAATTAATTGCCCCTCTAAGGAAAATGAGCAGTTTTTGCTTAGCCTCTATATATTTGATCGTCCGCCCTTCAAGCGACGATTTTGCAGTTTTTAATAAGCCTATCTTTTCTACAGAGTTTGGCACTTTGTGCGAGTCCTTTCGCTCCCCTATTTCAGAAATTTTTTGCCTGGATCCTCATCTTCTTCCCCTTATTCTGTTGTAATCATGGTCGCCGCTTTGATGACTGATCCTCGGATGGAGGGGAGTTCCTATTGTGCTCCGCCCTTAGTTGGTACCAACATCTCGCCCCTGATATCGGGAGAGCGAGACTCGGGGCGCCCTGCCTTGAAGAAGGTTGTCACACCGTGGAGACCTCCCATTGTTCCTGGCCATCGAGAGCATATGTCGAGGATTATTTCATCGGTGAGGGAGAAAAACCTCGAGATGATTAGGAAGAAATACGGATAGGGGGAAGGTGTGATTTTGTGAGCACCTTCCCCAGAGGAGAGTATCATGACACATGTTGAGGGATTCTTGAGTGTGTATATCTATGTTCTTGCGCTGGGTTCCTCGAACCAGGTCGTGCTTTATTTTTGCAGGAAATATCAAGTAACGTTGGCGCAAGTTCATCCCTTTCTTTGGAGAATAGTGTAGTTGATGAGATATTTTGCAGATAAGGCCGGGATATAATTCACCCTCACCCACCTCATGATGTTGTATCGGCCATTGCGCTATCAGGGCCTGATTTCTCTTCGGCATAGATCCACCCAAGTTCCTGTGGCTGGTGGAGAGGAGGATGAGTACCATGGATGGATGAATCGGTTCGTCCGAATTCGGTCAACTAATGTTATCCCCGAAGAATATTTGTCATTCCCTGAGAGATGGAACCTCACACGTAAGTGCTTCATTTGAGCTATCTTTTAACTTGGCATGGGGTTGGCCCCGTAACAGTATCTTTCTGTTCTCAATTGTAGCATCTCATTGGTTGCCCGGCGAGAACCCTGATTTAGCCGAATGGTCTCATAAGCTAGCAGTTTGCTAAGCCTATGATAGGCGCCGGTGGCGAGATCTATGAAAAGGGAGATGCAAGGAGAAGAACCACGATAGGTGTCCGGCATCTTGCTCCCCTAAGGGGCAACTTCCTTCTCACTAGCTTATCTAATTTATCTGCCGCAGGTGCCGGGAGTCTTTTTGGAGCGAGGTCGAGTCCCCCAGAGGAGGAGGAGAGACTGCTGGCCCTAGGGTCAAGGAACACCGGAAAGACGAAAGATGCCCCGGTGTGCGAGAAGGCCGGTCATGAGGCGCCTTCTTTGCAGCGATTAAGGAGAAGCGGTTCTGCCGACCGACGATCTTTCAGAGTTGGCGCATCATCGGATGTTGCTTCGGCCTTCGGCGAGGCTCAACGAATGGCCTTATGGTGAGTTTCGGTCGCTGTAAGGATGTTCTGGCCCTGCGCTCCTCTCTTTTCTTTTTGTTTACCTAGCTTTCTTTGTCAGGCTTTTGACATGCTTAATGTCGAACTTCTTCGTTGCGAGGCCCGTTGCAGAGTGCTCGAGATAGGGAGAAGTCCATTAAGCTTATTTGTGCAGCAAAGTAAAGAGAGCTCATCTCCTTGCAGTGTGAGGTGGATCAGAATTGGGCCCGGGAGGCCCTCTTGGAGAAACATGTATTCTGAATCTCGCACTGGCCTGTATTCCTTTTTTGTCTCGCCATTTTGACATGTTGCTGTTTCAGTTGAAGGATTAGATGGATGACCTGGAACAACTCTGGGGCAAGGTTGGCAAGGCCAAATGTGAATTCATTGAGCTACAGGCGCATGTGAATCCGCACTCGGATGCCAAAGAGAGGGCTCAGGCTGGGGCTTCTACTCTTGAGGCGCAAATTCAGGCTGCCCATGCGAATGATTCTGCTCCTAAGGGGGGGAGGGTGTTACAACCCATATCCACATGTGTTAGTTCATTCCATATATTAGTTAACATAAATCCAAGAAGGAATTATCTTTTAGATGATAAGAAGTCAATCCTATTGGTCTTAAGTGATACAAGAGTGTATAAGGGTGATTAACCAGTATTAGAAGTTAAACGAATCAAGGATGTTGTAACTTGTATTTTCAGGTAATCTAGCGGTGCTTAATACACTCAAGAGGTCATGTATTAAGGTATTTTAATCATATAATATCCGTATCATAAGTCTTGAAGTCAAACGAGTTATGAAACAAAAGTCGACAAAAGTTGTCGCAACTTAGGTTCATAATTTTACTTAAACATTAGGTCAAATGTTTCTAATCTTTTCTCATAATTTAAAAGGAATTACGGGGTGATCTACCAACAAAATTAAAGATCTATGAGTCTAATTTCCAACGCATTAAACCGTTCATCGATACGATCTCGAAGTAGAGAGATATTCGCGTTTTCGCGAGACTGCGCCAAGCACCTCTCTATGGGGCCCACTAAGTCGGTTTAAGATATTTGGACCTATATAGGATGCCTCCAACCCGTTTTAAGTCATTTAATTTCACTATTTTCAGACCTTAGAACCCTAGGAACATCCTCTCAAGGTTCTCTCAAGATTCAAGACCCAAAAAAAGGGCAAACAACACAAATCAAGTGTCGGGAATTCCGTGGCGCTAGTAAGTCTCTTGTTCTTCTTGTTGTTGCTCATTTTTGTGTCGTTTCAGCTCGTGTGGGAGGTTGTTTTAAAGGGTTTATGTTCTGTAAATACTCCCTCATGTTCTTAATATCAATCCTAGGTGATTTCAAGCCTTCTAAAGTGATTCTAGTGCCGAAAAACACTAATTGATCGCTAGTTTCGCTTTTTTGTTGTTGTGGCAGCATTGGAGGGATATTTCATGGAAATTTAAGGTCAAATTGGAGTTGTTATTTCTGTATAAAGGTAAGGAACCTCTTACTCTATATGTATTTAAGATTATCCAAGTTGCGGCTAAGTCATTCAAGCTAGAACTTGTGAGATATATATCGAAAGGCTTGGTAGTAATGTTATTGTTTTGTGGACTGTTTTGCGTTGTTGTTGGGCTGCGTATTTTACTACTATCTTGTGGAGTTTTGGAGGAGGAAGGGTGTGTAGAAACACCATATATATGTAGGGTTATGGGCTGATAGTTATTCGTAACATTTCCAGGTTGTTTGACACGACTACGGTGGTCGTCGTATGTATGGAGTGATTAGGCTATGTGTGGACTATTTTGGGAGGCTCAATATGTTTATTATTGATGTTGTTTGGGCTGTTTGGTGACTGTTTTGAATGGTGCGAGGTCATATATATAGGGGAGGTGCTGTCCGTTTCATCGTAAAATAGGTTGTGGTCGATACATAATAGTTATTACGCTTAAATGATAACGATAGTATCGTTTCTCTTATTGTAGACTAAGGAGTTTTGACAATTGCATAGCTTGAGATTGGGGCAGTATATACAAGGTATGTGAGGCTATCCCTTTCCTTATTTTGCACGACTCCGATTGCACATAATGTAATGAACGATCTTCCAAGATACTCTACTCTTAGAAGCTAGCAGTACTTACATTGTTTTTCCTCTTATGGAACGATTGATGTTAATGTTGCTTCTCTTAGTCTTATGTTATCAATGTTGTTGGTACTTCCTGATTCTTATAAGGTTCATAGTGAAGAGTTAGTCCTAATAACGTGTACAGAGGATACCGACCTTACGTCACTCCGAAAGGTTTAGAATGTGATTCCATGAGTCGAGTATGCATTATATATATGTATCTATTTTACTCTACCGAGCCATGCTATAGTTGGCCGGGTACGGCACCTATTGTGAAACCACTGATCAGTTGGGTTTTACCGAGCTCCACGTGGCCGGGTACGATTCTACCGAGCCTATTATGGCCGGGTACGATATGATGATGATGATGCCCACAGAGGCGAATGCTTTAAAGGTTTATGTATTTATACATATGTATCATGCATTTCATGTAAGTAGCCCTCAGAGGTACTAAGATGTTACAGGTTGTATATTCTCTATCCTTGCTTACATTACTGATCGCATTTATGGTTCCTTGCCTTACATACTCAGTACTTTATTCGTACTGACGTCCTTTTATTTGTGGACGCTGCATGTCGTGCTGCAGGTCCTGATAGACAGGCAGGTGCAGCTCCCCCACCACAGTAGACTGTCCAGTTCAGCGGTGATTGGCGAGATCCCTTCTCCGGTCTTGCCTTGGTCTTGGTATGCAATTTTTGTTATAGACATTATGGGTATGTCGGGGCCCTGTTCAGGCTATGTTGCAACACTTATGTTCTTTTAGAGGCTCATAGACAGGTGTCGGCTCATGTATAGTTTTGTATGCCTTGTCAGCTAGTTTTTGTTGTATAGTCTTTCATAGTAGCGTGGTAGCTCATACCTTATACGTAGTTTCTTGATTGTCTGGTCATCCCCTGCTATGTATGTTCATGCCATCATATTTTATTGCTGGTTGTCCATGATCTAGGTCTACCATTTATATTGATCTCGTCAGCCTTAAAAGATAATAATGAAGGTTAGATGAAATGTACGTTGGTGCTCGGCAAGTGTGGTCGGGTGCTAGTCATGGCCCTTCAGTTTGGGTCGTGACAAACTTGGTATCAGAGCAAGTCTGTCCTAGGGGTTGTCTATGAGCCGTGTCTAGTAGAGTCTTGATTATGGATGTGTAGCGCGCCACATTTATAATCAGGAGGCTACATGACATCTAGGGTTGTTACCTTCTTCCTGAATCTAGATCGTGCGTAGAGTTGAGTCGTAAGTGTTCGTCTCTAATATTCACCTTGTTTTTTCAGTGATGCCTTCGACTAGGAAGCAAACGATTAGTAGACGGCTTGATACAGCAGCGGGAGAGGGTACCAGTCAGGTGCCCCAAGTCAGAGCAGGACAAAGTGAGGCTCAAAGTGAGATGCCCTCTCATACCTCATCTACTCCATCTCCTCCAGAGGATATTAGAAGGCACCCAGCGCCTCCAGTTCCTCCGTCTGACACTCCAGACCAGGATATGTAGAATGCTTTGCAGTTATTGACTAGCTTGGTAGCTGCTCAGGCTCAGAGGCAGAATACAGGTGCTGCTGAGAAACCAGTTAGTACAAGAGTTCGTGATTTTATTAATTTAGACCCTCCAGTGTTTACCGGATCAGACCCCAAGGAGGACCCACAGACTTTTATTGACCAGGTTCATCGTACACTTCGGGTTATGCATGTTAGTGATACAGAGGCAGTAGAGTTGGCTTCTTATCGGCTACAAGATTTAGCGGTTCTCTAGTATGATAGTTGGGAGAGATCCAGGGGTCCGAACCCTCCTCCAGCTGTGTGGAAGGAATTTTCTGAGGCCTTTCTTCGTCACTACTTGCCAGTTGAGATACGACGAGCTAGAGCTGATAAGTTCTTGAACCTTAGACAAGGTAATATGAGTGTGCGAGAGTACAGTATGCAGTTTGATTCTTTGGCAAGGTATGCTCCCCATATGGTGGCCGAGATGAGTGATAGGGTGCATATGTTCGTGAATGGGTTGGGACCACATCTAATAAATGAGTGTACGACAGCCTCCTTGGTGGAGGGCATGGATATTTCCCGTATTCAAGCTTATGCCCAGACCCTAGAGGATCGTAAGCGCCAGCAGAGGGCAGTTAGGGAGCAGGATAGAGGCCAGAATAAGAGGGCGAGATTTGCAGGGTATTCTGATAACTTCAGAGGCCGCATCAGGCCACAGTTTTCGAGGAGTTCGGCGCCACCTGTAGCTAGTGCTCCTCCACAGTTTCAGAGGACTCGATATGATCGATCCTATTCTGGTCCAGGTCAGAGTTCGCGGGCATCTGGCTCGCAACATCACAGGGATACTAGTCAGATGAGACCCCCAACACCACATTGTGATCAGTGCGACAAGGCCCACTTTGGACTGTGTCGTCGAGGTTCTGATGCATGCTATTCGTGCGGGCAGCCTGGCCATATGATGCGGGATTGTCCTAATATAGGAGGTGATGGTATGGCTTAGCCGACTGGATCTGTGTCTGGTTCTTCCTCATCAGTTCGACCTCCAGCACTGGGTTTTCAGCAGTCGACAGGTGGTGGTAGGGGTAGAGGTGCAGTGCCGAGTTCGAGTGGTGCTCAAAATCGAACCTATGCTCTAGTAGGTCGACAGGATCTCGAATCGTCTCCAGATGTTGTTACAGGTATTATATCTGTGTTTTCTTATGATGTATATGCGTTGATTGATCCGGGATCTACATTATCATATGTTACACCCTTTGTGGCTAATAAGTTTGGCATTGAACCTGAATTGATAAGTAAACCCCTCGCGGTATCTACTCCGATAGGAGATTCAGTGATTGCTAGAAGGGTATATAGAGGTTGCACTGTGATGATTTGTAGTCGTCAAACCTCGGCAAATTTATTTGAGTTAGAAATGGTTGATTTTGATGTGATAATGGGAATGGACTGGTTGGCCTCATGCTATGCAAATGTTGACTGTCGTACGAAGATTGTTAGGTTCCAATTTCCAGGTGAACCCATAATTGAATGGAAAGGGAACATTGCTACACCGAAAGGTAGGTTTATTTCCTATCTAAGGCAAGGAAAATGATCTCAAAAGGTTACATTTATCATCTCGTTCGCGTTAGGGATGCAGAGGCGAAACCGCCTACTTTACAATCAATCCATGTGGTCAACGAATTCCCAGATGTTTTCCCAGATGAACTCCCAGGCCTTCCTCCTGAAAGGGAGATTGAGTTTAGCATTGATGTGTTGCCTGACACTCAACCGATCTCTATTCCTCCATACAGAATGGCCCCGGCAAAGTTGCGAGAGTTGAAGGTGCAGTTGAAGGACTTGCTGGATAAGGGCTTTATTAGGCCTAGCACTTCACCTTGGGGTGCACCAGTCCTATTCGTGCGGAAGAAAGACGGGTCGTTACGGATGTGTATCAACTAGCGACAGTTGAATAAGTCTACTATAAAGAACAAGTATCCACTTCCAAGAATTGATGACCTGTTTGACCAACTCCAGGGTGCCAAGTATTTCTCTAAGATTGATTTACGTTCAGGGTATCATCAGGTGAGGGTTAGGGATAAGGATATTCCAAAGACGGCCTTCCGGACAAGATATGGGCACTTTGAGTTCTTGGTGATGTCGTTCGGGCTAACAAATGCCCCAGCAGCTTTTATGGATCTCATGAATACTATATTCAGGCCCTATCTTGATGTGTTCGTGATTGTATTCATTGATGACATTCTAGTGTATTCTCGTTCGGAGGCGGAACATGCGGGCCACTTGCGGATAGTATTACAGACGCTTCAGGATCGTAAGTTATATGCTAAGCTCTCCAAATGTGAATTCTGGCTGAACTCAGTAGCATTCCTTGGCCATGTGATATCTGATGAGGGTATTAGTGTCAACACTCAGAAGATCGATGCAGTAAAGAATTGGCCGAGACCTACAACACCATCAGAAGTCCGCAGCTTCCTAGGGCTAGCAGGATATTATAGGTGGTTTGTAGAAGGATTTTCCTCTATATCATCACCATTGACTAAGTTAACACAAAAAGCTACCAAATTCCAGTGGTCTGACACTTGTGAGCGTAGTTTTCAGGAGTTGAAGAATCGATTGACATCTGCACCAGTGCTCACTCTTCCTGAAGGAAAAGAAGGTTATGTGGTATATTGTGATGCCTCAGGTATAGGTTTGGGGTGCGTATTGATGCAGCGTGGGAATGTGATTGCTTATGCATCAAGACAATTGAAGAAGCATGAAAAGAATTATCCAACCCATGATTTGGAATTGGCTGCAGTAATGTATGCTTTGAAGATATTGCGGCACTACTTATACGGCGTCCATGTTGACATCTACACAGATCACAAGAGTTTACAATACATCTTCAAGCAGAAAGAGTTGAATTTGAGGCAGCGTAGGTGGCTTGAATTATTGAAAGACTACGACGTCGAGATATTGTATCATCCCGGTAAAGCCAATGTTGTGGCTCTGATGACGGAGGTAGATGGGGGTTGATTAAAGAGCTTCATCAGCTAGCCAATATGAGAATCAGATTGTTAGACTCTGATGACGGAGGTGTTACTGTACAGAATACATCAGAATCATCTTTGGTAGCCGAGGTAAAAGCACGACAATATGAAGATCCTATCTTAGTACGATTAAGAGAAAGCATTCAACAGTGTAAAAGTATGGCTTTTGGGATCGGAAAAGATGGGGCACTGAGATACCAGAGCCGATTGTGTGTGCCTAATGTGGCAGGGTTGCGAGAGAAGATTATGAATGAGATTCATCAATCCCGATATTCCATCCATCCCGGCTCGACAAAGATGTATCATGATGTCAAGGAGAAGTATTGGTGGGATAATATGAAGAAGTCTATTGCAGAATTTGTAGCCCAGTGTCCCAATTGTCAACAAGTAAAGATAGAACATCAGAAACCCGGTGGATTGCTTCAAAATATAGAGATTCCGACCTGGAAGTGGGAGGTGATTAATATGGACTTCATTATTGGATTACCTCGCTCTTATCATAAGTTTGACTCCATCTGGGTGATAATTGATCGACTTACAAAATGTGCCCATTTTCTGCCAGTAAAGACAACTTACACGGCTGAAGATTATGCGAAGTTGTATATCAAGGAGATTGTTAGGCTTCATGGTGTGCCCATATCTATTATATCAGACCGAGGAGCTCAATTTACGGCTAACTTTTGGAGGTCTTTCCAGAAGGGTTTAGGCACACAAGTAAATCTCAGCACTGCATTTCATCCGCAGACTGACGGACAGGCTGAACGTACCATTCAGACGCTGGAAGATATGCTACGAGCATGTGTTCTAGATTTTAAGGGGAATTGGGATGATCATCTTCCACTCATAGAATTCGCCTATAACAATAGCTACCATTCCAGTATTAAAATGGCCCCATACGAGGCACTATACGGGAGGAGATGTAGATCACCAGTTGGATGGTTCGAAGTCGGTAAAACAGAATTATATGGGCCAGATTTGATTCACCAAGCTATTGAGAAGGTGAAAGTGATACAGGAGTGATTGAGGACGGCACAAAGCAGGCAAAAATCTTATTCTGATGTCCGACGTCGTGATCTAGAGTTTGAGGTTAGTGATTGGGTTTTCCTGAGGATCTCACCAATGAAGGGTATTATGCGTTTTGGGAAGAAAGGTAAGCTGAGTCCAAGGTATATCGGGCCGTATAAAATTCTTCGACGGATTGGACAGGTTGCTTATGAGTTAGAATTGCCATCAGAATTGGAATTTGTCCACCCGGTATTCCATGTATCTATGTTGAGAAAATGTATTGGAGACCTTTCTCGAGTCATCCCTATCAAAGATGTACAAGTTATAGAGGACCTATCATATGAAGAAGTGCCAGTGGCGATATTAGATCGGCAAGTCCGCAAGCTGAGAACAAAAGATGTAGCTTCCGTCAAAGTATTGTGGAGGAACAAAAATATGGAAGAAATGACATGGGAAGCAGAAGAGGAGATGAAGTCTAAATACCCTTACTTATTCCAGAATGAAGATAACAAGGATGCTGGTGGAAGACAGGATACATTGGAAGGTGAAACGGCTCTATGAGGTAAGCAATAATTTGAGAATACTCCTCCTTAATACAAAATGGTGATATGTAGATAATGTAAATACGCATAATGCTTTGTGTAGCCTTATGAAGCCATATGTTGGGCTTAATTACATGCAAGTTTTTCTAGTGACCATTTTATAGGGGAAAATTGATCGGAAATTTCCATTGGAATCCACGATGATTTAAACTCCCCATAAACCCTTACATTCGAGGACGAATGTTCCTAAGGGGGAGGGTGTTACAACCCATATCCACATGTGTTAGTTCATGACATATATTAGTTAACATAAATCCAAGAAGGAATTATCTTTTAGATGATAAGAAGTCCATCCTATTGGTCTTAAGTGATACAAGAGTGTATAAGGGTGATTAACCAGTATTAGAAGTTAAACGAATCAAGGATGTTGTAACTCGTATTTTCAGGTAAACTAGCAGTGCTTAATACACTCAAGAGGTCATGTATTAATATATTTTAATCATATAATATCCGTATCATAAGTCTTGAAGTCAAACGAGTTATGAAACAAAAGTCGACAAAAGTTGTCGCAACTTAGGTTCATAATTTTACTTAAACATTAGGTCAAATGTTTCTAATCTTTTCTCATAATTTACAAGGAATTATGGGGTGATCTACCAACCAAATTAAAGATCTATGAGTCTAATTTCCAACTCATTAAACCATTCATTTATACGATATCGGAGTAGAGAGATATTCGCGTTTTCGCGAGATTGCGCCAAGCACCTCTCTATGGGGCCCACTAAGTCGGTTTAAGATATTTGGACCTATATAGGATGCCTCCAACCCGTTTTAAGTCATTGCTTTTCACTATTTTCAGACCTTAGAACCCTAGGAACATCCTCTCAAGGTTCTCTCAAGATTCAATACCCAAAAAAAGGGCAAACAACACAAATCAAGTGTCGGGAATTCCGTGGCGCTAGTAAGTCTCTTGTTCTTCTTGTTGTTGCTCATTTTTGTGTCGTTTCAGCTCGTGTGGGAGGTTGTTTTAAAGGGTTTATGTTC
Organism: Nicotiana tabacum; assembly: GCF_000715075.1. Taxonomy (NCBI): domain Eukaryota; kingdom Viridiplantae; phylum Streptophyta; class Magnoliopsida; order Solanales; family Solanaceae; genus Nicotiana; species Nicotiana tabacum. Next base: position 107,322,650 of record NC_134101.1, read on the forward strand.
TGTAAATACTCCCTCATGTTATTAATATCAATCCTAGGTGATTTCAAGCCTTCTAAAGTGATTCTAGTGCCGAAAAACACTAATTGATTGCTAGTTTCGCTTTTTTGTTGTTGTGGCAGCATTGGAGGGATATTTCATGGAAATTTAAGGTCAAATTGGAGTTGTTATTTCTGTATAAAGGTAAGGAACCTCTTACTCTATATGTATTTAAGATTATCCAAGTTGCGGCTAAGCCATTGAAGCTAGAACTTGTGAGATATATATCGAAAGGCTTGGTAGTAATGTTATTGTTTTGTGGACTGTTTTGCGTTGTTGTTGGGCTGCGTATTTTACTACTATCTTGTGGAGTTTTGGAGGAGGAAGGGTGTGTAGAAACACCATATATATGTAGGGTTATGGGCTGATAGTTATTCGTAACATTTCCAGGTTGTTTGACACGACTACGGTGGTCGTCGTATGTATGGAGTGATTAGGCTATGTGTGGACTATTTTGGGAGGCTCAATATGTTTATTATTGATGTTGTTTGGGCTGTTTGGTGACTGTTTTGAATGGTGCGAGGTCATATATATAGGGGAGGTGCTGTCCGTTTCATCGTAAAATAGGTTGTGGTCGATACATAATAGTTATTACGCTTAAATGATAACGATAGTATCGTTTCTCTTATTGTAGACTAAGGAGTTTTGACAATTGCATAGCTTGAGATTGGGGCAGTATATACAAGGTATGTGAGGCTATCCCTTTCCTTCTTTTGCACGACTCCGATTGCACATAATGTAATGAACGATCTTCCAAGATACTCTACTCTTAGAAGCTAGCAGTACTTACATTGTTTCCCTCTTATGGAACGATTGATGTTAATGTTGCTTCTCTTAGTCTTATGTTATCAATGTTGTTGGTACTTCCTTATTCTTATAAGGTTCATAGTGAAGAGTTAGTCCTAATAACGTGTACAGAGGATACCGACCTTACGTCACTCCGAAAGGTTTAGAATGTGATTCCATGAGTCGAGCATGCATTATATATATGTATCTATTTTACTCTACCGAGCCACGCTATAGTTGGCCGGGTACGGCACCTATTGTGCAACCACTGATCAGTTGGGTTTTACCGAGCTCCACGTGGCCGGGTACGATTCTACCGAGCCTATTATGGACGGGTACGATATGATGATGATGATGCCCATAAAGGCGAATGCTTTAAAGGTTTATGTATTTATACATATGTATCATGCATTTCATGTAAGTAGCTCTCAGAGGTACTAAGATGTTACAGGTTGTATATTCTCTATCCTTGCTTACCTTACTGATCGCATTTATGGTTCCTTGCCTTACATACTTAGTACTTTATTCGTACTGACGTCCTTTTATTTGTGGACGCTGCATGTCGTGCTGCAGGTCCTGATAGACAGGCAGGTGCAGCTCCCCCACCACAGTAGACTATCCAGTTCAGCGGTGATTGGCGAGATCCCTTCTCCGGACTTGCCTTGGTCTTGGTATGCAATTTTTGTTATAGACATTATGGGTATGTCGGGGCCCTGTTCCGTCTATGTTGCAACACTTATGTTCTTTTAGAGGCTCATAGACAGGTGTCAGCTCATGTATAGTTTGGTATGCCTTGTCGGCTAGTTTTTGTTGTATAGTCTTTCATAGTAGCGTGGTAGCTCATACCTTATACGTAGTTTCTTGATTGTCTGGTCATCCCCTGCTATGTATGTTCATGCCGTCATATTTTATTGCTGGTTGTCCATGATCTAGGTCTACCATTTATATTGATCTCGTCAGCCTTAAAAGATAATAATGAAGGTTAGATGAAATGTACAATGGTGCTCGGCAAGTGTGGTCGGGTGCTAGTCATGGCCCTTCAGTTTGGGTCGTGACAATGAGACTTTCATCCGAGCTTTCAAGGGAAAAAACCGAGGTGGTGAGTGTCCGGGCCGAGATTGTGATGACTAATACCAGGGCTAGATAGAAAATGGTGGCTTATTCGAGGAGCACTGTCGCTGCTAAAGCCGAGTTGCAGAAAACCCTCGATCATGCCAACAACAGCAAGGAGTACGCGAGGTGCAGATCCCGGAGGGAAATTCTTGAGGATATTCACGCTAGGGACTTTGACCTCTTGGGGGAGATCGAGCAAGCCAAAGGAGAGGAGTACGATGCCAAGTTCCTATTGTCTGATGCCGAGGATGACGAATAGGAGACCGCCGGGCTTTAACTGCTAGAAAAGAGTGGAATGATCATTCCCTGCCTTTTTTGTTGTGTATATATAGCTTTCATTATATGATGCAGGCTGAGGTTGCGCTTCATCATCAATATGTAGCAATAAGAGGGGAAACCCTGCAACTTATATCTTCTGTATTTCTACTTGTTGGAGTTTCGATCGGGTCGGTTTGATCCCGTATTTTCCCTTAGGCTTGCATGCTTTAACTATCTTTGGGTTCAGACTCCGAGTCGCAGTGCGATTTGAGATTTAATTAACCCTAAAGTTCTTTCCTGCCTGCATAGCCGGACGGCGATGGCCTTTTGTGTTTAGGGTTAAAGTGACCTTACAGATGGGTGGCTCAGAGGCTCACTTGGATGGCGATAGTGGCCTTTATGCCATGCCCTAAGGCACGTTGTAATTTAACCTTTTCGGGTCCAATCTCCGAGTCGCATTACCATCCGAGCTTTAATTGACACTTTTGGGTCGTCGAGACCTTTCAATATGCTACCCGGTGGCTTGCACAGTTAACTATCTTGGATCTGGTCTCCGAACCGGGTTACGATTTGAGCTCATTTTAATCCTCAAGTTGTCAATTTTTTAGCTGGCGATAATGGCTCTTACGTTGTTTGGTCGTAGAGACCATTCAATATGTGGCTCGGAGGCTTACTTAGCCGGCGACAATGGCTCTTACTTTGTTTTTGCTCGTGGGCTTTTTAGTAGTCTTTGTTTTCCACTCGTTAAGTATTTGTTTTTGCTTAGCCGGCAACAATGGCTCTTACGCTCGAAGAAGAATGCATCACAGGTACGAAAAGTCACATAACGGGCTAGATCCACATCTGCGGTCGCTTGGCCGCATCTGCAGCACTGCATTTGCGAAAACCCAGCCGCACCTGTGGATCGTGGAGCTCTGGGCCAATCTCGCTTCTGTGGCCACATAGCCGCTTTTGCGCCGCCAAACCTGCGGTCCCACACTCGCAGGTGTCGTTATGACAGAAAACCAGCAGCTGAAGCTACAACTCCAAAATCCTTCCGTCAACCATACGAAATCATCCTGAGGCCCGCGGAACCTCAACCAAAGGCACCAACAAGTCTAATACCACTGTCCAAACTTATACCAATCTTTAAAACACCTAAAACAACATCGAAATGACGAATCAACCACGGATTCAAGCCTAAAAATTCCAAAACTCTTAAAATACGCTTTCGATCAAAAAGTCTATCAAACCTTGTCCGAATGACCTCAAATTTTGCACATACATCACATTCAACACTATGAAGCTACCTCAACTTTCGGAATTACATTCTAACCCTCGGATCAAAATCTCACTATAGAATCGGAAACTTCAAAATTCGATCTTTCGGCATTTCAAGCCTAAATTAGCTACAGACCTCCAAAACACAATCCGATTGCGCCCCTAAGCCCGAAATCACCTAACAGAGCTAACGGAATCATCAGATTTTCATTCCGAGGCCATCTTCACACTGTTCTGACTAACATTCCAACACTTAAGCTCTCATTTAGAGACTAAGTGTCCTAAAATTCTCCGAAACTCACAACCGAACATCCCGGCAAATCACAATAGCAGAAATAAACACGGGGAAAGCAGTTAATAGGGGATCGGTGTGGAAACTCTAAAAATGACCGGCCGAGTCGTTACATACTCCCACACTTAAACATTCGTTCGTCCTCGAACGAGCTTAGAGACATACCTGAATTAGTGTAAATATGAGGGTAACAGCTGCGCATATCCTGCTTGGTCTCCCAGGTTGCCTCCTTTACCGGCAGACCCCGCCACTGAACCTTTACTGATGCAATGTTCTTTGACCTCAGCTTTCTAACCTGCCTGTCGAATATTGCCACTGGCTCCTCAACATAAGATAGATCCTTGTTCAACTGCACTGAACTAAAATCCAACACGTGCAACAGATCACCGTGATACTTCTGAAGCATCAAAACATGAAACACCGGATGAACTCCTGCCAAGCTGGGAGGTAAGGCAAACTCATAAGCAACCTCCCCAACATGCCTCAATATCTCAAAAGCGCCAATAAATATCAGACTCAACTTCCCTTTCTTCTCAACTCTCATAACACCCTTCATAGGCGAAACCCGAAGCAGAACCCGCTCTCTAACCATATAGGAAACATCACGAACCTTCCGGTCCACGTAACTCTTCTATCTGGACTGATCTGTACAGAGTCTATCCTGAATCACCTTAACCTTCTCCAAAGCATCCTAAACCAAGTCTGTGCCCAATAATCTGGCCTCACCCAGCTCAAACCAACCCACCGGGGATCTACACCACCTACCATATAAAGCCTCATATGCTGCCACCTGAATGTTGGACTAATAGCTGTTGTTGTAGGCAAACTCCGCCAATGGCAAGAACTGATCCCAAGACCCTCCAAACTCAATCACACATGCATGAATAATATCCTCAAGAATCTGAATAGTGTGCTCGGACTGTCCGTCCGTCTGAGGGTGAAATGTTGTACTCAACTCCACCCAGTGCCCAACTCATGCTGAACAGCCCTCCAGAACCATAATGTGAATAGAGTACCTCTATCTAAAATGATGGAAACTGGAATACCCTGCAAACGAACAATCTCCCGTATATAAATCTCGGGCAACCACTCAGAAAAATAAGTAGTACACACAGGAATGAAGTGAGCGGACTTGGTCAGCCGATCCACAATCACCCAAATAGCATCGAACTTCCTCAAAGTCCGTGGGAGCCCAACTATGATGTCTATGGTGATCCGCTCCCACTTCCACTTTGGAATCTCTATCTGCTGAAGCAACGCACCCGTTCTCTGGTGCTCATACTTCACCTGCTGATACTTAAGGCACCAAGCTACAAACCCAACTATATCTTTCTTCATTCGCCTCCCCAATAGTGCTGTCTCAAATCCTGATACATCTTCGCGGCACCTAGATGAATGGAATACCGCAAACTATGGGCCTCCTACAGAATCATCTCCCAAAGCCCATCAACATTGGGTACACAAATCCGATTGTGCATCCAAAATACTCCGTCATCACCAATAGTCACATCTTTAGCATCACCATGCTGAACCTTGTTCTTGAGGACAAGCAAATGAGGGTCATCATACTGACGCTCCCTGATATGATCAAATAAGGAAGACCAAGAAACCACGCAAGCTAGAACCCGACTGGGCTCCGAAAGATCCAATCTCACAAACTGGCTGGCTAAGGCCTGAACATCTATCGCCATAGGTCTCTCTGATGCTGGGAATTAAGCCCAACTCAACTCTCTACCCGACGACTCAAGGCATCGACCACCACATTGGCCTTATCCAAGTGATACGAAATAGTGATATCATAGTCCTTTAGTAACTCTAACCACCTCCTCTGGCACAAATTTAGATCTTTTTGCTTGAACAGGTGCTGCAAGATTCGATGGTCAGTATAAATCTCACAGGGAACACCATACAAATAATGACGCTAGATCATCAGGGCGTGAACAATGGAAGCTAACTCAAGGTCATGGAACGAATAATTCTTCTCATGTACCTTTAATTGTCTGGACGCGTAGGCAATTACCCTACCACCCTACATAAGCACTGCTACGAGGCCAATCCTCGAGGCATAACAATAGACCGTATAAGACCTTGAACCTATAGGCAGTATCAAAATTGGGGTTGTAGTCAACGCTTTCTTGAGCTTCTGAAAGCTCATCTCACACTCCTCCGTCCACTGGAACGGAGCACCCTTCTGGGTCAAACTGGTCATAGGGGCTGCAGTTGATGAAAACCCCTCCACAAAACGACGGTAGTAACCCACCAAGCCAAGGAAACTGTAGATCTCTGTAGCAGAGGATGGTCTGGGCCAACTCTGCACGACCTTTATTTTCTTCGGATCCACCTAAATACCCTCACTCGATACCACGTGGCCTAGGAATGCCACGGAATCCAACCAAAACTCACATTTCAAGAACTTAGCATATAACTTCTTCTCTCTTAGAGTATGAAGCACAATCCTCAGGTGCTACTCATGGTCTTCCCGACTCTGGGAATACACCAGAATATCATCAATAAAGACAATGACAAACGAGTCAAGATACGGCCGAAACACACTATGCATCAAATGCATAAAGGCTGCTGGGGCATTGGTCAGCCCAAATGACATGATAAGGAACTCGTAATGACCATACCGAGTCCTGAAAACTGTCTTCGGGATATCTGGCTCCCGAATCTTCAATTGATGGTAATCTGAGCGCAAGTTAATCTTAGAAAACACACGTGCGCCCTTTAGCTGGTCAAACAAATCATCAATACAAGGCAAAGGATAACAGTTCTTCACTGTAACCTTGTTCAATTGGTGATAATCGATACACATATGCATAGAACCATCATTTTTCTTCACAAACAAAACAGGAGCACCCCAAGGTGATACATTAGGCCGAATAAAACCCTTATCAAGCAATTCATGTAACTGATCCTTCAACTCCTTCAATTCAAGAAGAGCCATACGATATGGTGGAATAGAAATGGGTTGAGTGACTGGCAACAGATCAATGCCAAAATCAATATCTCTATCAGGCGGCATGCCCGGAAGATCAACTAGAAAAATATCGGGAAAATCCCGCACTACTAGGACTGAATCAACCGAAAGGGTATCACTACTAACATCTCTCACATAAGCTAAATACGTTTCACACCCCTTCTTAACCATTCATTGAGCCTTAAAGAAAGAAATAACTCTACTAGGAGTGTGATCTAAAGTACCCCTCCACTCAACACGCGGTACACCTAGCATAGCCAGCGCCACAGTTTTGGCGTGGCAATCAAGAATAGCATAATGGGGCAACAACCAGTCCATGCCCAAGATAATATCAAAATCTACCATGTTGAGCAACAATAAATCGACTCTGGTCTCAAAACCACTAAGATCAACCAAACACGACCGATAAATGCAGTCCACAACAAGAGAATCTCCTATAGGAGTAGAAACATAAACAAGGGAACTCAAAGAATCCTGAGGTACACCCAAATGCAGAGCAAAATAAGAAGATACATAAGAGTAAGTGGAGCCTAGATCGAATAGAACCAATGCATCTCTGTGACAAACCAGTGTAATACCTGTGATGATAGAATCAGAGGCAACAACCTCGGTACGGGTAGGAAGGGCATAGTATCGGGCCTGGACTCCCCCTCTTGAGTGACCTCTACTTCCCTGACCTCTACCTCTAGCTGGCTAAGTAGGTGGTGTAGCAATTGGAGCTGTAACCATATCTTGAGAACTCTACGGGGCGCGCTGTGGTTTAGAAGTCTGTGGAGGTGCACTCCTCCCAAGTGTAAGGAAATCCCTCACCACATGGTGTGTGTCACCAGACTCAATACAAGCTCTGGGAGGACGTGGTGGTTGTGAATGGCTTGGGCCAGGTCTGTTGGACTGACCTATGAAAGCACCCCACCATGACGACTCATACCACTGGCTGCTGGAAGAGCTGAATGAATAGGGTGACTCATATAACCCCTACCATGACGACCTACAACTGGGGCACGAGCACTAGAATAATGGCCCGACTCTCGAGAGCTCTTGGACTCCCTCTACTCTATCTCCCTAGCATGCATACCTTCAATCCTCATAGCAATGCTCACCACCTGCTGATAAGAAATATCCATCTCCAACTCACGAACCATGCAAGACCTTATGCTGGGAATAATGCCCTCAATAAACCCGCGAACCCTCTCGCGAACAGTAAAAACTAAGGCTGGTGCATGTCTAGCCAAACTTGTGTAACAGATAGCATACTCTAAGACACTCATAGCACCCTGGCGCAAATGCTCAAACTCTGTGCGCCATGCATCCCTGAGGCTCTGAAGAACATACTTTCAGGAACATATCTGAAAACTGAGTCCAAGTCAGTGAAGCAGCCTCATCGGGACTATCTAACTCATTGGTATGCCACCACTCATAGGCGGCTCCTCGAAGCTGGAAGGTAGTGAAGGAAACCCCGCTCGATCCTGATATACCCATGGTACTGAGAATGCGGTAACACTCATCTAGAAATCCCAAAACATCATCTGATGCTAGACCACTCAATATAGGAGTGTACATGGCGAAATTAGAAGACTTGATTTCTCGCTATCAAGACATTTTGGAAGCATGCTCTAGGACCCCGAGGGCGGGAGGCCGCGATTGAGTTCTCGACCTCGGGGCTCATCGAATCTCGACTTGAAGGAAACAAAGAACAAAGCCAGGACAGAGGGGGAAGCCCCATAGGAACATGACTACATCTGACAGGCCCGGCCTATCCAGAGATTATGCTGAGGCATCACGTCAAACCATCCCATCGCCGCACTTTGTAATTAATCTCCACTTGCCTTTAGCTGAGTCTCCCCTCCTATATAAAGGGGACTTGCCGTACCTTGTAAAGGGTTGATGTTGCTCCATTTCTCCACAAGTGCAATAATATCTCTCTCTCTCTCTCTCTCTTCTTGTAAGTTGTTCACTCTCACTGGCCCGAGGCCATTTTAGCATTTATCATTCTCTTATTTGTTCTTCACTACTTTGCTCAGTATTGGTAACATAGAGCCTAGCTCGATCATATCTCTGCATGTTATCCCATTTACGACTGCCCCCGATACTTCGAGATTGACACTAACGCCGACCCCGAGGTCCCATCGACCATCTCCGCACCCGGGCAACAGTCTCATTCGATTTGATTACTGTCCCATTTTTGCTCACATTTTATCATTATATTTTACGTTCTTAGCATCAACTGCTCTAAAAACTATCTTAAGAATAGATCACGTATATTTAGAATCCCATTTACAAATTTAATTGTTGTTAACATTTTCTTGGTAAACAGTTTGGCGCCCACCGTGGGGCTAAAAATAATAGTGATTATTTTCTTGCTGGTTTCTTCACACAAACGCACGTTATCTTTCACACTTTTTCTTGCCCAAGATCTTTTGATTTCAGGATAACGCCCAGCTCGGTAAGCTAAATCGAGAACGACTACCCTGAAAGTCACAGCGAAGACAGTATGGCTGCTCCAGATATTGGCACGATACCACAAAACCCCGATAATACAGTTGGATTGATTCAAGCGGACATGGCTTGCAAGGCGCGCAATAGGTCAACAAAGCATCACGCACCAATGGTATCACACAGTGTGTTGACCAATAGGAAGCTCAAAAAACCCCATCCTTGGTAGAATAGGAAGTTAGTCTTCATGTTATTTTTGAAATGTTGCAGGCACGATAGTTGGCTATCGCACAACTATAAAGTTGCCCAGAGACTCCAATGCAGTAGCGCCGGGAACATCTCTTTACATCGAGCTAGTACCCGAGAGATCAAGTAACGACGGATCGGTAACTAACCCCGCCGCAGTGATGATTCTTGGGAATCTCTTCGAAAGGATCGAATCAGGTTCATGGAAGCTCTTACAAAAACCGTTTCCAAACGGTCCCAAAAGTTGCTTCACAGAAATCTAGAACGCCGAAACTCCCTAGGTGCGACAGGACCTCGGATCCCTTCGGGTGCACCACCACTTGCGTGTGCTCATTCAGAGGCAGCGACCTCCAAGATGATGAGTTCGAGCTTGTCTTATTGAGGAAGTTCGAAGAAACTCTCTCTAAAGAAACCATGACGCAGTGCCACTGCCTGGCACCTGACCTCATAGACTCTCTTACCATACCAGCGTGGTCCTCTGTGGAAGCACACACCGGTGCCATCAAAGTAGTATCGAGAGGGCCCAATACAACTGAGGCCAAACGAAGAAGAAATGAAATGCCGTGGGAAGCCGCACCCTATTCCTGATAGGACGAATGAGATCGCTCCAGGTTTTAGATGATCATGCAACACAGGCCTTCACCCGAAGCCTAAACGATGCATGCCCAACGACTCCAGGATATTTCAAGTAAAGCCTGATCAGATACGCAACCGAGGTCTGGTTGGATGCCCACACCCAGCACCAGCCCCGAATCGGGGCCATGGAGAACCGTCCGGGAACCTCCTTGGATGCGGTATATCCAAGCAGACTCCCGACAAAGAAGCTGATGCCAGACAGATGAAGGTATCATCCATGCGCCACAAATGGAAGAAACGACTCAAATGCAACCTACCTCGCAACAATAGGGAAATAGCCCGAGGACTGCACCCTCGAGGAACCTCCAATAGAACTAGATTCAACAAGGCACAGCTGGTAGGGAAACCCCACCCAGCCGGGTACAATTTCAGCATTGCTATAACAAACATCGTGATCACCATAAGCGAAACCAGAATGCTAGGCGGCTCAGACCTATTCGACGAAGACCCCTTCAAAAGAACCATGGTTTGGTGCAAGAACACGGGGCGTACAGGGTCACCGGCTCAAAAGAACGACAACCATACTATTCAATAGAGATCGCAACCAAGTATCATCGAGCGGTCAGGCTCGAGTCCAGCTCCGAGGGAGGAAGGAGATCGGGAAAAATGAAGCTGATAAGCCACGACGTATTGCCACGATGGTAAAGGGGCGGCAACACCCTTCAAAGATCCATAAAGTGTAGAGTGGAAGTTCTCATTGCCGGGAAAAGATGTGTCCGTGAATATACCCAAAGGACACCCTTGCATCCAAGGAAAGCAACGCCGTGATTTCACCTCGGCCTCGTATTAACGTGTTGGTAACCCCTTCCTTCATTTGACCTATTTCAAATAAAACATGTTTTTATGATGACAGGTGGTTCGATCAATTATACCAACGATGTCAGGCCAGGCCAAAACCAAATCACTCCCACACCTCGAATCTTTGATGGATTCCAGACGTCGATTGCCACAACGATCAGGAAGGCTGCTCTCTCTATATATCCCGCCTGAGCTTGGGCTGGAACGCCGAGCCCACAAAACACAGACGTTTTATTCAGATGACAACGACCACACCGCCCGGGGGCGACTTCGACCCCACTTCGCCAAAGGGATGAAACTCCCCGAGAGAGGTGAGACTAAAGCATTCAATAGGAGCTACACGCAACGAGAGGAAATCCCTCACCATATGACCCATCGCCGGCATCAATGCCTCCGCCCTCGAAGTGATCAAAGGGTATGCAGAACCACATCTTTGGCCAAGCCTGGTTGAACATAGCAGAAGGTTGTATCAAGGCTCACGCCTCGAAATGTCGCCTACGCATCCCGCAGCAAGGAAGAACTACTCCGCTCCTTTGTTGTTTCTTTTCTTTTACTAACCTATATGCAGGCAATCAGTCGAGGCATTCAGAAGTTTTGAACTCCACTCGGAGATCCGGTAGAGGCCCCAAATCTCCGAATGGGCTTCCAACCTAAGGAAGGTCCCGCCAGCAAGATTATTAGCGGAGCAGTGTACTTCCCAGAAAGGGATCCACGAGATCGCAGTCCTTTCTTCTACAGTCAGATGACGTGCGATGACCTTCTCTTAGGGACATCGTCCCCCCAGAAAGGGATCCAATGAGATCACATTCCTTTCTTCTACAGTCAGACGACGTGCGATGACCTTCTCTTAGGGACACCATCCCCCCGGAAAGGCCAATAAATGGCGGGCTAAGTTTCAAAACGGATTCATGTAAACAGTTCAAATGATCGGAGGAGCAGCGCCCATGAGGGCCGAGCTCATAACAACGGGACAACATGTATTTGCAGCATATATTTATTCTAAGCGATAAAAGAATACCTTTTCGGCATTTCATACTTTGAAAAGGTCTATTTAGGCATATTCACGGCAAAGGCCTCTCCGCCAAATATATACTCGGAGACTTAGCATTAATGATTCAACAACTTGCATGACCCCAGGGTCAGAACTCTGGGCTCATCAAGCCCCTGAAAGGCAACTCCGAGCTCACGAGAAGCTGTCTTCAAGCTTAAACAAACTCGATGACTCAGAGACTGCTGTTAATCAAACTCAATGACTCGGAGACTACCATTGATCGCCATACGACTGGAAAACCCAAAACAGTAAGACCCCTAGCGGGCAGCCTCGGCGTAGTCAGATCTATTCTACATGACAAACAAATTGTAAGACCTCAATAGGCATGACAAATTGTAAGACCTCAATAGGCATGACAAATTGTAAGACCTCAATAGGCATGCCAAACTGTAAGACCTCAATAGTCATGACAAACTGTAAGACCTCAATAGGCATGACAAATTGTAAGACCTCAACATGCATGAAAATTCCGAAGTTTAGGCTATACATCTCATTTATAAGAATCCCTAAAGGGCATACCCTCGACGTAGACGCCTAAGCTCTCACTTGGGATCAAAAATGGCTACGACCAAATGCATATGACTACGGTCAACACGGTTGATACAACCAAAATAATGTGGCTCAGGGATGCCCGCTGTCGCTAAAAATCATAGGCCCCTACTCTGAATATACTTCTGAAAGAACATGTTAAAACAGGCTTCCCTCCATAGGCAAAAACGAGCTCCGACCATGTTGGCTCCAAAACGCAAGAGCGTCGATCTACTCGACCTACGAGCTATGAACCTTACGAGGTGATCGAAACATCACCGACGATGACTTGAAATCGAGGTTCCTCTGGAACCGACGATGGGTCAGGCAAAAATACTATAAAAAAGCCCACAGGCAAAAACAGCATAAGAGCCATTGTCGCCAGCTTGAAAATTGACAACTTCAGGATTAAAATGAGCTCGAATCGTAACTCGATTCGGAGACCGGATCCAAAATAGTTAACTATTCAAGCCTCCGGGCCACATACTAAAAGGCTCAATGACCAAACAGCATAAGTGCCACTATCGCCAGCCAGAAACTTAAGGGAATTTAAGGGTCGATTACAGCTCGAATCGCAACGCGACTCGGAGACTGAACCCGAAAATTGCAATATTCCTAAGGGCACGACATAAGTGCCACTATCGCCGGCCAGGAAATCAAGGAAATTTAAGGGTCAATTACAGATCGAATCGCAACACGACTCAGAGACTTGACCCGAAAGCTGCAATATGCCTAAGGGCATGGCATTAGTGCCACTGTCGCTAGCCGGAAACTCAAGGGAATTTAAGGGTCGATTACAGCTCGAATAGCAACGTGACTCGGAGACTGGACCCAAAAATTACAACATGCCTAAGGGCACGGCATAAGTGCCACTATCACCGTCCAGGAAATCAAGGAAATTTAAGGGTCGATTACAGCTCGAATCGCAACCCGACTCGGAGACTTGACCCGGAAGCTACAATATGCCTAAGGGCATGGCATAAGTGCCACTATTGCCGACCGAGTAAACCTCCGGGCCACCCACCCGTGCGGTCATTTCGACCCAGAGTACAAAGGGCCATCATTATACACCCATGTAGGAAGGAAAGAGCTTGAGGGTCAATTGAAGCTCGAGTCACAATGCGACTCGGAGACTGGACCCAAAACAGTTGGAACGACAAATGCCAAAGGGCAAGAGATAAAAACGACTACTACCTACCTGCACTGGCATAAAAAATTCGAGGACAAGAAGGCTCGAGTTGCAGCCCGACTCGGAAACTAAGCCTAAATAGTTGGGCCAAGCACGGAGGCCCCAGCACCTGCTCACGTCAAGAATCATGCTTAAAAGCCCCTGGATCTGTCCGATCAGTTACGGACCTACGAGGATCTCTCCAAACACCAAAACCAGTCTGCCCGTTCGAAAGCAATGATAGAAAAAAGGTTCAGGAGAAACAAAGCTTCAAGTTTCTTCTTATATATTATATGCGCAAAACAGTGCATTCTCCACCTACAAGCATGCCCTACGTATATAAGAAACAAAGAGACAAAACAGAAAAATATACACTCTGTGCTAAAGGGATACACCTTGTCAAATTTGCCCTCCGCAGTGTCAACAAGAAGTGACCGAGCGTCACGCTCGTCCGCCCTTTCTCAAGCCAACTCCTCCGAGAGAACGAAGCCCCTTGCATCGACCTCCTTGAGTACCTCTCTCCGGGATCTACAACGAACATATTCCTCGATCATCTTCTCCCGATCGAGGGCTCGGTTCAGCTCAGTTTGGGCATTAGTAGCATTTTTCATACGAATCGCCATCTCACGATCAGCCTTGGCTTGTCTTAATGTCGTTTCTACCCGGGAATCAATTATCTCAACTCTGACCTTCGAGAGATCAGATTCAAGTTTCCCAATCATATCTGCTTGAACTTTGGCGTTGTCATAAGTCAAGCTGAGTTGGACCTCGAAGGCAGGGGCCTTAGCCGAGGCACTCATCTCCTCTAAAGCTCGAGCCTGCACTTGAGACCTTATCTCCTTGCAAGCAACTTTGATGCGGTTGACATCGCATTTGATATACTCCAAGGCCTCCGCCTTTTTCTGCAACTGATACGGCAAAAAAAAGTTAGCCTTAAGATTTGAAAGGAGCAAAGCACGTACCACATGAAGTTACCTGCTCCATCAAATAGCTCTGGTACGCCTCATATCACCAATGCTGCAGCTCAACTTCCTTCTCGTTTCTAAGAAGCCAAAGGGATTCGCCCTCATCCAGAATCTTCTAGAGCTTGGCCCCTTGATGAAGGAACTCGAACCTAAGCCTATCATAGGCCTGCATAAAAAAGGTTCCATAGAGGGAGGAGGACAAGGAATATAGGGAAATTATGCATAAACTCACCACAAAGTGAAGCCGACAGACTTCCTCGAAGTCAGAGCACACTCCTATTGATCCTGCCCATGCGGCCCCAGAAGAACCAACCTCGGGCACGGCATGATCGCTCAAAGGAACCGCCGACCGGGAGTAAGACACTCCGGGAGTACCAGACTCGGGCGATACCCCTTCCTCGAAATTGTGAGCCCGACCAGCACCGCTAAAGGCTCCGTCGCACCGCAAGTGCCGGTACCTCTTATTGTCGTCGTCCCTCGGCCCAAAGGCCAACGATCCCTTCCCCTCTTAAGAAAAATATTGCCTCATCCCAAGGAACCGCCCGATATTTTCAAATGGCGATTCCTGTACAATTGAAAGGGGAAAGTGTTACCTCGGGTATACAAAGGCAAAGGCAGCATATGCACATACCTTGGTATTGTGTTCCCCATCTGACACAGCTCGCCACCTGCGCTCGTCACATGACGAATGGGTCACCAGACTCCAGACCCAGCCGGACAGGTCATGGACTTCACCCAGCTTCCACAAAGTTGCTGCAACAAGGGAGACAACATTATTACTCAGCTGGATTTTTCTATATTAGGAATCTAAAAAAGAGCCAAACGCCTCACTCACGTGCATGATTCCACCCTTGGGGAAATGACAAAAACTCCATAGGGATAATATCGGTCGTTCGGACCCGAATAAACCCACTGGCCCACTCTCGATCCCCACTTTCCTCGTCATCAACAACAAAGGGTGTGGACGAACGACACCTCAGAGTTAGCAGGCCTCTATGGTGAAAGGGTCGATATAGTCTGACAAGATGGTCAAGCGTGAATTCAAGCTCGACTTTCTCCGCAAAGAATCTCATCATCAAAGTCATTAACCAAAACGACGGATGAATCTGTGCTAAGGTAACCCGATACTTCGAGCAAAAATCAAGCACAAGCCTATCAGTGGGGCCAAATGCGAAAGGGTATAGGTATACGCTCAAAAATCCATCAGTGGAATCTGCGATGCCCTCATCTGGGGAAAGCACCTACTGTGTTATCCCCTCTCTCCACCCGCAGTACCTCCTCGCCATCTCCAGGTGTTCCTCTCTTTCCAAGGACGCCGTCTCCAGAGAAAAATCCCTCGGTTCTTGAGCATCAGGAGCAGCGCCCCCCGTCCCCTGCCAGATCGGTCCCAAAGTGGTTTCCATGACTATGGTGAAACTAACAGGTCGAGTCAAGGGCGCGCACCAACACATTTTGTGACTAAAGAGATGAAGTACCCCGTGCCAAAGCAGAAAGGCGGCTATCTAAAAATAGTGAAATCTTGCGAATGAGCTGAAGCCGCCCCACATATATGCAAGAAGCAGTGATGATTTGCCTGCCCGAGCAAGCCCCGGGAAGCCAACAGCCTAAAAATAGATCAACGGATCGGTACCCGATCCAAAAAGCACCCTTGAACGAGGAGTCAAGACTCGAGGGGCCATTCATATTATCTCCAAGCTTGAGGCAGCACTCTACATCAAGAACCCTCGGCCCAAAGAAGTCGGACCTTAGTAAGCTTTAAACGCTGACACTCGATGCAAGGCAAGCACCTGGTCTCGTGATCCCCTCTTTCTGAAAAGAGGAATAAACACAAGAAGCTCCAGTCGCAAAAGCTCCACGAAGGCCTGAAGAAGCGCCCAAATATAAGTAAACTCCTCAGCAGAAGTCAATCCTATCCATTCTAAAAGGGTTATCTACATCAAGATCATTAGGGACCCCCGGGTGCCCAAAGATGACCTTCATCCAGGATAACATTCCTGAAGGCCCCGGAATTCAACGCATGGTCTCCAAACAACTTGGAGGGACTCGATAGCCCGGACCTATCAGATTAATCCATGATTGGTCCGAAGTACGACGATGGGTTCGGAGGAGAGCCATGTCGATCAGCAGAAGATCAGAGTGAACGCTCGCACTCAAGTCAGATATCAGCAGTCAACGATTAAAGGAAGGCATTCAAATAGCCTCGAAGGGCATGAGAGCATACAGAAACAAAGCAAAGTAAGGAAAGCAGAAGTCAGCAAAGTATACTCTTATCCATAAAAATTTGCATACAAGCAACCCTCGAGGGGTCGTTACATACAATTACAAAAGCCTACAGGAGTCTACACCTAAATCGGAGGAACGGAAGGATGTACATGTGATGAAACCCAGATGCCTAGTCCGCCCTCGAGAATTCACATCCGGTATCAGCATCCTCGGGCGCTGCACCCTCGAGGGTGATTCCTTCGACCTTCACCTCCCATAGGTTTGCCAGCTCAATCCCCCGAGGGATCTCTACTGGAGAAGATGAAGAAGAGGAAAAGGAGGTGGCATAGAGGAGGCAGAAAAAAGAGACATGGCCTACCGAAGCCAAAGGTTGAAGATTCAGCGAGCCCCAGCCTCAACGACCGGTAGAGCCACTTTATCCCTTGGGAAAGAAAAAACCCTAGGTATGAAGTGCCACAACAGGCTTGTGTAGGAGAGTGAGCAGCAGTGCATAATCCGAACGACTATCTACATAAGGGAGGAACCGACTCCCCATCCCTCATCCCCTCAGGCCAACAGTAGCAGCAAGGGACAACATACCGACGACCACAGCAACAGCGGGATGACACATTTATGTTCAACGAAGGGAAGCCCCGACAGAAGGCCACAACATAGTCTAAGGGAACTCCTCCAAACGGCCTTAAGGTCATGAGCCCCCAGCATGATATTCATAGGTGAAAGAAGACGGTAAAGAAGAGATGGGAGAGCAAGCCAATGAAGGCATTGGGATAGGAAGAACAAAGCCAAGGTACCCCCATTTATAGGGATTACAACACGGTCATCTAGGCTTTGGAAGACTGACCGACGGGCACAGTTAATGCGTCCTTGGAAAATCGAACCGACGGTGGTGCCTGCACCTTGGGAAGCAATAATCAGGGAGTGCAATGAATGAGGTCAAAAAGCAGGAGCTCGTAGATGTCCCATCACCGCGAAGATTACTCCAGGGGTCATATAATCGATATGGCGTTGCCGAAAGAAGCTCAAGGAGTCAAGTGTCAAAATCATTTCCCATCACTTTGTTATGGGAAACACGGAGACTACCTGTGCACGGCGAAATTAGAAGACTTGATTTCTCACTATCAAGACATTTCGAAAGCATGCCCCGGGACCCCGAGGGTGGGGGGCTGCGAATGAATTCTCGGCCCGGGGGCTCGTCCAAGCCTGACTCGAAGGAAATGAAGAACGAAGTCAAGACAGAGGGGAAATCCCCTAGGCACGTGGCTACATCTGACAGACCCGGCCTATCCGGAGCCTATGATGAGGCATCACATCAAGCCATCCCATCGCCATACTTTGTAATTAATCTCCACTTGCTTGTAGGCGAGTCTCCCCTCCTATATAAAGGGGACTCGCCCTACCTTGTAAAGGGCTGATGTTGCTCCATTTCTCCACAAGTGCAATAATATCTCTCTATCTCTCTTTTCTTCTAAGTTGTTCACTCTCACTCACCCGAGGCTGTTTTATCATTTATCATTCTCTTATTTGTTCTTTACTACTTTACTCAATATTGGTAACATAGAGCCTTGCTCGATCATATCTCTACCTGTTATCCCATTTCCGACTGCCCCCGATACTTTGAGATCGGTACTAATGCCAACCCCGAGGTCCCATCGACCATCTCCGCACCCGGGCAATAATCCCCTTTGGTTTGATCACTATACCGTTTTTGCTCGTATTTTATCATCATATTTTATGTTCTTAGCCTCAACTGCTCTAAAACTAGCTCGCAAATAGATCACGTATTTTTAGAATCTCATTTACAAATTTAATTGTTGTTACCATTTTCATGGTAAACAAGGAGGGTTGTACTTCTTGAACCTCTCAAGCCTCAGCTGCTCATCCTCGAAAGCCGCTGCCCTATCCTCGGGCTGATCTCAGACTGTAGGTTGTACAGGAATATTCTCAAGGACCTGCTCAACATGCACTTATTGCTTAGGAGTGCGGGCGGCGGGAGTCTGTGCTCCTCCCCCGGCCTGAGACATAGCTACAGCAAGGGAAAGCAACCCTGCCTAAGCCAAAGTGGTGTACATGCTGAAGAACTGTGTCAGAGTCTCCTAAAATCCTGGAGTAGTAGTAATAGTAGGCGTATCAAGTGCCCGGGATCCGGCTGCATCTACTGGTGGTACCTCAGTGGTAGCTCGCGTAGGTGCTCTGGCTGCACCACGTGCGCATCCTCGGCCTCTGACGGTTGCTACAGGGGTGGTGGGTCAGTGATCATCTCGGGTAGCACGTGTCCTCCCCATCTGTGAGAGAATAGAAGGCAGAAGTCTAGAATTGTAATGTCAAAAATCTCGCACGACAAGGAAATCAATTGAAGTGGAATTTTTCCTAACAGTTACATAACCTCTCGTAGATAAGTACAGACGTCTCCATACCGATCAACGATACTCTAATAAATCGCCTTGTGATTCATGACTCCTACGAACCTAGAGTTCTGATAACAATTTGTCACGACCCCGGTTCGCCCTCCATGAACCATCGTGACAACACCTAGTGTCTATGACTAAGTAAGCCTAAATTGCGGAAGATAAACCAATTTTCGGAAGAAAAACAATTTAAAACCGAAATAGAGTGATATAACAACATTTAAAAGTGTCGTTCAGCATACACAATATAAATTCTCGAAACTAATACATTTTCCCAAAACTCGGAAACCCATGAATCACAAGCTACGAATATAATAAAATGCTCTAACTCTGGAATGTCTACATCAACAGAAAATATAGAAGGGTTGTCACTACAAAATAGACTGGAAAGGGACTCCTCGGTCTGCAGATGCAGCAGATATACCTCAAAGTCTCTGGAGCAGTCGCCTCACCTCAAGGGTGATAGGACTGAGTCGCAGTACCTGGATCTGCACATGAAAAACATGCACCGAAAGGGCTTGAGTACACCACAGCGAACTCAGTAAGTGCCAAGTCTCACCTCGGTCGGGTAGTGACAAGGAAGGTTAGGGCCCTACAGAGATAAAATAAAAGTATAAGGTATGACAGTATACGATAAGCAGTACAATTGAAAGATAACAATAAGAATTTAATACAGGAAAACAAGGAATTCAATAACTGAAACAGAGGCAAAACAATCACAAGGAAATAACCGGGGATCTCTCAGTATCCCGGGGATATCTTAGTACCCTCAATATACGCCAGAGATCTCTTGGTATCCCGAGGATCTCTTGGTATCCTCAATATACGTGCTAGGGATCTCTTGGTATCCCGAGGATCTCTTGGTATCCTCAATATCCGTGCAAGGGATCTCTCGGTATCCTGCACCTCAGCTCAAATCATAAATACGCCCAGGGGATCTCCCGATATGTCGTCCCACAGTCCCAAAGTAAAACACGCGGCAACAATACAAGGAATACTCAATTAAGCTCAATTTCGTACCAAGTAAAACAGGTAATTCTAACCTAACATGCTTCACATAATGCAATTAAGGCAGTTTGGGCAGATAAGCAATTAAATCAACTAAACATGATTTTTCTAAGCTAACAACAGGCTTAAGTTGCAAGTAGTATAAAACAGGAAAAAGGAACACAATTGAAATTACTTAAAGAAAACTGGATTTTCAACAATTAGCTCAATTACACTCGTCACCTCATGTATAAGGCATTTCAATTATCAGATATACCAAATCCTAAGGGGAAGGTCCCCCACACAAGGTTAGGTAAGCCACTTACCTCGAACCAGCTCAAATCAATTCGAAACCACGCTCTTGCCACGAGTACTCGACTCCAAATGGCCCAAATCTATTCAATTCAATTTCATAATGTAAATAACACTTCAAGTTACTGGTTCTACAAAGAAATTCTAAGGTAATACGCGAAATTAGGTAAAATGACCAAAACGCCCCTCGGACCCACGTCTTGGAATAGGGTAAAATTTACATTTCCAGAATCTTCACACTCTCACGAGTTCAGTCATACCAAAAGTACCAAAATCGGACCTCAAAGGGTCCCTCAAATCATCATTCAAAGGTCTCTAATTAGTCAAGCCCTAACCCCCAATTTACCACTAATTTTCCTTAATTTTTCATGCTTAAATTGATAAAAATCATTCCAATAACGAGTTCAGGGACCAAATACCTTACCCCAATGAACTCCTCTGAAAATCCCTCTTGAAAAATACTCCCCAAGCTTCTTCCCGTTTGAAAAGAGGTGAAAAATGGCTAAATTTCGCGAAGGCAAGTATTTATATATTTTTTCCCAGTGATTACTGCATCTGCAGTAAAGGGAGCGCACATGCAGTGCCGCACCTGTGGAAGAATGCATCGCAGGTGCGAAAAGTCACTTAACGGGCTGGATCCGCATCTGCCGTCGTTTGTCCGCATCTGTGGCACCGCATTTGCGAAAACCCAGGCGCACCTGCAGATCCTGGAGCTCTGGGCCAATCTTGCTTCTGCAGCCACATAGCCACTTCTGTCGCGCCGCACTTGCGGTCCCACACTCGCAGGTGCGGTTATGACAGAAAAGTTGCGGCTGAAACTGCAACTCGAACCTCCAAAATCCTTCCATCAACCATTCAAAATCATCCCGATGGCTCCTGGGACCTCAACCAAAGGCACAAAAAAGTCTAATACCACTGTCCAAACTTATACCAATCCTTAAAACACCTAAAACAAGATCGAAACGACGAAGCAACCACGGATTCAAGCCTAAAAATTCCAAAACTCTAAAAATTCGCTTTCGATCAAAAGTCTATCAAACCTCGTTCGAATGACCTAAAATTTTGCACACACATCACATTCAACACTATCCAACTTTCGGAATTCTATTCTGACCCTCGGATCAAAATCTCACTATCGAACCGGAAACTTCAAAATTCAACCTTTCGGCATTTCAAGCCCAAATTAGCTACGGACCTCCAAAATACAATCCGATTGTGCCACTAAGCCCAAAATCACCTAACGGAGCTAATGGAACCATCAGATTTCCATTCCGAGTCTTTCTTCACACTGTTCCAACTACAGTCAACTTTCCAACACTTAAGCTCTCATTTAGAGATTAAGTGTCCCAAAACTCTCTAAAACTCACAACCGAACATCCCGGCAAATCACAATAGTACAAATAAACACGGGGAAAGTAGTTAATAGGGGATCGGGGCATAAATTCTAAAAATGACCAGTCAGGTTGTTACACTTTGTTAATGATATAGCATGGAGAAATTTTGAAGACGTGACAGAATCAAGCCAAAATAATTATTTGGTGATGTAGAGTATGGAGAGAATATTAGTCGGATAAGAAATAACGTTCTATGATATGAAGAATATCATACGGATTTTTCCCTACTCCGATCCACTGTTTTGTGTTTTGTCACAATTAACGTGTGTTAGAGCGATTGTCAAGAGAATCAACTCAGGTATTTTAAGGCTTAGCCATTCCTTCATTTTGTCATGATCTCGTAACTACACGTATTTGATAACGAGGCATACAGAGAAGTTCATACTCCCGAATTTATATACATTATTCTAGTCTCATAAGTTACAGTATTCACCCTTATCGGGACTTTATATTGAATTGAGTATTGTCTTCTTCCATTCAAGAGAGCACCCTTATATATATACAGACAATATTATAGTATTTTCACCACCATCGAACTATAATAGGTGGGCAAGCCCCTATTGGGCAACCTTCGATCAGATGGTAAGTTATATATCGAGCCAACTATGGCCAAGCGCCTAATGCGCGAGCCCAGTATGGTCGAGATACATAGCCTAGTATGGTCGCTATTTTACTTACTATATTGAGATAGTTGAGTCAGTATCAGCAGGTAAGCCTATCTTCAAATTATCTTCGACTCCTAGTTGCTTTTAGTTATTATATTATTTCAGTTTCAGCTTTCAGTATATTACCTTACATACTCGGTACATTATTTCGTACTGACGTCCCTTTTCTGGTGGCGCTGCTTTTCACGCATGCAGGTTTAGACAGACAGACGGGTAGACCTCCTTATTAGGTATTGCCCGAGTTCATCTTGATCGGTAAGCTCCATGCCCTTCGAGTTGTTGGGTCTAGAGCTTTATGTACACCTTGTATATATATATGTATATATGTTTTGAGTAGGTCGGGGCCCCGTTCCAATCACAGTACATCCATCAGTAGAGGCTTGTAGACATATCCTATCAGTTAGTGTAGTATATTGGGCTTGTAGTCCTAGTATGTATATTTTGTTGGTTTGACAGCTATAGTAGTTATGATGGCTTTGTCGGCTCAGCTTTATCTTGATGTTTAGTCAGCGTTAGTTTTCGTTTAGTTTTATATCTTGCTTCGCAAATTGTCTTGCAATGTGGCTCATGGCCAAATATGACATTATATGTTCAGAGCCCCTTAGTCGCAAGTTGGTACGCAAGGATATGTGAGGCACCGGGTGCCAACCTCGTCTCCCCCTAGTTCGAGACGTGACAATGTCTTCCATCACTTACATGATCACAGAGGACAATTATAATCAAATAATCCCACATAGCATAAATTTTGGCCGAGACCCAGCGTTGTGGACCTCAAAGAGTGCCTAACACATTCTCTTTGAGGTAATTTGAGCCCTTACCCGATCTTTGGTAACACAGACTAGTTAAACAGAGTTATTCACAAATAGGTGCCCTAACACACCTTAAAATTGTTAGGTGGAGACTTTTCTCTTTTAATACCCATTAAAAAGAGTTGTCACATGTCGAAATCTGCTTTTGAGAGAAAAAGTGGTGCGACACCCATAGTTCACAGTATTCCATTCATCTGGATGCCACCAAGATGTATTAGGATTTGAGGAAGCATTATTTTTGGAGAAGAATGAAGAAAGATATAGTGTGGCTCAATGATTGAATTGTCAGCAGGTGAAGTACGAGCATCAGAGTCCTGGTGGGTTGCTTCAGAGGCTTGAGACTCTCAGGTGGAAGTGGGAGAGTATTACCATGGATTTCATTTTTGGGATCCCACGAACATAGAATAAATTCAATGCAGTGTGGGTTATTATGGATAGACTGATTAAGTCTGCACATTTCTTTCCGGTAGTAACTGCCTATTCTTCAGAGCAACTGGCTCAGATCTATATCCGCGAGATTGTTCGTCTCCATAGTATGCTGGTGTATATTATCTTTGATCAAGGCACATATTATAAATCACATTTCTATATTGTTGTACAGCGGGAGTTAGGTACGCAGGTTGAGTTGAGTACAACATTTCACCCTAGATGGACGGGCAGTCCGAGCGCACCTTTGAGATCTTGGAGGACACACTACATGCCTGTGTTATGGATTTCGGGGGTACTTGGGATCAATTCTTACCGCTTGTGGAGTTTGCCTACAATAATAACTACCAATCGAGTATTCACATTACTCCTTATAAGGCCTTTGATGGGAGGCAGTGTCGTTCTCTAGTTGGTTGGTTTGAGCTGGGAGAGGCTAGATTGTTGGGCACTGATTTGGTTTGGGATGCCTTGGAGAATGTAAAGTTGATTTAGGATCGGCTTTGTATAGTGCAATCTAGGCAGAAGCGTTACACTGATCGGAGGACTTGTGATGTAGAATTCATGATGGAAGAGAGGGTTTTGCTGTAGGTTTCACCCATGAAGGGTGAGATGAGGTTCGAGAAGAAAGGAAAGTTGAGCCCTAGGTATAGCGGTCCCTTTGAGATCCTTGAGAGAGTTGGTGAGTTGTCCTATAGACTTGCATTGCCACCCAGCTTATAGGCAGTTCACCCAGTGTTCCACGTTTCCATGCTCTAGAAGTATTATGGTGATCCGTCTCATGTATTAGATTTCAACTCAGTCCAATTGGACAAGGATTTGACTTGTGAGGAGGAGTCGGTAGCTAATCTAGCATGGCGTGTTCGGAAGTTGAGGTCTAAGAGTTATCCTTCTCTGAGAGTGTAGTGGAGAGTTCATCCGATCAAGGCAGCTACATGGGAGTTTGAGTCCGATATGAGAACTATATTGATAATGCCCAACTATGCCTTTTAAAGGACAAAGCGGTCGCTACAAATATAATCTGGTTTTAAGTCCAGAATCGAATCCTCAGGGAACTAACCTATCTATTACACTCTTTGGCAATGTTATTATCAACTCAATCAATCTCTAGATGCAAGATTTTTGCTCAATTAAGATTGGGTTTTTGTTTAACTACTTCAAATACTATGAAAAACAACAGTAAGCTAAAACAAAGATAATTCAATGGTAAAAGGGTCTAGGGCAGTGATTTCCCCAATTGCTAGTTTAGGTCTTGACTCTTCCGCTATAATCTCGCCCTAATACTCTATGAGGATTAAGAGTTATGGGTTATCGTAATTATCTCTCGATCAACTACAATAATTTACTAGAGCATTCTCTCGAAGTACCATAGCTGACAATATGTGTGCAACTCTAAATTATCCCACCAAAGTTTCGTTATCTCTAAACCCACTTTTAAGTTCAAGTAATGAATCTCTTCAATTACCCAAAAGTGGTGTTGTTCAACAGCTGTCTAACCTAATACTCTTTCTCAAGCAATGTAAGGTAACTAGAAATGATTAATCAAGGGCTCATTCAATTAATCACCATACAAAACATAGTTGAACAATCATATCATAAATCCAGCTCGATTATAACAACTTGAGTCAAAACTTCAACCAACAATTGGTTCCATCAACCCTAGATAAGTGTTTAGATACTCATAACAAAATAAGAGGAAACAACTAAATTGTTCGTAACGTAAAATTGCAAGAATTAAAAGGAGATAGAAAAACTCTAATGTTTGGTTGATCTTCTCACACTTGTTCTCGCCTCCAAAAATATTTTTAAAAAAACTTCGAACAATCTTGGGCGAGTTTCTAATGTTTATAAGGGTTTACAAAAGTTTCCCCAAAATTACACTTTGGTCCTCAAACTTCCAGCAGCGTGAACAGTGCACCGGGGTCGCGGCCAACCGCGGTCGACCGCGGTGAGAGCTGACCTTTCTTCCTCACGATTTTAATCTATCGTGGTTCACCACGGTTCCACCGCGGTCGCGGTGGACTTCTTGCCCAGGCCATTTTCTGCTTCTTAGTGCTTGGGTACTTCTCGAGTGGGCGTTTTCTTCACATTATCACCTCCAAAACACTCCATATTGCTTCCTCGCATATAATATTCCCTGCGAAACAAAAGAACACTATTCAGAGCATTTTGTTGGCAATTTATCTATAAAATAACAACAAAGTATGGTCATATTAAGGTGTAAATATCAACTATATAGCCTACTATCATAGATACCCACACCTTTTCCCCAATCCACGTACTTTTCTATGTCCATTCGAGGACGAACCTTTCTTTAGAGGTGCAGAATGTGACGACCTAATAGGTCCTTTTAAGCACTAGGCCTTATTTCCGTATTTTGAGAACTCTATTAGCTCCATTTAATGCATCTCAATATGTGTACATAGTCCTTGTCTTTTTCCGGAAAGATTTTATGTGAAAATTTAAAGAAAATATAATTTTTGGCTTTAAAAATAACTTGAGTTAACTACGCTCAACATTTTGTGTAAATGACCATGGATTAGTATTTTGATGATCCCGGTGGGTTTGTATCGTGATTTTGGATTTGGACGTATGCCTGGAAGTAAATTCGAAAGTCCCTAAGTTGATTTGATTTGTCTTGTTGAAAGCTAGTAATTTGAAGGTTTGGAAACTTCCTAGGTTTGGTCGTAGGTTGACCTTATGGCTATCAGGTTCGGATTTTGGTTTTAGGACTTGCTACAGGTTTATTTTGTTATTTGATCCTTGTTTGTAAAATTTGGTGCAAATTGGAGTTGGTTTGATAGGATTCAGACGCTTGGTTGTAATTTTAGAAGTTCTTGAGTTTTCTTTGAAATTTCATGCATTTTGATGCCTGATTCGTATTTCTAGGTATTATTTTAGAGTTTTGGTCACACGAGCGAGTTCGTTTGATGTTATTACACCTGTGTGCATGTTTGGTTTTGAGCCCAGAGGCTCTGTGTTCAGATAGGCTACGGTCCATTTTGGACATAGAAATTTGCTGGTTTTCAGCTGTTGCTGGTATCTAGTACTTCGTGCTTCATGATTACGAAGCTACTCTCACGTTCGTGAAGGGGAAGTTGGGCTAGGATGGAATTTCTTCTTTACGAACGCGAGGAGCTAGTCGCAAAACGCGGAGTGGATGATGGTTTATCCTTCGCGAATGCGACCTGTTGTCCACGAACGCGAAGCTTGTGGGGATCTGGAGGGGTGGTTTGTCCGTTAATCTTTGCTAACGTGTTCTTTCGCTCGCGAACGCGAAGGCAAATAGGAAGTAAGCCTGCATAAACGCAAAGGCCTTTTGGCTACTCTGTTTCGCGATCGCGCCAGGTGCTTCGCGAACGAGAAGAATACCTGACGCCCATGTATTAAAACATTTCAAAATCGGGATTTTCACCATCTTTCTCCATTTTCAAGTTAGAGCTCTTCCTAGAGTCAATTATAAATAGGTTTTTCATCCCAAATTCATTGGTTAGTAGATTTTAACTTGTTTTATTATATTGACATAAACACCCATTGATTTTAACTTTTAATCTATGATTTTTCATGGTAGAATTTAGGGATTTAGGTAGAAATTGGGGATTTTGAGAATTGAGATTTAGACTTCAAATTGAGGTCATATTTCGAAACTAATTACATAACCGGGCTTAGGGGTAAATTAGTAATTGAGTTTTGGTCCGAATTCTCATATTTTGACAAAGCGGACCCGGGTTGACTTTTGTTGACCTTTTCCAAAATCATTAAAGATTGAATATTTTTCACTCGTGGGTAGTTCTAAAGCCTATTCTAAATTAATTGAACTATTTTTTTTTAGATTTGATTGGATTGGAGGCTAAGTCTAGAGGAAAAACTGTGATAGAGCATTGATTTGGTTGTAGAGTGCGGTAAGTATTGTGGTTAACCTTTACTTGAGGTATTAGGTCTTGTTGGTCTATTTGCTACGAGTATTATGTGTGTAGATGACACATATGTGAGGTGACGAGTATATATACGTTGTTATTAGGTTTAAAGCATGCAGAGAGAAATTGTTTCTTGTACTAGGTTGCTCCATTGAGTATGTTTTCCATGTTTAAGATAGATTATTACTTCTTTAATCATTCTCCTTATCACGACCCCAAACCCGAACCCGGTCGTGATGGCGCCTCTCTTGATGATAAGGCCAGCCGACACTTCCCATTTTCCAATTTTTAGCAATTAAGCATTAAGAAATAGTATAAACATGATAAAATAATCCAAAGTAGTTGATAATATCATAAACACACGGAAGAACAACCCAACATAGCTTGATACTGGGGTGTCACTAGTCATGAGCATCTATAAGTCATAATACAAGTCTGCTAAGTCTATAAGTTAGTACAAATGTCTCAAAGGATATAGAAATGATAAAGGAGGAGAAACACGGAACCGCGAACGTCAAGCAGCTACCTCGTGAACTCTGATATCTGCCGGGAGCTCTCAACTCGCACTAACAGGATCTGCAATTCCTGAATCTGCACACAGGGGTGCAGGGAGTAAAGTGAGCACTCTAACTCAGTGAGTAACAAATGTAAATAAAGACTGGAAGCCAGAAATCACGTAAGGCACAAAGCATTCTATAATGAAGCAGTAAAACAATTAAAATAGTAAACCAGTGAAAGATAGGTAAACTTCTTTAACTCCAACGTAGTATCTTGAAAAGCATTTTTTTCAATAATTAAGCAGGTAATTAACAGTCAATTATGAAAAGTAAACATATAAAGGCTTGCCCCTAGGGTACAGTATCAACAAATCCGCCCCTCGAGCAACATCTCAGAAAAGTACCAGCCCCTTGGGCAATCACATAGAACAATACCAGCCCCTCTGGCTCATTCTGACATCACAATGGGCACCCGCGCTCACTAGGGTGTACAGACTCCTGGAGGGGCCTCTTACAGCCCAAGCGCAATATCAAGCCACCTCGTGGCATCATCACTAGGCCCTCGGCCTCATATAAATCAAGCCACCTCGTGGCGTACATATCTCAGGCCCTCGGCCTCATAATCAGTATCAAATGTCTCCTCACAACATAGGCCCTTGGCCTTACTCAGTAAAAAATCCTCACAATGCCCCTCGGGCAATAGTAAAACATGATTCTCAGCCCAAAAATATCATTTAAATGATCATATAAGTTTAAAACAGAGTAAACATGGCTGAGTACGAAAACAGTGAAATATAACATGACTGAGTTCAAGTATAAAGTAAAAATAGTGAGGAAATACCAATAAAAATCCCCGAAGGGTTCAAATAGTTGGCACAAGGCCCAAATATGGCATTCAGCCAAATCATGATGATAGCAAATCGATTTCAGTCAAATACACGATAGAATAGTTATTCTGGACGGACCAAGTCAAAATCCCTTAACAGTGCACGACCCCACGCTCGTCATCAAGCGGGTGCCTCACCTCAATATAGCACTACGATGTGCATTCCGGGGCTTCAAACCCTCAGAACATCATTTACAATCATTATCTACCTATAATCGGTCAAAGCTCATGCTCGTGAAGCCTTTTCCTCTCGAATCGGCCTCCACTCACGTCGAATCTATCCATAATCAGAACGCGGATGTCAAAATATGCTAATAGAATGAAGCCCAAGAAAAAAATAATTAAAATACAACACAAATCCCGAAATTACCAAAACCCGACCCCCGGACCTGCATTTTGGAATTCAATAATTTTTACATCAATAGATTCTTATCTCCCCACGAGTTCATACATATCAAAAGTTCTGAATCCGACCTCAAATGGTCCTTGAAATCCTCAAGCAAAGGTCTAAGTTTCCAAGCCCTAGTTTCCCCAATTTTCACCCTTATTTTCCATGATTTCTAACTCTAATCCGTGTAATAATGGCATAGGAACGAGTTTTAGGTAAATTCCTTACCTCAATGAAGTTCCCTTGAAATCCCTCTTTCAAAACGTCCAAAAAGCTCCAAAGCTGAGATAAAAATGGTGAAATGGGCTAAAATTAGCAAAATTAGCAAAGGCCACAATTTATACTTTCTGTCCAGACATTTTTGCATCTGCGGCACAATACCCGCTTCTGTGGTACCGCATATGTGGCCACATAACCGCTTTTGCAGTTCTTCACTTAACAGACAAAAATTGCACTTGCGCTCAACATTCCGCACCTATGGCTCCACATGTGTGGTCCCACTACCGCATCTGCGGTTCCTGACAACTCCTCAAAAATCCGCTTTTGCGGCTCCACTTCCGCATGTGCGGTGTCGCACCTGCGGTCCCCAATCTGCAGGTGCGGAAATACCAGAAGTAGCAAAAGTTCAGCAGGTGCAAACACTCCGCAAACTCCCTGTCAACCATCTGAAATCACCCCGAGGCCCCTGGGACCTTAACCAAAAGTACAAACATATCCTAATACCTTATTCAAACTTGTTCCAATCTTCAAAGCACCTCAAACAACACCAAATCGACCAAAACACATCGGATTCAAGCCAAACTTTCCAAAATCTTCCAAATTCCACTATTGATCAAAAACCAAACCAAACCACATCCAAATGACCTCAAATTTTGCAACACATCCCAAATGACACAACGAAACTCCTGCAACTCTCGGAATTCCATTCTGACCCCTATATCAAAATCTCGCCAACCAATCGGAAATCACAAAAATATGAACTTCACCAATTCAAGCCTAAATCTACTCCGAACCTCCAAAACTCATTATGATCATGCTCCTAACTCCCAAATCACCTCCCGAAGCTAACCAAACCATCGGAATTCACATCTGAGCCCTCTAACACATAAGTCAACATCCAGTTGACTTTTCCAACTTAAGCTTCCTCAAAAGAGACTACGTGTCTCAAACCTTACCAAAATAATTCCGGATTCGATATGACCAACCCGATACAACATAAAACGGATAAACAAAGCATACAGAAGCAGAAATTGGGAAAACAGAGTGGTAACTCATGAGACGACTCGCTGGGTCATCACATCCTCCCTAACTTAAACAATTGTTCGTCCTCGAACGAGTCAAGAAACATACCTGAAGCCTCAAACAGGTGAGGATATCTGCTCCGCTTCTCCCGCTCAGTCTCCTAGGTAGTCTCCTCCACAGGCCGACCTCTCCACTACACTTTCACCGAAGCTATATCCTTTGACCTCAACTTTCGAACCTGATGACCTAAAATAGCTATTGGCTCCACATCATAAGTCAAATAACCATCCAAATGAACCGTGCTGAAATCCAAAACATGAGACGAATCCCCAATATACTTCTGGAGCATAGAAACATGAAATACCGGATACACACTGGACAAGTTGGGTGGCAAGAAAGCTCATAAGCCACCTCCCCAATCCTCCGAAGCACCTCAAAAGGCCCAATGAACCGAGGACTCAATTTCCCTTTTTTCCAAAATCTCATAACACCCTTCATGGGTGAAACCTTCAACAGAACCTTCTCGCCAACCATGTAGGACACATCTTAAACCTTCTTGTCAGCATAACTCTTTTGCCTCGACTGTGCTATACAGAGCCTCTCCTGAATCACCTTCACCTTCTCCAAAGCATCCTACACCAAGTCTGTCCCCAATAACCTAGCCTCACCGGGCTCGAACCAACCAACTGGAGATCTACACCATTTCCCATACAAAGCTTCATATGGAGCCATCTGAATACTCGACTAGTAGCTGTTGTTATAAGCAAACTCTATAAGCTGTATAAACTGATCCCATGAACCTTCGAAATCAATGAAAAAAGCACGCAACATATCCTCTAACATCTGAATAGTGCGCTTGGACTGTCCGTCCATCTGAGGGTGAAAAGTTATGCCCAACTCAACCTAAGTACCCAACTCTTGCTGCACAGACCTCCAAAACTTTGAAGTAAATTGGGTGCCCCTATCTGAAATGATGGAAACTGGGACACCATGCAACCGAACAATCTCCCAGATATAGATCCCTGCCAACCGCTCTGAAGAATAAGTAGTGCACACAAGAACTTCCTCAAAGTCCGTGGAAGTCCAACTGCAAAGTCCATTGTGATCCTCTCCCACTTCCACTCGGGAATATCCATCTGCTAAAGCAAGCCTTCCGGTCTTTGATGCTCATATTTTACCTGCTGACAATTGAGACACCAAGCTACAAATCCCACAATATCTTTCTTCATTCTTCTCCACCAATAGTGCTGCCTCAAATCCTGATACATCTTCGCCGCACCCCGGATGAATGGAATACCGCGAGCTATGGGCCTATTCTAGAATCAACTTCTGAAGCCCATTTGTTTACCGTGAAAATGGTAACAATAATTGAATTTGTAAAGGGATTCTAAAAATACGTGATCTATTCCCGAGCTAGGGCAGTTGATGCTAATAATTTTAAGTTTAACGATGAAATGCAGGCTAAAATGAGGTGGTAGTCAAACCGAGAGGCCTGTTGCCCGGATGTACGGTTAATCGATGGGGACCTCGGTGTCCAGGTTCGGGTCAAGCTCGAGCTATTGGGGTCAGCTGGGGATGGGATAACAATTGAGGATACGATTAAGCAAGGCTCTTTACGACCAATATTGAGTAATATAGTGAAGAACAAGTAAGTGGATGATAGATATTAAAGCGGCCTCGGGCCAATTAGAACGACCAAGCTAGAATGAAAAGAGAGAGAGATATTATTGCACTTGTGGAGAAATGGAGGAACATATGTCCCTTACAAAGTGGCATGGATTCCCCTTATATAGAAGGGGGAATACCATATAGTACATGATGTATTAAATGTAAAGATGTGAGGATGGACGGCTAGACATGGTACTAGTGCCTATTGACTCTAGCCACTAGCCTCGGGAGTCCCCTGTCTTCGTAACCTTTGCGGGTCGCGGACAGATCCCTTAACCTCGGAGCCTCTGCAGGGCCGTGGATGATCCTCAAGATAGGGATCTCGATCATAATCCCATAGCCTCAAGGCACTAACATGATATTCCGAATATACCTTAATGGCGGGAAATATATCTCCCTGATTTCACCGCATAAAGATAGTCTACGTGTTTCCTAGAACGAAGTAATAGGAAACAATATTTAATCGTCGTCTCGAGGTCAGTGTTGCCATGATGTTAACCGTCTAAGAGCATTAAATGCCATGCCCTAGAGAACCGCGCAGGGCCGCCGTCAGATGAGATAATTTAGAAACCCATAAACTGTCGTAGGCTCATCGCTTATGCTTCCCCAGTGCTTCCTATAAATGCACCGGCTGCCAGATACTTCCTATCTTCACCTTTCTCATTAACCTGTGAACCAGAATTTTACTACTTAATATCCTTTTCTCTTTTCTTAGAATGGGTTTTTATCATTTTTCATGGCTAGGACTTCCAGGACGGTCCCCCGATAGAACGATGCTGCATTGTCGACCTGATTACCTGAGGGGGAAAACAAATTGGTTCCCATATTAGAGCAATGGACTCCTTCTAATCTCGATACATCGCAGGATTTTGACATCGATACTCCCTCATCTACGTCAGGTCGGTGCGAGCACGTGTCTCGATACGTTAATGTCGTGGTCGATAATAGCAAAGTGAGGAAGGACTGCCAATGGAGCGAGGCTGTGGAGATAGAGATCCCCGGCCCCAATGATAACATTACCGACTTCAAGGCTGGCTTCCTTCACATATACACTTACCCATTAACCCTGGGCCCTGATAAGTCCATCGAATCTCCACCCTTGGAAGTCGACCCGGTTATTCTTGACTTCTACGCCCGATATCAGGTGACCCTCGGTCAGATCTATCTGTCATTTTGGAGAATAGTGTTAATACTTAGGTATTTCACCGAAGGGGTTAGAGGCGAAATTTTCCCCCTTAGCCATTTGATCAAACTGTACTGCCCTCGGTTATATCGAGTCTTAATCAAGCTTCGACATCGGTCCAAAACGTCTTTCTTCACAAGCGTTGGTGAGGGGAAGGACCCAGGATAGATGAGAAGGTTTATCCGAGTGAGGACCTTAGACATTATCCAGGCCTGGAGGATGCCATTTCTAGAGTAGTGGAACGATCGACGTAAGTGAACTTCCGTTTAGCCACTTCTCAATTACTCTTTTATTTGTCATGATAACCTCTTTGTGCTCTCTCCAGCCGCTGCTTGGCATCTAGAGGTGGTGCCAGAATTGTCGGGATAGATCAAGCGTTTGGATGAAAAGTTCCCATACCGTATTCGGTCTTGGACCGTCATGGCTAAGGAGCGTTGGGTGGCCAAGAATCACGGTAAGGTTCCTTTACCGCATGTGCTTCGCACTTTGTGTTTCCTTCCGAGCCCTTAGCAAAAATGTACTATGTTTATTGTGTTTGTGCAGGCCTTCGTGCCCCATTGGTGAAGCAGAGGCCTTAGGTCCTAATACGAACAAGAAAAGGAAGAGTAGGGCAGCCTTTGCCCGACGTGATATAACTTCCGCCATAAGCTCTAGATCGAATCTTGACGTGGAGGGGGAGGACGATGATGGAAGTCTGTTGAGGATGAAAACAAGGTCCAGCGCGATAGATTTGCAGGCGCCCCGATTGGAGGCTTCTAAATTTGGGATGGCTGGTTCCGGCCGGGCTGGTGAGTAGAGGGTCCTTGAAGAGGAGGCTGATGTAGCTTCTGCTAGGAGGGCCGTTAGCATTGATCCTGAGGGTCCGGAGCCCGGGGCCTTCCAGGAGCGTGGGTCGCTACTTGGAGAAATTGGCGAATCAAACGACTTTATTTCGAGATTTCCAATCTCATCGAGAGAGCTGAGTGATGCTGAAAGGATGGTCGGCATCACAATCGGGATTCCTTCAAAAGGGGGAGATTTTATCGCCAACATTTTTGATGGTGTAATCGACAAGTCCGATCTCGATATTTTCGTCGCCGTTAAGGCGGCAGAGAAGTCCATGCAATAGGTGATAGTTTTCCCTTGTGCATTCGTTTTCATGCTCGGGCATTATTCACCGTCCTTCTTAACTTTCTCATTGTGCCGCAGTGTAAGGAGATGTATGATCATGCCATTCTTCGGCTTCGAGGGGAACTTCTTTGCCATGAGAATGAGCGTAATAACGTTGCTTCGAAGTTGCAGGATTTGGAGGCTGATCATGTCTAGAGAGACAAAGAGTTGGGAGAACCTCGGACTGCCTTGGAGGTGGCACTTTAGGAGAAGGCCGCTCTTGCTTCTTAGGTATCCTTCCTCACTCATGCCCGCCCCCTTTTACCTTATATAGGCACATGTCCTAGATTCATGTATGCGTCGACTTGTCCTTCTTCGTAGGTCGAGTAGAGTAACTCGTAGATTAGTCAATTGAAATCGGAGGTCTCCGGGCTGAAAGAGTGAAACGAGATCGTAGTCGGGGAGTTGATGACGTCCCGGGATCTTCTCACGAACGCTAGCAGGGAGATCGTTACTTTGACAGTGGCTAAGTCTGATGCCGAAAGAGATGTTATCGCTTACAAGGAGGATATGGCCACAGCGCATGCAATGGTTCGTGACATATCCCT
This sequence comes from Nicotiana tabacum, assembly GCF_000715075.1. NCBI lineage: Eukaryota > Viridiplantae > Streptophyta > Magnoliopsida > Solanales > Solanaceae > Nicotiana > Nicotiana tabacum. The sequence continues at coordinate 107,357,896 of NC_134101.1, forward strand.
GGCGGCCGAGTAAAAACTGATCCGAGCTGTCGAACATGCCATAGCAGAGGCGAGGAAGGAGATCCTGGAGGAACTCGAGGCTAGAGGTTTCGAGCAGTCTGCCGACCTGGAGGAGGCTTGTGCGGCGGAGGGAAGACTGGCGCTCTTGATTGCCCCTGATGGGGGTGAAGACGATAGTGGTGAGTAGTAGTCTCCGATCCCTTTTTGTATGCCTCTCTTTTTGCTTCATGTGTCCCCCCCGGTAAACAAATAGTGTAAAGATGTTCTCTCTCTTTGCTAATGTATATAAAAAGGAGCTTTTATCCTATTAGCTTTTCTCCTTGCTCTTTTGTTTTTGTGTTCTGGCACCGGCCCTTCGGGGCCTTTTCGTGGAGTAGACCAAGGGCCCCGAGACCAGCCACGACTTCAGGTGGGATCGATAGTTCCTCCCGAATCAATATTTATGAAGTCGGGGATCTCCCGAGGACCTTCGATTTTATGAGTTATGAGGGAGCCTGGAATGATTCTGCTAGTGCACTCCCCAAGGAGAAGGTGACGTTAACGCGGCCAGAATTAATTGGCCCTCTTAGGAAAATGAGCAGTTGTCCCTTAGCCTCTATATATTTGCTCATCCACCCTTCAAGCGACGAGTTTGCAGTTTTTAATAATCCTATCTATTCTGCAGAGTCTGGCGCTTTGTGCGAGTCCTTCCGCTCCCCTGTTTCAGAAAATTTTTGCCTGGATTCTCATCTTCTTCCCCTTATTCTATTGTAATCATGGCCGCCTCTTCGATGACTGATGAGGGGAGTTCCTATTGTGCTCCGCCTTTAGTTGTTACCAACGTCTTGCCCCCGATATCGGGAGAGCGAGACTTAGGGTGCCCTGCCTTGAAAAAGGTTGTCACACCGTGGAGACCTCCCACTATTCCAGGACATCGAGAGCATGTGTCGAGGATTATTTCATCGGTGAGGGAGAAAAACCTCGAGATGATCAGTAAGGAATACAGATAGGGGGAAGGTGTGATTTTGTGAGCACCTTCCCTCGAGGAGAGTATCATGACACATGTTGAGGGATTCTTGAGTGTGTATATATACATTTTTTGTGTATATCTATGTTCTCGCGCTGGGTTCCCCAGACCGGGTCGTGCTTTATTTATGCAGGAAATATCAAGTAACATTGGCACAGGTTCATCCATTTCTTTGGAGAATAGTGCAGTCGATGAGATATTTTGCAGACACGGCTGGGATAGAATTCACCCTTAGCTACCTCGTGAAGTTGTATTGGCCATTGTGCTATCAGGGCCTGATTTCTCTTCAGCGTAGATTCACCCAAGCTCATGTGGCCGGCGGCGAGGAGGATGAGGACCGTGGATGGATGAATCGGTTCGTCCGAATCCAGACGACCGATGTTATCCCTGAAGAATATTTGTCGTTCCCTGAGAGATGGAACATCACACGTAAGTTCTTCGTTTGAGATATCTTTTAACTTGGCATGGGGTTAGCCCCGTAACGGTATCTTTCTGTTCTCAGTTTGTAGCAACTCATTGGTTGACCGGTCAAATCCCTGATTTAGCCAAAAGGTCTCGTAAGCTAGCAGTTTGCTCAGCCTATGATAGGCACCAATGGCGAGATCTATCAAAAGAAATATGGGAGGCGAAGAACCATGGTAGGTGTCCGGCGTCTTGCTCCCCTAAAGGGCAACTTCCTTCTCACTAGCTCATCTGATTTGTCTGCTGCAGGTACCGGGAGTCTTTTCGGAGCGTGGTCGAGTCCCCCAGAGGAGTAGGAGAGACTGCTGGCCCCGGGGTCAAGGAACACCGGAAAGAGGAAAGATGCCCCAGGGTGCGAGAAGGCCGGTCATGAGGCGCCTTCTTCGCAGCAGTTAAGGGGAATCGGTTCGGCCGACCGGCAATCTTTCGGAGTTGGCGCATCATCGGACGTTGCTTCGGCCTTCGGCGAGGCTCAGCGCTTTGGCCTTATGGTGAGTTTCGGTCACTGTAAGGATGTTTTGGCCTTGTGCTCCTCTCTTTTCTTTTTGTTTACCTGGCTTTCTTTGTCAGGCTCAAAGACGAACTGCTTCATTGCAAGGCCCCGTTGCGGGGTGCTCGAGATAGGGAGAAGTCCCTCAGGCTTCTTTATACGGTAAAGGAAAGCGAGCTCGTCTCCTTGCGGTGTGAGGTGGATCAGAATCGGGCCCGGGAGACCCTCTTGGAGAAACATGTATTCTGCATCTCGCACTGGCCTGTATTCATTTTTTGCCTCGCCTTTTTGACATGTTGCTGTTTCAGTTGAAGGATAAGACGGATGAGCTGGAACAACTTTGGGGCAAGGTTGGCAAGGCCAAACGTGAATTCATCGAGCTACAGGCGCATGTGAATGCCCACTCTGAGGCCAAAGAGAGGGCTCAGGCTGGGGTTTCTACTCTTGAGGCGCAAATTCAGGCTGCCCGTGCGAATGATTCTGCTCGGACGACGATGATCATGAGACTTTCATCCAAGATTTCAAGGGCAAAAACTGAGGTGGTGAATGTCCGGGCTAAGATTGTGATGAATAATACCAGGGCGGGACAGCAAATGGCGGCTTATTTGAGGAGCGTTGTCGCTTCTAAAGCCGAGTTGCAGAAGACAATCGATCTTGCCAACAACATAAAGGAGTACGCAAAGTGCAGATCCCGGAGGGAAATTTTTTAGGAGATTCACGCCAGGGGCTTTGACCTCTTGGGGGAGATCGATCAAGCCAAAGGAGAGGAGTACGATGCCAAGTTCCTATTGTGTGATGCCGAGGATGACAAGGAGGAGACCGCTGGGCTATAACTGCTAGAAAAAGCAGAATCATCAATCCCTGCCTTCTTTGTTGTGTATATATAGCTTTCATTATACGATGCGGGCTGAGGTCGCGCTTCATCGTCAATATGTAGCAATAAGAGGGGAAACCCCGCAAATTATATATTCTGTATTTCTGCTTGTTGGAGTTTCGATCGAGTTATTTGATCCCATATTTGCCCTTAGGCTTGCATGCTTTAACTGTCTTTGGGTTCAAACTCTGAGTCACATTGCGATTTGAGATTTAATTAACCCTAAAGTTCTTTCCTGCCTGCATAGGCAGACGGCGATGGCCTTTTGTGTTTCGGGTCGAAGTGACCTTACAGATGGGTGGCTCGGAGGCTGACTTGGCTGGCGATACTGGCATTTATGATGTGCCCTAAGGCACGTTGTAATTTAACCATTTTGGGTCCAATCTCCAAGTCGCGTTGCGATCCGAGCTTTAATTGATACTTTTTGGTCGTTGAGACCTTTCAATATGTTGCCTAGTGGCTTGCACAGCTAACTATTTTGGATCTGGTCACCGAATCGGGTTACGATTTGAGCTCATTTTAATCCTCAAGTTCCCAATTTTTTAGCTGGCGATAATGGCTCTTACGTTGTTTGGTCATAGAGACCTTTCAATATGTGGCTTGGAGGCTTGCTTAGCCGGCGATAATGGCTCTTACGTTGTTTTTGCTCGTGGGCTTTTTAGTGTGCTTTTATTTCCCCTCGTTAAGGTCTTTTGAAATATTTTTGCCTGACCCGTCGTCGGTTCTGGAAGAACCTCGATTTCATGTTGTTGTCGGCAATATGTTATGTGGTGAGGAATTTTCTCTCATCGCGTCTTGCCCCTTGCCGCCTTATTTTAATCCAACCTTTTGTGTTGGATTTCATCTTTTCGGCGAGACGGGGTTGATGCCATCTCCGCGCGATGTGCTGGTGGCCATTTGAATAGGACACCTGCGCCTTCCCTGATGGTGCGGAGCTCGGCGTCTCAGCCCGAGCTCAGATGGGCTGTATCAAGGGAATGGTTTTCGTGGCGATCGTCATCTGGAATCTATCGGGGAATCTGTTGGGGATTCGAGATGCAAAAGCAATTCGGTCCGTTGGTCCTGACCGCTCAATTGACTTTGGTCTGACATTTTTGGTGTGCTTGATCGAATCTCCTAAACCCATGAACATATATTTTATTGAATATGGATTAAATGAGGGGGAGGATTACCAATGTGTCAGTGTGAGACCGCAGCGAGGTCTTGATTTCCTTTTATCTGGATGTAAGGGTGCCCTCTGGAAAATTTCCCCGGACCTGTTTTTCCTTGGCGACGAAGATTTTCACTTTCCATTTCATGAGTTCTTGGGGGGTGTCGTTGCTCCTTCACTATCGTGGTAATACGTTGCGGCTTGTTTTCTTTATTCTTCCAGGTTGCTTTCCTACCTTGGGGCTGGGTTCGAGTCTGACCGATCGAGGATACTTTGTGGTGATTTTGATTGAGTAGCACGGTTGTTGTCTTTCTGAGCTAGTGGTCATTTTCGACCCCGCGGCGGTGCACGTTCTCCAGCTCCCGCATCGGGTTGTGGTTCTTTTGAAGGGGTTTTGGTCGAATAGGTCTGAGTCGTTTGCCGTTCCTGGTTTCGCTTATGGTGATCATGAAATTTGGTATAGCAACACTGAAATCGTACTTTGCTGGGCAGGGTTCTCCTGCAGGTCGTGCCTTGTCTAATCTAGTTCCACTGGATATTCCTCGAGGATGTTGTCTTTGGGCTATTTCCCTATTGTTGCGAGGTAGGTTGCATCTTGTGCCATTCCTCCCATACGTGGTGCATGGATCGTACCTCCACCTGTTTGGCATTAGTTTCTTTGTCGGGAGTCTGCTTGGATATACCCAGCCCGAAGAGGTTCCTGGGCGGTTGTCCACGGCCCTGCTCTGTGGCTGGTGTCGGGTGCAGGTATCCGACTAGATCTTGGCTGGGTATCTGATCAAGCTTCGTTTGAAATGTCCTGGAGTCATCGGGCATGTTTCGTTTAACCTTTAGGCGAAGTCCCGAGTTATCTAGTCGTCCGAAACCGGGAGCGATCTCATTCGTCCTATCAGGGAACGAGAGGTGACTTCCTATGGTGCTTCACTCTCTCTTTTTTGGCCCTAGGTGTGTCGAGCCCTTTCATCACTGCTTCAACGACATTGGTATGTGCTCTTGCGGAGGGGTATGCTGATATGGTAAAGGGGTTTGGCGAGGCCAGTGCCAGGCGGCGACGCTGCGTCATGGTTTCTTTCGCGAGTGTTTCCTCGAACTTCCTAAACGAGACGAAGACGAGCTCATCATCTTGGAGTTCGGTGCCTTTGTACGAGCAGGCGTAAGCGATGGTGCACTCATAGGGATCCAAGGTCCTATCGCACTTGGGGAGTTTCGGCATTCCAGATTTCCTTGAAGCGAGTTCCGGGACTGCTTCCTCGGGAGACGATTGTTGTATGAACTTCCACGAACCTGACTCGATCCTTTTGAAGACATCCCAAAGCATCCTTATTGTGGTGGGGTCAGTTACTGATTCATTGTGGCTTGATCTCTCGGGTACTCACTCGGCGTAGGGAGATGTTTCCGGCGCTACTGCGCTGGGAGTCTCCGGGTGACTTTGCAGGTGAGTGATAGTCAACTGATGTGCCTGCAACATTTCAAAAACAAAATGAAGACTAACTTCCTGTTGGCCAATATGTTGTATGCTACCATCAGTGTGCGAGGCTTCGTCGACCTGTTGCGCATCTTGCAAGCCCGCATCCGCTTGAATCGATCCAGATGCGGTATCGGGGTCCTGCAGCATCGCGCCGGCTGCTGCAACAGCCACACCATTTCCGCCGTGATTTTCAGGGTAGACATTCTAGACTTTGCTTACCGAGCCGGACATTTTAACCTGAAATCAAAGGATCTTGGACAAGAAAAGGTGTGAAAGATAATGTGTATTTGTGCAATGAAACCAGCAAGAAAATAATCACTATTATTTTTAGCCTCACGGTGGGCGCCAAACTGTTTACCGTGAAAAAGGTAATAACAAATCAATTTGTAAATGGGATTCTAAAAATATGTGATATATTCCCGAGCAAGTTGTTAGCGAAGTTGATACTAATAATTTTAAGTTTAACAATGAAATGCAGGCTAAAACGAGGTGGTAGTCAAACCGAGGGGCCTGATGCTTGGTTGCAGGGCTGATCGATGGGGACCTCGGGGTCCAGGTTTGGGTCGAGCTCGAGCTATCAGGGACAGCCGGGGATGGGATACCAATTGAGAATATGATTAAGCAAGGCTCTTTACGACCAATATTCAGAAATATAGTGAAGAACAAGTAAGAGGACGATAGATATTAAAGCGATCTCGGGCCAGTGAGAACAAGCAAGCTAGAAAGAAAAGAGAGAGAGATAGAGATATTATTGCAGTTGTGGAGAAATGGAGCAACATCTGTTCCTTACAAAGTGACATGGATTCCCCTTATATAGGAGGGGGAATACCATATAGTACAGGATGTATTAAATGTAAAGATGCGAGGATGGGACGGCTAGACATGGTACTAGTGCCTATTGACTCTAGCCACTTGCCTCGGGAGTCCCTCGTCTTCGTAACCTTTGTTGGGTCGCAGACAGATCCCTTAACCTCGGAGCCTATGTAAGGCCGCAAATGATCCTCGAGATAGGGAGCTCGATCATAATCCCATAACCTCGAGGTGCTGACATGATATTCCAAATATACCTTAATGGTGGGAAATAGATTCCCCTGATTTCACCACATACACCATCCACATTGGGCACACAAATCCGGCCCTACATCAACAACACTACGTCATCATCAATGGTCACATCTCTGGCATTATTATGCTGAACTCTGTCTTTAAGGACCAGCAAATGCGGATCATCATACTGGTGCTCTCTGATGCGATCATATAAGGAAGACCGAGAAACCACACAAACCAATACCTCACTGGGCGCCGAAATATCTAACCTCACGAACCGATTGGCCAGGGCCTGAACATCAACTGCAAGAGGTCTCTCCCCAACTAGAATATATGCCAAACTCCCCATAGTTACTGCCTTTCGGCTCAAGGCATCGGCCACCACATTAGCCTTTCCCGGATGGTACAATATAGTGATATTGATAGTAGGATATATAGTTGATATTTACACCTTAATATGACCATACTTTGTTGTTGTTTTATAGATAAATTACCAACAAAATTCTCTAAATAGTGTTCTTTTGTTTAGCAGGGAATAATATTGTCACGCCCCAAAACCGAGGGGCGCGACCGGCGCTCGACCGGGTAACCCCTGTCAAGCGGACCTGGGTGCCTTTCCTATCCCACGTGTTACCCCGTGTTTTCATTATCCGTTAACCAAGTGAAATAGCCATTTATGATTTAAACACATTCTTACGAGATTTACATAATATACATGGTTACTTAGCGTGGTTTACAAGTTACTGCCCAAATACAAAATACATAAGTACATAACCCACATTTCCTGTCTACGGAGCCTCTAGGGATACAAAAGAGTGTTACAATACTTGCCGGTAATAAGGCTCCGGCTATACCTTACGCAAATACCAAAATAATATTTACGAGAGGAAAAGCGGCATGAGCCACGCAGGGCCACGAGAGGAAAAAGGGGCTCATCAATACATGTGACAGAAAGTGAAGGAGTACTACTGTTGGTGGACTGGAGTACCTGCAATAGAACCACCTACAATAATAACACGAATGTAGCGCCCCCGGCAAAAAGGATGTCAGTACATTTGAATTGTACTGGTATGTATGAAAAAACTTTACCCCAAGTAAAATCAAGAAATACACAGGTAACAAACAGTAATAGAATCAACAATCCAATACCCATGAAAGGAACAACCAAAGCCAAACAAGTTCCACAATCTCTCCTTTTCCCTATTCAACTTATTTCATCACATCAATGGTTACACAACTTTCAAATATTTTCATTTCAATAGTGATTTCGATCACTTTTCCACCCTTATTACCTCGGCCACCCTTATTACCTCAGCCAACCTTATCACCACACCCCACACCTTATAACATCGTGTTGCAGCGCACAACCCGATCCCACCGGACAATCAAATTTCACTCGACAACAACAATAATTCACAAAGAATTTTCATAACATCAATACCATTTCCATCATATGCAACAGCCCGTATACAATTTAAGTAACAACGATAATTGCCCGCGACAAGTCACGTATGATATTACCACAGTTGTTTCAATTGCATCAATTATGATTTCTTTCCATCATTTGTTACACAGTTCTTACCACATGAACACATTCAGACACACACACTTGGTTTGTTGCCATTTACTTACACCATTATATCGCGAGACTTAACCAACAAAATTCAAAGCATACTAATCACAAGAATCATCATTTCAAGGAAGAATAAGTTCATATCAACAATTCATACGTTTGGACCCAAGACACCATAGATGTCACCAAGCAGTAATTCATGTACAAGGTGTTATCGTAATCGTTCAACTCATTTACATTATTTCACAATACCATCTTTCATTACTTACCACGCAGGGTTTTAGCCATTATAAACATTCCCACATTTGGACACAAGTTCTTTCATTCGTTAACACATACTCCCATATTGTCATCCTCAAGCATTTACAAGCTTAGCACATAATAAGGTAGGCACATCAAATCACTTTTCACAATCCCATATAACACGGTGGTGTGGAAATCAACTAAGACAATCAATACACATATTTTCATACAAGGTACACATACCGTATGCTCGTCACAACAAGGGGATTCTACAAAAGTTAAAGTTAGCCATACATACCTCAAAGAGCTTTTCCTTAAGTTATTACAACGTTCTAGAAATTCTAGCAATGCCAATCTACTTCGAGACATAACAAAATTGAACACAAATTAGGAAGATATTCATAATTCTAGCTCATTCGAGCTTTTTATCAAACACCATATGTGCGTTAAATCTTTATGGTCCTTTTATAGAGGATTTCATCAACCCACAACCCATACTTTACCATCTTTAGCTCAACAATGTTTCTACAACCTTTGACAACACATGCAAGCAAGATAACAACTCCAATACCCACAAACATCCTTTATAATTACCCATCTTTAGCTAGATCCGAAATTAAAGGTTAGGATATAGAATCTTACCTCAATAATGAAGGCCTAGTGTGGTTTTCCTTGTTAATCCTTTAAGATTTGAGCAAGAGTTGTAGAAGAATTAATGAGGGATACTTTCTCATTCTAGGGCACTCTCTCACTCTAAAAATATCTTATTTTTGCTCAAGAAATGGTCCCTTGAATCTATTTGACGAAATGAGGTCGTTTTATAACAAAAATCCCGATTTGCACAGTCGCGCCGCATGAGGCAGCGCGGTAGTGTACAATTCTACGCTGCTTTTGTTAATTTGGTCATAATGTTTGTTAGGAGTGTCCGAATGACAAACAGTTTGAAGCGTTGGAAACTATACTCAAAGGCATTTTATTTGATAGGTTGTGCATCACACAAATTTTTATATAGCTGGATATATGATTTTCCAAAGTGAGGTCTTGTGCGCCCTCATTTGCAACTTTTGTCTCTTATGAAATTTTCCAACTTGGCTTAGACTTAGGCCTCTCCTTAGACCCCAATTCACTTCTACTATGACTTATACACTTATTAACATATCCAATTGATATCCATAATTTCCTTAATCCTCATTTGCATGCAAGATAAAATATTTGGCCTACCTTGGCACCACGAAATCTTAAATTACTAAGCAAAATTTTATGCGGCTTTACATTCTCCCCCGCTTAAGATCATTCGTCCTCGAATGAGTATCAAGTTTCATTAATTAGCCATCCTTATGTAGCTTCTTCTTTTTCACATTATGAAATATATCATCTGTCAAGAATTTGGCTAACCCCTTAAATTTCTGAAAATTTTGCCAGAGTTTCCTTTGTAACTAGACCTATCCACCTGTCAGAGGGCCCCAGATACATATCCTAACAGCATATACATGTTTCATAGACATAACATAACTTGTACAACACCAACCATGGCCGCATAGGCAACATACATAGTCAAAATGGAATAGTTTAACATAGATCAAATCAAAATATAAGAGTTTATAGGAACCAAATGCATGAAAGCTATTATATAACTATTCAAACAAATGTGGGTACTTCTTTCTCATTTCTTCCTCGGTTTCCCAAGTGGCTTCCTCAACCTGCTGGTTCCGCCATAACACTTTTACAGAGGCAATTTCCTTAGTTCTCAATTTCTGGACTTGCCTATCAAGAATGGCAACTGGAATTTCTTCATAAGATAGTTCTTCATTAACCTCAATAGCTCCAATTGGCACAATAATGGACGGATCTCCCACTACCTTCTTCAACATAGACACATTGAAAACCAGATGTACTAACAACATCTCAGGTGGCAGCTCGAGCTTGTATGCCAGCTGACCGATCCTCTGAATGATTATATACTGTCCGACATACCTCGGACTTAACTTCCCTTTGTCCCTAAATTGTATGACTCCCTTCATGGGAGATACTTTCAAGAACATCTAATCATCTACTTGGAATTCCAATTCTCTTCGATGCATATCTGCATAGGATTTCTGACGACTCTGAGCAGTTTTCATCCTCTCCTGAATGAGTTTAACTTTTTCCATAGCATGATCCACAAGATCTGGCCCTAACAGTTATGCTTTACCAACCTCAAACCACCCAATCGGAGATCTACACCTCCTTCCATACAATGCCTCAAATGGGGCCATCTAAATACTAGCGTGAAAGCTGTTATTGTAAGCAAACTCAACAAGCGACAAATGGTCATCCCAACTACCTTTAAAAGCTAGAACACAAGCTTGCAACATATCTTCAAGCGCCTGAATAGTCCGCTTTACCTGACCGTCAGTCTACGAATGGAAGGCCGTACTGAGATTTACTTGAGTACCCAAACCTTGCTAAAATTTCTTCCAAAAGTTGTTCGTGAACTGAGCACCTCGATCTGAAATGATTGAGACTGGAGTGCCATGCAACCTGACTATTTCTTTGATATACAACTGGGCATACTGTTCTGCTGTGTCGGAAGATTTAACTGGCAAAAAGTGCGCTAATTTTGTGAGTCGGTCAACGATCACCCAAATTGAGTCAAACATGTGCATAGTGCGAGGTAATCCTACCACAAAATCTATATTGATCATTTCCCATTTCCACATTAGAATTTCTATGCTTTGTAACAATCCTCCAGGCCTTTGATGTTCAGCCTTCACTTGCTGACAGTTCGGACATTTTGCCACAAAGTCCGCCACATCTCTTTTCATGTTATTCCACCAATAAACTTCTTTTAGATCATGATGCATTTTAGTAGAACTTGGGCGTATGGAATACCTAGAAGTGTGAGCATTTGCCAAATTCTTTCCCGAAGATTATTAATATCTAGAACACATAGGCGCTCTTGGCACCGTAGGGTACCATCATCAATGCCAAAAGAAAAGATGTGATATTGTGTTTATGAATTCCCTCCTTCAGTTGTACCAATAATGGATCATTGTATTGCTTTTCTTTGACCTCTGCTACAAGCGACGATTCAGCGTTATTCCACACAATTACTCTCCCTTCACTAGAGTCCGCAAGACGAACTCCTAGACTAGCCAACTGGTGAACCTCCCTAGCCAACAGCCTTTGATATATCTCCAAGTGAGCTAACTACCCATAGATTTCCGTCTAAGAGCATCCGTCACAACATTGGCCTTTCCCGGGTGATAGAGAATATCAATATCATAGTCCTTGAGTAGCCAGAGCCATCCTCTATGTCTCAGATTCAACTCCTTTTGTTTAAAAATATATTGAAGGCTCTTGTGGTTCATAAATACATCAACGTGGACCCCATACACATAATGTCACAAAATCTTTATACAAAAACTACCACCGCAAGTTCTAAACCATGTGTCAAATAGTTCTTTTCCTGATTCTTGGGTTGCCTAGAGGCATAAGTGATCACCTGACCATGTTCCATCAATAGTGAACCATCTATATCACATTTCTCTTGCAACTTGCTCTTCCAAATTCTCAACAAAAGACATTACTGGATGAGGTTTCTTATAGAACCTTCTATTTCAAAGGAATAACATCTCCTAGCCTGCGCACACACCTTAATATCATTAACATGCACGACATTGCGTCAAGTGTAATGTAACATTGTGCTCAAACCTTTCCTGGTCAACCTCTTTCCTCCTTGTGTGCCTTATAGGATTTAAGAAACCATCCACTTTCCCTTGTAAACATTCTCGTGATCTCTCTTTACTGTTCAACACCACCCAAAACGCATATCAACAACCTTCGTACATATTCAATTCAGAAAGCGCCACTAGCCTGAACAATATATTGGTACCATCTTTTCTTTCTAAATGGAATATTCATTCCCATTCTATTTTGCTCATGGTACATAATTGATAGCCTTATTTTGCCACACACCTCTCTACCTCCCGTGAACTTGTAATATCATTGTGCCTGGTTTAATGAGTTTATCATATCGCAACTTCACCACCAGTAGTCTTACTTTCCTTTATATGTAGACATGAACTATCTCTAGCTCCTTTAGTTACCATTTAGTGTCACCAAAGTCGATAACATTGTGGTTAGTCCTTTATACCTTCTATTAACACTTGTGTTCCAGGCGAGTCCACCATTCTGATATGAACTATTTTGCGATAACCATGCACATCTCAATTTATAGATTTTCTTCTTATTTCTTCTCACCTCATTATTCCTAGCTAGTGAATAGCCACGCACTCTTCCACATGTTAAGTGGTCTTTTTCTTAAATTTTTTTTTCATCCATCTCACCTCTTAGATCTTGTTAGGATATCAGTGGGAAAGTGTGTTCATCGTCATATCACTCAACACTTCTTTGCTTGTAAAATTCTCTAGAGGCTCTCCATCAAGCCCAAATACCCTCTTGGGTTATTATAGCATCACATATATTTCTCCCACTCGTTCCACCTTTCTTAACGCCTTAGTACTTTGGTTAAATCACAGATCTATGATTAACCCATTCTAAAAACTCGCAACCTTCCATATTTGGCCTATAGTACTTCCTTAGGTTGAATTATTCCTAACCCTATAACAAGTATAAAATCCCTTTACAAACATACTCTTAGTTTCTAGGATCGTTGACCCTATCATTCACATTGCCATGTATTAAGAATTTACCTTCCTTAACCTTCCACCTTTTTGGAGGTACTAGTGGTCTATCATTAGCATATCCTTTCAGATAATCACATTATCCATTATCACTTTCTAGACTACGCCTATCTTTAACAAAAATACTCAAACATCAAAGCTACATGGTCTTACTCTTGTTTCATTGTATTTAAGTGGCCTTGCTATGGCCCTTCCTCCCCCACTTAGGGCGAATTTCTCGGATTTTGACACAAGTCTTGAATTTAGCAACTTCATGGACATATGTTTTATTTCTCTATCCCTCACATATATGTTCGAGTATTAGGGAGATTGAAGTCACAATGGTATTAACCTCATATGTCATTTGCTCTTATTCAGCCACACGAGCTTGGGATTCAAATTCCTCATACCAATATTCTTTAGGAGTGTAACAAAACTTCATACACTTATGGGGTTCTTATAACATTCGTAGCATAAGGGTCTTCTCATTATGGGTTCAATTGACTCTCATTTCATAACTTTTTGTCTCCTAGGAGAGACTTGCACTCTCATCATCAATCTCCTGGTCATGTCTCCCATATATCATGTGCTTATATAACCAGTTTTGTTTCACACCTTAGGATCATTTACATACTTCTTACACTACCCACATGTGCTCTTCAAGCTTATATAGCACTTATCAATTCAATGTTTCTTTGGAGGTTACAATCATTTTTAACACTTTCTCGAATAAAGTACGAACCTCATATATTTGTACCATTCGTTCAACATAACACATATGCCATCTCCTTAATATCCAGGCCTTTGCCCACTGGTCATTCCATATGACAACAATACTTGAAATAGACTAAAGAGCGTCTAAACTTACCTTAAATCTCAACGCGCGAGTTATAAGACAATCTTATAGTAAAACTTTATCGCATGATCCGGAGAGTTGAAGAAGGGTAATATTCCTAAATGTCCATGTAGCCTCCAACTTATTGATGTGGTCAACTTGCTCTTCCAAATTGCTCAACTTGCTCTTCCAAATTCTCAACAAAAGACATTACTGGATGAGTTTTCTTATCGAACCTTCTATTTCAAAGGAATAACATCTCCTAGCCTGCGCACACACCTTAATATCATTAACATGCACGACATTGCATCAAGTGTAATGTAACATTGTGCTCAAACCTTTCCTGGTCAACCTCTTTCCTCCTTGTGTGCCTTATAGGATTTATGAAACCACTCCACTTTCCCTTATAAACATTCTCGTGATCTCTCTTTACTGTTCAACACCACCCAAAATGCATATCAACAACCTTCGTACATATTCAATTCAGAAAGCGCCAATGGCCCGAACAATATATTGGTACCATCTTTTCTTTCTAAATGGAATATTCATTCCCATTCTATTTTGCTCACAGTACATAATTGATAGCCTTATTTTGCCACACACCTCTCTACCTCCCGTGAACTTGTAATATCATTGTGCCTGGTTTAATGAGTTTATCATATCGCAACTTCACAACCAGTAGTCTTACTTTCTATTATATGTAGACATGAACTATCTCTAGCTCCTTTAGTTACCATTTAGTGTCACCCAAGTCGATAGCATTGCGGTTAGTCCTTTATACCTTCTATTAACACTTGTGTTCCAGGCGAGTCCACCATTCTGATATGAACTATTTTGAGATAACCATGGACATCTCAATTTATAGATTTTCTTCTTATTTCTTCTCACCTCATTATTCCTAGCTAGTGAATAGCCACGCACTCTTCCACATGTTAAGTGGTCTTTTTCTTAAATTTTTTTTTCATCCATCTCACCTCTTAGATCTTGTTAGGATATCAGTGGGAAAGTGTGTTCATCGTCATATCACTCAACACTTCTTTTCTTGTAAAATTCTCTAGAGGCTCTCCATCAAGCCCAAATACCCTCTTGGGTTATTATAGCATCACATATATTTCTCCCACTCGTTCCACCTTTCTTAACGCCTTAGTACTTTTGTTAAATCACAGATCTATGATTAACCCATTCTAAAAACTCGCAACTTTCTATATTTGGCCTATAGTACTTCCTTAGGTTCAATTATTCCTAACCCTATAACAAGTATATAATCCCTTTACAAACATATTCTTAGTTTCTAGGATCGTTGACCCTATCATTCACATTGCCATGTATTAAGAATTTACCTTCCTTAACCTTCCACCTTTTTGGAGGTACTAGTGGTCTATCATTAGCATATCCTTTCAGATAATCACATTATCCATTATCACTTTCTAGATTACGCCTATCTTTAACAAAAATATTCAAACATCAAAGCTACATGGTCTTACTCTTGTTTAATTGTATTTAAGTGGCCTTGTTATGGCCCTTCCTCCCCCACTTAGGGTGAATTTCTCGGATTTTGACACAAGTCTTGAATTTAGCAACTTCATGGACATATGTTTCGTTTCTCTATCCCCCACATATATGTTTGAGTATTAGGGAGATTGAAGTCACAGTAGTATTAACCTCATATGTCCTTTGCTCTTATTCAGCCACACGAGCTTGGGATGGTATGTATGAACAAACTTTACCCCAAGTAAAATCAAGAAATACACAGGTAACAAACAGTAATAGAATCAACAATCCAACGCACATGAAAGGAACAACCAAAGCCAAACAAGTTCCACAATCTCTCTTTTTCCCCTTTCAACATTATTTCATCACATCAATGGTTTCACAACTTTCACATATTTTCATTTCAATAGTGATTTCGATCACTTTTCCACCCTTATTACCTCGGCCACCCTTATCACCACAACCCACACCTTATAACTTCGTGTTGCGGCGCGCAACCCGATCCCACCGGACAATCAAACTTCACATGACAACAACAATAATTCACAAAGAATTTTCATAACATCCATACCATTTCCATCATATGCAACAGCCCATATACAATTTAAGTCACAACGATAATTGCCCGCGACAAGTCACGTATGATATTACCACAGTTGCTTCAATTGCATCAATTACGATTTCTTTCCATCATTTGTTACACAGTTCTTACCACATGAACACATTCAGACACACACACTTGGTTTGTTGCCATTTACTTACACCATTATATCGCGAGACTTAACCAACAACATTCAAAGCATACTAATCACAAGAATCATCATTTCAAGGAAGAATAAGTTCATATCAACAATTCATACATTTGGGCCCAAGACACCATAGATGTCACCAAGCAGTAATTCATGTACAAGGTGTTGTCGTAATCGTTCAACTCATTTACATCATTTCATAATACCATCTTTCATTACTTACCACGCAGGGTTTTAGCCATTATACACATTCCCACATTTGGACACATTAACGTTCTTTCATTCGTTAACACATACTCCCATATTGTCATCCTCAAGCATTTACAAGCTTAGCACATAATAAGGTAGGCACATCAAATCACTTTTCACAATCCCATATAACACGGTGGTGTGGAAATCAACTAAGACAATCAATACACATATTTTCATACAAGGTACACATACCGTATGCTCGTCACAACAAGGGGATTCTACAAGAGTTAAAGTTAGTCATACATACCTCAAAGAGCTTTTCCTTAAGTTATTACAACGTTCTAGAAATTCTAGCAATGCCAATCTACTTCGAGACATAACAAAATTGAACACAAATTAGGAAGATATTCATAATTCTAGCTCAACAATGTTTCTACAACCTTTGACAACACATGCAAGCAAGATAACAACTCCAACCCCCACAAACATTCTTTATAATTGCCCATCTTTAGCTAGATCCGAAATTAAAGGCTAGGATATAGAATCTTACCTCAAGGATGAAGGCCTAGTGTGGTTTTCCTTGTTAATCCTTTAAGATTTGAGCAAGAGTTGTAGAAGAATTGATGAGGGATACTTTCTCACTCTAGGGAACTCTCTCACTCTAAAAATATCTAATTTTTGCTCAAGAAGTGGTCCCTTGAATCTATTTGACGAAATGAGGTCGTTTTATAACAAAAATCCCGATTTGCACAGCCGCGCCGCATGAGGCGGCGCGGTAGTGTACAATTTTGCGCTGCTTTTGTTAATTAGGTCATAATGTTTGGTAGAAGTGTCCGAATGACAAACAGTTTGAAGCGTTGGAAACTATACTCAAAGACCTTTTATTTGATAGGTTGTGCATCACACAAATCCTTATATAGCTGGAGATATGATTGTCCAAAGTGAGGTCTTGTGCGCACTTATTTGCAACTTTCGTCTCTTATGAAATTTTCCTACTTGGCTTAGACTTAGGCCTCTCCTTAGACCCCAATTCACTTATACTATGACTTATACACTTATTAACATATCCAATTGATATCCATAATTTCCTTAATCCTCATTTGCAGGCAAGATAAAATATTTGGCCTACCTTGGCACCACGAAATCTTAAATTACTAAGCAAAATTTTCCGCGGCTTTACATTCTCCCCCGCTTAAGATCATTCGTCCTCGAATGAGTATCAAGTTTCATTCATTAGCCATCCTTATGTAACTTCTTCTTTTTCACATTATGAAATATATCATCAGCACCGAATTTGGTTAACTCCTTAAATTTTCGAAAATTTCGCTAAAGTTTCCTTTGTAACTAGACCTATCCACCTGTTAGAGGGCCCCAGATACATATCCTAACAGCATATACATGTTTCATAGACATAACATAACTTGTACAACACCAACCATGGTTGCATATGCAACATACATAGTCAAAATGGAATAGTTTAACATAGAACAAATCAAAATATAAGAGTTTATAGGAACCAAATGCATGAAAGATATTACATAACTATTCAAACAAATGTGGGTACTTCTTTCTCATTTCTTCCTTGGTTTCCCAAGTGGCTTCCTCAACCTGCTGGTTCCGCCATAACACTTTTACAGAGGCAATTTCCTTAGTTCTCAATTTCTGGACTTGCGTTTCAAGAATGGCAACTGGAATTTCTTCATAAGAATAAGTTCATATCAACAATTCCTACATTTGGGCCCAAGACACCATAGATGGCACCAAGCAGTAATTCATGTACAAGGTGTTGTCGTAATCGTTCAACTCATTTACATCATTTCACAATACCATCTTTCATTACTTACCACGTAGGGTTTTAGCCGTTATACACATTCCCACATTTGGACACATTAACGTTCTTTCATTCGTTAACACATACTCCCATATTGTCATCCTCAAGCATTTACAAGCTTAGCACATAATAAGGTAGGCACATCAAATCACTTTTCACAATCCCATATAACACGGTGGTGTGGAAATCAACTAAGACAATCAATACACATATTTTCATACAAGGTACACATACCGTATGCTCGTCACAACAAGGGGATTCTACAAGAGTTAAAGTTAGCCATACATACCTCAAAGAGCTTTTCCTTAAGTTACTACAACGTTCCGGAAATTCTAGCAATGCCAATCTACTTCGAGACATAACAAAATTGAACACAAATTAGGAAGATATTCAGAATTTTAGCTCATTCGAGCATTTTATCAAACACCATATGTGCGTTAAATCTTTATGGTCCTTTTATAGAGGATTTCATCAACCCACAACCCATACTTTACCATCTTTAGCTCAACAATGTTTCTACAACCTTTGACAACACATGCAAGAAAGATAACAACTCCAATACCCACAAACATTCTTTATAATTACCCATCGTTAGCTAGATCCGAAATTAAAGGTTAGGGTATAGAATCTTACGTCAAGGATGAAGGCCTAGTGTGGTTTTCCTTGTTAATCCTTTAAGATTTGAGAAAGAGTTGTAGAAGAATTGATAAGGGATACTTTCTCACTCTAAAAATATCTGATTTTTGCTTAATAAATGGTCCGTTGAATCTATTTGACGAAATGAGGTCATTTTATAACAAAAATCCCTATTTTTGCACAGTCGCGCCGCATGGGACGGCGTGGTAATGAAAAATGTGTTTAGAAACGAAACTGGAGGTGCTCTGATAATTTACACAGCTGCGCCGCATGGGGCGGCGCGGTAGTGTAAAATTCTGCGCTGCTTTTGGTAATTTGGTCATAACTTTTGATAGGAGTATCCGAAAGACGAACGGTTTGAAGATTTGGAAACTAGGCTCAAAGGACTTTTATTTGATAGGTTGTGCATCACACAAATCCTTATATAACTGGAGATGATTGTCCAAAGTGAGGTCTTGTGCGCACTCATTTGCAACTTTCGTCTCTTATGAAATTTTCCAACTTTGCTTAGACTTAGGCCTCTCCCTAGACCCCAATTCACTTCTACTATGACTTATACACTTATTAACGTATCCAATTGATATCCATAATCTCCTTAATCCTCATTTGCACGCAAGATAAAATATTTGGCCTACCTTGGCACCACGAAATCTTAAATTACTAAGCATTTTGTTTAGCATAGAATATTATATGAGAGGAAGCAACATGGAGTGTTTTGGAGGCGATAATGTGAAGAAAAATGCCCACTCGAGAAGTACCCGAACACAAAGAAGCATAAATGGTCTAGGCAAGAAGGCCACCGCGACCGCGGCGAACCGCGGTAGATTAATGAAGGGAGATAGAAAAGGTCAGTGTTCACCGCGACCGCGGTGAACTGTTCACGTAGCTTGAAGTTTGAGGACCAAAGTGTAATTTTGGGGAAACTTTTGTAAAACCCTTGTAAGCTTTAGAAACTCGCCCAACTGAAAGAAAAGGGCTAGTTTTAGACTACTTTTGGAGGAAGAACAAGTGTGAGAAGAGCAACCAAACATTAGAGTTTCTCTTATTCTGTTATGAGTAGCTAAATATTTATTTAGGGTTGATGGAACCAATTGTTGGTTGACAATGGAATTGATTGGGAGCGAATTCAACCAAGTCTGAGCTTCCCCAGTCACAGAGAACGAGAACAATAATAGCTTGATAGCTTCTGGGGTCACATTTGGCTGCCTTTGAGTCACACAAATTGACAGAAAATTTTCAAATGTTGCTGAGGGTCTTCAATGTGTGACCCGGAAAACAATCCTTTATTCTGTAGCAGATGTAGCATGTTGTTGGTGATCTAAAATGTCTCCACTTGAATTGCGGACATAGCTATGGCAGTTGCGAGGTTGTCAGCTGTGGGTTGATCCCAATCATAAAGTGCAGCTTCTGGCACAAAAGGTTCCACCACTCTAACATTTGGGTCAGTTGGCTCATCCCTGATGTTTCCATTGACGTCTCTACGTCACCCATGTCAAATTCAAGCTGGTGTGGTTGTTGTGATTGTTGGATACTCCTGTTAGCACGGTTCAATGCCCTGAATGTTTTCTCGGGGTCTGAAAGTACTTCAAGTAGTTCTCCAGTCCTCGAAGAATTTCTAAGCATACACCTAAATTCCATAAGAGTTAAAACGTTAGAATTTCAATGAAAATTGTTTAACACCTTTGAAAATTGATTTGAACTAATAATTTTTAACACTACTTCTAAGTTGTAATAAATAACACCTTTAGCTCCGCCACAACGACGCCGAAACTTTATAATGCCTAACTATGCCCTTTAAAGGACGAAGCGGTCGCTGCAAATATAATCCGGTTTTAGGTCCGGAATCGAATCCTCAGGGAACTAACCTATCTATTACACTTTTCGGCAATGTTATTAGCAACTCAATCAATCTCTAGATGCAAGATTTTTGATCAATAAAGAATGGGTTTTTGTTTAACTACTTCAACTGCTATTGAAAACAACAATAAGCTAAAACAAAGATAATTCAATGGTAAAAAGGTCTAGGGCAATGATTTCCCCAATTGCTAGTTTAGGTCTTGACTCTTCCATTATAATCTCGCCGTAATACTCTATGAGGATTAAAAGTTAGGGGCTATCGTAATTATCTCTCGATCAACTCGAATAATTTACTAGAGCATTCTCTCGAACTAATCTAGCTGACAATGGGTATGCAACTCTAAATTATCCCACCAATGTTTTGTAATCTCTAAACCCACTTTTAAGTTCAAGTAATGAATCTCTTCAATTACCCAAAAGTGGTGTTGTTCAAACAGCAATCTAATCCAATATTCTTTCTCAAGCAATATAAGGTAATTAGACACGATTAATCAAGGGCCCATTCAATTAATCACCATACAAAACGTAGCTGAACAATCATATCGTAGATCCGGCTCGATTATAACAACTTGAGTCAAAAGGAATTAGCAAAGCAGTTTTTGAATAAGTTCTACCCACCCAACAAGACTGCAAGGTAGATTGATGAAATATTGCAGTACAAGTAGCAGCCGACTGAGACCTTGCAAGAAACTTGGGAAAGATTTAAAGGGATGCTGGTTAAGTGTCCTCACCATGGCATTCCAGACCAGATGCTGGGCCAGAGATTCTACATAGGATTAGCTGACAATCTAAAGGCCAATGTGGATGTTTCAGCTGGAGGTGCATTTTTTAGTAAGACATTCACCGAGTGCAAAGTCCTTCTGGACAAGATGTCCTAGAACTCAGGGTGGATGACTAGAGGTACAACACTGGCACCCATAGTGCATTCAGTGCCTCTTGACCCAAATAATTCGCAGGCAGAGAACATGGCCACACTCCTAACTCATATGAGTATTTTGACAAAGAATATAGATGAGACGGGTACCAAACAGGTGCACATTGTTGACACGACAAATGGAGGACTGTGTACACCCTGTGTTAATTAGTCTTATGTGTGTTCATGGAACGGAGAAGGTGAAAATCAAGGAGCAAGGGAAGATATGAATTATGTTAACAACTTTGGGGGTCAGAGACAAGGAGGACAACAGTAGAGACCGACACCAAATCAGCAATACAGACCCAACATGCCTTAGTCTGGGGGCATGCAAGCTCAAGGCCAAATTGTTCCATACCACCAGAGACAACAGGGCTACCCACAACAGAACCAACAACAGTTGACATATCATCCACCTCCTCAACAGCAAGATAACAACATGGTAGAGATCAGGGGGATGCTCCAGCAACTCATTGGGACAAATGGTAAGATGCAAGAAAAGTTGGCAGTACATGAGTCAGCTATAAAGAACATTGAAACTCAGTTGGGGCAGTTGTCTATGGCTTTAAACAATTGCCCCTAGGGAACATTGCCAGCGGACACAAATATTAACCCCAAGGAGTTAAACCTGAATCAGCTGATAGCAGTAAGTCTTCGGAATTGGAGAGATTTAGACAAAAGAAAGGAGGTTGCACAAGCCAGTCCACTTCAATTCCACTAGAGGTAGATGAACCAACAAATCTGATTGAAGTGGTAGTTGAACAGGGTCAAGATGAAAAGGGTAAGGCTAAGGTAAATGAACAAGCTGCAGAACAGGTGGTGCCTCTTGTGCCATAGAACCCCAACAGAGAGAAGCCAATAAGCAGTGCACAAAGGGTGATACCTGCACCATTCCCTCAGAGACTGGTAAAACAAAAGAAGGAAGATCAATACAAGAAATTCATGGAGATGCTGCGTCAAATTCAGCTGAATATTCCTTTGATGGATGCCTTGAGGGAGATGCCAGGTTATGCGAAGATGATGAAAGACCTAATGTCACGGAAGTTTGATTTTCAGGACATATCCACAGTGACTCTGACACATAACTGCAATGTAGTAGTGACCAGACCGATGGCTCAAAAGATGTCCGACCCAGGTAGCTTCACTATTCCATGCACGATTGGGAGTTACGCCTTTGCAAAGGCAATATATGATTTGGGAGCCAGCATAAATTTGATGCCTCTGGCTGTATACACCAAACTGGGCATTGGTAGAGCTAGACCGACTTCGATGTTGCTTCAACTGGCTGACCGCACGGTAAAAAGACCTACTGGGATTCTTGATGATGTGTTGGTGCAAGTGGGGAAGTTCGTGTTCCCTGCGAACTTTGTTATTCTGGATTATCAGGTAGATGAGGAGATACCTATCATTTTAGGTAGGCCATATTTGGCCACTGGGAGAGCCCTGATCGATTGTGAGACAGGGGAATTAAAAATGAGACTGAACGATGAAGAAGTCATATTCAATGTTCAGTAATCTATGAGGAGACCCAGTGAATATGCTAATTGCTCTCTAGTGGAGGAAGTAGATGTTGTAAGCACGTGATTTTCGACCCTCCCCGAGGATTTTCACATTTTTTAGCATGAATATGTGAAATTGGGTCTAATATAGCTATTTTAACTATTTTTCGTTGCAAAAAGAAAATTACAAAAATATATATATAAATTTTAGTTTATGTATCTCTCATAAACTTGAAAAATACAAAAATTGCACTTTATTTTTGTACTTTATATAATTTCGAAAATTACAAAAAATATAATTCTATTAATGTTTTGTAGTCATTTTAATTTTGAAAAAATACAAAAATGTTACTTTATATTTTATCTTTATATTAAAAACGAAAATTAAAAAAAATAGTTTTATTAATATTTTGTAGCTATTTTAAATCTTGAAAAATATTTAAAAAAGATATAGTTTTGTTTAAATACTAGTCTTATTTTTGGTAGTTATTTTGCTTACATAGGACTAGTTAAGCAACGTGTTCCTATTTCTCGGGTCCGGGCAAAAGAATATTATTCGGGTTCAAACTACCCGGTTTTAGGCCTAATTTTCGGACCTAGCCCATAATAATCCGAGTCCACCACACATGAGGGGACACGCGTGGGGAACACGGACGGAATCCCGTACACGGGGAACCCCACCACGCGTGGGAACATCAGCCTCGAACCCCACCACGCGTGGGGCTCATTTTTCTGGGCAAAACAATTACAAAGGCACGGTCAAAACACATTTGAAAAGAAAAAAAAACTTGACATTTTTCTAGGGGGACGAACACGGGACTTTGGGAAAATATTTTTGGAACCAATACTGTTCATCTTCTTCTTTGAGAAGAAGAAGAAGAAACCCTACCGCAACCAGACACCGTCCAAGCACCACCGCCGGACACCGTCGTCATCGCCTACACGACCACTCCTCCTCCTCCCAGCTCCGTCAAACCAGTCCGGCGTTCCTCCATTAAACCCGGCGTACACTACTCTTCGTCTTCCTCCTTTCCTCAAGAACGAAACCCTACCCAAAAACCCACCTCGCGACCACCACCAGTCGACGACCCAACGACGCCGGAACCACCACCAAACAGGCCCGTCAACCACCCTAACCCCCCAGCTCGCGAGCTTCAGCTCCACCAAGGCAGCCATGGCCACTGCACCACCTTGCCCAAACGACCCGCCATAACCATCGTCGCTACAACCAACCCAAAGCCACCACCTAACATCCCGCAACACAACCAACCTCCCTGCTCCCCCTCGTCGTCCAGCCCTATCAATCCAACAATCCCCACCCCCCTCGTCGTCTCACACAGTCAAACTACCGTGTCCAGCCTCCGTCAACGACCACCAGTCCAAACACCACCTCCAGCCGCAACCAGTCGATGACCAAACGACCCAGCTCACTCGCCATCGTCGTCACTGCCCCCTTGCAAGCCTGAACCGCCAGCAAACAACCACTCGTCGACCCACCACCACTGCTTCAGCTGTTCTGTCCAAACACGACAACCAATCAGCCCATGTTATCGCTGTTCTTTCATTGTCGTCATGCAGTCCGTTGAGGTCGTCTTTCTTCGTCGAGGCTGTTCGTTGAGGTCAATGTTGAGGTCTGGTCCATGGTGCTATCCGTTTGTTTGTTCAGGTTAGTAAACCTCGAGTACTAGATAAGGAAATGGTACGTTAAATGTTCAAATATGCAATACGGAAATTGGTATGATAATGTTCTGCTTATGTTCTCACTGTATGCATTTTTTTTGCTCATTTTGCGCTATGTTATTCTTGTTTATTTGATGTCATTTAATTATGTTTGACTAGTTGTTCTATGGCACAAGTTTGACGTTAATTTGTTCGGGGTCCCTTGCTTAGTTCATTCGGACAAAATTAGCATTAGTACTTGTTGTTACTACTTCCGAAACACGCGTTCACTAAACTCATTTTATTAAGTTTTGACAAGTTATGAGATTTTAGTTGTAAAGAAGTCGTAAGGTTTAGTATTGTTAAAGGCGTAAAAATGGAATTTTTTTAAAAAAAAAAATAAAATAAAAAATAATAAATAAATAAATAAATAAAAAACGAGACTAGCTTCGCAAAAATAAAAATGTACAGATTGCAGAGCC
Source organism: Nicotiana tabacum (assembly GCF_000715075.1). Lineage (NCBI taxonomy): Eukaryota > Viridiplantae > Streptophyta > Magnoliopsida > Solanales > Solanaceae > Nicotiana > Nicotiana tabacum. Next base: position 107,383,017 of record NC_134101.1, read on the forward strand.
CTCACAAAATATATGTATTAAATACTTAGATTCCGGGACGGACCGTTTAGCAAAATTCATGGCCCTACCCAATATAATAATGCGTTAGTTGCTTTAGGCGCGCCTTTAATAATGTTATCTCCCTAAACTCGGGTGCACATTTATGTGACCCAAATCCAAATCTCAACGAAATCGAAATGTGTCTCTAATCACGGGTACATTGACTGTGACGTGGTCTGAGATGCATTTCCATGACATTGCAAATTCTTTTTTTTTTAAATAATAAATGAGACGAGCCTCGACAAACAAAAAATGCAAATTGTAGGGCCCTCAGTAAATACTTGTGTTAAAAATTATCTAGAATTCAGGAGGGTCGTTTAGCGAATTTCACGGCCTTCCCCAAAAATAATAACGCGATAGTCTCTTTAGGCGCGTGTTTAATAATTTACTTTCTTAAGCTTGGGTGTGCATTTCATGCGACCCAAATCCAAATCTCAAAACATCAAATAAAATGCGTTCCGGATTGTGGGTGCATTTCATGTGACGCAGTCCAAAGACGTGTTTTAAGCGATGTTCACATTCTTGTAAAAACAATAATAATAAAGCGGTAAAAAGTTAAAATTGGCACATTGGTTCGTAATTGTATTTAAAATCAGATAAATAAGCCGAATATGACAGTTGAGCGACCGTGCTAGAACCACGGAACTCGGGAATGCCTAACACCTTCTCCCGGGTTAACAGAATTCCTTATCCGGATTTCTGGTACGCAGACTGTAACATGGAGTCATTCTTTTCTTCGATTCGGGATTAAAATTGGTGACTTGGGACACCCTAAATCTCCCAAGTGGCGACTCTGAAATAAATAAATAAATCCCCTTTCGATTGTCCTTTAATTGGAAAAAACTCCCCTGCACCCTCGCGGGTGCGTAAAAAGGAGGTGTGACAGCTCTGGCGACTCTGCTGGGGACGATAACCAGAACCACTGGTTCAGGGTTAAGAATTCGAGCTTAAAATAATTGTTATTATTTGGCTTTATTTATTATCTGATTTTTACATGTTTGAGCCTAATGTGCTAAATGCTGCTTTTACTGCTTTGATATTACGTGAACTGTATATAAACTGTGCCGAAAACCCTATACTTTCTGAGTCTTCTAAATCATGAAGAAGGGCGTACTTCGTATGACTTCTTTTCTGTATAGTGTCAAATCCCAATTTAGAACGAGGTTCGAATAAGTTGCTAAGCCGGTGAAGCTTCTGTATTCCCGGTATGCTGCCCCCTCGGCTCGAGCTGTCCGCTCGGGTAAGCCAGGTCTAGAACAAATACCCAGGTTATGAACTTAGTATAACGAAGCCACATGCCGGATCCCTAGTAGGAACGTTTATTTGCATCATGTGCATTTGACTTAGGGGACTCAACACAGGGGTTGGGTCCGTCTAGGACAAGCAACCTGAAAATAATAGACCATCTTTGGCATCCTATGTGCTACATGTTGTATTTATGCAAGGGTGAATGGGTCATTTGGCGGACCAATGATATTTGCGGACAAATGACACTCCTTATCATGCTGATCACGTTAAATAAGAAAGTTGCACTATTTTTGATAAGCATGCCACTATGTTAATTAAGGACATGGGGAACATTGTGGAATTCAAGAAGCCTTGGTATTCCACATGTCCCCCACACTTCATTTTTTGGGAAAAAGCACATGGGGAACATTTGTGGAACCCAAGAAGTCTTGGAATTCCATATGTCCCCCATGCTTCACATGTTGGGAAAAGCGCATGGGGAACAGTTGCGGAATCCAAGATGTCTTGGAAATCCTTATGTTTCCCATGCCACATTTTTGAAAAATAATAATAAACATAAAAAAAAATATATATACATAAAAAAAAGCATGAAAATTCAAAAGATTTTGTATATTGTCATCATTTTCCACATATTAGAAAACCGTGAAAGAGTCCGAGTAGAGTCGTAGCTCTGCCGAAATTTTGAGAAAATGAAAAAAAATGTGTCTTATTAAGTTTGTTTTATTAGCAAGTCTTGTTTTGAAAAATGTCAAAAAGTCCAAAAAGTCCAATAAGTTTTATTATGTTATAAAAAAAAAAGGGAGTCGGGCGTTGAAAGTGGTTTTATTATTGCAAATATATATATATATAAAAAATCCAAAAGTTTTTCTTTATTTCCAAAAAAATGTATATATATCTTTATCTGTTGCAAGAACATTGGTCTTGCCAAAAGTTTTTAGAATTCCAATTTTCAAAACAGATGATCCAAAAATATTTTCCATTATTGACTTCTTTAGAAAGTCTTTCTAATTGTTTTAAAATATATATATATATATAATAAAAAAACATATATATATATAATAAAAAAAACCAAATCCGAAAATATTTTGATTCTTCTTTCAAAAATTGAAAAGAAAATTCAAAATTCAAAAAAAAAACATTTTAGAAGCATTTCTTTTATTAAAGGTAAAATTCCAAAAAAAATATTTTCTTCTTCTTCTTTAGAATAAAAAAAAAGCAAATGAAATTCAAAAATGTATCTTAGAAGTATTTCTTTCAAAAAAATCAATCAAAAATCCAAAAAATATACTTCATTTCTTCTTTTAAAGTAGTTCTTTCACAAATTCACAAAAAAAAGGGTTAGTTCATCTACTTATTCCTGATTGCCCGAACTACGCGGGTTTGATTCTCACTGGATGTGAGATACGTAGGCAACCCTCATCGGGTCCAACCCCACCTTTTGCTAAAAAGCCAAAAACAAATAATAATAAAAGAATAATATGTCAAATTTTAATTTTGTCATAAAGAAGTCGGGTGACGTTGTTTTATCAAGACATAGCCGAATGTTCCCGAGAGGGACGCCGGAAGGCTGACTTTGCATAAACAGCCACCTTTGGGTCATTTTTTTTAAGATTTGGTCCAGTTGACCCACACAGCCTTAAAAATTTTCGTCCCCGAGGCGTTGAAAGGCCGTGTTTTAAATATTGACTTTTCTAATTCGAAAAATGATAAAAAGAGTCATAAATAAGTCGGGTGATGCTGTTTTGTCAGAAATAGCCTAATGTTCCCGAAAGGGACGCCGGAAGGCTGACTTTGCATAAACAACCACTTTTGGGTCATATTTAAGATTTGGTCCAGTTGACCCACACAGCCTTAATAATCTTCGTCCCCGAGGCGCTGAAGGACCGTGTTTGCAACTCCACGTTTTCATTGTAATTTGAAAAAAAAACAAAGAGTCAGCAGTTAGGTGAATACCGTTCGGATTTTTTGTCATAATAAGTCGAGCCAGCCTCGGCCGCGTCTTAAACCGTTCTTGCCGAAATAGCCTTAGAGTATCTTTCAGTTGTCGAAAGGTTATTTTCGTAAAAGAACGGACAAGTTTGTAAGGTGTCATAAAATAATCCTCCCCGGCCTCAAAATTCATGTGAAATTTGGAAGGGGCCACATTTGCAAAAATAGCTGTTTGGTTGCGTTTGTCAAACGGAGAAGAAACTGGCCGTTTGTAAATCTTTTGATTAGAATATGTGGGTTGTTTGATTTTCGAGTATGTAGGTCATCTTCAAACCTTTGAAACCCAATTTGTTTTAATATGGAAATTGTGAAAAAATGTTTATTATTGTTTATCTTTTATTGGTCCGAACTACGCAAGGTCTGATTCATGCGGGGGCATGATACGTAGGCAATCTCCATAAGATTCGACCACAACAAAAAAATAAAAAAATAAGAAAAAAATTTTTTGAAAAAAGAGAAAAAAAGAGAAAAGAAAAAAAAATGAAAAAATCTAAAGAAAAAGAAAATACAAAATATAATAAAATATAGGGGTTCCCAAAGTACTTCAAAGGGGCAAATAAGCAAGCCGGGATGACGCATGTTGTTTGAAGCAGGGATGACGCATGTTGTTTGAAGCAAAGCATGTTAGAAACGGTTAACTGCCTAGGGGCATTGCATCCTCAATGTGTTGTTATCAAATCTGTTAAACTCTAAACGCTAACAAGTTTGTTGTTTTCCGAATCTCAAACAGTTAGTTGTTAAAGAATTCTGGCAACACACCCTTACCAAACTAGACCCAAAGGACCGATAACAACAAGCATGACTACTTCAGAGAATAGTACCGAGGAAGAAAGGCCGATGAGCCAGTTGTTAAAGGAAGCGATGGAAAAGATAGAAAGGATGGGACTAGAGATGAATGCAATGCAGCTAGCTCTAGCCAAAGCACAAAGGAGCCCTGAGCCACTAGGGCACGTGCCCGAATACCCCCACTCCGGCCCTTCAACAAGCCTCCCAAATCATCGTTGTCATCAAGAAAGAAGCCCTCATGATTCCCAGGCTCCACCACCCCATAAACCTCTCCCCACACCCGATATTCCCACTTTTGTGGGACCCACATCAGCCCCCTTGCACATAACAACCAGTGAGCCATTGTTTCAGGCTCACGATACGCAATACTATCCCCCTGAGCCTACATTCCATGCCCCCGAACCACATGCTTACAATCCACACTTGGAGGTACCGGCAGAGATCGAAAAACCGGTTAAAGCCCCTGAACAGGATGAGGTGTTGAGAAAGTTCAAAAGCCTGGAGCAGTCCTTCAGGAACCTGCATGGTTTGGGCAACCAGGTCAGCGTAGCATACAAAGATCTATGCCCTTTCCCAGACGTCCAACTCCCGGCTGGGTTCAAGATGCCTAAGTTTGATTTATATGAAGGGCATGGTGATCCCATGGCACATTTGCGGGGATTCTGTAGCAAAATGAGAGGGGCAGGAGGCAAGGATGAGCTGCTAATAGCTTATTTCGGCCAAAGTCTGAGCGGATCTGCACTAGAATGGTATACCAGGCAGGATTCCAGTAGGTGGTATACTTGGGATGATCTGGCGCAGGCTTTCGCAGGTCATTTTCAGTACAATCTCGAGATAGTCCCTGACCGTCTCACATTGCTGAGGACTGGAAAGAAGCCTGGGGAAAGTTTTCGTGAGTTTGGTTTCCGCTGGAGAGAACAAGCAGCCAGAGTTGATCCTCCCATGAAAGAGGGAGAAATGGTGGACTATTTCTTGCAAACACTTGATCCAACTTACTTTGGTCACTTGGTGACAACGGTTGGGAAATCCTTCAATGAAGTGGTAAAGATAGGGGTCATGATAGAGGAGGGCCTAAGGTCTGACAAATCCTAAATTACTCAGCGCTCAAGGCAACGACCCAGGCTATTCAGAGCGGCGCGGGAGGTGTGCTCGAGGTCGCATCAGTCGAAGCAGGTACTGGGTCCAAATTCAGAGGTCTTTCCCCTCACTACCAGCCCAGGCCCAGTCATACAAATTATCCACACACTCCATACAACCTTCCACAACCCTACTACCCACCATCAGAGCCACTCTTTTCAGACCATCATGCCCAAGCCTGCCCCCGAGCTCCACATAATCCGCCTTAGTATTATCCTTCGAACAAGGTCCGGTCGCAGGGTCAACCATCAGGTCACCCCCGCTGGCGAGAGCCAGCACCATGTAATGCATTTTTGCCTTCACAACATTTTCAAGCACCCAACGACCCTAGAAAACAGGGGCATGGGGGAAAACAAAGGCAAGGAAACAATTTCACGCCAATTGGGGAGTCCTACGCAAGTTTTTTTGAAAAGCTAAAGCTTTCAGGACTGATTGAGCCGCTCCTTGGCTATACTCCAGATCCATATGCAAAAGGGTTCAATCCTGCTGTACGATGCATGTACCACTCTAATGTCCAAGGACATAGCATTAAAGACTGTCGTTCTTTGAAAAGGGAAATCGAAAGAATGATTCATGAAGGGGCAATTGTGATCAACGACAGTGACAGGGAGCAGGCAAATCATCTTGAGAACTTGTTGATTGATGTTGATAATACTGAAGTTGGGGATGGTCTTGGCAATGTTGATATAGAGCTCAATGGCTAAAATGTCATGCTTTGCAGTTGGAAGATACTCCATTTTGGGTCAGCCGGAGATGCCGTGCTTGGATAGTTGGAAAGACACTCCATTTTGGGTCAACCGGAGAGGATCTTTGATGGTCTATTTTGTTGTTATTTCCATTGTTCGGATTATTAGGATTGTAATTCGGATTTGTTTTGTGTCAATATCTTTCCGCTTATCTTTCCGTTTTGTCATAGCGATTTGTTAAGTTTTGTCCAAGTTGTTTAGGATTTTATTCCGGTTTGCTTTGTTTTTAAAAACCATTTGTTCAGTCCAATGCAAAAAAATTCAGTCTTTGATTATTCCCAGTCATCTTTCTGTTTAGTCATTGTGTCATTTTTATTCAACGCCGATTCTAGTGGCATGACATGCGCGCACAGTTTGGGACTAGCATTTAAAGTTAATCACAAAACCCCGAAAAGGTGATCAAACGATTTAAAGGAAATAAGAACGGTTTGAGATTATTCAGAGCCCGAGTAATGTGGAACTGGGGCAAGTGAAACACAAAGAAAAACCGTTAAAAGCAAGATTCGCCAAATTGGCACGGGGGCCGTTCAAGATAATGAGAATGAGAGTGTCGACCAACGGTGCCTTATAAGTGACAAATGAACAAATAGATGTTGAATATAATTGTCAAGTCTAGCACCATCAGAAGAGGCTACAAATTTAAATTGTGTTGTTTGCACTTGGCATGTTTTGAAGACTGGAATGACGAAGGCATTTTGTTCAGCTACCTAAACACTTTATCCTTCGTTACCCCTTTTGAGCCTTATTTATTTTCTTTCATACCCCTCGTCCGGAATTAGTAGCAACGAATAGAATACGCAAGCATGGCAGGTAAGAGAAAAGAAAACAACAAGACGAAAAAAAAGAATAAAAGAAAAAAGAGAGAAAGAAAAGAAAACGACAAAAAGAAAGGAGAAATGAGAAAAGAAAAAGGGAAAAGAAAAATGATAACGAAAAAAAAAAGTCAGAAGAAAATAGAGGAATTGGGAACTACGTTTGACCTGATTCCTCAAAGAGGATACGTAGGCGCTTCACGGCTCGGTCATAGTTTTGAAAAATAAAAAAAATAAAAAAAAAAATCAATTAAGATATCCCCAAGCAAGAAACTGGGGCAGAGGTTGCGTTCTTTGTAAATAAATCTGGTTTCGAAAGTTGTAATTAATAACCCAGAATCGATGCACTTTTGAGCCTTTAATACCCTTTCTTTCTAGCCCTATCCAAAACCCACATTACGGTCCAAAGAAAGACCTTCTGATCAGTCTTCAAAAGATGCCAAGTCAGGCAAATGAAGAGTCTTACCGGCGAACATAACATTCTGTTCCACAGCAGAAAGGACTCTAATCTCCAACAGAAAGAGTCATACCAGAAACACTCCAAAATCCCCAGCTGGAGAGAGATATAAAATGAGAGAGTCTTATTGGTGAAAACCTTCACAGGCACCATAAGGCGATGAAAGCTGAGAGAGGAACAAAAAATGAGAGAGACTTGATAGCGAAAACCCTTCGGGCACTACAAGTCGAATAAGATTAAGAATCCGATGGGGAATCGCCAATTGAAGATCTTGAAAGATGATTGACGGTAAAGGATAGGCCACATGCGCATGTCATGGCCATTAGAGTCGGTATCTGCATTTGATAGGTTTTATTTATAGTTTCTTTTGTTAAAGAGTCGTCTTTCCCTTGGTCTTTTTATTCTGTTCCTTTTTTTTATCTTTTTCCTTTCATAGAAAATCCCCAATAGAGTCTGTCTGGTCAGAACAAGTGTGAATTGACTTCAAAATATGCCATCAGCTTTCCAATTATGCCAGATGAGATCTGACTAGTGCACCCAAATGGTATAGTCGTCAAGGAACAAGCGCGAGGCCAGTGTCAAAAAGATATCCCCAAAAGGGAGTTGACAAAAAGATTGACAAGTGTCAAGAGGGATACCATCGCCTTTACCAAAAGTTATAAACCTCAAGGCCAAGGCCCATGAACAAAGCAAGGAAAGCAGTGTGCATGATTTGGGGAAATTCATGCTAGACTAAAAGGTCGGGGAAATGCCAGTTTCCGAGCTATGCCACGAAAGAAGAGGGATATCCCCAGCAGGAAGGGATTATCCCCAGCACATAATATCATCCCCAACAAGTTGTGGAGCGCAGAGCAAGGAAGAGAGAAAGGGAAAGCCATCCCAGTAGGAGTATCACAACCAACCACCGCGTTTTAAACTAACAAAATTTTGTTTGATTTGAAGCAGGTAACGGAAATGACATTGATGCCAGAACCGCATGCCACAAGGGATATTATCAAACTGGAGCAGAAAATTTTCCTTCCATTTAGAAAAATTTTCTGGAAGTCAGGTACCCCCAGCTGATAACATTTTATCCCCCAGCAGGTAAGTAAATAATCCCCAGCAAGTGTTGAGGTAAGACATTTTCAAGCCTTAAGGATATTTTGGGTTCATCCGCCCTCGAATAGGATATTTTGGGTTCATCCGCCCTCGAATAGGATATTTTGGGTTCATCCGCCCTCGAATAGGATATTTTGGGTTCATCCGCCCTCGAATAGGATATATCGGGTTCATCCGCCCTCGAATAGGATATTTTGGGTTCATCCGCCCTCGAATAGGATTCTATTTTTTAAGTTGTTGTTCAGACCAGGCGCCCACCTGAATAATGAGAGGAATACTTTTATGTCTTAGTTTAGACAGGCGCCCACCTGAATAACGAGAGGAATACTTTTGTCTGTGCATTTCATATTTTAGGCGCCCACCTGTATAACAAGGGAATACATTCCACGTCTTTACTCATAGGAGATGCATTTCCTCCTAAGTTTGTTTTAGTTTCATTCATAGGAGATGAATTTCCTCCTAAGTTTGTTTTAGTTTCATTCATAGGAGATGCATTTCCTCCTAAGTTTGTTTTAGTTGCACTCATAGGAGATGCATTTCCTCCTAAGTTTGTTTTAGTTTCATTCATAGGAGATGCATTTCCTCCTAAGTTTGTTTTAGTTTCATTCATAGGAGATGCATTTCCTCCTAAGTTTGTTTTAGTTGCACTCATAGGAGATGCATTTCCTCCTAAGTTTGTTTTAGTTTCACCCATATGAGATGCATTTCCTTCTAAAGTTGTTTTAGTTTCACCCATAGGAGATGCATTTCCTCCTAAGTTTGTTTTAATTTCACCCATAGGAGATGTATTTCCTCCTAAAGTTTATTTTTACCAATAGGAGACGCACATCCTAAGTTTAGTTTCACCAATAGGAGACGCACTTCCTAAGGAGACCCACATCCTAAGATAAGTTTCACCAATAGGAGACGCACTTCCTAAGAATAATTTCACCAATAGGAGACGCACTTCCTAAGGAGACGCACGTCCTAAGATAAGTTTCACCAATAGGAGACGCACTTCCTAAGCTTATTTCACAAAAATAGGAGACGCACTTCCTAAGAATAGTTGTACCAATAAGAGATGCACTTCCTAAATTCAGTTTTACCATAGGAGACGCACTTCCTAAGTTCAGTTTATCATAGGAGACGCACTTCCTAAGTTCAGTTTTACCATAGGAGACGCACTTCCTAAGTTCAGTTTTACCATAGGAGACGCACTTCCTAAGAATAATTTCACCAATAGGAGACGCACTTCCTAAGATAAGTTTCACCAATAGGAGACGCACTTCCTAAGCAAGTTTCACCAATAGGAGACGCACTTCCTAAGATAAGTTTCACCAGTAGGAGACGCACTTCCTAAAAATAGTTTCACCAATAGGAGACGCACGTCCTAAGGAGACGCACTTCCTAAAAATAGTTTCACCAAGAGGAGACGCACATCCTAAGTTAGTTTCACCAAGAGGAGACGCGCATCCTAAGTTAGTTTCACCAAGGGGAGACGCATATCCTAAGTCAGTTTCACCAAGAGGAGACGCACTTCCTAAGAATAGTTTCACCTATAGGAGGCGCACTTCCTAAGAATAGTTTCACCAATAGGAGACGCACTTCCTAAGTTTAGTTGTACCAATAGGAGACGCACTTCCTAAGTTATTTCACCCGATAGGAGACGCACATCCTAAGTTATTTTACCCAATAGGAGACGCACTTCCTAAAGAAAAGTTTTACCATAGGAGACGCACTTCCTAAGTTCAGTTTTACCCAATAGGAGACGCACTTCCTAAGAAGTTTCACCGATAGGAGACGCACTTCCTAAGTTAAGTTTTACCAATAGGAGACGCACTTCCTAGATCCATTGTACCAATAGGAGACGCACTTCCTAAGCTTATTTCATCAATAGGAGACACACTTTCTAAGATTAGTTTCACCAGTAGGAGATGCACATCCTAAGTTTATTTCATCAATAGGAGACGCACTTCCTAAGATAAGTTTCACCAGTAGGAGACGCACTTCCTAAGTTAGTTTCACCAGTAGGAGACGCACATCCTAAGTTAGTTTCACCAGTAGGAGACGCACATCCTAAGGAGACGCACATCCTAAGAATAGTTTCACCAGTAGGAGACGCACTTCCTAAGCCAAGTTTCACCAATAGGAGACGCACTTCCTAAGTTATTTCACCCAATAGGAGACGCACTTCCTAAGTTCAGTTCTACCAATAGGAGACGCACTTCCTAAGTTCAGTTTTGCCATAGGAGACGCACTTCCTAAAATTCAGTTTTACCATAGGAGACGCACTTCCTAAGTTCAGTTCTACCAATAGGAGACGCACTTCCTAAGTTTATTGTACCCAATAGGAGACGCACTTCCTAAGTTCAGTTTTACAATAGGAGACGCACTTCCTAAAGTTCAGTTTTACCATAGGAGACGCACTTCCTAAGGAGACGCACATCCTAAGCAAGTTTTACCCAGTAGGAGACGCACTTCCTAAGAATAGTTTCACCCAGTAGGAGACGCACTTCCTAAGAACAGTTTTTCCCAATAGGAGACGCACTTCCTAAGTTTATTGTACCCCACAGAAGATGCACTTCCTAAGTTTATTGTACCCAATAGGAGACGCACTTCCTTAAAGTTTAGTTTTGCCCATAGGAGACGCATTTCCTAAGTTTACTTTTACCCCATAGGAGATGCACTTCCTAAATTAAGATTTCACCCATAGGAGACACACTTCCTAAATTATTTTCATTCACAGGAGACGCAATTCCTAGTTCAAAATCATTAAGGTTTCACCCATAGGAGACGCACTTCCTAAGACTATTTTACTCATAGGAGACACACTTCCTAGTCTGGTTCACTCAGGTTATACTTTTGCTTTAGGAGACGCACTCCCTAGTTTGGCTTTTTAGATTATATTTTATTTCAGGAGACGCACTTCCGGAATTGAGACTTCACCCCTAGGAGATGCACTTCCTAGTCTGATTCATTTTAAGTTCGACCATAGGAGACACAATTCCTAGTCCAGTTTTTTGATGTTTACCCGTAGGAGACGCACTTCCTAATCGAGATTTTATTCGTAGGAGACGCACTTCCTAGTTCTAGTCACTGAAGTTTTCACCCTTAGGAGACGCACTTCCTAGTTTAGCTCATTCCGATTCAACCATAGAAGACACACTTTCTAGTTTGAGTCATGGAGGTTTTTATTTTAGCAGACACATTTGCTAGCAAGAGTTTTGGTTTTACTCATAGGAGATGCACATCCTAGCCTAGTCTTTAGTTTACTCTCATCATTGCATCAGTAGTGTAAGTGAGTTACAATTTTGCTAACGACTCACAAATCTTCCCAGTACAAACTGGGTTAGGAAATTTTGTTTGTTTTGTTTGTTTTGATTGTCAGGGACCCGCCTGTAGAACGGAGGTTGTTGCGTGTCGAAGATAGAAGAAGTCAGGAGTCCGCCTGTAGAATAGAGGAACATTTTTCAGGATCAAGCAGTGACCCACTGGAAAGCAGAAGGTTACAACAAAAATCCCCAGCATTCAATCCAAGTTAGAAATAGTAGAAGCTCGCCTCAAGAATGCGAGTCAATAGTCTGGGATGATCAACAGAAGCTGGTCACAAAAACAAAAACAAGAAGAGGAAAAGGCAAGCATAGAAAAAAAAAGAAAAAAAAAGAAAAAAAAAAGAAAAAAAGAACCCAAATTACGGAAGTGGAGAACAAATGCGGTCTGCTCAAGAACTAGCACCTACAACTAGCAAGTATCAAGGTTCAAATCCGAAGTCTGTATGAAGCACCATTCAAGACTCAAGATCAAGTTTCAGAAGACTTAGAGATAGGAATCCTTGTAACTAGTAGCTGATAGGTTTAGTTAGTCTTTTTCAGTTATCATTTTTGATGTAATGACAGGACCACGGACCGGAACCTCAACGGAACGGAACCTCGATCGGCTCTTCACCTCGGTACACTTTACCATCTCTCTCATTCCCGAACTACACGTGGCCTGATTCCTGTATAACCAAGGATATGTAGGCAGCTCAGATACCAGGGCTCGGTCACATTCCCTCCCTTTCCTTAGTGTAGTCCTTCAAAATAATGGTCGGGTCAAAAACACGTCTAGTCGTTCTTTGTCGGAAAACTCTTCGTGTTTCCAGTCAAAGAGGGGCAGCTGTAAGCACGTGATTTATGACCCTCCCTGAGTATTTTCACATTTTTTAGCATGAATATGTGAAATTGGGTCTAATATAGCTATTTTAACTATTTTTCGTTGCAAAAAGAAAATTACAAAAATATATATATAAATTTTAGTTTATGTATCTCTCATAAACTTGAAAAATACAAAAATTGCACTTTATTTTTGTACTTTATATAATTTCGAAAATTACAAAAAATATAATTCTATTAATGTTTTGTAGTCATTTTAATTTTGAAAAAATACAAAAATGTTACTTTATATTTTATCTTTATATTAAAAACGAAAAATAAAAAAAATAGTTTTATTAATATTTTGTAGCTATTTTAAATCTTGAAAAATATTTAAAAAAGATATAGTTTTGTTTAAATACTAGTCTTATTTTTGGTAGTTATTTTGCTTACATAGGACTAGTTAAGCAACGTGTTCCTATTTCTCGGGTCCGGGCAAAAGAATATTATTCGTGTTCAAACTACCCGGTTTTAGGCCTAATTTTCGGACCTAGCCCATAATAATCCGAGTCCACCACACATGAGGGGACACGCGTGGGGAACACAGACGGAATCCCGTACACGGGGAACCCCACCATGCGTGGGAACATAAGCCTCGAACCCCACCACGCGTGGGGCTCATTTTTCTGGGCAAAACAATTACAAAGGCACGGTCAAAACACATTTGAAAAGAAAAACAAAAAACTTGACATTTTTCTAGGGGGACGAACACAGGACTTTGGGAAAATATTTTTGGAACCAATACTGTTCATCTTCTTCTTTGAGAAGAAGAAGAAGAAACCCTACCGCAACCAGACACCGTCCAAGCACCACCGCCGGACACCATCGTCATCGCCTACACGACCACTCCTCCTCCTCCCAGCTCCGTCAAACTAGTCCGGCGTTCCTCCATTAAACCCGGCGTACACTGCTCTTCGTCTTCCTCCTTTCCTCAAGAACGAAACCCTACCCAAAAACCCACCTCGCGACCACCACCAGTCGACGACCCAACGACGCCGGAACCACCACCAAACAGGCCCGTCAACCACCCTAACCCCCAGCTCGCGAGCTTCAGCTCCACCAAGGCAGCCATGGCCGCTACGCCACCTTGCCCAAACGACCCGCCATAACCATCGTCGCTACAACCACCCCAAAGCCACCACCTAACATCCCGCAACACAACCAACCTCCCTGCTCCCCCTCGTCGTCCAGCCCTATCAATCCAACAATCCCCAACCCCCTCGTCGTCTCACACAGTCAAACTACCGTGTCCAGCCTCCGTCAACGACCACCAGTCCAAACACCACCTCCAGCCGCAACCAGTCGATGACCAAACGACCCAGCTCACTCGCCATCGTCGTCACTTCCCCCTTGCACGCCTGAACCGCCAGCAAACAACCACTCGTCGACCCACCACCACTGCTTCAGCTGTTCTGTCCAAACACGACAACCAATCAGCCCATGTTATCGCTGTTCTTTCACTGTCGTCGTGTAGTCCGTTGAGGTCGTCTTTGTTCGTCGAGGTTGTTCGTTGAGGTCAATGTTGAGGTCTGGTCCATGGTGCTATCCGTTTGTTTGTTCAGGTTAGTAAACCTCGAGTACTAGATAAGGAAATGGTACGTTAAATGTTCAAATATGCAATACGGAAATTGGTATGATAATGTTCTGCTTATGTTCTCACTGTATGCATTTTTTTTGCTCATTTTGCGCTATGTTATTCTTGTTTATTTGATGTCATTTAATTAAGTTTGACTAGTTGTTCTATGACACAAGTTTGACGTTAATTTGTTCGGGGTGCCTTGCTTAGTTCATTCGGACAAAATTAGCATTAGTACTTGTTGTTACTATTTCCGAAACACGCATTCACTAAACTCATTTTATTAATTTTTGACAAGTTATGAGATTTTACTTGTAAAGAAGTCGTAAGGTTTAGTATTGTTAAAGGCGTAAAAATGGCATTTTTTTAAAAAATAAAAAATAAAAAATAATAAATAAATAAATAAATAAATAAAAAACGAGACTAGCTTCGCAAAAATAAAAATGTACAGATTGCAGAGCCCTCACAAAATATATGTATTAAATACTTAGATTCCGGGACGGACCGTTTAGCAAAATTCATGGCCCTACCCAATATAATAATGCGTTAGTTGCTTTAGGCGCGCCTTTAATAATGTTATCTCCCTAAACTCGGGTGCACATTTATGTGACCCAAATCCAAATCTCAACGAAATCGAAATGTGTCTCTAATCACGGGTACATTGACTGTGACGTGGTCTGAGATGCATTTCCATGACATTGCAAATTCTTTTTTTTTTAAATAATAAATGAGACGAGCCTCAACAAACAAAAAATGCAAATTGCGGGGCCCTCAGTAAATACTTGTGTTAAAAATTATCTAGAATTCAGGAGGGTCGTTTAGCGAATTTCACGGCCTTTCCCAAAAATAATAACGCGATAGTCTCTTTAGGCGCGTGTTTAATAATTTACTTTCTTAAGCTTGGGTGTGCATTTCATGCGACCCAAATCCAAATCTCAAAACATCAAATAAAATGCGTTTCGGATTGTGGGTGCATTTCATGTGACGCAGTCCAAAGACGTGTTTTAAGCGATGTTCACATTCTTGTAAAAACAATAATAATAAAGCGGTAAAAAGTTAAAATTGGCACATTGGTTCGTAATTGTATTTAAAATCAGATAAATAAGCCGAATATGACAGTTGAGCGACCGTGCTAGAACCACGGAACTCGGGAATGCCTAACACCTTCTCCTGGGTTAACAGAATTCCTTATCCGGATTTCTGGTACGCAGACTGTAACATGGCGTCATTCTTTTCCTCGATTCGGGATTAAAATTGGTCACTTGGGACACCCTAAATCTCTCAAGTGGCGACTCTGAAATAAATAAATAAATCCCCTTTCGATTGTCCTTTAATTGGAAAAAAACTCCCATGCACCCTCGCGGGTGCGTAAAAAGGAGGTGTGACAGATGTGATCCTGCAAGAAGATGATGTGACCCTGACTGCTAAAGATCCATTGGAGGCATGTCTGACAAATTTAGAAGAAATGGATGGTAAAGGGTTGGATGAGTGGTTCATGTCACTTGAAGGCCAAGGATTCTGGAAAAGGGAACCTCAGTTCGAGTCCCTTGAGTTAGAAAAAAGGGCTATACCTCCAGCAAAGCCATCGGTAGAGGAACCACCCAAGTTGGAGCTGAAGCCGCTTCCAGCTCACCTTAAATACATTTTCTTAGGCCCCGATTCTACTTTGCCTATTATAATATCATCCCGTTTGTTAGATGTGCAGGTAGAATAGCTCTTACAGGTACTGCAGGAAAGCAAGACTGCCATTGGCTGGACCATAGCAGACATAAAGGGTATCAGCTCAGCCTTCTGTATGCATAAGATTCTCTTGGAAGAAGGGCACAAACCTTCCAAAGAACATCAACGAAGGTTAAACCCGAACATGAAAGAGGTAGTAAAGAAGTAAGTGATCAAATGGTTAGATGCGGGAATTATCTTCCCCATCTTTGATAGCAATTGGGTTAGCCCTGTCCAATGTGTGCCAAAAAAGTGGGGAATGACTGTTGTGCAAAATGAGAACAATGAGTTGATCTCAACTCGTACAGTCATGGGATGGTGGATTTGCATGGATTACCGAAAATTGAACACAGCCACCCAGAAGGATCACTTCCTCTTGCCTTTCATTGACCAACTGTTTGACAGGCTGGCTAGGCGCTCACACTTCTGTTTCTTGGATGGATATTCGGGGTACAATTAGATATCAATAGCCCCGAAGATAGAGAGAAAGCATCTTTCACTTGTCCATATGGAATCTTCGCCTTTCGGAGAATGCCTTTTGGGCTTTGCAATGCACCAACGACATTTCAACGGTGCATGTTAGCCATTTTCACAGACATGGTTGAGGATATTATGGAGGTCTTTATGGATGATTTCTCCGTGGTGGGAGATTCATTCGAGGATTGTCTTCACAACTTAAGAAGAGTGCTCAAAAGATATGTGGAGACAAATTTAGTGTTGAACTGGGAGAAGTGCCATTATATGGTACAGGAAGGGATAGTCCTGGAACATTGAGTGTCCAGTAAAGGAATTGAGGTCGACCATGCTAAGGTTGACGTGATTGAAAAACTACCATCGCCCACTTCAGTCAAGGCGGTGAGAAGATTCCTTGGGCACACCGGGTTCTACAGGCGATTCATAAATGATTTCTCCAAAATTGTTAACCCATTATGTAAACTCCTTGAAAAGGATCACCCTTTTGTGTTTTCAAATGATTGCAGGTTGGCATTTAAGGAGCTGAAGAAGAGATTGGTGACTACACCCATCATTGTTGCACCCAACTGGGAGCAACCATTTGAGCTCATGTGCGACGCAAGTGACTACGCCATAGGAGCAGTCTTGGGGCAGCGACAGGGTAAACTAATGCACCTGATTTATTATGCAAGCAGAACGTTGAGCGGTGCACAACTCAATTACACTGTGACGGAAAAGGAGATGTTGGCTGTTGTTTTTGCATTCGACAAATTCAGGCCATACTTGATTGGCTCGAAAGTTATTGTTTACACTAATCATGTAGCAATTAGGTACCTGATAGAAAAGAAGGAGTCAAAGCCACGCTTGATTTGCTGGGTTCTTCTGCTACAAGAATTCGATCTGGAAATACATGATCGAAAAGGGACAGAGAACCAAGTAGCTGACCACCTTTCAAGGTTGGAAGGAGCTGAAAAGAAGGTAGAGGTTGAGGATATAATAGAGACATTCCCGGATGAATAGTTACTGGCAATGAAAATGGAGGAGGCACCTTGGTATGATGATATTGCTAATTATTTAGCAAGTGGTATTGTACCTTATGAACTCTCCTCAATTCAAAAGAAAAAGTCTTTCATGATTGTCGGCATTATTATTGGGATGAACCTCTATTGTTTAAAATATGTGTAGATAACATGATCCGGCGGTGTATCCCCGAGAAAGATCAACATTCTATTTTGTAGGCTTGCCATGCTTCACCATATGGTGGATACTTTGGAGGAATTCGGACAGCAGCTAAGGTGTTGGAGTCAGGCTTGTACTAGCCGACTCTATTCAAGGATGTCCATGCTTGGGTTAAAATCTGTGATGAATGCCAAAGAACTGGCAACATATCTCGTAGACACGAGATGCCAATGACCACAATTCAAGAGGTGGAGATTTTTGACATGTGGAGGATTGACTTCATGGGGCCATTCGTTAGCTCGTATGGTAACAAGTACATATTGGTAGCAGTTGACTATGTCTCCAAGTGAGTCGAAGCAGTGGCTCTCCCAACCAATGATGCTAAGGGGGTACTACGCTTTCTAAAGAAGAACATTTTCACATGTTTTGGTACCCCAAGAGTTATACTCAGTGATGGCAGAACCCATTTCTGCAATAGAGCATCCCCACGGCTATTGGAAAAATATGGAGTTCATCATAAAGTGACCACCCCGTACCACCCACAATCGAGCGGGCAAGTTGAAGTGTCCAACAGGGAGATTAAAAGTGTCCTCACAAAAACAGTGAATGCAACAAGGACTGACTGGGCAGAGAAATTGGATGATGTATTGCGGGCATACCGCATAGCCTTCAAAACCCCAATTGGGATGTCACCGTACAAGTTGGTGTTTGGTAAGGCATGCCACCTCCCAGTTGAGTTAGAGCATAAAGCACTTTGGGCATTGCAGCAGTTGAACTTAAACATGGAGACAACAGGCACTAAAAGAGTCATGGGATTACATGAGCTCGAGGAATTTAGGTTCAACGCCTTTTAGAGTGCTAGATTATACAAAGAAAGGATGAAATTAATGCATGATAAGCACATCTTGGATCGAAACTTCAAACCCGGAGATCTAGTGTTGTTATACAACTTGAGATTGAGATTGTTCCCAGGTAAGTTAAAGTCCCGATGGCCAGGACCCTTCAGAGTGGTGCAATTGTTCTTGAGTGGAGCTGTAGAGATTGAATCAGAAGATGGGACAAACAAGTTCACAGTAAATGGGTAAAGGTTGAGACATTACCTTCGCATGTCTGATGAAAAAGGGGATAGAGTGGTAATCACTTTGGGAGAGCCCCAGTATTCGGATGAGGTTTGATGATCAAATGCTTGTGTCGTGCCGTGACGTTAAATCAGGCATTGCGTGGGAGGCAACCCACGAGTGTGTTGATTAGTTGTTCATGTAACTTAAAAAAAACACCACGACCGCGGTGAACTGCGGTGGAAGGCAAACATTCTGCCTCGAATTTTCCATTCCACCGCGACCGCGGTGGACTACGGTAAACCGCAGTGAGGTGTAAACTTTCTGCCTCAGATTTTGAAACCCACCGCAGTCGGGCCCAGGTAATTTTTATTTTTTATTTTTTTCCGTTTTTCTTAATTCTTCTCATCCTCTTTTAATTTTACAACCCAAACCCCCCTCTTAAACCCAATACATGACCCCCTCCCTCATATTCCTAATTTCTCTCTCTCTCTAAACCTTAACTTCCCCAATTCCTCTCCTCTTCTTCTTCTTCTCCTTCAATCACACCACCCCCATCTCTAATTCCTTTCCTCCTTCCCCCCCTAAAGGTAAGATTCTAACTCTTCTCTCTCTTTCTTTGGCATTGTGTTGTATTGTGTTGTAGTTTATGTAGTTTTATGTTGTGTTGAGATGTAAT
The DNA here is from genome assembly GCF_000715075.1 of Nicotiana tabacum. Taxonomy (NCBI): domain Eukaryota; kingdom Viridiplantae; phylum Streptophyta; class Magnoliopsida; order Solanales; family Solanaceae; genus Nicotiana; species Nicotiana tabacum. The sequence continues at coordinate 107,402,162 of NC_134101.1, forward strand.
TGTTGGTATACTCCTTTTCTTCTTGTTTTTGCTTTTCCATTTCATTTTTAAGTTTGCTTGTTGAAGGGGCTGTGAGTTGCATGTTTGTACGGTGTTATTGGTGGGTGATTAAATGAAGTAAGTGTGGGGTGTGTTGGTGTGGTAGTATACTTATTTGGAGAGGAGCTTGGATGTACCCATGAGGGCTAGATGTGTCTGGATAGTGCCTTGCTCACAAGGTGTTTGGGAAATTGCCCCAATGGAGATATAAGGAGATATTGTGACATGGTTATGGTGAAGTCTGAGTAACCATCCATAGTCACATATTTTGTACACTCACTAATAAGCGTTTCGTTGTATGACATGTACAATGAGCTCCTCCATGAAGAGACGAAACACCGGACCCTCCATCAGTGGAACGGGAAGCTCCTCACGATCTAGGAGCCCAGCCAGTGCACCTCAGTTCATTAGCTCTCGGTTTGTATCCAGAGCAGCGGAGGATAGGTACAACCAGAAAGCAGCTAAGAAGTTACAACCAGAGGTACACATTGATTGAATGGCTTTGGAGGTGGAATGCCCCAATATGTTTAATGAGCTGCGACGGTGTCAGCTAGATATCCTCTTCGAGGTACCAGAGGAGGCTAATGTTCAATTAGTAAGGGAGTTGTATGCAAACTTGCTAGAACATGAGAATGGGGTTGTGATGGTGCGCAATACCCCGATAAATGCATCCCTTGACGCCATCCGCAGGGTATATAGGTTGCCTGTGTTTCGGGGTGAATTCGATCCTTATCATACTTTTAGCGGAACACGGGCCTTGTGGGGCACTCTTCTTGATACTATCTATGTGCCGGATAGGATTACTCTCAACTCCCACTGTCTGAATTGGGAGGCCAAATGTTGGCTAACCATTGTCAACAGTCGATTATTGCCATCCAGGAACACGACAGATGTTAATCTACCACGGGCGTCCGCAATCCACTGTTTTATGTCCCATTATGATTTTGATGTGGCCTGGCTCATTCATGAAGAGATGTTCATTCGATAACTTGAGCTAACCAAGGGCCACTACTTCCCTTCACTGATCACCCAACTGTGCAGTATTGCTCGAATCCCTGAAGACCCTCGGGTTGATGGGAGATTGCCACTAAAAGCCCCATTCCGGGCAAGAAAAATTGGAATTGGACGAGAGTCGGTGGTGCATGTTGATGACTCTGATGATGATTCAGCTGATGATGATGATGATGATGCTGAGGTAGCTGAGGTTCCCCCTCCTCCGAGAGTTGATGTGGCAGGCCCATCACAGCCACATCGGAGAACCCATATGACAGCTTTGGAGCAGGATATGGCTGGGTTGCGTACCTCAGTCACTGATTTGGGTGTCCGTGTTGATGCTGTGGCAGAGAGGCAAGTGAAATCGGAGAAGAAATTTTTGGGCTGGTTGAGAGCGCTGGGACGTGCATGCAACGTGAACCCAGACACTATCTCCGATCAGGAGTGAGCCTTCAGGGAAGTTCCTTAACCTCACTGTTCTTTAAATTTTAAGCCATGGGGACATGTCTTCATTTTAAGTGTGGGGTAGGGATACTTCATTGTATGTTTGTAATTGTAATAATTGACTGTTTGATTTTGCGTGTTTTGTCTTGGTTTGATTGTTTTGATGTAGAGTAATAGTCATTAGGAAAGCTTAAATAGTAACTGACTTGTCCCTACGATGGATCTCTTTCGGCGGGGTTCTTCCGGGACTAAGTTGAGAAAAATAATTTGGAGTATGGAGACTCTTCCTGATGACGGATCCGTTAGACAATTTTCTTGAGGGAAGTAGTCTAGAGAAAAGACCAAAAATATTTTTTGTATTTTATTTTTAAGTAGTGTAGTAACTCTCCATTGGTTTTTCTTTGGGCCGCGGTTCTTTTCCAAGGGTTTAGCTTGAACCGGGTATAGGTAGTTTTTGTTTTTCATCTTTTTAGTTTTAGGTTAGGATTAATGGGCCACGAGCGAAAATCAATTTTTACACCTGAACACGATAGACACTAGAGTTCAACACCTAGCTTCATTGGTTAAATCCGGTTAGAGTGCCTTAAAATTGTACGTTTGTATCTAAATTGAACACTCAAAAGAGAATGTCTTGATAACCCAATCTGGAGTGGGTCACGGCCATGTGTGTGTGAGTTTTACTGTGTTCCATGTTTCATATTTGATGCCTAGAACTTGCCTTGTGTGTTTGCTAAGCGAAATAGTAGTTTCTTTCAGTTTTAGAAGTGATATAGGAATTCTTTGTTGAGCCAAATATATAAAGTAACCCACCTGAATGCAATACATCGTAGTTAACCCCGTAGAGCCTATAAGCCTATTTCTTTGGCATCCACATTACAAACCTTAACTAATTATTTGAATAGCTGGCCGTTTGAACCTTTTTACCTCCCAATAAGCACTTACGGTAATGGAAATATGCATAAGTAAAAGTGTGAGGTGGTGGTTTGGTTTTTGAGTGGAATCATTGAGATAGAGAAAAGATGTGGAATTTGAAGCATAAAAGAAAAAGCACCACGAAAAAAAAAAGGAAAATATGGGTTATAAACATTCATAATGGTTGAGAAGTGGTGGCTTGTACAAATTGTACCTAATGGAAGGGGATGTTTTAAACAAATGAGGTGGAGTGTTGGTTGGCGCAACTATGATCATTAAATTAATGTAATTGTATTAAAAAGTGCTTAGGGAGGTTAGTCACTATATCTAAATATATTCTACCTGTCCCTAAGCCTACATTACAACAAAGTAAAGTCCTATTGATCTTAGACTGAATGAGCTCAATTAGTAAAGTATTACACTACGGGCAAGCCTATGGTGCATCTTTGTGACATATGAACGTTCTTTCTGAGAGTGAGCGAATTCTGTCTATCTCAGTTCCTACTTGTTTTAATTATCGTTATATGTGGAACTACTCTCTTGTGTGATGTGAGGGCATGTGATTCACAAAGGAACGGTAAGTCTTGACTCTTGTATAGAGTAGTTTGAGTAAGTGCGGATGTGCATGGTACAAAAGGTTTGACTCTTGAGGTAAAGGTTGTTCACTACTAGGTGAAATTTTTTGTAAAATGTTCATGGTATTAGTTTTTAAAGGAGAATATTAGGGAAGAAATTTTGATGGAGTGTGGTGGATTGCTCGAGGACTAGCAATGATTAATTCTGGGGTGTTGATAGTAGGCTGTTGATATTTACACCTTAATATGACCATACTTTGTTGTTGTTTTATAGATAAATTACCAACAAAATGCTCTAAATAGTGTTCTTTTGTTTAGCAGGGAATATTATATGAGAGGAAGCAACATGGAGTGTTTTGGAGGCGATAATGTGAAGAAAAACGCCCACTCGAGAAGTACCCGAACACAAAGAAGCATAAATGGTCTAGGCAAGAAGGCCAGGGAGGCAGAAAGGTCAGCGTTCACCGCGGTCGACCGCGGTGAACTGTTCACGCAGCTGGAAGTTTGAGGATCAAAGTGTAATTTCGGGAAAACTTTTGTAAAACCCTTATAAGCTTTAGAAACTCGCCCAACTGGAAGAAAAGGGCTAATTTTAGACTACTTTTGGAGGAAGAACAAGTTTAAGAAGAGAAACCAAACATTAGAGTTTTTCTATCTCCTTTTAATTCTTGCAATTTTACATTATGAACAATTCAGTAGTTCTCTCTTATTCTGTTATGAGTAGCTAAATACTTATCTAGGGTTGATGGAACCAATTGTTGGTTGAATTTTTGACTCAAGTTGTTATAATCGAGCCAGATTTACGATATGATTGTTCAACTACGTTTTGTATGGTGATTAATTGAATGGGCCCTTGATTAATCGTGTCTAATTACCTTATATTGCTTGAGAAAGAATATTAGATTAGATAACTGTTTGAACAACGCCACTTTTGGGTAATTGAAGAGATTAATTACTTGAACTTAAAAGTGGGTTTAGAGATAACAAAACTTTGGTGGGATAATTTAGAGTTGCATACCCATTGTCTGCTAGAGTAGTTCGAGAGAATGCTCTAGTAAATTATTAGAGTTGATCGAGAGATAATTACGATAGCCCCTAACTCTTAATCCTCATAGAGTATTACGACGAGATTATAGCGGAAGAGTCAAGACCTAAACTAGCAATTGGGGAAATCATTGCCCTAGACCTTTTTACCATTGAATTATCTTTGTTTTAGCTTATTGTTGTTTTCAATAGTAGTTGAAGTAGTTAAACAAAACCCCAGTCTTTATTGATCAAAAATTTTGCATCTAGAGATTTATTGAGTTGATAATAACATTGCCAAATGTGTAATAGATAGGTTAGTTCCCTAAGGATTCGATTCTGGACTTAAAACCAGATTATATTTGCAGCGACCGCTTCGTCCTTTAAAGGGCATAGTTGGGCGTTATCAGATATCATAATCCTTAACCAACTCCAACCACCTCCGCTGCCTCAAATTGAGATCCTTCTATTTGAACAAGTGCTAGAGGCTACGATGATCAGTAAACACCTCACAAGACATACCATACAAGTAATGCCTCCAAATCTTCAATGCGTGAACTATGGCATCCAACTCCAAATCATGAACAGGGTAGTTCTTCTCATGGGGCTTCAACTGACGAGAAGCATAAGCAATAGCTCTACCCTCCTGCATCAATACACAACCAATACCAACTCTCGAAGTATCACAATACACGGTATATGAACCTGAAGCTGATGGCAAAACTAACACTGGAGCTGTGGTCAAAACTGTCTTGAACTTCTGGAAGCTCTCCTCACACTCGTCCGACCATTCAAATAAAGCACCCTTATGAGTCAACTTGGTCAAAGGCGATGCGATAGATGAGAATCTCTGAACAAAACGGCAATAATAACCCACCAAATCAAGAAAGTTGTGAATCTCTGTGGCTGAGGATGGTCTGGGCCAACTCTGAACCACCTCGATCTTCTTCAGATCAACCTGAATACCCTCGTTGGACACCACATGCCCCAAGAAAGCCACTGAACTGAGCCAAAACTCACACTTGGAGAATTTTGCATAAAGCTTATCCTCCCTTAATCTATGTAACACAACTCTCAAATGCTACGCGTGCTCCTCCTGACTACGCGAATATACCAGAATATCATCAATGAATACTATGACAAATGAGTCAAGATAAGGCCGGAACACACCGTTTATCAAATGCATGAACGATGTTGGGGCTTTGGTCAGCCTAAAAGACATCACCAAGAACTCATAATTACCATATCGGGTCCTGAAAGCTGTCTTAAGAATATTCGAGTCCCTGATCTTCAACTGGTGATAACCTGAACGTAGATCAATCTTGGAGAACACTCTCGTTCCCTGAAGCTGGTCGAACAAATCATCAATGCGAGGCAAATGATACTTGTTCTTAATTGTTACCTTATTGAATTGCCTATAATCAATGCACATTCTCTTAGTGCCACCCTTCTTCTTCACGAATAGAACCGACGCACCCTGAGGTGACACACTAGGCCGAATGACCTTTATCAAGGTGTTCCTGAAGCTGCTCCTTTAATTCTTTCAACTCCGCTGGTGCCATACTATACGGCGAAATAGAAATGGGCTGAGTGCCCGTCACCAAGTCAATACCAAAATCAATATCCCTATCCGGTGGCATGCCCGACAGGTCTGCAAGAAACACATATACCTCACAACTAGAACAGAATCAATACTGGGAGTCTCAGCACCGAAATCCCTCACAAAGGCTAGATACGAAAGACAACCCTTCCGAACCATACACTAGGCTTTCAAGAATGAGATCACTCTACTGGGAACATAATCAGTATAGCCAATGTGACTGTCTTAGCATGATAGTCGAGAATAGCACGACATGGAGATAGTCAATCCATGCCCAAAATGACATCAAAATCCACCATACACAATAATAAAAGATCCACATGGGTCTCCAGACCCCCAATAGTCATTACACATGACCGGTACACACGGTCTACAACAACTGTATCGCCCACCGGAGTAGATACATGAACAGGTGAAGCAAGAAACTCACAGGGCGTACCCAAATAACGAGCAAAGTGTGATGACACATAAGAAAAGGTGGAAACGGGATCAAATAATACAGAGGCATATCTGTGGCAGACTGAAACAATACTTGTAATAACAGCATCTAAAGCAATAGCATCGGGTCTGCTAGAAATGCATAGAAATGGGCCTGACCGCTACCTAATCGACCTCCCCCTTGGGTCGACCCCTAGCTGACTAACCTCCCCTCCTAGCTGGCTGGGCGAGTGGTGGTGAAGTAATTGGCGCTGAAGTCGATAACTAACCCCTCTACTGAGATAAACTCGCAAGACAACGAGGGCCCTGCCTCCATATATGACCCACCTCACCACACTCATAACAACTCCTAGGTGCTGGAGAAGGGGATTGAAGGGAACCCCTCGCACAGGAGTGACTAGCAGATGCACCTGGCATAGAAGAGCCCTGAACCGATGGAGCACGGGGTGAACTCTAATCTGGAAGGAACTAAGTGATGACTGGCCCTAATGAGAACTGTGAGAACCATGACCCGATGATGCCTCATGGTAACCTAGGCGAGCTGGATGAGCATGCCTGAATGGATGGCCTCTGCCATGCTAAAACTGACCTCTCGAAGTAGCACCACTGTAACTGCCAGATCCTCGAGGCCTCTTGGCCTCCCTCTCCTCGCGCTCCTGGCGCGACAAACAGACTCAATCTTTCGAGAAATGTCTACAACCTCCTCAAATGTGGCACCAATCACCCTCTCCCTGGTCATAAGAATACGGAGCTGATAAGTGAGACCATCAACAAACCTCCTAATCCTCTCTCTATCTATCGGAACCGTCTATATAGCATAACGAGCTCACTCGGAGAACCTCATCTTGTACTGTGTCACAGTCATCTCTCCTTGATGCAACCACTCAAACTCCCTACGCAGCTCCTCTCTGCGGGACTACAGTACGTCCTTCTCCAGAAAGAGAACGGAGAACTGATGCCAGGTAAGTGGTGATGAACCAACAGGCCTACGCCTCTCAAAAGCCTCCCACCAAGTGAAGGCAGCTCCAGAAAATTGATAAGTAGTGAAAGCGACCCTGCTAGTCTCTAGAATACCCGTTGTACAAAGCATCCTCTGGCACTTATCTAAGAAACCCTGGGCATCCTCGCCCTCTGCACCATTGAAGGTCGGATTCTGCAAACTACCAAACCTCTCCAACCTACAGTGCTCGTCCTCTGGCATAGCAGGAACTACATAGTCTTGAGCAGCTGCACCTGGCTGGGTTGGATGTTCCCCTGACATTTGAAGTCCCTGCATGACCTGCTCAGGAGTGCGAGGGGCAGAAGTCTGATTGCCTCCCCCGGTCTGAGAAGTAGTTGCGGCCGTAGTGGCTGAAACCGCCCGAGCTAGGCTAGTGCAAACTGATAAGATCTGAGCCAAGGCCTCCTGAAGAGCCGGAATCACAATGGGCACAGCTGGTGCCTGAACTGGTGCTGCTGGAGCGCCCATAACTAGGACCTGATCCTGAACTGGGGCAGCTGGTGGATCTGTAGGTGCTGCCCTAGCTGCTCTACCCCTACCACGACCATGACCGCATCCTCGGCCTCTGGTGGCCATGGCTGGTGGTACTGGTGGTCATCCATCCTAACCAGTAGCGCATGTCCTCACCATCTGTGAGAGAATAGAACAACAGAAGTTTAGTACTCGGATCAGCAAATTCGCACGACAAGAATTTCAAGAATATGAAGCTTTTTCTAAAGGTTCTACAGCCTCTCGAGGATAAATACAGACGTCTCCATACCAATCCCCGAAAGAGACTAAGTATCTCAAACCTTACCAAAATAATTCCGGATTCGATCTGACCAACCCAATACCACTTAACACGGATAAACATAGCAGACAGAAGCAGAAATGGGGAAAACGGAGCGGTAACTCATGAAACGACTGGTCGGGTCGTCACACTCCTTGTATTTATTGTTTATTTTAAAGATGTTGGAAATTTTCAAAGTTGATTTCAGTATCATGGCACTATAATTAAAGTGAAATTGCTTCCTGCCTTGCATTGTTATCTTGGATTTGTACTATTGTTTGGTGAGAAAGGATGAAAAAGCATGAAGGGTGTTGCCATGACTTAATGCATACATTATCATCTATTGAGAGGTTGTGAGGATTAAAGCACAAAGGGTGATATCGTGTATTTGATACTTATCATCATTTATCATATAATGGAAGGTAGACAGTAAAAGCACGAAGGGTGATGTCATGCCATTTTTTAATGATATCACATGGTGATAACGAGAGTAAAAGCACAAAGGGTGATGCCGTGCCATTTTCATTTCATTTCCTCATTTGATTTTCGGATTGGTGGTTTACTTGGTTACATTGTTGCTCATTTTCCGAAGATATTATTTAGTGATTTCGTACTTGCCGTTCTTGTGATAGTTTCCCTTTCGCATGTCCCCTCCCAATTAATGTTTTAATTGTTTTACCTATTATTTTTTTTGCTCTATGTATATATTTGTACAGGTTTAGAGTAGGTGTCTTGTCTTAGCCTCGTCACTACCTCGTTGAGGTTAGGCTCGACACTTATGAAGTATATTGATTTGGTTATACTCACGTACACTTCTGCATTTCTTGTGCAGATACTGGTATTGATCCCAATGACGTCTAGTGGTGTTCTGCTCTGATTCAGCTACATTTAGAGACTTGAGGAATAGCTAGACAAACGTCTGCAGTTCTGAAGTCCCCTTGTTTATCTATTCTATTGTTTATCTAGTCTCAAAACAATTGTATTTGCTTTAGGCCATATGTGTAGTACTCTACCTTGTGATGTATTCGCGACTCCAAATTCCGGGAGATGTTGAGATAACATCATATGTATTTTTTTATTCCATTTCGGACTATTTCAGTTTATCTTTATAAATATTTTATTTTCAATTATTAAAATTAGTTAAATAACCTAGATAACATTGGCTTGCTTAGCAAGTGAAATGATAGGCGTCATCACGGTCCAGATGGTAGAATTACGGGTCGTCACAAAATGAAAAATCGTGCCAACTTTAAGTGCCTCCATATGTATTCAACCAATTAAAATTAAACACTCATTCTTCTATCTAGTATATTAATTCCATCTTTTACCTTTTCATTTTAGTAACCACTGCATCACCTTTTCATCCATGGGTAGGTTCAGCATCATATTCCACCGCTTCTCCACATTCTCCTAGGAAAGGACAAGCATTAGAGCTCCTTTCTTCGCAGGAATACATCCAATCTTCAACAATTAGTATTACTACAAACACTGTACCAAGAAACCTTCATCCCACACTGATAACTCTAAAAACACATACAAATATGCTCTCATTATACATTATACAATGATAATACATTATGCACTCAATATACACTTATTAAACACTAATTATAGAGTAAATATATATATTGTACACTCTATCGCCTCCTCCACCACAATTGCATATAAAGTGTATATTATGGTATATTAATGTATATACTCGGTGTAATCTCATTAAGTATGAACTGAGTATACGATGATTATACATTATATACTCTAGATACAATCGCGATACATATTTAAATACCAACACGAAAGTATTCTTTTTGAGAAAATCAACCTTGAAAAAAAGGAATTTTTACACAAATAGTCGACCGAATTAACTGTTTATTTTTTTAGTTAGTATACATAAATTATACAGTTATATATATATATATATATATTCAAGTTTAAGGTAAAAGTAAATGATGTAGTAGAACTAACGGGGAGAGGTATTCAAGTTCTAAAACCTATTAGAATAGACCTAGAAGTATATGCTGGACTACAACGGAATTTAGAAAAAATAAATAAAAAGTAGATACTTCAACCTAACACATCCTTACAAAAGGGAAAACATCAGTAAGATTTACAAATTATAAGTATAAGCCTCAAACGGGTTTAGAGGAAGAATTAGAGGAGATGCAGTTTATGAATATAGAACAATTGGAAGAGGATAAATTTCAGGTAGATTTAATAATAGAATTTGCAAGAAAAAGTGTTCTAAAAGAAAATGAAATAACTTTTGAGTGTAAAGGATTTTAAGGATGGAAATTTAAATATAAATCTAGTGAAAATACATTTCAAAGAATGCGAATCAAGAAAATATAATATAGGATATAAACAAGTAAAATTGAATGATAGAATAAAGCAATTGGATGAGCTCTTTGAAGAGACACAAAGAATAGAGGAACAAAAAAATCTTAATATAGAAACAAAAATAGGTATAGAAAACTCATTAATTACTCAAAAATAATTTATGGAAAGTTCTACCTCATCAACAACTCCATTTCAACAAGCATATCCACTAAATAGAGTTCAATTTACTTCGAGAAATTTACCTAGACGATAAATAACCGAAATAATAGCTAAATAAAATTAGAATAGAAAATGCTAAACTCATTAGAAAAAGAATGCCAATAGAACAATCAATTAAGTTACAAGAAGGGGGAAATAACGAAAAAATATTTAATATTGCAGCACATGATGCGCAATTGTGAAATTCAATATTAGATATTTGGAAAGGAATAGTTATAGCAGGCTACATAAAGAATCATCATCGTCAAGAACATGATGCAGAAAACATGTATAAATACATGGAAATATTTTTAGGAGAATCAACAAAAGGATTGTGGGAACAATTTAAAATAAAATTCATAGAAGAATTTCAGAATTTATTATTTGTCATGTCCTGAAATCGGGGAGTGCAACGGATGTCAGCCGAGATATCCGGGTCAAGCAAGCCTACTTGATGCTTTCTACTCGAACTCACATGCATAAAGTGGAGATATGCACCATTCATTATACATTGAGAGAATTTCATGGACGCCATTAATTTCATTACCACTAGCTACTTCATTTATAAATCCCAAAGTACATTCATAGTTGAAGTAGGATATGTGATACAATTACAATATTTCTAGTTTGACTTTTCCAACATCAATATACAATCCATATTATGTCTACGGAGCCTCTAACGAATACAAAAGAGTATTATGATAGTGCCGGCAACAAGGCCTCGACTATACCTCAAAATATTATACATAAGAAACAAAAGATACAAGATCCTGAAATGAAGTGGGGCTCACCAAGTCAGCTGGGAAGATAGTGTACTGCTAACACTGATCGATGCCGCCTGCTGTGGAACCACCTGTATTTATTAAAGGTGCAGCACCTCTGGAAAAAAGGGCGTTAGTATATATGGAATAGTACTAGTATATAAGGCTAAACACTCTCTCAATATAACGAGTAACAATACAATGAGAAAGAACACGAAATCAATGAGAGCCTCAAACAGTATAACAATGTAAAGTTTAGAGGAAGATAAATTTCAAGAAAATATCAATGTTTTAAGTTGGGAGATCTTTAGTACTGATATACCACCGTCTTTTTAGCACGGAATCCGATCACGGTCCGATCGACTAAACCATCTCACCCAAATACATCCCATTACAACACCACCATGGGCACGACTAGCAGTCATCTCATCCCAATTAAGGGGAATAAACTCAACACATCAATTTTATCTCATTTAAGGGGAATAATCTCATCACATCGATACGAGAATTTTACCCCTAAATTACTCCTACACCTGCATGTATAGTTTCGGTATTAGGCTATTTCAACCTATCCTTTCTCGGTGACTAAACGATACTCCCAAAATATTTATTATACAAAGAATTTATAGCTCATTTAATAATCTTTCACACTACTTTTATTTCATTAGCACCAGTGGCCACAAGTGTAATTTCATTCTTGGTACGTCGACCATATTTCATATTTCATGCTAACTCCTTTCACTTTCAAGCATCATCATGGATTATCAAAAATAAGGCATTTCTATTTCTAATCAAGACTTTAAGTATACATATGAGTAAATAAGAGTATTAAGCACATTGAGTTTTCTTTCATAATTTGGCATAATAACTTGTAATTGAAATACGATTGAAATCATAATATTTTGACACATTGGTCATATTTGAATACATTTCCGAAGGAGAACATAATATGATAAGAGCATTTGGCACAAATTTTTAGTATATATCTTTCAATGCAAGCTTATTCCGAACAGTCAAATTTATAAGAAATAACTCGGAACATGAGGAATAAAAGCTTGACCCACCATACTTGAAACTTACGAGAACATCATGGGATTCGATTCTAAGAGGGAAGTTTAGCCAACATACATCGTGTGAGCTTTCCATAAATTAGTACAATATTTCGGAAATCCTAGCAACTTCAATCTATTAGAGAGACGATACAATTGAATCATAATTAGGAAGAGGTTTATGGGTTCTACTCATTTAAGCATTTCATCAAATATTATGTATGCAAATTTAACTAAAGGTTCTTCTATAAGATTTTCTTCACCCCACGACCAATTCAATACCAAGAGTTTACCCATATTAGCTCAATGAACTCCTCACCATTCTTATTGGTACATGCATGCATAAATAATAACTCTCATACCCAAGAATGATACACCCCATTACCCAATTTCTGCCCAAGTTCGAAATTTGAGACTAGGGTATGGAATCTTACCTCTTAGATGAAGACCTTATGATCTTTCCTTGTTAAATTTCAAAGCTTGAGCAAGGATTTATGAACAAAGCACTTGAGGATTCCTACTCTCTCTCTAGAGAACTCTTCTCTCTCTAAAATAGTAGTTTAAACTAGCCCAAATGACCACCAAAGTCATTTTATAAAAATGGGATTAGGTGAAATTTCCTCAAACTTAGCCTACGAAATCGGGTTGTGGTAGTAGACTGGACCACAAAACAAATATACAGAACAGGACCACAAAAATGGTCCCAAGACTAGGCAGGTCTGGTCAGATCTGCGACTATTATGCGGCCCGTAGAATGGTTATGCGGTCGCATAAAGCGCCGTAAAATCTCCCTCCATAATCTTCATGATGCATTTGCGACTTATAGTGCAACCAGCAAAATTATTATGTGGTCGCATAATGGACCACATAATGATCTTCAAAAATTGGCTCAAGTTCTGTGGCATTCTGCAGTCGATCTGCAGTCTGCAAAGAGGTTATGCGATCGTATGGTGGAACGCAGAAATGCCATATTCTGCAAATATTTTCTTTCAACTACCCTAGCCTACCTCGGTACCTTTAAATCCCGAGTTTTAGGTAAAATTTTAGGCTGCCTTACATTCTCCCCCACTTAGGATCATTCTTCCTTGAATGAGGGACATAATTGGCCATTGGCATCCAAAGTAACTCAGCTCTCAATTCACACACCAGCAGTTCCAAAGTTGACTAACTCCCCAAATTTGCATAAATTTCTATAGAGTTTCCCCGATAACTACTCCTATTCACCTGTTAGAGAATCCCATAAACCACTCCTAACAACATAATCACAACACAACGATGTAATACAATATGAAAACAACATCGACCATGATGTCATAAATCTTATATCACCAAAAGGAACATCCTTAACAGAAATTGTACAAGGGGATTATAATTCATAGAAAGCAATTTCATAGAAACAATTACATAGTTATTTAAACAAAAAAGGGTACTTATTCTTCATCTCTTCCTCGGCCTCCCAGGTGGTCTCTTCAACCTGTTGGTTTGGCCATAACACTTTCATGGAGGCAATCTCTTTATTTCTCAGCATTCAAAATTGCCTATCAAGAATGGCAATTGGAATTTCTTCATAAGTCAATTCTTCACTAACCTCAATAGTCTCAACCGAAACAATGAGTGTCGGGTCTTCAACTACCTTCTTCAACGTAGGTACATGAAACACCGGGTGCACCAACGACATCTCTGGTAGTAGCTCAAGCCTATAAGCCACATGACCAATCCTCTAAATGATTCTATACAACCTGATATACTTGGGGCTTAATTTCCCTTTCTTCCTAAATCGCATTAAACCATTCATGGGGGAAACCTTTAAGAATACCCAATCATCATCTTTGAACTCCATATCCTTGCGATGCATATCCAAATAGGACTTCTGGTGACTCTGAGCAGTTTTCAACCCTTCCTTAATGATCTTTTCGTTCTCCATAGATTGATGCACGAGGTTTGGACCTATCAATTCTGCTTCCCCAATCTTGAACCATGCAATGGCAGATCTACATCTTCTACTATATAAAGCCTTGAACGGAGCCATCTGAATGTTAGCATGGTAACTGTTATTGTAGGCAAATTCTATGAGTAGCAAATGATTATCCCAGCTACCCTTGAAGTCAAGAACACAAGCACGCAACATATCCTCAAGCGTCTGAATAGCCCGATATGCTTGCCCGTTGGTTTATGGATGCAGGGTTGTACTAAGATTCACCTTAGTACCCAAACCTTACTGAAATTTCTTCTAAAAATTAGTCGTGAATTGTGCCCCCAGATCAAAAATGATAGAAACTGCGGTACCATGCAACCTGACTATTTCCTTGATATACAATGAGCGTACTGTTCTTCGATGTCGGTAGCCTTAACAGGTAAGAAGTGTGATGATTTCGTGAGTTGATCCATAATCACCCAAATTGATTCAAACTTACGAGGGGTGTGAGGTACTCCTACCACGAAGTCCATATTGATCATCTCCCACTTCCATATTTGAATCTCGATGTTTTGTGCCAACCCATTGGGCCTTTGGTGTTTCGCTTTCACTTGTTGACAACTTGGACATCATGCCACAAATTCTGCTACATTCCCATTCATATCATTCCACTAGTAGACTTCCTTAAGATCGTGGTACATCTTTGTAGAGCCTGGGTGCACGGAATACCTGGAATTGGGAGCCTCGGTCATGATTCTTTTACGGAGACCATCTATATTTGTAACACATAATCGCCCTTGGTACCTTAGTGTACCATCATCCGTGCCAAGAGAAAAAGCAATGGTATTTTGTTTATGAATCCCTTCATTTAACTGTACCAACAAACGATGATTCAGCTCTATTTTGCGCAATCACCCCTCCTTCACTAGAGTCCGCAAGACGAATTCCCAAACTAGCCAACCAATGAATTTCCTTTGCCAACGGCCTTTTATATTCCCCTAGATGAATTTTCCGACTAAGAGCATCCACCACAACATTAGCCTTCCCCGGATGATACAAAATATCGATATCATAGTCATTGAGTAACTCAAGCCATCTTCTCTACCTCAGATTCAATTCCTTTTACTTGAAAATATATTGAAAGCTCTTATGGTCCGTGAATAAATCCACATGGACCGCATACAAATAATGAGACTAAATCTTCAATCTAAATACCACCACCGCAAGCTCTAAGTCATGTGTTGGATAGTTCTTCTCATGATTCTTGAGTTGCCTAGAAGCATAAGCGATCACCTTGACATGTTGCATCAATACACACCCAAGTCTGATCCTTGAAGCATCACAATACCCACAAACCCATCAATACCCTCTGGCAAGGTCAACACTGGTGTCGTAGTAAATCTTGATTTCAACTATTGAAAGCTCTTTTCACAAGGGTTTGACAATTGGAATATAGTCGCCTTCTACGTGAATTTAGTTAATGGAGAGTCAAGAGTAGAGAACCCCTCCACAAATTTTATGTAATACGCAGCTAAGCCCAAGAAACTGCAAATATCTATTGGAGTTGCAGGTCTAGGCCAATTATTCACAACTGAGATCTCTAAGGATCAACCTTAATTCCTTCCCTAGAGACGACATGACCCAAGAATGTGATAGATTCAAGACAAAATTCACACTTCAAAAACTTTGCATACAGCTTGTGTTAATATAGATTCTGCAAAACTGCCCTAAGATGATCAGTATGGTCCTCCCGACTTCGTGAATATACAAGAATGTCATCAATGAAAACCATCACAAAGGATTCAAGAAAAGGCTTGAAGACTCGATTCATAAGATCCATGAAAGCTGCCTGGGTATTTGTTAGCCCAAAAGACATCACCAGAAATTTGAAGTGCCCATATCGAGTCAGGAAAGCTTTTTTCGGAATATCCTACTCCTGATCTTCAATTTGTGATACCCCAATTTTGGAGAAGTAGTTAGCACCCTGTAATTGATCAAACAAGTCATATATCCTTGGCAGTGGGTACTGTTTTTTATTGTGACATTGTTGAGCTGCCGATAGTCAATACACATTCTCAATGACCCATCTTTCTTCCTTACAAAGAGAATCGGTGCACCCCAAGGTGAAGCACTCGGCCGGATAAAACCATTCTCTAACAAATCCTTCAGCTGCTCTTTTAGTTCCTTTAACTCCGCCAGTGCCATTCTATAGGGTGGAATAGATATAGGCTGCACGCCTGGCACCACATAGATCCCAAAATCAATTTCCCTATCTTGTGGGATCCCAGAGAGCTCATCAGGAAAGACCTCCCAAAATTCATTCACAACAGGTACAGACTCAAGTGTAGGTACTTTTGCATTGGTGTTTGTAACCCGAACCAAACGGTAAATACACCCATAGTTGATCATCTTCATGGCCTTAAGGCAAGAAATAAATCTACCCTTTGGCATTACATCATCCCCCTTCCACTCAATAACTGATTCATTTGAAAATTCAAACCTAACGATACTGGTTCGGCAATTAAGCTTGGCAAAACATGAATAAAGCCAGTACATCCCCATTATTACATTAAAATCAATATCCCTAATTCAATGGGATCGGCCATGGTGTCCCAACCATGCACCATGACAACACAATCCCTATAAACTCGCAAGACCACAATAGACTCACCAACTGGAGTAGATACAGAGAATGACTCATGAAGTTGTTCCGGTTCTATCCCGAATTCAAGAGCAGCATAAGGAGTGACATAGGACAAAGTGGAACTGGGATCAATAAGAGCATATACATAATGAGATTAGGCAGTCCATATACCTGTGACAACATCTGGAGAAGCCTCTGAACTATGGTGACCACTCATAGCATAGAAACGGCTGGGTCCTCCCGAACTCTATGCACCACCCCTAGCTGCACCATGCCCTGCATGTGCTAGAGTGCCTCGAGCTGGAGGAGGTACTGTGCATTTGGTAGCTGCAGAACTGGCTGGTTGTGTCGTACCCTTGCCCACACTCTAGAGGGACGAACGACAATCCCTCTGAATGTGACCCCTAATACCACAACCGTAGAATATAGGTGATGCCAAATCCACTACTAAAAAATAAATGGATACGGTCACGTGCAATATAATAAAAATAAATGGATACGGTCACGTGCAATATAACATACCCATCTATCAGTCGGGATCGAATCCCACAGAGAAGAATATGTAGGCGATTAGGAGTGTAAGAGAATTATCACTTGTTATGCAATGCCAAACACTTAGAATGATTTTGAGAAAATATTTATAACTAATTGCGAAAATGTAAAGTAACCTAGAAAGAAAGAAAAATGATCAATGGCTACAAGTATGGATGCAATGGGAATTACACTCAAGTAACGATCCAATGTATTTCACGATTTTACAAATATGAGCGAGTTTATGTTAATTAGTCTCGGATAATAATTCTATATTAGCTTCTTTCGAAGACTAACAAGACTTCTTAATTGAGTTATCCCTAAAACAATCAAGAGTTTAAGCACACCCGAATATGGCTACAAGTAGTTCAATCTTATCCCTGAGTAGAATCTATAAAGTGAGGGTTAGAGCCTCAAGTTCTGGTTAACTAATCTTTCCCAACACCAAATTATCTTTCCCAAAATTAATTCTAAGTAAATGAGCGAGTCCTTGGGTTAGCTAATCCTTTTGTAAACAATAAAGAACAAGAAAAATTAAAAAACAATAACTCACTTCAATATGAATAAAAATCGTTCAATACATAAACACAACAAGATATTTAATCCACACATAAAATACGAATGTTCCCATAAACAAGATTCAAGTGTTGGAAAAAAATATTACACACTTAGATATTCAACACAAAACAAGAAAATGAAGAAACGAATATAAATGGGTAAGAAATTCTCAACCAAAAGTTTCAAATCTTCAAGACCCAAGTGTGTAGGCAAGAATCCTAGCTCCAAAACTTGTCTTCTCTAGTTAAGAGCAGCCAAAAATATCCTCTGGTCGGCCAAAGATATGTTTTTAGTAAGCAAGAATCCTAGCTCCAAAACTTGTCTTCTCTAGTTAAGAGCATCCAAAAATATCCTCTGGTCAGCCAAAGATGTGTTTTTAGTAAGCTAGGTCGTGTATTTGTGGCTATGGAATGGAGAAAATGTTAATTGTCAGAAGTGCCTAGAACTGAGGACTATTGATCACACATGCGTAATCAACTTGGCAGGTGCGGTTCTGCAGATGCAGAAACAAGCTCGTAGAAGCGGCATTATGGGGAAATTGCCTGCTCTTCAAAAAGCGGACAAGTGGCCGCAGAACCGCTCCGCAGAGGTGGGCTCCAAGGGAAGAAGTGGTTCCTCAATTGCAGATGCGATCCCAGCGAAGGTATCCCTAGTTCCGCAGATACAGCCTTCTCCTCGCAGATGCGAGGTCACATAAGCACACAATGTTCCGCATATGTGGAATCACTAAAGGAATTTGCACTTTTTAAACTCTTTTTTTCTCAATTCCACTTCAATTGAATTCAACTCTCTTCATGGCATCATTTACCTGAACATATAGCAATACATACCATAACAACCTCATATCATAATTAATGAGTACAAAAACTAAAGAAAAGAGACCAAAATAAATGGTAAAATCACCACCCATCAACACCCCCAGCTTAAAGCTTTTGCTTGTCCTCAAGCAAGTAAAAACTAAATATTCAATGAGGTTTTACCATTTAAAGTATAATTGGCATCGCTATCATTTCCAAATCACATTCTCCACTTAAGCATAACACTTATGAATTTGATTATTACTAATAATTAGGCTCAAGCATTTGGATCTCAACCATCCCTCATTTAAATAATCTCAAGAATGCAATGGAGTCTCAATATAATCAAGTGACAACAACCAAGCCTCAAGAAGTGACTCAAAAACACTAGTCTACTAAATATGCTCAATTTACACAATTCAGAATCTATCCATGTCACCAATCCATCATAATCCATGTGCCCTCACAAGAAAGAAAGTCCCAAAATTACCATATTTAAAATACAACATAAGGGACAAATGCACAGACACTCACTCTCAACAAAGTCTTTCAAGTGTCACAAAATATCATACCATAAGCTTGCCCTTATTTTAATTCACCGCCTATTCAAGAAATGTAATGACCAGGCCGGTCGTTTCAAGAGTTATAGCCTCGTTTCCCCCATTTCCTGCTTCTCTTGTGTCTTACAGCTGTATTATGACTTACCAGGTTAGTTGGTTTGTGTCCGGAGAGGTTTTGGAGTGAATTGAGACACGTAGTCTCTTATTTGAAAGTTTAAGTTGGAAGAGTTGACGTTGACTTATGTGTAAACGACTGTTTACCTTGAAAATGGTAATTACAGTTAGATTTGATTTTGTAGTTATAAAAATACGTGATTTACTCTAATGCTAGTTGTTAAGCAATAGATACTAAGTGTGAGATAGGAAAGTAAAGTAAAGGTAAGAGTAAGTGTTGTTATTCAAACCGAACAACTGCAAATCGAGGTCCCGGACTGGCCTAAGTTGGGCATCGAGTTTGAGCTAATGAGCTTGACTGGGGATGATCGATGAAGGACTAACAGTTCCAAGGGCCTCCATAATGGCTCTTTATGATCAATGATGGATAATAAATGAGGAACAATCTATGAAACACAATAAATGTCAGCAATAAATCAAAGGAAAGACAATAGAGAATGTTTAAGTTAGAGAGTAGAGAATGTTCTTGTTCTTGTATTGAATATCATGTGTGCAAGAAATAACAAAAGTCCCTTTATATAAGAGGGGGAATCCCAACATGGTACATGTATAATTATTACAAAGAAACGTAGCGGGTACAACTACTTAAAGGTTCGTTATGGACTTGTACTATTCTTGCAGGTGTTGTCAGCTTTGATTACGCGCCTCCAGAATTTCCCACTTACCCATGATAGCCATCGATTTGTGCTGCCCCGAGATCGAGCATAGGGAACCCTCGGGGTCGAACCTCGAGTTGTGCCTCGATCCTTCTGGGCTACGGAATTTCATAACGACCATAAAAGCAGACTCTTCAATTTTAGTCGTGTACAGATAGTCCCCATATTTCTTAGAGTGAACATGATAAGAAATGGTCTTGAATTCTTACCTCTTCGATACATCCATCATGATGTCAGTTGCGCTATATCAAGAGATTGATGTGACAAAAAGGGTGTCTAAAGGTCGCACCCATACATCATTTCAATTGATTATAGTGGTTGGCTACCATTTGGCCTGCTCCAACGTACATGATTTGCTTATATAAATACTTCTTCCTTCGCCCCTTATTTTCCACTATATCATTAAGCCTTTAAAAGAGTTCTTCTTACTTCTCTCTTGTCTTCTTTCTCTAATTACAATCTCTTCTCCCCTCTGAAACCTTTTTAACAAGAATGGCGAAGACTTCCATCTCTGTCCTCAGGAAGATGTGACTCCCTTTTCTTCATGCTCATCTAAGGGTAAGGCAACAATACCCCCTCATCTTGAGGAATGCATCCCAGGACCCTGCGAAATGACCTTCGATTTCAAGGTCGACAAGCCTTCTTCAAAGCCGGGGCGATATGAACCCGTGTCCCGATATATTAGTTTAGTAGCAGATGCCAAGAAGGTCAAGGCTGACTGCCGCTGGGGGGACCCGGTGCTGGCGGAGATCCCTTCTTGAGGAGAGGACATAACGACATACAAGGCCGGCTTCCTTAGTGTGTATACCTATCCATTTACTCTTGGCCCGGTGGAGCCATCTTCGCCTTCAATAGACCCCGTGATCCTCGATTCTGCAAACAATATCGAGTGACTCTCAGCCAAATTCATCTTTCATTTTGGCGTATTGTTTACATGATCAGATATTTTTCGAACATGATTAAGGGATGCCCTTTACCCTCGACCACTTGATCAGAATGTACAGTTCCTGATTCCTCCGAAGGGGCCTGATTAAGCTCCAATGTTGGGCCTCAATAACCTTTTTTACTTGTACTGACGAGGTTAGGGACGGAGGGTGGATGAGCCATTTTGTCCAAGATAGGACTTGATCCTAGCGGAGAAGATGCTGATCCTTGAAAGCTGGAACACGAAACGTAAGTGGATATGCTGATTAAGTATTTTATTTTCCTTTAGGATCAATTTCCCCATGAACTAACTTCCTTCACTGATGCAGCTAACACGGTGTACCCTGGCATGGTTAGAGATCTCTCGGGTTGGGTTAGCCGCCCAGATTCGACCTGCCCATATGTTGAGAGCTTGTGGCACGACCTATCTAGGACTTGATGGGAGGCCAAGAACCACGGTGATCCCTCACTTCTGTCACAATTGAGTCTCTCAGAAGAACTATCACAGATTACACCCTTATTCTCTGCGTTTATATTTTGTATTTGCGCAGGTTTGGGAGAGACCTCTTGATGAGAGAAGTACCGCCTGGGGACGCGGATACCCTGAAACCTGACAAAGATCAGAAAAAATGAAGGGAATCATCGACTAAGCCTTCGAAATCGAAGAAGGCCAAAGTGGAAGACCCTAAGGCTGATTCAGCAACCTTAACTCCAGAAGTATCGGGGAGTCCCAGAGCTAAAAATGAGGAGAAAGATAAATCCTAGGTAGCACCTGAGGGAGGAGAAAACCTTATCGTCCCTCATATTGCTGAGCCGGTGGCTTCTAAATTGAAACTTGATGCTATTATTGTCCTACCTCGGGCTGAAGAGGCCTTCGAGGATTTATCGGGTAATGTCCTTAAGCCGGTTGATGGCCAAAATATTCCTTGAGCTGAGGTGCATTTGGTAGGCGATCCGAAGAGCCTAGTTCTAAAGCTCTCCAGAAATAAGAGACAACCCTGCTTGATCTAGTTGGGGTTATTAAAGTGAGAAATTCCCCTCCAGGACCAACTTTACCTCTAAGGGAGATGCAAGATCCCAAGATAAAGAACCTTTCGATGTGGGGGCACCCGTTGGAGATAAAGATGCATTTGAAAGGCTTTTTGCTGCGCCTGAGGAAAACCCTGAGCTCAACGCCTCACTTATTTTCAGTGAGATCAATAGGCTCTGTGAGCAGGTAATTTTTTGTAAATTCTGCTTGGCATCCTGATCTTTGTCTTTCTAAATTTGTTTCTTTCACAGTTCCAGGCCAAGGTGCTTTATAATTAGACCTTTGCTAGGTTTCAAGCCGAGTTGACTCGCTATGAGGGTGAGCGCAGGAAGTTCACCTCGGAAGCTGATGAGCATAGAGCTCTTTTTAGCAAGAAGGAGGAGGAACTTCATGGCCTTTGGGATTGTTTGGAGGCGGTGTCCCGAGAGAGGACTCATCTCGCTGAGCAGGTTATGTAGTTTCTGTTCATTTTTGTCTACATGCTTACCTGACTTTAGTGTTTTAATACCTTTGGGTTGATCTATGCAGCTTGAGAAGAAGGATATCCTAATAAGGGAGGAGCTCCGAGATAGAGACTCTAAAATTCTCGAACTCAAATGGCACATCAGTGAGATAGCCTCTGAGAGAGATACCCTTCAGGGGAATATGGTCTCATTCAGACATCAACTTCATAACGTGAGGGTGGAGAGCAATAAGTATAAAGAACTTCATAGTGAATTAGTTGTTGCGCTATCCGGGATCAGGGTTGAAGTCGAGGCGCCCGTATCCTCGCACAAGGAGAATGTTATTGCTGCAAATACTCAGGCCATGAAGGTATCCAAGGGGGACGAGCTGCAATTTGCCCTAGCCGTAAAACATGCCCGATTAGAATCTCGGAGGTAGGCTCTCGAAACATGCCCGATTCTTTTCAAAACATGCCCGATTCTTTTCAAAATATTTTCGAAGTAATTGAATGCCTGTGATTTTATGGCAATGGTCAGGCGTCTCTGAGTCGTGTTAGTTTGGCCAGAGCCTTATAACCGCAGTCATTGTATTTGGCCGTAGCCTTTTAGTCCCCGAGTGAGGTAGCCTCGGCGTCTATATAGAGGGTATGCCCTTTTAGGGGTCTTTCAAGTTCGAATATATAGCCTTGACTTTAAGATCGGGATTATGCCTTTTATAAGGTCTTATAAATTTGAACAAGCCTTACTTGAGGTCTTATAATGAGGTTACTTGGCATAAGTATAATTCATGTTTTGCTTGAGGTCATACAAATTTGGTGTTGCCTTATTGAGTTCATATGAGCTCGAGGTTGCCTCATGGAGGTCTTACACCTTCTACTATTGCCACATAGAGGGTTTTTGGGCTCGAGGTTTCCCATTTAGGGTCTTATGGCCTCGAGTTCTCAAGTTTTGATAGCTTGATAGGGTGATAGTCGGCGACAGTCCCTGGGATGTCGAAAGTTTTTGGCTCTGGAGCCGTTCCTTGTAAACTTGATGTTTCCTCATTGAGGGCTTATGAGTTCGAAGTTTCCGGTCCAGAGGTCTTATGGTTTCGAGTTTTTGGTGTCAATTTTCGAGTATTCGGGAAATTTATGGCCTTAGGACCATTTCTTGTGGAAATAGCAAACTTCTTTCAAGCGCGAAGTGTTTGGCCTGAAAAAATACTCCTTGATTACTTGGCACAAGTATACATAGTTTTCGTCATCGATGGTTCGAATCAAGACCCTCTTTGGTTTATTCTGATCTCTCTGATGATCTCCCGGGGGAATACCCCCCCAGTATTCGAGGGTCATTAGAGTGAAGCCTTGAATACTTGTTGAGTTCTCCTTAGGTAGCATATAGATGTATCCTTGTTAAAAAACTTGTCGGTAAAACCCTTTTTAATATAAAATCCGATTGAAGGAAAGGAGTGCAAATGCATGATTTAAAACCCAAGGTCTTTGAGTCGGAGGATGTGTCAGTGTCTTCAGTCGGACACCTTAGCAGTAATAGCGTTTGAGCATTGATATGTTCCAATTGCTTGTAAGATGTTCGCCTTTTATGGTACCGAGCTTGTAGGACCCTTTACCGATCACTTTGAGGATGCGGTACGGTCCTTCCCGGCTCGGGCCTAGATTCCCTTCATTAGAATTTCGAGTGTTTAGGGTGACTTTCATTAGGACTAAGTCTCCGACTCCAAAATATGGAATATTTTTTCTCCTGTTATAGTACCTTTCGATTCTTTATTTTTGGGCAGCCATTCGGATCCAGCTTCTCGGTTTTCATCTAATAGTTTGAGGGCTGCAGTCATGGCCTCGTTGTTTGAGCTCTAGGTGGCATGTTAAAATCTGGCGCTTGGTTCTCTTACCTCAACCGGTATCAAAGCCTCGGAGCCATACACCAGAGAGAAAGGCATTTCTCCCGTGCTCGATTTTAGAGTTATTCGATATGGCCATAGCACCTCGAGCAACATTTCTCTCCATATTCCTTTCACATTTTCTAACTTCTTTTTCAAGTTTTCAATGATGGTCTTGTTTGTGGACTTGGTATGACCATTTGCACATAGGTGGTAGGGTGTCAACAGGATCATTTTGATTTTATGGTCCTCGAGGAACTTTGTGACTTTGCCTCCGATGAACTGCTTCACATTATCACATGTTATCTTAGAGGGAATCCCAAATCGACACGTGATATGGTCCCAGATGAAGTTAATGACTTCTTTTTCTCTTATATTCTCGAAGTCTTGCGCTTCCACCCATTTTGAGAAGTAGTCAGTCATAAATAAAATAAATCTAGCTTTACCTGGTGTCGTTGGTAATAAGACTAAATGTAGTTGTTCACCGGGTTGGTGAATCATTGGTGCAGATCTCTGGCATTTGTCGCATTTTCGAACGAATTTTTTGGTTTCATCTCCATGTTGTCCCAATAGTATCCTGCTCTGATCACCGTTCGGACTAAGGAATTGGCACCAGAGTGATTTCTGACGGTGCCCTCATGGATATCTCGGAGTACATAATCTGTGTCTCCAGTCCTAGGCATACTGCTAGGGGCCTCAAAGGCTCTTCTGTATAGAGTTTTGTTTTCGTCAAGTGAGAATCGGGCTGCTTTGGTTTGTAGGGCCCTCGACTCTTTTGGGTCCGCGGGTAGCTTCCCACTTTCTAAATAATCAATATATTTATTCCTCCAATACCATGTCAGGCTAGTGGAGTTGATCTCAGCATGGCCTTCTTCAATCGCCGATTTGGATAGCTGAATAACAACCCCGGGGAGTATGTCGTCTTCCTTGACAGATGATCCCGGGTTTGCAAGGGCATTGGCCTCGCTATTCTTCTCTCGATGTATGTGGACTAGAGTCCAT
The DNA here is from genome assembly GCF_000715075.1 of Nicotiana tabacum. Lineage (NCBI taxonomy): Eukaryota > Viridiplantae > Streptophyta > Magnoliopsida > Solanales > Solanaceae > Nicotiana > Nicotiana tabacum. The sequence continues at coordinate 107,427,404 of NC_134101.1, forward strand.
TCTTTGAAGCGGTGCAATGTGACTTGAATTTTGTCTAAGTATCTTTGCACCCTGTCTTCTCTAACCTTGAAGTTCCCATTTACCTGATTTACCACCAGAAGGGAATCACATTTTTCTTCGATGAAATATGCTCCTAGGCCTTTGGCCAATTCCAGACCTGCAATCATAGCCTCATACTTGGCTTCATTGTTAGTCAACCTTGCAGTTTGTATAGATTGCGTAATCATGTCGCCCGTAGGTGGCTTCAGAACTATGCTGAGTTCGGACCCTTTCACGTTCCAGGCACCGTCAGTGAACAAGGTCCATACCTCTAAAGATGTGCCCGCTTTTAGGAGAAGTTCTTTCTCTACCTTGGGCACGAGGGCCGACGTAAAGTCGGCCATAAAATCCGCCAGAATTTGGGATTTGATCGTCGTTTGGGGTTGATACTAGATATCGTACCCCCCGAGTTCGACGCCCCATTCGACCAACCATCCCGATAATTTGGGCTTATGTAATATGCTTTGAAGAGGATATGTCAATAAAAAACAAATACAAAGGCATTGAAAATAAGGCTTTAATTTTCGAGATGCGCTTATCAATAAAAGATCTAATTTTTCTAGGTGTGGATACCTAGTTTCAGCATCTCCCAGGGTCCGACTTACATAATAAATAGGGGTTCTTCCCAAACTAGCACACCACTTACCGCTACCTCGGATACGACCAGATATAAATAGAGTGTTTCATCCTCCTTTGGGGTGTGGAGTAAAGGTGGGCTTGTCAGATATCGCTTCAACTCCTCTAAGGCACGTTGGCATTCTGGAGTCCATTTAAAGCTATTTTTCTTTTTTAGCATGGAGAAGAAATGATGACTCATGTCTGATGACCTTGATATGAATCGGCCTAAGGCTGATATCTGCCCGGTCATCTGTTGTACGGCCTTCACATTATTTACCACTGTGATTTCTTCGATGGCTTTGATTTTGTCGGGGTTGATATCAATTCCCATGTTTGACACCATGAAGCCTAAGAATTTTCCCGAACCCACTCCTAAGGCACATTTCCCGGGATTGAGTTTCATGTTGTAGCTTCTGAGGATGTCAAATGTCTCCTGCAAATGGGTCAAATGGGCCTCTGCGCGCAGAGATTTAACTACCATATGATCAATGTAAACTTCCATGGATTTGCCTATTTGGTGTTCAAACATCTTATTAACTAGGCGTTGGTACGTGGCTCCCGCGTTTTTTAGCCCTAAGGGCATCACATTGTAGCAGTACGTACCGTATTTCATGATGAACGAAGTCTTTTCCCTATCCTCGGGGTTCATCTGAATTTCATTATACCCCGAGTAGGCATCTAGAAAGGTGAGGATCTCGTGGCCAGCTGTGGCATGAATCGAGCGATCGATGTTGGCCAACGGGGATGAATCTTTGGGGCACACTCTATTTAAGTCTTTATATGTCACGACCCAAACCGATGGGCCGTGACGGGCACCCGATACCTTACTCAACTGAGTACCAACATAACGTATCTTTCTTATTACATCATCATATACACGTGACATACGGGCCTAATAGGCCAACATGATCATTTATAAACTCAGAACATAGGCCTAAAAGTCCGTACAATCTTTTACGTACACGACATATGTCTACAAGCCTCTAGGAGTACATAAATATCATAAAGGACGGGACAGAGTCCCCCCACCCCCAAACAATACATGTCTAAATCATACTAACCAAACGAGCAACTCCGAAGCAAATGGAGCGCACCAACATCTTCCACTGAGCTAATAGCCTACTTGGAGGGCTCTCGACCTGTCTATCGGGACCTGCAGGCATGAAAACGCAACATCCCCAGGCAAAAGGGACGTCAGTACGAATAATGTACCGAGTATGTAAGGCACATAAATAAATCCATAAGAGACATGGAAGAAATATAGAGTACATGACTCAACCTGTAAGTCTGAATAACCTTGTAAATCATAAATTACTTTTAGCATCATGCATATGCGTATGAATGTCATGTCGTGCATAGGAACATGCTTTATAACATCATCAGCCTCTGAGGGCATCCCATCATGTCATATCGGCCACTGTGGGCAAAATCATCATCGTATAGCAGCTGATCAGGTGGTGGTGCATATATAACGCCAAAACCTTTTCCATATCCCACATACATATATACGCATATATAACGCCGTTTGAATACATACATATATACGCGTATATAACGCCATTTGAATCATATTTTAGCCACTATGGGCAACATCATCATCATATACCAGATGATCAGGTGGTGATGCGTATATAACTCCGTAACCTTTTCCCATATCCCATATACATATATTTACATATATACGCGTATATAACGCCATCTGGTCATGGGTCAATGCACATGAATGCAATGCATGAAAAGTACGTTAATAAAATCTTTTGGAGCTTTATAAGATCATTTTGCCTTTGAGTAATATCATAAAGTAAATTCTTTTCAACTTTCATATTTTTTTTCTGAGACCCATGAACAGATGATAAAATATTATGACACGTGGAAATTCCAGAACATAGATGTCTCTAATACATCTATGAATAGAGTCATTCATGGAATTTGTGCATTTTCACTTTTAGTATGTATCGTGAGGATCATGCCAAAAGAAAGGAGGGATAGCCTTAACATACCTGGAGTAGGGAAAACTCCGTATAATATTCTTAGAAAATATTGCACCGTACTCATTTAGAACCACAAAATTCTTTGCTATTATACAACATAATTTTGTACGAACTCCTCTACTAAACCAAGAACCTACATTGCTAATACAGTATGAAGTGTTGTCACGAATTTCGGAACAATAGTTACTCCTATGCCCTTCCTGTCCACAATTTCTATAGTAAAATTTCGCTTCTGCAGTTAGAAAAATCGGCTATTATCTTCATTTTGAAGAGAAACGTGCTTTCATTTTACAATTTTCTATAAAATAGCATATTGAATTCAGTATAAACAGAAGACCTTAATGACAGCATCACTTGATATTCAGGAATATGTGCCAAGACATTGGCTTTTCTGATAAGTGAAAAGGATAATAATGATACCTACTCATAAATCAATATGAGTCAATTTCTCAAATAGTGGCATTCTGCCACATTTTGTTGGGGAGGGATTTAATCTTATCCACTTATTAGTTAACCGAGTAATGTTTTGTTATCCGATAATTAATCTATTACCCGTATACTTTAAAAATTACCACAAATTACTTAAAATATTACTCACTTTCCATATACCTTATACACCTTACTATCATGGCCCTGTGGTATCTTGTATGGCACTAGTCCATAAATACCAGGTATTTTAGCTCGGGCCATATTTTACCCCAACATGCCAAACTTCGACAAAATTCGTTTTCTTCGATATTACTTACCCTCTTACCTTCACGAATTTACTCATCACTTATAATCCTTATAATCTCCAAATAATCTTTTCTTGGGACCGATGTCAATTACCTTATGACAAATTCAACGTACATTACTGCATGGTGCAATATCGTCGTAATATTACTGCGAAGCATAACATCACAGTAATGTAATACTATTGGGTACAACACTATCGTAACCTAATACTGCAAGACACAACATCATTGTAATATATTACTGCACAGGGTAACATCATCGTAATATATTACTGCAGAGCGTAACATTGTCGTAATATAATACTACCGAACGTAATATTGACGTAATATTGCGGTGCGTAACATTATAATCTACGCACATTCTTAACTTATTTCCCTTTTTGGGAACTATCACCACATATTGTTACCTCATCCTTGATGAACATGTGTTTTACCTCGGACTGAGGTCTCCATTTTTGCTTCACCGATTTGAACCTGGGGTCGACACTTAGTCGATTGGTGGTTATTTCTGGAGGGATCCCGGTCATATCTAAATGGGACCAAGCAAAGCAATCAATGTTATTAATAAGAAATTGAATGAGTTTTTTCCTAAGTTCAGGGGTTAATCCCGTTCCCAGGTATACCTTTCGATCTGGGAGATGCTCGATCAAAGTAGCTTACTCCAGTTATTCGATTGTTGATTTTGTTGCATCCGATTCTTTGGGGGAAACAAAAGTTCAGGGAGCGAGGAAGTCTTCTTCACCATCCTCGGGGGTCTATTTGCCCTCCGGCTCCTCCGAGGTAGAGGGTATAGAAGTTGGTGCTTCCCTGTGAACCGCGAACATCTCCTTTGCCACATGTTGTTCTCCATATACCATTTTTATACCATCTTTTGTTGGAAACTTCATCATCTATTGAAGAGTTGATGGTACTGCCCTCATATTGTGTATCCATGGCCTTCCAAGCAATGCATTGTACCTCATGTCACCCTCAATGACGTGAAATTTGGTATTTTGAACTATATCGGACATATTAACCAGGAGGGTGATCTCCCCCTTTGTTGCTTCGCCACCCATGTTGAAGTCGTTGAGGACTCGAGAGGTAGGTATGATTTGATTGAGTAGTTCGAGCTCTGTCGAACTATGTCGATTTTCTTTGATGTATTATGGCTAAAAACTTGGATCGAGTCTGTTTGTTGACATGATTTGGACTTAAAACCAAAGGTTGAGGTTCGGTTGTTGAACTGAGCTCAACCTTGAAGTTCTGGGAATTGAAAAAAATAGCTTCTCATTTCTACTTTAATCCTAATTCTTTGAGTGTTATTATTTGAGAAACTTGAGTCGAGTATTTGAGTTGGTAGCATCTTCGTGTTGAGATCTGAGTCCGACCATGGCTGCTTGTTGAGAATATGATCTTACTTTGCATCAAATTGTTCCTTTGTTTCATGTCGAAGTGCATTCTGATCTTTTAAAAGGAGGAAAATATTACTATATGTCACGACCCCGGTTCGCCCTCTGTGAACCATCGTGACGTCACCTAGTCTCTACGACTAGGTAAGCCTAATTTGCGAAAGAAAAACCAAAATTTGCGAAAGTAAACAATTTAAAACAAAATAAAGCAGTAATAATGTTTAAATGTGCCGCTCGGCATACACCATGTTTAACTCTCAATACCAAACATAAATCCAAGACCCAGAAACCCATGAATCACAAACTAAGCTCCCTGTTACAACCCATATCCACATGTGTTAGTTCATGTCATATATTAGTTAACATAAATCCAAGAAGGAATTATCTTTGAGATGATAAGAAGTCAATCCTATTGGTCTTAAGTGATACAAGAGTGTATAAGGGTGATTAACAAGTATTAGAAGTTAAATGAATCAAGGATGTTGTAACTCGTATTTTCAGGTAAATCTAGCGGTGCTTAATACACTTAAGAGGTCATGTATTAAGGTATTTTAATCATATAATATCCGTATCATAAGTCTTGAAGTCAAACGAGTTATGAAACAAAAGTCGACAAAAGTTGTCGCAACTTAGGTTCATAATTTTATTTAAACATTAGGTCAACTATTTCTAATCTTTTCTACTAATTTAAAAGGAATTACGGGGTGATATACCAACCAAATTAAATATCTATGAGTCTAGTTTCCAACGCATTAAACCGTTCATCGATACGATCTCGGAGTAGAGAGATATTCGCATTTTCGCGAGACTGCGCCAAGCACCTCTCTATGGGGCCCACTAAGGCGGTTTAAGATATTTGGACCTATATAGGATGCCTCCAACCCGTTTTAAGTCATTTATTCTCACTATTTTCAGACCTTAGAACCCTAGGAACATCCTATCAAGGTTCTCTCAAGATTCAAGACCCAAAAAAGGGCAAACAACACAAATCAAGTGTCGGGAATTCCATCGCGCTAGTAAGTCGCTTGTTCTTCTTGTTGTTGCTCATTTTTATGTCGTTCCAGCTCGTGTGGGAGGTTGTTTTAAAGGGTTTAAGTTCTGTAAATACTCCCTCATGTTCTTAATATCAATCCTAGGTGATTTCAATCCTTCTAAAGTGATTCTAGTGCCGAAAAACACTAATTGATCGCTAGTTTTGCTTTTTTGTTGTTGTGGCAGCATTGGAGGGATATTTCATGGAAATTTAAGGTCAAATTGGAGTTTTTATTTATGTATAAAGGTAATGAACCTCTTACTCTATATGTATTTAAGATTATCCAAGTTGCGGCTAAGCCATTGAAGCTAGAACTTGTGAAATATATATCGAAAGGCTTGGTAGTAATGTTATTGTTTTGTGGACTGTTTTGCGTTGCTGTTGGGCTGCGTATTTTACTACTGTTTTGTGGAGTTTTGGAGGAGGAAGGGTGTGGATAAACACCATATATGTGTAGGGTTGTGGTATTATAGTTATTCGTAACATTTTCGGGTCGTTTGACACGACTACGGTGGTCGTCTTATGTATGGAGTGATTAGGCTGTGCGTGGACTATTTTGGGAGGCTCAATATGTTTATTATTGATGTTGTTTGGGCTGTTTGGTGATTGTTTTGAATGGTGTGAAGTCATATATATAGGGAAGGTGTTGTCCGTTTCATCGTAAAATAGGTTGTGGTCGATACATAATAGTTATGACGCTTAAATGATAACGATAGTATCGTTTCTCTTATTGTAGACTAAGGAGTTTTGACAATTGCATAGCTTGAGATTGGGGCAGTATATACATGGTATGTGAGGCTATACCTTTCCTTCTTTTGCACGACTCCGATTGTACATAATGTAATGAACGAGCTTCCAAGATACTCTACTCTTAGAAGCTAGCAGTACTTACATTGTTTTCCCTCTTATGGAACGATTGATGTTAATGTTGCTTCTCTTATTCTTATGTTATCAATGTTGTTGGTACTTCCTGATTGTTATAAGTTTCATAGTGAAGAGTTAGTCCTAATAACGTGTACAGAGGATACCGACCTTACGTCACTCCGAAAGGTTTAGAATGTGATTCCATGAGTCGAGCATGCATTATATATATGTATCTATTTTACTCTACCGAGCCACGCTATAGTTGGCCGGGTACGGCACCTATTGTGCAACCACTGATTAGTTGGGTTTTACCGAGCTCCACGTGGTCGGGTACGATTCTACCGAGCCTTATGATGGCCGGGTATGTTTTTTTCCGAGCCTATTATGGCCGGGTACGATATGATGATGATGATGCCCACAGAGGCGAATGTTTTAAAGGTTTATGTATTTATACATATGTATCATGCATTTCATGACAGTAGCCCTCAGAGGTACTAAGATGTTACAGGTTGTATATTCTCTATCCTTGCTTACATTACTGATCGTATTTATGGTTCCCTGCCTTACATACTCAGTACTTTATTCGTAGTGACGTCCTTTTATTTGTGGACGCTGCATGTCGTGCTGCAGGTCCTGATAGACAGGCAGGTGCAGCTCCCCCACCACAGTAGGCTGTCCAGTTCAGCGGTGATTGGTGAGATCCCTTCTCCGGACTTGCCTTGGTCTTGGTATGCATTTTGTTATAGACATTATGGGTATGTCGGGGCCCTGTTCCGGCTATGTTGAAGCACTTATGTTCTTTTAGAGGCTCATAGACAGGTGTCGACTCATGTATAGTTTGGTATGCCTTGTCGGCTAGTTTTTGTTGTGTAGTCTTTCATGGTAACGTGGTAGCTCATACCTTATATATAGTTTCTTGATTGTCTGGTCATCCCATATTATATATGTTCATGCCATTAGTTTTTCTTGATCCATGTCTACCATTTATATTGATCTCGTCAGCCGTAAAAGATAATAAAGAAGGTTAGATAAAATGTACGTTGGTGCTCGGCAAATATGGTCGGGTGCTAGTCATGGCCCTCCATTTTGGGTTGTGACAAATACTACATAGCTTTAACTCCGAAATGTCTAATAAAAACAGGAAGGTACAAAAAGGCTAAATACTAAAAGCGGGAATAGAAAGGGACTTCTCGGTCTGCGGACGCGGCAGATGTACCTTGAAGTCTCTAGAGTTGTTGCCCCCTCAAGGATAGTAGACCTGAACAGCGGTACCTGGATCTGCACATGAAAAACATGCACAGAAAAGGCATGAGTACACTACAGCGGTACTCAATAAGTGCCAAGCCTAACTTCGGTTGGGTAGTGACGAGAAAGGTCAGGGCCCTACTGAGGTTAAATACAATATAAGAGTTAAGAGTATGGAATAAAACAGTATAAATAAGTGCAACAATAAGAAATAACATAGAATTGACAGAACAACAACAACTACAACATAAGCCACGGAAAGAAATACAGCTCAGCATAGAGATAACAATCGGGACACCTTCCAGGATGCCGTCCTGTAGTCCCAATTACAACTATCCAGTGGATCTCCCAGGATACCGTCCCGTAGTCCATCATATATAAGTCTAAAGGATCTCCCGGGATCCTGTCCCTTAGTCCAACTATCAATGTGCGGGGATCTATCGGAATCCTGATCCGTAGTCCCAAATGTAAATACCTAGTAGTGGGAGAATCTACCGGGTGCATTCCCATAGTTCCATATAACTGTGCAGGGGGATCTACCGGGAATCTAACCCGTACTCCCAAAGAAAATGTGCAGGGGGATCTACCGGGAATCTAACCCGTAGTCCCAAAGTAAACAGACAAGAGGGAGCTACCGGAATCCCACATCCGTAGTCCCAAAATAAATACACAGCAGTAGCAGGAAGATAAACAGAAATAGCAAAATTCATGTTAAGGCAATAAGTGATTCTAGCCTGGCATGCTGCACATAATTCAAGTAAGGCAGGTTAAATCAAATGAAGCAATTAAGTCACTTAGACATGCTTTCCTAAGCTAACAACAGGCTTAATAGTGCAAGTAATAGAAACAGGAAAGGAAACATACTAGTAAGTACTTAGAGAAAACCGGATTTCCAACAATTAGCACAAGTACGCACTCGTCACCTCACGTACAATGCATTTCAATTACCAAATATACCAATCCTAAGAGGAAGGTCCCCCACACAAGGTTAGACAAGCCACTTACCTCGAACCGGCTCAAAATCAACCCAACACCACGTCTTTGCCACGAGTACTCGACTCCAAAAGGCCCAAATCTATTCAATTCAATTGCATAGTGTAAATAACACTTCAAGTAACTGATTCTACAATTAAATTCTAAGCTAATACGCGAAATTATGTAAAATAACCAAAATGCCCCTCGAGCCCACGTCTCGTAATCGAGTGAAATTTACATATTCAGAAACCTCGTACTATCACAAGTCTACACATAATAAGAACATTGAAATCGTAGTCCAAATGGCCCCTCAAACCGTGAATCAAAAGACTCTTAAACTCAAGACCTAATTACCCATTTTTTCCCAAATTTATCACCATTAATTAGGTCTTTAATCACATAAAAATGGGTTACGAAGTCAAGGACGTTACCTCTAAGTGATTCCCCTTTGTTTTCCTCGAAAATCTCTCTCAAAAGCTTCAAACCCGAATGAAAATGGTGAAAGAATCCCTCAAATTTATGAAGGAAACTATTTATATGTTCTGCCCAGCGATTTCCGCATTTGCGACCCTGGGACCGCATCTGTGGTCCCGCTTCTACAAAAACTACGTCGCATCTGCGACTTTCATTAAATGACCAGAAACCGCATCTGCGATTACATTTTTGCAGATACGACACCGCTTCTGCGGTGTCCCTTCTGTATCTGTGGAACTTGAAGGAAAGGCCAAAATCCACTTCTGCGGTCCCTTAGCCGCTTTTACGGGGACCGCTGATGTGAAAATACCAGAAGCAGCAAAAATACAGCTACTGCAACATTTTCTAAATTTTCTCGTTAACCATCCGAAATCATCCCAAGGTCCTTGGGACCTCAACCAAAGGCATCAACATATCCTAAAACCTTATTCAAACTTGTACAAATCTTTAAAACACCTCAAACAACATCATAACAACCAAAACACATCGGATTCAAGCCTAAGTTTCTAAAATCTTCCGAATTTTGCTTTCGATCAAAAACCTAACCAAAATACGTCTGAATGATCTGAAATTTTGCACACACATCTCAAATGACATAATAGGACTACTACAACTCTCGGAACTCCATTCCGACCCTCGAATCAAAATCTCACTATCGAACCGGAAACATCCAAAATTCAACTTTCGGGATTTCAAGCATAAATTATCTACAGACCTCCAAAACACAATCCGAACACTCTCCTAACCCCAAAATTACCCAACAGAGTTAACGGAACTATCGGATTTCCATTCCGAGGCCATGTTCACACTGTTCCGACTACGGTCAACTTTCCAACACTTAAGCTCTCATTTAGGGACTAAGTTTCCCAAAACTCTCCAAAACTCAAAACCGAATATCTCGGCAAATCAAACTAGCAAAAATAAACTCGGGGAAAGAAGTTAATAGGGGATAGGGCATAAATTCTCAAGACGACCGGCCAAGTCATCACATCCTCCTACACTTAAACATTCGTTCGTCCTCGAACGAGCATAGAGACATACCTGTAGTAGTGAAAAGATGAGGGTAACGACTGTGCATATCTTGCTCGGTCTCCCAATTTGCCTCCTCGACCGGCTGACCCCGCCACTGAACCTTCACTGATGCAATGTTCTTTCACCTCGGCTTATTAACCTACCTGTCCAATATTTCCACTGGCTCCTCAATATAATATAGATCCTTGTCCAACTGGACTGAAATGAAATCCAACACGTGCGACGGATCACCATGATACCTCCGGAGCATCGAAACATGAAATACCGGATGAACCCCTACCAAGCTGGGAGGTAAGGCAAGCTCATAAGCAACCTCCCCAACATGCCTCAATATCTCAAAAGGGCCAAAAAACCTCGGACTCAACTTCCCTTTCTTCCCGAATCTCATAACGTCCTTCATAAGCGAAACCCGAAGCAAAACCCGCTCTCCAACCATATAGGAAACTCACGAACCTTCTCCAAAGCATCCTGAACTTGGTATGTGCCTAATAGTCTAGCCTCACCCGGCTCAAACCAACCCACCGGAGATCTGCACCGCCTACCATATAAAGCCTCGTACGGTGCCATCTAAATGCTTGACTGATAGCTGTTGTTGCAAGCAAACTCCGCCAATGGAAAGAACTGATCCCAAGACCCTCCAAACTCAATCACACGCGCACGGAGCATATCCTCAAGAATTTGAATAGTACGCTCGGGATGTCCGTCCGTCTGAGGGTGAAATGTTGTACTAAAATCCACCCAAGTACCCAACCCATGCTGAATGGTCCTCCAGAATCGTGATGTGAACTGAGTACCTCTATCCGAAATGATGGACACTAGAATACCATGCAGTCGAACAATCTCCCGGATATAGATCTCTGCCAGCCGCTTCGATGACTAAGTAGTACACACAGGAATAAAATGAGTGGACTTGGTCAGCCGATCCACAATCACCCAAATAGCATCAAACTTTCTCAAAGTCCGTGGGAGCCCAACTACAAAGTCTATAGTGATCCGGTCCCACTTCCACTCCGGAATCTCCATCTGTTGAAGCAACCCACCCAATCTCTGGTGCTTATACTTCACCTGCTAACAGTTAAGGCACCGAGCTACGAATCTAACTATATTTTTCTTCATCCGCCTTCGCTAATAGTGTTGTCTCAAATACTAATACATCTTCACGGCACCCGAATGGATGGAATGCCACGAACTGTGGGCCTCCTATAGAATCAACTCTTGAAGCCCATCAACATTAGGTACACAAATCTGACCTTGCATCCTCAATACCCTATAATCACCAATAGCCACATCCCTGGCATCACCGTGCAGAACCTTGTCCTTGAGGACAAGCAAATAAGGGTCATCATACTGCCGCTCACTGATACGGTCAAATAAGGAAGATCGAGAAACCACGCAAGCTAGAACCGAACTAGGCTCTAAAAGATCCAATCTCACAAACTAACTGGATAAGGCCTGAACATCCATCGCCATACGTCTCTCTGATGCTGGTAGATAAGCCAAACTCCCCAAACTCTGTGCCGGCGACTCAAAGCATCGGTCACCACATTGGCCTTGCCCGGGTGGTACAAAATAGTGATATCATAGTTCTTTAGCAACTCTAACCACCTCCTCTAGCGCAAATTTAGAACCTTTTGCTTGAACAAGTGCTACAAGCTCTTATGGTCAGTATAAATCTCATAAGGCACACTGTATAAGTAATGGTGCAAAATCTTCAGGGCGTAAACAATGGCAGCTAACTCAAGGTCGTGAACAGGGTAGTTCTTCTCATATATCTTCAACTGTCTGGACGTGTAGGCTATCACCCTACTGCCTTGCATCAGCACCGCTCTGAGGCTAACCCTCGAGCATTACAATATACCGTATAAGACCCCGAACCTATAAGTAGTATCAAAATTTGGGATGTGGTCAAAGTTGTCTTGAGCTTCTGAAAGCTAGCCTCACACTCCTCCGTCCACTGAAATGGAGCACCCTTCTGGGTTAACCTGGTCATAGGGGCTGCAATCGATGAAAACCCCTCCACAACACAACGGTAGTAACCCGCCAAACCAAGGAAACTGCGGATCTCTGTAGCTGAGGATGGTCTGGGCCAACTCTGCACGACCTCTATATTCTTCAAATCCACCTGAATACCCTCACTCAATACCATGTGGCCTAGGAATGCCACTGAATCCAACCAAAACTCACATTTTGAGAATTTAGCATATAACTTTTTCTCTCTCAAAGTCTGAAGCACATATCTCAGGTACTGCTCATAATCTTCCCAACTCTGGGAATAAACCAGAATATCATCAATAAAGACAATGACAAACGATTCAAGATACAGCCGGAACACACTATGCATCAAATGCATAAAAGCTGCTGGGGAATTGGTCAATCCAAATGACATAACAAGGAACTCGTAATGACCATACCAAGTCAAGAAAGCAGTCTTTAGGATTCTTGGCTCCCAAATTTTCAACTGATGGTAACCTGAGCGCAAGTCAATCTTAGAAAATACATGTGCGCCCTAAAGCTGGTCAAACAGATCATCAATATGAGGCAAAGGATAACGGTTCTTCATAGTAACCTTGTTCAACTGGCAATAATCAATACACATATGCATAGAAGCATCCTTTTTCTTCACAAACAAGACAGGAGCACCCTAAGGTGATACACTGGGCTGAATAAAACCATTATCAAGCAATTCATGTAATTGATCCTTCAACTCCTTCAACTTTGGAGGACCTATACGATACAGAGGAATAGAAATGGGCTGAGTGCCCGGCAACAGATCGATGCCAAAATCAATATCTCTATCAGGCGGCATGCTTGGAAGATCAGCTCGAAACACATCGCGAAAATCCCGTACTAGTAGAACTGAATCAACTGAAGGGGTATCAATACTGACATCTCTCACATAAGCTAAATATGTGTCACACCCCTTCTCAACCATACGTTGAGCCTTAAGAAAAGAAATAACTCTATTGGGGGCGTAATCTAAAGTAGCTCTCCACTCAGCACGTGGTACACCTGGCATAGCCAGCATCACGGTTTTGGCATGACAATAAAGAATAGCATAATGGGGCGACAACCAGTCCATGCCCATGATAATATCGAAGTTAACCATATTGAGTGACAATAAATTGGCTCTGGTCTCAAAACCACTAAGAGCAACCAAACACGACCGATAAACGCGGTCCACAATGAGAGAATCTCCTACAGGAGTAGAAACATAATAGAAGAACTCAAAGAATCTCGAGATACACCCAAATGTGGAGAAAAATAAGAAGACACGTAAGAGTAAGTAGAGCTTGGATCAAATAGAACCGATGCATCTCTGTAGCAAACTAGAATAATACCTGTGATGACAGAATCAAAGGCAACAACCTCGGTACGGGCAGGAAGGGCATAGTATCTGGCCTAGCGTCCCCCTCTAGGGCGACCTCTACCTCCCCGACCTCCACCTCTAGCTGGATGAGCAGGTGGGGTAGCAACTGGAGCTGTAATCATAGCCTGAGAACTATGCGGGGCACGCTGTGGCTGAGAAGTTTGTGGAGGTGCACTGTCGATGCCCCTATTTTCTCTAACCGTGGGGTTAGAAATCGGGTATACGACATTGGGAGGACAACTCTATTCCCTTTCGAGAATTGGGTTTAGAAGTTGAAGAGTCGCCACCTAATGATTATAGTGCATTAGGACACTTTAAGAAGGGTTTGAGATGAAGAGACCAGAGATTAGGGTAAGGGCTAGAAATTATCCCGAGGGGAAGGTGTTAGGCACCCCTCAGGATCCACGGGTTTAGTTTCCGGCCATGCTACAATTGTGACTTTACAAGTAAACCATCAAAGCTCAAATAAAGACATGCATACAACATTGCAATTAGGTTGAAACTTATGAAAGTAAGTAGAGAGCAAGAATCTGAAAAGTTTAAACGACTCTAAAGGAAGCAAATAAAGAAAAGGGGTCCTAGGTTTGTGATTAATATGGATCACTTCAATGCAATATCCAGCAATCACTCCTCAGAAGAGGGGTCGCATGTGATATTAGCGCACTGGTCATCATATCCATATCTACCCTTCCCAACCCGTTAAGGTATTAAAGCACGGAATAGTATCGTTGCTTATTGCATGCTATTACGCGTCCCAATTCGGTCAGTCTCGGAGGCATTGAGACTACTAATCCTAAAGGGGAGGGAGTTGGGGCTTTTTCAGAGTTTTCAAAAGGATAAAAATCTAGGCGACAAGCAATAATAAATAACAGTTAAAAGGGGAACAAATAGCAGTTAAGGCTCAAGTAGGCCTCCTCGTTCAAATCAGCAGATCATTTAGCATGACTTACAAGTACTGATTTGGTCTGAATTAAATTTAACGTAGGAAGGGTGGCTAATTTATCACATATTTTCATATAAGAAGTTCGAATTAGGCCTGCCTACTGGTTGTAATTATCAAAACTGATGCAATTATAAAAAATTTACCCTAAGGCTTGCCTAGGCGTTAAACAGAACATATATGCATGATATCTATTAGTTTCAGAAATAAGAAGTAAACTAATTGCAGAAAAGAATTATCAATTACAGGGACATAAGATCTACAGGAGTTAAACATTATTGCTACTAATTTTAGGCTTATAAGCGAGTTGACGATTCAGGTTTAGCTAACAGCTCCTGTAGACATGCTTTCTAGGTGTTACTGATTTGAGCACTGTTATTGCTTATGCAGGAATCCTATAGGCAGATTGTCTACATGCAATTGATTAGGTATTTAAATCCTATAATAGGTTTGCCTAATGATGGATGCAGAATGCAGAAAGTTCTATAGGCATGGCGTCTATATGAAGATGCAGAATTTTAAAATCGGCTTACAGGCATGGCATCTGTTATGAAATTGCAGAAAACCCTATAGACATAGTATTTATATGAGAATGCAGAAAATCCTATAAACATGGTATCTATATGAGAATGCAGAGTTTCAGTGATTTATAAAATGCAGAACTTTAGAAAAATGGTAATCCCTATGAACATGGTATCTACATGAGTGCAGAATTTCAGAAGTATAGTAATTCCCTATGAACATGGTATCTACCCCTTGCATGCATAGTCCCCTGCCCTTTTCCACTAGCCGACCCCAAAAGTTTATTACAATATTATTACAGACCAGAATGAATAAGAAAACTATATCAGAAATTAAAGATTCCAACCAAGGAGAGCCTAATTCAGACCCCAAGTCTAAAATATGAAATAAACCAGCTTCCCAAGATCAGATTCCAAAGCCTTCTCTCATCCGGGGTGTTTCAGAGATCCAAGGAGTTTCCGGAACTCCAGGCAGTGCTTACACCCCAAATATATTGCAGAATTAGATTATAGTGCAGTGGGGAAATGCCATCTCTCAGATGTCTAAGTTTAGAGGGAACTCAAGGTCCCAAAGTAGGGCTCAAAAGAGAGGGGCAGAACTTAAGATTCTAAGAATAGGTGTAAGTGCACAAGGGGGAAGGGAATCAGAGAGAGACAGGGAAAACTAGTGGTCATGCCCAGCAATTAGGATGCTGGAACACCCCTGACCAGCCTGCTAGTCAAGCATTGAGAGTTAGGATCCATTGTGGATCAAGCCAAGGCTTGGACAGTAATTAGGATACTGTCAGGCCAAGAGCTTAACTCAGCACATAAAAGGGAATAGGGGTAGAGGATTCATAACAGAAACAGAAGCAAAGAAAGGAGATATGAAGCACAAATTACAGCATATAGGCAATAAAGTAAACAAGAAGCTTGAAGCTGTGAAATAAACACATAGGGGGTGAGGCAGAATATTTAAACAAAGGACATACCAGTTTCAGAAAAGTAAGCACAGAAAAGCAGGATTCTTTCAAGCAAAGTCACAATCAGAGAAGAACACTTTATGCTTGTGAGTTCAGAGAACTCGAGCTCTTATGAAAATTCTAAGTGTATTTGAGAGTGAGAAGTGATCAGAATTGATCGTGTCAAAATTGATTCTCTAAAGTGCAGAAGGGCAGCCCCCTCTTATAGTGTAGAGAAGCAAGCAAGAAAGGTAAGAAAACCTTTTAAAAATCAGTCTCAAATATTCTCCCTTCAGCCAAGGGATTTAATTTCAGACGGAAAAATATAAACAAGAAAAAAAAATTTGAGTAAAATCTTTCATAGTTGCCTAAGAAGGGAAAATACATAAAGTATATTTAAGGAAATGTCTCAATAGTACTTGATTTGTAAAGATAAAGGAAAGGGAATCAATCAGACAGTTAACAAAATCAAAGTAAACAGGTTTGATTCGAATGAACCCAGTCAGGAATAGGGAGAGAAGGGCTCAACAAAAGGAAATTAAGGGCAATCAATCAAGACACTATCAAAGGGGGTCCAAAATCAATCAAGCAATCGTCAAAAATCTTGAAAGAGGGGTTTTTCACATATAAAGCAAACAATTCAAACAAAATAGTCTAGCATTGAAGGGTTTAGGATCACAAACAAAAGAATACGAGTTCAGTCATAGATTCATGGTGAGATTGAAAGTTCAGGGTCCCAAAGTGGAACCCTAACCCAATTTATCAAAGAACCCCCCAAAATCTAGGGTTTCAAATTGAATCAAACACAGAAACGAGAAGGCAAGTGAACAGACCCAAGGAGCCTCATAAGGAACAAACAAACCACGATAGCAGGTTTGAAACAATCAGAGAAAGAAAATAGATTTGAGAGCATAAAAGGACACGTTTTGGAAACCCGGAGCTCAGACAAGTCCAGAATAGATGAAACATGCTTAACAAGAACCCAAACAGAATTTGGAAAAGCAAAAGTTAAGAAGCTCGGTAGTAAACACACATGGTAGAAGAGTGAGGAAAATTTAACACGAATTAATCATGTGAGCACACATATAAAAGAAAGAAAAAACAATACATGCGTAATAGAGAAGGAAAACATACGAGCATAATACAGACGAACATATAAAAGAAAAGAACAGCAAGAATCAAAAGACCTTCAGAAACCCTAATTTGAAATCGAATGATTTTTGAGAAGGAAATTTGGGGAAAACACTCAAATCGTCAAGAAAAGCACAGACATAGCACAGATCTAAACAAATAACGGTGAAAGAACCTCGAATGGATTAGGGTTTCAGAGAAACCCTAGAAGTGAGAAAGTCTTGGAAGAACAAGATCAGATCCTGAGTCGAAATGGTCAGGAATAGAGCTTCCAGCGCTTGAATATGCTGGAGCGTGGCCGAAAAACCATAGATCTACGGATCTGAGAGAGGACCATCGAGGTCAAGCCTCCAGACTTCGTGCAACTCAGGCTTGGGAGTGAGAGAGGGTGAGTAAAGGCCATATATGGCAAGAGATGCCATGGATTCCGGTGGAAACGAGGTGAGATAAGGTGGGAGGTGATTAGGGTTTCGGAGAGGTTCGAGAGGATTTGAGGGAGACAAAGAGAGTTAGAGGCGGCATCTCTATGCAAATAAAGTAGGGTTAGGGGTGTTAGGTGATTAAAAAAGGAAAGCCTAAACTACAGCCGTTGATCAAAACGATCAATGACTAGGATTTAAAGAAAATCGGGCGGGTTTAAAAACTGGGCTAAGGGGTCGGGTTGAAATGGGAATTGGGTCGTTTAATTTGGGGCGGAATTGGGCCAATTGAGGTTACAATTGAAAGGGAGAAAAGGCTGTTATTGAAATAGAAATAGGTTAAGTGTTAAATAGCCAATTTGCCCCTTTTTATTTTATAAAAATAGTAATAATGATTTAAAAAGTAAATTAGAAATACTGAGCAAACAAATACTATATAAATATCAATTTAAAAATATTGGAACCAGTTTTATAATTATAAAATACTATTAATCATAAAATAGGCCATAATTGCAATTACATGCAATTAGCTTAAAATGCCAAATAAATTTGTAAAAATATGCAAAAATCACCTTAATTATATTTTGGTGTAAATACGGGAATGAAATAAGTTATTCACCAAAAAACGATAATTTTGAGATTAATTATTGGATTTTGTGGTATTAAAAATAGGTAGTAAATCGGTTTAAAAATCATTAAAAAATACTAAAACTCTTTGGTGTGCTTATATATGCACATACACGCTATTTTGGAAGTATTTTGGGTACAAAAAAACCTAGGGAAAATTGGGTATCAACAGCTGCCCCTCTTTACCTGGGAAGGATGAAAGAGTTGTCGGGTAAAGATATGATGGCCAATTTTGACCGAAGGAAATGATTTGAAAGGTCTTGACCGAACCCTGGTTTCTGAGTTGCGTACATATCCCTGGTCTTACAGGAATTAGGCCATATGTAGTTCAGGATCTACTGGGCGAAATATGCCGATGGAGATTTGAAACGGACCAACGCGATGTTTAGATTGAGAGAGGTTTCTGAAAATCGATAGACTGCGGGAACCAGAGTGAGATCGCTCCTGCTGAGACGGCCGTTGCCAACCGATGTACCTGCAAGTAAGCAATACGAGCACATATTGTGCGTAAATTTAAACGTGATGCAAGTTCCCATTGGACCATGAATGCTGTCCTCGGACGGTTAGGATAACGTCCTTGAACCATGACGTCCTGGGCCATGAAGCGTATGATAAAGGATTCGCGGGCTATGAAATGATGTTCTCGGGCTATGAGAATGGTGCCTCCGAACCATGATGCCTTTGAATGATGATATCCAAAAGATAAAATGGGGTCCTTAGGCCATGGCATGGCGTTCTCAGGCAGACAGGATGGAGGTAGAGCTTAACCTCGGAAGGTAGAAAGGTAGCTTTATGCAATGCAAAGATATGCAGATGGAGGTAGAGCTTAACCTCGGAAGGCAGAAAAGTAGCCTTATGCAATGCAAAAAATATAGATGGAGACAGAGCTTAGTCTCGAAAGGTGGACAAGTAGCCTTATGCAGGTGATGATGGAGGTAGAGCTTAACCTCGAAAGGTAGAAAGGTAGCCTTATGCAATGCAAAATGCAGGTGGAGACAGAGCTTAGTCTCGAAAGGCAGAAAAGTAGCCCTATGCAGATGATGATGGAGGTAGATCTTAACCTCGGAAGGCAGAAAGGTAGCCTTATGCAATGCAAAATGCAGATGGAGACAGAGCTTAGTCTCAAAAGGCAGAATAGTAGCCTTATGCAGTGCAGGAAATGCAGGTGGAGGTAGACCTTAACCTCGAAAGGCAGAAAGGTAGCCTTATGCAAATGCAGATGGAGGTAGAGCTTAACCTCGGAAGGTAGAAAGGTAGCCTTATGCAGCGCAAGAATGTAAAAGGATGATTAGTAGTAAGGTCTCTTAGCTGATAGCTGATTACGACAATATGACTGCTGGGGAGATTGTATACGGATTTCAATTGCGGACAAGTGATGATTCTGAGAAGTTGTATTCTTGAGAGTGCATAAATATACCTAATGATATTGCGAACTGAGTGCCTACATCCAAAGAAAAATCGTGAGTTATGTAAGGGAAAAGGTTAGTTCGTCTTCCCCGGGCTCTTGACATTGTGTGTTATTGGGGTAGCGTCGCTAAACAACAATAATTCGGATAATAGTTATGCATGCTCTAGTAAATATATAATCAAAAATAGTTTTCGTTAGATGAACCAACGACTGCGACGTGGTTCAAGATATTGCAACCTCTTTTTCTCCGAAATTTTTAGGGTCCTCCTCAAAATTCTGCCCCAGTTTGCTGAGCGGACATTTCTGACGGCTGTGCTGAATGACTAAAAAACATCTTTGGAATTTTGAGGGTCCTCCTCAAAATTTTGCCCCAGTTTACTAGGCTGGCGCTTCTGGCGATGCGTGAACTAAAATTAACTTCGGAATTTTGAGGGTCCTCCTCAAAATTCTGCCCCAGTTCCAATAGCGGGGGAAAATGAAATTTTTATTAAATTATGACCGAACCCATAGGGCTGCCTACGTATCCCCTCTTAAATGCGAATCAGGTCGGGCGTAGTTCAAATTACATCATAGAGGGAATCATAAGTGGTTACACATAATATCGTATCACTGCATCTGAATTGATTGGTTTCGGCTAGACTTCTCCATCCATCTCTACAAGAATAAGGGCTCCTCCAGTTAGAACCCGGTGAACCATGTACTGACCCTGCCAATTGGGAGAGAACTTCCCCTTGGCTTCATCTTGATGTGGGAATATTTTCTTCAACACCAGCTGCCCCGGTGTAAACTTCCTTGGCTTAACCCTTTTGTTAAAGGCTTTGGACATTCTGTTCTGATACAACTTACCGTGGCAAACCGGATTCATCCTTTTCCCATCTATAAGGGCTTACTGCTTGTAGCGACTTTTTACCCATTCTGCATCATCCAATTCTACTTCTTGTATGATCCTTAAGGAGGGAATTTCTACCTCGGCAGGGATGACCGCCTCTGTACCATAAACCAGCATGTAGAGAGTTGCTCCGATCGATGTGCGGACTGTAGTGCGGTATCCCAATAAGGCGAATGATAACTTCTCATGCCATTGTTTGTGCCTTTCGACCATATTCCTTAGTATCTTCTTGATATTCTTGTTGGCTGCTTCCACAGCTCCATTCATCTGAGGCCTATAGGCTGTAGAGTTCTTGTATTTGATCTTGAAAGTTTCACACATTGCTTTCATCAAGTTGCTGTTGAGATTGGAACCATTATCGGTGATGATTGATTCCGGAACTCTGAACCGACAAACAATGCGGTCGCGGATGAAACCCGCCACAACCTTCTTAGTGACCACCTTGTATGATGTTGCCTCGACCTATTTGGTAAAATAATTGATTGCCACTAAGATGAACCTGTGCCCATTTGATGCGGCAGGCTCGATAGGTCCGATAACATCCATTCCCCAAGCGGCAAATGGCCATGGTGAGCTTGTTGCAGTAAGCTCGTTTGGAGGTGCCTTTATGATATCTGCATGTATCTGACAACGATGGCATTTGCGAACATACTGGATACAGTCTGATTCCATAGTCATCCAAAAATACCCTGCTCGGAGTATCTTCTTTGCTAAGACAAAACCATTCATGTGCGGCCCGCAGGTCCCTGCATGTACTTCATCCAATAGCCTGGATGCTTCTTTTGCTTCGACACACCTTAGTAAACTCAAATTGGGAGTTCTCCTGTACAGGATTCCTCCACTGCGAAAAAAGTTGTTGGATAGCCTACGAAGTGTACGCTTCTGAGTAGCGTTAGCAAGTCCTGGATATTCCCCTGTTGTCAAGTACTCCCTGATGTCATGGAACCATGGCTTTCCATCCGCTTCTTCCTCAATGTGGGCACAATAAGCTGGCTGATCATGAATCTTTACTGGGATGGGATCAATGAAATTTGTATTTGGATGCTGGATCATGGATGATAAAGTAGCTAATGCATCCGCAAACTCATTCTGGACTCTGGGGACGTGCTGAAATTCTGTCTTTGTACACCTTTTCCTCAACTCCTGTATATGATGTAAGTAGGGGTGTATCTTGGAGTTCTTGGTTGCCCACTCTCCTCGAACCTGGTGTATGAGCAAGTCAGAATCCCCAATCACTAGCAACTCCTGAATGTTCATGTCAATGGCCATTTTGAACCCCAAGATGCAAGCTTCATATTAGGCCATATTATTGGTGCAAGGGAACCTGAGCTTGGCGGATACCGGGTAGTGCTGGCCGGTTTCTGATACTAAGACTACTCCTATGCCAACTCTTTTGAAATTTGCAGCTCCATCGAAAAACAACCTCCAACCATCATAGGATTCTGCAATATCTTCTCCTATGAAAGATACCTCTTCATCGAGAAAATACATTTTTAGGGGCTCGTATTCTCCGTTCCCGGGATTCTCGGCGAGATAGTCCGCCAAGGCTTGCCCTTTGATTGCTTTCTGGGTCACGTAAATAATGTCGAATTCACTTAGCAGGATCTGCCACTTGGCGAGCTTGCCAGTAGGCATAGGCTTCTGGAAGATATACTTCAGAGGGTCCATTCTGGATATGAGGTAAGTAGTGTAAGCACAGAAGTAATGCCTCAACTTCTGTGCGACCCAAGTCAGAGCACAACAAGTGCGTTCTAAAAGAGAATACCGGGCTTCGTACGGTGTGAACTTCTTACTGAGATAGTAGATTGCTTGCTCCTTTCTCCCTGTTTCATCATGTTGTCCTAGAACACAACCGAATGCTCGGTCCAATACCGCAAGGTAAAGCAATAGGGGTCTTCCTGGCTTAGGCGGAACCAAGACTGGTGGTGTTGATAGGTATTCCTTGATTCTGCAAAAGCTTTCTGACAATCATCAGTCCATTTGGTAGCAGCGTCCTTCTTCAACATTTTGAAGATAGGTTCACAAATGACCGTCGATTGAGCTATGAACCGGCTGATATAGCTGAGTCTTCCCAGGAAACTCATCACGTCCTTCTTGTTCTTTGGCGGCGGCAATTCTTGGATAGCTTTGACCTTTGATGGATCCAATTCTATTCCTCGACGACTCACGATGAAACCCAATAATTTTCTAGCAGGAACCCCGAATGCACACTTGGCAGGATTCAGTTTCAGATTGTACCTCCTCAGCCTGTTGAAGAACTTTCTTATATCTGCCATGTGATCGCTGGCTTTCTTAGATTTGATGATGACGTCATCCACATATACCTCGATCTCCTTGTGTATCATGTCATGAAAGATGGTAGTCATGGCTCTCATGTAGGTGGCACCAGTGTTCTTCAAACCGAATGGCATCATTTTGTAATAGTACATTCCCCACGGCGTGATGAAAGCCGTTTTCTCTGCATCTTCCTCCTCCATCCATATTTGATGATACCCAGTGAAACAATCAACAAAAGACTGCAACTCATGCTTGGCGTAGTTGTCGATAAGAATGTGTATGTTAGGCAAGGGGAAGTCGTCTTTGGGACTGGCCCAATTAAGATCCCGGTAGTCTACACAAACTCTAACTTTCCCATCCTTTTTTGGCACTGGCACGATATTGGCTAACCATGTCAGATACTCTACTACCATGAGAACCTTGGCTTTGACTTGCTTGGTAACCTCTTCTTTGATTTTCAAACTCATGTTGGGTTTGAATTTCCTGAGCTTCTGTTTACCGGCGGGCATGTTGGATCTATTGGCAGTTTGTGAGCTACAATGGATGTGTTGTGACCAGTCATATCATTATATGACCAGGAAAATATGTCTTCATATTCCTTTAGGAACTCCGTGTACTCTTTATTTTCTGATGGTGACAGGTGAATACTGATGCGTGTCTCTTTGACACTCCCTGTATCTCCCAGATTAACGACCTCAGTTTCGTCCAAGTTAGACTTAGGCCTATTTTCAAAATTCTCAACTCCTCTAACGACCTCTTCAGGTATATCATCCTCTTCTGAGTCCATATCCGTTTGTTGCGTTGTCTTATTGCAAGTCACAATCGTTGGTTCATCATCAAGGAAAGTAATAGTAATTCTTTGGGGAGGGGAATAAAAATAAAGAAAAACAAAAAGGTAACAAGTTAGTGCGGGTTATGAGAAGAAAATGTTGCAATATTTAAACACATTGTGCAAGAATATAAATCGCATCCTAATTTGGGTGCCTCGTTGTGCCCGAGGTAGGCCTAGTGACAAATTAATTTGGAGAACTTATAATGCTAAATGCCTCATTTTATTGATAAAAATAAGACGAGTTCACAACGATGCTAAATAATAGAAAATAAAATGTCACTAGTGGCCATTGGCCTTATTATATGATTAAAAGCAAAATAAAAGACTCCTAACTACTTGGTCCCAGAAGGACCTTCCCCAAATTTGGCATCTTTATCCCCCTCGAACAGCTTCACCAGCTTGCGGAGTCCTAGCAGCAGATACGTTTGGGCCAAATGTCCGCTTGCATTCCCTTTAGCGTTTCGACAATCTTCAATACTCTTGAGGAACTTTCCTTCTAGCTCCACTAGACCCCGCTCCAAATACCCTAGTCGTTTGTTGGAACTGACAGCCATATCCTTCCATTCCTCGATCAACTTTTGATGGACGTCTTGTATTTCCCAATGCTCACTTTCACACTCTCGAATTCCCTTGCGAGGTTGATTGTACTTAACCTGTGCTTCAGCTTTTTTGTCGATGATTTTGTGTCCGTGAATGAACCCGGGCCGACCCATACCATTGTGATCATCTTCCAACTAACCTGAATAGTGCGTCACGCAACCAGCATGATACCTGTCTGGCTCAATAGATTCTTTCCCCAAAACGAGCTTGCAATGCCACATGTGTTGAGCTTGGCATTTGTGAGGGCTATTATCGTCCTGGAAATCAGCCCTAAAGTGACTCATTTTGTCGACCCTTGGTATGATTTGCTTTTTTCCCGCCTGCCTCATGGCTCGGAGGGGAACGTAGGGTTAAGTTCCTCTTATACCAATGAGTATGAGAAAGGGTGCGTCTTGTGATCGAACAACGAATTCTTCCGTAGGGAACCATTCGACCATCCACTGTACTTGGTCTTCTTTTAGATTCTCGAATAACTCTACCCATCTTCCAGCGTCCTCTGGCTGAGCGAACATGTTAGGCATATAATTCATACGCCTTGGTTGGTGGAAGGCAATGTGATCATCCCAGTCTCTGTGTAAGATCTCTTGTCGGTATTATCCCTTCTGGAGGTGCTCCATGAGCCAGAGATGAAGTAATAAATTGCATCCCTCAAAATGACTGGTTTTTTGCTGACAGTTGTCCAGAGCCTGGTATATCTCAGCAACAATCATGGGCACTATACTGAAAGGCTGTTCGCCAATTCCTTCCATCAGAGTCTTGGTTTCCATGGCCAGTCTGGTGTGGATCCTAGCCTTCTTCATAGGGAACACTATCTTCCCCAGGAAACAAAACATGAATAAGAAGACCCTTCTGTGAATATGCCCCAGTGAGGTGAGGGCAAATTCATCTGAGTAGGTGCGGTATGACTTGTTATGGCTGTACCTCTCGTACAAATAGTCGAATGGGATGTAGGCATCTTTCAAATAGGTCAAGTCAGGGTTCTTCTTCAGTCCCATCATCTTAAGGAAACCCCTACCCTTGCGATTCTCTGGCATAAGCAAACCCGGAGTCTCCCAAGGAATACCAGCTAAGCCTCCTATTTCTTCGAGCAAAGGAGTCATTTCAAGGTCCCCGAAGCGGAACACGGACCTGTCACTATCCCAGAACAGAGTTGCAGCCTCTATGATTTTGTTGTCAGGCTGGATTTCTAGAAGAGAAGGCAGATTCCCTAAGTATTTGCGGACGAGTGTCTGATCACTGGAGTGGAGATCTTCCCACCAATTCAGCAGTCTTGGATGAATGTTGGTTACCATGCCAAATCTGGGGACTTCGTGCCTTAATTTCTACAAAATAAAGTGTTAGACCCCTACCCCGCCAGACTCGACTATTTAAATCGATAATTAGCATAAAAAGCGTTTAGTTCTCCAAATAAATGCACAGAACGTGTAGGTGTCTGTTTGGGTTTCAGGTAAACCTGATGGACTTTGGACAAGGCTATCTTAATGAGTCATTATATGGACAACATAACTGACTCGGCTAGGTTTGACCATGATGCATGCACAGTTAGACAGAGTAAGGTTTCTATCGGGGTATTAAACAGGTACCCTTGAGCGGACAACTCAAGAGGGAAAGGCACGGAACCGTCGACTGCACCGCTGATAGACTAGTTTTACCGCAAATACGCCTTTGCCGAATTTAAAGGGTGATAATATTGGAAGAGCGCAACCACTCATTATAAGCATTGCTTTGGTATTTGTTTGGCACGAGTGGAATATGATGTTGAAGATGCAGTTTACAAGAATGAAATAAATTGACATGTATTTTCACGTTCATAAGATAAATGATTACAATAATTGCAGTAATTACAACAGCATTGAAATAAAGCAGTAATGGAAAGCAGCTAAAGGAAAGAAAAGATATGAAGAGCCAAGTCAGTTTCGTAGCGAATAAAAGACAGTAAATAAAGCAATTAATGAGATAGTAAAGTCACAAGCAACATGCAATGGTAAAAGCCTAAAAAATCTCCCCAGCAGAGTTGCGAAGGTGTTGACGCCCCCTTTTTCTCTAACCGTGGGGTCAGAAATCGGGTATACGACATTGGGAAGACAACTCTATTCCCTTTCGAGAATTGGGTTTAGAAGTTGAAGAGTCGCCACCTAATGATTATAGTGCATTAGGATACTTTAAGAAGGGTTTGAGATGAAGAGACCAGAGATTAGGGTAAGGGCTAGAAATTATCCCGAGTGGAAGGTGTTAGGCACCCCTCAGGATCCACGAGTGTGGTTCCCGGCCATGCTACAATTGTGACTTTACAAGTAAACCATCAAGGCTCAAATAAAGACATGCATACAACATTGCAATTAGGTTGAAACTTATGAAAGTAAGTAGAGAGCAAGAATCTGAAAAGTTTAAACGACTCTAAAGGAAGTAAATAAAGAAAAGGGGTCCTAGGTTTGTGATTAATATGGATCACTTCAATGCAATATCCAGCAATCACTCCTCAGAAGAGGGGTCGCACGTGATATTAGCGCACTGGTCATCATATCCATATTTACCCTACCCAACCCGTTAAGGTATTAAAGTGCGGAATGGTATCGTTGCTTATTGCATGCTATTACCTGTCCCAATCCGGTCAGTCTCGGAGGTATTGAGACTACTAATCCTAAAGGGGAGGGAGTTGGGGCTTTTTCAGAGTTTTCAAAAGGATAATCTAGGCGACAAGCAATAACAAATAGTAGTTAAAAGGGGAACAAATAGCAGTTAAGGCTCAAGTAGGCCTCCTCGTTCAAATCAGCAGATCATTTAGCATGACTTACAGGTACTGGTTTGGTCTGAATTAAATTTAACGTAGGAAGGGTGGCTAATTTATCACATATTTTCATATAAGAAGTCCGAATTAGGCCTTCCTACTGGTTGTAATTATCAAAACTGATGAAATTATAAAAAATTTACCCTAAGGCTTGCCTAGGCGTTAAACAGAACCTATAGGCATGATATCTATTAGTTTCAGAAATAAAGAAGTAAATTGATTGCAGAAAAGAATTGTCAATTGCAGGGACATAAGATCTGCAGGCGTTAAACATTATTGCTACTAATTTTTGGCTTATAAGCGAGTTGACGATTCAGGTTTAGCTAACAGCTCCTGTAGACATGCTTTCTAGGTGTTACTTATTTGAGCACTGTTATTGCTTATGCAGGAATCCTATATGCAGATTGTCTACATGCAATTGATTAGGTATTTAAATCCTATAATAGGTTTGCCTAATGATGGATGCAGAATGCAGAAAGTTCTATAGGCATGGCGTCTATATGAAGATGCAGAATTTTAAAATCGGCTTACAGGCATGGCATCTGTTATGAAATTACAGAAAACCCTATAGACATAGTATTTATATGAGAATGAAGAAAATCCTATAAACATGGTATCTATATGAGAATGCAGAGTTTCAGTGATTTATAAAATGCAGAACTTTAGAAAAATGGTAATCCCTATGAACATGGTATCTACATGAGTGCAGAATTTCAGAAGTATAGTAATTCCTTATGAACATGGTATCTACCCATTGCATGCATAGTCCCCTGCCCTTTTCCACTAGCAGACCCCAAATGTTTATTACAAGATTATTACAGACCAGAATGAATAAGAAAAATATATCAGAAATTAAAGATTACAACTAAGGAGAGCCTAATTCAGACCCCAGGTCTGAAATATGAAATAAACCAGCTTCCCAAGATCAGATTCCAAAGCCTTCTCTCATCCGGGGTGTTTCAGAGATCCAAGGAATTTCAGGAACTCCAGGCAGTGCTTACACCCCAAATATATTGCAGAATTAGATTATAGTGCAGTGGGGAAATGCCAGCTCTCAGATATCCAAGTTTAGAGGGAACTCAAGGTCCCAAAGCAGGGCTCAAAAGAGAGGGGCAGAACTTAAGATTCTAGGAATAGGTGTAAGTGCACAAGAGGGAACGGAATCAGAAAGAGACAGGGCAAACTAGTGGTCATGCCCAGCAATTGGGATGCTGGCACACCCCTGACCAACCTGCTAGTCAAGCATTGAGAGTTAGGATCCATTGTGGATCAAGCCAAGGCTTAGACAATAATTAGGATACTCTCAGGCCAAGAGCTTAACTCATCACATAGAAGGGAATAGGGGTAGAGGATTCATAACAGAAACAGAAGCAAAGAAAGGAGATATGAAGCACAAATTACAGCATATAGGCAATAAAGTAAACAAGAAGCTTGAAGCTGTGAAATAAACATATAGGGGGTGAGGCAGAATATTTAAACAAAAGGACATACCAGTTTCAGAAAAGTAAGCACAAAAAAGCAGGATTCTTTCAACCAAAGTCACAATCAGAGAAGAACACTTTATGCTTTTGAGTTTAGAGAACTCGAGCTCTTATGAAAATTCTAAGTGTATTTGAGAGTGAGAAGTGATCAGAATTGATCGTGTCAAAATTGATTCTCTAAAGTGCAGAAGGGAAGCCCCATTCCCCCCCCTCTTATAGTGTAGAGAAGCAAGCAAGAAAGGTAAGAAAACCTTTTAAAAATCAGTCTCAAATATTCTCCCTTCAGCCAAGGGATTTAATTTCAGACGGAAAAATGTAAACAAGGAAAGGAAATTCGAGTAAAATCTTTCATAGTAGCCTAAGAAGGGAAAATACATGAAGTATATTTAAGGAAAGGTCTCAATAGTACTTGATTTGTAAAGAGAAAGGAAAGGGAATCAATCAGACAGTTAACAAAATCAAAGTAAACAGGTTTGATTCGAATGAACCCATTCAAGAATAGGGAGAGAAGGGCTCAACAAAAGGAAATTAAGGGCAATCAATCAAGACCCTATCAAAGGGGGTCCAAAATCAATCAAGCAATCGTCAAAAATCTTGAAAGAAGGGTTTCTCACATATAAAGCAAAAAATTCAAATAGAATAGTCTAGCATTGAAGGGTTTAGGATCACAAACAAAAGAATACGAGTTCAGTCATAGATTCATAGTGAGTTTGAAAGTTCAGGGTCCCAAAGTGGAACCCTAATCCAATTTATCGAAGAAACCCCCAAAATCTAGGGTTTCAAATTGAATCAAACACAGAAACGAGAAGGCAAGTGAACAGACTCAAAGAGCCTCATGAGGAACAAACAGACCACGATAGCAGGTTTGAAACAATCAGAGAAAGAAAATCGATTTGAGAGCATAAAAGGACACGTTTTGGAAACCCGTAGCTCAGACAAGTCCAAAATAGATGAAACATGCTTAACAAACACAAACAGAATTCAGAAAAGCAAAAGTTAAGAAGCTTGGTAGTAAACACACATGGTAGGAGAGTGAGGAAAATTTAACACGAATTAATAATGTGAGCACACATATAAAAGAAAGAAAAAACAATACATGCGTAATAGAAAAGGAAAACATATGAGCATAATACAGACGAACATCTAAAAGAAAAGAACAGCAAGAATCTAAAGACCTTCAGAAACCCTAATTTGAAATCGAACGATTTTTGAGAAGGAAATTTGGGGAAAACACTCAAATCGTCAAGAAAAGCACAGACATAGCACAGATCTAAACAAATAATGGTGAAAGAACCTCGAATGGCTTAGGGTTTAAGAGAAACCCTAGAAGTGAGAAAGGCTTGGAAGAACAAGATCAGATCCTAAGTTGAAACGGTCAGAAATAGAGCTTTCAGCGCTTGAATATGCTGGAGCGTGGCCGGAAAACCATAGATCTATAGATCTGAGACGGATCTGAGAGAGGACCATCAAGGTCAAGCCTCCAGACTTCGTGCAACTCAGGCTTGGGCGTGAGAGAGGGTGAGTAAAGGCCATCTATGGCAGGAGATGCCATGGATTCCGGTGGAAATGAGGTGAGATAAGGTGGGAGGTGATTAAGGTTTCGGAGAGGTTCGAGAGGATTTTAGGGAGACGAAGAGAGTTAGAGGCGGCATCTCTATGCAAATGAAGTAGGGTTAGGGGTGTTAGGTGATTAAAAAAGGAAAGCCTAAACTACAGTCGTTGATCAAAACGATCAACGACTAGGATTTAAAGAAAATCGGACAGGTTTAAAAATTGGGCTAAGGGGTCGAGTCGAAATAGGAATTGGGTCGTTTAATTTGGGGCGGAATTGGGACAATTGAGGCTAGAATTGAAAGGGAGAAAAGGTTGTTATTGAAATAGAAATAGGCTAAGTGTTAAATAGACAATTTTCCCCTTTTTATTTTATAAAAATAGTAATAATGATTTAAAAAGTAAAATAAAAATACTGAGCAAACAAACACTATATAAATATCAATTTAAAAATATTGGAACCAGTTTTATAATTATAAAATGCTATTAATTATAAAATAGGCCATAATTGCAATTACATGCAACTAGCTTAAAAATGCCAAATAAATTTGTAAAAATATGCAAAAATCACCTTAATTATTTTGGTGTAAATACGGGAATGAAATAAGTTATTCACCAAAAAATGATAATTTTGAGAATAATTATTGGATTTTGTGGTATTAAAATAGGTAGTAAATCTGTTTAAAAATCATTAAAATACTAAAACTCTTGGGTGTGCTTATATATGCACATACACGCTATTTTGGAAGTATTTTGGGTACAAAAATACCTAGGGAAAAATTGGGTATCAACATGCACCCCTCCCAAGTCTGGGGCAATCCCTCACCATATGACGTGTGTCACCACACTCAAAACAAGCTCTGGGAGGACGTGGTGGTTGTGAATGGCTAGGGCCTGGTCTGTTGGACTGACCTTTAAAAACACCCTGCGCCGAAGGCGCACTAGAAATCGGAGGTGCATAATAAGGCTCCTGAGGCCTAGGAGGAGCTGGAATACCACTGGCTGTTGGAAGAGCCGAATGAAAAAGGTGACTCATATAACCCTTGCCATGACGACCTGCAGCTGGGG
Source organism: Nicotiana tabacum (assembly GCF_000715075.1). Classification (NCBI taxonomy): domain Eukaryota; kingdom Viridiplantae; phylum Streptophyta; class Magnoliopsida; order Solanales; family Solanaceae; genus Nicotiana; species Nicotiana tabacum. Next base: position 107,458,637 of record NC_134101.1, read on the forward strand.
TACAGGCACCAGAATAATGGCCCGACTCTGAGACCTCTTGGCCTCCCTCTCCTCTTTTTCCCTAGCATGCATACCCTCAATCCTCCTAGCAATGCTCACCACCTGCTGGTAAGAAATATCCATCTCCAACTCATGAGCCATGCTAGATCTGATGCTGGGAAAAAGGCCTTCAATAAATCGTTAAACCCTCTCGCGGACAGTAGAAATAAAGGCCGATGCATGTCTAGCCAAGCTGGTGTAACGGACAGCATACTCTAAAACAGTTATAGCACCTTGGCGCAAATGCTCAAACTCTGCGCGCCATGCGTCTTTGAGGCTCTGAGGAACATACTCCCACAGGAATAGATCTGAAAATGGAGCCCAAGTTAGTGAAGCAGCCTCATCTGGACTGTCTAGCTCATAGGTGCGCCACCACTCATAGGCAGCTCCTCAAAGCTGGAAGATAGTGAAAGACACCTCGCTCGATCCTGAGATACCCATGGTATAGAGAATGCGGTAACACTCATCATCCCAGAGCATCCTCCGATGCAAGACCACTAAATACAGGGGGCTTGTACTTCTTGAACCTCTCAAGCCTCAACTGCTCATCCTCGGAAGCCGCTGCCCTGTCCTCGGGCTGAACTGGCACTGCAGGCGGTACAGGAATAACCTTAGGGACCTGCTCAACATGCACTCCCTGCTCAGGAGTGCGAGCGGTGGGAGTCTGTGCTCCTCCCCCGGCCTGGGATGTAGCTGCAGCAAGGGGAAGCAACCCTGCCTAAGCCAGAGTAGTTTACATGCTCATGAACTGTGCCAGAGTCTCTTGAAGAGTTGGAGTAGTAGTAGCAGTATGTCAGGTTTCTGGACTCTGGCTGGATCTGCTGGTGGTACCTCGGTGGCAGCTCGCACAGGTGCTCTGGCTGCACCACGTGCGCGTCCTCGGGCTCTACCCCGGCCCCCGCCTCTGACGGTTGCAGTAGGGGGCGCGGGTGCCTGATCATCTCGAGTAGCACGTGTCCTTACCATTTGTGAGAGAATAGAAGATAGAAGTTTAGAATTGTGACGTCAAAATATCGCACGACAAGAAAATAAAATAAAGTGGAATTTTCCTAACAGTTACATAGCCTCTCATAGATTAGTACAGACGTCTCCGTACCGATCAGCGAGACTCTAATAAACCAGCTTGTGATCCATTACTCCTATGAAACTAGAGCTCTGATACCAACTTGTCACGACCCCGGTTCGCCCTCCGTGAACCATCGTGACGACACCTAGTCTCTACGACTAGGTAAGCCTAATTTGTGGAAGAAAAACCAAAATTTGCGGAAGTAAACAATTTAAAATAGAAATAACGCAGCAACAGTGTTTAAATATGTTGCTCGGCATACACCATGTTTAACTCTCAGTACCAAACATAAATCCAAGACCCGGAAACCCACGAATCACAAGCTAATATAAATACTACATAGCTCTAACTCCAGAATGTCTAATAAGAACAGGAAGGTACAGAAGGGCTAAATACTAACAACAGGAATAGAAAAAGACTTCTCGGTCTGCGGACGCGGCAGATGTACCTCAAAGTCTCTAGAGCGGTCGCCTCCCTCAATAAAAGTAGACCTGATCAGCGGTACCTGGATCTGAACATGAAAAACATGCGCAGAAGAGGCATGAGTACACCATAGCGGTACTCATTAAGTGTTAAGCCTAACCTCGGTTGGGTAGTGACGAGGAAGGTCAGGGCCCTACTAAGGTTAAATACAATATAAAAGTTAATAGTACGGAATAAAACAGTATAAATAAGTGCAAAAGTAAGAAATAACATACAATTGACAGAACAACAACAACTAGAACAGAGACAAAACAAGCCACAGAAAGAAATACAGCTCAACACAGAGATAACAACCGGGGCACCTTCCAGGATACCGTCCTAGAGTCCCAATTACAACTGTCCAGTGGATCTCCTGGGATACCGTCCCGTAGTCTATCATATATAAGTCTGAAGGATCTCCCGGGATCCTGTCCCATAGTCCAACTATCAATGCGCGAGGATCTACTGGAATCCCGATCCGTACTCCCAAATGTAAATACCCAGTACTGGGGGAATCTACCAGGTGCATTCCCGTAGTTCCATATAATGCCAAGCTGGTGTAATAGACAGCATACTCTGAAATAGTCATACCACCCTGGTGTATATGCTCAAACTCTGTGTGTCATGCGTCCCTGAGGCTCTGAGGAACATACTCCCTCAAGAATAGATCTATAAACTGAGCCCAAGTCAGTGAAGCAGCCTCATCTGGACTGTCTAGCTCATAGGTGCGCCACCACTCATAGGCAACTCCTTGAAGCTGGAAGTTAGTGAAAGACACCCCGCTCGATCCTGAGATACCCATGGTACGGAGAATGCGGTAACACTCATCAAGAAATCCCAGAGCATCCTCCGACATTAGACCACTAAATACAGGGGGTTTGTACTTCTTGAACCTCTCAAGCCTCAACTGCTCATCCTCGAAAACCGATGCCCTATCCTCGGGCTGAACTAGCACTGCAGGAGGTACATGAATAATCTCAAGGACCTGCTCAACATGCATTCCCTGCTCAGGAGTGCGGGCGGTGGGAGTTTGTGCTCCTCCCCCGGCCTGGGGTGTAGCTGTAGTAAGGGGAAGCAACCCTGCCTGAGTTAGAGTGGTGTACATGCTCATTAACTATGCTAGAGTCTCCTGAAGAGCTGGAGTAGTAGTAGCAGTAGGCGTGTCAGGTGCCTGGACTCTAGCTGGATCTGCTGGTGGTACCTCGGTGGTGGCTCGCACAGGTACTCTGGCTGCACCACGTGCACGTCCTCAGCCTCTACCCCGGACTCGGCCTCTGATGGCTGCAGTAAGGGGCGTGGGTGCCTGATTATCTCGAGTAGCATGTGTCCTCACCATCTGTGAGAGAATAGAAGACAGAAGTTTAGAATTGTGACGTCAAAATATCGCACGACAAGGAAATCAAATGAAGTGGAATTTTCCTAATAGTTACATAGCCTCTCGTAGATAAGTAAAGAAGTCCTCGTACCGATCAACGAGACTCTAATAAACCAGCTTGTGATCCATAACTCCTATGAACTTAGAGCTCTGATACCAACTTGTCACGACCCCGGTTCGCCCTCTGTGAACCATTGTGACGACACCTAATCTCTACGACTAGGTAAGCCTAATTTGCGGAAGAAAAACCAAAATTTGCGGAAGTAAAAAATTTAAAACAGAAATAAAGTAGTAACAGTGTTTAAATCTGCCGCTCGACATACACCATGTTTAACTCTCAATACCAAACATAAATCCAAGACCCGAAAACCCACGAATCACAAGCTAAGATCAATACTACATAGCTCTAACTCCGGAATGTCTAATAAGAACAGGAAGGTACAGAAGGGCTAAATACTAAAAGCAGGAATAGAAAGGGACTTCTCGGTCTGCGGATGCGGCCGATGTACCTCTAAATCTCTAGAGTGGTCGCCTCCCTCAAGGATAGTAGACCTGATCAGCGGTACCTGGATCTGCACATCAAAAACATGCGTAGAAAAGGCATGAGTACACCACAGCGGTACTTAGTAAATGTCAAGCCTAACCTCGGTTTGGTAGTGATCAGGAAGGTCAGGGCCCTACTGAGGTTAAATAAAATATAAGAGGTAACAGTGTGGAATCTAACAATATAAATAAGTGCAACAGTAAGAAATAACATAGAAGTGACAGAACAACAACAACTAGAACAGAGACAAAACAAGCCACGGAAAGAAATACAGCTCAACACAGAGATAACTACCGGGGAACCTTCCAGGATACCGTCCTGTAGTCCCAATTACAACTGTCCAGTGGATCTCCCAGGATACCGTCCTGTAGTCCCAATTACAATTGTCCAGTGGATCTTCCAGGATACCGTCCTGTAGTCCATCATATATAAGTCCGAAGGATCTCCCGGGATCCCGTCCCGTAGTCCAACTATCAATCGGCGGGGATCTACTGGAATCCCGATCCGTAGTCCCAAATGTAAATACCTAGTACTGGGGGAATCTACCGGGTGTATTGCCGTAGTTCCATATAACTATGCAGGGGGATCTACCGAGAATCTAACCCGTAGTCCCAAAGTAAATGTGCAGTGGGATCTTTCGGGAATCTAACCCGTAGTCCCAAAGTAAATAGACAAGGGGGAGCTACCGGAATCCCACATCCATAGTCCCAAAATAAATACACAGCAGTAGTAGGAAGATAAACAGAAATAGCAAAATTCATATTAAGGCAATAAGTGATTCTAGCCTAGCATGTTGCACATAATTCAAGTAAGGCAGGTTAAATCAAATGAAGCAATTAAGTCACTTAGACATGCTTTCCTAAGCTAACAACAGGCTTAATAGTGCAAGTAATAGAAACAGGAAAGGAAACATACTAGTAAGTACTTAAAGAAAATCGGATTTCCAACAATTAGCACAAGTACGCACTCGTCACCTCACGTACAAGGCATTTCATTTACCAAATATACCAATCATAAGGAGAAGGTCCCCCACACAAGATTAGACAAGCCACTTACGTCGAACCGGCTCAAAATCAACCCAACACCACGTCTTTTCCATGAGTACTTGACTCTAAATGGCCCAAATATATTCAATTCAATTGCATAATGTAAGTAACACTTCAAGTAACTGATTCTACAATTAAATTCTAAGCTAATACGCGAAATTATGTAAAATGACCAAAACGCCCCTCAGGCCCACGTCTCGAAATTGGGTGAAATTTATATTTTCAGTAACCTCATACTCTCACGAGTCTATACATAACAAGAACACTGAAATCGGAGTCCAAATGGCCCCTCAAATCCTCAATCAAAGGCCTCTTAAACTCAAGCTCTAATTACCCATTTTTTCCCAAATTTCTCACCACTAATTAGGTCTTTAATCACATAAAATGAGATACGAACTCAAGGACGTTACCTCCAAGTGATTCCCCTTTGTTTTCCTCGAAAATCTCTCTCAAAAGCTTCAAACCCGGATAAAAATGGTGAAAGAATCCCTCAAATTCGCGAAGGCAACTATTTATATGTTCTGCCCATCGATTTCCACATTTGCGACCCTGGGACCGTATCTGCAGTCCCGCTTCTACGGAAACTACGTCACATTTGCGACTTTCATTAAATGACCAAACACCGTATCTGCCATTACATTTTCGCAGATGCTGTCACGCCTCCTTTTTGCGCGCCCTCCCCGAAGGGTTAAATGCGCGGGTGGAGTTTTTCCAATTTAAGTGACAATATTCGAAATGGGATTATTTATTTAATTCAGAGTTGCCACTTGGGAAAGGTTTGGTTTTTGGTGTCCCAAGCCACCGGTTTATCTTAAATCCCAAATCGAGGAAATTTTCGACTTTTCCAAATGAAGTCTGCGAACCAGAAATTCTAAGTAAGGAATTTTGTTGACCCGAGGGAAGGTGTTAGGCACCCTCGAATCCTGTGGTTCTAGCACGGTCGCTTAAATTGATATAATGACTAAATATCTGATTTAAATACAGGTTGTGACCTATGTGCTTTTATTGAGTTTAAACCGCTTTTATTATTATCATTTATTTTATAGAATTGCAACGTCGTGAAAATGTATCTCGAACCACGTCACAATCAATGCACCCGTAGTTGTTAACACATTTTTGACTCCGTTGAGACTTGGATTTGGGTCACATCAATGTGCACCCGATTTTTAAGATTATAATTTACTTAAAGTCGCGCCTAAAGAATCTAAACGCATTATTGTCTTTGGGGAAGGCAGTGGAATTCACTAAACAGTCCATCCCAAATTCTAAGTATTTATCATGATCAATTATTGAGGGCCCCGCAATTTGCATTTTTATTCGGCGAGGCTCGTCTCATTATTTTAGAAGGGTACCCTACAGTGGCTACATTTCTACTACGTTTATCTTTAAAGAGAAGGACGATGCCAAACTTTAATTGTTTGAACAAATACAGACTGAATCCTTATTATGTTTGCTGAACCTAAACTTGTTTGATTACCTGATTGATTGTTCATGAGGTGAGAGTTACCTCATGCTTTGTCTTCATCGAGTGAATACGCTTATTAATTTGCTAAGTGAGATTGCAACAAACTAACAACATATATTGAGTTATGTTTAACAACCTCCCAGTTCCATTTTAGCACTCTAACCTATTTGAAATTGATAAACGAAATCGGCTGTTTATTAGGAAAATTACTACTAAATGAATTCGAAATGACTATTAGTTTCTCCCAACAATCATCACATTATTTCGAAACAAAGAATCTATACCGAAACCCGATATCGAACTTGTATTGGAGCACATAATCTGTCGGGAAAAGCTGGCCTTCATAGCCAACTCTTAATGTGACTGCATGAGGGTTTGTTTGGGATACATTTATCCCGGACTTAATACCATAGATTTGTCAATTCGTAGGTCTATGTAAAATACATACAAGTGCTTACCATGGCTCTATGTTATACAGTCATAACTAAACCAAACAAATGTTATACTGAACTGAATGTATACTAAATCAAACATGCTGTCTAGGTCATACTGTCATTACTGTTGAGCCATGCTATCTAACAGTTCACTTTAAACAGAATGTATGCTAGTTTATACAGAATATTTGCAGTTTGCAGTAAAAATACAGGCCCAACTAACATTCGAACTATCTTTTACACCAATGCTATAATATAAACTGATATTCATTTCTCTATTTCTGCTTCAACTTCAAACTTTCAACAATACATGGTTCAAAGGTTGTGTACCTGGGAATATTTGCAATTGAAGAAAAGGGCAATCAGTAGAGTACAATGATAACAGAATGCAGCAGCAATCACAGCACTATCAGTAGCAGCAGGGCAGAATAGCAGCAGGCAAAGCAATACAGCAAGAAACAGGCCCGAGTGCAGAGATGCAACTATGGCCAATAGAAAAGCAATAGCCAAATAACAGCAACACCCAGTGGAATAGAATCATAACTCCAAACAGACCAAACCAGTAGTAAACAAATGAAAACACTCGACTAATAGACACAACTGGAATTTCAAAGAATCAGAATTGATTTGAACAAGTTGAGCAAATGAAATCCAATAATAATAGGAGGAAAAAGTTTCTGATTGTTGGTTGTATCCCTTCTATCTCTTTCTATCTGTGTTTATGTTTTTCTTTTTCAAGCTCTTAAGGTTCAATGTGTATATCCTCCTCTTTCAAAGAATTCCTCACAGTCTCCTCCCTCTTTTTTTTTTCCCTCCAGGTCCAGTCCTCTTATAAGCCTCAACACCATCTCTTTTAACAGCCTGTTTTCAAAATGTCACAGTACCCCTCCCATGTGTCTTTTACCTTTTCAGATCCCAATTAGTTATTTAAGTATATAACCTCCATCAACATTCCCTGGCGGACTTACTTTAAAGAGGTTTAATACTTTTTAAACTTAAAGCAAGGTATGGGCAGTAGAATATGTCTGACAGCATATGCTGTCAACACATTTTAAAATTAAAAGCCCTTTTATGAAGGAAACAGGCTGTGCACAAAGCACATGAGGTGCACCAATGCACATGCTGTGCACGAGTGCACATGCCTTCCAATTCAGAATTTAAGCACTACTGATCCAATTCAACAGCTATAAGTAAACAAAACTGGTTCTTAATTGATCCAGGCAAATGTTCATCAGAAGCAAATCGATTTACTTTGTTCAGACAGTTGAAACTAATTGACGACACATGTCGACTCGACTATATTAGCATTAACATACACAATCGTAGCCAAAAATCAGACATTTAAACAGTATCGAACATGGTTCGAATTATACTGACTAAGCAGAAATACATTCGAGGAGTCAACTAGTCAGTCCAAACTTGAAAATCAGCTAATTGCACAACATTTACATACACATTATCAGAACAAATGGAAAGACTCATTCAAACAAACAGAAGTTCAGGCAAAGTGGACAAACAAAAGTTGGTAAAATTAAAACTAATATGAACAGACTTTTAAAACAAATCAACGGACTAAAACAAAAAATAAAGAAAAGAAGAACAAGACTCACCTTAAAACTTGAAAAGTTAACAGTTTGAACTCGGATTTGGACAAACTTTTCTTAAGGCTGAATGGACTTTAATCGAAGTGTTTCTCAGATGAGAAACACTTTGATTAAAGTCCATTAGACCTTAATCTCTTCGGTTGAACCGGTACGAACCAGTGACGAAGAACTACACAATTCTTCAAAACTCAGATCCGGGATTCATGCTTCCCTGATCAGATTCGGACCAAACCAAGTATGGTTTGGTCACGAGGGGGGTCTGGGGAGTGTCTGGTGTGAAGCTGGGGTTGGTTGGTGTAGATCGAGTTTTGACTCGAATCTTCAAACGAAGATTCGAGGACCTGGAGGGTGATTCGAACCAAACGGTTAACAGGTCTATGTTCAGGGTGGTGAGGGGGTTCTATGGTGTTCAGGGCGAGGTCACCGGCGTTCATGCCGCCGGTTTTCATGGTGAAGAGTACAGGGGCGGCTCTAGGGTTTGTGGGTTTGGGTGAAGACGACGAGGCTGGGGTATTGGATAGGGGGGCAGGGTAAGGATCTAGGCTTATATAGTTAGTGGGTGGGTTGATCTCAACCGTTAGATCAATCTAGATCTACGGTTTGGATCTGATGGTCTTAAGTGAAACGGTGTCGTTTCAAGTGTTGAGGGTTTGGGGTCGGTCCGGGTGAGACGGGTCGGGTTTATTGGTGGGTTATGGGGAATTGATCTTGGCCGTTGATCAATCTGAGATCAACGGCCCAGATCAACCTGTACCAAAACGATGTCGTTTGGATTCTCTAGGCATCAGGTGGCCTGGACCGGGCATGCCTGGGTTTCGGGCTGTTCGTTTGGGCCAATTTTGTTAAAATTGGCCCAAATCCGGAAGAATAAAGGGACCCTTTCTTTTTCTTTTTTTTTTTAATTATTATTTTTTTTATTTCTTTTCCTTATTTATTTAAAAACAAAACTAAAAAACAAAAAAAATCAAAAATTAAATACACACTCAATACAATTATTCGCACAAACACTAAAATATTTCAAAACAAGTAAAATCAAACAAAACAAAATCACGGACAAAGATGCTTGTTTATGCCTTTCTATTTAAACCATGTTACGGTTCAAATTATGCATGACACGTATGCATTTTTCAATTTTGTTTTAATAAAGTAAATAAATAAAATGGGCCAAAGTCACAAATAAATCAACAAAGTGCCGCACAGAAATCCAAAAATTGTACAGCAGGACCAATTTTATTCTTTTGGAGCGACTGTCGCGCAAAAACAAAAATCACGTGCTCACAGCTGCCCCTCTTTGTTCGGAAACACGAAGAGTTTTCGTGCAAAGATAAAGTGAGCGTGTATGAGCGATTTTTGCCTATGGACCACTCCGCATGAAGCATGTTTTTTTTTTTGAAAGATCTGACCGAATCTTGCTTCAAAGATTTCCTACATATCCTGGGCTAAACAGGAATCAGGTCAATGTAGTTCGAGAAGTTTTGGTAGCTGGGACTACCATGGGATTGCAATGCTTACTGCTACTGCTGCTGCTGTTGTCACTGCTACGTTACTGACCGCCTTATTACAACCAAATGGAAATTGGAAAACTGAGCTAACTACTTATGTGTATGTCAACTGCTAGTTACAAGATTCCTATCTATGATTCTTTTACGACTTGATCTTGGGTCTTAGCTGATTCTGCTTGTAGACTCCGATCTGAATCTTGATGCTTGCGAGTTGTGGTGACCTGTTTAATCTCTGGGATACTGAGTGAGGCGCGACTGGCAGGGTTCAGGACCTTAATTAAATGCTGGAGTCAATCCGCCTTCCATTTACTCCGAATCTTGGGACATCTCTTTTTCTTCTTTGATTTTGACTTGAGACTCATCTCGTGGGTCATTTCGATCCGTGTGGCTCGAGGTTAGACCTGCGGGAAAAAAAAAACGAACAAAATTTTCTGCCCCAGTTTCACTAGGAAAATTTCGTTAATTATTCACCAGGAAGTTCATAAAATTGATGAAAGAGGATATGCATGCTCAGTTCAGGGTTGGAGCCCTAACACCGGCTAGCTGGGGAGAGGTTCGGTTTGGGGTTTAAAACCCTAACGCCAAACAAAGGAAGAATTCAGTTTAGGGTTTAAAACTCTAATGCTGATTGCGTGGAAAAGCTCAGTTTAGGGTTTAAAACCCTAATGCTGGCTGGAAGGAAAAGTTCAGTTTAGGGTTTAAAACCCTAATGCTGACTAAAAAGAAAATTCAGTTTAGGGTTTAAAACCCTAATGCTGATTGCATGGAAAAGCTCAGTTTAGAGTTTAAAACTCTAATGCTGGCTGAAAGGAAAAAGTTCAGTTTAGGGTTTAAAACCCTAATGCTGACTAAAAGGAAAATTCAGTTTAGGGTTTAAAACCCTAATGCTGATTGGATGGAAGAGCTCAGTTTAGAGTTTAAAACTCTAATGCTGGCTGAAAGGAAAAAGTTCAGTTTAGGGTTTAAAACCCTAATGCTGACTAAAAGGAAAATTCAGTTTAGGGTTTAAAACCCTAATGCTGATTGCATGGAAAAGCTCAGTTTAGAGTTTAAAACTCTAATGCTGGCTGAAAGGAAAAAGTTTAGTTTAGGGTTTAAAACCCTAATGCTGACTAAAAGGAAAATTCGGTTTAGGGTTTAAAACCCTAATGCTGATTGGATGGAAGAGCTCAGTTTAGAGTTTAAAACTCTAATGCTGGCTGAAAGGAAAAAGTTCAGTTTAGGGTTTAAAACCCTAATGCTGACTAAAAGGAAAATTCAGTTTAGGGTTTAAAACCCTAATGCTGATTGCATGGAAAATCTCAGTTTAGAGTTTAAAACTCTAATGCTGGCTGAAAGGAAAAAGTTCAGTTTAGGGTTTAAAACCCTAATGCTGACTAAAAGGAAAATTCAGTTTAGGGTTTAAAACCCTAATGCTGATTGGATGTAAGAGCTCAGTTTAGAGTTTAAAACTCTAATGCTGGCTGAAAGGAAAAAGTTCAGTTTAGGGTTTAAAACCCTAATGCTGACTAAAAGGAAAATTCAGTTTAGGGTTTAAAACCCTAATGCTGATTGCATGGAAAAGCTCAGTTTAGAGTTTAAAACTCTAATGCTGGCTGAAAGGAAAAAGTTCAGTTTAGGGTTTAAAACCCTAATGCTGACTAAAAGGAAAATTCAGTTTAGGGTTTAAAACCCTAATGCTGATTGGATGTAAGAGCTCAGTTTAGAGTTTAAAACTCTAATGCTGGCTGAAAGGAAAAAGTTCAGTTTAGGGTTTAAAACCCTAATGCTGACTAAAAGGAAAATTCAGTTTAGGGTTTAAAACCCTAATGCTGATTGCAAGGAAAAGCTCAGTTTAGAGTTTAAAACTTTAATGCTGGCTGAAAGGAAAAAGTTCAGTTTAGGGTTTAAAACCCTAATGCTGACTAAAAGAAAAATTCAGTTTAGGGTTTAAAACCCTGATTGGATGGAAGAGCTCAGTTTAGAGTTTAAAACTCTAATGCTGGCTGAAAGGAAAAAGTTCAGTTTAGGGTTTAAAACCCTAATGCTGACTAAAAAGAAAATTCAGTTTAGGGTTTAAAACCCTAATGCTGATTGCATGGAAAAGCTCAGTTTAGAGTTTAAAACTCTAATGCTGGCTGAAAGGAAAAAGTTCAGTTTAGGGTTTAAAACCCTAATGCTGACTAAAAGAAAAATTCAGTTTAGGGTTTAAAACCCTAATGCTGATTGGATGTAAGAGATCAGTTTAGAGTTTAAAACTCTAATGCTAGCTGAAAGGAAAAGTTCAGTTTAGGGTTTAAAACCCTAATGCTGACTAAAAGGAAAATTCAGTTTAGGGTTTAAAACCCTAATGCTGATTGCATGGAAAAGCTCAGTTTAGAGTTTAAAACTCTAATGCTGGCTGAAAAGAAAAAGTTCAGTTTAGGGTTTAAAACCCTAATGCTGACTGAAAGGAAAATTCAGTTTAGGGTTTAAAACCCTAATGCTGATTGCATGGAAGAGCTCAGTTTAGAGTTTAAAACTCTAATGCTGGCTGAAAGGAAAAAGTTCAGTTTAGGGTTTAAAAACCCTAATGCTGACTAAAAGGAAAATTCAGTTTAGGGTTTAAAACCCTAATGCTGATTGGATGGAAGAGCTCAGTTTAGAGTTTAAAACTCTAATGCTGGCTGAAAAGAAAAAGTTCAGTTTAGGGTTTAAAACCCTAATGCTGACTAAAAGGAAAATTCAGTTTAGGGTTTAAAACCCTAATGCTGATTGCATGGAAAAGCTCAGTTTAGAGTTTAAAACTCTAATGCTGGCTGAAAAGAAAAAGTTCAGTTTAGGGTTTAAAACCCTAATGCTGACTGAAAGGAAAATTCAGTTTAGGGTTTAAAACCCTAATGCTGATTGCATGGAAGAGCTCAGTTTAGAGTTTAAAACTCTAATGCTGGCTGAAAGGAAAAAGTTCAGTTTAGGGTTTAAAACCCTAATGCTGACTAAAAGGAAAATTCAGTTTAGGGTTTAAAACCCTAATGCTGATTGGATGTAAGAGCTCAGTTTAGAGTTTAAAACTCTAATGCTGGCTGAAAGGAAAAAGTTCAGTTTAGGGTTTAAAACCCTAATGCTGACTAAAAGGAAAATTCAGTTTAGGGATTAAAACCCTAATGCTGATTGCATGGAAAAGCTCAGTTTAGAGTTTAAAACTCTAATGCTGGCTGAAAGGAAAAAGTTCAGTTTAGGGTTTAAAACCCTAATGCTGACTAAAAGGAAAATTCAGTTTAGGGTTTAAAACCCTAATGCTGATTGGATGTAAGAGCTCAGTTTAGAGTTTAAAACTCTAATGCTGGCTGAAAGGAAAAAGTTCAGTTTAGGATTTAAAACCCTAATGCTGACTAAAAGGAAAATTCAGTTTAGGGTTTAAAACCCTAATGCTGATTGCATGGAAAAACTCAGTTTAGAGTTTAAAACTCTAATGCTGGCTGAAAGGAAAAAGTTCAGTTTAGGGTTTAAAACCCTAATGCTGACTAAAAGGAAAATTCAGTTTAGGGTTTAAAACCCTAATGCTGACTGGATGGAAGAGCTCAGTTTAGAGTTTAAAACTCTAATGCTGGCTGAAAGGAAAAAGTTCAGTTTAGGGTTTAAAACCCTAATGCTGACTAAAAGGAAAATTCAGTTTAGGGTTTAAAACCCTAATGCTGATTGCATGGAAAAGCTCAGTTTAGAGTTTAAAACTCTAATGCTGGCTGAAAGGAAAAAGTTCAGTTTAGGGTTTAAAACCCTAATGCTGACTAAAAGGAAAATTCAGTTTAGGGTTTAAAACCCTAATGCTGATTGGATGTAAGAGCTCAGTTTAGAGTTTAAAACTCTAATGCTAGCTGAAAGGAAAAGTTCAGTTTAGGGTTTAAAACCCTAATGCTGACTAAAAGGAAAATTTAGTTTAGGGGTTAAAACCCTAATGCTGATTGCATGGAAAAGCTCAGTTTAGAGTTTAAAACTCTAATGCTGGCTGAAAAGAAAAAGTTCAGTTTAGGGTTTAAAACCCTAATGCTGACTGAAAGGAAAATTCAGTTTAGGGTTTAAAACCCTAATGCTGATTGCATGGAAGAGCTCAGTTTAGAGTTTAAAACTCTAATGCTGACTAAAAGGAAAATTCAGTTTAGGGTTTAAAACCCTAATGCTGATTGGATGGAAGAGCTCAGTTTAGAGTTTAAAACTCTAATGCTGGCTGAAAGGAAAAAGTTCAGTTTAGGGTTTAAAACCCTAATGCTGACTAAAAGGAAAATTCAGTTTAGGGTTTAAAACCCTAATGCTGATTGCACGGGAAAAAGCTCAGTTTAGAGTTTAAAACTCTAATGCTGGCTGAAAGGAAAAAGTTCAGTTTAGGGTTTAAAACCCTAATGCTGACTAAAAGGAAAATTCAGTTTAGGGTTTAAAACCCTAATGCTGATTGGCTGGAGATAAAGCTCGAGAATACTACACGATCTATTTTTGAGTTTTCTTGTTTCAATAGAAGATAAAAGGGAGTTTTGCGGGAACTTACCTTTTGAGTGAATTCCTTATTGCCAAAATGTTTCTTGTACCCGTGTACCTTCTTCTTTGGGCGACACCCGCTTCTTGCATGGTTGTCTTGGATCATTCCTGTTTCAACTTTTCAGACAAAGAAAAATTGTTAGTTCGGAAACGACGGTTGGTTCGGTGACCTTGATCGTTCCCAATTGCTTTTTTGCGTCTCTATTTCTGTTGCGAAGTCCTGCCATTGATTCGAATCGAATGGCGAAACCTTTAGACTGCTCAGGCTCGTATTTCCGGATTTTGTGATGATTTGCCTCGTAAGGCCTCTTTTTTTTCTTTTTGTCCCGTTTTGATTGAAGGTTCTCAACGGGGATTTTATTGGAGGTGTTCTGTGGGAACTTGTACAAAAGGAAGCTATGTGGGGGAAATATTTACAAAGTGGATTCTTTGTGCGGATTCTGTACAATGGGGAATGCTGGGTTTTTTGTTTCAAAACGGGTTTCCCAGGGTTTGTTGGGGTAAGCTTGTTGGGGAATATTTACAAAAGAACTCGCTGGGGATGTGCTGATGAAATTCCAACGGGGATTTTTTTTTATTTTTTTTTTTATACTGGGGAGACTTTGTGGGAGATTGTACAAAAAGAGAGACTCTGTGGGTTTTGTACTGGGGGAGACTCTGTGGGGATTTGTCCGAAGGTGGACTTGCTGGGGAAGATTTCAAGATTTCTCTCTTTTTCCTTTACTTCGGAACACCATCAAACGTCATGATTCATCATGCTTGGGTAATCATATCAACGAGATGAGGCGCTTTCCTTCATGAGACGGGATTCCGTGCAAACAAACCTGCCACCTGTCCTTTCTGGTGTGTCCTGAACTCGGGGTTAAAATGCGAAAGGGATTCGAAAAGAAACAAAGAAAGGGGAAAACAAATCAGAAAAGGAGTACCCTTTTCGGGATGAGAAAAACTTATTTGAGGAAGATAACGCTGGCTTTAAATGACATGACATGCCTTTTGGACTGGACGTCTGACCTTCTAAGAGCTTGCTTTTTCCTGAACCAGAACGGATCTGTGATTCCAAACTGGTGGCACTCTGCCGAAACTTTCTTGGGATGGCGTCATTCTTTTTCGGTCAACAGTGCCCTTTGCGGGTTTTCGCTGGCTGACCTCTCTCATTTCTCTTCCTGTCATCGCTTGATAGCACTCTTTGCGAGTTTTTACTAAAGAAGCTCTCTCATTTTGGTTTCTCTACTCCCGTCGCCTCGTGGTGCCCGAAGGTTTTCACCGCCGAGACTCTCTCATTTTATCTTTCTCAATTCAGAGTGTGCTGGTCTTCATTTGTGACGCTTATTGATTCCCCACCATATTTGGCAATTGATTTGAAGGCTTGTTCTTGGTAAAGAGAGGTAGTGATACTAACTTCTCAACTGCTCGACATGCCCCGGTTTTCAATTTCAGGGTGAATGGGATTTTATTGTTGGTGTGACTGAACCTCAGGGAGAGGCTGCCTACCTATCCTTTCGGAATCAAGTCAAACGTAGTTCAGGCCTCAATCAAATTTTGTTTTGTTTTTGTTTTCTCTTTTTTTTTCTTTTTCTTTTTTTTTCTTTTTTTTTTTATATAGAGAGGATTGGGTAGTGTTGGGAAGTAGTGGGGAATAAAACCTTCGCCATTTTCGAATGTGTCAGGACCACTCGGAGTATGATCTAGACGTATTATCTCTTGACTGCATCTGCATTCACTGCTTTGTCGGGGTCATTTCCTTCGATATCACCTAAATACAGTGCTCCTCTCGGCAATATCTTCCTTACGATGTATGGACCTTTCCAATTTGGGGCAAACTTTCCTTTTGCTTCTTCATGATGCGGCAGAATACGCCTCAGTACTAGCTGACCTACTTCGAAATTCCGGGGTCGGACTTTCTTGTTGTAAGCACGGGCCATCCTTTGTTGGTATAGCTGTCCGTGACAAACTGCGGCCA
Source organism: Nicotiana tabacum (assembly GCF_000715075.1). Classification (NCBI taxonomy): domain Eukaryota; kingdom Viridiplantae; phylum Streptophyta; class Magnoliopsida; order Solanales; family Solanaceae; genus Nicotiana; species Nicotiana tabacum. Next base: position 107,474,622 of record NC_134101.1, read on the forward strand.
TTCGCTTTTCATCAATCAACGTCAATTGCTCCAGTCGAGCCTTAACCCACTCGCTGTCTTCGATTTCTGCTTCGACAATGATTCGAAGCGAAGGAATCTCTACCTCTGCCGGTATTACAGCCTCGGTCCCATAAACCAAAAGATAAGGAGTCGCTCCCACCGATGTGCGTACTGTAGTGCGGTACCCCAACAATGCAAAAGGTAACTGCTCATGCCACTGTCGGGAACTTTGGATCGTTTCCCTCAGAATCTTCTTGATGTTTTTGTTTGCCGCTTCCACGGCACCATTGGCTTTTGGCCGATAAGGAGTGGAATTCCTGTGTGTTATCTTGAATTGCTCGCACACATCTCCCATCAAGTGACTGTTCAAGTTTGATGCGTTATCCGTAATGATAGTCGTAGGAATACCGAAGCGACATATAAGATTTGAGTGTACAAAATCCACCACAGCTTTCTTGGTGACCGACTTGAGAGTGACAGCTTCTACCCATTTTGTGAAGTAATCGATGGCAACCAGTATAAACCTGTGTCCATTCGAAGCCTTTGGTTCAATTGGTCCAATGACGTCCATGCCCCAAGCGACAAATGGCCATGGTGCGGACATGGGATGCAGTTCCGTGGGAGGTGCATGAATCAAATCACCGTGCACCTGACACTGATGACACTTCCGAACGAAACTAAAGCAATCCTTTTCCATGGTCATCCAGTAATAACCTGCTCGAAGGATTTTCTTCGCCAAGACATACCCGTTCATGTGAGGTCCACACACACCTGCGTGTACTTCGTGCATGATCTTTCTTGCCTCCTCGATATCGACGCATCGTAAGAGATTGAGGTCCGGGGTCCTCTTATATAACAATTCACCGCTTAGAAAGAAACCACTTGCATGTCGCCTAATGGTCCTCTTCTGATCTCCAGTAGCATGCTCTGGGTATTCTTGCGTCTTCAGGAACCTCTTGATGTCATGGTACCAAGGCTGCGTATTTGATCCCGCCTCGATTACACTGTAGTAACCGTGTCTTTCCTTGATTTGGATTTCCAAAGGATCGACGTGGGCGTCGCCCGGGTAGGGTAGCATAGAAGCCAGAGTAGCAAGTGCATCTGCCAGTTCATTGTGACACCTCGGAATATACCTGAACTCTATTGAGGTAAAACGCTTGCTGAGGTCCTCCACATGTTGTCGGTATGGGATAAGTTTGACATCCCGAGTTTCCCACTCGCCTTGAACTTGCCGGATGATCAGGTCAGAATCTCCCATAATCAGTAAGTTTTCGACATCCTGATCGATTGCCATATGCATGCCCATAATGCAGGCTTCATACTCAGCTGTATTGTTTGTGCAAAAGAAACGCAGTCTAGCTGTGGCGGGATAATGCTGACCGGAAGGCGAGATCAAAATTGCCCCAATCCCTACACCCTTGGCGTTCACGGCTCCGTCAAAGAACATCTTCCAAACATGTGCTTCCTCCGAGATCACTTCTACGGTGTTTACCTCTTCGTCTGGAAAGTAGGTATCCAATGGCTGGTATTCCTCATCAACCGGATTTTCGGCCAAATGATCTGCTAACGCCTGGGCTTTCATCGCCGTGCGGGTGACATAAACTATGTCGAATTCCGTAAGCAAAATTTGCCATTTAGCCAGTCTCCCAGTAGGCATTGGTTTCTGGAATATATACTTCAAAGGATCCAACCTGCTTATGAGGAATGTAGTGTGGGCTTGGAGATAATGTCTCAGCTTTTGTGCAACCCATGTGAGAGCGCAGCATGTCCTTTCCAACAGAGTGTATTTGGCCTCGTAGCCGGTGAATTTCTTGCTCAAGTAGTAGATTGCTTGCTCTTTCTTTCCGGTTACGTCGTGTTGCCCGAGGACGCAGCCGAAAGAGTTCTCTAAAACTGTCAGATACAAGAAAAGTGGCCTTCCCAGTTCTGGAGGGACCAAGATCGGGGGATTCGAAAGGTACTCTTTGACTTTATCAAAGGCTTCTTGACATTCAGTTGTCCACTTAATCGCCGCATCTTTCCTTAACAGCTTAAATATGGGCTCACACGTGCTTGTCAGCTGGGCAATAAACCGACTGATGTAGTTCAACCTGCCCAAAAGACTCATCACGTCTTTCTTTGTTCTTGGAGGAGGCAAATCTCTGATGGATTTTATCTTAGTTGGATCTAGCTCGATACCTCTCCTACTTACGATGAAACCCAAAAGTTTGCCCGACGGAACTCCGAAAGCGCATTTGGCTGGATTTAGCTTCAAGTCATACTTCCTTAGCCTCTCGAAGAATTTCCTCAAGTCTTGGATGTGGTTATCCTGCGTCCTGGACTTGACTATCACATCGTCCACGTACACCTCTATTTCCTGATGCATCATGTCATGGAAAATGGCGGTCATGGCTCTCATGTAAGTAGCCCCAGCATTCTTTAGACCAAATGGCATGACCCGATAACAGTAGGTGACCCAAGGCATGGTGAAAGCAGTTTTCTCGGTGTCCTCTTCATCCATCAGCACCTGATGATATCCAGCGTAACAATCTACGAAAGACTGTATCTCGTGTTTGGCGCAATTATCAACGAGGATGTGGATGTTAGGCAGCGGGAAATTATCTTTAGGACTTGCTCTGTTCAGATCTCGGTAATCTACACATACCCGAGTTTTCCCGTCCTTTTTCGGTACTGGAACCACATTCGCCAGCCATGTTGTATATTGGACTACCCGGATCACTCCCGTTTTCAGCTGCTTGGTGATCTCCTCTTTAATCTTGTCACTGACCTCAGTTTTGAACTTTCGTTGCTTTTGTTGAACTGGAGGACAATTAGGATGAATCGGCAATTTGTGAACCACTAGATCAACACCTAGTCCCGGCATGTCATCATATGACCAAGCAAACACGTCTTTGAATTCAAGAAGAAGTTGAATTATCACCTCTCGCGTTTTCTTGTCCGTGTGAATGCTTATCTTGGTCTCCCGGACTTCTTCCGGGGTTCCTAAGTTTACCGGTTCAGTGTCATTCAGATTTGGCTTAGGTTTATTCTCGAAATATTCCAACTCTCGGTTTATCTCCCTAAAAGCCTCTTCCGCATCATATTCTGGTTCTGGGTTCATTAATTCGCAGTTAAATAGCTCATTGTGATCTGGGCGTGAAGTCCGCAAGCATGTCATATTTAAAGCCGCATTATTAGGACTGAAAAGGAAGATAAAAGGAAAAGTAATAAAAATCAGAACAAAGAAAGAATAGGAAAGCAATGATGATTTTTTTTTTTATATTTTCTTTGGAAAATTGGAAGACAACAATGTTTACAACTAGGAATTCAAAACAACAATTGAAAAGAAGAAAACGTTCAAGTTATGTCCCGGAGATAACTTGTGATACAGGAAAGGTGGCAGGACAGGTCTACCCGGACTTCCATCTAGTCGGGAATGGCGTGGCCTCCCAGTTTTGGAGTTTGGCGTTTGGCCCCATGTACATCATCTCAGCAGTGCTTGTGCCTTCGCCTGGTTGAACCATGTGGACCTCGTAGAGCATTTCCCTCATTGCCCCACATATTTCCTCGATTTCCTCAGCTGTGAAGACCTCATCATCTTCTTCTTCAGCGTACCTTGGCCTGACGAAAGTCGCATATAAATCTGGCAGTGGTTGAGGCAACTTCCAGCCCTCATTTCTCCTTTTCTTTGCCCATTTTTCGTCTGCTGGAGTAGGTTCGAAACCTAGTCCAAAAGGTTTCTTGATGACTGGTAAAGTAATGGGTTCTGTTATTCCCTGAAGGGTTCGTCCAAGTCCCTTCCCTGGCCTAAATCCGTGCCGGATCATCTCTTTGGCCACCATGACCGAAGCGTTAGACAAGAAAGGCTGGGGGCAAGGTACTCCCTCTTCGTGCTGCTCTGCCAGTACCACCTCGAAAGCTTGATAGACTGTATGTTCGCTCCCTTCTCTTGGTTAAAGATACGGGATGGATGGGTCCCGATAAATGGCATGTTCGTCTTCCCCATGGACCACGATCTCTTGGTCTTCGTACTCGAACTTTACCATCTGGTGAAGAGTGGAAGGTACGGCTCCTGCCGCATGGATCCAAGGTCTGCCAAGGAGAAAATTGTAGGATGTGTCCATGTCGATAACCTGGAAGGTTACTCGAAATTCGACTAGTCCTATGACCAACAACAAGTCTATTTCTCCCATGGTATCTCTCTTGATGCCGTCGAAAGCTCTTACGCAGGCATTGTTGGGTCGGATTCTTCCGGTCCCAATCTCCATTCTTTGTAGCATGGAGAGCGGGCAAATGTCAACGCCTGAGCCTTCATCCAACATTACCCGCTTGACATAATAGTCTTCGCACTTAACTGTTAGATGCAAAGCCTTGTTGTGTACTGCTCCTTCCGGGGGTAAATCATTCTTGCTGAAAGAGATTTGGTTGACGGCGAAGAATCTTTCTGTCATCCGCTCTAGTTGCTCCACCGAGGTTTCAACTGGTACATATGCTTCATTCAGGGTTTTCAGCAGGATCTTTTGATGCTCGGTTGACTTTATTAATAATGACAGCATGGATACTTGCTCGGGGTACTTGCGCAGCTGATCTATCACTTCGTAATCCGGCATCTTCATTTGTTGGAAGAACACTTCCGCTTCTTCAACACTCACAGGCTTCTTTGGAGGGAAGCGCCTTTGTGTGGCGTTGTTCAGTTCTTGGGTATTTGAGTACCCCCTAATGAAAGTATTTTCTGGAAGTTCTCCCATGACCTCTTTACCTTTGTACATCACCAAAGTCTTTTGATAATTCCACGGCACTGTGGACGGGTTGGTCATTGGCTTTTGTGGCACGCGTCCGATAACCACTGGCTCATTCAGCCGAGGTGGTTGAATCGTCCCCCGGACCACATAGGCCCCTTTCGGCACGTACATAGGCTTTGTCTTTTTGATCCCGAAGTTCTGCGTCTTCTCGACTTGACCTCGCGGTATGTAAAGAATTCCACCCTTTGCTGGTACCACTTTCTTCTCCACCTTCTTTTCAGGCTTGCTCTTTACAGCCTTGGCCTCCTTCCCCTTTTCTGATTTCTGGTCTATTTCAGGCCTCTTCCTTGTGTCGACAATGGCAATTATGGCTTTCAAAGCAGGGTCGAACTCTTTGTCTTCACAAATCATGCCGATCAGCGGCCCATTATTGTGAGCGGGCAATGGATTGTTAGTCACATTTGGGATCTCTTCGTCCCTTAGCACTATTTTCCCCTGCTCTATCAAATTTTCGACCACTCTTTTCAATGACCAGCAGTCGTTTGTATCATGTCCCTCGGCCCCTGAATGATAGGCGCATCTGACTCCGGCTTTGTAAGAAGGAGATGTCGGGTTTTGCCTTGTTTGAGGGATGGGTTGCAAGAAACCCAACTGGACCAACTTTGGGAACAAAGTTGAGTATGGCTCACCGATGGGCGTGAAAGTCCGCCGTCGAGGTGGCTCTTGGGGGCGGTAGTTATTTTGCGGGGGTTGTGGGTTATAGTGGTTACGGTAAGGAGGCTGATTTCTGGGAGGTGGAGCTGGGCCTCGGTTGGCTTGTTGTGGTGGATGGTTATAAGGTTGGGCATTCATGACCATATAAGGTTGATGAGCATATGCCACATTTGAGTGGGGGTAGTAGTGTTGTGGGGCCCTTTCCGGAAAATGGGGCCTGGGATGACGATACTCCCTTGCTTCAGAGGCTGCCATAGTCGTTTCTTCTTTCTTCTTCCCCCTTGTCGTTCCTCCAGACCCGCTTTGGACGGCCTGGGAAGTTGCCCTTATGGCTGCTTGACTCAGAATCCTACCCGTTTTCAAACCATTTTCTACCATCTCTCCAATCTTGATCGCTTCCGCGAATGGCTTACCCATGGCCGACATCATGTTTTGGAAATAGTCAGACTCTTGAGCCTGGAGAAAGGTAGTGACCATTTCCACTTCATCCATGGGAGGCTTTACTCTCGACACCTGTTCACGCCACTTAATAGCATACTCTCTAAAGCTTTCCGAAGGCTTCTTCTTCAAATTCGACAGAGAGTTTCGGTCTGGCGCAATGTCGATGTTATACTGGAATTGTTTTACAAAATCTCTGGCGAGATCATCCCATATATGCCATCGGGACATTTCCTGATCCATATACCATTCCGAAGCTATCCCTACTAGGCTTTCCCCAAAATATGCCATTAGCAGTTCTTCTTTTCCGCCGGCTCCCCGCAATTGGTTGCAGTATTTCTTAAGATGTGCAATGGGGTCACCGTGCCCATCGTATTTCTCGAATTTGGGGGTCTTGAAACCCGTTGGCAGGTGCACGTGAGGGAACATGCACAGGTCGGCGTAAGAGACGCTCTTTTGTCCGCTCAATCCTTGCATATTCTTCAGACTTTGTTCAAGGCTTCTCATTCTCTTGGCAATCTCATTTTGTTCTACAACTCTGGGGTCCTGATCCTGTCCTGGTGCGAGCTCGCACTGAGGCGGTAGAGGATTAGTACTGGTAGCGAACCTAGTTGGTTCTATTGAGAACGATGGTGCTTGGAATGTAAAAGAGGATGAGTCAAAGCTTGGCTTGTATGTGGCAGGCTGTGCCGTAGCTGGGCAAGGCGATGCAGTAAAGATGTTCATGCTTGCATCAGTGGCCGACATTCGGGGATGAGGCTCAGAAGGTGATCCTGCAGAGAAGGCGGAGGTGGCTGGGTACCCAAATGGGGTAGCAGGGTAATTTATGGGGACATTAGAAGTCCCACTTGACCTGGAGAATAATTCAGGGAATCCGGGGACGACACTTGGCGGCTCTTTCCCATTGTTCCAGTCATCCAGCATTTCCAACATGCGGAGCCGTAGGATTCTATTTTCCTCCGCAGTTGCGGATTCAGGTGTGAGGACGGCCGAGATTGAGCTCTCCTCAGAGATGGGGACTGTTTGCAATGGAATTTCCGAAGACATTTCCACACTTCCTTTTGACCTGGTGAAGTAAGTGTGAGTACTGCTTCTGGTCCTAACAACAGGTAGTTGAACACCTCTCCTTGACCTCGTGAAGTATGAGTGCGAGGCCAGACTTTCACCAAACCAACCGTCTTTTCAAAAACCCTGGGAAAAAATGCTCAATGACAAACGCGCGATTAATTTGTAGCAAATAACAGATAGTTAATCTCACGTTGGGCATGATGCACCTATACAGTTAAGTGGATTACTATATGTTTGCTACGAGAGCATGCGTCATTCCGGCATCTTTCTCTTATTAGTTTTTCCCTTTTTTCTTTTCTTTTCTTTTCTCTTTTGTTTTCCTTTTATTTTATTTACTATATATTTTCATTTTTTTTTGTAGTAAAAGAAATGCGACCGGATCCGATGAGGATTGCCTACGTATCACGATGCCTACGTGAATCAGATCATTACGTAGTTCGAAAAACACAAATGGGCGTAAAAGAAACAACCTCTTTATTGTTGAAACGTTCTATTACAAGCTACATTTTGCAAAAGAAAGAGCAAACTTTGAAAATAAACCTAGACTCAAAATAGACTAAAAATCACCTTGATGAAAAAACAGGCAGAAGATACAGATTTGACCTATGAATGCATTATGGTTTTAAAAATTGGTTTCCGCGGGGCATCGTTCGGCCTCGCCGCGGTCCTAGGCGTGAGATCCCTATCAAGTTGCTCCAGCTCGCGCATAGTCTGCTTGACATAACCCATTACTGCCGAGAGGACGGTAGCGCTGGACATGTTCTCACATCGTAGACATCGTCTGGTGATGGCATGGGCAATGGCCTTGATCCTATCTCTGGTTTGCTTCTTCTCTATGAGTAGGTGCCTTATCTGATCACTGCACGTCTTGAATACCTGTGAGTCCTGTATGTGCTGATCCCTCAGCTGCCGCACTTCTTCCTTCATTTGGGCCAACAAGTCGTAACAGTATCTACTCTCCATTTGGAAATCCCTGGCCTGCTTAACTGCTTTAAACTCAAGTGTAGTCATCTCCCCCTTTATTTTGGAAACAGCCTTCTCGTGGTCACGTTTCAATTGGTTCAAACATCGGCAATGCTTATCTACTCTTGTTTCCCACCGTGCCTTGAACTCTGTCATGACCTTTTCGGATTCTTCTAACCTGTCTCGCCATTCCGTGATCTCTCTTTTCAAATCCTTTATCAACCGCTGGTCTGATTGACTTCTGGGTTGCTCATCAAGAGACAATCTCAATTTTTGGACTTGGGCCTTAAGTTCTTCATTCTCTTGGATCAACCTATTCTTTTCGCTTCGATCCGCCGCGATTTGTATGCTGTTATCGAATTTCAAACTATCTATTTGTAGCTTCAAATCGCCAATCTCTGCTCGATAACCCTTCTCTTTTGCTAACCAGTTCCATTGCCCTTGGGATGATTCTACGAAATCTTTGAGATGCGGCCTCTTAGCCGGTCTTTCGTAAGACAGGCTACCTCTAAACCAAGCGTGATATCCTGGGGCGACTTCCCCTTTTGCCGTATCGATCACACAAGTGTTTGCTGTCAGATGTTGGCATTCACTCCAGATTTGGCGAACTTCTTCTTCAGGGAAATGACCGTTCGGACTGATTTCAATCACTTGGGTACTCAAATCTTCATCTTTCGGTACCACTTGGTACCTCCCAAGTTGCCTCAAAACCCGATACGGTGCATAGGGTTGGATACTTTTCAGTCCCATCAACAGAAAGTGAGGTCGGGTTGCCGGCATGTATATGATTTCCTCGATAGGTGACCATCCGAGCATCCATTGGATTTGGCTGGCGGTGAGAGTTCGGAGAAATGAGGTCCATGATGTGACTCCCTCAGGTAAATTGAGCCCTTTGATTCTCGTGTAGAATTCTCCAATACAAGTTTTCTCTGGCGAACCATAACCCAAAAGTGAGGAGCGATGGCATAAATGATCGGTCATCCACATTTGCAACAGTAGGTTACATCCTTCGAAGAAGTCACCCCTGGCTCGACAAACAGTGAGAGCCCGGAAAATGTCAGCCATAATCATAGGCACCAGAGTACTTTTATCTTGGGTAAGCAAAGTACTGACAACCCCAGTTATTCTTAGATCGATGTTGTCGTCCTTCCTCGGGAACACTATAAGACCTAAGAAGGCCGTCATGAAAGCCAACTGCCTGTGTTCGTCCCATTTTTGTCGGTTGCCTTTACTACATAGTTTGAAATCCGGCTTATTGAACCCGCCCTCATGACCGTATCTAGCATACATGAGATGGAGACTGCAGAAACCTTTGGCAAGATCTGGATGGTGAAATGTTCGGGGTGTTTTCAGAAAATCCAAAAATCGGTGTACCGTGACGGCCCTAGGTGCAATCAAGTACTTGAACCTTAACGGAGCTTCATCACCCCCAATGTATCCCGCTATTTCCTCCAGCGTCGGGGTGAGTTCGATGTCTGAAAAATGGAATACATTGTGCGCCGAGTCCCAGTAAGTGACCAATGATCTGATAATATCACCCCGAGGCTGAATGTCTAGTAAATCCGGGAGATTTTTCAGATATTTCCTCACTTTGTCTTGCCCCTCTTTGCCTAAGTCGTTCCACCATAATCGCAACTCAAAAGGGATCTTGGTCATTATTGAAAACGATTCATTTTGTATCGTGCTCATCCTGCACATTTATTTAGGGTGATAACTTTATTAGATTCAAAAATTAAAATTATCTAGATTTTTTTTGCAAAAACGGGAGGTTGGACCCGCCGAGGGTTGCCTACGTATCTCACCCCGTGCGAGAATCAAACCGGCGTAGTTCGGTCATATCGTGAATAGAGAAAATCAAATAAACCTAGCAATCAAGAATAAGTATTATTTTTGGAGAAAAATACTAAAAAAAATATTTTCTTTTTGTTTTTTGCAATATTTGGACTATTAGTCCGAATTTATAAAAGGGTACTACAAAAGAAACAACACATTTTTTGAATTATGAGTTTTCCATTTTTATTTTTTTTTAAAATAAATACCCCTTTTTTTTCTTAAAAAGAAAAAGAACAATTTTTATATTTTTTTTTTAATGAATCAAACTAATAGACAACTTTTGGTTTTATATTTTTTTTTTAGAAAAATTTCGACGAGGTTTCGACACTACTTGGACATTGGTTTTATTTTTCCAAAATAAGTAATTATCTCCCTACGCTGCTATTTTCTTTTTTTTTTTAGAAACCGGTCAGCATGCGGAACCGAAGCAAATAAATGCGCAAAACAAATAGGATGCAGCAGGGTGGTCTTTTCATTTCAGGTTGCTTGTTCTAGACGGACCCAACCCCTGTGTTGAGCCCCCTAAGTCAAATGCAACATGATGCAAATAAGCGTTCCTACTAAGGATCCGGCATGAAGTCGAGTTATACTAGGTTTAAACCTTGGTATTTGTTCTAGACTGTGTACCCGAGCGGACAACTCGAGTCGAGGAGGGGCAACTTACCGGGAACCAAAAGGCCGTCCGGCTTCGTAACTTATCCGTCCTCTTTCTTATTTCGGGCATTGACACTAACAGAATAGGGAGTCTCGACCAGTGAGCTTCTCCCCGGAGGTGAAGAGAGAAGGGTTTCGGCACAGTTTATATACAGTTCAGATAATATCAAAGCGGTAAAAGACAACATTTAGCACGTTATGCAAAAAACATGTAATAAAGATCAGATAATAAAGCCAAATATAACAATTATTCTAAGCTCGAATTCTTGGACCCTGAACCAGTGGTTCTTGGTCATACCTCCCCAGCAGAGTCGCCAGAGCTGTCACACCTCCTTTTTGCGCGCCCTCCCCGAAGGGTTAAATGCGCGGGTGCAGTTTTTCCAATTTAAGTGACAATATTCGAAATGGGATTATTTATTTAATTCAGAGTCGCCACTTGGGAAAGGTTTGGTTTTTGGTGTCCCAAGCCACCGGTTTATCTTGAATCCCAAATCGAGGAAATTTTCGACTTTTCCAAATGAAGTCTGCGAACCAGAAATTCTAAGTAAGGAATTCTGTTGACCCGAGGGAAGGTGTTAGGCACCCTCGAATCCCGTGGTTCTAGCACGGTCGCTTAAATTGCTATAATGGCTAAATATCTGATTTAAATACAGGTTGTGACCTATGTGCTTTTATTGAGTTTAAACCGCATTTATTATTATCATTTATTTTATAGAATTGCAACGTCGTGAAAATGCATCTCGAACCACGTCACAATCAATGCAACCGTAGTTGTTAACACATTTTTGACTCCGTTGAGACTTGGATTTGGGTCACATCAATGTGCACCCGATTTTTAAGAATATAATTTACTTAAAGTCGCGCCTAAAGAATCTAAACGCATTATTGTCTTTGGGGAAGGCAGTGGAATTCACTAAACAGTCCATCCCAAATTCTAAGTATTTATCATGATCAATTATTGAGGGCCCCGCAATTTGCATTTTTATTCGGCGAGGCTCGTCTCATTATTTTAGAAGGGTACCCTACAGTGGCTACATTTCTACTACGTTTATCTTTAAAGAGAAGGACGATGCCAAACTTTACTTGTTTGAACAAATACAGACTGAATCCTTATTATGTTTGCTGAACCTAAACTTGTTTGATTACCTGATTGATTGTTCATAAGGTGAGAGTTACCTCATGCTTTGTCTTCATCGAGTGAATACGCTTATTAATTTGCTAAGTGAGATTGCAACAAACTAACAACATATATTGAGTTATGTTTAACAACCTCCCAGTTCCATTTTAGCACTCTAACCTATTTGAAATTGATAAACGAAATCGGCTGTTTATTAGGAAAATTACTACTAAATGAATTCGAAATGACTATTAGTTTCTCCCAACAATCATCACATTATTTCGAAACAAAGAATCTATACCGAAACCTGATATCGAACTTGTATTGGAGCACATAATCTGTCGGGAAAAGCTGGCCTTCATAGCCAACTCTTAATGTGACTGCATGAGGGTTTGTTTGGGATACATTTATCCCGGACTTAATACCATAGATTTGTCAATTCGGAGGTCTATGTAAAATACATACAAGTGCTTACCATGGCTCTATGTTATACAGTCATAACTAAAGCCAAACAGCGTTATACTGAACTGAATGTATACTAAATCAAACATGCTGTCTAGGTCATACTGTCATTACTGTTGAGCCATGCTATCTAACAGTTCACTTTAAACAGAATGTATGCTAGTTTATACAGAATATTTGCAGTTTGCAGTAAAAATACAGGCCCAACTAACATTCGAACTATCTTTTACACCAATGCTATAATATAAACTGATATTCATGTCGACTCGACTATATTAGCAATAACATACACAATCGTAGCCAAAAATCAGACATTTAAACAGTATCGATACATGGTTCGAATTATACTGACTAAGCAGAAATACATTCGAGGAGTCAACTAGTCAGTCCAAACTTGAAAATCAGCTACTTGCACAACATTTACATACACATTATCAGAACAAATGGAAAGACTCATTCAAACAAACAGAAGTTCAGGCAAAGTGGACAAACAAAAGTTGGTAAAATTAAAACTAATATGAACAGACTTTTAAAACAAATCAACGGACTAAAACAAAAAATAAAGAAAAGAAGAACAAGACTCACCTTAAAACTTGAAAAGTTAACAGTTTGAACTCGGATTTGGACAAACTTTTCTTAAGGCTGAATGGACTTTAATCGAAGTGTTTCTCAGATGAGAAACACTTTGATTAAAGTCCATTAGACCTTAATCTCTTCGGTTGAACCGGTACGAACCAGTGACGAAGAACTACACAATTCTTCAAAACTCAGATCCGGGATTCATGCTTCCCTGATTAGATTCGGACCAAACCAAGTATGGTTTGGTCACGAGGGGGGTCTGGGGAGTGTCTGGTGTGAAGCTGTGGTTGGTTGGTGTAGATCGAGTTTTGACTCGAATCTTCAAACGAAGATTCGAGGACCTGGAGGGTGATTCAAACCAAACGGTTAACAGGTCTATGTTCAGGGTGGTGAGGGGGTTCTATGGTGTTCAGGGCGAGGTCACCGGCGTTCATGCCGCCGGTTTTCATGGTGAAGAGTACAGGGGCGGCTCTAGGGTTTGTGGGTTTGGGTGAAGACGACGAGGCTGGGGTATTGGATAGGGGGGCAGGGTAAGGATCTAGGCTTATATAGTTAGTGGGTGGGTTGATCTCAACCGTTAGATCAATCTAGATCTACGATTTGGATCTGACGGTCTTAAGTGAAACGGTGTCGTTTCAAGTGTTGAGGGTTTGGGGTCGGTCCGGGTGAGACGGGTCGGGTTTATTGGTGGGTTATGGGGAATTGATCTTGGCCGTTGATCAATCTGAGATCAACGACCCAGATCAACCTGTACCAAAACGACGTCGTTTGGATTCTCTAGGCATCAGGTGGCCTGGACCGGGCAGGCCTGGGTTTCGGGCTGTTCGTTTGGGCCAATTTTGTTAAAATTGGCCCAAATCCGGAAGAATAAAGGGACCCTTTCTTTTCTTTTTTTATTATTATTTTTTTTTATTTCTTTTCCTTTGTTTATTTAAAAACAAAACTAAACAACAAAAAAAATCAAAAATTAAATACACACTCAATACAATTATTCGCACACACACTAAAATATTTCAAAACAAGTAAAATCAAACAAAACAAAATCACGGACAAAGATGCTTGTTTATGCCTTTCTATTTAAACCATGTTACGGTTCAAATTATGCATGACACGTACGCATTTTTCAATTTTGTTTTAATAAAGTAAATAAATAAAATGGGCCAAAGTCACAAATAAATCAACAAAGTGCCGCACAGAAATCCAAAAATTGTACAGCAGGACCAATTTTATTCTTTTGGAGCGACTGTCGCGCAAAAACAAAAATCACGTGCTCACAGATGCGACACCGCTTCTGCGGTATCCCTTCCGTATCTGCAGAACCTGAAGTAAAGGACAAAATTCGCTTCTGCGGTCCCGTAGCCGCTTCACCGCATCTGCGTTCCCCAAATTGCAGATGCGAAAATACCAGAAGCAGAAAAAATACAGTTGTTGTAACATTTTCTAAATTTTCTCGTTAACCATCCAAAATCATCCCGAGATACCCGGGACCTCAACCAAAGGCATCAACATATCCTAAAATCTTATTCAAACTTGTACAAATCTTCAAAACACCTCAATCAACATCAAAACAACCGAAACACATCGGATTCAAGCCTAAGTTTCTAAAATCTTCTGAATTCCGCTTTCGATCAAAAACCCAACCAAAACACGTCCGAATGACCTTAAATTTTGCACACACATCCGAAATGACATAACGGGACTACTACAACTCTCGAAATTCCATTTCGACCCTCAGATCAAAATCTCACTATCGAACCGGAAACTTCCAAAATTCAACATTCGGCATTTCAAGCCAAAATTAGCTACCGACCTCCAAAACACAATCTGAACACGCTCCTATCCCCAAAACCACCCAACAGAGCTAACGGAACCATCGGATTTCCATTCCGAGGCTGCCTTCACACTCTTCCGACTACGGTCAACTTTCTAACATTTAAGCTCTCATTTAAGGACTAAGTGTCCCAAAACTCTCTGAAACTTAAAACCGAACATCTCAGCAAATCAAAATAGCAGAAATAAACTCGGGGAAAGCAATTAATAGGGGGTCGAGGGATAAATTATTAAGACGACCAGCTGGGTCGTCACATCCTCCTACATTTAAACCTTCGTTCGTCCTCGAACGAGCATAGAGACATACATGTAGTAGTGAAAAGATGAGGGTATCGGCTGCGCATATCCTGCTCGGTCTCCCAGGTAGCCTCCTCGACCAGCTGACCCTGCCACTGAACCTTCACGGATGCAATGTTTTTTGACCTCAACTTTCTAACCTTCCTGTCCAATATTCCCACTGGCTCCTTAATATAAGATAGATCCTTGTCCAACTGGACTGAACTAAAATCCAACACGTGCTACGGATCGCTGTGATACCTCCAGAGCATCGAAACATGAAATACCGGATGAACTCCTGCCAAGCTGGTAGGTAAGGCAAGCTCATAAGCAACGTCCCCAACACGCCTCAATATCTCAAAATGGCCAATAAACCTCGGACTCAACTTTCCTTTCTTCCCGAATCTCATAACACCCTTCATAGGCGAAACCCGAAGCAGAACCCGTTCTCCAACCATATAGGAAACATCACGAACCTTCCGGTCCGTGTAACTTTTCTGTCCGTACTGTGCTGTATGGAGTCTACCCTGAATCACCTTAACCTTCTCCAAAGCATCCTGAACCAGGTCTGTGCCCAATAGTCTAGCCTCACCCGGCTCAAACCAACCCATCGGAGATCTATACCGCCTACCATATAAAGCCTCACAATGACATCTGAATGCTGGATGGATAGCTATTGTTGTAAGCAAACTCCGCAAATGGCAAGAACTGATCCCAAGACCCTCCAAACTCAATCACACACGCACGAAGCATATCCTCAAGAATCTGAATAGTGCGATTGGACTGTCCGTCTATCTGAGGGTGAAATGTTGTACTCAACTCCACCCGAGTACCCAACTCATGCTGAACGGCCCTCCAGAATCGTGATGTGAATTGAGTACCTCTATCCGAAATGATGGACACTGGAATACCATACAGTCGAACAATCTCTCGGATATAGATCTCTGCTAGCCGCTCCGAGGAATAAGTCGTACACACAGGAATAAAATGAGCGGACTTGGTCAACCGATCCACTATAACCCAAATAGCATCAAACTTTCTCAAAGTCCATGGGAGCCCAACTACAAAGTCCATGGTGATCCGCTCCCACTTCCACTCCGGGATCTCCATCTATTGAAGCAACCCATCCGGTCTCTAGTGCTCATACTTCACCTGCTGACAGTTAAGGCACCGAGCTATGAATCCAACTATATTTTTCTTCATCCGCCTCCACTAATAGTGCTGTCTCAAATCCTGATACATCTTCACGGCACCCGGATGGATGGAATACCACGAACTATGGGCCTCCTCTAGAATCAAATCTCGAAGCCCATCAATATTGGGTACACAAATCCGACCCTGCATCCTCAATACCCCATAATTACCAATAGTCACATCTCTACCATCACCGTGCTGAACCATGTCCTTGAGGACAAGCAAATAAGGGTCATCATACTTCCACTCTCTAATACGGTCAAATAAGGAAGACCGAGAAACCACGCAAGCTAGAACCCGACTGGGCTCCGAAAGATCCAATCTCACAAACTGACTGGCTAAGGCTTGAACATCAATCGTCATAGGCCTCTCTGATGCTGGTAGATAAGCCAAACTCCCCAAACTCTCTGTCTAGCGACTCAAAGCATCGGTCACCATATTGGCCTTGCCCGGGTGGTACAAAATAGTGATATCATAGTCCTTTAGCAACTCTAACCACCTCCTATAGCGCAAATTTAGATCCTTTTACTTGAACATGTGCTGCAAGCTCTAAGGGTCAGTATAAATCTCACAAGGCACACCGTATAAGTAATGGCGCCAAATCTTCAGGGCATGAACAATGGCAGCTAACTCAAGGTCGTGAACATGGTAGTTCTTCTTATGTATCTTCAACTGTCTGGACGTGTAGGCAATCACCCTACCGCCCTGCATCAGCACCGCTCCGAGGCCAACCCTTGAGGTATCACAATAGACCGTATAAGACCCCGAACGTGTAGGGAGTATCAAAATTGGGGCCGTGGTCAAAGATGTCTTGAGTTTCTAAAAGCTCGCCTCACACTCCTCTGTCCACTGAAACGAAGCACCCTTCTGGGTCAACCTGGTCATAGGGGCTGCAATCGATGAAAAAACATTCACAAAACAACGGTAGTAACCCGCCAAACCAAGGAAACTGCGGATCTCTGTAGCTGAGGATGGTCTGGGCCAACTCTGCATGTCCTCTATCTTCTTCGAATCCACCTGAATACCCTCACTTGATACCACGTGGCCTAGGAATGCCACTGAATTCAACCAAAACTCACATTTTGAGAATTTAGCATACAACTTTTTCTCTCTTAAAGTCTGAAGCATAGTCCTCAGGTGTTGCTCATGATCTTCCCGACTCCGGGAATACAGCAGAATATCTTCAATAAAGATAATGACAAACGAGTCAAGATACGGCCGGAACACACTGTGCATCAAATGCATAAAGGCTGCTCGGGTATTGGTCAGCCCAAATGACATAACAAGGAACTCGTAATGACCATACCGAGTCCTAAAAGTAGTCTTCGGGATACCTGGCTCCCAAACTTTCAACTGATGGTAACCTAAGCACAAGTCAATCTTAGAAAATACCCGTGTGCCCTGAAGCTGGTCAAACAGATTATCAATACAAGGCAAAGGATAACGGTTCTTCACTGTAACCTTGTTCAACTGGCGATAATCAATACACATACGCATAGAACCATCCTTTTTCTTCACAAACAAGACAAGAGAACCCCAAGGTGATACACTAGGCCGAATAAAACCTTTATCAAGCAATTCATGTAATTGATCCTTCAACTCCTTCAACTTAGGAGGAGCCATATGAAACGGAGGAATAGAAATAGGCTGAGTGCCTGGCAACAGATCAATGCCAAAATCAATATCTCTATCAGGCGGCATGCTTGGAAGATCAGCTAGAAACGCATCGGGAAAATCCCGTACTACTGGAACTGAATCAACTGAAGGGGGTATCAATACTGACATCTCTCACATAAGCTAAATATGTGTCACATCCCTTCTCAACCATACGCTGAGCTTTAAGAAAAGAAATAACTCTATTAGGGGCGTAATCTAAAGTACCTCTCCACTCAACACGTGGTACACCTGGCATAGCCAGTGTCACAGTTTTGGCGTGACAATCAAGAATAGCATAATGGGGCAACAACCCGTCCATGCCCAAGATAATATCGAAGTCAAACATACTGAGTAACAATAAATTGGCTCTGGTCTCAAAACCACTAAGAGCAACCAAACACGATCGATAAACACGGTCCACAACTAGAGAATCTTCCACAAGAGTAGAAACATAAACAGGGGAACTCAAAGAATCCCGAGATACACCCAAATGTGGAGCAAAATAAGAAGACGCGTAAGAGTAAGTAGAGCTTGGATCGAATAGAACCGATGCATCTCTGTGGCAAACCAGTATAATACCTGTGATGACAGAATCGGAGGAAACAACCTCGGTACGGGCCGGAAGGGCATAGTATCTGGCCTGGCCTCCCCCTCTACGGCGACCTCTACTTCCCCGACCTCCACCTCTAACTGGCTAAGCAGGTGGGGTAGCAACTAGAGCTGTAATCATAGCCTGAGAACTCTGCGGGGCATGATATGGCTAAGAAGTCTGTAGAGGTGCACCCCTCCCAAGTCTAGGGCAATCTGCCACCATATGACGTGTCTCACCACACTCAAAACAAGCTTTGAGAGGACGTGGTGGCTGTGACTGGCTAGGGCCAGGTCTGCTGGACTGACCTCTGAAAATACCCCGCGCAGGAGGCGCGCTAGAAAACGGAGGTGCATAATAAGGCTTCTGAGGCCTAGGATGAGCAGGAATACCACTAGTTGCTGGAAGAGCCGAATGAACAGGGCAACTCATATAACCCCTACCATGAGGACCTGCAGCTAGGGTACGAGCAGCAGAATAAAGGCCTGACTCTCGAGACCTCTTGGTCTCCCTCTCCTCTTTCGCCCTAGCATGCATACCCTCAATCCTCCTAACAATGTTCATCACCTGCTCGTAATAAATATCTATCTCCAACTCACGAGCCATGCCAGATCTGATGCTGGAAATAAGGTCCTCAATAAATCGGTGAACCCTCTCGCAGACAGTAGAAACCAAGGCTGGTGCATGTCTAGCCAAGCTGATGTAACAGACAGCATACTTTGAAACAGTCATAGCACCCTGGCGCAAATTCTCAAACTCTGTGCGTCATGCGTCCCTGAAGCTCTGAGGAACATACTCCCTCAAGAATAGATCTATAAACTGAGCCCAAGTCAGTGAAGCAGCCTCATCTGGACTGTCTAGCTCATAGGTGCGCCACCACTCATAGGCGGCTCCTCGAAGCTGGAAGGTAGTGAAAGACACCCCGCTCGATCCTGAGATACCCATGGTACGGAGAATGCGGTAACACTCATCAAGAAATCCCAGAGCATCCTCCGACACTAGACCACTAAATACAGGGGGCTTGTACTTCTTGAACCTCTCAAGCCTCAACTGCTCATCTTCGAAAGTCGATGCCCTGTCCTCGGGCTGAACTGGCACTGCAGGAGGTACATGAATAATCTCAGGGACCTGCTCAACATGCACTCCCTTCTCAGGAGTGCGGGCGGCGGGAGTCTGTGCTCCTCCCCTGGCCTGGGATGTAGCTGCAGCAAGGGGAAATAACCCTGCCTGAGCCAGAGTGGTGTACATGCTCATGAACTGTGCCAGAGTCTCCTGAAGAGCTGGAGTAGTAGTAGTAGTAGTAGTAGTAGGCGTGTTAGGTGCCTGGACTCCGGCTGGATCTGTTGGTGGTACCTCGGTGGCAGCTCGCGCAGGTGCTCTGGTTGCACCACGTGCACGTCCTTGGCCTCTACCCCGACCCCGGCCTCTGACGGCTGCAGTAGGGGGCGTGGGTGCCTGATCATCTCGAGTAGCATGTATCCTCACCATTTGTGAGAGAATAGAAGATAGAAGTTTAGAATTGTGACATCAAAATATCGGACGACAAGGATATCAAATGAAGTGGAATTTTCCTAACAGTTACATAGCCTTTCGTAGATAAGTACAGAGGTCTCCGTACCGATCAGCGAGACTCTAATAAACCAGCTTGTGTTCCATGACTCCTATGAACGTAGAGCTTTGATACCAACTTATCACGACCCCGGTTCGCCCTCCGTGAACCATCATGACAGCACCTAGTCTCTACGACTAGGTAAGCCTAATTTGCAGAAGAAAAACCAAAATTTGCGGAAGTAAACAATTTAAAATAGATATAAAGCAGTAATAGTGTTTAAATGTGCCGCTCGGCATACACCATGTTTAACTCTCAGTACCAAACAAAAATCCAAGACCCGAAAACCCATGAATCACAAGCTAAGATCAATACTACATAGCTCTAACTCCGGAATGTCTAATAAGAATAGGAAGGTACAAAAGGGCTAAATACTAAAAGCAGGAATAGAAAGGAACTTCTCGATCTGCGGACGTGGCAGATGTACCTCGAAATCTCTAGAGCGATCGCCTCCCTCAAGGATAGTAGACCTGATCAGCGGTAACTGGATCTGCACATAAAAACATGCGTAGAAGAGGCATGAGTACACCACAGTGGTACTCAGTAAGTACCAAGCCTAACCTCGGTTGGGTAGTGACAAGGAAGGTCAGGGCCCCACTGAGGTTAAATACAATATAAGAGTTAACAGTGTGGAATAAAACAATATAAATAAGTGCAATAGTAAGAAATAACATAGAATTGGCAGAACAACAACAACTAGAACAGAGACAAAACAAGCCACGGAAAGAAATACAGCTCAACATAGAGATAACAACCGGGGCACCTTCCAGGATACCGTCCTGTAGTCCTAATTACAACTGTCCAGTGGATCTCCCGGGATACCGTCCCGTAGTCCATCATATATAAGTTTGAAGGGTCTCCCGAGATTCCGTCCCGTAGTCTAACTATCAATGCGCGGGGATCTACCGAAATCCAGATCTGTAGTCCCAAATTTAAATACCTAGTACTGGGAGAATCTACCGGGTGCATTCCCGTAGTTCCATATAACTGAGCAGGGGGGTCTACCGGGAATCTAACCCGTAGTCCCAAATAAATGTGCAAGGGGATCTACTGGGAATCTAACCCGTAGTCCCAAAGTAAACAGACAAGGGGGAGCTACCGGAATCCCACATCCGATACACAGCAGCAGTATGAAGATAAACAGAAATAGCAAAATTCATATTAAGGCAATAAGTTATTCTAGCCTAGCATGCTGCACATAATTCAAGTAAGACAGGTTAAATAAAATGAAGCAATTAAGTCACTTAGACATGCTTTCCTAAGCTAACAACAGGCTTAATAGTGCAAGTAATAGAAACAGGAAAGGAAATTACTAGTAAGTACTTAAAGAAAATCGGATTTCCAACAATTAGCACAAGTACGCACTCGTCACCTCACGTACAAGGCATTTCAATTACCAAATATACCAAACCTAAAGGGAAGGTCCCCCACACAAAGTTAGACAAGCCACTTACGTCGAACCGACTCAAAATCAACCCAACACCACGCCTTTGCCACGAGTACTCGACTCCAAATGGCCCAAATATATTCAATTTAATTGCATAATGTAAATAACACTTCAAGTAACTGATTATACAATTAAATTCTAAGCTAATACGCGAAATTATGTAAAATGACCAAACCATCCCTCGGGCCCACGTCTCGAAATCGGGTGAAATTTACATTTTCAGAAACCTCGTACTCTCACGAGTCTATATATAACAAGAACACTGAAATCGGAGTCCAAATGACCCCTCAAATTCTCAATCAAAGGCCTCTTAAACTCAAGCCCTAATTAGCCATTTTTTCCAAATTTCTCACCACTAATTAGGTCTTTAATCACATAAAAACGAGATACGAAGTCAGGGACGTTACCTCCAAGTGATTCCCCTTTGTTTTCCTCGAAAATCTCTCTCAAAAGCTTCAAACCCAGATGAAAATGGTGAAAGAATCGCTCAAATTCGTGAAGGCAACTATTTATATATTTTGCCCAACGATTTCTGCATTTGCGACCTTGGGACCGCATCTGCGGTCCCGCTTCTGCGGAAACTACGTCGCATCTGCGACTTTCATTAAATGACCAGAGACCGCATCTGCGATTACATTTTCGCAGATGTGACACCGCTTCTGCGGTGTCCTTTCCGCATCTGCGGAACCTGAAGGAAAGGCCAAAATCTGCTTCTGCGGTGCCTTAGCCGCTTCTGCGGCGCCGCATCTGCGGTCCCCAAACTGCAGATGCGAAAATACCAGAACCAGCAAAAATACAACCACTGCAGCATTTTCTAAATTTTCTCGTTAACTATCCGAAATCATCCCGAGGTCCCCGAGACCTCAACCAAAGGCATCAACATATCCTAAAACCTTATTCAAACTTGTACAAATCTTCAAAACATCTCAAACAATATCAAAACAACCAAAATACATCGGATTCAAGCCTAAGTTTCTAAAATCTTCCGAATTTCGCTTTCGGTCAAAAATCTAACCAAAACACGTCCGAATGACCTGAAATTTTGCACACGCATCCCAAATGACATAACGGGACTACTGCAACTCTCGGAATTCCATTCCGACCCTCGGATCAAAATCTCACTATCGAACCGGAAACTTCCAAAATTCAACTTTCGTCATTTCTAGCCTAAATTAGCTACGGACCTCCAAAACACAATTCGAACACGCTCCTAACCCCAAAATCACCCAACGGAGCTAACAGAACCATCAGATTTCCATTCCGAAGCCGACGGAGCCAACAGAGCTAACAGTCTTCACACTGTTTCGACTACGGTCAACTTTCCAACACTTAAGCTCTCATTTAGGGACTAAGTGTCCCATAACTCTCCGAAACTCAAAACGAATATCCCGGCAAATCAAAATAGCAGAAATAAACTCGGAAAAAACAGTTAATAGGGGATCAGGGCGTAAATTTTTAAGACGACCGGCCGGGTCATCACACTGTAGTAGAAGATGACATGATCCCAGAAGAAATTTAAAGCAAACAGACTTGAACCAAACAATTCACAACGATAATAAAAGAGAAAAGCACGAAAAATTTGCACGAAATAAACAAAGCAGATAGGAAACTAGAATTAAAATCAATATGGAAAATCTAGGGATCCTTCAATGATTGTTGCACCAGAATGACATTGAGAAAGCAAAGTTCTAACTCCTAATCTTTCTGAACTAGTAACTTTTAATCTCTCTAAACTTTTAATCTACTTACATTATCCATCCAGCTACAATTATTAGCGCACACAAATAGCTAAAACGTTTTCCTTTAATTTGGTTAAAAAAGATCAAATTAGAAGAAGAAATCTAAAAGCACCTAATTTTCAAAGGTTAAACGAGATCAGCTTACCTATAAGACATAAGTATCTACACGTTGTGTGGGATAACATATAGATACTGTGCTGACAGAGATTCAATTTTGTTTGATTCCATAAGTTATTAATTCTAGTTTAGTGTCACCAATTTCAGTCGAAAACAATTAGGGATCGTCTGGTAGAGTGTATAAGAATAATGCTCAATATGGTGTATTAGTAATGCAAGGATTAGTAATGCATGTGTTAGTAATGCAAGCATTAGTTATGCAGAGATTATTTTTTATACATTGTTTGGTGTGGTGTATTAAAAACTAAAATGCATTGCATAATTTTTAAAAAAATTAATTGTTTACAAAAATGCCCTCTATATTTTTTATTTTAAGGGGCTTTAAGGACAATTTGGTCTTTAGACATACTAATGCATGCATTGATAGCCTTGGTATTACTAATACCATGGTTTTGCTATGTATTAGCTATACACAGGATAATACCAAATAAGATGTATAACTAATGCTTGTATTAGTTATACATAGGTTGAAAAAGTATATCAAACAAGATATTACTAATACACAAAACTAATGCAAGCATTATTTTGTGTTATGCACTCTAGCAAACGACCTCTTACACTTATAAATACAATACAAGGGTTAAGGCTGCCAATACAGGGCTGAAACCATCATCAACAGCTCAGGACTGAAACCATCATCAACAGTTCAGGACTAAAACCATCATCAACAGCTCAAAATGCTGTGATAGTATTTGATGTATTTCCTTCAGGTGATAAGGCTTCCAATACAGGGGCAAAACAAGTGCAGGGGCGGCTGAAAGTAAGCAGTTGAGAACTGCACAAAACACTCTTGTATGCGATGCTGAGGACCAAACTTTTGCAAGTAAAAAGACTGGACAAAAATGCATATCTGTTGAGGCAAATCAATAGAGACCAAGTATGCTAAAACTGCACTCAATTTCCAATTCAACAACTAAGCAAGAAAAAATAAGAAGTAACGATACATGATTTTATTCACTCAAATTAGATGTTATTTTTCAAATGCCACTGCACAAGAAACATACTGAATTGGCTAATGTACAATGTCAACTAGTGCAGGGCAATAACCACCTCATATAGTTTCTCTCATTAACTTTTTTCTTTTCTTGACAAGTGAAGTGCTGGTTCTAGATAACTTTGACATGAAATATGTAAACTCCAGCACTCAAAATATGGAATCCTATGGAATTATAGCCCGTTTGGCAAGCTTTTTTTTTGCCAAAAGTGGTTTTTTTTTGCCAAAAGAATTTTTGGTCAAAAATTGAGGTGTTTTTGAGGAAAAAGTAGCTTCTCTCCAAAAATACTTTTGAGAAAAATAGACTTAGAAGCAATTTTTTAAAGTTTGACCAAACACTAATTGCTGCTCAGAAGTGCTTTTCAAACTAATTAGCTAAACACAAACTACTTAAAAAAGCAGTTCTCAAAATAAAGTGATTTTTTGCAGCTTGGCTAAATAGGCTATTAGTGAGTTGCTTATGGAAAAGAAAAGGTAAACAGTGCAAATACTCATGTTGAAAATTGCATAGAGATACTAAAACCACACAAGGCGGTCTGCCAGAAACAACTGCAACTTTATTTTCCAGAAAAATCTATTTGTCCTTCTTCTCTTTTGTTGGTTGTCATTTCAAACAGTAAGCTTTGTTCATGATTTTGAAGAGAGAAGTTTGATAAGTAAAGAATATTAGTTCTCTCAAGCAGATCATGTTTCATAACACTGACACAATGAAGGTAATCTTTTTCTTGGAGTAAAATGAACACTACCCCCTTTTTGATTAAGTGATAAGCAGTAGACCAGCACATGCTTATGTGGGAAAAGTAAACATGGGTTGTTGGTATTGAGATAAACTAATTCACATAACGATAAAGCATTAAGATCTCCTTGCTCTTCTAACAAGGATTCTATAATTATAATCAAAGATTCAGCATCTTCTAGGAATTCCTACATACACCAAAAAAAATGATATAAGAGCAGATAACTCATCTTAATTATTTTGCACCCAATTATTTTCCATATTATTATGCTCTTACAAGGCCAAGTAATATTTCCTGCCATACATTATTGCTTGTTGGAAAAATTCCATTAGGTCATAGCCCTTGGCACCTTTCCCACCATTCCCTTTGGGTCAACCTAGGTAGTCTGTTTCCAAGACTCAATCAATCAATCAAATCAACTAATACCCAATGCCAAAACTAGATAGGTTTAGCTATATGAATCCTCGCTATCTAATTTAGTCATCCCATTCTAATTCTATGTATTATATCTTTACTCAGAGTCCGAAACCTATATAATGGTATTTTGGACTCAAAATACCTTTATACAATTAAAAAAAATTACATTTCTAACTAAAACGCAGTATTATACTGCATTTTAGTTTAACGGAAAGTTAGCCGTTAAAGAAAAATATAGTATAATATTGCGTTTTCATTAATAAATCGTTTTTAATGTAAAACGCATTATAATACACCGTTTTAATAAAAGGTTGTATTATAATACGTTTTACTGCTCCAAACTTAAAGCCATTCTTGGTTAAGTTTCATATGGTTGAGCCATTCTGATTCTGGACAGAAACCTTTGTCAGTCCATCGCGTCCTATCAACAGAAACCTTTGTCAGTCCCCACCCATCTTCACCACCTACCCTGCTACATAAGTCAAAAAGAAAAAACACAAACCAAATCACAAAAAATAAAAATTGCTTTCTCTTCCTTGGGTCATATTCTATAATGTAATTTATATTTATACATTTAACTCTTATTTGGAAAAAAATAAACTTTTTAATTTTGCTACTTTAAAGTTAATTATATACCTTTTTGGGGTAGCTGATAATTGTTTACCTACTATGTAGAAAGCTGGGTAAATCACAAATAATTTTATGGAAAGGAATTTTATTTTGTGACTTGATCTCATTTTGGAAAAAGTACTACAGTAAAAAGGAACTTTTTTTTATATTTATACATTTAACTCTTATTTGGAAAAAATAAACTTTTTAATTTTGCTACTTTAAAGTTAATTATAACCTTTTTGGGTAGCTGATAATTATTTACCTGCTACGTAGAAAGCTGGGTAAATCACAAATAATTTTATGGAAAGGAAACAACTTCAAAATGAGATCAAGTCACAAAATAAAATTCCTTTCCATAATACTAAACAAAATAAAATTCTGACAAAGGTTCCTTTTTACTGTAGTACTTTTTCTACTTAAGCCATCTCCAACGCGGTGGTTAACAAGAATGGCTTTAAGTTTGGAGAAGTAAAACGTATTATAATACAACTGTTTCAGTAAAATATTGTATTATAATACATTTTATATTAAAAAATAATTTATTAATTAAAACGCAGTATTATATTATATTTTTCTTTAATGGTTAATTTTTTATTAAACTAAAACTCAGTATAATATTGCATTTTAATTAGAAATGTAACTTTTTTTTAACTGTATAAAGGTATTTTGAGTCCAAAATACCATCCAATAGCGTTTTTTGTTTTTTGTTTAGACAATAAAAAAATTGTCTGTTCGGACTCTCAAGGGGCAGTCATATTGTTTAAGGAATTAACTAGTATTAGTACCCGCGCAATGCGCGGACACAAATTATGTCAAATTGTGATTTAGGTTATTTGAATCATGTACAGATAACCTTAAAATATAAATCTCTTAGATAAAAAATTATATAATATTAGATATTAATAAAGAAGCAAGATATAAAATTATTGTTCAAATCTCGTATAGACAATGTATTTTTTCTACATCCGCGGCAACCTAACCCTTTGATTTTAGTACTTGCATTGCGTTTTGCTATCAATATTAAAGAATACTAAACATGTCATGTTGTGATCTGCCTTGTTTGAGCACATTAGATTATATTATTTTAACAAAAAATTTACTATCACTTTGTTTTTTCTAAAAGTCAAATATGTCTTATTCATCACATCATTTTTATGCAAATTCCTTTTTCTTTTTGTTCTTTTCTTATAGTTATTGTATTATTTATTATTTAACATTATTATATTATTATATAATCTTTTATAAGCTTAATAATTAAAGTTAATGTCTTGCTTATTATCCTTTTGATAGTCTTTAATAAATATAAATTTTTTATTCTTGAAATTTAATATATTTATATACTTTTATCCTCTTATTCGAATTTATTTAATCATTTAAATCTATTAGTAATATTTTTAAATATAATTTAATTATTAAATTTATTTATTTTTAAATTAATTTAAAGTATAAGTATCCTCACACTACCTGTATTCTTTAACACATTCTCTTTCCTACTATAAATTTTAATTAGTTTTTATATTAATATTTTACTATAACCATAATAATATCACATTTTATTTTAAATTGTAACTTTGAATTAGTCCAAAATATTAATACATAAGTTCTTTGATTATTATGTTCCAAATGTATTGACTTTTCTTATAATTATTTTTATTTTAGATGTAGTTAAATTTTTGATTAACTTAATGTCTTGCTTATTATCCTTTTATTAGTCTTTAATAAGTATAATTTTTTTATTCTTAAAATTTAATATATTTATATGCTTTTATCCTCTTATTCGAATTTATTTAGTCATTTAAATCTATTAGTAATATTTTTAAATATAACTTAATTATTTAATTTATTCATTTTTAAATTAATTTAAAGTATAAGTATCCTCACACTACCGGTATTCTTTTATACATTCTCTTCCCTACTATAAATTTTAATTAGTTTTTATATTAATATTTTACTAACCATAATAATATCACATTTTATTTTAAATAGTAACTTTGAATTAGTCCAAAATATTAAAACATAAGTTCTTTGATTAGTATGTTCCAAATGTATTAAGTTTTCTTATATTTATTTTTATATTAGATGTAGTTAAGTTTTCTTTCTTTTTTAGCTTTAAGATACAAATTCAATTTTTAATTTTTCATTAGTAAAATTACCTATATTAGAAATTTATTTGTATTTTTAAAATTTTATTTTAATCATAGAAAAATAGTTTCTTTATTGTTTGAACACATTTTAATCATAGAAAAAATTTATTTTAATCATAGAAAATTTTCAGATTAGTTGGTTTTAGAAGGAATCTAGTAGTACTAGTTAGATATTATTAGAAAAAGAAAACGAAAGAAACCAACGAATAATTATTGTTAATTAGTCTTAATTAAATCACTAGCTAAATCAAGAAGACTAATATAAAACAAAATGTTCCCTATTGTTTTCTTAAAGAACTAAACTAATTTGATACAGTTGCAAACTACTATTCTAACCTCAATCATGCACCTAAAAACACCCTATTATTATGTGAAAGCATAAACAAATTTGGAAAGTCGAAAAAAGAGGAATCAACGAGGTAGGCCCCAATCTTTTCAATATATATCACACAGACAGTTAAAGAAGGAAGAAGTATTATGTGGATTGTGCTTCCCCATATCTCATTTCTTTGGGATGAAAAAGGCAGTTGTATTATACAGCGTTTTCCTACAATACAAGATACACATTTTCCCACGGCAGGGACTAAGCACACATGATCTGGGAAAAAGTATCTTTTTTCCTAATTTGGCTAAAATTCCGTTAAAGTAAAACGCTGTATAATATCGCATTTTAGGTAGAAAAATAACTCTTTTTTGTAAAAATTGTAGAAACGTGTTTTGAGTCCAAAAACTTGCCAGGTTTCTGACTATCATATTATCCCCCTGACAGATGGAATTTACATATCAGAATTATAATTAGGAACTACAAATTGCCCCCTAAAAAGCAACAGTTGCAGACATTGCTTTTACTGCTGGCAATTTGGAGTTAAAGAAGAGGTAACTCTATATAATCATAATAATGTGAAACTTTCCCAAAGTAATGGCATAGTCCTTGTGAATGGGTTGCATTGATAACCATAGAGGGGTAATACTTCAAGAAATTCAGCATGGCTTTTTACTTCAAAGAACATATTCTTCATGAAAAAGTTATATATCTTCTATAATTGATCAGTCAAGAGAAATAACCATTTAGAGTTGTAGACCAGTTAGGAAGAGACCAAATAATTCAATGATTATGAAAGTATACTTTCGGAAGGTTTTGGTCAGAAAGGATAAGGAAAAAAGAGGAGCTGTTTCTTAGTTCTCGTATTAGTATGCTTTGGTAGATTTTCTCAGCAACCAATGAAATTACATACGTTAAGTAACAAATCAATCAATCGTAACGCCAAGGAATGAAAGCTAAGGTTACTATAAGCAATTCTTAACACCAACAAGAAGAAATTTTAAGTTCAAAGTTGCAATAAAGCTAAGGTTACGATATACTTACAAGTCTCTGGCGGTACTCTCCCTGTGTGAGTCCCGGTGGAGACTCCGCTCCTACCGCTACGATGATTTTTTGCATTTATTTCTGATTTTTCAACACACTTGGGATCTTTCCAAAGTTATTCCCAACTTTCCCACACTTCTTCTGGAACACCTCTTGGCCTAAGTTTTTTAGTTTTCATTTGGAAATGAAATCTTTGTATCTTATTGATGCCTTATTCTCCCATTGGTTCCTCACTGCACTATCAATGGAAGAGTTCCAATAGAATTTCTTCAGAAATAATTTTATAAAATAATACCATTAATATCTTATTTATAACAGTTAATACACTTCCTAAATTCATTATATAATAAAAAGTTATACCTTGAATTCTCCCCAAATTTTTTTTATCTCGTCAGAGACACTTTTCCAACTGATTCTATTGGGATCAAGTTCATGCTTGAAAGATTTAAATATATTCGTCGAGCATAATCCACTAGGTTCTAACCAGAAAAAATTTGAAGACAATAGTTGAAGGGGTATCATAATAAAAATTTCTATATAAAAAATAATAGTAGAAACATGGACTAACCCTGTAGCAGCAAGATTAACAAGTGTCCGCTGCCCGCGGCTACTGGTACACTCACCTTCACCAATTGTGTTGCTTTGAGTAGATATGCCCTCACCTATTGAGTTACTCTGATCAGGTGTATTTGGAGATGATTCAGAATGGATACTTGGGGTACTACCATGACCTGATGTTTGAACGGGTGTCGTACTGCTAGGAACTTGTCACGACCCTAAAACTGACCCGGTCGTGATGGTACGTATCGTGAAACCAGGCCAGCCGACACAATGACCAAATAAAACTATTTTTCTATAAAAGTCATTTTAAGCCACTAATTTAACAGGAAATTTCATAATAAAGGTCTAAATAACCAGTGCAAAAATATAACAAAAGCTCAACATCGGGGTTTCACAAGTCACGAGTATCTACTAAGGTCTGAATACAACAAAAAGTCTAAAAATGTACTAAAAACAGTCTAAGGAAGACAAGAGGGAGAAGAGCAGGGCTGCGAACGTCGGGTAGCTACCTTGCTAACTCCGATGACTCTGCCATTGAGCAATCCACACCCACTACTGGATTCAGAAATACTTGAATCTGCACAGAAGGTGCAGGGTGTAATGTGAGTACGCCAACTCAGGAAGTAATAAAAGTAAATGAAAGCTGAGCAGTAAGAAAACACATAAACCATGCCATAACGCTACAACAAATACAGTACATTTCCAAAATAGTACATAAATCATTTGTTTCATAAATCAAACTCAGTTTTAGTAAAAACCCATTCCTTTTTAAAACATCTTCCAATAATTTCAAACGAGTAGTAAAACAGTGAGTAAAAAAATGATAGAAATGTAAACAGCCCATCCAGCAAAACATGTACCATAAACTGCCCCTTGGGTATAATATCAACAGAACCAGCACCTCCGGCTACCTCACAATCAATCGTAATCAGCCCCTCGGGCATAACATGAATTAAGAACCACCCCTCGGGAAAATCATGGATCAAGAACAGCCCCTCGGGCAACAATATGAAACAACAACAGCCCCTCGGGCTACATCACATCACTTACACTGAGTACCCGTGCTCACTGGGGGTGATCAGACTCCGAAGGAGTTCTTACAGCCCAAGCGCTATAACAAGCCATCTCGTGGAATAATCAAACTGGCCCTCGGCCTCATAATAAGACACCTCGTGGCATACCAAATCAGGCCTCCGGCCTCATAATCATGAATCAGTAACAACCTGTTGCGGCGCGCAGCCCGATCCCATAATATCCTCACAACTCAGGCCCTCGGCCTCACTCAATAAAAAATCTCTCGAGCCACTTCGGCAACAATTAAACATGATGCTCAGCCCAAAATATCATTTAAAATATCAAAACAGAGTAAATACGACTGAGTTATGAAAATAGTAAAGTACATCATGACTGAGTATAAATATTAAGTCAAACAGTGAGGAATAGTAGTAAAAATTCCCTAAGGGTTCAAAATAGTTGGCACGAGGCCCAACATGGCATTCATGCCAAAACATGGTAATACATTCCAAAATAAAATGATATCAAATATTTTTCAATCAAATACTTGACTTAACAGTCGTACGGGACGGACTAGTCACAATCCCCAACGGTGTACGACCCCGCGCTTGTCATCCAGCATGTGCATCACCTCAAAGTAGCATAAAGATGTGAAATCCAGGTTTCATACTCTCAGGCCCATGATGCCCTTGCCTCTCGAATCGACCTCCAAATGCTCCGAGTCTAACCAAACCCAGATTCATACCATTAATACGCGCTAAAGGAACAAAGCCAAGCGAAAATAATCAAATAAAACTCAAAATCCTGAAATTGGCCAAATTCGGCCCCTGGGACCAAGACTCGAAATAAGATAAAAATCACATCACTAGAATCTTCATCCTCCCGCTAGTCTATACATACCAAGAACATCAAAATCTGACCTCAAATGGCCCCTTAAATTCCCAATTCAACTCTCTAATTTTTCTTGCAATTTTTATCCCAAATTCTCAAATTAAATGATAAAAATCAAGAAAAAATCATGGAATTTAACCAAATATGAGTGAAGAACACTTACCCCAATCAATCCTCTGAAATTCCCTTCCAAAATCGTCTTCTCCCGAGCTCCATAGCTCCAAAAATGCAAAAATGGCCGAAATCCTCGAAATAGAATACTTTGTGAAGTTGCCCAGGCTTCCTCTTTTGCGAAAGTGGGACAACCATCGCGTCCGCGATGAAGAAAAGTATCGGCTCCCAAAAATGCACTACGCATTCGCGGCACATGCCTCGCGAATGCGATACCTACTGAAGTCACAACTACGTGAACGCGACCACCAAAGCGCGAACGTGAAGAACACAACATCAACACATCGCAAACGCGACCCCCAAAGTGCAAACACGAAGAACAGAATTCACCACCTCTAGGAACACTCTTCGCGAACGTGAAGAACAAACTGTCTGCATCAAAATACCAGCAAAAATCTGTCAGCCTTTCAAGTCCAAAGATGACCCATTTAGCATCTGAAACACGCCCGAGGTCCTCGGGACCTCAACCAAACATGCCAACACATCCCATAACATCATTCAAACTTGTTCCAACCTTCGGAATGCTCAAAACAATATCAAAACAATCGGATTCAAGCCTAAGAATTCCAAAACTTTCGAATTCAGAATTCGATCAAAACGTCTATCAAACCTCGTCCGAATGACCTGAAATTTTGCACACACGTCACAAATGACACAACAAACCTACTCCAATTTCTGGAATTCCATTCCGACATCAAAATTTCCACTACCGACTGAAAAATGCCAAATTTCCAATTTCGCCAATTCAAGCCTAAATATACTGCGGACCTCCAAAATACATTCCGGACGCGCTCTAAAGTCCAAAATCACCTAATGTAGCTAACCAAATCATAAAAATCCAAATTCGAAATCTAATACTAAAAGTCAAAAACTGGTCAACCTTTCAAATTTCAAGCTTCAAATTGAGAATTGTTCCAAATCCATTCCGATTATCCTGAAAACCAAAACCGACAATTTACATAAGTCATAATACATCATATATGGCTAGTCATGCTTGAGAACTGGCGAGCAAAGTGAAAATGCTCAAAACGATCGGTCTGGTCATTACATCCTCCCCCACTTAAACATACTTTTGTCCTCGAACGTGCCCATAGTTGTTCCAAAAACCATCAAATCGCTGTGTAGACTTACAATGCACATACCCGGGGGTGATCCCATGTCACTCTATCTCATATAGGTCCGATAGCACAATATATCTGAAATTTCATAATCCAACCTAGCCCATAAAACTTTGAACCAAATTTCCACCTCTGAAATTATCTATAAGATCAAAATCTCACATCTGCACACCGAATAAGTCTGAACACGACGTATCAGGCCATAACCACAATTCAAGATGGAAAATCACATGGTATACAACACAACTCAAACACTCATAGTGATAACTTCTAATCACAGCAGCTGCTCAAATAACCTAATTCCGGTAATAAACCTCTTACCAAACCAAAGCCTCATTCCAACACTTTCGTGTACTCCCAATAATGAATGAAACATGCAGAAAGTCATAACCATTCCTCATATCAACCAGTCCTGGAGCTCCCTCTCCTTCGGCAAAGACCATTGTAAATTTCTAAGCTGAATCCCGATATTATCCTTCCAACATGCTGAAACTGAATCCGATAGTATTCATTCTAGATCCCAATGACCTCATCTCTTCCAACACGACTACTCTAGTGAAATGACACATCGATACAATCTTAAGGCCACAACCCGGCGACCCGCGCACCAATAAGCAACAGTCCAAATATACTCAAATCATGGAAAAATGACTCAAATGAGAGAGCTGTACCACAAGCTCACCAGTACCACCACAACACAATGCTGAGAACCCATCATACATCGTAGAACCAGAACACACGAATCTAACCCGAAGGATCATACCTCAACATAACTTTGCTGTAATGCGCGACCCTATCCAAATGTTGGTCCACATGAGATACCTCAAGTCACCATGCTCAAAATTATCAACCACGCGCAATTTGATGTCTAGAACCAAAAGCAAATCATCATAACCACGGCGAAGCAAATGACATAACATCACACAAAACCTAAAGAACACAACCGATATGCCATCCACCGAGCAATACCCAATACTCTTCCCGCTTGAATTCCACTATGAAACCCCAATAAAACCGCACCACATGTGCATATAACCAACAAATCATAATGCCTCGCAACACAAAAAGTAACTCATATATCACTCCAGAACACAACTATAGAAACTCAGAGTCAACAAAACCGACTCGATGCAGAACACACATCCATATAGGCCTACCAATGAACCCCTTATCAAGGAGTTCCTAGTGTTGCTCCTTCAACTCGTTTAACTCCGCCGGTGCCATACGATACGGTGCCCGACACCAAATCAATACCGAAATCAATAACCCGGCCCGGCGACATACCCGGCAGCAAAAAATACATCCGAAAAATCCCTCACCACAGGAGCTAAATCAATGGTAGGAGCCTCTGCACTGACATCCCTTATGAAGGCCAAATAAGAAAACACCCCTTCCCAATCATCCGCTGGGTCTTCAAAATGAAATCACCCTACCGGGAACATAATCTGTCGAACCACGCCACTCAAATTCGTGGCATCCCTGGCATAGCCAACGTCGCCATCTTAGCGCGACAGTCCAGGATAACATTACACAGAGACAACTAGTCCATACCCAACATCACATCAAAATTTGACACACTAAGCAACAAAAGACCCACTCGGGTCTCCAAACCCCCTAATAGTCACCACCCAAGGCCGATACACGCGGTCCACAACTACGACATAACCTGTTTGGGAGAACTCCCAGTCCCCAAATACTTAAAGCACACGAATCACCATATCTGATCCCAACTCCACCGTCCGAATATATAACACACCTCTAATACCCAATCATTCCACAAGGGATACTCCTATAATTCTTCTTTGCCACCAAGAAAACTCGAATATCAGCAATCGATCAAATAATGGAGTGCCACAATATCAATGAAGTATCATTAACTCAACCACACATAGCTCTTTCTGAAATGTATACCCTCATCAAGCCACACTAATTAGTAATATCATTTGCCTAATCATCTGAAGCTGTCGTGCTACATAAGATTTTATGTCCTTTCTCCCAGAACTGAATTGTGACCTTACACGTGCAAATCGCAACCCTACATAACATACCGCATACCACGCCATCCTATGATAAGTATAAGAATTTCATAATTCATTCCGGGTCACTAGCAATGCGTACTCAACTAGCCAAAAACTCTCCATTTGATCCCATCTCGAAGAAATTCATTGTACGCCACATGCTCCTCACGCCAGTAGAAAATATACGTCTCTAACCGTGGTAGAAACCATCAAGAACTCGCTGAATCCCATTTGCACACAACCAAACCGCCAGGGCTGAATCCTTTTAACCCAACCAAGTTACGCAGGTCACCAAAAACCCAAGAGCATTACCATGAAACACATGTAGAAACTCATTACCACATAAGCACCCAAAGAACTAATCATTTCCTTTACCATACTGATCCGACCTACTACCAAGCTATCCTATTTATCCACGTTCCTTCTAAATTACCTTAAATTTGATACCTCCCCTCGCCAATACCGCAATCCTCAACCCAGACTCACCATACGAGACCCAAGCATAAAACCACATTGCCTGAGGCTCATAAGCTGCTGAATACTCTCTTAAATATCCTCAAAAGCACCACATTCCAAATATTTACCCTAAAGAGACATCCTATGAATCTAAAGTCATTACCTTCACCTTCCTGATACTAATATGCAGAATCCATAATTGATATAAAAATACCACGAGTCCTGACACCCCTCTAATGTAAACCTCAGTTTCTAGCCAAATACACATCCTGAAGATCCCCAATTACTACATGTAAATCTTGAATCCTTCAAAACCATTCTCGGGAGTCATCCACTCTGCTCAAACCTCAATTAGACTGATCAAATGAATCGAACAACATTCGCCTCATTAGTACAAAAACACCTAAGGAAGCAAACCCTCCTTCTATGTAGCCGAGTGATATCCCACTCCATACCCGTTACATCCCTTACAATAACAACTAATCATTCAACGATTTCTTATATACCCATAAATCATAACACACCATTATCCAAATTTCTTTTACTTGAGACATCCTCGATCTCAACCTCTGCAAGTCACAACTGATTCGCCAACATACCTCAAACTGAAACTGATACGATACTTAGCCGTGCAATTAACTTATCGATAGCAGACTTCCCCACTTAGCTCGATGCCATAGGTCAAAGAACCCAAAGACTCACAATGCCCATACTCTATTACTGCCATAATACCATAGTGACATTTAACTAAATCTTTCGTAAGCTCGTGCAACACAAACCATCTAGTATTTCAAATCATCTGCAAATCTTGCATTCACCCTCGTAATAGTTAAGACAACTCTCATACGTGATCCAAACTCAAACTGCAACACATGTAACTCACTGGTAGAAGAGGACTCACTACAAAACAACATAGGGATCACACAAACTTCAAAATACTCTGTAGGAGATAACTCACCTGCTTCGTCTCAGCTAACATCTTTTTATACCCTTCCACCGTCATAACATCACGCAATCACTTAATCTTCTTGAGTCTGAACTCATATCACAACATGAAATCTATTTTGCTTCCCAACTAGACAACATGAAAAGATCCTTCAACACACTCAAAACTCGGGCTATACATGAAATCACGATGGAAATCACGCACCAGATATTTCTTCCTACCCTCAAGTATACCTGTCTCGTCCCATTCAAATTATATGAACACATCTCGCAGTCATATCATACTCATCACGTAGCTACCAGTCATCACTTCCACTAATAGGGACACTATCGAACATATAAATCCAAAAGCACGTGCTCACCTAATCAACGCCTCAGTGCTCAAGCTACAGGAAAATCCCAACCTCAAGTCCTCTAGACTAGCCCAACATAAACACACAAAAATCACATCTTTCCCTTTATTCAGGAAATCACAAGCCGTTAATGCACAACTGATACCGAGCGCTCATGCGCGTATACAAACGCGTGGAAGGCATTTCAAGAGTTACATTTCAAATTGAATCAATGACGCACGATAAGTATTCAAGAATGTGGGATTTCCTAAAGGTTCCGCAGCCTCCTAAGGATAAGTACAGACGTCTCCGTACCGATCCGCAAGACTCTACTAAACTAGCTTATGACTCGTGAGACCTATGTAACCTAGGCTCTGATACCAATTTGTCACAACCCTAAAAGCGACCCAGTCGTGATGGCGCCTATCGTGAAACTAGGCAAGCCGACACAATTCGTAAATCAAACCATTTTTCTATAAAAGTTATTTTTTAAGCCATTAATTTAATAGGAAATCTCATAATAAATGTCTAAATAACCAGTGCGGAAACATAACACAAGCCCGACATCGGGGTGTCACAAGTCACAAGCATCTACTAAGGTCTGAATACAACGAAGAGTCTGAAAATATACCAAAAACAGTCTAAAGAAGACAAGAGGGAGAAGAGCAGGGCTGCGAATGTCGGGTAGCTACCTTGCTAACTCCGATAACTCTGCCACTGAGCAATCCACACCCGCTACCAGGTTCAGAAATATCTGAATCTGCACACAAGGTGCAGAGAGTAATGTGAATACGCCAACTCAGTAAGTAATAAAAGTAAATGAAAGCTGAGCAGTAAGAAAACACGTAAACCACGTCATAACGCTATAGCAAATACATTACATTTCCAAAATAGTACCGAAATCATTTATTTCGTAAATCAAACTCAGTTTCAGTAAAAACCTTTTCCTTTTTAAAACATCTTCCAATAGTTTCAAACAAGTGGTAAAACAATGAGTAAAAAAAATAATAGAAACGTAAACAGCCCCTCGAGAAAAATATGTACCATAAACCGCCCTCGGGCATAATATTAACAGAACCAGCCCCTCGGGCTACCTCACAATCACTCACAATCAGCCCCTCGGGCATAACATGAATTAAGAACAGCCCCTCGGGCAAATCATGGATCAAGAACAACCCCTCGGGCAACAATATGAAACAACAACAGCCCCTCGGGCTACATCACATCATTCACACTAGGTATCCGTGCTCACTAGGGGTGTTCAGACACTGGAAGGTCTCCTACTGCCCAAGCACTATACAAGCCATCTCGTGGCATAATCAAACTGGCCCCCGGCCTCATAACAAGCCACCTCGTGGCATAACAAATCAGGCCCCAGCCTCATAATCATGAATCAGTAACAACCTGCTGCGGCGTGCAGCCCGATCCCATAATATCCTCACAACATAGGTCCTTGGCCTCACTTAGTCAGAATTCTCTCGAGCCACTCGAGCAATGGTAAAACATGATGCTCAGCCCAAAATATCATTTAAAATATCAAAATGGAGTAAATACGGCTGGGTTATAAAAACAGCAAAGTACAACATGACTGAATACATATATTAAGTCAAAATAGTGAGAAATAGTAGTAAAAATCCCCTAAGGGTCCAAAACAGTTGGCACGAGGCTCAAACATGGTAATACTTTCCAAAATACAATGATATCAAATAGTTTTCAATCAAATACACGACTTAACAGTCGTACGAGATGGACTAGTCACAATCCCCAATGGTGCATGACCCTACACTTGTCATCCAATGTGTGCGTCACCTCAAAGTAATACAAAGATGTGAAATCCGGGGTTTCATACTCTCAGGATTACATTTACAATCATTATTTACCTCAATCCGGTCTAAACTCTAGCCCGTGATGCCCTTGCCTCTCAAATCGGCCTCCAAATGCTCCGAGTCTAACCAAAACCAGATTCAACCATTAATACGCGCTAAAGGAACAAAGTCGAAGCAAAAATAATCAAATTAAACTCAAAATCCCGAAATTGGCCAAACTCGGCCCCTGGGCCCATGACTCGGAATCCAATAAAAATCACATCACTAGAATCCTCATCGTCCCACGAGTCTATACATACCAAGAACATCAAAATCAGACCTCATATGGCCCCTCAAATCCCCAATTCAACTCTCCAATTTTTCTTCCAATTTTCATCCCAAATTAAATGATAAAATCAAGACAAAATCATGGAATTTAACCAAATTTGAGTGAAGAACACTTACCCCAATCAATCCTCTGAAAATCCCTTCCAAAATTGCCTTCTCCCGAGCTCCATAGCTCCAAAAATGCAAAAATGGCCGAAATCCTCGAAATAGAGTACTTTATAAAGCTGCCCATATTTCCTCTTTCTCGAACGTGGGACAACCATCGCATCCACGATGAAGAAAAATATTGTCTCCCAAAAATGCACTACACGTTCGTGGCACAAGCCTCGCGAACGCGATACCTACTGAAGACACAACTACGCGAACGCGACCACCAAAGCACGAACACGAAGAACACAACATCAACACATCGCGAGTGCGACCCCCAAAGCGCAAATGCGAAGAACAGAATTCACCACCTCTGAGAACACTCTTCGCGAATGCGAGTCCCTGACCGCAAACGCGAAGAACAAACCATCTGCAACAAAATACCAGCAAAAATCAGCCAGTCTTTCAAGTCCAAAGATGACCTGTTGAGAATCCGAAACACGTCCAAGGCCCTCGGGACCTCAACCAAACATGCCAATACATCCCATAACATCATTCAAACTTGTTCCAACCTTTGGAACACTCAAAACAACATCAAAACATCAAATCACTTGGATTCAAGCCTAAGAATTCCAGAACTTCCGAATTCTAAATATGATCAAAAAGTGTATCAAACCTCGTCCGAATGACCTATAATTTATCACACATCACAAATGACACAATGGACCTACTCTAATTTCAGGAATTCCATTCCGACCCCGATATCAAAATTTCCACTGCCGATCGGGAAATGCCAAATTTCCAATTTCGCCAATTCAAGCCTAAATCTACCATGGACTTCCAAAATACATTCTGGACGCGCTCCCAAGTGCAA
Source organism: Nicotiana tabacum (assembly GCF_000715075.1). Classification (NCBI taxonomy): domain Eukaryota; kingdom Viridiplantae; phylum Streptophyta; class Magnoliopsida; order Solanales; family Solanaceae; genus Nicotiana; species Nicotiana tabacum. The sequence goes on from NC_134101.1 coordinate 107,514,578, forward strand.
AATTACCTAACAGAGCTAACCAAATCATAAAAATCCAAATCCAAGATCGAATACTAAAAGTCAAAAAACTGGCCAACCATTCATATTTCAAGCTTCAAACTGAGAACTATTCTTTCAAATCCATTTCGATTATCCTGAAAACCAAAATCGATGATTTATATAAGTCATAATACATCATACGGGTCTAGTCATGCCTGTGAACTGGCGAGCGAAGTGAAACTTCTCAAAACGACCAGTCGGGTCATTACAAAGTTAAAGTTTGTACTTGGTTTATGTGATTTTGCCTACCTAAAAAACTCGTACCACCTTGTTGAGGACTAATTATGGGAATGGGAATAGAAGGCATATTTGTACGAATAGTAGAATTACCCCTACCCCTAACTGAGGAGTTGCCTCCACGAGCTATGCTATCTCTGCCTCTCCCTCGAGTCATAACTACAAAATAAATTACATGTAAGCAAATTAGAGTCATAAATTGGTATATGTCAACAATTAAGTCCTTGCAAATAGAAAACAATGGTATAAGTCAAGAATTGGGCCAAAATTACTGCTAGATTTTTCAATTTTATAGTAAGCGATAAATTTAGGGAAATGAGCGAGAAGTTAGACATCAAAGAAAAGCAATAAATATAGATATATTCTTGCAGATAACATTCAGCTTAGATCACAACAAGCAAAACACATAGTATTCAGTTTAGATTACAACAAACAAAACACAGTAAGATACCTCAACATATTTTTAATTAACACACTAGTCACTCTTCTTCTTCTTCTTCTTCTTCTTCTTCTTCTTCTTCTTGATCATCTAGCAATAATTCACCATCAACGTGATCATCCATTTCAATTAAATCCCCATTTGGATCATGTTAGAGTATATTTTCATCAACGATAATGTTCATATCTATCACATGATCTTCAACTTCTTCAACTTGGAAGGGGAGATTCGCATCTGAAATTGCCATCACTTCCTTATCGGGTAATTTAACAACATGTCGAGGATTAACTTTCAATACAGCTAACCAATCCTCTTTGTCCTTTCTCTTGCTAGGATAAGGAACATAACACACTTGAGTTGCTTGCATCGCAAGAATAAAAGGTTCATATTTTTTATATCGACGGCGATGGTTAACATCCGCCAATTTGTATTGATTATGCTTTTTAACACCAACATTCATAGTTGGGTCAAACCATTCACACTTGAATAATACAGTTTTCTTTAAAGGTTCTTCACGGTATTCTACTTGTATAATCTCTTGTATCCTGCCATAGTAGTCACCAACATTTGCATCCGATATACAAACTCCACTGTTTATTGTTGATCTTGCGCTACCATGAATTTTTGTGTGAAATTTATATCCATTAACAAAATTCACTGAATGACATATCGCGCTTATCAATGGTCTATGAACAAGGCTATACAAGAATGCATTCTCAATATGGTTGCTTCGGACCTATTTAAAAAATTATGAGACATAGTTAAATTTAACAAGTCAAATTATGTACATTATTGTATAAAAGTAAATTATTGTTGGAGGCTTACATATTTCTTGAACCATATAGAGAAATATGTTTCGAGATTCTCATCTATTTGATCCTGAGATAGATTCGGATATTCTTCTTGTAAACGTTCCACGTACATACTTCATTACAACAAAATAAGTTAAAATTAGTGCTTCTGATATATGAATATTTGTTATATTAAGAAAGTATAACTTTCAAATGTTACCTTACAAATGGCTCAACCTCTTTACAATTTAGTAGAATGTAAGTTTAGGCAGCCTTGATTTCTTCCAAGGATAAAATCCTCTTTTTTGCTTCTCCCGATAGTCGACCTGGATGTGTAAATATTGATAAATTTCCTTTATGATCTTCCACAATACCACCATCATCATTCCGGTCCACATTATGATTATGTGTAATGACATGAGGTTTAAAATAATGAGAAAATAATTGTGTTGACTCTGTCATCAGGTATGCTTCACAAATAGATCCCTCAACACTAGCTTTATTCCCAATCATATTTTTTCAAACTTCCAAGGTACCTAAATAGATAAATGAATGGACCATTAAATTAAAAAGTCATGTGTATCATACTTGTCACTATTATGACATAGAAGTTTTAAATTTACCTCTCAAAAGGATACATCCATCGATATTGTACAAGTCCAGCAATTCTTGCTTCATATGGTAGGTGCACGGGCAAATGTTCCATTGAGTTAAAGAACCCCAGTGGAAATATACGTTCCAACTTACACAAGATCTGTAGGATGTCTATTGCTAAGCTCTCCATGTCAGCCACTCGTAGAGTGGTCGAAGTAAGATCTTTAAAAAATAAGCTCAATTCTGTAAGTGTCTGTCACCCATTACTAGGAAGTAGTTCACAAAAGGCAGTAGGCATTAATCGTTGCATGAACACGTGGCAATCATGACTTTTCATGCCTAATAACCTAGACCTGTTCGTCTCTACAAATTGACCCAAATTTGAAACATACCCATCAGGAAACTTCAAACTTTTCACCTAATCGAATAAGATATCTTTTGCTTCGTTGTCTATTGTATATGCAGCTTTGGGATATTTTCCACTAGCATCTTTGCCAACTGAGGTCTATCGCAATAGGTTAGCATATCCAGACGTGCTTTCAGATTGTCTTTGGTTTTGTCTTTAACATTAAGAACTGTGTTAAATACATTATCAAAGACATTCTTTTCAATATGCACGACGTCAAGATTATGCCGAATCATGTTAGAAATCTAATAAGGCAAATCCCAAAATATACTTCGCTTTTTCCATCCACAAGATTTACATATTCTCGAATTAACTACTTGTGCATCTTCCTCTATTACTTTCCTTAGCCCTAACTTACTAATTTGGTTAAAAATTTCCTCTCCCGTTCTAGGTGCTAGTGGTAGCCTTTTGACAGTCTGACCTATAAGAAAGTTTTTACGATCTTTCCTAAATGGATGATGTTGGTCAAGAAACATTCCATGACTATCCAACCAAGTTGTTTTCCCACCATGACGTAATCTAAAAGATTGCGCTTCCTCCATATAATAAGGACATGCTAACTTTCCAGCAGTACTCCATCCTGATAACATAGAATATGCTGGAAAGTCACTGATTGTCCACATCAAAGCTGCCCTTAATTGAAAAGTTTGCTTTTTTGAGATGTCAAATGCTTCCACACCGTCCTACCATAACAAGGTCAATTCTTTTATTAGAGGTTGTAGAAAAGAATCAATTTTTTGTTTAGGATTGGTTGGCCCTGGAACAATGATAGTTAAGAACATGTCCGCCTCTTTCATACACATCCAAGGAGGTAAGTTGTATAAAGTGACAATCACTGGCCACGAAGAGTATTTTCTTTCAGATTGACCAAATGGTTGGAAACTATCAGTACATAACCCAAGCCTCACATTCCTTGGTTTAGCAGCAAAAAATGAATGCGTTTCATTGAAGTGCTTCCAAGCCTCAAAGTCTGATGGATGACGTATTACCCCACCCTCTTGTATATGCTCATGATGCCATCTCATGTCACTGGTTGTAGCATGAGATGCATATAATCTTCACAATCTAGGAATCAAAGGAAAATAATACATCTTTTTATAAGGGATAAATTTCCTCTTACGAGAATGTATACGGCAAAAATCGGCGAATCGATTTTACGGTCACCAAGGCACCTCGAAAGAGATGCCTCCCCTAAAGGATCAAAGCTTAGCTCGGGGCCCTGGCCTCGAGGGTTCTCGGTAATCTACTTCGAGGTAGAGTAATAAATGGTCAGCCTCGAGGTAGGGTAAATCAGTGACATCGGTGGAACGTTGTGAGGTTCCCAATGCATGTGAGTAGAGCTGACAAGGTCTATTAGGCTAGCCCAAACCCGTACCATGGCATTAAATGGCTGTACCAGCCATGTGTCTTTGTAATAAATGCATTTATACTATGTTATGATTCCCCCTCCTATATAAAAGGGACCCTTGTCATTTTGTAGGAGGCTGATACTCAATCTTAAATACACAAAAACATTCTCTCTGCACTCATATTCCCTTGATCTCATTGCTTCCATTTATTGCTTATATTCATTGTGTTCTATTTATTGTTCGTCATTTATTGCTTATCATTAATCATAAAGAGCCATTATTTTAGCTCTTATAACTGTTAGTCCTCCCTCGATTGCCCTAAGCCAGCCTCCAGACTCGACCTCGAGGCCTCATATATGGTAGCTTGAGGCCCCGACCTCCCACCGTTCGGTTCGATTATCACATCGTCTCTAAGCTATAATCTTGCTCTTTAATCTTTTACTTAGCATCCATTATCTAACAACTAGCATAAAAATAGATCACATATTTTTAGAACCACAAAATCAAATTTAATTGTTATTACCATTTTCACGGTAAACAGTTCTGCGCCCACCGTGGGGCTAAAAATAATTGTGATTATTTTCTTGCTGGTTTAGCTACATAACGTAGCTTACCTTTTCACACTTTTTCTTGTCCAAGATCTTTGATTTCAGGTCAAAATGTCTAACTCATTAAACAACAATCTTGAGGACTATGGAAAGAATGGTGTGGATGTTCCAGGTGTTTGTGTACCACTACAAAACCCTGAGAATGCACCAGAACCAATTCCCGTGGACGTGGTCTCACGTGATGCCCAACACGTTGATATAAGCTCCCACACTAACAGGAGCGTACGTCAAGGAGATCAACAAGAAGTCAGAAAAACCCCAGCTCGAGAGGAACATGAGGTCAGCATTTACGTTATTTTTGAGATGTTGCAGGCACAACAGCTGGCAATGGCTCAGTTGCTGAACCACCAAAAAACCCCAAGTACAGTAGCCCCGGGAATAGCCCCTCGGACCGAACCAGTGCCAGAAAAATCAAGCAATAATGGGTCGGCAATAGACCCTGCCATCATAAAGATGCTCGAGGACCTCACAAAGAGGATCGATTCGGGCGAGAAAAAGATAGAAGCCAATGATAAGAAGGTCCAAACCTACAATTCCAGGGTCGACCAAATTTCGGACGCACCCCCGATCTTGAAGGGTGTGGATTCAAAGAAGTTCGTACAGAAGTCGTTCCCGCATGAGGCGGCTCCAAAACACATTCCAAAGAAGTTCATGATGCTAGACCTTCCAAAGTACAACGGAACCTCGGACCCCAACGAACACGTCACTGCTTACACTTGTGCAGTGAAGGGAAACGACCTAAAGGATGATGATATCGAATCCGTCCTACTGAAAAAGTTTGGAGAAACGCTTTCAAAAGGGGCAATGATGTCGTATCACAACCTGGACCCAAACTCGATAGATTCTTTTGCCATGCTGGCAAATTCTTTTATAAAGGCACATGCTGGTGCTGCGAGAGACTTCAAGTAGCAACAAGGAAATCTGACGTCTTCAAGATCAAGAAGAGGGAGAATGAGATGTTGTGAGAGTTAGTATCTCGCTTTCAAATAGAATGAATGAAACTACCACCAGTTTCTGACAACTGGGCAGTGTAGGCTTTAACTCAAGGTTTGAACGAACGAAGCTCGGTGGCTTCGAAACAGCTGAAGCAGAATTTAGTTGAATACCCCGCCGTGACTTGGTCGGATGTTCACAAACAATATCAATCGAAAATTAGGGTCGAGGACGACCAATTAGGAGCCCCCTCGGGCTTGGTATAACCAAGCAGGCTTCTGGCGAAGGAGCCAAATCAAAACAAAGAAAGGTACTAGCCATACATTGAAGACAGGAGAAATGCCCCGAGGCATAACATACCCTGGAATAATTTAAGAACAGACCAAAGGCAGAACCCTCGAGGACTCGTCAGCAGAGCCGAGTTCAATAGGCACACAGGGCCGATGGAGGCGCCCCGCCTGTCGGAACACAACTTCAACATCGATATTTTAGATATCGTGTTTGCCATTAGTAAAATTAGAGACACCAGGTGGCCAAGGCCTACACAATCATATCCTTCAGAAAGACACCATAACTTAGTGTGTGAATTTCACAACACACATGGTCACGGGACCGAAGATTGCCGGCTGTTGATACCCAATTTTTCCTTATATATTTTAGACATGCATAAAACCTTTTAAAATAGCATATATATGTATATATAAGCATGAACAAGGTTTTCATTATTTTCCCCATAATTTTAAGGGCTTAAATTGAATTATTTTCTCCCTTTTTAACCATAAAATCCCCAATAATTACTTCAAAAATTATTTTTTTGATAATTCATTTATTGGATTTCTATATTTATGCCAAAATATGGCTAATTTAATTTTTATGTATTTTTACAATTACATTTAGTATTTTTTAAGCTAAATTGCATATAATTGCAATGTTAGCCCATTTTAAGATATAATTATATTTTATGTGCATAAAATTGGTTTCTATATTTTTAAAATGTTAATTATATGTTTTAAATCATTTTTCCACCTAAAATTATTTTACAAAAACTACCTATTATTTTTATAAATTAAAATAGGGAAAAACTAGCTATTTAAATAACAACCACATTTGGCTTTCAATTATAGCCAAATCGGACCCCCATTCCCAGCCCAATTTTACAATTGATAACCCGACTCATACCCTATTAACCCTTACCCAAACCCGGAACCCACCTACCCATTTGAATCCTAAACGTTGATCTCCTAGATCAACGGTCAGAATAATTCCCTTCCTTTTTTAATTCTAACCAACCCCCCTAACCCTAATCATTTCTCCAATCCGCCGCCTTCAAATGCTCTCCCATCTCCACTCTTCTCTCAAACCTAAACCTAGACTCCTCCACTCACCTCCTTCTCCGGTCATCTCCGGCGACTATCTCTCAAGCCCCAAGCCTCCAATGGTCACTCTACCACCTTGCTCCTCATCTATAAGGCCCTCAAGGGTCTTGGGACATGTCGGTTTAGACCTAGGGTTTCTAATTCTGTTGTTCCAGGCTTCTCTGGTGTGATTTTGGGCAAAATCACACCATGTGTGTTACGATTTGTGAAGTTACAACAGGTTCTTTCGATTTCTACTCAGGTTTCCTTTTGAAACCCTAACTCTCTTCTGGATCTCTCAGATCTATGATAGTTTCATGCTTTAAGCTTGTTTCCTTCTATGATTTGCTTATTCTTGAGCTTTCTTCCAAAAGTTCTTCTACTATAAACCATTTTTACTTTCTTTGGAAACTAGGGTTTCTCGGAGTTCTTTCTATACTTGTTTCGATTGATTTCTTTATGATTTAACCTTTTTCCCTTGTTTATTTTGACCGATTCTATATTCCTACTGCTTTTTAACTCAACTCTATTAAAAGCCCTAATTTGTAAAGATTTTTCTTTACTTGTTTTTGTGTGTTAGTACGATTCTCTTTACTTGTTTCTGTGTGTTAGCATGATTCTCTTTACTTGTTTCTGTGTGTTAGCATGATTTTCTCTACTTGTTTCTGTGTGTTAGCATGGTTTTCTCTACTTTGTTTCTATTCGTATTAGCACGATTTTCTTTACTTTATTTCTATGTGTGTTAGCATGATTCTCTTCACTTCGTTTCTATGTTAGCCTGTTTACATGGTTCTTGTTAATATCTCCTGGTCACTATGCTTCGAATATGTTCTGCTCAATCTTTAGCCTACTTATATCACCTCTATATGATGGTGTTCGCTCATCTCTTGTCTCTTTCTGCCTATATAATTGACCTTGTTTGTTTGCTACTTCTGTTCATTCGTCTCTATTTATACGTTGAAGTATGCAGAATCATGACTCCCCATGATTGACTCTAATTTTGTTTAACTGTTGGTAATTGAAAGATTTTCCTTCAAAGCCCTAGAATTTTACTTGTCTGATTGAATTAACTTATTTCATTACCTTATTTACTATGGTACTTTGTTTTACTTAGTCTTTCCTTAATTGGGTCTTTTTGAATTTAGTTCTAATTGACTACTTTATGCCTACTGAACCCTGGCTCCTTCCTTATTTAATTATGCACTGATTCCTCTTCCTCCCTTATATGGTACTAAATCTTCCCGTTTGACCTTGATTCCCTTAACTTAAGGAAGCACTTCCTTGATTCTCCAATTGACTGATTCCGAGTTCTTAAATTAGTGTATTACTATAATTTTTACCTTATTCTACTACCTACTTTCAACTATAAATTCTCTAAGTTTTCAGAAACGACGAACACTTGGCTTTCAAAAAACTCCTCTCTTATTAACATCTCTGTTCTCCTCTCTTCCTTGTGTTATTTTCTACTATTAGCCGACTGCAAGCCAAGGCTAATCATCTGTGCTCTTTAGTTCTTTAATTCTGCTTACTTCTCTTCACTGATATGTCCTAGTTTAATTTAAAGCCTCAACAACATGTTTATCTTCTTGTTTCCGTTTCTTTTATTTCTAGCTTACTTTTACTTGTGGTTCTATTGTGAAGTTTGTAGTTAGGCATGCTAGTATGACTCCCCTACCTTTAAATTCATGTGTTCCCTTATGTGATTCAAGCAGGGCTGGACAATTGTTTTTAATCTACTATGTGCTTACCATTCTTATGAGTCCCAAATCCCTATTCCCCTATGTGTTTATATTCTCCCTGATTAGTTTGCGATTATGCCAGTTTCAGTTATTGCTGAGCATGTCCAAACCAATCCAAATACCCGTGCCGGGGTTATATATTTTACAGTCAAATGCTTGTGTATCTCAAAAGCCTTTTGGACCCTTGTGTGACTATTGAATCCATTTGGATTCTGTGTGTGATACTATCTTGAGTTCCTGTTTGGTTTATCACTCCAACCTTTTTAAACAATCTCCATTACATTACTAACTGCTTTCAAACAGACTTTTAAGTCCAGTCCTTAACAAACTTCTTTCAATATGTGTCCTGCAATTTCACTTTACTCTTAGTTAATAAGTTCTGCCCCCTCAAGTATGTGTACTGCCTTGGGATCCTCTTGAGAACCCTCTGAACTCTGGCATACTGAGGCTGACCTTTCCACACTGCACTGATTCAATGCTTGGCTACTAAGTCTAGGTGTAAGCATTGCCCGAGGTCCTTAAGACCCTTAGGGAACTTTGATGCACCTAGACTCTGATTTGTCTATGGAAATGAGGCTTGTGAGACCATTGTATGTTTTGGGAAACTTGGGCCTAACTGCAGGCTCCCTATAGAATAGCTTCTTGGTTTTTCATTTCATTTATGTAATTCATTTATTGGCCTGTAATAATTTGTAAATAGATATTTGGGGTATTTAGTAAAAGGGTGGGTAGATGTATATCTTGTGGGGTAACATGGGTAGAAATCCTGCTCTTAGGATTTATTTTCAAATCTGCCTGCTTCACTCACTAGAAAACATGTCCGTAGGGTTTTTATTCTTGTTGAATCTGGTTGCTTTTGCATAATAGAGAATCATGCCTATAGGATTCCACTTCTAATTTTCTCTGCATCAAATAGAAATCATGCCTATAAGGACTTCATTTTTAACATCGTTTGCATCAGATAGAAACCATGTTCATAAATTCTGCATTTGTCATGTTAGAAACCATGTTTCTAGGTTCCAAGCCATCATGTTTTAAATCGATTCAAGCATAGATACAATGCCTATAGGACCTAATTCCGATTCAGCTTTAATAAGCCTTTCATATGTTACTGCAAATTGACTAAAAACAATAATACGCCTAGATATCATGTCTCTAGGGATCTATACTCGCAATTTTGTCTGGTAATTCTAATTATCCCAATAGATCAATTTCATTTCACTTAGCTTGCTTTTTAAAACTAGTCTTAATAAATGTCAACATTTTCTAAAACTAGTCCTTTCAAAATTGCTTTAATCTCATTAGATATTCTGCCTATAGGTATTAAAAGGGTCTATTTCAAAAACTTATTTGTTTCTACATTAACATAGACACAGTACTGCATATAAGCAAGCCTTAGGGCATTTTCAAAACCTGCATTTCTCTGAAGCTGTTTCTGTCATTCAAAGTTCTGATTTCAATAATATTTTAAAGAAGAGGCCCTAGGCAGCTACTAGGTTATAACTTCTATATCTGAAAGTTTGGTCTGTTTCTGCATATTCACTTAGAAATCATGCTTTAGGATTTTTATTAATAAAGACCTTAACTATGTTTGAGTTGTGCTGCTTGTATATTTGTTTGAGGAGGAAACTTTGAGCCTCTTAATTGCTCCCATTATGTGTGAAAGTCCTAAATGTTTTGACTGTCACCTTAGAATTTTTTCGCCTTTCTAAACCGTAGGGGTACGTCTAGAACTACCTATAGGTAGAGGTCCTAACTCCCTCCGAGACCATTAAGAAGGGATGGGTAGCAGCACACAATATGAATCATTGACCAAACACTCGTTTTGCATGACCAATAAGGGGATGTGAAGGGTAGAAATGGGATATGATGACTGCGCATTAATGTCACGTGTAGCCCCTCATGGAGGAGTGTTTATCGGACATTGCGTGGGATGATCCTATAGGATACACAATTTAGGGCCCCTCCTTACCCCAAATCCTCTACTTGTTTAAAACTTTATTTGTTTATAATTTGTTCAAACCTTTATTTCACTACTTAAATTGTTCAATATGCTTTACAAACAACTTATTTGATTCAACTATTTGTACAAACTAATTTGTGAATATAAATTCGGCCGGGACTCACAGTTGTGGACCAAGAGGGGTGCCTAACACCTTCCCCTCGAGGCTATTTCGAGTCCTTACCCTAATCTCTGGTAATGCAAACCAACCCAAGAGTTAATCGCTCTAGGTGCCCTAACACACCATAATCCGTTAGGTGGCAACTCTTCAAATATCCAATTCCCAAAAGGAAACGTGTCATTACACCCCATGAATGTCGAAACCTAGACTTCCTCCCCGCGAAGGGAAAAAGGGGGCGCGATAGCATGGAGACTCTGCTGGGGATATTTTTAGGCTCTTACCATTACGAACTTATCTTTACAAATTAGTTCAAGCATGCTTATCCCGTACCCTTCTCCCTTATTTGAATTTAATTGTCTATTTTTCAAGCATTTATGATTTCTTTATTACCCTGAAAACTGACTTGTCTCTTTGTTTTCCTATTTCTGTATCTGTTTTTAAATTATCTAAATGCTGTATTTATTTTTTCTTACGTGAAAATACTTGCCTACATGTTATTAACTGCTGCATAAATTATACTCCATATCATATTCCACTCATGTGTCTCAAATCCTATAGCAACACTTTAATGAGTGGTTGCGCTCTTCCTATTTAATACCCTCAAATTCGGAAAGGCTTATTTGCGGTAAAACCAGTCGACCAACGGTTCAGTCGACGGTTCCGTGCCTTCCCTCTCATGTTGTCCGCTTGAGGGTACCAGTCTAAAACCCCAATAGAAACCTTACTCTGTTTAAATTGTGCATGCATCATGGTCAAACCTAGTTGGATCAGTTATGTTGTCCACATAATGATTCTTTAAGATAAGCCTTATCCAAAGTCCATTGGGTTTTCCATAATCCGAACGGACACAACCACGTTCTGTGCATTAATTTGGAGAACTAAATGTTGGTATGTTGATCATGAATGTATAAATAGTTGAGTTCGGTGGGGGTAATAGCTAACCCTTTTGTTTTACAAAAAATGAAGAACGAGGTCCCCAACTTCGGTACGGTTAGCACACCCTCACTCTTGCTAGACTGGTGGAGGAGTCTTCCATCAAATGACCAAATTAACGAATGGAAAGAGAGGGCTGCCAAATCCAGCAAAAAGCTAGAATATCTGGAATACAACCTGTTGGAATTGGAAGGAAATGTGAGGAAGAGAGTCACCGATTGCCAGAACGCTGAGGGAAGTGAAGGAGAACAATTGGCAAAGGCATTTTTACTGGTGAACCTAAGCAAACTGGAGGATTTGATAAACGAGAACATTCAACCTGAGAAAGGTCCTTCCAAGACCAAGTAGATTAGGTTTACTCGCTTTCTAAATGTAATAAGTCCAAGTGCCAGTAGAGACTTGATTTATTATTATGTTAGTGTCGTTTTTGGATTCGTCTACTTTTATATTATGAAATAAAGCATTTATTGGAATTTGAAGCTCTCCAAATTTATTTGTCGCTCGGCCTACCTCGGGCACAACGAGGCTCCCAAATTAGGATATGAGTTTACATTTTGCAATATGTGTTTAAATACTGCAAACGTTTCAGGATCCTCACTGACTTGTTACCTTTTTGTTTTTGCTTATCTTTATTATTATTCCCATCCCCTTAGATTGGCTCATCCATATTGGCCTCATCAGCATATCATACCAGATCCAAAGGCCCTCTACCTCCTCCTCCTCCAAGTAACACAAAAAGTAGAGGAAGAAGCACTAGCTGGGCTGAATGATCCGTTCTTAGAAAACGAGGACATGGATTGTTGTGCCATAATTGAGGAGAAGGAGGAAGAAGGCTTCTCCATTCAGACTGTGGCAAAGGGAGTTGTTCTCAGAAACTGGACCGCCATACCATCCCGAGCCCGCCGATTCCCTAGGTAGCTTGGCAGAATTTATAGTCGTTCTAGGCATTTTTAAATTTCAAGCAATTTTGTTTTAAGATTTCTTTGTTTCAAAATAAATGCTCGATCTACCGAGCGAAGCTTTGTTCGAACAATTTTCTCAGTTTTAATTAAATGCATTTACCCTGTATCATTATTCATACTTTTCCTTTCTACAGTGTTATTATTACTTTTCCCAATGAACCAGTGACTGTGAGATGTAATGAGGCAACACAACATGAGAATAGTGACTCAGAGGACTCAGAAGTGACTCAGAAGAAGATGAGATACCCGAGAAAACGGTTAGAGAAGTTGAGAATTTTGAGAACAAGGCTAAATCCAACTTGGACGAAACAGAAGCAATACATTTGGGAGACGCTGAGACCGTTAAAGAGACCCACATCAGCATTCACTTGTCACCAACAGAAAAGGAAGAGTACATTCGTTTTCTAAAGGAATATAAGGATATCTTCGCATGGTCATATGACGATATGACCGGTTTGACCACATATATAGTAGCTCATAAGTTGCTTACCAATCCCATGTGCCCGTCAGTCAAGCAGAAACTCAGAAAATTCAAACCAGACATGAGTTTGAAAATCAAGGTGGAAGTTACTAAACAGATCAAAACCAATGTTCTTAGGGTGGTTGAGTACCCAATCTGGTTAGCTAACATCGTGCCAGCTCCGAAGAAGGACATAAAGGTCAGGGTATGTGTTGATTATCGGGATTTAAATAGAGCAAGTCCCAAAGACGACTTCCCACTGCCAAATATACACATCCTGATCGATAACTGTGCCAAGCATGAACTCCAAACGGCCAACTGTATCAGAACAGAATGTCCAGAGCTTTCAACAAAAGGGTCAAACAAAGACAGTTCGCACCAGGGCAGCTGGTATTGAAGAATATCTTCACGTATCAAGATGAAGCCAAGGGGAAATTCTCTCCCAACTGGCGAGGTCCATACATGGTTCACAGAGTCCCGACAGGAGGAGCACTCATACTTGCAGAAATGGATGGAGAAATCTTGCCAAAACCAATCAATTCAAACGTAGTCAAGAGATACTATACTTAGATTATCTCACATTTCTTTTTTGATGTAATTGAAATATGCTTAACCTGATTCCCGTTTAAGAGGGGATACGTAGACAACCTTATGGGTTTGGTCATATCATAATAAAATTCTCATTTCCCCCCCTGAATCAGAAACTAGGGCAAAAGTTTGAGGAGGGGCCTCAAAATTCCGGAGCAAGTCCAGCCAACGCCATCGCGTGCCAAGAAGTCAGTCATTAGTCAAGAACTGGGGCAGAATTTTGAGAAGGACTCTAAAAATTCAGAGGAAGAATCGGCAGGGTCCGCCATCCGCAAACAATTTAAAATCATCTACCAAACTGGGGTAGAATTTTGAGGAGGACCCTCAAAATTCCAACATAAGAGAGTTGCAATGCCTTTGAAATGTGTCACAATCACCAGTTCATCAAAAGTTGCCTGTTATACCCATACACTTCCAAAACAATTCTATTTTTTCCAATAAATGCATATGTTTTCGAAAAATTCTATTATTTTTTTATAACTGTCAAGTGCTACCTAGGGGAACTCGAAGAGGGTTTCCAGAGTGGAACAAGGCAAGGCCGGAAAACGAAGCAAGAACCAACCTTCTGTCATGAAACTTACGATTTTTCTTTGAATGCAGGCGCATTTGACGATAGCACAAACAAATTCACCATCCATCCGGCCGTTAGACGCTGAACCTATCCTAGCTAAGATACACTCTGCCCTTATCTATTATTTTCTCTTTGCATGAGTCTAATCCTTGACTCCACACTTGCATGAGTCTAATCCTTGACTCCACACTTGCATGAGTCTAATCCTTGACTCCACATTTGCATGAGTCTAATCCTTGACTCCACATTTGCATGAGTCTAATACTTGACTCCACATTTGCATGAGTCTAAGCCCTGACTCCATATTTGCATGAGTCTAATCCTTGACTCCACATTTGCATGAGTCTAATCCTTGACTCCATATTTGCATGAGTCTAAGCCTTGACTCCATATTTGCATGAGTCTAATCCATGACTCCATATTTGAATAGGATTAAGCCCTATCCCGCATCTTGCATGAGGTTAAGCTCTATCTCCATATTTGCATTCTTTGCCTTGTCCCAAATCTTGCATAAGGCTAAGCCCTACCTCTATATCTGCATAAGGCTAAGCATTTCCTTCCATTTGTATGGGACTAAGCCCTATCCCGAATCTTGCATGAGGTTAAACTCTACCTCCATATTTGCATAAGGCTAAGCACTGCCTTCTCCTCGCATGAGACTAAGCTCTGTCTCCAATCTTGCATGAGCCTAGGCCCTGACTCCATATTTGCATGACACTAATCCTTGCCTCCCCACTTGCATAAGGCTAATTCTTTCCTCCCCACTTGCACGGGACTAAACACTGTCCCTCTTTGCACCAATATTGCTCTATTTTCTAGTACTATCTACTTGCTTTTCAATTGGGCTAAGCTCTCCCCTCCACTTCGCAAGACTAAGCCTTGTCTCGTTACATCATATTATTGCATATCATAGGCTAAAACATCGCCAATCTGGGCGTCATAATCTAAAGGCACCATCCTCATAGCCTTAAGACACCATGCCATGGCCTAAGGATCTCTCAAATTTGCATATCATTATTCAAAGGCGTTATGGTTCGGAGGCACCATTTTCATGGCCCGAGAATATCATTTAATGGCCTATGAATCACTCATTAAACAATTCATGGCCTAGGATGTCATGGTTCAAGGACGTCATCTTTAATCGTCCGAAGATAGTCTTCATTGTCTAAAGGGAATTTGCATCATGTTTAAATTTTCGCAAATACATTTGTAGCATCTTTTGTCTGCAGGTAACCAATAAGCAACCACTATACTAGCATGAAAGATATCGCTCCAGTTCCATCCAACTATCTTGAGCCTTAACCACGCATCATAACCGCTTCCACATCTTGTGTCCGTTCTTGTAATAAATTCATTGCATACTCTGCGGGTGAATCCAGAACTACACATGGCCTGATTCCTGTAAAACCAGGGATATTTAGGAAACTTGTAAATCGGAGCTCAGCCTCTGTCTTTCAGAACATCTTATCCGGTCAAAATTGACCATCATTTCATTACCCGAAAACTCTTTCATCCTTCCCGGGTAAAGAGGCGCAACTGTTGATACCTAATTTTTTCCTATATATTTTAAATATGCATAAAAGCTTTCAAAATAGCATATATATATGCATATATAAGCATGCACAAGGCTTTCATTATTTTTTCCATAATTTGAAGGGCTTAAATTGATTTATTTTCTCCTTTTTATCCATAAAATCCCCAATAATTACTTCCAAAATTATTCTTTTGATAATTCATTTATTGGATTTCTATATTTATGCCAAAATATGACTAATGTAATTTTTATGTATTTTTACAATTACATTTAGTATTTTTTAAGCTAAATTGCATATAATTGCAATGTTAGCCCATTTTAAGATATAATTATATTTTATGTGCATAAAATTGGTTCCTATATTTTTAAAATATTAATTATGTGTTTTAAATCATTTTGGAACCTTAAATAACTTTCCAGAAACTACCTATTATTTTTATAAATTAAAATAGGGAAAACTAGCTATTTAAATAACAGCCACATTTGGCTTTCAATTATAGCCAAATCGGACTCCCATTCCCAGCCCAATTTTACAATTGATAACCGGACCCATACCCTATTAACCCTTACCTAAACCCGGAACCCACCTACCCATTTGAATCTTGACCGTTAATCTCCTAGATCAACGGTCCAAATAATTCCCTTCTTTTTTTTAATTCTAACCAACCCCCTAACCCTAATCATTTCTCCAATCTGCCGCATTCAGATGCTCTTCCATCTCCACTCTTCTCTCAAAGCTAACGCGAGACTCCTCCACTCACCTCTTTCTCTGGTCATCTCTAGCGGCTATCTCTCAAGCCCCAAGCCTCCAATGGTCACTCCACCGCCTTGCTCCTCATCTCTAAGGCCCTCAAGGGTCCTGGGTCATGTCGATTTGGACCTAGGGTTTCTGATTCTGTTGTTCGAGGCTTCTTTGGTGTGTTTTTGGGCAAAATCACACCATGTTTGTTACGATTTGTGAAGTTACACCAGGTTATTTCGATTTCTACTTTGGTTTCCTTTTGAAACCCTAACTATCTTCTGGATCTCTCAAATCTATGTTATTTTCATGCTTTAACCCAGTTTCATTCTATGATTTGCTTATTCTCGAGCTTTCTTACGAACGATCTTCTACTTTAAACCGTTTTACTTTCTTTGGAAACTAGGGTTTCTCGGGGTTCTTTCTGTACTTGTTTCGATTGATTTCTTTATGATTTAACCTTTTTTCCTTGTTTATTTTGACCGATTCTATATTCCAAACTGCTTTTTAACTCAACTCTGTTAAAAGCCCTAATTTTTAAAGATTTTTCTTTACTTGTTTCTGTGTGTTAGTACGATTCTCTTTACTTGTTTCTGTGTGTTAGCATGATTCTCTTTACCTTTTTCTGTGTGTTAGCATGATTTTCTCTACTTGTTTTTGTGTGTTAGCATGGTTTTCTCTACTTTGTTTCTATTCGTATTAGCACAATTTTCTTTACTTTATTTCAATGTGTGTTAGCATGATTCTTTTCACTTTGTTTCTGTGTTAGCCTGTTTACATGGTTCTTGTTAATCTCTCATGGTCACTATACTTCGAATATGTTCTGCTGAATCTTTAGCCTACTTATATCACCTCTATATGATGGTGTTTTCTCTTTTTTTGTCTCTTTCTGCCTATATAATTGACCTTGTTTGTTTGCTACTTCTGTTCATTCGTCTCTGTTTATACGTTGAAGTATGCAGAATCATGACTCCCCATGATTGACTCTGATTTTCCTTAACTATTTGTAATTGAAAGATTTTCCTTCAAAGCCCTAGAATTTTACTCGTATGATTGAATTAACTGATTTCATTACCTTATTTACTATGGTACTTTGTTTTACTTAGCCTTTCCTTAATTGGGTTTTTTTGAATTTGGTCCTAATTGACCACTTTATGCCTACTGAACCGTGGCTCCTTCCTTATTTAATTATGCACTGATTTACCTTCCTCCCATTATATGGTACTAAATCTTCCCGTTTGACCTTGATTCCCTTAACTTAAGGAAGCACTTCCTTGATTCTCGAATTGATTGATTTCGAGTTCTTAAATTAGTGTGCTACTATGATTTTTACCTTATTCTACTACCTACATTCAACTATAAATTCTCTAAGTTTTCACAAACGACGAACACTTGGCTTTCAAAAAACTCCTCTTTTATTAAAATCTCTATTCTCCTCTCTTCCTTATGTTATTTGCTACTATTAACCGGCTGCAAGCCAAGGCTAGTCATCTATGCTCTTTGGTTCTTTCATTCCACTTACTTCTCTTCACTGGTATGTCCTAGTTTAATTTAAAGCCTCAACAACAACATGTTTATCTTCTTGTTTCAGTTTCTTTTATTTCTAGCCTGCTTTTACTTGTGGTTCTATTGTGAAGTTTGTAGTTAGGCATGCTAGTATGACTCCCCTCCCTTTAAATTCATGTGTTCCTTTGTGTGATTCAAGCATGGCTGGACAATTGTTTTTAATTTACTGTGTGCTTACCATTCTTATGAGTCCCAAATCCCTATTCCCCTATGTGTTTATATTCTCCCTGATTAGTTTGCGATTATGCCATTTTCAGTTATTGATAAGCATGTCCAAACCAATCCAAATACCCTTGTCAGGGTTATATGTTTACAGTCAAATGCTTGTGTATCCCCAAAGCCTTTTGACCCCTTGTGTGACTATTGAATCCATTTGGATTCTGTGTGCGATCCAATCCTAAGTTTCTGATTTGGTTTATCACTCCAACCTTTTCAAACAATCTCCATTACTTTACTAACTGCTTTCAAACAGACTTTTAAGTCCAGTCCTTAACAAACTTATTCCAATATGTGTTCTGCACTTTCGCTCTACTCTTAGTTAATAAGTTCTGCCCCCTCTAGTATGTGTACTACCTTAGGATCCTCTTGAGACCCTTCTAAACTCCGGCATACTGAGGCTGGCCTTTCCACACTGCACTGGTTCAATGCTTGGCTACTAAGTCTAGGTGTAAGCATTGCCCGGGATCCTTGATACCCTTTGGAAACTTTGATGCACCTAGACTCTGATTTGTCTATGGAAATGAGGCTTATGAGACCTTTGGAGGTTTTAGGAAATTTGGGCCTAATTGCAGGCTCCCTATAGAATAGCTTATTTGTTTTCCATTTCATTTAAGTATTTCATTTATTGGCCTGTAATAATTTGGAAACAGATATTTGGGGTATTTAGTAAAAAGGTGAGTAGATGTATATCTTGTGGGGTAACATGGGTAGAAATCCTGCTCTTAGGATTTATTTTCAAATCTTCCTGCTTCACTCACTAGAAAGCATGTTCGTAGGGTTTTTATTCTTGTTGAATCTGGTTGCTTTTGCATAACAGAGAATCATGCCTATAGGATTCCACTTCTAATTTCCTCTGCATCAAATAGAAATCATGCCTATAAGGACTTCACTTCTAATATTGTTTGCATCAGATAGAAACCATGTTCATAAATTCTGCATTTGTCATGTTAGAAACCATGTTTCTAGGTTCCAAGCCATCATGTTTTAAATCGATTCAAGTATAGATACCATGCCTATAGGACCTAATTCCGATTCAGCTTTAATAAGCCTTTCATATGTTACTGCAAATTGACTAAAAACAGTAATGCACCTAGATATCATGTCTTTAGGGATCTATACTCGCAATTCTGTCTGGTAATTCTAATTAGCCCAATAGATCAATTTCATTTCACCTAGCTTGCTTCTTAAAACCAGTCTTAATAAATGTCAACATTTTCTAAAACTAGTCCTTTCAAAATTGCTTTAATCTCATTCGATATCCTGCCTATAGGTACTAAAAGGGTCTATTTCAAAAACTTGTTTGTTTCTGCATTAACATAGACACAGTACTGCATATAGGAAAGCCTTAGGGCATTTTCAAAACCTGCATTTCTCTGAAGCTGTTTCTGTCATTCAAAGTTCTGATTTCAATAAGCTTTTAAAGAAGAGGCCCTAGGCAACTACTAGGTTATAACTTCTGTATATGAAAGTTTGGTCTATTTCTGCATATTTTCTTAGAGATCCTGCTTTAGGAAAGTCCTATTATGTGTGAAAGTCCTAAATGTTTTGACTGTCACCTTAGAATATTTTCGTCTTTCTAAACCGTAGGGGTACGTCTAGAACTACCTATATGTAGAGGTCCTAACTCCCTCTGGGACCATTAAGAAGGGATGGGTAGCAACACTCAATAGGAATCATTGACCCAACACCCGTTTTGCATGACCAATAAGGGGATGGGAAGGGCAGACATGGGATATGATGACTACACTTTAATGTCACATGTAGCCCCTCATGGGGGAGTGTTTACCGGACATTGCGTGGGATGACCCTATAGGTTAAACAACCTAGGACCCCTCCTTACCCCAAGTCCTCTATTTGTTTAAAACTTTATTTGTTTATAATTTGTTAAAACCTTTATTTCACTACTTGAATTGTTCAATATGCTTTACAAACAACTTATTTGATTCAACTACTTGTACGGACTAATTTGTGAATATAAGTTTGGCCGGGACCCATAGTTGTGGACCAAGAGGGGTGCCTAACACCTTCCCCTCGAGGTTATTTCGAGCCTTTACCCTAATCGCTAATAATGCAAACCAACCCAAGAGTTAATCTCTCTAGGTGCCCTAACACACCATAATCCGTTAGGTGGCGACTCTTCAAATACCCAATTCCCAAAAGGAAACGAGTCATTACAAACCATGAATGTTGAAACCCGGACTTCCTCCCTGCGGAGGGAAAAAAGAGGTGTGACACCGGCAACTACGGGAAGAGGTAGCCCGACTACTCAGCAAAGGTCACCTCCGAGAATTCCTCAGCGACCGAGCCAAAAATCAGTTCCAGGAAAGAGAGGCGACCAAAAAGAATGAAGCATATGATCCGCAACATGTGATCCATATGATCTTTTGAAGTGTCAGTGTCCTACAAGAACCCACAGTCAGGAGAACAAAAACATCCCTCACCAGGGAAAAGCGAACTCGAGGCTCTATCTTAGCCCCATAACGATGCACTGGTAACTTCTTTTCTTGTGAATACATTTCAAATTAAACATTTACTTGTGGATCCAGGTAGCTCGACCAATATTATCAGGTCGAGGGTGACAGAGCAGCTCAGACTGCTTGACCAAATTATGCCCGCCTCTCGAGTCCTCAACGGGTTCAATACGGCGAGTGAAACAACGAAAGGGCAAACCACCCTACCAGTCAATGTGGCCAGCACAACCAAAAAAACAATATCTCCACCATCAAAGGAGCTAAAGGATAAACAAATAGTGAAATGCAACCATGAGACACATTCTCGGCTATACTCGTGTTTACCGTGAAAATGGTAATAACAATTAAATTTGATTTAGTGGTTCTAAAAATACATGATCTATTTTTATGCTAGTTGTTAGGAAGTTGATGCTACGTGGAAGAATTAGAAATGAAATAAGGGCTTAAGTACGAGGTGTTAATCAAAACGAATCGCTGTCAATCGGGGCCTCGAGCTCGCCTATTCGAGGGCCTCAGGGTCGAGTTTGAAGCTCGGCTGGGAGCTATCGAAGGCGGTCGATGGTGAATAACAGTTATAAACAGATCAAAGGCAGCTCTTTATGGCTAATAATAAGCAATAAATGATGAACAATAAGCAGAACACAATAAATATGGGCGATAAATAAGATAATGAAACCAAGAGAATGTGTTAAAGAGCAGAGAGAATGTTCTAGTATATTTAGTATGGAGCAATAGATGTTTACAAAATGATAAGGATCCCATTCATATAAGAGGGGGAATCCCAACATAGTACAAGTGCATTTACTAAAAAGATATGGAGATGGGACACCTAACTAATGCCATGATACAGGTCTGAACTTAGTTTACTAGACTTCATCAGCCCTAGTTGTGTGCCTTGGGAACTCCCCACCTTTCCATAATAGTCGTTCATCTGTGTTTCCCTGAGGTCGAGCGTCGGTAGCCCTCGAAGGTGAGCCTCGACCCTAGTCTCGAACCTTGTGAAATATGCTTACGAGCCATCATAATGACGGAAAATTGGACCCTCCAATTTTACCATATACAACTCGAACAAACATATAAAGCACCGTACCATGTCCTCAGAGAAAACACTAAAGGCCTACCGAGGCTCAAAACGCCCTCGCCACTAAGGTATAACCATCTCCCTTTAAATTTGCACTTCACGCTAACCTTTATGGAGGTGTCCGACTGAGACAAGCAAAGCACTATCCAGCTCGAAGACCTTAATATTTCAAAGCATACGTTGCACTCTTTTCCTTTGACCGGGTTTTTATCCCAAAAAGGGTTTTACCGATAAGGTTTTTAACGAGGCAACATCTATATGCTACCTAGGGAAAACTCAAAAAATATTCAAGGCCTCTTTTGCAATCAACCTCGAATACTGGAGGGCATCCCACGGAAGGTCACCTACTCGGAGAAGCCAAGTTGCGCTAAATGGGGTCTCGATAGGAAAATAATGTACCAGGCCAAACAGTTGAACGAAACGTGCCCGTATAGAATAACTGAGCCCTTAACAACAAAGACATGTATACTCGTACCAAGTAATCAAAGAATAATTACCAAAAGCATTTTGCATTTCAAAGAAGCTTGGTATTTTCGCAAAAATGGCTCCTTTGTCAAAAACGTCCCGAACACTCGGGGACTCGCATCAACAACTCGAAACAATGCAACCCTCGGGTCGGAGCTTCAAACTCGTAAGCCCCCAATGAGGTAACATTAAGGTCACAAAACAGCTCCAGAGCCAAAAACATCCCGAACACTCGGGACTGACATAAAAAACTCAAGGCCACATGACCTCCGGGTCAGAAACCGTGAAATCATAAGCCCTCAATGAGGCAATACCAAGTTTACAAGTAATGGCTCCTGAGCCAAGAAGCCCTTGATGACTCGGGGACTGCGGCCAATCGCCACCCCCATCGACTTATCAAAACTCGAGGCCATAAGAACACGTACGGACAGCCTCGGTCTCGTAAGACCTATATAAGGCAATACCAATATCTGTAAGACCTCAAGAAAGACATGAACCATACTTGTACCAAGTGACAATATCTGTAAGATCTCAAGCAAGGCATGAATCACACTTGTACCAAGTGACAATATCTGTAAGACCTCAATCAAGGCATGAACCATACTTGTACCAAGTAGCCAAAACAGTAAGACCAAAAAGGCATGCAAAACTTGTAAGACCTTACTAAAGGCATAAACCCGATCTTAAAGTTAAGGCTATATATCGAACATGTAAGACCCCTAAAAAGGCATACCCTCGATATAGATGCCAAAACTACTTCACTCGGGGACTAAAAGGCTCCGGTCAAACACAAATGACTACGGTCACAAGGCTGTACTAGCTAAACTAATGCGACTTGGGGACGCCCCGACCGTCGCTATAAAATCACAAGTCTTCAATTACTTCGAAAATACTTCAAAAAGAACCAGTTAAATAGGCTACCCTTGACATAGGCAAAAGAGCTTCGACTATGTCAGCTCCAAACTATAAGGCTTCTAGATACTCAGTCGCCAAGCCAAACCTCCCGAGGTGCTCGATCATCACCATATAACGACTTACAATCGAGGTTTCTATCGAACCGTTGAAAAGCGAGGAAAACAAAATTCCAAAAAGTCCTTAACAAGGGAAAAATAAAGCCTATATAAAAGGTCGTCCCGACCCAACATGTAAGAGCCACCATCGTCATCCCATACAAGAGGTCTTACCGACCCGATGCGTATGAGCCACTGTCACCAGCCCATACAAGAGGTCGTACCGACCCAACGTATAAGAGACTAAGGGCCAGCTTGAAATTTAAAAACTTGAGGGTCGAATGAGCTCGAGTCGATAACTGACTCGGATACTAAACCCAAAACAATTGATTAAATATGCCTGAGAGCAAACGCATAAGTGGTCAAACGCTGACTTATACTAAAAGGTCATACCGAACAAGCACGTAAGAGCCTACGGGCCAGCCCAATGAGTCCCAAGGCCATAACATGAATCTGATGGTTCCTTTTAACTCGAACACCAGTTCATCTGGGTAAAATCAAAGCAAAGAGAAATGCATGAAAAATAAAACCTCAAGGCTTCCTTTTATATATGTATGCGAAAAAATACAAGCTCCATTTACAAATGTTCTTTGAAAGCAATATACGTAGAAAATAAAGGCCTAATCTATGTCCCCCTCGGGAACTACGGCCCGTCTGCCTCTTTCTCGCTATCCTCGGCCTCAGACAGAAGGGACCTCATATCGTGTTCATCTGCCATTGCCTGCTTCACCTCTTCCGAGAGATCAAACCCTCTAGCATGGATCTCCTCGAGGGTTTCCCATCGAGATTTGCACCGAGCATATTCCTTGCTTCTGCTCTCATGATTAAGAGCCCTTCTCAGCTCAGCTTGAACATCGGTACCGCCTTTCAAATGGACCGCCACTTTCTTGTCGGCCTTAGTACGGCTCATTACGGCTTCGGCCCGGGCATCCACAACTTTAGCTTTCACCTTCAAAAGCTCTAACTCGAGCCTTGTAATCATATTCGCTCGGACAGAATTGTTTGCACGAGCATTCCGGAGTTGCACCTCGAGGGCGGAAGGCTTAGCTAAAGCATCCTCCTTGGTCGCAACTTGGGCATCTTCCTGAGCCTTCAGCTCATTACACTCACGTTTAACCCCGCCAACTTCGCCCCAAAGTCGTTCCAGCTCCTCTGTTTTGTTCTTCAAGTAAAATATCGGAATATTAATCTCCGAAAGCTAAAGGGGGAGCATACATTGACACAAAGTGTAGGTTACCTGTCTTTCGAGATGGCTTTCGTAGTTCCGACTTTGATTCACCTTATACCGCAACTATACCAGCTCATTTTCCTTTTTCGTGCAAAGAAGCCTAAGGGACTTCTCCCCATCCAAAGCTTTCTGCGGCCTGGCCTCACTCGAAGCAACACGGACTTAAGCTTGTTAAAGGTCTGGAATAGAAAGCTCAATAAGAAAGACGCAAAACTGAAAGAAGCCTATACCAGCTACCAAAACTTACCATAGAGCTAAGCCGCTGAGCCTCACCAGAGGTCGAGCATACGTCTAATAGCTTAGTTTCCCCCGAAGTGCCTTCGGTAGGAGAAGAGGAAGGTGATGGATGACCCTTGTCCCTCGAAGTACCATCGACGGGAGCGAGAAATGTTTTTTCGAAAATAGAGGCCTCTGAAGTCGGAAGATCGAACGACTCATCTCTTTTGAACATCAGAGAAGGACTTGCTCCGCCGCGAGCATCCTCACACCTCGAAGACTCTTTTTATTTATTATCGACCCTCGACCCCGAGGTCGGCAATCTCTCCTCCTCCCCTAGAGGACACAACCTCATCTTGGAAAAACCTCCAATACCTGCGGTGCCAGAGTGAGCGCGCTAAAAGGAAAGTACCTTTCAGAGGAAACAAGCCACTAAACACCTACTATGATGCTTTGCCTCCCATCTCCCCTTCGACAGGTCTCGCCATTTGCGCTTATCATAGGTCGAGCAAGTTGCCAGCTTACGAGACTATTCGGCCAGGTCAGGAACCTCGCTCGGCAACCAAGGAATCGCTAAATAGAATGAAATGAAAATACATCTTTATGGAGCCCGCCTCCACTACGAACAAAGTGATAAAAATACAAATATACCACTTATGTGTGAAATTCCTTTTCTCAGGAAATGGCAAAAACTCTCCAGGGATAATATCAACTGTCCGTGCTCGAACAAACCAACTCATCCACCCTCGGTCCTCATCCTCTTCGTCATTAACGGCAGGGGATTGGGTGGATCAACGTCGTAGAGTAATCATGCCGCGGTAATGCAGAGGCCTATATAACCTAACGTGGTGGCTAAGGGTGAATTCGAGCCCAGCCTTATCCGCAAAGTACCTTATTATCAACACTATCTTCCAAAGGGATAGGTGAGCCTGCGCCAGGGTAACCTGATACCTCCTACAGAACTCAAACACGACCCTATCAGGGGAGCCCAACATAAAGGGATACTTACACGTTCAAAAAACCCTCGACATGGGTCATGATGCTCTCCTCCGGGGAAGGTACCTGCAGTACCACTTCTTCTCCCTATCCGCAGTCTTTCCTATTAATCTCGAGATGTTCCTCCCCTGTTGAGGAAATGAACCTCGATGTATGCTCCCGACGCCTTGAATTTTGGGAGGCTTCTCCAATGTAAAGTCTCTCCTCGAGACAAAGCACCTCGAGGTCATCTCACCGGATACTGGTGGTGTAGCACCGACTGAACGCGGAACAGAGGCCGAACTCTCCTCTCCTTAATGAATGGATTTAGATGTAGCAGCCATGGCTATTGTAAAATATGAATAGGAAGATGAAGATTTGGGTGAAGGATTTGAGTTGAAATGACGAGAGAACTAGCACAAAGAACAAAAGTTCTATGAGAGGGATAGTTACCTAGAGTAGCAGAATTCCCAGTTAAGAAATGAGCGAATGCATTTATAGAGGTGAGCGGCGACTGTTCGCCTATCTAGAAGAACAATTAGGTCTGACCATGATAGCACCACTTTTTGGGAAATGAACTGGCGGGACCACCCCATTACCGTGTTGCATGAATAATGTTGTCACGCGGTGCTCGGGAAATTTTGAGACCCCAAGGATTTCTGCTATTATAACCATCATCCCCAAAAGAGCTGTCGACCTAATCTCGAGATGGTGCCCGATCTCGAGGGTCCCGATTGCATCCAAATATGGACTCCTGAGAGTCAACATCAAAATTTGAAGAATGAACTCCGCATGATCGCTGAAAAATAAAGAATGCAAGGCTGGAAACAAAAAATCTTTTTTTTACATTACCAAAAATATGTTTGTAAGGGGCACCTTTACAAGACCTGTTTCCCCGGGAATACATACACAAAAAAAAAGAGAAGGAAAGGAGACACGAGCCTACTCTTCATCACCACTGCCCTCTGAACCATCTCCGGGAACTTTATCCAAAGTGACCAAGAGTGCCAATTCTTCTTCCGAATCTCGAGCCTCATCGATCTCAGCTGAGAGATCAGTACCTTTAGCACTGGATTTCTTTAAGGCTTGCCTCCTTGCCTTTGCACGAGCATAAGTGATAGTCTGAGTTAGCTTTTGCTCGGCCTCCTCTGATATTTCTCGGGCTAGTTGATTTACAGTGGCAACGTCTCTCAGATATGTAGCGGCATTCTCTTCAAACTCGGACTTGGCCGCAGATAGCGCATCAACCTCTTCTCAAGCATTTTTGAGAAGACCCTGGGTCGATTCCAACTCCGAAGTCACAACCTAGTTTCACCTCTCAACTCGAGGATCTTCGTATTCATAACAACAGTTTCTTCTCGGAGTCATCCCGCGAGAACATCCTTCTGCCCAATTTGCAAAGGAAAAGATAAGTCAGTAAACATCGAATTATGAGAATGGCGAACGAATTTATGAATAACAAGTTACCTGCTCAGCAAAGGCATCCTTTTCTCGAAGCGCTCCCTCCAAATTTTCCCGAAGCTCATTTAACTCATCCTCCTTTCGGGTAGAGGAGGCCTCCAACTCTTGCTGTCCCGAGGTGAGCTTCTCGTGCTCCTTTACATAACATGAAAGCTCGTCTTGGAGCCTAGAGAAGGCGTGATCATACATCTTCTTAGCCTATAATGAAATAGAAGAGTCAGAAAAATGAGGAGAGGTACTTGAGACTAGAAAAGTGTACACAAAAAGCTATCACCTTCTGCTGGAACTTCTCCGCTTCCTCGATAAAGTTGGGGGCGTTGAGATCAATGTCCTCACTGATATCATCGATACCATTAAGGAATTTGTCAAGCTCATCTCCCCCTTTGAGAGGACCCTCCATGTTGGTAGCCTTTGGGTCCTAAGTGTCCCTGAATTCCACGAGCGAGAACCGAGGACCCAAATTAAGGCCACTAGGGCGTCAATATCGCCAAGGGGCGAATTCCATCCTCGAGAAGCTCCGGGTCTGGGCCCTTTGGAACCAGCAGCAACGGTCTCCTCGGAAGGGGCTGCATCACGTCCGGCCAGAGGCTTAGGGAACGTATTCGCACCCTCCTTGAGATCCTCCAAAGCACTGGCTCAAGCTGAATCGGATGTTCCTGACTTGGAGGCCGTCGACACAGACACTTGGGGGGCATCCATGCCCGACCTCTTTCTTTGTACAACAGTGATACCGTCATCATCAACATCCTCATCCTTGTCATGGAACCCACTCCGAAAGCTGAAGACGAGACCTTGGCCTCAGCTCGAGGCCTGCGAGACTTGGGTTTCTTTGATATGGGGGAATCGGAAGTCGTCTCCTTTTTGCTCTTTTTAACCTTATCGGTCTTAGAGGACCCTCCCTCGCCAACAGGAGGCGGTCTCATTTGCACTCAATCACCAAGGCCTACGTGAACAAAGTAATCAAAGTTTATCAGCACGGAGGATATGGGGAAGAAATATAAAAATGATAGAGGCGGCAAGAAGGAGTTTACCATGATTCTTGGCCACCCACCACATTTTAGCTAACTCAGGCCAAGAATGCTCGGGATAGGGGAACGAGTTATTTAACCCCCTAATACACCCTAACAGGTCCGGAACAGATTCGGGATACCAAAAGGCGGCTGCGTGAACAAAGGTAATTTATCTTTTTGAGAAGAAAGTAAGAAGAAAATAAAGCATACTCAAAGAGAGGCACTTACGCTTCATGTTCCACTACTCCGGGAACGGCATCCATCCAGCCGGAATAATGTTTGAGGTGTTTACTCGGACAAACCGGCTCATCCACCCCCAATCCTTATGCTCATCGATACTCGAGAAAAAGGGTTTCAAAGATCGAGGGTGAAGCTTAATCAAGCCTAAAAAAATATGGGGGCTGTACAGCCTGATCAGATGATCAAGGGTAAAAGTCATACTCTTGGCTTTGCTGGAAAAGTAGCGAAGCATGTAAACTATCCTCCAAAAAGAGGGGTAAATCTGGCCAAGTGTCACCCGGTACTTACAACAGAAGTCGGGAATGACCGGGTCTATAGCTAGAGAAGAAGGGTCCGATGAGTTGATAGGGCCCAAGGTGAACTAAAGAAAGCCGGCCTTATAGTCCGTTATGCTCTCTTTAGGGCTAGGAATCTCGACTAGCACCTTTTTATCCCATTGACAGTCTTCAGCTCGACCCGGGACACGTTTTCTAGCACCTAATGAACCGGGACACGTGTTCGCATCGACCCGACGTGGATGAAGGTCTCTTGACGGAAAAATCCTTCATGCTATTGAACCCGGTGGGTGTACACTACTCGGTGGTAGGAGCCACTTTGGGCTTACCGTTGGATTTATTCTTGGATGTTTGAGATGAAGAGGCAACCTCATCTTTCCGAGGCACTGTCTTGGAGGTCCTGGCCATGACAACCAAAAATTTTCTTTTTCTCGAGAGGGAAAGCAGGAAACCAAGAGTAGAAGAAAGAGGGGCATAGAGGAAGGCGGATTTGGCTCTGAAAGCTTGAAAGAATCACCAAAGTGTGAGTCATTAAGCAATTTGTGTATTTATAGAAGCCGTATGGGTAGCGGAGAAACCGAACCAAAAAATGGTTCGTGGGCTTCTCGATAGTCGTACTAACGGCGACTCTTGTGCGCCTTTTAGGTTATGGCATTTAATGCTCTAATAGGCTGACATCATGATGATAGCGCCTAAGGAGTAGGAGTTCAAAACCGTTTCCTATCATTTTATTCGAGGAAACGCGGGGACTATCTGTATACAGCAAAAATCGACGACTCGATTTTATGGTTACCAAGGCACATCGAAGGAACTGCCTCCCCTGTAGGATCGAAGCTTAGCTCAGGGCCCTAGCCTCGAGGGTTCTCAGTAATCTTCTTTGAGGTAGCATAAGCAACGGTCGGCCTCGAGGTAAGGTAAATCAGTGACATCAGTGGAACGGTGTGAGGTTACCAAGGTGTGTGACTAGAGCTGACAAGGTCTATTAGGCTAGCCCAAACCCGTACCATGGCATTAAATAGCTGTACCAGCCCCGTGTCTTTGTAATAAATGCATTTGTACTATGTTGGGATTGCCCTCTCCTATATGAAAGGGATCATTGTCATTTTGTAGGAGGTTGATACTCAATCTTAAATACACAAAAACATTCTCTCTACTCTCTAACATATTCCCTTGATCTCATTGCATCCATTTATTGCTTATATTCATTGTGTTTTATTTATTGTTCATCATTTATTGCTTATCATTGATCATAAAGAGCCATCATTTTAGATCTCATAACTGTTACTCCTCCATCGATTTCCCTAAGTCGGCCTCCAGACTCGACCTCGAGGCCTCATATACGGTAGCTCGAGGCCCCAACCTCCAGCCGTTCAGTTCGATTATCACATAGTCTCTATGCTATAATCTTGCTCTTTAATCTTTTACTTAGCATCCATTGTCTAACAACTAACATAAATATAGATTACATATTTTTAGAACCATAAAATCAAATTTAATTATTATTACCATTTTTATGGTAAACAGAGAACCAACGCGATGTTTAAACCTCTTGTAGCCACAAAACTTGCAATATGTGAGGTCTTCATCGTCACCCCAATACAACATAATATGAATTACAACAATCAATATTTTCAACCGGCAAACCCAATCTATGCACTAGCTTCTTGGTTTGATAATAACTTTCAAGCATTATGTTATCTTCAGGTAAAGCCTCTTTCATCAATTGCATCATTTGGTCATATCCCCTCTGTGATAAAGTGTTCTCCATTTTAATGTTTAACATCCTAGAAACTACTACGAGTTGAGAGGGGGAAGAAACATGATACAATTCTATATCAGTGGCCTTTAGAAAATCATAAAACCTTTGAGACTCCGGATTAGGCTCTTCCTCCATTGAAGGATTAGCCTCGTCCTCCATTAAAGGTTCAAAATGATGAGGCGACTCAAATTCAGTATTACAATAAGATTGCCAACTAAAACCCTGGCCAAAGTTGGGTTTAGCTGCATCTAAAACCATTTGTCGGTATGGATTATCATATCGTAATGCAGGTTGAACACTACCATGTAGATCACTGCTAGAAGACGTCACACCAGTCACATCTTTTTCCCCTTGATACTTCCAAACATAATAGTTTTCAATAAATCCAAACTTAAAAAGGTGCAATGTAACTATGTATGCGATAAAATCAGAAGGTCTGAATTCTTGCTATCGAGTCATTTAAGAAGAACACCTCGAGACCCCGAGGATGCAATGCTGTGACCGAGTTCCCTCCCTCGGAGCTCGTCGAGGTCCGACTCAAAGAGAAAATAGATCGAGGCTATAGTAAAATGGGGAACTCCCAAGGCGGAGCTCGTCGAGGTCCGACTAAAAGAAGATACAGATCGAGGCTAGAGTCAAATGGGGAACTCCCAAGGCACACGGCTAAGTCTGGCAAAGCCGGCCTACCCAGAGCTTGTGTCAAGGCGTCGCGTCTAGCCATCCCATCTCCATGCCTTTATAATTAATGTATTTGTTGGGATTCCTCTCCTATATAAAGAGGATCCTTACCATTTTATAAGGGGATGCTATGGCTCCAACTATTCTACACAAGATCAATAACAACTCTCCCTCTCTTTTCTCTCTAACTTACTCGCTCGAGGCTACCTCTTTCATTTATTGCTTTCATACTTGTTCTTCATTTATTGCTTGGTATTGGCCATAAGGAGCCTTCTTTAATTCTATCCTAACTATTAGCCCTTTCCTGATTATCCCCAATAGCTTGAGCCCGAGCCCAAGCATCGACCTCGAGGCCTCTCATAGGCCAGTCCGAGGCCCAGATAGTAAGCCCCTCGGTTTGATTATAACCTTGTTTTAGTTCGTATTTCATCGTTAAGCTTCACATATATAGCATCAGCTACCTTAACAACTAGCATAAAAATAGATCACGTATTTTTATAGTCCCATTAACAAATTTAATTGTTATTACCATTTTCACGGTAAATAGTTTGGTGCCAACCGTGGGGCTAAAAATAATGGTCATTATTTTCTTGCTAGTTTCATTACACAACGCAAGTCATCTTTCATGCTTTTTCTTGTCCAAGATCTTCGATTTCAGGTCAAAATGTCTGGCTCAGTAAGCAAAGTCGAGAACGACAACCTCGAAAACCACGGAGAAAACGGAGTGTCTGTTCGAGTTGTTGGCACTCCACCGCAAAACCCCGATAACGCACCTAGACCGATTCCAGCAGACACGGGTTTGCAAGACACATAGCAGGTCGATGAAACCTCATGCACCAACAGGAGCATACGACATGACGACCAATAGGAAGCCCAAAAAACCCCAGCTCGGGAAGAACACGAAGTTAGTCTTCATGTTATTTTTGAAATATAGCAGGCACAATAGTTGGCTATCGCTTAGTTGCGAAGCCACATGAAGACTCCCAGCATAGTAGCACCGGAAACTACTCCCCCGACTGAACATGTACCGAAGAGATCAAGCAATAACAGATTAGTAGCCGATCCTGCCATCGTGAAAATTCTTGAGGATCTCACCAAAAGGATCGAATCGGGCGAGAAAATGATAGTAGGCAATGACAAGAAGGTCGAGACCTACAACTCTAGGGTCGAACAGATCCCGGTCGCACCCTCGGTGCTCAAGGGTGTGGATTCGAAGAAGTTCATACAAAGGCTATTCCCTGAAGAAGTTTAGAATGCCGGAACTCCTTAAGTACGACGGGACCACAGACCCTAATAAACACGTTACTGCCTACATTTGCGCGGTAAAGGGCAATGACATAAAGGACGATGAGATCGAGTCCATATTACTAAAGAAGTTCGGAGAAACATTCTCGAAGGGGGCTATGATGTGGTATCACAACCTCACTCCCAACCTCATAGATTCATTTGCTATGCTAGCAGATTCCTTCATAAAGGCACACACCGGTGTCATCAAAGTATCAACAAGGAAGTCCGACGTATTCAATATTAAGCGAAGGGGGAATGAAATGCTACGAGAATTTGTATCTCGTTTCCAAACGTAACGAATGCAACTACCCTCGGCCTCAGATGACTGGGTGGTGCAGGCCTTCACTCAGGTCCTGAAAGAATGAAGCTCGGTGGCTTTGGAACAGTTGAAACAGGACTTGATCGAATATCCAGCTACGACCTGGTTGGATGCCCACAACTGGTACCAGTCGCAAATCAGGGTCGAGGATGACCAACAAGGAGCCCCCTCGGGCTCAATATACCCAAGAAGGCTCCTGGCAAAGCAACCGAAACCAAATAAAGAAAGATACCGGCCGTACGCCGAAGATAGGAGGAACGTCCCGAGATGCAACCTACCTCGCAACGGTCAGAGAATGGATCGAGGACAATATCCTTGAGAGATCTTCAATAGAACCAGATTCGACAAAGATATGATACCAGCAAGGGCGCCTCGCCCATCAGAATACAACTTCAATATTGCTGTATCTGACTTCGTGCTCACCGTCACCAAAATTGGGGACACTAAATGGCCCAGGCCTGTTCAGTTGGATCCTTCCAAGAGGAATCATAGCTTGGTATGTGAACTTCATAATACACACGGCTACAGGACCAAAGATTGTCACCATCTTCGAAAGAAAATAGCCAAGCTACTCAATAAATGTCACCGCCGAGGATTTTTGAGCAATCGAGCTCAAGTTTAGTTCTGAGAAAGAAAGGCGGCCAAGAAAAGAGAATCAAATAGGCTGCGACATATTACCATGATATTAGAGGAGCACCGACACTCTCCAGGAACTTGTAAAGAGGAGGACAAAAATATCTATCACTAGAGAAAATGAACCCGGGGATACGTACACGAAGATGCCCTCGCGTTCGGCAAGAAAGGCTCTGAAACCTTGCCCCAACCTCATAACAACGCATTGATAACCTTCTTCCTCATTCGTTCATTTCAAATAAAACATGTGCTCATGGATTCAGGTGGCTCGACCGACATTATCGGGTCGAGGGTGATATATCAGCTCGGACTGTAGGCCAAATCATGCCCACCTCTCAAATCCTTGGCGGATTCAACATGGCAATCGAAACAATGGGAGGAAAGACCATTCTTTCAGTCTGCATGGCTGGTGCAGACCGGAATGCCAAGTTCCATGTCGTCAAAGGAGACGCGAGGTATAAACGCCTTATTCAGACGACCGCGGACACACCACATGAAGGAGGTACCGTCCCCTTTTCGCAAAATGATGAAAACCCTATCAAAGGACAGAATTAAAACCGTCAACAGGGAGTAATACGCGGCAAGGGAAGTGTCTGCGTTACGTAACGTAGCGCCAACACCAATATCTCCACTCCTGAAAGAGTCAAAGGGTAATCAAACTATGTCTTCAGCAAAGCCCGATTAAACATAGTGGAGGGCCGTACAGAGTCCTCACTCCAAACAATAGGGACATACCAGGTCTCGGAACATCGCCTGCGTACCCTGCGATAAGGTAAGACCACCTCCCTCTTTCGTTAGGTTACACTAACCCATATGCAGGCGCCCGGTCAGAGCGGTCGAAAGTGTTAACTCAACCCGAAGATCCCAAGGCCTTAATGGCATCCGTTGCACTCTTTCCCTTCGGTCGATCTTTCGTCCCGAAGAGGGTTTTGTCAGCAGGGTTCTTAACACGGCAACGCGCTACCTAAGGAGGATCTGGCAAGTTTGCAGGGCTTCTTTTGCAATCAATCCCAAACACTGGAGGGCACCCATTTGAGAGTCCATCCGCTCGGAAGAGCCAGGAAACGATGAACAAAGTTCCAATAGAGAACAATCTACCGGGCCAAACGGTCAAATGAACCTGTCCACATAAGCTGGGCTCGCTACAACAAAACAACATGACCTTATGCCAAACAATCAAAGAACATCCTTTTCCAAATCATCTCGTACTCTAAAGAAAATTCAGCATGTTCACAGTAAGGATCCCTCCATCGAGTACGTCCCAAAATACTCGGAGACTAGCGTCAATAATTTGATACCTGCATGGCCTCAAGGTCGAAACTCCATGCTCATAAGTCCTCAATGAGGCAATTTTGAGCACACGAGTAACGAACTTCGAGCCTAAGCAAACTCGACGACTCGGAGACTGTCGCCAATCACCACCTACTAAAAAAACCGAGGCCGTAAGACCTCGAGCGGGCAAACTCGGTCTAGCAAGATCTATTTAATATAGCAACAAAACTGTAAGACCTCAACAGGCATGAAAAAATTGTAAGACCATCATGCCAAAAACTGTAAAACCTCAATAGGCATGATAAAACTGTAAGACCTCAACAGGCATGAAAATTTTGTAAGACCTTACTACAGGCATAAAACTCGATCCCAAAGTTTAGGCTATATGTCGCATTTGTAAGACTCCTGAAAGGGCATACCCTCGATGTAGATGCCTAAACTACCACACTCGGGATCAAAAATGGCTCCGGCCAAACACAAATGACTACGGTCAATACGGCTACACCAGCCAAATTAACGCGACTCGAGGACGCCCGACCGTCGCTATAAAATCATAGGCCATTACTTCGAATCTACTTTGAAAATAACCAGTTAAACAGGCTACCCTCGACAGGAAAATGAGCTTCAACCATGTCAGCTCCAAATCAGAAGGCTTCGAGCGACTCAGCCTACGAGCTAAACCTTCTGAGGTGCTCGAACACCGCCGCAAATGACTTGAAATCTAGGTTCTTCTCGAATTGAGGATGGGTCAGGCAAATATATTTCAAAAAGTACTTAACGAGAGGAAAACAAAGCCTACATATTCCTAAGGGAAAAGCATAAGAGCCATTGTTGCCAGCCAAATGAGCCTCAAGGCCACACACTAAAAGGTCGCCACGACCAAAAGCGTAAGAGCCACAGTCGCCAGCTGAAAATTTGAGAGCTTGAGGATCAAAATGAGCTCGAGTCGTAACCCGATTTGGATATCGAATCCAAAATAGCTAACTAATGCATGCCTAAGGGAAAAGCATAAGAGCTACTATCGCCAGCTGAAAATTTGAAAGCTTGAGGATCAAAATAAGCTCGAGTCGTAACCCGATTCGGAGACCGGATCCAAAAAAATTAACTAAGGCATGCCAAAGGGCAAAAGCATAAGAGCCCTCGCCGCCAGCTTCATGAGCCTCAATGCCACATACATAAAATTTCGCTTCGACCCAAGGCGTAAGAGTCGTTGTTTCCAGCCCACGAAAATACAAAACTTGACGGTCAATTGTGCCCGAGTCAAAACCCGGCTCGGAGACTAAACCCAAAATAGTTAATATACAAATTCCCAAGGGCAAGGCGTAAAGGGCCATTGTCGCTGCCCATGCAGACACAAATGCTTGAGGGTCGAATGGGCTCGAGTCGAAGCCCGATTTGGAGACTAAACTGAAAACAGGTGAGCAAAAGCATAAGAGCTCTAATGCCAGCTTACAATAAAGGCCGCATCGACCAAACGCGTAAGAGCCCCTAGGCATACTTGATAAGCCCCGGAGCCATATCATGAATCTAAGGATTCTCACCAACTCTAAAACCAGTCCATTTGGTCAGAAGCGAAGCAGAAAGGGATATATAAGAAATAAAGCTTCAAGTTCTCTTCTATTTACATACATAAAAAAAGTGCATCCTCCGTCTACAGACGCGCTCTAGAAATATTACAAACAAAATGGTAGAGTCTACGCCCTTCCCCCGAGGGTTACGACCTATCAACCTCATCTTCACTCTCCTCAACATCAGGCAGGGATAACCGAGCATTGCGCTCGTCCGCCCTCGCTCGCGCCAGCTCTTCTGGGAGAATAAAACCCCTGGCGCTGATCTCTTCAAGTACCCTCCTTCGGGATCTGTAACGAACATATTCGTCGATCCTCTCTTCACGATCGAGGGCCCTCTTCAACTCGGCTTGGGCATCAGTAGCATCCTTCAAATGAATTTCCATCTCCTAATCAGCCTTAGTCCGGCT
Organism: Nicotiana tabacum; assembly: GCF_000715075.1. Classification (NCBI taxonomy): domain Eukaryota; kingdom Viridiplantae; phylum Streptophyta; class Magnoliopsida; order Solanales; family Solanaceae; genus Nicotiana; species Nicotiana tabacum. The sequence goes on from NC_134101.1 coordinate 107,551,121, forward strand.
CAATGCTGCTTCAGCCCGAGCATCAACGATCTCAGCCCTGACCTTCGAAAGTTCAGACTCGATCTTTGTGATCATGTCCTCTTGAACTGAAGCGTTGTCACGAGCCAAGTAGATTTGGGCCTCAAAGGCAGGAACTTTAGCCAAGGCACCCTTCTCCTCTGAAGCTTGAGCCTGCACCTGAGCTCTTAGCTCGCTACAGTCATTCCTAACTCGGTCGGCTTCGCCCCAAAGGTGATCCAGAGCCTCCATCTTTTTTTGCAACTGAGATAGGCAAAAAGTTAAACCAAAGGGTTAAAAGGCGAAATGCATACCATGGGAAATTACCTGCTCTATCAAATAGCTCTCGTAATTCGAGCTCTGGTACGCCTCATATCGCCAGTGCATCAACTCAACTTCCTTTTCCTCGTAGAGGAGCCTAAGGGACCTACCCTCATCCAGAGCTTTTCGGAGCCTAGCCCCATGATGGAGAAGCTCAGACCTAAGCCTGTCAAAGGCCTGCAGAAGAAAAGCTCAATAAGGAAGGGGAAATGCGAGATTAGGAAAGCCTGTGCCAAAACTTATCGCAAAGTGAAGTCGGCAGACTTCCTCAAAGGTTGTGCACACCTCTGTTGATCCATTCCCCTTGGCCCTGGAAGAACCAACCTCGATCGAAGCATGATCGCTCTGGGGAATTTCCTCTCCAAGACCGAAAACTATGGGTACAACAGACTCGGGTGATGTCCTCCCTCAAAGACTCGGCCCCGTTTCGCTCTGCTGAAAGCTCCATCGCACTGCAAATGCATATTTTGTTTATCATTTCCGTCCTTCAGCTCAAAATCCGACAACTCCTCCCCCTCTCCGGAGGAATTCAACCACGCCCTTGGAGACCCTCCGATACTTATGACAGCAAGATTAGTGCATGAAAAGGGGAAAATGCCTTCCCAAATGCGCGAAGGATAAGGTAAAAGCAGCGTATGCACGTACCATGGTGTTTTGCTTCCCATCTGCTCCAGGACATCGTTCGTCACCTACGCTCATCGCAAGTTGAATGGGTCACCAGCTTTTGGATCTAGCCGGGCAGATCGGGAACTTCGCCTGGCGCACATGAAATTGCTGCAAAAAAGAAGGAAACGCGATTACTAAATCTAGATTTCACCATGAACGAATTTGAGGAAGCATGATACCCACTACTCACTCGTGTAATTCCATTTCTCGGGGAATGGCCTAAGTTTCACGGGGATAGCGTCAGTCGTCCGAACCCAAACGAATTGACTAATCCACTCTCGATCTCCATCTTCCTCATCATCAATAACAAAGGGCATGAAAGAACGACACCGCAAGGTTAGCAGACCTCGATGATGAAAGGCCAGTACAGCCTGACGAGGTGACTGAGAGTGAATTCATGCCCTGCTTTCTCCGCAAAGAGCCTCATCATCAACACTATTTGCCAAAATGACGGATGTATCTACGCCAAAGTAACCTGGTACTTTAAACATAAATCGAGTACAACCCTATCAAGGAGGCCTAGCATGAAAGGGTACAATTACACGTTCAGGAATCCATCGACGAGGTTCGTGATACCCTCATCTGGGGGAAGCGCCTGCAGTGTTACCCCCTCGCCCCATCCGCAGTCTCTCCTCACTATCTCCATATGCTCATCCCTTATCGAAGACATAGTCTTCAGAGTAAACTCCCGTGGATCCTGAGCTTTAGGAGTGGAACTCTCCTCTCTGCCGGACAGACTCCGAAGTAGCAGTCATGGCTATGGTGGAACTAGCAAACTGAAGCAGGAACCTACACGAACACTTTCACGCTTAAGGTAACGAAGGACTCGATGCCAAAGCGGAAGGATATATATCTAAAATAATGGGATCTCCTAAGAAACGGGAGAAACCCCATGTATATGTGGGGAAATAGCAACGGTTCGCTTACCCAAGTTAGGCCCTCGGGAGGCCAACGACTTCAGTCTGGGTTCCGAGGTGGTACCCGACCTCGAGGTTTCTTCTCAAGGAGAAAAATAAGCACTTTGAGCTTCGTCTATGAGCGCTCGACCTCAAGAAGTCACCTAAATATGAGTAACCCCTCCTCAGAGACCCGCCTACAACATCTTAAAAGGTTATCTACATCAAGTTCAAAGTAAATCTCCAAGTACCCGAAACTGACTTTCACTTAGAGGCCACTCTTAAAGTTTCAAGGTTCGGTGCTCTATCTCCACGAGGCTCGAGGGCCTCGATGACCCGGTTTTATCTGACCGCTTCGGGCTTGATCCGGGAAACAACGATGTGCTCGGAAAGGAGCCATTTCTATCAACCAATGACCGGAAAGAATGCTCGAACCCAAGTTGGATATTGATGATCGTTAACAGAGACATACATTCAAAATCCCCATAAATGCACAGAATATACAAGAATATGGCAAATATCAAAAGCAGAAGGAAAGAAGATGTCTTATTATTTCACAAATATTGGCTTACAATGGCCCTCGAGGGGTCCTTACATACAATTACAAAAGCCCACAAGGGGACCTTACACAGAAACAAAGAAGCAAAGGGACGCATACACGTGATAAAAGCCTAGAGCCTAGTCTACTCTCGAAGGTCCATCTCCTGCAACAACACCTCGGGGCACACATCCTCAGAAGCCTTATCCTGGCCTTCCACACTGATATCCCCAAAGGATAAGTCAAGAAGCAGAGAGGGATGAAAATTCACGCCATAGATCACATCATCAGTGCGACATCGTCATGGCAAGCCCGAGGAGTTAGGTATCATAATCGTTTCCCATTGCTTGTTTAGAGAAACGTGGAGACTATCTGTATACGGTGAAATCAGAAGGTCTGAATTCTTACTATCGAGTCACTTAAGATGAATACCTCGAGACCTCAAGGACGCAATGCTATGACCGATTTCTCTCCCTCGGAGCTCGTCGAGGTCCGAATCAAAGAGAACATAGATCGAGGCCAGAGTGAAATAGAGAACCCCTAAGGTGGAGCTCGTCGAGGTTCGACTTAAAGAAGATACATATCGAGGCAAGAGTCAAATGGGGAATTCCCAAGGCACACGACTAAGTCTGACAAAGCCGTCCTACCCAGAGCCTATGTCAAGGCGTCGCGTCTAGCCATCTTATCTCCATGCCTTTACAATTAATATATTTGTACTATAACAGGATTCCCCTCCTATATAAAGGGGATCCTTACTACTTTGTAAAGGGCTGTTGTGGCTCCAACTATTCTACACAAGATCAATAACAACTCTCCCTCTCTTTTCTCTGTAACTTACTCACTCGAGGCTACCTCTTTCATTGCTTTCATACTTGTTCTTCATTTATTCCTTGGTATTTGCCATAAGGAGCCTCCTTTAGTTATATCCTAACTATTGGCCCTTTCCTGATTATCCCCGATAGCTCGAGCCCGAGCCCAGGCATCGACCTCGAGGCCTCTCAACGGTCAGTCCGAGGACTGGATAGTAAGCCCCTCAGTTTGATTATAACCTTTTAGTTCATATTTCGTTGTTAAGCTTCACATATATAGCATCAACTGCCTTAACAACTAGCATAAAAATAGATCACGTATTTTTAGAGTCCCATTAACAAATTTAATTATTATTACCATTTTTACAGTAAACAAACTGTTCAAACAAAAACTTAACATGTATATAATGTTGTGTAGCTACTGAAACGAATATTAACATGTAAATCATAACAAAAACTTATATATGAAACAATTTCGCGATTTACTAACCATATGCGTCTTTGATTTTTTATTTTATATTTTTAACTTGAATAAACTAAATAGTTGGGCAGAAACACAAATGTACAGAATAATTTTAAGAACTAAGTTATAAAACTTACGGGGTTAAAGAAAAGGCTCGACTCGTAGCATTAATTAAAATTATAATACTTTCATATTTTAATATTCTTTTTAGCAAGTGAGACTTGAGATAGAGGCGAGACCAACTATCAAACACAATAATAATCAATGAATGCATATTTTTTGTTATATTCTTTAATTCTTTACAATTTCACCAAAATTGCTCGCTTTTTGTATTCACCTAATTGTCCATATTATCAATGACAGAGTTATAATTCATGATAAACATCAAGCTAAGCTATGCAAGTATCTGAGACCTATTGAGCTGAACCAAAAAAGCCCAAAAATTTATCTGTTCAAACACCTATTTGAAGTTACTAATCAACAATCAGTATAAAAAAAATTTGATGTCAAATAGAGCTATAGATAGAGATAGAGAAACACATACACACAGAGAAAGAGGGGTCTGGGAAAAATATCAAATAAGATGCATGGAAATTTATTTATTCAGTTATATAATATCATTTTAATAGTTGTTGTACTCCAGTGGAAAATTGCTTGAAATTGTGAAGAACTAAGATTTTCAGATGACCGTGTTCTGGAGCTGAAACTAACAAAACAAAGATGGTAAATTCCAACTTGTTCTTATACTCTAACTTTGTTTGAAAATCCAAAATTTGTCCTTTAGCTAGTTCTGTTTAACTTGTTTTGTTCATATTTTAAGTTCAAGATTAGTTCTATAAAAATCCATTACAGTAGTATTTGCCCTTACAACCTCACTGGCAGAGAAATGGTGAGGAAAATAAAAATAAATATAACGAATAAGTTTTTGGAGAAAAACATAAATACAAAGAAACACATACACATCTGCTGCAAATTGGAGAAACACATATACATAGAGAAACACATACACACGGAGAATATGTTAGTTTCATATATTAAACAAACATCTCTCAGGCAAACATACTTGATAATATACAAATCAGTAGCTTATCTTGGTACCCAAAATTAGTTTTAAGCATAAGAAACAGAAGAAGAAACAAAGCCATCTATAAATCTTGATTTACATTGGCTACTGATTTTTGCTCTTGTTCTTGAAAACCCTTATCGTGTGTCTTCTACTGATTTTGCTCCCTGTATCCTGATTTTTCTCTCTCGTGTGTCTTATATTGTTTTATAAGAGACTAGATGTTTTACCACAAAATACTTAAGTGGTCTTAAGCGATGGATTAGCTACGGATAAAGTTCTGTCGCTACAAATAACATTATTTTTCATTACAAAATACATTAACGATGGAAATTTTCATAGCAAGGAGTTTTATAATATTTTGATAAAGAAATTAAGTCTAGCGACAGATTTTCCGTTGCTAAATCTGTCTCTGTAGTAAAATAAATTTTGTCGCTTACCTTTTGCTGCTAAATTCGTAGGTAAATATTTAGCACCAATAATTAGCGACAAATTATTGATTTCATCGTTGCTCCATCGCTATATTAGATACTAACTATTTTTTGGCTTTTTTGCAACGAAACTATTATTATGTATCCAATCCGTCGTTAATTAGCGACGAAACACAATTTGTCGCTAATTGCTATTTTTTTGTAGTGTTATGACTCCGTACTATTAGTTATGGGAATAGTTTGACATTTTTTCAGTTTTAGTAACGTTATTTCATTTACCAGTTTAAGTTTTACATAGTTAAGTTGGTTAACTCAGTTAGATCTCCTCATGTGTTAGGCTTACCTAGTCCTAAAGAATGGTTGCCATCACGTTTCCTAAGGTGGGATTTTAGCTCGTAAAAAGTTGGTAACAGAGCTCTAGGTTTATAGATGCTACGAGTCTTAAATAAGTTTAGTATATTCTTGCGGATCGATACAGAGACATTTGTACTTATCATTGAGAGGTTGCGTAACTATTAGAAAATTTCACTTCTTTCATTCCTTATCGTGCCTCAATGATTCAGCTTGAAGCACATATCTTACATCCCCTTGCATAATGTATACGATATTTCGCTTGGTAATAGCTATGTACCGACAGTTTCTGATGTTGCAGATGGGCGATCAGGGGCTATGAATGCTCGATCATTGTCTCAACGTTTGTCCAGACCGAGGACATGAATATATTGATATATCTTTCAGTTATTAACGTGTGGGGCGCATTGGGTTCTGGTATTTGGTTGGTGAGTACAAGCTTGGGAAGATTTAATTGGTTGCCTAGTCGATGTGAACGTGGTAGTGTCATGAGAGGATGTTGATTTGATGATAGTTGGTGGTATTAGAGACTATGTGTTTTGTACGGGGCTTATATTTAGTGAAAGGTACATATTGTCATTTAAGGCACTTGAGGAAGCGGGCTTGACTGTCATGAGGATGGATATGCACTTAGTAGATGATTTGAGGTATCTTACGATTGGTGTTATACGAGCTGTGAAGACTGGTATTGTGGATCATCGGATTATATGTCCTACGTCTTTGCTCTAAGTGGGGGAGTCTATTATCGACGATCAGATTGCATGGTCATGTGTTATATCAGTTCTCGTTTGAGGTGTATATGCGGTTGAGGGTTCTTTGTAACTGTATATGGCTAAGGTTAGAAATTTGCATGGGATAGTGCTAAGAATTGTGGTATTTTTGTATCATCATTAATTCTACATTTCAATATCAAAGATGTTAGAGAAACAACTTTAGATTCACAGAAGGTCTCTTCAAAGTGGGTATCTCGGTTGTGGTATTATTGGGTGCTACACTGGAAATACAATAGTTTATGGGATTTCAGACAATGTGATTCGTGCTAGGATCTCGTGCAGTAGACTTTGGTTTGAGATCATTGTGTACCGACAAAGGAAACTATAAACCTGAAGACAAGTCGAGGAGGATTCTAAGAAATGGGTCAACTCGGTGGTAATGGGTCAGCATGACAGTAAAGGTAATTGGTTCATTTGGTGTGGTAATGCTTGACCACCATTTTGTAGTAGTACACTTGGGTTGGTGGTGTTGGGGAAATTCAGTTCCGATGGATTGGGTATGTGCGGACGGGTCTGATAAGTTGGTATTTTACCAACTTATCTTGTCTTTAAGCCTACATTTTTGCTGTGTTTGAGTGATAAAATCATGTTTCTAATGCCATTTACTTCTATATTATAGGTTCTATGTAATTTAGAAGTGATCTTTAATAAACCAAGTGAAACAAGTCAAAAGAAGCTAAAAAGAAGAAAATCTGGGAAGGGGCCTCAGTTGTCGCAAATGCGACATATACCTCGAAATTGCGAAGTTATCAGTGATGGAAATTGCGAGAAGTTTCTTGCAATTGCGAAGAAAGGTCAATCAAGCAATCTTCGCAAATGCGAAGAATACCTCACAAATGCAAAAGTCAACTAGGTAGTCAACCTTCGCAAATGCGAAGTTCTTATCGCAGATGCGAAGTCAAACAGTATAACCATAGTTCGCAAATGCGAAAATCATGCTTCAATTCTGGGCACTTTTGGAATTTCATATTTTTTGTCCCCAAATCCTGAAATACCCAAACTTGCTCAGTTGTAAAATATCTTTTGGCATATTTTCAGTTCCAAACACTAGAGAGAACAAGGTTGGAAGCTAGTGTTTTGCACACACACTTTGGTCTTGAAGATTTGAAGCTTGCGGTTGAGAATTTCTTACCCATTTATGTTTATTTCTTCATTTCCTTGCTTTGTATTGTATATCTAAGTGTGTAGTATTTTATTCAACACTTGAATCTTGTTTATGGGAATATTCATATTTAAAGTGTGGATTAAATACCTTGTTGTGCTTATGTATTGAATGATTTTTATCCTTTTATGAAAGTTATTGTTTCTTTAATTATTCTTGTTCTTTAATGTTTCCAAAGGGATTAGCTAACCCTAGGACTCGCCCATTAACTACGAATTAATTTTGGTAAAGATTACTTGGGGTTGAGAAAGATTAATTAACAATAACTTGAGGCTTTAACCATCATTTTGTAGATTCTACCTACGGATAGGATTGAACTACTTGTAGCCATATCCGGGTGTGCTTAATCTCTTAATTGTTTTAGGGGTAATCCAATTAGGAAGTCTTGTTAGTCTTTTGAAGAAGCTAATATAGAATTATTACCCGTGGCTAATTAACATAAACTCGCTCATATTTGTAAAATCGTGAAATACATTTGATCGTTACTTGAGTGTAATTCCCGATGCATTCATCCTTGTAGCCATTTATCATTTTACTTGATTTCTAGGTTAGTTTACGTTTTCGCATTTAGGTATAAACCTTTTCTCAAACCAATTCTTAGTGTTTGGCATTGCATAACAAATGATAATTTTCTTACATTCCTAATCGCTTACATATTGTTCTCTGTGGAATTCGACCTCGACTAATAGTTGGGTATATTATATTGCATGCGTCCATGTCCATTTATTTTTTAGTAGTAGAGTTGGACGTCATCAAAATTGGCGCCGTTGCCGGAGAAACAATTTGGCATAATTTAGGTTGTTTGGGAAATAAGCATAAGTTCTTTGGTCTAAACTTGTAAATATTTGAGTAATTAATTTTTCTTACCTTGGTCCATTTTTCTTATTTGTTTCTTGTTTATATTTCTTATTTTTGAAAAATGGCATCATATAATGAAAATTGGCCAGATGGGAGTTGTTCATACTTTGGTGACCCTTGTCCTTATTGTGGAGGATCACACTCGTGGCAAAATTGTTTAAATTCTCCCGGAGGTGGATTGTGCGCACAATCTCAAACCCATGAGTGTAGTACTTATGATAGGTGTGGTTGTCAAAATGGTCATTAGGAGTATTGTGCTTATTTGTCTTTCCCTTCCCCAAGCCCCCGCTATGATGATTCTACTTTTGGTGATGAAAATGATAGGGCTATGGAAATGGAAGTAGTTGAGCATGGTCAAAAATGGAGAGTTCAAGCTCATGTTAGAATGCCTACTTGAAGAAGGAAACAAAGAGCAAAGTGCCTTGGAGGAGCTTTTGGAAAATAGTCTCCAAAATGACTTGGCACTTGAAAGGTTGCACTCACAAATGGGAGAAATGTTTGAATCTTTAGAGGTCCAAAAAGCCTCAGAAGTTAATGATAGCCAAGAATTTTCCTTAGATGTGGAAGCCGAAAATCCTTCCTTGGCACTTGATCTAAACCAAGAAGAACTCTCAAATGCTCAAAATGAGAAGATGATGCTCATGTTGGAGACCATTCTTGCAAATGAGGAGATGTACAACTTTGCACTCGAGGACTTGAAGGAAGTCTTGGCTCACAATGGTGAACATATCCGCACTTTGGAAGATCAAATGAAAATATTGGTTGAGGCTCACTATGCCACCAACTTGAGAGTGTGGAAGGAAGTCGAGAAGAGTCCGATTTCGAGAAAGAAAGTGAGCTCTACTTTGAGGAATCAAGAATTGAACATTCGCCAACTGACTCCATGAGTGTTAATAACGCCGAAAAAAATATAGAATTAGAGTCAACCGATATAAATAAAAATTTGGTTGAAATTGACTCTAACCCGGGGGAAAAAGAGGATGTCAAAATCTGGGAAGAATTGCAATTTGGAGGTTTAATGTCACATTCCAAGCATTTTTCAACATTGGAATTGTGTGGTGAAATGGGAATTGAACTATACGAGTCAATGAGGGATTGCGAGGAGGAAATACAAAGCCATACATTTTACAATTTGAGGGAACAAGAAGGCAAAATGACATTCCTCACAAGAAAGCCAAGAAGTGCAAAATGAAGAAATTAAGTCTTGGTTTGATCATCTACTTACCACCTACCACCACTCGTGGTCACAAGCTTGATTGAATGTTGGATGCCCAGTTCATATCGTCCAAGTGGCGAGAAAAGTGGTAAAGTTGAGTTGTGTCGTGCCACGACGTTAAATGCGGCGCTTGGTGGGAGGCAACCCATCGTTTTTTCAAAATTTTTGGTCATTTTTAAAATTTTCTTTTTTAGAATAGCTTATTATATTGTGCCTAACCAATCTGCCAAGTATCATAATTTTTGGAGTTGATTTGAGTAGGTCGGGGATATGGAGAGCATGAAAGACAGTAGATGATGAAAATTGCAGAGGCAGGCTTCGCATTTGCGAAAATTGGTTCGCATTTGCGAACCATGGCCATCGTATTTCCCAACTTTCTATCACAATTGCGACAATAGAAGGATTCATTAACCTTCACATTTGGGAAGGCTGTGTCGCAATTGCGACATCAGAGAGCTAAAACAGGGTCGTTCACTCATTTTGAACAAAAGTGAAGAAAAAGTTCTAAGGCTCTCAAACCTTTGTTTCCCTCACTCTCACCACTATAAGAATCCATTATTTCTCACTCTTAATTGCCAGAAATAAGGTATGAAATCTTAATCCATTATGCAATCCATTATCTCCTTCTTCTTCTTCTTCTTCTTCTTCTTCTTAGTTTCTCTGCAATCCATTATCCTCTGCCAGAATTTGTTTAAAATTTGTTCAAAAACATATGTTGATTTCTGGGTGATGTTGGTTGAGAGTGTGTGCGTTGTTCTTTGCTAAAAATATTGGAGAAGTCTGAGTACCCAAGGCTTGTCAAATAGAAGTGAATTTTTTGTGCTTCTTATGTGGTCGATGAAAGGCCCGAATGAAATTCTTGGTCGAAACATCGATATTTTTGTTGATTCATGGTTGTCTATGAAGTTTAATACATGATTTATGTTTAAAAGATGATTGGGTTCATTAAGAATGGCTTGGATTCAAAAATTTTAGGGCTTAAAATTGTTCTCTAAAAAAAGGTAAGGCTGGGACGACGAAATCGCAATTGCAATGGCCTCTTTGCATTTGCAAAGACGTGGCCGCAATTGTGAAAAATCCAAATTCCAGCAACCTTCGTAATTGCAAAAATTTCATCGCAATTGCGATCTTATCAGATGTGTTCTTCGCATTTGTGAAATATTTCACAATTGCGGCTTCTGATAACTTCGCAATTGCGAAGATTTCTTGGCATTTACGACATCAGAGAGGAGTCAATTGAAAATTTCAAAATCCTGAAATTTTTTCTAAGGCTGGGTTTTGACTACCCGATCATTCCTTTGGCATATTTGATTCATTTTGCAATATTCTTCATAGTCATACCATGTTTTCGCTCTTATCTTTTGTTGACATGTACTATAATTGGAAAATGAACTCTAACTCTGAAGGATCTGCAAGTGACAACCCCTTGGAAGCTGAGCAGAACTATGACCAACACTGGTTCTTGTCATTGGAATGCCAAGAATGGTACTTTGCTGACCTGATCTCGAAAAACGTGCTCCCGGAAAGTGGTAACTACTAGACAATGTCCAGGAACGTCTTCCTGAGTTCTATCAAAGGCTGATGGCTATGGGATGGAACTATTTTGCCCCTCAACCTTGCCAAGCAAATGAGCAATGGGTGAGGGAATTTTATGCAAACCTCCAAGCTATCAGGCTAAGGAAGCCCAAGATGAGAATTCGCAGCAAAATGGTGCACTTTGGAGCTGAAGCTGTGAATCAATTGTATCACCTGCCAGATCACGACATGGCCCATTTCCATGCAAAAGACTGTGCCTCAGCGGAATGGTTGGTGTCTAAATTATGTCCGGGTGTAGATGTTCCATGGGCAGCTGAGAAGAGAGGGATCACATCCAGAGAGTTCACTACCGAAGCAAAGATATGGATGGCCATCATATGCAGTCGTATCTTCCCTGTGTCGAACATATGGAATGTACTGGTTACAAAAGCTCAGATGATAGCCTACATCCTTGATGGTATTCAGCTAAATGTTGGTGAAATCTTCATTAATAAACTGAGGGAGTATCAGATCCAGAATAGTCCATCATTGATATTCCCATCACTTATTACTGAGCTGCGCCAACTTGCTGGGGTGGAAGAGGATCCAGGAGACAATTGGATAGAGCCGGGAAAGCCTCTAAATCCGTTGAAGAAAAGAGGAGAGGGTGGCGCTGTGAAGAGCAAAAAAAGAAAGATGGTGTCTTCTTCTCAGGTTGATCAGAGTAGTCAGCCATCATCTTCTACAGGAGGATCATTTGTTGTGCTTAGTAAGGAGATGTGGGTAATTCGCGAGCTAGTAGCTGGCCTTCCACAGGGACCTGGGGAAACATTTGAGGGACCCACATACATTTCAAAGAAAGATTTTCAAAAATATCTTGATGATCAGAGGAAGCATGGGGGTCACCTCAAGACACTGGAGAAGGCATACATTGATCTGGCCAAGGCGCATGGTAAGTTGAGCAGTTTTCATGACACTCTAGCAAAGGCACACACCCAGATGAAGAGAAGGGAGAAGAAAAGAGACAAAATCTTTGCTCGCATGTGGAAGGGTGTGAAGGGGCTGTGGAAAGTCCTAAAGCCTCAAGACCCAATGCCATTGACCCGCCCGGTAGATAATGATGCTCCTATTGCTTGGTCCGAGGAAGAAGGAGAGGAGGATGCCTCTGAGTCAGACATCGAGGATAGCACCTGATGCAGTATTCATGGAGCACTTTCCACCATTTTACTCTATCATGTTTAGTTGCATTGGGGATATTGAAACATCTTTAGTTGGGGGTGGCTTCTTGTATAACTATTGTTCTTGTATAATTATGGATAACTATGGGTAAGGCAGATTGGTACTGTGTTTGTTTTCATTTTGTTGTTATTGTATTTTCATGTGATGTGTGATATTATTATGTTTATTAGCTTCTTAACTTCTTGTTTTTATATATTATGTTTTAGTTACTTGATGTTTATTTGCTTCTTAATTTTAGTTATTAGCTGCTTATTTTTTTTATATATATAGTATGTTTTATGTTAGTGGAGATATCCTTGGTTTTCTTTGTACCATGGTTCTTTTTCCAAGGATGCCAATTTTCTTCTTGAACTGGTTAATTGTTAGTAAATTTTGTAGACTTTTTCCGATGATGGATAGCTACGCAACTTTCTTAAGGGAATTAGTCTTGCAGTTTATATAGCTTATGTTAATTTAGGAAGAATAAATGGTTTGAGTTGAGGTTTGTGCCCATTGACCAAGTTGTGGCTTGCTTGGTACCAACAAGATTTAAACCTTGGCTTATGAATTTTTGGTTGTTGAAAAAGAAAAATAATTGAAGTAAATATGTCATGACTTTTAGACTGAAATTTTGGCTCTTTGATTCACTAAATAGGTTCCTATGCTATAGGTAACCTCTTTGAGTCATTGGTTTCAATTGGATTTTGGATTTGTATTCCACTTGAGTGTTTATGTGCCATGTGTGGTGAGATTTATTATGAGTTCTTTTGCATTACTTGTAGTATAGAACTTGCCCAGAATGTGCTTCAAGGCGAAATCATAGACTAACTTGGTTTGAAAAATGATCTTAGGCCTTCCTTGGACCGCCATTGTGCCTTAAATTTTCTACCCTTTAATAATTTCCCTAGTCAACCCATTTTGAGCCTTTAACCTTGTTCTTTGGCAACCATGTTACTAGCTTTAATCCTTTGTTCTTTATTGATCTAGATTTTGGTACCCTACCTCCCTAAGTACTTTGCAAATGTAAACATAGGCTAAAAGCCTAAGTTTGGGGGTGAAGGTTGGAAAAATTGTGATATGGAAGTTGTTTAAAAGATGGAAGGTAGAAAAAAATGAATGATAAAAAGTGAAACCTTCCTTGATTTTGAAAAGGAAGGAAGAAAAAAAAATTAAAACAAAATAATAAGAAGTTGTGAATAAAGGGAATATTAAGTGTGGAATGAAAAGTGGGGAAAGGATGGAGAATGTTTTTAAAGGAAGTGGACTTTGATATTTTGTAGTGCTTGGGGAGGTTTTGAGTCACTCTAACCAAAATTATGCCCTACCTTAACCAAAAGCCTAAACTACAACACTTTAAGTCCTAATTGATTTTGAACCAAGTTGCCTACATTAGTGCAGAAATACATGAAGGGCAAACTTATGGTACTACTTGTATGCATTTGAACATCTTTTTGAGAGAGAGAGAGAGTTAATTCCTTCCATTTGATATCACATATTTATTTTGAATTAAGATTTATGAGTGTGTGGATTCTCTCTTATTTATGAGGGCATATGTGATTTGAGTTGTGAATTTAATCCCATTTTAAATTGGAAGGAATGACCAAAGAAAGATAATTGTGATAGAGAGGTAATTTTTGAAGCTTTAGTGTCATGACTAGATTTGCTACTTTGATTTGCATAGGTGCTTGAGCACTTGAAATGTAATGAAGTTCATGAAAAGTGTTAGGCAATTCATATGCTTTGGATTAATTGTTGGTACCAATCGAAGTCATGCGTTTGTGCTTATAGTAGACCTTTTTGGCTTGGCATGATAAGGATGCAATGTTGAGTTAAATACTTGAGAGGAATTTTGTCGCTTTCATTGCTTGAGGACAAGCAATAGTTTAAGTTTGGGGGTTTGATAAGTTGGTATTTTACCAACTTATCTTGTCTTTAAGCCTATATTTTTGCTATGTTTTAGTGATAAAATAATGTGTTTAATGCCATTTACTTCTATATTACAGGTTCTATGTGATTTAGAAGTGATCTTGAAGAAATCAAGTGGAACGAGTCAAAAAGAAGCTGAAAGAAAAAAATTTGGAAAGGGGCCTCAGTTGTCGCAAATGCGACATATACCTGGGAATTGCGACATATATCAGTGATGGAAATTGCGAGAAGTTTCTCGCAATTGCAAAGAAAGGGCAATCAAGCAGTTTTTGCAAATGCGAAGAATACCTCGCAAATGCAAAAGTCAACTAGGCAGTCAACCTTCACAAATGCGAAGATCTTATCGCAAATGCGAAGTCAAACAGTATTACCATAGTTCGCAAATGCGAAAATCATGCTTCAGTTCTGGGCACTTTTGGAATTTCACATTTTTTGTCCCCAAACCCTTTAATACCCAAACTAGCTCATTTGTAAAATATCTTTTGGCATATATTCAGTTCCAAACACTAGAGAGAACAAGGTTGGAAGCTAGGGTTTTGCACACACACTTTCGTCTTGAAGATTTGAAGCTTGTGGTTGAGAATTTCTTATCCATTTATGTTTATTTCTTCATTTTCTTGCTTTGTATTGTATATCTAAGTGTGTAGTATTTTATCCAACACTTGAATCTTGTTTATGAGAATATTCATATTTAAAATGTGGATTAAATACCTTGTTGTGCTTATGTATTAAATGATTTTTATCCTTTTATGAAGTGAGTTATTGTTTCTTTAATTATTCTTGTTCTTTTATGTTTCCAAAGGGATTAGCTAACCCTAGAACTCGCCCATTAACTCCGAATTAATTTTGGGAAAGATTATTTGGGGTTGGGAAAGATTAATTAACAAGAACTTGAGGCTTTAACCCTCATTTTATAGAATCTACCTAGAGGGATAGGATTGAACTACTTGTAGCCATATCCGGGTGTGCTTAATCTCTTAATTGTTTTAGGGATAATACAATTAGGAAGTCTTGTTAGTCTTTGGAAGAAGCTAATATAGAATTATTACCCATGGCTAATTAACATAAACTCGCTCATATTTGTAAAATCATAAAATACATTAGATCGTTACTTGAGTGTAATTCCCGATGCATTCATCCTTGTAGCCATTGATCATTTTACTTGCTTTCTAGGTTAGTTTACATTTACGCATTTAGGTATAAACCTTTTCTCAAACCAATTCTTAGTGTTTGACATTGCATAACAAGTTAAAATTCTCTTACATTCCTAATCACCTATATATTGTTCTCTGTGAGATTCGACCCCGACTCATAGTTGGGTATATTATATTGCATGCGACAGTGAGTTCCTTATAGTGTCGACCACGGCTTGGGCCAGATGTCTGCTACAGGCATAAGGAACATGTTACGCATTATGATTTTTCTCCTGGATGGGATCACCAGTTCTAGATTGCATGGACAATTCTAGATGTTTAGAAAAATGCTTGCATTATTTAACACCACTTGAGGAGGGTGCACACACCAGAAGGCGCACTATGCTTTGACTTGCAGATGCTTGACTAGTATAATGGTAATCTCCAGATTGATCGATCGTTGATGTTCAAATTTTGATATGTGTCACAAAATAATTATGGAAGTATTTCTCGTGGGATGATCATGCATGAGGAATATGTTAGTCATTTGAGTAATGTAGTTGGGATCGAATTGTACCATCCTATGTTTTTTACGTGATAGTACATCGTAAGTCAATTGATGTAAGCTCGGAAATGAGATCGTCTCTAAAAGTATATAAAGTAAGTTAATCATGTTACCTTGGAGGTTAAAAATCTTTAATATCATGGATAACAAGTACCAAAAGATATGGTTCATTAACCTCATGAATGTACTAGGTGCATTAGTTAACCCAAACGACATCACTAACCATTCATATAATCTGTATATAGTTTTAAAGGCAGTACTCCACTCATCTCCAGGATTCATTCTAATTTGGTGATATCTCTTCAAATAAATTTTAGAGAATATTTAAGAACCGTGAAATTGGTCAAGCCTATTATCTAAGTTATTTTATTGATGGCGCAGCAGTCCACGAACATCCTCCAAATGCCATCATTCTTTTGCACAAAAAGCATGGGCACAATACACAGACTCATGCTTTCTCTTACAAATCCCTTATCAAGCAGCTCCTCTACTTGTATTTGCAATTCCTTTGTTTCTTTGAAATTGCTCCTATGAGCAGGCCTATTAGGAATTTGTGATCGTGATATAAAATCAATTTGATGCTCTATTCTTCTTAAAGATAGTAAACTTTTAGGAAGATACTCAGGAAAACATCTTCAAAATCCTGCAAAAGGATAGAAATAACACTAGGCAAAAAGGATGTTAGTGGATCATTATTAAGCAGAACTTCTTTATAAGTGAGAAAGATAATAGGCAGCCCCCTTTTTTGCAATTAAACACTCTTTGGCTTTTGCAAAGCTCGCTTTTTTTCAATCTTAGCTTCTTTCCTCTCACCAATGCTTTCTTTTTTTTCACTCTACCCCCACCTTTTCCTTTCTATCATTGCTGCTCTCTCTCTTCTCATGCCTCACTTCATATTTTTCCTCTTTTTCTTTCCTTTCAGTCTCTCATTTTGATCCCTCCCCATGTTTTCCCATTTATTCTTTCACCTTTTTTGATCTTCATACACTTAATAAGGAGTTATAGGCGCAAGAATTTACTTCTTGCCATTATGCTCAAGAGAGGATCCATTTTTCCTCCCATCATTTAAAGCACTGCTATCATACTACCACGGGAGCCCCAACAAGATATGACAAACTTGCATGGGTACTATATCACATAGAACTTCGTCAACGTACCTTCCAATCTTGAAAGAGACCGTGCATTGCTTATTTAGCTTGACCTCGACACTATCATTGAACCATTGCAACATATAAGGTCTACAATGCTTCGTCCATTCCAACCCTAAATTTCCACTAAATATGCACTCACAATATTAGTACAACTCCCATTATCAATTATCATAGATTAAATTTTATCTTTATTCCCGCACCTAGTAGGGAATATGTTTCCCCTTTGTTCTTCATTAGAGTGGCCCAAATTAATGTGCATAAGCCTCCTAACCACAAAATTCACCCCACTATCAATGTACTCCATCTCTTCTCCTTCTTCACGCTCTACAAATCTGTTTACCGTGAAAATAGTAATAACAATTAAATTGGTTGATGGGACTCTAAAAATACGTGATCTATTTTTATGCTAGTTGTTTAACCACTTGATGCTAGGTATGTGAAGTTCAGAGACGAAATGCGAACTAAAGTAGAGTTACAATCAAACCGAGGGGTTGGCTATTCGGGCCTCGGACTGACCGATGAGGGGCCTCGAGGTCGATGCCTGGGCTCGGGCGCGAGCTATCAGGGATAATCGGGAAAGGGATAACAGTTAGGAGATAATTAAGGGAGGCAAAATCACTGGAAATGAGACAGATGAGAGTGTCAATCATTCTGTCAGCATGCTCTCTTTATGGCTAATGACAAGCAATAAATGAAGAACAAGTATGAAGTCAACAAGTAAGAGCAATAATATCGAAGGAATATGTTAGAGAGAAAAGAGAGAGAGAGTTGTTATTTATCTTGTGTAGAATAGTTGGAGCAATAGTAGTGTTTACAAAGTGCCAAGGATCCCCCTTATATAGGAGGGGAAATCCCAACATTGTACAAGATACATTAATGATAAAGAATGTGGGATGGGATAGCTGACTAGCTTCATGATGCAGGCACAGACTAGCTTTTAGACTAGCCTGATAGAATTAACCAGCCCCAACTGCATTCTTCAGAAACTCCCCATGCCCATTGGGGTCTCGACCAATATTATCCCTAGGCCGGGTGTCGATAGATCTCGAGGGGGGATACTCGATCCGTGGTCTCGAGCCTCCGAGGTGACCTCCCGAAATGCCTTATTAACGAGAAATTGGTTCCCCTAATTTTCCCGTATACAGGTAGTCCTCGCGTTTCTTATAGAGAAGTGACAAGAAACGATTTTGACATTCCACTATTCGGGCTTCCAATAATGACGTCGTGCTGACGATGCAAGCCTCCATGATTATGGAAATGTTTCATCGATTCGCTTTTTCAGGACCATTCAATGCGTTACGGTTTCTCATTCTTCAAAGCCATAATGTCGCCGTTGATTCGGCTCCCATGGACACATTGAATACGCCTGTCGTTATGTTTTTTGAGGGCAATAATAGTGCCATCAGTTATGTTGCCCCTTTTTTTATAAATGGGGGCCTCTTGGGAGCAGTATTTTATCCAAGTATATTTCGATACGTATACATTCCTCCTTTCTTGCTATCTTTACTCTTTGTTGTCCACCATGTTTGAGGCACATGGCCTTAAGATTTTATGGTGATATCAGGCATGATACGGCCTATCTCCCGGACCTTCTCTGGTCGAGCAAGATTACGCTGTTTTTATATTGTTGTTATTGTTATTGTTGTCTCTGTTGGCTCGAGACGATGAAACAAAGGGCCAATTTCCTCTGACCTGAGTAAATATTTGGATTCACATTGCTGCTCGAGAGGGGGCTCGGATTATACACCGCTACTGACCCTCCTGCCCCGGCTTGGTGTATTACCCCCTTTTTGGATTCCTTGGGGTGTGGCGACACTGTCTACTAATTGTTTCCACCCATGACGGGGCAATGTCTTAAGAAGTGGATTTACAGTAATAGCCTGGCAAAATCCATACTAGCCAGATTTTTCACCCAGCCAATTCTTCATTCCTTCCTGCCTTTTCCCTGTTACTTTGCCCTTCTCCATCGCTTTCCCCTTTGTCGTCTCTACTTTTGAAGATGCCATTCTATGGAATCGAGATAAGACTCCCGAGGGGATTATGCTTGGAAGATATTGTCTTTGAGGACGCGTGCTTGAGGAGATGATATAAAATATGTTGCTATTGAGGACGCACCTTTGAGAATAGGCTAGGTTCTTAAGCTTTTATTGTGTGTACACCCTTCTGCTTCTTTGTTCTCGTGTAAGGACCCCTCATGGGCTTTTTTAATCATATGTAAGTACCCATCGTGGGCTTTTGTAATAGAATATTTCATGAATACAAAGATTTTTTCCCGATTTGTCTTCGATGCTTGCTACATTCTTTTATGTTTCTGGAGACTCCGAATGCATGACTCTGTCTGTTGTTACTAATACCGAACCCGGATACGAGTATTCCTTCTGGCCTTTGGTTGATAAAAATAGCTTCGCGCAGAATCCTTTGCAATCCCTTGGATCGAACCTGAATAGGGTCGATAGACTTGGGTCACCGGGACCTTAACTTCGAGTACAATGAGAATAATGTTTTGGTCCTTGGAATCATGACTTACTAATTAAATTCTGTGGTAACCTGTGAGAAGAAATTTGCATGGGGGCCCATGGACGGGGGCTGCCTTTGATCTCTTGAGGGCTGTCCCCGAGCGGAGATTCGTTCAAATTTGGACCACCCGGAAATGCGCTCTAGGCTTAGTGTGAATAGACTTATGGCACTGTAGATAGATTTTGAAAGAGGGTTTGTCCGATCTTGGACGGTACCCAGGGCCAAGCCCATACAGGTGGAGCTCAAATGCTAATTTCATGGGAGCCTGATTCCCTTTTGACAAAAAACCCCCGAGGTCGAGAATCACCTCGGGTTTTGTTATGATGCTATTGGCTTCCTGGAGCCTAAACTTCCCTTTGATAGAGATCCTCGAGGTCGGGTACCACCTCGGTGTTGGCGAAGGCGTCATCACCTTCCTAGAGCCTAGCCTTATTTTTATGGTGCTACTGGCTTCTAGGAGCCTAACCTTGTTCTGATGGAGGTCCTCAAGGTCGGATACCACATCGAGACTTGAGAGGGTGTTATCGGTTAGTATTCTTAACCGGCATTGAGGCAGACAAATCATCGCCCTTTTTCCATATATAAATAGGGTTGTTTATGCCTTTTTGGGGGTTACCCTATTTTAAGCAGTTGTCCTTCTCTTTCTATGCCAGCCTTTCAACACTCCAGCACTAACGCGTCTACACATATTCCTGCTTTTTAGTTCTCTAATTTTGTAACCACTACGGAGGCTACGTCGGGGTCTGTCCGGCAAGGAGGGGAGAGCTCCGCCTCCAGTCTTTAGGACCATCGAGGTCTGCTAACTTTGCGATGTCGATCGACTACGCCCTTCGTTATTAACGACGAGGAAAAAAGAGACCAGGTATGGATGAGTCGCTTTGTCCGGGTGCAGACCATTGACGTTATATCCGAGGAGCTCATGCCATTCACTAAGGAAATAGAGATATGCTCATAAGTGGTGCATCTCGTGCTTTATCAGTTCTGTCTATGGCAAAAGCTAGTTTCGTAATCGTGCCTTCCTCTCTTCCTTTGCAGCGATTTTATGGGCGCCAGGCGATGCTCTTGATCTGCCGGACTAGGTCCGAGAATTGGTGACCCACTCGACCTGTGAGGAACGCAAGTGGAGAGCTTTTTCCCGGGGCAGATGGGAAGCAAAATACCATGGTGAGTGTTGTGCTACTCCTTCCTTACTATCACCTTCCTTTTCCTTTGATAGTATTTAGGGAGATACTAGAAACATGGGGTCGCATGCACCGAGTGACCATGCTTAGACTGGAGCAGTCTCTTTCAGGGCCAAAGGGACTGGATTGGCAAGTGTGCATTCAGCCTTCGAGGAAGCCCAGTGACTTCACTTTGCGGTGAGTTTCGGCATAGGTTTTTCGAGCTTTGTGCCTTCCTTTTCTTATTGAGTTTTCTTTTGCAGACATCCGACAACCTCGAGTCTAGGATGCTTCGCTTTGAAGCCAGACTATGGAAAGCTCTGGATGAGGAGAGATCCCTAAGGCTCCTTTGTGATGAAAAAGAGGTCGAGTTGGTGCATTTTTCAGTGTGAGGTAAGCTAGAACATAAACTACGAAAACCACCTGAAGGAGCAGGTAGTTTTCTATCACGGATGAGTGTGTATTTTGCTTTCTGGCTCATGAGGATAATACTTAGTTTATTTCAGTTGTAGAAAAAGATGAAGGACCTGGAACGCCTTCAAGATGAAGTTGGTCGGGCCAGGTGTGAGCGTGATGAGTTGAAAGCTCGGGCGGAGGCTCATGCTTTAGGGGGGAAGGATGCTCTGGACAATGTTCCTGCTTTTGAAGCAAAACTTCTCCTAGCTCGCAACAATGCTTTGGTTCAGACAGAAATGATTATAGAGATCGAGTCCGAGCTTTCAAAAGTCAGGGCTGAGGTTGTTGATGCTCAGACCGAAGCAGACTAAGCCAGACTAAGGATGATCAGGAGATAGCAATTTATTTGAAGGATGATACCAATGCCCAAGCCGAGTCGAAGAGGATACTCGGTCGTGAAGAGAGGATCAAAGAATATGCTTGTTGCAGATCCCGAAGAAAGGTTATCGAGGAGATCAGTGCCTAGGGTTTTGTTCTCCTAGAAAAGTTGGCGCGAGCGGGGGAGGACGAGCATGGTGCTTGGTCACTCCTATCCGATGCCGAGCAGAGTGAACATGAGGCTGATAGGCCGTAGCCCTCAGGGGCGGGGTATAGGCTTTGCCATTTTGTATGTGATGTCCTCAGAGCGTGTTTGTAGATGGAGGGTGCCCTTTTTCACGTATGTAAATAAAAGAAAACTTGTGGCTTTATCTCTTCTGTACCCCTTTCTATTTTTCTTCTGACCAAGTGGACTGGTTTCAGAGTTTGTGAGAATCCTTAGATTCGTGATATATTCCTAGGGCTTATTAGGCAGGCCTGGGGGCTCTTACGCTCTCGGTCGATGTGACCTTTAGTGTAAGCTAGAGTTAGAGCTCTTATGCTTTCGCTCAACTATTTAGGGTTTAGTCTCTGAGTCGGGCTTCGACTTGAGCTCGTTCGACCCTCAAGCTTTTGTGTTTGCATGGGCGAGTGACAATAGTTCTTACACCTTGGGTCGAAGAGACCTTTTACATGCACGGCCCTGAGGCTCATTAAGCTAGTGATAATGGCTCTTACTCCTTGGGTCAAAGCGACCTTTTATATGTACGGCCCTGTAGCTTATTAAGATGGAAACAATGGCTCTTGCACCTTGGGTCGAAGCGATCTTTTATATGCACAGACCTGAGGCTCATTAAGTTGACGATAATGGATCTTACACGCTTGATCGATGTGACCTTTTATGTAGGCTT
Organism: Nicotiana tabacum; assembly: GCF_000715075.1. Taxonomy (NCBI): domain Eukaryota; kingdom Viridiplantae; phylum Streptophyta; class Magnoliopsida; order Solanales; family Solanaceae; genus Nicotiana; species Nicotiana tabacum. The sequence continues at coordinate 107,573,514 of NC_134101.1, forward strand.
TATTTTCCTCTCGTTAAGGACTTTTGAAATGATTTTGCCTGACCCGTCGTCGGTTCGGGAAGAACCTCGATTTCAAGTCATTTGCGATGATGTTCGAGCACCTCGAAAGGTTTGGCTCGTTGGCTGAGTAGCTCAAAGCCTTGTGATTTGGAGTTGACATGGTCAAAGCCCTTTTTCCTGTCGAGGGTATCCTGTTTAATCGGTTCTTTTCGAAGTAGATTCGAAGTAATGGCCTATGATTTTGTAGCAACGGTCGGGCTTAATTCGGCTGGTACAACTGTATGACCGTAGTCATCTGTGTTTGGCCGGAGCCATTCTTTCTCCCGAGTGTAGTAGTTTAGGCATCTATATCAAGGGTATGCCTTTTTAGGGGTCTTACAAATTCGATATATAGCCTAAACTTCGGGACCGAGTTTATGCCTGTAGTAAGGTCATAAAAAATTTCATGCCTTTTGAGGTCTTATAGTTTTGTAGATACTTGGTACAAGTATGATTCATGCCTTGATTGAGGTCTTACAGTTTTTTCATGTCGTTGAGGTCTTATAGGTTTTTCATGTCGTTGAGGTCTTACAGTTTTTTCATGCCATTGAGGTCTTATAGTTTTTTCATGTCGTTGAGGTCTTACAGGTTTTCATGTCGTTGAGGTCTTACAATTTTTTCATGTTGTTGAGGTCTTACAAGTTTTGTTGCCGTTGAGGTCTTACATATATAGTTGCTGCCTTATGTAGGTCTTACGAGACCGAGTTTGCCCGCTCGGGGTCTTATGGCCTCATGTTTTGATTAGTCAATGGAGGTGGCGCTTTGATGGCAGTCCTCGAGTCATCGAGAGTTTCTTGACTCGGGAGCCAGTTTTTGTAAACTTTGCATTGCCTCATCGAGGGCTTACAATTTTGGAGATCCCGACCCTGAGGTCGTGCACTTTTCTTTTGACATTTCGATGCCAGTCCTCAAGGTACTTTTGACATTGGAGATATTTAGCGATTTTTGCGTTGCCTTATTTGAGGGCTTGCGATTTCGAAGTCCCGACCCGGAGGTCGTTTAAGTGTTGAATTGTTGATGCCAGTCGCCGAGTGTTCGCGACGTTTCCGGCGGAGGAGTTGTTTTTGCGAAGGTTCCAAGCATCTTTTGGAGCGCGAGATGCCTTGACAAAAGATATTCTTTGATTATTTGATAAAAGTGTACTTGTATTCGTCGTTGGGGGCCTAGCTATATGGACATGGTTCGTTCAACCATTTTGCCCGGTACATTACTTTCCTATAGGGACCCCATTTGGCATTTCTTGGTTTTTTCGAGCGAGTGGCTTCGGGGGGGGGGGGAATGCCCCTAGTGTTTGGGGTTGATTGCAAAAGAAGCCTCGAACATTTTTTGAGTTTCCCTTAGGTAGCATGCAGATGTTGCCTCATTAAAAACTTTGCCGGTAAAACCTTTTTTTGTGATAAAAACTTGGTCGAAGGAAAAGAGTGCAACGGATGATTTAAAACCTTAAGATCTTCGAGTTAGGTTAGCGTTATGACCGCTTCGATCGGGCACCTGCATAAAGGGTAGTTTTAAATACAAAATGAAAAGGGAGATGGTCGTACCTTAATGTGAGACGCGCCGGCAATGTTTTGAGGATCGATATATTCCAATCACTCGAGATGAGGATGTGGTATAGTCCTTTATTTCGTTTAATCGGGCTTGATCGAGGGTGTGGCTCGATTAACTTTTGCCTCTTTTGTAGGCGGAGGTGCGAGCACTGGTGCCATGTCATGCACCGCAAACATTTCCCTTGTCGCATGCTGTTCCCCGTAGACGGTTTTAATTCCATCATTTGTTGGGAATTTTATCATTTGGTAAGAGTGGATGGTACTTCTCTTATGCAGTGTATCCACAACCGTCTGAATAAGGCATTATACCTCATGTCTCATTCGATGACATGGAATTTGGTGTTTTGGGTCATGCCAGCCACGGTGACCGGGAGGATGATTTCTCCTTTCATTGTCTTACTTGCCATGTTGAATCTATTGAGGACTCGGGTGGCAGGAATGATTTGGTCGAGCAGTCCGAGCTGCTCTATCATCCTCGACCTGATAAAGTTGGCCGAACTACCTGGATCCACGAGTACACATTTTATTTGAAAAGAATTTACAAGGAAAGAGATTACCAGTGCGTCATTGTGAGGTTGAGACAAGGTCTTGGTGTCCTCTTCGCTGAATATGAGGCCGTCCTCGGGAATATATTCCCGGGTCCACTTTTCTCTGGTGATTGATATTTTTGTCCTTCTCATTACGGGTTCCTATGAGGCATCGACGCCTCCCATGATCATGTGGATGACATGTTGTGGCTTGTTTGCCTCATTTTTCTTGGTCAGCTCTCTTTCCCCGAACTGATTTCCTCTTCGCCTCCCATGATTGGTAAATTGTGATTCCTTTGTGAAGGATCCGATTTTATAGGCCTAGGCCACTTGTGTCCCTGATTTTACTGATGGCGAACACGATGTGCGATATATCGACATTGAAGTTATATTTCGACAAGTGAGGTGCACCTCTTGGCCCAGCGTTCCTATCGAATCTAGCTTTGTTGATTAGTCCTCGAGGATCCTGTCCTCGATCTATTCTTCGATCATTGCGAGGTGGGTTGCACCTCGGGTGTTCCTCCTATCTTCGATGTACGGCTGATATCTTTCTTTATTTGGTTTTGGTTCCTTTTCTAGGAGCCTTATCGGGCTCCCAAATGGTCATCCTCGGCCCTGATTTTCGACTGGTATCAGTTGTGGATGTCCGACCAGGTCACAACTGGATACTCGATCAAATTCTGTTTCAGCTATTTTGAAGCCACCGAGCTTCATTCATTCAGACCTTGAGTGAAAGCCTGCACTGTCCAGTCGTTGGAGAGTGGCGGTAGCTCCATCTGTTCCATTTGAAAGCGAGACACGAATTCCCGTAGCATCTCGTTCTCCCTTTTCTTAATTTTGAAAATGCCGGACTTCCTCGTCGCTACTTTAATGGCACCGACATGTGCCTTTACAATGGAGTCTGCTATCATGGCAAATGAATGTATGGAGATTAGGATCCATGGTGTGATACCACATCATGGCCCCCTTCGAGAGTGTTTCCCTAAATTTTTTCAGCAATACAGACTCGATCTCATCGTTCTTTTTATCGTCGCCCTTTACCGCGCAAGTGTAGGTGGTAACATGTTCATTGGGGTATGAGGTCCTGTTGTACTTTGAGAGTTACGGCATTCTGAACTTCTTAGGAATGGGTTTCGGGGCCGCTTCTTCGGGAATGGCCTTTGTATGAACTTCTTCGAATCCACACTTTTCAGGACCGTGGGTGCACCCGGGATCTGGTTGATCCTGGAGTTGTAGGTCTCGACCTTCTTATCATTGGCTTTTATCATTTTCTTGCCCGATTCGATCCTTTTGGTGAGGTCCTCGAGCATTGACATGGTCGGCTATCGATCCGTTATTGCTCGATCTCTCAGGTACATGTTCGGCTGGGGGAGCTGTCCACGGTGCTACCGTGCTGGGAGTTTTTTGGTGACTTTGCAGCTGAGCAATATCTAGCAGTTGTGCCTACAACATTTTGAAAATAACATGAAGGCTAACCTCACGTTCCACCCTAATTGGGGTTTCCCGTGCTTCTTGTCGGTCCCCTTAGTGCACGCTCCTGTCAGTGTGGGAGCTTATGTATATGCGTTGGGTGTCGCATGAGACCACGTCCACGGGGACTGGATCTGGTATGTTCCCAGGGTTTTGTGGTGGCACAACAATTCCTAGAACAGCCACGCCATTCTCCCATGGTCCTCAAGATTGTTACTTTCATCTCCGTTTACCGAGTTAGACATTTTGACCTGAAATTGAAGATCTCGGACAAGAAAAAGTGTGAAATATAACTTGTATTATAGGATGAAACCAGCAAGAAAATAATCACTATTATTAAGTGTAATAACAATTAAATTTGTTGATGGGACTCTAAAAATACGTGATCTATTTTTATGCTAGTTGTTTAAGCACTTGATGCTAGGTATGTGAAGTTCAGAGATGAAATGCGAACTAAAGTAGAGTTATAATCAAACCGAAGGGTTGGCTATTCGGGCCTCAGACTGATTGATGAGGGGCCTCGTGGTCGATGCCTAGGCTCGGGATCGAGCTATCGAGGATAATCGGGAAAAGTTCTAACAGTTAGGAGATGATTAAGGGAGGATCTTTATGGCCAATGACAAGCAATAAATGAAGAACAAGTATGAAGTCAACAAATAAGAGAAATAATATCGAAGGAATATGTTAGAGAGAAAAGAGAGAGATTTTTGTTATTTATCTTGTGTAGAATAGTTGGAGCAACAACAGTGTTTACAAAGTGCCAAGGATCCCCCTTATATAGGAGGGAAAATCCCAACATAGTACAAGATACATTAATGATAAAAAAGCGGTATGGGACAGCTGACTAGCCTCATGATGCAGGCGCAGACCAGCTTTTAGACTACCCTGATAGACTTAACTAGCCTCGGCTGCACTCTTCGAAAACTCCCCATGCCCGTTATGGTCTTGGCCAACATTATCCCCAGGACGGGTGTCGATAGATCTCGAGGGGTATACTCGGTCCGTGGTCTCGAGCCTCCGAGGTGACCTCCCGAAATGCCTTATTAACGAGAAATTGATTCCCCCGATTTCCCCGTATACAAAATGTTTCTTCTTGTTCTTCACATGATTCACTTTTTTCACTCTCATATCCCCCATCCTCTTTGATTATAATGTTTATTCTATCCCCCATCCACTTTCTTCACATGTTTATTCTATTTATACCCTCTCTTTTGACACTTGAGACATTGAATAAAAGAAGTAGAAGTAGAAGTAGAAGTTTTAGTCATAAATTGTTTACGCCCCTCTTTGGATTCCAATTTGCTCGTGCCCTTGTCTTCATGGAATTTAGGAGTAGGTGTCTCCTCATATTTCAGCCATTGCTTCTTTGGAATGGTAGTTGGTCGGCTTCTCCAATAGAGCGGTATAATTTGCACGGACAACTCACGTGCTGCACAGACAACTCACGTGCTATAGTATCAATATCCGAATCTGCACGTACAACTCACGTGCTATAGTGTCAATATCTGGATCTGCACGGACAACTCACGTGCTATAGTATCAGTATCTGGATCCACACGGACAACTCACTTGCCATACTATTCATATCCGGATCCGCATGGAAAACTCACGTGCTGCACGGATAACTCACGTGTCGCAGTATCAATATCTGGATTCGCACGCACAACTTATGTACTACACAGACAACTCATGTGACATAGTATCAATATCCTTACAATTAGGCCCTCGACCTCACTCAATCATTAATCACTCTAGTCTCTCAGCTCACAACACTCATGTTGAGGTGCCCAAATCATTGATATGAGATATGACAAAAACAATAACAGATATTGAGATAGGATATATAATGACGAATGCGACTGAGTACATAACTGTAATTAAGAAAATAACTCAATAGCAAGGACCGACCACCATGGGTCCCAATGCTACCAGCATATAGCCAAAACATAATTTCTAGCATCAATTACAGCTCAGGTGCTCTAACACATAGAGTACAGTAGAAATGTTCAGATATGATAGCTACACATATTCATGGAATCAACTAAATCACAGTTTACATGGTGCACGCCCACACGTCCATCACCTAGCATACGCGTCACCTCAACATCACATAACACGTAATTAAGGGTTTCATACCCTCAACACCAAGTTTAGAAGTGTTACTTACCTTGAACAAGCCAAATCCAATACCGAGCAAGCCAAGCGATGCTCCAAAAATGTCATCCTGCGCGTACCGACCTCTAATGACTCAAAACTAGACAAAAGCAACTCAAATACATGAAATAAATCCTAAGGAAACAATTCCAATCGATAAAGGTGGAATATTTAATCAAAAGCCCAAAGTAAATGAAAAAGTCAAACACGGCCCACACCTCGAAATTTGACAAAACTCATATAATCCAACAACCCATTCAATTATGAGTCCGACCATACTAGTTTCACTCAAATCCGACTCAGAATCGATGTTCAAAATTCAAAAATTCACTTTATGCAACATTAGGAAAAAACCCCCTAAATTTCACTTTGACATCATCAATCAAATGCGAAAAATTAAGATGGATTCATGAAATATAATCAAAATAGAGTAGAGAACATTTACCCCAATCCATGTGGTAAAAATCGCATCCAAATCGACAAAATCCGAGCTCCCCAACTCAAAATATGACCAAATGAACAAACCCTTGATATTATATATTTTTCTGCCAGTTGTTCTGCCTTGTTTCTCATGCCAAACGATCTCTAAACTCACTTTTATTGGCTCCAATAATTTTTTTGTGAAATTTCATTCAAGTTAAGCTTTTGAATCACTCCATTTCACCTTGTAATGAAGGAGATATGTTGGTTTCAATTTTTGGAAAGAGTGCAAATTTTTAAATATAAAGTCAGGGATAATTTCGTAATTAAATTGAAAAATCTAGCAACCCAATTCTTAGTAAAATGATCATAAACTCCTCATACGATATCAAAATTTGACGATTCTTTTTGCTATGGCTCCATAATTATGATTTAGATCTAATGCATCAATAAAAACAGAAATTGGAACCTTTTTGCTTAATGTGGTACCATTTATACTTGAAGAAACGACGTCGATACATAAAAAACGAGCGCAACACATCCCAAACCTATCTGAAACACACCTGAGCCCCTCGGGACCCGTTCGAACATACCAACAAGTCCCATAAAATACTACGGACCTACTCGAGGCCTCAAATCACGCATATCAATATCGAAACGACGAATCGCACCTCAAATCAATCTTAAATGAACATTGAACTTTCAACTTACAAAACTCGCACCGGAATATATTAAATCAACCCGGAATGAACCCAAATTTTACACATAAGTCTCAAATGACATAACGAAGCTATTCCAATTCCCTGGACCAGAATCCGAATCCGATATCCATGAAGTCAACTCTCGGTCAAACTTATGAACTTTCTAAACCTTCAAATTTTTAATTTTCATCAATTTGTCCCGAAACCTTCTAGAAACATCCAAATGCAACTTCGAGCATACAAACGAGTCCAAAATCTCCATTCGGACCTAACGAAACCATTAAAACTCTAATATGAGGTCAAATACTAAAAAGTCAAAATTGGTCAACTCTTCCAACTCAAAGCTTTAACTTTCACGACCCCAGTTCGCCCTCCGAGAACCATCGTGATGGAAATTAGTCTTTATGATTAGGCAAGCCTAACAATGCGGAATATAAACAACAATTGCGGAAGAGATAATTAAAAACCAAAATAATGAAGTAAAACAGTGTTTAAAAATATCGCTCGGCATAAACAATAAAAACTATCGAAACTATTAACTTTTCCCAAAACCCGAAATCTAATGATCTCAAGCCTTTGAATGTATACAAAAATCTAACTCCAGAATATCTAACAAAGAAATGAAAGTACAGAAACACTAATACAAAATGGAGAGTAGAAAGAGACTCTTTGGTCTGCGGACGCGGCAGATATACCTCTGAGTCTCTACGAATGCCTCGTCTCAAGTAGGATGACTCTAAGTGGAGGTACCTGGATATACACATGAAAACATGCACATAAAGGGCATGTGTACACCACAGCGGTACTCAGTAAGTGCCAAGCCTAACCTCGGTCGGGTAGTGACGAGGAAGGTCAGGGCCCTACTGAGATTAAATGAAAAATAAGGTGCGACAGTATATGATAAAGCAGAACAGTTGAAAGATGATAGTAAGAATCAATACATGATAATAAGGATAACAACAACTGAAACAGAAACAGAAACAATCACCAGGAATACCACTATTTACAAAGATAATAACCGGGGATCTCTCAGTATCCCGAGGATCTCTTAGTACCCTCAATACATGCCAGGGATCTCTTGGTATCCCGAGAATCTCTTGGTATCATCAATATATGTTAGGGATCTTTTGGTATCCTCAATATATGCTAGGGATCTCTTGGTATCCCGAGGATCTCTTATTATCGTCAATATACGTGCTGGGGATATCTCGGTATGCCGTCCCGTAGTCCAAAAGTAAAACACACAGCAATATCACAAAGAATACTCAATTAAACTCAATTTCGTACCAAGGTAAAACAAGTAATCTAACCTAACATGCTTCACATAATACAATTAAGGCAGTTTAAGCAATAAAGCAATTAAGTCAATAAACATGCTTCTCTAAGCTAACAACAGGCTTAAATTTCAAGTAGAATAAACAGGAAAGGAAACCACAATTAAAGTTACTTTAGTGAAAACATGATTTTCAACAATTAGCACAAGTACGCACTTGTCACCTTACGTACAAGGCATTTCAATTACCACAATACCAATCCTAAGAGAATGTCCCCCACGCAAGGTTAGGCAAGCCACTTACCTCGAACCAGCTCAAAATCAACCCGAAACACGTCTTTGCCACGAGTACTCGACTCCAAATGGCCCAAATCTATTCAACTCAATTGAATAATGTAAATAACACTTCAAGTAACTAATTCTACAAATAAATTCAAAGCTAATACGTGAAATTAGGTAAAATGACCAAAATGCCCCTGGGGCCCACATCTCGGAATCGGGTAAAATTTATATTTTAAGAATCATCATACTCTCACGTGTTCATGCATACCAAAATTATCCAAATCCAAGTTCAAATTCCCAATCAAAATTCAAATTCTAGGTCTAAGAACTTTCTTCCAATTTTCCCCAATTTTCATCTACAATCCGAAATTAAATGATAAATCTAACAATAGATTAGTGGAATACAACTAGATAGGTATAACGAATTGCTACCCAATGATCTCCTCTTCAAAAAACCCACAGAATCGCCCTATTCCGAGCTCCAATTTGATTTTTCCAAGCTTTGAGCTAAACCCTCAAAATTTCAAATTTCTTCCCAGCGATTACCGCATCTGCGGTCAAGGGAGCACACCTGCGGTCCCGCACTTGCGGAAGAAGGCATCGTAGGTGCGAAAACCACTTAACAGGCGGGTCCACTTCTGCGGTCGCTTGGCCGCATCTACGGCACCGCATTTGCCAAAACCCAGCCGCATATGTGGTCCTGGAGCTTTGGCCAAAACTCTATTCTGCGGCGCCCCACCTGCGGTCCTACACACGCAGATGCGGTTATCACAGGTTCAGCAATTCAAATTCTTCCTAAGTCAAATTCAATTTCCGTTAAACACCCGAAACTCATCCGAGGCCCTTGGGACCTCAACCAAACATGCCAACCAATTCTAAAACATCATTCAAACTTGTTCCAACCTTCGAAACGCTCAAAACAATATCTAAACACCAATTAGCATCAGATTCAAGTCTAAGAACTTCAAAAACTCTCAAAATACGCTTTCGATCAAAAAGTCTATCAAACCTCGTCCGAATGACCTGAAATTTTGCACACACGTCACATTCAACACTACGGAGCTACTCCAACGTCCGTAATTCCATTCCAACCCTTGGATTAAAATCTCACTATCGAACTGGAAACTTCAAAAATTCAACTTTCGCCATTTCAAGCCTAAATTAGTTATGGACTTCCAAGACACAATCCGAACACGCTCATAAACCCAAAATAACCCAACGGAGCTAACGAAATCATCGGAATTCCATTTCGAGCCGTCTTCACACTGTTCTGACTACGGTCAAATTTCCAGAACTTAAGCTCTCATTTAGGGACTAAGTGTCCCAAAACTCTTCGAAACACCAAATAATTCCTCCCAGCAACTCACAATAGCAGAAACAAACATGGGAAAAACAGTTAATAGGGGATTAGGGTGTTAATTCTTAAGAGGACCGGACGGGTCGTCACATCCTCATACACATAAACATTCGTTCGTCCTCGAACGAGCATACAAACATACCTAAAGTAGTGAAAAAATCAGGGTAACGGTTGTGCATATCCTGCTCGGTCTCCTTGGTCGCCTCCTCGACCAGCAGACCTTGCCACTAAACCTTTGCTGATGCAATGTTCTTTGACCTCAGCTTTCTGTCCTACATGTCCAATATTGCCACTGGCTCCTCAACATTGGATAGATCCTTGTCCAACTGGACTGAACTGAAATCCAACACGTGCGATGGATCACCGTGATACCCTACGGAGTATCGAAACATGAAATACCGGATGAACTCCTACAAAGCTGGGAGGTAAGGCAAGCTCATAAGCAACCTCCCCAACACACCTCAATATCTCAAAAGGGACAATAAACCTCGGACTCATATTCCCTTTCTTCCCAAATCTCATAACGCCCTTCATAGGTGATAACCGAAGCAGAACCAGCTCTCCAACCATATAGGAAACATCACAAACCTTCTAGTCCGCATAGCTCTTCTGTCTGGACTGGGCCATACGGAGTCTATCCTGAATCACCTTAACCTTCTCTAAAGAATTCTGAACCAAGTCTGTGCCCAATAATCTAGCCTCACCCGGCTCAAACCAACAGACTGGGGACCTAGCCTCATACGGTGCCATCTTAATGCTGGACTGATAGTTGTTGTTGTAGGCAATCTCCGCCAATGGTAAAAACTGATCCTAAGACCCTCCAAACTCAATCACATACGCACGAAGCATATCATCAAGAATCTGAATAGTGCGCTCAGACTGTCCATTCGTATAAGGGTGAAATGTGTACTCAACTCCACCTGAGTACCCAACTCATGTTGTACGACCCTCCAGAACCGTGATGTGAACTGGGTACCTCTATCCGAAATGATGGAAACTGGAATACCATGCAAATAAAAATTCTCCCAGATATAAATCTACGCTAGACGCTCCTAAGAATAGGTAGTACATATAGGAATGAAGTGCACGTACTTGGTCAACCGATCCACAATCGCCCAAATAGCATCAAACTTTCTCAAAGTCTGTAGGAGCCCAACTACAAAGTCAATGATGATCCGCTCCCACTTCCACTCCGGAATCTCTATCTGCTGAAGCTACCCACCTTGTCTCGGATGCTCATACTTCACCTGCTGACAATTGAGGCACCGAGCTACAAATGCAACTATATCTTTCTTCATCCGCCTCCACTAATAGTGCTGCCTCAAATCCTAATACATCTTCGCAGCACCCAATGGATGGAATACTACAAACTATAGGCCTCCTCTAGAATCAACTCTCGAAGCCCATCAACATTAGGTACACAAATCCGACCCTACATCCTCAATACCCCATCATCACTAATAGTCACATCTCTGGCATCACCGTGCTAAACCTGTCCTTGAGGACAAGCAAATGAGGGTCATCATACTGCCACTCCTTGATACGATCAAATAAGGAAGACCAAGAAACCACACAAGCTAGAACCCGACTAGGCTCTGAAAGATCCAATCTCACAAACTAGATGGCTAAGGCCTGAACATCCATCGCTATAGGCCTCTCCGATGCTGGTAAATAAGCCAAACTCCCCAAACTCTCTGCACGACGACTCAAGGCATCAACCACCACATTGGCCTTGCCCGGATGATATAAAATAATGATGTCATAGTCCTTCAGCAACTCTAACCATCTCCCGTAGCGCAAATTTAGATCCTTTTGCTTGAACAGGTGTTGCAAGCTCCGATGATTAGTATAAATCTCACAAGGGACACCATACAAGTAATGATGCCAGATCTTCAGGGCGTGAACAATGGCAGGTAGCTCGAGATCATGGACCGGATAATTCTTCTCATGTACCTTAAACTGTCTATATGCGTATGCGATCACCCTACCGTCCTGCATCAAAATCGCTCCAAGGCCAATCCTTGAGGCATCATAATAGACAGTATAAGACCCCAAACCTGTTGGCAATATCAAAACTAGGGTTATAGTCAAAGCTGTCTTGAGCTTCTAAAAGCTTGCCTTACACTCTCCCGTCCACTAGAATGGAGAACCATTATGGGTCAGCCGGGTTGTAGGGGCTGCAATCGATGAAAACCCCTCCACAAAACGACGGTAGTAACCCGCCAAGCCAAGAAAACTGCGGATCTCTGTAGCTGAGGATGATCTGGGCCAACTATGCACTGCCTCTACTTTCTTCGGATCCACCTGGATACCCTCACTCGATACCACGTGGCCTAAGAATGCCACAGAATCCAACCAAAACTCACATTTTGAGAACTTAGCATATAACTTCTTTTCCCTCAGAGTCTGGAGCAGTGTCCTCAGGTGCTGCTCATGATCTTCCCGACTCTAGGAATACACCAGAATATCATCAATAAAGATAATAACGAACGAGTCAAGATATGGCCAGAACACACTATGCATCAAATGCATAAAGGCTGCTGGGGCATTGGTCAGCCCAAATGACATAACAAGGAACTCGTAATGACCATACCGAGACCTGAAAGCTGTCTTCGGGATATTTGGCTCCCAAATCTTCAGCTGATAGGCAAGTCAATCTTAGAAAACACTTGTGCGCCCTGAAGCTGGTCAAACAGATCATCAATATAAGGCAAATGATAATGGTTCTTCACTGTAACTTTGTTCAACTAGTGATAATCAATACACATACGCATAGAACCATCCTTTTTCTTCACGAACAAGAAAGGAGCTCCCCAAGGTGATACATTGGGCCGAATATAACCCTAATCAAGCAATTCCTATAACTGATCCTTCAACTCCTTCAACTCAGGAGGATCCATACGGTACGGAGGAATAGAAATGGGTTGAGTGTCCGGCAACAGATCAATGCCAAAATCAATATCTCTATCGGGAGGCATGCCCGGAAGGTCAGCTTGAAACACATTAGAAAAATCCCGTACTACTAGGACAGAATCAACAGAAGGGGTATCAATACTGATATCTCTCACATAGGCTAGATACGCGACACACCTATTCTCAACCATACGTTGAGTATTAAGGAAAGAAATAACTCTACTAGGAGTGTGATCTAAAGCACCCCTCCACTCAACAGGCGGTACACCTGGCATAGCCAGTGTCACGGTTTTAGCATGACAATCAAGAATAGCATAATGGGGAGACAACCAGTCCATGACCAAGATAATATCAAAATGAACCATGATGAGCAACAATAAATCGGCTCTGGTCTCGAAACCACTAAGAGCAACCAAACATGACCGATAAACGCGATCCACAATAAGAGAATCTCCCAAATGAGTAGAAACATAAACAGGGGAACTTAAATAATCCCGAGGTACACCCAAATGTGGAGCAAAATAAGAAGACACATAAGAATAAGTGTAGCCTAGATCGAATAGACTGATGCATCTTTGTGACAAACCAGAACAATACCTTTAATGATAGAATAGGAGGCAACAACATCGGTATGGGCAGGAAGGGCAAAGTATCTGGCCTGGCCTCCCCTTTAGGGCGACCTCTACCTCCCCGACCACTACCTCTAGCTGGCTGAGCAGGTGGGATAGAAACTAGAGCTGTAACCATAGCCTAAGAACTCTGCGGGATGCGATGTGGCTGAGAAGTATGTGGAGGCGCACTCCTCCCAAGTCTAGGGCAATCCCTCACCATATGGCATGTGTCACCACACTCAAAAGAATCTCTGGGAAGATGTGGCGGCTGTGTGTGGCTCGGGCCAGGTCTGCTGGACTAACCTTTGAAAGTACCCCGCGCAGGAGCTGCGCTAGATACCGGAGATGCATAATAAGGCTCCTAAGGCCTAGGAGGAGCTTGAATATCACTGGCTGCTGGAAGAGCTGAATGAATAGGGTGACTCATATAACCCCTACCATGATGACCTACAGCTAAGGCACGGGCACCAGAATAATGGCCCAACTCTCGAGACCTCTTAGCCTCCCTCTCCTCTCTCTCCCTAGCATGCATACCATCAATCTTCCTAGCAATGCTCAGCACCTAGTGATAAGAAATATCCATCTACAACTCATGAGCCATGCTAGACCTAATGCTGGGAATAAGCCCCTCAATAAACCGGCAAACCCTCTCGCGAACAGTAGAAACCAAGGTTGGTGCATGTCTAGTCAAACTAGTGTAACGGACAACATACTCTAAGACAGTCATAGCACCCTGGCGCAAATGCTCAAACTCTGCGCGCCATGCGTCCCTGAGGCTCTAAGAAACATACTCTCTCAGGAACAGATCTGAAAACTGAGTCCAAGTCAGTGAAACAACCTCATCCAGACTGTCTAACTCATAGGTGCGCCACAACTCATAGGCGGATCCTCGGAGCTGGAAAGTAGTGAAGAAAACCCCGCTTAATCCTAATATACCCATAGTACGGAGAATACGGTAACACTTATCTAGAAACCCTAGAGCATCATCCGATGCTAGACCACTGAATATAGGAGGCTTTTACTTCTTGAGCCTCTCAAGCCTTAGCTGCTCATCCTCGGAAACCGCTGCCCTGTCCTCGGACTGATCTCAGATTGTAGGATGTACAGGAATAATCTCGGGAACCTACTAAACATGCACTCGCTGCTTAGGAGTGCGGGCGGCGGGAGTCTGTGCTCCTCCCCCAGCCTGAGATTTAGTTGCAGCAAAGGGAAGCAACCATTCCTCAGCGAAAGTGGTGTACATGCTCATGAACTGTGCTAGAGTCTCCTGAAGTGTTGGAGTAGTAGTAGCAGTAGGTGTATCAGGTGCCTGGACTCTAGCTAGAACTGCTGGTGGTACCTCGGTGGCAGCTCGCGCAGGTGCTCTGGCTGCACCACGTGCGCATCCTCGGCCTCTACCTCGGCCCCGGCCTCTGACAGCTGCAGTAGGGGGCGCGGGTGCCTGAACGTCTCGGGTAGCACGTGTCCTCACCATCTATGAGAGAATAGAAGATAGAAGTTTAGAATTGTGGCATCAAAATCTCACACGACAAGGAAATCAAATGTAAGTGGAATTTTCCTAACAGTTACATAGCCTCTCCCATATAACTACAGATGTCTCTCTACCGATCAGTGAGACTCTAATAAACCGGCTTGTGATTCATGACTCCTATGAACCTAGAGTTCTGATACCAACTTGTCACGACCCCGGTTCGCCCTCTGTTAACCATCATGACGACACCTAGTCTCTACGACTAGGTAAGCCTAATAATGCGGAATATAAACAACAATTGCAAAAGAGATAATTAAAAACCAAAATAATGAAATAAAATAATGTTTAAAAATGTCGCTTGGTATACACAATAACAACTCTCGAAACTAATAACTTTTCCCAAAACCCATAATCTCATGATCACAAGCCTTTGTATGTCTACAAACATCTTACTCCAGAATATCTAACAAAGAAACGAAAGTACAGAAGGGCTAATACAAAAGGGTGAGTAGAAAGGGACTTCAATCCGCAGACGTGGCAGATATACCTCGGAGTCTCTAGGAATGCATCATCTCAAGCGTGATAAGTATGAGTGGAGGTTCCTGGATCTTCACATAAAAAACATGCACAGAAAGGGCATGAGTACACCACAGCGGTACTTAGTAAGTGCCGAGTCTAACCCCGGTCGGGTAGTGACGAGGAAGGTCAGGGCCCTATTGAGATTAAATGAAATATAAGGTGAGATAGTATAAGATGAAGCAGTAGAATTGAAAGATAACAATAAGAATTAATACAGGATAATAAGGATAACAACAACTAAAATAGAGGCAAACACAATCACAAGGAATACCACTCTTCACAAAGTTAATAACCGGGGATCTCTTAGTATCCCGAGGATCTCTTAGTACCCTCAATATATGCCAGGGATCTCTTGGTGTCCTCAAAATATGCTAGGGATCTCTTGGTATCCCAAGGATCTCTTGGTATCCTCAATATATGCTAGGGATCTCTTGGTATCCTCAATATATGCTAGGGATCTCTTGGTATCCCATGGATCTCTTAGTATCCTCAATATACATGCTAGGGATCTCTCGGTATCCTGCACTTCAGCTCAAAACATAATACGTCCAGGGGATCTCCCGGGATGTCGTCCCGTAGTCCCAAAGTAAAACACACAACAATGTCACAAAGAATACTCAATTAAACTCAATTTCGTACCAAGGTAAAACAAGTAATTCTAACCTAACATGCTTCATATAATACAATTAAGGCAGTTTAAGCAATAAAGCAATAAAGTCAATTAAACATGCTTCTCTAAGCTAACAGCAGGCTTAAATTTCAAGTAGAATAAACAGGAAAGAAAACCACAATTAAAGCTACTTTAGTGAAAACAGGATTTTCAACAATTAGCACAAGTACGCACGCGTCACCTCACGTACAAGGCATTTCAATTACCACAATACCAATCCAAAGGGGAATGTCCCACACACAAGGTTAGGCAAGCCACTTACCTCGAACTAGCTCCAAATCAACCCGAAACCACGTCTTTGCCACGAGTACTCGACTCCAAATGGCCCAAATCTATTCAATTCAATTGCATAATGTAAATAACACTTCAAGTAAATGATTTTACAAATAAATTCCAAGCTAATACACGAAATAAGGTAAATGACCAAAATGACCCAGGTGCCCACGCCTCGGAATCAGATAAAATTTATATTTTCAGAATCCTCATACTCTAACGAGTTCATGCATACAAAAATTATCCAAATCCAAGGTCAAATTCCCAATCAAAATTCGAATTCTAGGTCTAAGAACTTTCTTCCAATTTTTCCCCAATTTTCATCTGCAATCCTAAATTAAATGATAAAACTAACAATAGATTAGTGGAATACAACTAGAAAGGGATAAAGAATTGTTACCCAATGATCTCCTCTTCTAAAACCCCCCACAGAATCGCCCTACTCCGAGCTCCAATTTGATTTTTCCAAGTTTTGAACTAGACCCTCGAAATTTCATATTTCTACCCAGCGATTACCGCATCTGCGGTCAAGGGAGCGCACCTGCGGAAGAAGGCATCGCAGGTGTGAAAATCACTTAACGGGATGGGTCTGCTTCTGCGGTCTCTTGGCTGCATCTGTGGTACTGCATTTACGAAAACCCAGCCGCACCTGCGGTCTGGAGCTTTGGCCCAAACTCGCTTCTGCAGCCACCTGGCCATTTCTGCGGAGCTGCACCTGTGGTCCCACACACGCAGGTGCGGTTATGACAAGTTCAGCAATTCAAATTCCTAAGTCCAATTCAATTTCCGTTAAGCACCCGAAACTCATTTGAGGCCCCCGGGACCTCAACCAAACATGCCAACCAATCCTAAAACATCATTCAAATTTGTTCCAACCTTCGGAACGCTCAAAACAATATTAAAACACAAATTAGCATCGGATTCAAGTCTAAGAACTTCAAAAACTCTCAAAATACGCTTTTGATAAAAAAGTGTATCAAACCTCGTCCAAATGACCTAAAATTTTGCACACACGTCACATTTAACACTACGAAGCTAGTCCAACTTCCAGAATTCTATTCCGACCCTCGGATTAAAATCTCACTATCGAACCGGAAACTTAAAAAATTCAACTTTCGGCATTTCAAGCCTAAATTAGCTACGGACCTCCAAGACACAATCCGAATACGCTCCTAAACCCGAAATCACCCAACGGAGCTAACGGAACCATCAAAATTCCATTTCGAGACCGTCTTCACACTATTCCGACTACGGTGAAATTTCCAGAACTTAAGCTCTCATTTAGGGACTAAGTGTCCCAAAACTCTCCGAAACTCCAAATAATTCCTCTCGGCAACTCACAATACCAGAAACAAACACGAGAAAAGCAGTTAATAGGGGATCGGGGTATTAATTCTTAAGACGACTGGCCGGGTCGTCACATAAACCATGAAATTCATTCTTCCAAATAGATTCTGAATAACCTAAAAACCAAAATCGACAATTCACATAAGTCATAATAGATTATACAGAGCTACTCATGCCCGTAAACTACCAAGCGAAGTGCAAATGCTCAAAACGACCGGTCGGGTCGTTACATCCTCCCCCACTTAAACATACATTCGTCCTCGAACGTGCTAAGAGTTGTTCTTAAGTCGTCAAATCACTGTGTAACCTTACCATGCACATAGCCAGGGGTGATCCCACGTCACCCTATTCCATATAGGCTCGACAACACAACATACTATATAAGTCTAAACAAGTTGTATCAAGCCACAACCATAACTCAAAACATAATCACAGGATATACCAATTAACTCAATTAGCAAAATTTCTGATCATAGTAGCTGCTCAAAACAGCCCAATTCCAGTAATAAACCTCATATCAAAACAAACCTCATTCTAAAATTACACTGCCGATGATGAAAGAAACACGCAGAACTAATAATCATTCATTAGATCAACAAGTCATGGAGCTCCCTCTCTTTCGACAAGAACTATAGCAATTTTTAAGGCGATTTCCGATATTATCCTTCCAAATATACCTTAATCAAATCCGATAGAACCCATCCTAGATCTGATGACCTCATCTTATCAAATAACAGCTACTCTATCGACAAGCCACACCAATACTACCCGGAGCAATAAATCGTCCAATCCAAGCACCAATACGCAACAATTCAAATGTACTCAAACATGGAAAATGACTCAAATGAGAGAACCATCCTGCAAGCTCAACAAGTACGGCCACAATGCAATGCTAAAAACCCATCACGCACCATAAAACCATAACACACGAATTTAACATAAGGATCATATCTCAACAAAACTCCGCTGCAATGCATTGCCCTATCCAAACACTGGTCCATATGAAATACCTCAAGCCACACTGCTCAAAATCAATAACCACGCGCAACTCGACATCAAGTACCCAATGTGCAGGACCATAACCACGGAGAAGAAAATAACACAATGCCACACAAACTCGAAAGAACATAACCAACGTGCAATCAATCATACATCACCCAAATACACATCTCGCTCAAATTTTGCTATAAGGCCCTAATAGAACCGCACCATGTGTGCATATAACTAATGAATCATAACCCTTTATAGAATAGAAGGGTAACTAATAGAACATATCATAAAACGAATAAGCTCAACACTAACTGAATGTCACATACCTTATAATGGCAGTACGAAGTCAACCAATCCGACCCGATGCAGAACACACATCCTTATTGCGCCTACCAATGGACTCCAAATTAACTCTAGCCACCCACAATAGATAAATAACCCTCCGAAAGTCCATAATGATTGAATCATAACACTTACTATTATCTGGCTATCTTTGGCCACATCTTTAGAGTCCACAACCACGAAACAATCTGCTTCCGAGATATCCCGGTCTCCAAATCCATAGAACACACGAATCACCATATTGATCCCAACTCCACCGACCGAATGTATAACACATCTCTCATACATGATCATCCCATAAGGAATACTTCTATAATTCTCTCGTTCCACATAGCAAAAATCTAAATATAAGTAGTCGAACAACCAGGCGAGTACTACAATACAAATGAAGCATTCGCAAGTCAAAACACAATGAGCCTTCTGAAATGTGCACCCTTCTTAGGCAATATGGAGTAGTAATATCATTCACCTAGTCATCTGAAACCGTCCATGTTGCCTAAAAATTCATGACCTTCCCTTCCAAACTGAACCGTGACCTTGCACACGCAAATCTTAATTCCACACAACACACCGCATCAATTATGCCATCATGTGAAGAGTATAAGAATCTCATAATCAGCTCTGAGTCACAAGCAAAATACATACCCGATCAGCCAGAAACCTTCCATTTGATCTCATCCAGGAGAAAATCCCAATACGCAATATGTTCCTCACGCCGATAGCCATCTCAAACTATGGTAGAAACCATCGAGAGCTCTTCAAAGCCCATTTGCACATAACCAAGCTGATAGAACTGAATCTCTCTAGCTCAGGATCGCCAAACCCAAGAGTATCACCACAAAACACTTGTAGAAACTCACTACATCATAAGTACCCAAAGAACTGATCATATCCATTATAGTGTTGATCCAATCTACTACTAAACTGTCCTATTTCTCCGAGATTCTGAATTGACTTAAAGTTGATACTTCTCCTCGCCATAATACAGCGACCCTCAACCAAAACTCACCATATGAGACCATAGAATAAAATCACACTACCCTAAGGCCCATAAGCCGTTGTATTCCTTCTTAAGAAACCCAAAACTACCACAACTGAGATACCTACTATAAAGAGACCTTCTATGAATCGAAAGCTATTTTCTTCACCTTCCTGATACTGAAATGTATACTCCCTAATGATATAGAAATATTGCAGGTCTCGATACTATCTAATGTAAATCTCATACCCTAGCCATATACAAATCCAAAAAAATTCTCAATTTCTATATATAAATCTTGAACCCATTAGAACTTTCTCGAGAGTCCTCCACTATGCTCAACTCTCAATTGCACCGCCCAAAATGGGCCGAATGATTTGTGCCCCATTAGCACGACAACACCTAAAATGTAATCCACACCTCTAAGCGATCGAGTGAATCCTACTCTATGCGCACTACATCTTTCACGAATAATAACTCAATCATTTAATGTTTTCCCGTATACCCATAAAGTGTAATAAAACCTATATCTAGGAATTCCCTTACTCGAGTCATCCTCGATCTCAACCTCTGCAAGTCAAAACCGATTCACAAATATACCTCAAACCCAAACAATTAAAACACATAATCGTGCAATTAACTCGTCGATAGCAGACTCCCCCACTTGGCTCAAATCCATAGGATAGAACACTCGATAACTCAAAAGGCCCATACTCTATTGCTGCCATAATCCCGCACCAAAATTCAACTCAATCCCTCATAAGCTCATGTAATACAAACCATGTGATACATCAAATCATCTGCAAATTTTGCATTCATCCTCGTGGCGGTCAGGTCAGCTATTACAATCGATCTAAACTCAAATATAACCCACTAGTAGAAAAGAAAGCATCCATACAGCATCACAAAAATCACACATCCGTAGATTACCTCTCAGGTTATAACTCAGTTGCTTATCCTCAAACTGACATCTCTTTATACCCTTTCACAGCCACAACTACTACGAAATCACTTAATCTTGCTGAGTTGGAACTCACCAACAAGGCATGAGAACATAATTCGTTCCGCAGTTAAAAAACATGAAAGTTCCTTCAACACACCCATAACTCGAGACTATACGTCAATTCAAGACAAAAAATCAAGCACACAATAGTCCTTTTTACATCTCAAGCAAACTCTTTCATCTCTTCCAAACAATCTGAACACATCTCTCAGTCGTATCATACTAATCATATAGCCATCGAACCACTAATAGAGCCATAAATTCCACTCATATGGACATTACTGGACTTATAAGTCCAAAAACACGTGCTCACACAACCAAAATCCCCATTCTCAAGCTATAGTCAAAACCCAATCTCAAGTCCTCCAGACTGGCCTATCATCAACACATAGAAATCACATCTCGCACCTCATCCATGAAATTGCAAGCTGTCGATGCACAACTGATATCGAGCGCTCACATGCGCGTACGAATGTATGAAAGGAATTCAAAGAGTTACGCTTCAAGATGAATTAATATTGCGCGATAAGGAAAGAAAGATGGAAAGATCATCCTAAATGCCCTACAACCTCTCGAAGATAGGTATGGAAGTCATCATACCGTTCTGCAAGACTCTACTAGACATTTACTCGTGACTTGTAGAACCTATGAACCTAGAGCTCTAATACCAACTTGTCACGACCCAAAAATCTAACAAGTTGTGATGGCACCTAACCCAACCCGCTAGGTAAGCCAATTAACAACTATCCATTTCCAATAAAAACTAATAAGACAAATAAGTAAAAAAATTATCTGAATATTATACATTTCTCAAGGACTGGTAGTACAAATCATGAACTTCTAAGATTAAAATTTACAATGCTAGTGTGGAATAAAAATACATCATCTGTCTGAATAATACATAAATAGATTTTTCATAAGTTTAGAGCTACCATGAACAAGAGGCAGATATACCCAAAACGCAGGTACATCTTTAAATCTAGCTCCCGTTGGTCACAACAACGTTAGCAGCCAAAATCTGCACGCGAGGTGCAGAAATGTAGTATGAGTACAACCGACCACATGTACACAATAAGTAACAAAACTAACTTAGGTTGAAAGTAGTGATGAGCTAGGACATGGGTAGGGGTCCAACTCCAATAACCAACAATAGTTCATAAAAATATAATAAGTATGGTACAAGAAATAACTCAACTCATTCATAGTTACGGAAATAGGCATGCTTTTCAAGTATACAGTGAAAACCCAAATCTTCTACTGAAATTGCAAAAAATAAGAGTAAGTTTGAAAACTATGATTTTTTCCAAAAACCTTTCAATGCTAAATAAGATGTTTATATTCTAGATGGCATGAGGAAGATACATCTCTATGCCTATATGTCAATATGCACGTGAAATCATGAATGTCACCAAAATTGGAGTAGTAGAAAGATATGCATCTCTATGGCTGATCTTTACAAAATGGTTGGGGTCCCCTTTATATAAGAGAAGAAAACCCCAATATAGTACCTTGCTCATAAAGGTAAAGAATCCTATTGGTACAGGTGTATAACGGTCTAGTACGGAGCTGTACTATTTTGTACAATCCCTTATCCTATAATTAATGCCCAGATCCACGTGTCCTTGAGAAATTCCCGCTCTTTCTTGATTGACTTCGAGATTATGCTGTCCTCGATGCAAGCCATGCCAGGCCTTTGATCAGCTTCCTTGAGATAGGTAACCCTTAGCTGGATCTGCCCCATACCTCGAGTCTCCCAAGCTCGGACCTATAGCCCGTTTTAAGACTTCAAGATATCAATCTACTCGATTTTGACCGCATACAAATAGTCCCCGCATTTCTTAGAATGGAATGATATGAAACGCTTTTGACCTCAATTTCATTGAACCTCTAGTGATGACGTCATCCTTGTGAAGCCAACGATCGAAGTGATCGAAATGTCCCATCAGCCCATTTCACCAAGAACATTAAATGCACGTCAGTACCGGTTGGCCATTAACGCCTCCGAACCGTCACTGCCCCTCTATAAATATGGGGCGCCTTCCTTTAATAAATAACTTTACCTTTGTTCAATCTCTACCAATCCTCATCTCTTTCTTCAATCACCTGTTTCCTTCGCCTCTTTAAACATTGTTAAATACCAAGCTATAATCGGAAACACTTCATCCCTGTTCACCCGCATTCCTTACCTTGCAATCATGGCCAAAACATCCAAGAAGGTCCCTAAAAATGATACAGCATCATCTTCCTCTGCCTCCCAGCCAGCCAAATCGGTGGTGTCGCCGACACTTGAAGAGATCACCCCTGGTGATTGCCTCATCAAGGACTTCAGTATCAAGAATCCTCCCAATGCCAAAGGACGATGTGAGCATGTATCCCGGTACATTAACTTGATAACAGAGAATCTTATCAAGGATGTTAGGAGGGATTGTCGATGGGGGACGAGGTCAAGATTCAGTCCTCGGAGCCTGACGAAAGCATAACTACCCACAAGGAGGGGTTTTTGAGTGTTTACACTTACCCCTTCACACTAGGCCCCCTCGTCTAGTGGTGATCGACTTTTGCAACACATACAAATTTACCCTCGGCCAAATCCACCCTTCATTCTGGTGTATCGTTATCATGTTGTGGCATTTCTCTGAGAAGGCCAAAGGTTTAGAATTTGCCCTCAGCCACCTAATTCGATTTTATCGACCTAGTTATTTCGAGGGCTCATCAAGTTGCAGCGTCGAACCATGAAGTCATTCTTCACAAGTACTGATGAAACCAAAGATCGAGGTTGGATATGCCGATTTGTTAAAGTCGGGACTTCGAACATCATCCCCAAGGAAAAAATGTCTTTCCCGAAGCGGTGGAATTTTAACCGTAAGTGGAGTCCGCATTTTCCTTTGTATCTATCCTTGTTTTTTCATTTTTCATATCTTACTCATCTTTCTTCTAGCAGCCGATGCTTGGGTGCCCTTGGTGGTGCTCGACCTTGAGGGTTGGGTTAGGAAACTAGCTGCCACATCCTCTTATGACAAGCTTAAGTGACGTGATTTGGCAAAGGGCAAATGGGAGGCAAAGAATCACGGCCTTGGAGATGCATCTGAGATGAGGCCGGCCCCGACTAGGGAAAAAACCAAGTCTTCAAATCCCAAGCTTGATAAAGACAATAAAAGAAAGAGGGTCTCGACATACGAAGACCCTCAAGAGAAGAAAACCTCCCCTCGAAGACTGCGAAAAATGTTTTCTCAAACGGGCACTGAGTCAGCCCATGACTCCCCGAATGGTGAGGAGGATGATAAGGAAGAAATGGCATTGGTGGCTCGGGCCAAGGGTCTAGTCGAGGCCGCCAAGCCTTCCAAACTAGAGAGTCCACCTCGTGGTGAGGATGCCCGAAGGGAAGGGACAGGAAAGGCCCCTATATCTCCCGAGTTTGAGATTGTCCCTCTGTCTTCAACAACTATAACAGAGGGGGTAAATGATGAGGCCCCCAAGGTTAATTAGAATGCCCCAAGTGAAGAGTTCAGGGTCGCAATAACAGGTCATTCCCTTTCATTGCCAATTTATTCTGGGGAGGCAATCGATGAAGCCAACATTTTGCCTATGTCCGACCCAAGTAAGGTCATCGAGGATGATCCTTTCCGGAGCTGCTATGCTGGAGTTGAGGATGCCGATGACTTAAATGATACATCCTCCATTTTTGAGGAGGCCCAGCATCTCTTTTCCCGGGTAAGGATCTACCCTATCTATTGCAAATTTTTCTCCCTTTGTCTTTCACTGCTAATGACGCACTCTTATTTTACATATAGGTTGTTGCAAAGTTCAAGGCCGAGATGAAAATGTATGAGGTCGAGATCAAGAGAGTCTCAGGCAAAGAGAAGGCCTTAAGGCTCCTTTGTAATCAGAAGGAAGAGGAGCTTAAATATTTCCGAACTACTTTGGCCAAAGATCAAAAGAGTGAGATTGAGCTAGACGAGTAGGTAACTTTGATTTTTACAAAGTTCGGCATTCTTAGCCCTGCTTCGGAGGCTAATACTTCGATGTCTCAGCTACAACAAAAGCTGGACATGATTGGGCAGCTCCGGGGCAAGGTGGATCAAGTTCGGATTGATTGCCTCCAGTTGAAGGAGAACATGGATCGACTTGCCACTGAAAAAGGAAGATGCTAAGGCTCAACTGACCTCGACTGAATCTCAGCTCCGAGATGTCGAGGCGAAAGGCTTGGCTCAAGCTAGGGAACTCGAGGGGCTGGGGGCCGCGCTAGCTAAAGCCCAGACTAAAGCTACACAGGCTAAGGCTGAGGCTGCACAAGCTAAGGCCGAAGCTAAGAAGATGAATATTGTGGTCGATAAATTCATCACCATATACCAGAGAGAAATTGTGACCGTTCAAGCTGAGTTGAGGATGACCTCCAACCGGGCAAAACAGAATAGTGAATTGGCTAAGTGTCAATCCTGAAGGGAGACTCTCGAGGAAGTCCATGTTCGAGGGTTTGACCTTGTCGAGGAGATAGCCCAAGCACAAGCACAGGAAACTGATTCTAGGTTTCTTGTCTCCTCCGATAATGAGGACGTGGTGAGTGGCTCCGGGGACGAGAAAAGTGAAGAGGATGCTTCTAAAGGGGAAGAGGCTCCTGAAGATAAAGCTCAAGGAGACGATGATGGCACTCCCGGTGATGTGTCCCCGAAAATAGATTAGGTTTCTATTTTTGTATACGGGCCCTTTGTTGTAATATGCTTTGAAAATTTCCCAGATGAATATAAAGTAGCTTTTTGCTCTGTTCTTGATTTGTGCTGACTTTTTATTTTGTCTCTGTTCCTGATGATTCACATGTTAAGTTTGATTATTGGTTTAGACTCGCAATAATCCCTTAGGCTTTTATTGCCCGAGATCGTACCCCTTAGAGTTTTAGATGATCCCCGAGCCAAATTTAAAGTCAAATTACAGCGAGCTCGGGACCTTTGGGTCCAAGTTAAATGAGAATGAGGAATCAGACTCCCATAGATCTTTGACCTTATTTTTCTTTTTAAGCTGACCCTTAGGCTCTTTTTAAAATTGGCCCTTAGGCTCTTTTAGGTTGGCCCTTAGGCTCTTTTAGGTTAACCCTTAGACTCTTTAAATTGGGTCGTTTCGGCCTCTAAAATGGCTATATAGTTTTCCCTCACTTCGGCTAAAAACGTAATGAAATTTAAGTTATGCCTTAGTATGTATTTTGTACCTGTTGGGTTTTTCAAAGGCTCGACGTATCGGAAACTTATTGGTCATTTTATTTGCATGGACATAATCGAATGCCTCTTAAGAGTTTTCCGAAGGCTGGTGTTATCGAAGCCCTTGGATTATTCGAGGGCTGATTTATCGAAGCCCTTAAACTTTTTGGGGGGCTAAATATTTTGAGGCCCCTTATATTTTGCTTATGCCGGGGGTAGCCTGATTTAACCAGTTTTTCGAAGTTTGAAGGCCTTTAGTTTTATAGCAAAAATTGAACATCTCCAAATCGCATTATTTTGGTTGTAGCCTTTATGTAACCGTAGTCTTTAATATGGCCGTAGCCTTCGGGTATATCACTTGGACTTGTTTCCTGATAACTCTTCGAACTTGTCCAAAGAGTTAGTCCCTGAGTGTAGTGGCCTTGGCCTTTGTTCGAGAGAGGTGCCTCTTTGAGGTCTTATAGGTCCGAGTTTTTGATGACTCAGATGTGTTGTCTGTCAGTGAATGTCCCCGGGTATTTCAGGGTGTTTTGGCCCTTGAGCCGCTTCCCGTAAAATTATAAGTATAGAGCTCGGATAAGATACAAAGTGTTTTTTGATATAACCAAAATGATTCTTTAAAAAGTTAATACATGCATACATGCTTCGCCATTGGGGCTCGATTATTCTATATAGACACGGTTTATTTGACCATTTGGCCCATTACAATGTTCTCCTGCCGAGGCCCTCTTAGGGGCAAAAGGTATTTCCTGGAGCAATAACCTCCGAGGTTGATGCCCCCCAGTAGTCGAGGTTGATTGAAAAGAAGCCTTGACTACTCGTTGAGTTGCTCTTGGGTAGCATATAGGTGTTGCCTCGTTAAAAACCTCGCCGGTAAAACCCATTTGGGACAAAACCCGATCTAAAGGAAAAAGAGTGCAACGCATGCTTTCAAACCCAAGGTCTTCGAGCTTAGTAGTAATATCGCTTGAGCATTGATATATTCAAATTATTTGGTAGCTGCTCGCCTTCAATTGTGTGGGTTTATAGGATCCGTTTCCTATGACTCCGAGGACACAGCACGGTCCTTCCCAATTGGGACCTAGCTTCCCTTCATTTGGGTCTAGAGTGTTAAGAGTGCATTTCCTCAGTACTAAGTCCCCAACTTTGAAATATCGAAGGTTTTTCCTTCTGTTGAAATACCTTTCAATATTTTGTTTTTGTGTGGCCATTCTTATTAATGCATCCTCACGTTTCTCATCTAGTAGCTCGAGAGAAATGGTCATTGCTTCGTGATTTGAGCCTTCGGTGACATGCTGAAACCTTGTGTTGGGCTCCCCGACTTCAACTGGGATTAAAGCTTTGGATCCATATACCAAAGAAAATGGGGTCTCCCCCATACTTGACTTTGATGTTGTTCGGTATGCCCATAATACCTCGGGCAACACCTCTCTCCATTTCCCCTTTGCATCGGCCTTTTCTTCAAGTTTTGGATAATGGTTTTGTTAGTGGACTCAGCCTGTCCATTTGCACTTGGGTGGTAAGGTGCCGATAGGATCCTCTTGATTTTATGGTCCTTGAGGAATTTCGTCACTCTACTGCCGATGAACTATTTTCCATTGTCACATGTTAATTCGGTAGGTATCTCGAACCGGCATATGATGTGGTCCCATATGAAATTGATGACTTCTTTTTCTCTTACCTTCTCGAAGGCCTATTCTTCAACCCATTTTGAGAAATAGTCAGTCTTAAACAAAATGTATCTAGCTTTACCTTGTGCCGTTGGTAGGGGGCTGACGATGACCATATCTCATTTCATGAATGGCCACGGGGATAGGACCGAGTGGAGTTGTTCACCATGTTGATGAATTATTGGTGCAAATTTCTAGCATTTATCACACTTCCGAATGAACTCCTTGGTATCTTTTTCCATGTTGTCCTAATAATATCCTGCTCTGATCACCTTACAAACCAGAGAGTCTACACCAGAATGGTTCCAACAGGAGCCTTTATGTATTTCCTGTAGTACATAATCTGTATCCCCGAGTCCCAAGCACACTGCCAGCGGTCTATCAAAGGTCCTTTTGTATAATATTCCGTTTTCATTGAGCGAGAATCGAGACGCTTTGGGTCGGAGTTTTCTTGACTCCTTTGGGTCCGAGGGGAGCTTCCCATGCCTTAAAAATTGATGTACTTGCTCTTCCAATCCCATGTTAGGCTTGTCAAGTTAATCTCTGCATGGCCTTTTTCAATCATTGACTTTGACAACTGGATGATGGCCCCCGATATGATATCATCTTCTTCGACTGACGATCCCAAGTTTGCTAGTGTGTCGGCCTCGCTGTTCTGTTCTTGAGGTACATGATCCAATATCCATTCCTTAAAGCGGTGTAGCGTTATTTGAAGTTTGTCCAAGTACCTCTACATTCGATTGTCTCGAACCTCGAAGCTTCCGTTTACATGGTTTACCACCAAAAGGGAATCATACTTTGCCTCGATGACCTCGGCTCCAAGGCTTTTGGCTAGTTCAAGACGTGCGATCATGGCTTTATACACGGCCTCATTGTTAATCAATTTAGAAGTTTTGATAGATTGCCTAATAACATTGCTTGTAGGCGATTTCAAAATGATGCCAAGCCTGGACCCTTTCACATTCGAGGCACCACACGTGAAGAGGGTCCAAACCCCCGCCGACGTACCTGTTTTTAGCAAGAGTTCCTTTTCTACTTCGGGTATGAGGGCAGGTGCGAAGCCGGCCATGAAGTCTGCCAAAATTTTAAAATTGATGGCCGTCTGAGTTTGATATTCTATATCATATCCCCCCAGTTCAATGTCCCACTTGCCAATCTGCCAGATAATTCGGGATTATGCAAGACATTTCGAAGTGGATATGTATTTAGTACACATATAGGATGGCATTGAAAATATGGTTTTAATTTCTTAGATGCTCTTATTAATGCAAGAGCTAATTTTTCCAAATGTGGATACCTAGTTTCAGCATCCCATAGGGTCCGACTCACATAATAAACAGGAAATTGCGACCTTGCTCTTCTCGAACCAACACGCCACTTACCGCTACCTCTGACAGAGACAGATTCAAGTACAGTGTTTCACCCTCCTTCGGAGTATAGAGCAAAGGAGGGCTCGAGAGATAACATTTTAATTCTTCCTGGGCTTGATGGCACTCCAGGGTCCATGCGAAGTTGTTCTTCTTTATAAGCAGGGAGAAGAAATGATGACTCCGATCTGATGATCTCGAGATGAATCGACCCAGGGCAGCTATCTGTCCAGTTAGCCGTTGCACGGCTTTGACATTCTTCACCATAGTGATTTCCTCAATGGATTTGATTTTATTGGGATTGATTTCGATGCCCCTATTTGATACCATGAAGCCCAAGAACTTGCCCGAGCCTACTTTAAAAATGCATTTTCTCGGGGTAAGCTTCATGTTATATTTTCTGAGGATGTCGAATGTTACCTGCAAATGAGTCAAATGGTCCTCTGCGTGCAGGGACTTAACTAGCATATCATCAATATAAACTTCCATGGATTTGCCTATTTAACGCTCAAACATCCTATTAACTAAATGTTGATATGTGTCCCCTGCGTTCTTTAGCTCGAAGGGCATTACATTATAGCAGTATGTCCCAAACTTCCTGATGAACAAAGTCTTTTCCCGGTCCTCCGAGTTCATTTGAATCTAATTATACACGGAGTAGGCATCGAGAAAGGTAAGAATCTCGTGGCCAGCCGTAGCATCGATCAAACGATCAATGTTGGCAATGGGAAAGAGTCTTTAGGGCATGCTTTTTTCAGGTCTTAGTAATCTACACACTTTCTTAGTTTATTCCCCTTTTTAGGGACTACCACTACGTTAGCTAGCCATTCGGGATATTTTACTTCCCTAATGTATCCTATTTGAGAAGTTTTGTTACCTCTTCCTTGATAAATGCATATTTTACCTCAGATTGAGGTCCCCTCTTCTGCTGCACCGGTTTAAACCTGGGATCGACACTTAGTCGATGGGTATTTATCTCCGGTGGAATTCCTGTCATATCTAAATGGGACCAAGTGAAGCAACCAATATTATCGGTGATAAATTGAATGAGTTTTTTCCTGAGTTCGGGGGTTAACCCCGTCCCCAGGTATACCTTTCGTTTCGGAAGGTGCTCGGTCAATATGACATGTTCGAGTTCTTCGATCGTGGACTTCATTGCATCTGATTCTTCGCGGGCAATGAAAGTTCGAGGGGTGAGGAAATCTTCTCATTTCGCTCTCGGCCATTTGTTCATCAGACATTTGTCCCTCGGGCTCAACTGAGGGCTCGAGCTGTGATTTCTATTTTGTCACCTATTCGTCCTTTGACTTCTTCGACGTGGATGGAGCCGACATCGGTACTGAGTCGTGTATTGCAAACATTTCTTTGGCCACATTCTGCTCTCCATATAATATTTTCACGTCGTCCTTCATTGGGATCTTCATCATTTGGTGGAGGGTCGATGGTACCGACCCCATGCTATGGATCCATGGCCTTCCAAGCAAAGCATTGTATCTCATATCACCTTCGATGACATGAAATTTGGTGTCTTGTATGGTTCCGTCCACGTTGACTGGGAAGATGATATCTCCCTTCATCGTTTCACTCTCCATGTTAAAGCCATTCAAGACCCGAGACGCGGGTATGATTTGATTGAGCAGCCCGAGCTGCTCCACAACCCTGGACCTGATTATATTCGCCGAACTACCTGGATCCACGAGAACACGTTTAACTTGAACTTTATTTAAAAGGATCAAAATTACCACTGCATCATTGTGAGGTTGAGATAAAGCCTCGGTATCTTCCTCACTAAATGTCAGGGTGTCCTCGGGCAAGTAATCCCGAGTTTACTTTTCTCTTGTGATGGATACTTTGGTGCATTTGAATATTTGTCCTTGTGGGACGTCGACTCCGCTGATGATCATGTGAATGACATGTTGGGGTTCTTCTGATTCACTCTTCCTGCCTGTATCCCTCTCCCTTAAGTGATTCTTAGCCTGATCACTTAGGAATTCTGGAAGGTGGACCTCATTGAATAACCTAGCCACTTCCTCCCTTAGCTGTCTAAAGTCCTCCGTTCTGTGACCATGTGTGACATGATATTTGCACATCAAGTTCGGGTTCCTTTGGGAGGGGTTGGTCTGTATTGGCCTGGGCCACTTAGTATTTTTTATTCTTCCAATAGCCTAGATGATCCCTGATACATCTAAACTAAAATTGTATTATGATAATCGGGGGGCTCCGGCGGGGTAGACGTTCTTATTGAACCCATTCTTGCTCATAAGCCCTCAAGAAACTGAACCTTGGTCACTTCTTCGATCGCCCTGAGAGGTATTGTGGCTTGGACCATCATTTCTCCGATCATATGGTCGATACCGTTCCTTGTTGACTCTTGATCCCCGGTCTGTGTCCCTGGGGGCTTGACTACAAACCTGTTTGGGTGAACTGAGCCTGAGGGGGCTCCCAACTGGTCATCCTCGGCTCTAATTTTTGATTGACACCGATTGTGCACATTCGACCATGTCACAACTGGATATTTGATCAAGTTCTGTTTTAGCCGCTGGGATGCTACCAAGCTTTTTTTCATTCAAACCTTACATGAAGGCATGAACTGCCCAGTCATCGAAGACCGGGGGTACTTCCATCCTGTCTGACATGAAGTCCTTTAGCATTTCATCGTCCATTTGCTTTATCTTGAACACGCTCGATTTTCTTGTGGCCACCTTTATGGCCCTGACGTGTGATTTTACGAAGGCATATGCTAACATAGCTAATGAATCAATAGAGTTAGGAGCTAAGTTGTGATACCAGATCATAGATCCTTTTGATAATGTTTCCCCAAACTTCTTCAATAATACTGACTCAATTTCGGCATCATTCAAGTCATTTCCTTTAATCCCACAAGTGTACAAAGTAATATGTTTGTTAGGGTCCGTTGACCCATTGTACTTTGGTATATAGGGCATGCAAAACTTCTTGGGAATGGTCATTGGAGCTGCACTCGAGGGAAAAGGTTTTTGTATGAATTTTTTGGCATATAGTCCCTTCAAAACTGGAGGTGCTCCCAGTATTTGGTCTACCCGGGAGCTGTAAGTTTCCACCTTTTTATCGTTATCTTCTATCCTCTTTTCTCCTGACTCAATTCTTTTAGTCAGTTCCTCGAGCATTTTCATGATTGTGGGGTTAGTCCCCGAGCCACTTTCATTGGGCCTTTGAAGCACAGGTTCGTACTGTGTGTTTACTAGTTCAGCGGTGTTAGTTCTGACTCTGAAGCTGAGCGACGGTGACTTGTTGAGCTTGCAGCATCTCGAATATCATCTGGAGGATGACTCCTCCTTATTCCGGTCTTCGTGTTTCCTTGCCTCCAGCCTGGGCTTCCCTGTGTCCATTCCTTACGGGGTCTGTGTCTGCTTCCGTGTTCAGAGCGTTGTGGAAGCTGATACCAACTAGCTCCACATTTGGCACTGCCTCAGGGTTTACAGGTGGTACACCGAGATCTATGCCGCTGTTTTCTCCAAGTCCTTCACTGTCATAAGCAGGTGCATTTTGTGTGCTAGACATATTTTGGCCTGAAATCAAAAAATCTTTGACAAGAAAAAGTGTGAAGAATAATGTGTGTTATCAGAAAACTAGCACTAAAATAATCACTATTATCTTTAGCACGCGGTGGGCGCCAAACTATTTACCTCAGAAAATGTGAGTAACAATTAAAGATAATTTGTGGTTTTAAAGATACGTGATATATTCTAATACTAGTGATTAAATAAGTAATATTGAGCCTAAGTGAGAAGAAATAATGAACCAAATCAATGTTGCTGAAACAGTAGGGCCTCAAGTTCGTCTATCTAGGGAACTCGAGGTCAGCTATGACCAAAAAAGTATGAACAATAAAGTAAAGGTAATAAAGCTGAAGAGTAATTGCTTAGCACGTTAAGCAAGAAAATAATAAGAATGTTCTATTGCTGTGAATGATCTGGTCTTTACAAAATGGTTGGGGTCCCTTTTATATAGGAGGAGAAAACCCAAATATAGTACCTTGCTCATAAAGGTAAATAATCCTATTGGTACAGGTGTATAACGGTCTAGTACGGACCTGTACTATTTTGTACAATCCCTTATCATATAATTAATGCCCAGATCCACGTGTCCTTGAGAAATTCCCGCTCTTTCTTTATTGACTTAGAGACAATGCTATCCTCAATGCAAGACGTGCCAGGCCTTTGACCAGCTTCCTTGAGGTAGGTGTCCCATACCTCGAGTCTCCCGGGCTCAAACCTATAGCCCGTTTTAAGACTTCAAGATATTATGCTCCTCGATTTTGACCGCATACACTCATACTTTCCACTCATCATGCCCAATCTCTCGACACACTCAGTACTGAACAAGGCAGATCTAGCCCAAACATAACAACTACTAGCAACTGCACTCACAGGGGATATACAGACTCCGGAGGGGCTCCTTCAGCCCGAGCGCAATGATTTTCACGGAAAATGCACGTGTTTCACGAACAACTCACGTGATATAGTATCAATATCTGGATTCATACGGATAACTCATGTGCTGCACGGACAACTCATGTGATATAGTATCAATATCTAGATATGCACGGGCAACTCATGTGCTATAGTATTATATCTGAATCCGCACGGACAACTCACGTGCCATAGTATCAATATTTGGATCCACATGGACAACTCACAAGCTCCACGGACAACTCACGTGTCATAGTATCAATATCTGGATCCGCACGGACAACTCACGAACTCACATGCCATAGTATCAATAGCCTCACAATCAGGCCCTCAACCTCAATTAGTCATCAATCTCTCCAGTCTCTTGGCTCACAACACTGATGATGAGCAGCCCAAAGCAATGATATGAGATGTGACAATAAACAATAATAGAGACTGAAATATGATATGTAATGATGAATGTGATTGAGTACATAACTATAATTAAGCAAATTACTCAACAACAAGGAACGACCACCATGGGTCCCAATGGTACCAGCATCTCAAATCAAAATTAAATGAACCTTGAACTTTTAACTTCCAAAACTCACTCCGAAACATATTAAATCAACCCGAAATGAACCCAAATTTTGCACATAAGTCTCAAATGGCATAAAAAGATATTTCAATTCCCGAAATCACAATCTGAATTTGATATCCATAAAGTCAACTCTTGGTCAAACTTATGAACTTTCCAAACCTTCAAATTTCTAATTTTGCCCAATTTGTACCGAAACCTTCTAGAAACATCCAAATGCAAATCTGAGCATACTCCTGAGTCCAAAATCACCATCCGGACCTAACAGAACCATCAAAACTCCAATCCGAGGTCAAATACAAAAAAAGTCAAACTTGGTCAAGTTTTCCAACTTAAAGCTTAAAACATGAAATTCATTCTTTCAAATTGATTCCGAATAACCTGAAAACCAAATCGATGATTCACATAAGTCATAAGACATCATATAGAGCTACTCATGCATGTAAACTACCGAGCGAAGTGTAAATGCTCAAAACGACCATTTGAGTCGTTACATCAAACCTTTGTTTGTTTGTAGAAAATGAAGCACGAAATCCCTATGTTTGATATAGTACAAAATATCCCACCTTTGCTAATTGACTGGTGGAAAGACCTTGCACCCTATGATAGAAACCATGTGAGGAGAGTACTTGGTGACCTGCTATCTATGCTGAACATTCGACCAAATAAGGAACTGATCAAGGCCCCTACCGAGTTCTAGGACGAGAAGAGAGCTATTTCTCGATTTGGCAATATAGAAATGACTCCTCTCTTAGAAGAAATAGGCGGTTTCGCCAAGTTACCATGGGATAGTCCAGGACTATTGGTGCCAGAAAATCGCACTACACATGATTTTTTGAAAATGTTAGGTTTTAAGAAGAATAATGAACTGCTCTGTTTGAAGAAATCATACATCCCTTTTGAGTTTCTCTACGAGCATTATGGTCATAACAAATAATATCGCCTTCATCATAAGGAGCTAACCATTATTTCTTTTGGATGGGTGCATCGTCAGGTTTTTGTTTTTATTGTCTGCTTCTTGGGATTGTTGATCTTTCCGATTCAAGGGGGAATTATTCATACTCACCCAGCCATAGTCGCCAGGACCTTAATGAATGGCATCGAAGGAAAGACGTATACTATCAACCTAATGATCTTAGCTGAGATGTACGGTGCTCTGGATCAGTGCAAGCATGGGTTCAGACTCTTTGAGGGTTGTAATCTATTGCTACAAGTTTGGTTGTTAGAACACTTTCATAGGGGTGAGTATCAAAAGGAGATTCTACAAAGGCCGTTGAATGACTACATAGCCAGCCATCATCCAAAAAAGATGACATTCATCCCCAATAGGTTTGCAAAGTGTGAAAATGTTATAGGCTGTGCATTTCTTCAGTAGGATGACAGACGAGCAAGTACATTGGATGTTTGAATGTTTTCCTAGTAGAGAGTTCATCCTCATATCAAAACAAACTACTCACTTGGTACTGATCGGGCTGCGAGGCATCTACCCTTGCACTCCTATAAGGGTAATAAGGCAAGATGGAAGAAAACAAGTCATACCTCGGGTTTCTAACATGGTTCAGTATAAGGCACACTTCAAAGAGGATGTCATCCCATTCAAGTTCGAAGCGCAACACATGTGGAACCAAAAGATAATCATGGAAGGAGAAACTATTGAGCCAGACATGTATCACGCCGGCCATATGTACTACTATCTATCATGGATGGAAGACAACATAGTTGGGGACGTCAAACCAGGAGTCAATTTGAAGGATATGATCATAGATAAGGTGGCTGAGGAACAAGTGAAGTACAATAGGCTAGTAAAAAGGGTGCTGGAGTCCGAAGTTAAGCATCTGGAACTACATAAATTGAACATGGAGCTGATAAGAGAATGGAAAGAGATTTCCAATAAGTCAATAGAGAGGTTAGAATACTTGGAGAAAGGATTCATAGGGCTAGAAGGGAAGATGAGAAAGAGACTTTGGGATTGTCAAGGGCTTATTTACTACTGGACATGCGAGATATAGTAAACATGATTGATGGGGTCAAGAGAGCCAAGCATGGAGAAGGTCCTTCAGGCACCAAGTAGATTAGGAGATAATATTCTTTACTGCATTCTAGCTTAAATTAAATTTCGATGTAATAAGGCTTAATGCCATTAGTAACTTTATTATTATTGTCGATTTAGTGTAAGATTTTTTTTGGCTTATTTTCAAACTAATGAAATGAAACAAACGTTGGCATAAAGTTTCTTCAAGTCTATGTGTCGCTTAGGCCTACCTCAGGTACAATGAGGTCCCTAAAATTAGGACGCGAATTATTGCATGACTTTATGTGATACGTGCTTAAATATTGCAAACACTCTTTTACTTCGTTTTACTGACTTGGTTACCTTTTATTTTTATTTCTTTTGATTATTCCCATTCCCACGGGTTGGTTCGTGCATCCTAGCATCATCAGCATACCACACAAGATCCAGAGGTCCTCCACCTCCTCTTCCACCTACCAACCCAAAAAGAAAAGGCAAAGGAAAAATGGATGATTTAAGTGGTATTCGAAAAGACCATGCTACCAGATGGGAGAGAATGTTGAAACCTCAAACGGGAGAAGCATGCCAGGACAGAATGAGTTGGTCCTGCATTTAGAGCAGAAAATCCTGGAGCTGCAGGGTGAGCTCAAGTAGGTGCAAAATCTGGCAAACCTTTCTCTTACTCTAAATGTTCTCGGCATCAACCAGCAAAACACAACCACTCAAAACCAAACACCATAACAAAACACACAAAACTAGAATCCACCACCCATAACTATGAATCCTCTCGCACCGCACCAGTATCAGAACCTCGTACCTCCCCAAAACCTTAACCCAACACCAGTCTAAACGCCCCAACAAAACCACCTTCACGCAACTCAATATCCGCAAACCACCACTTATCACACTCCCCAAAATGCACCACAACATACTCCCAATCCCCAAACCTCAATTGATGATCACCCATGTACCGAAGTTCGAGGAACTCATCAAAGTAACCCAATATACATGGAAACCTTACCCCATACCCAGCAGAAAACTCTATACATACTTGAGCCGACGAAGAAGGACCTGCTCATTTGAAATATGGCAGAGGAATTCAAGAAACTAACAGGGAGAGTCCAGAGTGTTGAAGGTGGGAAAGGCATTGAAGGTTTAAACTATGAAGATTTGTGTATCCAACTAGAGGTAGAACTGCCGAACGGTTACAAACCTGCCAAGTTTGAGATGTTCGATAGCACTGGTGATTCGAAGGTGCATCTGAGAACCTACTACGAAAAGCTTGTAGGAGTGGGTAAGAATGAACAAATCCGCATGAACTGTTCATGCGAAGTCTTACAGGAGACACCTTACCTTGGTATATCAGTCAAAACCCAAAGAAGTGGCATCAGATTTCATGGGCAGATTTAGGTTCAATACATAGAAAGCACCAAACATTTTCTTTTCTATATTCAGAACCTCAAGAAGAAGCCGACAGAAACCTTCCGCGAGTATGCTACTCGTTGGAGATCAGAGGCCGCAAAGGTAAGGCTAGCAGTTGAAAAAGAACAAATGAACAAGTTCTTTGTTAGAGCTCAAGATCCGCAGTATTATGAAAGGTTGATGGTCATCGAGAATCACAAGTTCTCATACATCATCAACTTATGAGAACGGATAGAAGAAGAAATCAACATTGGTATGGTGACAAATTTTGAGGCACTGCAAACCATAAATAAAGCCTTGCAAGCAGAAGGTATTTCAAAAAAGAAAGAGATGGGTGCCTTGATGGTAGCCCAGGGCCCTAAGTCTCCCTTTACATACCAAACACCTCCACCCACATATCAACCCTCACCCCAAAAATACCAATACCCTACCACCACCTACCATGCCTCTAACACTCAGCTTTCATATTACCATTCACCTCCACCCGCCCGCCAAAACTACCCAAAGCCACGCCCAAGCTTTGACCGCAGAGCTCCCAGAAAATACACCCCAATTGTTGAACCCATAACCCAACTGTATGAGAGACTGAAGGCCGCTGGTTACATCACCCTTATTTCTGTTGTTGCTATTGAGAACCATTCCCAGTGGATTAACCCCAATAAACTTGTGTCTATCACTCAGGCATGAAGGTCATACTATTAAAAATGTCGCATATTAAAAGACAAGATTCAGACACTAATCGAGACTAAGGTTATACAAGCAAAGGAAGTCGCACCAAATGATTATAATAACCCTCTCCTGGATCATAGGGGTGATGGAGTGAACGTGTTAGAAACTGATGAGGAATGGGATCAGGAGGGATCTATTGGATTTATTCGAGAGGGCGATACTCCCAAAATAGCTCATGTCACCCTCTCGCCAATTGTAGTGCAAACTCAGGCACCGTTTGAGGTCGAGGTAGCTACACCTTTTACAATGATGGCAGCTCTCACACCATCTTATAAGTTTGATGCCCTCCCATGGAATTATGTTGCGGAGGCAAGAAGAAAGGGAAAATCCAAGATGGAAGAGACAGGTATTGCACAAAGTGTGACTAGAACTAGTAGAGTTTACACACCTGAGAATCTTGGAGGAACAAGCAAAAAAGCTGCATCTAAGCTGCATGTCATTCAGACAAGTACTGGCGATCTTTGGAGACAATTACTCTTGCCCAAATATCCATTTTATCACTGTTACAAAATTCAAACGCACATAAGAATGCCTTATTGAATGGGATAAGTAAAGCTTATGTACCATCCAATATCACTAGTGGAGAGATGGCTAACATGATCGGACATGTGCTTGAGAGTCAAAAAATTACTTCCCACGAAGATGAGTTACGCTAGAAGGGTTGAGTCACAATAGAGCAGTGCACATCACTGTAATTTGAAGACAAGTTCATTACCAGAGTCATGATAGGTGGAGGTTTGAGCCTGAACATATGCCCGGTGACCACTCTAAAAAGATTACGTAAAGGCATGCATGAGATACGGATGGAAGAATGAATGTAAAAGCACTCGATTGGTCCCAGAGAGCCACTATTGGAGAAATTAACCTTGATCTACAGATGGGCCCGACTTGGTTTGACGTTGAATTCCAAGTGTTATATATATCTGCTACTTACAACATATTGTCTGGACGACCTGGATACATGCAGCTGGCGTAGTGGCTTCTACTCTGCACCAGGTTGTGAAGTTTAAGTGGAATTATCAGGAAATGACCATTCATGGAGACAAAAGCAACCCAATATACACCAACCAGACCGTTCCAGTCATCGAAAACATAAGGAAATTGAGAGGAGAAACATACCACCGCATTAAGCGGGTAAATGCAATTGAGAAGGATCGATGGTGGAGCAATAAGATAGAAAGCATATTGTTGTGGAAGGGATATCAAACAGGCAAGAGTCTTGGCCGAAAGCTTCAGGGGATCACAGAACCCTACGACCACACTATCATGGCACGACCTTTGGGCTCGGGTACGAATATAACATGCAAGAATATAAGGATTGGATGCCGCTGTGGCACACTGATTATTATTCACTAGAATAACCCATACCACCGCTACACCAGACATTCCGCCGGACTGACATGATATGGGGATCCGAGCAAAATGAGATTTTGGCTGGTATGAGGAAGTTGTTCCTAGATCAGGAAGATATGGAGTGCAGTGCAATTTTAGAAGAGGAGGAGGAGGAGGAAGACTTTACTATTCAAATAGTGGGAGAAGGAGCTGTTCTCAAGAACTGGACCGATGCACCATCCCGAGCTCGTCGAGAACCTAGGTAGCCTCACAAAATTAGCATAACTCATTTTTAAATTGTTAATGAGCATTTAAGAGATTTTTAGTATTTTGTTTTGAAATAATTACTCGAGTCATACTTGTTGACAAATTTAAGCTTTATTAATGCATTGTTTCTTTTTATATTTATTATTATCTTTCTACATTCTTTTTAGCATAATTATTACATATCCTAATGAACCTACGACTGTGACATGTGCTGAGACCGCAACATAAGGATAGTGATTCGGAAGATCTGTGTAATGCTCTGAACCTGGGGAAGTGTGGCTGGCACCCAGTGCCGTAATGGCTCGAGCGAACCACTCTATAACTCATTCATTCCTTTTTATAACTATCATGGGCCGCATGGCCACAACTCATTATGTAAAATTGTAAGTGGGCAAATGTTATATCAATGAACTATTGTTCATAAAACATGAATACATATGAGTTGTCAAGACCTCTGACATACTGTACATAGTAAACCAGTATCCACAAAGCCTCTAAGATTATTTGACATAATATGGGACAGGGTACCGGCCTACCCATAAGTCTGAAAACTCTGACACGATGACTTGCACACTCGGTTGCACTTCGAATGAGGTGGAGTCTTACTGATCCTTCACTGAATGTCAATCTCGTATACTATGAGAGCTTGTCAAACTGATTATCTATACCCGGAGGCATGAATGCAACGTCCCCAACAAAAGGACGTCAGTACGAATAATGTACCGAGTATGTAAGGCATGTAAATAAGTATAGGGGTGTTCACGGTTTGACGAAAAACCGATCCAAACCGAAAACCGAACCAAACCGATTAAGTAAACCGATATTTTTCTTGATTTGGATTGATTTTGGTTTTAAATTTTAAAAGCCGATAATATTTGATTTGGTTTTGGTTCTATTTTAAAAAACCGAAAAATAAACCGAACCAAGCCGACTAATTATATACAAAATTTAATAATTATTTATATACAATATAATATCTTTTTGTAAATAATTTTAAATATTTTATTCATTTTAATTGTTATTTTGAATTTTGGTTTATCCTTTTATATCTTAAAAGATTGCCTAACCCCTAAACAATAGGACTCGATCAATTTTCTTTTCATTAAAAGACTCTAGTTTTCTAACCCTCCGCACATACTTTTGCCTAACAGAATAGTTAAAAAAACCACCACAAGAGTAAAGAAAGCAAATTCAAATTGCAAGATAACAATAGCTAAAACTTGAGAAAGCAAACTTTTAGTTTGTTTTTTGTTCATTCTTTTCATATAAATAGGTAAATAAACTTTCAGTTCTGAAAGAAATATATAAAAAACCATAAATTTAGCAAATTATTTTCAGATTGTTGTCTAGCGTTGTTTTACTATTATCGACTTATCATTAGCTTACTAAGAATCGAAAAACCGAATCAAACCAAGCCAAACCAACAACAATCAAACTGATGGTTTGTATTTAATTTGGTTTTGTTTTGGTTTTAAAATTTTAAAAACCGATTAAATTGGTTTGGTTTTGGTTTTAATCAAAAACCGACCAAACCGAACCGTGAACACCCCTATATAAGTATATAAAGAACATGCAAGGAACGTGGAGTAAAACATTCAGCCTGTAAGTGTGGATAGTACTACTATTTTAAAAGATAGTAGTACTACAACACTTTTATGATAGAAGACTCTGAAAGGTATAGTACTGATTACGATTCTTCTCAATCTTTCCATTTAGAACTTTACTTTTGTATGAAGAGCTGTCTTCCCTTTTTGTTTAACTTTAATTATTTTAATAATTTTTTGCACATAAATTTTTACTCCGCGTTAAAAATTATGGATTCAATTGAACCAGTCCCTAACCCCTACATCCCGCCCCTTCTCCAAACAAAGTTAGAGGATCAAGATGGATAGTACACATCAAACTAACTACAGAGATGAAAATTAAAAATCCCAAGGATGCAAAGTACAACATGAGTTGGTTTTTCAATGGCGCTAGTGAAACATTTAAGCAAAATAATTTCCCCCACTATAGAGAAGTACCTATTGACAGATTAACATGAAAAGCACGTGAACGACAAAATATACCATAAGAGAAAACTCTCCAAAATTATTTATTCAACAGTGCATGCCACAGGCTCAGATATCCAATACACAAAACCATTAAAAAAAATACATAGGTTTTCAGAAAAAGGACAATTGCAAAAGTAGTTTGATAGAACAAATGGATCAAAGATGCAGAGCTGAGGGTCACCAGTGATTCTTTAGATACAACTACTAAAGCTGAAAAGTGCTTTCTAAAGTAGGCCGTACACTTATGAAAGAAAAAACTAGAAACAAACGTAAACCAATGGGAAAAGAAATACTTAACTTCATAGAGAAAGCTAATAGGGACTGCAAGTTAAATGTGAACAGTAAACCTCATATAATTTTGAGCACTCAATACAAAGAAACCAGTAATAATTCACTGAAAGATTTCTTTCTTTGATACTTTTCTCTTGCTTTAATTCCAAAGCTGTGATCCTTAAAATTTTCTCCGTTATGGACGTGTGGTCATATATACATAATACATGTAGTCAAACATAGATTTATCATCTCATATAAAGCACAAGTAAAATAGGTGCGACATACTGTAGAGAGTGGCATCTAGAAACTTACGGGGCAATCAACAAAAGCTACATGCCTCGGCAATTTCATTCTGCAGTTCTCGAATCCAGGGACATCACACACGGGACTGTCTTCTTTTTCAAATCTCACATTTTAACTCATGCCACATAATATAATTACTTTATGAGTCATCATTCCCATAAGGTAAGGTTGCCACGTGGGGTTAACCTTTTATTCAATTTTTATCCACTTAATTAAGAATTATCTCAAATTACTTAAAATACTAC
Source organism: Nicotiana tabacum (assembly GCF_000715075.1). Taxonomy (NCBI): domain Eukaryota; kingdom Viridiplantae; phylum Streptophyta; class Magnoliopsida; order Solanales; family Solanaceae; genus Nicotiana; species Nicotiana tabacum. The sequence goes on from NC_134101.1 coordinate 107,616,349, forward strand.
TCATTTTTAATGCACTTTATATATCATAAAAGAAAATAAATTTTCGTACGCTTAATTCTTAAAATGGTAAAAAAAAATATCCTTCTTTTGTGAGAAAATAACTTCTATTTTTACAATAAAGAAAATCTCATTTATAAACTTTCTCATATTATGTGTATAATTTATCATATCCGAAAATAGTAATAATGGTAACTATCCAAAATTATACTTATAAAACTTTTACTAAAATACTCCACATTAACATAATATCTAACGGTATCAAGGTTGTAAACTTATAGGGTCTCATTATTCTTATAATAATATAGTCATAAATCCTTTATAACCTCATGAATAGTCTTAATCCCTTCAAGCTCATATGGATTACTATGAGTCATCCCAATATTAAAGTATGGGGTGTAACAATCTGGAAGATGAGATAATACCTGATGAAATTGTCAAAGAAGTAGAGAATTTTAAAAACAAACCAATGTCTAACTTGGAGGAAACTGAGGTAGTTAACTTGGGGGATTCTGAAATAGTCAGGGAAAATTGCATAAGGATTCATCTATCACCGTCAGAGAAGGAGGAGTATGTCAGGTTTCTAATGGAATAAAAGGATATTTTCGCATAGTCCTACGACGATATGACTGGGTTAAGTACATCTATAGTAGCTCACAAGCTACCTACCAACCCATGTGTCCGCCGGTAAAATAAAAGCTCAGAAAATTCAAGCCAGATATGAGTGAAAATAAAAGAGGAGGTCACCAAGCAAATCAATGCCATGGTTCTTCGAGTGGTCGAATACCTGACTAAGTTAGCCAACATTGTGCTGATTCCAAAGAAAGACATGAAAGCCAAAGTATGTGTTGATTACCGAGATCTGAATAAAGCAAGCCCTAAGGATGATTTTCCATGCCCAATATACACATACTAATCCAGAACTGCCAAGCATGAACTCCAACCTTTTGTGGATTGCATCGCAGGATACCATTAGATTTGGATGGACGACGAGGATGCTGAAAAGACAGGCTTTATCACACCAAAGGGGATATATTGTTACAAAATGATGTCGTTTGGTTTGAAGAATGTTGGGTCCACCTACATGAGGGCCATGATCATGATATGATGCACAAGAAAATAGAGGTGTACGTAGATGATGTTATCATCAAATCCAAAAGGAGTTCAGACCACATAGCAAACCTGAAGATGTTTTTCGACCGACTTCAAAAATACAATTTGAAGTGAACCCCGTAAAATGCGCCTTCAGAGTCCCTACTGGGAAGTTGCTAGATTTCATCGTCAGTCATTAGGGTATTGAGCTTGACCCATCAATCAAAGTTATCCAGGACTTGCCACCGCTAAAGAACAAGAAGGATGTGATAAGTTTTCTAGGATGCCTCAATTATATTAGCCGCTTTATAGCAGAATCAATAGTGATATATGAATCGATCTTCAAGATGCTGAGGAAAGATGCTGCAACGAGCTGGACTGAAGAATGCCAGAAATCCTTCGACAAAATCGAGAAGTATTTGTATAAACCACCCATGTTGGTCCCGTCAGAACCAGGAACACCTCTACTACTTTATCTGTCCGTGTTGGATAGAGTCTTTGGCTGCATTCTTCAGCAACATGATGAAACTGGGAGGAAAGAGCAGGTGATATATTATCTGAGCAAGAAGTTCACACCTTACGAGGCCCCTGGTACTTTTTGTTTGAATGCACCTGCTGTGCTTTGATATGGATAGCCCAGAAGTTGAGACATTATTTCTGTGCTTACACTACATATCTCATATCAACGATAGTTCTACTAAAATACAACTTTCAGAAACCTATGTCCACGGGTAAGTTATCAAAGTGGCAAATATTGCTAAGTGAGTTTACATCATCTATGTGACTTAGAAGGCATTCAAGAGGCAAGCGTTGGCCGATCACTTGGCATAGAATCCCGTAGACGGAGAATACGAACCATTGAAGACATATATTTCCGACGAGGAAGTGTCATTTGTAGGTGAAGATATTTGCAAAACATACGACGGTTGGAGGATATTCTTCGATAGAGCAACAAACTTCAAGGGAGTGGGCATTAGAGTTGTTTTAGTATAAGAAACGGGTAAACATTATCAAGTATCCGCAAAACTCAGGTTCCTGTGCACCAACAATATGGTAGAATATGAGGCTTGCATCTTGGGACTCAGGTTGGCCATCGATATGGACGTTTAGGAGTTGCTGGTAATCGGAGAATCTGATCTATTGGTACATTAGGTACAAGGACAATGGGCTTCCAAGAACACTAAAACTTTTCCATACTTGCATTGTGTACAAGAGTTGATCAAGAGGTTCACAAATATAGAATTCAAACATGTTCCAAGGATTCAGAATGAGTTCGCAGATACATTAGTCACCTTGTCTTCTATGATACAACATCCAGACAAGAATTTTATCGATCTTATCCCAATAGGAATTCGTAATTAGCCAGCTTATTGTCCTCATTTTGAAGAAGAGTTTGACGTAAATCCATGGTTCCACAATATCAAGGAATACTTGGAGAGAGAAGAATACCAGAGAATGCTACACACACTCAAAAGCGCAAACTTCGAAGATTGGCCAACCATTTCTTTTAGACTGGAGGAATTTTGTATAGAAGGACTCATGATTTGGGATTATTGCGATGTCTCAATGCCAAGGAGGCATATATATTGCTTGAAGAAATACATACCGGAACTTGCAGATCTCACATGAACGGTTTTGTTTTGGCCAATAAGATATTACAAGCATGGTATTTCTGGATGACCATGGAGACATACTACAACCAATATGTTTAGAAGTGTCACCTATGCCAGATACATGCTGATACGATATGAGTGCCGCCCAACAAACTCAATGCAACGAGTTCACCCTAGCCTTTCTCTGCTTGGGGCATGGATGTCATAGAACCAATTGAACCCGCTACTGCAAACGGACACAAGTTCATTTTGGTGGCTATAGACTACTTTATAAAATGGGTTAAAGTCACTTCCTATAAGGCTGTAACTAAGAGGGTCGTAGCAGATTTTGTCCAGGACAATATTGTTTGTTGATTTGGAGTACCTGAGTCAATCATTACTAACAATGCCGCCAATCTCAATAGTGATTTTATGAATGCTATGTGTGAAACATTCAAGATCAAGCATCGTAATTGTACAACATACATGCCACAAATGAATAGAGTCGTAAAAGCCGCCAACAGAAACATCAAGAAGATGTTGAGAAAAGTGGTGGACAACTACAAGCAATGGCACGAGAAGCTACCGTTTTCTTTGCTCGGGTATGGAACAACAGTTTTTACATAATCTGGGGAAACTCCCTATCTACTGGTCTACGGTACTCAAGGTGTTATCCCCGCCAAAGTGGAGATTCCCTCCTTAAGAATCATACAAGAGGCCAAGCTCATCAACGCATAATGGATATAGAACTGGTATGAACAACTGGCTCTCATTGATGGTAAGAGAATGAACGTTGTGTGTCACGGTCAACTCTACCAGAATAGAATGGCAAGGGCTTTTAACAAAAAGGTTAGATTGAGGCAATTCAAACGGGGGAAATTGGTACTGAAACAAATCTTCTGGCATTAGGATGAAGCAAAGTGGAAATTCTCACCCAACTAGAAAGGACCTTACATGGTTCACCGAGCACTGACAGGATGAGCACTTTACTTGCAGAGATGGATGGAGAGATATGGCAAAAACCTATCAACTCGGACGCAGTCAAGATATATTATGTTTATGATTGTGTTTGCACTTTCAATTAGATGTAACCTAAACTACATTTGACATGATTCTATTTAAGAAGGGATACATAGGCAGCCATGTGGGTTCGGTCACATCATAATAAAATTTTCCTTCCCCCTACAGTTAGAAACCGGGGCAAGATTCTGAGTTTACCAGATCTCATTATGTTAAGGATCACCAAGAAGGGTATCTCCAGAAGTACACATATAAATTGGGGTAGAATTTTAAGGAAGGTTCTCAAAATTCTGAGTTCAGGAGGTTTCAATGCTCAAAAGCATGTCACAGTCACCGATTCGACAAAATTATTATCTTTCATGCTTTATCACATATTTTGAAAGACTACCTTTTTATATAAACGATTTATCACAAGTGCATATTTATGAAAATTTCATTTTTTGTAGTAGCCAGACGTTACCTAGGGTAACTCAGTCAAGACCTCAAGACAAGGAGCAAAGACGAAAGAAGAATCAAAGACATGAACCAACCTTCCCCCCCCCCCCAAACTCATGATTTTTATTTGGATGCAGGCACGAGGGACATAACAAACTTGTACACAAGCATGTACATACAACGAGATCACTATCTCGCCAAACACAAACACGTCAAGCTAAGAATCACTTTTCCCTCTCACATTTAATCGTTGATCTTCCTACATAAGGCTATGCACTACCTTTCCTTGTATGAGACTAAGCATTGTCTCAACTCCTTGCATAGGGCTAAACACTACCCTCACCATGCATAAGGCTAAGCATTTTCATTCCTTGCATGAGACTAAGCGCTGTTTCCATTCCTTGCATGAGACTAAGCATTGTCTTTATTCCTTGTATGGGGCTAAGCCCTGCCTCTATTATTGCATAAGGCTAAGCACTGCCTTTCGTGCATGAGACTAAGCATTGTTTCCACTCCTTGCATAGGGCTAAACATTGCCCTCACCATTGCATAAAGCTAAGCATTGCCTTTCCTTGCATGAGACTAAGCACCGTCTCCATTCCTTGCATGAGACTAAGCACTGTCTCAATTTCTTGCATGAGGCTAAGCACTGCCTCCATTATTGCGTAAGTCTAAGCATTGCCTTTTCGTGCATGAGATTAAACATTGTCTCCATTCCTTGTATGAGGCTAAACACTGCCCTCACCATTGCATAAGGCTAAGCATTGACTTTCTTTGCATGAGACTAAGCACTGTCTCCATTCATTGCATAAGGCTAAGCACTGCCTCCATTATTGCATAAGGTTAAGCACTGCCTTTCCTTGCATGAGATTGAGCACTGTCTCCACTACTTCACATGAGGCTAAGCATTGCCTCCATTATTGCATACGGCTAAACACTGCCTTCCTTGCATGAGACTAAGCATTGTCTCCACTCCTTGCATAGGGCTAAACACTGCCCTCCCTATTGCATAAGTCTAAGCATTCCCTTTCCTTGCATGAGACTAGGCACTATCTGAGACTATGAATTGTCTCCATTATTGCATAAGGTTAAGCAACACCTTCCCTTGTATGAGATTAAGCACTTTCTCCACTACATTGCACGAGGCTATGCATTGCCTCCATCATTGCATAAGGCTAAACATTACCTTCCTCCACATAGGGCTAAACACTGCCCTCATCACACACAAGGCTAAGCATTGCCTTATCTTGTTCTTGACTGCAACTAAGCATCAGCTATTCCCTCTATCAAACAATTGATATTGCCACATCTTTGCATTTCATGGGCTGAAACATCGCCACATTGTTCGAAGGCGTCATAGTTTGATGGCATCATCATCATAACCCAAAGACATCATGCCATGGCCTGAGGATCTCTTAAAATAGGACATCATTATTCAAAGGCGTCATAGTCCAGAGGCACCATCCTCATAGCCCGAGGACACCATTTCATGGCCTGCGAACTCTTATCATACGCTTAATGGCCTAGGACGTCATGGTCTAAGGACATCATCCTCATCGTCCAGAGACAACTCTCATGGTCCAAATGATCATGCATCATGTTTAAATTTTGCAATAACCTTGTATATTCGCGTGCATCATGTTTTATATTTTGAAGGTAACTCGGGAGGTAACCGTTCTACACACAAACAGGAGCAGTTCTCGCTTCTATTTCCATTCACGACGTTCACATCCTTCGATCATCTAAACGTAACCGACGATCAGTAATTGATTACCCTTTATCCCGTAACCGCTCAATATTTGCCTTATACATCCGTAACGTTCAAATTCACATTCATAGTCCACCTGAAATTATCCGTTACTTGTGACACTATCACATCCAAAAGATCCTTTTCTAAACACACAACAACTCTTATAACAACTCAATCGGTTTTGTTCCTCATTGGATCTAGCACTGCACACGACCTGATTCCTGTAACACTAGGGATATGTAGGCAACTCAAGAACCAGGGTTCAGCCCCTATTTTTCAAAAACACATCATCACCCATTCTTTTTGAACAAAATGGTCATCATTTCATTACCCGATAATTCTTTCATCATTCACGGGTAAAGAGGGGCAGTTGTAGATACCCAATTTTGCCTTCATATTTTTATAATTATCGTATATACATTTAAAATATCATTCCTACATCATCACCAATTTACAAGAGTCATATAAGTACTTTCTATAATTTTTCATAATTTTTAAGGCTTTAAAATGGATTTTCTTGCATTTAAATTACTCAAATATTTATTAATTACTCCTTCAAATTATTTTGCGATGACTTAATCATCAAAATTTATTATTTATACCTACATATGTGCCTTATAATATTTTACTTCATTTTATATATTTACATCTGCATTTTTGAACTATTTACATAATTTTTCATTAATAGCCTATATTCTATATATAATTACATTATTTATACCAAAATGGCATTTTATATTTTTATAACATTAAGATATTATTATCAATCCTTTAACTGCATAAGTAATATTTTTATTATTTGTAAATTACTTTTTATAATTTATTTTAAATAATTTTCGTGTATTTAATTGTATAGCCCGATATATGGCTAACTTCGAACCAAAACCAGGCCCAAAATAGCTGGCCCATCTTCATTAAACCCTTCAGCAACCTAAACAAAACAATCCCTTCATTTAACTTGGTCATGACTTTTTTAAACAACCCGTCCCACTCTTTCTTCTATCTCAGTCATTGATCTCAGAGATCAACGGCCCGCAAACCCCCTCTCATCTTTAATTAACCAAACCCAAACCCTAAAGAACCATTCCCTATCTCCACCACCCCTAAATCCCCTCTACTCTTGAATGTTCTCTCGTCTATGAAAGAAACCCTAGTAGCCGCCTCTAATTCTCTTCGATTCCAACGTAAACATGGAGTCAATCCATGATTTACTTACCTATTTTTAGGTACTACAATGGTGTATACACGCTTGTGGCATTACTTAGAGTTCTTGCCTTAGTTTTGGTAAGAACTATCTTCCGAGATTTGGTTTGGCCGACTCTGATTCTGTGGGGATTTGGACGATGTCTCATCTATATACATCATACAATGAAGGATCCTTGATTCTTGGTTTGATTCTCATACACATGGACCCAACTATGGTTTGAGAATCTCCTTCTCCTGTGCCGATTTTAATTGCATGCAATATATTCTTTCCTTTTTTTTTGTTTGATTGATAATTTTTAATGTTTGTCTGCTTAATTTGAATACTATATAAACCCCTCCCCTAATTCCCTTAAGAAAGACCTTAATCACTAAAATTAACCACTATTACTCTTTTACTCCCACATTCTATATTGTTCTGAACTTTGGCTCTTGGCCAGCTGAAAGCCAAGACCACCAAAATTTGACTAGTTGACCTTTCTTAGTGCGAGCACTGCCCGGGGTTCATCTGAAACCCTTGGAAACTCTGACACACTAAGATTATTTTGGGTTCTCCTGCTCTCCGTTGACGTTTGAAGTACCGTTGAGACCGTTCTACCTATTTATTTATTTGTCAATTGATAGCTGGTAAGTTCTTTGACCTTAGCAGTTCATCCTCTTTTGTTTGTTTAAATACTCAGTATATTCATGCCATTAAGACTTTTGTGAATCAATATATTCCTATGCCATCTATGTTTGCAACCTTATTGGCTCTAAAGCTGTTTTGTGATTCTGAACTCTTTTCTCGCATTTGAACTTGCCTACAATTCCCAACTCTGATATCTGTCTATTACATGTGTTCAGTATGAATGATTTTTTTACTCTCATAAGCATGTTTACCATGATATATGTGTTCGAATTCTTATTACCTACTACTCTTCCTAAGTTTATCCCCTTACTCTGTTCTGCATCCTTGTGATAGACTAAACCACGAGTTATAATGTATATGAATACTTTACTATGAACAATTCCTAACTATGGTGTCAGCCAATTGTGAGCTTTAATGTGTGTTTCATGCCTAGTTCAATCTTGTGTTGTTTAATACTACTTATAGCCTATAGGGTGAGATGCAATATCCAGCATTTATGTGACATCCTAATTCTTCATGTGCTTTATGAATTCAGGCTCTACTAAATGTATTTAGTCTCCTATGTTATGCTGATGTTTGTCAACCTGAGTTGACTTTTCTACCATGCTCTAGATTATTATATCAACCAAACTCATGCTTAAGAAGTAATCTGATTCATGCTTAACTTGTCATTCTTCTGGTCCTGCTGTTCATAAGGACCTGTTATTATGCATTTGTGATTCTATTATGTGTTTGCTGACTTGCTCAATCCTGCATTCCTTAGTACTGTTAAGACTTTATGAATAAATCTTACAGCTGACCTTTCTTTCACCACATATGGCCAAATAGTATTAGATTTGATGCTTGCTTCTCTTACTGTTGAAGTTTGATATTGTCGCTTGTACTTGATAAGTAATTACTCGACTATGAACCTGTATTGTTAGTATTTATGTTAAACTTATTATATTGAGGCTTTTCTCTATTGATCCCTTAGTGTTCATGATCAGATTCCCTGTTTGAAAATTGCCTTAGGTTGTTTTTGACCATGTTAGTGTTTGAAATTTCATTTAAAAGAGTTTGTTATCCCAGGATGATCAATCATGTCCCCTAAAATGCAAGCATGAATTTTTCTTATGTGTGTTTTGCCAGTATGTAGTATGATTTTGTTTATATATCTTAGTGAAAATTAGCGTTACAGTCCTAAGACTAGGTATGTGGATTTCCTACTCTATTCAATTGATTCAATGTAACATCTATTGCTTGTGTGGTCAAGTTCGAGTGTGAGTCATTCGTTTGGGCTTGGTGTTTGGTTCTATATGTTGTTGGACTTGGCTATTGGATTCAGACTTACTATACTATTCATATAAGCTGGAAATTTGGGTCTATTAGTCGTACGATAGAAAGTTGTTGAAGTCCCAGAAAAGCACTAGGTTATTTTATACTGGGCTTGTCACTATTTTATTGGGCCTATAGTTGTTTCCTTTTGTAACTGTTCATATTTGAGTTTGTATTATTCCACTTGGGATGTAATAACTTGTAATAATAAATAATGGGGAAATCAGTAAAAAAGGGTCTAGGACACTCTATCTCTATTGAATGGGTAGAAAACATGCCTATATGTTTCAATTGCTTTATTTGCTATTTGTTCGATGTGATTATAATCATGCCTATAGGAACTTAAGCACTTTATTCACTTCACACATCTTATTCCACAAACTATCAGTAGCATGCCTATAAGAACCTATGTGTTTCACTTGTTTACTTCTGTGCACAATTAGATAGCATGCCTATAGGAATCAAACAACATTAATTATTTGCTCAACTTGTTCATTCACAGTGTGATTGTTAGACAATATGCCTATAAGATTGTGCTTGTAACGACCTGGCGTGTTGTTTTGAGAAATTAAGCTTTGTTCGGCGGAGTAAGATCTAAAATTCATAATATGAGTATCTACTTGCGTACATGGTTGAATTTAGTTAACGGATGATTTAGAGTCAAAATTGGAAGAAGAAATCTAGTTTTGGAAGTTTAAATGGTGAGAATTTGACTGGAATTGAACTTTTGAGTAAACGGCCCCGGAATGGATTTTGGGTGATCTCAACAGCTTTGTATGGTGATTTTGGACTTAAGCGTGCATCCGTATTCGGATTTGGAGGTCCGTAGGGTAATTTGAGGCATTTCAGCAAAAGTTGGAAAAGTTGAAGTTTGGAAAGTGGAGAAGTTTGACCCATAGTTGAATTTTGTGATATCGGGGTCGGAATGCGATTCCGAGAGTTGGACCAGCTGCGTTATGTCATTTTGGACTTGTCTGCAAAATTTGGCGTCATTCCGGGTTGATTTAATAGATTTCGGTTCAAGTTTTCGAAGTTAGAAGATTTGGAAGTTCATAGTTCGATTCATAGTGTGATTCGTCAATTTAGCATTGTTTGATATTATTTGAGACCTCTAGCGATTCCGTGTTAGGTTATATGACTTTTTTGTGTGTTTAGATGGGGTCCCAGGGGACTCGGGTGTGTTTCGGATGTGTTTCTGATCATTTTGGGCTACTTTAGATGCTAATTATCTTATATCTGGTGTTGTCCTTCACGTTTGCGAGGAGACTCCCATGTTCGCGAAGAAGAATTTTTCTTCTGGAAGTTTGTTCTTCGAGTTCGCGAAGAGACTCTCGCGTTCACGAAGAAGGAAATCTCAGTTGCACAGGTTTGACTTCGGAGGCTCATATCTCACAATCTATAAGGAATTTGGAGATGATCCAAAAATGAAAGTTGTAGCCCTTTGTGTCTAGTTTCGTAAAAGTAAATTAATTGGCATTTAGATTTGTGTACAAAAAGTTATGGTAGTTACACTACAAGCTGCCCGGGGAGAGTTTGAAAATCTCTGCTGCACAGGATTGACTTTGGAAGCTTATATCTCGCAATATATAATGACTCAGGAATTTAGCAACCTATGAAACTATAGCCCTTGGTTTCTAGTTTTCAGAACATCAAACTTTTTGTCATTTGAAATTGTGTGCAGAAAGTTATGGCCATTATACTTGAGGCTGTCTGGAATGAGTTTCGAAATCGCTGATGAGGAATTTAGTCATCGGAAACGCGAGAGAAGGTCGTGAACGTGAAGAACAACCCCTGGGCAGGCGTAATATATTCCCAAATCGAGGGTCGGACGATTTTATTCATATCTTGACTTGTGGAGCTCGGTTTTGAGCGGTTCTTTAATTTTATTCATATCTAACATATTCCATAATTTTATCTTCATTTTCATCATTTAATTTATGTTTTGGGTTGGGAAAAAGGTTGTTTTTTGAAGAAAATTCCCAAAATAAAAAATCATGATTTGAGGGACCAAATGGTATCGGAATTTGATAAATTTTGTATGGTTGAACTCGTATCAGAATGAGTATTCGATTTTTGTAAAATTTGTCAAGTTCCGAGGTGCGGGGCCAGGGTAGAGGGGGGGCTTTTGGATTTGTTAAAGATTGAGACTTTATGATCCGGAATAGTTTCTTATATGTTTTATTTTGCTTGGAAGTTAATTTGGTTAGATTTGAGTCGTCAGGAGGTCTTTTCACCAGAGAAGTGCATTTTAGAGTATCAGTTTGTCGTCTTTAAGGTAAGTATCTTGCCTAACCTTGTGTGGGAGACTTCCCCTTAGGATTTGAGTCTACTATGCTGATTGTAGTTCGTGTATGCAAGGTGACGAGTGCGTGCTCAGACTTATTTGTGGAAAATTGACCTTTTAGGGTTCTTAGGTCCTTATATTCACTGTGTATGAATGTGTACTTGATGTGCTTGAGTTTTCCACTCAGTAGTTTCACCTTTACATGCTCTAATCGGAATTAATTGCTTATGATTCATTCTTATTGCCTATTTGACTCTTATTTTGCTTAACTGGAGAGTTTTACCTCTTCTATTGTCATGCTATATTTCATAACTGCTCGTCTTTATTGGAAATCATTATTATCCCCTCCTGTAATTGTTTTGTCTTAATTGAGGTTATGATTATCTTACCCGTTGCTCATCCGTAATTGAAATTATTGTATATTCTTCGTAAATTTCCCAACCTTAAAATAAGTTTAGATATCATATATTTAGTTGACATTTTCTTATTTGGAATTATTTGATTCATGTTAGCTTCCTTGTTGTTGAATTATATTGCGGGATCATTGCTTCATATTATTTTCTCCCTTGTTTAGTTGTTCTTATTACACTTAGTATTCTCTACTGTGGTTATTCCTTGTGAGCTAGTTTTACCGTTTCCTTGTGTAAAAAGTTCTTTAGTTATTTACTTATCGTGTTCTTGTATATATTGTCATTGTTGTTGTTGTACTTATTTTGGTGGTGCACGAGGTTTTTGCCATACGGTTGTTGATATTGTGATGCACGAGGTTTCTGCCGTGCTGTTGTTATTATGGGATTGCATGAGGTTTCTGCCATGCTATTGCTACTATTGATATGTTTCACATGCGACGTGACAAGGTGAGGTATGTATATATGTGCTTATATGTGGGTTGCACATGTGGCGAGACAAGGTAGGAATATTATGATGCACGTGTGGAGAAACAAGGTGGGTAGTTATTATGTTATTATTTGCACACGTGACGAGACAAGGTAGGCTATGTCAAGGATTGATTGTGATGATTTGTGATGGCCTGGGGCATTATTGTTGTTTGATATTGTGTTATGGTACGCTTACATGTATGAGGTTTATCTCATGGAAGTTGTGAGGAAACATCTTACATGCTGTCCATTCTTTTCCTTATGCTTATTAGCTGGTAAGAACTATGTTAAAGCACTTGCACAAGCATACACGTAGTTGAACACTCTTATTGGATGTGAAGTCCTCCCGATTTTGCTGAGTATAGATGCACACCCTTGTTTACTTGTTATATATGTGAGAGTGACTCTAGTTATCAAGTGAGTTGTCAGCATGACAATGAGGTGTGATGGGGGCACGGGATGCCAAGTGTTAGATTTCAGGTACTGGGATTTATGAGCTGTAATTTGTTCGAGATTTGGTCTTTGTGGAAATTGTTGTATAAGACCTGCTGTGAACACTATCGTAGGATCTAAGTTATTGCTTACCTTTACTGTATTGTGAATTTAGGATTTGGGTTTCTGTTTTCGCTCACTCTTCTATGTCATTATTTTGGTATTTCCGCTGTTACTTGCTATTTTCTTCCCTTATTGTGATTGTAGTATTGTTAGCCATTTCGTGTAGTCTTTATAGATACACTATGTTTCGTTGTTCCGATATTTGTACAATTTATCGGACCGGTAGGTGTCTTGACTATTCCTCGTCACTACTCCACCGAGGTTAGTCTTGATACTTACTAGGTATCGCTGTGGTGTGCTCATGCTACTCTTCTGCACATTTTTGTTGTGCAGATCCAGATATCGATCATTAGTAGCTGTGCGGATCATTGCTAAGGAGACTCTAGGTAAACCTGCTGCTGCGTTCGCAGGTTTTGAAGTCACTTTCTTACTTGTATTCAACTATTTTCACTCTTTTCCAAACAGTTATATTTAGAAGTGGTAGCTAACTCTGTAGAGTTTATGACTTGTATTACCGGGTTTTGAAAATTATAAATTTTGTAGAGATTTCTACTTTAAGACTGTTAAATTTCATTTATTATTGTGGTATTTCAGTATGAGTTAGGCTTACCTAGTCCCTAAGATTAGGTGCCATCACGATACCCAAACGGAGGGAAAGTTGGGTCGTGACAGTGCTAATAACAAAGACCTACTTCTATGGATACTGATCTAGATAACATGCCTATAGGGTATATGAGTTCTATTTGCTATTTTGTTCGGCATGACTTATATGTTATTTCGTTTAGTATGTTGCATACTGATAGAAATCATGTCGATAGGGATCATATAAAGCTCACTTGTACACTGTTCAAGCATGCTTGCTTCTATGTTACTACCGTGCACTTAGACAACACGCCTATAGGGATAAAGGTATATAAAATCAATTCTAATTGTTAGCTACTAGAAATCCTGCCTATAGGATACTGTCACCTACCTAAGAAACATGTATATAAAATCCGCACTAGTAATTCAGAGTTCTTGGATTGTTTCACTATCTCATCACGCAGATAACTAGAGATCATGCCTATAGGTTTGTAATGCCCTTAATCTGCAAATCTTTTAGCCTAAAGTTGCAACGCTGCTTGTACATTGCTAGAAATCAGAATTGCCTAGAAGTTATGCCTAGAGGACTTAACAGATATATTGCATTTTAGTCCTAAAAACTGTCTATTGTTGAATTTGCCCGCGTGCAATTTGGGTGTATATGAGGAGATAAACTTGAGACTTTGGTGTTGATTATGTGTAGTCCTATTTGTTTTGATTGCACACCTAGTTTTCTCATTTTTCAGCAGCTTAAGGAGTGTCCAGAACCACCTAAATAGTAGGTCAAAAGCCTTCAGGACCATAGGAATGGGATGAGTAGTGCACGCATAGGACACGACTTAGAATTGAATTAGAGGACATTTAAGTAAACAACTTTAACATAGTAATCGGGTAGCAGGAGATGATAGTCTGTGCCCGCTGAATAATATGAGCAACCCCTACCGTAAGGGAGTTGCGAAGTATTATTTATGTTGTACGGGGTGATCCTTTAGGCTAAAAAATATAGGACCCCTTCCTTTTATATGCTTGTTCTTCACACTTAGTCATTAAATATTGACCAACGTAGTTGTACCCTTGTAATCTTTAAGATTTTTACTGATTATTTATATAGTGTAATTCTTATGGGTTATGTTATAATAGAACCTTCAACTTCCACATATATATTTCTTCAATTATAGGATCACCTAGCTTAATTATCTAATCCACATAGCATAAATTTCGGTCAGGGGCCACAGTTATGGACCTCGAAGAGTGCCTAGCACCGTCTCTTTGAGGTAATTTGAGCCCTTACCCGATCTTTGGCGGCGTAGACAAATTTATTAGAGTTTACAAGTAGGTTCCCTAACACACCGTAAAAATCTTTAGGTGGTGAGACTTTCTTTTAGCATCCATTTAAACGAGTTGTCACATGTCGAAACCTATTTTTGGGAGAAAAAGGAGCACGATAGGGAGTGGGAAGGTGACGAGAATAGATAAGTCCTCGGGATTAAGCCCATGAAAACAAGAGAGTTGATGGTTTCTATAAGTTATATAAAGCTTAGTATAGCCTGAATGAACTCAAAGGAGTCTAAGACTAGGAGCATTTTAGAAAAGATGGAATATTGCCCTGGTAGTTGAATGAAAGTGTAATTGTGATCAATGATAAGAGAATGACATTTAGGCCTTCGATTGAGTAATGATTCATGAAGAAGGAATTTCATGAATTGCACGAGATTAGAATATCCCCATAAGATAAACCACGTTGGGATGCCACGAAATATAGTTATTTAATATAGTATCGCCCTTAGGTGGATTAGGCAAATCACTTCAGATGCTCCCGATGAGATGTGAGCCCTAGTGACAATGTGTTATGTAAGAGGTTTCAAGTTATCATTGGTAGATTATTAATTAAAAACATTAAGGTATGTCACCAATAGATGGATAAAATTTCAAAAGTGTGGATGAGATTAGGCTGTCATTCTTAAGATAAACAATAGTGGGGAAGCATTAAAGGACTTAGATTTATACATGTAGGATAAGTAGCGAGAGAGTAACATGGAGTTGGTAGCAGACCTCGATAATAATAAAACCAAAGTAAGATTTATGGTATAGTATGACCTACCTAGATTTAATAAAGCTGTAAGGAAGATAACCGAGTCTATGAAATAAAATACAGCAATAGTCGTAACTTCAACAAAGTAACAAGCGAACAACTTTAGTACACCTATAGATAACCGATGTCTTGTCATAATACTACATATGTTCACAAAGTGAAGCCTATAAATTGGCTAAAAGCAGGAGTAAAAAGGAGAGAAGATAGCATTGGCGCAGATACAAGGATAGAGTCGTACAAGCTGCATGATAGAAGGTAGCAACAGTTACGAGATTGGAAGAATTCTAACCACAGGTCATGGTGTGGGAAAGAGGCCTAAGGGGGGAATGTCCTGGCCTTTGGATTTATTCACAGAATAGTTGATAAGATGGCAAGGACAATACTAAAGTATTCGTAAGAGATATCCGGTTATGAGACTGATAAGCACATCAGTCAACATTCAAGGATGAATGAGTATTCGTAAGAGATATCCGATTATGATACTGATAAGCACATCAGTCAACATTCGAGGATGAATGTTCTAAAAGGGGGAATAATGTTACACCTCATGTTTTCATACGTAAAAGAACATCATAAGTGAACTGATGTATGCTCAGAAATGAGATCATCTTTAAAAGTAAATAAAGTAAGTTAATAATATTACTTTGGAGGTTAAAAATATTAAATATCATGGATAAAAAGTACCAAGAGGGTTGGAAGTCTTAGAAGCTAAACGAATTGAAGAAAATAAGTTTAGTAGAAAGTCAACAAGTTAGGAATGTTATAACATGTCTTTTTGCGGTGAGACTAGGATGCTTAACATTATAAGTGGTTATTTTATGAGTTATTTTAGTCCTATGATAGTTGTATGTTATGTTTTGAAGTCAAGCAAGTTGTGGAACAAAAGTTGGCAAAGGCCATCACAAGTTACATTCATAAATGTGCTGAAAATTAAGTCAAATGTAGTTGAGCTTTCCTCCCAATGTACTTTGAATTATGGGGTGATCCACCTACAAAATTGAAGATATATGAGTCTAGTTTCTAACTCATTAAACAGTTTTTTGATATGACATCAGAGTAGAGAGATATTTTCCTTTTTGCGAGACTACGCAAGCAGATCCCTTGGGACCCACAAAGTTGGTGTAAAACTCCAGCTTGTATACAAGTCAATTCTAAGTCGTTTAACTCATTTTTCTCGACTAAAATAGTTTCTAAACCCTCCTAGATTCTCTCCAAGGTCTCCTATGATCCTATAGTGAATGAAAAGATAAACCACGCAATTTTGACGTAAGGAATATAGTGGTTACCATTAACTCCCTTTCCTTCTCGTTGTGACGACTTAGGAAGTTACTTGGTGTTGGAATGAGTTAAATAACAGGGGCGTATTGGTATATTTGAGGTAATTTTCATCTTCCATAACCTAATCTTAAGTTTGTACAAGTGTTGGGTTGAATTTTGTTGGAGCATTCTAGAAGAAACTAGTAATTATAAAACTTGAAGTTGAGCTATGTTGTGTCGGTTATTTTTACATGTTTTAAGATACCAAATGGAATTGTAAAGGTATAGATATCATGGTGAGATTTAGGGGAAGTGAAGATGAATATCATTTTGCTAGAACATGTTGAATTGGAGCTATAAAAGACCCTATGAATTTATGCACATAAGTTGTTCGATAAAACGACTAAATGAACTTCCCTATAGAATATGAACTCGATATTCGTAAGAGGTGCGATGACTTGTGCAAAAGTTGTAACTTCATGGATAAGGTATATTAAGGCTATCCCTTCTTTCCTTTTGGCATGATCTATATGATTCAACAAAACGAGCAAACACACAACTTTCATAAATGACTCTATTCTTAAAAGTACTAGGGTTGCATATGTTCTTTATTCCCCATATGTCCTATTATCATATCGTCTATTCATGAGTCTCAGAAAATAAGTAAGTTGATAAAGTTTAGTTGTGATATTAACCGAAGGCTGATTGATCTTATGACATTTCGAGAGATCTTATTGACTTACTTCATTATGCATTGCATTCATTTATACATGTATATTGACCCATGACCAGATAACATTATATACACATATATTATACGTATATGGGGTATGGGGAAAGGTTATGGCATTTTGTATGCACCACCACCTAATCAGCTGGCATACATTGATGATTTCACCCACTGATGCCGAGATTATATGATGGGATGCCCTCAGAGGCTTGATGATGTTATGTACGCATATAACTATGCATGATATGAAATTTATACACATATGTATTACAGTATAAATGTTTCATGATTCACAGAGCTATCCAGACTTACAAGTTGAGTCCTTTACTCCATGATTCTTTTATGTCTTTTATATACTGATTTGTATGCCTTACATACTCAGTACATTATTCCTACTGACATTTTTTTTTGTTGGGGACACTACATTTCATGTATGTAGGTCCTGATTGACAGCTAGGTAGATCTTCCTAGTAGACAGAGTCAAACATCAGCTTGGTTGGTAAGCTCAACTTCCTCGAAGTTACCAAGTCTAGACCTTGGAGTCCATTTTATATATAAAGGTTTTATGGGTAGGTCGAGGCCCTGTCCCAACTGTGATACAGTTCAGTTATCTCTAGAGGATTGTAGACGAGTCTTTTATATTTTTGTATATCACTATTGTGGCTTTGCCAGCCCTTTGTACAACGTTTGCTATTGCTGGTTGTAGACATTCACTATGGCCTCATCGGCCTTGATTGGTATTGTCAGCTCGAAAGTAGGCCTTGTCATAAGTTGAAGGTTACCCCTCCAAAGTTCACCGTTATAGAGTGGTACGCTCGGGCCAAATATGGCACCAGGTACCGGCCATGTCTCCCCAGGTTTGGGGTGTGACAAGAAATTCAAGGAATGACTTACCAGTATTGACAGTCTACTAGTAACCATAAAACATTAGCACGAGGAGGATAGGGGAGATAGGAACTATGAAGGAAAAGGGACTACGACCAATGAATCCATGTGAGCATACATGGTAACAAATAACCTTCGAGAGTTAAATCACGATCCAATAAAATGTACGAACTATAAAAGATGGGAAGTATTAACCTTGTAAACAAACGGCAACCTGCAAAGAAACACTTGCCATAATGGTACTAGTTCCAATATCCCGACAACAACTATTAAGAGATCGGCACGGACATAAGTGACACAGTTCAAGGGGCCTTTAGAATTTAAGCTAAGGATGTAATGCCAAAATGCAGGCAGCTTAGTATTGATACAAATTTTTCCAAATATTCAATAGCAGGAATTAAGGAGGCATAACCCTCAGTCATGAATTGATGAGTACACGAACATTAGCTAAACCAAAAGAAAATATGAGACTATGTTGAATATATGAATATCCTTGAAAGACTAAAGTTTAAAATATGCATAACCCTTCAAGGGCAGGGCATCTAAGAAGCTCAACCATAAGAGAAAGGATCGACTACGAGGATAAGAAGTCCACAACTTAAACGAATATAAGCAAATACGTTTCGTCAAAAGTCAGCAATTTGGGAATGTTATAACTCACACTTTTGGGGTGAGACTGGATGATTAACATGATATGATGGTGATGTTATGAGGTATTTTAGTCGTATGATATTCGTGTGTTATGTTTTGAAGTCAAACGAGTTATGACACAAAAGTCGACAAAAGTTGTCCCAAGTTACATTCATAATTTTACTGAAAATTTAGGGCTAATGTTATTGAGTTGTTCTCTCAATGTACATGTCTGGGGAAGGCCAATGTGGTGGCTTGATATTTTGGAGTGAAAGTGGGAGCATATCATTATGGATTTCGTAGTTGGGCTTCCATGGACCTTGAGAAAATTCGATGCAGTGTGGGTCATTGTGGATAGACTGACCAACTCTGCACACTTCATTCAAGTCATGACTACCTACTCTTCAGAATTTGGGAGATAGTTTTCCTTCATGGTGTGCCCGTGTCTAATATCTCGAATCGAGGCATGTAGTTTACATCGCATTTTTGGAGAGAAGTGCAGTGTAAGTTGGGCACACAAATTGAGTTGAGTATGACATTTCATACCCAGAAGGATGGGCAATTTGAGTGTACTATTCAGATTTTGGAGGGCATGTTACGAGCCCGTGTCATTGATTTCGGAGGATCATGGGATCAGTTTCTACTATTATCAGAGTTCACCGCTAAAACAACAACTATCAAGAAAGTATACACATGGCTCCACATGAGGCCTTATATGGGAGGCGATGTCGTTCTCCAGTTGGTTGTTTTGAGCCTGGAGAGGCTAGGTTGTTGGGCACTGATTGGTCCGTGATGCTTTGGAGAAGGTGAAGTTAATTCAGGAGCGACTTTGTGAAGTGCAGTCAAAGCAGAAGAGTTATACGGACAGAAAGTCTCGTGATGTTGCATATATGATGGGTGAAGGTTCTACTTAGAGTTTCGCCTTTAAACGGTGTGATGAGGTTCAGGAAGAAGGGCAAGCTGAGCCCTAGGTATATTGGTCCTTTTGAGGTATTTGAGAGATTGGAGAGGTAGCCTACAGGCTTGCCTTGCCACCTAATTTATCGGGAGTTCAACCAGTGTTTCATGTTTTCATGCTCTGGAAGTAATATTGGGATCTATCACATGTTTTGGACTTCATCATGGCACAGTTGGATGAGTATTTGACTTATGATGTGGAGCCGGTGGCCATCTTGGATTGGTAGGTTCGAAGGTTGAAGTCGAAGAGTATAGCATTGGTAAAGGTTCAGTTGAGAGGCCAGCCAGTCAAAGAGGCTACTTGGAACACCGAGTGGGAGATGCGGGCAGATATTTTCACCTTTGTGAGACTCCGGGTATGATTCTAGACTAGTTCGAGGATGAATGTTTGTTTAAGAGGGGGAGAATGTAACGACTTGGCCTGTCATTTTTGTTACATCCCACATTTTCATATGTCAAAGTGTGTCATGAAGTAGTCGACATAAGATCGGATATCAAGACTATTCTCAAGTTCATAAATGTATAAAATCATGCATAGCACATGCTGGAGGGTTTAGAAGTTAAACGAATAGAAGCAAAGAAGTTTCATCGAAAGTCGGCAATTAGTGAATGTTATAACCCGTACTTTTGGGGTGAGACTATGTGATTAACATGATAAGATGGTGATTTTATGGGGTATTTTAGTCGTATGGTATTGGTTTTTTATGTTTTGAAGTCAAACTAGTTATGAAATAAAGGTCGACAAACGTTGTCGCAGGTTACGTTCATAATTTAACTGAAAATTTAAGTCCAATGTTACGAAGTTTTTCTATGAATGTACTTGGATTTACGGGTGATCTACATTAATTGAAGATCAACAATTCTAGATTCCAATGCATTAAATTGTTCATCGATTCAGCATCATAGTAAAGAGATATTCGCATTTTCGGGAGACTGCGCAAGCAGCTCCCGTTGGGACCCACAAGGTCGGTTGAGGATTATCTTGTTATATAAAGTTGTTCCCTTCATCTCCAAGCCTCATTTTCGACCCAAATCAGACCTAGAACTCTCTCTAGACCTCCTACACTAACCCTTAGGATTTAGAAGCCAAATCAAAGGTGGAGAAGGTGAAAACAAGTGGATTCAAGCATTAGGAATGCTAACTAGTCAATGGTTTACCGCTTTCCCTCTTCGTAGCTGATTGAGGAAGACATAACAACGAATTAAACTCTGTGAATTTGGGATTTGTGTGCTATAAGGTATGTTCTTCACCCCTCTCTTTGGGTTGAGCCATTTTTAGGCCATATCAAGCTTAGATGTTGAAGGAAAATATGTTAAACTTGAAGTTAGAAGTATGTTTGAGGTGTTGTGTGTATGGGACTGTGTTAGAAGGTCGTTGAGCTAGGTTTCGATTGGTTCTTGATGTAATAGCTTGTATGTATTGTTTTGATGTTGTTCTTGTCGTTTTATTGTGTTGGTTTAAATGGAAAGAAAGTGATATAAGTTCTGCCCAATTTTCTGAAAATCGTAGGTGTATTATTGTTGATTGTTGGACTGTTTGGGAGGCTTAATATGAGTATTGTTGATATTGTTTGGGTTGTTAGGTGATTTTTGTAACTTGTGGAAAGTCATAGAAATAGGGGAGGTGCTGCCTGTTTTATCATAAAATAGGTTGTGGTCGATATATAATAGTTACGATGCTTAAATGATAATGATAGTATCATTTCTTTTATTGTAGACTAAGGAGCCGTGACATTTACATAGCTTGAGGTTAGACAGTATATACAAGGTATGTGAGGCTATCCATTTCTTTCTTTTTCACGACGCTGATTGTACTTAATATAAATGAACGAGCTTCCAAGGATACTCCACTCTTAGAAGCTAGCAGTACTTACATTGTTTCCCTTCTTATGGAAAGACTGATGTTGATGTTACTTCTCTTATTCTTATATATCAAATGTTGTTGGTATTTCCTGATTCCTATAAGATTCATGATGAAGAGTTAGCTCTAATAACGTGTACAGAGGATACCGACCTTACGTCACTCCGAAAGGTTTAGAATGTGATTCCATGAGTCGAGCATGCATTATATATATGTACCTATTTTACTCTACCGAGTCGCGCTATAGTCGGCCGGGTACAACACCTATTGTGCAATCACTGATCAGTTGGGTTTTACCGAGCTTCACATGGCCGGGTACGATTCTATCGAGCCTTATAATGGCCATGTACATTTTTACCGAGCCTATGTATGTCAGTCACCCTCAGAGGCACTCAGATGTTACAGGTTATATCTTCTTTATCTCTCTTTACATTACGGTTCTTATCTATGCTTCTTGCCTTACATATTCAGTACATTATTTGTACTTGTCGCGCCCCTTTTTCTCGCAAAATTGGGTTTCGACATTGACAATTCTTTTAAGGAAGGGTTTTAAAAGAGAGAGTCACTACCTAACAGATTAAGGTGTGTTAGGGCACCTATTTGCAGATAACTCTGGATTAACTAGGTGTGTCACCAAAGATTGGGTAAGGGCTCAAATTACCTTGAGGATAGGGTGTTAGGAACTCCTCAAGGTCCACAACGGTGGGTCCTGACCGAACTTGATTTATATGAATTAGTCTATGTGGAAGGACAAATAAATAAAAGGATTGATTTTAAAACAAAGATAGGGGGTCCTAAGTTTTTTAGCCTAAAGGATCACCCTGTGCAACATAAATAATACTTCATAACTCCCTCAAGGTAGGGTGTTACTCATATTATTCAGCAGGCACAGACTATCATCTCCTGCTACTCGATTACTTCTTTAAGTTGTTTATCTAAAGCGCACTAGTCAATTCTAAGTCGTACCCTATGCGTGCACTACCCGTCACATGTTTGTGGTCCAGGAGGCATTTGGACCTCTATCTCAGGGTGGTTCTAGGCTTTAACTTAGGCTGCTCAAAAATGAAAAATATTAGGCGACGTACAAAACATTTGAACTTTCACTTATAAGCAAATAAGGGCTCAAGTTGGCCTCCGCAGTTCGACAACAAATGCATGCAAAACCTGATTAACAAAGACAATTGTAGATTTTAACAAGTTGAAGTTGTAGAAACCTCTAGGCAGGATCTTTATGTGAATCTGGATTTAATGAGCGGGCAGTTTACAATCTCTGAAACCTACATGGTTGCCTACTAATTACAGGTATAAGAGATTAAACCTATAGGCATGATTTCTAGTGATGAAAATTAGCACAGCGTTGAAGACTATTAATGGGACAATTAATTAAACTGATTCAGACCCTATAAGCATGAGTTCTATAGGGAAAGTAGCACGTCTTTGAGCAAAAAGGAAAATAGATATAGGCATGATTTCTAACACATGATAGCCGAACATGTTTGAGCATAATAGCATATTGTAACTAAGTAATGAACCTATAGACATGATTTCTACCCATTTCAATGCAAGTATAACATAAAACCCCCTTTCCCCAATTTTACTAATACCCCAAAATGTTATTACAAGAATTATTACAGACCCAAAATGAATAGAATAAATTACAAAGTAGAATAGCTATAGGGAGCCTATAGCAAGCCCAAAGGTACATCTGGCCAGGCCAGGCCTTCATTCTCACAGTTCACAATAGCCTTAAAATTACATGTTCATGGACATAAGTCATCCAGGACTTGAGGGATTCCCCTAGTGGTCTTAAAATAAAGTTGAGCATATAGAACCAAGACCCTAGTTTGTCAGAGTTCCCAAGGGCTTCAAGAACTCAAGGCAGTGCTCACACTAGAGAGGTTAATAGATATAATTCAGAGGAGAAACTAGGGACCAAGCCCTAGTGTGTAAGTGTTCACAAGGGTCTCAAATGAACCCTGAGCAGTGCTAAAACTAGGGAGGTCAAAGGACAGAACTTAAGTAGCCTTGGCTTTCAACCCACTAAGAATGGGATTCAAAGAACTTTAGGTGAGAGGTGAAATAAAGGACCAAAATTGAGAAAACAGGAATTGAAGGGTTTAAACAAACACAACCAAATTGAGCAAACCAAACAGATAGTTCATTAAATCACAGAACTAAAATAAGAACTAGCTTAATGTAAACTGAGAAACAGGTTCAACACTTAGCACAGAAGCAGTCACATGCTAAAAATAAAAGTTGAAAAAGAACATGTTTGCAAGATTGACTAAGGTTGTGATACACAGGTGCAAGACAGGTTAAAACATGGTTGAATTATGCCAAGTACACAACCAAGTGTTACTACCAAGGAAACATGACAACATTGTGATGAGTCAAATAATCATAGAAAGAGTAGGGTATCATTTTAGCAAAAGGGTGAGATTACAATCACAAATTAAGATACATATACAAACTATTACTTAGAATAGAAGGTAGAATCATGTCAAGTAGCAAGCATAGGCATTCAACCATTGTTATAATTGTCTAATAAACAAAAGATGATCTAGTTTGTATCAAAGGTTTAGCCTAACATCTAAAAGCAATGATTCAAACATGATGAGAAAATTGTTCCAAATCACAAGCAAACACTAGAGGATAGGGTGTGGGGTCGAGTGATCATGTTGAATGACACAATAGCAGGGAGGTAAATTATGACTAACAATGAAGGTCTTAACACAGGGTAACACAAAGGTGAGGCATCCACTGTAGGGATTCAGGACAAGTGAGTAAACATGTTCATGAGTATTTAAGAGTTTAACACACTAATTGAATAAACCTCAAGAAAGTTCAGATTAACCAGGCTAGGAATAGGTAACTTCAGAGCTGGTAGCATTAGGAGCAGTTTAAGTGTTAAAGAGGCTAATTGTAAAGTTGATAGAGCAATACCTAACATAACTTAGAAGCGTATTGAAACATAGATTCAGAAGTAAGGACATATGCAAATCATCGACATGTAAGAATGAAATTGCAGAAGTCAAGTGACTCACCAGTTAAGGAAAAAATGCACAAAATAATAGAAGTCCACAATATTCTAAGTAGCAAGACCCCAGAACTAAATTTCCTTGGCTTCCAGCCGGCCAAAAATCAGAATATAGAATGCAAATCAGAGTAAATCTTTAGATTTAGTGAAACTATATTGAATTCCGAAGTCTGTCCAAAGGAAATGGGGGAAGGGTTTATATAGTAGTAGAAATTAACATCCAAATAAGGAAAATCATCTATAAAACACGAGAAAGGAAATATTCATTACATGCAATCAACATTAGTAAGGGAAAGGGAAAAATCTCAAACCCTAATTTTAGGGAGAGTGTAAAATCGGCAGAATAAAATCAAACACCACACAGAATAGGACGAACATAGACGGAATATCACTTAAAATCAGAGAATCAAACCCGTTTTGGTTCGATTGAAAGAGGTCTGAAAACCCTAATTTAGGGTAGGTAAGAATCATCAACAAATATAGAAAATATTTGTACTTACAAAGGATACATGATGAACATAGACAGAATAATAAGAGAAGTCAAGGATTTGAACCGATTTTGTTCGATTTTGATGAGATTTGCTTTCCATATTAGGCAAGCAACTAGGTAACACCACAGACGAGTAACCAGTATCGAGAGAAGATCAATAAGGCAAGTGAATCAACGATTGATTCCATTTTAGGGCCGGATTTGGAGAGGTTGAGAGAGGCGACGGGTTAGGGTTCTTTAGAGAGGGGAGAATAGAGAGGCAGTGGGTTCGGAGGGAATGAATTAGGGTTAGGGGTCTGGGTATAATTAAAAGGGTAGGAATAATATGGGTCGTCGATCTCAGAGATCAACAGTCATGATTAGTCAGGGTTTCGGGTCGGGATAGTTAGTTGGTTGGGATAAGGGGTTATTTGGTTTGGGCTCAAGTATTATTGGGCTGTGGTCTGGGTAGCTTTAGGTCCGAAAATAGGAGGAATTTAGGGCTAGATTTTAAATACACTATTTTAATCAAATAAATAATTTATAAAAGTAATAAATAAATAACAAAAATATCATTCGTGCATGAAAATGATTAAAAATAGTTATTTAATATTATATAAATATAAAAGTTATTTTTTGCATGAGTAATGTAATTATACATGCATATGGGCTATTATTGCAAAATGTGCAATTTAGCCCTAAAATATAAATGTAATTAAAAGAAATGAACTAGAAATATTTAAGACACCACGTTGGTAAAAATGATAAGCTTAGATGATTAAATCATCATAAAAATAATTTGGAGGGTAATTATTGGATATTTATATAATAAAATACATAAATAAGTTGATTTGAAGCCTTTAATAATTATGGAAAATTATTAAAAATACTTGTGTGTGTTCATAAATCAAATGATGATGCATATGAAAGTGTATATATATATATATATATATATATATGAAAATATGAGGAACAAATTGGGTATCAACAGTACTGACATCTCTTTTATTTGTGGACATTGCATGTTCGTGTTGCAGATCCTAACAGACAGGTTGATGGTCCTCCAAGTAGGATACCAGTTCTACAGGAAGTGGTGTTGCACTCCACTTACCTCGGAGTTGCCTTTCCAGTTAGTATACTTATGGACATATGTTTATGGGTATGACGGGACCTGTCTCGACCTTATGATGTTTATGTATTCCTTAGAGGCTTGTAGATTGATGTCATGGGTATAGATGTTTTGTTCAGCCTGGTAGGCTTTTGTATATCATGTATATCATTTTGGGTTATCCGTTATCGGGTATTCCTTATGTCCTATTCGGGTTATCATACGATGGATATTCTTGCCCATTTACGCATGATAGTATGGTTAAGGATACATTACGTTGCTGCTTAGCAAGTAAGGCCCAGGTTCCCCTCGCAGTCCTCCGGTTTGGGTCATGACAATTTTGAGTATTTTAGCCCCATTTACAATATTTGATGTTTTACATACATGTACATATAGTTATGTGTCTTGTGGGGATGGTTGGTTTGGGTTTTGGGGATGTTTTGGATTGAATTGGGACACTTAGGACCTTGGATGGATGCTTTAGTTGTAAGAGTTGACCAGAATTTTACTCTTGTGTAGATGACTTGGAATATTGTTGTCACGAACCAAAAATCGACCCGGTTGTGATGGCGCCTATCGTGATACTAGGTCAGCCAACTTATTACCAAATACTTCATATTTCAGTTAAGGCTTAAGTAAAACCAGGTTTTTAACAGAAATTCGATAAAATAAATAAGTGAAATTCAAAACAAGCGAAAAAATACAGCCCGACCTCGGGTGTCACTAAGTCATAAGCATAATACTACAACTGTTTGAAATAACCACGACTACATAGTCTAAAAAAATCCAACAAAAAGTACTACACGGAAGATAAGGAAGGAGAAGGCGAAACTGCGGTCGCTAGGCAGCTACCTCGCAATCTCCAAAGAAGAGTCTCCAACTAGTATGATCAGCAACAGCTACCGTGCCTCGAGATACCTGGATCTGCACACAGGGGTGCTGGGGGAAATGTGAGTACACCAACTCAGTAAGTAACAAGTCCAAACAATGGAGTGACGATAGTGACAAACCAAACCGCAACAGATATACAAATAATTGTACGGAAATGTAGGCATGCTTACAGTTCAAGTAAAAGCTCAGCAATAAGAAAATAAAACATGACCAGTACAGAGTAATAAGCTCAGGAAATCTCTAAGTACCATTGCATAAATAACATGATCACTGTTACGTATACCTCCACTCACAAGTGCTCAATCACTCGGTACTGTATATGGCCATCCGGCCCAGGGAAGATCCATCTCAAAATATATACACATCACTGACCACAGTCATCCAGCACCAAGGAATGCCATTCCAGCGCTATGGAGAAGATCCATCTCCAGGTATCAATACTTCAGACAAGATCCATGTCCCGGGAAGATCCATCCCTCAATATCATCAACTGCGCTCACTGGGGGTGTAAAGACTCCGGAGGGGTTTCTCTTGGACCAAGCGCTATAACAAGCCAACGAAGGCGTGATCAATATCTCGCTGCAACATGCAACCTGATCCCATTACTCTCCAGTCTCACAGTCATTACTCTCCAGTCTCACACACACGGGCTCAAAACTGTCATGATACTAGCCCGAACAATGATATGATATGTAAATAGTAATAATTGAGACTGAGTCATGATATGATATGCATGAACAGGATAGAGTACAGAATATGAATGAAGCAAATGACATGATAGCAAGAAACGACCTCTCGGGTCTCAATAGTGTTGGCATGAAGCATTAACATGATAATTAGTATGATGTGCAACTCACTAACTTAATCACATAATTTTAACACAAATATCAACATGAAAGAGTCACCAAGCGGTGCCATGGAATGATCCGGGCTGCATTTCTCACGGTACACGCCCACACGCCCGTTACTTGGCATTTGCGTCACCTTAATAGTAATCATAAAACACGTAGTTCGGGGTTTCGAACCCTCAGAACCAAGTTTGGAAGCGTTACTTAACTCAAGCCAAGCCAAACTCTAGCCCGCGACGCCTTTGCCTCTCGATTCGGCCTCAAAATGCCCCAAATCTAACCAAAATCAGTATATAAACTATCAATATATGCTAAAGGAGTGAAACCCATACGAAAATCATCAATTCAACTCAACAATCCCGAAATTGGCCAAACCCGATCCTTAGGCCCACATCTCGGATTCTGATGAAATTCACAAAACTAGAATCCTTACACTCTCACGAGTTCATACATACCAAATACACCTAAATCTGACAACAAACGACCCCTCACATCCCTAACTCAAAGCCTCAAATTCTAAGACCTAATCTCCCAACTTTCTTCCCTAATTTTCCACTAATATCATGATTAAACAATAGAAAAATGGCCATAAACACAAATAATAAGGCTTAAGAAGCTTACCCAACTGAAACCCTTCGATTCCTTTGAAAAATCACTACCCTAGCTCTCTTCTCGTCTTCAAAAATGGCAAAACTTAGCAAGATTCGCGAAGGGGGCCTTTTTATACCTTCTGCCCAGCAATACCGCATCTCCGGTCCATTTCCCGCACATGCGAGGCCATTTCTCCGCCTATCCGACCGCTTCTATGATTTTTCATTTAAATTCCCTAACCGCACCTACGACGCAATAGTCCGCAGGTGCGATCCTTCCTCCACACCTGCGACTTTTGCCTTATTCATATGTGGCTGCATCTGCGGCTTATTCTCACTTCTGCAATCATCTCACCTGCGGTCCCCTAATCACAGGTGCAGTTATGACAGAACATCAACAACTTCAGCTGCAAACTCCAACTCCCAAACATCCGATAACCATCTGAAATCATCCCCTGGCTCCCAGGACCTCAACCAAAAGTATGAACAAGTCATATACTACTATTCAAACTTATACCCATCTTCAGAACACTCAAAACAATGCCGAAACACCAGATCACCCTCAGATTCAAGCCTAAGGATTCAAAAACTTCTGAATTCCTCAAACGATCAAAAAGTCTATCAAACCTCCTCCGAATGACTTGAAATTTTGCGCACACACATCACAAATGGCACAACGGACCTACTCAAATTTCCGGAATTCCATTCTGACCCTGATATCAAATTTCCACTACCAACCGGAAAGCACCAAAATTTCAATTTCGTCAATTCAAGCCTAAATCTACCACGGACCTCCAAATTATATTCCGAACACACTCCTAAGTCCCAAATCACCTCACGAAGCTATTTGAATCATAAAAACTGAATTCCGAGATCATTTACTCATAAGTCAACTAAATGGCCAACTTAAGAGACTAAGTGTCTCATTCCTCTACAAAACCACTCCGAACCCGAACCAACCAACCCGATACCACATAATACAGCTGAACAAGACATAAAGGAACTGAATATGAGAGAATGGAGCGGTAACTCAAGAAACAACCGGCCAGTTCGTTACATCCTCCCCCTCTTAAACAAATGTTCGTCCTCAAACGAGTCAAGAAATGTACCTGAAGCCTCAAATAGGTGAGGATATCTGCTCCGCATCTCCCGCTCGGTCTCCCATGTAGCCTTCTCCACTGGCCGACCTCTCCACTGCACTTTCACTGAAGTTATATCCTTTGATCTCAACTTTTGAACCTGACGCTCCAAAATAGCCACTGGCTCCTTATCATAAGTCAAATCACCATCCAACTGAACTGTGCTAAAATCCAAAACACGAGAGGGATCGCTAATATACTTCCAGAGCATAGAAACATGAAATACCGGATGCACACTCGATAAGCTAGGTGGCAAAGCATGCTCATAAGCCACCTCTCCAATCCTCCGAAGCACCTCAAAAGTCCCGATGAATCGAGGACTCAATTTGCCCTTCTTTCCAAATCTCATAACACCCTTCATGGGTGAAACCTTCAGTAAAACCTTCTCCCCAACCATGTAAGACACATCACAGACCTTCCTGTCAGCATAACTCTTTTGTCTGGACTGCGCTATGTGAAGCTGCTCCTGAATCACCTTCACCTTGTCCAAAGCATCCTACACTAAGTCCGACCCAAAAGCCTAGCCTCACCCGGCTCAAACTGGAGATCTATACCATCTCCTATGCAAAGCCTCATATAGAGCCATCTGAATATTCGACTGATAACTATTGTTGAAAGCAAACTCTACGAGCGGTAGAAACTGATCCCATGACCCTCCAAAGTAAATGACACAAGCGCGCAACATGTCCTCCAATATCTGAATAGTGCTCTCGGACTGTCCGTCCATCTGAGAGTGAAAAGTTGTGCTCAACTCAACCTGAGTACCCAACTCTCACAGCACGTCTCTCCAAAATTGCAAAGTAAATTGGGTACTTCTATCTGAAATGATGGAAACTGGAATACCATGCAACAAACAATCTCTCAGATATAAATCTCTGCCAACCACTAGGAAGAATAGGTAGTACTCACAGGAATGAAGTGCGCGGACTTGGTCAGCCAATCTACAATCACTCAAATAGCATTGAACTTCTTCAAAGTTCGTGGGAGTCCAACTACAAAGTCCATGGTGATCCGCTCCCACCTCCACTCTGGAGTATCTATCTACTGAAGCAAGTCACCCGATCTCTGATGTTTATATTTCACCTACTTACAATTGAGACACCGAGCTACAAATTCCACAATATCATTCTTCATTCTTCTCCACCAATAATGCTGTCTCAAATCCTGGTACATCTTCACGGCACCCGGATGGATTGAATACTGCAAACTATGGGCCTCCTCAAGAATCAACTCCCGAAGTCCATCTATATTGGGCACACATATCCGGCCCTGCATCCTCAAAACCTCATTATCATCAATAGTCACATCTCTGGCATCGTCATGCTGAAACTTATACTCAAGGACAAGTAAATGAGGAGCATCATACTGGCGCTCTCTGATGCGATCAAATAAGGAAGACCAAGAAATCACACAAGTTTATACTCAATTGGGCTCCGAAATATCCAATTTCACAAACCGATTGGCCAAGGCCTGCACATCAACTGCAAGAGGTCTCTTCCTAACAAGAATATATGCCAAACTCCCCATACTCACCGCCTTCTTACTCAAGGCATCGGCCACTACATTGGTCTTTCCGGGATGGTACAAAATAGTGATATCATAATCCTTTAGCAGCTCTAACCATCTTCGCTTCCTCAAATTGAGATCCTTCTGCTTGAACAAATGTTGGAGGCTACGATGATCAGTAAAAACCTCACAAGACACACCATACAGATAATGTCTCCAAATCTTCAACGCATGAACAATGTCAGCCAACTACAATTATCATGAACGGGGTAGTTCTTCTCATTGGGCTTCAACTGACGAGAAGCATACGCAATCAATCTACCCTCCTGCATCAAAACACACCCAATACCAACTCTCGAAGCATCACAATACACTAAATAAGAACCTGAAGCTGATGGCAACACTAACACTGGAGTTGTGGTTAAGGCAGTCTTGAGCTTCTAAAAGCTCGCCTCACACTCATCCGACCACATGAATGGAGCACCCTTTTGAGTCAATTTGGTCAAAGGTGATGCTATAGATGAAAATCCTTGAATGAACAGGTGGTAATAATCCACCAAGCCAAGAAAGCTGCAAATCTCTATGGCTGAGGAAGGTCTGGGCCAACTCTAAACCACCTCTATCTTCTTCGGGTCCACCTGAATACCCTCACTGGACACCACGTGCCCCAAGAAAGCCACTAAACTGAGCCAAAACTCACACTTGGAGAACTTTGCATAAAGCTTCTCCTCCCTCAATCTCTACAACACAGCTCTCTAATGCTTCACGTGCTCCTCCTAACTACGCGAGTACACCAGAATATCATCAATGAAAACAATAACAAATGAGTCGAGATAAGGTCAAAACACGTTGTTCATCAAATGCATGAACGGTGCTGGGGCATTGGTCAGCCCAAGAGACATCACAAGGAACTCATAATGACCATATCGGGTTCTGAAAGCTGTCTTAAGAATGTTCGAGTCCCTAATCTTCAACTAGTGATACCCTGAACGGAGATCAATCTTGGAGAACACCCTCGCTCCCTAAAGCTGGTCAAATAAATCATCAATACGAGGCAAAGGATACTTGTTCTTGATTGTGATTTTTTTCAACTGCTTGTAATCAATGCACATTCTTATAGTGCCATCCTTCTTCTTCACAAATAGAATAGGCGCACCCCACGGCGACACACTAGGCCAAATAAACCCTTATCAAAGAGTTCCTAAAACTACTCCTTCAACTCCTTCAACTCCGCCGGTGCCATGCGATACGGTGGAATAGAAATGGTCTGAGTGCCTAGCACCAGATCAATATCAAAATCAATATCCATGTCTGGTGGCATGACCGACAGGTCTGTAGGAAACACATGCGGAAAGTCCCTCACTACTAGGGCTGAATCAATGATAGGATTCTCTACACTAACATCCTTCACGAAGGCTAGATAAGAAAGACAATCATTCCCAACCATCCTTTGGGCCTTCAAAAATGAAATCACTCTACTGGGTACATAATCCGTCGACCCTTTCCACTCAATCTGTGGCAACCCCGACATAGCCAATGTCACTGTCTTAGCATGATAGTCCAAAATAGCATGACACAGTAATAACCAATCCCTGCCCAATATCACGTCAAAATCAACCATACTAAGCATCAAGAGATCCACTCGGGTATCCAAACCCTTAGTAGTCACTACACACGACCGATATACATAGTCCACAATGATAGTATCGCCTACAGGAGTAGATACCTAAACAGATGAAACAAGAGACTCGAGGGGCATATCCTAATAATGGGCAAAATATGACGACACATATGAAAAAGTGGAACCGGTATCAATTAATACAAAGGCATCTTTGTGGCATACTGAGATAATACCTGTAATCATAACATCTGAAGCAATAGCATCTGGTGTGACTGGGAGGGCATAGAAACAGGCCTGACCACCACCTGATCGACCTCCCCCTCTAGTGCGACCCCTAGTTGACTGACCTCCACCCCGAGCTGACTGAGCGGGTGGGAAAGTAACTGGTGTTAAAGCCGAAGGCTGACTCCTCTATTGGGATGAACCTCCCGTAAGGCTGGGAGAAAACCTCCTAATATAACCGAAATCTCCATACTCGAAGCAACCTCTCCCGGCACATGGCGGTGGGGACTGAAGGGAGCCTTGTGCACCGAGATGCCCACTAGAAGAACTAGGCATAGATGAGCCCTGAACTGATGGCGTCTGAGTTGAACTCTGAGCTGGAAGGGCACTGAGAGACGGGTGACCCTAATGTGAACTGTGAGAACCATGTCCAGATGACCCACCACGGTGACCTGAACGAGTTGGCTGAGCTTGTTTGAATGGACGGCCTCTGCCGTGCTGAGACTAAGCTCCTGAAGGAACACCACTAAAGCTACCAGATCCCCGAAACCTCTTGGCCTCCCTCTCATCCCGCTCCTGGAGGCGAACTGACTCTATCTCTATAGCAATATCAACCACATCCTCAAAAGGAGTTCCAGATGCTCTCTCTCTGGTCAAAAAAATCCGTAGCTGATAGTTAAAGCCATCAACGAACCTCCTGATCCTCTCCCTATCCATGAGAACTAGCCAGATAGCATAACAGTCCAACTCGGAGAATCTCATCTTGTCACACCCCGAACCTAGAGAGGCGTGGCTGGAACCTAGTGTCGTAGTGGCCCGAGCGAACCACTCTATAACTCATTCATTCCTTTTTATAACTATCATGGGTCAACATGGCTACAACTCATAATGCATAATTATAAGTGGGAAACATTGTATCAACAAATCATATTTCTTAAAACATGAATACATATGGGCCCGTCAAGACCTCTGACATACTGTACCAAATAAACCTCTGTCTATAAAGACTTTAAGATTATTTAGCATAGAATGGGACAGGGTACCAGCCTACCCATAAGTCTGTAAAAAAAGCTGACACGATGACTTATAAACTCGGTTGTACTCCGAATGAGGTGGAGTCTTACCGATCTTTCGTTGAATACCAATCTCGTCTACCATGAGGGTTCGTCAAATCGACTATATATACATGCAAGCATGAATGCAGCATCCCCAATAAAAGAACTTCAGTACGAATAATGTACTAAGTATGTAAGGCATGTAAATCAGTATATAAAGGACATGAAAGAAACATGGAGTAAAGGACTCAACCTGTAAGTTTGGATAGCTATGTAAATCATGAAATATTTATAATGTCATACATATAAATGTGATGTAATGCATAGGTCTGTACGTACATAACATCATCAAACCTTTGAGGGCATCCAGTCATATCATCTCGGCCACTGTGGGCAAATCATCAATGTATACCAGCTGATCAGGTGGTGGTGCATATATAACGCCGTAACCTTTTCCCACATCCCATATACATATATTTATATATATACGCGTATATAACTCCATCAAGTGCCACTGTGAATCATCAATGTATACCAACTGATCAGGTGGTGGTGCGTATATAACGCCATAACCTTTTCCCATATCCCATATACATACATAATATACATATACGCGTATATAACATCATCTAGTCATGGGTCAATGTAAATGAATGAAATGCATGATAAGTACGTCAATAAAATCTTTCGGAGTGTCATAAGACCATTATGTATCTTATTAATATCATGAAATAGACTTTATCACCTTACGTATTTTCTGAGACCCATGAACAGTTGATAGAATAATATGACACATTGGAGAATAAGAATATACACATCTCTAGCGCTTCTATGAGTAGAGTAATTTAAGAAAGTTGTGCATTTGCTCATTTTGTGTGTGTCGTATAGACCATGCCAAAAGAAAAAAGGGATAGCCTTAACATATCAAAACTTTCATACCTATAATTAGGTGACACTTGGTAACTCAAAATTTAGAATATGATTATAATAGATAAAATGATAAACAACAACAACTAACATAAAAGTTCTTGTACAAAACTTTAGAATGCTAAGCAAGCTCAATCATCAAATTCATAAATTATCCTCTAGTACCATGCCTAGACACAAACTTCATTATAAAAGAACTGTAAACTTAATTCAAATTACTTGAACTTAAGCTACCCCCGATATCCATTTCCCAATTATAGTCATAATCAGAGCTTCACCAAAGCATTCTCAGTGATGTATTTGTATTGGAAAAAATGTATTTAAATATAAAGGTGACGTGTCGAGACACGTAGACTGATCAAATGGTTAAAGAATTACAACTAGCCAAGAGGCACGAGTTGCAACAAATACGAGCAAATGGCAGAGGAAGAGGCACGGGCAGTTATTCAAATAACTCAGCGCCCGTACCTATCTAAGTCATTTATGTCCTAGAATCAAAAGGAATAAATCTGACAATAGAAAAGAGTGCAGATACGACATTTAATAGGCATTAAATGTGGAATACATTAGAGAATTTGTATTAAATGTAATGATTATGTAACGTAGCATTCAATGTCTTTAATTACTCATAATAGCCTCATTATGATTTGGTCAAAACGTATATCTCCAAAATATCTATAAAAGGGAGATATCTGATCAATTGTAAGGACACGAAACACTATTGGAATAAACATTGGTTTACTTGTTTTTCTCTTGATTACTCTCTTGCTACCTAAATTACTTCCTTTTATACATTCTTTTGATTATCAGTAACCCGTGTTCTTCTAAATTCTAGCTTTGACTAAAATTTTACTTTTTGGTTAAACGAATAGATACCGTTACCGGAAAACTGATAATCTATTTTCTTTTCACTTAACTTTCCTTGTTGCATCAATTATGTCGAACAACAATGACAACACTCAAGGAAACCAAGAGAACCAACAAAATCTGGGAGATCCACAAAACATTAACACTCAAGTTCCTACTCCACGAGACTCTCCACAGCAATCTCGTGGGTTACTTCTGATGGGTCTCAAATAAACGAGCATGCTCAATTTGAAAATGCTGAAGCTATTGATGAATCTTTGCTGAAATTAATTGCTGCTCAGGTCAACAAAGATGTTGAGGCACTTGTTAACCAGTTACCTGTTGCAACACCCACACCTACTCCAAATAATAACACTTTGGAAAACTCTCGTTCCAGGCTTGTTAACTCAGGCAGCGGTGGAACTCCCAGTGAATCACAGGAGAGAGAACCAGGTAATGTAATTAATTCTGATTTACAAAATTTAGTACTAACCTTGCAAAACCAGCTTAAGTAGTAAAGTGAGCGCATAGAGTAGATACTCGGGGTGCCACCCATAATCAAAGGGGTAGATATGGATAGATATTCGCAACAACCCTGGAAGCTAAGTGCTGCTCCACTCCCAATTCCAAAAAAGTTCAAAATGCCTGATATTCCAAAATATGATGGAACAACAGACCCACGAGATCATGTGACTGCATTCACAATGGGCGTTAAAGGCAACGATTTGACTAAACAAGAGACTGAATCAGTATTAGTCAAAAAATTTGGTGAAACGCTCACCAAAGGAGCACTAACAGGGTATTCTCTTTTACCCAAAAATTCTATAAATTCTTTTGCTGAGCTTGCAGATTCTTTCATCAAAGCACACTCGGGAGATCAAAAAGTAGAGAAAAGAATGGAAGATATTTTCAAAATCAAGCAAGGGGACTCAGAACTGCTTCGAGAATTTGTGGACAGATTTCAAAACTGGGCAGCTATAGCTGTCACAAGTAATTTGAATGAAAAAAGCTCGGAAGCTACGAGGAGACTCAAGGAAAGTCTTCGAGAATTCCCAGCTACAACGTGGAATGATGTTTATAACAGGTATAGCAGGAAGCTGAGGATTGAGGAAGATACTGTTTCACGATTTCAAAACGAAGAAAAGGTAAGTTCGAGACGTGCAGAGACCGAAAAAAGTTCCGGTAAAAACAGTTACGAGCCTTACATGGGACCTATGGGAAAGGACTCACGGTCAAAGCAGGATAATCAAAGGTACGATCACAAATCAAGAAACAGAGAATCGGGTTCTTCATCAAGATTCAGGAACGAGCAAAATAACTATGAGTCACGAGATGATGATAGAAATTTAAAAGCGAGATTCGGTGGTTACAACTTCAACGTCAGCACCTACGAGCTCGTAGCTATTTTGAGAAGAATGGGAGATAAGGTTCGATGGCCAAAGGAAATGAGATCATATCCAAACAGGCGCAATCCTGACCATTGGTGCGAGTTTCATAATGACCACGGACATAAAACAATAGATTGCAGATTTTTACAAAGTGAAGTTGATCATTTATTAAAACAAGGATATCTTACTGAGTTGTTCAGTGATAAAGGCAAGCAAGCTTACATGAAGAACAACCAGGAGCTTCCAAAACCACCTTCTCCCAAAAGAACTGTCAACGTTATAAGTGGGGGTGAAGACGTCAATGGTATATCATATACTGCAGCTAACAAAATTTCCAAGTAACAATTACCCAAGGGAAACGGGTGCGGCATGTTTTAGAGGAGGACAACATTACATTCAATGACGCAGATGCAGATAGCATATTAACCCCTTATAATGACACACTGATAATATCTTTAATTGTACATGATACTAATGTGAAACGAGTTTTGATTGATCCAGATAGTTCCTTGAACATTATTTTGCTAAGAGTATTACGTGAGATGCAAGCTGGAGATAAAGTGATACCAAAGCATACTCTATCTGGATTTGATAACTCTAGTGTCCTCACGAAAGGAAAGGTAACACTCACCACATTCCCTGAAGGAGTCGTCAAAGATACAAAGTTCCAGGTAGTAGATATGAAGATGGCTTACAACATGATTCTTGGGAGACCATGGATCCACGAAATGGATGTTGTTCCTTCAACCATGCATCAAGTTATTAAATTTCCATCGCCATGGGGAATCTATCAAATTCGTGGAGATCAACATACAGCCAGGGCTATCAACTCTGTTGCAGATACAAGAACGAGAAATGAAGGTAAAAGCAATCATAGAAGGCAGTTGAGGACACCACAACACAAACCTCAACTGAACAAGAGCAAACAGATGTAGATTCAAGGCCTGATACAATTTAAGAACCAGAAGAGAATGAAAATATCAAAACAACAATAGAGGAATTAGAGCCTGTCGTGTTATTTGCTCAATGGACCGATAAAAAAGTCCATGTTGGAGTCAATCTTAGCCAAGGTATGAGAGGTAAGTTAATTGAATTTTTGAAAACTAACGTGGACTGCTTTGCTTGGTCCCACTCTGACATGACACGAATACCACCGGAGGTGATGACTCATAAACTAAATGAATATCCATCATACCCTCCTGTCAAGCAAAAGAAAAGAAAGCAAGGAACTTTCAAGAATAAGGTGATTCAAGAAGAAGTCCAAAAATTGATAAAAATTGGTTCCATTCGTGAGGTAAAGTATCATAACTAGTTAGCTAACACTGTTAGTTCCAAAGAAGAACGGTAAGTGGCGGGTTTGTGTAGATTACACAGATCTTAATAAAGCCTACCCTAAAGATTCTTTTCCACTACCACACATAGATCAATTGATTGATGCAACTGTAGGTCACGAACTATTAAGTTTTTTAGATGCATATTCAGGTTATAATCATATTAAAATGGATCTGGGAGATGAATAAAAAACTTCATTCATAACAGACAGGGGGACTTACTATTATAAAGTAATGCCCTTTGGTATAAAAAATGCAGGTGCAACGAATCAGAGGTTAGTTACCAAAATGTTTCAAGAGCATTTAGGAAAGACTATGGAGGTATATATAAATTATATGCTTGTTAAAACTCAGTATTCAAAAGATCACATATCACACTTAGCTGACACATTTTCAATTTTGCGCAAATTTAATATGAAGTTAAATCCCGAAAAATGTGCATTTGGCGTTACATCAGGTAAGTTTTTGGGTTTTCTTGTTTCTAACCGTGGTATTGAAGTGAATCCTGCACAGATTAAGGCCATTTAAAAAATCCCTGATATACTTTTTGTTGGCCCAAGTTCAGGTGAAGTTTTGAAGAATGACAAATGAACTCAGTCATGGACCAGGTCCATCATGTAAGGCATAATATTTATCAACCTAAACATGTGAGATACATGTGAAGGAGATAAGTCTCAGCGATCAAGCAGCAATATATCCTGAACTGATCGAAAATGTTGCATATTGGATGAGTAGAGAAAGTCACCTTATGGGAAGAGGACACAATCCGGATAAAGGATAAGGTTGGAGTTTGTATTGTACAAGGACTCAACTTTGATGGAAGATCAGCAATTGAGTCTCAATCAAATTCTGATAACTAACTCATTAAATAACAGTGATTGTTCTCTTTTACAAGTGTTGCACATACGCAGAAGTTAAACTAAATTGAGAGCAAACGAGCAAGGCAATTTTGCGAGCAATTTATATGAGATTTAAGTGTGCACATCTGAAGCTACTTGAATGAGATAGAAGAACCAGTTACGTTGTGTTTATTCTTATTCTAGTTCAATTATAGTAGGTGGTTTAAAGTTGTACTTTTTCAGCTTTCATAGAAGCATTTGTAATAGGTACTTTGAGTGTTCAAGTTATAGGCTAACTTGAAGGTGTCGCAATAGTTGAGGTTGTGTGCTACACAAGGATTAGAGTTAATCCTTAGGTTTACAAAGAGGTTTTGTAAATGTTGTTTTCACTCAGTGATCTTAGTGGATGTTTGGGAAAATCCTACTGAGTAGTAAGTCGTGGTTTTTTCACCTTTTGAGCCAGGTGTTTTCCACGTAAAATCTATGTTTTCTTTATTTTCTGTACTTTTAATTCCGCAACAGTAGTAGTTAGAACACATAAAGAACCAGGTTCTTCTAGATTGAAATATTGGGTACCACACAAATCATCCCCCCCTCTTTGGAATTGACGTTTAGAACATCAAAGTATCAGAGCAGGTTATCGTTGAAGAGGCTACCACCTTAGGAAAAGATCAACATGAGTGCACCACCTGGGAACTGGGAAGGGC
Source organism: Nicotiana tabacum (assembly GCF_000715075.1). NCBI lineage: Eukaryota > Viridiplantae > Streptophyta > Magnoliopsida > Solanales > Solanaceae > Nicotiana > Nicotiana tabacum. The sequence goes on from NC_134101.1 coordinate 107,656,615, forward strand.
AATCCACTGCCAGGCCTCCATTGTTCAATGGACAGTACTACTCTTGGTAGAAGAACAGGATGAAGAATCACATCATAGGAGAAGACTATGAAATCTGGGGCATAGTCACTGATTGTCCTTTGGCAGCTACAATGAAAAATGAGGAAGGAGTGGATGTGCCAAAGACAAGGGCATACTATACTGCTGAAGACCTAAAGAAGTGGGAGAAAAATGCTAAGGCTAAGAAATGGCTTGTGTGTGGACTAGGTCCCGATGAGTACAGTAGGATCCAAAGTTGTACTACTGCTAAGGAGATATGGGACACTTTGCAAGTGGCTCATGAAGGAACACCTCAAGTGAAAAGATCTAGAGGAACACTACTGTATTCTCAATATGAGAATTTTACTATGAAGGAAGGAGAAACTATCCAAGAGATGTATTTTAGGTTCACTACACTGACAAATGAACTTAAGTCTCTTGGAAGGATTATTCTTGAAGAAGACAAGGTTGAGAAAATCCTGACAAGGGTTCTGCTAGTCTCACGGGAAAGCAAAATCACTGCCATTCAGGAATCCAAGAATATTGCTACTCTCAGACTGGATGAACTGATTGAAAATCTTACTGCTTATGAACTGATAAGGCAAACCATGAAGATGGATACAACCAAGAATGAGAGAAGCCTAGCTCTCAGAATTGTTGAAGGTTCAGATCTGGAAGATGATAAGATGGCTATGATCACTAGAGATTTCAAATAGTACATGATGAGAGGAAAGGGTTCTTCAAGAGGTACAACCTTCAACAAGTCAAGAGCTCCTGAGAAACAAACCAATGAGGGTTGCTACAGGTGTGGTAAGACTGATCACGAACTGCCCTCAATGGAAAATCGAGTGGAAGAAAGAAAGGGCTGAACGAACGAACAGGAAGAAGGAACGGTTCAACCAAAAAGGAACAAAGGTTCAACCAAGGCTATGGTTGCTGTTTGGGGAGAAACTTCAGATGAAGACTCAGAAGATGAAGCTAAAGAATAGCAAGCACTGATGGCCATCGGAGAATCAGATTATGAACAAGAGGTAAGTATCCTTGATCTCAAAGACAAGATTATATTTTTGTCTAAAGAAAAGTTGGATGAGCTATTACTAGACTTCATTGATCAGTCTGAGATAATTAACAATGAGAAGGAAGTTCTGTCTAGGGAATGTGTGATCCTAAAAGCAAAATGCAAAAGTCTAGAGTCTAACGCTAATGAGAGTGATAACACAAATGCTGAGTTGAAGAACCAAGTTCTTGAACTTGATAACAATGTCCTAGAACTTAGGTCTAAAAACTTAAAACTGAAACTAGGAACAGGAAAGAAGAAAGTTGATCACACATATCTCACTCTAGAAGAAAATTTGGGAAAAATGAAAGATGAATTGTATAAGAAAGATGAATTCATCAAAGTCCTAAAGGAAGATCTAGGAAAGGTGAAACATGAACTAGACAGAACTTGCAAGTGGAACAAAGCTTTTGATGCACTCTCTTGGCTACAAGAGCATCACAATAGCAACAAAAGAGGACTTGGCTCTGGGACTCAAGATCCAAAATGGGACCCTAAAAGAAAGTACCTCACTCTTCCTGAAAATAAAATCTGCACACACTGTAGCAAGACTGGCCATTACAAAAATGAATGTAATGCAAAAGAAAAGGCTAGTCAAAAGAACAAAGTCTTTGTTCAAGAGAAAAACAAGATGCCTAGGTGGGCAAGAAGGAATTTGATTCATCCTTTGCCTATAGAAAGGGACCAAACTAGTTTGGGTTCCTAATACTAACCCCTGATTTCTTTTTGCAGGTCCAAGTGAAAGGGAGGAGCCAAATATGGTATATGGATAGTGGCTGCTCAAAACATATGACTGGGAACAACGACCAGTTCCTTTCACTTGAGAACTTAAAAGGAGGTAATGTTTCCTTTGGTAATGGAAAGAAAGGTGAGATCATTAGGGTTGGAAAGGTAGGCAAAACAGATTCTCATTCCATAGAGAATGTCTACTTGATAGATGGCTTGAAACATAGCCTAATAAGTGTGTCACAATTGTGTGACAGAGGTAATCTTGTAGCTTTTAACTCTACCAAATGCTTTGTGATTAACCTTACCACTGACAAGATTATTTTGCAGGGAAAAAGAGTTAACAATATTTACATTGTAGATTTGTCTACTCTCTCAGAAAATAAACTCACTTGCTTAAGTGTGTTGGTTAATGATCCCTTCCTGTGGAACAAAAGACTTGGTCATGCAAGTCTAAATCAGCTAAACAAATTAGTCTCCAAAGACTTGGTGATAGGGTTACCTAATATCAAGTTCAAGGAAGACAAAGTTTGTGAGGCATGTGCAAGGGGGAAGTAGGTAAGATCATCTTTCAAAAGCAATAAAATAGTAAGTACAACCAAGTCGTTGGAATTGGTCCATATGGATCTATGTGGTCCAATGAGAACCATGAGTAGAGGTGGAAAGAAATATGTAATGCTGCTTGTCAATGATTATTCTAGATTTACTTGGGTTCTATTTCTAACCTCCAAAGATGAAGCATTTGACATGTTTATTGCATTTGTTAGAAAAACTCAGAAACAATTAGGAAATCAACTTGCATCCATTATGTCTGATCATGGAACTGAATTTTAAAATTCCAAGTTTGCTAAATTTTGTGATGAAAATGGTATAGATCATAATTTCTCTGCCCCTAGGACGCCTAAACAAAATGGAGTAGTTGAAAGCAAGAATAGAACTCTTGAGGACATGGCTAGAACCATGTTGCTTTCTAGTAAATTGCCCCACAGCTTCTGGGCAGAGGCTGTAAATACTGCATGTTACATAATCAATAGATGTGTGACCATACCTCTGGTAGAGATGACTCCCTATGAGTTACTTAAAGGGAGAAAACCAAACATATCCCATCTTAGGGCATTTGGTTGCAAGTGCTATGTGCACAATAATGGAAAAGACTCCTTAGGTAAGTTTGATCCCAGAAGTGACGAGGGAGTGTTCTTGGGATATTCTTCACATAGCAAAGCATATAAAGTGTTTAATAAAAGAACTCTATATGTAGAAGAAAGTGTACATATAGTATTTGATGAAACTAACATTCTTTCTGAACGACAGGAACATGAAGATGAAGCCATTGGATTGGTAAAGGAATTGACTAAATCCCCAGCACAAGTCAAAGTGGAATCAAAAGAAGGAACAGGTGATGGAACAGGTCCTTCAAATTAGGACAACCTGATAGGGGAACTAATCAAGGAGAAATTGAATCAAACCCCCTAGAGGAACCTGTTCCTCAGCAACAGAACATGGGAGAGACATCTAGCAGAAACCAGTTGGTTGTGAAACCTCACAAGTATCAAAGTTCTCATCCCATTGAGAACATTATTACTAATCCAACATCTGGAGTCAAAACTAGATCATAGCTAAGGAATCTCTGTGCTTTTGATGCTTTCCTATCTCTTATTGAACCTAAAAATGTTGTTGAGGCTTTGCAGGATGCAGATTGGGTGAATGCAATGCAGGATGAACTCAACCAATTTGAAAGAATTCAAGTTTGGCATCTAGTTCAGAGACCCAAGGACAGATCAGTCATTGGTACAAAATGGGTCTTCAGAAACAAACTTGATAAAGATGGAACAATTACAAGAAACAAAGCAAGACTGGTGGTACAAGGATACAGCCAAGAGGAGGGCATAGACTATGATGAGATATTTGCTCCAGTTGCAAGACTACAGGCAACCAAACTCCTCATAGTCTTTGCATCACACATGGAATTCACTCTTCATCAGATGGATGTCAAAAGTGCCTTCCTGAATGGCTACCTAAAGGAAGAAGTGTTTGTGAAACAACCTCTAGGGTTTGAGAGAAAGGAATGTCCTGAGCATGTGTACAAGTTAGACAAGGCTCTCTATGGGCTCAAGCAGGCCCCAAGAGCTTGGTATGAACAACTATCCAAATTCCTACTGGAGCATGGTTACAAAAGAGGTAAAATTGACAGTACCTTATTTTTAAAGGAAAAAGGTAAAGATCTCCTTGTTGTGCAAATATATGTGGATGACATCATATTTGGGGCTACCACTGATAGGCTGAGTAAGGACTTTGCAAAACTAATGGGGAGTGAGTTTGAAATGAGCATGATGGGTGAGCTTAACTTCTTTTTAGGCTTGCAGATCAAACAAAGTCCAAATGGAACCATGATGCATCAGCAGAAGTATACAAAAGAGCTAATCAAAAAGTTTAAAATGGAGGATTCTAAAGAAATAGACACACCCATTGCAACAGCCACTAAATTAGATATTGATGAACCTGGTTCATCAGTTGATCAAAAGTTGTATAGGGGTATGATTGGTTCACTCTTGTATCTTAGTGCAAGCAGACCTAACATTGTTTTCAGTGTAGGGCTTTGTGGTCGTTTTCAGGCAAATCGAAAAGAGTCTCACTTGACTGCTATAAAGAGGATATTGAGTCTGAAAGACACCACTGATCTGTATCTTTGGTATCCTAAAAGTAGTAATTTTGATCTAGTAGGATATGTTGATGCTGATTATGAAGGTTTCTTAGTAGATAGGAAAAGCACCTCAGGTATGGAACGCTTCCTTGGTTCATGTCTTGTGTCATGGGCTACCAAAAAGCAAAATTCTATGGCCCTATCTACTGCTGAAGCTGAGTATGTTGCTGTTGCTTCTTGTTGTGCTCAATTGCTATGGATCAAACAACAGTTGGTAGATTTTGGAATTGAAGTGGGATGTATTCCAATATTCTGTGATAACACTAGTGTTATAAGTATGACAAAGAACCATGTTCATCATAAGAGGACTAAGCACATAGATGTTAGACACCACTTCTTAAGAGATAACTATGAGAAAAGAAGGATTTCAATAGAATTCTGTGCTACTGATAAACAATTAGCTGACATTTTCACTAAATCACTAAGTAGAGAATGAGGAACAGGTTGGAATTAGGGATGATTAAGATCACCTAATAGGTCCAGTTTAGAATGCACAAAATTAATAAAAAAATTGGTTAGGAGTTCTAACTTTGTGTAAATATCTAGATCAATTCTTACTTAGTTTAATACTTTAATTAGTACACTCCTGTGACATGTGACTCACTGATCTCTTACAAAGTTTCTTCTACTTTGGCATTTGAGGCATGTTCAAGAGAGTTCTATATAAAGAACCTGATTCATCAGTATGTGTTAATATGAAAAGCTCAGGTATGTCTTCTATACTCTTCACAATTAGAAATTATTTTTCCAATCATGAGCAGAAGTCCTACATTCATTAAATTCCCAAAAATTCTATCTGTTGAGCATTGAATCAGTTTCGTTCCCCTAGAACTCTAAAAACCAGGATTTTTGCCTAAAATCTAGCGATGCCTAATAATCACTAAGAGACCGGAATTACACCTTGATTAGACTTCTAATTGACCTCTGAAAAAGTTGTTGTTACTGCATTTAATTCTAATCATCTTTAAATATACACCACACCTCTTTTTCATTAGTCCAAAACCGTCAAAACTCTTCTCAAGTTCTGATCGCCTCTCTTCTCTCCAAAAATTCCCAAATTTTTCTCAAGAAACAATCCACCATGACTAACCCCCAAGATAATCCTGGCACTCCCCCACCAGTATCCTCTTCTAATACATCGTCATCTACACCCCTTAGTGAAACCCCAAAACCTAGGTTTCGTAGGCAGAAAATGTTGGCCAGAAGAACTGTAGCTTCTAGAGCTCTAAGAAAAGTTCTAAATGAAAAATTGAAGGCTAGCTAGAAGAAGGAAAGTCCTACTTAAGAATCTGACTCAAACTCTGAGTCTGAAGATCTATTTCTGCCAGCGAAGGTGAAGAACATGGGTCTTCTGACACTGACAAAATTCAAGAAACCCCTAGTGAGGTAAGTTCTTGTGTGGTATTCTCTACAGTGGTTCAAAATGTAGAAAATAGGTTTGTCTTGGTTCGTCCTGTCAAAGATGTAAAGGGGGCTGAATCTAGTAGAAGTGGAGGTAAAAAGAAAGAAAAAGAGAGAGAGGGAGCAAGTGGTGATGAGAGGGGAAATGGGAAAGAAAAAGTTCTGGCTATCTATGGAGGTGTTGAAGAAGGCGGAAACAAGTCAAGGGAAAGTGGTTCTGGGGAGGCGGCTGAAGGGCTTGTGCATCTAAGCAAGCAACAAGATGAACCTGGTTCATCTGCTGAGGAAACACTGGCTGATCTTCTGAAGAGGGTTGGGTCCAGTTATGATCCAAAGAAGCATATAGCTTCCACACAAAAGGCTCCAACGGATTCCAAGCCAACAAAGAAAAGCAAAATGTCATCCCCAAAACCTATTGTACCTTCAGTACCTAAGGGAAGAGCCACTAGAAGCAGGGTCAAACAAAGTGAAGCTGAGTTACAGAAAGCTCTGGAAGAAAGCAAGAAGAAAAAGAAGGAGAAGGGAAAAGCAAAGGTTGTGGAGAGTTCTGAGGTTGTATAAGAAGAAGAAGAGGAGATGGAACTGGTCCACCAAGAAAGGGGAACAACTGTGGAAGTTCCTACACCCAAACCAAAAAGGGCCAAGGCTTCTTCCAAGAAGTCTTCCTTTGAACCTATATTTGCTAAACCCTCTTTAGCCAAAACAACCAGATCTGCAGTGAAAGGTAAGCAGGTAAAAATTACTGAGGAAGAAGAAGAATGGAGTGGAGAAGAAGAAGAGGAATCTGAAAAGAAACAAGATATGTTTGCCATCTTTGGCAGAAGAATTTTTTTGAAAGGAAAACTGTTGAGAGACCTGGATGAGCCAGGAATGAGAAGACTAGTGGATGCCCTAGCTGCACAAGGTTGGAAGGACATGGTCCTTGAAATGGATGGGAGGCTGGCTAGGAAAGAATTGATTGAGTTTATGACCAATGTCACAGTAAAGAATGGGGTACAGTCTGGTGAAAGGAGTAACGGTGCAGTTTGATGCAATTAAATTGGGTAAGATTCTAAACATACCTAGTGAGGGGTATGATGATTATACAAGGAAAAGGTGTCCATGTCTAGATTCTCTCCCTACTGCTCTTCAAATCACTAGGAATTTTTGTAATGCCGCAACTGCTGAAGATGTGCCTGAAGTCAGGTTTGTGCAGAAAAGTGAGATGAGGCCTGAGCACAAGGTCTTGTTTGAATTTGTTAACAAGTGCCTGCTGCCCAGACAAGAGAGGAGGCACACTGCCAACTACATGGACCTGGTGCTTATGGAGTGCCTTGTGAGAGAAATGCAGATCAATTGGCCTGCCTTTATTGTCAAATTACTGGACAGGGTCATAAATGGCTCCAAGTCTCATGCCACACCATATGGGTTCATATTGACTACTGTTCTGGACAAGCTAAATGTGCCTTTGAAGAAATGGGAGATGGTATCAAGCAAGAAACACTTTGGCGTCAAGACTCTTCTGGCTTGTGACTATCCAGTCAATGCCACCCCAGTTGAACCTGGTTCATCTCTGAAGACACCTGTGAACAGCAAGGTTAGGGCTTTGGTTCAAGAGTGTGGATCTAAGGATGCTGAAATTGCTAGGCTCCAGGCTCGTGTAGCTAAACTGGAAACTAAAAGAGATGGCCTTAGAACTGAGCTAGCAAAAGAAAAGGAGAAGGGTGATGGGATGCTTTAGAATATTCTCAACCTTCTCCAAACCCAGCCCTCTAGTTCTTCCAAGCCTTAGGATGTCCAGTTGTTGTCTTCTGAACCAGTCTAGTACCCCTAGTGACCCAGATTAGGGACTTTTTCTATTTTTTTGCTCATGTTTTGGAAGTTTTTCTTTCTTTTTGTGGTTTGTTGTGGAAACATATCTTATCAATGACAACTGTTGTTTCTCTTGTTCTATGAAGATTTTGATCTTAATAGTTTGAATATGTTTGTTGATTATTGATGATTTCATCCATGTTTTCACTTGCAGTTTCCCAAGTGGCCATGAGTAATTACTAAAATCTAGGATTCACAATGTATGCAACTTTTCGATGATGCCAAAGGGGGGAAGAGATATTGAGATATTGTGCTTTACTCTTTATTCTGAATAATGTGATATTTATAACCTAATTAAAACCTGGTCCTTGATGATAAGTTAAAATTCTAAGTTAATGTGTTCATGGTCAAGTTGACTTCCTACAGGTTCTTTGATTAGTAAAAGCACAGAGTTTGTCATCATCAAAAAGAGGAAATTTGTTGGCCCAAGTTCAGGTGAAGTTTTGAAGATGACAAATGAACTCAGTGATGGACCAGGTCCATCATGTGAGGCATAGTATTTATCAACCTAGACATGTGAGATACACGTGAAGGAGATAAGTCTCAGTGATCAAGCAACAATATCTCATGAACTGATCCAAAAGGTTGCATATTGGATGAGGAGAGAAAGTCTCCTTATGGGAAGAGGACATAATCCAGATAAAAGATAGGGTTGGGGTTTGTATTGTACAAGGACTCAACTTCGATGGAAGATCAGCAATTGAGTCTCAATCAAACTCTGATTACTAAATCATTAAATAACAGTGATTGTTCTCTTTTACAGGTATGTTGCACATATGCAGAAGTTAAACTAAATTGAGAGCAAATGAGCAAGGCAATTTTGCGAGCAATTTATGTGAGATTTAAGTGTGCACACCTGAAGCTACTTGAACGAGATAGAAGAACCAGTTCCGTTATGTTTATTCTTATTCTAGTTCAATTGTAGTAGGTGTTTTAAAGTTGTACCTTTTCAGTTTTCATAGAAGCATTTGTAATAGGTACTTTGAATGTTCAAGTTATAGGCTAACTTGAAGTTGTCGCAACAGTTGAGGCTGTGTGCTACACTGGGATTAGAGTTAATCCTTAGGTTTACAAAGAGGTTTTGCAAATGTTGTTTTGGCTCAGTGATTTTAGTGGATGTTTGGGAAAATCCTACTAAGTAGTACGTCGTAGTTTTTTCACCTTTTGAGCCAGGTGTTTTCCACGTAAAATCTTTGTGTTCTTTATTTTCTGTACTTTTAATTCCGCAACAGTTAGAACACCTAGAAGAACCAGGTTCTTCTAGATCGAAAAATTGGGTACCACACAAACCACCCCCCTTCTTGTGTGGAATTGACGTTTAGAACATCACTTTCAAACAAGAAAGAAGTTCAAAGATTAACAGGGAGAATTGCAGCCTTGGGAAGATTCATTTCTAAATCATCAGAGAAGTATTTTAAATTCTTCTCAGCCCTTAAGAAGCAGGATCATTTTGAATGGAATGAGGAATGTTAACAGGCACTCAGGAATTTGAAAACGTACTTATCAAATCCACCTTTGCTGGCAAAACCTAAGGCTGGGGAAAGACTACTCATTTATCTTGCTGTTTCGGAAGTTGCGGTAAGCGCTGTTTTGGTCTGAGAAGAACAAGGTAAACAATCCCTTATCTATTATGTTAGTAAATCTTTGTTAGATGCGGAGATGTGGTATCCTCAGTTAGAAAAACTTGCACCTGCATTAATCATGGCATCTAGAAAGTTAAGACCTTACTTTCAGTGTCATCCTATCGTTGTAGTAACTGTCTACCCTTTACGTAGTATATTACATAAGCATGAGTTATCAGATAGGTTAGCTAAGTGGGCAATAAAGTTAAGTGAATACGAAATCACATACCAACCTAGAACTGCTATAAAATCACAAGTGTTAGCTGATTTAGTGGCTGATTTTAGCCAGGGGATGCAATTAGAAGCAGAAAAAGAATTACAGGTATTCAATGGAGCTAACCGGGGAACTTGGACTTTATTCACTGATGGCTCATCTAATGTAAAAGGTGTAGGTTTAGGGATTGTCTTGTTACGACTTACGGGTGAAATCATTCGACAAGCTGTTAAATGTCACTCCATAACTAATAATGAAGCGGAGTATGAGGCTATGATTGCAGGTCTAGAATTGGCACGAGAGCTTGGCATAAATCAGATTATAATCAAGAGTGATTCACAATTCGTGGTTAATCAAATGTTGGGGACTTATACAGCTAGGGAAGCAAGGATGCAATAATACTTAGAAAAGGTACGGGAATTGATAAAGCAATTTCAAACCTGGAAAGTTATACAAATACCAAGGGATGAAAATGTTGAAGCGGACGCCCTAGCTAATCTCGCATCTACAACTGATGTAGCAAGCGATGCAAACGCCTCAGTTATACATTTATTTCATTCAATTCTCGATCCTGATAAGAATGAGGTAAATTTTAATAATTTAACTTGGGATTGGAGGAACGAGATTGTTGCTTTTTTGTAGTATGGTATCGTCCCTGATGATAAGAAAAAAGCTCATGCGCTTCCAAAAAAGGCTGCTCGGTACTGCTTAAAGCAAGGCAATTTATATCGTAAAATTTTCGGTAGTCCCTTAGCAATATGCCTCGGACCTTCGCAAACGGAGTATGTAATGAAAGAAATACACGAGGGACATTGCGGGAATCACGCAGGAGGAAGGTCATTGGTAAGAACCTTAATTAAGGTAGGTTATTACTGGCCTAAAATGGAAGAAGAAGCAGAAAGTTTCGTGGCCAAATGTGATAAATGTCAAAGGAACGGTAACAATATGCATAGACCTGTGGAGTTATTACATCCGGTCATTGTGCCATGTCTATTTATGAAATGGGGAATGGATATCGTCGGTCCATTACCACAAGCAAAAGGACAGGTAAAGTTTCTGCTCGTACTCACTAATTATTTTAATAAATGGGTAGATGCAGGAGCATTTAAACAGGTGCGAGAAAAGGAAGTCAAAGATTTTATTTGGCGGAATATCATATGTCGATTCGGTTTACTGAAGGAGATCGTGTATGATAATGGCCCTCAATTTATTGGAGCTCAAATCACGGAATTCTTTCAAAGTTGGCAAATTAAAAGGATTATGTCTACACCCTATCATCCGGTGGGTAATGGGCAAGCAGAATCAACGAACAAGGTTATTATCAATAATTTAAAGAAATGATTAGAGGAATCAAAAGGTAACTAGCCTGAAGTGTTACCTGGAGTTTTATGGGCATATCGCACAACTGCAAAAACAAGTATAGGAGAAACACCGTTTCCATTGGTTTATGGAGCTGAGGCTTTAATTCCAGTTGAGATAGGGGAACCAAGTACGCGGCTCACGCAGGCGATACAAGAATCTAATGACGAGGAGATACAGGTCAATCTAGATTTACTCGAGCGGAGGAGAGAAACTGCATTAATAAGAATGGCAGCACAAAAGCAAGTCATAGAACGATATTACAACCGAAAAGCAGGCCTCAAATTCTTCAAAGTGGGGGACTTCATGCTTAAAAAGGTTTTTCAATCTACAAAGGCAGCTAACGCGGGTAAATTAAGTCCAACATGGGAAGGACCCTATAGAGTTCGTGATATTGCAGGAAAGGGAGCATATGAACTGGAGACAATGGATGGCAAGATAATACCTTCACATTGGAATGTTGTTCATTTGAAGAGATACTATTTCTAAGGAATACCCACGGTCAGGTATCACTATTTTAAATTTAATTTTTGAATTGTTAAAATTTTACTAACGATTTTAGATGATAGGCAAAAAGCTAACCCGTACTAAATGATGAGTCACAACCTGTAAGGCACATGGATTAACCTAAAATTCCTTGACTAGGGTTACAATTATTCTGATAGAATTCAAACGGGTTAAGCAGTCTTCATCTATAATCGCACCTCCGAGTCCTGTATGTTTTTCCTTTTCAGTAAAAGGACCAAATGAGAGAAACTATCAAGTGCTCGAGGCTTCATACTTCAACACTCAAACACTTGGGGGACTACATATTATACACAGACATGTGTATAAAGAAGGCAAAGAAGATTGAGGAAAAATCAAGCCTAAAAGAGTCAAGTGCAGAGTAAAGGTCAAAAAGTCACGAGATGAAGCCACGAGCTAAGGCCAACGAAAAACCTCACTATAGATAGGGTAAAGGCTATGCACTAAAACGGGTTATAAGGAAAAACCCAGTGTCTATTATTCTTCTTTTGTAAAAATCTATTACAAGAAAAACAGTTACGAGAAAGTTATAGATGTAATTCAAATACATGTAAAGTATTATTCAAAACATGTCAAAGTTATTTCAAAGAAACATGTGTATTCCTATTTCTTTTATCGTATAATAACATCATTATGAAGTTGAGACGTCTTCTTCATTAAGTGTCGAAATATAAAAGGGTTCTCTTTTATAAAACTCATGTTTAAATTAGTTAGTCATGAGATTAACAGAAGCATTTTCGAAGAACAAAAATGCAAATTATTCTATAAGTCCTTAAAAATAAAGGTAAGAATAAAGCAGACAGAAGTTTAAGATAATAACATGAAAAACTTCTTAATACTTAAAAACTGAAGACTAAGTACGAACTTAGTCATAAAACTATGAAATTGTTTATACAAATTGCCCCCTCAAATGAAGCTAAGGGTTTGATTACAATTTTCCAAAATAAAAACAAAAACAAAATCATTCAAATGATTAAAACTGGTCAATGAGAAGTTTGTGGAACTGAAGCCGGAGTATCAATAGCAGCGGGCTTAATTTGGGCAGGTGCATCAAAGATGCGGTTTCAACTTGGCTTGCAGCAACAGGCTCGATTGGGCTTGAAAGAGTTGGGATACCCGTATCAGCTTCAACATTCACGGGAGCTTCAACCACGGGAGAAGGGAAGTCTTGAGTTTGCTGAGCTTTTTCAATGGTTTCATTGATCTTAGCTAACTCCGACTCTAGGTTGAAGTTTTTTTGGCCAGCTTCAATTAGGTATCACGACGTGAATTCAAAAATTCCCAACTTACCTCAACAACAGATTTTTCTTCAAGGATCTCATAATCCTTTTGCCAATCAGCAATCTCATACTTTAGCTCTTCATTTTCAGCCAAGGCGGAGTTATAAGAAGCTTGAAGAGAGGCATGGGAGCTCTCTAAAGCACGTATCTTATCAGCAGAGACTCGAAGGTCTTCTTGTGCTTGAGTTAAGCTTTGCACGAGCTCCCTAGCGTAAACTTCATTTTGACTCAAAAGAGCCTTCAACTCTCTATTCTCTTCACTGGCCTTAGATAGTTTCTCTGAGAAGGAGGATTCGAGACGTTCTTTTTCTTTTTCTGCTTGGCTTGAGGAAGCTTTTACAACCGCTAACTCTGAAGTTAAAACCCGCACCTGCTGCTCTAAGGTATTCTTGCTCTCTCATAAATCTTCCATATCAATTTGTGCACTCTCAAATTGTTCCTTCCAATTGATCGCCTCCAATTGACAATCACGTGCTACCTTCTCCAAGAGGGGGATTCTGTTCATCATTTCTGTGCCGATAAGACTGGCCTAAAAAAAGAAGGGAAATAAGAATCCCAAAGATAAAAAAAAATTACAAAGTAAAGAAGGGAGAGAAGGAAAATACCTTCAAAGTGGCATGCACGATATCATTCATTAGAGTCAGGGAACTATGTCTCTCCAGCTTTGCCTTTTCAATTGGGCCAATTAAAGGCTCCAGCCATACATCTGCTTGACCTGACTTCCTCAAAAGGCTACTATCAGCAGGAACTTCAATAGTTACCCTCCTTATAGCGGCACTTCTACTTGAAGAGCCCACTTCCGTATGATGAACGATAGGAGGGGGAATTGTCAAAGGAGGAGCAGTAGAAGAAGTGAAAACAGTAGAAGAAGGAACAGAAATAGCTGGGGCTAGTAAGGAAGGAATCACAGGCACGAGAGTTGAAAAAGAAGATAAGGGTATTTCATCTTAAACAAGCCCTAAACTTCCACTACCAAAACCACTGATGAAAAGTTTATCAATAGACTCACGGGTATCATGAGGAGTGACGTCATCGTCAGGAATTATTACTGGGGCTTCAGCAAGTTTGGTAAGAGAAACAGAAAGACGAGGGGAAACTTCAGCTTCGTCATCAGAGACGACGCGTCTCCTAGCTCGTGGCCTCGTCATCGTGGAGCCCCCATCTTCCTCTTCTTCAGAGTCTTTCTATAAAACAACTTTCCTTTTCGCAGAAGAAGAACCCAAGACTATTTCTCGGGCTCTTTCTAAAGAGATACGAGCCCCTGAAGGAGTACGGATTCCCGAAGAGACACGAGAGGCCGCAACTGCTTCAGCAGTAACTCATCAGAGCAATAAAGAATATATATATATATATATATATATATATATATATATATATATATATATATATATATATATATATATATATATATATATATATATATATATATATGTGTGTGTGTGTGTGTGTGTGTGTGTGTGTGTGTGTGTGTGTGTGTGTGTGTGTGTGTGTGTGTGTGTGTGTGTGTGTGTGTGTGTGTGTGTGTGTGTGTGTGTGTGTGTGTGTGTGTGTGTGTGTGTGTGTGTGTAACCACGAAAATTGGGAATATCCTCCACAACTCCCATAGTTGCTAAAAAAGGGGGCAAAATTAGAGAAGTTGATAAACTTGAAGAAAAAAGGCACGAGAAGGATAAAAGACTTACGTGCAAAATTCCACTTCTCAGGGAAGGGAACGTTATCCTCATCCATTAAGCCAACAGTAGGGGCAACAACAAACCGGGCATACCAGCCACGGTCCTTGTCATTTTCAGGGCTCACCAAAACCCTCTTACTCCTGGCCACTAAGGTAAAAACGTCATTACGGAAAAGCCTAGGGGAGTAAAGATGAATCAGGAGAGGGAAAGTAAAGGAAACGTCAGCCATATTGGTTAAATGCCTAAATCAGGCAACAACCCTCCATATGATTGGGCCAATTTGACCCAAACAAACATTAAAGAAACGGCAAAATTCAAGAATGATTGGGTCAATAACTGGTTTGAATCCTAAAGTGAAAGGGTATGCATAAACAAAAGAGAACCCAGTCAAGTAAGAAGTAATTCTCTGATTTGGATTAGGGATAATAATGGTAAAATCATTACTTCAATAGCAGTCTTTGCGAACTACAGGAGTCAAAACTTCTGTAATTTAAGTGGGGTAAGCATCAACACGATCTAAAGCGAAAACCTGGTTTCTAATAGATTCTCTATCATGGTAAAAAGATACTTTTGTAGGGACTATCTCCTCTACTAAAGGCTCACATAATGGTTTAGAAGGTTCTTTACTCCTAGAAGAAGATTTGTGAGAAAAGGGAACCTCTGGTTCTAGAAGAAGGACCAGAACTAGAAGAACGTATAGACGAACCACCACCACAAGTAGACCCTAAGCTATGAAGCCTACCTCCCCTTCTATGCCTAATGGGGGCATTAGGGAAGGTATCAACAATGGGAACTCTCCTAGGGTTAGGGTTTGGTGAAGACATGGCGAAGAAGAATAATGTGAGGAAGAAATGAACTAAGATTTGAGGAATTAAGTGTTCAATAAGCTTTATGTGGTAAAAGACAAGGAAAGAAGTTATATTTATATTAATAAGCAACCACCAAAGGTAAAAGTGCAGTGATGGAAGGTCCACGATAATGATAACTGGCACTTCGTGAATAGTGGAACCGTAAAAAAGCCTTGAAAAGGGCTGAAAAACTGCAGAACCAATGGAAAAATGACACGTGTACGGAGCATTAAAGGAAGCGACAATTGAAGTGTCAATTTTGTCATAGCATTAATGGTGACAAAAATTCTCTTTTAATGAAATCCACTTCCCAAATATTCAACTGATGAATAAATGGAAAGTGGGGGGACTATCTGTATTGGGAAAAATTGTATTTAAATATAAAGGTGACGTGTCGAGACACGTAGACTGGTCAAATGGTCAAAGAATTACAACTAGCCAAGAGGCACGAGTTGCAACAAATACGAGCAAATGTCAGAGGAAGAGGCACGAGCAGTTATTCAAATAACTCAGCGCCCGTACCTATCTAAGTCATTTATGTCCGAGAATCAAAAGGAATGAATTTGACAATAGAAAAAAGTGCAGATACGGCAGTTAATAGATCTTTCTCTTGAAACCGAAAGATGGCCACCTATTAGTCTGACTTTAAGAGTCACTTGTTTGTTTTGTCGCATGCTTGCCACGTTTTTAGAGAGTGTTTTAATCTTTATCCCATAATTTATTAATTAACTAGGTAATGTCCCGTTATTCTATAATTAACTAATTACCCGCATCATTAAGAATTATCTCAATTTACTTAAAATTCTACTTATTTTTTCAATACACTTTATACATCTCACTAACATGGTTATCCGGTACCAAATAAAATTAATACATACACTATTATTTTATTAAAATATCTATATAAAAAAACACATATTTTCTTAACTTCTAAGTTTTCTAATCTCATATAAAGAGTAAAAAATTTCGTACGCTTAATTCATAAAATAGTGAAAAGATAACCTTCTTTTCTGGTGAAAAAATAATTTCTATCTTTACAATAAAGAAAATTTTATAAACTTTCTCATATTATGTGTATAATTTACCATATCCGAAAATAGTAATAATGGTAACTATCCAAAATTATACTTATAAAACTTTTACTAAAATACTCCACTTAAAAAAAATACCACACTAACATAATATCTAACGGTTATATGTAATATGTTGCTCCTAAGATGCACCATAGGTTCAATTAAAACTATTATGAGCTCTAGATAATGTTTATAGTGCCGAATCTTAGGCTAAAGTATATGCGTTTAATTTTACCATAGAAAATTCTTTTCAAAATGGATGTCTAAGTAATCAAGTTTTCTCAACGTGGGATATTAACAAAATATGTCGTAATCAGCAGTTTATTGTTACTGCTTGCCGCAGATGCACTGTCTGCTTCTTACAGATTTTTGTATTTACATGGCTTAATGAGTTTACATGTGATTTTATATTAGAGGAGTTTGAACGTAATTAGGTGATTTCTCTTTTTCTTCTCCCATTTTGTATGTTTTGTTTTCTACCTCTCAATATTATGTGCACTATAATACATGGAAAAAATATTACTACTACTATAACCGAAGAAGTAAATTATATGGATGTTCTGAAATTGTAGTACGTTGTAACAAATATCGATATCTTTATAATTGACAATAAGTAGAAGAGTCGAGTTCCACTTTAATAACATTAAATATCTCGATCAAGAGAAACTAGGTTTACTTCTACATCATTATTACTTACATATATAGATGAAATTAGTTTACTTCTTCTTTATCATTGATTATATACATAAAATTGAAATGTAAGTTCTATGTGGATGGTCTAAGACAATTACGCACTCAAATCACTTAAAAAGTAATTACAGAACAGTAAATAGGTTGGTAAACTTACGGGGTCTTAATCCCTTCAAGCTTATATGGATTCTACAACTTATTCTAATATTAAAGTACGTGGCGTAACAGAATTCATACTGTGACACAGTCATATCCCCCTGACATAGCTGCTCGAACTGCCTGCGTAGCTCCTCTCTGCGGGAATGCAGTACATACTTCTGTAGGAAGAGAATGGAGAACTGATGCCAGGTAAGGGGTGGTGCACCAACAGGCCTACGCCTCTCACAAGTCTCCCACCAAGTGAAGGCAGACCCAGAAAACTGAAAAGTAGTAAATGAGACCCCACTAGTCTTAACAATACCCGTTGTACGCAACATCCTCTACCACTTGTCTAAGAAACCTTGGGCATCCTCGCCCTCTGCACCACTAAAAGTCAGAGGCTGAAGTCTACCAAACCTCTCCAATCGACGTTGCTCGTCATCGGGCACAACCGGAACCACAAAATCCTGAGCAGGTGCAATCGGCTAGGTTGGTGGTGCCTCCAGTGTCTGCAGTCCCTAAATCACCTGCTCGGGTGTATGGGCGGCGGGAGTCTGAGTGCCTCCCCTGGCCTGAGAAGTAGTTATTGTAGTAGAAATTGTGACTGTCTGAGCAAGACTGGTGCACACGGTCAGAATCTGAGTCAAGGTCTCCTGGAGACCTGGAATAACAATAGGCAGAGTCGGTGCCTGAGCTGGTGCTGCTGGAGAATCCCCCGTTTGAGCCTAATCATGAACTAGGGTAGCGGGTGGATCTGCAGGTGCTGCCCTAGCTGCTGTACGGGCTACACCCCTGCCCCTACCATGGCCTCGACCGCGTCATCGGCCTCTATTGTCCCCAACTGGTGGTACTGGTGGTACTGTTGGTTATCTGTCTTGTCCAGTAGCACGTGTCCTCACCATCTGTGAGAGAATAGAAAAATAAAAGTTTAGTGTCGGAATCAACAGATTCGCATGACAAGAATTCAAGAATGTGAAGTTTTTCCTAAAGGTTCTTCAGCCTCCCGAGGATACGTACAGACGTCTCCGTAACAATCCGCGAGACTCTACCAAACCTGCTCATGACCCGTAAGACCTATGTAACCTAAGATCTGATACCAACATGTCATGACCCAAAAATCGACTCGGTCGTGATGATGCCTATCGTGGTACTAGGCCAGCCAACTTATTAGCAAATACTTCATATTTCAGTTAAGACTTAAGTAAAACTAGGTTTTTAACAGAAATCTGATAAAATAAATAAGTGAAATTCAAAATAAGCGGAAAATACAGCCCGACCTCGGGTGTCACTAAGTGATGAGCATAATACAACTGTTTGAAATAACCAAAACTACATAGTCTGAGAAAAATTCAGCAAATGTACTACAAGGAAGATAAGGATGGAGAAGGCAGAACTGCGGTCGCCGGGTAGCTACCTCGCAATCTCCAAAGAAGAGTCTCCAACTAGTATAATCAGCAACCGCTACTGTGTCCCGAGATACCTAGATCTACGCACAAGGGTCCAGGGGGTAACGTGAGTACACCAACTCAGTAAGTAACAAGTCCAAACTATGGACTGACGGTAGTGATGAACCAAACCTTAACAAATATACAAATAACTGTACGGAAACGTAGGCATGCTTACAGTTCAAGTAAAAGCTCGGCAATAAGTAAATACAACATGACAAATATAGAGTAATAAGCTCAGGAAATCTCTAAGTACCAATACACAAATAGCATGATCAGTGTTACGTATACCTGTGAGCACGTGATTTTTGCCCTATATGAATTATTCCCATAGATTCAACAAAATAATTTTTCTTCATTATTATCAATTTCGTAGATTTTCGTAGCATTCTTGTTATTGTTTGCATTTGTCTCTGCATGTTTATTTTATTTAATTCATGAAAATACAAAAAAATACTACATTTGCGTTTAGGATTTATTTTCACATTTTAAGGTTAATTATTAAATTAGGTGTTTTATTAAAAATAAAAATCACAAAATTGGTTTAAATCTGCATTTCTATCATTTTAATTATAAATCATTAATTTCCCTTTTAATTTAGAAGTAATTAATTCTTTTAAATATTACATTAGGTTTTTAGCTTAATTTAGTAAATTAATTATTTTTAGGATTTTTAATTTAGGTTTAATTAATTAAAAAAAGGGAAAAGAGAAACAATTAAATAAAAGAAAAGGAATGGAAATGAAGAAAAGGAATTTGGGCCAGAATTAATTGAATTATATCCAAGACCAAATGTTTTGCTCTGGAACCCGCCCAATTTTTTGCCCAAACCCGCCCCAATATCCAGTCCAGCCCCACCGTCTAACCAAACGACGCCGTTTTGATATCCCCAGATCTGAGCCGTTGATCTCTTTCAATCCAACGGACAAGAGCATGGGGTCCCTAAGTATATTACTGTCCTAACGCACCCCCTACCCCCTCTCATCGTCCCCTCACACCCTCAGAGAACCCCTCACCGCCTCCGCCGTGAGCCGCCTACCGGAAATCGTCTCCGTTGGCGGCGTTGCTCCAATCGACCCCATTTTTACACCATAGGTTCCTCACTTTCTCCTCTTTCCAAATCTCTAAACCCCCTCCCTCGAATCCCAGCCCAACCTCTTGAATCTTGAATCAAAGAGAATGACCAAAACCCTAACTCCTCCAATTGGCCCCAAAATAACACCCCATGACCACCAAGAGCCCCTCTTCCCAAATCCTTACCCCATTCCCCTCGAATATAACTGAATCTCTTCGAATATTGAATCTGAGCTCAAGCCTTAGAAGCCAAATCCCGACCAGTGCATGCAAGGTTAATGAGTGTTCAGTGCCGATTTTATCACGAAACAATGTTATTTGCCTGTTCTTGACAAAGAATAGGTGACTGACATTATTTCGCGGTTTAAATTGGAAGACCAGTCAAGTTCAAGCCCTGAATCGGTGAGTTTCTCTTAGTCGTTTGTTTGTTCTTGATATTTCACCACCTGTTCTTCTTCGACTTTTCCTCTCCGTGTAGTTGAGCTTTCTTCCTACTGAAACTAGTTTGAACCCAACTTCTTCCCTTTTAGGTTAATTTGTTTCTTCATACCTGCTTCCCTTCATGTTTGGTTTTTCTTCGCAAATTGCTAATATCTGTGCCCCGATTGTGTCTGCTCATTTTGCTTAAGTTTTAGGGTTTAAATTTCTGATTTTCCCCTCCTTTATCTCACTAATCTTTTACAACGTAGTATTTTCTATTTTATTTGTTTAATTTTATTTGTTTAATTTTATTTTTTCATTTTATTTATTTAATTGATGATTTATAATAGTCAATTCTGAGTTTGATTAGTTAAAATCAACTCATGTCTGAAATCAGAAGTGCTTGTGTTTACCCTCAAGTTTTGGATTTGTTCTTTCTCTGGTTTCGTTTGGTCAGTTCTGAGTACTCAAGCCCTCATAAGTAACTATGGTCACCACTGACCTAGTTAAAGGGTTTGGTTAGTTGGACTTTGGGTTAATTTAACCCAAGTTAATAATTGAGGGGTAAATAATAGGAGTTTTGAGGGTAAATTGGGAAACATGGGAAGGGAATCTTTTGATAACTGTCCAGGAAGCTTCCTAGAAGCTGAAAAAAGGCCTTACTTGGCCAACAAGTCAGAAGTTTAGGGATTAAGCAGCAAAAATGAGAATTGGAAAGGGACTAAGGGGGTGAATATTAAAATTTGAAAGCTGCCCTACTTCCTGGCATATAAAGGCATGTTTTCTTGCATTGAAAGGAGATTTTTTGAAGAAATAAAAATTCTGAAAAAGAAACAAAACGGGTGAGTCCCTTTGGAAAATTCTACATTCCATTACATTATTTGTTTAGAAAACTGCTCAAACTATGCCCATTTAGGAGTCTTCTGATCTCATTTGGTGAACAAAACTTCTGAAAAATCATAGCTTCTCACTCTGGGATTTGAAACAGATTGAATTTGGGTCTTGAAATGAGTTTTGATTTAAATTATGCTGGCTGGTCACTGTTCCATTGGTTTCCCTGGGCTAATTTCATTGTTCGATTGATTGAATCTGGGCAGTATTCTGCTACAGTTTACTGTTGATCCGCCATTTTTTTCCTTTGCAAATTCCAGGTATGCCTTTGGAACTGTCATGGAATTGAAGCATGACTGAATCTGTGTAAAGATCTGGGAACTTGAATAGGAATTTAAATGGAAACACTAGTTCTTGGTGTAATTAATGCTAGTTTCTGCTATCTTATGTTATTAAATTTTCAGTTTTGTGGCAATTTAGTTCTCTTTCATGTGTTGGTTTGCTTGTTCATGTTAGTGGCTTAAGGTGGTGTTGGTTATTTAGGATAGGTGTTTAAAATTCGGAATATTGGCATTGTAATAATGTTTGAATTCTATTGTATGAGTGAACTGTTAGACCTGTTGTAGTGGAAGATTGCTTAAGGGTGCCAGTTTAGTGTTCTTATAGTCTGAAATCAAAATTTGTCAAATTGAAGTGTTATCCAGGGTCCTGCTTTGCGATTTGGAAAGCATTGCAGTATTGTACTTAGTTAAAACTGCCTTTTAAATGGTCTAGGTGAGCTTAAATTTCTTATGTTCGTTTGTGGAATTAGTTTGGAGATTAAATACGAGCACGAACCTCTGTTGCTTGTTATCAGTGCACTTGATGATAGAAGTGTTTGGTGAGCTAATAGCTTGTGGAGGCTTTGTGTTGGATAAGACTCAACATTGAGTCCTGATTTCCAATTTTGGTTCTGCAAGTCTTTGGTTCATGAAGCCTTCAGGAGAAGATGGCATGTTGGATGCATTGGGCTTGTCTGTTGAGCCCAACAGCTTGTATTGTTGTTCATTTCATATAGCAGACCTGATTCAATTGCTTGATAAAAAAAAATCAGCACTTTAGTTTAATTAATTTGTGCCAATTGTTTTAAACCATGGATTAACCTGCTAATTCGATTTCATGTTCCATGTTGGTATTAGTTGATTGGCATTCTGGATTAGCATAATAATTTGTAGCCTAGAAACCGGGCTTAGCACAGGCCCAGCTGAAGGATAATCGAACTCAGGCACCGTTCCTCATCATGAACTGGGCTCATTTCGAGCCTAAGCTTGAAGGCATTTTTCGAAAGGGGCCCGTTCAGCTGTTTTGTCAAAGTAGTTTCCTTTAAGCAATTGGTTTTCTAATGCGACGAGCTTCAGTTAATTAGTGTGGTCGAACTTTTAGTTCAAAGTAATTAGAATTCCCATAAGCTTTCCTTAATTAATTGATTGGATCTTTAATTAGTTGAGGTGCGCCATCCGAAATAATAAGATAGTTTTTGGCCCTCAAGAGATTAGTTTTGAACTCCCTTTAAAATTTGGAATCGAGATGTGCCCAGTAAAATCTTAAATTGCATGACCCTCGTTTAATTAATCTTGTTTATCCTTGGAAATCGAGGTGTGCCATTTAGCGAATTTTCATGGCCCTCGCAAAGTTGCAAACGCGTGGTTGTTTTAGGCGCGTTATTTTAATAACTTACCTTCCTAAACTCGGATGCGCATTTATGTGACCCAAATCTAAATCTCAACGATGTTAAAATATGTCAAAAACCACGGGTGCATTTATGTGACATGGTTCGAAACGTGTTTTAATAATGTTACAATTTTCTTTAAGAATGAATAAAAGCGGTTAAAACTAAAATTTGCACATAGGTTCATAATTATTTAAATCAGATAATTAAGCCGAATATAACAGTTGAGCGACCGTGCTAGAACCACGGAACTCGGGAATGCCTAACACCTTCTTCCGGGTTAACAGAATTCCTTACTCGGATTTCTGGTTCGTGGACTGTTAAACAGAGTCAATCTTTCCTCGATTCGGGATTCAAAATCGGTGACTTCGGACACCATAAATCTCCCAAGTGGCGACTCTGAATCTTTAATTGCAATAATCCCATTTCGATTGTCCTTTAATTGGAAAAACTCCTATATACCCCTTCCGGGGTGTAAGTAAAAAGGAGGTGTGACAATACCTCCACTCACAAGTGCTCAATCACTCGGTACTGTATATGGCAATCCGGCCCAGGGAAGATCCATCCCGGAATATATACATATCACTAACCGCAGTCATCCAGTACCGAGGAAGGCCATTCTAGCTCTATGGAGAAGATCCATCTCCAGGTATCAATACTTCGGACAAGATCCATGTCCAGGGAAGATCCATCCCTCAATATCATCAACTACCCTCACTGGGGTGTAAAGACTCCGGAGGGGCTTCTCTTAGCCCAAGTGCTATATCAAGCCAACGAATGCATGATCAATATCTCGCTGCGGCGTGCAGCCCGATCCCATACTGTCACTCAACGTTAGGCACTCGACCTCACTCAGTCATTACTCTCCAGTCTCACACATACGGGCTCAAAAATTTCATGATAGTAGCCCGAGCAATGATATGGTATGTAAATAGCAATAATTGAGATTGAGGCATGATATGATATGCATGAACAGGACTGAGTACAACAAGAAACGACCTCTCGGGTCTCAATAGTGTTGGCGTGAAGCATTAACATGATAATTAGCATGATGTGCAACTCATTAACTTAATCACAAAATTTCAACACATATATCAACATGAAAGAGTCACTAAGCAGTGCCATGGAATGATCCAGGCTGCATTTCTTATGGTGCACGCCCGTCACTTGGCATTTGTGTCACCTCAAGAGTAACCATAGAATACGTAGTTCAGGGTTTTAAACTCTCAGAACCATGTTTGGAAGCGTTACTTCCCTCAAGCCAAGCCAAAATCTAGCCTGCGATACCTTTGCCTCTCAATTCGACCTCCAAATACTACGAATCTAACCAAAAAGAGTATACAACCATCAATATATGCTAAATGAGTGAAACCTATACGAAAATTATTATTTTAACTGAACAATCCCAAAATTAGCCAAACCCAACCTCCGGCCCACATCTCAGATTCCGATGAAATTCACAAAACTAGAATCCTTACACTCTCACGAGTTCATACATACCAAATACACCAAAATCCAACCATAAATGACCCCTCAAATCCCTAACTCAAAGCCTCCAATTCCAAGCCCTAATCTCCCAACTTTCTTCCCTAATTTTCCATTAATACCATGATTAAACAATAGAAAAATGGCCATAAAGACAAATAATAAGCTTAAGAAGCTTACCCAATTGAAACCTTTCGATTCCCTTGAAAAATCATTGCCCTAGCTCTTTTCCCGTCTTCAAAAATGGCAAAACTTAGCAAGATTCACAAAGGGGGCTGATGTTTTAAGCGTCAATACCACACAAGAGGGGGTGATTTGTGTGGTACCCAATTTTCGCTATAGAAGAACCTGGTTCTTCTAAGTGTTCTAACTACTACTGTTTGCGGAATAATAAGTACATAAAATAGAGAACACATAATTTTTTACGTGCAAAACACCTGGCTCAAAAGGTGAAAAAACCACAACCTACTACTCAGTAGGATTTTCCCAAACTTTCACTAAAATCACTAAGCCAAAACAGCATTTACAAAAACTCTTTGTAAACCTAAGGATTAACTCTAATCCCATTGTGGCATACAACATCAACTGTTGGGACAACTTCAAGTTAGCCATAACTTGAACACTCTAGGTACCTAATATAATTGCTTCTATGAAAACTGAAAAGTACAACTTTTAAACTACCTACTACAATTGAACTAGAGTAAAAGATAGACACAATGGAACTGGTTCTTCTATCTCGTTCAAGTAGCTTTAGGAGTGCACACTCAAATCACACATAAAATGGCTTGCAAAATCGCCTCTGCTTTTTGCTCTCAATTAGTTTCACTTCTGCGTATGTGCAATACCTGTAAAAGAGAACAATCACTGTCATTTAATAGGTTAGTAATCAGAGTTTGATCGGGACTCAAATGCTGAACTTCTATTGTAGAAGAGTTCATGATGATCTCAAACTCTAACACTATCTTTATCCTGGATCGTGTTCTCTTCATATAAGGAGACTTTCTCCCCTTATCTAATATGCAACCTTTTCGATCAAATCAAGAGATATTGCTGCTTGATCAATAGCACTTATCTTCTTCACGTGCATCTCACATGCATAGATTTATCATGACTGTGCTCCACAAGATGGACCTGGTCCATGACTGAGTTCATTTGTCATTCTTCAAAACTTCACCTTTTCTTGGACCAACAAATTCCCCCTTTTTGATGATGACAACCTATGTGCTTTTTACTGATTTGAATCCTATAAGAACTCAGGTTAACCATAAATACTAAACTTAAAAAATTCACTTATCATCAAGGACCAGGTTAATTAGGTTATAAATATCACTTTTTCAGAATGTGTAAAGCACAATATCTCTTCCCCCTTTTTGCATCATCGAAAAGTTGCATACGAAGTGTGATACCCAGATTTTAATAAGTACTCATGGTCGCTGGGGCAACTGCAAGTGAAATCATGGTGCAATCATCAATAATCAAACAAACATATTTAAACTATCAAGGACAGATTAATCATTTAACAAGAGAAAACAGTAGTTATCATTGATAGAGATATGTTACCACTTAAAATCCACAAAAAGAAAGAAAAACATTCAAACCATGAGCAAAAAATAGAAAAATCCCTAATCTGGGTCACTGGGGGTACTGAACAAGTTCAGGAGACAGAAGATAGGAATCCTAAAGCTTGGAGGAACTGGAGGGTTGGGTTTGAGTTTGGAGAAGATTCAGCATGTTCTGAAGAATTCCATCATTCTTCTCCTTTTCTTTGGCAAGCTCAGTTCTGAGACCATCCCTCTCAGTTTCCACTTCAACCACACGAGCCTTGAGCCTAGCAATTTTAGCATCCTTGGCTACACATACCTGAACCAGAGTCCTAACTTTGCTGTTGATGGGTGTCTTCTGGGATGAACCAGGTTCAATGGGGATGGCGTTGACTGAATAGTCACAGGCAATAAGAGTTTTGATGCCAAAGTGTTCCTTGCTCGAAGCCATTTCCCATTTCTTTAGAGGCACATTTAGCCTATCCAGAACTGTGGTCAAAATGAAGCAATATGGAGTAGCATGAGCTTTGGATCCATTTATGACCTTGTCTAGCAGTTTGATAATGAAGGCAGGCCAGTTGATTTGCTTTCCTCTCTCCAGGCACTCCATAAGAACCAGATCCATGTAGTTAGTAGTGTGTCTTATCTCTTGTCTGGGAAATAAGCACTTGTTAATAAATTCAAATGCAACCTTGTGCTCAGGCCTCATTTCACTTGTCTGCACAGCCCTGGCTTCAGTCACATATTCTGAATCACAAAACTTCTTGGTGATTTCAAGGGCAGTAGAGAGGGAGTCCAGGCATGGCCACCTTTGCATTGTACAGTCATCAAACCCTTCAGAGGGTATGTCCAAGATCTCTCCCAGTTTCTCCACATCAAACTACACTTGAACTCCTTTCACCAGGCTACTAACGACTCCATCCTAAACAGCAGCATTGGCCATAAATTCAATCAACTCATTTATGGCTAGCCTACCATCCATCTGAAGGACCATGTCCTTCTATCCCTGAGTAGCTAAAGTATCCACCAATCTCATCATTCTTGGTTCCACCAGGTCCTTCAATAGTCTACCCTTTAAAATCTTTCTTCTGCCAAAAATGGCAAGCTTGTCATGTTCCTTCTCAGAATCATTTTCTTCTTCTTCTCCACTTCAGCCAATATCATCAGAAACTTTTGATTGTTTGGGTTTCACTACAAATCTTGTCCTCTTGGCTAGTGTGGGTTCGACAGCCCCAGGCACAGAGGAAGACTTCTTGGAAGAGGTCTTGGTATTTTTAGGCTTGGGTGTAGGAACCTCCACTGTTGTACCCCTTTCTTGATGGACCAGTTCCATCTCCTCTTTCTCAATAGCCTCTGAGCATTCTGCAATCTTTCCCTTTCCTTTATCCTTTTCCCTTTTCTTACTTTCTTCTAAGGCCCTTTGTAGATCAGCTTCACTTTGTTTCACCCTGCTTCTTGTGGCTCTATCCCTTGGCAGTGAGGAGGCAGTAGGTATTGGAGATGAAGCCTTTCTTTTCTTGGAAGGCTTAGGAACATTTGGGGCTTTTGTTGTGGGAGTTCTTTGTTTCTTTGGGTCATAGCTTGCCCCAACCTTTTTCAGTAGATCAGCTAGGGTCTCTTCATTAGATGAAACAGGTTCATCTCTCTGTGTGCTCAGATGAACCAACCCCTCAGCAGCTTCCCCAAAACCACTTCCCCCTGACTTCATGCCACTCTCTTCTACCCTTTCATGTTCAACCCCACAGTTGGCAGGCACTATAATTTTCCAATTCCCCTCTCTTCACCACATGCACCCTATCTCTCTTTTTCTTTTATAAAATTCTTTTTACCTCCACTCCTACATTTCTTAGGTACTTCAACATCTCTAATTGGTCCAACCAGAACACACTTAGTCTATAGGTTTTCAATCATAGATGAACTTATCTCAGAAGGAGATTCTTGAATTTTTTCAGAGTCAGAAGACCCATGTCCTTCCCCCTCAGTTGCGGATTGATAGGATTCAGACTTAGATCTGGATTCAAAATTTGGAGCTTGGCTTTCTTTAACTTGGCTTACTTTCAACCTTTCATTTAAAGCCTTCCTCAGATCCCCAGATGCTACAGTCTTTCGAGCAAGCATTTTCACCCTTCGTAGTCTAGGTTTTGGGAATAAACTGGGTAGAGTAGATGAGGATGAATTTGAGGGAGATGGTAGTGGAGGAGTTCTAGGATTTTCTTGTTGGTTAGACATGATTGTTGGTTTCTTGAGAGAATCTGGGAATTTTGGAGAGGAGGGCAAGTGAAAGTGAAGAAGTGTTTTTGACGGTTTGGAGTTATGATGAAGGCTATAGAAAAGATGTGTATTTAAAGGAATTACACATTTAATAAGTAACGACATCCTTTTGCAGTGGTCAAATAGGAGTCTAATCAACCTGAAATTCTAGATTTTGAATGATCTATTTAGCTTCCTTAGAGATTAGGCAAAAATTACGGTTTAGAGTTCTACGTGGACGGAACTGGTTCAATGCTAACAGATAGAATTTTCTAGGAATTTGACAAGTATAGGACTTTTTCTCATGATTCAATTATTAATCTTTCTAATTGTGCAGAGTATAGAAAATATACCTGAGCTTTCATATGAACTCATACTGATGAACCAGGTTCTTCATTTAGAACTCTCTTGAACATGCCTCAAATGCCATAATAGAGAAAATTTTGTAAGAGATCAGTGAGTCATATAAACACATGTCACATGAGTATACTAATTAAAGTATGAAGCTGAGTAAGAATTAATCTAGATATTTGCACAATATCAGAATTCATAGCCAAATGTTTTTCATATTTTTTTCCATTGTGCATTCTGAGCTGGACCTATTAGGTGATCTTAATCATCCCTAATTCCAACCTGTTCCTCTCAAAGTTTTCTCTACTTAGTGCTTTAGTGAAGATGTCAGTAATTTGCTTATCAGTAGCACAAAATTCTATGGAGATCAATCATTTCTCATAGTTATCTCTTAAGAAGTGGTGTCTAACATTTATGTGCTTAGTCCTCTTATGATGAACATGGTTCTTTGTCATACTTATAGCACTAGTGTTATCACAGAATATAGGAATACAACCAACTTCAGTGCCAAAATCTACCAGCTGTTGTTTGATCTATAACAATTGAGCACAACAAGATGCAGCAGCAACATATTCAGCCTCAGCAGTGGATAAGGCCACTGATTTTTTCTTTTTAGTAGCCCAGGATACAAGACATGAACCAAGAAAGTGAGCCATACCTGAGGTGTTTTTCCTATCCACAAGGAAACCTGCATAATCAACATCAACATATCCTACTAGATTGAAATTACTACCTTTGGGATACCAAAGACACAGATCAGTGGTGCCTTTCAAGTATCTTAGTATCCTCTTGACAATAGTCAAGTGAGACTCTTTTGGATTGGCCTGGAAGCGAGCACAAAGTCCTACACTGAAGTCTATGTCAGGTCTGCTAGCAGTTAGATAAAAGAGTGAACCAATCATACCCCTATACAACTTTTGATCAACTGATGAACCAGGTTCATCAATGTCTAATTTTGTGGCAGTTGCAATGGGGGTATCTATTTCTTTTGATTCCTCTATTTTAAACTTTTTGATAAGCTCTTTTGCATACTTCTGCTGATTGATCATGGTTCCATTTGGGCTTTGTTTGATCTGTAAGCCTAAGAAGAAGTTAAGCTCACCCATCATACTTATTTCAAACTCACTCCCAATTAATTTTGCAAAATCCTTACTTAGCTTATCAGTGGTGGCCCCAAAGATTATGTCATCAACATATATTTGTACCACAAGGAGATCTTTACCTTTTTCCCTTAAAAATAAGGTACTGTCAATTTTACCTCTTTTGTACCCATGTTCAAGCAGAAATTTGGACAGTCGTTCATACCATGCTCTTGGGGCCTGCTTGAGTCCATAGAGAGTCTTGTCTAACTTGTACACATGCTCAAGACATTCCTTGCTCTCAAACCCTGGAGGTTATTTTACAAACACTTCTTCTTTCAGGTAGCCATTCAGGAAGGCACTTTTGACATCCATCTGATGAAGAGTGAATTCCATGTGTGCTGCAAAGGCTATGAGAAGTCTTATTGCCTCTAGTCTTACAACTCGAGCAAACGTCTCATCATAATCTATGCCCTTCTCTTGGCTGTAACCTTGGACCACCAGTCTTGCCTTGTTTATTGTAACTGTTCCATCTTCATCAAGTTTGTTTCTGAAGACCCATTTTGTACCAATAACTGATCTGTCCTTGGGTCTTGGAACTAGATGCCAAACTTGACTTCTCTCGAACTGATTGAGTTCATCTTGCATTGCATTCACTCAATCTGCATCCTGCAAAGCCTCAACAACATTTTTAGGTTTAATAAGAGATAAAAGGCATAAAAAGCACACAGATTATTTAATTGTGATCTAGTTTTGACTCCAGATGTTGGATCAGTGATAATGTTCTCTATAGGATGAGAACTTTGATACTTGTGAGGTTTCACAACCAACTGGTTTTTGCTAGATGTTTCTCTCATGTTCTGTTGCTGAGGAATAGGGTCATGAACAGGTTCTTTTAGGGGGTTTGTTTCAATTCCTCTTTGATCAGTTCCCCCTGTCAGGTTGCCCTAAATGGAAGAACATGTTCCTTCTTTTGGTGTCACATTAACTTGTGCTGAGGCTACAGTCAAATCCTTCAACAATCCAATGGCTTTATCTTCATATTTTTGTCTCTCAAAAAGAATGTTAGTTTCATCAAACAGTACATGCACACTTTCTTCTACATACAAAGTTCTTTTATTGAACACTTTATATGCTTTGCTATGTGAAGAATATCCCAAGAATACTCCCTCGTCACTTCTGGGATCAAACTTACCTAGGGAGTCTTTTCCATTATTATGCACAAAGCACTTGCATCCAAATGCCCTAAGATGGGATATATTTGGTTTTCTCACTTTAAGTAACTCATAGGGAGTCTTCTCTACAAGAGGTCTAGTCATACATCTATTGATAATGTAACATGTAGTGTATTACAGCCTCTGCCCAGAAGCTGTGGGGCAGTTTACTAGAAAGAAGCATAGCCCTAGCTATGTCTTCAAGAGTCCTGTTCTTTATTTCAACTACTCCATTTTGTTGAGGAGTCCTAGGGGCAAAGAAGTTATGATCTATACCATTCTCATCACAGAATTTAGCAAACTTAGCATTTTCAAATTCAGTTCCATGATCAGACCTAATGGATGCAAGTTGATTTCCTAATTATTTCTGAGTTTTTCTACACAAAAGCATTAAACATGTCAAATTCTTCATCTTTAGATGTTAGAAATAGTACCCGGATAAATCTAGAATAATCATCAACAAGTACCATTACATATTTCTTTCCACCTCTGCTCATGGTTCTCATTGGACCATAGAGATCCGTATGGACCAGTTCCAATGACTTGGTTGTACTTACCATTTTCTTGCTTTTGAAGGATGATATTACCTACTTTCCCCTTGCACAGGCCTCACAAACTTTGTCTTCCTTGAACTTGATGTTAGGTAACCCTATCACCAAGTCCTTAGAGACTAATTTGTTTAGCTGATTCAGACTAACATGACCAAGTCTTTTGTGCCACAGGAGGGGATCATTATCCAACACACTTAGACATATGAGTTCATTTTCTGAAAGAGTAGACAAATCTATAATGTAAATATTGTTAAATCTTTTTCCCTGCAAAACAATCTTGTCAGTGGTAAGGTTAATCACAAAGCATTTAGTAGAGGTAATTGCTACAAGGTTACCTCTGTCACACAATTGTGACACACTGATCAGGCTGTATTTCAAGCCATCTATCAAGTAGACATTCTCAATGGAGTGAGAATCTGTCTTACCTACCTTTCCAACCCCAATAATCTCACCTTTCTTCCCATTTCCAAAGGAGACATTACCTCCTTTTAGGTCCTCAAGTGAAAGGAACTGGTTCTTACTTCCAGTCATATGTTTTGAGCAGCCACTATCCATGTACCATATTTGGCTACTTCCCTTCACTTGGACCTGCAAAACGAAATCAAAGGTTAGTCTTAGGAACCCAAACTAGTTTGGGTCCCTTTCTATAGGCAAAATGATAAATCAAATTTCGTTTAGCCTACCCAGGCAGCCTATTTTTCTCTTGAACAAAAGTTTTTTTCTTTTGACTGGCCTTTTCTTTTGCATTAAATTTATTTTTGTAATGGCCAGTCTTACCACAGTATGTGCATATTTTGTTCTCAGGAAGAGTGAGATACTTGCTTTTAGGATCCCACTTAGGTGCTTGAGTTCCATAGCCAAGTCTTCTTTTGTTGCTACTGTGATGTTCTTGTAGCCAGGAAAGTGCATCAAAAGCCTTGTTCCATTTGCAAGTTTTGTCTAGTTCATGTTTTACCTTCCCTAGATCTTCTTTTAAGACTTTTATCTGTTCATCCTTCCTGTACAACTTATCTTTAATTTTTCCCAAGTTTTCTTCTAGAGTGAGATGTATATGGTCAGCTTTCTTCTTACTTTTTCCAAGTTTTAGTTTTAAGTTCTCAGACCTAAGTTCTAGGATACTGGCATCAAGTTCAAGAACCTGGTTCTTCAACTCAGCATTTAAACTCTCACTCTCATTAGCCCTAGACTCTAGGTTTTTGCACTTGGCTTTTAGGATCACACATTCCCTAAACAGATCTTCTTTCTCATTGTTAATTATTTCAGACTCATCAATGAAGTCTAGCAATAGCTCAGACAACCTTTCTTTAGATAGGAATTTAATCTTTTTTTTGAGATGAAGGATACTTACCTCTTGTTCATCATCTGATTCTTCGATGGCCATAAGTGCTTGTTCATCTCCAACTTCATCTTCTGAGTCCTCCTCTGATGTTTCTCCCCGGGCAGCAACCATAGCCTTTGTTGATCCTTTGTTCCTTCTTGGTTGAACCTGTTCCTTCTTCATGTTCCTTCATTTAGCCCTTTCCTTCTTCCACTCAATTTCCCATTAAGGACAGTTCTTGATCAAATGATCAGTATACCACATTTGTAGCAACCCTCATTGGTTTGTTTCTCATGAGCCCTTGGTTTGTTGAAGGTTTTACCTATTGAAGAACCCTTTCCTCTCATCAGGTACTTTTTGAAATCTGTTGTGATCATAGCCATTTCATCATCCTCCAGATCTTAACCTTCAGCAATTCGGAGAGCCAGACTTCTTTCCTTCTTGGGTGCATCCATTTTCATGGTTTGCCTTCTCAGTTCTTAGGCGGTGAGGTTTCCAATTAGTTCATCTAGCTTGAGGGTAGCAATATTCTTTGATTCCTAAATAGCAATGATTTTGCTTTCTCAAGAGACTGGTAGAACCCTTGTCAAAATCTTTTCAACTTTGTCTTCTTCAAGAATAACCCTTTCAAGAGACTTAAGTTCATTTGTCAGTGTGGTGAACCTTGTATACATCTCTTGGATGGTTTTTCCTTCTTTCATGGTGAAATTCTCATACTGAGAATACATCAGTGTTCTTCTGGACCTCTTCACTTGAAGTGTTCCTTCATGGGCCACTTGCAAAGTGTCCCAGATTTCCTTAGCAGTAGTACAGCTTTGAATTCTACTATACTCATCTGGACCCAGTCCACACACAAGCCATTTCTTGGCCTTGGCATTATTCTCCCATTTCTTCAAATCTTTAGCAGTGCAGTCAGCTCTTGTCTTTGGCACATCCACTCCTTCAGCATTCTTCTTTGTGGTTGCTAGAGGAACATCAGTGACTATGTCCTAGAGTTCATAGTCTTCTCCTATGATGTGATCTCTCATCCTGTTCTTCCACCAAGAATAGTACTGACCATTAAAGAGTGGAGGCCTAGCAGTGGATTGCCCTTCCCAGTTCCCAGGTGGTGCACTCATTTTGATCTTTTCCTAAGGTGTTAGCATCTTCAAGGATAACCCGCTTTGATACCAATTGATGTTTTAAGCGCCAATACCACACAAGAGGGGGGGTGATTTGTGTGGTACCCAATCTTCGCTATAGAAGAACCTGGTTCTTTTATGTGTTCTAACTACTACTGTTTGCAGAATAATAAGTACATAAAATAAAGAACACAAAGATTTTTACGTGGAAAACACCTGGCTCAAAAGGTGAAAAAACCATGACCTACTACTTAGTAGGATTTTCCCAAACATCCACTAAAATGACTGAGCCAAAACAACATTTACAAAAAATCTTTTTAAACCTAAGGATTAACTCTAATCCCATTGTGGCACACCGCCTCAACTGTTGCGACAACTTCAAGTTTGATATAACTTGAACACTGTAGGTACCTAATACAATTGCTTTTATGAAAACTGAAAGGTACAACTTTTAAACTACCTACTACAATTGAACTAGAGTAAAAGTTAGACACAATGGAACTGGTTCTTCTATCTCGTTCAAGTAGCTTCAGGAGTGCACACTCAAATCATACATAAATTTCTTGCAAAATTGCCTTGCTTTTTTCCTCTCAATTTAGTTTCACTTCTGCGTATGTGCAATACCTATAAAAGAGAACAATCACTGTCATTTAATAGGTTAGTAATCAGAGTTTGATCGGGACTCAATTGCTGAACTTCTATCGTAGAAGAGTTCATGATGATCTCAAACTCTAACACTATCTTTATCCTAGATCATGTTCTCTTCATATAAGGACACTTTCTCCCCTTATCTAATATGCAACATTTTCGATGAGATCAGGAGATATTGTTGCTTGATCAGTAGGACTTATCTCCTTCACGTGCATCTCAGTTGCATAGATTGATCATGACTGTGCTTCACAAGATGAACCTCGTCCATGACTAAGTTCATTTGTCATTCTTCAAAACTTTACTTGTTCTTGGGCCAACAGGGGCCTTTTTATACCTTCTGCCCAGCGATACTGCATCTGCAGTCCATTTCCCGCACCTACGGGGCCGCTTCTACGTCTATCCAACTACTTCAACGGTTTTTCATTTAAATTCCCTAACTGCACCTACGGTGCAATACTCGCACCTACGGTCACGCAGGTACGATCCTTCCTCCAAACCAGCGAATTTTCCTTCTTCACCTATCAACATATCTGCGACTGATTCTCACTTATGCATTCATCGCACCTGCGGTCCCCTAACTGCAGGTGCGGTTATGACAGAACCTCAGCAACTTCAGCTGCAAACTCCAACTCCCAAACTTCCCGATAACCATCCGACTTCATCCCAAGGCCCCCGGGACCTCAACCAAAAGTATGAACAAGTCTTATACCACTATTCAAACTTATACCAATCTTCGGAACACTCAAAACAACGTCAAATCACCAAATCACCCTCATATTAAAGCCTAAGGATTCCAAAACTTCCGAATTCCTCAAACGATCAAAAAGTCTATCAAACCTCCTCCGAATGACCTAAAATTTTGAACACACGTCACAAATGATACAACGGACATACTCAAATTTCCGGAATTTCATTCCGACCTCGATTTCAAAATTTCCACTACCAACCGGAAAGCGCCAAAATTTCAATTTCGCCAATTCAAGCCTAAATCTACTACGGACTTCCAAATTACATTTCGAACGCACTCCTAAGTCCCAAATCACCTCACGAAGCTATCTGAATCATAAAACCCAAATTCTGAGATTGTTTACTCACAAGTCAACTTCCGGTTTATGTTTCTAACTAAATGGCCAACTTAAGAGACTAAGTGTCACATTCTTCTACAAAACCACTCTGAACCCGAACCAACCCACCCTATACCACATAATACAGCTGAACAAGATATAAAGGAGCAAAAATGGAGAGAATGGAGCAGTAACTCATAAAACTACCGACCGGATCGTTACAGTTGTGTTGATGGTTCCAATAGCTCCGTATGGTAATTTTGGACTTAGGCATATGTCCAAATTTTTATTTGGAGGTTCGTAGGTCTTTTTGGCTTGATAAGTTTGTCCAAGAGTTGACTTTCTTCATGTCGTATTTGGCTTTTGGTTCCGAGAGTTGGGACAGGTCCATTGTATCATCTAGGACTTGCATGCAAAATTTGAGGTCATTCCGAGTTGATTTGATACGGTTTGGCACGAGAATTGGAAGTTAAAATTCATAGTTTTAATGTTGTTTTGTGTGATTTGAAGCCTCCAGTAGGCTTGGGCTATATTTTGGGATTGGTTAATGTATTTGAACGGGGTCTCAAGGGGCTCGGGTGTGTTTCGAATAGGTTTCGGATCATTTTGGACTATGTTGGCTTTGGTGAAGAATCATTGAGTTATGCTATTTTTGCGTTCCTGCGATGGGCTTGACCACAGGTGCAAGACTGCAGAAGTGATCAAGGTAGTCGCAAATGCGATGCTTGGCTGGAAGGGCTGGGCCCGTAGGTGCGGACTGTGGAGCGCAGGTGCACAAGAGCTGCCGCAAATGCGACTTGGTGTCCACAGATGTGGTTGGTTGAGAGGTTAAGTAGTTTCCACATCTGCAATGGATTTTTTGCAGATGCGTCATTGTGGACTGCAAAATGGATTAACTGGGCAGAATATTAATATTGATGAGTTTGGTTATTTTCTCATTTTTTGAAGTTGTGTAGCTCGGTTGGAGGTGCTTTTTGGAGGGCTTTTAACCTCAATTGAAGGGGTAAGTAATCCTTACTTGATTTTTGTGTCAGATATTGATTACCCATAGATTATTACGCCTAATTTATATGAATTAAAGGCAGGAGTTGGGGGTTTTGGACTATGAATTTGGAGAGTGAGATTTGATTATTTGAGGGTCAATTTGAGGTTGAATTAGATAAAATACATATATTTAAACTCATATCGAAATGGATATTCAGAATTTGCAAGTATTATCGGGTTCCGAGGTGCGGGTCTAGGGTTGACTTTTTGGATTTAATTTGCATAATTGATTCAAGATCTTAGCTTTATCATATGGAATTATTTCCTATTGCTTTTATTGATGATACTAAGTTATTTTGGCTTGATTCAAGTTGTTCGGAGGTTGATTCACGCGGGAAGGGCTTCTTATAGTACTATTTTAGCTTGCTTGAGATAAGTATCTTACATAAACTTGTTGAGGCATTAGTTGCCTAAGTTATTTGTGATAGCTATGTGTTATGGGTTGCGTACAAGTGTGGGGTAGAGCCCATGTGCATGCACCAGGGTTTTATTCATGCTCGGGGTAGTGTTGACCGAGGACATGACCCTTGATAGGAAGGTGTGAAGGCCAAGGATTACAGTAGTAGGTCATATAGACATTATTCATAACGATAGTATTAGTACATACTCTCGCATTTGGTTGGTATTAGGTTACTTTGATTATCTTTCATATTTTGCATTTCGATCATCTTACTATCTTTTTATTTAAGATGCTTTTACATGGCTTCTCGGTATTGTACCGTCTTGTTTTTATTTTTAATATTGTGGTGCATATGCTTTCCTGTGCCAATGGTCTATTGGAAACAGCCTCTCTACCTCCACAAGGTTGGAGTAAGGTTGTGTATACACTATTCTCCTAAACCCCACTATGTGGGATTATACTAGGTATGTTGTTGTTATTGTTGGGATAGTGCTTAAGCTATGATATACCTTGAATTTGTTGCTAAGCTTAATGATGTGATGTTTCCTATATTTGTACCCCTGTTATGAGGTATTTGAGCCACGTTTGTCGTTACATATAGGTTAATCCCCTGATTAAACCTGATAATTGCTACTTTTATGATGTATTTGCCTGTTGAGCTATGATACCACACTTTGCACATGCATATACATTAGTGTGTTACTTATACTAGTCTAAGAGTGTGAAATTTGATGTTCATTGATCATGTACATATATTCTTGTATATCTGCTTTTTGTGCGATATGGACGTCGAGCGGATTGTGGTATCACTGAGCCTGTGACCATGCCTAGCAGTTTGTGATATTGAGCATGTGACCACGGCATGCGGATTATGATATCATTGAGCCTGTGACCACGTCGGGCAGATTGTGATATTGAGCATGTGACCATGCCGGGAGGATTGTGATATTGAGCACGTGAGGTGTCCATGTGGATTTGAGACATTGTTATTATTGGCACGTGAGTTGTCCGTGCAATGTGTGGATATGGATCCATCCTCTGAGGGTCATCCTCTCATGTCTCTTCTTGATAGTGTACACTTTGTTTGAAGAAAATTGATCAGTGGTTTAGTTCGGTTATTGAGATTCCGAGGAAAACCCGCAGCATGTCCCCTTCTCATCTTTATCTGTCATTTCCTGTTGTTATTGCTATGTTTGTATATGCTTTAACTGCACAAGTTTATTTGTTTTTTGTGTCCTAGCCTCGTCACTACTTTTGTGCAGATTTTGGTGCTGGACCCGGTAAGTAGCTGAGGTAGCTGCTTCCACTCCAGGGAGACCAAGGTAGATCCGCTGGCATCCGTAGAGCCTGAAGTTCCTTTCCCTATTTTAGCTTTCTGCTGTCTTTTTTCATTTCGAGAATAGTTGTACTTTTCTTTCTAGACTAGTGTTGGTAGAAATTCGTAGATGTTCATGAAATTGTGATACCAGATTCGTGGGTAGACATGTGTTGGATTATTTGAATTTGTTATAACTCTTCCTCACTTTTCATTTGCTAGCTTTAGTTACTGTTTATATCTGTTTGGGTTGATTACCAATGTGTTAAAACCTTAATAGTGGCTTGCCTAGCTTTTACGAGTAGGCGCCATCACGACTCCCGAGGGTGGAAAATTCGGGTCATGACAAGTTGGTATCAGAGCTAGGTTGCCTAGGTCTTACAATTCAGAACAAGCTAGGTAGTGTCTGAGGGATTTGTACGGAGACGTCTGTGCTTATCCCCCAGAAGCTACAGAGTTTAGAAAATTTCACATATATTCTTTCATGTTGTGCGACTTGATTTCTCAATGCTAATTGAACTCCCACTCTGTTCTTTCGCAGATGGTGAGAACATGTACCACTTCATTAGCTGACCAACAGCCCGAGCCCCCAGTAGCAGCTCCTGCGAGGGGTAGAGGCCCAGGCCGTGCTAGAGTTCGAGGAGGAGGTTCCGGCCCAGATAGTTCCAGCAACTCCAGCTAAGGTTCTAGAGGGATTCATCACCACCCCAGTACTCCAAGATGCTCTGGTCCGTCTGGTGGGCCTTATGGAGAGTGTCACTCAAGCAGGTTTATTCCCTGTAGCACCAGCTATCTCTTAGGCTGGAGGAGGAGTCCAAACTCCTGCTACACGCACTCCGGAGGAGATGGCTACTCAGTTTCAGACTCCAGCAGCTCAGCCAGTTCGAATAGTTCAGCCGGGTGTGGTAACTCAGACCGGTGATGGAGCAGCTATGTCCGTTGATGTTTTGTGGAGATTGGACAGGTTGACCAAGCTCTTCACTAGTACCTATGGCAGTACATCTTCAAAGGATCCCCTAGATTATTTGGATAGCTGTCATGAGGTTCTACGGAACATGGGGATAGTGGAGACCAATGGGGTCGACTTTGTTGCTTTTCATCTGTCAGGTCCGCCAAGACTTGGTGGAGGGATTATTGTTTGGCTAGGCCAGCTGGGTCACCGGCTTTGACTTGGGATCAGTTCTCTCAACTATTTTGGAGAAGTTCCATCACTTAGAGGGAGGACTATTGGAGGCAGTTTGAGCATCTCCAGCAGGGTTCTACGATCGTCACTCAGTACGAGACCAGATTTATCAACTTGGCCTGTCATGCTCTTCTTATACTTCCCAGAGAGAGAAAGAGAGAGAGAGAGAGAGAGAGAGAGAGAGAGAGAAAGAGGAGGTTCATTGAGGGACCCTCCCTCAGCCTATTCGATTGCAGATGGCTATAGAGACAGGGAGTAAGATTTCTTTTCAAGAATTGGCCAATGTGGCCAGGAGAGTTGAGATGGTTCTAGCTTAGGGGAGCAATCAGGGGTCTGACAAGAGGCCTCGCCATTCTGGAAGGTTCAGTAGTGCCTTGTATGGAGGCAGGGATTCTTTTGGTAGAGGTCATCCTCCCAGGCTATTTCATTTAACACTATAGGCTTCTCATAGTTCTCCAGGTGGACATGGTCCTCATATGCAGTATTCATATTAGCTACCTTGCAGTGCATCCCCAGCTCCTATCAGTGCACCTCCGCCCTATAGTATTCAGAGTGGTTACTCAGGCCGTCAGGGTCAACAGTCCTAGCAGCCGAGGGCCTGTTATACTTGTGGCGATATGAGGCATATGCTATATTTTGCCCTCGAGCATCGAGCTATTCTCAGCATCAGGGTTCCCGTGCCATGGTTCAGGCACGGGGTGTTCCACCGCCCGCTCGGTCAGCTAGAGGCATGGGTTAGTAGTTAGAGGTGGAGGTCAAAGTGTTAGAGGTAGAGGTCAGGCCGTTAGAGGTGGAGGTCAGGCCGCTAGATGTGGAGGCCAGCCAACAGGAGGCCGTCCCGGGGATGTAGTTCAGAGTGGTGGGGCCCAGCCTCGATGTTATGCTATTCCAGCCAGACCTGAGGCTGAGGCCTCCGATGCAGTTATCATAGGTACGGTTTCAGTTTGCGGTAGAGATGCTTCAGTTCTATTTGATCCAGGGTCCACATATTCCTATGTGTCATCTTATTTTGCCCCTTATCTGGTTGAACCTTGTGATTTTTTGAGTGCTCATGTATATGTGTCTACACCGGTGGGTGATTCTATTATGGTTGATCATGTTTATCATGCTTGTGTGGTCGTTATTGGGGGTCTTACGACCCGTGTAGATCTCCTATTTCTCGATATGGTAGACTTCGATGGCATTTTGGGGATGGATTGGTTATCCCCTTATCATGCTATATTGGACTGTCATGCCAAGACCGTGACCTTAGCATTGCCGGGGTTGCCTCGTTTGGAGTGGAAAAGGACTCATGGTCATTCTACCAGTAGGGTTATCTCATATATGAAGGCTCGGCGTATGGTTTATAAGGGATGTTTGGCCTATTTGGCGTATGTTCGTGATTCTAGTACTGAGGTTCCTTCTATGGATTCTAAGCCCGTTGTTCGTAAGTTTCCAGAGATATTTCCTTCATACCTGCTGGGGATGCCACCCGACAGGGATATTGACTTTTGCATTGATTTGGATCCGGACACTCAGCCCATTTCTATTTCGCCATATCGTATGGCCCCACCAGAGTTGAAAGAATTGAAAAAATAGTTGCAGGACCTGATTGATAAAGGCTTTATTAGAGCTAGTGTCTCGCCTTGGGGTGCGCCGGTGTTGTTTGTTAAGAATGGGGAAGGATCGATGAGGATGTGCATAGACTATCGGCAGTTGAACAAGGTCACCATCAAAAACAAGTATCCATTGTCGAAGATTGATGATTTGTTTGATCATCTTCAGGGTGCCAAAGTGTTTTCGAAGATTGATTTGAGATCTGGCTACCATCAGTTGAGGATTAGGGCATCCGATGTCCCTAAGATGGCTTTTCGCACTCGGTATGGGCATTATGAGTTCTTAGTGATGTCATTTGGGTTGACAAATGCCCCAGCAGCTTTTATGGATTTGATGAACTGGGTGTTCAAGCCTTATCTGGATTCCTTTGTGATTGTCTTCATTGATGATATTTTGATCTACTTCTGCAGTCGAGAGAAGCATGAGCAACATCTTAGAGTCGTTCTTCAGACTTGAGAGATAATCAGTTGTATGGTAAGTTTTTGAAGTATCAGTTTTGGTTGAGTTCAATTTCCTTCTTGGGTCACATTGTATCGGCAAAGGGTATTCAGGTGGATCATAAGAAGATTGCCCTACATCAGCTATAGAGATTCGGAGTTTATTGGGTCTAGCCGGTTATTACCGTCGGTTTGTGAAGGTTTTTTCATCTAAAGCATCTCCAATGACCAGGTTGACCCAGAAGGATGCCTAGTTCAGGTGGTTGGATGAGTGTGAGGTGAGCTTTTAGAAGCTCAAGATAGTTTTGACTACGGCGCTGGTGTTGGTATTGCTCACAGGTTCAAGGCCATATACAGTTTATTGTGACGCATCTCATATTGGACTTAGTGCGGCGTTGATGTAGAATGACAAGATCATTGCATACACTTTGCGACAGTTGAAGATTCACGAGAAGAATTATCCAGTTCATAATTTGGAGCTAGCATTCATTGTTCACGTGCTGAAGATGTGGAGGCAATATTTGTATGGTGTGTCATGTGAGGTGTTCACAGATCACATGATTTGCAGTACTTGCTCCGGCAAAAGGAGCTCAATTTAAGGCCAAGAAGGTGGTTGGAACTACTAAAAGATTATGATATCACCATCTTGTATCATCCGGGGAAGGCCAATGTAGTGGCTGATGCTTTGAGTTGGAAGTTAGGTAGTATGGGCAGCCTTGTGTATATTCCAGTCAGTGAGAGACCGCTTGCTTTGGATGTTCAGGCTTTAGCCAATCAGTTTGTGAGGTTGGATGTTTCTGAGCCTAGCCATGTTCTAGCTTGCACAGTCGCCCATTCTTCATTATTTGAGTGTATCGGGGATCGGCAGTATGATGATCTTCATTTGCCTGTCCTTAGAGAAATAGTGCGGCATGGAGGTGCCAAGCAGGTTATAATGGGAGATGATGGATTTTTTAGGATGCAGGGTCATGTTTGTGTGCCTAATGTGGATGGACTTCATGAGTTGATTCTATAGGAGGCCCATAGTTCTCGATATTTTATTCATCTGGGTGCCACTAAAATGTATCAGGACTTGTGGAAACATTATTGGTGGAGGATGATTAAGAAGGATATTGTTGTGTACGTAGCTCAGTGTTTGAATTGTCACCAGGTAAAGTACGAACATCAGAGACCTGGTGGTTTGTTTCGGAAGATTGAGATTCCTGAGTGGAAGTGGGAGCGTATCACTATGTACTTCGTTGTTGGACTCCCACAGACTCAGAGGAAGTTCGATGTAGTGTGGGTTATTGTGGATAGGCTGACTAAGTCAGTGCATTTCATTCCTATGGCAGTTTCCTATTCTTCTGAGCGGTTGGCAGAGATTTATATCCGTGAGATCCTTTGTCTTCATGGTGTACCCGTGTCAATCATTTCAGATCGAGGTACGCAGTTTACCTCGCATTTCTGGAGGGCAGTGCACCGTAAGTTGGGTACGCGGGTCGAGTTGAGCACAGCATTTCATCCTCAGACGGACGGGCAGTCTGAGCGTACTATTTAGATTTTGGAGGATATCCTCTGAGCATGTGTTATTGACTTTGGAGGTTCTTGGGATCAGTTCTTGCCATTAGCAGAGTTTGCCTACAACTACAGTTACCAGTCGAGCATCCAGATGGCTCTCTATGAGGCATTATAGGTAGGCGGTGTCGGTCGCCAGTTAAATGGTTTGAGCCGGAAGAGGCTCGGTTGTTGGGTACAAATCTAGTACAGGATGACTTGGACAAGGTTAAGATAATTCAGGATAGGCTTCGTACAGATCAGTCCAGGCAAAAGAGTTATGCCGACCGCAAGGTTCGTGATGTGGCATTCATGGTCGGAGAGCGAGTGTTGCCCATGAAGGGCATGATGAGATTTGGGAAGAAGGGCAAGCTAAGCCTTAGATTCATCGGTCTTTTTTAGATTCTTGATCAAGTGGGAGAGGTGGCTTACAGACTTGCGTTGCCGCTGAGTTTATCAGTTGTGCACCCAGTGTTTCATGTGTCCATGCTTCAGAAGTATCATGGCAATCCATCCCACATGTTACACTTTAGTACTGTCCAGTTGGACAAGGACTTAACCTATGAGTATGAGCCGGTAGCTATTCTAGACCGGCAGTTTCGTCAGTTGAGATCGAAGAATTTTCCTTCAATTTGTGTGCAGTGGAGAGATCAGTCTATCGAGGCAGCAACCTGGGAGTCCGAGTCCGATATGCGAAGCCGATATCCCCATCTTTTCCCCGACTCAGGTACTTTACTATGTCCGTTCGAGGACGAATGGTTATTTTAGAGGTGGAGAATGTGATAACCCAAAAGGTCATCTTTTGTTTTAGAAG
Organism: Nicotiana tabacum; assembly: GCF_000715075.1. NCBI lineage: Eukaryota > Viridiplantae > Streptophyta > Magnoliopsida > Solanales > Solanaceae > Nicotiana > Nicotiana tabacum. Next base: position 107,700,216 of record NC_134101.1, read on the forward strand.
TCAAATCAGTGTTCCGAGGCCTTGAAAACCTATTTTTGTCTCACCTCGATTTGCATACGCAGTCCGGGCATGTTTCCGGAAAACTTTTATGTGAACTTTAAGACAAATATTGAATTTAGACTTTACAAATTGATTAAAGTTGACTTAGGTCAGTATTTTTGGTAAACAGACATGGACCTGTGATTGACAGTCCCGTAGGATCCGTAGTAAAATATGGGACTTGGGCGTATGCCCCGAATCGAATTCCGAGGTCCCTAGTCCGAGAAAAGAATTTTTAAAGAAAGTTATTTGCTGGAAAATATAAAGACTTTTAGAAATTTAGTGATGTGTGTTGTTAATGGTATCGGGCCCGTATTTTGGTTCTGGAGCCCGATACAGGTTTAAAATAATAATTAAGTCAAATCTGTGAAATTTGGTAAGAATCGGAGTTGATTTGGTATAAGTCGGACCTTTAGTTGAAAAAATGAAAATTTGAATGTTCTTAAAGAATTTCATGAATTTGAGGTTAAATTCGTAGTTGTTGATGTTATTTTGATGATTTGATCACACGAGCAAGTCCGTATGATGTTTTTAGACTTGCGTGCATGTTTGGTTTGGAGCCCCGAGGGCTCGGGTGAGTTTTGGATAGGTCACGGAGTGAGCTGGACTTAGGAAACTCAGTTGTGCGTCTGGTATTTTTGCACAGGCCTCTAATCTCACAATTGAGAGATCAGGCTACGCAATTACGAAGTGAACAGGGCCGGGAAATGCGACATATGTGTCGCAAATGCGAACCAGGCCTGGGCAGGCCCTCATCACAAATACAAACTCTGGACTGGAAATTGCGAAGGCCCTTACATAGAAAATGCGAAGATAGCAGAATTTCAAAAGGTTCGCAATTGCGAACCCCTGATCGCAGTTGCGATAACTGCACCTGTTAAGTGGGATTTCAGACGGGATTTTTCATCATTTTACAACTTTCTTAAACCCTAAACATCCTTATACGATTTTTCAAAGGATCAACCTTCTCCAAATCATAAGTAAGTGATTTCTAACTTATCTTATTCAATCTAATTCATTTTTTTTTCATAAATTTCACTTCAAAATCTAGGGTTTTCATGGAAAATTGGGTATTTTTTAGTAGAAATTAGGATTTTCAAATTAAGGGGATTTGGACCTCAATTTGAGGTCGCATTTTAAAACTAATTGCACATTTGAGTTCGTGGATGAATGAGTGATCGGGTTTTGGTTCGAACTTTGAGTTTTGACCAAGCGGGCCTGCCTATGGTTGATTTTAGACTTTTTAACATTGAGAAATCTATTTTCATGCATTAGAATTGGTTTATTTAGCATTTATTGATGTTATTAAGTAAATTATGCCTAGATTCAAGAGGATTGGAAGTGGAACCGAAAGCTAATATGGTAATTGAGGCTTGATTTTGTCTGTGGAATTGAGGTAAGTGTTGGGTCTAACCTTAGCTTTAGGGATTAGGAATGTGGTCCTAATTGCAATGTATAAACTTTGAGTACAATATATAGGTGTGGTGGCGAGTATCTATACGTTGGTGTCAAGCATGCCCATGAGTCTTATACCATGTTGTTATGACTCTATTGTGTATTGTCCATGCTTAGGTTGATGATTATCAATGTTGAACATGATTCATGATAATTTCTTGGTAATTGACCATTGTTGAGTATTGGCTCAAGTTGAGATTCATTTTGTAAAGTAACTGTTGAAACGAGATTGGTGATAGCTGATTCCGTTGCCAGGATGTTATTTTGTATATTGTTGATTCCCTTGCCGGGACATATTGTTTCCATTATTTGGGCTAGGAAGAGTGTAAAACATGAAGGGTGATGATGTGCATGATATCATGAGTGAGTGTTAATGCACGAAGGGTGATGCCGTGCCGATATTGTGAGTGTTTGTCACGACCCAAATCGGAGGGCCGCAATGGGCACCTGATGCCTTACCCAATGGAGTACCAATGCAATGTATCATTCTTATCATACCATCATCGGTAAATGGGACGGAAGTTCCGTCATGATATAACCAGAATGAAACATAAAGAAATACTTGACATAAGACGACCCAACATGTAATACAAACTTATACATGTGACATACGGTCCTATAAGACCAAAATGAACACTCGTACACTGAACATAGGCCGACAAGGCCATACAATCTTTCATATACATGACATTTGCCTACAAGCCTCTAAGAGTACATAAATTCATAAAAGTCGGGACAGGGCCCCGCCATACCAATCAATACTGTCCAACTCATACTGACCAAATAGGCAACTCTAGAGCAAGTGGAGTGCAACAACACCTTCTGCTGAGCTGATAGCCTACTAGGAGGAAGGTCAACCTGTCTATCGGGACCTACAGTCATGAAACGCAGCATCCCCAGGCAAAAGGGACGTCAGTACGAATAAAGTACCGAGTATGTAAGGCGAGAAAGCATAAACAAGAATAGTAATTTAAATGAGATATAGAGAAGATACAACTTGTAATATTTGAGTGCCTCTAGGGGCTACTTATATGAAATACATAATACATATATATATACATACACTTTTAAAAACATACCCCTTTGTAGGCATCATCATCATATCGTACCCGGCCTCAAAGAGGACTCGGTAAAAACTTACCCGGCCATCATAAGGCTTAGTAGAATCGTACCTGGCCACGTGGAGCTTGGTAAACCCAATTGATCAGTGGTTGCACAATAAGTGTCGTACCCGGACGACTATAACGAGGCTCGGTAGAGAAAAATAGATATTATATATAATGCATGCTAGACTAATGGAATAACGTTCTAAACCTTTCGGAGTGACTTAAGGTCGTTGCACCTTCGATTAACATTATGGGCATCCATACCCTCAATATAAACCTCAGTAGGATTCAAGGATCATACACACTTGCTTAAAATAACTTTATAAGGAAACAACAACATTGACAACCTTAGTTGCTAGGAGTAGATCCGTTATGAAATAGCGTATTCATTTCACTTTAGATCATGCCAAAAGAAAGAAGGAAGTGCCTTAACATACCTTAAACCTATTGAGTCCTTAATACCTTCCAAGAAACTCTTCAAACAAGTAAACTCAATCTATCATAGTATAAGGAGATTCAAAATCAGTGGTGAGCAAAGGCTAAGTCTATAACTTAAGATAGTAGCTCATATACGTAAATTCCGGCAGCATCTCTCCTGTAACAAGGGCATCCTCCAATACCATATACCAACAACAACAACCAAAGAAATCCATAAACATATAAATATCAATAACAAGGCAACATATATAAACAACAAGTCACAACTACTTCACGATGAGCGGCAAGCTCCAATTGGAATCCGTATAACCCATATCACCCCTTATAGACTTCTTACATTAACTTAACAGTATCATTAACATGATAATGAAGTCATTCATCAATAATTCCATACTTATACCATATATTTATAACAAAAGGAAATAATCCTCAACTCCAACTATCTTCAATTAGTAACTTTATTCACTAGTTCATGTCTACTCCATCCCTTTAACTTAATCAACATCAAGATAACCTTAAGCACATGCAAGAATACAGTACAAATACCTCCTATAGTAACTTCAAGTTGAAATCAAAGTTATATTAAGCTTACAACAACCCTCAATGGCAATACAACACCATAGAAGCGACTTAATATAATCCAAGTAGTATCTTGTAGTTTATCATCCTTACAATTTAACCAACATACAAGAAAGCTTAAGCACAATTAGTAGGCTATTATACTCACCTTAACCAGTAGCAATAATTTGGAATTTCATCCAAACACATCCCACTAGATCTAAGTTTTGATATTGAAATATGGTGAAATCACTTTGGAATCACTTCAAACCCTTGTGGTATCTGTTTAGAAGGGTTAGGAGAAGTTTACAGACGAATTTGAGTTTAAAACGAGTTAAAAATAGGCGTCCAAATCGTTTATAAAGTGAAGTAGGTCGACCATCGCCTAAGTGGGTCCCATTGGGAGTTGCTTGTGCGGTCTTGCTAAAACGTGAATATCTCTCTACTCCGATGTCATATCGACAAAAAGTTTAATGAGTTAGAAACTAGACTCATAAATCTTCAATTTGGTAGGTAGATCAACCCATAATCCCAAGTATATTTGGAGAAAAGCTCAGCTACATTTGACCTAATGTTCAAGAAATTTATGAATATAACTTGTGATGACCTTTGCCAACTCTTGTTCCACAACTTGCTTGCCTTCAAAACGTAGAAAATATCTATCATACGACTAAATTAACTCATAGCATAACCTCATTATCATGTTAAGAACTCTAGTCTCACCCCAAAGTACATATTATAACATTCCAAACTTGTCGACTTTCGACGAACTTTATTTTCTTCAATTAGTTTAGCTTTTAAGCTTTCCAACCCTCTTGGTACTCTTTATTCATGATCATAAATATTTGTAACCTCCAAGGTAACATTATTAACTTACTTTATGTACTTTCAAAAATGATCTTAGTTCCAAGCTTATATCAATGGCTTACGACGTACTCTCACGTATGAAAACATGGGGTGTAACATCATTCCACCCTTTGGAACATTCGTCCATGAATGTTGACTGATGGGCTTATCAGTTTCATAAACTATAGCTCTTACGAATACTTTAATACTCTCTTTGCCATCTAGGCAACTGTTTTGTGAATAAATCCATGTGGTCAAAATTCTTCCAATCTCGTAACTATTTCTACCTTATGTCATGTAGTATGTACAACTATGTTCTTGTATAAGCGCCTAGCGACTCGTATCCCCTTTTTCCTCCATCTTTTAGCCAATCTCAAAGCCTCACTTTATGAACATATATAGAACTATGACAAGCTGGCCTTCTAGTCATCTATAGGTGTACTAAAAATTTTCGCTTGGTACTTTGTTGAATTTACGACTATTGATATATCTTGTTTCATAGCCTTAGATATCTATCCTTATGTCTTTGCTGCATCTACGCAGGTCAAACTATACCATAACTCTTAATTTTGCTTTATTATTATCGAGGTTTGTTACCCAACTCCAGGTTATTCTCTTGCTGTTTATCCTACATGTATAAATCTAAGTCCTTTAATGCTTCCTCATCAATGTTCATCTTAAGAATGACAGCCTAATCTCATCACATACTTTGGAACTTTTATCCATCTATTGTTGATTCACCTTAATGTTGATATATAATCCACCACTAATAACTTGCAATCTCTTACGTAATACACTGTCACTAGGGCTCACGTCTCATCGGAGAACATCTGAAGTGATTTTCCTGATCCACCTAGGGATAATACTATGCTTCAGTAACTATATTTCATAGCATCCCAATGTGATCCATCTTACGGGGGTATTCTAATCACGTGCAATTCATGAAATCCCTTTATCGTTAAATCATTACTCAATCAAAGGCCTAAACGTCATCCACTTTATCTATCACACTTATACCCTTGTTCTACTTCTAGGGCATCATTTTATCTCTTCTAATTCTCCTAGCCTAAGACTCGTCTGAGTTCATTTAGGATGTACTGAGCTTTCAATAACTTATCTGAGCCATCAACTCTCTTGTTTTGATGGGTTTAATCCCGAGGACTTACCTATTCTTGTCACCTTCTCACTCATATTTTGTTATCCTTACTCCTATCTACCTAAAACCTTGTTACTCTATGACTGCTTGCGACCTACATTTATCTATTTATACTATTCACAACCTTTCTTTAACTTGCTAGCACCATAGATTTCCTTTCATGCCTTCTCAGTTGCCTTTAAACATAGGCAATTACCTTTTCTGGTCGTTCTACCACTTGCTGCATGAATGCTTTGCTTATCTTAGTGTCTGCAAATACTAGAATTTCCTGTAACTCATATGATCTCAAATATCAGATTTTGATTTTTACTTCTCGTTCATTAGCCACGATAGGTACCACTTTCTTATGGAGTGTGTACAATGTTGTTCTGAGACTATTGTTACAAGACCATTTCTTCTTCAAGTTACTCTGCTTTGGTTGAAGCCTTCTTCCTTTTTCCTCAGCTAGTCTTTTATTGTAGTACTTAAGGGAGATCCTATGACTCCTATAAAGCTACAAGCTGATACTCGAAGGAATTTTTGATGTTCTTACTTGCCTATAATTATCCTTAGCTACCTACTTCTGCGCTCTTGTGCTCGTAAGGTTGCTTCTGAACTGAAATTTTGGCTATCTCCCTGGCGGCACTTTCTTTTATCTCCATAACACTTATACAGTACTTTTAACTACCCCAAATCCTATCCAAATATTTCTCAAGGATCACGATGTCATTATATCTGCGAGACCGAATTCACTATGTTGGGGTTCACTACGTTTACCTTGCACAATCTGCATGATTTGTCTGTATCCTCTTGTCTAGCCATAACTAGGCTCTTCCCGAATCAACTACTAACTACTCATTGGTTCATTCTCATATCTATATTTTGCGTAATCTCTTTTGGGTTATTTTTTTTGTCTTAACTTATCGTCCTGACTCCTTATGTATCAAATGTTCATTCACACTTATTTATCAATAACATCTGGTGTGGGAACCCTTACCGCTTCTCCCCGGTGGTGTGCTTCATAATGTTCTGGAGTCGTAACATATCTGTAGGGTCTGAATAAATGCAATCTCATTCCTTTTGCCTTTCTACCACATTCTTCCTTTATTATTCCATAGTTACCTGAACCAATAACTCCACCTAATACCATATCACACCATTTTGCCCATTTAGGGGAGTACTAACATTTAATGCTATGAAGATTTACCAATAAATGTTTTACCTTTATATCTTTGGCATCTTTTCACATCTTCATGGACTCTTACTTGCCTTGGGTAACCCTTCTGTACCCGCGATAATTGAATTTCTTATGCACTAAGGTGACACCCAGTGTAACTTGCACACTTAGTCCCTTAAGCTTAACTCTACTCACAGTGCTTGCTTTAGGGAAGCATCTTCCTGAATGACCTTTAAAGGTTATTCTTTTGTTGTCCATTCTATTATTGTCGGAACATGATCTCTGAAATTATCATAATGTCGACTATTATCAAATCCTCCAGTCCCTAATTCATGTTTAGTTTTATCTTGTTTACTAGACCATACTAATTTTTGTTAGTATAGGGGGTCAAACTTTGCCTTTTGGTAATCACGTTGGACTCACCAAATCATTTCTCGAAATGAGGATATGACCTTTGGCCTATACTCTATTATTGTCTCAGGGCTTGTTACCTCTTGTCTTTTCCTTCACTTGACTATAGACTCTATCATCGTGTCATATTTTGATTTACTGTTATCACCTATTTATCACATCTTACTCATAATACTTTATTTACTCTCTTCTTATTCGCCTACTAATATTTCTGTTTATCACCTCATTTTGAAAACGTCAACAAAATATTCTTTCTCTTTTAGCTCCCTTGCTCCATCCACTGGCTCTTCGGGTCGCCTAACATTCTCTCTTTACTAGGGACGGGATCCATACAAAGGTAAATATTTATCCCTTCTAGGATTCCAGTGCCAATCTTCTAAATTTTTTCTAAACATTCTAGTATTCATAGATAAGTGTACTATTGTAGAGTGCACCGTCAGGGTGTCTCACAAGGAGAAATATTACCACGTTTGTAATATCCTTTAGAAATGTCATCTAATTCTAATAACCCATCCACCATTTTAGGTTACTCTAACCCTAGCTCGATTTTGATATACCATCCTTCTCTTAAACAATATCCATTAGCTCCCATAGGGCATAACTACTATAAGTGTGGTCAATTGTACATACCTCTATTACTGTTGAAAGTAACTTAGAATACATATATTTCTCTATCTGAATTATAAAAACTCAAAATCTTCACTAAACGGGTACCCCGTAACCTTCGCCACCTTGCTTCTTTTACTTGTTGACACTTGTATCTACCTTCTGATTCTCTCATTATTTTTTAAACCATATCGGTGGTTAGATATTCATGCCTTAGGCCTCCTTATCATAAAACTTACGTGTCTTAGTACACATATAATCTACTGAAGACCTTACATTTACTCATCATAAGCATGATGCAAAATCGAGTTCCATTGACTAAACTCTTCCACAACAACATTCAATCTCTTACCAACTGCCCTTGTGGATGTAGGTATCATTGTATTACAACTAAAATCGAATTTACGAGTTTGAATTCTTAAAACTGAGCTCTACCACACGATCTAGAATAAGAAGAAAGAGTGACAGTCCTAAATTCCCTGTAGGTTCATGCTTATAAGTGTGGTACACAACACACCCATAAACAAGACTCTACTAGACATGGCTTGTATACTCCCTAGGATAGAACTGCTCAGATACCACTTTTGTCACGACCTAAATCGGAGGGCCGCAACAGGCACCCCGATGCCTTACCCAACCGAGTACCAACGTAACGTATCTTTCTTATCATACTGTCACGACCCGAATTCCCCACCATCGGGAGTCGTGATGGCGCCTACTGTCGGAGCTAGGCAAGCCAACCTTAACGTACCCTTTTCAACTAATTTTCAACAAGATAATAATAAAAACAATAAATTCAAGCGGAAGCCTTAATTTAATATTAAATGAACGAAAATGCGAAAAAAAAATTAACATCATCCTCTACCCAAGATTTAGTGTCACAATACTCACGGACTACTATAAGATACTACAAATAAGAGTTTGAAAGAAAATACATAAGGAGTCTGCTTCGATACAATGAAAACAAACAGAAATGAAATAGATGAGACTTAGGGCCCACGCACGCCAGCGAACTACCTAGGAGTCTCTGCACTGAAGGCACGCTCCCAATCTACTACTACTGAGGTCCGTAAGCTACTCCCGAATCTGTGCACAAAAAGGGCACAGAAGTGTAGCATCAGCACAACCGACCCCATGTGCTGGTAAGTGCCTGGCCTAACCCGGCGAGGTAGTGACGAGGCTAGACCGGACCTACCTCAATTAACCTGTACAGGTATATGTGCAACAACGGAAAGATATACAGAATTTAAACAGATAATAGGGAGGGGACATACTGTGGGGTGTAACAATTTAGATATAAGACCAACGAACAGAGAGATGGAAACTGAATAATTAACATCTATGAAAGAGAGCAAGTGAATCAACAACTGCACGGCACCAACCTTCGTGCTTTTACTCTCAATTCTCACCAAAACTGTCAAATATAGTGCACGGCATCACCCTTCGTGCTTTTCCTCACATAACTCTCACATCAAGGCACGGAATGACCCTTCGTGCTCAAATAATTAGAGACATGGCACGGAAAGACCCTTCGTGCATAATCGCTCTTCCTCACCCAATCATCAGTCACAACCAATCGGAGAAGGGAATATACAACAAGATTAAACATCCCGGCAAGGGAGAACAAATCAACAATAAGTCCCGACAAGGGAAAAATACCACACTTCCTTCTTCAACTCATCTGTTTCTCAACTATCACCTCATAATTATTTTGGCAAGTAATTAGCTCAGCTGTTTCACGTCCTTCGAATTTAAAAGCAACTACGACTCACGATCATGCTAGACTCCGGTGCATAGATAACCGTCACCATGCCTATACACCGTACTCCACAGTTAACACGTAGCAAATAACATCCAAATCCTAATCCCTCAAGCCAAAGTTAGAACAAACACTTACCTCGAATGCTCCAAACTCAACTCACGCTTCTAGTATAGCTTTACCTCTTGATTCCACCACCAATCCGCTCAAATCTAGTCATAAGTTACTTAATCACATTAATAATTACTAAATGAATCACTCCCCATGCATGAAAATAAATTTTACAAGGTTTTTCCCAAAATGGTCAAAAATACCCCCGGACCCACGTGGTCGAAACTCAAGGTTCGGACCAAAACCCGGCTACTCATTCCCCCATTTTAAGTCCGAAACACGTCATATGATGTCCGTTTTTAGCCAAACTTTACAGATAGTGCTTAACGCATATTTAAGACTTGTACCAGGCGTCGGAACCAAAATACGAGCCTGATACCTATATTTTCTAACCCCTTTTCATTTCAAATTTTCATATCAAATTTCAGAAAAATAATTTCTTTAAAAAATTCATTTCTCGGGCTTGGGACCTCGGAATTTAATTCCGGGCACACGCCCAAGTCCCATATTTTCTACGGACCCCTCCGGGACCGTCGAATCACAGGTCTGGTCCGTTTACCTAAAATGTTGAACGAAGTCAATATTATGCATATTAATATCGAAATTCATCAAATTTTTCACATAATTCACCTATTCTAACATAAAAACTTCCCGGCTACGCGCCCAAACTGCGCATGAAGCGAGGCGACTAAAAGGGAGGTTTTCAAGGCCTCGGGAGCAGGGAACAAGGAAGAATTACGGTGATGACCCCTTGGGTCGTCACATTCTCCACCTCTAAAACAACCGTTCGTCCTCGAACGGACAGAAGAAAGAAGTACCTGAGTCGGGAAATAAATGAGGATAACGGCTCCGCATATCGGACTCGGACTCCCAGGTCGATGCCTCAGGAGGCTGACCTCTCTACTGAACACGCACCGAAGGAAAACTCTTCGACCTCAACTGTCGAACCTGCCGGTCTAAAATAGCCACCGGCTCCTCCTCATATGACAGATCCTTATCCAATTGGACAGTGCTGAAATCTAACACGTGCGATGGATCTCCGCGATACTTCCGGAGCATAGATACATGAAACACGGGATGCACAGCTGACAAGCTAGGTAGCAAGGCAAGTCTATAAGCCACTTCTTCCACACGATCAAGAATCTCAAATGGAACGATGAACCTAGGGATGAGCTTGCCCTTCTTCCCAAATCTCATCACGCCCTTCATAGGCGATACACGGAGCAATACCCGCTCACCAACCATGAAAGCAATATCTGACCTTGCGGTCTGCATAACTCTTCTGTCTGGACTGAGCTGTACGAAGTCTATCCTGAATAATCCTGACCTTATCCAAGGCTTCCTGAACCAGATTCGTACCCAATAATCGAGCCTCTCCCGGCTCAAACCACCCAACCGGAGACCGACATCGCCTACTATACAAAGCCTCGTACGGAGCCATCTGAATGCTGGACTGGTAGCTGTTGTTGTAGGCGAACTCTGCTAAAGGCAAAAACTGGTCCCACGAGCCTCCCAAATCAATAACACAGGCTCGGAGCATGTCCTCAAGAATCTGAATAGTCCTCTCGGACTGACCGTCCGTCTGGGGATGAAATGCTGTACTCAACTCAACCTGGGTGACCAACTCTCGCTGAACCGCTCTCCAAAAATGCAAGGTAAACTGCGTACCCCGATCCGAAATGATAGATAGCGGCACCCCATGAAGGCGAACAATCTCCCTAATGTAAATCTCGGCTAACCTTTTGGACGAATAGGTGGCTGCAACAGGAACAAAATGCGCTGACTTGGTCAGCCTATCAACAATGACCCAAACTGCATCAAACTTTTTCCGAGTCATCGGAAGTCCAGTAACGAAATCCATCGTAATCCTCTCCCACTTCCACTCGGGAAGTGCAATCCTCTGAAATAGACCACCAGGTCTTTGATGCTCGTACTTAACCTGCTGACAATTCAAACACCGAGCCACATGCACAACGATGTCTTTCTTCATCTTACGCCACCAATAGTGTTGCCTCAGATCCTGATACATCTTCGCGGCGCCCGGGTGAATAGAATACCGAGAACTGTGGGCCTCCGCTAAGATCAACTCTCGAATCCCATCAATATTGGGAACACAAACTCGCCCCTGCAATCTCAATACGCCATCATCATCTAAAGTTACTTTCTTGGCACCTCCACGCTGCACCGTGTCTCTCAAGACACACAAATGGGGATCATCGAATTGCCAATCACGGATACGCTCCAATAACGAAGAACGAGCGACTATGCAAACTAATACTCGTCTAGGCTCAGAAATGTCCAACCTCACAAACTGATTGGCCAAAGCCTGAACGTACAAAGCAAGCGGTCTCTCACCGACCGGAATATAAGCAAGACTGCCCATACTGGCTAACTTCCTACTCAAGGCATCGGCCACCACGTTGGCCTTTCCCGGGTGATATAAGATAGTGATGTCATAATCTTTTAGCAACTCTAACCACCTCCTCTGCCTCAAATTCAACTCCTTCTGCTTGAACAGATACTGAAGACTCTTATGATCCGTGAACACCTCACACGCCACACCATACAGATAGTGCCTCCAAATCTTCAATGCGTGAACAATGGCTTCCAACTCCAAATCATGCACTGGATAGTTCTTCTCATGAACCTTCAACTGACTCGAAGCATAGGCAATGACTTTGCCTTCCTGCATCAACACTGCACCAAGCCCAATACGAGATGCATCACAATAGACCATAAATGGGCCTGAACCTATGGGCAAAACCAATACGGGTGTCGTAGTCAGAGCCGTCTTGAGCTTCTGAAAGCTTGCCTCACACTCGTCTGACCACCTGAACTGGGCACCCTTCTGGGTCAATCTGGTCATAGGGGCTGCAATGGATGAAAACCCCTCCACGAACCGACGGTAGTAACCTGCTAACCCCAGGAAACTCCGAATATCCGTAGCTGAAGCTGGTCGAGGCCAGTTCTTGACTGCCTCTATCTTCTTCGGGTCTACCTGAATACCTGCTGCTGATACAACATGACCCAGGAATGTGACCGAACTCAACCAAAACTAACTACCCTTTAGGGTCTGAAGGACCACTCTGAGGTGCTGCTCATGCTCCTCCTGACTGCGGGAGTATATAAGAATATCGTCAATGAAGACTATCACGAACAAGTCCAAATAAGGTCTGAACACTCGGTTCATCAACTACATGAACGCTGCTGGGGCATTAGTCAATCCAAATGACATGACCAAAAACTCATAGTGCCCGTACCGAGTGCGAAATGCTGTCTTAGGGACATCAGACGCCCTAATCCTCAGTTGGTGGTAGCCAGATCTCAAATCTATCTTTGAAAACACCCTCGCACCCTAAATCTGGTTGAAAAAATCGTCAATCCACGGCAATGGATACTTCTTCTTTATCGTCACCTTGTTCAACTGCCGGTAATCAATGTACATCCTCATTGACCCATCCTTTTTCTTCACGAACAATACTGGTGCACCCCAAGGTGATACACTTGGTCTAATGAAACCCTTCTCAAGCAAATCCTGCAGTTGTTCCTTTAACTCTTTCAATTCCGGCGGGGCCATACGATATGGCGGGATAGAAATGGGTTGAGTGCTCGGAGCCAAATCAATACAAAAGTTGATATCCATGCCGGGCGGCATACCCGACAGGTCTGAAGGGAAAACCTCAGGAAACTCCCGAACAATAGGAACAGAGTCAATTGATGGAACCTCTGCGCTAGAGTCGCGAACATACGCTAGATATGCTAGACACCCGTTCTCGACCATACGTCGAGCCTTGACATACGAAATAACACTGCGGGTGGCACGGCCTGAGGTCCCTCTCCACTCAAGTTGGGGAAAATCTGGCAAGGCCAAGGTCACGGTCTTGGCGTGACAATCCAGAATAGCATGATACGGGGACAACCAGTCCATCCCCAATATAGCGTCAAAGTCCACCATATCTAAAAGCAATAAGTCGACACGGGTCTCAAGACCGTCAAATACCACCACACATGAACGATGCACTCGGTCGACCACTATAGATTCACCAACCGATGTGGACACATATACAGGAATACCCAAAGCCTCACTAGGCATGATCAAATAGGGTGCAAAATAGGACGACACATAAGAATACGTAGATCCCGGGTCAAATAACACAGAAGCACCCCTACCACAGACCAGAATAGTACCTGTAATCACAGCATCTGATGACTCGGCCTCTGGCCTGGCCGGCAAAGCATAACAACGGGGCTGACCCCCACCTCCCTGAACTGTGTCTCTGGGGCGATCGGCTGTTGGCTGACCCCTGCCTCTGGCGGTCCGAGCTCCACCTCTACGGTCTCTCCCTCCACCCCTATGATCCCTACCCCCGCCTCTAGCTGGTTGGGCGGCCTGTGGATCACCTGCTGCCTGAATCGTAGGGCGAGGACCCTGCTGCTGAGAACTACTCGAGGCTCGGGGGCAAAACCTGACAATGTGACTCGGGTCACCACAACCATAACATGCCCTCGGCTGCTGGGACTGTTGGCCCTGTCGACCTGTACGTCCTCCCCTGAAGCTCTAAAGTGGTGGTGCACTTATGGGGGATGGTGGTGCACTGAAGGTCTGTTGACCCGAATAATACTGTTGAGGACCACCACCGCCTGGAGTACCATGAGAAACCTGAAGTGCCGACTGGAAGGGACTCTGAGAGTGGCCTCTATCATATGAATCCCTACATCCAGACGAGGTACCACTAAATCTACCATAATAACGGGGCCTCTTATCAGACCCATGACCATCTCCTTGAGCAAGTGCCATCTCTATTCGGCGGGCACCATTTGCCGCCTCCTGAAATGAAATCTCACCACCGGCACTCGTGGCCGTCTGAACACGGATCGGCTGGGCCAACCCATCAACAAACCTCTGCACCCTCTCTCTCTCGGTGGGGAGTATCACAATGGCATGACGAGCGAGATCAATGAACCGGGTCTCATACTGGGTAACCATCATAGGACCCTGCTAGAGACGCTCAAACTTCTTGCGAAGAGCATCTCGCTGAGTAACTGGAAGGAACTTCCCCAGAAATAACTCTGAAAACTGATCCCAGGCAATGATGGCGACCCTGCTGGCCTAGCTAAACAGAAATCCCTCCACCAAGTCTTGGCGGATCCTGCCAGGCGAAAAGTGGCGAAATCGACCCCATTGGTCTCTACAATGCCCATAGTCCGTAGAACCTCATGACAGCTGAATATGAAATCTTGAGCATCCTCTGAGGGAGAGCCACTATATGTAGTAGTGAAGAGCTTGGTGAAACGATCAAGACTCCACAAAGCATCCGCGGACATAGGCGCACCATCACTAGACTGAGCCGCAATACCTGGCTGGGCTGCCACAGCTGGCTGAACTGTCACGGCTGGCTGAACTGCTGGAACCTAAGCCTGAGGAGCTACCGGCTCTGGAGTACGAGTATCGGGAGTCTGAATTCCTCCCCCAGCCTGAGATGTGGCTGGAGCTACGGGAAGCAAACCCGCTCTAGAAATGCCCTCCATAAAGACTACCAGTTGGACCAAAGCATCCTGAAGCACTGGAGTGGCTATGAAACCCTCTGGGACCTGAGCTGGGCCCACCGGAGCTGTTGGAGCTGGAACCCCTTCGTCGTAGTCAATATGAGGCTCCACCTCTGGGACTGCCGCTCGGGGCTGAGCTCAGCCTCGGCCTCTGGCACGGCCTCGCCCTCTGCCCCTAATAGGAGCTGTTGTTGGGGGCTCGAGCTGCTGTGCGGTAGAAGAGGAAGCACGTGTTCTCGCCATCTGTGAAAGAACAGAGTGGAAAGACAATGAGTACCTGAGAAACAGAATCGCACGACAAGAATGAACAAGGTGATGTTTTCCTAACTCAGTATCCTCTGCGGGATAAATACAGACGTCTCCGTACCGATCCCTCAGACTCTACTGAGCTTGTCCGTAAGTTGTGAGACCTAAGTAACCTAGTGGCTCTGATACCAACTTGTCACGACCCGAATTCCCCACCATCGGGAGTCGTGATGACGCCTACTGTCGGAGCTAGGCAAGCCAACCTTAACATACCTTTTTCAACTAATTTTCAACAAGATAATAATAAAAACAATAAATTCAAGCGGAAGCCTTAATTTAATATTAAATGAACGAAAATGCGAAAAAAAAATTAACATCATCCTCTACCCAAGATTTAGTGTCACAATACTCACGGACTACTATAAGATACTACAAATAAGAGTTTGAAAGAAAATACATAAGGAGTCTGCTTCGATACAATGAAAACAAACAGAAATGAAATAGATGAGACTTAGGGCCCACGCACGCCAGCGAACTACCTAGGAGTCTCTGGACTAAAGGCACACTCCCAATCTACTGCTACTGCGGTCCGTAAGCTACTCCCGAATCTGTGCACAAAAAGGGCGCAGAAGTGTAGCATCAGCACAAGCGACCCCATGTGCTGGTAAGTGCCTGGCCTAACCCCGGCGAGGTAGTGACGAGGCTAGACCGAAGCTACCTCAATTAACCTGTACAGATATATGTGCAACAACGGAAAGATATACAGAATTTAAATAGATAATAGGGAGGGGACATACTGTGGGGTGTAACAATTTAGATATAAGACCAACGAACAGAGAGATGGAAACTAAATAATTAACATCTATGAAAGAGAGCAAGTGAATCAACAACTGTACGGCACCAACCTTCGTTCTTTCTCTCAATTCTCACCAAAACTGTCAAATATAGTGCACGGCATCACCCTTCGTGCTTTTCCTCACATAACTCTCACATCAAGGCATGGAATGACCCTTCGTGCTCAAATAATTAGAGACATGACACGGAAAGACCCTTCGTGCATAATTATCAAAACATGGCACGGAAAGACCCTTCGTGCATAATCGCTCTTCCTCACCCAATCATCAGTCACAACCAATCGAGGAAGGGAATATACAACAAGATTAAACATCCCGGCAAGGGAGAATAAATCAACAATAAGTCCCGGCAAGGGAAATATACCACACTTCCTTCTTCAACTCATTTGTTTCTCAACTATCACCTCATAATTATTTTGGCAAGTAATTAGCTCAGCTGTTTCACATCTTTCGAATTTAAAAGCAACTACGACTCACGGTCATGCTAGACTCCGGTGCATAGATAACTGTCACCATGCCTATACATCGTACTCCACAGTTAACACGTAGCAAATAACATCCAAATCCTAATCCCTCAAGCCAAAGTTAGAAAAAACACTTACCTCGAATGCTCCAAACTCAACTCACGCTTCTAGTATAGCTTTACCTCTTGATTCCACCACCAATCTGCTCAAATCTAGTCATAAGTTACTTAATCACATTAATAATTACTAAATGAATCACTCCCCATGCATGAAAATAAATTTTACAAGGTTTTTCCCAAAATGGTCAAAAATACCCCCAGACCCACGTGGTCGAAACTCGAGGTTCGGACCAAAACCTGGTTACCCATTCCTCCATTTTAAGTCCGAAACACGTCATATGACGTTCGTTTTTAGCCAAACTTTACATATAGTTCTTAACGCATATTTAAGACTTGTACCGGGCGTCGGAACCAAAATACGAGCCCGATATCTATATTTTCTAACCCCTTTTCATTTCAAATTTTCATATCAAATTTCAGAAAAACAATTTCTTTCAGAAATTCATTTCTCGGGCTTGGGACCTCGGAATTTAATTCCGGGCACACGCCCAAGTCCCATATTTTCTACGGACCCCTCCGGGACCATCGAATTACAGGTCTGGGTCCGTTTACCTAAAATGTTGACCGAAGTCAATGTTATGCATATTAATATCGAAATTCATCAAGTATTTCACATAATTCACATATTCTAACATAAAAACTTTCCGGCTACGCGCCCAAACTGCGCATGCAAATCGAGGCGACTAAAAACGAGGTTTTCAAGGCCTCGGGAGCACGGAACAAGGAAGAATTACGGTCATGACCCCTTGGGTCGTCACACATACCATCATGGATAAATGGCCCAAAAGGTTCGTCATGATATAACAAAAATGAAACATAAGGGAATACTTGACATAAGATGACCCAACAAGTAATACACACTTATACATGTGATATACGGTCTTATAAAACCAAAATGAACACCCGTACGTTGAACATATGCCAACAAGGCCATATAATCTTTCATATACATGACATTTTTCTACAAGCCTCTAAGAGTACATACACATCATAAAGGCCGGGACAGGGCCCCGCCATACCAATAATACATGTCCAAATCATACTGAACAAATAGGCAACTCTGGAGCAAGTGGGTGTACAAACACCTTCCACTGAGCTGATAGCTTACTAAGAGAAATGTCAACCTTTCTATCGGGACCTGGGTGCATGAAACGCAGCGTCCCCAGGCAAAAGGGACATCAGTACGAATAAAGTACCGAGTATGTAAGGCAAGAAAGCCTAAATAAGAACAGTAATGTAAATGAGAGATAGAGGAAATACAACCTGTAACATCTGAGTGCCTCTGGGGACTACTGACATGAAATGCTTAATACATATATATACATAAACTTTTAAAAACATACACCTCTGCAGGCATCATCATCATATCGTACCCGGCCTCAAAGAGGACTCGGTAAAAACGTGCCCGGCCATCATAAGGCTCGGTAGAATCGTACACGTCCACGTGGAGTTCGGTAAACCCAACTGATCAGTGGTTGCACAATAGATGTCGTACCTAGCCGACTATAGCGCGGCTCGATAGAGTAAAATATATACTATATATAATGCATGCTAGACTCATGGAATAACGTTCTAAACCTTTCGGTGTAACTTAAGGTCGTTGTACCTTTGATTAACATTATGGACATCCATACCCTCAATATAAATCTCAGTAGGATTCAAGGATCATACACACTTTTTTAGAATAACTTTATAAGAAAACAACAACATGGACAATCTTAGTTGCTATGAGTAGATCCGTTATGAAATAGCGTTATTATTTTACTATAGATCATGTCAAAAGAAAGAAGGAAGTACCTTAACATACCTTAAACCAGTTGAGTCTTTAATACCTTCCAAGTAACTCTTCAAACAAGTAAACTCAATCTATCATAGTATAAGGAGATTCAAAATCAGTGCTGAGCAAAGGCTAAGTTTGTAACTTTAGCTAGTAGCTCATTTACTTAAATTCGGGCAGCATCTCCCCGGTTACAAGAGCCTCCTCCAATATCATATACCAACAACAACAACCATAGAAATCCATCAACATATAAATTTCAACAACAAGGAACCATATAGCAACAACAAGTCGCAACTACTTCACGACGAGTGGCAAGCTCCGATTGGAATTCGTATAACCCATATCACCCCTTATAGACTTCTTACATTAACTTAACACTATCATTAACATGATAATGAAGTCATTCATCAATGATTCCATCCTTATACCATACATTTAAAACAAAGGAATTAATCCTCAACTCCAACTATCTTCAATTAGTAACTTTATTCACTAGTTCATGTCTACTCCATCCATTTAACTTAATCAACATAAAGATAACCTTAAGCACATGCAAGAACACAATATACATACCTCCTACAGTAACTTAAAGTTGAAATCCAAGTTATATTAAGATTACAACAACCCTCAATGGCAATACAACACCATAGAAGTGACTTAAGCTAATCCAAGTAGTATCTTGTAGTTTATCATCCTAACAACTTAACCAACATACAAGCAAGATTAAGCAAAATTATTAGGCTTTTATAATCACCTTAACCAGTAGCAGCAACTTGGAATTTCATCCAAACACAGCCCACAACAATCCTCAATGACAACACAACCTCAAAGAGAGTTGTTCTTCACTAGAACTAAGTTTTGATGTTGAAATATGGTGTAATCACTTTGGAATCACTTCAAACCCTTGTGGAATCTGTTTAGAAGGGTTAGGAGAAGTTCGGATATGAAGTTGAGTTTAAAACAAGTTTAAAATAGGCGTCCAAATCGTTTATAAAGTGAAGTAGGTCGACCACCACCTAAGTGGATCCCATTGGGAGTTGCTTGCGCGGCCTCGTGAAAACGTGAATATCTCTATACTTTGATGTCGTATCGACGAACGGTTTAATGAGTTAGAAACTAGGCTCGTAGATCTTCAAATTGGTAGGTATATCAACCTATAATTCCAAGTATATTTGGAGAAAAGCTCAACTACATTTGACCTAATGTTCAGCAAATTTATGAATATAACTTGTGATGACCTTTGCCAACTCTTGTTCCACAACTTGCTTGCCTTCAAAATGTAGCAAATGACTGTCATACGACTAAAATAACTCATACCATAACCTCCTTATCATGTTAAGAACCCTAGTCTCACCCCAAAGTACATGTTATAACATTCCAAACTTGTCGACTTTTGACGAAACTTATTTTCTTCAATTAGTTTAGCTTCTAAGCTTTCCAACCCTCTTGGTACTCTTTATTCATGATATTAAATATTTGTAACCTCCAAGGTAATATGATTAACTTACTTTATGTACTTTCAAAAATGATATTAGTTCCGAGCTTACATCAATGGCTTACGACGTACTCTCACGTATGAAAACATGGGGTGTAACATCATTTCCCCCTTTGGAACATTCGTCATCGAATGTTGAGTGATGGTCTTATCAGTTCATAAACTATAGCTCTTACGAATATTTAATGCTCTCTTTGCCATCTAGGCAACTGTTTTGTGAATAAATCTATGTGGTCAGAATTCTTCCAATCTCGTAGTTGTTTTTACCTTATGTCATGTAGTATGTACGACTATGTTCTTGTATAAGTGCCTAGCGACTCTTATCCCCTTTTTCCTCCATCTCTTAGACAATCTCAAAGCCTTACTTTATGAACATATATAGAACTATGACAAGCTGGCCTTCTAGTCATCTATAGGTGTACTAAAGTTTTTCGTTTGGTACTTTGTTGAATTTACGACTATTGATATATCTTGTTTCATAGCCTTAGATATCTATCCTTATGTCTTTGCTGCATCTACGCAGGTCAAACTATACCATAACTCTTAATTTTGCTTTATTATTATCGAGGTCTGTTACTCAACTCCAGGTTATTCTCTAGTTGCTTATCCTACATGTATAAATCTAAGTCCTTTAATGCTTCCTCATCAATGTTCATCTTAAGAATGACAGCCTAATCTCATCACATACTTTGGAACTTTTATCAATCTATTGTTGATTCACCTTAATGTTGATATATAATCCACAACTAATACCTTGCAACCACTTACGTAATACACTGTCACTAGGGCTCACGTCTCATTGAGGAACATCTGAAGTGATTTTCCTGATCCACCTAGGATAATACTATACTTCAGTAACTGTATTTCATAGCATCCCAATGTGATCCATCTTACAGGGGTATTCTAATCCTGTGTAATTCATGAAATCCCTTTCTCGTTAAATCATTACTCAATCAAAGGCCTAAATGTCATCCACTTTATCTATCATAATTACACCCTTATTTTACTTCTAGGGCAGCATTTCACATCTTCTAATTTCTCCTAGCCCAAGACTCCTCTGAGTTCATTCAGGATGTACCGAGCTTTCAATAACGTACAGAAGCCATCAACTCTTTTGTTTTGATGGGTTCAATCCCGAGGACTTACCTATTCTTGTCACCGTCTCACTCATCTTTTGTTATCCTTAATTCTATCTACCTAAAACCTTGTCACTCTATGATACTTTAGCTTGCACCTACATATATCTATTTATGCTATTCACAACCTTTCTTTAACTTTCTAGCACCATAGATTTCCTTTCATGCCTTCTCAGTTGCCTTTAAACATAGGCAATTACTTTTTCTGGTCATTCTACCACTTGCTGCATGAATGCTTGGCTTATCTTAGTGTCCGCAACTACTGGAATTTCCTGTAACTCATATGATCTCAAATATCATATTTTGAGTTTTACTTCCCGTTCATCAGCCACGATAGGTACCACTTTCTTATGGAGTTTGTACAATGTTGTTCTGAGACTATTGTTACAAGACCATTTCTTCTTCAAGTTACTATACTTAGGTTGAAGCCTTCTTCCTTTTTCCTCAGATAGTCTTTTAGTGTAGTACTTAAGGGAGATCCTTTGACTCCTATAAAGCTACGAGCTGATACTCGAAGGAATTTTTGATGTTCTTACTTGCCTATAGTTATCCTTAGCTACCTACCTCTGCGCTCTTGTGCTCGTAGGGTTGCTTCTAAACTGAAATTTTGGCTATCTCACTGGTGGTACTTTCTTTTATCTTCATAACACTTATACGGTACTTTTAACTACCCCAAATCCTATCCAACTATTTCTCAAGGATCATGATGTCATTATATCTGCGAGACCGAATTCACTATGTTGGGGTTCACTACGTTTACCTTGCACAATCTACATGATTTGTTTGTATCCTCTTGTTTAGCCATAACTAGGCTCTTTCCGAATCAACTAATAACTACTCGTTGGTCCATTCTCATATCTATATTCTGCGTAATATCTCTTGGGTTATTTTCTTTGTCTTAACTTATCATCCCGGATCCTTATGTATCAAGTGTTCATTCGCACTTATTTAACAATAACATCTGGTGTGGGAACTCTTACTGCCTCTCCTCGGTGGCGTTCTTGCATAATGTTCTGGAGTCGTAACATATCTGTAGGTTTGAATAAATGCAATCTCATTCCTTTCGCCTTTCTACCACATTCTTCCTTTATTATTCCATAGTTACCTAAACCAATAACTCCAACTTAATACCATATCACACCATCTTGCCCATTTAGGGGAGTACTAACATTTAATGCTATGAAGATTTACCAATAAATATTTTACCTCTTCATATTTGGCGTCTTTTCGCATCTTCACGGACTCTTACTTGCCTTGGGGTAACCCTTCTGTACCCGCGATAATTGAATTTCTTATGCACTAAGGTGACACCTAGTGTAACTGACACACTTAGTCTCTTAAGCTTAACTCTACTCATAGTGCTTGCTTTAGGGAAGCATCCTCCTGAATCACCTTTAAAGGTTATTCTTTTGTTGTCCATTCTATTATTGTCGGAACGTGATCTCTGAAATTATCACAATGTCGACTATTATCAAATCCTCAGGTCCCTAATTCATGTTCGGTTTTATCTTGTTCACTAGACCATACTAATTTTTGTTACTATAGGGGGTCAATCACGTTGGCGTTGGACTCACCAAATCATTTCTCGAAATGAGGATATGACCTTCGGCCTATACTCTATTATTGCCACAAGGCCTGTCACCTCTTGTCTTTTCCTTCACTTGACTATAGACTCTATCATCGTGTCATATTTTGATTTACTGTTATCACTTATTTATCACATCTTACTCATAATACTTTATTTACTCGATCTTATTCGCCTACTAATATTTCTGTTTATCACCTTATTCTGAAAATTTCAACAAAACATTCTTTCGCTTTTAGCTCCCCTTGCTCTATCTACTGGCTCTTCGGGTCGCCTAACATTCTCTCTTTACTAGGGATGGGAGCCATACAAAGGTAAATATTTATCCCTTCTAGGATTCCAGTGCATATCTTCTAAATTTTTCCTAAACTTTCTAGTATTCATATCTAAGTGTATTGTTCTAGAGTGCACCGTGGGGGTGTCTCATAAGGAGAACTATTACCACGTTTGTAATATCCTTTAGAAATGTCATCTAATTCTAACAACTCGTCCACCATTTTAGGTTACTCTAACCCTAGCTCAATCCTGATATACCATCCTTCTCTTAAACAATATCCATTAGCTCCCATAGGGCATAACTAAGATATGTGTGGTCAATTGTACATATCTCTGTTACTGTTGAAGGTAGCTTAGAATACATATATTTCTCTGCCTGAATTGTAAAAACTCAAAATCTTCACTAACTGGGTACCTCGTAACCTTCGCCACCTTGCTTCTTTAACTTGTTGAAACTTGTATTTACCTTCTGATTCTCTCGTTGATTTTTAAACCATATGGGTGGATAGATATTCATGCCTTAGGCCTCCTTATCAAGAAACTTACGCGTCTTAATACACACATAATCCACTGAAGACCTTACATTTAATCATCATAAGTATGATGCAAAATCGAGTTCCATAGAGTCAACTTTTCCACATCAACATTCAATATCTTACCAACTTTCTTTGTGGATGTAGGTATCGTTGTATTACGATTAAAGTCGAATTTAGGAGTTTGAATTCTTACAACTGAGCTCTACCACACGATCTAGAATAAGAAGAAAGAGTGACAGTCCTAAATACCTTATAGGCTCCTACTTATAAGTGTGGTGCATAACACACCCATAAATAAGACTCTACTAGACACGGCTTGTAGACTCACTAGGACAGAACTGCTCTGATACCACTTTTGTCACGACCAAATCGGAGGGCCACAACGGGCACCCGATGCCTTACCCAACCGAGTACCAACGTAACATATCTTTCTTATCATACCATCATGGGTAAATGGGCCAAAAGGTCTGTCATGATATAACTAGAATGAAACATAAGGGAATACTTGACATAAGATGACCCAACAAGTAATACACACTTATACATGTGACATACGGTCTTATAAAACCAAAATGTACACTAGTACACTGAACATAGGCCGACAAGTTCATATAATCTTTCATATACATGACATGTGTTTACAAGCCTCTAAGAGTACATACACATCATAAAGGTCGGGACAGGGCCCCGCCATACCAATCAATACATGTCCAAATCATACTGACCAAATAGGCAACTCGGGGGCAAGTGGAGTGCACCAACACCTTCCGTTAAGCTGATAGCCTACTAGGAGGAATATCAACCTTGTCTATCGGGACCTGCAGGCATGAAACGCAGTATCCCCAGGCAAAAGGAACGTCGGTACGAATAAAGTACTGAGTATGTAAGGCAAGAAATCATAAACAAGAACAGTAATGTAAATGAGAGATAGAGGAGATACAACTTGTAATATCTGAGTGCCTCTGGGGGCTACTAACATGAAATGAATAATACATATATATACATAAACTTTTAAAAACATAAGCCACTGTGGGCATCATCATCATATCGTACCCAGCCTCAAAGAGGACTCAGTAAAAATGTACCCGGTCATCATAAGGCTTGGTAGAATCGTACCTGGCCATGTGGGGGTGGTTGCACAATAAGTGCCATACCCGGCCGACTATATCGCGGCTCGGTAGAGTAAAATAGATACTATATATAATGCATGCTAGACTCATGGAATAACGTTCTAAACCTTTCGGAGTGACTTAAGGTCGTTGCACCTTCGATTAACATTATAGACATCCATACCCTCAATATAAACCTCAGTAGGATTCAAGGATCATACACACTTGCACAGAATAACTTTATAAGGAAACAACAACATGGACAACCTTAGTTGCTAGGAGTAGATCCATTATGAAATAGCGTATTCATTTCACTTTAGATCATGCCAAAAGAAAGAAGGAAGTGACTTAACATACCTTAAACCCGTTGAGTCCTTAATACTTTCCAAGCAATTCTTCAAACACGTCAACTCAATCTATCATAGTATGAGGAGATTCAAAATCAGTGTTGAGCAAAGGCTAAGTCTGTAACTTTAGCTAGTAGCTCATTTACGTAAATTCGGGTAGTATCTCCCTTGTAAGAAGGGCCTCCTCCAATACCATATACCAACAACAACAACCAGAGAAATCCATCAACATATAAATGTCAATAACAAGGCACCATATAACAACAACAAGTCACAACTACTTCACGACGAGTGGCAAGCTCTGATTGGAATCCGTATAACCCATATCACCCCTTATAGACTTCTTACATTAACTTAACAGTATCATTAATATGATAATGAATTCATTCATCAATGATTCCATCCTTATACCATATATTTATAACAAAGGAAACAATCCTCAACTCCAACTATCTTCAATTAGTAACTTTATTCTCTAGTTCATGTCTACTCCATCCATTTAACTTAATCAACATCAAGATAACCTTAAGCACATGCAAGAACACAATACACATACTTCCTACTGTAACTAACAGTCGAAATACAAGTTATATTAAGCTTACAACAACCCTCAATGACAATACAACACCATAGAAGTGACTTAAGCTAATCCAAGTAGTATCTTGTAGTTTATCATCCTAACAACTTAACCAACATACAAGAAAGCTTAAGCACAATTAGTAGGCTGTTATACTCACATTAACCAGTAGAAACAACTTGGAATTTCATCCAAACACAGCCCAAAACAATCCTCAATGACAACACAACCTCAAAGAGGCGTTGTTCTTCACTAGAACTAAGTTTTGATGTTGAAATATGGTGTAATCACTTTGGAATCGCTTCAAACCATTATGGTATCTGTTTAGAAGGATTAGGAGAAATTTGGAGACGAAGTTGAGTTTAAAATGAGTTAAAAATAGGCGTCCAAATCATTTATAAAGTGAAGTAGGTAGACCACCGCCTAAGTGGGTCCCATTGGGAGCTGCTTGTGCGGTCTCACGAAAATGCGAATATCTCTCTACTCCGATGTCATATCGACGAATGGCTTAATGCATAGAAACTAGACTCGTAGATCTTCAATATGGTAGGTAGATCAACCCATAATTCCAAGTATATTTGTAGAAAACCTTAGCTACATTTGACCTAATGTTCAGCAAATTTATGGATATAACTTGTGATGACCTTTGCCAACTCTTGTTCCACAACTTGCTTGCCTTCAAAATGTAGAAAATGACTATCATAAGACTAAAATAACTCATAGCATAACCTCCTTACCATGTTAAGAACTCTAATATCACCCCAAAGTACATATTATAACATTCCAAACTTGTCGACTTTCGACGAAACTTATTTTCTCCAATTGGTTTAACTTTTAAGCTTTCCAACTCTTTTGGTACTCTTTATTCATGATCTTAAATATTTGTAACCTCCAAGGTAACATGATTAACTTACTTTATGTACTTTCAAAAACGATCTTAGTTCCGAGCTTACATCAATGGCTTACGACGCACTCTCGCGTATGAAAACGTGGGGTGTCACAGTGTTAATGCACGAAGGGTGATACCGTGCCATGATTTGAGAGTTAATGCATGAAAGGTGATGTCGTACCAATTTTATGAGAGTTAATGCACGAAGGGTGATGTCGTGCCATGATTATGAGAGGTAATGCACGAAGGGTGAAGCCGTGCCGTTTTTGTTGTTTCATATGGTGAGGACGAGAGTAAAAGCACGACGGGTGATGCCGTGCACGTGTTTCTACTTCATTATTCTTATTGATTCAGATATGATGTTCATTATGCTTCTCTATTAGTTTATTGTTAGAATTAGATATTCCCCGTAGCATGTCCCCTTCCCATCTTTATCTGTCATTTCCTGTTGTTATTGCTCTGTTTGTATATGCTTTAACTACATAGGTTTATTTGGTTGTCGTGTCCTAGCCTCGTCACTACTTTTCTGAGGTTAGACTCGACACTTACCAGTACATGAGGTTGGTTGTACTGATACTGCACTCTACACTCTTTTGTGCAGATTTTGGTGCCGGACCCGGTGAGTAGCTGAGGTAGCTGCCTTCACTCTAGGGAGACCAAGGTAGATCTGCTGGCGTCCGCAGATCCCCTTCCCTGTTTTAGCTTTCTGCTGTCTCTTTTCATTTCGAGAACAGTTGTACTTTTCTTTCTAGACCAGTGTTTGTAGAAATTCGTAGATGTTCGTGAAATTGTGATACTAGATTCGTGGGTAGATATGTATTGGATTATTTGAATTTGTTATAACTCTTCCTCACTTTTCATTTGCTTAGATTTAGTTACTGTTTATATCTGTTTGGGTTGATTGCCAATGTGTTAAAACCTTAATAGTGGCTTGCCTAACTTTGACGAGTAGGCTCCATCACGACTCCCGAGGGTGGAAAATCCGAGTCGTGACAGCTTTTCTCAAAAGTACTTTCAAAAAAGTATTTTTGGTGAAAAACAATTTATGTTTGGCTAATTAATTTGAAAAGCACTTTTGAGCAGTAATTAATGTTTGGCCAAACTTTTGAAAACTGCTTCTATGTGTATTTTTCTCGAAAGTAATTTTTAGAAAAGTGTTTTTGGAGAGAAGCTATTTTTTTCTACTTCTCAAAAACTGCTTCTGCTTCTCCTCAAAAGTATTTTTTTTTCTTTTTAAAAGCTTGGCCAAGCACGTTTTGGTCAAAATCCCTTTGGATAAAAAAAAGTACTTTCGGTCCAAAAAAAAAAAAGCTTGGCCAAATAGGCTAATAATAGCGTGGGTGTTATGTAATTAGAAATTGTTTATTAGACAATTCAAAGGTCAACTTTTGAAGGTGCCTTATTGAAGATTTGATGAATTTTGAAACTCACCACAAAATGGTCGGTATAACGGCTTCTCCGATTCAATCGTTTGGAGTTACCATGACCGTAGATTAGCCTCTCTTGAGAAATTATAAAATCAAATCATAAACCTCCTCCTTTTGGCCTTCCATTCCAATTCTCTTTGCATCTCTACCAGCAGTTTTGAGATATGTCGGCTCAATATTCCTGAGGCTGGAATCACGTCTTTCTTGCATATGGTATCGTTGTTTCTTCATAGAGTCATGCATGTTTGGATTTGTGGGTGGGGTTTGCATTGTCTTCTCTAATATGTTTCGTTATTTGTGCGTTATCATGTACCTAGCTATATGTATTCGAAATTATTCAACTGTCGGTTCTTGTTGTTTTTGTTTTTCGACCTACCGATATTGCAAAATCTAAAGTGGTACGGAATATATTATAATCCTATTATATTATACTTTTCCTTCTAAACGTTGTATAATTATGAACACTATGATTGTCACCTTTTATTTTGGTGGTATTGTGTTGTAACTTTCTAAAGTCTAGTGCACATATTTTCAGAATATACTGTTTCCGTTTTGGAAAATGTGATTCAACAATGGTTGTATATTATTTTACAAGTCTTACTCATATTATTTTGTTTTTTCCTTCTTTTGTTTCTAGGTATCACCATGCTGCTGGCATTGCTAACTAACAGAGTCTCATTGCTTGTATAATTATATGAAATTTGGACTCTGGTGGCAGGTAAGCACTAAAATTCCATATGTACAATGTTATTTTAGGGTGATTGATTATTTTCTTAACTTCCTGGATCACACAGTCGTTATACTTAAACACAGAACTAAAAGCAGTTACTTTCCCCAAATTTTCTTCTACATGACTAAATGGTTTAGGATGGGTCTCGACTAGTTTTCGTACCTGCAGCAAAGTTGTATATAGCTTGAAAATTTGTGTGCTAACATCTGAGAGGGGAATATGTGTCTTTCTTCCCCTACATTGCTCTTTTCTTTTTTTTTTTTTTTTTTTTGGCCTTAACTTCTGCTTGCATCATCTAGTAGTTCTTCATAACAGCTTTTTGTTACAGTGGGTTGTGTTCGATTGTGAGCAGAGAAGCAGGGGGTTATGTAATGTGGTTGAGGTTTTGCAAATGATTCTCTTCTTATTCTTTTCCATGATATGATATAGGGGTTATCCAGCACTTCGTTGTGGAGCCACATGTAACCAAAGGGATCCAATTGAATCCCCTTCATTGGTAAATTGTACTGCGTAATTAGAGTTAAAACAACCTTTTTGTACATAAATATTTTGAATCCCCTTAACACAAGAGAATACGAGTTGAAACCCAGTTGTGCCATTTTTGGGTTATTTTGAATCCCCTTGTCAAAATTAGTGACTCCGTTACTGCTTGTAAAGTCGATAAATTAATTGTTTATCTTGTCAACAGAAATTTGAAGTTCTTTTACTTTTCTGCTTCAATAGTAATTTCACGGACATATTGAAGCATCTTCTCCCTGATTATTATTTAAGATACTGCATTTCCTTGTAAAAGTGATTTGACAGTAATTCTACATACACGCCTTTATTTTGACCTTAAAATGATGGACTTGCTAGGATTTTGGTTGTCTCTGTGCAAATACTCTCAAAACGTTCTATACAAGTTCATTGTAGATAGTTTAGAAGGTAGTGGTACTTCCACTCTTCTAATAGATTATATCCAATTAGAAAGTTCAATTGTGTACAAATAAGATAACATTTTTTTTTTCTGGTGATGTCTTTCTTGCATCGTGGGAGAATGTTACGAATCTAACACTGATTGTCATTTTCTTCTCCTGCACTTTATCTCAGGTCTCCTCATCTTCTGGTATCTTGAAAGATAGATACTGTTCATAGAATTTCTTGAAAATTGGACTCTAAAGGAAAGCAAACACTTAGATTTTGAATCAAATGTGAGGTAAATTTTTTGGCTAACCACCTGAAATTCATTACACCTACTGTTGTTTATTGTAATAGCATCTGGAAAACTGCAGAGAATGCACAAGTACTTGTTATGGTGGCATGATTATTTTCTAAACTTCCTGGATTATACATGCATGATAATGTTGGTATACTGAAATAATTTCGCTTTCCCAAATTGTATCTACTACTAAACTGGTTAAATAGGAGTAAGAATCATGTGTTAACCAATTACCACCAATCACAATTCATTAGAGTGTATGTTCTTAAAGTCATTTGATATAGGCATCAACGAATTGAACCTGCGCTGATGGAAATGCAGAATGGGGAGAGCAAAATTAAAACTGCATAAGTTGGATGGTAGCAACCGCATAGGAGTATACTCAAGGCGGAAGAAGGGACTCTTGAAGAAAGCTAATGAGCTGTCAGTATTGTGTGACATTGACATCTTTCTTGCCATGTTTTCACCAGGTGGAAAGCCTAGTGTATACAAGTCAGATAACAGGTACTTTTTCCCAACACGATAACTCAAGATTAAGCCTTAAATTTCCATATCTTAATGTTATAGGTCTTTGGAGAGAAAATTAATGCGTCAATTATTTTGTTGTGGGAAATGTGATTGTTACTTTTTGATGCCAAGACACTTTATCCATGTTTACAATTTATGAGATATGAAGTATTTTGTGGCATCCACCTGAATGAAAATATTGCTAATTTTAATTATTATGCACCTTTAAATCTAACAAACATTAGAGACCAGTTTTTGCAAAAGCCTTTCTATCGATAAATCTTAAATCCCCTTCATTCTTCTTCCTCCAGTAGCTTTGAGGACGTGATTACCAAGTTTGCCGAAGTAAATCCAGAAGAAAGAGCAAAAAGGTAACATAACACATTTGTATGAATAATTGTGCTGATGAAATAATTCAATGCATTAAGAGTAATTCTTTGAACTTTTCTTTTACTTGATAAGCAGGAAGATGGAGTGCCTTGATGTAAGTCAACCTTCTGTCTTTCCGTTCATGTGTGCATTTAAATTTTCAAGGTGCTTTTCTAGTGATGCACTTTTCTGGCTTTGAACATTTAGACAATAAAGAAAGCTTGCAAGAAGTCTGATCACGATGTAGACATAGGACAGCAGCTTTGTCCTGGGTACGTTTCGTTTCACTGCCATGTAGTTATGTTTACCTATCTTTTAAGAAATCAAGGCCTGTCAGGTTGACTTTTTTTACTACTGAAAACATTTCTTCTCATTCTTTTTCAGGGATTTGACAACGGAGGTATTAATTTTTTTTATCACAAAATATCACTATGATTATCAAATTTGTTACCATTGGTAGCAATGCTAGTTAGATTTACTGAGCTTCTTGTGCTTAATGTAGGATATCAATTTTCTCACACATTCATTAAGAATTCGACTTTCAGATATTGAGGGTAGAGTCAGGTAACTTTGATCTCTTTCATTGTTCATTTTTTTTTTCAAAGGATATCTTCCAGTACAAATATAAAAGCATAATCATAGATTAGGCCTCTTATGATTGGTGTCGTTATATATTTAGTGATTTATAAGAAAAACCCTGTTAATTTTCTTCTGCAAGTGTTAAGAAGTTGATTATTCGTTCTTGAATTGTTCCAAAGAACAACTATTTTGGATAGGAGATAAAGTCCTCAGACGTATATAATGTCTGGCAGAATACTTAAAAAGTTGGTTTACCAAATGCTTAAAGTTTCACAGTTCTACTAAAAAGCTAGTGATTCTTCCACTCTTGATTGGGTCAATGCTTCATGGAGGAATAAAGTTTATAGATTTTTAATAGAAATCAGATGATATTGTAACTCAGCAGTATTACTATAGTGCACCTTTTAAGTTAAATTCAACTCCCATGAATAGCACAAAAATTTTCTTTGAAAGAAGTAAAGAAAAACAAGGTGCAAATGTTGACTGGTAGAGTAAGATTGATGCACACATAACTGATGTGCTCGTGACAGTGAACAAAGGCTAGGGAAGGGTGTCAAGGCAAGGACCTAATTTTACAGTGCCTTGACATGCAGTTTGAGAAAGAATTTTGTTGGGATATATTTAAATGACATGTGGCTTTGTCCTGTCCTCTTATGTAGGCTTTCATTCTTCACATACTACTATTCCATTTATGATTCCCGTTTAAGAGTTTATCTGATATCTAGCTGTGACTCTGCTTTACGAGTTTACGTGGACTAACGAGGCCAGGACCTACTCCTTTTGCAGTTTTGATTTGACCACACTTTGTGAGAAATGAGAAAGTGAGGTTGCTGAGTTGGTTCAATGAACTTTTATTTCATTACTTCACATGATAGTGAATGGATTTTACTGTGTTGGTCCCACAATTATTATATAAATACTTCTGAAAAATATTTATTTCAAACTTTTCTTGAACATTATATCATAAGACTGAACTTATCTCCCTTAAGAATAAGAGATGAGACTTTCTCTAAATCAACTTCACATTTGAGGAGAACTTGCTTTTTTTATTCAACAACTGCACTGACAATCATTGCGTCATTATAGGTTTGACTGAGTATTGTGGTTGTGTCTTATAAATAAATGGAGATCATTTCTACTACATATGCTGGATAGACATTCAAATGATAATCAAATAATTCTGTGAACACTTGTGACCTCAGAAATGGGATATACATAGTCTAATGTGTGATGTGTGTGGTCATAGCAATTAGGAAGTAAAGTTAGATACTGTTTTGGGGAAGGCCAATAAATCATAGCAAAGTTGCTAGCTGATTTTTTGGCTTTTCTGCAAATATGTAAGTTATGAGTTTATCATAAGCATATCCAAATTTCCCACCAGCTAAGTTTACAGTGACACACTAAGTTGGGCAGTATTTCGCAAATCCTTCGAGTAATTTTATATGTTTCATTCTTTGTTTCATGTGTAGCTGAAGAATGTTAAGAAGGTTACATATTCTCCTTTTTCTCTTCCAGAAAAGAGAATATCCCTTGTTATCAGGTCTATGATAATTCAGTACAGTATGACCACACCAAAAAAAAAAAGGCAATGAAAGTGTTGCATGAATAGATCAACAGTTAGCTGATTCAGATTTTTCTCTCCCGTCCCTAGGTTCATATGCCTCGTTGACTTACTATTATTTCTATGGAGATAGTTCTAGGAAATATATATGACATTTCTTTTTGTTTTGGAATATGTAGGCTATGGAAGAATCTTGAAAAGATTGACAGCATTCAACAACTTAGGAAAATGGAGGACTCAATATCAAAATCTCTTAACGAAATCGCGAAACATAAGGTATACTTAATTCTTGCTTCACCTGGCATTCGATAGCTATGTTTTTTATTTACGCACTTATGGGTAGCCAGTCACCACATTTATTATGAATGATCAAATTTACTCATTATTGTTAATTTAATCGATGAGGACCTCAAGGGCCTTAAAGGGAGTACTATTGTTGGATATATATTTGGTTAAACCTTTTACTTAAACTCACTTTGTTTTCTTAAATAAAAGTATTAAAAAAATCTGGTTTATGTGATACCCTGGCGTTTCTTAGAGTAATATGTTGTCTCTATGAAAATAATAGGAGCGTGCTGTTATATTGATCCTCTTGCAGTGGATCGTAAGCTAATTTCTTTATTAACAGTTTATAACTACAAATAAACAAAATAAAAAGAGCTGCTAATAGAATACTGTGCTTGGCTGTAATGTTTCCAACATAATCCATTACTCCCTCCGATCCAATTTATCTAAACCTGATTGACTGAGCACGAAGTTTAAGAAAAAATGATGATTTTTGGAATTTGTGGTCCTAAACAAGTCAAAAATGGGCCCAGAGTGTTTGTGTGGCGATAAAAGCTTTTCATTAAGGGTACAATTGTAAGTTTAAGCTAATTTATTTTCAAATTTGGAAAGGGGTCCTTCTTTTTGGAACGAACCAAAAAGGAAATAGGTTCAACGGAGGGAGTACTATTTATCTTTTGATTTTCTTATTTTTCCATATTTTGATAAAAGCTCATAATAAGTGTTAATTAATGTGTAAATATAACGTGCAATGATAAGTTAAAGAGTTATGCTTTACAGTTTATTGTAAATTAAAAGATTGTAATGAGCTCTGTTTGCGTTGCAGTGTGGGATGGCTTCATTAATTTTTGGTGCTGGGAAAGATTTTCAGCCTTCTTCAGTCCGACATGGGATTGATTCACCTTTGAACTCTGATGCTAGGAAAGAGCTCCATCCATGTTCATCAGTCCATGCTTGTGATAGTGAAAATATTGATGTATATGAAGACATGAATTCATTCGATTCATTTTTACTTTGTGATACTGGGCAAGATTTCCAGGCTTCTTCACTGATGCAGCATGGGATGAATTTGGGACAAGAGCTCTATCAATGTTCATCAGTCCACGGTGAAAATATGGATGTATATGAGGACTTAAATTCATTTCCACTAGAGTGAGGAACCACCTTTATGTGCTTCAGACTTCCAATTATCATGTGCCTTTTTAAGTAAAAGATTTTAATATATGATCTAATTGGCATTGATATCTTTATTGCTATGTCTAATAAAAACACAATATTTTTGTCCTGTCTTCCTTCTCCCATGCTCCCCCAATACTTCCTTGTTTGTACTGTAATCATAGTTTTTATTTTATCTGCAGAAGTAATTATTAGCTTCTGACATTTTAATAATTTGGGGTCTCTAGGTATTTGGAGGAACAATCTTTTTCTTTTGAGAGCTACACAAATCTTGTTTGCAACAAAGAAATTGAAGTCTCTATGCCAGAATCCGTAAATTTTGTACCTGGGGAAATATTTCTGGATTGTGAAGTAAATCAGGAAGATATTGTAACAGAATTTGGGTTTACCTTTGATGTGCCACAACTAGAACAGATGGATGACAAGGGAAATGCTTTTGACTGTAGCATCAACAAAGGTTCCAGACTTCCTCATTCTGATCTTGTTAACATCCACGATAGTTCAAAATCAGCATCTGGTACTTGTGAAAATATGATATTAGCCGACTCTCTACACTTTCTGGTAAGTTTTAACCTTTATGATGTAGCGAAATCTCTAATACTCTTACCACTCCTTTCACATTTCATTACTCTTTACATTTTGAAAAAAGAAATATTGATTGTTTTCTGTCATTGTCCAAAGATCCATCCATGTGAAACTAGTTTCTGAATTGAAGCTATATGGGAACCATTTGAATGCTTACGATTTGTCATCTGCATCAAGTCTAAATTGCTGATTGTAACTACATTAGTCTCAAGATTATTATAGAACCTCCAATCAACTTTTTTTTTTTATCAAACCTTACAATTCTGATTTATATCATAGCACCGATCCACTTAGTTCAGTCTCGAGGACGGGATAACAGGGGCGTAGCACCGAATATGTTGGAATAGTCCCACCCAGTAGATGGACAAGCCAGTAGTACCAATCAAGGAAGCCTTGAACTATAGAGCTTTCTTTCCCGATGGTTATCTCTCTTAAGGAGGAAATTTTCTATAAACT
This sequence comes from Nicotiana tabacum, assembly GCF_000715075.1. Taxonomy (NCBI): domain Eukaryota; kingdom Viridiplantae; phylum Streptophyta; class Magnoliopsida; order Solanales; family Solanaceae; genus Nicotiana; species Nicotiana tabacum. The sequence goes on from NC_134101.1 coordinate 107,735,690, forward strand.
TCAACAACTACAAACTCAGTTTAATCCTATAAGTGGGGTCTGGGGAGGATAGTGCGTACGCAGACTTTACCCCTACCCTAAAAAGGTAGAGAGGTTGTTTTCGACTGACCCTCTGCTCAAGGAACATTAACAATAAAGCAACAACAATGTAATAGGGTAACGAAAGCGAATGACACAACAAGTAATAAAGAACCAGGAATACAATTTTCTCTTAAACTGTCTTCACATTTTGAGGGGAGAATTCTTTCGAGGCTAAATTCCATCATCCTACTGCCACGGCGGTCGTTTTTGCATCTTAGGTTTTGGAAAATCTTTGTGATTGCATCTTATCAAAACATGGAGATCATTTCTATGACATTTGGTGGCCAAAAATACAATTGTTATTCAGAATTCTGTAACCCTTCTGAGATCAGAGATGGAATATGCATAATCTAGTGTATGTGGTCATAGCAATTTGAGTGACGTTTGAGGAAGGTCAATGAGTTGCAGAAAAGCTGTCAGCTAATTGTTGGCTTAGTTTGTTGCATATATTTTAGTTATTAATCTAGGATGCATTCTGACATTGTCCACCATCTGCATTTTTAGTGGAAAGATTTTATTTGGTAGTATTTCCAAAATCCTTAGAGTACATTGTGTAATTCAATGTTTGACGTGCAGCTGAAGAAACATTTAACAGATCACACACTTGTCCTCTATCAAAGAAAAGATTTTGCTTCTCATTAATATCCCGTTATATCATATTGCATTCTGATAATCTGAATTAGGTTAGTTGACCAGACGCAATAAAAAATGTAGCATACATTGATCAGCAATAAGCTGACCTTAATATGTTTTATTTACCCAAGGAAAACTAAGGAAGTTTTCCCTTTTCACAATTTTATCTCGGCATTTAGCATTGACTTATAGCATGGTGATTCCTTTTCTCTTGTGATATAGGGAACTGTAGATTTCAGAAGAATATTCACAAAATTAACATCATGAATATCTTAGAAAAATGGGTGACTCACTAGCAAACTCCATTAAAGTGCCTCTGGTAAAAAATTCAAATACTTTTCAACGTAATCTATTTCCAAATGTTAAAGTGGATTTGGCACAAAATCGTAAAGGTGCCTCTGATATGATGATATCTTAACATTTATAGAGTTATATGAAGCTCCTATGAAAATAAGAGGATTTGTAGATAAAATTTTTAAGGCTTGGAATCCTTAGGTATATAATAAAAAAACTAGTAAATGGAAAAGACTGCTCAACTGTGTACAACCACTGGCTGTTAGATTTCCAGCATATCCATTATTATCTTTTGCTATTCTCATTCATGCCATTGTAATAAAAAACTAATAATTTGTTAATTAGTAGTAGGTACATCTTAGTACTCTAAAATACTGTGTGTACTGCAACTTAATGTTCCCCTTTATTGCCATTATGATAGAAACTAAAAATTAATATTAATTAATAGGTACATCTTAGTACTCTGAAATACTGTGTATACTACAAGTTTTAAGGAGCATTCTTTGCATTTCAGTATGGGATGGATTCATCAAGTTCCGATGCTGGAGAAGAGTTTTCAACTTCTTCCTCAATCAAGCATGGGATAAATTTATCTTCAACCCAACTCGATGCAGGCTTATCTGTCAATGGTGGTGATAGTGAAAATATGGACGATTACGAGGATCTTATTGCGTTTGTTTCATGTTTAAAATTTGATGATGAGCACGGATTTCAGTCTTCACCATCAATTGGCCAGTATAGTATGAATTCACCTGTAAGTTTTGATGCTGGGCAAGAGCTGCATCGATCTTCATCAGTCAACGGAGGTGATAGTGAAAGTATTAATGGATACGGGGACCTAAATTTGTTTGTACAAGGGTAAGGGTTTACCTTTGTATCAAGCTTCAAGCTGCAAATCATCATAGTCCTCGGTAATTTGATAATAGTTATGTCATATATATCGTGCAAGACAACTATAACAAGATACGTTTGAAAACTTCTGGCACTGATACTACTGCAGTAACGATATCTTTTATTTCTTCATCACCACGTTTAGACGAATGTATTATTGTTCCTATTTCCCATCCATATGCCCCACTCACCATCATCAGTATCATTATCACCACCTTTATCATTATATACAGAGATAATTATTACCCTCTAATATGTCATTTGATTTCGGATTTCAGGTTTTTGGATGATCCATCTTTAATGATCGAGAGCTGTACGGATCTTGCTTGCAACCATGAAGTAGAAAATTATAAGCCAGGATATGAAAATTGCTCAGCGGATAAAATGTTTCTGGATTGTCAATTAAATCAGGAAAATATTGAAATGGCATTCAAATCTAATCTTGATTTGCCACTGGTAGAGCAAATGGATGTCCAGGAAAGCAGTTTTGACTGTCTCAACAAAGGTTTTGGATTTCCACTATTAACATCCATCCTAGTGTAACTTGTGACAATATGACTATCTCAACTTTCCTGTAAGTTTCACCTGTCTTAATCTTGTATTTCACTTGGAAACTACTCCTCTCTAACATTCTACAATTCCTTCCTCATTTCCTTACTCCTTACATTGTCTTTTTTAAATTTTATTACTTACTATTAAGAGGGGGAAAAGGGGAGGCGGGTATCGCATTGGGGTGATTCGATCCTTGATCACATGGTGAAGGATGATGGGCTTAATCCTTACTTCTTGAGATATTCATTTTGTTCTATTATTGGCAAAAGATCCATACATGGGAAACTAGTGGTTTTTAAAGTGGTTCTACTTGAGGAATGATCTCTTATTAGAATATATATCTTCTCCAACATCATGTCTAAATTGCTGGTGTTAATATTTTGAAGGGGATAATGCACGTCTCTAAAACATGCAGTTAAAGTATTATTTTCCCTCCCATGTGCCATCTCAATATGTACAGGGTTAGAATAAAGCAGGTTGAAGACAACTTAATTATTTGTGGAATACCAAAAGAATTATTTATGGAATACGAGTATCAAGAAGATATTAGAATCACATTCATGTACAATTTTGTTAGCTATTAGAAGATATTATGAACAATGTTTGTATTTCTGAAGTCTTATAGCTTAATCAGGGGCGAAGCTACATGTCTTAAAAGTGGTCAATTGACCAACATTCGTCAGAAAAGTACGCTGCGTAATATCAAATTTTAAAGATATATACATATACTGAACATCGTTTGTTGGGGAACTTTTTTCACTTCTTTCAAGTTTGAACACCCTTGAGGAAATTCTTAGCTTCGCCACTGAGCTTAATTGCTTAATGAGCTTAAAGATACCTGTTGGCTATCATAACAGTTTGGCATGCTATACCTTAGTAGTTGTACTTATAGAACTATTCCTTAATTTCTCTAAAAATTGCAGCTCATTGATTAGCAGTATTGCAACTTTGCAAGCAATGGCAAACATCTAAATTTCCTTACGAAAAAGAATTGCAGCTCATCAATTTCTATGTATTCCGTGCCCACCTCCTCAAACCAAATAAATGATTATCCTTTTGCCCTGTTACAGGTGTACTATTTTGGATCGACATTGACACATATGAAAAGAAAAAAATGTGAATATATATACATACATACACGTGATAATCTAAACACATTAGATAGCTCGTGAATCACAAAACGAGAACTTGCTTATTCGCATAACGGAAGCGGAAGGAATGGATGAACTGCAGCTGGAATTACCGATCAGCGATGGTTGTCACGGTGTATTGGATCCCTACACCACAGTCTAAAGCCTACTTCGATTTTAGGAGAAGACTAAGCGTAAAAAAGTACTGCATATTTTGTCTACTTTGAAGTCCATCGTATGTGTACTTACTGTGATTTGCCCTAGTGGGCTTTATGAGCACCCCTTATGGGTGAACTTTATTTACTATATCTCCCACTCACACATAATGAGAGTGCTCATCTAAATTGAGAAACAAATTCTCATCTCATTTCCTCAATCATTCATATAGGGAAGTAGACCGTGCGACCAGCATACTATGAGAGTTAAATGTTATACATCTGTTAGGAGTATATAGCCTCTCGTCGAGTGCAAACATGCAAGTAGATCATAAGTATGCAGTACCCTAGATCATATAAATCATATTTGATATAGTCTCAACATCTCATCTATCATTATTTCTTGTATTCACAATCATAATTAATAAGTTATAACTAGTGCACCAGTGAACACAATTAAACGAGATTCCATCAATGATCTTCCTCTTCTCACTATCCCCTTAACATTAGTATGACTCATTTTCTAGATATGCTCCGCTAGATCGAATCTGTGTACATGGTCTTTTGGAAACACACTAAGATGGCTAACATCACGCTATGTCTCAAGTATCTAATCAAAGTCTTCGAGGATACAAAATCTCGGGACATCATAAATGCTCTGGATCTCACACAATAATAAGTTGAGAATGGACTTATGTAAATCCAATTGGTCGACATTAGCACACATGATATGAAATACATGCTACAATATTTTCTCCTTTTTCCCAAGCAGCGTATGTCTTTGTCTCATAAAGAATAATGTACAGATGATATCTAGACACCATAAATATCTAAATTTGAGTTTATTAATCTACAAAATCATATGTAACTCATATCTGGCTCATAAAGTAGACTAGGTGAACGTTTCTCACCCTAATGAACTTATGTCATTGTTTAACCTAAATTCTGATTTTAAGCGAGTAGCTCTCAAATTATCCTTAAGATAATTTTGCTTAAAATCATGTCTCATCTCCTCACATCACTAAGATAAGGAGGCGGTTTCCTGTGTGAGAAGGCCAACCTCCTGTCTACCCGACATACTTATAAAAAATGAACAACGAATGCATATAACATTCAGCAATAATAATATGTATGTATGTAAATCAACTTTATTGATAATCAAAGAACATCAATTTTGTGAACACGAGAAAATAAATAACAAAATGAAGTATATCAAAGTCTACTCAAGCCTTGAGACCTTGTGTTTCTCACAAGTGCATCTCTAGACAAAGGCTTGGTCAATGGATCTACTAACATATCTTTTATAGACACATACATCACATTTACTACCTTATATCTAACTGTCATGACCCCCTTTTTTCACCTTAGGATGTCGTGATGGCACATAGTCTCTAAGACTAGGTAAGCCTAACATTTAATAATAACTTACTAAAGTAAAGCTGATAAACTCATATAGACTTCCAAAATAGAATCTCGACAACAACTCTCTCAGAACCGGTGGAACTGGGTCATACGCTCTACAAAATAATCTAGAATGTCTACTACACCACTATCTGAACGAGAAATACAACAAAAATGAAAGATAAGGGCAGGTGATTCCAAGGCTTGCGGACACCGAGCAGGTACACCTTGAAGTCTCCGGATGACAGCTACAACAAACACAAACGTCTAGCACGGGAAGACATACCTGGATCTGCATAAAAAGATGTGTTTCATAGTATGAGTGCACCACAACGGTACCCAGTAAGTATCAAGACTAACCTCGGGAGAGTAATGACGAGGTCAGGTCAAGACACCTACAAGGACATAATAAATAGAATGAAAATATAAGAATGAGAAGCAATGGAAGGTGGAGAAATAAATGATACAAAATAAGTTAATAATATAAACTAGTGACAAAATTGTAAGCATGAAGATAAAACAAAGGAAGCAATAAAGAGAACCTCAATTGTTAAATACAGACAAAACTGATAAGACAAGGAAGAATAAAAGCAACAAGAAGTGTTCCGCCAATAATTCTTTTCAACATGAGATGCACGATAAGAATCGCAACTAAGGTACTACCTCGTATTCACATTTCTCAATTTCAATCACAATCTTTTGTTATGCCGCCGCGTTAGCCCTACATTTAAATAGTTTTGAAAATATTTGTTTAGAAATAGCTACACGTACTTTAGCCCACCTTATGACGTCGCGTGGCTTCAAGTAATTACCTTATTAGCACATAAGTCCCAGCTTATGCCGCCGCATGCATATTAACCCCTATCCTTATACTGCCGCATGCACATCGATATCACACCATAATAACAACTCACACCACAAGCGCCCATATGCCACAATTTACCAACAATCAACAATATCAATATTTTCACAACAATAGCCCATGGCTCAACTACAATGTATACAAGAATATCAACAATAACAATGAATGTAAATTTCTCAACAAGGAAGATATCTCAGCAATTAACAACTTGGTCTCAATGTGATAATGGCTTTCACAACTTCAGCACTAATAACTCAACAATGAGAGAGATAACAGGTAACCACAATATCAAATAAGAATAACTCACAATGGGAGAGATAACATGTAACAATGACTTCAAATAAGGATAAGTCCACAATGGGATAGATGACATGTAGCAATGACTTCAAATAAGGATAAATCAATAATGGAAAAGATAACATGTAACAATGAAAGAGGCAATAACTTCAACAAAAGTGTAAGAGCAAAGTATCAATAAGATGTAGAACAAGTGTTACCAAAGTCAAATAAGGCATGTAAGGATAGACTAACACAAGTAAGAGTATATTGACAATGAGAATTAAAACATGATATGATAACTCAATTAAGGTATGGAAAGAGTCTAAGTAGCCTAAATCAGCCAATGCTACGTATAACTCATGTACCCACTCGTCACCTTGCGTACACGGCTTTCACATAGCACAAATAATATAATCAATCCCAAATCCTAAAGAGTAGTTCCCTCACACAAAGTTAGGCAAGATACTTACCTCAACTAGACCAACTCAACACTCAAAAATAGCTGTCTCCCTAAAATTTGCCGCCACACGACTCAAATCTAACCAAAATTGACTTCATATCATAAAACAATACAAGGTAAAACAATTACAGTAGATAAAACTATGATCTTTACACTTTTTCTAAAAAGTCAATCAAAAGTCAACTTGGGGCCCACCCAATCAAAATTCGGGCCCAAGGATAGATCCCGACTACCCATAATCCCACGAGTCCATATGTATGATTAGTTTTAAAATATGAGTCCAAATCGACTCTCAAAACTCAAATTCTAATTTTTCAAAAACTTGACAAAATTTATTAATTTTTCCTTCTTTGATTCACATGATTTTGATGTTAAATCTAAGGTATAATCATGAAATATAGTTGGAAATTTATTAGAACCACTTACCCAATGTTTGCTGATGAAAATCCTCTTTCCAAATCGCCTCCTATCGAGTCTAGGGTTCTAATGAGAGAATATGAGATGAAATCCCGACTCTCAGCCCTTTTGATCACCTGCAGATGTCGTAATTGCGACATGGGTTCGCAATTGAGACATGCGTTCGCAATTCCGAACCCTTATAATTGTGAAGAAATTCTCACAATTGTGGCACTGACAGACTCAAGGGGATCTTTGCAACTGCAACAATGGGTTCGCAATTGCGAACCCTTATCCCCTCGTAAATACGACAGATTAATCGCAAATGCGATTCTTCCTACCCAGACCACTATTTCGCAAATACGAACTAATGTGATGCATGTCCCTCCCTTGCGATGTTCGCAATTGCGAAGCTGGTGTTCGCATTTGCGATATCAGAGCACCAACACACCAGATTTTTTGTTTTCAGTTCAATTTTTTCTGAAACATATTCGAAACTCATTCAAGCCCTCGAGGATCCAAACCAAACATCTACACAAGTCTAAAAATATCATACAAACTCACTCGCGCAATTAAAATACAAAAATAACATCTACAACTACAAATTGGACGCCAAACGCATGAATATAAAAATAATTTCAAGAACCTTTAGAATTGCAACTAAACGTCTGAATCCTATCAAATCAACTCCAAACGATTCAAAACCTGATAGCTAAAAGTCAACATACGGCCGAAATTTTCAACTTCAAATTGCCAAATTTCGGCAAAACAACACAAATCAATCTACGGACATTCGAATTCGATCCCGGGCATATGCCCAAGACCAAAATCACGGTACAAAGCTATCAGAAACATTAAAACACCATTCCAAGGTTGTTTTAACGAAAGTCAAAGTTTGATCAATATTTCTAACTTAAGCTTCTAAGTCAAGAGCCAAAGGGTCCAAATCAACCCGAAATCTTTCCGGAACGAAACTAATCAACCCCGTAAGTCATAAAATCATAAACACATATGTGTGCAACATAAAAAGGGAAAACGGGCGCAATTATCCAAAACGACCAGTCGGGTCATCACACTAACCATGTCTCTTGCATAGTAATACTTGATATCTAAATTATCGGTTTTACAATGAACTTAGGGTCCTTGGTGGAGGATATTGCAGTCTCACTATCACAGTAGACTAACACTGGTTTAGTATTTTTGGTGACATCCAACAAGTGTTCCAAGAAATTTTTCAACCAAATAGCTTTTTGTGTTCCTGATGTGAGAGCCACTTATTCGGCTTCCATCGTAAATAGTGATACACGTGATTGTTTCTTACTACTCTATGATATAATGTGATCATTGAGTTAGAAAAGATATCCTGCGGAAGACTTCCTCTCTTCTAGATCTCCTCCATGATCAACATCATTATATCCAACTAATCGCAGATCCTTGCCATCTTGATAACAAAGTGCACAATCAGAAGTTCCCTTAAGATATCTAATGATTCTCTTTAATACTTGCCAATATGATAAACCTAGGTCGGTTTGATGTCTGCTTACCAAGCCAACTGCTTGACAGATATCAGGTCTAGTGCACACCATAACATATATTTGACTTCTTACTGCGCTCCTATAAGGAACTCGATTCATTCTTTCTGTCTCTTCAGAAGTTTTAAGACATATATGACTTCCCAGGGCATGGCCTTTAATGATAGGAGTGTCAACTAGGCTACTATTTTGCATATTAAATCATTCAAGAACTTTTCTAATGTAATTCTCTTCTAAGAGATACAATAGTTTCTTTGGACGATCTATTGAAATCTTAACTCCAATAATATATGTGGCTTCACCTATATCTTTCATCTCAAATTGGAATGATAATCATGAATTTATCTCGGTTATAAACTCCTTATCATTTCCAGCTATAAGTATGTCATTTACATACAATGTTAAAATCACAAGCTTGTTCCTTGATCTTTTGGTATAAACGCAATGGTCTTCATTCATCATGATAAAACCATTATATACAACAACATTTTGAATGCATATATACCATTGCCTTGAAGATTGTTTGAGGCCATAAATTGACTTCAAAATCTACAAACCTTTTATTCGTGGCCCTTTTCAATGAAACGCTCAGGTTGTACCATATATATTTCTTCATCTAGTTCTCGATTAAGAAAGGAAGTCCTTACATCCATATGATGTAGTTCAAGATCCAAGCTTGCAACAATAGCTAGAACCAGGAGAACATGAGTAAATCGTACAACAGGTGAGAAAGTCTCTTCGTAGTCTATTCCTTTATGTTATGTATACCCTTTCGCTACATTATATCTCTCAATTGTGCCATTAGCCTTGAGCTTAATTTTTAGAACCTATTTGCTTCCAATTGCTTTGTGTCCTTTAGGGAGGTCAACTAGTTCCCAAACTTTGTTAACTCTCATAGACGCCAATTAATCTTCTATTGATTTTGTCCATTTATCCTTAGAAGGGCATGAGAGAGCCTCTTTTACATTTTTAGGCTCATTTTGTTCTTGTAGGAGAATCATAAATAATTCACCGCCTTCAATATCAAATCGTTGGCAGGGAATATCTTTACGAGAACCACGTCTTATATGTGATTCATCATTGCTCCCATTTGAATCAATATTGCTCCCACTAGGATCAAGAACATTCATCCTACTCCCATTTGGAATAATATTTGTGACCATCTCGCTCCCACTTGGAACAAGATCCATTTGGTCATTTCCACAAAATGTAAAAGGATTACTTTCATTCACATCTGATGATGAAGAAGGTCATTGATGAGAAACTAATTCATCATCTACTAAAATTCTCCCACTCGAATGAAGTGATACTTGTACTTCTTGATCCATTATCTCAACTAAGGTTAGGTCTTGACCTACCTCTCCCTTCTTAAGGAACTCATCCTCTAAGAATGTGACATCTCATGATTCAAACTCAGTTACACTCCCACTATCTTGCTGAACTATAAATACATAACTTTTTGAAGTTTCAGAGTATCTTATAAAGATACTTTTCTTTCCCCTCGGGCACAATTTGCCATATTTGCGAGATGAATCATGTGTATAGGCAGCACAACCCCAAGGTCTTAATACACTCAGATGGGATTGTCTTCCAGTCCATAACTCATAGGGAGTAGTAGTAACTCATTTTATGGGCACCCGATTAAGTACATAGGTGTCAGTAAGCAACGTATCACCGCAGTAACTAATTGGGAGATTAGCTTGCGCCATCATTGACCTAACCATTTTTAAGAGCATTTTGTTTCTTCTCTCTACAATACCATTTCGTTGTAGAGTATTTGGAATAATAAACTAATGAACTATTCCCTTTTCGTCACAAAACCCACTAAACTGGGTTGATAAGTATTCACGACCACAGTCAGTTCGAAGAGCTTTTATATTCTAGTGTAATTGATTTTCCACTAAGCTCATATAGCATTTGAAGCAACTTATTGCTTCTAATTTGTGAGAAATTAAATAAACATAACTTAAACAAGTAAAGTCATTATTCACGCCTCATATAGATTATCAACTTATTAGTATCAAAATGACTTTAGCAATAACTTAAACAGGTAAAGTCAATTTGGCTGAATGGCCATGACAAAACAAGTCAAATTGTTGGTTTTCAAACATCTTTATAGATTATCAACAACAAAGCATCTCAAATCACGACTTTCGATACATATATGAGCAATTAACAGTCTTAAGCACATTGAGATTTATCAACACAACTTGGCATAATAACTTTCATTTGAAACACAACTAGAAGTCATAAAACTTTAATACGCAATCCATACTTTAAACACATTCCCGAAGAATAACATAACATGATAAGAGCATTCATAATACATATTGAATATATCTCTTTCGAGATAAAGCTTATTCGGAATAGTCAATTTATAAAGAACAACTTCAGACTTACAAGAACATCATGGGATTCAATTCTAAGAGAGAAGTTTAGCCAACATACCTTGTTCGAGCTTTCCTTATGTTACTACAACGCCCCAACACGTCTAGCAATAATAACCCTCTTATGTTACTACAACGCCCCAACACGTCTAGCAATAATAATCCATAGGAAGATAGTGAAAATTGGTTAATAATTATAAGGATTCCCATGATGTAACTCTCTTAGGAATTTTGTCAAACACCTAACATGCGAAATAAACTACAAGGCTCTACAATGGAGATCTTTTCATCCCTCAACCAATTTCAACAAGAAACTACACAAAATGGTTCATTACTCCACATACTACAACTTTGTGTCACATGCATGGCCTATTTACAACCCCACAATATATGTTTTGACCTCATAACCTCTTGTATGAAATCTTAGAGGTAGGACCTACTCGGAAAGATAATGATCTAGTGATTAGCTTCCCTGATTCTTGAGGATTGGTGTAATATTGGATGATTAGAATGTTAGGTTTCCTCCTTCTTTCTCTAAAATGCTCTTACATCTCTCTAAATTCCTCAGAAATTTGCCCCAAAATAAGCCCCAAAGGGTATTTATCAAAATGGGACCGGGTTATGAAAATAGGAAAATGAACCCTCCGAACTCAGGTCCGCGGTCGAGGAATGGACCGCAGAACGTGTATGCGAGTCACACAATGAACCACAAATCTGATGCCTAGAAGTGGGCTACACTGGATAGGTCTGCGACCATTTATCAGTTCAAAGACCACTTTTGTTGTTCGCATAATTGTTTTGCGGACGCACAATTGGTCGTAGAATCACATTTTTCTATCTTTTGGTAATTTGGTCATAACGTTTTCTAGGAGTGTCCAAATGACAAACGATTTGAAGCATTAGAAACTCGACTCGAAGATCTTTCATTTGATAGGTTGTGCATCACATAACACCTTATATATATATATATATATATATATATATATATATATATATATATATATATATATATATATATATATATATATATGTGTGTGTGTGTGTGTGTGTGTGTGTGTGTGTGTGTGTGTGTGTGTGTGTGTGTGTGTGTGTGTGTGTGTGTGTGTGTGTGTGTGTGTGTGGTTTGGTCTTGTGCGTACTCATTTGGAACTTTAGTCTATCATGTAATTTTCCAACTTGACTTAGACTTAGGCCTCTCCTTAAACCCCACATCACTTATAATATGCCTCGTACACTAACTACCATATCCAATTGATATCCATCATACTAATAGTCCTCGTCTGCACATAAAATAATATAATTAGCCTCCCTTGGCACCACGAAATCTTAAATTACTTAGCGAAATTTTCCGGGGCCTTACATTCTCCCCCGCTTAGGATCATTCATACTCGAATGAGAAGTAGAGTCCACCCCAAACACTTAGCATAATATATCTTTTTTCTCACATACCTCAAGTCCCCAAATTTTAATTAACTCCCAAATTTTTCAAAAATTTCGGCAGAGTCTCCTTTGTAATTAGGCTTATCCACCTGCTAGAGAATCACCAAAACCATTCTAACAACACATCCACAACTCAACAAAGCATCACAATATATATCAACAACACTAATCTCAACATTACAGGCATTATATTATCAAGGGTGATATCTGAACATGAGCTGCTTATTTTAAATCATAACACATAGAAAGTACCTTTCAAATCACAACCACTTGCTATGCAACCAAGCGAAAATATTTTCTTTCTACAACACTTTCGGCCTTCAAGGTGACCTTCTCGACTCACAGAACTCTCCCTAACCCATTAACAGAGGCAATCTCATCTCCTGAAATTATCTAACATGGATGACAATTAGGTACCTCTCATAGGCCAATTGTCCAATAACTTCACCTTCACTAGCTTCCATTGGAACGATAGACAAAGGATTTCCAGCTACCTCTTTAGACATAGACACATGAAACACCGGGTACACAGAGGACAATAATAGGGAAAACATCATACTCATAGTTTGGCCTATTTCCTTCAAGATTTCATAAGTCCTAATATGACAACACATACTTTACCTTCCTTAACAATCCACCCACTATATCCATAAAGAAAATCTTGAGAATAACCTGTTTACTTTCTTCAACTCTAAATCCCTACGCCGGACACCCCAAGATAAACCTTTGGCGATCTCCAACAATTACTCTAAGATGTGCTATCTTGAATATTACTATAAAACTTCCTACCCAATATATTTGATCATGGGATGATGCTTCTTCTTTGAAATGTTTGGACCTTCAACCCCCATAGATTACTATAAGAAGGAACAATGAGGTTCGAGATTGGGCTGGAATTATTCTAGAATCCATCAATGTGCTAAGCAGAGTATTTCGCGAGGTTATATATCCTAAGAGACATGAAGCTTACTACTGATAACACTGACATGATTAATCATTGTGATGACATCATTGATTTGATAAATGTGTTACATCCCGCATTTTTGTATGTTAAAGTTTCGTCGTAAGTTACGGAATGGGATTATTTTGAGATTATAAGCATCATGCTATTTCAAACAAGTGATGAGTAAATTCGTGAAGGTGAGAGGGGAAGCAAGTCAAAGAAAATAAATTTTCGTCCAAGTTAGGCATATTGGGGTAAAATGCGGGCCGAGCGATAATACCCGATATTTATGGACTAGTACCATACAAGGTAACTAACCATGATAGTAGGATGCATAAAGTATATTAAAAATAAGTAGAATTTTAAGTAATTTGAGATAATTTTTAATTATACGGGTAATTGGTTAATTACTGGGTAGCAGGATATTACCTAATTAGTTAATTAATTATGGGATAAGATCAAAATCCCCACCCCACCCCCACCCCACCACCATGTGTCACCAAGCCACTAAATCAAACAAATGACTCGTGATCATTCTTAATTAGGTGGCAAACTAATGCCTTAATTACATAATACTCCATTTCTAACATTTTCAATACATTACAATCAGATGGGAGATTTGGCATATTACCAACATGAATTCTTACAATTCCTACAAAACACTACAATATGATTCATTTCTAACAATCAGACAAGGGTTTTGCATACTAGCAACATGTTTCCTATAAATTCCTTACAAAACTGTACAATCAGATCCTAAAACACTACATTAGCAACATGATTTCTTCAAGCAATTCCTACAAGTTTTCAACAGGACTTCTTGCAACTAAATGATTCCAAAGAGAATTATTAGAACCTTAGCAACTTAAAATTTTGCAGTTCTAAGGAGTACGGTGCAACCTTTTTCAAGAATATCATGCGGATTTTTCCCTACTCTAGGTATGTTAAGGCTATTCCTTCTTGCTTTTGGCATGATCTATACGACACAAACGAAACGAAAAAATGCACAACTTCCATAAAAGACTCCATTCATAGAAATATTAGACTATCCTATTATTTTATCATCTGTTCATGGGTCTCAGAAAAATACGTAAGTTGAAAAAGTTTACTTCATGATATTATTGAAAGGCATAATGGTCTTATGATATTTCGACAGATTTTATTAACGTACTTCTCAAGCATTGCATTCATTTACATGTACATTGACCCATGATCAGATGGCGTTATATATACATACATATATATATATATATATATATATATATATATATATATATATATATATATATATATATATATATATTATATGTATATGGGATATGGGATCTGATACCAATTGTTAGTTTGTATGGATCCACCAAATTGTAGAGTACCTGGTCCTCTACAAGATTCTACTGAGAGCACTTAGTAAAGCAGTAAGTAAATGAGGTAGAGGAATTTTACGTGGAAAAATTCCACACAAGGGGATCAAAAAACCACGACCTACCTTGTAGGCTTTTAACTTCACTAACTTGTAATCTTACATATACAAGCCACTTTACAATACTTCCTATTGCAAAGAATTTACTCAACTAACTTGTGGTACCTTTACCACAAGCCACTTTGTGACTATCCTAGTTATAAAGGCTTTTTCTAACTTGTGATTTATCACCACAAGCCAATTTGTAATTCTACGATTACAAAGACTTTTCCTTATGATTAAATCTAGTCACAACATAAACTCAACGAGTTTACGGATTTACAAGAGGATTCTAATCAGTATGCTTCTAGATAAGCGATTTAGAAGATATGGTAAGTATAAAACACGGTTACAACTCAACTAGGACAGCAAACATCAATCTTTTAGGAATTGGTCCGTAATGGCGTTCAACCTTGTTCTTCAAGCTTGAGAGGATGATTTTTCTATTTTTTTGCAAGACGCTTGAATGAGAAACAAAAACCTTCCAGTGATGTTTTTCTATAAAACACATTTGGTACATCTTGATCACATGACTTGAAATGATGTGAGTACTTTGTTTGGTTAGAGAGTGAGTGGGCTGACAATATGGTGCAGTGCGGCAAAAATAGTGCCGTCGGTCACTTCATTTCCAGCTATGTCCAAATGACTTTATACTGCTATGAGGAAACCACAAAAGCATCAGGTCCTTGTTTGGTTCCTAGTTCCTGAAGCTGTAGCAATTCATCTTTAGCTGAAATCTATTAACGCTTGCAGTAATCCAAGTTGGTCATGTTCCCTATCTATTTCTTAGTCATAAGTTTGTTAGATCATCAAAACATCAGGCAAGATCACTTAAGATCTATCAATTTTCCCTTTTTTGATGATGACAAACTTCAACAATTATAAATCAGAATTGGGGTAGTAGAAACCAAACAACCAGTTTCAAAGAGTTCCCCCTGAGACTATGCCTTGTCTTAATTAATAATAGAGCATAAGAACCAGTTTCCCAATGTGTAATTTCCCCCTTTTGGCATCATTAAAAAGAACAATAGCACAAAGAAGTCCAGATAAGCTAACTCATGCCACATATGTGCACACAATCATGAGAAAGAATAGAAAACAGAGAGATAGTACGTGACATAAGAAAAAGGATTCATATTAATAATTTTTAATATGTCTTGTCCTTTGAAAAAAGGAAGAGGCTACATTGGACTTGTTCATAGGAGCAATAGTAGTACATCCCAACCATAAAAAAACAAAAAAAAAACATCCACCAACCATCAACAAGAAAATAAAGAAGAAGAAACATATCCAGAAAACTGGTCACTGAAGGGGTTCTTAGGGGGCACTAGGAGGAAAAGGCTTGGAAGCTGCAGCAAGTGTCTGGGGAACAAGGTCTATTCGGGCGTTTCCCAACTTTTGCTAGTTGAGCAGTTCAGCCTTCAGGTTCTCAACTTGCACCCTGTGATCAGCATTTTCTTGGGTCAAACGGATCACCTCATCATTTGACATGGGAACCGCTCGGGCTTGCTGACCTTCCAGGATAGCATTCCTGGCCTTCAATTGACGTATTTCCTCAGCTGCACTGTTCTGGGCATTGATGAGCTGAGACACAGTTGAAGTACTTCCTACACCCCCATACTTCTCAATACACTCGCACTCTTCCAAGGTTGTCTGAGAGAATGTCTGCTTGCGGGTCCCCACTTTACCTCTTCCTATTGGAACCTCAAAGAATTTGGACACTTGAGTGAGTAAGAATCCATAGGGAAGCCCGTGATTACTATCCTTGAAATTGGCCACCTTCTGCATGTGTTCAATCATTATGGCAGGTAGACTAACAGGGTTGAAACGTCCAGTTGCTCCATTAGGTATAGATCAGATTTTGAAGTTACAGACCTCCTTTCTGCTCGAGGCTACAGGACTTTGTTAATCAGCTCAAACAACAGCTGATAGACAGGAAGTAGTGCTTTCTTATGGATCTGGTCCCCTTTCTGATTAGAATTATCTTTCACCACTACATTTCTGAAGTTGTACTGACAAACATCTCGTACACTCGACACCCCAACTATAGGAACTTGAAAAATTTCTCCAAGCAATTTCACGTCAAAGAAAATGCCCATCCCATTGACCAACGCCCAAACATGGTCAGCATCGATTGGAAAAAGACTGGCGAAGAAACTCTGTACCTCCTCCTTATACACTTTAGGGGGCATCAATGTAGAATAGATGCATCCATTATTAAAACTCCACCATTTCTAGAATTTGGCGCATTTCGGCCGTTTTTGAGATTGTTGGGTCAAACGTACGACCTAGCAGAAATTTTTGATGCCTTAGGTGCTCAGAACCAAGGCAGACCTCACTTCTTGCTTTCTTTCCAGAACTAGGTTCTTCAACTGTTTCAGACTTGCGTTTCCTATGCTTTTCTCCACTGACTTTGCCTTTCCCCTTGGACTTGACAAGAATATCCTCATCACTCACTGCCTCCTTCAACTTGGACTTAGAAGTAGACCCTTTCTCCATAGAAACAGACTGAGCCTTTTTAGAGGACCGCCTTACAAGGGAACCTGGTTCCTCAAGAGTTCCTTCTTCCACCTCCACTACAGGAATAACTTCATCACTTACAGGTACACCATCCTTCACCAACTTTCTTCTTTTCTTCTTACTACTTTTCTTGCTCTTTTGGAGTGCAGAGTCATAGGCCACTTTGACTTGAAGCCTGGTAGTAGGCCACTTAATTTCAGACTCAGGGGTTGAGACAACCCTTCGCTTACTTATGAATGCATCAAGGGCCACGTTGTTCAGGTCTTCTTCATCACTAGATCACATTTTTGGTGCTTGAATTCCTAGGGGCACAACATCTAATGCAGGAATAGCACTGTCCTAGGGATGAGAGTCCTGACCTGGTTCCTCCGGAGAGGGATCAGGTTCCTCATGTGATACCCCAGTAGAGTATACTACGGCATCCCCTTCAACAACCATAACGACCCCTTCTACCCAAAAGCTTTGTGACTTATGTTTCTGGGAAATAACTTCATGCAATACCCCATCAGCGGATACCACAAACACAGTCTTTTCTTCTTCAACCGGTGCTTCCACAACCATGGAGTCGACGACAACAATGGCAGAACCTTTTGTGAACTCAGTATTTTGACCTTGTTCTCCACTTAGGGTTTGACTAGTATGGGCAACAGACGACGGAGAGAACGGAACAGTAATTTTAAGGGTTTCTGAGTTGGGAAGAGGTTGGGAAACTAGGAAGGTATGACTGTAGCAGTAGGAGTGATAGAGGGTGGAAAAGACTCAGTGAAGGTGAGAGGTTCAATAGATGGGTCAGAGGTGATTACAATTGAGGCAGAGAGATCAGAAGTTTTCTTAGCCATTGGAAGAGATGGTATGATGATCCTTTCCTTTTGGGTGAATCTAGAATAGGGCCTATGGTTAAGAAGGATAGAAGGGAGCGGTTTTTAATGGAGATGATATTTATGAAGGGAGAAGAATAGGCACTGGTTCTGAAACGACGGTTGGGCATGGAGAATTGTGATGTTTCAGAAGGAGATGGAACATTTTTAATTGAAGGGACGTGACAACAGGATCTAAAAAGTTGATGACATGGCAATTGTATTTTTTACCTTTTAAGATGTGTATTAAAGGATGCACAGAACTACTAACCTTTAGTACAAGAACCTGACTCTTAAAAAAACATTTTCTTCAAGTCTTTTTTGAAAAGAATTAATCCTCTTTTATCAGTCATGTACTGCATCTACTAATTCTATGCTTATCATGCGTGTCTACCTGCAACGGTATTGAAGTGAGTTAGATAGGGCCAAAAAACACTTTGAACTAATTATTTCTTAAGAATACGAGCTAGCTAAAGAGGAATCAGGTTCTTAATTTGGCTTCAACAGTCCCAGCTTTACTCTTGTTTCTTTCAAACTATTCCCTACTCAATGCCTTGGTGAAAATGTCTGCAATTTGATCTTCTGTGCTGCAGAACTTTATGCATATCAACCCTTTCTCCACATTATCTCTTAGAAAATAATGCCTCACATCAATATATTTGGTCCTTTTATGTTGAACTGGATTCTTTGCCATATTGAGTGCACTGGTGTTGTCACATAGGAGAGGCACACTCTCAGTGAGAACTCCAAAATCCTCCAGCTACTGCTTGATCCACAGAAGCTGAGCACAACAGGATGCTGCAGCTATATATTCAGCTTCAGCTATTGAAAGAGCCACTGAATTTTGTTTCCTTGTCCCTCAAGAGATAAGACATGATCCTAAGAAGTGAGACATCCCAGAAGTGATTTTTTTGTCCACAAGATAACCTGCATAGTCTGCATCAGCATACCCAATCAGATTAAAACTGTCACCTGATGGATAATATAGCACCTGGTCCTGTGTGCCTTTGAGATATCTTGTATTCTTTTGGCATCCTTCAAGTGAGATTCCTTGGGATTTGATTGAAACCTCACACACAGCCCCACGTTGAAGACAATATCAGGTCGACTGGTAGCGAGATAGAGGAGAGACCCAATGATGCCTCTATAGATTGTTTAATTCACAAGAGATCCAGTTTCATCCATGTCCAGTCGAGTGGCAGTTGCAATGTGAGTGTCTATCACTTTTGATGCTTCCATGTCAAACCTCTTTAAGAGTTCCCTGATGTATTTTTGCTGACAAATGGAAGTACCCTTTGAGGACTATTTTACTTGAAGACCCAGGAAGAAGTTTAATTCCCCCATCATGCTCATTTCAAATTCGCCTCCCATAAGTTTTGCGAATTCTTCACACAGAGAATCAGCTGTTGCTCCAAAAATGATATCATCAACATAAACCTGAACAATGAGCAGGTTCCTTCCTCATTTCTTTAGGAAAAGAGTGTTGTCAATCTTCCCTCTCTTAAATCTATTTTCTAAGAGAAATTTTGACAATCTTTCATACCACGCTCGAGGAGCCTGCTTTAACCCATACAGAGCTTTGTCCAATTTGAACACATATTCAGGGTGCTCATGACATTCAAACCCAGGTGGTTGCTTCACATAGACTTCGTCCTTAAGTAGTCCATTCAAAAATGCACTTTTGACATCCATTTGGAACAAAGTAAATTCCATAAGAGAAGCAAAGGCGATCAGAATTCTGATGGCTTCCGTGCGAGCCACTGGAGCAAATGCTTCATCATAGTCAATCCCTTCCTCCTAATTGTAGCCTTGGACCACTAGTCTGGCCTTGTTCTGTAAGGCCCCGGAAAATTTCTCTAAGTAACCTAGGATTTCATGGTACCACATAGGCTTATTATAATATTTTATGTGTTATTAACATGGTGGACATCAATTGGACTTGGTAAATAAGTGTACAAGTATTGTGGTAAGTAATTTGGGGCCCAAGAAAAGGCCTAATCCTAAGTCAAATTGGAAAAAAATTCATAATAGGCTAAGATTTCAAATGAGTTCGCACAAGTCCCTATTTTGAACAAGCATAGCTAAATATATGTAAGGTTTTATGTGATGAACAACCTATCAAATGAAATTTCTTTGAGTCTAGTTTCCAACACTTCAAACCGTTCGTCATTTGGACATTTCTACACAACGTTATGATCAAATTACCAAAGGCTAAAAAAATACGATCCTGCGTCAATTCTGCGATCCCAAAAACCATTGTGCGGCCCGCATTCTTGATCTATGATCGCAAATCTGGTCGCAAACTTGACCAGTGTAGCCCAGTTTTGGGCGCCAATTCTACGATGCATTTTGTAACCCGCATTCATGTTTTGCGGTCCATTCTGCGATCGCAAACCAGACTTCGGAGGGTTAATCTTCCTATGTTTATAACCAGACCCCATTTTAATATATAGGCTTTGGGGTACATTTTGGGGTCATTTCTTACTGATTTTAGAGAGAGATGAGAGCATTTTAGAGAGAGAAGGAGGAACCCATCATTCAATCATCCAATCTTGCATCAATCTTCAAGAATCAAAGAACCCAATCACAAGTTCTTCATCTAAGAGGTAAGGTTCTATACCCTAGACTTTAATTTCGAGTTTGGGGTATAAGGTGGGGGTATTGAGGTATGATTCTTGGGTGTAATACTACTATGTATACATGCATGTACAAATTAGTTTGTGAAAAGATTGTTGAACATAAATAAGTAAAGATTGGGTTGGGGAATGAAGGAAACCTTGTAAAAGAGATTTGAAACCAAGATGCTCAACTAGTATTTGATGAAATGCTCAAATGAGCTGAAACCATGAATACCTTCCTAATTTGTGTTCAATTTTGTTATGTCTCAAAGTAGATGGGGATTGCTAGAATTTCTGGAACATTGTAGTAACTTAAGGAAAGCTTAAACAAGGTATGTATGGCTAAAACTCCATCTTTTAGAAATTGAGCTTCATTGTTGGTTGTGTGAGTACGGTAAGATTAAATTGAATTGTTGTATTGATTGCTATTTCACTTGACTTGGTAATGCAACCTTAGATATATGGAAACTGTGTCTCAAATTGATCAACGTGCTATTCTTGATAATTTGAAAAGGTGCAAGGAGTATGAATCATGTATCGAAATGCTTAGAACTTAGATTGAAATTGAAGTGCATTGTTGTGCCATTTACATGAAGTCTCATCTACGCCTACAACCGTATTTGCTCTTGTGTGCCATACTCTCTTGAATTACAAACCTAATGTTGAAAATGGGAACAATGTGAAACGTGAATAGTGGAATGTGAAAATTGTGGCCCCAAGTGCCGGTAAACTAATCTATGTGTAACCAAAGATTGGAGTGAGATGAATAATGGAAAATTGTAACGCCTCGGTAAGGCGGCCTAGCCGATCGGGCCGTGATCGGATGCCATGACATATACACATGGCGGTTATGCATTGATGATTGAAACTAGAAAGTGTGAATAGAATATTGGTAACGTCTCCGGGAGACGGCCTAGCCAATCGGGTCGAGATCGGACTCCGCTCAAGATATCCACATGTGTTAGTTCATGCCATATATTAGTTAACATAAATCCAAGAAGGAATTATCTTTTAGATGATAAGAAGTCAATCCTATTGGTCTTAAGTGATACAAGAGTGTATAAGGGTGATTAACAAGTATTAAAAGTTAAATAAATCAAGGATGTTGTAACTCGTATTTTCAGGTAAATCTAGCGGTGCTTAATACACTCAAGAGGTCATGTATTAAGGAATTTTAATCATATAATATCCATATCATAAGTCTTGAAGTCAAACGAGTTATGAAACAAAAGTCGACAAAAGTTGTCTCAACTTAGGTTCATAATTTTACTTAAACATTAGGTCAAATGTTTCTAATTTTTTTTCTATTTACAAAGAATTACGGGGTGATCTACCAACCAAATTAAAGATCTATGAGTCTAGTTTCTAACGCATTAAACCGTTTATCGATACGATCTCGGAGTATAGAGATATTCGTATTTTCGCGAGACTGCGCCAAACACCTCTCTATGGGGCCCACTAAGGCGGTTTAAGATATTTGGACCTATATAGGATGCCTCCAACCCATTTTAAGTCATTTCTTCTCACTATTTTCAGACCTTAGAACCCTAGGAACATCCTCTCAAGGTTCTCTCAAGATTCAAGACCCCAAAAAGGGCAAACAACACAAATCAAGTGTCGGGAATTCCGTGGCGCTAGTAAGTCTCTTGTTCTTCTTGTTGTTGCTCATTTTTGTGTCATTACAGCTAGTGTGGGAGGTTGTTTTAAAGGGTTTATGTTCTATAAATACTCACTCATGTTCTTAATATCAATCCTAGGTGATTTCAAGCCTTCTAAAGTGATTCTAGTGCCGAAAAACACTAATTGATCGCTAGTTTCGCTTTTTTGTTATTGTGGCAGCATTGGAGGGATATTTCATGGAAATTTAAGGTCAAATTGGAGTTTTTCTTTATGTATAAAGGTAAGTAACCTCTTACTATATATGTATTTAAGATTATCCAAGTTGCGGCTAAGCCATTGAAGCTAGAACTTGTGAAATATATATCGAAAGGCTCGGTAGTAATGTTATTGTTTTGTGGAATGTTTTGCGTTGCTGTTGGGCTGAGTATTTTACTACTGTTTTGTGGAGTTTTGGAGGAGGAATGGTGTGGAAAAACACCATATATATGTAGGGTTGTGGGATGATAGTTATTTGTACCATTTCCGGGTCGTTTGACACGACTACGGTGGTCGTCGTATGTATGGAGTGATTAGGCTGTGCGTGGACTATTTTGGGAGGCTCAATATGTTTATTATTGATGTTGTTTGGGCTGTTTGGTGATTGTTTTGAATGGTGTGAGGTCATATATATAGGGGAGGTGCTGTCCGTTTCATCGTAAAATAGGTTGTGGTCGATACATAATAGTTATGACGCTTAAATGATAACGATAGTATCGTTTATCTTATTGTAGACTAAGGAGTTTTGACAATTGCATAGCTTGAGATTGGGGCAGTATATACAAGGTATGTGAGGCTATCCCTTTCCTTCTTTTGCACGACTCCGATTGTACATAATGTAATGAACGAGCTTCCAAAGATACTCTACTCTTAGAAGCTGGCAGTACTTACATTGCTTTCCCTCTTATGGAACGATTGATGTTAATGTTGCTTCTCTTATTCTTATGTTATCAATGTTGTTGGTACTTCCTTATTCTTATAAGGTTCGTAATGAAGAGTTGGTCCTAATAACGTGTACAGAGGATACCGACCTTACGTCAACCCGAAAGGTTTAGAATGTGATTCCATGAGTCGAGCATGCATTATATATATGTATCTATTTTACTCTACCGAGCCGTGCTATAGTTGGCCGGGTACGGCACCTATTGTGAAACCATTGATCAGTTAGGTTTTACCGAGCTCCACGTGGCCGGGTACGATTCTACCGAGCCTTATGATGGTCGGGTACATTTTTTACCGAGCCTATTATGGCCGGGTACGATATGATGATGATGATGCCCACAGAGGCGAATGTTTTAAAGGTTTATGTATTTATACATATGTATCATGCATTTCATGTTAGTAGCCCTCAGAGGTACTAAGATGTTACAGGTTGTATATTCTCTATCCTTGCTTACATTACCGATCGTATTTATGGTTCCCTGCCTTACATACTCAGTACTTTATTCGTACTGACGTCCTTTTATTTGTGGATGCTGCATGTCGTGCTGCAGGTCCTGATAGACAGGCAGGTGCAGCTCCCCCACCACAGTAGGCTGTCCAGTTCAGCGGTGATTGGCGAGATCCCTTCTCCGGACTTGCCTTGGTCTTGGTATGCATTTTTGTTATAGACATTATGGGTATGTCGGGGCCCTGTTCCGGCTATGTTGCAGAACTTATGTTCCTTTAGAGGCTCATAGACAAGTGTCGACTCATGTATAGTTTAGTATGCCTTGTCGGCTGGTTTTTGTTATATAGTCTTTCATGGTAGCGTGGTAGCTCATACCCTATATGTAGTTTCTTGATTGTCTGGTCATCCCCTGCTATGTATGTTCATGCCATCATATTTATTGCTAGTTGTCCATGATCCAGGTCTACCATTTATATTGATCTCGTCAGCCCTAAAAGATAATAATGAAGGTTAGATGAAATGTACGTTGGTGCTCGGCAAGTATGGTCGGGTGCTAGTCATGGCCCTCCAGTTTGGGTCGTGACAAACCTGGTATCAGAGCAGGTTATCCTAGGGGTTGTCTATGAGCCATGTCTAGTAGAGTCATGATTATGGATGTGTAGCGCGCCACATTTATAATCAGGAGGCTACATGACATCTAGGGTTGTTACCTTCTTCCTGAATCTAGATCGTGCGTAGAGTTGAGTCGTAAGTGTTTGTCTCTAATATTCACCTTGGGGTGCTCCAGTCCTATTCGTGCAGAAGAAAGACGGGTCGTTATGGATGTGTATCGACTATCGACAGTTGAATAAGTTTACTATAAAGAACAAGTATCCACTTCCAAGAATTGATGACCTGTTTGACCAACTCCAGGGTGCCAAGTATTTCTCCAAGATTGATTTACGTTCAGGGTATCATCAGGTTAGGGTTAAGGAGAAGGATATTCCAAAGACGGCCTTCCGGACAAGATATGGGCACTTTGAGTTCTTGGTAATGTCGTTCGGGCTAACAAATGCCCCAGAAACTTTTATGGATCTCATGAATACTATATTCAGGCCCTATCTTGATGTGTTCGTGATTGTATTCATTGATGACATTCTAGTGTATTCTCGTTCGGAGGCGCAACATGCGGGCCACTTGCGTATAGTATTACAGATGCTTCAGGATCGTAAGTTATATGCTAAGCTCTCCAAATGTGAATTTTGGCTGAACTTAGTAGCGTTCCTTGGCCATGTGATATCTGACGAGGGTATTAGTGTCGACACTCAGAAGATCGATGTAGTAAAGAATTGGCCGAGACCTACAACATCATCAGAAGTCTGCAGCTTCCTAGGGCTAGCAGGATATTATAGGCGGTTTGTGGAAGGGTTTTCCTCTATATCATCACCATTGACTAAGTTAACACAGAAAGCTACCAAGTTCCAGTGGTCTGACACTTGTGAACGTAGTTTTCAGGAGCTGAAGAATCGATTGACATCCGCACCAGTGCTCACTCTTCCTGAAGGAACAGAAGGTTATGTGGTATATTGTGATGCCTCAGGTATAGGTTTGGGGTGCGTATTGATGCAGCGTGGGAATGTGATTGCTTATGCATCAAGACAATTGAAGAAGCATGAAAAGAATTATCCAACCCATGATTTGGAATTGGCTGCAGTAATATATGCTTTGAAGATATGGCGGCACTACTTATACGGCGTCCACGTTGACATCTACACAGATCACAAGAGTTTACAATACATTTTCAAGCAGAAAGAGTTGAATTTGAGGCAACGTAGGTGGCTTGAATTACTGAAAGACTACGACGTCGAGATATTGTATCATCCCGGTAAAGCTAATATTGTGGAAGATGCTCTCAGCCGTAAATCAATGGGAAGCTTAGTACATATTGAGGCAGGTAGATGGGGGTTGACTAAAGAGCTTCATCAGCTAGCCAATATGAGAATCACATTGTTAGACTCTGATGACAGAGGTGTTACTGTACAGAATACATCAGAATCATCTTTGGTAGCCGAGGTAAAAGCACGACAATATGAATATCCTATCTTAGTACAATTAAGAGAGAGCATTCAGCAGTGTAAAAGTATGGCTTTTGAGATCGAAAGAGATGGGGAACTGAGATACCAGGGCCGATTATGTGTGCCTAATGTGGCAGGGTTGCGAGAGAAGATTATGAATGAGATTCATCAATCCCGATATTCCATCCATCCCGGATCGACAAAGATGTATCATGATGTCAAGGAGCAGTATTAGTGGGATAACATGAAGAAGTCTATTGCAGAATTTGTAGCCCAGTGTCCCAATTGTCAACAAGTAAAGATTGAACATCAGAAACCCGATGGATTGCTTCAGAATATAGAGATTCCGACTTGGAAATATGAGGTGATTAATATGGACTTCATTATTGGATTACCTCGCTCTTATCATAAGTTTGACTCCATCTGGGTGATAATTGATCGACTTACAAAATGTGTCCATTTTCTGCCAGTTAAGACAACTTACACGGCTGAAGATTATGCGAAGTTGTATATCAAGGAGATTGTTAGGCTTCATGGTATGCCGATATCTATTATATCAGACCGAGGAGCTCAATTTACAGCTAACTTTTGGAGGTCTTTTCAGAAGGGTTTAGGCACCCAAGTGAATCTCACCACTGCATTTCATCCGCAGACTGACGAACAGGCTAAACGTACCATTCAGACACTGGAAGATATGCTACGAGCATGTGTTCTAGATTTTAAGGGGAATTGGGATGACCATCTTCCACTCATAGAATTCGCCTACAATAATAGCTACCATTCCAGTATTAAAATGTCCCCATACGAGGCACTATACGGAAGAAGATGTAGATCACCAGTTGGATGGTTCGAAGTCGGTGAAACAGAATTATATGGTCCAGATTTGATTCACCAAGCTATTGAGAAGGTGAAAGTGATACAGGAGCGATTGAGGACGGCACAAAGCAGGCAAAAATCTTATTCTGATGTCTGACGTCGTGATCTAGAGTTTGAGGTTGGTGATTGGGTTTTCCTGAGGATCTCACCAATGAAGGGTATTATGCGTTTTGGGAAGAAAGGTAAGCTGAGTCCAAGGTATATCGGGCCGTATAAAATTCTTCGACGGATTGGACAGGTTGCTTATGAGTTAGAATTGCCATCCGAATTGGAATTTATCCACCCGGTATTCCATGTATCTATGTTGAGGAAATGTATTGGAGACCCTTCTCGAGTCGTCCCTATCAAAGATGTACAAGTTACATAGGACCTATCATATGAAGAAGTGCCAGTGGCGATATTAGATCGACAAGTCCGCAAGCTGAGAACAAAAGATGTAGCTTCCGTCAAAGTATTGTGGAGGAACAAAAATATGGAAGAAATGACATGGGAAGCAGAAGAGGAGATGAAGTCTAAATACCCTTACCTATTCCAGAATGAAGATAACAAGGATGCTGGTGGAAGACAGAATACATTGGAAGGTGAAACGGCTCTATGAGGTAACCAATAATTTGAGAATACTCCTCCTTAATACAAAATGGTGATATGTAGATAATGTAAATATGCATAATGCTTTGTGTAGCCTTGTGAAGCCATATGTTGGGCTTAATTTCTTGCAAGTTTTGCTAGTGACCATTTTATAGGGGAAAATTGATCGGAAATTTCCATTGGAATCCACGATGATTTAAACTCCCCATGAACCCTTACATTCGAGGACGAATGTTCCTAAGGGGGGAGGGTGTTACAACCCATATCCACATGTGTTAGTTCATGCCATATATTAGTTAGCATAAATCCAAGAAGGAATTATCTTTGAGATGATAAGAAGTCAATCCTATTGGCCTTAAGTGATACAAGAGTGTATAAGGGTGATTAACAAGTATTAGAAGTTAAATGAATCAAGGATGTTGTAACTCGTATTTTCAGGTAAATCTAGCGGTGCTTAATACACTCAAGAGGTCATGTATTAAGGTATTTTAATCTTATAATATCCGTATCATAAGTCTTGAAGTCAAACGAGTTATGAAACAAAAGTCGACAAAAGTTGTCTCAACTTAGGTTCATAATTTTACTTAAACATTAGGTCAAATGTTTCTAATCTTTTCTCCTAATTTACAAGGAATTACGGGGTGATATACTAACCAAATTAAAGATCTATGAATCTACTTTCCAACGCATTAAACCATTTATCGATACGATCTTGGAGTAGAGTGATATTCGTATTTTTGCGAGACTGCGCCAAGCACCTCTCTATGGGGCCCACTAAGGCGGTTTAAGATATTTGGACCTATATAGGATGCCTCCAACCCGTTTTAAGTCATTTCTTCTCACTATTTCAGACCTTAGAACCCTAGGAATATCCTCTAAAGGTTCTCTCAAGATTCAAGACCCAAAAAAGGGCAAACAACACAAATCAAGTGTCGGGAATTCCGTGGCGCTAGTAAGTCTCTTGTTCTTCTTGTTGTTGCTCATTTTTGTGTCGTTCCAGCTCATGTGGGAGGTTGTTTTAAAGGGTTTATGTTCTGTAAATACTCCCTCATGTTCTTAATATCAATCCTAGGTGATTTCAAGCCTTCTAAAGTGATTCTAGTGCCGAAAAACACTAATTGATCGCTAGTTTCGCTTTTTTGTTATTGTGGCAGCATTGGAGGGATATTTCATGGAAATTTAAGGTCAAATTGGAGTTTTTCTTTATGTATAAAGGTAAGTAACCTCTTACTATATATGTATTTAAGATTATCCAAGTTGCGTCTAAGCCATTGAAGCTAGAACTTGTGAAATATATATCGAAAGGCTTGGTAGTAATGTTATTGTTTTGTGGACTGTTTTGCGTTGCTGTTGGGCTGCGTATTTTACTACTGTTTTGTGGAGTTTTGGAGGAGGAAGGGTTTGGAGAAACACCATATATATGTAGGGTTATGGGATGATAGTTATTCGTAGCATTTCCGGGTCATTTGACACGACTACGGTGGTCGTCGTATGTATGGAGTGATTAGGCTGTGTGTGGACTATTTTGGGAGGCTCAATATGTTTATTATTGATGTTGTTTGGGCTGTTTGGTGATTGTTTTGAATGGTGTGAGGTCATATATATAGGGGAGGTGCTGTCCGTTTCATCGTAAAATAGGTTGTGGTCGATACATAATAGTTATGACGCTTAAATGATAACGATAGTATCGTTTATCTTATTGTAGACTAAGGAGTTTTGACAATTGCATAGCTTGAGATTGGGGCAGTATATACAAGGTATGTGAGGCTATCCCTTTCCTTCTTTTGCACGACTCCGATTGTACATAATGTAATGAACGAGCTTCCAAAGATACTCTACTCTTAGAAGGTAGCAGTACTTACATTGCTTTCCCTCTTATGGAACGATTGATGTTAATGTTGCTTCTCTTATTCTTATGTTATCAATGTTGTTGGTACTTCCTTATTCTTATAAGGTTCGTAATGAAGAGTTGGTCCTAATAACGTGTACAGAGGATACCGACCTTACGTCACCCCGAAAGGTTTAGAATGTGATTCCATGAGTCGAGCATGCATTATATATATGTATCTATTTTACTCTACCGAGCCACGCTATAGTTGGTCAGGTACGGCACCTATTGTGCAACCACTGATCAGTTGGGTTTTACCGAGCTCCACGTGGACGGGTACGATTCTACCGAGCCTTATGATGGCCAGGTACATTTTTTACCGAGCCTATTATGGCCGGGTACGATATGATGATGATGATGCCCACAGAGGCGAATGTTTTAATGGTTTATGTATTTATACATATGTATCATGCATTTCATGTCAGTAGCCCTCAGAGGTACTAAGATGTTACAGGTTGTATATTCTCTATCCTTGCTTACATTACTGATCGTATTTATGGTTCCCTGCCTTACATACTCAGTACTTTATTCGTACTAACGTCCTTTTATTTGTGGACGCTGCATGTCGTGCTGCAGGTCCTGATAGACAGGCAGGTGCAGCTCCCCCATCAGTCTAACTCTTGCCTTTTAGGTTTTGGGTTGACCGAGGAGAAATACACCTAGTAACACATTCATATGTTAAAGCTTTTCTCTCAGTCAAGTCTTATAGCATCTCCCAATGTGTCTTGTAACAACTGGTTGTGTAGAAGTGTGTTGTAGTACTTCATTATGAAGTAGAGTTGCTAAACATAATTGGATTTTAGAATTCTGGAGTTATACATCACGTGACTACATACGGAGATCTTCTTTCAAAAATTTAGCTTCCCGTAATCGCTTTATATTACCACCATTCCTAGTGGTTACAATGTAAAGGTTACTTCCTTAAGGCTCTCTTACTTTCTTTTCATTTGTCTTGCATTATGTGTTGTTTACCCATAATCTTCAATGCAATATTATCTCAGTGTCTCAACTAGTTATCCAACTATATGATCTGATTTAATTAACCTCACTTTCATGTACTCTACAAGCGCCCAGAGGGTGGGCAAATTTCCCCTTTTCTACAGACTTCTAATGTTTTCAACTCTGTTTAAGCTTGCCGATTCCAAGCGGTGCTCTTAGTTGTGCCGCCTTACTATCTATTTCCATCTAGTAACTCTCCTCGTGAATTTAATTTTATGCCTTATGGCATCAAGGGTCGGGGTATGCTCCTTTTTGTTAGGATAAAAAGATATTGCTCGCACTCCTTATGAGATTTTCTCCTAAACAATCATTTACCTGCTCTACTTGTCCATGTGACTAGATAACTTAGGTTACTTTTCTCCGATAAGTGCATCAAGACTTCTCACCCTTTCATAATTATTGATACGGTCGCTTCGAGGCCTTATTCTATACCAGCTCGTAATGATTTTAAGTACTTTCTTGCTATTGTTGACGATTCTCTAGGACTACTAGGGCTTGTCTCATGGGTTTCAAAAGTAATGATTTGCCTTAAAGTTCAGGCTTAAATTTCCATGATTTCAAACAAAAGTGTGTCCCCTTTTCAGAAAAGTCATGAATAGGTCAGATTTGATGAGGTTATGTGCCTCTCTGCTCACTCGGCTTCTAGGAGTATTGACAACATCATTGTCATGTATGGGAATTTTGCTACCTATGGCATTCCACCGCCTTAGGAAGGGTTAGATTGTTCGAATTATGATAATCTCATAAGTAGATGACTTCTTTTCCATCCTCATGCGCTTGTGGCATAAAGTCCTTATGTCGCTTATTGTTAGGAGTGAAATCAAATTCAACATATTTCATTTGCGGCCTCAATCACACCTATGTTGTAAGAGTCTTACCATTTGAGCTCAACTACTTACCTTACACTCAGGGACACAACTGGTGCATCCTACTTGGTCACCTCTTTAAAAATCTCAAGTTCACATACATGGTATCCACCTTATCTAAGAATATTAGCTACCACTATGCTTCATCTATCTTATAATTGATGTAGTCACCTGGATTAAACCATGTCAGCCTCATTAATAGAAATCCTCGTGTCTCTCAGTATGTAACCTCATGAAATACTCTGCTCAGCGCATAAATGGATTCCTGAATAATTCCATCCCAATCTTGAAATTTGTTGCTCCTTACTATATTAGATCTATTTGGTATTGAAGTTTCAAACATGTCAAAGAGGAAGTATCCCCGCGTGATCCCATATATTTGATAGGTAATTTTATCGTCAGTTTATGATAGCACATCTTAGAGTAATTGTGGAAGGTCATCAAAGGTTTAGCATGGGCGTTCGTGTATAGATTTAGAGTATAGGAAGGTGAAGGAGTTATTCTCAATACTTTCCCCTAAAGATGTTATGTGAGTTGATAATGAAGGTTGCATAAGTGTAGTTCACATTAGGTCGTGCTATGAGTATGATGTTTACCATCGTTGTTCTACATGTATTATGTGTTTTCATATGTCTATGTCTAAAAATGTAGTTGGAGACCTTTTGTGTAACATCCCAGTGGAAACTATTGAACTTGAAATTATTGGATTGTTAGCTTATGCGAGGTATCTAGTTGTCATCGTTTTTAGATAAGTTTAAAGGTTGGGATTGTTTTCGCGAATGGGTTGTGGTAAAGCCTATAAGTCGAGGAGGCCACCTTGAAGGCCAAAAGTGTCGTGGAAAGGTTCGCTTGATTGTGTAACAATTAGTTTTGATTTGAAAGGTACCTTATAGGTGTTATGATTTAAAATGTGCAGTCCATGTCCAGGTATCATCGTGATAATGTAGTGCTTGTAATGCTGAGGTTCTTCTTATTTATATATACATTATGGTACTTTGTCGAGTTTTGGATATGTTTTGAGGATGGTTTTGGTGGTTCTCTGACAAATGGATAGGCCTAGCTACAAAGGAGACTCTACCGAAATTTCTGAAGAAAATTAGGAGTTAGTCAAAATTTAGGTACTGGGGGTAGGTAAGAAAGGAGGTACATTAAGTTAAGCATTTAGGGCGGACTCTACCCCTCATTCGAGGATGAATGATCCTAAGTGGGGGAGAATGTAAGGCCTCGGAAAATTTCGCTAAGTAACCTAGGATTTCGTGGTGCCACATAGGATTATTATAATATTTTATGTGCTATTAACATGGTGGACATCAATTGGACTTGGTAAATAAGTGTACAAGTCTTGTGGTAAGTAATTTGGGGCCCAAGGAAAGTCCTGCCTAAGTCAAATTGGAAAAAATTCATAATAGGCTAAGATTTAAAATGAGTTCGCACAAGTCCCTACTTTGAACGAGCATATCAAAATATGTATAAGGTTTTGTGTGATGAAAAGCCTAATAGATGAAAGGTCTTTGAGTCTAGTTTCCAACGCTTCAAACCGTTCGTCATTTGGACATTCCTACACAACGTTATGATCAAATTACCAAAGGCTAGAAAAATGCGATCCTGCGTCAATTCTGCGATCGCAAAAACCATTATGCGGTCCGAATACTTGATCTGCGATCGCAAATCTGGTCGCAAACTGGACCAGTGTAGCCTAATTTTGGGCACCGATTTTGCGATGCATTTCGGGACCCGCATTCATGTTTTGCGGTCCATTCTGCGATCGCAAACCTGACTTCGGAGGGTTAATCTTCCTATGTTTATAACCCGACCCCATTTTAATATATAGGCTTTGGGGTTCATTTTGGGGTCATTTCTTACTGATTTTAGAGAGAGATAAGAGCATTTTAGAGAGATAAGGAGGAACCCAACATTCAATCATCCAATCTTGCATCAATCTTCAAGAATCAAAGAACCCAATCACAAGTTCTTTATCTAAGAGGTAAGGTTCTATACCCTAGACTTTAATTTCTAGTTTGGGGTATAAGGTGGGGTATTGAGGTATGATTCTTGGGTGTAATACTACTATGTATACATGCATGTACAAATTAGGTTTGTGAAAAGATTGTTGAACATAAATAAGGAAAGATTGGGTTGGGGAATGAAGGAAACCTTTTAAAAGAGATTTGAAACCAAGATGCTCAACTAGTATTTGAAGAAATGCTCAAATGAGCTGAAACCATGAATACCTTCCTAATTTGTGTTCAATTTGTTATGTATCAAAGTAGATGGGGATTGCTAGAATTTCTGGAACGTTGTAGTAACTTAAGGAAAGCTTAAACAAGGTATGTATGGCTAAAACTCCGTCTTTTAGAAATTGAGCTTCATCGTTGGATGTGTGAGTACGGTAAGATTAAATTGAATTGTTGTATTGATTGCTATCTCACTTGACTTGGTGATGCAACCTTATATGTATGGAAATTGTGTCTCAAATTGATCAACGTGCTATTCTTGATAATTTGAAAAGGTTCAAGGACTATGAATCATGTATCGAAATGCTTAGACCTTAGATTGAAATTGAAGTGTGTTGCTGTGCCATTTACATGAAGTCTCATCTATGCCTACAACCTTATTTGCTCTTGTGTGACATACTCTCTTGAATTACAAGCCTAATGTTGAAAATGGAAACAATGTGAAATGTGAATTGTGGAATGTGAAAATTGTGGCCCCAAGTGCCGGTAAACTAATCCATGTGTAACTAAAGATTGGAGTGAGATGAATAATGGAAAATGGTAACACCTTGGTAAGGTGGCCTAGCCGATCGGGCCGTGATCGGACTCCATGACGTATATACATGGAGGTTATGCATTGATGATTGAAACTGGAAAGTGTGAATAGAATATTGGTAACGTCTCCGGGAGACGGCCTAGCCGATCGGGTCGAGATCGGACTCTGCTCAAGATAGCGGTGGTAATGTGAACGATGTGGAACAGCATGAAATACCCAACTAAAGGCTATGGAAACATGATGTGAAGATTTTGTAATTCTTTCTTGTTGATAATGTTGTGATCGTTTAAAGCTTTGGAGTGATACCTGTGATTTCTTTATTTGTGTATGAAAGTTCTTTCTAATTTGATGGTGTTTAGTTATACATACTAGTGCTATTCGATGGCACTAACATCCCTTTTGCCGGGGGCGCTACGTCTTTAAATGGATGTAGGTGTTTTTATAGCAGGCAGTGTTGGTCGCAGCTAGTGCCGCATCATCCTTTCAGCTGACTTGGTGAGCCCCACTTCGTTTCGGTGTCCTGTTTCATCTATTCATCATGTACTTTGTATTTGAGGTATAGCCAGAGCCTTGTTACTGGATTTCCATATTACATTACTCTTTAGTTGTGTTTAGAGGCTCCGCAGATAGGTTGTGGGTAGTGTCGGGTATTGGAATTAAAGTAGAAATATTGATGTTTGGCAAAGATTTATAAAACTTGTAATATTTTGATAGTTATGATTTAAGATGCTAATGGAAATGAAATGGAAGTTGATAATAAAATACTTACGAAGTATGATTAATGGAGTCCATCTCCTACTTGTTCGTGAATTAGTTTGGGTAGAATGAAACCTAGCAGGCTTTCTCAGTCGAGTTTACTCAGTTGAGCGTCGGTCGCGCTCCTCGATTTCTGGGGCGTGACATGTTCCTTGTGGTAATTCCATGTTCATCGAGCTTGTTTCTGAATACCCACCTGGTTCCTATAACGGTTCTATCTGGGGGTCAGGGTACCAGGTGCCACACACTATTTCTCTCAAACTAATGCAGCTCATCTTGTATGGTTGTAATCCAATCTGCATCTCTAAGGTTTCCTTGATATTCTTAGGTTCAATTTGGGAGAGAAAGGCTGAGAAGGCAAGTGAATTTCTAGCTCTTGACTTGGTTTGAACTCCGAAATCTAGAGGAGTTATTATGTTGTCTATAGGGTGAGAATTTTGATGTCTCCAATTAGATTTCTGGGTTCATTCTGAGAGGAGGAAGGTATGTTTGGCTGATTTTCTTCTATCCTTCTCTCAGATGCCAGTGGAGTTTCCTGAACTACATCAACCACTCTTTCTTCAGCTTTAGTAATTGTAATTGAAGTGATTGGTTCTGTTGATAATGAGGCAGCGTTATCTTTATTTGGCTCCTTCACTTGACTCATCATGTTTGCCTTTCCATTTGTCATGTTAATGACTTCACCAGGAATAAGTAAGAGTTCTCCGTCTTGATCTTCCTCGGCACTCTTCTCAAATGATGGATGAGATTCATCAAAAATAACATGGACGCTTTCTTCAACACATTGAGTCCGCTTGTTATATATCTTGTAAGCCTTTCTTTGAGAAGAGTAGCCAAGAAATATCCCTTCGTCACTTTTGGCTTCGAACTTACTAAGCTGATCCTTTCTATTGTTGAGAACATAGCATTTGCATTCAAATGTTCTTAGGTAAGTCAGCTTGGGTTTTCTTCCATTCAGCAATTCAAAAGGGGTCTTGTTCAAAATTGATCTGATCATGCTCCTGTTCACTAAGTAGCAGGCAGTGTTGTTAGCTTCAGCCCAGAAGTTCTTTGCAAGTCCACTGTCAATCAGCATTGTTCTTGCCATTTCTTCCAGAGTTCTATTCTTTCTTTCTACTACTCCATTTTGCTGTGGAGTTCTGGGAGCCGAGAAGTTGTGAGTGATGCTGTTTTCATTGCAGAATTCATCAAATTTGATATTGTCAAATTCTGTTGCATGATCTGATCTAATGCATACAACTCTAAACTCCATCTTCACTTGGATTTTCTTCACAAAGGCCACAAATACTTCACCAGTTTCATCTTTTGTTCTGAGAAACAGAGTCCATGTGAATCTAGAATAGTCATCCACGATTACGAAAATGTATATCTTTCCTCCTCTACTTTGCACCCTCATAGGTCCACACAGATCCATAAGTAATAGCTCAAGCGGCTTTGAGGTGCTCACATCTCTTTTTAACTTAAAAGAGGACTTTACATATTTTCCTCTAGCACAAGCATCACAGACTTCTTGAGTTTTGAATTGTGACATTGGCAAACCATGGGCCAGGTCCTTCTTAATTAGTTTGTTCAGAAAGGAAAGGCTTGCATGGCCCAGTCTTCTGTGCCATAGTTTAGCATCATCGTCAACCGCCTTCAGACAACTCAAATCACCACTCTGTAAGGATTCAAAATCAGCAACATAGATGTTCTTGTATCTTTTGGCCACCAGAACTATTTCACAGTTCACAAGGTCAGTGACTGTACATAATTTGGACAAGAATTCAACCTTGTTTCCTTTATCGCAAATTTGAGAGACACTCTGAAGACTGTACTTAAGTACATTGACATAGTACACATTTTTAATAGAGTGAGTGACTGGCTTCCCAACTTTTTCAACTCCAAGAATGTACCCGTTTTTGCCGTTGCCAAAGGATACACTCCCTCATTGCAGGGCTTTTAGTGAAAGAAAGTCTGTGGTGTTCCCAGTCATGTGTTTCGAACACCGACTATCAATGAACCATTGTTGACAACTTCCCTTCACTGTTCCCTGCACAAAAGATTAGGAGTTAGTTTTAGGATCCCAAACAAGTTTGGGTCCATTGTAGTAACCAAGAGGATGAATAAGAGCTCTCTTAGTCCATGTATGTAAAGTGTGTTTCTTGTGAGTGGAACCTGGTCCCTCTTTTGTGGTCATAATTTTAGCAGCCACTTTATCTTTTGGTACTGATTGATTCTTGACCTGGACACCTTCCTTGAAGTGCGCAGTGTTCCCACATTGGCTACGAGGCCAGTTATCAGATGTAGTGGCGCTCTTACTGTGCGGGTTTTGAGGAGTTTTCGCCCTTGGGAACCCTGCTCCCCGCTCTTTTTCACTGTCATTAGTGAGCAAGGCAGTGGTAGCTTCTAAGGACCAGGTCCACTTTAAAAACCTTTCAAGATCATTCATTACTTTTTCTAGATTGGCTTGGAGGAGCTCGTTTTTCTCAATTTCAGCACACATCCTATATCTCAAGGCCTTCACCTCATCTTCAAGCCTAAAATATTCCTCTCTAACTATCCCCTTTCCTCTTTCAGAGCTTTCAGGTTTTGAATTAGTCAATGGCTTTACTATTAGTTCCCTTTGGTCTGCAGTTTCTGCCAAGAGATCACTTTTTTCTTTTTTAAGAATTTCAATGATTTTCTTTTGATCAGTAATTGCAGCCACTAAGTCTTCTCTAGTATGTTCAGATTCTTCTAGCTCTAAGAACAAGGAATCCCTATCCTCCGCAAGACTACAAAAGGCAGTAATTAAAACAACAGCTAAACACATGAGTTTTTTTGGAGAATATGATTTCAAATTTTTCTGAACATCCCTGAAGTTTACCTCTTCGTTGCCATTGTCTTCATAATTATCTTATTGAGCCATCAAAGCAAGCTTTGAGTCATATTCAATCTCCTCGCCTTCAACTGCCATCGTGGAACTATCATCAGTATCAGATTTATCTTATTTTACTTGTGTAGTTCCCTCATAAGCTATTTGCAAAGCCTCCCGTATTTCCTTCGTAGTGTCGCATGTAGAGATTCTGTCGTACTCTTTAGGTCCCAAACCATATACCAAAATTTTCTTAGCACGAAAGTTCTTCTCCACCGCTTTCTTATCCGCTTCAGTGTATTCTTTGCTATTTTTTTTATTGAAAATGGAATACCTTGATTGGAACAAACGGACCATTGCAGATGACATCCCAAAGCTCACAATCCTCAGCCATGATGAAATCAATCATTCTAGCTTTCCACCACCAATAGAACTTTTCATCAAACTTGGGTGGGTGGTATATGGATTGACCTTCTTCAAAATTTAGTGGTGCCACCATGAGGATCTTTCCTAGGTGTTAGCCTGATAGGAGGAACCCGTTCTGATACCAATTGTTAGATTGTATGGATCCACCAAATCGTAGAGTACCTGGTCCTCTACAAGATTCTGCTGAGAGCACTTAGTAAAGCAGTAAGTAAATGAGGTAGAGGATTTTTACGTGGAAAAATCCCATACAAGGGGATCAAAAACCACGACCTACCTTGTAGGCTTT
The DNA here is from genome assembly GCF_000715075.1 of Nicotiana tabacum. Classification (NCBI taxonomy): domain Eukaryota; kingdom Viridiplantae; phylum Streptophyta; class Magnoliopsida; order Solanales; family Solanaceae; genus Nicotiana; species Nicotiana tabacum. Next base: position 107,773,967 of record NC_134101.1, read on the forward strand.
TAACTTCACTAACTTGTAATCTTACCTATTACAAGCCATTTTACAATACTTCCTATTGCAAAGAATTTACTCAACTAACTTGCAGTACCTTTACCACAAGCCACTTTGTGACTATCCTAGTTATAAAGGCTTTTTCTAACTTGTGATGCTATCACCACAAGCCACTTTGTAATTCTACGATTATAAAGACTTTTCCTTATGACTAAATCTAGTCATGATAAGTTGATATTTTACCAACTTATCGTATCTTTAAGATTATATTTTTTCTATGATTGATGTGATAAAATCATGTGTTTAATGCCATTTACTTCTATATTACATGATCTATGTGATTTAGAAGTGATGTTGAAGAAACCAAGTGAAACAAATCAAAAAGAAGCTAAAAAGAGGAAAATCTGGGCAATGCCCTCAATGGTCGCAAAAAGCTTGGGAAATGCGAAGATGACAGACTTGGGTATTGCTAAGAATATTGATTTAGGCGGTCGTCGCAAATGCAAAGAAGACTTCGCAAATGCGAAGTCAACTCAAGCAGTCAACCTTCGCAAATGCGAAGCATTCATCGCAAATACAAAGTGAAGCAGTTTAGGCATAGTTTGGGAATTGCGAACCTTTGTTTGCAAATGCGAGAATTGATCATTTTACTTGCTTTCTAGGTTAGTTTACATTTTTGCATTTAGGTATAAAACATTTTCTCAAATCAATTCTTAGTGTTTGGCATTGCGCGATAAGTGATAATTCTCTTACATTCCTAATCGTCTACATATTGTTATCTGTGAGTTTCGACCCCGACTCATAGTTGGGTAAATTATATTGCATGTGACCGTGTCCATTTACTTTTTAGAAGTGGATTTGGACGTCATCAAGTCACAACATAAACTCAACGAGTTTATGGATTTACAAGAAGATTCCTAATCAGTATGTTTCTAGATAAGCGATTTAGGAGATATGGTAATTACAATAACACAGTTACAACTCAACTAGGACAACAAACATCAATCTTTTAGGAACTGGTCCATAGTGGCGTTCAACCTTGTTCTTCAAGCTTGAGAGGATGATTTTTCTGTTTTTTGCAAGAGTCTCGAATGAGAAACAGAAACCTTCCAGTGATGTTTTTGTATAAAGCACATTTGGTACATCTTGATCACATGACTTGAAATGATGTGAGTACTTTGTTTGGTTAGAGAGTGAGTCGGTTGATAGTGTGGTGCAATGCGGCAGAAACAATGCTGTTGGTCACTTCATTTCCAGCTGTGTCCAAATGACTTTGTACTACTATGAGGAAACCACAAAAGCATCAGGTCCTTGTTTGGTTCCTAGTTCCTGAAGCTGTAGCAATTCATCTTTAGCTGAAATCTGTTAACGCTTACAGTAATCCAAGTAGGTCAGGTTTCCTATCTGGTTCTTAGTCATAAGTTTTTTAGATCATCAAAACATCAGGCAAGAGCATTTAAGATTTATCAACGTTATATACGCACCACCACCTAATCAGCTGGTATGCGTTGATGATTTTGCACACAATGGACGAGATGATATGATGGGATGCCCTTAGAGGCCTAATGATGTTATGAAATATGTACCTATTCATGGCATGACATTCATATGCATATGCATGACACTATAATTATTTCATGACATACAGAGTTATCCAGACTTATAGGTTGAGTCGTTTACTCTATATTTCTTCCATGTCTATTATGTACTTATTTATGTGCCTTACATACTCGATACATTATTCGTACTGACGTCCTTTTTGCTTAGGGATGCTGCGTTTCATGCCCGTCCCGACAGACAGGTCGAGAGTCCTCCAGGTAGGCTATCAGCTCAACAGAAGATGTTGGTGCGCTCCATTTGCTCCAGAGTTGCTTGTTTAGTCAGTACGATGTAGACATGTATTGTTAAGTGTGTACTGTTAGAGGCTTGTAGACAGATGTTATGTACGTAAAAGATTGCATGGCCTTGTCGGCCTATGTTTAGTAGACGAATGGTTATATTGGTCTTAGAGGCCCATATGTCTTATGTATAAGTTGGTATTATATGTTGTATTCTACCTATTTCATGGCAGCCTCTCCAGCTCAGTTATCTGTGATAGTATGATACGAAAAGATATGTTATGTTGGTAATCGATTGAGTAAGGTACCGGGTGTCCATTTTGGCCCATCGGTTTAGGGTGTGACAAAATGAGACATAGAGTTTCCTAGTATGCATTGATAATGTAGGGACCATGTATATGATCTTAAGATGTAAAAGAAGTGAGCCATTTTAGAGATGTGATATATAGGAGGCATGATCGGGAGGATAAAGACATTAGTGTTAGTTATTCTTGGAAGACTATGAGCCATGAAAAAGAACAACAACAATTGCTTCATTCCATATGTGCCTTGTTCGGCAGTAGTAGGCCTCAAAGAGAAATAGCCAAGTGTGTGATGCCAGTCATCTCATGGAATGTAGGTAAAATAAGTTTAACTCGAAATGGATTATTCTAACACCCTAAATATGATATGGGTTTCAAAATACAAGAAGTTGCATTGCACTCTTAACAATATTTGACAAAAGAAATATATGCCACAAACCCATGAGGTTGAAAAAAAGGTTGAACACTCGTGAGACTGTTATCATTCTGACAGCTTAACCCCTGCCAATAGTTGATCCTATATAAGTGGACTAGAGATATGACAAACTTGTCTTATAAATCAATATGCTTTCACGTTAATAGACGGTGAATAGGATTCATGATAATATACACAAAGAAGTAAAGTGACTGTTTAAACCATATAAGCACTGGAGAGAGAATAAGAGTGGCTCAAGAAGGATCTCAACACTGGGCTACTTTACATTGGTTTTGATAACACATAGGTAAACTTTACAATGGTGCATGCATAAGCCCAAGTGAGCAGATGTTGTCCATTTTCATCAAAAGGTTTTGTAGAAATTCATCAGGTATAATCCCTTGTTGAGAATTTAAGGAAGCAAGTGTAAAGTAATAGCCTCGGGTTATAACTTAATTTAGAGAAGTCATTATAGAACTCAATGCCTCAAGAGGTTATAAGTAAGATAATTATGATAAAGAGGCTCCACAAATGATATGTTATGTCTGAAGAAAAATGGATACAAAAAATGACTCATAAAGCTGCTCCGGTTCTATCCCAAAATACCATAGAAACTAAAGGAGCGACATATGACAAAGTGGAACCGGGATCAATAAGAGTATACACATCATGAAATTGGATAGTCAATGTACCTGTAACCACATCTGAAGAAGCCTCCAACTTTTGACGCCTCCTTATAGCATAAAACCTATGGGGCACTCTCGAGCTCTGAATACCACCCCTAGCTATTCCACACCCTGCGGGCGGTATAGTGCCTCTAGCTGGGGGAGGCGATGCGGATGTAGTAGCTACAGAACTGGCTGGTTGGGCCATAACCCTACCCAAGCTTTGGCGAGACAAATAACAATCTCTTTGAAAGTGACCCGTCATACCACACTTGTAGCATACATTGGTACCATAGTGACATACTCCCGGATGACATCTCCCACACTTTACACATTGGGGATGAGGTCCGCTAAGCTGATTTGCCTCACTGACCTGATATTTACCCTTTCTGCATACATCATAAGCATCTCCCTTATCCTTCCTCCAAGCTTCCCATGCGGGAGTAACAATTCTGATACCGATTTGTTGTGTTGGCCTTTGGAATTTTCCAGATCTACCACCCCAAACACGTTGCTGAGCATACTCACAACACTATGCCAAATGTTCCTTCCCACATACCGGGCAGACTGAGATAGGTGTGCCCAACCTAGGGCATTTGTTCTTCTTGTGCCCCCTCTTTCAACAACTGTAACATATTTCAAGAGTCATCCAAAACCAAACAATCCAGCTCATTAGCACCAACAACGCTCTTTCGTTTCTTAGATGCTCTCACCACATGATCCGCCGGTGCAGTGACATTGATAGGAACAATGACATTTCCCCTAGCAACAAGTTCTTCCAACCCCTTCACGGCTTGACGCATTCTCCGAACGAAGTCTTGTGCAATCTCCCCTAGATTAAGTGGCGGGGTCATTAACTCCTCGCTGCTTCAAAATCGTGGGTTATTCATCTAGAAAATGAGATATAACGAGTAAATTAGCTCCATATTTTGAGCTCTATCACATGATCTGCACTATCAAAGAAGTGTGAAATTTCCTAAATGTCCAAAAAGCATCCTCATTATAGATGCGGTCTACTACACACCGATAAGAAGGACTCTACTAGACACGGCTCCGAGACATCCTAGGACACTTTAAAACCTTAGGCTCTGATACCAAGTTTGTCACGCCCCAAACTCGGGGAGCACGACCGGCACTCAACTGGGTGAACCCGGCCGAGCAAGCCTATTAGATTTCCTTATACCCAAACTAATTCATGAATAAAGAGGAGATGTACTGCATTAATCAAACTCTAAAAATATTTCATCAACAACTCCCATTTTATTTCCATTAGCAGCTTAAACCATAATTTCCAAAAATATTACAAGTTTATAGATATAAAGAAAAACTTGTTTGCCAAATACCAACATTTCTAGTTCAATTTCCAATATCAAACACCACCCACAACCTGTCTACGGTGTCTCTAAGCACAACAGAAAAGTAATATGGAAATGTCGGCAATAAGGCCTCGGATATAACTCAAAACACAAAGTACATGAGAAACAAAAGACACATGACCTCGAAATGAAGTGGGGCTCACCAAGTCAGCTGAAAAGTGTGTACCGCTATCACTGATCAATGATGCCTGCTGTGGAACCACCTACATCCATTTAAGATGCAGTGCCCCCGGCAAAAGGGACGTTAGTACCATCTAATAGCACTACTATGTATAGCTAAAAGTCCTCATTCAAAATAGAATTCCCATATAAGCAAAGGCAACACATAGAAACAACAAGTCACAATCAACAATATCCAAATGTCTAGTTAAAACACAATAATTTTCAAAATACGAAGAAAAAAAATATATTTTTGGTTGGGAGATCATTAGAACCGATATACCATCGTCTTTGTTAGCACGGAGTCCAATCACGCTGATCGACTAGGACATCTCCCCACGAACAATGTGGTTTGACATGTGATGCAAAAGAAAGTTGTTATCAAGAGTAGCATCACCATATGCAATATAGCGTCTGATCTCCACCCGTTTAGCTAGGCCGCCTTCCCACATATGCCGTGTGGGTTGACCATTCCAATCCACAGTTGTTACCAATTTCATACCAATTAAGGGGAATAATCACAATTTCGCCAATATTTCAATTTTATCCCAAATAAGGAGATTAATCACAAGCCACCCCCACTCCGTAGCAGGCCATATTGGCTTTACTATTATTACTATTACTATTATTATTATTATTATTATTATTATTATTATTATTATTATTATTATTATTATTATTATTATTATTATTATTATTATTATTATTATTATTATTATTATTAAGTGGATCGGGGCTGCCCGGCAACATGCCTTATTGGCTTTTGATTAGCGCTTGGGAAGGATCTGCCCCTCTAGAGTCTGACATACCAGCAGTGAGCGCAGACACAGTGATATATATATATATATACACATGCTTTGGTGGGGGGCATTGATGCCAGGCACCCGTAGAGTGCTAAGATTTTGTGTCTGTGATGAGTGGGCATTTGAGATAGACAAATGGAGTACTCTGAGAGTGAGAATACTTGGGATAACACTGTGAAATCATTCATTTGACATGCATACTTGACATGTAGGCCTAAAGATGTACTATTCCTCATGCTAGCTGCAATTAACATGCTCCTATGAGTGTTGGGCTTTAATTGTTGATCCTGAAAGCATGTCTAAATTTCTATAATATGAACGAGCCAATTAGGATAATTCCTTTGAGTTATTTATTGGTATTGTCATCATTATATTTGTGTTGTCATTATATTGGATTCTAACTGTCCTCTTCTGAGTTCGTCATTGCTTTCAACCCCGGGTTAGTTCTATTACTTATTAAGTACATGTGGTCGGTTGTACTCACTATCATAATGCAAGCAGATAATACAAGAATGCATAGGCATCATCAATGAATGTCAAGTTTCATGCTCCTGAACTAGTATAAATGGCATGCTACGGTGTATGCTTGCATGAGTGTACTATCACAGTTCAAGTCAACAAGTAATATCAAAAACATCGAGTAGCTCATTGAAAGCAATGCAATAAGTCACGTAAAGTACATGACATACACAAGGAAAAATCACACCATCACATGAATATCATCAGCAGAATGCCCCTAGGTAGCCACCTTTATCTCTCCGCATTTATAACATCATAATAGCCACCATTATCATTTCGATAGAAACTCGTATTACTCTACTGACAATATAATTAGCCACATGTATCACTCTTATAGCTACCCGTATCACTGTGCATAATAACCACATTTATCACTCTGCCCGGACAATAATACAATAGCCACTCGTATCACTCCGTACAATCAACAACAATGAGATTCCACCCTTATGCTCCGCATAACAACAACAGTGAGATGTCACCCTTAAGTTCCGCATAACAATAATCAATCCACACAAAAAATTTACATGTGCTAACATCACAACAGCAAGACATATTAACTTGTACCACAAGTTCCCATAGGGCACAACCTTTCTAAACAACAATACAAATATCACTACAACACATAGCCCACGGCTCAAACACGATATGTACAAAATTTCAATAGCAACAAAATGAACGGGGAAAGTAACTCAACAATGAACAATACCCTATTAAACAAAAACTTCAACTACAGCGGGTCAATGACTTTTAATAACTTCAACTTCAATTAATTGCTTGGGTATAAACTCAATAATGAAGGTATTTCTATGAAATAACAAATTTCGAATTCTACTGTGTGAAATAAGCTAACAATGAAAGTGATGGAATGAACTAGAAACTACTTCTAAATGCATGAGAATAACCTGACAACGAAAGGATATCATGTAACAACAATATGAATTAAGAATAAGTCAATAAATAAGGAGATCACATTACAATAAAAAAGGTAACAACTTTAAATAAAGCATCTGAGAGTAAACTTGACAAGTAAAGGATATGACATGTGCTAACAACTTCAAATAAAGCATGTGAGAGTAAGCATGATAAATAAAAGATATAACATGTGCTAACAATTTCAAATTAATATATGAAAGAAGCCTAAAAATCGAAACCAGATAATTTCCACATTTATGCTCGAGTATGCACCCATCACCTCATGTACATGTCTTTCACATAATTCAAATAACACAACAACAATAACATACCCAGTGTATTCCTACAAGTGGGGTTTGGAGAGAGGTAGAGTGTATGCAGATCTTACCCCTACCTTTAAAAGGCAGAGGGGCTATTTTTGAAAGACCCTCAGCTCAGGAAGGGGAGAGAGGAGAGGCAATAACAAGCAAATCGATATGATGACCAAAGCAGAAAATACATACCAAGCAAAAGGTAATGCAATCAGAAAACAGAAACACAAGACAATAGCTAATAATAATAGGAGTCTAGGGGTACAAAAACAAAAACAAAAATAAAACATGGAAGACACCAAGTGGTGTATCAAAGCTACTGCTACAAATAAGGACAACACTCGACCCCCTAACCCTTTACCTTAATTCTCAACCTCTACACCGTCCTATCCATGGTCATGTCCTCAGTAAGCTAGAGCAATGCCATATCTTGTCTAATCACCTCTCTCCAATACTTCTTCGGTCTGGCTCTACCTCTCTGTTGACCATCCCATGCCAGCCTCTCACACCTCCTCACCAGAGCATCAATGACTCTCCTCTTCACAAGCCCGAACCATCTAAGTGTCGCCTCCTACATCGTGTCCTCCATAAGGGCCACACCACCTTGTCCCTAATAACTTCATTTCTAATTTTATCTAACCTGGTATGCCTGCACATCCACTTCAACATTCTCATCTCCTCCACCTCCATCTTCTGGACATGGCATGTCTTGACCGGCCAACACTCCGTCCCATACAGTATAGTCGGTATGACCACAGCTCTATAGAACTTTCCTTTAAGTTTTGGTGGCACATTCTTATCACATAAAACACTGGAAGCGAGCCTCTATTTCATCCACATTGCCCCAATACGGTGTGTGACATCCTCATCAATCTCCCAATTCCCTTGAATAATAGATCCATGGTACTTGAAACTTTCTCTCATAGGAATGACTTGTGACTCAAGCCTCACATCTTTGTCCTATTTCTGAGTCGCGCCACCGAACTTGCACTCCATGTATTCTATTTTGGTCTTGCTCAACTTGAACCTTTAGAATCCAAAGTCTGTCTCCAAACGTCTAACCTGTCGTTAACACCATAATCAACCCAAATCCTAAGGGATAGTTCCCCCACAAAGTTAGGCAAGATTCTTACCTCAAAGAAGCTAAATCAATACTCTAAGAAGCCCGTCCCATTTGAAACAACCTCTGGACGCCTCGAGTCTAGCCAAAATAATTTAATATCATAAATAAAAGCCATAGAAAATAATTTCGAATAACAAAGCTTCGATCTTTAATGAAAACCAAAAAGTCAACCTCGGGCCCGCGCCTCGGAACCCAATAAAACTCACAAATTCCGAATACTTATTCCAATACGATCAATCTTACTAAAATCATTCAATTCTGACCTCAAATCGCCATTCAAATCATCAATTTATCTTTTAGAAAGTTCTTACTAAAATCCTCAATTTCTCCAATTTAAATTATTAATCGAACACTAAAATCGAGGTTGGAATCATGAAATAATAACAAATCTGGGTCAAAAATACTCCCCAATCCAAGTAGTAAAAATTCCTTCCAAAATCGCCCAAAACCGAGCTCCAAAACCTTGTGAGAAAAAGTAACTAAATTTTGAAACAAGAAAAAAATGCATCAGTTGTCTCAACTCAATTTAGGTTCTAGATGATCCCGAAACTCACGTTTGATTAACCCAATATGGTCCTTGCAAGATTACACCCACAATAGCCTCTTGAATCACTCAAGTTGACCTTAAAATAAGGGAGATATGACGTTTTGAAGTTTTAAAAGAAATTTAAAAATTTCAATGGCATTTTTGTAATTATTTACACCAGAAAAAAAACCACGTACGAAAATGTTCGTTTTAGCACCCCGAAACTCATTCGGAAGCTCTCAAACACAAATCATATATGCATTTAAATCATAAAATACGCTACGAACCTGCTCGCGCATTAAAAACACCGAAAAGTGGTCATCTTGATCCGATATTGACCATTGTCAACTTCAAATCCTTAACTAGTTTCTCAACCAATGTTCCAAAATACACCCGAGACCCTCGTGATCCCATTCAATCATACCAAAAAGTACAAATATATCATACGAACTTATCCAAAGCCTTAAAATACCAACGGGAATATCACAACAAAGAATCGAGGCTTAAATCGAATAGAATTTCTCATAAGTTGTTAAATCTTCATTTTTTCAAAAGAGTGTACGAATCACACTTAAACACTTCGGATTACTTTCAAACTTTTCACACAAGTTAAATTCAACTATATAGACCTATCCAAAGTCTCGGAACAATGTCAAAGTCAACTCTTGGTCAAACTTATGAATTCTTAAGTTCTTCATATTGTAAACTTTCGACAAATAGTGTCGAATTTTTCTAGGAACCTCCAAAACCAAATCCGAACATACGTACAAGTCCAAAATCATCATACGAACTTATAGGAACAATCAAAACCCGATTCTGAGTATGTTTACCCAAAAGCCAAAACTTGGTCAACTCTTCCAACTTAAAGCTTCTAAAACGAGAATCATTCTTCCAAATCATCCCGAACCACTCGAAAAATGAAACAAGCCATGCATGCAAGTAATAATACATAATATGAAGCTACTCAAAGTCTCTAACCACCGAATGGAACAATAAAGCTCAAAACGAGCGATCGGGTCGTTACAATATCAATATGTACAATACTCTTTTCCTTATTTCAATTGAATTGGAATAGTTAAAATACAATTCCCCTGAAATGTAGTAATTGATTTAATTGTTGGAAAAGTGTTGACGTGATTGTAAATGTGAATTTGATTATATTATTGACTAGTGTAACATCTGAAAAGATGTACATGGCGACTGCATATGAAGATTCTTTTTGATAAATTATTAACTACACGTTAATAATCTCAAAGCTCAGAGCAAAAAAGAACTTACAAGTTTATTGTTTTCAAGATCTGTCATCATTTTTTCCTTCAAAATTCGTCTTTCTTATTTTGTGTTAGTGATCAAGAAGCAACAAAAACTATCTTTTGGTAAATCATCTAATTTAAGGAAGCGTAATCCAAGGTAAAAGATTCTTAAATTCCTATAAATTATATTTACAAGGTCAAAATATTGATAGATCATTTCTTCTGAACTTCTAAATTAAACATGCGAAGGGATTGATTATTTTGATGCAAAATCTTTTTTGATGTGTCTCTAATTCCCACCCAATTCTAAGAATAAGATCAATATAATAGAATGTGAGGTCCACTTCAAATCACTTTGGAATCCCACCTTTCTATGCTATTTTAGACCTAACTACAGAGTTATGGGTCTTTTTTGATGTAGCCATTTCTTATACAACTTTAACTAGAAGATTTAATAGAAATTCTACGAGTTAAGGTTTCATAGATTTTTTCTAAAGATGGCACAAGTAGAGATAAGAGTGCCACGACCCTAAATTTGGACTCGGTCGTGATGGCGCCTATCGTGAAACAAGGCCAGTCGGCACAAACCCCCAATTCATTTAAGCAATTATAATGATTCAATATAAGTCATTTATAAGTGATAAACCCCAAAATACAGTGAAATAAAACAAGTGCGGAAATAAACACAGCCTGATATCGGGGTGTCACTAGTCATGAGCATCTAAAACATCCATCTAAGAGTCCGAAAAGTCTACATAGTCTAGTACAAGGCTAGTACAAGGAAAATAAAGATAAGAAGGAGAAACACTAGGTTGCGAACGCCGAGCAGCTACCTAGTGAACTCCGAACAGCCTGCTGGAAGCAATCAGCCCTCGCTAGCGGGACCCGAAGCTCCTAAATCTGCACACATGGTGCAGGGAGTAATGTGAGTATGCCAACTCAGCGAGTAATAAAAGTAAAAGAAACTGAGCGATAAGAAAACAGGTAAAACACAGCATAATGCTACAAAGAGGCAGGGTAAAACCAATACAATGCCATAAAATAGTGAATACTTGTGAAAACACCTTAGTTCAATATAAGCTTCTTTAAAACATATTTTAACAGTTGAACGAGTGAATGAAAAATAGTGAGAAAAGATAAAAACATAAAACCAGCGCCTCGGGCAAAATACCAACAGAATCAGCCCCTCGGGCTATCTCACAATCACTCGTATCAGTCCCCCGGGCAATAACATGGAACAACATCAGCCCCTCTGGCTATATCACATCACAAATTGGGTACCCGCGCTCACTGGGGGTGTACAGACTCCGGGAGGGGCTCCTTACTGCCCAAGCACAATATCAAGCCATCTTGTGGCATAATCAATAGACTCATGGCCTCATATCAAGCCACCTCATGGCGTACAACTCAGGCCCTCTGCCTAAAATCCTGAATCAGCACAATACCGCTGCAACGCGATGCCCGATCCCATATTAACCTCACAACTCAGACCCTCGGCCCTACTCAGTCAGAAATATCTAAAAAGCCACTTGGGCATTGTAAAATATGATGCTTAGCTAAAAATTTCATTTAAGATGTCAAAAATAGAGTAAACATGGTTGAGTTATGAAAACAGTAGATTATAGCATAACATGATGGTAGCAAATAGTTTTTAATCAAAACAGTTGACACGAGGCCCAAATATGGCATTCAGCCCAAAACATGATGGTAGCAAATAGTTTTCAATCAAATACACAGAAAAACAACCATTCGGGATGGACTAAGTCATAATCCCCAACAATGCACGACCCCACGCTCGTCATCTAGCGTGTGCGTCACCTCGAAATAGTACAACGATGTGAAATATGGGGTTTCATACCCTCAAGACAATATTTACAATCATTACTCACCTCTACCTGGTCCAAACTCTAGCCTGCGATACCTTTGCATCTCGGATGGTCCAAAATCAGTACATAACCATTAAAATATGCTAAGCGAACAAAGCCCACTCGAATGTAATCAAAATACAATGCAAATCCCGAAATTAGCCAAACCTGACCCCCGGGCCCACGTCTCAGAATTCAATAAAATTTATATCAATAAACTCCTTATCTCCCCATGAGATCATACATAACAAAAGTACTAAAATCTGACCACAAATGACCCCTCAAACTCTTCCTCAAAGGTCTCCAATCTCAAGCCCTAGTTTCTTCAATATTTACCCACAAATTTCCATAAATTTCAAGCCTAATCAATTAAATAACACTATAGGAACGAGTTTTATGATCAAAATTCTTACCTCAACGAAGTTCCCTCTGATTCCCGCTTCAAAATCCCCCAAAAGCTCCAAAAATTGATTTAAAATGGTGAAGAAGGCTGAAAATCGGGAAGGAGGGTTTATATACTTTCTGGCCCAAGGTTTTCGCACATGCGGCCCTTCCTCCGCTTCTACGGTCAAATGTACCGCATCTGCGGTTCTCACTAATGCGCCCATTTTCGCATCCGCGATCAAGAAGCCGCACTTGCGCCACCGCAGGTGCGATCAAGCAGTCGGTTCTACGATCCCATCCCCACATGGCCAATTCCACATCTACGGCTTGCTTCTGCATCTGCGATAGTCGCACCTGCAGCCTCGCAACTGCAGATGCGGTTATGACAGCAACCATAAAACTTCAGCTGCCGAACTCAACTCCAAAACATCCCGTCAACCATCCGAAATCACCCCGAGGCCCCCGGGACCTCAACCAAGACCACGAACTAGTCATATACCAATATTCAAACTTATACAAATCTTCAAAACACCTCAAACAACATCGAATCAACCAAATCACATCAGATTCAAGCATGAGGTTCCAAAATCTTCCGAATTTCGCTTTTGATCAAAAAGTCTATCAAACCACGTCCAAATGACCTGAAATTTTGCACACACGTCCGAAATGTCACAACGGACCTACCGCTACTCCCAGAATTCGATTCTGACCCCTATAGCAAAATCTCACCTATCAACCGGAAAATACCAAAATTCCAATTTCGCCGATTCAAGCCTAAATCTATTCCGGACCTCCAAAACACATTACGATCATGCTCTTAAGTCCCAAATCATCTTCCAAAGCTATCCGAAATATCGGAATTCACATCCGAGCCCTTTTTTATATAAGTCAACATCCAGTTGACTTTTCTAACTTAAGTTTACTCAAAAGAGACTAAGTGTCTCAAACCTTACCAAAATCATTCTGGATTCGAACTGACTAACCCAATACCACATAACATGGATAAGCAAAGCATGAAGAAGAAAAAATGGGGGAAATAGAGCAGTAACTCATGAAACGACCGGCTGGGTCGTTACATCCTCCCCCTCTTAAACAAACATTCATCCTCGAACGGGTCAAGAAACATACCTCAAGCCTCAAATAGGTGAGGATATCTGCTCCGCATCTCCCACTCGATCTCCCAGGTAGCCTCCTCCACGGGCCGACCTCTCCACAACACTTTCACTGAAGCTATATCCTTTGACCTCAATTTTCGAACCTAACACTCCAAAATAGCTACTAGCTCCACATCATAAGTCAGATCATCATCTAACTAAACCGTGCTGAAATCCAAAACATGAGATAGATCGCCAATATACTTTCGAAGCATAGAAACATGAAATACCGGATGCACACTCGATAAGCTAGGTGGAAAAGCAAGCTCAAAAGCCACCTCCCCAATCATCCGAAGCACCTCAAAAGGTCCAATGAACCGAGGACTCAATTTACCTTTCTTCTCAAATCTCATAACACCCTTTATGGGTGAAACCTTCAACAAAACCTTCTCACCAACCATGTAGAACACATCCCGAACCTTCCTGTCAGCATAACTCTTTTGTCTCGACTGCGCTGTACGAAAGCCTCTCCTGAATCAACTTCACCTTGTCCAAAACATCCTGCACCAAATCTGTACCTAATAGCCTGGCCTCACCTGGCTCAAACCAACCAACGAGAGATCTACACCGCCTCCCAAACAAAGCCTCATAGAGAGCCATCTGAATACTCGACTGGTAACTGTTGTTGTAAGCAAACTCTACGAGTGGTAAAAACTGATCGCATGAGCTATGAAATCAATGACACAAGCGCTCAACATGTCCTCCAATATCTGAATAGTGCGCTCGGACTGCCAGTCCATCTAAGGGTGAAAAGTTGTGCTCAACTCAACCTGAGTACCCAACTCTCACTGCACAGACCTCCAAAATTATGAAGTAAACTGAGTACCTCTATCTGAAATGATGGAAACCGGGATGCCATGCAAACGAACAATCTCTCGAATATAGATCCCTACCAACTACTCTGAATAATAGGTAGTACATACAGGAATGAAGCGCGCGGACTTGGTCAGCCGTTCCACAATCACCCAAATAGCATTGAACTTCTTCAAAGTCTGTGAGAGCCCAACTACAAAGTCCATAGTGATCCGCTCCCACTTCCACTTTGGAATATCCATCCACTGAAGCAAGCCACCCGTTCTCTGATGCTCATATTTCACCTGCTGACAATTGAGACACTGATCTACAAATCCCACAATGTCCTTCTTCATTCTCCTCCACCAATAATGTTGTCTCAAATCCTGATACATCTTCGCGGCACCCAGATGAATGGAATACCGCTAGCTATGGGCCTCCTCCAGAATCAACTACCGAAGCCTATCTATATTGGGCACACATATCCGGCCCTGCATCCTCAACACCTCATCATCACCAATGGTCACATCTCTAGCATCATCGTGCTGAACTTTGTCCTTAAGGACAAAAAAATAAGGATCATCATATTGGCGCTCCCTGATGCGATCAAATAAGGAAGACCGAGAAATCACACAAGCCAATACCCGACTGGGCTTTGAAATATCCAACCTCACAAACAGATTGGCTGAGGCTTGAACATCAACTGCAAGAGGTCTCTCCCAAACTGGAATATATGCCAAACTCCCCATACTCACCGCCTTCCTACTCAAGGCATCGTCCACCACATTGGTCATTCCCGGATGGTACAAAATAGTAATATCATAATCCTTTAGCAACTCCAACCATCTCCGCTGCCTCAAATTGAGATCCTTCTGTTTGAACAAGTGCTGGAGGCTATAATGATCAGCAAACACCTTAGAAGACACACCATAAAAATAATGCCTCCAAATCTTCAACGCGTGAACAATGGCAGCCAACTCCAAATCATGAACAAGGTAGTTCTTCTCATGGGGCTTTAACTGACGAGAAGCATAAGCAATAACTCTACCCTCTTACATTAACACACACCCAATACCAACTCTCGAAGCATCACAATACATGGTTTATGAACTTGAAGCTGATGGCAAAACTAATACTGGAGCTGTGGTCAAGGCAGTCTTAAGCTTTTGAAAGATCTCCTCACACTCGTCGACCACATGAATAGAGCACCCTTCTGAGTCAACTTGGTGAAGGGCGATGCGATAGATGAAAATCCCTGAACAAACCGATGGTAATAACCCGCCAAACCAAGAAAACTGCGAATCTCTATGGCTGAGGACGGTCTCGACCAACTCTGAATCACCCCTATCTTTTTCGGATCAACCTGAATACCCTCACTGGACACCACGTTCCCAAGAAAGCCACTTAACTAAGCCAAAACTCACACTTGGAGAACTTTGCATAAATTTTTCCTCCCTCAATCTCTGCAACACAACTCTCAAATGCTCCGCGTGCTCCTCCTGACTACGCGAATACACCATAATATCATCAATTTATACTATGACAAACGCATCGAGATAAGGCCGAAACACGATATTCATTGATGAGTGGTGATTTTACCACTCAATCTGGTCTCCTTTCTTTAGTTTTTATGTCCTTTAACTATAATATGAGGTCATTTATGGTGTGTGTTTTGTTAGATTTTTAAGTAAATGATGCTATGAAGTGATTTGAATTGCATTGAAGAGGAACTGAGCAAAAAAAAGGTGAAAACAATGCAAAATTCTCCAGTGATTCCGCATCTATGGAAAAATGGTCGCAGAAGCGACCCCGCATCTGCAGGAGTGGAAACGCATCTGTGAAGATGGGCCTTTTGCCACGAATCGTATCTGCAAGTAACTTTCCACTTCTGCGGTAGCGCATCTACGCTTTGGAGTCCGCATCTACGGTGTCAGACATATTTCAATGTTCCGCTTTTGTGATAATGTATCCGTATCTACGGAACCGCATCTGCGAGAATTCATCCGCAGATGCGATCAACGGGCATCAGACCTGGGCAATTTAGGCATTTCACATGTTTTCATTTCCAAACCCACAAATACTCGACCTAGCAGATTCTTTAAGAGATCTTTTGGCTTATTTTCAGTTCCATAGACTAGAGAAGAACAAGTTTTGGAGCTAAGGTTTGCACACACACTTGGGTTTTGAAGATTTCAAGCTTGTGGTTAAGGATTTCTTACCCATTTATGTTGCTTTCTTCATTCCTTGCTTTGTATTGTATATCTAAGTGTGTAGTATTTTATTCAACACTTGAATCTTATTTATGGAAATATTCATGTTTAAAGTGTGGATTAAATACCTTGTTGTGCTTATGTATTGAATGATTTTAATTCTTTTATGAAGTGAGTTATTGTTTATTTAATTATTCTTGTTCTTTAATATTTCCAAAGGGATTAGCTAACCCTAGGACTCACCCATTAACTCTGATTTAATTCTGGAAAAGATAATTTGGGGTTGGGAACAATTAATTAACAAGAACTTGAAGCTTTAACCTTCATTTTATAAATTCTACCTAGGGATAGGATTGAACTACTTGTAGCCATTTCGGGTGTGCTCAATCACGTAATTGGGTTAGGAATAATTCAATTAGGAAGTCTTGTTAGTCTTCGGAAGAAGCTATTTAAGAATTATTATCCGTGGCTAATTAACATAAACTCGCTCATATTTGTAAAATCGTGAAATACATTGGATCGTTACTTGAGTGTAATTCCCGATACATCCATACTTGTAGCCATTGATCATTTTACTTGCTTTCTAGGTTAGTTTACATTTACGTATTTAGATAGAAATATTTTCAAAAACCAATTCTAAGTGTTTGGCATTGCATAACAAGTGATAATTCTCTTACATTCCTAATCACCTACATATTGTGTAGGATTCGACCCCGACTCATAGTTGGATAAATTATATTACATGTGACTGTGTCCATTTATTTTTTAGTAGTGGATTTGGATGTCATCAAATTTGGCACCGTTGCCAGGGAACAATTTGGCGTAATTTAGGTTGTTTGAGAAATAAGCGTAAGTGCTTTGGTCCAAACTTGTGTAATTATTTTTCTTACCTTGGTCTATTTTTCTTGTTTGTTTCTTGTTTAATTTCTTATTCTTGAAAAATGGCATCATATAATAAAAATTGGTCGGATGGTAGTTGTTCATACTTTGATGACCCTTGTCCTTATTGTGGAGGACCACACTCGTGGCAAAATTGTTTAAATTCTCCCGGGGGTGGATTGTGTGCACAATTTCAAACCCATGAGTGGAGAATTTGTGATAAGTGTGGTTTTCAAAATGGTCATTAGGATGATTGTGCTTATTTGTCCTTCCCTTCCCCAATCCCCCGATATGATGATTCTACTTTTTGTGATGAAAATTATAGGGCTATGGAAGTGGAAGAAGTTGAGCATGGCCAAAATGGAGAGTTCAAGCTCATGTTAGAATGCCTACTTGAAGGAGGAAACAAAGAGCAAAGTGTCTTGGAGGAACTTTTGGAAAGTAGTCTCCAAAATTACTTGGCACTTGAAAGGCTACACTCACAAATGGAAGAAATGCTTGAAGCTTTAGAGGTCCAAAAAGCCTCGGAAGTTAATGATAGCCAAGAATTTTTCTTAGATGTGGAAGCTGAAAATCCTTCCTTGGCACTTAATCAAAACCAAGAAGAACTCTCAAATGCTCAAGATGAGAAGATGATGCTCATGTTGGAGACCATTCTTGAAAATGAGGAGAAGCACAATTTTGCACTCGATGGATTGAAACAAGGCTTGACTTACAATGATGAACATATCCGCACTTTGGAAGATCAAATGAAAACATTGGTTGAGGCTCGCTATGCCCACCAACTTAAGAGTGTGGAAGGAAGCCAAGAAGAGTCCAATTCCGAGGAAGAAAGTGAGCTTTACTTTGAGGAATCAAGAACTGAACATCCGCCAACCGACTCCATGAGTGTTAATGATGCCAAGAAAAATATGAAATTAGAGTCAACCAGTGTAAATGAGAATATGGTTGATATTGACTCTAGTTCAGGGGAAAAAGAGGATGTCAAAATCCGGGAAAAATTGCAAGTTGGAGGTTTGAAGTCACATTCCCAGCATTTTTCAATATTTGAATTGTGTGGTGATATGGAAGTTGAACCACACGAGTCAATGAAGGACTGCAAGGAGGAAAAACTCATACCATACATCCTACAATTTGAGAGAACAAGAAAGCAAAATGACATTCCTCACATGAGAGCCAAGAAGTGCAAAATGAACAATTAAGGCTTGGCTTGATAATCAACTTACCACCCCCCATCGCTCGTGGTCACAAGATGGATTCCAAGCTAGGTGCCCAATTCATATCGTCCAAGTGGAGAGAAAAGTGGTAAAGTTGAGTTGCGTCGTGCCACGACGTTAAATGCGGCGCTTGATGGGAGGCAACCAATAGTTTTTCAAAACTTTTTAGTCATTTTCGAAATTTTCTTTTTTAGAATAGCTTAGAATATTGTTTGGGACTAATCTGCCAAGTTTTAGATTTTTTGGAGTTGATTTGAACAGGTCAGAGTGATCCGGAGGGCCAAAACCAGTAGCTGGAAAATATGTGCATCAATCTTTTGGTGTAACGACATTTGCGGATTTTTGACCGCAAATGCGGTCACGCAGAAGCGGTTCTATGACCGCAAAAGCAGTCGTTTCCACAGAAGCGTGCTACTGGCCTCATATGCGGCGCTGCAGATGCGATGAAATACCGCAGATGCGGAAATTGAGCAGGTTATAAAAAAATAGAAGTCTCATTCCCTCACAGGTATATTATGCATTTGCTCCCCCAGCGTTAAACTCCCCATCTCTAACATACTCCAAAACCTCCATTGCTTGTGAATTCTACTGCACTCACACGAGACTCAGGTATTTTCTCTTAGTTCTCATCTACTCCTCTATCCCTTTGTCTTCTCTTTTCTCCTTCTTATTTTCTTAGGCCTGCCATGGATGTGTCCCCTATTTCCCCATTCCCTTCTGATTTGTGCGAAAATAGGGTGAGGAAAATTGGTTGAGAGAGTGCATTTGTGTGTGTTGTGTATCATGAAACAAATTTGTGAGAAATCTGAGTACCCAAATTATGTGAAGAAGAGGCCATTTTAAATTGCTCGCAAGGTGTTCGACAACGTGTTTGAAAGACAATTTCTTGTAAGTACCACAAAATCGGTCTAAATAGAATCAGAATTTCATGCAGTGCACTAATTTAGAAGTCTTGAGTATAAATTAAGTGCCAAAATGGAGTATAAGAACTGAAAAATGTATCGAAAATCTGGGCAGTTGAACCCTTGCACTTGAACCGCAGATGCGGTATCGCACCTGCAATGATTTTTCCACAGGTGCGATTTTGGCCCAGCCGAGTAGTACCGCAGATGTGGTTGAAATTCTGCAGAAGCAAAACCACTCCTGCGGTTACTGTTCTGCATATGCGAAAACTGGGCAAAATTTCAAAATCCAATAGCTTTTCAACAAGCCCTTCCCGGGCTCGTTCAAGTTAATTCTTTGGCCTAATTGCAGTGTTTTAACTTGCTTAACATGATTCTATTGCCCAACTGACTTTGTTTTGATTTTATGAAGGTACTTGGAGCTAAAATGGACCAGAACATGAGCAAAAATGCCCCACAACAACATGAAATTGAGGAAGAGGTTGAGGAACCATTTGATGAATCACGCTTCATGTTAGTAGACTATCAGTGTAGATATTATGACAACCTTGTCAACAAAAAGATAGTGTTTGAAAATGGGATCAACGAAGAAAAATTGGCTGAGAAACTCCCAGATTTCTATACCCGTGTCCCTACATCCAAATGGTTGTGCTTCATTCCTACTCCATGCAAAGCTAATGAGGAGTGGGTACACGAATTCTATGCCAACCTTAAGCGCATAGAATTTGCCAACCCGCAACTCATCATCAGAGGAAAATTAGTAAGGTTTGGGATAGAACAGATAAATGACACTTTTGGGATTCACAACTATCCAATGAAGCTGGTGCGAGAGAAAGATTAGTGTGACAACGGGGAATGCCTTATCTCCACAGTCTACACTCTAAGCATGAGAGCCAAATGGGGAAACAGGAGAAAAGGTTTGAGGTCAATTGATTTCACAGCTTAAGCAAAAATGTGGTTGTACATCCTATGCAACAGGGTGTCTCCTTGTGGAAACGTCTCAGATGTCTCCTACACCAGGGCTTTGATTATTGCATGCCTCATGGATGGAATTCTTGTGAATGTCAGTTACTATATCCTATGGGATCTGAGGGAGTATTTGCGGGACAAGGATATAGGGATAATGTTCCCTTCATTGATCACACAGCTATGCACGAGAGCAGAGGTTGAGGTGCATAGCACCGATCGATGGCTACCAGCTGATAAACCTTTTTATCCACTGAGAGTGATAGGAAAGGGTATTGCAGTCAAAAGCAAGAAAAGTAAGGTCACTACCACGGCTGTTGGTTCAGAGTCATCTTCACAAGTAGCTGCACCCGAGGGACCATTTGGGGTGCTAAACTCCGAGCTTGCATCCATCCGGGAGTTAGTGTCACAGTTCCGAGTGGGCCTTCATCCTCCCAGCCTAGGCCCTCGTACTTCTCCAGGGAAGAAATGAAAAGTTACTTAGATGCGCAAAATAGTCATAAAGATTCTCATGAGAAGATGGCAGCATCAGTGACCAGACTTGAGACAACCTTCGGCAACTTGGCCAAGGCGCATGCAGATCTCCAGTCAGACTTCAAGAAGGAGAAGGAGAGGAACAAGAAGAAGAGCAAATTCATGATAAAAATGTGGAGAGGCATAAAGGCCATCTTCAAATGGGGAAACCCAGGCAAGAAGATACCAGTGGCGGACAAAGATGATAGCGAGGAGTATTCCTTCATGTTAGAAGCTACTGGGGATAGTGGTGGTGATGATGATGATGAGGCCACGAGTTCAACACAGCATTGATCAGCTATCCTCCCACAGTCTGAAAGTCTGATGCAGACCTCAAGGAGACCCTCAAACTATTTATGCTTTATTTTTGATATTGTGTAGTGAGGACACTGCAATGTTTTTAGTTGGGGTGGCTGTAAAAGTAAAATGTATTCATGTTATGATATTGTGTGCCCTTGGCGGGCTTATTTTGTTGCTATGGATATTGTGTGCCCTTGCCGGGCTTATTGTGTTGTTATGGATAGTATGTGCCCTTGCCGGGCTAGTTTGTGTAGCAGGTGCTCTTGCTGAGCTTGTTGTGATTAGTCTATTTTTAGCTTTCTTTCGTTATTTTTTAGTAGCATGTTGTTATTTGTATTAGTCGCTTTTATTTTAATATCCTTTTTAGTAGTTTTGTTCTTTGAGTTTGTTATATTTTATTATTTCCTTGGGTTTTCTTCGTGCTATGGTTCTTTCCCAAGGAACATTTTTGAAGTGAATCGGGTGACTTTTCCCTATGATAGATGGCGTGACAACTTTATTAAGGGAATTAGTCTTGTTTTACTAGGAGGAGACTTTTGGATTATTTGGTACTAATAAAATTAGTCTCTTGTATGTGAAATGTGAATTAAGAATACCTCTCCGAATTTTAGTTTTGAACTAAAACTAGTAAGTTGCATGGTGAAGAATAATTTTTGTGATAAATATTTGGCTCTTTTAGTGACTCTTTGCCCATTATATTGAATAATATTGCTCTAGATGTTCTTATTAGAAAATGATTGATCCTTCTTGATTAATTCATGTGCCATGTGTTTTAGTGTTTGTACAAATAAATCTTGTGTTTACTTCTATCATCTAGAACTTGCCCGGTTGGTCTTTCAATGCTAATGATAGTATGTTTGATTGGAGGGATGATCTTAGGCATTCTTTGTGTTATTTGCAAAGCCTCTTTAGCCTTTCAATCCTACCATTGCATAAATAATATCACTAGTACCCTATTTGAGCCTTTAACATTTTCTTTGGCCACCTCATTACAAACCTTTCCCCTTTTGTAAAAGAATTCCCTCTTTTGAACCCGTCCCTCCTTGAAAATTGAGAATGAGGCTAAAAGCCTAAGTTGGGGGTGTGGTGTCAAAGTGAAAATTGGTAAGGTTGTACATTGAGTGTATGAACATGTACCTCAAGGTGTTCATATTAAAGTATTCAAGCTCCAAAAGAAAAATTTGTATAAAAGAAAAAAAAGAAATATATGTATATATATAAATATGGAGTCTTAAAGAAAATTAGAGAGGTATTTAAGATGGTTATATGTTGGTAACTAGATGCCAATGAGGATATGTGGTTTGAAAAGAAACAAAGTGCAAAAAGAAAGTCAAATGTGAGTAGTGTTCAAGGAGGGTGAAGTCACTAGTATCCAAATGCTTATCCGACCCTTTCCTAAACCTACATTACAAGCTTAAAAAGTCCTCATGGGATCTCCAACCGAATGTTCTTGATTAGGCGATAAATTAAAATAAGGGCAAGCTTATGGTATGAGATGTTTTAATACTTGAAATTCTTTGTGAGAGCGAGTGTCTTTGTAAATTTGTCCCCTATGTTGTGTTGTAAATATAGTGATTTGGGACTTTCCTTCTTGTGAGGGCACATGAATTAGGAAGGATTGGTGAAATGGAGTAAGTTGAGCATATGTAGTGGGACTAGTGCTTTTGAGTCACTTCTTGAGGCTTATTCTTGTCACTTGATTATTTTGAAACTCCCTTGCACATTCTTGAAATGGTTTTTAGATGAGGGAGTCATTCGGGAAAGATACACATACTTGAGCCTAATTATTAGTACCAACCAAATCCATAAGTATGGTGCTTAATTGGAGAATGTGATTTGTAAATAATAGCAATACCACTTGTGCTTTAAATTGTAAATCCTCATTGAATTGTTGGTTTTAATTTTCTTGAGGACAAAAAAAAAGCTTTAAGTTGGGGGTGTTGATGAGTGGTGATTTTACCACTCAATCTAGTCTCTTTTCTTTAGTTTTTATGTCCTTTAACTATAATATGAGGTCATTTATGGTGTGTATTGTTAGATTTTCAGGTAAATGATGCTATGAAGTGATTTGAATTGAATTGAAGTGGAATTGAGCAAAAAAAGGTGAAAACAATGCAAAACTCTCAAGTGATTCCGCATCTGTGGAAGAATGGTCGCAGAAGCGACCCCGCATCTGCGGGAGTGGAAACGCATCTGCGGAGATGGGCCTTTTACCAGGAATCGCATCTGCGAGTAACTTTCCGCTTCTGTGGTAGCGCATCTGCACTTTGGAGTCCGCATCTGCGGTGTCAGACATATTTCAACGTTCCGCTTATGCGATAATGTATTCGCATCTGCGAAACCGCATCTGCGAGAATTCATCCGTAGATGCGGTCAACGGGCATCAGGCCTGGGCAATTTAGGCATTTCACATGTTCTCATTTCCAAACCTACAAATACTCGACCAAAAAGATTCTTTGGGAGATATTTTGGCTTATTTTCAGTTCCATAGACTAGAGAAGAACAAGTTTTGGAGCTAGGGTTTGCACACACGCTTGGGTTTTGAAGATTTCAAGCTTGTGGTTAAGGATTTCTTACCCATTTTTTTGCTTTCTTCATTTCTTTGCTTTGTATTGTATATCTAAGTGTGTAGTATTTTATTCAACACTTGAATCTTGTTTATGGAAATATTCATGTTTAACATGTGGATTAAATACCTTGTTGTGCTTATGTATTGAATGATTTTTATTATTTTATGAAGTGAGTTATTGTTTCTTTAATTATTCTTGTTCTTTAATATTTCTAAAGGGATTAGCTAACCCTAAGACTCACCTATTAACTCCGAATTAATTTTGGAAAAGATAATTTGGGGTTGGGAAAGATTAATTAACAAGAACTTGAGGCTTTAACCCACATTTTATAGATTCTACCTAGGGATAGGATTGAACTACTTGTAGCCATTCTAGGTGTGCTTAATCTCTTAATTGGGTTAGGAATAATTCAATTAGGAAGTCTTGTTAGTCTTCGGAAGAAGCTAACTAAGAATTATTATCCGTGTCTAATTAACATAAACTCGCTCATATTTGTAAAATCATGAAATACATTAGATCGTTACTTGAGTGTAATTTCCGATGCATCCATACTTGTAGCCATTGATCATTTTACTTGCTTTCTAGGTTAGTTTACATTTCCGCAATTAGATAGAAATATTTTCAAAAACCAATTCTAAGTGTTTGGCATTACATCATTCTCTTACATTCATAATCGCCTACATATTGTTCTCTGTGGGATTCGACCCGGACTCATAGTTGGGTAAATTATATTGCATGCGAACGTTTCCATTTACATTTTAGTAGTGGATTTGGACGTCATCACCCTTCCTTCGCTTTTGCGACAAATGCACCACATTTGTGGTTCTCACTAATGCGCCCATTTCCGCATCCGCAATCAAGAAGCAGCACCTGCGCCACTGCAGGTGAGATCGAGTAGCCACTTCTGTGGTCCCAGCCCTACATGGGCAATTCCACATCTGCGACCATCTGGGCGGTTCTGCGAGCCCGCACCTACGGTCCCCTAGCCGCAGGTGCGGTTATGACAACAATAGGAAATCTTCAGCTGCCAAAAACCAAACTCAAATCTTCCGTCAACCATCCGAAATCACCTCGAGGCTCCCAGGACCTCAACCAAAAGCACAAACAAGTCATATACCACTATTCGAACTTATACCAATCTTCAAAACACCTCAAATAATATCAAATGAACCAAAACAAATCGGATTCAAGCCTAAGGTTCCAAAATCTTCTGAATTCCGCTTTTGATCAAAAAATATATCAAACCACGTCCGAATGACCTGAAATGTTGCATTCACTTTCTAAATGACACAACGGACCTACTGCAACTCTTGAAATTTCATTCCGACCCCTAAATCAAAATCTCACCTATCAACTGGAAAATGCCAAAATTCCAATTTCGCCAATTCAAGCCTAAATCTACTCCGGACCTCCAAAACACATTCCGATCATGCTCCTAAGTCCCAAATCATCTACCGAAGCTATCTAAACCAGCAGAATTCATAGCTGAGGCCTTTTTCACATAAGTCAACTGTTACAACCCATATCCACACGCGTTAGTTCATTCCATATATTAGTTAACATAAATCCAAGAAGGAATTACCTTTGAGATGATAAGAAGTTAATCCTATTGGTCTTAAGTGATACAAGGGTGTATAAGGGTAATTAACAAGTATTAGAAGTTAAACGAATCAAGCATGTTGTAACTCGTATTTTTAGGTAAACATAGAGGTTATTAATACACTCAAGAGGTCATGTATTAAGGTATTTGAATCATATAATATCCGTATCATAAGTATTGAAGTCAAACGAGTTATGAAACAAAAGTCGACAAACGTTGTCGAACCTTAGGTTCATAATTTTACTTAAACAATAGGTTAAATGTTTCTAAGCTTTTCTCCTAATTTACAAGGAATTACGGGGTGATCTACCCACAAAATTAAAGATCTATGAGTCTAGTTTCCAACACATTAAACCATTTGTCAATATGATCTTGTAGTATAGAGATATTCATATTTTCGCAAGCCTACGCAGATTGGTAGATGACAAGTAGGTGCATCACCTACTTGCCAAAATGATAGGACAAAATTAAAAGATCTAAGTCGGCCAAGAGAGGACTTTTAAGGGGTTATTAACTCAGTTATTTCATACATATTTCAGACCCTCAAAACCAAAGTTAACCCCTGCAACTCCTCCCCAAGAATCCCACACAAACCCTAATCGATTTTCCCTCTCTTTCAAGTTCTATTTGAAGGTAAAACCTAGAGTTTGAAGAACTAAGGGAAGGGCTGAGTTATCCAACAAGTAAGGTAAGTTACTGCAATATTTTATACATTTTTCTCTGCTGTGAATTCATGGTAGTTCGTTCTATACATGTAAGAACTCACGGGACGGTGATCGGAAGCCGTGAGTTCGAGTTATTCACTTGTAGCAGTCTGTTTTGTGGACTGCCTTGTGTTGCTATTGGGCTGCGTGTTTTACTACTATTTTGTGGAGTTTTGGAGGTGGAATGGTGTGGAGAAACACCATATATATGTAGGGTTGTGGGCTGATAGTTATTCGTAACATTTCCGGGTCGTTTGACACGACTACGGTGGCCGTCGTATGTATGATGTAATTAGGTTGTGCGTGGACTGTTTTGGGAGGCTCAATATGTTTATTATTGATGTTGTTTGGGTTGTTTGGTAATTGTTTTGAATGGTGTGAAGTCATATATATAGGGGAGGTGCTATCCGTTTCAATGTAAAATAGGTTGTGGTCGATACATAATAATTATGACGCTTAAATGATAACGATAGTATCGTTTCTCTTATTGTAGACTAAGGAGTTGTGACAAATGCATAGCTTGTGATTGGGGTAGTATATACAAGGTATGTGAGGCTATCCCTTTTCTTCTTTTTCACGACTTCGATTGTACATAATGTAATGAACGAGCTTTCAAATATACTCTACTCTTAAAAGCTAGCAGTACTTACATTGCTTTCCCTCTTATGGAACGATTGATGTTAATGTTGCTTCTCTTATTCCTATGTTATCAATGTTGTAGGTACTTCATGATTCTTATAAGGTTCGTAATGAAGAGTTGGTCCTAATAACGGGTACAGAGGATACCGACCTTACGTCACTCTGAAAGGTTTAGAATGTGATTCCATGAGTCGAGCATGCATTATATATATGTATCTATTTTACTCTACTGAGCCGCGCTATAGTCGGTCGGGTACGGCACATATTGTGCAACCACTGATCAGTTGGGTTTTACAGAGCTCCGCGTGGCCGGGTACGATTCTACCGAGCCTTATGATGGCCGGGTACATTTTTACCAAGCCTATTATAGCTGGGTACGATATGATGATGATGATGCCCATAGAGCCGTATGTTTTAAAAGTTTATGTATACATACATATGTATCATGCATTTCATGTCAGTAGCCCTCAGAGGTACTCAGATGTTCCAGGTTGTATATTTTCTATCCCTGCTTACATTGCTGTTCGTATTTATGGTTCCCTGCCTTACATACTCAGTACTTTATTCGTACTGACGTACTTTTGTTTGTGGACGCTACATGTCGTGTTGCAGGCCCTAATAGACAGGCAGGTGCAGCTCCCTTACCACAGTAGGTTGTCCAGTTCAGCGGTGATTGGCGAGATCCCTTCTCCGGACTTGCCTTGGTCTTGGTATGCATTTTTGTTATAGACATTATGGGTATGTCGGGGCCCTGTTCTGGCTATGTTGCAGCACTTATGTTCATTTAGAGGCTCATAGACAAGTGTCGACTCATGTATAGTTTGGTATGCCTTGTCGGCTGGTTTTTGTTGTATAGTCTTTCATGGTAGTGTGGTAGCTCGTACCTTATATGTAGTTTCTTGATTGTCTGGTCATCCCCTGCTATGTATGTTCATTCCATCATATTTTATTGTTAGTTGTCCATGATCCATGTCTACCATTTATATTGATCTCGTCAACCCTAAAAGATAATAAAAAAAAAGGTTAGAGTGTTGAGTCATGACAAACTTGGTATCAGAGCAAGTCTGTCCAAGGGATTATCTATGAGCCGTGTCTAGTAGAGTCTTGATTATGGATGTGTAGCGCGCCACATTTATAATCAGGAGGCTACATGACATCTATGGTTGTTACCTTCTTCCTGAATCTAGATCGTGCGTAGAGTTGAGTCGTAAGTGTTCGTCTCTAATAATCACCTTGTTTTCTTTCAGCGATGCCTTCGACTAGGAAGCAAAAAATTAGTAGACAGCTTGAAACAGCTGCTGGAGAGGGTACCAGTCAGGTGCCCCAAGCCAGAGCAGGTCAAAGTGAGGCTCGGAGTGAGATGTCGTCTCATACCTCATCTACCCCGTCTCCTCCAGAGGATATTAGGAGGCACCCAGCACCTCCAGCTCCTCCGTCTGGCACTACAGACCAGGATATGCGGAGTGCTTTACAGTTATTGACTAGCTTGGTAGCTGCTCAGGCTCAGAGGCAGAATACAGGTGCTGATGATAAACCAGTTAGTACGAGAGTTTGTGATTTTATTAATTTAGACACTCCAGTGTTTATCGGATCAGACCCCAAGCAGGACCCGCAGACTTCTATTTGCCAGGTTCATCGTACAATGTGGGTTATGCATGTTAGTGATACAGAGGCAGTATAGTTGGCTTCTTATCGGCTACGGGATTTAGCGGTTCTTTGGTATGATAGTTGGGAGAGATCCAGGGGTCCAAATGCTCTTCCAACTATGTGGAAGGAATTTTCTGAGGCCTTTCTTTGTCACTACTTGCTAGTTGAGATACGACGAGCTAGAGCTGATAAGTTATTGAACCTTAGACAAGGTAATATGAGTGTGCGAGAGTACAGTATGCAGTTCGATTCTTTAGCAAGGTACGCTCCCCATATAGTGGCCGAGATGCGTGATAGGGTGCATTTGTTCGTGAACGGATTGGGACCACATCTGATAAATGAGTGCACGACAGCCTCCTTGGTGGAGGGCATGGATATTTCTCATATTCAGGTTTATGCCCAGACCCTAGAGGATCGTAAGCGCCAGTAGAGGGCAGATAGGGAGCAGGATAGGGGCCAGCATAAGAGGGCGAGATTTGCAAGGTATTCTAATGACTTCAGAAGCAGCGTCAGGCCCCAGTCTTTGAGGAGTTTGGCGCCACCTGTAGCTAGTGCTCCTCCACAGTTTTAGAGGCCTCGATATGATCAATTTACCCATTCTGGTCCAGGTCAGAGTTCGCAGGCATCAGGCTCGCAACATCACAGGGATACTAGTCAGACGAGACCCACAATACCACGTTGTGATCAGTGCGGCAAGGCCCACTTTGGACTGTGCCGTCGAGGTTCTGATGCATGTTATACTTGCGGACAACCTGGCCATATGATGCGGGATTGTCCTAATAGGTGTCGACGCCCCCTTTTTCTGTGTCTGCTTCTTCCTTATCAGTTCGACCTCCAGCATGGGGTTTTCAGCAGTCGACAGGTCATGATAGAGGTAGAGGTGCAGTGCCGAGTTTGAGTGGTGGTCAAAATCGAACCAATTCTCTAGTAGGTCGACAGGATCTCGAGTCGTCTCTAGATGTTGTTACAGGTATATTATCTGTGTTTTCTTACGATGTATATGTGCTAATTGATCCGGGATATACATTATCATATGTTACACCCTTTGTGGCTAATAAGTTTGGCATTGAACCTGAATTGATAAGTAAAACCCTTGCAGTATCTACTCCGATAGAGATTCTGTGATTGCTAGAAGGGTATATAGAGGTTGCACTGTGATGATTTGTAGTCATCAAACTTAGGCAAATTTATTTGAGTTAGAAATGGTTAATTTTGATGTGATAATGGGAATGGACTGGTTGGCCTCATGCTATGCAAATGTTGACTGTCATACGAAGATGGTTAGGTTTTAATTTCCTGATGAACCCATCATTGAATGGAAAGGGAATATTGCTACACCAAAAGGTAGGTTTATTTCCTATCTTAAGGCAAGGAAAATGATCTCAAAAGGTTACATTTATCATTTCGTTCGCGTTAGGGATGCGGAGGCGAAACCGCCTACTTTACAATCAATCCCCGTGGTCAACGAATTCCCAGATGAACTCCCAGGCCTTCCTCCTGAAAGGGAGATTGAGTTTAGCATTGATGTGTTGCCTGACACTCAACCGATCTCTATCCCTCCATACAGAATGGCCCCGATAGAGTTGCGAGAGTTGAAGTGCAGTTGAAAGACTTGCTGGATAAGGGCTTCACTAGACCTAGAACTTCACCTTGGGGTGCACCAGTCCTATTCGTACGGAAGAAAGACGGGTCGTTACGGATGTGTATCGACTATCGACAGTTGAATAAGTTTACTATAAAGAACAAGTATCCACTTCCAAGAATTGATGACCTGTTTGACCAACTCCAGGGTGCCAAGTATTTCTCCAAGATTGATTTACGTTTAGGGTATCATCAGGTGAGGGTTAAGGAGAAGGATATTCCAAAGACGGCCTTCCGGACAAGATATGGGCACTTTGAGTTCTTGGTGATGTCGTTCGGGCTAAAAAATGCCCCAACAACTTTTATGGATCTCATGAATACTATATTTAGGCCTTATCTTGATGTGTTCGTGATTGTATTCATTGATGACATTATAGTATATTCTCGTTCGGAGGCGGAACATGCGGGCCACTTGCGGATAGTATTACAGACGCTTCAAGATCGTAAGTTATATGCTAAGCTCTCCAAATGTGAATTTTGGCTGAACTCAGTAGCGTTCCTTGGTCATGTGATATCTCACAAGGGTATTAGTGTCGACACTCAGAAGATCGATGCAGTAAAGAATTGGCCGAGACCTACAACACCATCAGAAGTCTGCAACTTCTTAGGGCTAGCAGGATATTATAGGCAGTTTGTAGAAGGGTTTTCCTCTATATCATCACCATTGACTAAGTTAACACAGAAAGCTACCAAGTTCCAGTGGTCTGACACTTGTGAACGTAGTTTTCAGGAGCTGAAGAATCGATTGACATATGCATCAGTGCTCACTCTCCCTGAAGAAACAGAAGGTTATGTGGTATATTGTGATGCCTCAGGTATAGGTTTGGGGTGCGTATTGATGCAGCGTGGGAAGGTGATTGCTTATGCATCAAGACAATTGAAGAAGCATGAAAAGAATTATCCAACACATGATTTGGAATTGGCTGCAGTAATATATGCTTTGAAGATATGGCAGCACTACTTATACGGCGTCCATGTTGACATCTACACAGATCACAAGAGTTTACAATACATCTTCAAGTAGAAAGAGTTGAATTTGAGGCAGCGTAGGTTGCTTGAATTACTGAAAGACTACGACGTTGAGATATTGTATCATCGCGGTAAAGCCAATGTTGTGGCAGATGCTCTCAGCCGTAAATCAATGAGAAGCTTAGTACATATTGAGGCAGGTAGATAGGGGTTGACTAAAGAGGTTCATCAGCTAGCCAATATGAGAATCTGATTATTAGACTCTGATGACGGAGGTGTTACTGTACAGAATACATTAGAATCATCTTTGGTAGCCGGGGTAAAAGCACGGTAATATGAAGATCCTATCTTAGTACGATTAAGAGAGAGCATTCAGCAGTGTAAAAGTATGGCTTTTGAGATCGAAAGAGATGGGGCACTGAGATACCAGGGCCGATTATGTGTGCCTAATGTGGCAGGGTTGCGAGAGAAGATTATGAATGAGATTCATCAATCCTGATATTCCATCCATCCCGGCTCGACAAAGATGTATCATGATGTCAAGGAGCAGTATTGGTAGGATAACATGAAGAAGTCTATTGCAGAATTTGTAGCCCAGTGTCCTAATTGTCAACAAGTAAAGATAGAACATCAGAAACCCGGTGGATTGCTTCAGAATATAGAGATTCCGACCTGGAAATGGGAGGTGATTAATATGGACTTTATTATTGGATTACCTCGCTCTTATCATAAGTTTGAGTCCATCTGGGTGATAATTGATCGACTTACAAAATGTGCCCATTTTCTGCCAGTTAAGACAACTTACACGGTTGAAGATTATGCGAAGTTGTATATCAAGGAGATTGTTAGGCTTCATGGTGTGCCGATATCTATTATATCAGACCGAGGAGCTCAATTTACATCTAACTTTTGGAGGTCTTTTCAGAAGGGTTTAGGAACACAAGTGAATCTCAGCACTGCATTTCATCCGCAGATTGACAGACAGGCTGAACGTACCATTCAAACACTGGAAGATATGCTACGAGCATGTGTTCTAGATTTTAAGGGAAATTGGGATGACCATCTTCCACTCATAGAATTCGCCTACAATAATAGCTACCATTCTAGTATTAAAATGGCCTCATACGAGGCACTATATGGGAGAAGATGTAGATCACTAGTTGGATGGTTCGAAGTCAGTGAAACAGAATTATATGGGCCAGATTTGATTCACCAAGATATTGAGAAGGTGAAAGTGATACATGAGCGATTGAGAACGGCACAAAGCAGGCAAAAATCTTATTCTGATGTCTGACGCCGTGATCTGGAGTTTAAGGTTGGTGATTGGGTTTTCCTGAGGATCTCACCAATGAAGGGTATTATGCGTTTTGGGAAGAAAGGTAAGCTGAGTCCAAGGTATATCGGGTCGTATAAAATTCTTCGACGGATTGGACAGGTTGCTTATGAGTTAGAATTGACATCTGAATTGGACTTTGTCCACCCGGTATTCCATGTATCTATGTTGAGGAAATGTATTGGAAACCCTTCTCGAGTCTTCCCTATCAAAGATGTACGGGTTACAGAGGACCTATCATATGAAGAAGTGTTAGTGGCTATATTAGATCGACAAGTCCGCAAGCTGAGAACAAAAGATGTAGCTTCCATCAAAGTATTGTGGAGGAACAAGAATATGGAAGAAATAACATGGGAAGCAGAAGAGGAGATGAAGTCTAAATACCCGTACCTATTCCAGAATGAAGATAACAAGGATGTTGGTGGAACACATGATACATTGGAAGGTGAAATGGCTCTATGAGTTAAGCAATAACTTGAGAATACTCTTCCTTAATACAAAATGGCGATATGCAGATAATGTACATGTCCATAATGTTTTGCATACTCTTGTAAGGCCATACGTTGAGTTAACCGCTTGCAAGTTTGTCCTCTATTTATGGGAGAAACTTGGCCGAAATCCACAATGATTTAAACTCCCCATGAACCCTTACATTCGAGGACGAATGTTCCTAAGGGGGGAAGGGTGTTACAACCCATATCCACACGCGTTAGTTCATGCCATATATTAGTTAACATAAATCCAAGAAGGAATTACCTTTGAGATGATAAGAAGTTAATCCTATTGGTCTTAAGGGATACAAGGGTGTATAAGGGTGATTAACAAGTATTAGAAGTTAAACGAATCAAGGATGTTGTAAGTCGTATTTTCAAGTAAACCTAGAGGTTATTAATACACTCAAGAGGTCATGTATTAAGGTATTTGAATCATATAACATCCGTATCATAAGTCTTGAAGTCAAACGAGTTATGAAACAAAAGTCGACAAACGTTGTCGCAACTTAGATTCATAATTTTACTTAAACATTAGGTTAAATGTTTCTAAGCTTTTCTCCAAATTTACAAGGAATTCCGGGGTGATCTACCCACTAAATTAAATATCTATGAGTCTAGTTTACAACACATTAAACCGTTTGTCAATACAATCTTGGAGAATAGAGATATTCATATTTTCGCAAGCCTGCGTAGATTGGTAGATGACAAGTAGGTGCATCACCTACTTGCCAAAATGATAGGACAAAATTAAAAGACCTAAGTCGGCCAAGAGAGGACTTTTAAGGGGTTATGAACTCAGTTATTTCATCCATATTTTAGACCCTAAAAACCAAAGTTAACCCCTGCATCTCCTCCCCAAAAATCTCACACAAACCCTAATCGATTTTCCCTCTCTTTCAACTTCTATTTGAAGGTAAAACCTAGAGTTTGAAGAACCAAGGGAAGGGCTGAGTTATCCAAAAAGTAAGGTAAGTTACTGCCATATTTCATACATTTTTCTCTGCTATGAATTCATGGTAATTCGTTCTATACATGTAAGAACTCACGGGACGGTGATCGGAAGCCGTGAGTTCGAGTTATTCACTTGTAGCGGACTATTTTGTGGACTATCTTGTATTGCTATTGGGATGCGTTTTTTACTATTATTTTGTGGAGTTTTGGAGGTGGAAGGGTGTGGAGAAACACCATATATGTAGGTTTGTGGGCTGATAGTTATTCGTAACATTTCCGGGTCATTTGACACGACTACGGTGGCCGTCGTATGTATGAAGTAATTAGGTTGTGCATGGACTGTTTTGGTAGGCACAATATGTTTATTATTGTTGTGCTTTGGGATGTTTGGTGATTGTTTTGAATGGTGTGAAGTCATATATATAGGGGAGGTGTTGTCCGTTTTAACGTAAAATAGGTTGCGGTCGATACATAATAGTTATGACGCTTAAATGATAATGATAGTATCGTTTCTCTTATTGTAGACTAAGGAGTTGTGACAATTGCATAGCTTATGATTGGGGCAGTATATACGAGGTATGTGAGGCTATCCCTTTTCTTCTTTTGCAGGACTCCGATTGTACATAATGTAATGAACGAGCTTCCAAAGATACTCTACTCTTAGAAGCTAGCAGTACTTACATTGCTTTCCCTCTTATGGAACGATTGATGTTAATGTTGCTTCTCTTACTCTTATGTTATCAATGTTGTTGGTACTTCCTGATTCTTATAAGGTTCGTAATGAAGAGTTGGTCCTAATAACGTGTACAGAGGATACCGACCTTACGTCACTCCGAAAGGTTTAGAATGTGATTCCATGAGTCGAGCATGCATTATATATATGTATCTATTTTACTCTACCGAGCCGCGCTATAGTCGGCCGGGTACGGCACATATTGTGCAACCACTGATCAGTTGGGTTTTACCGAGCTCCACGTGGCCGGGTACGATTCTACCGAGCCTTATGACGGCCGGGTATGTTTTTACCGAGCCTATTATAGCTGGGTACGATATGATGATGATGATGTCCACAGAGCCGTATGTTTTAATAGTTTATGTATACATACATATGTATCATGCATTTCATGTCAGTAGCCCTCAGAGGTACTCAAATGTTCCAAGTTGTATATTTTCTATCCCTGCTTACATTACTGTTCGTATTTATGGTTCCCTGCCTTACATACTCAGTACTTTATTCGTACTGACGTCCTTTTATTTATGGACGCTACATGTCGTGTTGCAGGCCCTAATGGACAGGCAGGTGCAGCTCCCCCACCATTAGGTTGTCCAGTTCAGCAGTGATTGGCGAGATCCCTTCTCCGGACTTGCCGTGGTCTTGGTATGCATTTTTGTTATAGATATTATGGGTATGTCGGGGCCCTGTTTCGGCTATGTTGCAGCATTTATGTTCATTTAGAGGCTCATAGACAAGTGTCGACTCAAGTATAGTTTGGCATGCCTTGTCGGCTGGTTTTTGTTGTATAGTCTTTCATGGTAGCGTGGTAGCCCGTACATTATATGTAGTTTCTTGATTGTCTGGTCATCCCCTGCAATGTATGTTCATTCCATCATATTTTATTGTTGGTTGTACATGATCCATGTCTACAATTTATATTGATCTCGTCAACCCTAAAAGATAATAAAAAAACAGGTTAGATAAAATGTACGTTGGTGCTCGGCAACTATGGTCGGGTGCTAGTCATGGCCCTACAGCCATGGCCCGACAACTAGGGATTGTCTATGAGCCGTGTCTAGTAGAGTCTTGATTATGGATGTGTAGCGCGCCACATTTATAATCAGGAGGCTACATGACATCTAGGGTTGTTACCTTCTTCCTGAATCTAGATCGTGCATAAAGTTGAGTCGTAAGTGTTCATCTCTAATATTCACCTTGTTTTCTTTCAGCGATGCCTTCGACTAGGAAGCATACAATTAGTAGACGGCTTGATACAGCTGCGAGAGAGGGTACCAGTCATGTGCCCCAAGCCAGAGCAGGCCAAAGTGAGGCTCGGATTGAGATATCGTCTCATACCTCATCTACCCCGTCTCCTACAGAGGATATTAGGAGGCACCCAACACCTCCAGTTCCTCCATCTGGCACTACAGACTAGGATATGGGGAGTGTTTTGCAGTTATTGACTAGCTTGGTAGCTGCTCAAGCTCAAAGGCAGAATACACTTGCTGTTGATAAACCAGTTAGTACAAGAGTTCGTGATTTTATTAATTTAGACCCTCCAGTGTTTAATGGATCAGACCCCAAGGAGGACCCGCAGACTTTCATTGACCAGGTTCATCGTACACGGCGGGTTATGCATGTTAGTGATACAGAGGCAGTAGAGTTGGCTTCTTATCGGCTACGGGATTTAGCGGTTCTTTGGTATGATAGTTGGGAGAGATCCAAGGGTCTGAATGCTCTTCCAGCTGTATGGAAGGAATTTTCTGAGGCCTTTCTTCGTCACTACTTGCCAGTTGAGATACGACGAGCTAGAACTGATAAGTTCTTGAACCTTAGACAAGGTAATATGAGTGTGCGAGAGTACAGTATGCAGTTCAATTCTTTAGCAAGGTACACTCCCCATATGGTGGCCGAGATGAGTGATAGGGTGCATTTGTTCGTGAACGGATTGGGACCACATCTGATAAATGAGTGCACGACAGCCTCCTTGGTGGAGGGCATGAATATTTCCCGTATTCAGGCTTATGCCCAGACCCTAGAGGATCGTAAGCGCCAGCAGAGGGCAGATAGGGAGCAGGATAGGGGCCAGCATAAGAGGGCGAGATTTGCAAGGTATTCTAATGACTTAGAGGCAGCGTCAGGCCCCAGTCTTCAAGGAGTTTGGTGCCACCTACAGCTAGTGCTCCTCCACAATATCAGAGACCTCGATATGATCGAATTACCCATTCTGGTCCAGGTCAGAGTTCGCAGGCATCAGGCTCGCAAAATCACAGGGATACTAGTCAGACGAGACCCACAATACCACGTTGTGATCAGTGCGGCAAGGCCCACTTTGGACTATGTCGTCGAGGTTCTGATGCAAGTTATTCTTGCAGACAGCCTGGCCATATGATGCAGGATTGTCCTAACAGGGGAGGTGATGGTATGGCTCAGCCGACTGGATCTATGTCTGCTTCTTCCTCATCAGTTCGACCTCCAGCACGGGGTTTTCAGCAGTCGACAGGTCATGATAGAGGTAGAGGTGCAGTGCCAAGTTTGAGTAGTGGTCAAAATCGAACCTATGCTCTAGAAGGTCGACAGGATCTCGAGTCATCTCCAGATGTTGTTACAGGTATATTATCTGTGTTTTCTTACGATGTATATGCGTTGATTGATCCGGGATATACATTATCATATGTTACACCCTTTGTGGCTAATAAGTTTGGCATTGAACCTGAATTGATAAGTAAACCCCTTGCGGTATCTACTCCGATATGAGATTCTGTGATTGCTAGAAGGGTATATAGAGGTTGCACTGTGATGATTTGTAGTCATCAAACCTCGGCAAATTTTTTTGAGTTAGAAATGGTTGATTTTGATGTGATAATGGGAATGGACTGGTTGGCCTCATGCTATGAAAATGTTGACTGTCGTACGAAGATGGTTAGGTTTCAATTTCCAGGTGAACCCATCATTGAATGGAAAGGGAATATTGCTACAGCAAAAGGTAGGTTTATTTCCTATCTTAAGGCAAGGAAAATGATCTCAAAAGGTTACATTTATCATTTCGTTCGCGTTAGGGATGCGGAGATGAAACCGCCTATTTTACAATCAATCCCCGTGGCCAACGAATTCCCAGATGTTTTCCCAAATGAACTCCCAGGCCTTTCTCCTGAAAGGGGGATTGAGTTTAGCATTGATGTGTGTTCTGACACTCAACCGATATCTATCCCTCCATACAGAATGGCCCCGGCAGAGTTGCGAGAGTTGAAGGTGCAGTTGAAAGACTTGCTGGATAAGGGCTTCATTAGACCTAGCACTTCACCTTGGGGTGCACCAGTCCTATTCGTGCGGAAGAAAGATGGGTCATTACGGATGTGTATCGACTATCGACAGTTGAATAAGTTTACTATAAAGAACAAGTATCCACTTCCAAGAATTGATGACCTGTTTGACCAACTCCAGGGTGCCAAGTATTTCTCCAAGATTGATTTACGTTCAGGGTATCATCAGGTGAGGGTTAAAGAGAAGGATATTCAAAAGACGACCTTCCGGACAAGATATGGGCACTTTGAGTTCTTGGTAATGTCGTTCGGGCTAACAAATGCCCCAACAGCTTTTATGGATCTCATGAATACTATATTCAGGCCCTATCTTGATGTGTTCGTGATTGTATTCATTGATGACATTCTAGTGTATTCTCGTTCGGAGGCGGAACATGCGGGCCACTTGCGGATAGTATTACAGACGCTTCAGGATCGTAAGTTATATGCTAAGCTCTCCAAATGTGAATTTTGGCTGAACTCAGTAGCGTTCCTTGGCCATGTGATATCTGACGAGGGTATTAGTGTCGACACTCAGAAGATCGATGCAGTAAAGAATTGGCCGAGACCTACAACACCATCAGAAGTCCGCAGCTTCCTAGGGCTAGCAGGATATTATAGGCGGTTTGTAGAAGGGTTTTCCTCTATATTATCACCATTGACTAAGTTATCATAGAAAGCTACCAAGTTCCAGTGGTCTGACACTTGTGAACGTAGTTTTCAGGAGATGAAGAATCGATTGACATCTGCACCAATGCTCACTCTCCCTGAAGGAACAGAAGGTTATGTGGTATATTGTGATGCCTCAGGTATAGGTTTGGGGTGCGTATTGATGCAGTGTGAGAAGGTGATTGCTTCTGCATTAAGACAATTGAAGAAGCATGAAAAGAATTATCCAACCCATGATTTGGAATTGGCTACAGTAATATATGCTTTGAAGATATGGCGGCACTACTTA
Source organism: Nicotiana tabacum (assembly GCF_000715075.1). Classification (NCBI taxonomy): domain Eukaryota; kingdom Viridiplantae; phylum Streptophyta; class Magnoliopsida; order Solanales; family Solanaceae; genus Nicotiana; species Nicotiana tabacum. Next base: position 107,812,865 of record NC_134101.1, read on the forward strand.
TACGGTGTCCATGTTGACATATACATAGATCACAAGAGTTTACAATACATCTTCAAGTAGAAAGAGTTGAATTTGAGGCAGCCTAGGTGGCTTGAATTACTGAAAGACTACGACGTCGAGATATTGTATCATCCCGGTAAAGCCAATGTTGTGGCAGATGCTCTCAACAGTAAATCAATGGGAAGCTTAGTACATATTGAGGCAGGTAGATGGGGGTTGACTAAAGAGCTTCATCAGCTAGCCAATAAGAGAATCAGATTGTAGACTCTGATGACGGAGGTGTTACTGTACAGAATACATCAGAATCATCTTTGGTAGCCGAGGTAAAAGCACGGCAATATGAAGATCCTATCTTAGTACGATTAAGAGAGAGCATTCAGCAGTGTAAAAGTATGGCTTTTGAGATCGGAAGAGATGGGGCACTGAGATACCAGGGCCGATTATGTGTGCCTAATCTGGCAAGGTTGCGAGAGAAGATTATAAATGAGATTCATCAATCCCGATATTCCATCCATCTCGGCTCGACAAAGATGTATCATGATGTCAAAGAGCAGTATTGGTGGGATAACATGAAGAAGTCTATTGCAGAATTTGTAGCCCAGTGTCCTAATTGTCAACAAGTAAAGATAGAACATCAGAAACCCGGTGGATTGCTTCAGAATATAGAGATTCCAACCTGGAAATGGGAGGTGATTAATATGGACTTCATTATTGGATTACCTCGCTCTTATCATAAGTTTGACTCCATCTGGGTGATAATTGATCGACTTACAAAATGTGCCCATTTTCTGCCAGTTAAGACAACTTACACGGCTGAAGATTATGCGAAGTTGTATATCAAGGAAATTGTTAAGCTTCATGGTGTGCCGGTATCTATTATATCAGACCGAGGAGCTCAATTTACAGCTAACTTTTGGAGGTCTTTTTAGAAGGGTTTAGGCCCATAAGTGAATCTCAGCACTGCATTTCATCTGCAGACTGACGGACAGGCTGAACGTACCATTCAGACACTAGAAGATATGCTACGAGCATCTGTTCTAGATTTTAAGGGATATTGGGATGACCATCTTCCACTCATAGAATTCGCCTACAATAATAGCTACCATTCTAGTATTAAAATGGCCCCATATGAGGCACTATATGGGAAAAGATGTAGATCACCAGTTGGATGGTTCGAAGTCGGTGAAACAGAATTATATGGGCCAGATTTGATTCACCAAGCTATTGAGAAGGTGAAATTGATACAGGAGCGATTGAGAATGGCACAAAGCAAGCAAAAATCTTATTCCGATGTCCGACGTCGTGATCTGGAGTTTGAGGTTGGTGATTGGGTTTTCCTGAGGATCTCACCAATGAAGGGTATTATGCATTTTGGGAAGAAAGGTAAGCTGAGTCCAAGGTATATCGGGCCGTATAAAATTCTTCGACGGATTTAGGGATTGTCTGTGAGCCGTGTCTAGTAGAGTCTTGATTATGGATGTGTACCGCGCCACATTTATAATCAGGAGGCTACATGACATCTAGGGTTGTTACCTTAGTCCTGAATCTAGATCGTGCATAAAGTTGAGTCGTAAGTGTTCATCTCTAATATTCACCTTGTTTTCTTTCAGCGATGCCTTCGACTAGGAAGCATACAATTAGTAGACGGCTTGATACAGCTGCGAGAGAGGGTACCAGTCAGGTGCCCCAAGCCAGAGCAGGCCAAAGTGAGGCTCGGAGTGAGATATCGTCTCATACCTCATCTACCCCGTCTCCTCCAGAGGATATTAGGAGGCACCCAACACCCCCAGTTCCTCCATCTGGCACTACAGACTAGGATATGCGGAGTGTTTTGCAGTTATTGACTAGCTTGGTAGCTGCTCAAGCTCAAGGGCAGAATACAGTTGCTGTTGATAAACCAGTTAGTACAAGAGTTCGTGATTTTATTAATTTAGACCCTCCAGTGTTTACCGGATCAGACCCCAAGGAGGACCCGCAGACTTTCATTGACCAGGTTCATCATACACGGCGGGTTATGCATGTTAGTGATACAGAGGCAATAGAGTTGGCTTCTTATCGGCTACGGGATTTAGCGGTTCTTTAAACTCCCCATGAACTTCCCATGTACGATGGTTTAAACTCCCCATGAACCCTTACATTCGAGGACGAATGTTCCTAAGGGGGGAAGGGTGTTACAACCCATATCCACACGCGTTAGTTCATGCCATATATTAGTTAACATAAATCCAAGAAGGAATTACCTTTGAGATGATAAGAAGTTAATCCTATTGGTCTTAAGTGATACAAGGGTGTATAAGGGTGATTAACAAGTATTAGAAGTTAAACGAATCAAGGATGTTGTATCTCGTATTTCAGGTAAACCTAGAGGTTATTAATACACTCAAGAGGACATGTATTAAGGTATTTGAATCATATAATATCCGTATCATAAGTCTTGAAGTCAAACGAGTTATGAAACAAAAGTCGACAAACGTTGTCGCAACTTAGGTTCTTAATTTTACTTAAACATTAGGTTAAATGTTTCTAAGCTTTTCTCCTAATTTACAAGGAATTACGGGATGAGCTAACCACCAAATTAAAGATCTATGATTCTAGTTTCCAACACATTAAACCATTTGTCAATATGATCTCGGAGTATAGAGATATTCATATTTTCACAAGCCTGCACAGATTGGTAGATTACAAGTAGGTGCATCACCTACTTGCCAAAATGATAGGACAAAATTAAAAGACCTAAGTCGGCCAAGAGAGGACTTTTAAGGGGTTATGAACTCAATTATTTCATCCATATTTCAGACCCTCAAAACAAAAGTTAACCCCTGCAACTCCTCCCCAAAAATCCCACACAAACCCTAATCGATTTTCCCTCTCTTTCAAGTTCTATTTGAAGGTAAAACCTAGAGTTTGAAGAACCAAGGGAAGGGCTGAGTTATCCAACAAGTAAGGTAAGTTACTGCCATCTTTCATATATTTTCTCTGCTGTGAATTCATGGTAATTCGTTCTATACATGTAAGGACTCACGGGACGGTGATCGGAAGCCGTGAGTTCGAGTTATTCACTTGTAGCGGACTGTTTTGTGGACTGTCTTGTGTTGCTATTGGGGTGCGTGTTTTACTACTATTTTGTGGAGTTTTGGAGGTGGAAGGGTGTGGAGAAACACCATATATATTTAGGGTTGTGGGCTGATAGTTATTCGTAACATTTCCGGGTCGTTTGACACGACTACGGTGGCCGTCGTATGTATGATGTAATTAGGTTGTGCGTGGACTGTTTTGGGAGGCTCAATATGTTTATTATTGATGTTATTTGGGATGTTTGGTGATTTTTTGGAATGGTGTGAAGTCATATATATAGGGGAGGTGTTGTCCGCTTCAACGTAAAATAGGTTGTGGTCGATACATAATAGTTATGACGCTTAAATGATAACGATAGTATCGTTTCTCTTATTGTAGACTAAGGAGTTGTGACAATTGCATAGCTTGTGATTGGGGAAGTATATACAAGGTATGTGAGGCTATCCCTTTTCTTCTTTTGCACGACTCCGATTGTACATAATGTAATGAACGAGCTTCCAAAGATACTCTACTCTTAGAAGCTAGCAGTACTTACATTGCTTTCCCTCTTATGGAACGATTGATGTTAATGTTGCTTCTCTTATTCTTATGTTATCAATGTTGTTGGTACTTCTGATTCTTATAAGGTTCGTAATGAAGAGTTGGTCCTAATAACTTGTACAGAGGATACCGACCTTACGTCACTCCGAAAGGTTTAGAATGTGATTCCATGAGTCGAGCATGCATTATATATATGTATCTATTTTACTCTACCGAGCCGCGCTATAGTCGTCCGGGTACGGCACATATTGTGCAACCACTGATCAGTTGGGTTTTACCGAGCTCCACGTGGCGGGTACGATTCTACCGAGCCTTATAACGGCCGGGTACGTTTTTACCAAGCCTATTATTGCTGGGTACGATATGATGATGATGATGCCCACAGAGGCGTATGTTTTAAAAGTTTATGTATACATACATATGTATCATGCATTTCATGTCAGTAGCCCTCAGAGGTACTTAGATGTTCCAGGTTGTATATTTTCTATCCCTGCTTACATTACTGTTCGTATTTATGGTTCCCTGCCTTACATACTCAGTACTTTATTCGTATTGACGTCCTTGTGTTTGTGGATGCTGCATGTCGTGCTGTAGGCCCTAATAGACAGGCAGGTGCAGCTCCCCCACCATAGTAGGTTATCCAGTTCAGCAGTGATTGGCGAGATCCCTTCTCCGGACTTGCCGTGGTCTTGGTATGCATTTTTGTTATAGACATTATGGGTATGTTGGGGCCCTGTTCCGGCTATGTTGCAGAACTTATGTTTATTTAGAGGCTCATAGACAAGTGTCGACTCATGTATAGTTTGGTATGCCTTGTCGGCTGGTTTTTGTTGTATAGTCTTTCATGGTAGCGTGGTAGCTCGTACCTTATATGTAGTTTCTTGATTGTCTGGTCATCCCCTGCTATGTATGTTCATGCCATCATATTTTATTGTTGGTTGTCCACGACCCATGTCTACCATTTATATTGATCTCTTCAACCCTAAAAGATAATAAAAAAAAGGATAGATAAAATGTACGTTGGTGCTCGGCATGTATGGTCGGGTGCTAGTCATGGCCCTCCAGTTTGGGTCATGACATCAACATCCAGTTGACTTTTCCAACTTAAGCTTACTCAAAAGAGACTAAGTGTCTCAAACGTTACCAGAAATATTTCGGATTCGAAACGACTAATCCGATACCACATAACACGGATAAATAAAGCATGAAGAAGCAAAAATAGAGGAAATGGAGCGGTAACTCATGAAACGACCGGCCGGGTTGTTACAAAGAGTGAATAAAGTAATACATTTAGCAACAAGAAAAGCACATGTAAGAGCGGAAAATTTAAGAAAATAAGAAAAATAATTTTTTTTTGCAATTTATTTCTTGAGTTTAGAACATTACCAAGATTCCTATTCCTATCGGGATTTGTTTATGTCGTTCTTGATATATCAAAGATTAAAAGCAAAGTCTAAAGAGTTTAACTGATCTGTTGGATTGTGGTAAATATAACTTCTATGATTAGTTTGTTTCATCTATTAAAATGTGGGTAACTGAGGTAAAAAATTAAATTCTCTAATATTTATAGTTAGTGTCTTGAAGCTACTACAATCTCTTAGAAAACTGAAAGTCGTGAACAAATGAAAAGGTAACACCTTACCATCAAGTGGTGCTGATGCATTTGACTATTTTTTTCCTGTCATTTGGATGATTATTTCATGAATTGAGCAGTTCTTTTGGTCCTTCGTTGCACTTCTTAGGGGCTTTTATTTATGAATTTTGTTGACTGCTAATATTATATAATTTGTTCCATGAATTGTTATTTCACAAGTAAGTCTAATATTGGAATTGAGGTTGTGTGCTTTAGTAGGGTCTTTTAACTTGCATACTTGAACTTAATTTTATTGCAATTATGATCTTGTAAAGCATACTTAAATCCACCTGACATTGTTGGAATAGATGTCATGGTCTTAGTTTATGCTTCCAAGGTTTTATATGTCACCGTAATATTTTATGATGGTAATCTTTGATGAAAAGTAGTTTGGGCAAACCTAGAGGGCTTTGCTTTAGCACTGATGCAAAGTTCCTCTCTCACTCTTTCCCTTATTGATTTTAGAAATTTTCTTACACTATCTATGAAGAGCGCGAAGATAAGGGTTTTATTTTTCTCATTGTTGAAAATAAGGTATAAATAAACATTTGATTAGAATTTTCTTATTTAACCCGTAATTCAGAAGGAATGATTGATATGCTATTTCACTCTAATTTATAAGATGATAATTTCTTAGGTTTGCTCATTATTTGCTTCTCAACACATGCTTTAGAATAGTTCACATAACCTGATAAATATAATGCAACATAAATAAAATTTCTTTGTAGTATTCACAATCCAAGCTCGTAAACCAAGATTTAAGCAATAGAACATAATGCATTTAAAATTTTCAACATGGTTTTTTTAAGGCAAAGAAAAGTATCCTAAAAACGGGGAATGGGTATACTAATAACCAAAAGATAAATACTGTATAGGGTAAAATATGTCATGTAAGTCAGTACGTGAAAGAGTGATACATGGAGTCGAAAACGGAGGGTAGCTAAAACCAAAGACAACTGTTTCATCTGTTACTGGAAAGAATGGTGCTCATAAAGATGCAATAAGTGCCTACCACTCGATAGTATTTGATGGAGAATATTTTACAACATTTAGTATACTGTCCATTATAAAGAATTTGTCATTCATGCTCACAGTTACTCATTCTTCAATGGCCCTCATAATGGACATTAAATAGGGGAATGATCCTAGGACCTTGTTCCCTAGGTGCAGCTATAAATATTGAGCTCTATTATCATTGTAAGGGATACGATTTTTTCTGGCAAACTTACGGTATAATCTATACAAAGCTTTATACAATTCTATCTTTTTGCTCTTTGATTTTGTTACTGTTGTGCCCGGAAGCGCTGCTCCTGAAACTATTGTTTGTACTATTTCATCTTGATCTCAAAGCTAAGTATTACATATTTATTCAATGCTCCTATTATCTCAGAATCAAAGTAATTCACTTATCTAGAAACCACGTATAAATTCAATTGTATCGTTTTATGGGTAAATATTTTGGCGCCCATCGTGGGGCCTAGACCGTCGTGTAATTAAGTTGGTCCTTGCCTCTTTTACTAAAGCATTTTGATTACTTGTTGTTAGCAAAAAATTACAGAAATGGTAGATAATGGTGTTAACAACACACACAATCTTGAGGCCCAAGGCGATTAGCCTCAGCGCGAGGATTCAATCAGTGATACCCTCAATGAGCGGAGCAATGCCACACCGATCCACGACAGATAGTACCCGCGTCATGTTCAGAAGGCAACCCCCGATGATGTTGAAGAAGAGCATGTTGTTGAAGCGATAAGGGCCGTGCAAAAGCAACAAGAGGCCATTCTAGGACATCTCATGCGGTAGGATAAGGTTATGACCAAGCTAAAGCAGGCGTAATCGAGTGCTTTCAATAATGCGAACGGACGAGGTCCAGTTCCTCCCAATGTTCCTACAAATCAAACAACGCATAGGATCGACAACAACACCCTGAGGTATGAGGTTGGCTTTGACAGGGACGGGGGGAGCAGATCCGATCATAACAACGAGAGTGATCCCTTCAAAGGTGAATTCTTACGGTTTATAAGGGAAGTAAACGCCCGCATGGACCAAATTTTGGGTGCACCACTGGTGCTGAAAGGACCGCACTCAAAGAAGTACACTCAGTTGTCGTACAAACCAAGCGCGGCACCAGAATTGATCCTGAAGCGGTTGAAAATGCCCGACGTGCCAAAATAGGATGAGACTTCGGACCCTCAGGAGCATATTGTCACATATACAATGGCAGTGAAGGAGAACGATTTAGCTCCCTACTAGATCGAATTTGTTTTGCTGAAAAAATTTGAAGAGACTCTCACGAGGGGAGCCTTGACGTGGTATTCGTTGTTACTTGAGCATTCCATAGATTCTTTTGAAATGTTCGTGGATTCTTTTACTAAGGCTCATGATGGGGCCAGAAAGACCCGGAAGGTCAACATATTCAAAATTGCACAAGGAGAGTCCGAGTTGCTGCGAGAATTTGTAACCTATTTCTAGAAGGAGAGGATGTTACCCCCAATTGTTCCGGATGAATGGATGGCTGAAGCTTTCACCAAGGGCTTGAACCCGAGAAGTTCTAACGCCTCCCGAAAGTTGAAGGAAAGTTTGCTCAAATTCCAGGTGATAACTTGAGCGGATGTTCACAACCGGTACGAGTCAAAGATAAGGATTGAGGATGATTAGCTCGGCTTCCCAGCATCGGCTAAAGGTGTCACGATCAGAATTTCCCACCTTCGGGAGTCGTGATGGTGTCTACTAACGTGAGCTAGGCAAGCCAATCCTTTAACTACTTACTTCATTATCCAGTTATTTTTTTAACAAATATAAGGCGATAACGTGATAACAGCGGAAAAATCCAAATTTAAGCGGAAGACAACACTAACATATATGAAATTTGAATCTACTACAAATACTTAAGCCTTAACCACCCAAAACCTGGTGTCACAGTATCACAAACGGTCTAAGATTGCTACATACAAAGTCTGAAGATATAACAACACACTGTTTCTGAATAAAAGGAAAATGAAATAGGAAATAGGGATAGAAGGAGACGCCAAGGCCTGCGGATGCCTGCAGGACTACCTCGGGTCGCCTGATGAGCAAGAATCAGCAATCCCACTGCGGTCCGAAGTCTACAATATTGGGGTCTGCACAAAAGAGTGCAGAGTGTAGTATCAGCACAACCGACCACATATGCTAGTAAGTGCCTATCCTAACCTCGGCGAAGTAGTGATGAGGCTAGGACCAAACTACCAAATAAACCTGTGCAATTTAACTATATATAGCAGAAAAGAAGTACAGAAAGAAACAGTCTTATGCAGTCAAGTATGGGAGGGGGAAAACATGCTGCGGGGAAACATCGAGTAGTAACAGAAGAGCAACAAAAAAATATGAGTATCACCATAGTTCAATTGAAAATAGGAAGGGAAAATCATGATGCGGGGTACAACAAGTATCAACAGGAAACCCGCAATTTAGTGTAGAGAAACCGTAACACAGTTATCAATAAAAATTAGGAAATCAAAGACAAGTGCACGGCATCACCCTTCGTGTTTTAACACTCTCTCACCAAAACAATACACGGCATCACCCTTCGTACTTTATGCTCTTCCTCACCCAAACAACAATCACAAGGCAAATAGGGTAAGGGAATCTATAATCTCAAAATAAAATCAGGCAACAACAGAAAATCAGTAAATAAACGTAAAGGACAACATAACTCAATTATCAACAAGAATCAGGGAAATCAAGGGCAAGTGCATGGCATCACCCTTCATGCTTTTACTCTCGCCCTCACCATAATAATCAATACAATAGGCACGTAATGGTACATCATGCGGAACGGCATCACCCTTCGTGCTTTACACTCTTTCCTCACCATTAAATCAATATAATAGGCACGGAATGGTACATCGTGCGGCACGACATCACCCTTCGTGCTTTACACTCTTTCCTCACAAAACAAACAATGCACGACATCACCCTTCGTGCTTTAACTATCTTCCTCACCCAAACAACAATCAGAAACAATAGGGCAAGGGAATAAATAAAATTGCAATAAAGATCCCGACAAGGGAGATAACGAGTAAATCAACAATAGCCCGGCAAGGGCGACAACATAATGATCTCTTCTCTTTCTCACTTTTACTTCACAATTCACTTTACAACTCGAGCCAATGCTCTAGAGGTTCAATTTTTCACTTACACTTTCACAATTCTTTATACAACTTGAGTAATGCTCCTCAATGTTCATAGGTCACAATTCCTTCCACAAAATTAAACAACAAATGGAATCCACCAATAAGGCATGAAAGATACAACGAAGTCATGATAATCACAATATAAAGACTCACGGGTATGCTAGACACCAACGTATAGATACTCGTCACCATGCCTATACGTTGTACTCAAAAATTAACACATAGCAAATAGGACTCAACTCCTAATCCATCAAGCAAAGGTTAGACTAAACACTTACCTAAATGCCACAAACACAATTCACGATTCAATTATAGCTTTACCCCTTGATTCCACCACCAATTCGCTCGTATCTAGTCACAAGTTACTTAATTACATCAATAAATGAAATATGAATCAATTTTAATGCATGAAAATGAATTTTCCAAAGTTTTACCCAAAAGTCAAAAATCGCCCCCAGGCCTACATGGTCAAAACCCGAGGTTCGAACCAAAACCCGATTACCCATTCCCCCACTAACTCAAATATATAATTTATTTTGAAATCGGACCTCAAATCGAGGTCCAAATCCCCAATTTTTAAAAAACCTAGGTTCTACCCAAAACACCCAATTTCCCCTATAAAAATCATTGATTTTGAGTTGAAATCATGTTAAAAGATGTTAAGGAGTGAAGAAAATGAGTTAGAAATCACTTACCAACGTTTTGGAAAAGAAAGGTTGTTTGAAAAATTGCCTCTTATGTTTTTAGGGTTTCGAAAAATGAAAAATAACTGAAAATCCCGTCTAAATATACTACTTTCAGATGCCCTGTGCGGACCGCACAAAATCAATTGCGGCCGCACAGCCCTTCCTGTGTACTGTAGTGACATGTTTTAGTATTTTGTCCATATTTCTCTACAATTGTCCAAATTGTGATTTCTTTACTTTTCTGGAAACTAGACACGAAGGGCTACAACTTTCGTTTTTGAATAATCTCAAAATTCCTTGTAGATCAAAAGATATAGGCTTCCGAAGTCGGACCAGTGAACCTATGCGGACCGCACAAAATCAACTGCGGCCGCACAGTCACCAGTGCGGACCGCACTAGCAGGTTCAGAGATTTGCACTTCTCTGAACCTCCAATAGCCATGTTTTAAGCCTAAGACACCCCGGAACCTACCCGAAACTCACCAGCCCTCGGGACTCCAAACCAAATGTGCATACTAACTCAAAAACATCATATGGACCTACTCGTGCGATCACATCATCAACATAACATGTAAAATCATGAATTAAACCTCAAAACTCAACATTTTCATCAAGAACTCTCAAAGTTCATAACTCTTCAATCGGAAGTCCAACTCATGTCAAATAAACTCTGTTTTTCACCAAATTTCTCAGTTATCTTTCAAATATTATAACAAGTTTGTACTGGGCTCCGAAACCAAAATGCGGCCCGATAACAATGGTTTCAAACATTAATTCTTTTCTTCATTTCTTAGATACTTCAGCAAAACAATTTCTTTCAAAAATTAATTTCTAAAGCTTAGGACCTCATAATTCAATTCCGGGCATACGCCCAAGTCCCATATTTTACTGCGGACCTCCCGGGATCGTCGGAACATGGATCCGGGTCCGTTTGCTCAAAATGTTGACCAAAGTCAACCATAATCAAATTTTTAACTCTAAAGATTTCTATTTCTCATATTTTCACATAGAAGGCTTTCCGAATATAGGTTCGGACCACGCACGTAAATCAAAGTTGGGTAAAAAGGAGGTTTTTAGGCCTCAGAATACTGAATTCACTTGCAACACAAGTGATGACCTTTTGAGTCATCACAAAAGGTCGAGAGAAGAATAAATAAAAATCAAAACACGACTTCAACAAGGACAGGAGATCTACAAGAGGCCGGTTTTTGCCCTATGAACGGGCCGAAGGACGCGAAAGAGATTTTCAATCGGCGGATAGGTTTGTCATCAAAAAAACAACTGATTGCAGCTGTAGCAGCAAATCAATGCAGGACAAAGAAGCATCAAGTTCTCGAGATCCTTCCTATCCCAGATTATCAGTGTACAACTTCAATATCAGTGTAGTGGAGTTGGTATCAGCTATGAGGAACATTAAAGAAGCACGGTTCCCGAAGCTGATAAGGTCAGATCTCAGCCAGAGTGATCCTAATTTGTGGTGCGAATACCACATGATGAATGGCCACCGGACTACGGGCTGCTGATATCTGTGTGAAGAGGTGGTGACACTATTTAAAAATGGCCCATCTCCGGGAATTTTAAAGTGATCGGGCCCAAAACAATTATGATTAACAGAGTTACCTTCTTGGAAGCAAAAAAGACGAAGGCAACACTAACCCTGCGGGAAGTTGTTGAGGATGACATCACTTTCACGAAGGAAGACGCAGATGGATTGTTGCAACCGCACAACAATGCATTGGTAATTTCTTTAAATGTATTACATTTTAAAATCAAACATGTTTTGGTGGATCCAGGAAGTTTGGCCAATATCATATAATGGAGGGTATTGGAGCAAGCCAAACTTATCGAAAGCATCATTTCGGCCACAAAACTCGTTGCCAAGTTCAACCTTGCAAGCGTAACAACCCGAGGAGAGATCCAGCTGCCCACAAATGCCAAGGGGGTGATAAAGACATCCATTTTTTAGGTTGTGGTGGGAAGACTGTGGCTGCATAAGATGAAGTCGTACCATCAACGTATCATCAGTTGCTGAAATTCCCAACTCCCGAGGGGATTCAACAAGTAAAAGGCGACCAACTGGTTGCAAGGGAGATGAATGCAATTTTGGTTAGTGTATCAAAGGGAAGGATCATGCAGCATAGCAATTACAGGAACTGACACATGCTCCCGAGTCAAGTGAAGTTAACTAGGGGAAGAGGCATCGGAATCTTATCAAGTGCCGAGATATTTCCTGGTACCAGAAGAGATGGACGCAACGAAGGCCAAAGAGGAAGAACTTGAGCAAGTCACATTGTTTGAAAAGTTATTAGAGAGGAAGTTCTACTTAGGGACAGGATTGCATCCCGAGCTCAAGCCTAGATTTGTTGAATTTCTTAAATTTAATGCTGATTAATTTGCGTGGTTGTATGCAGATATGACAAGTATGTGGTCGTGCAAAAGCTAAGCTTGAATCCCAGCATTCCTTCAGTAAGACAAAAGAAACGTCTGATTGTCGAGGCCAGAAATAAATTCGTCAAAGAGGAGGTAACTCGCTTACTTGGTATCGGTTCAATCCGAGAGGTAAAGTATCTAGACTGGCTATCTAGCGTGCTAGTAGTTCCTAAGAAGAACAATAAATTTCGCATGTAGACTATGAGGACTTGAATAAGGCATGCCCAAAGGACTCGTTCCTACTGCCAAACATCTATCAAATGATTGATGCAATGGCTGAGCACGAGTTACTGAGTTTCCTCGATGCCTACTCCGGGTACAACCAAATTAAGATGAACCCGGAGGATCAAGAAAAGACTTTTTTCATGACAAATTTTGGCACATATTGCTATAATGTGATGCCTTTCGGGTTAAAAATGTCGGGGCCACTTATTAGCGGCTCGTAAACAAGGTGTTTGAAAAGTAGATAGGAAAAAGCATGGAAGTTTATATAGACGATATGTTTGTTAAGTCTTTGAACGCAGGTGATCACATCTTAAGCACTTGGAAGAGACGTTCGAAGTCCTAAGGAAGCATAATGAAGCTTAATCCCGAGAATTGTGCATTCGGGGTCAGCTCCGGCAAGTTCCTAGGATTTCTAGTGTTACAAAGGGGGATTGAGGTAAAACCTGATAAAATCAAAGCCATCGAAGACATCTTGGACCAGTTGTCAAGTGTGAAAGAGGTTCAAAGTCTCATAGGGAGATTGGTCGTTTTGAGCATATTCTTTTCCCGATCATCAAAAAATGCCACTGTTTCTTCGCACTACTCAAAAAGAAGAACAACTTCAAATGGATCTCGGAATTTAAGCTATAAGGGATTTGAAAAGATACTTGTCAATCCCTCTGTTACTATCAAAACCAGAGAAAGGTGAAAAATTGTTAATTTACCTAGCAATCTCGGAGGTAGCGGTAAGCACCGTTCTAGTCTGTGAGGATGAAGGTACGCAATCTCCCATTTATTACGTTAGTATAATTTTAACGAGAGCATTACTCGCTACCCGCATCTGAAAAAGTTGGCCTTAGCTCTCGTAGTCACCGCTCGAAAGTTGATGCCTTACTTCCAATGTCACCAGATACCTGTGGTGACCACCTTTCCCCTGCGTAATATCCTTCATAAACCCGAACTCTTGGGTATGTTGGACAAATGGGCCGTTGAAATTAGTGAATTTGACATAGAATACAAACCTAGGACTGCGATTAAGTCGCAAGTTTTGGCCGACTTTGTGGCTGATTTCAGACCACGACTACTGCCTCTAGCAACCAAAGATCTAGTGATGGTATCAGAGTCGTCATCGGGAGTTTGGACCCTGTTTATGGATGGATCTTCCAACATAAAGGGGCCGGGGCTCGACATAGTATTGATCACGCCTTCGAGAGAAACCCTAAGGCAGGCCATAAGAACGGTCCCTTTGACTAACAACGAAGTAGAGTATGAAGTTTTAATTGTAGGACTTGAATTGGCTCGGGGACTAGATTCTGAGGTCATAGAAATCAAATGTGACTCCCAGTTGTTGGTAAATCAGGTCCACGGGATCTTCGAAACCAAAAAGGAATGCATTCAACATTACGTAGTGAAGGCCAAAGCTCTGCTTGCTCGGTTCTGGGAGTGGTCAATTACGCATATCCCTAGGGAAGAAAATGCGAAAGCAGATGCATTAACTAACCTCAGTTGATCAATAGAAATGAAGGGATTGATCTCGGTTCTGGACACAGACAAATAAAGTGAATATGACTAATTTGGTTTGGGACTGGAGGAATTTGGTCATTGATTATCTCGAACACGGGAATTTTTTCGAAGACTGCAAGGAATCCTGGGCGCTGCGTGCCAAAGCAGCACGATATAGCTTCAAAGGATGCCTATTGTATAGGAAATCTTTCCAAGGCCTGTTGGCCCGATTCTTGGGATCTTCCAAAGCTAACTATGTTATGCGAGAAGTCCACCAAGGGATATGTGGAAATCATTCTGGCGCCGACTCTTTGGTACTAAAATTGGTAAGGCCATGATACTATTTGCCTAGAATGGAACAAAACCCAAATGCTTTCGTACAAAAATACGATAAGTGTCAGCGTTTCGCATCACTAGTACATCAACTACCAGAACTATTGAACTCAGTTCTGTCTTCATGGCCGTTCATGAAGTGGGGGATAGATATCGCCGGACCACTACCATCGGCCCCTGGTAAGGTAAAATTTCTTTTGATTTTGACTGACTATTTTTCTAAATGGGTTGAAGCAGGTCCTTATTAGAAGATCAGCAAACGTGAAGTGGTCGATTTCTTGTGGGAGAACATAATTTGCAAATTTGGAATACCGAAAGAGATAGCCTGCGATAATGGGCCACAATTTATAGGCGCAAGAATCACAAAGTTCCTTGAAGACTTGAAAATTAAAAGAATCACATCTTTGCCCTACGATCCAAGCTCAAATGGTCAGGAAAAAGCAAAGAACAAAGTGATTACACAAAATCTCAAAAAGAGATTGGAAGCATCTAAAGGTAAATGGCCCGAGGAACTGCCTGGAGTGCTATGGGCATACCAAACAATGGCCAAATCGAGTACATGAGAAACTCCCTTCTCCCTTAAGTACGGAGCAGAAACCTTAATCCTGGTAGAAGTAGGGGAACCTACCTTAAGATATTTCTAGGTAAGGGAAGAGACAAATAATTAAGCAATATTAGTCAACTTGGAGCTAGTCGATGAGCGCATGGACTTGGTACATTTAAGAATGGCAGTCCAAAAGCATAGAATTGGAAGATATTACAATCGGAGAGCTAACTCCGTTATTTCAAAGTGGGAGACTTCATCCTAAGGAAAGTAACTCAAAAAACCCGAGAACTCAATGCTGGGAAGCTAGGTCCAATATGGGAAGGCCCCTACAGGGTTTCAGCTATCACTAGAAAAGGTTCATACGAGTTGGAGAATCGGGATGGAGAAAGGTTTCCAAGCAACTGGAATGTGGCACACCTCAAGAGATATTATTGATGAAGAACATCACTGGTACTGAAAGTATGTGCTGCAATCTTTTTCCCTTCTTCTAGTTTTTGTTCGAATCGGATTTTTCTGGCAAGATTTTTAACGAGGCAACAACGGAAGGCATACTACGAAGAAAGTTTTAGCAGCAACAATAAGACCTTCTAATAACAAGGCACACAAGCGAAGAACCACATGGACGGTTAGTTAATATTTTGCTCGATAGCAAAATTCCTACAGGGAAGTTAAGTTTGCTATCGAATAAAGGTTAACTGACCGTTCACAACTGCAAATCATTAGGAGACTCTTAGATAGTCTGTGGCTCAATAGCATAAATTCCTAGGGGGAAGTGAAGTTTGTTACCAAACTGAAGATTATCTAGCAATTTATTAGTGAAGTCCTCGAAGGTGCAATACTTCCAGTGTTTAAATTCGCATTATTCGCATTTGAATACTGGGGGGAATGATACGAGAATATGGTAACAATGATTGCCATGTCGATTGGAATATGAAAACTGAAAATATAGCTGTATCATAGGGACCGGGGACAGCGTGACCAGCCCCGTAGAAACAAGTTGTACAAGCTAGCCACAAGAAATGGCAATTTCTTTTCAGCATAACGAAGGCATATGTATTTTTTAAAAATAGAAAAAATAAAGTAAAGCACTAACATTTCTATATTGTTTCTTGTTTAAAAGATGAATTTATTTTGTCAGTTAAAAGTTAAACAAGTACTTCAAATGCTAGTCCTGTAATGAACAAGAGACATCTTCTTCAAGAGCATCGTAAACATAAGAGGGCCCTCTCTTATGAAAACCCTCACATTAAATGGTTGATTTTGGAAAACTTATTCCAGGAATTCAAATGCCTTCGAGGAAAATACACCCAAAGCCTTGCACAAAAAGACCCAAAAAGCAAACTTGCGCAAATACTTAAACAAAAAAAGATGCAAAAAGTAAACTTGCGCAAAACACTTAAGCAAGAGAGAACGCAAAGATGAAAATTCGCATAAATGTTCAAACAAAAGAACGCGGAAAGACTCATACAATACTTGAGCAAAAGATGCTTTTATTCACAATAAAAGTGCCAAAATGGCACAGGTACAAAAGTTAGAAAAAGAAATAAAAAGCTAAACTGCTACAGAACCCGGAGTAAGAGAAGCATCTGCGTGCCCACAGAGGAAGTGGGTAGATCCGCCGTCGATTTGATATCTTGGCCTTCATCATTTTGGCCCTCAACATCATCACCTTCTGATTCCTCTCCAGTTCCCGAGAACTCAGAACCGGAACTAGAAAAATTGGTAGCATCAGACCCAGCTGGAAGACCTCTTTTTGCAGCTAACTCCAACTCAAGTGCCTCAGCAATTTCGGCGTCAAAATATGTGACAGTCTCTTTGGCCTCTTTCAAGCTTTTTGTCCTCATAATATACATAGAATGTGTATTCTCAACAATGAGGGAAGCCACTCGGTGCTGAAGTTCTTCTTTAAGTTGGTGAACCTCGGCAGAGAGATTCTCCCTCGCAGACCTCATGGACCAGAGGCTAACATCGAGATCACAGACAGTAGAGCTAAAAAGTGTGTTATGCTCGATAGTCCTCTTATACTTCTCCTCCAACTGGGCATATTTCACCCCATCAGCAGCAAGCTCTTCAGTTTTGGAGTTCAAGGCGGCCTCCAAATTGGTCAATCTTTTAGCGGAGGCAGCCACGCGATCGGATATAGCAAGAGCAGTACCATGGACTTCAGCCCATTTGGCCCTAGCCTCTTCAAATTGAACCCTCAGCGGGATGATCTCTTGGCTAAGGGTCTCCACTTCTTTCTCTCTTTGCTGCAAACGAGCCTCATGTTACACCCCATGTTTTCATATGTAAGAGTACGTCATAAGCCAATTAATGTAAGCTCATAAATGAAATCATCTTTCAAAAGTTTACAAAGTTAGTTCATCATGTTAATGTGGAGGTTACAAATATTTAAGATCATTGATACCAAGTAGCAAGAGAGTTTGAAGGCTTAGAAGCTAAACAAATTGAAGAAAATAAGTTTCGTCAAAAGTCGACAAGATGGAATGTTTTACCATGTACTTTTGGGGAGAAACTAGGGTGATTAACATTATAAGGAGATTATAATATTAGTTATTTTAGTCGTATGATAGTTGGTGTTATGTTTTGAAGTCAAGCGAGTTGTGGAACAAAAGATGGAAAAGGTCATCACAAGTTCCATTCATAAATGTGCTGAAACTTAGGTCAAATGTAACTGATCTTTTCTCCCAATGTAATTGGAATTACGGGATGATATACCTACAAAATTAAAGATCTATGAGTCTAGTTTCTAAATCATTAAACATTTTGTCGATACGATATCGGAGTATAGAGATATTCGCATTTTTGCGAGACTGCGCAGATTGGTAGGTGACAAGCAGGTGCATCACCTACTTGCCAAAATGAGAGGACAACATTAAAAGCCCCAAAGTAGGACAAGAGGGTACTTTTAAGGGAATATCTACTCAGTTATTTCACCTATCTTTCAGACCAAGAAAACCAAATTGAACCCCTGCAACTCCTCCCCAAAAATCGCACAGAAATCCTAGGGTATTTCGGATGTTACGACGCGATTCTAGTGCTGAAAATTCTGGACAGCTTGCTAGTTTCTCTTTCTCCTTCTTGTAGCCATGTTGAGGAACTTATTTTTGATGAATAAGAACCAGGTTTCATGGGTTATACTCAGTACAAGGTAGTTTTATGCTTCTCCTTCTATTATCTATGCGTTTGAGAGTTGTAACTCGATCGTAAAAAATAGACCTAGCTAGTTTCGAAAGAATGGTATGTTGTTTGTTCTTGTGTAATAGTTGGCTGGTTGTGAACTTATTTAAGTTTAATTCATGGCTGGTTTATTGGATAAGAGGTATAATTATGTACTTTTGGTTGTGTTTCTCAATTTGAAAGAAAAGACAAGTCGAAACGTGTTTAAGTAAAATGAAACATTATTTGAGTTGATGAAATTTTGGGACTGTTTTGTGGGCCGTTTTATGTTGTTATTGGGTTGTCTATTTTACTACTATTCTTATGATGTTGAGAGGAGGAAGGGTATGGATAAACACCACATATTGGCAAGGTTGTTTGTTGGTCGTTCGTCGTAACATTTTCGGATTGTTTGACACGATTATGGTTGTCGTGTTGTGGATGAAGTGATATGGGTATGTTGGGCTGTTTGTGATTATTTTGACTAGTGTGAAGTAATATATATAGGGGAGGTGTTGTCTGTTTCATTGTAAAATAGGTTGTGGTCGATACATAATAGTTATGACGCTTAAATGACAATGATAGTGTCATTTCTCTTATTGTAGACTAAGGAGTCGTGATATTTGCATAGCTTGAGGTTGGGCAGCACACATACAAGGTATGTTAAGGCACTTTCTTCTTTCTTTTGGAATGATCTAAAATGAAATGAACATAAACGATACGTTATTTCATAATGACTCCACTCCTAGCAACTAAGGTTGTCCATATTGTTCTTTCTTTATAAAATTATTCTAAACAAGTGTGTATGATCCTTAAATCCTACTAACATTCATATTGATGGTAGGGATGTCCATAATGTTCTTAAGTCACTCCAAAAGGTTTTGAACGTGATTCCATGATTCGAGCATGCATTATATATATGTATCTATTTTACTCTACCGAATCGCGCTATAGTCGGCCGGGTACGGCACCTATTGTGCAACCACTGATTAGTTGGGATTACCGAGATCCACGTGGCCGGGTACGATTCTACCGAGCCTTATAATGGTCGGGTATGATATGATGATTATGATGCCCACAGAGGCATATGCTTTTTAAAAGTTTATGTATATATATGTATTATGCATTTCATGTCAGTTGCTCCCAGAGGCACTCATAGGTTACAGGTTGTATCTCTTCTATCTCTCTTTACATTACTGTTCTTGTTTATGCTTCCATGCCTTACATACTCGGTACTTTATTCGTACTGACGTCCCTCTTGCCTGGGGATACTGCATTTCATGCCCACAGGTCCCGATAGATAGGTTGACATTCCTCCAGTAGGTTATCAACTCAGCGGAAGGTGTTGATGCACTCCACTTGATCCGGAGTTGCCTATTTGGTCAGTATGCTTTGGACATTTATTGATTGGTATGGCGGGGCCCTGTCCCAACCTTTATGATATTACGTACTCTTAGAGGCTTGTAGATAGATGTCAGGTGTATGGATACTTTTATGGCCTTGGCGGCCTATGTTTTGAGTTTAAAAATGGTCATGTCGGCCTTATAGGCCCGTATGTCACATGTATAAGTTTGCATATCATGTTGGGTCATCATATATTGAGTATTCCCTTATGTTTCATTCTTGTTATCTCATGACGAGTTTTCTGGCTCATTTACCCATGATAGTAGGATAAGAAAGATATGTTACGTTGGTACTCGGTTGAATAAAGCACCGGGTGCTCGTCGCGGCCCATTCGGTTTAGGTCGTGACCAAAGTGGCATTAGAGCAGTTCTATCCTAGGAAGTCTACAAGCCGTGTCTAGTAGAGTCTTGTTTATGGGTGTGTAGTGTACCACACTTATAAGCAGGAGGCTGCAGGGCATTTAGGACTGTCACTCCTTCTTCTTACTCTATATCATGTGGTAGAGCTCAATTCTAAGAATTCAAACTTCTAAATTCTATTTTATTCGTAACACAATGATACCTCATCCAAACAGATAGTTGGTAAGAGATTAAATTTTGTCGTGGAAGAGTTGAGTCAATGGAACTCGATTTTGCATCATGCTTATGATGAGTAAATGTAAGGTCTTCAGCAGATCATGTGTGTACTAAGATGTGTGATCTTATTGCTAAGGAGCCCCAAGGCATGAATATATATCCACCCATATGGTAAAGAGATACGAGAGAATCAGGAGGTGGATACAAGTTTCAATAAGTAAAGGAAGCAACTTGAAAAAGATTACGAGGTACCAGTTAGTGAAGGTTTTGAGTTTTTACAAGTTAGGCAGAGAAATATATGTATTTTGAGTTACATTCAACAGTAACAGAGGTATGTACAATTGGCCATGCCCATCTCTATATGCCCTATGGGAGTTGACAGATATAGTTTAAGAGAAGAAAGGGATAGCAAGATCTAATTGGGGCTAGAGTAACCCAAAAAGGTAGATGGATTATTATCATTAGCTAATATTTCCGAAGGATATTGCAAATGTGGTAATAGTTCTCCTTGTAATACACTCCAATAGTGCAATCTAGAATAGTGCATTTAGATATGAATAGTAGAATGTCCAGAAAAATTTAGAAGATTGGCACTGTAATCCTAGAAGGGATAAATATTTACCTTTATATGGAGTAAGGGTAATTGATGATGATGAAAAGACGCCAAAGATGAAGAGGTAAAACATCTATAGGTAGATCTTCGGAACACTAAGTCTTAGTAATCTCCTAAAGGGGGTAAGATGGTGTGATATAGTATTAAGTCGGAGTTATTGTTTTAGGTAACCATGGGATAATAAAGGAAGAATGTGGCAGAAAGGCGAAAGGAATGAGATTGCATTTATTCAGACCTTATAGATATGTTATGACTCCAGAACATAACACAAGCACACCGTCGGGGGAGAGGCAAATAGGGTTCCCACACCAGATGTTATTGATAAATAAGTGCGAATGAACAGTCAATACATAAAGAGCCAGTATGAGTGATAATTTAAGACAAAGAAAATAACCCAAGAGAGATTATGCGGAATATAGATATGAGAATGGACCAATGTGTAGTTAGTATTGATTAACGAAGAGCCTTGTTATGGTTAGACAAGAGGTTATAAGCAAATCAATAGATCATGCAAGATAAACGTAGTGAATCCTAATATAGTGAATTCAGTCTCGCAGATATGATGTCATAACCCTTGAGAAATGCTCATATAGGAGTTGGGTATTTAAAGGTATTGTATAAGTGTTACGGGAATAATGGAGAGTGATATTAAGGAGACAATCAAAATCTGAGTTTAGAAGTAACCCTACAAGCACAAGGGCACGGAGGTATGTAACTAAGGATGTTTGTAGGCGATTAAGAATATCGAAAATTCCTTCGTGTATACAGTATAACAAGACCACAACTTTACAAGATCCAGAAGGTCTCCTAAGTACTACCACGAAAGACTAGCTCAGGAAATAAGGAAGGGGGCTTCAACCTAAGCATATTAACTTGAAGAAGAATTGGTCTAGTAATAATAGTCTCACTACAACATTGGATGCACTCCATAAAATAGTGGTGCCTATAGTGGCTAATGAATGGAAAAAACAATCAAAGGTGTTGTTTGAGATCATATGAGGTACAGGAAATTATAGTATTCATGGGCAATAAGACAAGCCAAGTATTCATACAACAAGTTGCAGAACGACCAGGAAGAGTAATTGCTTACATTTAAAGACAACTGATAAGGCACAAAAGGAAATCTGTGGTGCTAGCAAGTTAAAGGAAGGATGTGAGTAGTACAATAGATATGTGTAGGTTGCAATCTAAAGTATGGCAGAGTGACAAGAATTTAGGTATATGGGAGTAAGGATAAGAAAAGGTGAGTTAGAAGCTGATAAGAATAGGTAAGACCTCAGTATTTAGCCCATCAAATAAGAGAGCTAATGATTTATGTATGTTATAAAAAGCTCAGTATAGCTTGAATTAACATGGATGAGTCTAAGACTAGGAGCAATTAAAAGAGATGAAATGTTGCCCCGGTAGTAGAATAAGGGTGTAATTGCGATAGATAAGAGGATGACATTTAGGCCTTCGATTGAGGAATAATTTAAAGAGAAGGTATTTTATGAATTGCACGGTATTGGAATACCCCATAAGATGAATCATATTAGGATGCTATGAAATACGGTTATTGAAGTATAGTATTGTCCTTAGGTGGATCGAGCAAGTCACTTCAGATATTCCCCGATGAGACGTGAGCCCTAGTGACAATGTACTACGTAAGAGGTTTCAGGTTGTCAGCGGTAGATTATGGATCAACATTAAGGTTAATCACCAATGGATGGATAAAAGTTGAAAAGTATGAGATGAGATTAGACTGTCATTATTAAGATGAACAGTAATAAGGAAACATTAAAGGACTTAGATTTATACATATAGGACAAGCAGCGAAAGAGTAACTTGGAGCTGGGTGGCAGACCTCGGTAATAATAAACTGAAGTAAGAGTTAGGATATAGTATGAACTACCTAGATGTAATAAAACCATAAGCATAGGTAACCAAGGCTATGAAGCAATGTATAGCAATAGTTGTAAGTTCGACAAAGTAACAAGAGAAGAACTTTAGTACACCTATAGATGCCTAGAGGGACATCTTGTCATAGTTCTGTATATGTTCACAAAGTGAGGCCTAGATATTGGGAAAAAACTGGAGGAAAAAGGAGAAAAGAGTCGCATAGGCAAACATATAAGTACACGGTTGTACATGATTCATGTCAGAAGGTAACAACAGTTATGAGATTGGAAGAATTCCGACCATAGGTCATGGTATGAGAAAGAGGCCTAAAGGGGGGAATACCCAGGCCCTTGGATCTATTTACAGAACAGTTTCCTAGATGTCAAGGACAATATTAAAGTACTCATAAGAGCTATAGGTTATGAGACTGATAAGAGCATTAGTCAACATTCGAGGACGAATGTTCCAGAGGGGGGAATGATATTACACCCCATGTTTTCGTATGTGAGAGTACGTCATAAGTCAATTAATAAAAACTCAGAAATGGAATCATCTTTCAAAAGTTTACAAAGTTAGTTCATCATGTTAACGTAGAGGTTACAAATATTTAAGATCATTGATACCAAGTAGCAAGAGAGTTTGAAGGCTTAGAAGCTAAACAAATTGAAGAAAATAAGTTTCGTCGAAAGTCGACAAGTTGGAATGTTTTACCATGTACTTTTGGGGTGAAACTAGGGTGGTTAACATTATAAGGAGATTATAATATGAGTTATTTTAGTCTTATGATAGTTGGTGTTATATTTTGAAGTCCAACGAGTTGTGGAACAAAAGCAGGAAAAGGTCATCACAAGTTCCATTCATAAGTGTGCTGAAGATTAGGTCAAATGTAACTGAGCTTTTCTCCCAATATACTTGGAATTAGGGGATGATATACCTACCAAATTAAATATCTATGCATATAGTTTCTAAATAATTAAACCTTTTGTCTATAAGATATCGGAGTATAGAGATATTCGCATTTTCACGAGACTGCACAGATTGGTAGGTGACAAGCAGGTGTATCACCTACTTGCCAAAATCAGAGGACAAAATTAAAAGCCCCAAAGTTGGCCAAGAGGCAACTTTTAAGGGACTATCTACTCAGTTATTTCACCTATCTTTCATACCAAGAAAACCAAATTGAACCCTGACACTCCTCCCCAAAAATCTCTCACAAAACCCTAGGGTATTCCGGGTGTTACGACGCGATTCTAGTGCTGAAAAGTCCGGACAGCTTTGCTAGTTTCTCTTTATCCTTCTTGTAGCCATGTTGAGGAACTTATTTTTGATGAAGAAGAACCATGTTTCATGAGTTATACTCAATACAAGGTAAGTTTATGCTTCTCCTTCCATTATCTATGTGTTTGCGAGTTGTAACTCGATCGTAAAAAATAGACCTAGCTAGTTTCGAAAGAATGGTATGTTGTTTGTTCTTGTGTAATGGTTGGCTGGTTGTAAATTTATTTTAAGTTGAATTCATGGCTGGTTTATTGGATAATAGGTATAATTATATACTTTTGGTTGTGTTTCTCAATTTGAAAGAAAAGACAAGTCGAAACGTGTTTAAGTAAATTGAAAAATTATTGTTGAGTTGATGAACTTTTGGGACTGTTTTGTGGGCTGTTTCGTGTTGGTATTGGGTTGTCTCTTTTACTACTATTTTTATGAAGCTTAGAGGAGGAAGGGTGTGGAGAAACACCACATAATGTCAAGGTTGTTTGTTGGTCATTCGTCATAATATTTTTGGATTGTTTGACACTATTATGGTTGTCGTGTTGTGGATGAAGTGATCGGGGTATGTTGGGCTATTTGTGATTGTTTTGACTAGTGTGAAGTCATAAATATAGGGAGGTGTTGTCTGTTTCATTGTAAAATAGGTTGTGGTTGATACATAATAGTTACGATGCTTAAATGATAACGATAGTGTCATTTCTCTTATTGTTGACTAAAGAGTCGTGACATTTGCATAGCTTGAGGTTGGGTAGTACACATACAAGGTATGTTAAGGCACTTTATTCTTTCTTTTGGCATGATCTAAACTGAAATGAACATAAATGATACGCTATTTCATAATGACTCTACTCCTTGCAACTAAGGTTGTCCATGTTGTTTTTTCCTTATAAAATTATTCTAAACAAGTGTGTATGATCCTTAAATCCTACTAAGGTTCATATTGATGGTAGGGATGTCCATAATGTTCTTAAGTCACTCCAAAAGGTTTAGAATATGATTCCATGAGTCGAGCATGCATTATATATATGTACCTATTTTACTCTTCTGAGTCGCGCTATAGTCGGCTGGGTACGACACCTATTGTGAAACCACGGATCAGTTGGGTTTACCGAGCTCCACATGGTCGGGTACGATGTTACCGAGCCTTATGATGTTCGGGTACGTTTTTACCGAGTCCTCTTTGAGGCCGGGTACGATATGATGATGATGATGCTCACAGAGGTGAATGTTTTTAAAAGTTTATGTATATATATGTACATTTCATGTTAGTAGCCCCCAAAGGCACTCATATGTTACAGGTTGTATCTCTTCTATCTCTCTTTACATTACCGTTCTTGTTTATGCTTCCATGCCTTACATACTCGGTACTTTATTCGTACTGACGTCCCTTTTGCCTGGGGACGCTGCATTTTATGCCCGCAGGTCCCGATAGACAGGTTGACATTCCTCCAAGTAGGCTATCAGCTTAGCGGAAGGTGTTGGTGCACTCCACTTGATCCGGAGTTGCCTATTTAGTCAGTATGCTTTGGATATGTATTGATTGGTATATCGGGGCCCTGTCCCGACCTTTATGATATTAGGTACTCTTAGAGGCTTGTAGACAGATGTCAGGTGTATGGACACTTTTATGGCCTTGTCGGCCTATGTTTTGAGTTTACAAATGGTCATGTCGGCCTTATAGGCCCGTACGTCACATGTATAAGTTTGCATATCATGTTGGGCCGTCATATATTTAGTATTCCCTTATGTTTCATTCTTGTTATCTCATGACGAGTTTTCTGGTTCATTTACCCATGATAGTAGGATAAGAAAGATATGTTACGTTGGTACTCGGTTGAGTAAGGCACCGGGTGCTCGTCGCGGCCCATTCGGTTTGGGTCGTGACCCCTCCAATGCAACAGCCTCTATAGCTTTGGCTTCCAGTTTTGAAAAGCAAGCAGTAGTTTGGTCCCGCTCGACCAAAAGTTGATCCCGCTTAGAGGTAAGTTCCTCTTTTTCCCGAATCAACCTCTGAAGGCCCTAGGAAGCAAGGAAATTGGCCTACAAGGGTGGCAAATTAAAAAATAATACTAAATCAAAGATGGAAGAAGTGACAAAGGAATTGAAGAATATACCGCTACGGTGTTGTGCATAGCATTGTTCAATAGGCACTCTCCCGAGAGAGCTTGTACCTTTTACCTATCTTTTTCTGAAATCGAAGGCTTCAGATAGTTAGCAAGTTCCATTGGCCTGGATAGCAAATTGCATCCGGTAGATTCCGAAAGAGTGACACTCTTCCTTCTTTGCGGATTTTCTGAGGGGGCAACATAATATTTTTCCAAATTCCCATGAAGCAGAGATTGGGGAAGAGAAACATCCTCTTCACGAACATGTCACGCCCCAAAAACCGAGGAGAACGACCGGTGCTCAACCGAGTAAACTCAACTGAGCAAGCTTGTTAGGTTTCATACTACCCAAATTCGTCTTTGAATAAAGATGGAATGTACTCCATTAATCAAATTCTGAAAATATATCATTAACGACTTCCATTTCATTTCTATTAGCAACTTCGTTCATAATTTTCAAAATATTACAAGTTTTACACATCTTTGCCAAATATCAATATTTCTAATTCAAGTCCCCATTATCAAACACCACCCACAACCTGTCTACGGAGCCTCTAAATACAACTGAAGAGTAATATGGAAATGCCGGCAACAAGGCTCCAGCTATACCTCAAAATACAAGTACATGATAAACAAATGATACAGGACCCCGAAATGAAGTGGGGCTCACCAAGTCGGCTGAAATGAGGATGCGCCACTAGCTGCGACCAACACTGTCTGCCATCCATTTAAAGATTTAGCGCCCTCGGCAAAAGGGACGTTAGTACTGTTGAATAGTACTAGTATGAATAGCTAAAAGTCCTCTTTCAAAATAGAAGGACAATATAAGAAAACACAACCATGTAAACAACAAGTAACAATCAATAATATCCAAAAGACAAGTTAAACATAACAATTTTTCAATATACGAAAGCTCATATGGTGAAAATTTAACTTGGGATATGAAGACAATACTATTATTGGATAGAAGATATTTTATACCGATTCACCACAATTCATAACACCACTGTTCACAATACCATTGTTCACAATATGCACATCATAACCAACCCCCAATTTTAATCACAATTTCTGTGCCAATATATACATATACATATTCTACTATGAATCTTAGCACGGAGTCCGTCATGACCCGACAGGCTAGGTCATCTCCCTTGGAGACATTTTTCCACAATATCAATTCTCATTTCAATTTCAGTTTCAATTGTTTTTCTGCACAATTCCACCATATGTGTGGCATGGCGTCCGATCTCGACCCGATCGGCTAGGACGTCTTATTTGAGACGTGTACCTCAATAACAATTTCATTTTCACTTTCCGGTTTCAATATTAGCACAGTACCACCATGTGTGCGGCATGGCATCCGATCTCGGCCCGATCGGCTAGGCCGTCTTACTCTAGATGTGTCCATTTTTCTATCAATCATTTCAATCCATATTTCCCACACATTTCAATTCCTTCGGCACTAGTGGCTACAATAGTTATGTCACATTTGGCACTTGGCCGCATTTCATAATTCGAGTTCTTTCCACATATTTCACATCAATATCAATTTCAACAACAAGCCATTCAATTCAAGATGTCAAGTACACATGTGAGAAATTATGAATCGTGGGCATATAGAGTATTTCAAAAATCATACACCTCAAGTTCATTAGCAATGGAACTTTAAACACAAAGGATTCTTCCCAAAGGAGGGGACATACCAAACCACAATAGAAATACACATCAAAGTTATAAATAAGCAATTACACCGATTATTCTTGAATTACTCTTTTCCAATCACAATAATATACAATTTCAACATTGGAGTATGTAACAACTCGGATCACATTGGATGTACTTATAAGGCAAAACATTATCTCGTACAGCCACTTATGGGCATAAATTGAGTACAAAGCCTTTAGGCCACTTTATTTTTGAAGTTATTTACGAAAAGTAAAGTCAAGGCTCATTTCATAATCTGTTCACATTTTCTCATGTCATAGGCATCACCAAGCACAATTATAACTCAAGTTCTCGGCACGTTGGCCACACTCTATTTCCTAAATTCATTTAATTCATTTCAAACATCTTTATAGATTACCAGCAACCAGACACAATCAATCAAATACATTTGGTACACATAAGAGCAATTAGGAGTATCAACCATATCGAGTTTTCTCACACAATTTGGCATACTAGCCTTTATTTGAAACACGACTCAAAGCCGTAACATTCTAATATGCAACTCATACTTATAATATATCTATATATATCTTTATTCATAAGGCTCATTTCGGAATAGTCATGTTTATGGGTAATGCTCATTTCGGAATAGTCATGTTTGTGGGTAATAACCCGGAATATAAGATTTATGAACTTTGAGCCAACCATGCTTGAACTTATGAAAATATTTATGGAATTCGATTCTAAGAGAGAAAGTTTAGCCAACATACCTTGTTTAAGCTTTCCTTACGTTGCTACAACATTCCAAAAATTCTAGAAATCCCAATCTACTTTGAGACATAACAAAATCGAACACAAATTAGGGAGATATTCATGGTTTCAGCTCATTTGAGCATTTTATCAAACACTAGTTGTGCATCTTGATTTCAAAGCTCTTCTACAAGATTTTCTTCATTCCCCAACCCAATCTTTACTTATTTGTGTTCAACAATCTTCCCACAAACCTAATTTGTACATGCATGCATACATAATACTATTACACCGAAGAATCATACCTCAATAACTCATCTTATACCCTAAACTCGAAATTAAAGTCTAGTGTATAGAACCTTACCTCTTAGATGAAGATCTTGTGATTGGTTTCCTTGATTCTTAAAGATTGATGAAAGATTAAATGGTTATAATGTTAGGCTTCCTCCTTCTCTCTCTAAAATTCTCTCACCTCTCTCTAGATTTAGCATAAAATATCCCCAAATGAAGCCCCAAATCTTATTTATCAAAGTGGGTTCGAATATGAAAATTTCCAAAAATGACCCTCGAAGTCAATTATGTGGTGCAATCATGATATAGCATAATCGATATGTGGGCAGCAGACTTGCAGCATAATCATTATGCGACAGCATAATCAATTATGTGACAACATAATCAATATGCGACTGCATAATATTTCGCCTGACTCTTCTTCACTATACGATGCGTATGCGGTCCGCAGAGTCGTTTTGCGATCGCGAAATTGATCGCAAATTTAGCCTTTGGTAATTTGATCATAACTTTGTGTAGGAATGTCCAAATGACGAACGGTTTGAAGAGTTAGAAATTAGACTCGAAGATCTTTCATTTGATAGGATGTTCGTCACATAAAACCTTGTATATATTTAGATAAGCGTGTTCGAAATGTGGACTTGTGCAAACTAATTTGGAATTTTAGCCCATTATATAAATTTTCAACTTGTCTTAGACTTAGGCCTCCCATTAGACCCCACATTACTTCTTATAAGACTTATACACTTATTTACCAAATCCAATGGATGTCCATCATGTTAATAGCACGTAAAATAATATAATTAGCCTACCTGGCACCACCAAATCCTAAATTACTTAGCGAAATTTTTCGGGGGCCTTACAGAACAGATGCGGCCAGTGGAGATGATGTAGCAGTTGCTGGTGGAAGAGCGGGTGAAGAAGGTGATGAAGCTGATGGCATTGAAAGGTGAGAAGCAGTTGTGGCAGATGCAGTACTGGTTGTTGGTTGCTCATCAACCAAATATGGCAAGGGCACTCAGCCTCACGGTACCGGGCGCAACGACTGGAATCAGGCAACGGGAGTTGGCATTTTCTACCATCTCGAACCCCCCCCCCCCAAAGCACCAAGATATTGTCTTCGGTTAGTGTAACTAGCTCAGCAGGTTGAGCATTCTATTGAGTTGATAAGGAACGTGGTCAGAAGCTTCCTCATCAGTACCTTCTCTATCATCGTTAATCATCACGGTGTCTATGGCTGGCCTAGGCAGAGGGCTCTTCACGACAACTTCCGGAGACAACTCGGGGGAAGCATTCTTCGCCATCTTATTCTTTCCCCCCAGCCGTGGAAGAACGCCTTCTTTTTGGTTGGTTGTTCTCCGGCCGGGGACTCCGTGAAGAAACATTTGTACCCAAAGCAGGCCCGGAGACACCTGTTCAATTAGGCGCCTCCTGAAGCAGCCTCGCTTCATTAGTAGGATCAGCAAAAACCTCATCTTCGAGGATGACAACCGAGCTCGGGGGTAGACGTGAATTTAGTAAAAAGGTAAAACTTTATCAACTTCCTCACACCGAAATCGAGGTCAAGATGAGCCTAAATTACCATGATTTTTGGCCTTCCAAGCCTTCAACCCTAGGTAGTACCTACCGAGTTGCTGAAACAGGCGAAGGAAGGAGGATCAATAATGATATGTGAAGATCCTCAATGAAAGAAATATTAAACAAGGAACTTACAAGTACGGTTCCATAATTCCGGAAAGGATGAAGCCGTTGCTAGAATGATATCATTGGTGTCAACAACAACGAACCGCTCCATCCATATACGGTCATTATCATTATCCATGCTAGATAATAGAGCATGGTGGCCGCGTTTGCTGAAATTTATCATTCCCCCACTGAAGATTTTGGGGGAATAGAGGTTCATCACATGAGCTAAGGATAGCTCTTCTCCTGTTTCTTGGCACAAGTGTCGAAGACAACCAATCGTCCTCCACACGAAAGGACCTACTTGTGCCAAACACACCTAGTAGCAGAAGCAGAACTCCGCAATGACAGAGTCAAGCTCTCTACTCAAAGAAAATGCCCCTAAAGTAAAGAGATACGTGTAAAGTATTTAAAACCCTCCTTGGGTAAGGTTAATTGCTCTGTTAGATCAGGAGTAATAATATCCAAATCTTGGCAGCGGCAATATTCCTTCACATTAGAAATACTAGAAGGGCGTATGGAAGAAGGATATCCGCCAATGGCCCACGTATGAGGGTTAGCAAAAGAAAAATTCTCTTCAAAATCATTAGTGGTAACCAGGCTCTTTAGAATAATGGTGCTCACCGTAGGAGGAGCGGCATCGTCAGTTTTGCCTTTGTTCTTTGAAGAACTAGGTTTTCTTGTAGAGGAGGCTATTTCTTATCAATGAAAGAGTTTTTTCTCTTAAATAAGGAAGTTGTGGAAAGGTTGAAGTCGAAAGATGAGTTGAGCAAAGAATGTCTTAGAAAATTTAGATTGTTATGAAGTGTCAAATTAAGGAAGTAGATGCGTATAAGTAAAGGTTTAGGCGATTAAACTCGTGGAAATAATTACCTCGATAACCGGCAAAGGTTACACTAAATTATGCGATGTCGCGTGTTTGGGGTATTAAATGCAGAGAGACGTGCGTCTAATCAACCGACAGAAGTTTCTCAGAGGGGATCAGTGAAATTCCTGCCAAAAGGAACGTTTCTACCAACTTCTCGGTGACACAAAGTTATGTCACCAGAAAGCAAGGGGACTTTTTGTATAGGATAAAAAATGTCATGGTAAGTTAGTGCGTGAGAGAATGACACGTGGAGCCGTAGGCAGAGGGTAGCTAAAACCGGAGACAACTGTTTCATCTGTTGCCGGAAAGAATGGTGCTCATAAAGATGCAATACGTGCCCACCACTTGGTAACATTTATGGAGAATATTCCATAACATTTAGTACACTGCCCATTATAAAGAATTTGTATTCATGCCCGTTGTTACACATTCTTCAGTGGCCCTCATAATTGACTTAAAGAGAGGTATGATCCTAGGACCTTGTTCCCTAAGTGCAGTTATAAATAGTGAGCTCTATTATCATTGTAAAGACACGATTTTTCAATCTATATAAAGCTTTATACAATTTTATATTTTTGCTCTTTGATTCCATTATTGTTGTGCCTAGAAGCCCTACTCTCGGAACTACTGTTTCTGTTATTTCATCTTCATCTCAAGGCTAAGTATCATTTATTCAATTCTCCTATTATCTAATGATTAAATTAATTTACTTGTCTAGAAACCACGTATAAATTCAACTATATCGTTTTATGGGTAAACTAATACATGTAAGAGAGAAAGATGAAACATAATAACCTAGCTTATTTGATTTCATTGTCTGTTGTAACTTAAGCAATGGATTCTATGCATTGGACTACCAGATTTTATGATACCTTCTTGATTACGACATCATGTTAATTTTCAAAGGAGACTATATTTCTTAGTATATAAGGCCTCGATATGAGTTACAAAGCTCTATGGGTCTCAGTTGACATTGGGCACACAATAATCATACTTTATGACTTATATATGTATCGATATATTGAGCACTCAAGGCAATATCACTCCTAGCTAGAGCTTATGTGTGTGTGACTTAGTTGGAGTGATCATGAGTTGAAGAAGAAGCCCACAGTCGTGGGAATGAGTCCAGATAGAAAGACATGGGCGTGTAGCGTGGCAAAAATAAGATACCTCAAACTAATTAGCAGGAGCTAGTGAAGGAGATGGTTATTTCTTTTTTGTTATGCAGGCTATATCTCCCAACTCTCTGAATGAGCAAGCAGACGCCCAGGCCCAGCTAGAAAGAAAATCTTCAAAATCAAGCATATATTGCTACATTTGGATCTCAATTAAATATTTCACCATGAGGGGAAGGGGAGGGTTGTGACTCGATCTCTATTTTCATGTAAAAGAAGTTACAAGATGCAGGTTCCTAGCTACCATATTTCTTCACAAAGGGGGCATCCAATATATGTAACAGATACTACATGTGGTAGGCAGAAGTTGAGGGGGACTTCCACTGATATCTTGAATATGTTCATTATACTTATGTGCAGATTGAAGCTCTTGAAAAGATATATCAAACCCAGCCAACACCATATTCGTGAATGTTTTATATATTTTTTTTAAGTATTATGCTCTATGATATATGTATACGGCCGAAATCAGGTGTGCTCAATTTCGTAGGCTCGAGGGGTCGCTTTGAGAATAAGTTCAAAATGGACCAGGCTCGAGCCCGATGGCGGAGTACAAGACTCGAATATCAAAGTGGTCGATGAAGACCGAGGCCAAGTATGACCAACCTCGAGATAATACCGTTATTGTTTTATAACAGAAAGAGCGAGATTCCCGCAGTGTCCCTAAGATTACGGCATAAATTCCGGAACGGATTTGTACTAGGCGGTTAGACAGTTGTCTAATAAGATTCCCCTACTAAAAAAGGAAATGTAACTTGTTTAGGACTTCGCTATTATATAAAGAGGAGCCTATTCATTTGTAACATCATCAATCATTGACACGAGAATAGACATACATTACTTTCTTGCTCACTATTTATCTGAATTGCCTTATTATTTTATTGTTCTTACTGACATACCTCGAGGCTGCCATAGCTCGAGCTTGAGACTTGCTTGCACACTGGTTTGATGTACTTTACTCTTTAATTTATACATTTGATTCTTTGTTTATCAATTGGTATTGGATTAAATCACATATATTTAAAACCACAATACAAGTTTAATTGTTACTCAGATTTTAGGGTAAATAGTTTGGCGCCCACCGTGGGGCTAAGGATAATAGTGATTGTTTCAATACTGATTCTTATAACACACGTTATTTTCACACTTGTTCTTGTCAAGAATTTTGGTTCTCGGGTTAAAACATGTCAAGCTCTCAAAACACACATGTACATGGCGATGGTCTTGGATTTCACAGGGTAAACGATAATTTAATTGCTCTATGAGCTAGTGTACCACCAATTAACCCTGGGGAAGTGCCGATTGTTGACACAGTCGATGTCAGTTCGCACATTGCTTTGAACGCAGACTTAGGTGCAGACCCCGGAGGGAGTGTACGTAGGGAAGGCCGATTTGGTGGCCAAGGAACACACAGTGTAGGAGACGGTAGTCTCCAGGTAATATTCGAGATGCTACAGGCTTAACAGGCCACTATTGTTCAGCTTCAGAGTCAACATAGAACTCCGAGTGTGGTCGAGCCAGAAATAACTTGATGTACCGAGCCAGTGCTGAAAAGAACGAGCGGTAACGGATTAGGGACTGATCTTACAATCATGAAAATGCTCGAGGAGCTCACCAAAAGAATCAAGTCGGAAGAAAAGAGGTTCAAAGATAACGACAAAAAGGTGGAAACTTACAACTCCCGATTTGATCAGATACCGGGGGAAACCCCGATCTTAAAAGGTTTGGATTCAAAAAGGTTCGTGCAAAAGCCCTTTCCTCAGAGTGCGGCTCCAAAGCCCATTCTGAAGAAGTTACCTATGCCAGATATGCCAAAATACAACGAGACCACCGGTCCTAATGAACATATCACTACGTACATATGTGGGATAAAAGGAAATGACTTAGAAGACGATGAGATCGAGTCCATTTTGTAGAAAAAAATTGGGGAAACTCTATCAAAGGGAGAAATTATTTGGTATCATAACTTGCCACCAAATTCCATCAATTCATTTGCCATGTTAGTGGATTTTTTTGGGAAAGTGCACGTCGGGGCCATAAAGGTTGCAACGACAAAATCGGACGTTTTAAAGATAAGACAAAGGGATAACGAAATGCTAAGAGAGTCCGTGTCTCGATTTCAAATGGAGGGAATGGAGTTGCCATCGGTCACAGATGATTGGGCCGTTCAAGATTTCACCCAGGGGTTGAACGAACGGAGTTCGATAGCATCACGATAGTTGAAGCAAAATTTGGTCCAGTATCCAGTTGTAACTTGGGTGGATGTGCACAATCGATATCAATCAAAGATAAGGGTCGAGGATGACCAATTAGGAGCCCCCTCCGGTTTGGACATCCAAATAGGTTGGCAGTTAAGCCCCCGAGGGATACCGACAGGGAACCAAGGTCGAATAGGGAACGGTATTAGCCATATTTTGCATATCGAAGAAATAATGGTTTGGGGTGCAATCCTCCTCGGAATGATAGAAGAAATGATCGAGGGCAGAATTTTCAGGGACTTATAAGTAAGAATGGTTTTGATAAACATGTTGATCCCGTAGAAGCGCCTCGGTTATCGGAGTATAATTTCAGAGTCGATGCGCCGCGGATTGTATTGGCTATCGAAAGGATCAAAGACACCAGGTGCTCTAGACCTATACAGACCGATCCTTCTCAAAAGAACCCAAACTTGATGTGTACATGGGCATAGGACCAAATACTACAGACAGCTGAGGGAGGAGGTAGGTCGATTTTTCAACGAGGGCCACCTTCGAGAATTCCACTTCAGAGAGACTCCAACAAAAAGAATGAGCAGGAAGAACCATAGCGTGTCATTCATATGATCGTTGGTGGGGTCGATGTTCCGCAAGTGCCTATATTCCAAGGTGTCGATCACCAGAGAAAAGCGAACTCGGGATTATGTGCCCGAAGGCATCCTATCGTTCAATGATGAAGAAGTGGAAGGCATTTCTCAGCCACACAATGACGCCCTGGTAATTTCTATTTTGTTAAACAAAATTCAAGTTAAATGTGTTCTAGTGGATCCAGGTAGCTCAGCAAACATAATCAGATCAAGGGTCGTAGAGCATCTCGGCCTGTAGGACTAAATTGTGCTTGCATCTGGAGTCCTAAATGGCTTCAACATGGCAAGTGAAACAACAAAAGGGGAGATAATCCTACCAGTAAACGTGGCCGGGACCTCCCAAGATATAAAATCCCATGTCATCGAAGTCAACATGAGATATAATGCACTACTCGGAAGGCCCTGGATCCACAACATGAGGGCAGTACCGTCGACCCTTCATCAAATGATGAAATTCCTGACAATGGAAGGTGTGAAAACAGTTTACAGGGAACAACACGCTGCAAAGGAAATATTTGAAGTAATTATACAATTTTCTAATTGGTTGAAGTAATTATCCATAAAATGTTGATACCTACCTGGTGCATTTTTATATCCAAAAGGTAATACGTTCCATTCGGACATTATTCATTTGAAATGTATACCATGTGGGTTAGGTTCACTATCTAGTTATTCACAATAAGTTTGTTAGATCATCAAAATATAAGAAGCATAAGGCAAAGACATTGAAAACCCATCAATATCCCCATTTTTTATGATGACAAACTGAGGCATTGATAGTATTTGATTAGAGCAGAAATAACTAGATAAGATACCAGAAACTACACAAGTTCCCCCTGACCGTTTGCTTTTGATTTCCCCTTATTCTCTTTTTTCTTTTAATTCCCCCTTAATCTCAGATCCCTTAAATCCCTCCTAACCCTTATGACTTTTCCCCTTTTGGCATCATTAAAAAGAACATTTGTAGTTAATTAGCATAAAGAAGTCTAACACAGCTAACTCATGCCACATATATGCACACAACATGACAGAAAAGCGAAGCTAGAGGAACACAGCATTGTACAAGAAAAAAGAGGAGTTGTTTCATTAATATTAACAATGGACTGAGCAAGAGAGGAGCAGTAACGGTGAAATCCAGCATGCCATCACAAGGAAGGCAAACAAAAAGAAAACAATAGCCACAAAATGTTAGAGCAAAAATAGCTGACCACTGAGAGGATCCTAGGGGACACTAGAAGAAGGAGGCTTGGAAGAAGAGGCAGCAATGGTTTTGAGAACCAGGTCTAGTCTGGTATTTGCAGACAGTTGTTCTTCAAGCAATTTTGCCCGAAGCTTATTGTTTTCCTTTGTCAGTCGGGCAACTTCTTCAGTAACAGAATCAAGTCCTTTAACTGCTTGACTGAGCTGAGTTTCCAGTATGGCATTTTGAGCTCTCAACCTTCTGATCTCTTCAGAAGCTACATTTTGAGCGTTGATCAGCTGATAGATGGTCGAGATTCTTCCACCAACTCTTTCTACACATTCACACTCTTCTAAAGTGGTTTTAGAGAAGGTTTGCTTGTGTGTGTCCACTCTGGGATTCCCCAAGGGGACCTTGTAGAATCTGAACACCTGAGTGAGGAGAAAGCCATATGGTAGCCCATGATTCTCACCTTTAAAGTTTGCCACCTTTTGCATATTATCTATCATGATTGCTGGTAGTTTGATTGGGACAAACTCATCAAGCGCTTCCATTAACACCATATCCGATTTTGTGACAATGGACCGTCTCTCAAAACGAGGTAAGAGCACCTTATTGACCAGTTCAGAAAGAAGCTGATACTCAGGAAGTAATACCTTCTTATGCACATGTTCCCCCTGCTGAATAGCTTGATCTTTCATATAGCACTCCTAAAGTTGACACCACAGACACCTTTGACTGAGGACATTTCTTCACATGGAATTCTGAGAACCTTTCCCAATGCTGAAGTATCGAGTACAATGTCTACTCCATTTACTAACGCACAAATGTGATCCCCCTCAACGGTGAAGAGAGATGCGTAGAAAGTTTATACCGCATCTTCATACACCAAAGGCATGCTCCCTTCAAACCAGTGCTCCCATTGCTGAAATTCTACTATCTCCAGAATTTGTCTCATACCTGCCATCTCTAAAATTGTTGGGTCAAATGTACGACCCTACTAGACTTTCTGAGTTCTTAATCTCTGCTGCCAAAGACCACTATCACTGGGCATGGTCCTCAGAGCACCAAGTTCTCTAACAGTTTCCTATTTTTGTTTGCTAGATCCTTCAACAGACTTTTCTTTCCAGCTTACTAGCCCCACAGTATCATATTCAGACATGGCTTGCCCAACTGGACTCTTCTTAGACTTGTTGCTGCCCTTTACGGATACACCATTTTGTTTCTCAATAGTTTTATTGGAAGCTTTATCCATAGACTTTTGAGCTTTCATAGATTGTTGCACTATGGAACCAGGTTCTTTTGGAGCATTTTTGTCAATCCCACTTACTAGAACACTCTTGTCAGTAACAAATTACCCTTGATTCATCAACCTATTTTTCCTTGTCTTGACACTCCTCCTACATTTTTGTAATGTAGACTCAAAACTCTCTTTCTAATGTGACCTGATAGTGGGTGACTTGGATGGGGATTCTAAGAGCTTAGGATGATCAGGAGGTGCAGAAGTGGGTTTTCCTAGAAGAGGATCAGGTGCTTCAGCAGGTTTTTCTGGGAACGTCTCATGAGCCAAAGACTCGAGGAGTACTATGGTTCTTACATCACCTAGGAATAGAGTTTCTTCCCCCTGATACTCTGACGAGAGATATGCTCTTTCATTCATCAGACACTCAACAACGATAGCCATGATGTTATGTGCTGCTTCCTTTTCTAGTGAACCGTGAGAGTCACTAAGTCCAAAATGGAGGAGTTCAGATACTGATCAGGATTATCCTTAGGGACCTCTGACACTTGATAGGTGAAACCCCATGAGTGTTCTGTGATGAGATCAGAGGTGTGACGAGACATAGAGTTCTCAATATATGTGAGAAAAATAGGGTTTGTCAGAAAAGGAAAGACTATAGGACAATAGGAGGAACCAAATATGGGTACAGTAGTATTGGAAGGAGTGAAATAGTGAATCTCTGGGGATAATTTCAAGGATGATAGGGAAGTGGAAGTGGTGTTAATGGTGGGAGAAGGAGGCGATCATTCGATTGCCATTATAGGAGTATTTGGAAGATAAGTAGAGTGAGAGAGAGATGAAGAGAGGATCACAGCTATATAGAAGAGATGAAGGTTCATGACTTGATGTGAGGGAGAAAGAAAGTTTTATTGGAAGAAGGACTAATGATGAGAAGAGAGAGAAACAGGTTCTGAATAGTTTTGAAAACGACGGTAGGTTTGTGGAAAAACGTTATCGTGTAGAGAGGATGAAGGGATTTGAAAGACAAGACATGAAATGCAAACTTTAAAAAGTCGGATGATGTGACAGTTGAGTTGATTTTGTTAAACAATTTTGAGAAGGCATGCAGAATAAACACATTACTACTAACTTGTGGTGCAGGAACCTGATGCCCGAACAATTTTTTGAAAAGGGTTTTAGCAGCTCTTCTTTTGTAGTTCATAACTGTACCTTTAGCTTCTATGATCGTCATACGTGTTTACCTGCAACGGTATTGATGTGAGTTAGGCTTGGCCAGAAAACACTTTAGCTAATTTTACCTGAAGGTATTTTTCATAGCTAACTGATGGGGAACCAGGTTCTCCATTAGATCTTAATACCCCAGTTTCACCTTGTTTCTTCCAAAATGTTCCCTACTCAAGGCTTTGGTGAAGGTATCTAGAATGTGGTCTTCTGTTCTGCAGGATTTTCCACAGATCAACACTTTCTCCATATTGACCCTCAGAAGATAATGCTACCCCTCAATGTGCTTGGTCCTCTTATTTTGACCTGAGGGGTAATATAGGACCAGGTCCTGAGTTCCCTTAAGGTTCTCAAACTTCTTTGGGCAGCCTTCAAGTAGGATTCCTAAGGACTTGACTTTGGATTCTATTCTGGAGTGGAGATACAGAAGGGACTAAGAAAAATACATTTTTTTGAGTTTTTAATACTTATCTAACTCTAGAATAAAAGGGAGTGATTAAGTTGTCACATAGATGGGAGCTTTTGTGTTTCCAGTTTGGGATCGAGGTTTGATTGGTAGGGGAACTTGGAAGGTTAATTTAATTTCCCCATACTCTTTATTATGTTGTTTGTGGATTTCCATGAGCTGCATCTCCACTCTTTCTTCAGCTTCAGTGGTAGTAAGTGAAGTACCAGGTTCCTTGTGAGAAGTGGATGTCTTTCACCTGTCTCCTTAATCTTACTCATAATATTAGCCTCCCTATTCGAAACCTCAAATATTTCCTAGGGACCAGAGTTGGTTCATCATATTGATCATCACTGTTTCTTCCTTGGTTAGAGGAAGGTGTCTTATTAAATACGCCATGAGCACTTCCTTCCACTTAGTGTGCCCATTGTTGTAGACTTTGTGGCCTTTGCTTTGTGGAGAGTATCCCGGAAGGATTCTTTCATCACCTTTTGCATTGAACTTCCCAAGATGGTCCTTCCCGTTGTCGAGAACATGGCATTTTCAATCAAGAAGGTTCTCAGATGAGTTGTCTTTGGTTTTCTTCCATTTGGCGGCTCATAGTGTGTTTTGATTCAGGAGGGACCTGATCATACACCTGTTCACCAAGTAGAAAGCAGTATTTACTGCTTTTGCCCAGAAATTTTTGGCGATTCCATTGTCGATGAGCATTGTCTATGCCATGTCTTCTAGAGTTCTGTTCTTTCTTTCAGCAATATTATTTTGTTATGGAGTCCTTGGTGCTGAGAAGTTGTGTGTGATTCCATTTTTGTTACAAGCTCATCAAATTTGCCGTTGTCACATTCTGTCCCGTGGTCAGATCTGATGCATACTACCTTTAATTTTATCTTCACTTGGATCTTCTTGGCAAAGGCCCCAAACACTTCGAAAGTCTCATCCTTTGTTCTAAGAACTAGTATCCTGGTGAATCTTGAATTTGATAGACCACGCACCAGGTCCTTCTCAAGCATCTCATATCACCAGCTTGTAAATATTCACAGTCAGCAACATAGATGTTCTTGTTTCTTTTGGCCACTAAGACCATTTTGTCAGTCATCAGATTGGTAACTGTGCACTCTTATGACAAGAACTCTACTTTGTTCCCTTTATCACAGATTTGAGAGACACTGTGGAGACTGTACTTCAGGTTAGGGGTGGGCATCGGTGTTCGATTCGGTTTTATAGAATTTCGGTTCGGTTAATTCGGATTTTGGTTTGTGATTTTAATAACCAAAACTGAACCATAATAACTTCAATTTGGTTCGGTTTATTCATGTTCGATTTGGTTTAAACGGTTCGGTTTTCGGTTTCAAGCCATGAAAAAATAGTACGAAACAACAAAAATCGATTACTATGTGACATCTTGGGTGTAAAAAATAGATTACTATGTACAAATAGATTAACAATTTTTTCGATAAACGTATGAAGTTTCCCAAAAATATAAATGACTAGAGAATAATATAGGTGTGAGGCCATGAGAGAGGCCACCAAACGGTGGCGGGAACCAACAGAAAATTAGCTATGTGCGAAATTCTTATCCGCTCAAGGGCAAATTCCTCCATAATATACCAAAAATAAACTAACATTTAAAATTTTTAGCAAATTATCAAGAGAATGGCCACTCTTTCTCTGTCTTCATCTTCTTCAGTCAAACTAAAGGAAATCACCACTTTTCATTCTTTCCCAGCAAATGCAAATCTAAATGTTTTGGCCATAAAGTTTGTTTGTATTAAGTGCTTTCATGTATTAATCAAGCACTGTAAAAGTACTTACAAATGTTAGTACTGAGCACCCTAAGTACTCTCTGCAAAGCGACTTGCTTATTTCTTGGTGATTAAGCTTATTCAATGAAATAGGGTCTTTGAAGAATTGATAAAAATGAGTATTACCACAAATGTGATGGCAGGTGCAAACCCAACAAAAAGGGACCAGTAGCTCATAAATGGCATGATCTTGTTAGATTTCAAACCAATCTATTGAACAAGGATAGCTCACAGTGGAGTCAGGAACCAACCAAGCTTTTGAATCTCTGAAGGTTGTTGTAACTACTTATTGTAGAGGTCCAAAATTCGGTTTTTCAATTTAACCAAAAACCGAACCATTAAAACCGACCACCGAACTGAACACCGAACTTTTTAAAATTATAAACCGCAAACCGACCGAATAAACCGAAAAACCAAAATTTTCGGTTTGGCCGATTTTTTCGGTTCGGTCGGTATTATGCCCACCCCTAATTCAAGTCATCCACAAATTACATGTTCTCAATTGAGTGATAGAGAGATTTTCCAACTTTTCCAGCACTGAGAATGTACCCTTTCCTTTTTCAATGGATATATTCCTTTCCTGCATGGCTTTTAGTGAGAAGAAATCTATGGTTCTTCCAGTCACGTGCTTTGAGCATCCACTATCCTTGGTTCATTGCAGTATGCTTCCTCTTACTATTCCTTGCACATGCAAATTATGGGTTAGATTTAGGAACCCAAACTAGTTTGGGTCCCTTGTTATGATAAAAGGGATAGATAAGGGCTTTTCTAGTCCATGCAGGCAACATTCGTTTCTTGCGAGTTGTACCTGGTCCCTCTTTAGTAGTCACTTTTTCAGTAAACACTTTGTTTTTCTGAACAGATTGAACCCTGGCCTGGCAATTTTCTTTGAAGTGCCCATTGTTCCCACAGTGGGTACAAAGCCAGTTATCAGGAACAGTGACGTATTTGTTGTGAGGGTTGTAAGGAGTTTTCTCCCTTTGGAACTTGATTCTTTCCTATTTCCACTATTATTCAAATACATGGTAGTCACAGCATCTGAGGACTAGGTCCATTTCAGATATTTCTCAAGATCAATTTTGACTTTCTCCAATTCAGCTTGAAGTTGCCGATTTTTCTCAAGTTCACCACATAGACTAGTTTTCACATTATTTAATTCATGTTCAAGCTTGATGTGTGTCTCACTAGCTACTTCCTTCCTTTTCCCAAGACTCACATCATGTGTTCTCTATTGAGTCCCTCAATGGTTTCCTCTAGGTCAGTGATTATTACTAAAAAATCATCCCTTTCTTGCTCAGTAGCAGCAATATTTTCTTCTAGAATGTGTTTCTCATTGCTAAGGCCTTCTATTGTTTCCTTCAAGTCAACAACTACTACCATCAATTCATCTCTCTTATTTTCTACACTAGTTATTTTTCCATTTAGAGCTTCCTTTTCTTCTTCAAGGTTGGCTATGGTCTCTAT
This sequence comes from Nicotiana tabacum, assembly GCF_000715075.1. NCBI lineage: Eukaryota > Viridiplantae > Streptophyta > Magnoliopsida > Solanales > Solanaceae > Nicotiana > Nicotiana tabacum. The sequence continues at coordinate 107,855,629 of NC_134101.1, forward strand.
TAGGTCCACTACGCAGACCACCAGATCATCTCTAGATTGCTCAGCTTCTCTTAGTTCTATGGTCAGGGTCTCCTTATCATTGTCAAGGCTATAATAAGCATCAATTAGAATATTTGCTAATGACCTTAACTTCTTAGAAGAGTAGGATTTCAGATTTCTCTGAACATCCCTGAAATTTACCTTATTGTCTTCATCCTCTTCATCATCATCAGACTGAGCCATCAGCGTGAATAGTGAATCATACTTCGTTGCTTCAGTTTCCACTGCCATCATGGAACTGTTTCTGCATCTAGTTCTCTTTCTGATTCACTGGAGGAGTCTCCCCAAGCAGCAAGAGCCTGTTTCACAATATTGTCAGCTGCACTTTATTGATTGAATCGTTTGTCTGGAACCAGGTTCCTTTTTGCTGCTTTGTTTGGATTTTTTTGTATTGCTCCTATTTCGCGAGTGGGCAGTCTTTGATGAAATGTCCTGGATTTCCGCACCTGTGACAGAGATCATTAGTCCTTGCTTTACTTGAACTGCCCCTCTTTGGTATACCACTATTTCTTCGAACCATCTTTTGAAATCTTTTAGTAAGATAGGCCATGTCACTATCTTCATCACTTGAGTCACTGCTTTTAGCTTTGAGTACCAGGTTCTTTTCCTTCTTTGGCTCTCTCCTTTTACTGTCTTTCTTCCTTTTCATTTCGTATGTCTTTAGATTACCAATCAACTCATCCATGGTTAAAGTTTGTAGATCTTTAGCTTCAGTGATGGCATTTACCTTACTTTCCCAAGAACCAGGTAGAACACTGAGGATTTTCCTTACAAGCTTGTTTCTGGGAATAACATCTCGAAGTGAATGAAGATCATTTATGATGGAGGTGAATCTGGTGTGCATATCTTGTATAGACCCATCATCATTCATCCTAAAGAGCTCATACTTTGTGGTGAGCATGTCAATCTTGGACTGTTTAACCTGAGTAGTTCCTTCGTGTGCGGTTTGCAACGCTTCCCATATTTCTTTGGCAGTATCACAAGCTGATACTTTGTTGTACTCATTGGGTCCTATGCCACACACCAAGATTTTCTTGGCACGATAGTTCTTTTCTACGGCTATTCTTGTTGATGTACTCTTTTCTGTCTTTTAGCACCATTGGTCCAGTTTCTTCAAGCTTCTTCATAGGAACATCTGGACCATCACAGATGATGTCCCATAGTTCTGAGTCTTCAGCCATTATAAAATCATGCATGTGAGGCTTCCACCAGCCGTAGCATTGACCATTGAATCTAGGAGGTCTGTAGGTTGATTGTCCTTCCTTAAAGTTGGGTGGAGCAGCCCTTGAGATCCTTTCTAGGTGTTAGCCTTTTAGAAAGAACCCGCTCTGATACCAATTGTTAGTTTGTATGAGTCCACCAAACAGTAGAGTACCTGGTCCTCTATGAGGTTAAGCTAAGAATGCTAATAAAACTGTAAGTAAAGAAAACAAGGGATTTTACGTGGAAAAATCCCACACAAGGGGATCAAAAACTGTGACCTACACTTGTAGGCTTTTAACTTCACTAACTTGCAATCTCACTATTACAAGCCACTTTGTAATAACCCTATTACAAAGACTTCAACTAACTTGTAATGCTATCACCACAAGCCACTTTGTGACTCTTCTAGTTACAAAGACTTTAAACTTATGACTAATCCTAGTCACAACGTAAACTCGAAAGTTTACGGATTTTTGGTTTTCCTAAGACAAAGCTTCTAAGAAAGCTAAATAGGAGATACAATGAAGAACAAATGACAAGATTACAACTCAACAACGGATATACATAAACTTATTATAAAACTGATCCTTAGTGGAGTTGTCTTCTTGTTCTTGACACACCAGTGACTTCAATGCCGGATGAACACTGTTATGCTTGAGAGAATATCACTGAATGCACAAGTGAAGTGTTGTGCCTTGCACTAGGTTGTTATATCACAAAAGACATCACAATGGATAGTGATGTCAACTCTTGGTACACGCTTCTTCCCAATGAGAAGTGACTGTTGCACTGTCTGCTGCATAGTCACTTTTGTGCAGTTGTGTTCCAACTGTAAAGTTGACTTGTACTTTTGTCAGAGAACACTAAGGGACCAGGTCCCAGTTGTGTTCCTCTATTGTAACAGTTGCGAGATAGTCACTTTCTGCTATTACGTTCCAGCTATACAGTTCACTTGTACTTCTGTCAGAGAACCCTAAGGGACTTAGTCTCTGTTTTGTTCCTCTTTGTAATAGCTGCGGACAGTCACTGACTTGTACTTCTGTCAGAGAACCCTAAGGGACCAGGCGACCAGGTCCCTATTGTGTTCCTCCCTATGGTTGTTCATTCATTTGCTGGAGATCAGACTAGACATTATTTATTTGAAATGTATACCATGTGGGTCATGTTCACTATCTGGTTCTTCATAATAAGTTTTTTAGATCATCAAAACATAATAAGCATAAGGCAAAGACATTGAAAACCTATCAAAAAGGTTGAACGACATTAAAGGGAAATGGAAAGAAGTTCTACCCGAAGTTCTTTGGGCAAATCGAACGACATCGAATTCCAGCACGGGGGCAACCCCGTTCTCCTTAGTATATGGCTCTAAGGCCTTAATTCCAGTCGAGGTCGGGAACCTAGTGCCAGATTTTGACATGTAGTGGAGGAATCAAATCACGAGGCCATGAATACTAGCCTCGAGCTATTGGATGAAAAACGAGAAGTTGCACTCGTTCGGATGGCTGCACAGAAGCAAAGAATCGAGAGATATTACAATAGAAGGGCCAACCTTCACCACTTCATAATCGGGGACTTAGTTCTAAGGAAAGTCACCCTCAATACTCGATACCCAAACAAAGAGAAACTAGGCCCGAATTGGGAAGGACCATATCGAGTCATTGATATCATCGGAAAGGGATCTTACAAACTTGGCACAATGGAAGGCGAACAATTGCCAAACAATTGGAATGTGTCACTACCCCAACGATACTATTGCTGGGGTATGACTCTTTCCTGTCACACCCCAAAAACCGAGGAGCGCGACTGGCGCTCAACCGAGTAAACCCGACTGAGCAAGCCTGTTAGGTTTCATTCTACCCAAACGAATTCATGAATAAATAGGAGATGGAATACATAAATCATACTTTGTAAGTATTTCATTAACAACTTCCATTTTATTTCCATTAGCAGCTTAATTCATAATTATCAAAATATTACAAGTTTTATAAATCTTTGCCAAATATCAAGATTTCTAACTCAATTCCACATTATCAAACACCACCTACAACCTGTCTACAAAACCTCTAAATACAACTGAAGAGTAATATGGAAATGCCGGCAACAAGGCTCCAGCTATATCTCAAAATACAAAGTACATTATAAAAAATTGATATAGGACTCCAAAATGAAGTGAGCTCACCTTGTCAGTTGAAAGGAAGATGCGTCACTAGCTGCGACCACCACTGCCTGCTATGGAACCACCTACATCCATTTAAAGACGTAGCGCCCCTGGAAAAAGGGACGTTAGTGCCATCGAATAGCACTAGTATGTATAACTAAACACCATCTCATTAGAAAGAACAGCCATACAAGAACAAAGAAATCATAAGGATTCAACAAAAGCTTTAAACAATCACCACATCATCAAATAAAAGGAATCACATAGCTTTCACATAATTTCCATAGCTTTAGTTTGGGGAATTTAATATTGTTCATCATCATTCACAATACCACCGCTTTCTTGAGCGGAGTCCGATCACGACCCGATCGATTAGGTTGACTCATTTGAGACATGTACCTCAATCACAATCACAATCTCATTCTCACTTTTCGGAATTCAATATCAGCATCATACCACCATGTATGTGGCATGGCGTCCGATTACAGCCCGCGGCTAGGCCGCCTTACCAAGGCGTTGTTACTTTCTCATTAATCATCTAATTTCAATCTTTATTTCACTTATACCAATTAATAAGCACTTAGGGCCACAATTATCACATCATACTTGGCATTAGGCCACATTTCATAACTCACATTCCACATCACTTTCACTTTCAACATCAAACTTGTAATTTAAGATAATGGGCACATACAAGAGCAATTCAAGTTGTAAGAATAGAGAGGAATTCTCATGATTCGGCATAATAATCACAATTTAAACTTGACTTGAAATCTAGGCAATTTAGCATATAGTTCACATTCTTCACATATCCCCAATTTACCAAGAATAACACATAGAGACACACCTTTCACATATATTCTTGCAACACCAAATCCTTTGAAATAACAAATACTACATAAATCAAATTCCTTACTTACAACATATGTGGGGACACCATGGGAGCTCAATTTCTAAGAAGAGGGGGTTTTAGCTATACATACCTTGTTTAAGCTTTTCTTAAGTTTCTACAAACCAACACCTCTAGCAATAACAATCTATAAGGAGAAAGCGAAATCAATTAATAAATTAGAAGGATTTCCCATGGTATAACTCTCTTAGGAATTTCATCAAACACCTAATCATGTGAAATAGACTACAAGTTTCTACAATGAAAATTCCTTCTTCCCTCATCCAATTTCATCAAGAACTACCCAAAATATTTCATTATTCCCACATACTATAGCTTAGTGGCACATGAATGGACTATTTCTAACCCACACAATATATTTTTGAACTCATAATCTCATATATGAAATATTAGAAGTAGGACTTACCCGGATGATAGTGAGCTAGAGATTAGCATGCTTGATTTTTGAGGGTTTGTGCAAGATTGATGATTAGGAGGCTAGGTTCCCTCTTTATCTCTCTAAAATGCTCTCACCTCTCTCTAGATTTAGTGTAAAATGGTCACAAATGAAGCCCCAAGGCTTATTTATCAAAGTGGGTTCGGATATGAAAATTTCCAAAAATGACCCCCGAAGTCAAATATGTGGTGCAATTATGCTATAGCATAATCGAAATGTGGGTAGCATTCTTGTAGCATAATCATTATTCAATAGCATAATTGACAGCATAATCGATTATGCTACAGCATAATCAACATGCGACAGCATAACGTTTTGCCCGACACTGCTTCATTATGCGACGCATATGCGGTCCGCATAGTCGTTTTGCGAGCGCAAAACTGGTCGCAAATCCAGCATTTGGTAATTTGATCATAACTTTGTGTAGGAATGTTCAAATGACAAACGGTTTGAAGCGTTAGAAACTAAACTCGACAAACTTTCATTTAATAGGTTGTTCACCACATAAAACCATATGTATATTTAGATATGCTCGTCCAAAGTGTGGACTTGTGCGAACTCATTTGGAATTTTAGCCTAGTATGAAATTTTCCAATTTGACCGAGACTTAGGCCTCCTATTAGACCCCACATTATACATTATAATACTTATATACTTATTTACCAAATATAATTGATGCCCATCATGTTAATAGCACATAAAATATTATAATTAGCCTACCTGGCACCACGAAATCCTAAATTACTTGGCGAAATTTTCAGGGCTTTACATTCTCCCCCCCCCCTTAGGATCATTTGTCCTCAAATGAGGAGTAGAGTCCACCCTAAACGCTTAATGTCATGACCCAAACCGAAGGGCCGCGATGGGCACCCGGTGCTTTACTCAACCGAGTACCAACGTAACATATCTTTCTTATCATGTTATCATGAGTAAATGAGCCAGAAAACCTGTCATGAGATAACAAGAATAAAACATAAGGGAATACTCAACATATGAAGACCCAACATGATATACAAACTAATATATGTGACATACGGGCCTATAAGGCCGACATGAACATTAGTAAACTCGAAACATAGGCCGACAAGGCCATACAAGTATCCATACACCTAACATCTGTCTACAAGCCTCTAAGAGTACATAAAATCATAAAGGTCGGGATAGGGCCCTGCCATACCAATCAATACATATCCAAAGCATACTGACCAAATAGGCAACTTCGGAGCAAGTGGAGTGCACCAACACCTTCGCTGAGCTGATAGCCTACTGGAGGACTGTCAACCTATCAATTGAGACCTGCGGGCATGAAATGCAGCATCCCCAGGCAAAAGGGACGTCAGTACGAATAAAGTACCGAGTATGTTAGGCAGGAAAGCATAAACAAGAACAGTAATGTAAAGAGAGAGATAGAGGAGATACAACCTGTAACATCAGAGTGCCTCTGGGGGTTACTGATATGAAATGCATAATACATATATATACATAAACTTTTTAAAACATTCGCCTCTGTGGGCATCATCATCATCATATCGTACCCGGCCTCAAAGAGGACTCGGTAAAAGCGTACCCGACCATCATAAGGTTCGGTAGAATCGCACCCGGCCACGTGGAGCTCGGTAAACCAACTGATCAGTGGTTGCACAATAGGTGTCGTACCCGGCCGACTATAGTGCGGCTCGGTAGAGTAAAATAGATACATATATATAATGCATGCTCAACTCATGGAATCACCTTCTAAACCTTTTGGAGTGACTTAAGAGCACTATGGACATCCATACCCTCAATATGAACCTTAGTAGGATTCAAGGATCATACACACTTGCTTAGAATAATTTTATAAGGAAAGAACAACATGGACAACCTTAGTTGCTAGGAGTAGATCCGTTATGAAGTAGCGTATTCATTTCACTTTAGATCATGCCAAAAGAAAGAAGAAAGTGCCTTAACATACCTTAAACCCGTTGAGTCCCTAATCCCTTCCAAGCAACTCTTCAAACAAGTCAACTCAATCTATCATAGTATAAGGAGATTCAAAATCAGTGCTGAGCAAAGGCTAAGTCTATAACTTAAGCTAGTAGCTCATTTACGTAAATTTGGGCAGCATCTCCCTTGTAACAAGGTCCTACTCCAATACCATATACAAACAACAATGACCATAGCAATTCATCAATACATAATTATCAATATCAAGACACCATATAACAACAACAAGTCACAACAACACTACGACGAGCGGCATGCTCCGATTGGAATCTGTATGCCTCTTATCAATCCTTATAGACTTCTTACTTCAACATAAAATTATCATTAACATGATAATGAAGTCATTAATCAATGATTCCAGCCTTAAACCATATATTTATAACAACGAAAATAATCCACAACTTCAACTATCCTCAATTAGCAACTTTATTCACTAGTTCGTGTCTAGCCCATCCATTTAACTTAATCAATATCAAGATAACCTTAGGCACAAGCAAGATCACAATATACATACCTTATACAGTAACTTCAAGTCAAAATCCAAGTTATATTCAGTTTACAACAACCCTTAATAGCAATACAACACCATAGAAGTGACTTAAGCTAATCCAAGTATTATCTTGTAGTTTATCATCCTAACAACTTAACCAACATACAAGCAAGATTAAGCACAATTAGTAGTCTGTTATACTCACCTTAGACAGCAGCAACAACTTGGAATTTCATCCAAATACAGCCCACAACAATCCTCAATGACAACACAACCTCAAAGAGGTGTTGTTCTTCACTAGAACTAAGTTTTGATGTTGAAATATGGTGTAATCACTTTGGAATCACTTCAAACCCCTGTGGTATATGTTTAGGAGGGTTAGGAGAAGTTTGGAGACGAATTTTAGTTTAAAAATGAGCAAAAATAGGCGTCCAAATCGTTTATAAATTGAAGTAGGTCAACCACCGCCTAAGTGGGTCCCACTGGGAGCTGCTTGCGCAGTCTTGCAAAAACATGAATATCTCTCTACTCCAATGTCTTATTGACGAACGGTTTAATGAGTTAGAAACTAGACTCATAGATCTTAAATTTGGTAGGTAGAACACCCCATGATTCCAAGTATATTTGGAGAAATTCGCAGATACATGTGACCTAAATTTCAGCAAATTTATGAATGTAACTTGTGATGACCTTTGCCAACTCTTGTTCCACAACTTGTTTGCCTTCAAAATGTAGAAAATGATTATCATACGACTAAAATAACTCATAGAATAACCTCCTTATCATGTTAATAACCCTAGTCTCACCCCAAAGTACATGTTATAACATTCCAAACTTGTCGACTTTTGACGAAACTTATTTTCTTCAATTGGTTTAGCTTCTAAGATTTCCAACCCTCTTGGTACTCGTTATTCATGATCTTAAATATTTGTAACCTCCAAGGTAACATGATTAACTTACTTTATTTGCTTCCAAATATAATCTCATTTCCGAGCTTACATCAATGACTTACGACGTACTCTCACGTATGAAAACTTGGGGTGTAACATCATTCCCCCCTTTGGAACATTCGTCCTCGAATGTTGACTGATGCGCTTATCAGTTTCATAAACTATGGCTCTTACGAATACTTTAATGCTCATCTTTCCATCTAAGCAACTGTTTTGTGAATAAATTCAAATGCTTGGGAATTCCCCCCTATTAGGCCTCTTTGTCACACCATGACATGTGGTTGGAATTCTTCCAACATCGTAACATTTGATACCTTATGTCATGCAGTATGTACGACTGTGTCCTTGTATGAGCGCCTAGCGACTCGTATTCTCTTTTTCCTCCATCTTTTAGCCAATCTTTAAGCCTCACTTTATGAACATATACAGAATTATGACAAGTTGTCCCTCTAGGCATCTATAGGTGTACTGATGTCTTTCGCTTGGTACTTTATCGAACTTAAGACTATTTCTATCTCTTGTTTCATAGCCTTGTATATCTATCCTTATGGATTTACTACATCTAGGTAGGTTATACTATACCATAAAACTTACTTCGGTTTATTATTACCGAGGTTTGCTACCCAACTCCAGGTTACTCTCTCGCTGCTTATCCTATATGTATAAATCTAAGTCCTTTAGTGCTTCCTCATTATTATTCATCTAAGAATAACAAACAAATCTCATCTCGAACTTTGGAACTTGTACCCATCTATTGTTTATTCACCTTAATGTTGATCTATAATCTATCACTGATAACTTGCAACCTCTTACGTAATACACTGTCACTAGGGCTCACATCTTATCGGGGAACATATGAAGTGATTTTCCTGATCCACCTAGGGATAATACTATACTCCAATAACCGTATTTCATTGAATCCCAACGCGATTCATCTTATGGGGGTATTCTAATCCCGTGCAATTAATGAAATCTCTTTCTCGTTAAATCATTACTCAATCAAAGGCCTAAGAATCATCCTCTTATCTATCGCAATTATACCCTTATTCTACCGCCAGGGCAGCATTCCATCTCTTCTAAATGCACCTAGTCTCAGACTCCTCTGTGTTCATTCAGGCTGTACCGAGCTTTTTATTACATATGGAAATCATCAGCTCCCTTGTTTTGATGGGTTTAATCCCGAGGACATACATATTCTCGTCACCTTCTCACTCACCTTTTCATATCCTTACTCCTATCTACCTAAAACCTTGTTGCTCTATAATACTTTACCTTAGGACCTACACTGATCTATTTATACTACTCGCAACCTTCCTTTAACTTGCTAGCACCATAAATTTCCTTTCGTGCCTTCTCAGTTGTCCTTAAATGTAAGCAATTACTTTTGTTGGTCGTTCTATCACTTGTTGCATGAATACTTGGCTTGTCTTTTTGCCCACGAATACTATAATTTCCTGTACCTCATATGATCTCAAACATCACCTTTGATGTCTTTTTGTTTTACCATTCATTAGCCATGATAGGTGCCACTTTCTTATGGAGTGTATACAATATTGTAGTGAGACTGTTGTTACAGGATAATTTACTCTTTAGTTCACTATGCTTAGGTGGAAACCTTCTTCCTTATTTCCTCAGTTAGTCTTTCATTGTAGTACTTAGGGAGAGCTTCTGGCTCTTGTAAAGTTGCGAGCTTTATATATCGTACACCCGAAGGTAATTTTCGTTATTCTTACTCGCCCATAATAATCCTTAGTTACATAAATTTATGCCTTTGTGCTCGTAGGGTTACTTCTAAGCTCAAATTCTTATTGTCTCCTTAGTGGCACTCTCTCTTATTTTTATAAACCTTAAAAATGGTACCTTTAATTGCCTCAACTCCTATCTGAAATTGTTTCAATTGATTGTGATCTCGTATCTGCGAGACTGAATTCACTATGCTGCGGTTCACTACATTTATCTTACATGATCTATTGATTTATCCGTGACCTCTTGTCTAGCCATAATTGGGCTCTTCCTGAATCAACTACTAATTACTCGTTGGTCCATTCTCATATATATATATATATATATATATATATATATATATATATATATATATATATATATATATATATATATATATTCTGCATAATCCCTCTTGGGATATATCCTTTGTCTTAACTTATCTCTCGCCACTAGCTCCTGATGTATCAAGTGTCCATTCACACTTATTTATCAATAACATCCTGGCCGGAAACTTTTACTGCCTCTCTCCGGTGTCGTGCTTGTATAATGTTCTGGAGTCGCAACATATCTGCAGGAACTGAATAAATGCAACATCATCCCTTTCTCCTTTTTACCACATTCTACCTTTACCATTCCATAGTTAACTGAACCGCTTAACTCTGACTTAATATCATATCACACCATATTCCCCCCTTTAGGGGAGTACTAAGATTTAGTACTATGACGATCTACCTATAGTTGTTTTACCTCTTCATCTTTGGCGTCTTTTCACATTATTAATAAACCTTAATCACCTTATGGTAACCTTCTGTACCAGGGATAACTAAATTTCTTACGCCCGAAGGTGACACCTACGGTAACTGGCACACTTAGTCCCTTAAGATTAACTCTGCTCAGAGTGCTTGCTTTAGGTAAGCGACTTCCTAAATAACCTTTAAAGGTTATTCGTCTGTTGTCTATTCTATTATTGTTGGAGCACGATCTTTGAAATGCTCACGATGTCGACCATTATCAAATCTGCCGGTCCCTAATTCATGTTCGATTTTATCTTGTTCACCAGCCCATACTGATTTTTATTACTCTAGGGTCTAACCTTTCCTCCTGGTAATCACGTTGAAGTCACCAACTCATTTCTCGAAATAAGAATATGACTTTATGGCTTATACTCTTTTATTGCCTTAAGGCTTGTCACCTCTTGTATTTTCCTTCACTTGACTATAGACTCTATCATCGTGTCATATTTTGATTTACTGTTATCACCCATATATCACATCTTACTCATGATGCTTCATTTATTTTCTTCTTATTCTCCGGATAATATTTCTTTTGTCTATCACTTTATTTGAAAACTTCAACAAAAAGTTCTTTCCCTATAAGTTCCCCTAGCTTCATCTTACTGGCTCTTGGGAATGCCTAACATTCTTTTTTTTTACTTGGGGCTAGAGTCATACTAAGGTAAATATTTGTCCCTTCTAGGATCCCACTGCCTATCTTCTGAAATTTTTGAATATTCCAGTATTCGTATCTGATTGTACTACTCTAGAGTTCACCATCTGGGTGTCTTAGAAGGAGATCTATTACCACATTTGCACCATCTTTCGGAAATGTTAGTTAATGATAACAACCTATCCACAATTTTTGGGTTACTCTAACTCCAACTGGATCCTGATATCCCATCTTTCTCTTAAATAATATCTGTTAACTCCCATAGAACATAACTGAGATGGGTGTGGCCAATTGTACTTACCTCTGTCATTGATGAAGGTACCAAAATGCTTATATTTCTCTGCCTGATTTGAAAATATTGATAATCTTTATTATCTGGGTGCCTCGTACCCTTCTTCACCTTACTTCTTTTACTTGTTAAAACTTGTATCTAGCTTCTGAATTCCTCATAGATTTTCACCATATTCGTGAATTGATATCCTTGCCTTAAGGCTCCTTATTAAGAAGCATACACATCTTAGTACACACACGATCTATTGAAAACCTCATATTTACTCATCATAAGCATGATGTGAAATCGAGTTCCTCTGACTCAACTCTTCCACATCCACAACTGTCTCTTACCAACTGTCTATGATGCAATCTCTTACCAACTGTCTTTGTGGATGTAGGTATCGTTGTATTACGACCAAATTCGAATTTAGGAGTTTGAATTCTTACAACTGAGCTCTACTGCACAATCTAGAGTAAGAAGAAAGAGTGACAGACCTAAATGCCATATAGCCTCCTGCTTATAAGTGTGGTGCACAAGACACCCATAAACAAGACTCTACTAGACACGGCTTGTAGACTCCCTAGGACAGAACTGCTCTGATACCACTTCTATCATGACCCAAACCGAAGGGCCGCGACGGGCACCCGGTGCTTTACTCAACCGAGTACCAACGTAACATATCTTTCTTATCATGTTATCATGAGTAAATGAGCCAGAAAACCCGTCATGAGATAACAAGAATAAAACATAAGGGAATACTCAACATATGAAGACCCAACATGATATACAAACTAATATATGTGACATACGGGCCTATAAGGCCGACATGACCATTAGTAAACTCGAAACATAGGCCAATAAGGCCATACAAGTATCCATACACCTGACATCTGTCTACAAGCCTCTAAGATTACATAAAATCATAAAGGTCGGGATAGGGCCCCGCCATACCAATCAATACATATCCAAAGCATACTGACCAAATAGGCAACTCCGGAGCAAGTGGAGTGCACCAACACCTTCGCTGAGCTGATAGCCTACTGGAGGATTGTCAACCTATCAATCGAGACCTGCGGGCATGAAATGCAGCGTCCCCAGGCAAAAGGGACGTCAGTACGAATAAAGTACTGAGTATGTTAGGCAGGAAAGCATAAACAAGAACAGTAATGTAAAGAGAGAGATAGAGGAGATACAACCTGTAACATCAGAGTGCCTCTGGGGGTTACTGTATGAAATGCATAATACATATATATACATAAACTTTTTAAAACATTCGCCTCTGTGGGCATCATCATCATCATATCGTACCCGGCCTCAAAGAGGACTCGATAAAAGCGTACCCGACCATCATAAGGTTTGGTAGAATCGCACCCGGCCACGTGGAGCTCGGTAAACCAACTGATCAGTGGTTTCACAATAGGTGTCGTACCCGGCCGACTATAGTGCGGCTCGGTAGAGTAAAATAGATACATATATATAATGCATGTTAACTCATAGAATCACTTCTAAACCTTTTGGAGTGACGACATCCATACCCTCAATATGAACCTTAGTAGGATTCAAGGATCATACACACTTGCTTAGAATAATTTTATAAGGAAAGAACAACATGGACAACCTTAGTTGCTAGGAGTAGATCCGTTATGAAGTAGTGTATTCATTTCACTTTAGATCATGCCAAAAGAAAGAAGAAAGTGACTTAACATACCTTAAACCCGTTGAGTCCCTAATCCCTTCCAAGCAACTCTTCAAACAAGTCAACTCAATCTATCATAGTATAAGGAGATTCAAAATCAGTGCTGAGCAAAGGCTAAGTCTATAACTTAAGCTAGTAGCTCGTTTACGTAAATTTGGGCAGCATCTCCCTTGTAACAAGGGCCTCCTCCAATACCATATAAAAACAACAATGACCGGAGCAATCCATCAATACATAATTATCAATATCAAGACACCATATAACAACAACAAGTCACAACTACATTACGACGAGCGGCAAGCTCCGATTGGAATCCGTATACCTCTTATCAATCCTTATAGACTTCTTAATTCAACATAAAAGTATCATTAACATGATAATGAAGTCATTAATCAATGATTCCAGCCTTAAACCATATATTTATAACAACGAAAATAATCCACAACTTCAACTATCCTCAATTAGCAACTTTATTCACTAGTTCGTGTCTAGCCCATCCATTTAACTTAATCAACATCAAGATAACCTTAGGCACAAGCAAGATCACAATATACATACCTTATACAGTAACTTCAAGTCAAAATCCAAGTTATATTCAGTTTACAACAACCCTTAATAGCAATACAACACCATAGAAGTGACTTAAGCTAATCCAAGTATTATCTTGTAGTTTATCATCCTAACAACTTAACCAACATACAAGCAAGATTAAGCACAATTAGTAGGCTGTTATACTCACCTTAGACAGCAGCAACAACTTGGAATTTCATCCAAATACAGCCCACAACAATCCTCAATGACAACACAACCTCAAAGAGGTGTTGTTCTTCACTAGAACTAAGTTTTGATGTTGAAATATGGTGTAATCACTTTGGAATCAATTCAAACCCTTGTGGTATATATTTAGGAGGGTTAGGAGAAGTTTGGAGACAAATTTTAGTTGAAAAATGAGCCAAAATAGGCGTCCAAATCGTTTATAAATTGAAGTAGGTCAACCACCGCCTAAGTGGGTCCCATTGGGAGCTGCTTGCGCAGCCTCGCGAGAACATGAATATCTCTCTACTCCAATGTCGTATTGACGAACGGTTTAATGCGTTAGAAACTAGACTCGTAGATCTTAAATTTGGTAGGTAGAACACCCCATGATTCCAAGTATATTTGGAGAAATTCGCAGATACATGTGACCTAAATTTCAGCAAATTTATGAATGTAACTTGTGATGACCTTTGCCAACTCTTGTTCCACAACTTGTTTGCCTTCAAAATGTAGAAAATGATTATCATACGACTAAAATAACTCATAGAATAACCTCCTTATCATGTTAAGAACCCTAGTCTCACCCCAAAGTACATGTTATAACATTCCAAACTTATCGACTTTTGACGAAACTTATTTTCTTCAATTGGTTTAGCTTCTAAGATTTCCAACCCTCTTGGTACTCGTTATTCATGATCTTAAATATTTGTAACCTCCAAGGTAACATGATTAACTTACTTTATTTTCTTCCAAATATAATCTCATTTCCGAGCTTACATCAATGACTTACGACGTACTCTCACGTATGAAAACTTGGGGTGTAACACTTAACATAATATATCTCTTTTCTTCTCACCTACCTCAAGTCCTTAAATTTTGACTAACTCCTAAATTTTGCAGAAATTTCGGCAGAGTCTCCTTTGTAACTAGGCCTATCCACCTGCCAGAGAATCACCAAAACCATCCTAACAATGCATCCACAACGGGATAAAGCACCACAATGTATATATCAACAATACTAATCTCGCCATTACACGCACTACATTATCATAAGGGTACCTGGACATGAACTGCACATTTCTAAATCATAATACCTAGAACGTACCTTTCAAGTCAAAACCAATTGCTATACAATCTAGAGAAAATACCTTATTTTCACAACACTCTCGGTCTTCTATGTGGCCTCTTATACTTACAGGCTTTTCCATAACACATTCACGGAAACAACCCCAACCTCCAAACTTATCTAACAAGGATTACAGTTAGATACCTCACATAAGCTAACTATCCTTAACTTCACCTTCAATAATTTCCACTGGAATGATACACAAAGGATATCCAACTAGCTTCTTAGACATAGACACGTGAAAACACAAAATATATAGGGAACAACTATGGGGAAACTTCATACACCTAGTGCGGCCTAATGTTAAATACACTTATGCAACCTTCATTATTAACTCACATAACATCTTTAGGGGAAAGTATTGAGAATAACCTGTTCACCCTCCTCAATTCTAAATCTCTATACGAACACCCATGCTAAACCTTTGATGACCTTCAACAATTACTCTAAGATGTGCTATCATAAACTGACCATAAAATTACCTATCGAATATATGTGATCACACAGGGATGCTTCCTCTTTGACATGTTTGAGCCTTCAATATCCACTAGATTTAATACAATGAGGAGCAACAAAATTCAAGATCAGGTTGGAATTATCCAGGAATCCATTAATGTGCTGAGCAGCGTATTTCATGAGGTTATATGCTAATAGACACGAAGATTACTACTAACAATACTGACATGGTTAATTATTTTGACGACATTAATTATGAGACAAATGAGGCATATGGGTAACTAGTACATTGGCAATAGGAATCATTAAGGAGGAATATTCAAGCACGTGACCCAATCGTCTCCTGGAGTGTAGGGAAAATTAGTTTATCGGGAAGGAGAATACTCTGGCACTTTGAATGTGATATGGGTTTCAAAGTACATGAAGTTGAATTACACTCCTATCGTTAACTAACACAAGGAATCTATGCCACAAGCCCATGAGGATGAAAAGAAGTTGAACACTTATGAGATTATCATGTTTCAAACAGCTTAACCCTTCCTGATAATTGATCCTATTTAGGAGAACTAATGATACGACAACTTGTCTTCCAAATCAATATGCTCATGATATGTGCAAAAATCTGAAGGCATCTAATCTCAACCTTTCACGAGTGAAACCACATAGCTAGGACATCTTAATATTAGGACGAAATCATGTATTGGTTAGAGGGGTTCTAATGATTAACATGATGCTCCGGGGATAAAGACAAATAACACTCCTATCCACCCAGAAAGGTGGAATACCAAGGGTAGCAAAACTCCCCGCACATGACAATAACATCGTCAATAATCCTAGAAGCCGAGTAAGCTGAAGGCCACGTAACCCATACAATCCGACCCATTTAAGACTTTTGAAAAGGGGACGCACTTTGGTTTGAAATCATGGCAATATAAGCCTGAATTTAAGGGAAATCATTACTTTTGGAACCCATGATACAAGCCCATATAGCCCTAGAAAATCGTTAACAATGGCGAGAAAGTACTTAAAACCATTATGAGTTGGTGTAGAGTAAGGCCTCAAAGTGTCCACATGAATAAGTTTGAAAGAATGAGACATCTTAATGTATTTATCGGGGAAAAGTAACATGGGTTATCTACTCACAAGGACAAGCAGAGTAGGTAAATGGTTGTTAGAAGAACATCTATAAGGAATACCAACAATATTTATTTATTCTAACAAAAGGAATACGTCCCCATGCTTGATGCTATAAGACTTCCTCTTTGATGCCATAAAACATAAATGAATTTTACAATGAGAGTTATCAAATTAAATAGATAGTAGGGAAGCAAAACTAATGAGCACCATTTGGAAACAACAAGCTTAAACTGAGTTGAAGACATTAGAAGTCTATAGTAAAGGGGAATTTACCCACTTCCAGTGTCTTTTTATTTAAAGGGGGCTTGTAGAGTACATAAAAGTTAGGTGAATTGAATCGAATCATATAGTTGGATAACTAGTTGAGAAAATGAGATAAGATCGTATTGAAAAATATGGAGAAATGACACATGATGCAAGGTAAATGAAAAGAAAGTGAGAGAGCCTATGGAAGTATCTTTTACATTGTAACCACTAGAAAGGGTGGTAATATAAGGGATTACGAGAAGCTAAATTTTTGAAAGAAGATCTCTGTATGTAGTCACGTGATGTATAGCTCCAGAATTCAAAAATCCAATTATATTTAGCAACTCTACTTCACAATGAAACACTACAACACACTTCTACACAACCAGCTATTACCAGCCACATTGGGAGATGCTATAAGACTTGACTGAGAGAAAGGCTTTGACATATGAATGTGTTACTAGGTGTATTGATCCTTGGTCAACCCAAAACCAAAAGGCGAGATTTAGACTGATAAGAAGATCATTGGACTAGCTTATGTGTAGATAATCCATTATCAAAAGGAGATCATTCAATCTCAGCAATTACGGCATGCTATCAACCCTTGATGAACTTGAAGTGAGGTGGGAACCCAATGAGATAGTATAAAATAATCATGGAAGGTTTGTAGGTGTTTATAATGAGTTCTCCATGGATTTTGACTTGAGAAATACCCAGATGCTAATGAAAGACAGAAAAACATGAGAAACAAGCGTTGTGCTATGATAACCCCCAAAGGTGCGCTTGGTCTTGATGGAGAGCCTAGTAAGGGTCCTTATGAGAAAGTAAGTGTTACAATGACACATAGAAGGATATATTCTCTCATGGTTATCGAACAAGTGTTGGGAAACTAGCACAATGAATTCACTAACTAAGGAACGCAATTAACACATGTTGTGGAGGTGTAAAGAGAAAATAAACATTTGTTATGAGTTGGACATGCTTCGGCTATATTAACTCCCAACTGCAATACACGACCACGCCACAAGCAACCACAATACTAGGAACAAAGTGAGCTACTTACTGCGGTATGTCCCAAGTTGACACGAAAGTTATACTAAGATGGCGACACAAGATCATCCTATGATGGGGATGTGAGGATATCAATTTTCAGAGAGACTTTATGCACACGGTGACCATTTCGATTGACATGCACTCATGTGATAGGTGTTAAGGTATGCTCTTATGTTACAAGACAGTGAGAAGCTCTCATGATGATACTTGAAAAAGAGTAGAGTGACTGTTCATACCATAGAAGCCATATACACCAGTGAGTAAAAGAGTGACTCGAGAAGGATCGCAACACTGGAATGCTTTACATGGAACTTGACACCACATAGGTAAACTTTACGACGGAGTATGCATAGGCACAAATGAGCATATATTGTCCATTTAAATAGAAAGATCCTGTAAGAAATTTATCAGGTATAGTCCCTTGTTGAGAATTTAGTAAAGTAAGTGAAAAGTGTTAATCCTAGAGTTATAACTCAATTCAAGGACATCATTATAGAACTTAATTCCACAAGAGTATGTAAATAAGAGAATTTGTGATAGAGTGGATTCACGAATAATACGTCTTGTTCACGGAGTAGGTACATGCAATGTTTTGTGACTCAACATCTTATTACGACCATGTTCATGAGAACTCTTCAATATGGGTGCACATATACAAAAGGGAAATCGTGCGGTGTTCATAATGATATAGCAAGGAGTGACTTACTTGGTAACTTTATATTAGTGGGGCAGTGCCTTAACTGATGCACCTTGACTCCACACTTGTAACATACATTGGTAACATACTGATATACTACATGATCCGGTGGTGTAGTGACATTAATAGGAACAAGGGTACTCCCCTCAGCAACAAGTTCTACCAATCCCTCCATGGCTCGATACATATTTCTAACAAACTTTTGGGCAATCTCCCTCAGATTCAATGGTAGGGTCACTCCCTCCTTATTGCTTCAAACTCGTGGATTATGGTTTCAAGATTACTCATCTTGAGAGTAAGATATAGCAAGGAAATTATCTCCCTATCTTGGGTTCTACTGCACGATCTGGAGTACCAAAGAAAGGTGAAATTCCTAAATGTCCAAATAGCCTCCAACTTATAGATGTGGTCGACAACACACCGATAAGAAGGACTCTACTAGACACGGCTCCAAGACATCCTAGGACACTTTAAAACATTAGGCTCTGATACCAAGTTTGTCACGCCCCAAAAATCGAGGAGCGCGACCGGCGCTCAACCGAGTAAACCCGACTGAGCAAGCCTATTAGGTTTCATTATACCCAAACTAATTCATGAATAAATACGAGATGGACTCCATTAATCATACTTCGTAAGTATTTCATTAACAACTTCCATTTTATTTCCATTAGCAGCTTAATTCATAATTATCAAAATATTACAAGTTTATAAATCTTTGCCAAATATAAAGATTTCTAACTCAATTCTCCATTATCAAACACCACCTACAACCTGTCTACGGAGCCTCTAAATACAACTGAAGAGTAATATGGAAATACCGGCAACAAGGCTCCGGCTATACCTCAAAATACAAAGTACATGATAAGCAATTAATACAGGACCCCGAAATGAAGTGGGGCTCACCATGTCAGCTGAAAGGAATATGCGTCACTAGCTGCGAGCACCACTGCCTACTATGGAACCACCTACATCCATTTAAAGACGTAGCGCCCTCGGCAAAAGGGACGTTAGTGCCATCGAATAGCACTAGTATGTATAACTAAACACCATCTCATTAGAAAGAACAACCATACAAGAACAAAGAAATCATAAGGATTCAACAAAAGCTTTAAACAATCACCACATCATCAAATAAAAGGAATCACATAGCTTTCACATAATTTCCATAGCTTTAGTTTGGGGCATTTAATACTGTTCATCATCATTCACAATACCACCACTTTCTTGAGCGGAGTCCGATCACGACCCGATCGGCTAGGTTGCCTCATTTGAGACATGTACCTTAATCACAATCTCATTCTCACTTTCCGAAATTCAATATCAGTACAATACTATCATGTGTGCGGCATGGCGTCCGATCACAGCCCGATCGGCTAGGCCGCCTTACCAAGGTGTTGTTACTTTCTCATTAATCATCTTATTTCAATCTTTATTTCATATATATAAATTCATAGGCACTTAGGTTCACAATTATCACATCATACTTGGTATTAGGCCACATTTCATAACTCACATTCCACATCACTTTCACTTTCAACATCAAACTTGTAATTTAAGATAATAGGCACATACAAGAGCATTCAAGTTATAAGCATAGAGAGGAATTCTCATGATTCGTCATAATAATCATAATTTAAACTTGACTTGAAATCTAGGCAATTTTGCATATAGTTCACATTCTTCATATATCCCCAATTTACCAAGAATAGCACATTGAACACATTGAGACACGCCTTTCACATATATTCTTGCAACACCAAATCCTTTGAAATAACAAATACTACATAAATCAAATTCCGAACTTACAACATATGCGGGAACACCATGGGAGCTCAATTTCTAAGAAGAGGGGGTTTTAGCCATACGTACCTTGTTTAAGCTTTTCTTAAGTTTCTACAATCCACTAACACCTCTAGCAATAACAATCTATAAGGAGAAAGCAAAATCAATTAATAATTTAGAAATATTTCTCATGGTATAACTCTCTTAGGAATTTCATCAAACACATAATCATGTGAAATAGACTACAAGGTTCTACAATGGAAATTCCTTCTTCCCTCATCCAATTTCATCAAGAACTACCCAAAATAGTTTATTAATCCCACATACTATAGCTTAGTGGCACATGCATGGCCTATTTCTAACCCCACAATATATTTTTGAACTCATAATCTCATATATTAAATATTAGAAGTAGGACTTACCCGGAAGATAGTGAGATAGAGATTAGCATGCTTGATTCTTGAGGGTTTGTGCAAGATTGATGATTAGGAGGCTAGGTTCCCTCTTTCTCTCTCTAAAATGCTCTCACATCTCTCTAGATTTAGTGTAAAATGGTCCCAAATGAAGCCCCAAAGCTTATTTATCAAAGTGGGTCCGGATATGAAAATTTCCAAAAATGACCCCTGAAGTCAAATATGTGGTGCAATTATGCTATAGCATAATCGAAATGTGGGCAGCATTCTTGCAGCATAATCATTGTGCGATAGAATAATCGACAGCATAATCGATTATGCTGCAGCATAATCAACATGCGACAGCATAACGTTTTTCCCGACACCGCTTCATTATGCGACGCATATGCGGTCCGCATAGTCGCTTTGCAATCGCAAAATTGGTCTCAAATCCAGCCTTTGGTAATTTGATCATAACATTGTGTAGGAATGTCCAAATGACAAACGGTTTGAATCGTTAGAAACTAGACTCGAAGAACTTTAATTTAATAGGTTGTTCACCACATAAAACCTTATGTACATTTATATATTCTCGTCCAAAGTGTGGACTTGTGCGAACTCATTTGGAATTTTAGCCTAGTATGAAATTTTTCAATTTGACTTAGACTTAGGCCTCCCATTAGGCCCCACATTATACATTATAAGACTTATACACTTATTTACCAAATCCAATTGATTCCCATCATGTTAATAGCACATAAAATATTATAATTAGCCTACCTGGCACCACGAAATCCTAAATTACTTGGTGAACTTTTCGGGGCCTTACATTTCCCTTTTCCATTTGTATTTGATACTAACTTATTGTAGATGTTCGATCGAGGTGGCGAAGAGACTTTTTAACACGAATATCTTAGGTTTTAAAGCACATGTTGTACTCTTTTTCCCTTAGTCCGGTTTTTATCCCAAATGGGTTTTTCCGGTGAGGTTTTTAACGAGGCAACAATTATGTGCTACCTTAGAAAAATTCAACAGTATCAAAGACTTCTTTTCAATCAACCTCGAATACTGGGGGGCATAACCCTCGGAGGTTATATTTTCGAGAAAAATACTGCATGTCAAAGGGTCTTGATAGGAAAACCTTGTAATGGGCCAAATGGTCGAGTGAACCGTGCCCATATAGATTAGTCGAACCCCGATGGCAAAACATGTACACATGTATCGATTACTCAAAGAAACATTATTTCTATAACAAATGTTTGTGTCTCAAAGAAATTTGCTACTATACGAGCTCCATACTTGTGATTTTTGTGAGAAATGGCTCAAAGGCCAAAACGCAAATACACCTCGAACACTCGGGGACTGTCATCGACAGTCAACACATTTGAGTTATCTAAAATCTGATTCATAAGACCTCAAAGAGGCACCCCTCGACACATAGGCCAAGGCCATTGTACTCGGGGACTGAAATTTCGAACAAGTTCAAAATGTTTTCGGGAGATAAGTCCAAAAAGCATACCCGAAGGCTACAGCCATACTAAAGGCTATGGCCGAAATAACACGGCTCGGAGACTTCTGAATCCCGCAATAAACAACAGGCCTTCAAATACTTCGAAAAAACCGGTTAAAAGGTTGTCCCCGGCAAAACGATTAAAACGGGGGCTTCGATAAAATCAGCCCTCAAAATATATTAGGAGGTATCAAATTACCTTAACACAAACGTGCTAAGGGACAAAAAGCAAAGGGGTCTCAACTCAAAAAACCCAATAGGTAAAAAACACATGTTAAGGCATAAAGAAATTTTACTAAGTCTTTTAAGCCAAAAAGGGGGAATTAATAGTCATCTTTTAGAGGTCATAGAGGACCGATATAAAAAAGCCTAAGGGCCAATACACTTAGGGTTCGAGACCTTATTCTCACCCGATCCTAACCCAAGTGTTCGATTATCCCGAGCCAAAATAAAACCATAACTTGATTATGGCTCGGGGACTCACCATTATCCGGCACAAGCCTTTAAATGTCTATGCCCCAAAGTTCGAACCTTATTCGAACTAGACCATGGCAACTTCAAGGAAGCCGTCTGAGACAAATTCTTGAACATGTCGTTTAAAGTATGAAACTATGCAAAATTCTACAAGGCAAGAAACATGGTCACAAAAATTGAGAAGACATTCAAGGAAATTTTTCTTTTATATATCTGAAAAAAGATATGTACAAGAGACCGACAAGAGATCTTACAAAAAGAAAAAGAAACATCCTAGTTATGCCCGGGGCTGGTTTCTCCCTCGGGAGCAGCTTCCTCTCCAGGACCCTCTTCATTGTCATACCTGCCTTGACTGCCTTCATCATAATTGTCGGAGGAGAAGGAGATGAGGAATCTGGCATCATTTTCAAGCGTCTTTGCTTGAGCTATCTCTTCAGTGAGGCCGAAACCTCGAGCATGGATTTCCTCGAGGGTCTCCCTCCGAGATTGGCACTTGTCCAAATCATTACTCTGTTTCTCTCGATCAGAGGCTTCCTTTAGCTCCGTTTGAGCAGCCTCAGCATCTCTCAAGTATACGACAATGGTTTTATCGGTCGTGATCTTCGTCTTCTCAATCTCAGCCTCGGGTTCAGCAAGTTTTACCTCGAGCTCGTCTATCCTTTTGGCTTGGGCTGAATTTTTCTCTTTAGCACTCCGGAGCTGGGTCTCAGCAGATGCCAGTTTGGCTAGAGCAGCCTCTTTCTCCGTAGCAAGGCAGTCCATATTTTCCTTCCACCAGTTGCAGTCGGCCTTAACCTGATCGACCTCCCCTCGAAGCAGCCGGATAATCTCCAGTTTTTGCTGAAGCTGAGACACTGAAGTGTTAGCATCCACAGTTGGGTCGAGTAGACCATACTCTTTCAAAATGACAGTTACCTGTTTGTCTAGCTCGGCCTCACTTTTACGAGCCTTGGCCAAGTCTGCCCGAAGGTCCTTGAGCTCCTCATCCTTTTGACTGCAAAGGAGCTTCAGGGATTTCCCTTCATCTGAGGTCTTCTGGAGCTCGGCTTCACATTGGCTCAGGTCGGCCCTAAACCTGGTAAAGGCCTACACAGAAAAAGAGATATTAGTTAGGATAAGGGGAGAAGAAGAAATTGCAACGATAAGAATTAATGCTTACTTGAGAGAAAAGGCGTTGAGCCTCTTCGAAGAGAGTAGATGCATCGTTGAGATCGGCGGCATCATCGACCCTAGTAAAGCAATCCTGGAAAGGATCTTCTTCACCGGGGACTCCGCTTAAATCAGGCATTTGTAGAGCTCGGGTTTCCCTTATGGCCTCCTCGGAATAAGCCGGTAGAGGGGGAGAGTGATATATTGTCATGGCCTCGAGCAAATCGCTCGGGGCGCTCTGTTCAGCCCTGGGGATTTCGGAACCTATCCCCTTTGTATGCTTGTTGAAGGCCGAGGAACAATCTCGACAACAAGAGATTTGGGGGCTTTGCCCGCGTCTTTCTCCAGAGCTTCCTCACTACGAGGTAGGGTCTCCAGTTCGGAGGGCTTGACAGCTTCAACTGGCTTCCTGGCTCGGGTCACCAGCGCTGATTCTTCTCCATCGTCTTCTTCTTCATCATTCAGCTGGTGGACTAAGTCTATGTCCACGTGAATGAGATTCCTCATGTGTCTTCGAGTAGGACCCCTTCTATCTTGGGGGTCTTCGGGCTTCAAAACCCTTTATCTTTTATTATCTTTCCCCGATTTCGGAATCAGGGACTCGATCTCTTCCCCGGGCAGGGCTGGCCTCATTTTAGAGACATCTCCAATGCCTACATGAATGAAAATTAGGTATGAGTGAAGTAACGTCTCCAGTAAAGGGGAAAGCATCAAAAACTTGCGAGAATAACTTACTGTGGTGTTTGGCTTCCCATCTACCCCTCGCCAAGTCACGCCATCAGCGCTCGTCAAACAAGGAGGTCGTAGCTAGTTTCCAGACCCAGTCTTCAAGGTCAGCGACCGCATGGGTCATCCAAGAAACCTCTGCAAAAAGGTTAAGGCATCACACAATGCGAAAATGGAATACAAATGGCTACTGGGAAAAAACCTTCACTTACGATCGGGGTTCCACTTCTCTGGGAACGGCATTTTCTCCACTAGGATGACGTCACAGGTCCTCACTCGTACAAACTGGATCATCTAGCCTTGGTCATTATCCTCGTCATTACTAGCAAAGAAGGCATTGGTTGACCAGGGTTGGAGCTTGATCAACCCTTGGAAAAGTTGAGGCTGATACAATCAGATAAGGTGATTAAGGGTGAACTCTAGCCCCTCGGCTATGCTGGAGAAATAGCGAAGCATGATCACTATATGCCAGAAAGAAGGGTGGATCTGGCTGAGGGTGACCTGATACCTCTTGCAGAAGTCGATCACGATTGGATCGATGGGACCCAATGTGAAGGGGTAAGTGTAAACACTTAAGAACCCCTCCACATGAGTAGCGATACTCTCCTCGGGGGCGAGGATCTGTACCATAACCTCGTCCCCCCAGCCACAGTCCTTCTTCATGGCCTTGAGGTGCTTCTCCATTATCGAGCAAATATACCTCAATACATGCTCGCATCGGCTAGGAATCGCATGGGGATTTTCAACTTTGAAGCCTTTCTTTATGACATAAGGGCCGGGAATAATCTCGTGAAGGGCCGGCGCTTGATCACCGGCCGGCCGGGAAGAGGAGGAGGAAGCTTTATCCTTTTGAGGAACTATTTTGGAGGTTTTCGCCATTGATTTGGGTTAGAAGAAGCGGAAATAGGTGGAGCTTTATATCTTTCGGCACTAAAAGGGTGGGAGTAACAGGTAATGAGAGAGAAAGATAAGGAGGGAGAGAGATACGGGAAGTTTGAAGTTGGTTTGAAGATGGAAGTAAAGTTTTCGATTCGAATTTGAGCCTTGTATTTATAGGCAAGCGGTGATGGTTCGACGAAGCCAGTGGTCGATCACCACTGGCAAAGCATTTAATGTTTTGGGGAAGCAAACCAATGGGACGTTTCTATCACTTCGAGCGCCTACATCACGGGGATGATGTCATTATCAGGGACTCCAAAATATCAAGGCTGAAGTCGCTTCTTATCATTTTATTCTAAGAAACGCGGGGACTATCTGTATACGGTCGAAATCAGGTGTGCCCGATTTAGTAGGCTTGAGGGGTCACTTCGAGAATAAGTTCAAAATGGACCGGGCTCGAGCCCGATGGCGGAGTACAAGACTCGAAGATCGAAGTGCTCGATGAACACCGAGGCCAAGTATGACCAACCTCGAGATAATACCGTTATGGTTTTATAACAGAAAGAGCAAGATTCCCGCGATGGCCCTAAGATCACGGCGTGAATTCCGGAATGAATTTGTACTAGGCGGTTAGACAGCTATCCAATAAGATTTCCTACTAAAAATAGAAATGTACTTTATTTAGGACTCCCCTATTATATAAAGGGGAGCTCATTCATTTGTTACATCACCAATCATTGACAAGAGAATATACATACATTACTTTCTTGCTTATTGTTCATCTGAATTGCATTATTATTTTATTGTTCTTACTGACCTACCTCGAGGTTGCCATAGCTCGAGGTCGAGACTTGCTTGCACACTGGTTTGACTTACTTTACTCTTTAATTTATACATTTGATTCCTTGTTTATTAATTGGTAGTGGATTAAATCACATATTTTAAAACCAATACAAATTTTAATTTTTACTCGGATTTTAGGGTAAATAATATAACGCCCTTTTTGCACAACTATAGCAGATAAAACTATCCTATTATACATGTACATAGTAGTGTTTCACTTAAGTTTACCCGTTTGCCACGTGGACAGAAAATTGTCATGTTCTGCCCTTATATGCTTTCATCTTTTCTTTGTATAGTTACACGTCAAAGCAAATGAGATCATAAATAATTGAGAAAACTATCCTCTATAGCCCCTCAAAATTTTAATAACCCATATTTTTGCCTATTGACAGAATATACATGCATTACTTTGGTATAGTGACAGTCTATTATATATAAATTGTACAATGACAATCTATTTTGTATATTTTTGTATAGTGACAATCTATTTTGTACATATATATTTTGTATAGTGACAATCTATTTAGTATATTTTTTGTATAATGACAATCTATTTTTGTATATATTTTGTATAGTGATAGTCTATTTTGTATACTATATATAGTGAAGATTATGCATGAGATAAAAAAAATTAAAATTTCAAAAAGCAAAATACTTCAAAAATAATACTAAAATCTATTTGGAAGTTGGAAGGACGAAGGCAGCAACTGCAGCAGAAATGGACACAACAATTCACGTTTGAATTTCCAAAATTCCAACTCCCAAAACCCACCAAACAATGCCAGTCCTCTTTCTCCCTTCTTTCCCCCTCTCACTTCGATCGCGAATCCATTTTCCTTCCCCCTTTCTCCCAAACCCTTATTTCAAACCCCCCAAATCTTTATACATATATCAATTCAATTCAATCGACACACATATAGATATATAGAGCCAGGTTGAAAGAGAAAGAAAGGAAAATAGAGAGAGAGAGAGAGAAGGGTTGATGGTGGTGACTATAGAAGGACAAGATAGGGTTCTTGTTGCAGCTCAACACTGTGTTTCCGTAATAGTTGGGTCGGTAGCTAGCCTTTTAATTAATTTTGAGCTATAAAATGCATACTGCAATTTTGTGGCTAGCGGCTGATATTAGTTTCTAGCAACTGGCCATAAAAGAAGTTTTCCAATTTTTACAATATTGGGCCCATACTAGCATGGGCCATCACCGCCTAGTAAAATACAATTTCCTTCTACTCAATATAAAGGAAAACTTACACAAATGTCCCAAATAAGTCTCAACTTACCAACCTCTAGCCATTAGTCATAGACTTACCAAAACTAGCCAAACACATATATAAATTGAAAAACCAAATAAATAAGGTTCTTAATTTCTCTCAAAGAACCACATGCAAAATCACCTTCCATATTTTTAAGTGTGATTGACAACATTAGGTGAAGACGGAAAAGAAATTTCATGAATGAGGTAACAAATAAGGTGATGAAATACAAAAAAAAACTACAATATTCCAAAAATCTAAGCAAAAAAGGAAATTTTTCAATGGGTATAGTTGAAATTCATTGGAAACATATAGATAGGTCAATATACAAAATTTGAGGAAGATTGGAAGTGATTTCGACTTGTTTTGTATCAAAATTTGTAATTAAATCGAGTTCAAAAAATTCTTCTACGACACATGTATCACGCATATATCTCACACATAGGTATACATGGATATACATGTGATACACAATTGATACAAATATATATGATACACAGTATGATTACACATATCATTGTTTTTCATGTTCAGTTTTTACTTCGAATTTTCAGTTCAAACCACCCAATACTTTACCAAATCATCCCAAAACTGAGATTCAAGCTCCTTAAGATGTATTCAATCTATTATAATAACACCCACTCAAAAAACAAGCAAAAATTTAATATATTTTTTTACTACAAATAGCTAATTGGCTAATATTAGTAATATTTGGCTAATATTAGTAATATTTTATGAATTGGCCAATTTTTGTAATGAACTACTTATAAATGGATATAGCTGGTAATTTCTCAATTATAAATGGTTATACATTACCATTTCTAAGAACAACGGTTACTTTTATTACAAGTACTAGATGGATGTAGCTCGTGCCAGCACGGGCCCAATGAAACTTTTATCTGGGAGGTACTCCGAGAAGCACTTTGTCCTCTACATTTTTTGATTGCCTGCATCATAATAGCACAGGAAGAGATATGTGTACCAGCAGGATGCCCTAGAGATATATCCTAGGTAAATATAAGAAAATATCTAGTCATTGATAAGTACATAAAGGTTTCCTAGGAAATTTCATATTTTTCTGCCTTAGATCTGAGTCCATAAGAACTATTTCCCCTGATCCCCCCCCCCCCCCCAATCCATAAATAAGAATGATGAAGTCTAGTATACATTCTAACATTGAAAATAATCTCAAGCATTCTTATCCTAGATAGTGATATGGACATACTGTGTATAGTTAATTAAGATTACGTTGTCAATTTGTCAAATAAATGTGCTTCAGTCAGGTGCTCACTTCAATATTTTGGAACCATTTTGGTGTATAACTAATGAAATAATATAGGAAATCGGTATTGAAGTGAGTGTTCACTTCAAAAGTGGTTTAAGTCATCAAATGACAGTACTCTCCTTCGAGGCATACATTATTATGACAATACTCTCCTTCAAGACACACATTATTAATCTAGTCTTACTCGCTCTTACCTCCCTGCCTGTTTTCTTTTCTTTCTTTTTTGAGAATATCTGCCCTGCTGCCTCTGCTCTCGTTCAGGCCCCGGGAATCCCTTGCTTTTGGCTAAGGTCTTTATTTACCTTTTTTCATTCCGCCCCTCAAAACTATAAATTAACAAAAAGGACCAACCCATAATTAATGGTCATTGAGCAGTTCGTAAAGATATATAAATGATGTGTGTCATCATATTGATGCATACCTCATGCTATCTTCAGAGTCATTTGAAGAACAATCAAACTCTGCTTTGTTATCAGTGAGCAGATCTTATACAAACAATCAAGACGCATCCAACATCCAGGAAACATCCAAAATATAGCGCAAGAAAGAAACAAACATGGTAGAAAACTTACCAGACTTAACAAACACAGCTGAGGTAGAACATTATAGCAACAAAAATATAAAAAAATCATGAAAAATCAGAGAAGCCCAGAAAAATTGAAAAAATCACCCAGTGAAAGATGACACCTTTGATCTCTTGAAGTCGCAAAGCAAGAAGAAAATGGCAGAGAGCAGTGAAGGAGAGAGAAATAGATGAACTGGACAACAGTAAAGAGTCATATCTTAAATAACGAATCTACACGTTTTTTAATAAAATAAAAGTATAGTACGGGTGTTAATTCCCCAATGAAAAGTAAAATTCAAAAAGCAAAATATAAAGCATTTTGTATAGCCTAGGAGTCATCATTTTCTGGTGTAAGATATATTTTTTTTATATGAAGTATAATGTTGAGAGTAGCGTGACAGAAGAAATATTGAGGTTTAACATTGAAGAGGTTGACATACTTGCTAGAAGTATCTTCCTTTCACTAGAGAATTTCATCAAATACATTGACCGCATCAATGTTCTTCTGTTGTTTCTACTATCTTTTTTTTATCCTGGCAGATACTTGCTGAGGCAAGAATTTACAAAATCACAAAATCTAAAAACCTGTGAATCAACAATCTCTGGGGAAAATAGAATAAGACAATTACATGCTCAGCAAGAACATAACTCGACAACATACAATAAAAATTGAACCATTGGCACCATCAACAGAAAGACACCTAAAAAGCTTCGCCAAATCAACATAATAAATGTTGTTGAGAATATGAATACTCATTGTGTATGTACAGACCTTTAGTTGGTCCAAATACGTTAAGCAGGATGCTAACCACAACCAATGAAAGTTATTATTTATGTTCTAATTGTTCAAATCCCCACAACTTTGGAGCGAAGTGAGTTCAAATGCCAATGCAATTCCTAATTAATAAAGGAGACAAAAGAAAGTAGAAGTTAGTCACAGTAAAGGTGAAGTTGGTAAGAATTTTGATACATATACATATAGTCAGTGATCTTACTTTTAAGAGACAGTAAATGCTCCTCATTTGTCCGGAGTTGAGATTGACTGTGTTGCAACATAACTCCAATTCTTTCTGATTTTTCACAAAAGAATCAGTATGTAGAGTATTTTACAACAGTTAGGTGACAATGAATCTGATAGAAAAAGAAAGTTTAAAACAATCACCAAGTTTTTTAAGTACATCACCAAGCAAGTGTCCAAATGATATGAATACATGAGCTATAACACTGTTTTTTATTTTCTGTTAGTAACAGTTATTTTTTTTCATCATGGAGTACTTATAATATTCTAAAATATTAGCATGAAAGAACCTAATATTGTTGATGCCAGAAATGCATTTGGATTATCAAATAATATTGAAGCAAGAAAAAGAATGCAAGATAGATGAACAAAATGAGACAGAGATGGAATAGACTATACATACCATAGAAACAGTAAAATCAAATAGATACAACATTGATCTATTTGTTGCACATCAGAAAACTTTTCCATTTTTTAGAACATACAAAATTTAGCAAGGATTTGCAAGCAAATAAGTTAACTGCGCAAAAAAGTTGTTTCAACAAGAATCATTAAATGAACAATAAGCACACAGGGAAAGATAAAAATACCTCTGTAACAACATTAGAGTAACTTCTAGGACTATGCAAAACCTGAAGCCAACTTGCCATGAATTATGTGAGCATAGTATAGAACAGAAGTTGGGGCCATCCTCGGGAACTATTTATGCAAAAGCTTTTTGAATGATTTCATCATATACTATATTGTAAGTTGAATGATCATCATCACTATCTGTTGTAGGTGGTCGAATTAATAGTTTTACACAATTAGAACTTTTTTCTCTTGATAGCGCTACGTAGAGCTGACCGTGTGAAAAAACAGGTTCGCGTAAATAAACTCCCACGAAGTCCAACGTTTGACCTTGAGCTTTTTTTATTGTCATAGCAAAACATAATCTCAAAGGGAATTGTGTTCTTTTGAAAGGAATAGGCAATTTTTCATCTACTGATGATAATAATGGTATTCTAGGAATAAATACATGTGTATTCTTAAAGTTCCCAGTGGCAATTTTAGCACTTATAACATGTTTGCGAAGATCACAAGATATAAGTCATGTACCGTTGCATAAACCTTCACATGGATTTAAATTTTGTAACAACATAACAGGACAATTCTTTTTCAAGGTTAATTTATGGGGAGGTAAACCAGCAGGATGTAAAGTATGCAAAAAATCTTCATATTGACTTTGATCGTTTGCTTCAATAGTCTCATCAAATGCAGCATATGTTTTAGGATCACCAGAAAATTGAGCTATGAGCAAATCATTTATTTCATCGACAAAGTCATTTTTGGTTGTCAGAATTACACGAGAAGTCATAGAAAATGCATCAAAAAAATATGTATGTAGATTTGGATAAGTAACTCTAAATAACAGATCTAATGATTGATTTCAGAAACGAAAGGGATAACAAAACAATCAGGGATTTCAATTTTGTCATGGCTATTTATTTTTTCTTGTCCATTTCCTATTCTCATCAAATATTCGCAAAACGTAGGATCTATTTTTGCATGCATATTCTCTGATAATTGTAGTTTTTCGAGTCGATTCCAAATTTCAGAATATAATAAGTTTTATTGAATAAAATCTTCTTTTTTCCACTCCTAACAACTGGGAGAGTTTGTCTAAAATCGCCATCGAAAATGACCACTTTTCCTCCAAATAGAGCATTTGTATCCATTAAATCCTTCATCAGAATATCAAAAGTTTCTATCACTTTCTTTTTCGCCATAGATACTTCTCCCAGACAATTAGTTTTGCATCACGTATTAAAGTTGCAAGTGCGCTTTGCTTACTAATGTTGCAAGAATATTATTCATCGATATCAACAGAAAATTTAAAACGGGAGTGAGTAGTTCGTCCTCCTGGGAGGATTGAAGCTGCAACACCTGAACTTGCTTTTGCTAAAGCGACAAAACCTTTTGATTGTACAGTAGATAATAAAGCACGGTATAGAAAAGTTTTTCCAGTTCCTCCAGGTCTATCAATGAAAAATGCTCCTGATTTGTTAGAAAATATTCTATTAAGAATTGTGACATACGCTTTTCGTTGTTCGGTATTTAATTTTCTCTCTAGAAGCAAATCTTCCTCTCTAACAATGATGTTTCTTTCAAAATGACAGTCATTGGTTTCTTTCACAGTAGCTGAAGGTTTAATTTTCTCAGGAATCAGATTATATTCATTAATATCATGTCCCATCAAATGTAAAATATCATTGATATGATTTAAAGCCATAAAACGAATATCTTTAGCATTCATGTTAGGTAGAATCTTAAAATCTTCAGACATTGAATCTTCAAATTGTTTCCAAAGTTCTGTTGGATTAGCAGGATTACAGTACACTAATAATGCTGCAAACAAACGCCTTAAACAATATGGCATTTGATAATTTGTAGCTTCAGACATACATTCAACCAAGTTGTTATCATAGTGTAACAATCCTCTTTTTTCTATGGCCTCTCTAAATGTACTACAACATTTGTCGTCAACTTTACATAAGTCCTGATATGATTTTGGTCCTCTAACGTTCATGAGTAATAATCTAAGATAATATCTTTCTCCTTCTGTTGGATGACATGTTACAACACGTCCAATTACAGTACGTTGTTTTCGACGTGTCCACATTTTTTCCTTAAATGACCATACAAAGTTCTCAGGAAATTCTTTATATAATAATAACAATTGCATAGCATCTTTATTTGTTATGTTCATAACAAAAAATTCAGTTAACATTGTTTTTCGAATCATTGGATTACTCAGTATTCTATGAACATTTTCAATACTTTTAAAAGAGACAAATTGTTGTCCTTCCAAATGTAATTGAAGGTGAAAAACACTTGGGTCATTTCACTTGTGGGAAAACCAAATAATCGCCATGCAGCTTCCGGAGGAGAAACTCATCTAGCAGATTGATATTCTTTTATTTCATCTATGTTTGTATCTGTATCATTATCATGTATATGAAATGCAATTTTATCGTGTCCTTTGCAAATATATTTATAAATATATTTCACTATTTTGATATTAGAACAAAATTCAACATTCATATGATAATTATACTTGCATAGCAAAAATGGATTATATGGAACAACCCAAGAATTATCCTGAAACTCACCTCTTACTTCTACAGCTTCTCCGGTTCTTCTCCTTTTCTTTATTGGATATGAATTCTTCCCTTTTGATGTTTGTTCAGCAAAATCTTTTGGATACTTGAATTTGCAGTTATTATTTTTCATGCAAATATTTGTAGGATTTAACTTTCCACAAGGACCATGCATCATATGTTTAATAACAAGTGAATAAAGATCGCGATCTTTTTTAGAATCAGGCAATTCTGCACAAACAAATTTATCATAGGATTCAGGAGTCAATAATTTGTGTTCATCAGCAAGTATAATAAGAAAATGAGCATGTGGAAGACCACGTTTTTGAAATTCTATAGTATACATGAATGCTGCAACGCTTCCAAAGATTTGTCTTTTTAATATATCCATCTTTAATTCTTCTACCTTTGCTCTAAAAACTCTACTAACTAAATCAGGTATGTTCTGTACTTCATCAGCCAGTGATAAATGTTCTTTTATTTTTGACCAAGCAGGATTACATGTCATTGTTATAAAGAAATCAGGCTTTCCAAAATATTGTACCAATGCGATAGCATCCATGTATCGCCGGCGCATGTCCCTTGATCACCCTATAAATGTAATAGGGAGAAATGTTTTCTTTCCAATTTTAGAGACTTCCTTTTCACCACATCTTAAAATATCAAGGAGTCCTTGCAAGACTTCAATTCTAAATAAATCTGGATTAAATGAGAAGAAGTCTAATCTTTGCGTTTCAAGCTTTATATATACATCTACTATAAATTGTTGGAATATTATCCCACAATGTAGCACTTCATTTGTTTCATTATCTCTTAGTTGAAATTTGTAACAATAATACTTTCGACAAGACACTGTATCTCTTTTTCGTTTTCTTTTTTGTAGTGATTTATCTTCCATATCAAGAAATCCATCAACTGAACACATATTTGATATACTGGGAAATTGTTCATGTTCACAGTAAGCTCTGCGTTTCGTCACATTTTTTGTCTGAACAATTTTTTTGATTCCACAATGCCATCCATTTTCACCGAAGGGAAATAATAATGGATACTACAACGGATCATAACATCCATAATAATAATGTACTAACCGAGCTCTATTACTGTGGGTATATATTCGAATATGTGGTGCAGATATGTCTCTAGGATTTTCTTCAAGCCATAATGCCGCAATCTCTGATGCACTGGGTAAGTTATATGTTCGTTGATCTAAGGTTGAGTGACATTTAAGAGCAATATAGAAATCAGATAATTGAGGAACATTTAAGAGAGATCTTAGGAAAATAGTATATGGATTTACCTTCAATATGTCCATCAACTTTTTCACTGTTGATTCATTAATTCTTGTCGAACAAGCCATCCTATTGGCTAGTACATTATCATGATCGTAGAAGTACAGCTGTAAATTCCTAGGTTTTTCATTGGAAGGAACTAAATCATCTATAAAATTATACATTTGTCCTTGGACTCTAAATGTGTAGATACCACAATTTCTTCTGGCTAGCTCTTTATCATACTTGACATCAAGTGAAGTAAATGCAAACATGTTATTGTATGTTCTAATATAAGTTCGAAAATTTTCAGATTCTTCAGTATTTCCGAAGTATAACTCCGATAATTCAGTTGGCATTTTATGAGATATCAACCTTATTGAACCACTATTACAACAAAGTCTTGGAGGTTCATATTCAAACTTTTTTGCATGACAAAATTGACAATTTGGGATCCTTTTAAGAGCAACATACTCACTTCGTTGCTCTTTAGTGACCAGGCACACCTTTTTGGCCCGCCTATGAGCTGAATATGTAAGAAGTGTCATTAGGAAAAAAGGAGCACCAAGGCATACGTATGGTGGACATTATTGTAACATTAAGTTTGTGCAAACCTTTGATTGGTATGGTGTTCAAGGTAACATGGCGCACGTTAGATGTACCCGATGTGGACCCTATTATACAAATAATCACAATTTACAGTAATGTATAAATAATATGTCATTCTGAAAAAAGTATAATTTGAATGTAGGTTTACCTGTTTCACGAATGATAGGGGGTCCAATGTACCCTTTCCTTTGTCTAAATTAGCAGATGATGTAGTCATACAAGCTTGATAGCTAGCAGCTGGTAAACAAAATAGCCAAAATGTTTAAAAGCGTACAACGAACCCTCAATAGATGCAAAATAGTGTGTAAAAGAGCACGTAGCATTTATGTCTTTTAGTTTATAGATACATATAAGATAAGCTATGATATTCAATCTCCAAGCAAAATAAGCATCGTTATATTAATAATATTCCCCCTATAAATATGAGTACAACAATATACAACCAAAAAAGTAGCGAAAAAGGTTCTCGTATGGTTACCTGTTTCACAAATGATAGGGGATTCAATATACCTTTGCCTTTTTCTAAATTATCCTGCGATGTAGCCATGCAAGCTTGATAGCTGACAACTGGTAAACAGAATAGCGAAGACGTTTAAAAGCGTACAGTGAAGCCTCTGTAGGTGCAAAATAGAGTGCAACAGACCACATAGTATTTGAGTATTTTAGTATATAGACACATATTAGGGCTGTGCACGGATCGGATCGGATCGGATTTAGCATATTTCAAATTTCGGATTCTGAAAAGGGCAATCCGAATCCGATCCGAATTAACATTGGATCGGATCGGATTTGAAACTTTGAATCGGATAAATTTTCGGATTGTCGGATCGGATTGTTAATTTTCAGAACTTGTTCGAAGTATATAAACAAATGTTGGGAATTACTTTCCAAATACAAATTGAGCAATCACTTTTCAAATACTTGTTTTAACTGTAAACTTCGAAATTAAGTACTTAACATTGTTACATGTAACTGAGTACACAACTAACTGAACTGAATGTTCAATTTACAGTACAAAATGATTTAAACTAAATGTTCAATTTACAGTACTGATTACTGAATGTTCAATTTACACTTTACAGTACACAACTGACTGAACTAAGTACTCATAAAAATTAATAATGCAACTGAGTTCAAAAATGCATAGTCCTAGTAACAATGTTCGAATTTAACAAAACAAAACAACAATCTGAAATTTACACAACTGGACAGTAAACCAAACTGAAGAGCCCAAAACAAAACACAATCAATTGTCTTTCAAACCAAATTTGCATAGCAAAATAAAACAAACCAAACTACTAAAGTCCCAACAGTTCTTTAAAATATTACACATAACAAAAGAGTTCCAAGTTTTGGGAAGCCGCAACAGTCAACACAAACCAGCAACTAGGCCAAATGTAGCTCTCAATCTCAGATTCTCAGTAGGACTGTGAGACAAGTTAAAAATCTGCAATTTCAAACAATACAAAGAGCATTTTCAGAGAAAGAGAAAAACAGCTCATGGTCCAGAAATACCTGTATAATACAAAGAGCTTGTATAATGAAATACATGAGACTGAGAGCAAGTGTATAATGAATCAATACAAAGAGCATTTTCAGAGCAAGTGTATAATGAAATACCTGAGCTTGTAGCCTTGTACAACAAATGGAAAATCACTATATGTCGACAATGCAAGGCTCTCTTCCCGTATTCATAAATTCTGTATAATAAGATAGTAACACAAGAAATTAGTTTAGAAGTAATCTAAATAAACATACAAATAAAGTATACATTAAACACAAGTAATAAGATAGGCTTACCAGCTTCAAGTTGTTCAAGATTATCTAAATCTTCTTCAATTTTAATCGAAGTTGTTGATTCATTACGAAGCCAATCTTGGACACACACAAGAGCTTGAACCAATCTAGGAGTCAATGAACTCCTAAATGGATCAAGTATGCGTCTGCCGGTGCCAAAGGCTGATTCTGAGGCAACACTAGAAATCGGAATGGCTAGCACATCACATGCCATCTCAGCAAGAGTGGGAAATCTAGGTGAGTTCAACTTCCACCATCCCAGAATGTTAAACTTTTCATGGTCTTCCTCAGCATCTTCACCCAAATATTTATCTAACTCCGTTTTAGAATCAACTCCGCCACATTTCTTATGCTTCTTTAAATCTAGCATGAATTTTGAGAGCAATGATGAAGAAGATGGAGAAGATGGACCAGAAGATGGAGAAGATGGAGAAGAAGAAGATGGACATGAACCAGAACCACCATTTTTCATTGCATACACATTAAACAAAGTATCCATGTATGTTTTCACATCCTCTTGTATTTTCAAACCTACTGTTTCTCCAAACATAGAACCAAGTGCAAATGAAAGAGTATTAAACTTATGGCGTGGATCAAGCACACATGAGATAAAAATCATTTTGTTCATCTTATGTGGATCCACCCAATACTTGTCAAATTTGTCTTTCATATTCTTTGCCATTTCTCTCAAGAAAGCATCTTCATTTTGCATCAACTCTTTCAAAGAAGAATCAACAACACATATTTCAAGAAAGTGCACATTAGACGTAATATAAAGTGTACCTGATACTTTCAAGGTGAGTTCATAAAAAATTTCCAGAAACTTCACAATACGTCTTACACTATCCCAATCACTACTTAAAAGTGGACCTGCAGGTTGTCCATCCTCACAAATGCAGTTAGAAATACATGACATCAAACCATAATCAATATCACAATACTTTGTAAAGGCTTCCTCATAAACTGTAGCAACCTTCAACATCAAATATGTGGAGTTCCACCTAGTAGGAACATCCAAGCACAATGATTTTTTAGAAGTTATCCTATCAAGATCACAACATTCTTTAAACTTTTTCCATCTTGCGGGAGATTGTTTAATGTACCTAACAGCTTGTCTTATTCGTTCAACAGACACACTCCCATCTCTCAACCCATCTTGAACAACTAGATTGATGATGTGAGCCATATATCTCACATGAACATGCTTACCTTCCATCAAGTTAGTGTTCCATCTAGTAAATTGCTTGGATAACTCTCTAACCATCACATCATTAGAACTCGCATTATCAACTGTCACAGTAAATACTTTATCCACTCCCCATTCAAGTAAACACTTTGCAATACCACTAGCTAAATCTTGACCTTTATGACTAGTAATTGGACAAAAATTCAATATCCTTTTATGTAATTTCCAATTATTGTCAATGTAATGGGCTGTAACACACATATAATTAATTCTTTGAATTGAAGTCCATGTGTCAGTAGTAATACATATTCTCTGTTTTGATTCTTTAAGAATAGACTTCAAAGCAAGTCTAGCTTCATGGTAAATCTCAAGACAATCCCTAGTCATAGTAGTACGAGATGGAATATGAAATAAAGGTTGAAGACTTCTAACAAAGTCTCTAAATCCATCTTTTTCAACAGAAATAAAAGGAAGTTCATCTTTAATAATCATACGAGCTAAAGCCCTCCTACATGCCTCTTGATCAAATTTCCAAGGGATAACTGAAACATCACCTGTTAGACCTTGCGGCTGAAAACCTAATGTTGTCTGGCTACCTTCTGCCTTGTAGGGATTGGTCGGACATTTGGGAATATGCAATAACAAATTGCTTGTGCCGCTATGCTTAGTATCAGCTACATATTCTTCTGAACAAAACTTGCACCTCGCTTTTTTCACACCCTCGGAATCAGTGAACTTGTTGAAGTAGCGCCAAGCCATTGATCTTTCTTTAACCATTTTTCTTTTCTTCGAACCAGGTTCAGATTCATTGTTATTGATTGTTGAATCTGAATCAGTTGAAGCATTACTTTCACCAACTGTTTCAACAATTTGAAGTTCATTCACTGTCTCTGTTTCGTTTTCCATCTACCAAAGGTCCAAAACAAACAAAAAAACCTAAATAAAATCAGAAATAGATGTTGTAATAAATCAGAATAGAAAATGAAAGAGATAAAAAACAGAACATAAAGACAAATTGATACATACATAAAATTTGAAAAAACAATATGAACTATGAAACAATAGTAACTAATAGTGAAGAAGAAGATTACTTTACTGGCTTGGGACTTCGAGAGAACTTGGAGTTCACTACTTCACTGGCTTGATAGTTGAGACTTCGAGACCGAGAGGAACCGCCGAAGCTAAGGCGAATCACTGAACTCTGAACTCTGAAGAAGAGAGGCGGAACCGCGGAACAGTATGAACTCTGAAGAAGAGAGGCGGAACCGTGGACTGGTCAGTGGTCACTATGAACTCTGAAGAAGAGAGGCGGAAGCCGCGGAACCGTGGTCACTGGTCAGTGGTGAACGAAGGAACAGCCCTAACTCCTAAGTGAAAGAGGCGGAAAAGAAGATTTAGGGTAGGAAATAGGAATAGTATTTAGGGTAGTATAGTACTATTAGTATAGTATACTAACTTAACCGGGTTAAGTT
Organism: Nicotiana tabacum; assembly: GCF_000715075.1. Taxonomy (NCBI): domain Eukaryota; kingdom Viridiplantae; phylum Streptophyta; class Magnoliopsida; order Solanales; family Solanaceae; genus Nicotiana; species Nicotiana tabacum. The sequence goes on from NC_134101.1 coordinate 107,895,761, forward strand.
ATTTAACCCTAAAATTTTAGGGTAGTATAGTATTTAACTATTTATATATAGGCCCATATAATTTCGGATTTCGGATCGGATCGGATTAAAATCATGCCAATCCGAATCCAATCCGAAAATCCGAAATTTTATAAAACATAATCCGTATCCAATCCGAAAATCCGAAATCCGAAATCCGAAAATCCGAAATAGAGTATGTCGGATCGGATTTCGGATATCCGATCCAAATGCACAGCCCTAACACATATAAGATAAATAAAGTATGCTGGCAGCTGGTAAACAGAATAGCCAAGACGCTTAAAAGCGTACAACGAAGCCTCAGTAGATGCAAAATAGAATGTAAAATAGCAGGTAGTATTTTTATATTTTACTTTTCTCCAAGCAAAATAAATAAGCATCCTTGTATTATAACACTAATTGGATCAACTTTGCCGATAGGTATCATGCCATTGAATGGATGTTTAGATGCACCTTTTATGAGCCAAACATATCAAACATTTCCTATTGAATGCAGGATTGAAAACCGCTATAATTCATAGGCAAGCGAAAAATAATTGTGATCTTCAACAGGGAGATTCCCCAATTTATATCATTTCAAACTCAATAGAATATGAAAATATCCAAAATAATCACTGAGGTAACACTTTTAGAATTGCTATTGGACTTGCTCACCAGCTTTTGTCGTATTTGGATCCAACAAGTGACATACACCTCATCAAGTTTGGGCTAACAATCAGGACTCTAGCATAGGCACATAGAATTGACGCACAAATTTTATGGGACTTCATTCATGGTAAAACCATGTAATTGGTAAATATTGTTTACATCATCTTGAATTTGGTTATGTAAACTTGGGGAACATGGACTGCTGATCATTTAATTTGATGGCCATTGCCTCAACAAATATGCAGCTATCTAAGCCAAGATATTAACTTTCGAAATAGCGCCACTTTTAGCTATTGAAGACTCAAAAGGCATCTAACCAAGTGCTACAATAATGGCACTGCAAGTATTTCATAACAGACATCTTTAGCCATTAATGTTGGACACAACATCTGACTTGTAAAGTGGCTTATCTATCTTGCAATGAAAAGAATTAAGCACATCTATAAAGCACTGAAAAATGATGGATGTAGAGCACTCAAGTTGATCCAGAAACATCATATCCAATACTACCGAAAGATAAGACATCTAACCTGAGAGATCCAATATACTCTTTCCTTTTTCTAAATTATCCTGCGATGTAGTCGCGCAAACTTGATGGGTGGCAGCTGCTAAACAAAATAACGAAGACTTTTAAAAGCGTGCAGTAAAGCCTTAGTAGGTGCAAAATAGACTGCGGCACATATAAGATAAATAAGATATCATACTAAGTCTCCAAACAAAATACATAAGCATCGCTGTATTAATAATATATATGGTTTATAAATATGAGTGCAATAATATAACCTTTTTTCCGGAAGGGAAGGAGGTTCTTGTATGGTAAGAGCAGTTTGTTTCAAAAATCGTGCTTTGTTCCAATACTCTGGGACAGCAACAATCGGATTTTGAAGAAGGTTGTGCTTTGCAGAATCTTGTCTTCTTATACGTCGCGATAGCAACAGTGCTTCCCTTCCATGAGCAGATATTTGGCTTTGCCTATCACGCCGTTTGAGTTGCATTGCACCCTTCATTTTTTCTACGTGTGAGCACTTGTTTGGTTCTTTGAAATCCATCAGTTATGCAAGTTCAACTTTCCTTTTTACATGTAAATATTTCCATCCGAACTTGTCAATGAGATGTTTAAAAAAGGATAAATTATATTTTTAATATCGTGGAACATTCTATATATTACAGATTCTATCTATTATCCACCAAGTTAAGTTTGGTCATCGCACATAGGTTACTCAAATCAAAAGGAGCAGCCTCTTGTCCTCCCAAGTGGAGCAAGAAATTAAATTGAAAGACAAATGGTAAACGTTTAGTAAAAACTCTGACTGATTCAAGAATTTCCTTAGTAAGAGCAAACACAACTCGACAATTAAACTTCCTGTGTAGCAAAGGCCTAGAATCCCATGATGGCGGAGAGAAACACAAGATAAGAAAATCCAAACGATAAATTCACCAAAGGGTAAAGCTAACAACAAGAAGAGCAAGGAAAGATAGGGTTGTAGTCGCAGAGGAGTTTGAAGATTGCGAAACTTTTCATATGTTCCTAGATGAGCAAAAAAGAATTAAAATAGGATGTGTCTCTGTGCTGACCTCTTAACCATATTCTTCTAGGAAAAAACAATTTACTTCCAAGGCTGTAGAATTGAATTTTTAATAACAAAAATCCAGTATATCATAAAACAAAAAATTAAACAGAAAGACGGAGGAAAAGGCAACGTGAATCGAATATCACACGGAATAATCTAAAAATGTGTCACCACCCAATTGATTCATTCAAGAATTTGGACAAACACATAAAAAACAAAGTCTTAGCGTGCACTAAAAGATGAAACAGAGAAATACAAGATAAGAATAAGATAGCTTACAGGAAAACAAAGATCCGGCCGGGAAAATTCACTAAAGTATAAAGATAAGAACAGGAAAAGTGAAGAGAGAGAAGGTGAAAATGGAAATTTGCAGACGGTGGAGCTTTTCCTTTCTCATATAACTCGGTTGTTAACCTTTTGATCAGTGAACCTCCATCTGCCAAGTTTCTGAAAGACCTGTCTGCGTGGTACCGATAAGAACAAGAAGAGTGAGATGAGAGAAGCCAAAGAAGAGTCGATATAATCCAAGTGAAGCCAAAAGACAGTTGAATGGAAAGACAATTTTGCCCTCAAAGTGCCAGGCAAACATGTCGTCCAGGTGCCTGCTAACTCCCTCTTATAAGATAGGAGAATCTAGGCAAATATCAATTAATTTTACAAAAGAAAGAGAGACAGACAAACACTAGAAGAGGATATCTTACATTTTCTTATTCAAAAGATATTGTACAACTTATTGCTAAAAGGATATTGTACAACTTATTGCTTTGACTATTCCCTAAAAGAACATTCTTAAACTAACATATTTACAAAGTAGGTAAAGCACTTGAGACGGTGCCTTATACAAAGATGTGCCATCTATCTCACATGTAAACGTAAGAGAAAACACACAACAAATGATTTCCACCTACTATGCTTCTACTGGTGCATCTTCTTGTGCTCTTGGTTTTCTTCTTTAGATCTCTGCTAGGAATAAGCACAGCAACTATCTTCGAGACTGTCAAGCAGACTTCAGCCACATAGATTTAGCAGTCCAAAGATTGTTGACAATGCATATCAACTGCAGGAAAATTGAAAGGTAGAATGAAAAAGCTCTACCAAAACCAAACCTATAAGTGATCCATGCGTAAACTAGAACCTCTCATACTCGGATAGAGTACCAGATGCTGATTGAAGCTTTCTGACCTGCATGCGGCTACAGTACTAGGAGCCACTAGCCAAAAAGCAGTTACTGCTGCCTGAGCTACCCATAGCATAAGGTGTATCGCGGACAAGAAACTTGATAGTGCGGCCACCAACAAAATCCAGTATCTCAAGACACTCATGCAAATCTGCATCATTTACCAACATCACCCATTCCTCCTCATCATCAAGATACTTGAGTTGGAATGTCCCAGTCTGCAGTTTAAACCTCTTCGCAACCTCCTCATAAAGTTGGAAGCACCCTGCTGAAGGCTCAAACTTAAATCGGGTAGTATCTTCTTTGTAAGTGGCTTTCACAGTAATTGTTGACCCACTATCGCCAAAGTTTGCCTCAACTTTAGAATGCTTCCGTGCACCATGACTGCGGGAGCTTGATGAACTGCCGTTCATCATTGACTCAGACCCATTGGATGAATCTGTCATCGCTGAAGAACTGGCTTGGTTATGTTCAATGACCCCACCATCACCATCCATTTCATTATCTCCTTTAATCTTAGTGTCACCATCATCTCCAGCAGCTTTCGAATATGAGCACTGAGAAGTGAAATGACACTCAAAATTGTCCATCGTATCATTGTCCAACCCCCACCTCCTGCATCCTTCTTTTGTATGGAAAGAGCCCAGTGATGCATTTCTGGAATTAGTTAATAGCATCGTCTGACTAGCAGGTCTAGATGTCATTGCATCTAATGCTGCCAATTTGGGTTCATAACAAAATCCAGACACTGGAATACTTGACTTATTTCCTCCCTTGAAAGAGCTAGTATTGATATGATTTGATTGGCCGAGCTGGTTCCCATCAACATAAGAGTCCTCTTCCATTTTCACCATAGAGTTTTCTTTGTCAATGCCTGGTGTTGAGGGTACAGACACAGCATCCTGGAAAACAGAATTAGGATTTTTGACAGAGACATCTTTGCAGGGAAAAAATATGCTTTGCTGTGCATCAAAATCTTGGATGATAGAGCTAGCGGGAACGAGACTTCCAGTGGCTGGATCAAACTTCAATCCCCCTTCTACTCCTTGGACAGATTCAAGCACTGTTTGTATCTTTTTCAAAGAACGATTGACTTTGTTTATCTTCCGGGATGGCCATCTTGATATCCCATGTTGTCGACATATTCTTTTCAAGGTAGTTGGACACACTACAAAATACACAACAATGAACTTAAAAGACCACCTTTTGCAAGGCTATTAAATTGTGCTTTCAACTTCAAAGAAAAGCCAATATACTTTTTACTTTCCATTCCTGCTCATCCTTTTAAACTGTAATGTCTCTGCACACACTTAAGAATTTCACAAAAACACAAATACTTCACAACTCTCATTTGTACTTACCAGTTTTTTTTTTTTTTTTTGGGTTCGAATAAGCAACAAAGAGATGATATTTTTTTGGCAGATGGTAACATAATACCAAAGAGATAATATTGATGTAAAACATAATCGCATTGAGGAAATCTTGAGGCAAAAGTACATCCACAAAAGAAAGAACTTTACAGTATGTAAGAACTAAGGAAGTCAACCCAACTGAAACTAAGCAGGGATGTATATTTGAGTTTAAGATTAACTACATTGACCTTGTCATTCAATGCTTCGAGCATTTATTTTTCTCCATATAACCCACTATACAACTGCTGGAATACACTTATGTTCATGGACAAAATTGGATAAATCCAATTATTGAGGATTCAGCTTTCTTCTGCCTTCTTTTTGTTCTCCTTCATGTTATGCAGAAGTTGTCACTTAAATGAAGCAGTTACATAAAATTCCAGACAATATACAAACAATCAGCAGAAATAGCATATCCTACTTATTAGAGAAGGGTCTTGAATGGGCGAGGAAGAGGCCCAAATTCATGTTCGAAGAAAAATAGAGGGAAAGATATTCAGTAGCATTGACTGTGTTTACACTTAATCCTGCATTTGGACTAAGGATGAAATCTTCGTAAAGTTAATAGAGAATTTTTCTCAACGAACTGTTGAATCAGAAATTAACACCCAATGGGAGGAGGAACTATTCACAGCAACAAATAAAGTAATGATTTATAGGTATCCAGTATACTTGCAAATTAGTGGGGACTGATATACTTGACAGAAATATGCTTACCACCAATGCTTTTTGCAGCATCCTTCAGGCTTCCAGAGAAGTACTGTTGAAGAACACTTAAGCTAACATGTTTTTCTGCTGTACTTCGTTTTTTCTCCATCTGTCTTCTTGATCCAATCATTGCCTACAATAAGAGTTGCAAAAAAAAAAAAAAAAAAAACTTCAGTATAGATGATTTTAGAAAATAAACCAAAAACAGACTGAACACAGGTTGTTAGGGAACACATAGAACAAGTGTCAAAGTAAGAGTATGCTCAAAAGTGCAGTATGAATGTGGAGCATATCAAATGTGCTCACCTAGATCACATTAAACCAAAGCCGATTGAAATTGAATATTCAACTAAAATAATCTAGTTGGATGTAGACTTGATAAAATATTGCTAGTAAGACAATTGAGTGATATACCTGTTCACGGCAACCATCAGCTTGCATTCCAGCACTCTTTGAATCAGATACGCCTAAAGGAGCCACACTTGCAGAATTTGAATTGCTGTCTAACGAGTGCTGAGAATTCCTTCTAGACAATGTAATCGGTGGTAAATTGGGAGCAAATCCATCTTGTAATCCAAACGTAGCACCTTGTCCAACCAACTCTGCATCTGACACTGTTCTCAAACTTCTGCAGATTCGTTGCATGGTACCTGAAAGGTTATTCAAGAGAAGCTGTTGCTCGGTACTTCCCTTCATACTGATAGGAAGAAAGAACTCCAATATGTAATCGTCATTTCCGGTGAATGTACTACGTAATCTTATAGCCACAGCAGCATTTAGACCAAACTTTCGTGCATGATGAACAAGTGGGTACTCGCTTATATGGTACTCCTTCACATCAGGGTAGAAGAAGGGGTGGTTAGATTGAAGAGCTTTCCCAACAATACCTTCACCTTCCTCGAGATAATGTTCCATACATGCATGTACGAATCCTTGCATTTCCTTGTCACTCACATAACAAGCTGTATCCTCGGCGCATAACACACATTTTTCATTTGAACTTGCATTACATCCTCTAGCAAGGACTCTTATGCTTTCATCTCCTTCTCCTTCAGTGACACTACAGGGAATCCACGTCAGAGCAAGAGGCAGCTTATGCGCATGGCAAACTGCTCGCAGAACATCTGTTATCTCAGCTAAAGCAGCTCTTTGGTTCTTTGAGAGAGTCTGCAAGATGAGGAAACACAAATTATATCTAGAAAAAGGTAGTTAAAAGGTCTGATAACTGATTAGAAAAGAACTAAAATAAGAAAGAACGACACAAGTAAATAAATAAACATGATTGGAGTGCAACACGTGCAATTAACATTTTGAGTATACCTGAGAATGAAGTCGAGGAGGTGCAATACTCCTTAAATTCACAGCCTGCAGACGAGCACAAACTACAGGTTAGACCATCTTTTACCGCAAAACTAGAGATATATAAGAACACGAGCTCAAGAGGATAAAGCAAGAACAATATAAATGCAGATAAAGCGCATCTTGTGACATCATATCATAGCAGTTGTCTCAATTTTGTAACTTTTTTTTACTTACTTACTTATATACTGTCTCAATGTTTTCTGAGATGATTTTACCATAAACTTTTGACCTAGCAAAAAATATAAAAGAAATATCTGATAGATGATCAGCCAAAAAGCATATGTACTTGAAAAAAGTATAAAATAATTTATTTTGGTTGAGATAAAGTTGAAACAAGAACACCATAGTATCATATCTTTTTAATAACCGTGGTGTCTGGAACAGCTGGCAGGCACCTCAACTAATTCCACAGGATACCTACTACTCCCACCATCAACAAGTACCAAGTACCAGGTATCTTTATCCACCAAAATGGGAAAAAAACACCTAGTGTTTTTGCCTCCGCTGGGATTTGAACCTGAGACGGTTCTCAACCCACTTCATTGACCACTAGGCCACACCCTTGGATGTAATACTATAGTATCATAAAACAACCAAGCAAGTTACTCATAAAGTTGCCTGGTATGGTTTTATTCTCCTTTTTCCCTTTTTAGAGGTCCGTGGGTACCGGGCAAGGGCAATAAATGGGGGGACAAAATCCCATATTTATCATGATATACAAAAGAATAAATGACAAGCAAGTTGGTATTATCTCTTTGCTTATAAGTGATAACTTATGATCCGTAAGTGCAAATAGAATGCAATTCTGAAGAAATTACTGTTACTAAAATTCAACAAAGAAAGAATACCACATACTGTATCAAAAGATCTTAAAAGGTTTATAATTGGAAAATATATAATTAAACGAAAAACCAAATATTACTTCCTTTCTTCTTCTTTTTTTGATAACCGTGAAACCCCAAGGGCCAGTGGCGCAAAAATCGATGGACAATGGGCCCACCAATCAACCCTTCTCCACTTCAATATCAGGCTTGTGCTTGCGGTAGGGTTCGAACCCGACGTGCGCAAGAAATATTACTTCCTTGTTCTAAGCAAGGTACAAAGATTGACGAGCTAAATAAACCATGAACACAACTCCCCACCCTCCTTTTTTGATTAAAAAAAAGAAAGACATGCTTAGCATCAAGAAATAGTAAAGCAAGTAAGCAACACAATAAATTGTTCAAACCTTCAAAATAAGAGCTTTAATATCATAAATATGCTACAAAGTAACTTTTACTAATTTTTCACTCATATTTACTTTTTATTATATCATTTGAACAAAACATAAACAACAAAAACATACTCAAAACAAAAATCTACTATTTTCACTCATATTTTTCTCTCTTTTGAAAGAACTGTAAAAGATAATTTGAAACTAGTAGTATAGACTGAACCAAAAACATAAAGTACTTCAAAGCTACAATACAAGAGGGTTCATGCCTCAAAGAAAGGAAAGTACCCCCCCACCCCCCCACCCCCACCCCAAAAAAAAACAAGGGAAAAGATCTGCAAGAAAAGAGGAGGGAACCTGGAGAGCACGGCAAACATGATCCATTTCCAAATCAAAATTTGGTTTCTCCTTCATTGTTACGAGTTCCAGTACTGCACAACATGGAGTTTCACAGGCATCATCCTCAAAGACAGGTAAAGCAATAGATCCACGAACTTCATGGTTAACAGCATATTGTACGCGTAAATACTCAGCCTCCTTGTAGTACAGAACATTTGACGTCCACTCTGGAATTCTTGAACTAAACACCCGACCAGGAAGACCTGGAATCGATCCTGGTTTTGTTTCTGCATCAAAAGTGAACTTCCTAGAGACCTCTCGATAGCCAGAAAGTGCCTGATCAAGAAGATATGGCTGTTCACACGTGCTCAAGATATACCGATCCTTATTCTTCATTGGAATCCAAACTTGAGCCAAAATTCCCGCACCAGATGACTCTTTAAACATTGCCAACGCCCTAAGCATTCTCTCAGCAAGTGGTTGAGAAGGTGACCTTACGATCATAGAGTTGCCAATATCAGCATCATCAGCCTGCTGGCTTGAATTTTTACTTCTTTTAGCTACCAAGCCGACCCCATCAGTTGAATCTACCACAAAATGCAACTGCTCATCATTTTGCCCGAACATCATTTTCTCTCCTCCACAAACAGTACTTCCGACCATATTGGCATCCATTGGAGGAAATGTTCCAGTATTTTGTTCTGCGTAACTCAATCCTTCAAACGGTGCATAACTTTGAGACATGGAATTCATTTGCGAAAATGCTGCATAAGAGGCAAACATCTGCTCTGCTGCACTAGGGCTAGTGCACCATCCAGTGTAAGCATCAAGATTCATAATCTCCATAACATTGTTGAATGAATCATCGACATTTGAAGACCTTGCACTAGCATCAAACGAGACAACACCCTCCATTTGACCTCTCGGAGACGCCCAAAAACCAACTCCCCTTTCCATTTTAAACGAGAATAACAAAAATATCTCCAATTAAGTAACCAAATGCTAGAGAACGCTCAAATAACTCAAGCTATTACAGTCTTCTACTATTGGCATTCCCAGAATCCAATATCTGAAAATCAAGATCATCTTATTCCTCCCAAATTCACAATCCAACAACTTAAGAAACCTGCAATTATCCACATATAAATAATCTTTATTTTCCACACAAATAGTAATCTACATGCCAGACTATTTATACACCAAATTACAAGTAGAAACTAAGATGTAACTATATTCTCTTCTATCAAAAGGGTATAAACAAAGAGCAGCTTTTTGAGCAATGACCTTAGGGTCCAGAACTTCACAGAAGAGCAGACAAAAGAGCAAACTTTGTTGAAGAAAATTCCAAGAAAGTACCAATCAATCAACAAATCAAACAAAAACTCACCGAAAGCCCAAAGCAAGGCCAGAATCACACACGACTCACCCACACGTATGATATATTGGGGGAAAAGCCCTAACCCTAAGTTTGGGAAATACTAGGAGGGTATATTATGAATTATCAAATAGAACCGACTTTGATTTTGGAACTCAGCTTGTATGTGCTGACAACAAAGCAAAGCTGCTGTTACTATTCCAAACAAAAGAGCGAATTCCAAGGAAAATAGGGAGATTAAAAAGAGGGACCAGCTTTTAGGGGGGATGAGGTTAAGGTTTGGTGGGGGGGGGTCGGGGGTTCAGACTTCAGAGAGTGCTATTTTTGGAAAGTAAAGTCTTAGGGGAAGAGAAAATGGGTGGCGTAACCCTTTTCTTTAGAAGATTTTTATTAAGAGTGGTTACTAAAAATAGAAAAAGGGTGTTTTTCTGGAGCTGTTAGCGAGGGATAGATTGAACGATGTGAGGAGAGATGGCCTGGTGGTGGGGTTGGGTGCTTGGGAAAAGCGTGGGTTAATTTTTTTAAGAAGGGTAAAGGCCATTTTCCTCCTCTAATTTTGTTTTACACAATCAAATTACTCACAAACTTTAGAAAATAATCACTCTCCCCCTCTTATAGCGTCGATGTTGAAATTCTTTTCACATAATACTTTGTTGTTTACCTTGAAAATGATAATTATAATTAGATTTGATTTTGTGGTTCTAAAAATACGTAATTTGTTTTTATGCTAGATGCTAAGTGTGAAACTAGAAAATGGGATAAAAACTTTGAAAGCAGTATGTTTAAGCAAACCGAGTGGTTGAGAATCGAGGCCTCGAGCCAGATTATACGGGGCCTCGAGGTCGAGCTAGATACTAAGTTGTGGATAGCCGATGAAGGACTAACAGCTTTGAGAGCTTTGACGAAAGCTCTCTAAGATCAATAATGAGTAATAAATGAAGAACAATTAATGAAATACAATAAATGTAAGCAATAAATGTAAATAATAGAATCAAGGGAGAATGTATTTAAGTTAGAGAGCAGAGAATGTTCTTGTTCTTGTATTGAGTGTGATCAATTCATGTGTGCAAAAAATAACAAGTGTTCCCTTTATATAGGAGAGGAAATCCCAACATAGTACATGTGCATTTATTATAAAGAAATGTAGTTGGTACAGGTACTTAGCAGTCTGGTACAAATTGGGTTCACATTTAAATGTTTGTAGATATTTAATGAATTTTTAGAACACATTTATACTGTTTGGACAAAAGCTACTGGGTTTACGGGAACCCGTTTATGACATGCTAGATCTGCCCCTGTTGACCACGTACCTAGGGAATTTCCTGTTTATCCATGATAACCATCGATTTAAGCTGCCCCGAGGTCGGGCATAGAGAACCCTCGAGGTTGAAACCTCGAACCATGCCCCCGGGACTTCGAGGTGAAGCTACGAAAAGACGTAATGATCGTAAAATCGGGCTCTCCGATTTTATCCGTATACAGATAGTCCCCGCATTTCTTAGAGTAAAACGATAAGAAACGATCTCGAATTCTTGCCCCGTTGATACTTCCATTACGACGGTAGTCACGCCCTATCAAGCGATTGACATGACAAAATGAGGTGTCTAAAGGTCGCGTCCACACAGCTCTTAAAAGCCTTTGAATTAATTATAGCGGTTGACTGTTCTTTGGTTCACTCCAACGTGCATGTTAGACCTCTATAAATACTTTTCCTTTCGCCCTTTATCTTCCGTTGCATCACCAAGCCCTCAAAAGAGTTCTTCTTACCTCTCTCTTGTGTTCTCTTCTGAAACGCAATTTTCATTTCTCCTCTGAAATCTCTTAACAAAAATGGTGAAAACTTCCACCCCTGTTCCCCAGGAAGATGTGTCTTCTTCTTCCTCGCGCTCGTCTAAGGTTAAAGCAACAATGCCTCCTCGCGTCGGGGAATGTGTTCCAGGAGCCTTTGAAATGACTTCTGATTTTAAGACCGAAAAACCTTCTTCGAAGCCGGGACGATGCGAACATGTGTCCCAATATGTTAGTTCAATAGCAGATGTCGAAAGGGTGAAGGCCGACTGCCGTTGGGGGGGACGTGGTGCTTGTGGAGATTCCTTCTCGGGGAGAGGATATAATGACATACAAGACCGACTTTCTCAGTGTGTATACTTATCCATTTACCCTTGGCCCGGTGGAGCCATCCTCGCCTCCAATAGACCCCGCGATCCTCGACTTCTGCAAACGATATTGAGTAACCCTCGGCCAAATTCATTCTTCATTCTGGCGCATTATTTACATGACCAGATATTATGCGAACAAGATTAAGGGGATGCCCTTCACCCTCGACCTCCTGGTAAGAATGTATAGTCCTCGACTCTTCCGTGGGGGCCTGATTAAACTCCATTGTCGGGCCTTGAGAGCCCTTTTTGTTAGTACCGACGAGGTTAGGAACGGAGGATGGATAAGTCGTTTTATCCGAGTTAGGACTTCGGACCTGATTCCAATGGAGAGGATGTCATTCCCTGAAAGGTGGAACATGAAACGTAAGTAGATATGTTGATTAAATGTTCTCTTGTTTCTTCTTGGGTACATCTCCCCGTGAACTGACTTTCCCTGTTGATGCAGCCGTCGTGGTGTATCCTAATGCTGTTAAGGACCTCTCGGACTGGGTCAATCAGCTAGATTCGATTTGCCCATACGTTAAGAGCGTGTGGTGCGATTTGTCCTAGGCTCGATAGGAGGTCAAGGACCACGGTGAGCCTCTACTTCCGGTGTAATTGTATCTTATAGAAGAACTACTGTTGATAGTGTTCTCACTCCTTATGTTTATATTTTGCATTTGTGCAGGTCTGGGGGAGGTCCCCTTGATGAGGGAAGCACCGCTTGGTGAAACGGATACCCTGAAACCTGATGAAGAGAAGAAAAGACGAAGGAGGTCGTCGACTCATTCTCCAAAATCCAAGAAAGCCAAAGTGGAAGAACCTAAGTCCGATTCAGCAACCTTAATTCCAGAAGTTCCGGGGAGTCCTCGAGCTGAAGTCGAAAAGAAAGATGATTCCTCGAAAGCACCCACGGGGGGAGAAAGCTTGAACGCCCCATATACCATAGAGTCGATGGCCTCTAGATCAGAACTTGATTACGGTGTTGTCCTACCTCGGATTGAAGAAGCCTTCGAGGGTGCGTCAGGTGATATCCCCAAGTTATTTGTTGGCAAAAACTCTCCTCGAGTTGAGGTGCATTCGTTAGGTGGTCCGGGGGAGCTTGCTTCTGAAGCTCTCCTAAAACAAGAGACGGCCCTGATTGATTCAGTCATGATCATTGAAGTGAGTGATTCCCCTTTGGTATTGGCTTTTCCTTCGAGGAAGATGCAGGACGCCCAAAATAAAGTGTCTTCCAATATGGGGGTACCTGTTGGAGATAAGAATGTGCTTGAAAGGCTTTTCGTTACACCTGAGGAAAAGCCTGAGCTCGACGTCTCGCTTATTTCAATGAGATCAATAGGCTCTGTGAGCATGTAATCTTTTTGTAAAATTCTGCTTGGTGCCCTGATTTTTGTCTTGCTAACCTCGTTTCCTTCATGGTTTCAGGCCAAGATGCTTTACAATCAGACCTTCGCCAGGTTTCAAAGTGAGTTGACTCGTTACGAGGGTGAGCACAAGAAACTCACCTTGGAAGTTGATGAGCTCAGAGCTCTTTCTACTAAGAGGGAGGAGGAACTCCGCAACCTTCGGGATTGTTTGGAGGCGGCATCCCGAGATAGGACTCATCTTACTGAGTAGGTTATATAGTTCCTACTTGTTGTTATTTTTTTCTACATGTTTACCCGACTTTAGTGCTTTAACACCTTCGGGTCGATCTTTGCAGCTTGAGAAGAAAGATGTCCTAATGAAGGAGGAACTCCGAGCCAGGGACTCTGAAATTCTCGAACTTAAACGGCACGTGAGTGAGATAGTCTTTGAGAGAGATACCATCCAGGGGGAGGTGGCCTCAGTCGGGCATCAACTTGATGATGCAAGGGCGGAGAGTAACAAGTACAGGGATCTTCATACTGAGTTAGTTGCTGTGTTATCCAAGGTTAGGGCTGAAGCCTAGGAGTTTGTATCCTCGTAAAAAGATGATGATGCTACTGCAAATGCTCAGGCCAGGAAAGTGTCCGAGGAGGCCGAGCTATGATTGACCCGAGCTATGGAGCATGCCCGTTTAGAATCTCGGAGACGGGCTCTCGAGGATATATATGTGGGGGGCATCAATTTGTCCGCCGAGATTGAGAGGGTGAAGATCCTAGAAGAGGAGGCCGAAGCCTTACTTTCCTCTAAAGACGAGTCGAGTAGTGACTCAGGAGATGATGAAGATGGAGGCGAGATCCCCGAAGGGGGAGAGGCCATTAAAAACCTGGGGGTTATGGCCGATGCTATTGAAAGCATAATTTCTGAGGGAGCCGTCAAAGGCATAGCCCCGGTGTAGATTAAGGTTTTATTTGCTTTTTTGCCCTTGTAAGGGCTTTAGACATAGGTCTTGTAAAAGTACCTTTATGAACCTTCCAACATGTATGTAAAGGCCTTTTCGTTTTTCCTTTACTTTAAATTTTGACGTTCGTCAATGATTAGCCAGGTGAATTGGGCTTCGAGGTAAAACCCTTAGGTTGATAAATCGGCCCTGAGGCTTGTTAGGCTAGCTCGTAGGCTCTTACGGATTTGCCCTTAGGCTTTTAGTTAACTGTTTCGGGCTCAGTCTTTGAGTCGAATTTTGACTCAAGCTCATTGACCCTTAAGTTTTCGAAATTTTAAGCTGGCTCTTACGCGTCGGGTCGGTATGACCTCCTAATATAGGCTGGCGATAGTGGCTCTTACGCATTAGGTCGGTACGACCTCTTAATATAGGTTGGCGACAGTGGCTCTTACGCATTGGGTCGGTATGACCTTTAATTTTAAGTTGGAGACAAAGGCTCTTACGCATCGGGTTGGTACGACCTCTTATGTAGGCTTTATTTTTCCCTCGCTAAAGACTTTTTGAAGTTTTTGTGTTTTCCCGACTCTTTGACGTTTCGATAAGATCTTTGATTATGAGTCGTTATGTGGCGATAAACGAGCACCTCGAGAGGTTTCGCTTATTGGTTGAATTTTTTCAAAGCCTATTGTTTGGAGCTGATATGATCGAAGCTCTTTTGCTTATGCCGAGGGTAGCTTGATTAACCGGTTCTTTTTGAAGTTTTTTTCGAAGTAATTGAAGGCCTGTGATTTCATAGCGATGGTCGGACGTCCCCGAATCGCATTAGTTTGGCTGGTACAGCCTTGTGACCAGAGTCATTGTATTTGGCCGGAGCCTTTTAGTCCCCGAGTGAAGTAGTTTCGACGTCTATATCGAGGATATGCCTTTTAGGGGTCTCACAAGTTCGAATATATAGCCTTAACTTTAAGATTGGGATGATGCCTTTTGGCAAGGTCTTATAAATTTTATCATGCCTTACTTGGGGTCTTACAGATTGGGTTACTTGGTACAAGTGTAACTCATGCCTTTCTTGAGGTCTTACAGTTTTTGTTACTTGGTACAAGTGTAACTCATGCCTTGCTTGAGGTCTTACAGTTTTTGGTGTTGCCTTATAAAGGTCTTATACTATTGATAATGCCTCGTTGAGGTCTTACATTTTCTAGTATTGCCGCATGGAGGGCTTTCGGGCTCGAGGTTGCCCGTTTGGGGTCTTACGGCCTTGAGTTTCTAATTGCTCGATGGGATGATAGTCGACGACAGTCCCCGAGACATCGAAAGTGTTTTGGCTCTGGAGCCGTTCTTTGTAAACTCTGTGTTGCCTCATTGAGGGCTTACGAGTTTAAAGTTTCCGACCTGGGGGTCATATGGCTTCGAGTTCTTGATGTCAATCCCCGAGTGGTCGGGAGATGATGTTAGTCCCCGAGTGTTCGGGAGATGATGTCAGCCCTTGAGTGCTCGGGAGATTTTTTTTGGCTCTAGAGCCATTTCTCGTAAAAGTAGCATACTTCTTTGAAGCGCGAAGCGTTTTTGGTGGTAAAAGATACTCCTTTGATTACCTGGTACAAGTATACATGTTTTTGTCGTCAAGGGCTCAATTATTCTATGCGGACACGGCTTATTTGACCGTTTGGCCTGATACATCATTTTCCTATCGAGACCCTTTTCGGCTCATATTGACTTCTTCGAGAAGGTGATCTTCTGGGGGGATGCCCCCCAGTGTTCGAGGTTGATTGAGGAGAAGCCTTGAATACTTGTTAAGTTCTCCTCAGGCAGCATATAGACATTGCCTCGTCAAAAACCTTGCCGGTAAAACGCTTCGGGATAAAATCTGATCGAAGGAAAAGAGTGCAACGTTTGCTTTAAAACCCAAGGTCTTCGAGCCGGGGGATGTTTCGGCGTCTTCCATCAGACACCTTAGCAGTAGTAATGTTTGAGCATCGATATGTTCCAATTGCTTGGAAGTTGTTCGCCTTCCATGGTACCAATTGTTGATACCCAATTTTTCCCACAATATTTTCAAAACTATGTTTTGGCATCAATTAGTATTTTATACAATTTCTGTATTTTTAAAATATTTTAACTAATTTCTCCCAGCATTTTATTTATAAAACAATCACTAATTGTATCACAAATAGTTTTATAATAATTTTTGTGGTTTAATTTTATTATTTGCATTTGTACTAAGTTTCAATCGTTGCATTTAAATAGCCACTTTTGTATTTTTAGGATACAATTGTAATTACTTTTGCAATTATAGCCTATGCATGCATTATTACATTATTTTATCGGAAAATAGACTTTATATTTTTAAAATATTAAGTAATTATTTTTAAATATCTCCAGGTATGAAAAATCATTTTTACAACCTATTAGTTATTTTTAAAAATTGTTTTATCAATTAAATATGGTATTTAACAAATTGCCCCTTTATTTTCAAATTTAGCCTAAATACCTAGCCCAATTTTAACCCCAATTTCAAAATTAGACCAGCCCAAATATACCCAGCCCAAACCTTAATGTCCGATCCGGCCCAAACCCTTTCTATCTCGGCTGTTGATCAAAGAGATCAACGCCACAATTAACCCTTTCCTTTTTTAGTTCCAAACGACCCCCCAAACCTGGTCATTTCTCACCAACAGCCGCCCTGAAACCCTCTCCTCTCCGTTCTCTCTAAGACCTAAACCTAACCCTAGCCACCGCCACCCAAAATCATCCCTAATCCCTTGAATCTCTGTCCGATCTATGGCGTCCTATGGCTGTACGAAGCCTCTACTTATCTCATATCTCCCTAGTTGTTCGATTGTGTGGTTTTTGTGGAAGGACCTCGGAGAGATCCGGTCCAGATCTCGTTTAAAGATCTTCAAGAGTTTGTCCATGGTTTATGAGTGATTTCTATCGAAGTTTCATGGCTCAAATCCTTGATTCCAAAGCCAGATTTTCTTACCCTTTCTCTTTTCTTCAAGAAACCCAAAGTTTAGACTTGAATCGGTTCAGATCTCTGTAGATCTGGAATGATCCTAAGTTCATCGTTGATTTTCCTAAAAGTTCTTTTACTTCTTTACTAGTTAATCGATGTCTGAACATTTTTTGTCATATTAGGGCCTGTTTTCTTGTTGTTTGTTGGTCGAACCTCCAGGTATCTGAAAGATTTTTAAAACTTCCATGGATACTCTTCTGGTTTCTTTTACTCCTTTACTACTGACCGATTTTTAAACACTACAATACTTCAGGTTTTGACTTCTATGACTTCTGTTTGTTCGAATCCCTGTATGTTGACATGCCTTCAAGTTAAAACCAAGGATATGTAGGCATCTCAAAGACCAGAGTTCGTCCCTTGTCTTTCAAAGCATCCTGTCTGGTCAAAATTGGCCATCATTTCTTTACCCGAAAACTTTTTCATCCTTCCCGGATAAAGAGGGGCAGTTGTTGATACCCAATTTTTCCCTATATATTTTTATATGCATAAATAATTGCAAAATAGCATATATATGCATATATAAGCATGCACAAGGTTTTTATAATTTTTCTATAATTTTAAAGAATTTAAATTGACTTCTTCTTTAAGTGTTTTCAAACTAGGGTTTCTTCCCTTTAAGTTTTCTGCAAAAATTCTAAAGTGTTTGATTGTGGTTCTCTTTACTTGTTCGACTGATTTTTCATAACTATATTTTAATCCCTAGGTTTTTGCTTATTTCACTGATTATTTTAATATTTTGTCCGTTATTCGTTAGTTATGTCAATTAAAAGGGATTGACTGATTTTATTTGCTTAATTAGGGTTCAAATTATATTTTTTGCCGAGATTGGTACTTCTCTGTGATTTCTTTCCTTATTTGTGACTCATGACTAGTACTACTTGCCTTAACTGGTTTATTAGCCTGATTTATGGGATTTAATTGCTTTAACCGACTCCTATAGGGTCTTTAATTGATTTATTTACCTTATTGAACCTGTAACTTGGTTGTTAATTGATTCTCCCTAATTTAAGGGGTGCTTTCCGGATTCTGTTGAATTATTTGATTGGGTCTAGCCCCAATTAACTATTTAATTTTACTTGCATACCATATTTTGAACTCTTAATTATTCTTTAACTTATTTGTTTTACTACGCTAAGTGCTATATAATCTCCACATTCTGACTTTTGAAACACGAATACTAGTTCATCCCTACTCTCACTCTCTCTCAAAAGCTCTTTATTCTCTTCTGTTACTTGCAATTCTCACTAACCTAGCTGGCTGTAAGCCAAGGCTGGCTGTTTGCACCATCTCTGCTCTATATTCTGTATTCTCTCCTTAACTGGTATGTCCTGATTGAATTCACATTCCAAAACTATGTGTTTTCTTTGTTGCTGCAGTTTATTAGCTGTTATTTCCAGTCCTATTTACTATTCTACTGTCATGCGCTCAATGTGTAACCAGCATGCCTAGATTACACTGCCTAATTACTGTCTCACTTAGCATATTGAAGTTTGTTCTGTTAGAGGCTATGACTGGTTTATTTGCCCACAAGGATCTATTTACTGTTTAGCATGTCCAATCCTGTTTTGAGATGATTGCATGAATCCTGTTTTGCTCATTAGCATGTCCAAGCTACATTGGTTATTTACTGTCTCACCCAGCATGTCTACATCCTGCTTGTTCTATATGTGATTAGTATTTCTAAACTTTGAATGCTTCATGAAGTGCTTGCCTAGTTTGTTCATTTGAGTCTTGCCTACTCTATTTTACTAATGAGATCCTGTTAAAGCATCTAGCCCTTCAAAGTACTCTAGTTGTGTGTATTAGTCATGTCTAAGACCTATGTGTTCTCAACATGTCTTTGTTGTAATCTTTGTAACTAACTTGTCAATTCCACAACTTCTTGAGAAATTTGTGTATATGTTTGCTTATACACTAGGTTGTATTCTATGTGTCGCCCAACCCCTCACTCTCCATGTGTGGAACCTGTTTGCCCCAAAATGTTTCTGAAACTGTGTGTTCTGTGACTTGCATTTTGATTTCAAAAAATGTTTTTCATACTTTTTCCCAAACTGTTTACCACCCTAACTAGCACTAGTTTCAGAAAATCTTTTCACTCCTAAGGCCATCTTGCTACTGTTTACCAAAACTCTTTCAAATCATGTCAAGCACTCTCACTTATTCTTAGGTTATTAAGTTTTGCCCCTCTGGTATGTGTACTGCTTAGAGGTCCCTGGGATCTCTCTAAACTCTGGCATATCAGGGCTGGAACTTCCACACTACACACAATCAGTCTTTATTTGAGGAAAGTCTGGGTGTGAGCACTGCCCGGGATCCTTGAAGTCCTTAGGGAACTCTAACACACCTGGGCACGAAATTGGGCTATGGAATCTTGGGCATTTGAGACTAATGAAGGCTTGGTACACCAGGATTTGCTTTGGGCCTATTTCAGGCTCCCTATAGCTTAATGTATATTTATATTTATGTAATATATTCAATTCTTGGTCTATAATAATTATTGTAAACAAATATTGGGGTGACTAATGAAAGGGAGGGTAGTTGTATACGGTGGGTAAAGTTGGGTAGATAACATGCCTATAGGGTCCATTTCGATTCAAATGTGTTTTGTTAGATGACATGCCTATAGGGGTTCATTTGGTTCAAATGTGTTTGTTAGATAATATGCCTATAGGATCTGTTTTGGTTCAAATAAATTCTGTTTGCTTTACTTTTACATAATTAGAAGTCATGCCTATAGGATCTAAATCATCTTTAATTATAGAAATCATGCCTATAGGATCCAAAATCAGTTTAGCTCACGCTCGTAGATTCTGAATCAGTTTAATTAACTAACCCACTCCTCTCTTCAATGCTGTGTTAATTAACATCACTAGAAAGCATGCTTATAGGATCTTAATTGTCCATTTAAAATCGTTTACTATTTTACTGCATTCCTGATCAATTATTAGATATCATGCTCATAGGACATCACTTTTATATGCCTAGGCAAGCCTGTAGGGCGACAAAAATTCTGCAAACTGTAAAACCACGCCTTGTTATTTGTGAATGCTTATATTCAACAGGTTAAAACCAATAGGCAAACTGAATAGGTTTTTGACACTTTGGTTTTAACTTAATAATGTATATTCTCTGCTCACCTAGATATCATGTTCTAGGGCTTCTTTTAAATACCTGAAACTGTGTTTAAGACGTGCATTTGCTTGCTCTATTTGTGGAGGTAAAACTTGAGCCTTTAATTGTTCCACCTTTGGTCCAGTCCTAATTGTTTTGGTTGTCGCCAAGACTTTTCTCTTTTAAGTACCTTAGGATGGTCTAGAACTACTCAAACTAGAGGTCCTAAATACCTCAAGGCCACAAGGAAGGGACGGGTAGTGCACGCATAGGATGTCTTTTAAGGTTGCTAGAACGCTTTAGGCTATGACCAAAGGGAGGGAATTGGGTAGTAAGGATATGATGATTGCGCGCTAATGTCACGTGTAGCCCTCATTGAGGAGTGATTACAGGGCATTGCATAGGTGTGATCCTATAGGCTAACCAACCTAGGACCCTCTTTCCCAATTCCTATGTGTTTTAAATGAACTTCGTTTTCTTTACATATATATATATATATATATATATATATATATATATAAGTTGTTCAAACCTCTCCTTGCTTCCATTACCTGAATCATACATGTGTTTAGAATGTGAAAACATGCCTTTATTTGCGAATATGTATTGAAATTGTTTACTTGTAAAATAACTAATTCACATAGTTTAAGTTCGGTCGGGACCCGCCGTTGTGGACCGCGAGGGGTGCCTAACACCTTCCCCTCAAGATTATTTCGAGCTCTTACCCTAATCTCTGGTAACGCAAACTAGTTCATGTGTTAATCACTCTAGGTGCCCTAACGCACCGTAATCCGTTAGGTGGCGACTCTTCAAATACCCAATTCCCAAAAGGAAATGAGTTGTTCCCCTATGAATGTCAAAACCCGGACTTCCCCATCAAAAGGGAAAAAAGGGGGCGCAACACCGAGCTTGTAGGACTCTTTGCCGATTACTCCGAGGATGCGGTACGGTCCTTACCAATTTTGGCCTAGCTTTCCTTCATTAGGGTTTTGAGTGTTTACGGTGACTTTCCTTAGGACTAAGTCCTCGACTCCGAAATGTCAGAGATTTGTTCTCCTGTTATAGTACCTTTTGATCCTTTGTTTTTGGGCTGCCATTCGGACCAGCGAAGCTTCTCACTTTTCGTCCAATAGTTCGAGGGTCGCAGTCATGGACTCATTGTTTGAGCTTTCGATGGTGTGTCGGAATCTGGCGCTTGGCTCCCCAACCTCTACCGATATCAAAGCCTTGACACTGTATACTAGAGAGAAGGGCATTTCTCCTGTGCTTGATTTTGGAGTTGTTCGATATGCTCATAGCACTTCGGGTAATATTTCTCTTCATTTTCCCTTTGCACTTTCCAACTTCTTTTTTAAGTTTTGAATGATGGTCTTGTTTGTAGATTCGGATTGACCATTTGCACATGGGTGGTAGGGTGTCGATAGGATTCTTTTGATTTTGTGATCCTCGAGGAACAGTGTTACTCTGCTTCCGATGAACTGCTTCCCGTTACCACATGTTATCTCGGAAGGAATTCTGAATCGGCACATGATGTGGTCCCAGATGAAGTTAATGACTTCTTTTTCTCTTATCTTTTCGAAGGCCTGTGCTTCCACCTATTTTGAGAAGTAGTTAGTCATAAATAAAATAAATCTAGCTTTACCTGGTGCCATTGGTAGGGGTCCGACGATGTCCATCCCCACTTCATAAATGGCCATGTCGACAAGACCGAATGCAGCTATTCACCGGGTTGGTGAATCATCGGGCCAAATCTCTGGCATTTGTCGCACTTACGGACGAACTCTTTGGTGTCTTTTTCCATGCTGTCCTAATAGTAGCCTGCTCTGATCACCTTTCGGACTAAGGAATTGGCACCGGAGTGATTTTCGCAGGTGCCCTCGTGGATTTCTCGGAGCACATAATCTGTGTCCCCCAGCCTCAGACATACTGCTAGGGGCCCATCAAAGGTTCTTCTGTACTGAATTTTGTTTTCGTCGATCAAGAATTGGGCTGTTTTGGTTCGCAGGGCTCTCGACTCTTTTGGGTCTGTGGGTAGTTTTCCACTTTCCAAATAATCGATATATTTATTTCTCCAATTCCACGCCAGGCTAGTGGAGTTGATCTCGGCAAAACCTTCCTCGATCACTGATTTGGATAGCTGAACAATAGCCCCGGGGAGTAGGTCATCTTCTTCGACAGATGATCCCAAGTTTGCAACGGCATCAACCTCGCTATTCTGCTCTCGAGGTATGTGGACCGGAGTCCATTCTTTGAAGCGGTGCAATATGACTTGAATTTTGTCTAAGTATCTTTGCATCCTGTCGTCTCGAACCTCGAAGCTCCCATTTACTTGGTTTACTACCAGGAGGGAATCACATCTTACTTCGATGACCTCAACTCCTAGGCCTTTGGCCAATTCCAGACCTGTAATAATAGCCTCATATTCGGCTTCGTTGTTATTCAGCTTTGCAGTTTTTATAGATTGTCTTATTATGCCACCCGTAGGCGGCTTCAGAACTATGCCGAGCCCGGATCCTCTTACATTCGAGGCGCTGTTAGTGAACAGGGTCCACACCCCGGAAGATGTGCCTGTTTTTAGTAAAAGTTCTTTCTCTGCCTTGGGAATGAGGGAGGGCAAAAAGTCAGCCACAAAATCCGCTAGAATTTTGGATTTGATAGCCGTTCTGGGTTGATACTCGATATCATATCCCCCAAGTTTGATCGCCCATTTGGCCAGTCGGCCCGACAACTCGGGCTTATGCAATATGCTTCGAAGAGGATATGTTGTTAAAACACAAATATGATGGCATTGAAAGTAAGGTTTTAGTTTTCGCAATGCGCTTTTTAATGCAAGAGCTAATTTTTCTAGGTGCGGATACTTGGTTTAGGCATCTTCATAGGTCCGACTCACATAACAAATAAGGAATTGCGTACCTTGTTCTTCTCAAACTAGCACACCACTTACCGCTATCTCAGATACGGCCAAGTATAAATATATCGTGTCATCCTCCTTTGGGGTGTGGAGTAAAGGTAGACTAGTCAGATATCGCTTCAACTCCTCTAAGGCACGTTGGCATTCCGGAGTCCATTCGAAGTTGTTCTTCTTTTTGAGTAAAGTGAATAAACGATGACACATGTCTGATGACCTCGATATGAATCGGCCCAAGGCTGTTATTCGCGCGGTTAGCCATTGCACGACCTTTACATTGTTTACCACCGTGATTTCTTTGATGGCCTTGATTTTGTCAGGGTTGATCTCGATTCCCCTATTTGACACCATGAAGCCTAAAAATTTGCCGGAACCCACTCCGAAGGCACATTTCTAGCGGTTGAGTTTCATGTTGTAGCTTTTGAGGATGTCGAATGTCTCCTGTAAATGAGTCAGATGGTCCTCTGCGCGCAGGGACTTAAATAACATATCATCAATATAAACTTCCATGGATTTGCCTATTTGATGTTGGAACATTTTATTAACTAGGCGCTGGTATATGGCTCCCACGTTTTTCAGCCCGAAGGGCATTACATTGTAATAGTATGTACTATACTTCATGATGAACGAAGTCTTTTCCCTATCCCCGGGGTTCATCTGAATTTATTATACCCGAAGTAGGCGTCGATAAAAGTAAGGGTCTCATGACCGCCCGTGGAATCGATCAAGCGGTCGATGTTAGGCAATGGGAATGAATCCTTGGGGCATGCTTTATAAGTTTTTATAATCTATGCACATTCTTAGCTTATTCCCCTTTTTGGGAACTACCACCACATTGGCCAGCCATTCGGGATATTTTGTCTCCCTAATAGACCCTATTTTGAGGAGTATTGTTAACTCGTCCTTGATGAATACGTGTTTTACTTTGGACTGAGGTCTCCTCTTTTGTTTCACCGGTTTGAACCTAGGATCGACACTTAGTCGGTGGGTGGTTATTTCCGGTGGTATTCTTGTCATATCTAAATGGGACCAAGCAAAGCAATCGATGTTACTAATAAGAAATTGAATGAGTTTTTTCCTGAGTTCGGGGGTTAATCCCATTCCCAGGTATACCTTTCGATCTGGGAGATGTTCAATCAAAACAGTTTGCTCTAGTTCTTCAATAGTCGACTTTGTTGCATCTGATTCTTCGGGGGCAACAAAAGTTCGGGGAGTGAGGAAATCTTCCTCGGGAGTCTGTTTGCCTCCCGGCTCTTCTGAGGTAGAGTGTATAGAATTTGATGCCTCTCAGTGGACCGCGAACATTTCCTTTACCGCGTGCTGTTCTCCATATATTGTCTTTATGTCGTCCTTTGTCGGAAACTTCATCATTTGATGTAGAGAGGACGATACTGCCCTCATGTTGTGTATCCACAACCTGCCAAGCAATGCACTGTACCTCATGTCATGGAAATTGGCGTCCTAAACAGCACCAGACATGTTGACCGGGAGGGTGATCTCCCCCTTCATTGCTTCGCCATCCATGTTGAAGCCGATGAGGACTCGGGAGGTAGGATGATCTGATCGAGCAGTCCGAGTTGTTCTACCACCTTTGACCTGATTACGTTGATCGAGCTACCTGGATCCACGAGTACATGTTTAATTTAAATGTTATTCAATAGAAATGAAATTACCAGTGCATCGTTGTGTAGTCGAGTCAAGGTCTCAAAATCTTCCTCGCTGAATGCAAGGATGTCCTTGGACATGCGGCCCCGAATTAACCCTTCCGTTGTAGTGGACACTTTTACTCGTTTGATAATGGGTCCTTGGGGAATGTTGGTCCCCTTGATGATCATATGAACGACATGCTGAGGTTTTGCCGCTCCGTTTCTCCTATCTGCCTCTCTTTCTTCCCGGGTGGGATTTTTCCGAGTTTCCTGTTGATTTTCTTGGCGTGTACTCCCATTAGTGTGGGAACTGACGTCAACGTATTGGGCGTTGCATGAGACTGTACCCACGGGGATCGGTTCTGGTGCACTCTCAGGGTTTTGTGGTGGTACACCAATACCTGGAACAGCTACACCATTCTCTCCATGGTCCTCAAGACTGTTATTTTCATGTCTTTCAATGCTTCTTTGATATTTTTGGGCTCTATTTGAGAGATAAAAGTTAAGAAGGCAAGTGAGTTTCTGGTCTTTGATCTGGTTTGAATTCCTGAATCAAGATGAGTGATTATGTTATTATTTACCTTGAAAATGGTAATTACAATTAGATTTAATTTTGTGGTTCTAAAAATACGTGATTTATTTTTATGCTAGTTGTTAGACAATAGATGCTAAGTATGAGCTAAAAAATGGGATAAGAACTTTGAAAGCAGTATTTTAAGTAAACTGAGTGGTTGAGAATCGAGGCCTCGAGCCAGATTATACGGGGCCTCGAGGTCGAACTAGATACTAAGTTGTGGACAGCCGATGAAGGACTAACAGCTTTGAGAGCTTTGATGAAGACTCTCTAAGATCAATAATGAGTAATAAATGAAGAACAATTAATGAAATACAATAAATGTAAGCAATAAATATAAGTAATAGAATCAAGGGAGAATGTGTTTAAGTTAGAGAGCAGAGAATGTTCTTGTTCTTGTATTGAGTGTTGTGTGATCAATTCATATGTGCAAAAAATAACAAAGCTCCCCTTTATATAGGAGGGGAAATCCCAACATAGTACATGTGCATTTATTACAAAGAAATGTAGCTGGTACAACTACTTAGCAGTCTGGTACAGACTGGTATTATTCTTGTAGGTGTTGTCAGCTTTGACCACGTGCCTAGGGAACTTCCCGTTTATCCATGATAACCATCGATTTAAGTTGCCCCAAGGTCGGGCATAGAGAACCCTCGAGGTTGAAACCTCGAACCATGCCCCCGGGCCTTCGAGGTGAAGCTACGAAAAGACGTAATGATTGTCATACCTCCTTTTTCTATCCCAAAAAGGGATATAAGGTAGTTTTTTTGAATTTAAGTGACAATCGAAATGGGATTATTTATTTTATTCAGAGTCGCCACTTGGGATAATTTATGGTGTCCCAATTCACCAGTTTAATATCCCGAATCGAGGAAGATTTTGACTCTTATTTATGGTCTGCGAATACAGAAATCCGGGTAAGGAATTCTGTTAACCCGGGAGAAGGTGTTAGGCATTTCTGGGTTTCGTGATTTTAGCATGGTCGCTTTGATCATACTTGGCTTAATCAAATTGTCTAATTACTCATTTTAGAACCTATGTGGATTCGTCTCTTTTAATTAAGAAATTATCTTAAAACAGGTCACGCACACGTGTACCCATTTGTTTGGCGCGTCAAAAAATCATGACACGTGAACGCGTCCTCAATTAATAACGCTTTGTTATTATTAAGAGAGTTTGGTTGAAGTTGCACGAACGCATACCTCAATTTTTTTAAGAAAGAAAATCATAATTATGTTAAGCGAACGTATACATAATCACGATAATAGATTAAGTCGCGCCTAAAGCGTTTTCTATGAATATTCAGAATTATTTTAATATCTATTAATTTGTGAGAGATGGGCTAATCTGTGATTTATGGAAATGGGCCAATATGCTTGTAACTTTGGGGGGAAAATGGGCCAGCATGTTATTCTAACCTAATTCTATGTTCTGTCTAACTTATCAACTTAGAGCCAATTTGATTCTTATAACCTTTTTCTTAAGATAACCTCGCCCTTTGGGACTATATTTCCGCATGGTACTCTAATAATTTGCAGGCATCTTTAAACTCTATTTTTTCCATACAAAACTTAAAGAAAATTAATCGCTCCATGATTGTTAATACTGTTCGTTTCGAATTTAAAGCTTAACCATGTTCAATTCTATCTTGTTAAATTAGAAGCTCAAAATTAATTACTAAAATCCAAACATCATATATCTAAAGAAACATTGCAACAGAGAAATATGAAAAAAAAACTATAATATTAGCATCCAAACAACAGATCCAAACATATCAGTATGCAACTAGATATTCATTTCAAGTTAAAACATTCAAAAATTGACCAAATTTGTCACGGAAACAAAGCAGCAGAAGAAGAGAGAAACGAAAAGACCAACCGAACTGACATACAAGAGATCCAAACAGAAACTTTATCGCATCAAAGCTCGGACCTCGACGGAACCACAAGACGGATCTTCGGACAGGACCTCAAGCAACAAACCCAAAGCTGACGTCTCCAATGGGATCTCGAAATCAAAACAAAAGCAGAAACCGGACTCCAACTGATAAAAGAACAGCATAAGCAGCTGTTTGGAGAATCGTTTGGATTGTTATCGTCGATGGCGTCAGAGGTGGAGGATTCGTCGGCTGGTCTAGGTGATGAAGCGGGTGTTCTAGTCACTGATGGTGATGAAGGAGCGGTAGATTTGCTCGTTTTCTGGCGAGCTGGATAGTGGCTAGGGATTGTCGTTCACCCCCTCGCAGTAGTAATAGTAGCCATTGTTGGTGGTCAATTCCGTGACTATGGTGGTGGGACGGGATCGCAGCGATAACAATAGACGACTGTTTTTTTTAGACTAGGGTTCTAGTTTTTTGGCTGCTGATGGGTTCCTTTGGTTGAGGAAGAACGACGTGAGGGGGGGTCTCTTGGATTCTGCGGCTGATGCCTCTTCGTTAGGTTTTTTAGGTCTCCTTCAAATCAGAAACGGCTGGGCAGGGATCCGATTTTTTAGGTTATAATTTGGTTTATATTTGATAGGTGAAAGGATTGTGACCATTGGATTAAAATGGATCGATGGCTGGGATTAAAAGGTGTATTTGGGCGGGTCAGATGGGTTGATGGGTTATTTGGGCTAAGAGGAATTGGGTTGGTCTAAATTGGGCTCTAAGACTCTTAAAATTGTGGTCCAAAATCTTAGTTAACTCCCTTAAATAAAGATAAAAATACTACACAATGCAAAAACTAGTTCTAATTAATTAAATTAAACTATATTAAAATGCGAAACTATTTTTTTTATTATTTTCAAGATTATATAAAGATAAAAATAAGGTACTATTTTTTTGTATATATATTTTTTACTTTATGAAAGGTACATAAAATATTTTTATTTTATGAAAGGTACATAAACTAAAAGTAACTAGATAAAATATTTTTGTAATTTTTATTTTTGTTATAAAATAAAATAAAATAGTTAAAACTAGTTGAAATAACGATATTAGTCCTAAACTATATTTTTTATGCTAAAATGTGTAAAAACTTGGGGAAGGGTCAAAAATCACATGCCTACAGCTGCCCCTCTTTGACTGAAAACACGAAGTATTTTCAGATAAAGAATGACGAGGCAGGTTTTTTGACCCGACCCTTATTTAGAGAGACCAAAAGTTAAGAGAAAAGAAAATGTGACCGAGCCCTTGTATTTGAGCTGCCTACATATCCTTGGCTATAAAAGAATCAGGCCACATGCAGTTCAGTCCTATAGTGATGGAGTGTACCGAGGAGGAGAGCCGATTGAGGTGTCGTTCCGTCGAGGTTTCGGTCCGCGGTCCTGTTATTACATCAAAAATCAAAATCTAAAGACTAATTAAGACTAGCAACTTAAGGGAACTAAAAACTGATCCTATTCTCAAGGAGGGATCCCTGAACTCAAGGAAAACTAAAGATAACCCCTTAAGAAAATTAAAAATGATCCTATTCTCCAGGCGGGACCCCTAAACTTAAGGAATGCTAAAGATTAATAAGTTAAGGAAACTAAAATAAAAAAACTTACCCTATTATCCAAGTGGGACCCCTGAGCTTAAGGAAACTAAAGACTATCAAATTAAGAAAATTAAAACTGGCCCTATTCTCCAGGCGGGACCCCTGAACTTAAGGAAAACTAAGAACTCTTCTAACTAGGGAGAATGCCTAGGAGGTAATGGTCATCTCAACTAGGGGAATGCCTAGCAAGTAAAACCTTCTCAAACAACCTTTATGCTGACCAGATTTGGGCACTACACTTGAAAAATTCAAGCTTCCAAGCTTTGATTTGGACATAGTCTTCGTCTCTGTTTCAAACAAAGAAAACTTGTGAGTTTAAACATGGTGGTTGGTTTGTGGCTGTCACGACCCAAACCAATGGGCTACGATGGGCACCCAGTACCTTCTCTGTCGGGTACCAACATAACGTATCTTTCTTATTACATCATCATATACACGTGATATACGGGCCTAATAGGCCAACATGATCATTTATAAACTCAAAACATAGGCCGACAAGGCTGTACAATCTTTCACGTACACGACATATGTCTACAAGCCTCTAAGAGTACATAAATATCATAAAGGTCGGGACAGAGTCCCGTCATACCAAACAATACACGTCTAAATCATACTAACCAAACGAGCAACTCCGAAGCAAATGGAGCGCACCAACATCTTCCGCTGAGCTGATAGCCTACTTGGAGGGCTCTCGACCTGTCTATCGGGACCTGTGGGCATGAAACGCAGCATCCCCAGGCAAAAGGGGCGTCAGTACGAATAATGTACCGAGGATATAAGGCACATAAATAAATACATAAGAGACATGGAAGAAATATAGAGTACACGACTCAACCTGTAAGTCTGAATAACTTTGTAAATCACAAAATAATTATAGTATCATGCATATGCGTATGAATGTCATGTCGTGCATAGGTACATGTTTCATAACATCATCATCCTTTGAGGGCATCCCATCATATCATCTTGGTCATTGTGGGCAAAGTCATCAACGTATACCAGCTGATCACGTGGTGGTGCGTATATAACGCCATAACCTTTCCCATGTCCCATATACATCTCTATATATATATATATATACATACATATATACACGTATATAATGTCATCTGGTCACTGGTCAATATACATGAATCCAATGCATTAAAAGTACGTTAATAAAATCTTTCGGAATTGTCATAAGACCATTTTGCCTTTGAGTAATATCATAAAGTAACCTCTTTTCAACTTCCGTATTTTTCTGAGATCCATGAACAGATGATAAAATATTATGACACATGAAAATTCAAGAACATATATATTTCTAATACTTCTATGAATAGAGTCATTCATGGAATTTGTGCATTTGTACGTTTCGCTCGTATCGTATGGATCATGCCAAAAGAATAGAAGGGATAGCCTTAACATACCTAGAGTAGGAAAACTCCATATAATATTCCGTTGGAAACCTTCGTGGATTGAACTTAGAACCTAAAAATCGGATTAAGCTTCCGCGATTTGAAATTGAGGAACAAAATCTTTCTTTGATTTGTTGAAATTTGGACGAAACTGCTTCAAATGAAGCTTTCGTTTGAAATGAAATGTTTCTGCTCACGTTCTTGGCTTTAGGAAGCATTTCGTTAGCTTCAGATTACTTTCATGAAAAGCCTTTCTAATCTCTTAAATGTTGAAGATATAAATCTTCTAATTTGTAAGATAAATGTGTAGCCTTTTTGAAATTCAAGGCTTGTCATTTAATTTGTTGCCACCTAATCCCAACATGACTAATGAGTCATGTATTTTGGGTGGTAGTTGCTGCCACGTTTTGGGGGTGGGGTTTTAATATTATCCCAATTTTAATAGTTAACTGGGTAATGTCCTGTTGCCTGGTAATTAATCAATTACCCGCATAATTTAAAAATTATCTCAAATTACTTAAAATTCTACTTATTTTTAATATACTTTATATACCTTACTATTTTGGCTATGGAGTACCTTGTATAGTACTAGTCCATAAATACCGGGTATATTAGCTCGGGCCGTATTTTATCTCAAAATTCCAAACTTCGAAAAAATTCGTTTTCTTCGATATTACTTACCCTCTTACCTTCACGAATTTACTCATCACTTATAATCCTTATAATCCCCAAATAATCTTTTCCTTGGACTGATATCAATTGCCTTACGACAAATTCAACGTACAATACTGCAGGGTGCAACACTGTCGTAACTTATTACTGCGAAGTGTAACATCACCGTAATGTAATACTGCTAGGTAGAACACTGTCGTAACTTAATACTGCTGGACGTAACATCATTGTAATACTGCGGGGCATAACGGTGGCCTTGACTTTGAGGGCGATTGCTCCTTCACTTGCCATGATAACTTTGATATCATCTTGAATTACCTTGCTTGTTTATTAACTAACCACTTTCTCTGTCAACCCTTATCAATGAAAACACCTCTAATTCATTCAAACCCAACACCATTTCTCTGTTGCATTGTGCTCATTAATTTACATTTACGAACCTTTGTATTTCACATGAATCCTAAAGCACGTTGATTGTTACTAACTCAGTACACATATTGTTCTTTCCTGGCTTATGCCACTTTGATGTGCTAGACAGATTTCGTTTCGTGCAATTAGAAAGCTGGTAGCAAATTTTGAAGTCATTTCTCTCTTGTTCTAACCAAATAGACTCAAGGAGAGAAAGTAAACAACACAAAAGGAACAGAGTAAGGGACAATGGAAAGAGATGATACCTAACAAGAAAATTACAAAGTAGAAACTTATCAAATGTGGATACCAACTCTAATTACCATGACATGCACCTTTGGATTAAGTGGCCTAAACTGTCAATCAAGTCTAATATTCAACTCTTGTTGTACATCTTCACCATGAAACTGGGCTTCAATGCTCCGATTATCCTATCTGATTCACGATCCTTACTCGACTTGTAGTGCCCAAAGGGTTTTCACCATCAATCCTCTCTCATTTTTTTCTCTCACTCATCGTCACCTTATGGTGCCTGTGAAGGTTTTCACCAATAAGACTCTCTCATTTTGTTCTTTTCTTCTTATTTCCTCTAATTCTGCAGATGACAAGGCATTAACTATGGTAAAAATATCATATGCTCTTGGCATGTCTAAACCCAGCACTCTCAAAGATTATCTGGGAGGTCTTTTTTGGACTGTAATGTGGCTTTTGGACAGGTTTAGAAAGAAAGGATATCGTAAAGGCTCAAAATAACTAAGATAACAGGGTTAATTTATTTACAACTTTTGGAATCCATTTCAAAACTTTGCCCCAATTTCTAAAACAAGAGAATTTGATTCTAAGAAAAATCGCCCGTCTTGACTTCGTGGGATTATGAAATATTTTATTTGGTGCGACCAAACCGTAAGGCTGCCTACATATCTTGTTGTGACAAGAATCAGGTCGAACGTAGTTCACAAGGATGCTTTCTTTTTGTTGCTATTTTTTCTTTTTCTTTTTCCTCTTTTTTTTCTTTTTTCTTTTTGTTTTTTTTTCGAATGAAGTTTCTAAAACAAACCTTATGGGGTATGATTTTTTTTGTATGCAATGACTCTAACTCGATTCCAAAAGAGGGGAGGTCAAGAAAATTAGCATAGGCTCAAAAGAGGTACCGAATGGTATAAAGTGTTTGGGTAGCTGCAAGAAGGCCTCCCAATCTTTGAAAATGCCAAGTACAACATTTCTTTTGCAGCTCCAGCATTTATATCACTGACACGCCTTCCACTTTTTTTCTTTTTTATTTTTGTTTCCTTGTTTTTTTGGTGTCTTGTCAAGTACAGAACTCTCGTTGGGTTATTTCTTCGTCACAATGGATACCCTCCGTCAGTTCGGAGCAAACTCCCTTGGCTTTATCTTATTATTTGAGGTGCACTTGAACTCAAACTGCTCACTTCAAATTGTCTGGGATGCACTCTCTTGTAACCAATTCTTGTCATCCTATTAACTTCCCAAATTATCTGCCCCAGTTTCACACAGTTCGAGCTTCAAATGATCTCAAAATGTCCAAATCTGTACTTATTTCCCTCAAATATCCCTATTTTCCTCAAAATTGTTTCATTCATTCATGATTAAACTAACTTTTAAGACCAGGCCTAGAATTATGCGTGCATGTCATGTCACTAGAGCTAGCATGAAAAGAACTATAAAAAGAAAAGAGGAATAAACAAAAAAAATGATTAGAAATAACATAAAACAGAAAATTACATTAGACATACGGTGAAAGGGTTTGAACAACAAAACAAGGAAAATAAACTGGGTTTACAACCCTGGAACAAGCCTAGATAACACTAAATGAGTTATTACGACTAAAGGAACTAGGCAAAATAAAAGGATGGAAGGGTTTGAGTCACAAGACAATATCCGGATTACAACCCTGAAATAACCCAGGCAACAGAAATGACATCTTTCCAATCACCAAGCTCAACATCTTAGCCACTGGGTTCCACATCAACAGTACTAGGACCTTCACAAGTCTCCATCACATTGACCTTAGCAAATTGCTTTTCGGTCCCTTTTGCCGGCTCGTTCTTAAGATCAACTTTCGGAACCGAGAGTGATAGCGCTGAAAGCTTTGCGGCAAGTGGCCCTTCGAGGATCTCAAAAGAATTCTCATATTCCTTTTCAACACAAATCATACCCACCATATGCGTCTCATTATGAACAGGCGATGGACTTTGGCTAGTGTCTACTGCATCTGGATTTTGCACGATAATGTCACCTGCATCAATAAGCTTCTGAACTGCTCTTTTCAGATGCCAACACTTTTCTGTGTTGTGACCCATGGCATTAGAGCAATATGCGCACCTTTGAGAATAATCAAAATTCTTTGGAAGAGGGTTCGGCATTTTTATCTGAATTGGCTTCAACATGTCCAATTGCCTCAACTTTTGGAACAAACTGGCATATGATTCTCCAATAGGAGTGAAAGTCTTTTCTTTTTCCTATTGCCTTTTCATTTTGTACTCTGGCCTCGGTTGGAATCTTTTGCGGGTAGGTGGTTGATATGCTTGAGGAGGCGGGTAGGATATTTGCGGAAATGGTGCAGGCCACCGCGGGTCCTGTGGATGTGGAGCATATGGTGGTGAATTGTGGATGGAGTACTGGGAAGGTGAGGTATGACTTTGGGGATTTTTTGGAGAGAAGTAGCATTGGGGAGGATTATCGGGAGCACAGGGATATCCATGGGGTCGATATTGAGGCTGAAAGCATTGAGCAGGAATGCCCACTGGATCATGTCGTTGGCGAGGCTCAACAACATCTTTTCTATTTCTCTTTCTTCCACCCAAACTTACTGAAATGTTCTGAATGTCTTCTGTAGTACCTTTCAATGCAGAATAACTTATGATTTTGCCTGACTTGATTCCTGCCTCTACCACCTCCCTCATTTTTACCATATCATTGAAAGGTGTACCCAAGGTTGGGATCAGATGACTGAAGTAGGTGGGCCCCTGGGCTTGTAGGAAAAGCTCAACCATTTCTTCTTCACCAACCGGGGGGCTGACCCGAGCAGTATGTTCCCTCCATCTAAGCCCAAACTCCCTAAAACTTTCCTTGAGTTTCTTTTCCATCTTAGATAGGGAGGAGCGGTCTGGGATAATGTTTAAATTGTACTGAAAGTGTCGAACAAAATCTTGAGCCATGTCATCCCATGCATGCCACTTCTTGACGTCTTGACGAGTATACCATTCCAAGGCCGCCCACTCAAACTCTCACTGAAATACGCCATCAACAAATCATCTTTCCCGCCAACACTTCTCATTTCGCTGCAATAACCCCTCAGATGGGCTACTGGATCTCCAAGCCCATCATACAAGATAAACTTTGGCATTTTAAACCCCGGGGGCAGATGAACATTAGGGAACATACACAAGTCATTGTAAGACATGTTAATCTGATTTCTCATCCCTTGCATGCTCCTTAAGAACTGTTCTATACCTTTCAACTTCCTGGATACCTCATTTCGCCCTTCTTCTCCTTTGAACTTTTCATTTTCAACATGAGGCTCATTCCAAGGACTATGATTGTATGAGTCAGGGACCTTGTGGAAAACCTCTGAGGGGTAGTATTGGGCATCATGAGTTTTGAGTGGGTGTTTATCGCTTTTTTCTTTCCTCTTATTTCTCACGTCCCACAACTTCATTCTCTTTTTTTATCTTTTTTTGTTGTTTTGTTGTTGTATTTTTATGCTTTTTATTTAATGATGATTCGATCGAATCCTATATAGGTTGCCTACGTATCGTATCCCTCATGAATCAGATCAAGCGTAGTTCTGGAAAAGCGAAAATAGACTAAACAAACTAACGTTCTCTTTTTTTTACCTTAATGACTATTCTGATGAGAAAAGAGAAATAAAAGAAGCAAATCTTTTTTTTAATTGTTTAGACTAATATTCTATAACCTATTCTAAACTCAAGCTTAAACGAGCATATATCTTTTCTTTTTACAACAAATACACTATGAGAAATTATTAAGGAAAAACAAATCATAGAAGAGAAAAATATTTTTGATTTTCTTTTATAGGAGGAAAATCTAAAGAATAAACCGAAGAAAAATATTTTGAATTTTCATTTGATACCCTAAAGAAAAGTTTCGAAAGGAGAAATGAGAAAAGAAAAAAAATATTTTTGGATTTCGATTTTTGATTACCTAAGGGAGGAACGATAAGGATAAACAAAAGACAAAGTATATTTTTTTTTGGTGTTATACTAATTTCTGAAAGAAGAACCTCAAAAGGAAATCTTTTTTGGATTTTGGATTTAATATCTTAAAGAAAACTTGTAAAGAGATATCAAAAAGAAAAATCTTTTTTTTTGGTTTGAATTTTTAGTCCTAATATCCTAAAAGAAATATAAAAGCAGATTTTTTTTTGAGTTTTAGCTATTAATTTCCTAAAACAAAACCTCAAAAGTTTTTTTTTTTGAATTTCTAGAGTTAGTATTCTAAAGAAAACTTCTAACGGAAATATAAAAACGCAAAATCATTTTTTTTTCTTTTTTTTGGATTTTTAATTTATAACACATGTTTTTCAAATACAAAATAGGAAGTACAATAACAAAAGACTCGACAAACTTACTAGACTATGACAGACTCTAACATCCACTAAAAGACTCGATATTACTGTATAAAACTAGAAGGTGAAACACGACATAAAAAGAAAAACAAACTCAAAACATAAAAATAAAATCTCCTTAAGCAACTCATGAATGAGCGATCCTGACAGGATGGTCCTAGGGTGTCTGTCATGCTCAAGCTCTGGTAAGTAGATCCACACCTGTATGAGAAAAATAAGACCAAATAGAGTTAAAGACTTAGGGGTCGTTTGGTAGGGTGTATAAGAATAGTGCGGAATAATGTGTATTAGTAATGCATATATTAGTAATGCATGTATTAGTAATGCATGTATTAGTAATGCAAACATTAGTTATGCAAATATTGTTTCTTATCTATTGTTTGGTGTGGTGCATTAAAATTATAATGCATTGCATAATTTTTTTAAAAAATAGTTGCTTACAAAAATGTCCTCCATATTCTCTAGCTTTAAGGGACTTTAAGGACAATTTTGTCTTTAACCATGCTAATGCATGCATTAAAGCCTTGGTATTACTAATGCCATGGTTTTCTATGCATTACTTATGCATAGGATAATGCCAAGTATGATGTATAACTAATACAAATATTAGTTATACACAAGTTGAAAAAAGGTATCAAACAAGGTTTTAGTAATGCATAGAGCTAATGCTTGCATTATTTTTTCTAATACCTCCTACCAAACGACCCCTTAGAATACTATGTGAGACAATAACACTCCCTATTGGACACATGGAAGACATGATTGTGGCTATTTTTTTAAAAATTAACCTACGTGGCCTATTAAGGCAAACTCATCAAAGGTGACATCATAGACATGGAAATACCTCACTAAAGCTTATGTGGATTCGAACTCCCAATAATCATGGCCCAAAATTAATTTGCAAAAATGACCCATTTTGCAAGAATGGCCGATGTGGCCAGAAATGGCTAAAGATGCAAAGTCAAAAAAGGACAGACCTTAAAGTAATATGACACCTAGTTGTGGACTCAAGATTCTAAGACATGGGTCATTGAACCACTTTTGCGCAAATGGCCCCATTTTTGCAAGAATGGCCGAGGTGGCCAAAAGTGGCTAGACATGAAAGATTTGGCTAAGACCCCACGAAGCCAAGAACCTAAGAATCACTAGGAAGACCGGACCCTATGTGGGCTGCCTATGTATCCCGCCCCGAAAGAAGAGGATCAAGTATGCGTAGTTCGGGAAGATTAGATACGGAAGAGAATTAAAAAAAAATAACTAATTTAGAGAATATATTTTTTGTTTTTTTTTGGAAAATGATGAAACATGTAAACTCTTTTTGGATTTTCTTTTCCCTTTTTTTTGATTTTTGGAAAATGATGGGAAAGTGCAAAATCCTTATGGATTTTTCATTTTTTTTTGGTCTTTTTCTTAAAAAATGTGAAAGAAAAATCTAACTGGGCCCTACTTGCTTTATTTTCACACTTCACCCTCTTTTCTTTCTCATTTACCCTCAGCCATCATTGGTCCGCTAAATAACCCTTTTATCCTTGAAGAAATGCAACATGTAGCACATAGGATGCATCAGGATGGTCTTTTATTTTTGGGTACACCTGTCCTAGACCGACTCAACCCCTATGTTGAGTCCCCAAATTCAAATGCATATGATGCAAACAACGTTCCTACTAGGGATTCGGTATGAGGTTACGTCATTCTAGGTTGAAACCTGGGGTGGTGTTCTAGACCTGGCTTACCCGAGCGGACAACTCGAGCCGAGATGGGGGCAATGTACCAGGAGCACGAAAGTCTGCCCGGCCTTGTTGCTGGCCCAGCCTCGCTCTATTTGGTATAACTTCTAACTAAAAAGTGGGCCACGCGAACGTGTGCACCATTTTTTAGAAGACTCAGGTGGGAGGCCTAAGAAGACTGTTTAATACAATTTAAATAATATCAAAGCGGTAAATAAATGACAAATAGCACATTAGGTCCACAAAAAATAGTAATATCAACAATAAATAAAGCCAAGTAAAAATCATATTAACAAACTCGAATTCTAAACCATGAACCAGAAGTTCTGAGTTCTTTTCCCCAGCAGAGTCGCCAGAGCTGTCACGCCTCCTTTTTCTACTCCGAAAGGGGATATAAGGGAGTTTTTTCCAATTTAAGTGACAATCGAAATGGGATTATTTATTTTATTCAGAGTCGCCACTTGGGATAATTTATGGTGTCCCAAGTCACCGGTTTAAAATCCCGAATTGAGGAAGGTTTTGACTCTTATTTATGGTCTGCGAACATAGAAATCCGGGTAAGGAATTCTGTTAACCCGGGAGAAGGTGTTAGGAATTCCCGGGTTTCGTCGTTTTAGCATGGTCGCTTTGATCATACTTGGATTAATCAAATTGTCTAATTACTCATTTTAGAACCTATGTGCATTTGCCTCTTTTAATTAAGAAATTATCTTAAAACAGGTCACGCGCACGTGTA
The DNA here is from genome assembly GCF_000715075.1 of Nicotiana tabacum. Classification (NCBI taxonomy): domain Eukaryota; kingdom Viridiplantae; phylum Streptophyta; class Magnoliopsida; order Solanales; family Solanaceae; genus Nicotiana; species Nicotiana tabacum. Next base: position 107,934,334 of record NC_134101.1, read on the forward strand.
CCCATTTGTTTGGCGCGTCAAAAAATCATGTCACGCAAACGTGTCCACAATTAATAACGCTTTGTTATTATTAAGAGAGTTTGGTTAAAGTTGCACGAACGCATACCTCGATTTTTTATAGAAAGGAAATCATAATTATGTTACGCGAACGTATACATAATCACGATAATAGATTAAGTCGCACCTAAAGCATTTTCTATGAATATTCAGAATTATTTTAATATCTATTAATTTGTGAGAGATGGGCTAATCTGTGATTTATGGAAATGGGCCAATATGCTTGTAACTTTGGGGGGAAAATGTGACAGCATGTTATTCTAACCTAATTCTATGTTCTGTCTAACTTATCAAGTTAGAGCCAATTTGATTCTTATACCCTTTTTCTTAAAATAACCTCGCCCTTTGGGACCATATTTTCGCACGGTACTCTAATAATTTGTAGGCATCTTTAAACTCTATTTTTTCCGTACAAAACTTAAAGAAAATTCATTGCTCCATGATTACTAATACTGTTCGTTTCGAATTTAAAGCTTAAGCATGTTCAATTCTATCTTATGAGATTAGAAGCTCAAAATTAATCACTAAAATTCAAACATCATATATCTAAAGAAACATTGCAACAGAGAAATAAGAAAAAAACTATAATATTAGCATCCAAACTATAGATCCAAACAAATCAGTATGCAACAAGATATTCATTTCAAGATAAAACATTCATAAATTGACAAAATTTGTCACGGAAACAAAGCAGCAGAAGAAGAGAGAAACGGAAAGACCAATCGAACCGACGTACAAGAGATCCAAATAGAAACTTTATCGCACCAAAGCTCGGACCTCGACAGAACCACCAGACGAAGCTTCGGACAGGACCTCAAGCAACAAATTCAAAGTTGACGTCTCCAGCGGGATCTCGAAATCAAAACAAAAGAAGAAACCGGACTCCAACTGATAAAAGAACAGCAGAAGCAGTTGTTTAGAGAATCGTTTGGATTGTTATCGTCGCCGGCGTCAGAGGTGGAGGATTCGTCGGCTGGTCTAGGTGATGAAGAGGGTGTTCTGGTCGCTGATGGTGGTGAAGGAGCGGCAAATTTGCTCATTTTCCAGTGAGCTGGATAGTGGCTAGGGATTGTCGTTCACCCTATCGTAGCAGTAATAGTAACCATCGCTGGTGGTCAATTCCGACGACTATGGTGGTAGGACGAGAACAGTAGACGACTGGTTTTTTTAGACTAGGGTTCTAGGTTTTTTGGCTGCTGATGGGTTCCTTTGGTTCAGGAAGAACGACGTGGGTGGGGGGGTCTCTTGGGTTCTGCGACTGATGCCTTTTCGTTAGGTTTTTTTAGGTCTCCTTCAAATCAGAAACAGTTGGGTAGGGATCCGAGTTTTTAGGTTATAATTTGGTTTATATTTGATAGGTGAAAGGATTGTGACCATTGGATTAAAATGGATCGATGGCTGGGATTAAAATGGTGTATTTGGGCATGTCAGCTGGGTTGATGGGTTATTTGGGCTAAGGGAAATTGGGTTGGTCCAAATTGGGCTCTAAGACTCTTAAAATTGTGGTCCAAAACCTTATTTAACTCCCTTTAATAAAGATAAAAATACTACACAATGCAAAAATTAATTCTAATTAATTAAATTAAACTATATTAAAACACGAAACTATTTTTTTATTATTTTCTAGATTATATAAAGATAAAAATAAGATACTATTTTTTAAATATTTTTATTTTATGAAAGGTACATAAACTAAAAGTAACTAGATAAAATATTTTTGTAATTTTTATTTTTGTTATAAAATAAAATAAAATAGTTAAAACTAGTTGAAATAACGATATTAGCCCTAAACTAAATATTTTACGCTAAAATGTGTAAAAACTTGAGGGAGTGTCAAAAGTCACGTGTCTACAATGATCATAAAATCGGGCTCTCCAATTTTATCCGTATACATTTGTATATATATTTTTTTTACTAAATTGGTAATAATAGAAGAATAAACTTCATGTATGCATACAAAAATTAATTCTAAAAGTCAACAAAATCACCAATGTAAATACTTTTTTTTGATTAATTAGCTTTAATACTTGCTATTGTTTACCCGTAAAACAGTACTGTTAAATTTATACGTGGTTTCTAGACAAGTGAATTAATTCGATCCTGAAATAATAAAATAATTGAAGAAATATGTAACACTTAGCCTTGATATGAAGTCGAAAAAACCGAAATAATGATTTCGGTAACGAGGCCTTCAGGCCCAATAGTAATAAGAACAAAAAGTAAGAAGATAAAGTTGTATAAAGCTTTGAATAGATTATAGTATCAGTTTGCCAAAAAATTCCTCCCCTTACAATGATAACAGAGCTCACTATTTATAGTTACGTCTAAGAAACAAGGTCCTAGGATCGTGTCCTTCTTTAATGTCAATTATGAGGGTCATTGATGAAGGTATAACGGTGAGTATAAATGACAAATTCTTTGTAACGGGTAGCGCACTCAATGCTGTGGAATATTCTTCATTAATGCCACCGAGCGGAGGGTATTTATTGCCTCTTTATGAGTGTTATTCCTCCCGTTACCAAACAGGATAATTGTCTTCGGTTCCACGTGTCATTCTTTTAAGAGGCCACCTAACATAGCATATTTTACCCTATACAGATAGTCCCCTTACTTTCCGGTGACATAACTTTGTGTCACCGGAAAGTTGGTAGAAACACCTTTTTTGGCGGAAAATTCACTGACCCCTCTGAAAAATTTCTGACGGTTGATTAGACGCACGTCTCTCCGCATTTGATGCCCTGAACACGCGTCATCCCACGATTCAGCATAACTTTTGCCAGTTATCGAGGTAATTATGGCCACAAATTTAGCCGCCTAAACCTTTAGTTATACGCATCAACCTTCTTCATTCATACTCCACAACTCGTCAAACTCTCTAAAACTCTCTTTATTGTTCTTCAACCTTTCTTTAACTTCCTTCAAACGAAAAAGCTTTTCCTTCATCCATAACATATAATGGCTTCTTCTTCAAAGAACTCCAGCTCTTCAAAGAGCAAGAGAATAGTCGAGGACGCTGCTCTTACAACAGTGTGTTCCATCACCCCTAGAAGTCTTGTTACAACAAAAGGCTTCAAAGAAAAATTTGCTTCAATTAACCCTCGCACGTGGGCCATTGGCAGATACCCTTCTTACATCCGTCCTTCCAGTATTTCTGTTGTGAAGGAAGATTGTTGCTATCATGATTTGGACATTGTTGCTCCTGATCTAATAGAACGAGTAACTCCTCCCAAGGAGGGTTTCATATATTTTTACACGTATCCCTTTACTTTGGGAGCGTTTTCTTTGAGCGTAGATCTTGATTCCGTTATTGCGATTCTGCCTCCGCTACCAGCTGTGTTTGGCACAAGTAAGTCCATCTGTGTGGAGGACGATTGCTTGTCTTCGGTATTTGTGCCAGGAGACCGGAGATGAGTTATCTTTAGCTCATATTATGGATTTCCATTCCCCCAAAGTCTTCCGCTGGGAAATGGTAAACTTCAGCAAACACGACCACCATGCTCTATTATCAAACATGGATGATGTAACGACCCGACCGGTCATTTTAAGCATTTGCACTTTGCTCTTATGTTTGAGGTCATGAGTAGCTCCGCATGATTTATTATGACTCATGTGAATCGTCGATTTTGGTTTTCAGGTTATTCGGAGTTGATTAGAAGAATGATTTTTAGCTTGAAGCCTTAAATTTGAAAAGTTTAACCAAGTTTTGACTTTTTAGTATTTGACCTTGGATTGGATTTTTGATTGTTCAGTTAGTTTTGTTGGGTGATTTTGGACTTAGGAGCGCGTCCATATTGTGATTTGGAGGTCCATAGTAGAATTTGGCTTGAAATAGGGAAAGTTGGAATTTGGAAAGTTTGACCGAGATGAACTTTTAGATATCGGGGTTAGATTCTGATTTCGGAAGTTGGAGCGGATCTATAATGTAAAATTTGAATTGCTTGCAAAATTTAAGGTCAATCGGACATGATTTGATAGGTTTCGGCATCAGTTGTGAAAGTTGAAGTTTCAAAGTTTAATGATTCCGAATTGAGGTGTGATTCATCGTTTCAATGTTTTTATGTGTGTTTTGAGGCCTCGAGTAGGTCTGTGTTATGTTATAAGACTTGTTGGTATGTTTGGATGTGGTCCCGTGGGGCTAGGGGGAGTTTCGGACGGGTTTCACACTATTTTTCCTTCTTTATGCATTGCTGGTTCAGCAAAAATTGAGCATCTGGTTTTCCTTAATCGTAATCGCTAGGTATGGATCGCGATCACGTAGAGTTATTTTGAAGGCTGGGAGAAATTGTTCTTCGTGTTCGCGAGTCTTCAGATGGAATTGCTTAGGCTGCTGCAATTTGAGCATCACGTTCGCGTAAGCCTTCACGTGTTCGCGTAGAGTATCTGGCCGAGCTGGGCATTGTTCACTTCTTCATCGTGTTTGCAGTCCTTTGTACACGATCGCATAGTGCATTTTTAGGGGGTAGTGCAATTCCTTCTTCGCGATCGCGAGGTTACTTCCGTGATCGCGGTTCATTAATTTGCCCAGTGATTATAAAGTACTCTATTTCGAGGGTTTCGGTCATTTTTCCATTTTGGGAGCTATGGAGCTCGGATTGAGGCGGTTCATGAAGCAATTTTCACCATATGAATTGGGGTAAGTGTTATCTACTTGGTCTTAGTTATATTTCATGAATCTATCTTCGATTTTAGCTTTTGGATGATGAATTGGAAGATGAAATTGAGGATTTTGGCCTAAAGTTTCATAATATGAAATTTTGAGTTTTAAACACCAATTTGGAGTGGATTTGAGTAAAACTAGTATGGTTGGACTCATAATTGAATGGGTTAGCGGATTTTGTGAGTTTGGTCGAGTTTCGAGGCATGGGCCCGGGTGTGAATTTTGGTCGGATTTGGTATTTGATGTAGTATTCGATCTTTATCAATTGTAATTGTTTCCTTGAGCTTTATCTGATGTATTTTAGTTGCTTTTGGCTAGTTTTGATCCGCTAAGATCTCTCTATGTGTGTAATGGATGCTCGGTGTCGGAATTGGCTTGCTTAAGATAAGTAACTCTTCTAAACTTAGTGTTGAGGATATGAAAGCCCGAATTATGTGTTATGTGATTGGTGTTGAGGTGACGCATATGCTAGGTGACGAGCGTGGGGGCGTACACCCTGTGAGTTGTGACTTTGTTGCTTCCAGGGCACTATTTAGTGGCCCAATTTGTTGATATTTGTGTATTCACCATGTGATAAAGTAATTGAGCTTTACATCATGCTAGATATCATGTTTAGGCTTCATGCTGATATTGTTGGGACTCCTAGTGGCCGTTTCCTGGTTTCATCTCATTGATTTAATTGATATTTTGTACTCATTCACATTCATGCATTCATATCATATCTCAGTTTTTACTAATTAATACATCATATCATTATTCCATGTCAGTTTTCTTGACACTGTGAGCCCGTGGGTGAGACTGGAGAGATTGATGACTGAGTGAGGCCGAGAGCTTGATTATGAGTAACAGTTATGGGATCGGGCTGCATATCGCAGCATGTTTTATTGATTTATGCCATGATTGGCTTGTTATAGCGATTGGGCTGAAGGAGCCCCTCCGGAGTCTGCACACCCCAAGTGAGCGCAGATGATATTATTGAGGGATGGATTTCCCTAGACATGGATTTGTTTGAAGTATTTGATATCTGGAGATCGATTTCTCCATAGGGTTGGATTGCCCATTTTCCTCGGTACTAGGTGACTTATAGTCAATGTTGAATATGTTCCGGGTGGATTTCCCTGGGCCGCATGGGCCATATATAGTACCGAGTGGTTGAGCATTTATATATTATTGAGGGATGGATTTCTCTGGACATGGATTTGTCTGAAGTACTCGATACCTGGAGATGGATTTCTTCACAGGGTTGGATTCCCCTTTTTCCTCGGTACTAGGTGACTCTTAGTCAGTGTTGTATATGTTTCGGGATGGATTTCCCTGAGTCGTATGGGCCATATACAGTACCGAGTGGATGAGTATGATGAGTGAAAAGTGTGATACAGTGAGGTTGAGTACTTTGAGAGTGTGAGTACATAATTCATATATGAGATACATGGCATTGGCATGCATATATGGCATACATGCATAGAGATGCATTTTCCTCATGTTGTACGGTATCACATCATTCATGACTTTATATACACATTGATATGTGGGCGTGGAGTGGTATTTCACACTTGTTATTTGGAAAAGAAATGAAATTTTTTTATTTACAGTGGAAACGATTTTTCAGGAAAAATTACAGTTTTCAAACTATCTTAAAAAATTTCGATGATTTCGATAAAGGATTTGGGTTTTCACTGATATTCTTGGAAAGCGGAACTTTTTTCGGAAAACTGTGCAAAAGCTGAACATTTTATTTCTGAGATTATTTTCCTTGTTTATATGATTTACGTTGTATGAACTGCTGTTAGTTATTTGTGTTGGACCCGGCCTATGTTCCATCTCGTCACTGCTTTCAACCTGAGGTTAGAATTGTTACTTTTTGAGTACATGGGGTCAGTTGTACTCATACTGCACTTCCTGCACATTGTGTGCAGATCACGGATGCTGATGTTGCAACGTTCTATGGTTGCGGGATTTGATGGCGTACCTGCGTTCCTGTTGTGGCTGCCTCTTGTTCACGGTAGTCTTAGATTAAAAAAATTCTATTTATGTACTTTTCAAATAGAAGATGTATTTTCTTCATATCAGCTTTGTAAACTCTATTCTTAGAAGCTCATGATTTGTACTATCAATCCTTGGGAAATGTAATAGACCCAGATAATTTATTTTGTTTAATTGACTTATTAGCATTATTGAAACTGGATAGTTATTAGTTGGCTTACCTAGCGAATTGGGTTAGGTTTCATCACGACTAGTGGATTTTGGGTCGTGACAGATTAGTATCAGAACTCTAGGTTCATAGGTTCTACAAGTCATGAGCAAGTGTCTAGTAGAGTCTTGCAGATCGGTATGATGACGTTCATACCGATCTTTGAGAGGCTACAGGACATTTAGGATATACATCCCATCTTTCTTTCCTTATTGTGCGAATTTATTCAGCTTGAAGCGTAACTCTTTGAATTCCTTCCACGCATTCGTATGCGCATGTGAGCGCTCGGTATTAGTTGTGCATCAATGGCTTGTGATTCCATGGAAGAGGTGCGAGATTTGATTTCGATATGCTGATGATGGGCCAATCTGGAGGACTTGAGGCCCGGTTTTGACTGTAGTTTGAGCGTAGAGGTGTTGATTGTATGTGCACGCGCTTTTGGACTTATATGTCCGGTAGTATCCCTATTAGTGGAATTTGTGGCTGGATGGCTACGTGATGAGCATGATGTGACTGTGAGATACGTTCATATGATTTATATGTGACGAGAAGGGTCTGCTTGAGGTGTAGAAAGTACTATTTGGTATTTGATTTCCATCTTGATTTGATGTATATCACCGAGTTTTGGGTGTGTTGAAGGATCTTTTCATGTTGTTTAGTTGAGGAGTGAAGTAGATTTCATGTCATGATATGAGTTCAGACTAAGGAAGATTAAGTGATTGTATAGTGTTTATTACTGTGGAAGGGTATAGAGAGAGGTGTGCTTGAGGCAAATCAGGTGGGTTATCTACTACGGGGTGTCCTGAGGTTTGTGTGATCCCTATATTGTTTGTTGGGAGTTCTCTTTTACCAGTGAAATATATGTGTTGCAATTTGAGTTTGGATCGCTTATCAGAGTGGGCTTGACGATTACAAGGGTGAATGCGATATTTGCAGATGATTTGAAATACTAGATGGTTTGTGTTGCATGAGGTTATGAAGGATTTAGTTGAATCTCATTATGGTATTATAGCAGTAATATAGTATGGGCATTGTGAGTTATTATGTGCTTTGATCTTTGGCTTTGAGCCAAGTGGGGAAGTCTACTATTGATAAGTTAATTGCACGGTTATATGTTGTATTGGTTTTAGTTTATGGTATACTGGTGAAACAGTTATGGCTTATAGAGGTTGAGATCGAGGATGACTCGAGTAAAGGAAATTTTGGATAAAGGTTGTGTTATGCTTTATGGTTATATGAGAAACATTGGATGAATGAATTGTTATTTGTAAAGGGTGTGGCATGCATGGAGTAGAAAATTTGCTCGGTTGCTTAGAAGTGTGGATTTTTATTTCTTAGAGTGTTGGTGTGCAAATTGGGTACAGGTCATTCGGTCCATTTGATCAGTTTAATTGGGATTTGAGCAGAGTGAATGACTCTTGAGAATGGTCCTAATGAATTCAAGACTATATCTGGAAATTGAAAAAATTTCAGGATGTGTATATGGCTAGAGACTGAGATCTACATTGGATGGTGTCTGGACTTGTGGCATTTCTATATCTTCATGGATCCTACTTTTCAGTATCAGGAAGGTGAAAGACTAGCTTGAAATTCGCAGAAGGTCTCTCCGGAGTGAGTATCTCTGTTGTGGTATTTTGGGTGCTTAAGAGAGCATTCGGTGGCTTATGATCTTTAGGGAGGTGTGGTTGTCTCTTGTGGTGAGTCTGGGTTAAGAATTGTGGTATTATAGCAAGGAGAAGTATAAATTTGTAGGTAATTCAGAAGGAACTCGGATAAATAGGATAGCTTGGTAGTAGGTTGGATTGGCATGGTAATAGATATTATTAGTTCTTTGGGTGCTTATGAGGCAATGAGTTTCTATAGGTATTTCGTGGCAATGCTTTTGGGTTTTGGTGACATGCGTAGCTTGGTGGAGTTAGGAGGATTTAGTTCTGACGGTTGGGTTTTGTGCAAATGGGATTTGGAGAGTTCTCAATAATTTCTTCCACAGTTCGAGGAACATATTTCCTATTGGCGTGAGGAGCATGTGATGTACAGTGATTTTCTCCGGATGAAATCAAATAGAAATTTCTTGGCTAATTGAGTATATAGTTGCTTGTGACTCTAAGTGGATTATGAAGTTCTCGTATTTTTCATATGATGGCAGGGTATATAGGGTGTGTTGTGTGGGATCAAGATTGGCATGTGCAAGGTCACGATTCGGTTTTGAATGGAAGGACATAAATGCTGTACGGAGGATACTCTGACATCTGTCCAAGAAACCCTATGCATCCTATCCCTCGGTACCATTGAAAGATGGAGGCTGGAGTCTCCCAAACCTCTCTAATCGATGTTGCTCATCATCGGTCAGTACTTTCCTAGTTGATCGACTGCTGATATTCAATTTTGCTATGTGGCACGGAAGAATTTAAGGAGTATTCCTCATGGAATGATTGTGTATGAGAGATGTGTTAGACATCCAGGCGGTAGAGTTAGTATCAGATATGGTGATTTGTGTGTTCTATGGACTTGAAAACTGTAGTTCTCATGAGTAGATTGTTTCGTGGTTGTGAACTGTGAAACATAGCCAGGATTAGTCAGAAGATAGTATGTATTATGATTCATCCATTGTGGACTTTCGGAGGGTTATTTATCTATTGTGGGTGATGAGAGTTAATTTGGGGTTCATTGGTAGACCTGATATAGATGTGTGTTCTGCACAGAGTCGGATTTGTTGACTGCGAATTGCTATTGTTGAGGGATGTGTCATTTAGTTGATGTTGAGTTTATTCGTGTTTGAAAATGATCTGTGAGTTACTCTACTATGCTACGAAGAGTTGTGATTCGTTGGTTATATGCACACATGGTGCAGTTCTATTTGGGCTTGATATCAGGATTTGAGCGGTGCGAGTAGTTGGGTATTGCATGACTGATTGTGCATTGGCTATGTCCTTTTCGGATCATGGCAGTGTGTTATCTGCTCTCCATGGTTATGGTAATGCACTTTGGGTACTTGATGTCAAATTTCGTATGGTGATTGATTTTGAGCAAGGCGACTCGAGTATTTTATCTATTTATACCATGATTGGCTTGTTATAGTGCTTGGGTTGAAGGATCCCCTCCGGAGTCTGCACACCCCTAGTGAGCACAAACGATATTATTGAGGGATAGATTTCCCTAGACATGGATTTGTCCAAAGTATTTGATATCTGGAGATGGATTTTTCCACAGGTCTGGATTGCCCTTTTTCCTCGGTACTGAGTGACCTTTAGTCAGTGTTGTATATGCTCCGGGATGGATTTCTCTGGGTCGTATGGGCCATATATAGTACCGACTGTATGAGTATGATGAGTGAAAAGTGTGATACAGTGAGGTTGAGTACTTTGAGAGTGTGAGTACATAATTCATATATGAGATACATGGCATTGGCATGCATATATGGCATACATGCATAGAGATGCATTTTCCTCATGTTGTACGGTATCACATCATTCATGACTTTATATACACATTGATATGTGGGCGTGGAGTGGTATTTCACACTTGTTATTTGGAAAAGAAATGAAAATTTTTTATTTACAGTGGAAAGGATTTTTCAGGAAAAATTACAGTTTTCAAACTATCTTAAAAAATTTCGATGATTTCGATAAAGGATTTGGGTTTTCACTGATATTCTTGGAAAGCGGAACTTTTTTCGAAAAATTGTGCAAAAGCTGAACATTTTATTTCTGAGATTATTTTCCTTATTTATATGATTTACGTTGTATGAACTGCTGTTAGTTATTTGTGTTGGACCCAGCCTATGTTCCATCTCGTCACTGCTTTCAACCTGAGGTTAGAATTGTTACTTTTTGAGTACATGGGGTCAGTTGTACTCATACTGCACTTCCTGCACATTGTGTGCAGATCACGGATGCTGATGTTGCTACGTTCTATGGTTGCGGGATTTGATGGCGTACCTGCGTGCCTGCTGTGGCTGCCTCTTGTTCACTGTAGCCTTAGATTAAAAAAATTCTGTTTATGTACTTTTCAAATAGAAGATGTATTTTCTTCATATCAGCTTTGTAAACTCTATTCTTAGAAGCTCATGATTTGTACTATCAATCCTTGGGAAATGTAATAGACCCAGATAATTTATTTTGTTTAATTGACTTATTAGCATTATTGAAACTGGATAGTTATTAGTTGGCTTACCTAGCGGGTTAGGTTAGGTGCCATCATGACTAGTGGATTTTGGGTCGTGACAGATGATGACAATGACTGTGGGTGGATGGAGCGGTCCGTTGCAGTTGCCACCAATAATATCATTCCGGCAACGGCTTCATCCTTTCCGGGGTCATGGAATCGCACTCATAAGCTCTTTATTCGATGTTTCTTTCATTAGAAATTTTTTCATATCTGCATTGATCCTTCATCCTTCGGCTGTTTCAGCAACTCGATGGGTTCCACCTAAGGTTGAAGGTTTGGATTAGTGGGTCCAGAAAATATTGGATGTCACTACGCCCGAAACCCGCACGTGGAAAGAATTGGCCCTCAAATACGAGTGGAAAGCCAAAAATCATGGTAACTTAGACTCATCTCGTGTTTGTTTTTTATGTAAGGAAATCAATTGATCCCTTCTCCCTTTTTCTGAAATCATGTCTATCCACGGGCTCGATTGTGATCCTCGAGGGGGACCTTTTGGATAATCATGCTGATGTGGCGAGGCGCTTACGCGAACAGGCATCTCCAGGCCTGCTTCGGGTACAAGTGTTTCTTCACGGAGTCCCTAACCGGAAACGTTCCTCCGCGACCAGGGGAAAGAATAAGAAGGCGAGAAATGTCGCTCCCAAGTCGTCTCCGAAAGTCGTGGCTTTGCGGATGAGCATTATCAATAGTGGTTTTTACCATCTAATGAAACAAGTAAGCCTTGTTGATGTTCATTATCAATGGTGAACATTTGCATCTATTGAAACAAATAACTTACATGTTTGCCTCTATTGATAGATTTTTTGAACAATTATATCTATTTATATTCAAATTGTAAATCACATGTTTGCCTTTATTGATAGTTTTTTGGAGTCTTGAGTGGATGGTTCAATGGAGAATAAGCTTAGATAGTATTGTTTGCTTTGTGTTTTTTTCAGAGTACCATTGTGTACCTAAGAGAGATACTCAAACTTGCTTATGCATAAATACTTAAAAATTATCTATTCTATCTCAACTAAATTTAATTCTAAATGTAAATTGATATGATTAATAACCACGCGAACGATAAATTTCCTAGTTCATAAAATAATAGAGGAGCAGAGGAGGAATCAATTCAATCAATCGACTATCAATCTAACAACAGCCAGATATCATAAGCGATTTAGCAAACACAAAAAAGCTATACTTTCACAAATTCCAAAACGCCATAGTTGGATATCAAGAATCACAAAATGGTACCTAGTAAGCAGAATTTTTTGCCAATAAAGGCAATAAAGTGAAGGAGAGTAATGATTTCTACAACAATCTTGAAACCTACACGAAAAGAGAAGTTGAAGACAGATGAGAGGGAGAAGATTGACAGGGATAATCGAGCATAATCAAGCAGTAAAGTTCGCAAAATCAATTGCAAATTGATTACTAGTAACCTTCTGGGTAAGAAAGGAATTGTAACAATCCAGTAGGTCATTTTGAGAATTTAAGTCCCGTTCAGCGACATAAGGCCTTGAGCAGCTTTGTATTGTGTGTTATGACGCGCGAGTGTGGCTGAGTTCAATTACCGGAAGATTCAAAGTCAAACTGGAAGAAGGATCCTAGCTTTGGAAGCTTAACCGGTAAGAGTTGACCGGAATTTGACTTTTGTGTAAACGGCTCCGGAATAGGTTTTGTATGATTTTAGTAGTTTCGTATGATGATTTAGGACTTAGGCGTGCGTCTGGATTTGGATTTGGAGGTCCTTTGGGTAATATGAAGCATTTCGGCGAAAGTTGGAAAAGTTGAAGTTTGGAAGATGGAGAAGTTTGACCAATAGTTGACTTTAGTGATATCGGGGTTAGAATGCAATTACGAAGTTGGAACAGCTCCGTTATGTCATTTGGGACTTGTTTGGAAAATTTGGCGTCGTTCAGGGTTGATTTGATAGGTTTCGGCGTGAGTTTTAGAAGTTGGAAGATTTGAAAGTTCATAAGTTCGATTCATAGTGTGATTCATAGTTTCAACATTGTTTGATGTGATTTGAGACCTCGAGTGAGTCAGTGTTAGGTTATGGAACTTGTTGGTGTGGTTAGACTGGGTCGCGGGAGCCTCGGGTGTGTTTCGGATGGGCTATGGGCCATTCCCTTCTATTTTTGGACTGTTGTTTTCTATCATCTAGTTTCCTTCATCGCGTCCGTGTTTTTGAATTCGCGTAGTGTTATTTTGGAGGATGAGATATTTCCTCTTCGCATTCGCAATCTTCTGCTAGGGGGAATACAGGAAATACGAATGTCATTCTAGTTGTTAGGGGGAACTTGAATTATAAGTTTGTCATCATCAAAAAAGGGAAATTGATAGGTTATATGTGTATCCCTATTATGTTTTAATGATCTAACAAACTTACTATTATGAACCAGATAAGGAACCTGTTTCACATCCTCAAGAACTTAAGGTCAACAAGTTTCCAGTTAGGGACACAATTCAACTCTTCAGAGTCAAAGGAACAACAGAAGGAACAGTTGAGGGAACATGTCCCTACCAGTTCCCAAGGTGACTGTACAAGTCAACTCCCCTAACTGTAAAGTTGTTGCCTGCACACGCTACAGTGCAGAAATAGTGCAGCACGGAATGCCCTTCACCTAACATACTTGCATCATCCAAGTGATATCACAAATGAGATATTAACATAATGCAAAGGTAAAACAAATCACTTGCACATTCAAGAACTTATCAAGCATTCTCTCAAGTGTGTATCCATCTTGCAAGTGATTCTCTAGGGCATCAACAACAAAGCACAACATAGCAACGGACCAGTTTCCCATATTGAGTTATTATATGTCCTTAGTTGTGTTGTATCTTTGTTGAAGTTATTACTTGTAATTCCTACTTAGCTTACTTAGAAGCATTGTGTAGGAAACCATTTGTAAATCATAAACCCTTGTGTTTGTGTCTTGGCTAGAGTTAGTCAAGTTGTGAAGTCTTTGTAATAGAGTTATTACAAAGTGTCTTGTAATAGTGTTGTTACAAGTTAGTGAGTGATTAAGTCTTTGTAATAGAGTTATTACAAAGTGGCTTGTAATAGTGTAGTTACAAGTTAGTGAGGGATTAAGAGGTTCATTCCTAGGTTACAATAGGTTGTAATCTAAAGATTTCTCATTAGTGAAGTTGAAATCCTACAAGGGTAAGTAGTGGTTTTAAAGTCTGTTAAGCTGGAAATTTTCCACGTAAAATTCCTCTATGTCCTTTATTTACTGCCAATTTACTATGAAAACAAATAGAGAACCCGGTTCCCTATATTATTTGGTTTTACAGTCTGTTACTTACGGTGGGAACTGATAGAGAACCTGGTTCTCTATACAGTTTGGTGGATGCTTAGTTTTTATCAATTGGTATTCGAGCGGGTTCTTTCTAAAAGGTTAATACCTAAAAAGGATCTACTCTGGATTCTCCACCAAACTTCGAGGAAAGTCAATCAACCGAAAGACCACCAAGATTTCAGAAAATGGTTCGTAGAAATGGAGGCATTCCCAAGAAGGGCAACTTAAAGGATACGATTGTTGTCACAAGTGCAAAAAGCCAGGACTTTTCATCAAAAATTGTCCTCTCCACAATGAGGACCATTACAAACACAATGCTGACAAGATGGTGATGTCGCTGATAATATTGTAAAGCAAGATCTGGATGCTTGGGGAGATTCCTCAAGTGAATCTGAGGGTGATGATGAACATGCAGACACCTCCATGATGGTCGTTGATAATAGGTGAATTGGACTATAATTAGGCCCTAAAGAACCACCTTCTTGTATAGTTTTTATGGTAAAAAGTGATAACAAAATGCTCTGATTAGTGCTTTTCATGCTTTGTAGGCTATATACAATAAAAGAAGTCTATGGAGTACTTTTGGGATCAATTATGGAGAAAAAGAGGCCAATCTTACAATATCCGCTAAGTGCACCACGCGAAGGCAGCAAACCAGAACTGAAGATGGACTGTTGCGGTTGCGGTCGGACCACGGTAGAAGGCTGTTGCGGATTCTGAGAGGCTAGTTGGCCGCGGTCCTGGCGTAACCGCGGTAGGACCGCGATAGAAAGCAAAAAATTGAGGGATTGAAGTTCAAAACACAGGATTTTTAGCCCAAAACCCTATATTAAACAATAGAATTTGCCCAAGGGAGGCATGTAAAGTTTTAGAGAGTACTTTGGCAAGAGAAACAAGTGTGAGAGATCACTCAAAACATCATATTTTCTTCTTCTCTTTATTTTTCTTGCAATTTTGATCATGAATATTTTCATAGTTTATTTACCCATTGTCATGAGTAGCTAAATCCTTTGTCTAGGATTTTGATGGAACCTATTGAAGGATGAACTTCTTGATTATGTTAATATAGTTTGCCAGTTTAATCTCTATTTGTTCAACTACGTGTTTGTTGTAGTTAATTGACAGGATCCTCAATTAGCTGTGCCTATTTAGTATGCATAACTCGGGAGAGAGTGCATATTTAGGTAATTATTGTACAACATCACTCCCAAAGTATAAGAGGGATATATAACTGCGGGTTTAAAGGCGGGATTAGAGATAACGAAGTCTTGGGTGCAATCTAAAGTGAATTGTAATAAACAAAGCCAGCTAGCGTATCTCGGGAGAGTGCGTCTAGTAAATTATCGTGATTACTCGGGAGAGATTCACGGTAAAAAGAGTGTTCATGGTTGATAGAGAATGTGTTGGTAAATCTATATGAAACATAAACAGAAGGGATTCCATTAATAGGAGAAATCACTACCTTAGAACCTTCTCATTATTATTCACAACTTAAGAATATTTAGTTTATAATTGTTTATTGACTTTCAATCTTAGTTATTAAATATACCATCAACTGTTATTCACCACGTTTGGGGAAGTTAATTCTAAAGAATTTAGTAAGTCCAACAAAAGTAATTGATAGGTTAATTCTCTGTGGATTCGACTCTGGGCATAAATACTCAGGTTATATTTGCAACGTCCGCATTGTCCTTTTATAAGGCATAGTTGGGCGTGATCAAATTTTGGCGCCGTTGCCGGGGACTTAACGGTGTTATCAATTACAATTGAAAGAAGTACAAAAATTCTTATTGTAGTCATTTTTTTCTCTATACCCAATTTTTACATTGAAAGTTTAATGTTTGTTGACTTGGTTGCACAGGTGCATGCCTAGAAACTCATCGAGATCTGGTGAAATATTTGAAACATTATCAAATCCCGAGAAAGTTTTCAAGGCCTTGAATCGGGCTAATCGGAAAAACAAACAACAACTAACAAATGCACAATTCGAAACAGTCATGGGGGATCACGAGGAAAACCCAGCGGTACCAATAGTGCCAGAGGCTGCTCTCTATGACCGGGCACAACCCACAGCTGAAAATCTGTCCACAGCCATTGTAGTTCCGCAGATATAGGCTAAGTCATTCCAAATTACGAATAACATGTTGCACTTGTTGCAGAACAAGGGACTATTTTCGGGGTCGCAAGTCAAAGATTCTCAGCAGCACTTGAAGAACTTCCTCTCTATCTGCAAAACCCAAAGGCAGCCCAACGTAACCCCTGAAGCAATCAAGTTGTTATTGTTTCCATTCTCAGTGACAGGAGCTGCCCAGACTTGGCTAAACTCACTTTCCATAAATTCTATAACAACTTGGGATGAGTTAGTCAGGCAATTCCATAACAAGTTCCACCCACCCAATAAGATTGCTCAACGAATTGATGAAAATTTGAGTTTTAAACAGAGACCAATGGAGACATTGCATGAAACATGGGAGCGCTTTAAAGGGATGCTGGTTATATGCCCGCACCATGGTATTCCAGATCTGATGTTGGGGCAGCGGTTTTACATAGGATTGTCAGATAGTATGAAGAACATTGTTGATGCTTCAGCTAGTGGAGCATTTTTTGAGCAAAACATAGAGAGAAGGCCAAAGTCTGCTTGACAAGATGGCACAAAATTCGGGATGGACAACCAGGAATGCACCTATCACTCCAATGGTTCACTCAGTGCCCTTAGATCCATCCAACTCTATGGCTGAAAATATGGCCACCTTATTGACACAGATGAGTATACTCACTAAAAAGGTAGAAGAGTCAGGGCATAAGCAGCAGGTACACATCGTAGATACTACCAATGGGGGTTTGTGCGCATCTTGCATTAGTCAGCCAATCGGTAACTAATGGAATGCAGAACATGATCATCACCACTACCCTGAAGACTTGAATTATGTGTCTAATTATGGAGGCCAGAGATAGGGTGGTCAGAATTGGGGCTAGCAAAATCAGCAATACAGGTTAGTCCATCCACAGTTCAATAATGGAAACATGGGAGGTATGAGACCCCCTAACAATATGGCACCTTACCCAAGGCCACAGGGATATAATAATCAGAATCAGCAGCAAGGGTATCACCCTCCTCAGCAGTAGCATGGTGGAAGGCAGGAAGATGGGTTTGCTAGACTTGAGGCAATGATGCAGCAGGTTATTGGGTCTAATGCAACGATTAATGAGAGAGTGGATGCACATGATGCAGCAATCAAGAATATTGAAGTGCAGGTGGGCCAAATTTCTATGTCTCTAAACAATTGTCCTCATGGGACACTACCTGCAGACACCCAGATAAATCCAAAAGATCAAGGCCCAAAGCAGCTGATAGTGGTAAGTCTACGTAATGGCAGAGATCTGGATGTAGATCAAGAGAGGGCTCGAGAAACTAGACAAGCTGAGACACTTATACCAGTGCCCATTGAGCTGGATGAGTCAACGAAACTGACGGAGGTGCCAGTCCAGCCTGCCCAGGAAGAAAATAGCATTCAGAATGCAACCGAGAAAGAAGCTGAGACGGTCCAGGAACCAGTAGTTGATGTAGCAGCTGATAAGGATCAATCTCAGTTGATTGGGAAGAGGAGACCTCCTGCACCTTTCCCTCAAAGGCTGGCTAAGTACCAAAAGGAGGAACAATACAAGATGTTCTTCGAAATGCTGAAACAAATCCAAGTAAACATACCATTGATAGAAGCTTTGAAGGAGGTGCCTGGGTATGCAAAAATGATGAAGGACTTGATGTCCCGAAAGTTTGATTTCCAAGACTTGGCCACAATTACTCTTACTCAGACATGTAGTGCAGTGGTGACTAGACCAATTGCAGAAAAGCTGTCTGACCCAGGGAGCTTTACAATTCCATGCACTATTGGTAATTTTGGTTTTGCTAAAGCATTGTGTGATCTAGGGGCTAGCATCAATCTTATTCCCCTGGCGATTTACAAGAGGCTGGGCATTGGAAGAGCTAGACCCACCTCTATGTTGTTGCAGCTGGCTGACAGGACAGTGAAACGACCCTCTGGTATACTGGATGATGTGCTAATTCAGGTAGGGAAATTTGTGTTCCCTACAGATTTTGTGATCTTAGACTGCAGAGTGGATGAAGAGATTCCCATAATTTTGGGAAGACCATTCTTGGCCACAGGGAGAGCTCTCATTGATTGTGAAACCGGGGAGCTCAATATGAGATTGAACGATGAGGAGATAACATTCAATGTGCAGAAATCTATGAGGCGACCAAGTGAATTCGCCAATTGTTCTCTTATTTATGCCGTGGATGTAATCGTAGAGACTGATGATGAGGTGCTAACCATTGAGGACCCCCTTTATGCATATTTAATGAATTTGGATGAGGTGAATGGAGAGGAACTGGCGGAATGGGTGTTGGCATTAGAGGGTAGAGGGTTCTGGGATAGAACTCTAGAATTTGAGCCCTTGCACTTGGAAAATCGAGAGACTCCTCCAGCCAAGCCATCTATCGAAGAACCACCAAAGCTGGAGTTAAAGCCATTGCCCAACCATCTCAAGTATGAATTCCTTGGACCTAACTCCACATTACCTGTTATTATCTCATCTAGTTTGTTAGATGTGCAGGCGCAACAACTCTTGCAGGTACTTAAGGAGTGCAACACTGCCATTGGGTGGACCATGGCAGACATAAAGGGGATCAGCCCCGCCTACTGTATGCACAAAATTCTACTGGAAGAGGGACATAAACCTTCCAGGGAACACCAGAGAAGGTTGAACCCTAACATGAAGGAAGTGGTGAAGAAGGAAGTAATAAAGTGGTTAGACGCGGGAATTATCTTCCCAATCTCTGACAACAACTGGGTTAGCCCAGTTCAATGTGTACCTAAAAAGGGCGGCATGACGGTAGTTAAGAATGATAACAATGAATTTATCTCTACAAGAACAGTCACGGGATGGAGAATTTGCATGGATTATAGAAAGCTAAATCTATCCACCCGGAAAGACCACTTCCCACTTCCTACTTCCCTTCATTGATCAGATGTTAGACAGACTGGCAATGAGGTCACACTTCTGTTTTCTAGATGGGTACTCAGGATACAACCAAATCTCCATTGCACAGGAGGATAGAGAGAAGACCTCTTTCACTTGCCCTTATGGAATTTATGCCTTTTGGAGGATGCCCTTTGGCCTATGCAACGCACCCGCCACATTCCAACGATGCATGATAGCCATATTTACTGACATGGTAGAGGACATAATGGAGGTGTTCATGGATGACTTCTCAGTGGTGGGGAATTCATTTGATGAGTGCCTGATAAATCTGATGCGTGTGTTGAAACGGTGTATCGAGACTAACTTGGTTCTGAACTGGGAGAAGTGTCACTTCATGGTACAAGAAGGCATAGTCTTGGGGCACCGGGTGTCAAGCAAAGGAATTGAGGTGGATCGTGATAAAGTGGATGTAATAGCAAAGCTACCTCCTCCAACTTCAGTCAAAGCAATCAGAAGCTTCCTTGGGCATGCCGGTTTCTACCAGAGATTCATAAAAGACTTCTCAAAAATTACCAACCCTCTCTGTAAGTTATTAGAAAAAGATCACCCTTTCTTATTTTCTGATGATTGCAGGGTAGCATTCGAGGAGCTGAAAAAGAGACTGGTCACACCACCTATCATTGTTGCCCCCAACTGGGAGCAACCATTCGAACTCATGTGTGATGCCAGTGACTACGCAGTTGGGGCAGTGCTGGGACAACGGAAGGACAAGTTGATGCATCCAATCTACTATGCTAGTAGAACGCTGAGTGGAGCCCAGCTGAACTATACTGTGACTGAGAAGGAGATGTTGGCTATGGTGTTTGCCTTTGACAAGTTCAGATCATATCTGATTGGTTCTAAGGTAATTGTATACACTGATCATTCAGCTCTCAGGTACTTGATTGAGAAGAAGGAGTCTAAGCCGCGCCTGATTCGTTGGGTGTTGCTGCTGCAAGAATTCGACTTTGAAATTCGTGACCGTAAGGGCACAAAGAACCAAGTCGCTGATCATCTATCACGACTTGAGGGAGCTGAAAATGCAGTTGAGGTTGAAGATATTCTGGAAACCTTTCCAGACGAGCAGTTGCTCGCTACTAATCTTGTGAAAGTGCCATGGTATGCAGATTTTGCAAATTACCTGGCCTGGGTATAGTTCCCTATGCCCGTTCATCTGTACAAAAGAAAATTTTTTATCGTGACTACTACATGTATTATTGGGATGAGCCTTACCTGTTTAGAATTTGTGTTGACAATATGATCCGGAGGTGTGTCCCCGAGATAGAACAATCTTCTGTTTTGCAGGCTTGTCACGCATCGGCTTGTGGAGGACATTTTAGAGGGGTTAGGATAGCTGCGAAAGTGCTTGAGGCTGGATTCTTTTGGCCAACAGTGTTTAAAGATGCGCACCAATGGGTGAAGGGCTGCAATGAATGTTAGCAGACCTGGAACATTTCCCGTCGCCATGAGATGCCCATGAACCCAATTCAAGAGGTAGAAGTATTTGATGTCTGGGGGATTGACTTCATGGGTCCCTTCGTCAGCTCCTATGGCAAAAAGTACATACTTGTTGCTGTGGATTACGTGTCCAAATGGGTAGAAGCTGCAGCGTTGCCCACTAATGATGCAAGAGTGGTGGTGGGGTTTTTGAAGAAGAACATATTCACCAGATTTGGGACACCAAGAGCGATTATCAGTGACGGAGGCACTCACTTCTGTAATAGAGCTTTCGAGAAGTTGCTTGCAAAGTATGATGTACGCCACAAGGTGGCTACCCCTTATCACCCGCAACCTAGTGGGAAGGTTGAAGTGTCCAACAGAGAGATAAAGAGTGTGCTAACCAAGACTGTGAACGCCACAAGAACTGATTGGGCGAAAAAGTTAGATGATGCACTCTGGGCCTATAGAACTACTTTTAAAACACCGATTGGTATGTCACCATATAAGTTGGTGTTTGGGAAGGTCTGCCATTTGCCAGTGGAACTTGAACATAGAGTGTGGTAGGCACTGAAACAACTGAATCTAGACATCGAGGCTGCGGGCACAACGAGAATCACAGAATTGCATGAGCTCGACGAGTTCAGACATCTTGCTTTTGAGAGCACAAGGTTGTACAAGGAAAGAATGAAAAGGTTGCACGACAAGAACATTGTGAAGCGAAATTTCAATCCTGGAGATATGGTGTTGCTTTATAACTCACGATTAAGGCTATTTTCGGGTAAACTCAGGTCACGATGGTCTGGACCATTTAGAGTGGTCGAAGTTTTCCCTTCAGGTGCTGTCGAGATTGCCACAGAGAAAGACTCTTGTACATTTAGAGTCAATGGGCAGAGATTGAAACTGTATGTGGGCATGAGCGAACCAAAGGAAGTGTCTGAGCTACACCTGACTGAACCACAGAGGTCGAGCGAGCCTTAAATGCGCTCATCTGCGTCGTGCCGCGACGTTAAATTAGGCGCTGCGTGGGAGGCAACCCACGAATGTGTTGTAAATGTAATGCATAAAAAAAAGTAGCAGGAACACGCCCAGACCGCGGTCCCAGCATAACCGCGGTCAAGGACCTCCTCTGAAAGAAGTCTACCGCGGTCCCAGCGTAACCGCGGTAGGACCGTGGTCAAATACCCCCTCTGAAAGAGGTCTACCGCGGTCCCAGCGTAACCGCGGTAGGACCGCGGTAGACCAGTGCGGGCCAGGTAAGTTGCAGATTTTTTTTTCCTTTTTTTCCCCCCTTTTAATAAACCTAACCCCCCACTATTCCCCCAAACCCTTCTTTTCTTCAAACCACCCGCAACCCCCATCCCCTTCTCTCTTCTCTTCTCTCTTTCACACCATCTCCTATCCCTCAAACCCCCATTGTTGCCCCTCTTTTCTTCTCCATCTCTCTCTCTCCACAACCTATCCCTTCCATTCATCCTCAAGGTAAGCTTCTCTATTCTTTTCTCTTTCTTTTCCATAACTTAGTGTAATGAGTAGTCTAAATTAGTTTCAATTAAACCCTAGGTAGTATTTTAGTGTAAATTTTTTATTTTTTTATTTTTTTCTTTCTTTTCTTTCCTTTTCTCCATTATTTGCTTCTTTTGGCCATGATTGATGCTTAAATGGTTGAGTTTTCATTGTTCTTAACTTGGGGTGATTTTTAGAATGTTTGGAGGCCTAAATAAATTTTTTAGGGTGAAGCTTGGTGGAGGGGCCTAAATGGCCGAAATTGGGGTGTGTTGTAAAATTTTGGAGCACTTTGTGCCCTTCTTAGTTTGTGGTGGTGGTAGCATTTGACATGATTCCCTTGTGGGAGATTGTGTGGGGTATTATATGGCGGAATTGTAGAATTAATAGTGGTGTGAGGGCAATAGTGGAGGTTGTCAACTTTGGGCACCTTACTAATTGGGTATACTGGCATTGATTGACAAAAGGAAACTGTCTGGTGCCATCGGGTGGCGAAGTCTGAGTACCCATCCGACTGGCACATGTTAGGATCTGATTGTTACCCTGAATTATCTGCAGGTAATATGGCCCGAAAAAGGCGAAAGAGCTCGGCAAGCACTTCCCAAATGCCAATATATGATGCCACTAGGTTCCAGTCACAGGAGGCAGAGGACGCGTTTCATGCTAAGGCCACCAAAAGCTTTGTCCCTGAGATTCTTATTGATAGGGCTGCCCTCCGTATGGAAAAAGCAGACATGTATGAGGAAATCAGACGGAGGGAGATGGAGTTCTTGTTTGATGAACCTGAGACGGCAAACCCAATATTAGTCCGGGAGTTCTACGCGAACTGCCCGAAACATTTGTACCGGTCTGTGATTGTGCGGGGCAGGGTGATAGATGCCTCAATTCTGAAGATTCGCCAGGTCTTGCAGCTGCCCCAGTTCACTGGTGACATTGATCATTACCACGACGCCCAAGGGGTCACTTGGGACACTATGATTAAGACAATCTGCGCAGGGGGTCGACCAATCTGGCTACAGGAAAACATTACCCTTCACTCCAAGTCATTCACACATGAGGCTAAGTGCTGGTTCACCATTATTTGCAGCCGGTTATTGCCCACGGGCAACACGACAGATGTGAACCACCTACGGGCTCTATTGGTGTGGTGCTTCGTCACCAAGAAAGACTTTGATGTGGCGAGAATTATTGGAGATGAAATGATCCTTCGGTCACCTCTGCTATCTATGGGGTTTTACTTCCCCTCACTTGTGATGAGGTTGTGTCTGCTGGATGGTGTCCCCACCAATCCTACAGATAGAGCTTTGCCCGCAAAAGAGGCATTCATAGCTTTGAAAATCACAGTGGGCAGAGATGCACCCACAACCATTGAGCTTGATGATGAGGATGATGCCCCAGCACCCATGGCACCATCCAGGAGATCTTATGATGAAGTCGGATCCTCTCGGCAACCCTATACTGGGGTAGGGTTCTCTAGATCACAGTCTAACCGACCCATGTTGCATTCTTTGGAGGAAGAGGTGGCAGATCTTCGCTCCTCGGTGGATGGCCTGCATGTGCGTATGGATGCCATGTATCAGTGGCATGCCAGGTCTAAGAGCCGGATGATAGCTTGGTTCCGTGCTTTGGGGAGGGCTTGTCATGTGGATCCCAGCACCGTCTCCGACTCCGAGTGATGGTCGGTGAAGTCTTCTTACCTTCTGCACTTTATTTGTGTTATTACATGGGGACATGCCATATTCTTTTTGTGTGGGGTGGGAGACTTGCTTTAGTGGTGTATTGTTAGTGTACATATACATTGGTTGTAAAATAAATAAATGTAGGAGACTCTTCCTGAGGACGGACCACTTGGACAGTACTCTTGAGGGAAGTAGTCCATTTAGATTTTATTTTATTTTATTTTTCTTTTTAGGTAGTGTAGTAATTCCTCCTTGGTTTTTCTTTTGACCACGGTTCTTTTCCAAGGGCTTTTCTTGAACCGGGTTAGGTAAATTTTTCTTTAATATTTTTAGGACCCTTAGGACTCTATTGGACTAAGATGGGTGAGGGTAAGAATGCAACCCGTAATGTACACACCTGCAAATAACTAAAACGAACTTAAGGGTGCGACATCTAGGCTCGTTTGTAAACTCGTAATTTTATGCCTTAATTCTGTACACCTTGTCTTTCTTGAACGCTCACGTGAGTGTGTTGACAAACTAATTCGAAATGAGTTACATCCCAAGTGTGTGTGAGATAATACTTGTATTCTGTGCTTGCATGCGATACCTAGAACTTGCCATGTGTGTTTGCAAAGCGAAATAGAAGTTGTTTGGCCTTAGAGATGATTGAGGCATTTCCTTGTGTAGCCTGTATAATTATGAATCCACCTGTACATATTGCCATAGTTAACCCCTTTGAGCCTGAAGCCTGTTCTTTGATAACCTTACAATAACCTACATCCCTGTGTTTGAATAGTTTGACTGTTTGAACCTGTACCTCCTAGAAGCACTTGAATCGTTAAAGAGCATATAAAAGTCAAAGTGTGGGGTAGTAATGGAGTGGGAAAAGGAAAATCAGGAAAATACTTGAACGGTGCAATGGCTGTTAAAAAAAAGGCCAGTTGCACCTAAAGAAAAGTGGGGGTAGCCTATGAAACAAGTGTGGAAGAATGATTGGGTTGAACATGGAAATTGGAATAAAGGGAACGATTGTATTAAAAGTGCTTAGAGAGGTTAGTCACTATATCCAAATATATCCTACCCGTCCCTTAGCCTACATTATAACCAAATAAAGACCTCTTGATCTTGGACTGAACAACTCGATTAGTAGAGTATTACACTAAGGGCAAGCTTATGGTGTATCTGTGTGGCATGTGAATGTTCTTTGCTGAGAGTGAGTGGATTCGTTCTATCTATAGTTCCTTGTTGCTTGATTTTATGTGTGTGGAACTTCTCTCAGAAATGTGATGTGAGGGCATGTGACTCAGGAGAAAAAGTAAGTTTTCACCTCTGTTTAGAGTAACTAGAGTAAGCACGAGTGTGGCATGGCATTAGAGTCTTCATCTGAGGTGTGGCTGTTGCACTGCTTAAATTGTTCTTTCATAATGGCGGGTGTGACATAAACTGGGTAATGCGTCGAACGATTAGGCCTAGAAGTGTGGTTCAACTTGCTCGAGGACGAGCAAAGATTTAAGTGTAGGGTGTTGATAATAGGTGAATTGGACTATAATTAGGCCCTAAAGAACCACCTTCTTGTATAATTTTTATGGTAAAAAGTGATAACAAAATGCTCTGATTAGTGCTTTTCATGCTTTGCAGGCTATATACAATAAAAGAAGTCTATGAAGTACTTTTGGGATCAATTACGGAGAAAAAGAGGCCAATCTTACAATATCCGCGCGAAGGCAGCAAAACTAGAACTAGAGATGGACTGTCGCTGTCCCGGCGTAACCGCGGTCGGACCGTGGCAAAAGGCTGTTGCGGATTCTGAGAGGCTAGTTGGCCGCGGTCCTGGCGTAACCGCGATAGGAAGCGGAAAATTGAGGGACTGAAGTGCAAAACACGGGATTTTTAGCCCAAAACCCTATATTAAACAATAGAACTTGCCCAATGGAGGCATGTAAAGTTTTAGAGAGTACTTTGGCAAGAGAAACAAGTGTGAGATATCACTCAAAACATCATATTTTCTTCTTCTCTTTATTTTTCTTGCAATTTTGATCATGAATATTTTCATAGTTTATTTACCCATTGTCATGAGTAGCTAAATCCTTTGTCTAGGGTTTTGATGGAACCTATTGAAGGATGAACTTCTTGATTATATTAATATAGTTTGCCAGTTTAATCTCTATTTGTTCAACTACGTGTTTGTTGTAGTTAATTGACAGGATCCTCAATTAGCTGTGCCTATTTAGTATGCATAACTCGGGAGAGAGTGCATATTTAGGTAATTGTTGAACAACATCACTCCCAAAGTATAAGAGGGATCTATAACTGTGGTTTTAAAGGCGGGATTAGGGATAACGAAGTCTTGGGTGCAATCTAAAGTGAATTGTAATAAACAAAGCCAGCTAGCGTATCTCGGGAGAGTGCGTCTAGTAAATTATCGTGATTACTCGGGAGAGATTCACGGTAAAAAGAGTGTTCATGGTTGATAGAGAATGTGTTGGTAAATCTATATGAAACACAAACAGAAGGGATTCCATCAATAGAGGAAATCACTACCTTAGAACCTTCTCATTATTGTTCACAACTTAAGCATATTTAGTTTACAACTGTTTATTGACTTTCAATCTTAGTTATTAAATATACCATCAAATGTTATTCACAACGTTTGGGGAGGTTGATTCTAAAGAATTTAGTAAGTCCAACGAAAGTAATTGATAGGTTAATTCTCTGTGGATTCGACTCTGGGCATAAATACTCAGGTTATATTTGCAACGTCCGCATTGTCCTTTTATAAGGCATAGTTGGGCGTGATCAGTCCTTGAAAGCAAAGCTGCAAAATATGATTCCATATTTGCATTAATGGCAAAATTTGATAAGGATGAAGAAGAAGATGATGATGAGGTAAACTTCTTAGATGTTCAAAGAAATCTAAAGTATTATTCTCCGAAAAAACGTATGTCTTTGGCAAATGTTTTAATTGATGCGTATCATAGTCTTATAAATGATAAAGATGCCTTAACTGTGGAACTGGGAGAAGCAGAACAATTTAGAGAAGATCTAGTAGTTGTGGTGGTAGACTTAGAGGAAACCATTGAGAGACTGAAGAAAGAAAAAGATGCCTTAACTGAAAAAATTGCAAACATAGGACATGAGAGAGATGATCTAGTAGTTGTTGTGGTCAATTTAAAAGAGACAATTGAGTGTGTTAGAAAGAAGAAAGAGGTTTAACTGAGAAGGTTGCTAACATTGAGTATAAGAGAGATGACCTATTAGTGGTGGTTTTAGACCTAAAGGAAACAATTGAGGAACTAAAAAGGGAAAGTAGGCCTAGGAACACTCAAAAAGGAAAGGAAGTTGTAAATGAAGCACCTTAGGCTTGAAGATGAGTTAAAATCAGTGAAATCTAGTCTGTGTGCAGAGCTTGAGAAAAAAAAGACAACTTCAGGAAGACCTAGGAAAAGTGAAGAGTGGCCTAGAAAAGTCACTTAAGTGGACTTGGTCCTCTGATACAATCACTACTATGTATACAAATAGTGGGGGAAACAGGTAGGGAATCGGGTTCCAAAGGGAAAAGACTCCCTACAACCCTCATAGCAAGTACGTTATTGTACCTGACAATTGGCTTTGCACTCACTGTGGCAATACTGGGCACTTTAAGGAAACTTGTAAGGCCAGATTCCAATCTCAACAAAAAAATAAAGTTTTTGCTGAAAAAGTAACTATTGCTAGGGAACCTGGTCCTTTACATAAAAATGTATAATGCTTGCTTGGACCAAAAGAGCGCAAATTCACTCATTTTCTCATTACAAGGGACCCAAACTTGTTTAGGTTCCTAAATCTAACCCTTGATTTATTTGTGCAGGGAACGATGAAAGGGAGCAGCCAACAATGGTACATGGATAGCGGCTGCTCGAAGCACATGACTGGAAGTACAAATGATTTTCTTTCACTGAAGGCCCTGCAGGGAGGGAGTGTATCCTTTGGAAATGGCAAGAAGGGATACATTCTAGGAGTTGGAAAGATCGGGAAGTCTCTTTTCCACTCTATTGAAAATGCGTACTACGTGAAGGGGTTGAAGTATAGCTTGCTGAGTATTTCCCAAATTTGTGACAATGGTTAAAAAAAAGTGGAATTTGTATCTAAAATATGCACACTCACAAATCTTGTGACTGGTGAAGTGATGTTAATGGCCAAAAGATACAAAACATTTATGTTGCTAACTTTGAGTCCTTGCAAAATGGGGATCTTAGCTGTCTGAGTGTTGTTGATGATAATGCTGAGCTATGGTACAGAAGGCTGGGTCATGAAAGTTTCAAATTGGTCAAGAAGGACTTGGTTCGTGGTCTGCCCAAGTCAAGCTTCAAGGATCACAGGGTGTGTAATGCATGTGTAAAAGGAAAGCAAGTAAGATCATCTTTCAAACCCAAAAAGGAAGTTAGCATCTCAAGGCCACTTGATCTCCTCCATATAGATCTATGTGGACCTATAAGGGTGCCAAGTAGAGGAGGAAAGATGTACATATTTTATTCATTGTGGATGACTACTCCAAATTTACATGGACCTTGTTCCTCAAAACTAAAGATGAGACTTCAGCCGACATAGAGGAACCTGATCCCTCAATCACAATATTTGAAATAGAAAATAGAGTTGTGGATATTGTACATGGAACTCCAGCTGTTGAGGTGAGGAACAGGACACATGGATCAAATCCAGAAGAACCTAGATCCTCTCTTAAAGAGATTCAGGTGTCCAACTGGAAACACAAGAGCTCGCACCATCTTCAAAACATAATCACTCCTCTTGATTTAGGAATTCAAACCAGATCAAAGGCGAGAAACTCACTTGCCATCTCAGCCTTTCTCTCTCAAATAGATCCCAAGAATATCAAGGAAGCATTGAAAGATGCAGACTGGATTACAGGTATACAAGAAGAGCTCCATCAATTTGAGAGGAACAGTGTGTGGAACCTAGTTCCACAACCTACTGACAGAACTGTTATAGGAACCAGGTGGGTATTCAAAAACAAACTTAATAAGTTTGGAAGCACGCTTTTAAACTCGACAAGGCTTTGTATGGGTTAAAGCAGGCTCCACGTGCTTGGTATGAAAGGTTGTCAAAATTCCTTCTAGAAAATGGATTTACAAGAGGGAAAATTGAAAATACTCTTTTTCTAAAGAAACAAGGAAAGAACCTGCTCATTGTGCAGATCTATGTTGATGACATCATCTTTGGAGCAACTGTTGACTCTCTATGTGAAGAATTTGCAAAACTCATAGGAAGCGAGTTTGAAATGAGCATGACGGATGAATTGAATTTCTTCTTGGGTTTACAAGTGAAGGAAACTCCCAAGGGGACAATGACAAGTCAACAGAAGTACATCGTGGAGCTGCTGACGAGATTTGACATGGAAGGATCAAAAATCATTGATACTCCCATTGCCACAGCCACTCGCCTGGACATGGATGAACCTGGTTCCTCTATGAATGAGAGAATGTATAGAGTTTTCAATCTAATCCAAAGGAATCTCATCTGAAGGCAGCCAAGAGAATCCTAAGATATCTCAAAGGGATGCAGGACCTAGTTCTCTACTGTCCCTCAGAAGATAACTTTGACTTAATAGGGTATGTTGATGCTGACTATGCTGGGTATCTGGTGGATAGGAAAAGCACTTCTGGCATGGCATATTTTCTGGGTTCCTATCTAATCTCATGGGGTAAAGGGAAGCAAAACTCGGTGGCACTCTCAACTGCAGAAGCAGAATATGTAGCAGCTGCTTCTTGCTGTACTCAATTGTTGTGGATCAAACAACAGTTGGACGACTTTGGAGTGCTCTCTGACTGTGTACCCCTGCGACAATACAAGTGCAATCAACATGGCCAAAAATCCAGTTCAACATAAGAGAACAAAGCACATTAATGTGCGTCATCACTTCCTTAGAGACAATGATGAAAAAGGGCTCATCTGCATGAAATTTTGCAGCACAGAGGATAAGATTGCAAATATATTCACCAAAGCCTTGAGCAGAGAACATTTTGAAAGAAATCGCTTGGCACTGGGGTTGATAAATATAACAACCCGACTGGTCGTTTTGCTTTTTAGAACCTCGTTCCCCTAAATAAAACTTCTCGTGCTTGCTTTAACTAATTTACAACCCGCACGGGGATGGTTGGTTCGGGAATTGGAAGAATTTGGGTTGAAATATGCTCATTTGATTCCTTAAGATTTTCTTAAAAGTCTAAGTTTGACTTTGACGGACCCGGATTCGTGTTTTGACGGTCCCGGAGGGTCCGCAGGAATATGGGACATGGGCGTATGATCGGAATTAAATTTCAAGGTCCCTAGACCGAGTAATGAATTTTTATTAGAAATTGTTAAATTGAAATTCTAAGGATTTAAAGAAACTAAATAATGATTGATCCCATGGGTATCGGGATCGTATGTTGGTTCTGGAGCCCGGTATAGGTCCAATATAACATTTAAGACCTGCCTACAGAATTTGGTGTTAATCCGAGTAGTTTAAGTGCGTTTCGGCTCGTTAGAGGAGAATTAAGAACTTGAAGTTCATAAGTTTGATTCAATTGGTTTTAGTGGGTTATTCTTAGATTTAGCATTGTTTCGGGTGTTCCGAAGGTTCGAGTGGATCCGTTTCATGATTTCAGACTTGTCGGTATATTCGGGCGGGGCTCGGGAGCCCCGAGCGTCAATCGGACGAGGCTCGAGTGAAGTTGGAAAAGTTGCAAAGGGCTAAAGCATCTGGTACCTCTCATAACCGCACCTGCGGTTATACGGCCACAGGTGCGAGACTGTAGAAGCGGTCGCCCTCTCGCAGATGCGGCCAAGGCAGGCCAGGCCAGAAACCGCAGAAACGGCTCCCAAGCTGCAGAAGCGGCTTCAAGACCGCAAAAGCGGTCCCAGCCCGCTTGGCCCATTTCCGCAAATGTGGCCTCTTCCTCGCAGAAGCAGGACCCCATCTATGGTCCCCTGACCGCAGATAAATTGCTGAAGCAGTGAGCTTCATTTAATACGGGTTCTAAGTCACTTTTGCTACTTTTCACTCCTCCATTGGGCGGTTGTGGAGCTTTTGAGAGAAGACTTTCACCTAGCATCTTGAGGTAAGTTTATCCCACCTATTCCTAGTTTAATACTTGTATCTTAGGTAGATTACATACTAGGATTAAGGTAAAATCATGGGGTTATAACAAAACCTAGGGTTTTGATAAAACTTAGATTTTTCACAAAATTGGGTATGAAGTGAAGTAGAAATCATATATTACTGATCCTTAGGTTACAAAGAACAACTTTCTTCGAAAAATTTCGGAATCCGGGCACGTGGGCCCATGGTTGGATTTTAGGAAACTTGTGTTTAAGGTTGGAAAATTGCTTTAATAGTTAGGATGTGATCTTATGAGCTTGTATTGACTAGTTCTTACCCCATTTAACTAGTTTTGGATCATTCGGCTCCAAATTGAGAGTTCAGGCTCGTTCTTGGTATTGCAAGTGCACTTTGGAGCGAGGTGAGTCTCCTTTCTAACCTTGTAAGAGGGAATTGTCTCAATAGGAGTAATAATTGTATAATTTGCTACTAAATGCAGGGGCTACGTACGCACTAGGTGATGAGAATCCGTGCATAGCTACTATCATGTTAATTGTCTGGGTAGTTTAGGACCTGTGTCATGCTATATTTGCAAATGTTATATGTCTTCTTGCTAATGTGATCATTTAGGATATGCTAGAGAATTGGAAATGAACATAAGTGAACATATGCTGTGTTGAACACTTGTATGAGTTTATTTGAATATAAATGTGCCTTCTTGTATTTTTCTATTGATAATTGATATTTGTGGATTGGGTCGATCGCCTCTGTACAAATATATTTATCTATGGTTCGCGTCCATTCGACCCTCTGGCAGTGCACCATTTCTTTTATGTTGTATAGGGCCGTCAACCTCGGCATAACATGCGCATGATATTTATGTGAATTTATTATTGATGACCTGCCTGATATATGACTTAAATTGTAAAGGATTAACTGGGGTATTAAAATGACATGACTTAGCAATACTTATTTCAACTGTTATATATGGTGACCATCATGCCTGGAATAACATCATATTACATTATTTGGCCCTAGTAGGTATCAAGTCGACCTATCGTCTCTACTTCTTCGAGATTAGACGGGATACTTACTTGGTACATATTGTTTATGTACTCATGCTATGCTTTTGTACTTAATTGTACAAGCTCTGAGGCAGGTTCATCTGGCTATCAGACCGGTGCGCGTCTGTGATCATAGTCCGAGACTTCCATGGTAAGCTGCTTCCCTTCCTGTGCCGATCAGCAGCTGGATGGAGTCTTCCTTACTTTTGACTATCTATTCTGTTTCAGACAGTATGATAGATGTATTATTTTGTATATTCTACTAGTTGCCCACAGCTTATGACACCACGTCTTGGCACACACATTAGTAGACGTTTCTTTTGGATTGTATAATTATTATTGAATGTTGCATATTATCACATGCTTTTAATTGCAAATTAAGAAAAATGTTGTAACTGGTTTGGGTAAGTAAAATAAGAATTCACTAATACTTCTGCGTTGGCTTGCCTAACAACGGTGTTGGGCGCCATCATGACCTATTATGGAAAATGGGTCGTGACAACTTGGTATCAAAGCACTAGGTTCACGTAGGTCTCACAAGTCATGGGCAAACCTAATAGAGTTTTGCGGATTGGTACGGAGACGTCAGTATTTATCTTCGAGAGGCTATAGGGTGTTAGGAAAACTACTCTTTATTCATTTCCTGTTGTGCAGTGGTTGGTATACTAAATTTTTCTCTTCTATTCTCTCACAAATGATGAGGACACGTACGGATGATATTATAGACCCGGGAGGAGCTGCTCCCCTCGTTGCTAGAGGCCGAGGCAGAGGTCGGGGGAGGGCATCAACCCGAGGTAGGGGACGAGGGCGTCCCAGATCTGTTCTAGTAGCACCACCAGCAGATCCTGCGGGAGATCCTATCATCGAGGAGCAGGGCGAGGTGCCCGCAGCTGAGCTACCCCAGCGGACTTTATGACAGCACCGGGTTTTCAGGAGATCATGGGTCGTATGCTGCGATTCATGGATTCCATGATTCAGGCTGGTTTATTTCCAGTAGATCCAGCTACATCACAGGCAGAAGGGGGAGCACAGACCCCTACTGCTCAGGCCCCTAGACATGCAGCTATAGTGTATCAGACTCTGGATGCACTACCCGCAGATGGGGCCCAGCCAGTGGCTGCAGTGGCGCCCCAGCCCAGACCAGCTACGGATGGCGACCCACAGAAGTTGTTGGATAGATGGACCAGACTTCACCCTCCTGTCTTCAGGGGTGAGCACCATAAGGATGCTTAGGACTTCATAGACAGGTGCAGGGATAGACTGCACAACATGAGGATATTGGAGTCGTATGGGGTTGACTTCACTACTTTTCAGCTAGAGGGCAGGGCCCATAGATGGTGACAGTCTTACGTTCTTGGCAGGCCGACAGGTTCCCCTCCCCCTCACTTGGGGTCAGTTCACATAGTTATTCTTGGATAGGTACATTCCACCCTCTGAGAGGGAAGAGCTGCGGTATCAGTTTGAGCATCTAGAGTAGGGTCAAATGTTTGTGACCGATTATGAGGCGAGGTTTTTTGAGTTGTCTCGTCATGCACTCATGATACTTCCTACTGATGCAGAGAGAGTGCGAAGATTTGTTGCGGGGTTACACCCCGGTATTTGAGCTAGCATGGCCCGAGAGGTGGAGATGGGTACTGAGTATTAGCTAGTGGTAGAGATTGCTTGCAGGATTGAGGGATATCGCCAGAGCGGTAGAGAGCAGATTCAACAAGACAAGAGGGCCCAGTTTTCGGGAGAGTTCAGAGGTGCTCCGGCTAGGGGTAGAGGTCACTTCGGGAGGGGTCAACCCACCAGACCCCCGTATTCAACACCACCACCACCTCCTCGAGGTGCTCCAGTGAGACCATATTTCAGTGCGATGCTGGAGAGTTCTTACCGCCCACCAGCTATTCAGGATTCCTCTGGCGGGTATTCAGGTCCACAGGGTTCTTTTGATTCTTATTTCAGTGCTATGACAGAGAGTTCATACCATCCACCGAATATTCAGGATTCTTCTAGTGGGTCTACAGGCCACCAGGGTCAGCCATCAGGGCAGCAGGTCATCGCACCACGGGGTTGTTTTGAGTGCGGAGGCTTTGGTCATATGAGGAGATACTGCCCCAGGCTTGGGGCAAGGCAGTACAGCAGGGTCAACAGCCTATGATTTCAGCACCGGCTGCCCCGCCACCTAGAGGTGGAGGGCAAACTGGTAGGGGCCATCCTAGAGGTGGAGGCCAGGCAGGAAGAGGTCAGCTAGCTACTGCTCAGTCAGGTGGAGGCCAGCCAGCCGGCGCTCTAGCCAGATTTTATGCCCTTCCGGCTAGGCCAGATGCATTAGCCTCAAATGTCGTCATCACATGTATTATTTTCATCTGCGGTAGAGATGCTTTGGTATTATTTGATCTAGGGTCTACCTATTTGTATGTGTCATCTCTATTTGCTCGTTTTCTGGTTATTGCTCCTGAGCCCTTGGGCACTCTTGTTCATGTGTCCACTCCCGTGGGCGATTTTGTGGTTGTGGATCGGATCTACTGGTCCTGTGTGGTCATATTCTATGGTTTTGAGACTAGAGCAGATCTCATGTTGCTCGATATGATCGATTTTGAGATCATCCTGGGCATGGATTGGTTATCTCCGTATCACGCCGTCCTAGATTGCCATGCTAAGACTGTTACTTTAGCGATGCCAGGGTTGCCAGGGTTGGAGTGGAAGGGTTCCACAGTTGATACGTCTAGCCGGGTTATCTCTTTTTTGAAGGCTTGGCATATGATCGAGAAGGGGTGTTTGGCTTACTTGGCTTATATTCGGGATACCACCGCAGGGTCTCCAACGATTGATTCAGTTCTAGTAGTTCGAGAGTTCACCGATGTGTTTCCTTCTGATCTTCTTGGCATGCCACCAGATCGTGATATTGATTTTTGTATTGATTTGGCTCTAGGCACCCAGCCTGTATCTATCCCACCGTACCGTATGGCTCTGAAAGAGTTAAAGGAGAATCTTGAAGAGTTGTTAGCAAAGGGGTTTGTTAGACCTAGTGTATCGCCTTAGGGTGCACCAGTGTTATTTGTGAAGAAGAAGGATATGACTATGCGGATGTGTATTGATTACTACCAGTTGAACAAAGTCACCATCAAGAAAAAGTATCTGTTGCCTCATATTGATGATTTATTTGACCAGTTGTAGGGTGCTAGGGTGTTCTCCAAGATCGACTTGAGGTTAGGGTATCATCAGTTGAAGATTCGGGACTCGGATGTTCCGAAGACTACATTCCGGACTAGATATGGCCATTATGAGTTCCTGGTGATGTCCTTTGGCTTAACTAATGCCCCAGCAACATTCATGGACTTGATGAACAGGGTATTCAGGCCTTATATTGATTCATTTGTTATCATCTTCATTGATGACATCTTGATATACTCCCGTAGCCTGGGGGAGCACGAGCAGCATTTGAGGGTAGTACTTCAGACCTTGCGAGAGCAGAAGCTATATGCTAAGTTCTCCAAGTGTGAGTTCTGGCTAGAGTCAGTGGCATTCTTGGGGCATATTATGTTAGGAGATGGTATTAAGGTAGACCCCAAGAAGATTGAGGCAGTTCAGAGTTGGCCATGTCCTACTTCGGCGACCGAGATTAGGAGTTTCCTGGGGTTAGTAGGTTATTACAAATGATTCGTGCATGACTTTTCATCTATTGCATCACCTCTGACTAGATTGACCTAGAAGGGTGCTCCCTTCCGTTGGTCTGATGATTATGAGACGAGCTTTCAGAAGCTCAAGACAACCTTGACTACAACACTAGTTCTTATGTTGCCTTCCGATTCAGGGATGTATACGGTATACTGTGATGCTTCGCGCGTTGGATTGGGATGTGTATTGATGTAGGAGGGGTGAGTTATTGCATATGTTTCACGTCAGCTGAAGATCCATGAGAAGAATTATCTTGTGCACGATTTGGAGTTGGCCGCGATTGTTCATGCTCTTAAGATATGGAGGTATTATTTGTACGGGGTATCATGTGAGGTTTATACTGATCATTGTAGCTTACAACACTTGTTCAAGCAGAGGGATCTCAATTTGAGGCAGCGTAGATGGCTTGAGTTGCTGAAGGATTATGACATCACCATTCTTTATCACCCGGGCAAGGCAAATGTGGTCTCAGATGCCTTAAGCAGGAAAGAAGAGAGTATGGTAGCTTGGCATTCATTCCAGCAGAGGAGAGGCCACTAGATTTGGACATCCAGTCCTTGGCTAACAGACTTGTGAGGTTGGATATTTCAGAGCCTAGCCGAGTTCTTGCGTACGTTGTTGCTCAGTCTTCATTATTGGGGCAAATCAAGGCTCGACAGTTTGATGATCTACATTTGGTAGCTCTCAGAGAGACAATGCTTCAGGGTAGTGCCAAAGAGATTTCTATTGGCAAGGATGGTGTTTTGCGACTCTAGGGTCGCCTATGTGTTCCTAATGTTGATGGTCTGAGGGAGAGGATACTAGAGGAGGCACACAGTTCGCGGTATTCCATTCATTCGGGTGCTACGAAGATGTATTATGACTTGAGGCAGCATTATTGGTGGTGGAGGATGAAGAAAGACATAGTGGAGTATGTAGCTAGGTGTTTGAATTGCCAGCAGGTCAAGTACGAGCACCAGAGGCCGGGTGGCCTACTTCAGTAGATGCCTATACCAGAATGGAAGTGGAAGCGCATTACTATGGATTTCGTAGTTGGCTTTCCCCGGACCTTGCGGAAGTTTGATGTAGTGTGGGTCATCATGGATAGGTTGACCAAGTCGGCACACTTTATACCAGTTATGACTACTTACACTTTGGAGAGATTGGCTCAGATTTACATTCGGGAGATAGTCCGGTTGCACAGTGTGCCTGTTTCCATCATATCAGATAGAGGCCCTCAGTTCACTTCTCATTTCAAGAGAGCTATTTAGGGTGAGTTGGGGACCCCCGCGGAGCTTAGCACAGCATTTCATCCACAGACCGACGGGCAGTCGGAGCGGACAGTCCAGATCTTGGAGGATATGCTTAGAGCATGTGTGATTGACTTTGGAGGGTAGTGGGATCAGTTCTTGCCTTTGGCAGAGTTTGCTTACAACAACAGCTATCAGTCCAGCATTGAGATGGCTCCATTTTACGCTTTATATGGTCGGCGATGTCATTTTCCTATCGGGTGGTTTGAGCCTGGTGAGGCTAAGTTATACGGTACAAATTTGGTGCAGGATTCCTTGAACAAGGTAAAGTTGATTCAGAAGAGTCTTCACACAGCTCAGTCCGGACAGAAGAGTTACGTGGATCAGAAGGCGCACGATGTATCATTCATTGTTGGCGAGAAGGTCCTCTTGAAAGTCTCGCCAATGAAGGGTGTTATGAGGTTTAAGAAGAAGGTCAAGCTGAGTCCAAGGTTTATTGGCCCATTTGAGGTGTTGAGACAAGTTGGGGAGGTTGCTTACGAGCTTGCTTTACCCCCCAATTTATCGGGAGTTCACACAGTCTTTCACATGTCTATGCTTCGGAGGTATCATGTCGACTTGTCCCATGTGTTGGAATTCAGTACTATTCAGTTGGATGAGAGCCTGAGTTACGAGGATGAGCCAGTTGCCATTATTGATAGATAGGATCGCCAGTTAAGATCCAAGAGGATTTCAGTGGTAAAGGTCCAGTAGAGAGGCCAACCAGTCGAGGAGGCGACCTGAGAGTCCGAGGAGGACATGCGGAGTAGATACCCACACTTATTCAACACCTCAGGTACTTTTCTATGACCGTTCGAGGACGAACGTTTGTTTTTAGAGGTGGAGAGTGTAATAACCCAACGGGCCGTTTTGCTTTTTAGAACCTCGTTCCCCTAAATAAAACTTCTCGCGCTTGCTTTAAATAATTTATGACCCGCGGGGATGGTTGGTTCGGGAATTGGAAGAATTTGGGTTGAAATATGCTCATTTGATTCCTTAAGATTTTCTTAAAAGGCTAAGTTTGACTTTGGTCAACATTTTTAGCAAACGGACCCGGGTTCGTGTTTTGACGGTCTCGGAGGGTCCGTAGGAAAATATGGGACCTGGAGATATGCCCGGAATCGAATTTCGAGGTCCCTAGTCCGGTAATGAATTTTTATTAGAAATTGTTAAACTGAAATTCTAAGGATTTAAAGAAACTAAATAATGATTGATCACATGGGTATCGAGCTCGTATGTTGGTTCCAGAGCCCGGTACAGGTCCAATATAACATTTAAGACTTGCCCGCAGAATTTGGTGTTAATCCGAGTAGTTTAAGTGTGTTTCGACTCGTTAGAGGAGAATTAAGAACTTGAAGTTCATAAGTTTGATTCAATCGGTTTTAGGGGGTGGTTCTTAGATTTAGCGTTGTTTCGGGTGTTCTGAAGGTTTGAGCGAGTCTGTTTCATGATTTTAGACTTGTCGGTATGTTCGGGCAGGGCCCGGGAGGCCCGAGCGTCAATCGGACGAGGCTTGAGTGAAGTTGGAAAAGTTGCAAAGGGCTGAAGCATTTGGTATCTGTCATACCCGTAGGTGCGAGACCGCAGAAGCGGTCACCCTCTCGCAAATGCGGCCAAAGTAGGCCAGGCCAAAAACCGCAGAAGCGGCTCCCAAGCCGCAGAAGCGGCTTCAAGACCATAGAAGCGGTCCCAGCCCGCTTGGCCCATTTCCGCAGATGCGGCCTCTTCCTCGCAGAAGCGGGACCGCAGATGCGGAAATCACTGAAGCAGTAAGCTTCATTTAATATGGGTTCTAAGTCATTTTTGCTACTTTTTACTCCTCCATTGGGATTGTGGAGCTTTTTAGAGAAGACTTTCACCTAGCATCTTGAGGTAAGTTTATCCTACCTATTCCTAGTTTAATACTTGTGTCTTAGATAGATGAAACACTAGGATTAAGGTAAAATCATAGGGTTAGAGAAAAACCTAGGGTTTTGATAAAACTTAGATTTTTTCACGAAATTGGGTATGAAGCGAAGTAGAAATCATATATTATTGATCCTTAGGTTACACAGAACAACTTTCTTTGAAAAATTTCGGAATCCGGGCACGTGGACCCGGGGTCGAATTTTAGGAAACTTGTGTTTAAGGTTAGGAAATTGCTTTAATAGTTAGGATGTGATCTTATGAGCTTGTATTGACTAGTTCTTACCCCATTTAACTAGTTTTGGATTGTTCGGCTCCAAATTGAGAGTTCGGGCTCGTTCTTGGTATTGGAAGTGCACTTTGGAGCGAGGTGAGTCTCCTTTCTAACCTTGTAAGAGGGAATTGTCCCCATAGGAGTAATAATTGTATGATTTGCTACTAAATGCAGGGGCTACGTACGCACTAGGTGACGAGAGTCTGTGCATAGCTACTATCATGTTAATTGTCTGGGTAGTTTAGGACCTGTGTCATGCTATATTTGCAAATGTTATATGTCTTCTTGCTAATGTGATCATTTAGGATATGCTAGAGAATTGGAAATGAACATAAGTGAACATATGCTGTGTTGAACACTTGTATGAGTTTATTTGAATATAAATGCGCCTTCTTGTATTTTTCTGTTGATAATTGATATTTGTGGATCGGGCCGATCGCCTCGGTAGAAATAGATGCATCTATGGTTCGCATCATTCGACCCTCTAGCAGTGCACAGTTTCTTTTATGTTGGAACGGGCCATCGACCTCGGCATAACGTGCGCATGATATTTATGTGAATTTATTATTGATGACCTGCTTGATACACGACTTAAATTGTAAAGGATTAACTGGGGTATTAAAATGACATGACTTAGAAATACTTATTTCAACTGTCATATATGGTGACCATCATGCCTGGCATAACATCATATTATATTATTTGGCCCTAGTAGGTATCAAGTCGACCTCTCGTCTCTACTTTTTCGAGATTAGACAGGATACTTACTAGGTACATATTGTTTATGTACTCATGCTACGCTTCTGTACTTAATTGTACAGGCTCTGAGGCAGGTTCATCTGGCTATCAGACCGGTGCGCGTCCCTGATCATAGTCCGAGACTTCTATAGTGAGTTGCTTCCCTTCCTGTTCCGATCAGCAGCTCGATGGAGTCTTTCTTACTTTTGACTGTCTATTCTGTTTCAGATAGTAGGATAGATGTATTATTTTGTATATTCTACTAGTTGCCCACAGCTTGTGACACCAGGTCTTGGCACACATATTAGTAGACGTTTCTTTTGGATTGTATAATTATTATTGAATATTGCATATTATCACCTGCTTTTAATTGCAAATTAAGAAAAATGTTGTAACTGTTTTGGGTAAGTAAAATAAGAATTCACTAATACTTCCATGTTGGCTTGCTTGACAACGGTGTTGGGCACCATCATAACCTATTATGGAAAATGGGTTGTGACAATAAAACCCAATTGAGAACCTGGTCCCTCGATGATTGGCTACGAAAGAGATGTATAGGTAAAATAGATAAAAAGTGTTTTCTGGCACAGTCTAACTCATCTTTATACTATTACAGGTAGACATGCATGACGATTACAGAGCAAAGAAGCAGCTAATGCATTGCACGTTGGTCAAAGGATGAGGCTTACATTTGCAAAATTGTCAGGAATCGGGTTCCCTCGACACAGGTTAGTAGTTTCTCTGTACTTTAATGCACAACTTTTAAACGGCTGAAAATGGTGCCACATCATTAATTGTCAGTTTCTTTTCTTTCCCGTTGTTTGAACCCAAACGTCTCACCTCTTTATGAACCGACCTAACTACCCAAATTGCCACCCATTCCTAACTGGTTCCTTACCCTTATTAAATAATCCCTCTCAGTCACTTTCACAACTATCCAAATCAAAGAATTTGAGTCTATTTTAAGGAAAAATAAAAAGGAAAAGAAGAAGAGGAGACTTGTGAAAGATGGAAAGGTTGTCAATAAAAAGGCAGTGCCTCTTGCACAAGTTGTGAATATTGATGATGAGGTTGAAGAGGAACCTGGTTCCTTGGTTCATAAGTCCTCAAAGAACCCTCATGTTCCAAAGGTCAAAAGGGAGTCTTCTATGGTTAAAAAGGAGTTGAGAAGGGTTGAGGGTGAAAAATCTATTGAAAAAAGAGTGAGATGGTTGTGAGAAATGTCGAGGGTGAAAAATCTAGTGACAATCTGGTTGAAGAGTCTGGTGAGCATATGGTTGGGAAGTATGTTGACAAAGTGTCATCTGCTAAGAAAGGAAAGAGTGCACGGAAATCAATGAAAAGGAAGGCTGGTGCTAGTGAGGAACTTGGTTCCTCAAAGAAGGTCAAGGTTGATGTAATCCAGGGGTCTGGGAAGGAGAAATTAAAGAATCAGAAAGTGTTGTAGGGTCGTACATTTGCCCTTGATATTCTGGATATGGATGGCATGCGTCAATTGGTGAAAATTTGTGAATTTCAACAGTGGACACACATGTTCACATATGACAGTCCCAAAGTGTATGAGGAAGAAGTGCGGAGTTTTTATGCCGACTTCTTTATAGTTGAGGACGATCATATTTATATGATGGTGAATGGTGTTGATTTTGTGATGGACTCTGCTGTGTTGGAATCTATTTTGGGAGTGCCTGCTGAGGGTTTGTCTTCGATTCAAGGAACCTGCTCTTCGAACTTTAGAAATGCTATCTTGAAGGATGCGGCAGTTCAGCACGGGGAATAGATACAGAATAAGGCCCTCCTTCTAGTGTACCAATTATTGTTTGAAATAGTGAATAAGGTCTTGCTCCCTCGTGCTGAAGTCAATGAATGTCATTCTTGAGGGTCAGCTAATTCAGCTTCAAGGGGCACCTAGTTCTAGCAGCTCTCAAAGCACAGAGGTTGCCTGTCGAACCAAGGAAAATACTGACCTCAGGAAATAGGTTGAGGACCTGAAAGAGATACTGCTCAATGAGCAGGTGTCAGCTAATGCTTGAATGGACATCCTTCTTAGAACCCTTGCCTCTTCATCTGGGCCTTTCCCTTCCAGTGCTCCCTAAACAGTGTCCCTTTCCCAAGTGTCAAGTTCTTAGTGTCTGTCCTCTATTTTAGTTCTGATGATGTTTATGACTGGTAGTTTTGTTTTTGTTGTTTTCATTTTGAGGATGTGTTTGGAAAAAATGGAATTACTCCCTGCTCAAAAAATCCAAATATTAATGAAAGCCTCCTCCTTTTGTTGTGTATGCATTGCTCTTATGTTCTGTTTTTAGTCATGTTTATGTGCACACATGTATCATGAGTTAACTAAGCTAGATTTCTTTTTGCTTAATGCTTGCTACTGATTTATTTATGATGCCAAAAGGGGGAAAAATAATTGAGGGGGAACAGATTCGGGGGGATACAGGAAATGCGAATGTCATTCTAGTTGTTAGGGAAACTTGAATTATAAGTTTGTCATCATCAAAAAGGGATAAATTGATAGGTTATATGTATATCCCTGTTATATTTTGATGATCTAACAAACGTACTATTAAGAACCAGATAAGGAACTTGTTTCACATCCTCAAGAACTTAAGATCTACAAGTTTCCAGTTGGGGATACAATTCAACTCTTCAGATTCAAAGGAACAGCTGAGGGAACAAGTCCCTACCAGTTCTTGAGATGACTGTACAAGTCAACTCCTCCAGTTGTAAAGTTGCTGCCTGCACGTGCTATAGTGCAGAACCAGTGCAGCAGTTAACTTTATGGGGAATGCTCTTCACCTAACATGCTTGCATATCCAAATGATGTCACAAATGAGATATTAATATCAAGCAAAGGTAAAACAAATCACTTGCACATTCAAGAACTTATCAAGCATTCTCTCAAGTGTGCATCCATCTTGCAAATGATTCTCAAGGGTATCAAGAATAAAGAACAACACAACAATGGACCAGTTCCCCATATTGAGTTATTATATGTCCTTAGTTGTGTTGTATCTTTGTTGAAGTTCTTACTTGTAATTCCTACTTATCTTACTTAGAAGCATTGTGTAGGAAACCCTTTGTAAATAACAAACCCTTGTGTTTGTGTTTTGGCTAGAGTTAGTCGAGTTGTGAAGTCTTTGTAATAGAATTATTACAAAGTGGCTTGTAATAGTATTGTTACAAGTTAGTGAGTGATTAAGTCTTTGTAATAGAGTTATTACAAAGTGGCTTGTAATAGTGTAGTTACAAGTTAGTGAGGGATTAAGAGGTTAATTCTTAGGTTGTAATCTAAACATTGCTCATTAATGAAGTTGAAATCCTACAAGGGTAGGTCGTGATTTTTAATCCCGTTGAGCTAGGAATTTTCCACGTAAAATTCCTCTGTATCATTTACTTATTGTAGTGTTCTTGTGTTCTGTTGAACCTGATAGAGAACCGGGTTCTCTATAGAGTTTGGTGGACCCTTAAAATCTATCAATTATATTCAATAATTTTATCTTTATTTTTATCATTTAATTAGTGTTTTGGGTTGAGAAAAAATGGGAATTTTGAAGAAAACTTTCAAAATGTAAAGTGATGATTTAAAGGACCAAATAGTATAGGAATTTGATAATTTTAGTATGGTTGAACTCGTATCGAAATGGGTGTTCGGATTTTGTAAAATTTGTCGGGTTCCGAGGTGCGGGCTTGGGGTCGACTTTTGGGTTGATTTTTAGTTTTTGATAAAGATTGAGGCTTTATGATCTGGAATAGTTTCTTATGAGTTTAATTATGCTTTGAAGTTTTTTTGGCTAGATTTGAGCCGTCCGGAGATTATTTCACCCGAAAAGTTCATTTTAGAGTATCTATTTGTCTTCTTTGAGGTAAGTATCTTGTCTATCCTTGTGTGGGGGAACTACCCCTTAGGATTTGAGTCTTCTATGCTAATTGTATCATGTAAAGTCCTTGTACGTGAGGTGATGAGTACGTCCTTGGGCTTATTTGTGGAAAGTTGACCTTTTAGGGCTCTTAGGTCTTTATGTTCACTAGATATGAAGTTGTTTTGCTATGATTGAGATCCCATTTACTAGTTTTCACCTCTACGTGTTTCATTGGAATTAATTACTTCATGATCCACTCTTATTTCTTATTTGACTCTTATGTGATTTAACTGAAGTGGTTACCTCTTCTATTGCCATGCTATCCTTCCCTAGTCGCTTCCCTTAATTGAAAGTAAAATTACCTCCCCTATAATTGTTCATCCTAAATTGAGGTTTTGATTATCGTTCTGCCATTTACTCTTATTTGAATTGTTGTATCTCTTTCGAAATTGCTCAACCTTAAAAGAAACTTAGATATCATATATCTTAGTTGACTTGTCTTTATTTCGAATTATTTGACTCGTGTTATCTCGTTGTTGTTGAACTGTACCTTATGGGATCGTTGTTACATATTATTCTCTTCTGTTGAGTTATTCTTATTATGTCTAGTACTCTCTATTGTGTTCATTCTTTGTGAACTAGTTCTACCGTTTCTTTACGATCAAAAGCCTTGAGTTGGTTTCCTTGTCGTACTCTTGTGTCGTTTCATTGTTGTTGTTGTTGTATTTGTTATTGTGATGCACAAGATTTGTGTCGTGCAGTTGTTATTGGGGTGCACGAGGTTTCTGTCGTGCGGTTGGGGTTGTGTTGCACGAGGTTTTTGCCGTGCTATTATTACTATTGATATGTGCACATGCGGCGTGACAAGTCGGGTTATATATATGTGGGTTGCACATGTGGCGAGACAAGGTGGGAATA
The DNA here is from genome assembly GCF_000715075.1 of Nicotiana tabacum. Taxonomy (NCBI): domain Eukaryota; kingdom Viridiplantae; phylum Streptophyta; class Magnoliopsida; order Solanales; family Solanaceae; genus Nicotiana; species Nicotiana tabacum. Next base: position 107,979,090 of record NC_134101.1, read on the forward strand.
TTATTATGCATGTGTGGCGAGACAAGACGGGCATTTATGTTATTATTGCACACGTGGCGAGACAAGGTGGGCTATGTCAGGGATTGATTTGTGATAACTTGTGATTTGGCTTGGGGGCATTCTGTTGTTGATATTGTGCAGTGGCGCACTTACCTGTGTGAGTTTTATCTTGTGAAAAATTGTGGGAAAATATTTTATGTGTTGTCCATTTTCTCTATACTTACTAGCTGACATGAACTATATTAGGACACTTGCACAAGCATGCACGTAGTTGATCACCCCTATCGGTTAGAGGATGGATCTCAATATTATTGAGTATTGATGCATACCCTTGTTTACTTGCCTTCTTCGTGGAATGGCTTTATGGGCACACGATGCCAAGTGCTTAGGGTTCCAGAATTGGGACCTGTGAATTGTGAATATTCTAAGATTCAGTACCTCGTGAAGGTCATTGGCTAAAACCTGGTGTGAAAGCGGTCGTGTTTGTCGAGTTGCTACTTGTCTTTCCTTTATCTGTGATCATCGGATTTAAACTGTGTTTCGCTCATTCTACTGTGTCATTATTTTGGTGTTCTATTGTTAGTTGTTGTTTTCCTTTTCTTACTGCAATTATCGTATTATTTTGTCATTATGCGCAGTTTTTATATAGATATCGTACTTTATTGTTTCTGCACTTATACTTGTCCAGATTATTTAGTCCAGTAGGTATCTTGACTGTTCCTCGTCACTACTCCACTGAGGTTATTCTTGATACTTACTGAGTACCACTACGGCGTACTCATACTATATTTCTACACAATTTTGTGCAGATCCAGGTATTTCAAAGTCAGTTGATCGTTAACTAGTTGTGCGGATTGTTGCCGTGGAGACTCAAGGTAAATATACTGCTACGTTCACAAGTTTCGAAGTCACCTTCTAGTTTTGTGTTATACTTTTTATCCTTATTTCGAAATAGTTGTATTAGAGGGTTTCTAGCAGAAACTCTGTAGAGCTTATCATTTGTACTACCGGTTTTGGGATTGTAAGACTTGTATAGAGATTCTAATTTGGAATTGTTTATTTATTTTATTATTATTTTCAGAAGTTGTTAGGCTTACCTAGCCCCTAATACTAGGTGCCATCACGACACCCAAAGGAGGAAAATTTGGGTCGTGATAGGAATTAACCTGGGGAAGAAGAGAAAGTTACCTCATATTTGGGAAGAAGATCGTCGGAGCTGTAGTAGGCCAAAGACTGTCGCAGGGCGCAGCGATTTTGTTAACCGTTGTTCGAAAGGGTATAGGTTTTGTTTTCTTTTATTTTTTTCTTTTTTGGCAGAAGTCGTATTGTTTCTAATTGGAGAGAATACTTAATTTATATCCAAAAAATTGGAGGGAAAGATTTTATTTTATTTTGTACGGAGGAAAAGTTAAAATAATAAAAAATTAATTTCAGTTAGTGACTTTAGTGGCAATTTTTTATTATTGTCGCTAAAGAATATCTTTTACTAGCTAATGGTCATATGCCACTAATATTTCAGCTTAACGAATTTATTAGCGACAATTGCCTTATTGCCGCTAAATAGTTGCTGCTAAAGGCATTTTGTAGTAGTGTAAGTACAAGAATCACATTATCAACTCCAGTCATAAGTAGGATAGTCCTCCCCATACTCATTTTATCGCCTAGAAGCATACAACTTAGCTCAACTCATGAGTCAACCACCATCATGCAACAATCTCTCTGAGCATATAGGCAACATTGACTTTAAAGTCATAGGCAAAATCATCCCAAGCTTTTAGAAATTCATTTACACAATAATCAAGCCATTGAAATTGATTCTCTCCAAGTCAATCAAATTACACAAACTCCCAAACCCAAAAGTTCTACCATAAAAGTACCTGTAATGCCTTATCATACTAAAAAAGATCATTTTTATTACCATGTTGGTCCAAGTCATTGCTATATTAACCATGTATTGCCCTGACATACTAGAAGGCCCCGTTTGGCCATGAGTTTTGCCAAAATAAATTTGGAATTTATTTTCAAAACTCATGTTTGGCCATAAATTTTGCCCACATTTTGGCAAAATCCCAAATTCCAAAATCACCCCAATTGCTGATTTTGGGCCAAAGTCCCAAAACATGGGAATTATATACATATTTTTCCAAATAGAGTTGGAAAATATGTTTTGAAAACGTATGTCCAAATACATTTTCATCTTCAAACCAAACTTCACCCAAATTAAATTTTTCAAAACAAATTTGGAATCTATGTCCAAAATGTACACAAGGTTCACAACACTAACAAATGAACTTAAATCTCTCGGGTGAATGGATTGCATAAATGGCTATCACCTGGACATAGTGTAACCCAATTCTGGACAGGGGCAGATGTAGTATATTACCAACGGATTCAATTGAATCCATAACTTTCGATGCGAAGTAAAAATTTATATGTAAAAATTTATTAAAATTGCATAATAGTAGATATGAACCCATAACTTTAAAATATAATGAGTTTAATACTAAAACTCTTAAAAGTTAAACCTATAAAATTTAAATCCTGAATCTGGCTCTGATTCTGGATATTATATATATCACTTTTCGGGATCATTGATGAAGCTTTTCATGACTGATACTTGTTGGAAATACACTGTTATGGACAAGATACACAAAGGACTGTTTGGACGTTTTGTTTGATCATCATGTTATTACATTGGACTTTATTATAGGCAAATACTACGGACACAGTGGAAGACAAGTTTCAACATGGGCTACATTGGACATATATCACGTTTCTTTACTATACAGTTAGGCCATTTTGTACAACCAAGTTGATGTACTACATCAATTTGGTTCTAGATTTTTTACTTGTTGCAAGCTCTTATTTATTTGTAAGAGTTTTATTTTAGGAATTTTTACATACCTATACACTGTTAGAAACTTTATTATCCTCTCTACTCAAGTTCTAATTTAATTACATCCTATATACAAATTAACCAATTATATACATTTTAGGAATTAAATGAGTATCCCTTTATATTAGGAATCAATTATTTTTCATCCTTATTCTCTCTCCCTCCTGTTCTCTCTCTCTCTCTCTGTCATGCGCTTTCTCTCTCTCAATCCCTAATTCCATTAATGTAGAGCAAAGAAAAAGAGAGCAGCAATTCTACCATTGACAGCCATTAAAAAGTTTTGAAGCTTTGAATTCGAATTTGGGTTTTCAAAAAATATTATTTGTTTGAATTGGGTGTTGTTGCAAATAATTGGGAATTCTCTCTATGTATCTCTCTATCTCTCAATCCCTAATTCTAGTAATGTAAAGCATAGGAAAAGAGAGCAGCAATTCCGTTATTGACAGCCATTAAAAAGCTTTGAATTCGAATTTGGGTTTTAAAAAATTATTATTTGTTTGGATTGGGTGTTGTTGCAAACAATTGAAAATATTGTTTGGAGTTTATATCTCAATTTTGAGGACAAGAAGAAGAAGAAGAAGAAGAAGAAGAAGAAGAAGAAGAAGAAGAAGAAGAAGAAGAAGAAGAAGAAGAAGAAGAAGAAGAAGAAGAAGAAGAAGAAGAAGAAGAAGAAGAAGAAGAAGAAGAAGAAGAAGAAGAAGAAGGAGGAAGAAAAATCAAGAAGGGAGGAATATGAGGAGAGCAAATATAGGCCTGCTTTACCTTTCCCTCAAAAGCTATGTAGAGAAAAGCTGGACAAGCAAGAAGAAGAAGAAGAAGAAGAAGAAGAAGGAGGAGGAGGAGGAGGAGGAGGAGGAGGAGGAGGAGGAGGATAAGGAGGAGGAGGAGGAGGAGAAGAAGAAGAACGGGATTAGAGTTAATCCTTAGGTTTACAAAGAGTTTTTGTAAATGTTGTTTTGGCTCAGTGATTTTAGTGGAAGTTTGGGAAAATCCTACTGAGTAGTAGGTCGTGGTTTTTTCACCTTTTGAGCCAGGTGTTTTCCACGTAAAAATTTCTGTGTTCTTTATTTTTTGTATTTATTATTCCACAAACAGTAGTAGTTAGAACACCTAGAAGAACCAAGTTCTTCTATAGTTCAGTTGAGCGAAAATTGGGTACTACACAAATCACCCCCCCCCCCTCTTGTGTGGTATTGACGCTTAAAACATCAATTGGTATCAGAGTGGGTTATCCTTGAAGAGGCTAACATCTTAGGAAAAGATCAAAATGAGTGCACCACCTGGAAACTGGGAAGGGCAATCCATGTCAAGGCCAAGAAATGGCTTGTGTGTAGACTGGGTCCAGATGAATATAGCAGGATTCAAAGTTGTACCACTATAAAGAAAATATGGGACACTTTACAAGTGGCTCATGAAGGAACTCCTCAAGTAAAGAGATCAAGAGGAACACTGATATATTCTCAATACGGGAATTTAAGTATGAATGAAGGAGAATCTATCTAGGAGATGTACACAAGGTTCACAACACTAACAAATGAACTTAAATCTCTCGGGTGAATGGATTGCATAAATGGCTATCACCTGGACATAGTGTAACCCAATTCTGGACAGGGGCAGATGTAGTATATTACCAACGGATTCAATTGAATCCATAACTTTCGATGCGAAGTAAAAATTTATATGTAAAAATTTATTAAAATTGCATAATAGTAGATATGAACCCATAACTTTAAAATATAATGAGTTTAATACTAAAACTCTTAAAAGTTAAACCTATAAAATTTAAATCCTGAATCTGGCTCTGATTCTGGATATTATATATATCACTTTTCGGGATCATTGATGAAGCTTTTCATGACTGATACTTGTTGGAAATACACTGTTATGGACAAGATACACAAAGGACTGTTTGGATGTTTTGTTTGATCATCATGTTATTACATTGGACTTTATTATAGGCAAATACTACGGACACAGTGGAAGACAAGTTTCAACATGGGCTACATTGGACATATATCATGTTTCTTTACTATACAGTTAGGCCATTTTGTACAACCAAGTTGATGTACTACATCAATTTGGTTCTAGATTTTTTACTTGTTGCAAGCTCTTATTTATTTGTAAGAGTTTTATTTTAGGAATTTTTACATACCTATACACTGTTAGAAACTTTATTATCCTCTTTACTCAAGTTCTAATTTAATTACATCCTATATACAAATTAACCAATTATATACATTTTAGGAATTAAATGAGTATCCCTTTATATTAGGAATCAATTATTTTTCATCCTTATTCTCTCTCCCTCCTGTTCTCTCTCTCTCTCTGTCATGCGCTTTCTCTCTCTCAATCCCTAATTCCATTAATGTAGAGCAAAGAAAAAGAGAGCAGCAATTCTACCATTGACAGCCATTAAAAAGTTTTGAAGCTTTGAATTCGAATTTGGGTTTTCAAAAAATATTATTTGTTTGAATTGGGTGTTGTTGCAAATAATTGGGAATTCTCTCTATGTATCTCTCTATCTCTCAATCCCTAATTCTAGTAATGTAAAGCATAGGAAAAGAGAGCAGCAATTCCGTTATTGACAGCCATTAAAAAGCTTTGAATTCGAATTTGGGTTTTAAAAAATTATTATTTGTTTGGATTGGGTGTTGTTGCAAACAATTGAAAATATTGTTTGGAGTTTATATCTCAATTTTGAGGACAAGAAGAAGAAGAAGAAGAAGAAGAAGAAGAAGAAGAAGAAGAAGAAGAAGAAGAAGAAGAAGAAGAAGAAGAAGAAGAAGAAGAAGAAGAAGAAGAAGAAGAAGGAGGAGGAGGAGGAGGAGGAGGAGGAGGAGGAGGAGGAGGAGGAGGAGGAGGAGGAGGAGGAGGAGGAGGAGGAGGAGGAGGAGGAGGAGGAGGAGGAGGAGGAGGAGAAGAAGAAGAACGGGATTAGAGTTAATCCTTAGGTTTACAAAGAGTTTTTGTAAATGTTGTTTTGGCTCAGTGATTTTAGTGGAAGTTTGGGAAAATCCTACTGAGTAGTAAGTCGTGGTTTTTTCACCTTTTGAGCCAGGTGTTTTCCACGTAAAAATTTTTGTGTTCTTTATTTTTTGTATTTATTATTCCACAAACAGTAGTAGTTAGAACACCTAGAAGAACCAAGTTCTTCTATAGTTCAGTTGAGCGAAAATTGGGTACTACACAAATCACCCCCCCCCCTCTTGTGTGGTATTGACGCTTAAAACATCAATTGGTATCAGAGTGGGTTATCCTTGAAGAGGCTAACATCTTAGGAAAAGATCAAAATGAGTGCACCACCTGGAAACTGGGAAGGGCAATCCATTGCTAGGCCTTCACTCTTTAATGGTCAGTACTATTCTTGGTAGAAGAACAGGATGAGAGATCACATCATAGGAAAAAACTATGAACTCTGGGGCATAGTCACTGATGGTCCTCTGGCAACTACAAAGAAGAATGCTGAAGGAGTGGATATGCCAAAGACAAGAGCTGATTGCACTGCTGAGGACTTGAAGAAATGGGAAAAGAATGTCAAGGCCAAGAAATGGCTTGTGTAGACTGGGTCCAGATGAATATAGCAGGATTCAAAGTTGTACCACTATAAAGAAAATATGGGACACTTTACAAGTGGCTCATGAAGGAACTCCTCAAGTAAAGAGATCAAGAGGAACACTGATATATTCTCAATACGGGAATTTAAGTATGAATGAAGGAGAATCTATCTAGGAGATGTACACAAGGTTCACAACACTAACAAATGAACTTAAATCTCTCGGGAGAATTATCCTTGAAGAAGACAAGGTTGAGAAAATCTTGACAAGAGTCTTACCAGTGACTTGGGAAAGCAAAATCACTGCTAGGAATCAAAGAACATTGCTACCCTCAAGCTGGACGAACTGATTGGAAACCTCACTACCTATGAACTAAGAAGGCAAACTATGAAAATGGATACACCCAAGAAGGAAAGAAATCTAGCTCTCAGAATAGGTGAAGGTGCAGATCTGGAGGATGATGAAATGGCCATGATTACAAGAGCTTCCAAAAAGTACCTAATGAGAGGAAAGAGTTCTTCAAGAGGTACAACCTTCAACAAACCAAAGGTTCCTGAGAAACAGACCAACGAGGGTTGCTACAAATGTGGTAAGACTGATCATATGGTCAAGAACTGTCCTCAATGGAAAATTGAGTAGAAGAAAGAAAAGGTTGAACGAAGGAACAGGAAGAAGGAACAAAGGATCAACAAATGTTATGGTTGCTGCTTGGGGAGAAACATCAGATGAGGACTCAGAAGATGAAGCTGGAGATGAACAAGCACTTATGGCCATCGAAGAATCAGATGATGAACAAGAGGTAGGTGTCCTTCATCTCAAAGACAAGATTAAATTCCTGTCTAAAGAAAGGTTATCTGAACTATTGCTAGACTTCATTGATAAGTCTGAGATAATTAACAATGAGAAGGAAGATCTGTCTAGGGAATGTGTGATCTTAAAATCCAAGTGCAAAAATCTAGAATCTAGGGCTAATGAGAGTGATAGTAAAAATGCTGAGTTGAAGAACCAGGTTCTTGAACTTGACACCAGTGTCTTAGAACTTAGGTCTGAGAACTTAAAACTGAAACTAGGAACAGGTAAGAAGAAAGCTGATCACACACATCTTACCCTAGAAGAAAACTTAGAAAAAATGAAGGATGAGTTGTACAGGAAGGATGAGCAGATAAAAGTCTTAAAAGAAGATCTAGGGAAGGTAAAACATGAACTAGACAGAACTTGCAAATGGAACAAGGCTTCTGATGCACTTTCCTGGCTACAAGAACATCACAGTAGCAATAAAAGAGGACTTGGATATGGGACTCAAGTACCTAAGTGGGATCCTAAAAGCAAGTACCTCACTCTTCCTGAGAACAAAATCTGCACACACTGTGGCAAGACTGGCCATTACAAAAATGAATGTAATGCAAAAGAAAAGGCCAGTCAAAAGAACAAAGTTTTTGTTCAAGAGAAAAATATGCTGCCTGCGTGGGCTACAAGGAATTTGATTTACCCTTTACCTATAGAAAGGGACCCAAACTAGTTTGGGTTCCTAAGACTAACCCTTGATTTCTTTTTGCAGGTTCAGGTGAAGGGAAGTAACCAAATATGGTACATGGATAGTGGCTGCTCAAAGCATATGACTGGAAGTAAGAACCAATTCCTTTCCCTTGCGGACTTAAAAGGAGGTAATGTCTCCTTTGGAAATGGGAAGAAAGGTAAGATTATTGAGGTTGGAAAGGTAGGTAAGATAAAGTAGGTAAGACAGACTCACACTCCATTGAGAATGTCTACTTGATAGATGGCTTGAAATACATCCTGATCAGTGTGTCACAACTGTGTGACAGAGGTAACCTTGTAGCATTCACCTCTACCAAATGCTTTGTGATTAACCCTATCACTAACAAGATTGTTTTGTAGGTAAAAAGAGTTAACAATATTTACATTGTAGATTTGCCTACTCTTTCAGAAAATGAACTCACCTGCCTAAGTGTATTGGATAATGATCCCCTCCTATGGCACAAAAGACTTGGTCGTGCTAGTCTAAATCAGCTCAACAAATTAGTCTCCAAGGACTTAGTGATAGGGCTACCTAACATCAAGTTCAAGGAAGACAAAGTTTGTGAGGCTTGTGCAAGGGGGAAGCAGGTAAGATCATCCTTCAAAAGCAAGAAAATAGTAAGCACAACCAAGACGTTGGAACTGGTCCATATGGATCTCTGTGGTCCAATGAGAACCTTGAGTAGAGGTGGAAAGAAATATGTGATGGTACTTATTGATGATTATTCTAAATTTACCTGGGTACTATTTTTAACATCTAAAGATGAAGCATTTGACATGTTTACTGCTTTTGTTAGAAAAACTCAGAAACAATTAGATAATCAACTTGCATCCATTTGGTCTGATCATGGAACTGAATTTGAAAATGCTAAGTTTGCTGAATTTTGTGATGAACATAGTATAGATCATAACTTCTCTGCCCCTAGGACTCCTCAACAAAATGGAGTAGTTGAAAGAAAGAACAGGACTCTTGAGTACATGGCTAGAACTATGCTTCTTTCTAGTAAACTTCCCCACAGCTTCTGGGCAGAGGCTGTAAACACTGCATGTTATATTATCAATAGATGCATGACTAGACCTCTTGTAGAGAAGACTACCTATGAGTTACTTAAAGGGAGAAAACCAAATATATCCCATCTTAGGGCATTTGGATGCAAGTGCTTTGTGCACAATAATGGAAAGGACTCCCTAGGTAAGTTTGATCCTAGAAGTGATGATGGAGTATTCTTGGGATATTCTTCACATAGTAAAGCATATAAAGTGTTCAATAAAAGAACTTTGTGTGTAGAAGAAAGTGTGCATGTAGTGTTTGATGAAACTAACATTCTCTCTGAGAGACAGAAACATGAAGATGAAGTCATTGGACTGGTAAAGGATTTGACTGAAGTCTCAGCACAAGTTAAAGTGGCACCAAAAGAAGGAACAGGTGATGGAACAGGTTCTTCCATCCAGGGCAACCTGACAGGGGGAACTGATCAAAGAGGAATTGAAACTAATCCCCTAAAAGAACATGTTCATGACCCTGTTCCTCAGCAACAGAACATGGGAGAAACATCTAGCAGAAATCAGCTGGTTGTGAAACCTCACAAGTATCAAAGTTCTCATCCTATTGAGAACATAATCACTGATCCAACATCTGGAGTCAAAACTAGATCACAATTAAAGAATTTGTGTGCTTTTGATGCCTTCTTATCTCTTATTGAACCTAAAAATGTTGTTAAGGCTTTACAGTATGCAAATTGGGTGAATGCAATGCAAGATGCACTCAATCAGTTCGAGAGAAGTCAAGTTTGGCATCTAGTTCCAAGACCCAAGGACGGGTCAGTTATTGGCACAAAATGGGTCTTCAGAAACAAACTTGATGAAGATGGAACAGTTACAAGAAACAAGGCAAGACTGGTGGTCCAAGGTTATAGCCAAGAGGAGGGTATAGATTATGATGAGACTTTTGCTCCAGTTGCAAGATTAAAGGCAATAAGACTCCTCATAGCCTTTGCAGCACACATGGAATTCACTTTCCATCAGATGGATGTCAAAAGTGCCTTTCTGAATGGTTACCTAAAAGAAAAAGTGTTTGTGAAACAACCTCCAGGGTTTGAGAGCAAGGAATGTCCTGAGCATATGTACAAATTAGACAAGGCTCTCTATGGACTCAAGCAGGCTCCTAGAGCATGGTATGAACGACTGTCCAAATTCCTACTTGAACATGGATACAAAAGAGGTAAATGACAGTACCCTATTCTTAAGGGAAAAAAGTAAGGATCTCCTTGTGGTACAAATATATGTTGATGACATAATCTTTGGGGCCACCACTGATAAACTAAGTAAGGATTTTACCAAATTAATGGGGAGTGAGTTTGAAATGAGTATGATGGGTGAGCTTAACTTTTTCTTAGGCTTACAGATCAAACAAAGCCAAAATGGAACCATGATCCATCAACAGAAGTATGTAAAAGAGCTGATCAAAAAGTTTAAAATGGATGAATGAAAGGAAATAGACACCCACATTGCAATTGCCACTAAATTAGACATAGATGAACCTGGTTCATCAATTGATTAGAAGTTGTATAGGGGTATGATTGGTTCACTCTTGTATCTTATTGCCAGCATACCTGACATAGTTTTCAGTGTAGGGCTTTGTGCTCGCTTTCAGGCTAATCCAAAAGAGTCTCACTTGACTGCTGTCAAGAGGATACTAAGATATTTGAAAGGCACCACTGATCTGTGTCTTTGGTATCCTAAAGGTAGTAATTTCAATTTAGTAGGATATGTTGATGCTGATTATGCAGGTTTCCTTGTGAATAGGAAAAGCACCTCAGGTATGGCTCACTTTCTTGGTTCATGTCTTGTATCATGGGCCACTAAAAAGCAAAATTCAGTGGCCTTATCTACTGCTGAGGCTGAGTATATTGTTGTTGCCTCTTGTTGTGCTCAATTGCTATGGATCAAACAGCAGCTGGTAGATTTTGGCATTGAAGTTGGTTGAATTCCTATATTATGTGATAACACTAATGCTATAAGTATGACAAAGAACCTTGTTCATCATAAGAGGACTAAGCACATAGATGTTAGACACCATTTCTTAAGAAATAACTATGAGAAAGGATTGATCTCCAGAGAATTTTGTGCTACTGATAAACAAATTGCTGACATCTTCACTAAAGCACTAAGTAGAGAAAACTTTGAGAGGAACAGGTTGGAATTAGGGATGATTAAGATCACCTAATAGGTCTAGCTCAGAATGCACAATGAAAAAAAAAATATGAAAAAAAAATTTGGCTAGGAATTCTGAACTTGTGTAAATATCCAGATTAATTCTTACTCAGCTTCATACTTTAATTAGTATATTCCTGTGACATGTGTTTATATGACTCACTGACCTCTTACAAAATTTTCTCTATTATGGCATTTGAGGCATGTTCAAGAGACTTCTAAATGAAGAACATGGTTCATCAGTATAGGTTCATATGAAAGCTAAGGTATGTTTTCTATACTCTACATAATTAGAAAGATTAATATTTAAATCATGAGCAGAAGTCCTATAATTGTTCAATTCCTAGAAAATTCTATCTGTTAGCTTTGAACCAGTTTCGTCTGCCTAGAACTCTAAACCGAAAAATTTGCCTAAAATCTAGGGAAGATAAACCGATCATTCAAAATCTGGAATTTCAGGTTGATAAGACCTCTAATTGACCACTACTAAAAGCTGTTGTTACTTATTAAATGTGTATTTCTCTTTAAATACGCATCATTTCTCCTGTCATCTTCATAATTTTAAACCGTCAAAAATTCTTCTTCACTTTCACTTGCCCTCTTCTCCAAAACTCTAATTACTAATTCTCTCAAGAAACTAACGATCATGACTAACCCACAAGACAATCCTTGAACTCCTCCACCACCAACTCCCTCAAATTCATCCACACCTCCTCCACCTAATACATCTCCAAAACCTAGAGAAGGGTGAAAATACTTGCTCGAAAGACTGTTGCATCTGGGGCTCTGAGAAAGAAATTAAATGAGAAGTTGAAGGCAAGTCAGGCCCAAAACTCTTGGGTCTTCTAACTCTGAAAAGACTTAAGAATCTTCATCTAAGGTAATTCCTTCTATGTCTGAAAATCTAGAAACTAGGTTTGTTCTGGTTGGGTATGTTAAAGATGTAGAATTACCAGGGTCAGGAAGGAGTGGAGGTAAAAAGAATTCTGAAAAAGAAAAAGAGAGAGAGGGTGCATGTGGTGAAGAGAGGGGAAATGGGAAAGGAGTAGTGGCTGCTATCTGTGGGGTTGCACAAGAAAGGGTAGAAGATAGTGGCATGAAGTCAAGGGGAAGTGGTTCTGGAGAAGCTGCTGAGGGGTTGGTTCATCTGAGCAAACAGAGAGATGAACCTGTTTCATCTACTAAAGAGACCCTAGCAGACCTGCTGAAAAAGGTTGGGGCAAGCTATGACCCAAAGAAACGCAGAACTCCCATAACAAAAGCCCCAAATGTTCCTAAGCCTTCCAAGAAAAGAAAGGCTTCATCCCCAACACCTACTGCCTCTTCATTGCCAAAGGGTAGAGCCACAAGAAGCAGGGTGAAACAGAGTGAAGCTGATCTACAAAGGGCTTTGGCTGAAAGTAACAAAAAGAAAATGGATAAAGGAAAGGGAAAGATTGCAGAATCCTCAGAGGCTATTGAGGAAGAGGAGATGGAACTGGTCCATCAAGAAAGGGGTACATCAGTGGAGGTTCCTACCCCCAAGCCCAAAAAGCCCAAGACTTCCTCCAAGAAGTCTTCCTCTGTGTCTGAGGCTATTGAACTTACACTATCCAAAAGGACAAGATCTGCAGGGAAAAACAAACAATCAAATTTTTTTAAAGATGATGACTTGAGTGGAGAAGAAGAAGAAGAAAATGATTCTGAGAAGGAACATGATAAGCTTTCCATGTTTGGCAAAAGAAAGATTTTAAAGGGTAGATTGCTGAAAGACTTGGTGGAACCAGGAATGATGAGCTTGGTGGATGTTTTAGCTGCTTAGGGATGGAAGGAAATGGTCTTTCAGATGGATGGTAGGCTAGCTAGAAATGAGCTAATTGAATTTATGGCAAATGCTGCGGTTAAGGATGGCAATGTTAGTAGCCTGGTGAAAGGAGTTCAAGTGCAGTTTGATGCAAAGAAACTGGGAGAGATCCTGGACATACCCTCTGAAGGGTTTGATGACTATACAAGGCAAAGGCGGCCCTGCCTGGACTTCCTCCCTACTGCTCTTGCAATCACCAGGAGGCTTTGTGATTCAGAAGATGTGAATCAAGCCAGGGCTGTGCAGAAAAGTGAAATGAGGCCTGAGCACAAGGTCTTGTTTGAATTTGTCAACAAGTGTTTATTGCCCAGACATGAGAGAAGGCACATTGCAAATTACATGGATCTAGTTCTTATGGAGTGCCTGGAGAGAGGAAAGCAAATCAACTGGCCTGCCTCATTATCAAGATGCTAGACAGGGTCATAAATGGCTCCAAGGCTCATGCTACTCCCTATGGCTTTATTCTAACCACAGTTCTGGACAGGCTCAATGTGCCTCTGAAGAAATGGGAAATGGCCTCGAGCAAGGATCACTTTGGCATCAATATTCTTCTTGCTTGTGACTATGCAGTCAATGTCATCCCAAATGAACCTGGTTCATCCCAGAAGGCACCCATCAATAGCAAAGTTAGGACTCTGGTTCAGGAATGTGCAGCCAAGGATGCTGAAATAGCTAGGCTCAAGGCTCATGTGACTGAAGTGGAATCTGAGAGGGATGGTCTCAAAACTGAGCTTGCCAAAGAAAAGGAGAAGAATGATGGAATTCTTCACAACATGTTGAATCTTCTCCAAACCCAAACCCAACCCTCTAGTTCCTCCAAGCCTTAGGACTCCTAGCTTTTGTCTCCTGAACTTGTTTAGTGCCTTAGTGACCCAGATTGGGGATTTTTCTATCTTTTGTTTTTGCTCATGGTTTGGATGTTTTTCTTTCTTTTTGTGGATTATTGGTGGCAACATATCTCTGTCAATGATAACTACTGTTTTGTTCTTGTTCAATGATTAATCTGTCCTTGACAGTTTAAATATGTTTGCTTGATTACTGATGATTACACCTTGATTGCACTTGCAGTTGCCCCAGTGGCCATGAGTACTTATTAAAATCTGGGAGTCACACTTTGTATGCAACCTTTCGATGATGCCAAAAGAGGGAAGAAACATTGTGCTTTACATATTCTGAAATAAGTGATATTTATAACCTAATTAAACAGGTCCTTGATGATAAGTGAATTTTCTAAGTTTAGTATTGATGGTTAAGCTTAGTTCTTACAGGTTCCAAATCAGTAAAAAACACAGAGTTTGTCATCATCAAAAAAGGGGGAATTTGTTGGCCCAAGAACAGGTGAAGTTTTGAAGATTGACAAAAGAACTCAGTCATGGACCAGGTCCATCTTGTGAAGCAACAGTCATGATCAACCTATACATGTGAGTTGTACGTGAAGGAGATAAGTCCTACCGATCAAGCAGCAATATCTCCTGATCTAATCGAAAAGGTTGCATATTGGATAAGGGGAGAAAGTCTCCTTATCTGAAGAGAACACAATCTAGGATGAATATAGTGTTAGAGCTTGAGATCATCATGAACTCTTCCACGATAGAAGAGCAGCAATTGAGTCCCAATCAAACTCTGATTACTAACCTATTAAATGTAAGTGTTGTTCTCTTTTACAAGTTATGCACATACACAGAAGTTATACTAAATTGAGAGCAAAAGAGCAAGGCGATTTTGCAAGCAATTTATGTGTCATTTGAGTGTGCACTCCTGAAGCTACATGAACAAGATAGAAGAACCAGTTCGATTGTGTCTATCTTTTATTCTAGTTCAATTGTAGTAGGTGATTTAAAATTGTACCTTTCAGCTTTCATAGAAGCAATTGTATTAGGTACCTAGAGTGTTCAAGTTATAGCTAACTTGAAGTTGTCGCAACAGGTGAGGCTATGTGCCACAACGGGATTAGGTTAATCCTTAGGTTTACAAAGAGTTTTTGTAAATGTTGTTTTGGCTCAGTGATTTTAGTGGAAGTTTGGTAAAATCCTACTGAGTAGTAGATCGTAGTTTTTTCACCTTTTGAGCTAGGTGTTTTCCACGTAAAAATCTCTGTGTTCTTTATTTTCTGTATTTATTATTCCGCAAACAGTAGTAGTTGGAACACCTAAAAGCTATAGTTTAGTTGAGCAAAAATTGGGTACCACACAAATCACCCCCCTCTTGTGTGGTATTGACGCTTAAAACATCAACTACCGATAATCTATACACATCCTCATCGACCCATCCTTCTTTTTAACAAACAACACCGGCGCACCTCAAGGCGAGACACTCGGTCTAATAAAGCCTTTATACAACAAGTCCTGCAACTGTTCTTTCAATTCTTTCAACTCTGGCGGGGCCATACGATATGGCGGAATAGAAATGGGCTGAGTGACCAGAGCCAAATCAATGCAAAAGTCAATATCCCTATCGTGTGGCATCCTCGGCAGGTCTGAAGGAAATACCTCTGGAAACTCACGAACAACGGGCACAGAATTCATAGAAGGAACCTCAACACTGGAATCACGAACATATGCCAAATAGGCCAAATATCCCTTATCAACCATACGCCGAGCCTTCATATATGAGATAACCCTCCTGGTAGAATGACCAGGAGTCCCTCTCCACTCCAAACGAGGCAACCCCGGTAATGCTAAGGTCACGGTCTTGGCATGACAATCCAATATAGCATGATATGGGGATAACCAATCCATCCCCAGAATGACATCGAAATCCACCATGTCGAGAAGTAGGAGATCCACATGGGTCTCAAGACCCCAATAACAACCATGCATTGAAAAATGTCCTTTTTTTTATATTTTTAGAATCTTATATATATATTGTATTTTATCACCTTATTTGCTATCTCATCCATAAAATTTCTTTCCATTGCTAGCATCTAATATTGCTCATCACGCTTAAAAATAAGAAAGGAGATTTTTGCGTGTGATTCTTGAAGAGAAATAACCTTATTTATTTGGGTTTTTAATTTTTATATGTAATTGACTAGTTTTCGTAAGTGTATAATTAATAGAGTTTAGTAAATTGGAACTTATTTGTAACATTTTTGCAAGATTCCAATTCTTCAATTTATATCGAGTCAAATAAAATTGAAACACATTTTAATATAGTTTCCTTTTAAGTAAAGCTCTCACCTAATTTCGCTTTAATGGCTTCCCTCAGAATTCAATTTTGTGAATTGGGTTTTCTACAGTTTTCAAGAACCCAAGTCAACCTTTCAATGAGGAAGCAGAAAACTAGGTGTAGTTTTAGAAATGGAGCGAGAAAACCTATGTGGAGGTCAAGGGTATTGTCCACAGAGGCAATTCAAGCTGTCCAGTCTCTGAAACTAGCCAAATCACCTGAAAAAATGGAGGAGGTTTTGAAAATCAAGCTTAGTAGGCTATTGAAGGCTGACGTGTTGGACACTTTAACTGAGCTGCAAAGGCAAAATGAGGTTCACTTGGCTCTCCAGGTATAACTTCTTTCATCTCGCCCTAGCTCATATGAAGCTACTTTTTTCTTGAAAGTAGAGGTACTCTTTTTTGCTCCCTGTTGTCTTACAAGTATGTATGTTCTTAGATTTGATTGAGACATATTAGAGGGACGTATTACATGTTTTGGTTAATGATTACAGTTTTTGACTGTTAGAAAGCATAAAGGAAAGGTGGAGTAAATAGTTTTGATGTAGACAAAAAGGTTTTGATATAGCTAGTTAAGCTATGACTTGATGCAACTGGATGCTTTTTCTCTTTTCTTTTTGAGCAAGTCCTATACTCTTATCTATAGGAGACCGGTGGCACTGAGGATCATGATCATTATTTTAAAAAGGTATAGAGGTATGGGTTAAGAATCAAACTGTATTATTAGGAAGCATGAGGAATATTTGAAAGCAGTTAAGATAGTAATTATGTCCATAGACAAAATTGAACATGTAAAAAGATTTTCAAGGAAGCTTATTGTTGTATTAGCTTTGCTTTGGCTTCAATCTTTTTGAATGGGGTCTCTTAAGGTGATTAATGTGACCTTGTTTTACGAATTTGGATTCTTTTTGGAAACGGATTAGTGCTTGTGCTGCGGTATGCTATGCACATTCTGCAATGAGCCTGAAATTGCATGTCTGCTCTTGCTCTTCTTCAGCTTGTAATGTTTTAGAGAAGTTTGGTAGCTTCCAATGTGTATCTTTATTTTAATCTATAGGGTCCAAACTTGGGAGGACCAAAATAAATTCCATAGAAACATGTCCAAAGCCGATCTTTTTTCTGAAACTTTCTTTAACCACCCATTGATTCTGTTGTTAGGGATGAATACTACCAATTTTTATTTGTATATGATGTCGATTCATTTGTTTAATTTGTTTGAAACACATACTGTCTGAGACAACAGTTCTATGTGATGGCTTAAAATGCAATTGGATTGCATAAATTAATAACTTCAGGCAGGTCAGTTTCCTATAAATGATCTAACAGAGGATTTGAGCTTTGGGTGGGTGGTGTTTTTTTTTTTTTTTTTTTGGGGGGGTGGGGGGAGAAGAAATGCAATGCTCTACAAAAATAGAAGGCTTTTAACCTACACTTTCAGAGAAAATGACAAAAATGGTGTGTTAAGTTTGAGGGTAGGTTCAAAGTAGTCCATTAGGTATGCACTGAGCAGTTTTGGTCCTGCAAGTTTACCAAAAAGTTAAAATTTTTAGTTTCCATCAAATATTTAGCGAACTCTATCTGTTAGATTGACGGGAACTACGAAAAGGGGAAATTAGCAGGAACTCACATTTAGAGATATAATTTTTGTAGTTTCTGTTATTTTCGATTTAGTTTTAGAGTCTGCAACAGCTTTTTAGTGTGTAATTTTGGCTAATTTTTTATATCTTTTTGGTGTCTAGTGCAATTTTTAGGATTTGATGGGACTTTCCTGGTATTTAAGGTTTATTTTTTTTCCACAGTTTCCATCAAATCTAACGAACATAAATTGTTAAATATTTGATGGAGACTAGAAGTGTTAACTTTCGACAAACTTAAAGGACCAAAACTGCGTAGTGCACATTTAAGGGACTAGTTTGAACCTACCCTCAAACATAAGAGACCATTTTGTCATTTTCTCTACACTTTGACGATGAAATGTTATTTTTCCATTTAATTTAATAGGCAGAGGAATATCTTCCATGACATGGTTACAAAGATGTTGACAATATGTCTCTTGTAATGCTAGACTAGTTAGTTTTTTATAAATGAGAAACACGTATTCTTGTTATAGAACAACTCAGTGTTACTTATCTGTGTTTCTATTAACCTTCTTTTGGGGGTTGAGGGGTTGGTGGGGCTGCCTGGGAGGGTGCTGGACGTAATGTCTGAACTTAGCTCTTCTACATGTTGACGTTTGCTTCTCATTTGACGTTTTTGACTGTTTGAGCACGGTCATGCACAGATGTGGCAGCTTAAGATTTGCTTCTCACTTTGTTGTGTCTTAGCATTCAGATTTTAACACCCCCCAACTTAAAATGTGATCATGATCAACTTGATCTCGTAAAACCTTTCATTCTGATTTTGAAGATGCAGACTAGACTGATTAAAATCCCATACTTTGTGGAGGAAAGCATACTAGATATGGACAAAAAGACCAATATATAGCTCTTTCTTTCTACTTGGTGTTTTCTCTTCTTGCCTATCATGAAAATATCTGTTCATGGCTTCCTCCCATCTTAATACTTCTCCTTATTTTTTTCTTAAATGTGCACTTATCTGAAAACTATCAGGGTTCAGGTGTTCAACTTTGTCAGGAATGAGGAGTGTTATGTACCAGATTTATCTGTGTTCAATAGTATGATAATGATGCTGGGCAAAAACAAATTGATTGGAATGGCTGAACAACTCTTTGTGGACATGACGAAGGAGGGCTTACAACCAGACAGTAGAACCTATACAGAGTTTATCGGGGCATACTTTAGAGTAGATCTCGTAGAGAAGGCAATGGAAATGTATGAAGTGATGAAGAAATCAGGATTCCTCCCAGATAAGTTGACTATGAGTATTTTGATAAGGAGCCTTCAAAAGGCCGAAGAGAAAGACCTTGTGGCTAGAGTAAAGAAAGAATGCGCCGACTATATTGACTATCCAGAGAAATTTCTAAAAGAAATTGAAAGTACCAATGTAAGTAGATCAACTCCCTGTAACGAATATCAATTTTCCCTACATGGAGTTATAGTTTACTGCTATATGTGTTCTTCATTATTGTACTGAAATGGAAAATACCCTGTCATTCTGGTATGCTCTTCGACCTCTGCACTGTGGCTTAAATTTTTTCTTCATTCCTCTTCATAAAATCTTTTTATTTATTCCTATGTCATGCTAAAGTCCACGTTCATTTGTAGCCATGCCATCACCACTTGAAGGAGGTAGCATTAAGTGGCCAATGCTATTTTTATACATGATTTTTCTGGTAGACGAAGCTTAGGATAAGGTCCAAACTAAAATTGGCGTTGAGAGGAATAGTTGAGAGTTTTAATTTTGATTAGATTGGGTGCTATTTAATAAGATACCTGACTATGTCAGCATGCATGTTTACCGTGAAAATGGTAACAACAATTAAATTTGTAAATGAGATTCTAAAAATACGTGATCTATTCCCGAGCTAGTTGTTAGAGCAGTTGATGCTAATAATATGGAGTGTAAAGATTAAATACAAGCTAAAACGGGATGATAATCGAACCGCAGGGCCTGCTGCCCGGACGTGTGTCTGGTCGATGAGGAACCTCGGGGTCGACGTCGGGGTCGAGCTCGAGCTATCGGGGACGGTCGGGGATGGGATAACCGTTGAAGATATAATTAAACAAGGCTCTTTATGGCCAATACTAAGTTATATGATGAAGAACAAATAAGAAAGCGATGAATATCGAGGCGACCTCGAGGCAGTGAGAACGAACATGCTAGAAAGAAAGAGAGAGAAGATATTATTGCACTTTTGTAGAATAGTTGGAGCTCTGCCTTTACATGGTGTGACTCCTCTTTTATGTCAAAGGGGGGAGTCCAATCTTAGTACAAGATACGTTGCGTGATGCAGGAAATAGGATGGGACAATCGATTAACTCCGCGATGTGTGCGTGGGCTGATACCGAGCTGCTTGAATAATCCTGATCGACCCCGGGTGCATTCTTTTAGAGATACCTGCATTCGCTGAGGCTTTGGCCGACATTATCCTTGGCGGAGTGCCGCTCGATCTTGCAGGAAGTGACCGGCCCGAGATCCCGGGCTCCCGGGATCACCCTTCGAAGTGTTCAGTCGAGGAGAAATCAGTCTCCCAGATTTTACCGTGTACAGATAGTCTCCGCGTTTCTTAGAGGGAAGTGATAAGAAATGATTTTGACACCCCATTTCTCGATCCCCATAACGGCATCGCGCTGGCGGTGCAGCCTTCCTGCTTCTTACAAGTGTCGAGGCATTCTGCCTTCCCGCTTCTCTAGGATTACCCGAAATGTTGCGATTCTTCGATCTTTTGTTGATATCGGTTCAGCTTCTATAGACGCATTAATTGCGCCTGCTGTTACGCCTTCCGAGGGCGGTAATAGCACCGTCAGTTACTTTGCTCTCCCTATAAATGGGGCTTTTCATGGTTGGCCTTTTATCCAAATTTCCTTTGGTATCCTTCTTTCCTTCCTTTCCCGCTATCTTGAATTTCTGCTATCTTGTCGTGTCTGGAGCTTGTGGCCTCAAGATATTGTGCTGTGTGTACCGTGGCCCAACCCTCGGTTCTCTTTCGATAGGGCGAAGTTGTGCCGTTGTGATGCCGTTGTTGTTGTTGTTGCTGTCGTTGGCCCGGGGTGATGAGGTAGAGGGTCGATTTCCTCCGCCCCGGGGTACTTTGGATTATGCACCGCTGCTCAAGAGGGGGCTCGAATTATACACCGCTGCTCACCCTCTTCCCTCGTCTTGGCATGTTATATCCCTTTTCGATTCAAGGGGGTGTATCGGCAGTCTCTGCCGGCTGTTGCCTTCTGGGCCGAGGCAACGTATCAGGAAGTGGCTTCAAAATGGCAGTACTGGCGGAGCTCGTACTAGCCAAATTTTTCACCCAGCCACTTCTCGCGTTCTTTCGGCTTTTCCTTCGTCACTTTGCTCTTCTCCCCTGCCTTTCTTTTGAAGATGCCATTCCGGGAGGCTTGGGATGCGGTCCTCGAGGGAGTCGGCCTTTTGGAAGATAGTCTTTGAGGTCATATGCCTGAGAGGATGACGACGGAGACGCAGCATGAATAGGCTAGATCCTTAGGCTCCTGCTGTATGCGTATCATTTGTACTTCTTCACTTTTTCGTAAGGATTCTCTACGAGCTTTTGTAATCATATGTAATGTAACTATATGTAAGGACCCCTCGAGGGTCGTTGTAAGCAAATACTTGTATAAATACAAAGATATTTTCTTGATTTCTTCCTTCGATACTTGCTATATTTCTTTATATTTTTGGCGGCTTCGAGTGCATGATCCTGTTTTGTCGCTTGTGACATTGGCTTTGAGTATTTTCTCCGGTCTTTGATGAAACGGCTTCTCATGGGGTCTTTTGTGATTTCTCGAACCGGACCCGAATTAGGCCAATAACCTTGGGCCGCCGGAACCCTTTCCCTTCGTGAAGGCGTGGATAACATCTTCGGGCCCCATAATGGCCTTTGAGAAGAGGCTTTCCTGAGGATTCGCGATCTCGGGACGCCGGTGACTTCCTGGAAGTAATCTCTGAATGGAGGCCTGGCCGTGTCTCGGGCCGCCCTGGTCATTACCCGGAATCTGTTTTGCCCGGGCGTTTGTTAGGGACGCCCATTTCTTCGTAAACTGGCCTTCTTTGGCGGAGGCTTCTTGAGGCTAAACGCCAATTTGGTAAAGGCATTGTTGGTCTGCTAGGGCGCTGCTTTGCTATGCCGGAGGTCTTCGAGGTTTTGCATTACCTCGAAACCAAAGGCGGTACTGATGATCGGTGTCTTTGATTGGGGTTGACTCGTTCCGTCCCTTTTCGTATGCAGTCGTGAGGTTGCTTCCGTTTCCCGGGGGTCCTCGGGGTTCGCTGATGTTGTGATGCTGGCGGGTCATGCCCTTAGATGCTGCTTATTTGGGGGACGGCAAAGACCGAGCACGGCGGTAGATGAGAAGTGTGCTTCGCAATCATGAAGGAGCTTTTATCAGGGCGAGACGAGCCCGAGCTTATGAGGAGAGTGCATCATTCGAGCCTAGTGTTTTTGAAGTTTTTAGTTTCGGAGCGGCGGTTCCTTTGGCCAACAAGGGTTGGGCTATCAGGAGGATGTTCGGTCGTCGAGTAGGTTTGCCAGCTAGGTTTCAGCACGATCCCTCCGTATCTCGGGTCTTTGAGCTGCTCTGTCAAGGGGCTATACTTCGGGGGGCCCTGAAGTACCAAAATGCAGGCTTCGAGCTTTGATCTGAATGGATATAATTGTGAAGATGTAGC
Organism: Nicotiana tabacum; assembly: GCF_000715075.1. Lineage (NCBI taxonomy): Eukaryota > Viridiplantae > Streptophyta > Magnoliopsida > Solanales > Solanaceae > Nicotiana > Nicotiana tabacum. The sequence continues at coordinate 108,001,596 of NC_134101.1, forward strand.
TTGATTTCTCAAAAGTACGGATTGGGAATAACCGGCGCCTGGATTGGCATAGTACTGAGCTTGGACCTAGGATGATGAAGGAGTGGCGACTTGTTGCCGATGATTCAGCTGGGTCGGAGCGGGCTTTCGAGGAACACGTTCGTCGTAGATTTTCGGGACAGGCATTTGGAGAGACCTATGCCCAGGGTTTCGTACTTCTAGAAGGATTTGCTTGAGTGAAGGTAGTCGGGCGCGATACCCAGTTTTATTGCCGATGCCATGAAGAACGAGGCTGGGGCTGGTAGGCCGTAACCCTTTAGGGGTGGAGCGTAGATTTTGCCACTTTGTATTTTGCTGTTTATAGAGCATGCTTGTAGATGGAGAGCGCACCTTTCGTGCATATATATATAGAATGAGAGAAATCTTGAAGTTTTACCTCCTTTGTATCTCTTCCAGTGTTGCCTTTAATCCGGAGGGCTGGCTTCCGCGTTTTGGCGGGATCTTCGTGGGTTCGGAATCGATCAGGCAGGCACGGGGGCTTTCAAGCGCGATCCTTGCTGCGAGCAGGTGTTGAGAATTCTACGTGTTGCCCAACTATTTTAGGCTCGGTCTCTGAGTCGGGCCTTTAACTGAGCTTGCCTGCCCTTTGTTCTTTTGTGCCCGTGCGGGCGGATGGTGATTGTCTTCACTTTTTGCCCTCGGGTATTTCGCTGTTTCAGCTAAAAGACAAGGCGGATGAGCTGGAACAACTATGAGGCGAGTTTGGCAAAACCAAACGTGAATTTATCGAGCCACAGGCGTATGTGAATGCCCATTTTGAGGCAAAAGAGGGGGCTCAAGTCGGGGCTTCTGCTGTCGAGGCGCAAATTCAGGCTGCCCGTACGAATGATTCTGCTCGGACAAAGATGATCGTGATACGCTCGTCCGAGCTTTCAAGGGCGAAAAGCGAGGTGGTGATGAATAATACTAGGGCGGAGACAGAAAATGGCAGTTTATTCGAGGAGTGCTTCTGTTGCTTAAGCTGAATTGCAGAAGACCCTCGATCATGTCAATAACGGCAAGGAGTATGTGAGGTGTAGATCCCGAAGGGAAATCCTTGAGAAGATTCACTCCAGGGGCTTTGATCTCTCGGCGGAGATCGAGCAAGCCAGAGGAGAGGGGTACGATACCAAGTTCCTACTGTCCGATGTGGAGGACGATGAGGAGGAGATCGTCGGGCTATAACTGCCTGAAAAAAGCGGAATGATCGTTCCCTGCCTTCTTTGTTGTGTATATACATAGCTTTCATTATATGACACAGGCTGAGGTTGCGCTTCGTCGTCAATAAGTAGCAATAAGAGGGGAAACCCCGCAACTTGTATCTTCTGTATTTTTGCTCGTTGGAGTTTCAAATTGGGTCGATTTGATCCTGGATTTGCCCTTAGGCTTGCGCGTTTTAATTGTCTTAGGGTTCAGTCTCCGAGTCGAGACCCGACTCAAGCTTAATTTACCTTTGAGTTTTGCGTTTGTCTGAGCTGGCGATGGTGGCATTTATGCCGTGCCCTTAGGCATATTGTAGTTTAGCCGTTTCGGGTCTAGTCTCCGAGTTGCGTTGCGATTCGAGCTTCAATTGACCCTTTAGCTCTTTCCTGCCTGCATGGGCGGATGACGATGACCTTTCGTGCTTCGAGTCGAAGCGACCTTACAGGTGGGTGGCCCGGAGGCTCACTCGGTTGGCGATGGCGGCATTTATGCCGTGCCCTTAGGCATATTGTGGTTTAGCTATTTCGGGTCAAGTCTCCGAGTCGCGTTGTGATTCGAGCTTCAATTGACCCTTTAGCTCTTTCCTGCCTGCATGGGCGGATGACGATGGCCTTTCGTGCTTCGGGTCGAAGCGACCTTACAGGTGGGTGGCCCGGAGGCTCACTCGGCTGGCGATGGCGCCATTTATGTCGTGCCCTTAGGCATATTGTGGTTTAGCTATTTCGGGTCTAGTCTCCGAGTCGCGTTGCGATTCGAGCTTCAATTGACCCTTTAGCTCTTTCCTTCCTACATGGGCGGATGGCGATGGGCTTTCGTGCTTCGGGTCGAAGCGACCTTACAGGTGGGTGGCCCGAAGGTTCACTTGGCTGGCGATACTGGCATTTATGCCGTGCCCTTAGGCATATTGTAATTTTAGCCATTTCGGGTCCAGTCTTCGAGTCGCGTTGCGATTCGAGCTTTAATTGACCCTTAAGTTCTCTTCCACCTGCATAGGCGGATAGCGATGGCCTTTTGTGCCGTTTTTTTGGTCGTCGAAACCTTTCCATATGTGGCCCGAAGGATCACTCGGCAGGTTGACAGTGGCATTTATGCCGTGCCCTTAGGCATTTTGTAGTTTAGCCATTTCGGGTCCAGTCTCCGAGTCTCGTTGCGATTCGAGCTTTGATTGACCCTTAAGTCCTCTTCCGCTTGCATGGGCGGATGGCGATGGCCTTTTACGCTGTTTTGGTCGTTGAGACCTTTTGATATGTGGCTCGGAGGCTTGTATAATTAACTATTTTGGATTCGGTCTCCGAATTGGGTTACGATTCGAGCTCACTTTAATCCTCAAGTTGTCAATTTTTTAGCTGGCGACGATGGCTCTTACGCTGTTTGGTCGTTGAGACCTTTTAATATGTGGCCCGTAGGCTTGCTTAGCTGGCGACAATGGCTCTTATGTTGTTTTTGCCCGTGGGCTTTTGTAGGCTTTGTTTTCTGCTCATTAAGGTCTTTTGAAAGATTTTTGCCTGGCCCGTCGTTGGTTCCGGAGAACCTCGATTTCAAGTCGTTATCGACAATATTTGAGCACCTCAGAAGGTTCATAGCTCGTAGGCTGAGTAGGTCGAAGCCTTTGTGATTTGGAGCTGACATGGTCGAAGCTCGTTTTTGCCTGTTGAGGGAAGCCTGTTTTAACCGGTTCTTTTCGAAGTATTTTCGAAGTAGTGGCCTGCGATTTTTGTTTAGCGACAGTCGGCCGTCCCCGAGTTGCGTTAGTATGGTTGTATCAGCCGTTTTGACCGTAGTCATACGTGTTTGGCCGGAGCCATTTTTGATCCCGAGTGACAGTTCAGGCGTCTACACCGAGGGTATGCCCTTTCGGGATTCTTACAAATGCCACGTATAGCCTGAACTTCGGGATTTTCATGCCTGTTGAGGTCTTACAGTTTGTCATGCCTATTAAGGTCTTACAGTTTTTGTAATGTAGAATAGATCTGGTTACGCCGAGTCTGCCCGCTAGGGGTCTTACAGTTTCGGGTTTCCCAGCGCATGGCGATTGGCGACGAATGACAGTCTTCGAGTCATTGAATTTGTTTAAGCGTGAAGAACGCTTTTTGTGAGCTCGGAGTTGCGTTGTAGGGGCTTTGTGAGCCCGGAGTTCCGACCCTGGGGTCGTGCGGGTGCTGAATTGCTGACGCTAAGTCTCCGAGTATCTCGGGACGCGTTTGGTGGAGAGGCCCCTATCGGGGATATACTTAAGATTTCCTCGCTCGGAGAATAAGGTGTTGAAAAGATATCCTTTTATTGCTTGGTGTAGACATACATCGTCGTGATATAATTTGTTGTGATGAGTTGACCTATATCGAGTAAAAGCCGATCGCTTGGAGGTTTATCGTACCTGAAATTTTTTGTGATTTCAGAGCCTCGAGCCGGAGGCCGTTAGGGGCGTTTGAACTGTTGGCATCCTTTCCCGAGTTTTTCGGGGCGTTTCTGGCGAAAGGATTTGTTACCCTGTTCGGAGAATGATTTCCCTTCCCCTTTTCTTTTTTGACAAAAGGCATTTTTTGATTGCTCGATACAATAGTACATGTTTTTGTCGACGGGGCCTGACTATATCGGCCGTCTAGTCCGACTCATCGTTTTCCCACAGGAAACCTCATTTGGCGCTTTTCAAAACTCCTTCGAGCGGGCAGTTTTTCGGGGGGAATGCCCCTCGCCTATTCAAAAGTCAGCCGCTGGGATAGTTTTGAATATTTTGCGGAGTTCCCCCTTAAGCGGCTTGCAGACGTTGCCTCGTTAAAAACCTTGCTGGTAAAAACCCTTCTTCTGGGATAAAAACTCGGTTGAAGGAAAAGAGTGCAACGAGTGCGCCTTTGGGGCCCTGAGGTCTAGCAATAGCACTATTGTCCCGGCAGCTCTGATCGGGTGCCTGCACGAAGGTTAATTCCGAATAATAATAATAAAAAGAAGAATGGTTGTACCTTGAAACAAGGTATGTCGGCGATGCCTTGGGATCGATCTATTATAACTGCCCGGGGGCGGAGATGCTGCGTGGATCTTTTCTCTGTTTTGTCAAGTTCGACCGGGGGCGAGTCCTAGTTTGCTTGTTGTTTCATTCGGGGGTGGAGGCATGAGCGTTGGTACTGCGTCCTGTATAGCGAACATTTTCCTTGCTGCGTGTTGTTCCCCGTAGACAGTTTTGACCCGTCCTTTGTCGGGAATTTTATTGCCTGGTGGAGGGTGGATGGTACTGCTCTCATGCAGTGTATCCAAAGTCGTCCAAACAAGGCGTTATACCTCATATCTCCCTCGATGACATGGAATTTGGTGTCTTGGGTTGTGCCGGCCACGGTAACCGGAAGGATGATTTCTCCTTTCGTCGTTTCGCTCGCCATGTTGAATCCATTGAGGACCCAGGTAGCGGGCACGATTTGTTCGAGCAGCCCGAGTTGTTCTATCATTCTCGACCTGATGATATTGGCCGAGCTACCTGGATTTACGAGTACACGTTTTATCTAAAAAGAATTTACAAGAAAGGAGATTACCAGGGCGTCGTTGTGGGGTTGAGACAGGGCCTTTGATGTCCTCTTCGCTGAACGTGAGGGCGTCTTCGGGGATATATCCCCGAGTCTGTTTTTCTCTGGTGATGGATATTTTTGTCCTTCTCATTACGGGTTCCTGCGGGGCATCGGCGCCCCCCATGATCATGTGGATGACGTGTTGTGGCTCGTTTGCCTCGTTTTTCTTGGTTGCTTCCCTCTCTCAGAATTGATTTTTGGCCCGATCGCTGAGGAATTCCCGGAGGTGCCCTTTGTTGAGCAATCGAGCCATTTCCTCCTGTAGCTGATGGCAATCCTCAGTCCTGTGATCGTGCGTGTTGTGGAATTCGCATACTAAGTTGTAATTTCTCTGCGAAGGGTCTGACTGTATTGGTTTGGGCCGCTTGGCGTCTCTGATCTTGCTAATGGCGAACACGATGTCTGAAACGTCGACGCAGAAGTTGTATTCCGATAAGTGGGGCGTGTTTGTTGGCGCTATGTTTCGATCAAACTTGGTTCTGTTGGCGAGCCCTCGAGGGTCCTGTCCTCAATCCATCCTTCGATCGTTGCGAGGTAGGTTGCTCCTTGGGGCGTCCCTTCTGTCTTCGAGGTACGGTTGATACCTTTCTTTGTTTGGTTTCGACTCTTTTACCAGGAGTCTGTTTGGGTATACTGAGCCCGAAGGGGCTCCTAGTTGGTCGTCCTCGGCCCTAATCTTCGACTGGTACCGGTTGTGAATGTCCGACCAGGTCACGACCGGATATTCGATCAGGTTCTGCTTCAGCTTTTTCGAGGCCACCGAGCTTCGTTCGTTCAGGCCTTGGGTGAAGGCCTATACCGCCCAGTCGTCGGAGATTGGCGGCAGCTCCATCCGTTCCATCTGGAAGCGAGACGCAAATTCCCGCAGCATCTCGTTCTCTCTCTGCTTAATTTTGAAAACATCAGACTTCCTTGTTGCTACCTTGATGGCTCTAGCATGTGCTTTTACGAAGGAGTCTGCCAACATGGCGAATGAATTTATGGAGTTGGGAGCCATGTTGTGATACCACATCATGGCCCCCTTCGAAAGCGTTTCTCCGAATTTTTTCAGCAACACGGACTCGATCTCGTTATTTTTTATATTATCTTTTACTGCCAGGTATAGGCAGTAACGTGTTTGTTGGGGTCGGTGGTACCGTTGTACTTAGGGAGTTTCGGCATTCTGAACTTTTTAGGGATGGGCTTTGGGGCCGCTTCCTCAGGGAACGGCCTCTGTATGAACTTCTTCGAATCCAAACCTTTCAGGATCGGGGGTGCTCCCGGGATTTGATCCACCCTAGAGTTGTAGGTCACGACCTTTTTATCGTTGGTTGCAATCATCTTCTCACTTGACTCGATCCTTTTGGTGAGGTCCTCGAGCATCTTCACTATGGCGGGGTCAGCTGCTAACTCGTTGTTGCTTGATCTTTCGGGTACTTGCTCGGCGGGGGGGCTACATCCGGTACTGCTGTGCTGGGAGTTCTCGGATGGCTTTGCAACTGAGCAATGGCCAGCTGCTGTGCCTGCAACATTTCAAAAATAACATGAAGACTAACTTCCTGTTCTTCCCGGGCCAGGGTTTTTTGAGCTTCCTATCGGTCGCCATGCCGTATGCTCCTGTTGGTGTGAGAAGTTTCGTCGACTTGTTGTGCGTCCTGTGAGTCCGCGTCCGCTAGAATCGGTCCGGGCGCGTTATCTGGATTCTGTAGTGGTGCTTCGGCGACCGGGACAGCCACGCCATTTTCCCTGTGATTCTCGAGGTTGTCGTTCTCGACTTCGTTTACCGAGCCAGACATTTTGACCTGAAATCAAAGGATCTTGGACAAGAAAAAGTGTGAAAGATAATGTGCGTTTGTGCAATGAAACTAGCAAGAAGATAATCACTATTATTTTTAACCCCACGGTGGGCGCCAAACTGTTTGCCATGAAAATGGTAACAACAATTAAATTTGTAAATGAGATTCTAAAAATACGTGATCTATTCCCGAGTTAGTTGTTAGAGCAGTTGATGCTAATAATATGGAGTGTAAAGATTAAATACAAGCTAAAACGGGATGATAATCGAACCGCAAGGCCTGCTGCCCGGACGTGTGTCTGGTCGATGAGAACCTCGGGGTCGACGTCGGGGTCGAGCTCGAGCTATCGGGGACGGTCGGGGATGGGATAACAGTTGAAGATATAGTTAAATAAGGCTCTTTATGGCCAATACTAAGTTATATGATGAAGAACAAATAAGAAAGCGATGAATATCGAGGCGACCTCGGGGCAGTGAGAACGAACAGGTTAGAAAGAAAGAGAGAAGATATTATTGCACTTTTGTAGAATAGTTGGAGCTCTGCCTTTACAGGGTGTTAGTGACTCCCCTTTTATAGAAAAGGGGGGAGTCCAATCTTAGTACTGCGTGATGCAGGAAATAGGATGGGACAACCGACTAACTCCGCGATGTGTGCGTGGGCTGATACCGAGCTGCTTGAATAATCCTGATCGACCCCGGGTGCATTCTTTGAGAGATACCTGCATTCGCTGAGGCTTTGGCCGACATTATCCTTGGCGGAGTGCCGCTCAATCTTGCAGGAAGTGACCGGCCCGAGATCCTGGGCTCCCGGGATCACCCTTCGAAGTGTTCAGTCGAGGAGAAATCAGTCTCCCAGATTTCACCGTGTACAATGTAGAGTATGGAAATGGTGGAAGTTTAAAATTAATATAGAGAAACGATATGCAGATGCCAATGTTAAGAATGTCAATAAGCCTTTTAAGAAAAAGAAAGAAGAATGTCAATAACTTTACCATTTCAAACCCAAAAAAAAAGTTAAAAATGTCAATAGAAGTCAGTCGAAACTGAACCCCTTCATGAGAACTATTTGAAGGGAGAATGCATAAATTACCAATGTGAAGACAAGAGGAAGAGAAAACCAGTGTCATGCAATAAGTAGATCTAATATCTTGATGTCATAAATGTTGGTTTCCATTGCAAACCGAGTAATTGATGTGTTATCAATGTAATGGCAAGCAAAAGGCATTATTTACTCCCCGATTTCTTAGTTAAGCTTCAGCTCTTCTTTTTGACATCTAATTCAATTATCATCATCCTTGTGTTAATGGTGCAAACCCACTTTTGAAGCCTTAAGAACCTCTAACCTTATCCCCTACGTAACTATTGTCAGAAACTCACGAGTTTTGGTCTTCTTGTTGCACCTTCATCCATTTTTCTGGGGCATTATTGCACTTAACTAGGACTAATAGGATTCAACTTCATTTCGAGCATTTCTTTAGTTTGCATTCAACTCCACCTATGTGAGCTTAGCATATTTTGTCTGTCAAATAAAAGAAGGCATGATGAATCTTTTAAACATTAAGATCGTTAGGACGTGTTCATCTGAGCATGTGACACATCGGCAACGCAATGCTACTTGGCTGCTAGGGAGTATAGTAGTGGTTCCTACACCATAGATAGGTGTAGGTAAAGAAGCTACTCCCCCCACGTAGCGTTGCTAGATGTAGTAACTAAGTGAGTTTTTGGCAAAAATCATCCTTAAACTATGGCTCAAACCAAGGGTACATCCTTGTCTTATCCTAGTAAACAAAAACCATCCTTATACTATTTAAAAAGTTGCAAGAATCATCCTTCCATTAAATTTTATCACAAAAACTAACAGCATCGTCAAAAGATCATGTCTATCACGTGCCTTTTCCCCTCAATTTTCCAATATTGTCCCTCCTGCCCAATCGACTTTTTCAAGAACGTGCTGACTGTCTTCTTTTTCCTTCTTAATTTTTGTTTCCTCCCTTTCTTCTTCTTCTTCTTCAAGAAAACTAGCAGGATGAACTAGGTTCTGCTTATTTCTTCTTTAAAGTTGCTGTTATTTAATGAACAAAAATGGCCTACACTGAAATAACTTCTCCTTAAGTTATCTTCTTATAACAAGCAGATGATAACAAGAGATTGGCACGACCTTGAGGTGGAAGTGCATTATGATCATGTAAAATCTTATATTTGTGCCGAGCTTTGATGAGGGTGCCGATTCTCTTTGTGTCAGTTTTATTAGTCTACCTATAAATGAGAAAAATTAAAAGGTTCTAGCTCTAAATCAAGAACCTGAAAGTCAGAAACTAGATTAGTTCTCTTCCATTTGTCGGAGTGAGTGGTTTCACAATAGTTGAGCTAAACCGAAGTTGGAGTCACATTTTAAAAACAAACCTTGCATCATCACCTCAAATTAAAGATAGAATATCAAAATCTACCGTACGTGCATTGAAATACATGTTGCTGCTTAGAAAGTCAAAACTCTTCCACTATTTTTAAAGGCTTTGCACTTTCCTCTCCAAAAGGAAGGTAGCAAGAAATAGTATAGCATGAGATCGGAGAGTTCCAACTATCATACCATAGTTGGGTGTGAAGTTCATATGGAAAGAAACTTCTAGTTTTGAAGTCTTAGTCCTTTTTGGCAAAGGTGGAAGACGATCGGGTAGGAGGGACAATATTGGAAAATTGAGGGGAAAAGACACGTGATGGACATGGTCTTTTGATGATGCTGTTAGTTTTTGTGATAAAATTTAACGGAAGGATGATTCTTGCAACTTTTTAAATAGTATAAGGATGGTTTTTGTTTACTAGGATAAGACAAGGATATACCCTTGATTTGAGCCATTGTTTAAGGATGATTTTTGCCAAAAACTCTTCTAAATTCCATTCTTTGCTACGAAGATTGGCATATATTAAATGGCCCCAGGGCTTTGTTATAGTGGAAAGAGCGCAACTTGTGATGTGTGAAATTTAGGCGCACATTACGGATTCGAATCCTTTTAAAAACAAAAGGTTGTATTTAAGTGGAGAAGGGTAGACGGGCGAGCCCATTATCCATAGAGTTTCGAAGTGTGCACCATTGACCCTTGTGGATTTCTGGATTATCAAAAAAAATTGGCACATGTTAAATTATGTAATTTTTCCCTTGTCCTAAAACTTTAGCGCGTGTTACATTTTGGGTTTTTGGGATAGTCAAATAGGAATTGAGTGGGAATCATTGTAAAACCATCACTTGAGGATAAAGTTGTAGAACTAAAATGAATTGGTGATAACATTTCTTGTTGAGACTAGCGTGGGGAAAGGTAACAATCAACATAGTTAGTGCCTTACTAAGTAAAGATTAGATGAGGAAACTAAAACTAAATTCGGGAAAGATGTGGATATTTTGATATAAGGGTCAAATGGCTAGCAAATCTTTGTCGAGAGAGATTTGAATGGATGTGTGGATAGAAATAGTGACAGATTTGGCCGAGACTTTACCAGTACTAAAAGGTAGGATAATTTAAAGTTTGCTCTAAGTTATGATTTTTAGCCAACACCTAAAAGGAGAGAACACCTAAGTTGCGGGTGATACTTTGACCTTAGTCCATCGATAAATTTGGGGGAGTACAGCATTGTTGTTGATGGTGATTTCTCAAAGAATCCACCTGTTTGAATTGAGGATAACTTTTTATGTGGCAGAATTACTATGGCCTCAGTTCTAGTTTAACAGCAATGAGTCTTTTTATTTGAAAACTATTGGAGCTTCTTAGTTCAGTAGGTCTTTAGAGGGACCTCCCGTGCAATTCCTTTTTCTAGTACAGTTAAATCACATTATGTCAACGAAGTGCCTGTTTATTTCCACTTTACCCCTTACTTTATTTCCCTTGAGAAGTAATTTTCTAGCTTGAGCCCAAAACAACGTCCCTGTCTGCTTCCATGGCCACATGTTGCCTACTCAATCAGAAGGAGATGAGGTCTGGGAATTTCAGAAACTAAAAGAGAGTTGTTTTGTTGAACTAGATTGAAGTTGCTTATTTTCTCGTGTCATTTGCCTTTACCTGCAGTTTTGAGTATTCTGAAATAATGGTCAGAGAAATGTAAATAAGACAAGTTGAGGACTTGCCCCTAAAAATGTGAAATTGTTACATTTCTGTACTTTGATTGACTCAAGCTGACGTTACTTTCTTTTTCCATTCCTGTTCCCAGTCCAAGCGAAGGTCGCTCTATCTCGTCTGAATTGTTGAAATTTATCTACAACAACCTACGAGTTCTGCGTGGAGCTCTTGGAGATATGTAACTATTGGAAAGCAAAAACATAGTAGAATATCCACATGTATTTAACTATTACTACTTGTTTTCTTGGTACATGGAGGCGTTTATTTATTATCTCAATGAGGACTGTTTTGTGAGTAAGGTGGAGATGTGATTTAACTAGGGCTCCTTTTGGCAAGTTGCTTGGTATGGTGATGAAATGCTTTGCTAGTACAATACGTAGAATTAATAATATATAGCTTATGATGATTTTAACTTTCAATTAGTTGAAAAGTGGTTTTGATCCTTAAAGTTGATTCGAACTTGAATATTTATCGGAATTATTATTTGAAAATTTCAAAAATAAAGTTTAGGGGATTCGAAACCATTGAGTGACCGAAGGAGCTTGTCTACCATCTACTTATCACTTCCAAATGTGAATGTAATTTGACCTTAATAATTACGTAGTAATCACTGGAAAAGAGAGGGAGAAGCTAATGAGTCAAGATCAGAGTAAACGGAGGAGCAAATGGGCTCAATTTATATGATGCTTGTTTCTGATATGACTGGTGATTTCATGTTTCTGATATGACTGGTGATTTCATGTTTCCGTTTGACATTAAATCCCATTTTCTTCATCAGTTTAACATTCTTGTTACCAAATCATGACTAGAATATAACTTGCACTTTCTACAAATATGACAGGCAATTTTTTTACATCATGTTACTTTGGTAACTGCAGAAGATTGGATACCCACAACAACAAAAAAGAAATAATAGAACTAATTGAAGATGGAACAAGGAAGAAAAATAAAATAACTGGAAACTGATTAAGATGAGATTCCACGAAAGAAGGAACATGTGCGCGAGTGGGTGCGGAAGAGCCCCAAAAGAAACCAAAAATGTCACATTATTTGAAGTCATACACTGTAACCCTTTCAAGATTGCGGACTTGGTTTTCCTTACGTCTATATCTAGAGGGGGAAAACCCAAATAGGTCATAAACGGAAGAAGAACTAGATAAGTGATAACTATAAAACAACAACTAGGAAAGGCAACATATATGGCATACACATCTTACAAATCATAATACAGAAGAAAAGAAACAATTGGTAGTGAATGCAATAGCAGAATTAGGCGAGGAAAACCAACAATGGAAAATTGAACAAAAACAAAAAACCGGATACTTCAGCCAGCCAAGTGGCTGGGTGATCTGTTGAACATGGCATGCCACATGTAAGCTCTAGAAAGTACCATCTCAAGCTCTGAATGGCTCCAGTTATGAGTTGGAAGGTGCTGAAGGAACATAACCATCTCTTGGAATTCAAGCTTCAGCAGCTTATCTGACCACTGCACAATAAACACAACATTGAGCATATATACACAGCAAAGCTCCTTCAACATCAATTCTGGTCTAGTAAATATAACAGGCAAAGGAAGCTCTAAGATTCAGTTTGTGTATGGAAAATAATATTGGATTTAGAAAGGGTATGAAGAACTACTGAGACTTAATAACACTCTGGTCAAAAGAAAAAGAGGTTTTGGGTCAGTGACTGGAATACTGTGTAACAATACCCATGATAGATTCTTTGTTTGCATTGTCTTAATATGTCAAGGGGTGTCTATAACTTATAATATTACTTGAACCCTGTTTCCTTCAATTCAATATTTACCAATCCATTCTGGACTTGTCTAACAAACCTTTCTTTCTAAATTAAGGTAAAAGAGAGTGTTTGTGCTAGTGTGTTTTTTCTGTAAAAATGCCAATAAGATTCAAAACCACTCAGTTCTGGGAAAAATGCCAATAAGATTCAAAACCACTCAGTTCTGGGAAAACATTTTCCTTCATACCAAACACACCATCAATGTCATCAGATAAATCTCAAGCAGATATTAAGAGAAATCTTACTGTGAGCAGAAAGCTTGCAGCAATATATACAAGAAAATCTGGCAGCGCATCACCTTCTGCAAGATATGTATCCCACAATCGAGAAACAAGATGGAAAGGGATCTGCAAGAATAGATTGATTAGGTCACTGTCTTAAGGTATTCTTTACTATGACAACTAAAAAGGGCTTTATCAACGATGCAGAACTTAGAAAAAGGATGGGGAAAAAAAAATTAATATGATAAAGGCAGAAAAACAAACCTCGCGTATCAAGAGACAATTGAACCAGCGAAAAGCAAACTGGAGAAACTCAAGCCCTTGCTCTTCCATGTGTGTTGACACAGGTTCTATTAAATGGGAAGGAACCAAATATCAAAATTATTATAACACGTCATGTGAAAATTCTGAAAGAATATATATATGTATATATATATATATATATATATATATATATATAGACAGGACGGAGAGAACAGTAATTATGCTGCCATTTCTTAGCCACCCTACTTTCGGTTCTCGTACTTTGTTACCTCAAAAACCACAGTTTAACCATGGTTAACCTCTAACAATTCGGAAGCAAATTAGGGTTTTCTTACACTTAATGAAATTTAACATTTTCTACTAATTAGTCTTGTAATGTGTTTCTTTTTTTTTTTGAGAATGGTAACATAAAACTTGTAATGTGTCTTTACCATGTCCAAATGTTAACGTGATTCAAGTTCCAATTATCAAAAGACAATCTCAGCCACCTCCATCAACAAATTATAGAAAATACCTACATGTGTAACCCATTGAAACCAATACAGAACAATTTTAGCTGGCCAAGACAAATTGAATGAAATAAATACTGGTTCCAACAGTATAACACCCACATAATGATGCCAATCATAGAGGTACGCGCCCTTTTTCATACGGTCATAGAAAGTTAACTCATTCACAACATAAATAAACATATAATATGCTGAACAAAAATTTGCTTAACCTTTAAAATAAATCACTGTTTCACAAATAGGAAACCAGTACTGTTTGACACCAAATTCCAGATTTTTTGTATTATGCAGTAGTTAAAGAAAACAAATAAAGTAGAAACCACTAGGATATTACCATCTATCCGTCTAACCAACTCCTTTAGCTTAAACACAAGGCGCTGGATTCCTGGTTGAGCAAATGTGTAATGGTCTTGCATCCCATCAAGCAATTTTGATAGACACCAATAACAGTCAGCTTCTATGTTAGATATTTTCTCAGAAGGCAGATCAGACATCATCCATTTGTCAATGCTTCCTTCTAAGTGTTCTGACAAGAAAACAACTAAGAATGGTGTTGCAAGATCATTTATTCCCTGCACATATCCACTCGCAGGGTGCCGGATGGCCCTAGAAAGGAAAACGTTAAATCACCAACATATGAGAGAGCATCCAAAACACCAACATGAGCAATTAATAAAGGTTAACGGATGCCCATGCATCTTCTATTCTCTAAGTTTTATTTTCTGGACACCCTTAAGGGGATGGCTACTACGGCCTAGGGGTGTGCATTCCGGTTTTTTTATTTTTTTTACTTTATTTGGATCCACTTTTCCAGTTTTCCATTTTCGCAATCCAGATAGGGGTTGATCTGTGTTTTATTTCTGCCAAGCTTCCGGTAGCGAGAGCACGACCACTTATACCGATTTACTTGATACTTATCCCCTATTGCATTGAATCAATAAAAAAAGAGGTCAGTGCTACAGCCATCTATTGTTTGATCCAATATTGAACGGGGATGAGTAATCCAATCAAAACCAAAATAAATTCGGTTTGGGCTTTATTTCTCTCTTTTCGATTTGGTTTGGTTTGGGTTATTGGATTTCTCTTTAATTGCTGTAATCATTAATTTTTATTTGGTTATAAGAATGAGCAAGGTATTGTACATAGCAAAATCTTAGTGTGCTACTTGGTGTACAAATCAGTAACTATAAAGAAGAGGAGATCATAAATTTCTCATAATTCTTTTTCTTTCCATACATACACATACTTGTCGAGATGTACGTGCTTTCTGAAAAAAAGAGATAAGCTCATGAAACAACAAAAATTGTGAGTTCACTTAAAAGAACTCTCTGATGGGAGAGACATCCTTAATATTAATCAAGCTAACTCATAAAATGAAAGTCACCTTATACTCTGAAATGATCGTTTGAAAAACTTGAAACCATTTTTCACACTCTCAGAAAATGTCAAACATAGCAAACATATAAATAAATAAATAAATAAATAAATAAGGATATAATCATGGTAGTTGATTAAAAATTACAAACAAATTAAGTAGATCTTATCTGAAAATCCATTTACATTATCTTCTGCCAACTGACATACTGTGGCACCAAACGTTGAGTATATTGTAGTTGCAAAAGTAAGAAAACTGAAAGACTGAAAGATGGGAACTAGGAAAGAAGAGTTCAAGCTTAAGACAAGCAAATCCCGAAATTTTAAAAAACATAAGATATTTAAGTGCAAAATAAAAATTTAAAAAAAGTATATATTAGTAATTCAAGTTTTTGCTTTTTTCAATTTTTATTTTCAAAAATACGTATTCAAACCGAAACCAACAATCATAAATTTTTATCTAAGACCAAAAAATAAAAAATAAAGGAAAACCAAAATATTTGCTTTGCTTTGGTTCTTCCGTTTAAACCGAATAATGCACATCCCGAATGGCTACTACCAATTTCGACCATGCCAACAGCCCATTACAACCCAATCATTGCTTTCTCATCTAGTTCCACATCTTAACTAAAGAAATGAATGTAATATTTTCTTTACTCTTCCCTTTGTAGAGAAACTTTGGATTCAAGGAGAATGTTACAGATAACAAATACAGAGAAGTAGCCTAGCTCAAGTGGCAAAGGGTGGTGGATTTGTGTCTTAGGTCATAGGTTCAAGCCCCCACACCATGCAAAAGCAAAGCCTGGTATTTAAGTGGAGAAGGGTAGAGGGGCGGGCCCATTATCCACCGAGTTTCGAAGGTTGCTGTTGGTCCAAAGGATCGGCCCCAGACGGATTTCTCGGTCATCAAAAAAAAAAATACAGACAAGTAGAAATAGTTTACCAAATGTAGAGTATGCGCTCCAGGGATTTCTGAACTTGTGCTTGTTGGAAAAAAGAAACATCAGGCACCGTTCTAGGGCAGTCAACAGCAATCTAATAGCACAAGAGAAGCAATAGTTATATGATTGATGAGATCCGGAAAGTGAGGCATAAAAAAGATCAAAACAGACAACCCAACAGCATCTATAAGGGGTTGAGGGCTAGCTCACTTGGTGAGCTCCCTGCCTTCCACATTAAAGGTGGAGGGTTCAAACCACATCAGTAGCATAGCTTCCCCTTACCCTTTCCCCCTCCCCCCATGTAATAAAAAAGAACAGCATCCATAATACCTGCCGAAGCATGTTGATCTCTTCATCTGTGCGCTCAATATCTGAAATGTCATAGTACTGAGCAACACAATCAAGATAATCTAGACGCTTTCTTCTCAGAACTCCCTCCCTTCTATCTGAATTAGGGGGTGCATATCCCTGTTCTCAGCTCATTATTTAAATTTCATAAAAAGCAACAAACTATGTCTAATAAGAAAACCCGCAATCTAGTTTGGCAGGTTTTGTAAACAATGTAGGAAGCAAGCAAACTTGTGTACAGGAATATTAGCAAACTGAAGCAGAGACCTACTGATTAGCGAGCTCTGGCTAAAAGGTCAATTTCAACAAAATAAGTTCACAGGATAGGGGGTGCATATCCCTGTTGTCAGTTCATTATTTAAATTTCATAAAAAGCAACAAACTATGTCTAATAAGAAAACCCGCAATCTAGTTTGGCAGGTTTTGTAAAACAATGTAAGAAGCAAGCAAACCTGTGTACAGGAATATTAGCAAACTGAAGCAGAGATCTAGTTATTAGCGAGCTCTGGCTAAAAGGCCAATTTCAACAAAAGAAGTTCACAGGATAGGCTAATATATCCCCAAATAAATACCAAAACCAACAATTACTATTATCAGAATTCATATTTTAAACAGCGCTGCATGAAATGCTTCATATACAAGATTCTTTTAAGTACTTCTACAGGTTAACCAGAGATTACTAATATCAAAAAAATTATACAACGGCACTGCATGAAACGCTTCTTTTTTTTTAACTGAGAAATCCTAAAGGGCCAATGGCGCACGTTCGAAGCTCAGTGGATGATAGGCCCCTACCTCTACCCTTCTCTTAAATACCAGACTTCTTCTTTTTTGAGATTGATAAATACCAGACTTTTATTTGCAGCATGGTTTGAATCTGTGACAGCGCCTAACCCACACATCACATTGTACTCTTACCACTAGACCAAAGCCTTGGGAACCACTGCATGAAATGCTTCATATACAAACATCTTTCAAAAACTCTTTTTTATCAGCATAAAACATCTTTTAAGAACTTCTATAGGTTGGTTGTATTCTTGAGTACCAGGACAAAGGAGAGTCTCAACTTCTAGAATCCAGTATATGACAGAACAACAAGTATGCCTCAATCCAAACAAGTTGGGGTCGGCTATATCAATCCTCACTTCTTTATTTAAGCTCAACTTATATTATCATCATACCAAATAAAAGAAAATAAAAATAAATTTAATATATATATATATATATATATATATATATATATATATATATATATATATATAAGTAATAAGCTATATTCAATAAGCTATCTAACAGGTCTAAAACTTATTCTCAACTAGTAAATAGTACCTATATGTATCTTTTTCTTCCATTGTGTCTTATCTTTAATTAAGCTGCATTAATTCCAAGGAATTGTAGGTCTTACGAGACAACTTCCATTCATGTGATGTTACGTCTACCCAGTTTTAACACCTTCATTCACCATAGCTTCACACCCACTAACTGCTGCATCTGTAGGTCGACACAATACATGCACAAAGCATCTCAAGCGACCTTCTCTCATTTTGTCCTCAGTGCATGTTATTTGCACCTTCTAGCGAATGTAGTCATTTTAATCTGATTAGCATAGGCATCTTTGCAACACTCTTTTATTGGACATGTTGGATTTTAGTGGCCCAACATTCACTACCATATAACATTGACAGTCTTATAGTTGTTCTATAAAACTTACCTTTCACTTTGATAAGCATCTTTCTATCACATAACACCCTGGTATCACTTCTCCATTTCAACCATATTGTTATTAATCTTATGAGTAACATCTTCATCTATCATTTCATTCTCTTGAAATAACGAGCCTAGATACCTAAATTGCTTGCATATCGGCAGCGCAAATCCCTTCTAGTCTCACCTCAACTTTGTCCTTCTCATACTGACTAAACTTCCAATACATGTATTCAATCTTACTTCTATTTATTCTATAGCTTAGTCTCCGAGGCGCTTCTCCATATCTCAAGCTTTTGGTTGACACCCTCACTAGTTTTGTCAATTAACACAATGTCATCAACAAATAGTATACATCATCAGACCTCATCTTGTATTGTGTTGGTTAGCTCATCCACTACTAGGGTAAACAAGTAGGGGTTTAATGCTGATCCCTGGTTAGACACACTGTTATTGGGAACTCCTTTTTATCTCTTGCTACTATTTTCACGCTCTCCATCATACATATCATTTATAGCTTTATATATTAAATATAAATTCCTTTCTTCTCCATCACCCACCAAAGTACCTTTCACAATAGTTTATCCTTATCTTTATCTAAGTCAAGAACACCATTTGTAGGTCTTTCTTCCTTTCGCGAAAATTTCCATCAATCTCCATAGCAGGAATATAGCCTCCGTATAAATTCAAATGTTGTAGTGCTGGACCAGGGAGGGTCTACGCAAGAAGGCTCAAAAGACCTGGAACATTGTTCCTCAAGTTATCAGGTGGTCTGTCTGCCTTAAACTTAATTGCATTTTGATGATCGCTTTTTGGTGCAAACTTGTTTTTGTACCAGATGTAGATGATATTTTAAACGCAATTGCTAATTTGCACAACCTGTAATTACGCCTTTTGCACTGGCTTAGTGCAAACATTCATATAATATATTATTTATCCCTGGAAAAAAAATCCAATCTAGCTCTCTGTCACTCTTGTGTGTTCCTAAGTCTAAGCTCTATCACTTTTTCCAAGAATTTCATCGTATGACTCATGAGTTTAATGCCACGATAGTTCACACAACTTTCAATATCTCCTTTGTTTTTATAATTTGGAATCAGGGTACAGGGTACTCTTCCTCCATGGGCATCCTACAACTTCTTAGTATAACATTGAATAACTTGGTGAGTCATTCTACTCCAACCTCTTCAAGACACTTTCACACCTTTATAGGGATACTATCTGGACCACAAACTTTTCTAATTTTCACATTTTATGGCGTCCTTTACCTCTATCGGCTTAATTAAACGAGTGTAGCTAAAGTTCTATCTACACAGACACGTGGATGTCTAAAATGTTATTCTCTTGGTTCGAGTTGAACAATAGATCAAAATAGCCTCTTCATCTCTCCGTGATCTCATTATTTTCGGTAAATATTTTTTGAGAATCGTGATGACCCAAAAGGGTCATCTCGTGTCTTAGAACCCAATCCGGGGGTTCCGAGGCCTTCAAGACCTCATTTTCTTTCTCCTTGATTTGCGTGCGCAGTCCGGACGCGCTTTCCGAAAGCCCTTATGTGAAAATTTGAGAAAAAAGCCAATTTTGCCTTTAAATTTGAATTTAAGTTGACTTCCATCAACATTTTGGGTAAATGGACCCGAACCCGTATAGAAAAATATGGGACTTGGGCGTATGCCCGGAATCGAATTTCGAGGTCCCTAGCCCGAGAAATGAATTTTTGAAGAAAATTGTTTAACTGAAAAATATAAGAAGTTTGGAAATTGAATAACGATTGAATATGATGGTATCGGGCCCGTATTTTAGTTCTGGAGCCCGGTACAGGTTTAATGTGGTATTTATGTTGTGTCTGTAAAATTTGATAAGAAACGGAATTCATATGACGTGATTCGGACCCTCAGTTGTGAAAATGGAAACTTTAAGAGTTCTTGAGATTTTCCTTGATTTTGATGCTAAACTCATAGTTCTAGGTGTTATTTTGGCGATTTGATCGCAGGAATAAGTCCGTATGACTTTTTTTGGCTTGTGTGCATGTTTGGTTTGGAGTCTCGAGGGCTCGGGTGAGTTTCGGATAGGTTTCGGGATGTTTTGGACTTAAGGATTTCTGTTGTATTGCCGCTTCTGGTGTTCTGATACTTTGCTCTTCGCGTCCGCGAAGGAACCCTCGCGAACGCGAAGAGTAACTTAGTCTGGGGGAAATTTCCTTCTACGCGAACGCGAGGCACAGGTCGCGAACGCGGAGTGTTGGGGGCCATTACCCTACGCGACCTGGCTATCGCGAACGCGAAGGCCATTTTGGCAGGGACCTGGGGAAGGGGAAATACTCTACGCGAACGCGACGAATGGCTCGCGAACGCGAAGGTCAGGGGGTGAACCTTCGCGAACGCGTTCAGTATCTCGCGAACGCGAAGGCTCTTCTAGCCAATGCTTCGCGAACGCGAAGAAGACCTGTCCACCGAATTTAAAACAGAACCTAAGTCGGGAAAAGGCCATAATTTCATATCTTCTTCCATAGAAACCAACCTTGGGCAATTTTTGAAGAGGGATTTCAACACCAAATCCTAAGTTTGTGTTCTTAAACTCATTTCTTTCATTTTCCATCAACACCCATTAGATTTCTAGGCCTAAATCTTGTTCTTTAAGGGTAGAAATTAGGGATTTTAGAAGAATTGGGGATTTTACAAATTTGGGGATTTAGACCTCGATTTGGGGTTGGATTCCGAAACTAATTGCATATTCGGGCTCGTGGGTGAACGGGTAATCGGATTTTGGTCCGAATCTCGAGTTTTTGACCAAGCGGGTCTGAGGTCGATTTTTGACTTTTTGGGAAAAATGATAGAAAACCTATAATTAAGCATTGGAGTTGAATTCTTTAGCATTTATTGATGTTAAGTTAATTATAGCTAGATACAAGTGAATTGGAAGTGGAATCTAAAGGGAAAGCGGTATTTGAGGCTTGAGTTTGGCCGTGGAATCCGAGGTAAGTGTTTGGCCTAACCTTAGCTTGAGGGAATAGGTGTTGTGTCTTATTTACTACGTGTTAGTGTTGCGTACGACATATAGGTATGGTGACGAGTATCTATACATTGGTGTCGAGCATGCCCGTGAGTCTTACACTGTGACTGTTGTGATTCTTATTATGTACTATTATGCTTAAATTGATGATTATTCATGTTTGGCAAGACTTAATGGTATTTTCTTGGTATTTGACCATTGTTGAGTATTGACTCAAGTTGAGATTTATTTTGTGAAGTTAACTGTTGGAACTAGATTGGTTATAGTTGATTCCCTTGTCGGGATGTATTTGTTTCTATTATTGATTTCCTTGCCGGGATGTTATTGTTTCTACTGTTTGGGTGAGGAAAGAGTGATAAAGCACGAAGAGTGATGCTGTGCACATTTACATTTATATTGATACATATGGTGAAGAAGAGAGATAAAGCACGAAGGGTGATGCCGTGCACATTTATATTAATCATATGGTGGGGAAGAGTGATAAAGCACGAAGGGTGATGCCGTGCACATTTCTATTATTGATTGCATGGTGCGATTGAGAGTAAAAGCACGAAGGGTGATGTCGTGCATTTTCTGTTTGCTGTGTTCAATTGCTATTATCGGTTCAAGTATTTTAATTGTTTAAATTCCTTTACTGCTGTAATTCTTTATGTTAAAACCCCCATAGCATGTTCCCCCTTCCCGTACATTTCTGCTTAGTTTCTATTACTTGTTACTGTGTTATTATACTTCTTAACGGCACAGGTTTATGATGTCGTGTCTTAGCCTTGTCACTACTTCGCCGAGGTTAGGCTCGGCATTTACCAGTACATGAGGTCGGTTGTACTGATACTACACTCTGCACTTTTTGTGCAGATCCCGATATTGGGCCTTACGGATCGTAGTTCGAGGTTGCTGCCTTCAGTCCAATGGAGATCCGACGTAGTCTTTTAGGCGTCCGCAGGCCTTGGCATCCCCTTCTATCCTGCTTCTTTTCTGTTTTATCTATTTCTGAGACAGATTTGTATTTCTTTGTTCATACCACTATTTGTAGTATTCGTAGACAGTCCGTGAAATTGTGACACCAGCTCTGGGTGAAGTTTTATTATGGATTTCATATTAGTATTAAGTTAAACTGTTAAATTCTGTACTTCTGCAATTTGATTTCCACTGATTTTCTTATATCATCTGATAAATTATTAAAGATAAAGGAAAAAGGTAAAATAATCAGTAACGTTGGCTTGCCTAGCAGGTTCAATGTTAGGCGCCCTCACGGTCACGACGATGGGAAATTCGGATCGTGACAAGAATACACTTTAACTGGTTTAAATCCTTACATTTCTTCTCTCCTAGACGTGTCATGCTAGTTTAAACATTTTTTTTCTCCCTTTCCTGTGTCCCTTGATTTTAGTACAAGCCACTAGAGCTTCCTCTTGGACTTTACTAATAGTCTTTTAGCTTCCCTCTTAGATATCTTGTATTCTTCAAAGGCTTCTCCATCTTCTGCTTTTGGCAACTTCCTATAACATTTTCTTTTAGCTTTAGTAATTCTTTGTACCTCCTCATTCCACCACCAGGATTTCTGTGGTCGAAGTCCTAGACCTTTAGACATACCTAGCACTTCAGTTGCTACTTTTCGAATGCAACGTGACATTCCTTCCACAAGATGTCTATGTCTCCCTCTAAGTCTCGAGCTTCCTGCTCCCGTAGTTTTTCTTAAAACACTAATTGGTTAGCGCCTTTTAATGCCCACCACCTAGTTCGCGGTTGCTTGCAAGTCGTCTCATTTCCCACTCTACTCTAAAGCTTTACATCTAAGACTACTAATCTACGTTGCATGGTCATTGCTTCTCCTAGAATAACCTAACATGGCCACCAAATCAAACTATACATGACTATACGACTCCACAAAAACTAAACATTAAGTTCATGCATTTGATGCTACAAATGGGTAAAGCACTTATTACAGAATGAGATTATACAGTTGCATAGCTTGACATTGTGCATATGCCACAACCATCTTATCAGTAATAGCTCTGCCCACACTGAAATGATAGTGGAAGGCATGCCATCCTCATTAGAAGCATCAAACATCTGCAGAACAAGAGGGATTGCACTTGAAATGTACAGCTCACTGCCCCCTCTGTTTCAGTCTTTGGTGGCCCAATGTAGTGACATAAGATGGCCCATTCAGAAGTGAATCATTACTTTCAAATTTTGTCAGCTAGGATAAAATCATCAGAGTGCAAATCTAGCTTCAACACTCTTTCAACTTGTTCAACTTCTCTTCTTAAATAATTCATAGATGATTTTTACCTAGGTATCCTGGATTACAAATTATCTTGGTAGGGTAAGAAGTCTTATTCTAGGATAACCATCTCCGCGAATTCTCTGAGTTAGTATAGTTATGTGAATATATGTAATTAGTCCTAGTCCCGTATGTAATAGGAGTAGGTTATGTGTTATGTATACATATAAATAGAGCTCATTATAACATAGAATAAGAAGCAATAATATTTTCTCCCGTGCTTTCTCACATGGTATCAGAGAATTACTGAGAAAAGATCGTTGTGCGTCATTTCAGCAACATCCGGGTAGAAAGAACTAAGTCACCGTGCAATTTTTGGTGACCTAGGTGACTGATTTGCATCATCTCACGCTTGGTGAGTGTTGTCCACAAACCAATACCACCATTAGACTCGAAAAACTCCGGCGACCAAACCTCATTAAGATTCTTCGGCAACAGACACCCCACGCGCCTCCACGGGCCACCCAGATCTGTGATTCCACCGGCGCGTCTGTCCTACGACCGGCGCGTGCATGCTTCTCCGGTCATTTTTTTGCCGAGCTTCTTCAGGACAACCTGTTCGCACCGCAATTCCGAGTTCACCAGTATTGTTTCCGACAGATTCCGACAACTTTGGAATTTTTCGATGTAAACGGTGTTTTTCGGCATAAAATAGAGTTATTTTTCTCTGTTGTGAACAGTGTTTTCCCAGATATTTCTTCAGTTTTCTAGGAGTAATTGATTTCCACTATATTCAAGTTAACCCTACAACTTTTAGTCAAGAATTTGAGAAATTAATTGTAGCGACATGGGATCCAATACTATGAATAGTTGGATGGTTTTTCTACCGGATTATATTGAGTTCATTCAGTACAAAGCACGTAAACAGACATCTTCGGAGAAAGCTTCCGTTGTTCAAACATGTAATAGTATGACTTATGTCTCCAAATCTTCATCCTCCGATTCTTGGATCATCGATACAGGTGTATTTTATCATATTTTTGGTAACAAATCTCTTTTCACTAGTATTTCATATTCTCAATCTCTTCCAACAGTCACAATGGCCAATGAGTCTCAAGCCATGTCAGTTGCAATAGGTCAAACAAGTCCACTTCCTTCTTACATTTAGATTCAGTTCTTTATGTTCTCAGTAGTCCTTTTAATCCATAGCCGTTAGTCGCTTAGCCAAATCACTTAAATACGCTGTTTTATTTCTTGATGAACTTGTTTTTATATAGGAACGTAGTACGGGGCAGATCATTGATACCAGGCGTGAATCAAATGGACTTTATTGCCTTATCCTTGCTAAATCGCATGGACTCACATCTTGTCTTCCTTCAACAACTTGTCTTGTTACTAATTCACTAGATTTATTACATAAACGGTTGAGACATCCCAGTTTGTCAAAACTTCATAATATGGTACTTAGCTTATCTCACTTGTCCACTCTAGAGTGTGAGTCATGTCAGCTCAGTAAGCATACTCGCTCCAATTTCCCTCGGCGTCCCGATAATCGAGCGGAGTCACCTTTCACTTTAGTCCATTCAAATGTTTGGGGTCCTAGTCGGGTTAGTTCTATCTTGGGATTCCGCTACTTTGTCAGTTTCATCAATGATGATTCCAGGTGCACTTGGATATTTTTGATGGAAAATCGATTTGGGTTGTTTTCTATTTTTCAGACCTTCCACGCTGAAATTCAAAATCAATTCGGGGCTTCTATCCGCACATTTCGTAGTGATAATGCCCTAGAGTATTTGTCTTCCCTATTTCAGCAGTTTATGAACTCTCATGGAATCATTCATCAAACATCTTGTGCGTACACATCTCAACAAAATGGGGTAGCTGAGAGAAAAAATAGGCATCTCATTGAGACTGCTCGCACACTTCTCATTGAGTCTCATGTTCCATAGCGTTTTTGGGGCGATGCAGTTCTCACAGCTTGTTATTTGATTAATCGGATGCCTTCATCTCCCTTCCAGAATCAGATTTCGCATTCAATATTGTTTCCCCAATCACCCTTATACTTTGTTCCCCCTCGTGTTTTTGGGAGCACATGTGTCGTTCATAACTTAGTCTCTTAAAAAGATAAGTTAGCTCCTCGTGCTCTCAAGTGTGTCTTCCTTGGTTATTCTCGTATTCAGAAGGGATATAGTTGTTAGTCACCTGATCTTCGTAGGTGTAAGGTTTTGGTAGATTCATAGTAAACATAAGAGATCTTGTCACTTCTAACAAATGCTTATTTTTCCTTTCAGCAACCCCATTTTGTGCACTAGTATAAGGGTAACTAGTTTGGTGGATTATCCCATAAGACTCCAAATAAGCACCAAAATATTTGTCCATGCATTCTGTGCCATTGTCAATTCGCAAGATTTTTACCTTAGCCTCAAATTGGGTACAAATCATCTTATGAAATGACTGAAAATAGGAGAAAACTACACTTTTGGCTTTTAACAAATACACCCAAGTTATCCTAGTGCAACAATCAATGAAAATAACAAATCATCGACTACCCAACAAAGAAACTGTTTGAGTAGGACCCCATACATTAGAATGAATAGTTGAAAAAGGAGTTGTACTTTTATTATCACTTAAAGGATAAGAGTTCCTTGTATGCTTGGCAAATTTTCAAGCATCGTAAAACAAAGATTCAAACTCAGTTCTGGAAAAAACAAACTAGGATATAACTTCTTTAAAACAAAAAATGATGGATGCCTCAACCGTTTATGTCATTGTATTAGTTCTTGGTTGACATCCTTATTTCCTCCAAAAAAGGCCCGACCAAAGTCTCGAGTTCCATGAATCCAATATTAGTCATCATGCAATCTACCACTGCTAATCTTCTTCCTTATTTGAAGATCCTAAAAAACACAATGATCAGGAAAGAACTCAACACTATAATCTAGTCTTTTGGTGATGGCGCTAACAGGTTAACAGGAAACTCAGGCCATGGAGAATGGATGATAATATAATATCAAGTGTACAGACAACAGAACTTGTTCTAGAGACAGGAGTTAGGGAGCCATTGGCTATTCTGATATAATCCCCTTTGGGAATAGAGAGTAGTTTTGGAAGTATTTACAAGAGCCTGTCATATGTCTATTCACACCATAATCAATAATCTAAGAATTAAGGTGAGCATTAAAGGCAATACATGACTACACGTAATTGGAAGTGGAAACATTAGAAGAATCAAGTTTGTTCAGGAGACGATGAAGATGCTGAACTTCGTCTGAAGCCAAAGCTTCTCCAAAAGCAATTTCCTTGGATGTCTCCACATTTTCTGATATTAGCTTGAACCCTTGATGGATTTACACGTTTTTTTCCCCGAACTCTAGTTGGTCTACCATGCAGTTTCCAGCATGTCTCATTTGTATGCCTTGGCTTTCCACAATAATCACAGTGCATGTGATCTTTATCAGAAGTGATTACCCTTGGTTGCTCATGAGACATAGTAAACCCAGACTTCTAGGTTGGTGCTGAATAAGAGGGTGTTTGAATTGGCTTTTAAAAAATAGCTTATAAGCTAAAAGCCATAAGTTGTAATACCCAACTTTTGGCTTTTGGCTTATTTTTGTACTTCCATGCCTAAAAGTAAGTGCTTTTAAGCACTTTATTATTGTCAAACACCACAAAACTAGAAAAGTGCTTAAAAGCCAATAAGCATTTAAAATAAGTCAATCCAAACACTCTCTAAAGCAGGACCCCTCGTCGACTCTTTTCCTGTTGAACATAAGAGTATGCATCCTCAAAAGAAGGAAAAGGAATTTTACCGAGAACTTGAACCATGGTCTGATCATACTCTTGGTTCAAACCGGCCAGAAAATCATAGACCATTTCCTTTACAACAAATTGTTGAAAGAGAACTGCATCATTAGTACACTTCGTTTGGAGATCCTGATAGTCAATTTCCTACCATAACCCACTTAATTCGGAATAGTAATCAATGATAGTCAACTCACATTGCCCAGTAGCATGAATTTTATTTCGACTCTCAAAGATCTGGGCATCATTTCCCTTGCGAGAGTAAGTGCGCCTAGTTGAATTCCAGATCTTTTTAGTGGTATCAAGCAATAAATATCGCTTAGAGATTCGGGGGTGCATAGTGTTCAAAAGCCATGTCATAACATGGGAATTTTCAGAATCTCATTGACATAGTTAAGGTCAATAATAGCAAGTGCTTTCTTTCTCTAGTAATATACCCAAGTAACTTTCTAGACTTAATAAAAAGTAAACAAGATCTTGACCAAGAAAGATACGTACCAGCCCCATCCAATTTAACAGCACTAATTTGAGACATAGAATTATTATCTGTTTTTGTATCACCAATAGTTTGAACAAATAATAATCCTTAGTGTCAACAAACCGAATAGGGATATTCAGAAATATAGACATTAACTTCTAGAGATAGAATATGCCTGATCTTGTCGGAAAAACCCATCGAAAAACTAGTCGGAATCTGCCGAAACTTAGATGGGAAGGGTCGGAATAGGCCTGTGACCCGAGATCTGAAAAAATTTCCTGAAAAAGTCGTTGCAAAACTGCAGATCTGACCAGAAAGCTAACTGCCACACCGGAACCCTAAGTCTCTTTGATAAAAACGGAACCCTAGTATTGCGAGGGAGATAACTCACATCAAAAAGGCAGCAATGACTCTAATACCATGTAAATTTGAAAAGATGAAAAGGCTTTTTTATGTTTCTTACATCCCTAAGCAAAAGTATTTATACACAAGGTCCTAGGACTATTTTAAGAAGGAAAATAAATTACAATCAATCAGAATAAAATCAAATCTCAATCAGAATCAAATCAAATTTTCCCTAATAATTAAGCCAATCAACACTGTGATATAAGGAAGAGTTGACGGAAGGAGTTGAAGATTTTTGTCAGCTACTAGATTACATTTCTAGTTGTGGGCCCCTCAAGATCATACCCCTTTTTTATCTTTGTTCTTTTTTTCTTTTTTCTTTCTTTATTTCTTGTATTTCGGCATCTCCTTGATCCCATGTTAATATATAGTTCCTCCTCTCTACTGACCTAAAATGTTTCCAGAAAAATAAAGTTAATTAGACCCATACCAAAAGAAGCCTCCATATGTTGGGTCGCAAATATGACGGGACACCATTCCAAGCTAATTCGCGCAATTTTTCTGCAAGAGAAGTTGGGAAGTACATAAAGAAGAAAATGCAACAATCAGACCGGTAATAGCATTGAGAATTAACAAAATAGCTTTCCAAGTTGTAAGTTGTAACAAACAATAGCTACTAAATCTTCAAATCTATACAAGTCATCATGAAGGAAGAAAGATCAAACCCCGTGTGAGATCAAACCAGAAACAGTAATTTTGGTTATGATATGCGTAGAACTATCTCTCTTAGTCTGAACATTAGCTAGTGAAAATTCACAAAGCCCGTGAGACTAAAGAATGGAAGCCAAAGAAATCATCACCTTTGTGATCAACGTGCCAAAGGATATGCCAATGATAGTATTTAAAGTGGCAGGGAGGGATGTACAAATAGGCCATTACGACAATTTCGAGCCTCCAAAAGGCTTATCCTTGGCTGGAGATCAAAGCTTTTCTTTAGGTATTGTAAGAATTTCAAGTAAGCGTACAATGAGCCGCTCAAAATCTTGATGCAAATGAACCTGCCCTTTCCATCAGCAGCAGGTATCAGGTAACTCTATCCACCAAGGCTTGGATAGATGGGGAAAAATCACCTAGTATTTTTTGCCTCCGCTGGGATTTGAACTTGAGACCTCATGGTTTTCACCCACTTCATTGACTACTAGGCCACACCCTTGCGTGCATACTAGTTTATTGTCTTTCTTTAAGTTATACTTTTCAACTGTCCCAATCTATTATTATAAAAAAGTTCTAATTTCAAGGATATCAAGATTAGTTAGCGCTTCATCAAACATTTTTCTTTCATGGGTAACAGGTACTTTATATTCATGAGCATTTGCTGTAATTTTTGATAGACCATAAATTACTTTTGGCAGGTTACATACTAGTTTCTAGTTCTTTTTCTTTCCTACTGGGTAGGTGTCTTAGTGGAGTGCCTGTCAAAATGTTCGTATTGAAGTCGTAAGGCCAAGTGAAACCTTTATCTAGTATTACCAGTTTTTTCTTTTAATTTGTAACTTCTGAAGACTTGTAGTTGTTGTTAAACATTGCATGATGGATTTTCTCCTAGTCTTTTACTTAATCCTGAGAGTCAACTGATAATGAAGTTCCGAGCGGCTCAAACTTTCTATCTTCTTCAGATTTAAGCTGCATCACCTAATTCCGTTCCCCCATCTCAACAAGGTGCGGTGAACGGGAACATTTTCCTGCATCTATTCATTTCCAGGAACAAAGGAAGCATATTAATTTAAGCATTACATCCCAAGCATACTAATTTAAGCATTACATCCCCTACCCTGAACTTTAAACCCAATTGCAGAGAGATCATAGGGATATAAGGAAATTCTCCTCTCAAAGACTATTGTAGGCGAAACTAGAATTTCAACTCTCACACAGCATCATCAAGATGCTCTACAAACACTCCAAGAGCATTTTCAGCTTTCTCGTATTTTCTTTTTTCATTGAGGTCTAGAAACAGTATAAGTCGCATTATTACAGTTTTGTGCATCTACACTACATAAATGTTCCTTTGAATTAGTTATAGGTGTTAAGTCTTAAGCTCATTTGTTACACGTTTGGTGGATCGGGAAAGGTACCAAGCATCTACAATGCATTTGCAACCATACTTTATGAGTTCTTAGGGGACCTATGTCAAGGATTGTCAAACCCGGAGCATACTTGAAACAAATGAAAAAAAAAAGAATAAGGGGGAGGGAGAGGGTCAGGAAGGTTGACCGCCTTAAAGGGACTGCCTTTTCATGGTGAGAAAGGAAATTCTTCTCCCAATTTCTCAAAGAAATTAATAGTGAAAAGTTCAGGAGCAAATGCATGTAAAGGATACTCAATCCTTAACTAGTCAAACAAAAATCATCTTTTTAGGATCTTGGCACCCATAGGTTCCCAAATAATAAGCTCTCACCACTATATGCCAAATTTTGACAAGAGACGTTTGCTCAAGCGGTAAGCAACCTCCACCTCCAACCTTAAGGTTGAAGATTCGAGTCATCAAGGGAGCAAAGTTGGGAGCTCCTAGGTAGGGATAAACAAAATCATAAAACATATGCCAACTTATGCAAGAAAAGAATCATAGATGTTTATATAACCAAAAACATATCTTGGTACCTAGAATAACAGTTGGTGCTGATAATTCTTTGGTGAATTTCATTAGCCTAGCTGAATCAGTAGCTCTTGAGCCCATCGATGGCTTCTGTACTTCGTCGGACGTGTGTTCTGAATTTGACGTGGACGATTTTGACTGGCTAGCGGATGAGCTAGCATTCAGATTGCTTCTCTTTTGCAGCTCATCCTGATATACAAAGAAAAGAGCTTACGTATGCTGATACATATAAGCAATAGATATACCACAAATCCCAGTACACTGAATGTCAGCACCGGTCATACCTCAAAAGATCCATCTGTCTGTTGGCTTGGTCCCGTCTCACTATCTCTTAGACTGCCATGATTATCCGGAGACCTCACTGTTGAGTTATCCACTGGGTCTGACCTCCGTGTAATCAGTACTTTGCCAGGGAAACTGCGTCCCTTTAACAACCTGCATCACATCATAGTTTTTGTGACTTGTTAAAAGTTAAAGCAAAAAAGAAGGTGTTCTGATTTAAAACGAATCAAACAAAGTAATCAACATCCTTGACTGTTAAATACCAACGATTATTATTTTAGAGGGTTTCTTCTTTAATCAGTAAAGATAATGATTTCAGATGGTGCTTCAGGGCCATAGCTATGAGACAAAGTTGCAACATGTTAACAAAAGAAGTCACTAGAATGGCAATATCCAATAAAAGGATAAGAAGCAATAAGTATGTGCAATGAAGTTCACATTCAGGGGCTAAGTTTGGGCTTCTTTCCTCAGCATTTCTTTTTGCTCAACTCTTCTAAAGCAAACTATTAAAATACTAATGAAACCAGAAATGGAGTTGTTAAATGTATCATTAAAAATTGTAACCATTAACTTCAAGAAATAAGTAAAAAGTCACTTTATATGCAAACAAGTATGCTGTTCATCTCCTACTGTTAGTTTATGCTGGAGCTAGCACCAATAGTGAAGAAACTAGGCAAGGTGCATAACCAAATTCCTCCATAGGCAAAAAAGAAGCAGAGCTTTTGGGCACTGATCAAAGGTTCAACTCTACCTAAGGATGCCTCATCTGTATACACCAATGTCTTGTCGCCCAACTTCATTTCTAATCACAAATCCACCATTCAGATTACAAAATACGCCTACTCGTTCACTGATCAGACACTCTCCAAGTCCAATTGATCATAGATAACTTTGAATTCCCTCATTTAAAATGATAGGGGGGAAAAAACTGGAAATCTAAGCGGTGGGTTTATGAGAATTATATAGATCTGAATAAATAACAGGGATCAATTACCCTTGAACATTTCTGAGTGTTTGGTTGAATCTTGAATCAACAGTAGCACTCCTTGGATCTTCCTCCCTGTCGCTCCTCATGGTTTAATTGTTATCACTTGCCTGAGAAGCTCTCGAAACTTTGCTTTCAATGTTAAGTGTTAAAGTCTGTTACGAGGAGTACAATTGATGACGCCACAGAGATTTTTTTCTCCTGGCTCTTGCCTTAATATGGTACAGCTTCAACTGCGCATTAGTACAACTTCTTGATGCGTGTTTTGCTCTGGCATTAACCAAAGTTGCTCTCTCCACATACTTTGACCATTTTAGGAAACTGGGCGCCATCTTCTTCTTTTTTTTTTTTTTTGGGGGGGTAAATTTCGACAATATATAAATTTAAGAAAATAAAAAGCAAATGTTTGTAGCTGTGGGATTAATTAAAAACTAAAAAGAAATGATCTTAGAACATAGTTATTCTACATTTTAAACACTCATTTGTCTTTTGCAAATTCACAACTACTTTTTTCCACATATCTTATATAGCCACAGGAATAGTCAAAGGAGGAATGCAACAAAAGGAGGCAAGTTGAGAACTCTATTAAGCTTGTTTGACTCGTGATATGATTCTTCTGGTTAACGAAGAACCAATCGATCAGGATCAAGATTTTGAAACGAAAATATGATTTATGGGTTGAATTCAAGAAACAACGTATTTCAAGTTTTAGGACTCGAAATCTGATGATTAAAACCGAGGTGAAAGATAACGATCTGAACTATAAGAAAGACTATTTGCTCGTTCAAAACAAGTAAAAATTGATGATGCACCGGTTCAATGAAAGTTATAATTCTATGATATCAAAAGAACGAATTTAGATCAAGAAACATTTTCTTGAATGATCAAGAACTAAAAAGTTCATAAAGTCATCGCTTGAAATCAATTAACGTGATAAAGAAACACCATACACAACTGAAAATAAGATAAAGGCTATCACTACCTTGTTTGGAAACAAAAACAAAAATAAAGAAGACAAAATATAGAACAACACTCTATTGCAAATTAGGGTCAACCTCCAAAAACGTGAATTCTCTTCTACAAGCCATGAGAACCCTTTATATAGATCTAGAGTCTCT
Organism: Nicotiana tabacum; assembly: GCF_000715075.1. Taxonomy (NCBI): domain Eukaryota; kingdom Viridiplantae; phylum Streptophyta; class Magnoliopsida; order Solanales; family Solanaceae; genus Nicotiana; species Nicotiana tabacum. The sequence continues at coordinate 108,034,313 of NC_134101.1, forward strand.
TCTTTGATGACTACAATTCCTATTCTAATAAGGAATTAAAATAGCCAAAGACAAGAAAAGTAAAATCTATATATTATTATAAGGATAGAAAAAAACCCTCTACTTAAGCCAAGTGACAGCCTTAAAATTAGCCACATGTAATGTATAACTAATTAACTAATAACTAATAACTAATTTAGCCATATGGCACATGTAACTTATTTTTTAATTAATTAATTATAAATAACTAAATCAAAATATTAGAAATTTTACTATACAATACTTAAAAATATTATTAATAAATTTAAACAATTTAATAATTTCGAGTATTACTTTAAAATAATTGTTTACCCTCAAATCGGATAACAACTGAATTTATACGCGATTTTAAGAATACATGATCCAACTTAATACAATTTGAGAAATCAGATTAATATTGATATTAATGATAGAAAAGTAAATGCAAACCACACAAGTTGAACAATCTTGGCCTTGAAGGTTGGTCACTCTCGAATCAAAAATGCCTTAATCGATGTCGGAACAGAATGATGCGATAATGAGAACTAGTAATAACAGTATATTGCTTTGGGATGTGTGTTACAATATCTACAATGAATTATCAGACTCCCTTTTATATAGTAGAGGAGCCCTATTCTAGGCTCCAGCCTTCGTCTTTCAGCGGTGCAGAGGGAAAGGATGCCTAGGGTTTCTTGGCAGATGTTAGAGGATCCTCCGGACAGCAGGTCTTCTGGAGACCAGTAGGGTCTCGTTCACTACTTTTCAGTTCACTGGAGCTGCCTTCACTTGGTGGGAGGCTTATGAAAGGCGTAGGCTGGTTGGTGCAGCGCCACTTGGTAGGAGTTCTCCGTTCCCTTCTTGGAGAAGTATGTGTCGTAGTCTCGCAGAGAGGAGCTGCGCAGACAGTTCGAGCTGTTGCGTTAGGATGATATGACTGTGACGCAGTACGAGATGAGGTTTTCTATGTTAGCCCGTCATTCGGTTTGGCTAGTTCCCACTGATGGGGAGAGGATCGGGAGGTTCTTGATGGCCTCATGTTTCAGCTACGGGTGCTTATGACTAGAGAGTGAGTGTCTGGTTCTACTTTTGAGGAGGTTGTTGACATTGCTCGGGAGATAGAGTCGGTTTGCCACTAGGAACGAGTTGAGAGGGAGCCAAGAGGCCTCGTGGATCAGGTAGTTTTGGTGGGTCCTTTTGGAGGTTAGTTCCACCATGGTAGGGGTCGTCCCTATAGGCATGCTCAGACGACTCGACCAGTTCATCGTGATGCGTCAGTCAGCCACAATTCTCACATTGCTCGCTCAGGCCAGCCTTCATTCAGTGCATTACCAGCACAGAGTTCTCACCATCCCTCGTCCTCTCAGGTTTCTACGGGTAGTTCCTCGGGGTATCAAGAGCAGCAATTCCGTTAGAGGAGGGGTTGTTTCAAGTGCGGGGATCTTGGTCATATCAAGAGAGATTGGTTCTCGGCCGATGGCGTCAGCACCAACAGCTACACCACCCGCTCAGTCAGCTCTGGGTGGGGCCTAGCCAGCTAGAGGTCACTCTAGAGGGGGAGGCCGATCAGGTGGCGATCAGACCCATTTCTATGCACTCTCTGCCAGACCAGATGCTATTGTTTCAGACATAGTGATCACAGGTGTTATCTTAGTATGTCATTGAGATGCTTCTGTATTATTTAACCTTGGTTCCACCTATTCATATGTGTCGTCGTATTTTTCTCATTATCTGGACATGCCCCGTGAGTCTCTAGTTTTATCTGTTCGTCTATCTATGCCGGGCGGCGATACTATTATTGTGGACCGCATATACCGGTCGTGTATAGTGACTGTTGGGGTATTAGAGACTAGAGTTGATCTGTTGCTGCTTAGTATGGTTGATTTTGATGTTATATTGGGTATGGGTTGGATGTCTCCATATCATGCTAGTTTGGACTGTCACGTTAAGACTATGACGTTAGCGATGCCGGGTTTGCCATGGATTGAGTGGCGAGGTTCTTTAGACTATGTTCCCAGTAGAGTGATTTCATACTTGAAGGCCCAGCGGATGGTTAGAAAGGGTTGTCTTTCTTATTTAGCTTTTGTGAAGGATGTTAGTGCAGAGACCACTACTATTAATTCTGTTTCGGTAGTGCAAAATTTTTCGGATGTGTTTCTTGCAGACCTGCCAGACAGGGATATTGAGTTGGCATTGATTTGGTGCCGGGCACTCAGCCTATTTCTATTCCACTGTATCGTATGGCACCGGCGGAGTTGAAAGAATTGAATGAGCAGTTTCAGGAACTCTTTTATAAGGGGTTTATTTGGCCTAGCGTGTCACCTTAGTTCATGAATTTGATGAACAACGTGTTTCGGCCTTATCTCGACTCGTTCGGTATTGTGTTCACTGATGATATCCTGGTGTACTCTCGTAGCTAGGAGGAGCACGTCCAACATTTGAGGGTTGTATTGCAACGGTTGAGGGGGGAGAAGCTTTATGCCAAGTTCTCCAAGTGTGAGTTTTGGCTTAGTTCAGTGGCGTTCTTGGGGCACGTGGTGTCCAGTGAGGGTATTCAGGTAGATTCGAAGAAGATAGAGGCGGTTCAGAGTTGGCCCAGACCGTCCTCAGCTGTAGAGTTTTGGAACTTTCTTGGTTTAGTTGGTTATTACCATCGGTTCGTGTAGGGTTTCTCGTCTATTGCATCGCCCTTGACTAAATTAACCCAAAAAGTGCTCCTTTCAGGTGGTCGGATGAGTGTGAGGCGAGCTTTTAGAAGCTCAAGACTGCCTTGATCACAGCTTCAGTTCTAGTTTTACCATTAGCTTCTGGTTCTTATATAGTATATTGTGGTGCTTCCCGAATCGTTATTGGGTGTGTATTGATGCAGGAGGGTAGAGTGATTGTTTACGCTTCGCGCCAGTTGAAGCCCCATGAGAAGAACTACCATGTTCATGATTTGGAGTTGGCTACCATTGTTCACGCGTTGAAGATTTGGAGGCACTATCTCTATGGCATGTCTTGTGAGGTATTTATTGATCATCGTAGCCTCCAACACTTGTTCAAATAGAAGGATCTCAATTTGAAGTAGCGGAGATGGTTGGAGCTACTAAAGGACTATGATATTACTATTCTGTATCATCTGGGAAAGGCCAATGTGGTGGCCGCTACCTTGAGTAGGAAGGCAGTGAGCATGGGCAGTCTTGCATTCATTCCTGTTGGGGAGAGACCTCTTGCAGTTCATGTTCAGGCTTTGGCCAACCAGTTCGTGAGATTGGATATTTCAGAGCCCAGTCGGGTTCTAGCTTGTGTGGTTTCTCGGTCTTCCTTATTTGATCGCATTAGAGAGCGCCAATATGATGATTTGCATTTGCTTGTCCTCAAGGACAGAGTTTAGCACGGTAATGCCAGAGATGTGACTATTGGTGATGATGGTCTATTGAGGATGTAGGGCCAGATATGTGTGCCCAATGTAGATGGGTTATGGTAGTTGATTCTTGAGGAGGCATACAGCTCGCGGTATTCCATTCATCTGGGTGCCACGAAAATGTATCAGGATTTGAGGTATCACTATTAATAGAGGAGAATAAAGAAGGATATAATTGGGTTTGTAGCTCGGTGTCTCAACTGTCAGCAAGTAAAGTATAAGCATCAGAGACCGGGTGGATTGCTTGAGAAGATAGAGATTCCAGAGTGGAAGTGGGAGCGGATCACCATGAATTTCGTAGTTGGGCTCCCACGGATGCTATTTGGGTGATTGTGGATTAGCTGACCAAGTCCACGCACTTCATTCCAGTGAATACTACTTATTCTTCAGATTGGTTGGATCATATTTACATCAAAGAGATTGTTCGCTTGCATGGTGTACCCGTTTTCATCATTTCAGATAGAGGCACGCAGTTTACATTGCAGTTTTAGGGAGCCTTGCTGCGAAAGTTGGGCACTTAGGTTGAGTTGAGCATAACATTTCACCCTCAGACGGACGGACAGTCGAGCGCACTATTCAGATATTGGAGGACATGCTACGCGCTTGTGTCATTGAATTGGTGGTTCATGAGACCAGTTTATGTCGCTCGCAGAGTTTGCTTACAACAATAGTTATCAGTCGAGTATTCAGATGGCTCCGTATAAGGCTTTATATGGGAGGCGGTGTAGATCTCCGGTGGGATGGTTTGAGCCGGGTGAGGCTAGGCTTTTGGGTACAGACTTGGTTCAGGATGCTTCGGACAATGTTAAATTGATTCAGGAGTGGCTTCGCACGGTGCAATCGAGACAGAAGAGTTATGCTGACAGGAAAGTCCATGATTTGTCTTACATGGTCAAGGAGAAGGTTTTGATGAAGGTATCATCCACGAAGGGTGTTATGAGGTTTGGGAAGAGGGGCAAGCTGAGCCCTCAGTTCATCGGGCCTTTTGAGGTACTTCAGAAGATTGGGGAGGTGGCTTACAAGCTCGCCTTGCCACCTAGCTTGTCGAGTGTGCATCCAGTATTTTATATTTCTATGCTCCGAAAGTATACCGGCGATCCGTCCCATATTTTAGATTTCTGCACGGTTCAGTTGGATGGTGATTTGACTTATGATGTGGAGCCGGTGGCTATTTTGGAGTGGCAAGTTCGAAAGTTGAGCTCAAAGGATATAGCTTCAGCGAAAGTGCAGTGGAGAGGTCAGCCCATGGAGGAGGCTACTTGGAGACCGAGCGAGAGATTCGGAGCAGATATCCACACCTATTTATGTCTCCGGGTATGTTTCTAGACCTGTTCGAGGGCGAACGTTTGTTTAAGAGGGGAGGATGTAACGACCCGCCCGGTCATTTCGATAGTTGTAGCCCTGTTCCCTCATTTTTTTTGCTTCTTTTTGTGTTCTACATCTGTATTATAACTTATCGGGTTAGTTGGTTCAGGTCCGGAGTGATTTCAAAATGAAATGAGACACTTAGTCTCTTATTTGAAAGCTTAAGTTGAAAAAGTTGACCGGATGTTGACTTATGTGTAAACGACCTCGGATTTGAATTTTGATGATTCCGTTAGCTCCGTTAGGTGATTTTGGACTCAGGAGCGCCTCCGGATTGTGTTTTGGAGGTCCGTAGTAGAATAAGGCTTGAAATGCCGAAAGTTGGAATTATGGAAAGTTTGATCGGGAGTGGAAATTTTGATATCAGGGTCGAATTGAATTTTCAGAATTTGGAGTAGGATCGTGGTGTCATTTATGACTTATGTGCAAAATTTAAGGTCAATTGGACGTGATTTGATAGGTTTGACGTTGTTTGTAGAATTTGGAAATTTCAAAGTTCATTAGGCTTGAATCCGTGTTTAGTTCGTATTTTTGATGTTGTTTGAGGTGATTTGAGGATTCGACTAAGTTCATATTGGGTTATAGGATCTGTTGATGTATTTGGTTGAGGTCCGGAGGGCCTCGAGTTGATTTCGGGTGGTTAAAGGATCAAGTTTTGGAGTTGGAAGACTGCTGAAGTTTGGACTCAGCTGTTGTAATCGCATATTCGGAAGTTTCATAGCAGATACGAGCCCGCAGAAGCGAGAAGTTGCCCACAGAAGCGAAAGAGAAGGGGTTTGGCAGTGGTCGCATGTGCAAGGTCTTTTCCATACCTGTGAGGTCGCAGAAGCGAGATGTTACATCTCGCGTTTTCGTACATTAAAAGTTTCGTCTTCAGTTAATTGACGTAGACCCGGGGATGAGATCATCTTGACGTTAACATATTTACGCTATTTATAACAAGCGATAAGTAAGTGTTATGAAGGATAAAAGGGTACACGAATTAAGGAAAACGAGTTTCGTTGAAAGTGACCAATTTGAGAAAAAATACGGGTCAAGCAATAATACCCGATGATTATGAACTAGTACCATGAAAATGCCATATGACCACTGTAGTATAATGTATAAAGTATATTAAAAATAAGTAGAATTTTAATTTATGGCAAATTTTAAATTATGCGGGTAATTGATTAATTACCGGTAACAGGACATTTCCCAGTTAACTAATAAGTGGATAATTTTTTTTTTATAAATTATACCCCCACGCGGCATAAAACCACAATGGCACAAAAGTGACTGCCAGATGGCTACTTATGACTTAAATTTAAGTCTTATCAAATAAGACTTGTAAGCATAAGACTCGGTAATCCATTTCTTGTAAAGATCAAAAACAACATTATGTCTTTAGTTTAAAAAACAAAAAACATTAGAAGCAGGGATCATTTTCGTCCAACATTTCAAGAAATCCTTAGCCAAAATTTTGTTTGAAAATTTCAAAATAAGCAAGCATAATTCCGTTCAAGGATTCAGAAAGCAGAAATCCAATTTTTTTTTTTGAGTTTTAAGTTCAATCAACGAAGATTCTCCAACGGAATATTAGACATAGTCTTCCCTACTCTAGGTATGTTAAGGTCATCCCATCTTTCTTTGGCATGGTCCAAACTATACTGAAGAAACGAGCAAACGCACAGTTTCCATAAATTACTCTATTCATAGAGATACTAGGGGTGTCTATATTCTTGATTCCCTATGAGAATTATTATTATCTTCTGTTCATGGGTCTCAGAATAATACACAGTTGAAAAAGTTTATCCGGAAGTAATATTGAGATTATTACATATTTTTCATGCATTTCACCCATTTATACATATGCATTGACCCATGACCAAATGGCGTTATATACGCGTATATATGTAAATATATGTATATGGGATATGGGAAAAAGACGGCGTTATATACACACCACCACCTGATCAGCTGGTATATGTTGATGATGTTGCCCACAGTGGCCAAGACAATATGATAGGATGCTCTCAGTGGCTTGATGATATTATGTACACCCATACCTATGCATAGCACGACATTTATACGCATGTGCATGACATTATAAATGTTTCAGAATTTACAAAGTTATTCAGATTTAAAGATGTGTTTCTTTATTCCATGTTTCATCTATGTCTTTTATGTACAAATTTTCATGCCTTACATATTCAGTACATTTTTTGTACTGATGCCCTATTTCACGAGGCCTGCGTTTCATGCCCGCAGGTGCTGGTAGGCAAGCTAACGATCCCCTTGATCCGGAGCTGTTTTTGATTTTGGTTGGCGTGCTCCACTTGATCCATAGTTGCTTTTGATCTTGGTACGATATGTTTATATATATATATATATATGGGTATGACGTGGCTCAATCCCATCTTTGTACAGTTATATTTTTATTAGAGGTCTGTAGACAGTATGTCTAGTTGGGTTGTATGTGGCCTTGTCGGCTTTCAGTTTTGGGTGTATAGTTGTCTATAGCAGCTTTGCCGGCTCACCCACTGTATTCTGCATGTATACGTACATATGCCTTGATGGCAGGTTTTTTTCATGTATGTTATTTTCGTAATGCAGCAGATGTTATTTAGGTTCATATCTTAGACGCATGCTTAGGGGTGTTTGACAGGTAGGACTCAGGCACCCGTCGCGGCCCATCGGTTTGGGTCATGACAAAAGTGGTATCAGAGTTGTTCTATCATACGGTTGTCTACAGACCGTGTCTAGTAGAGTCTTGTTTATGGGTGTGTCGTGCACCACACTTATAGACAGGAGGCTACAAGACATATAGGATGTTATCCACTCTTTTTATCTCAGATCGTGCGATACAAGAATTCATGTTCCTAACAATATGCTATATTTTCAGTGATGCCTCCAAAGAGTACGACCGCCCAGAAGGGAAAGTCCATGGTTGGTGAGACTTCTAGTCGAGCGCCACGAGTTACCAGGGCTCGGGGAGAATCTCATGGTGAGGTTCCATCTCAGACTTCATATACCCCGCCCTTTCCAAAAGAGCTCCGAGGGGCACCAGCTCCAGCGCCCACCCCTGTATATTCAACACATCAGCTGGATGTACCGAGTCAGGAGATGAGAGATGCTATTCAGCTATTAACCCGATTAGTAGCCACGCAGACTCGACGTCAGGAAATAGGTATTGGTTATTCAGATAGGTCTGTCAGTGCGAGGGTTTGTGACTTCATTAATTTAGATCCTCTAGTATTTACTAGGGCAGATCCGAATGAGGACCCTCAGGTATTTATTGATAGGGTGCAGAGGACGTTAAGGGTAATAAAGGCCACAGCGACTGAGTCAGTTGAGTTAGCTTCCTATAGACTCCGAGATGTTGCAGTTAATTGGAGGAGTCTTGGGAACTTTCTAGAGGTGAGGATGCCCCTCAAGCAGTATAGAAGGAGTTTACAGAAGCTTTTCTTTGTCATTATCTGCCACCAGAGCTTAAGCGAATCAGAGTTTATAGGTTCTTGACCCTTTGACAGGGTAACATGAATGTTCGGGAGTACAGTCTTCAGTTTGATTCGTTGGCTAGGTATGTTCCCACTATTGTATCTAAGACGAAGGATCGGGTTCACCGGTTTGTGATGGGTTTAGAGCCTCACTTGCTTAAAGATTGTATGTCGGTCTCACTTTAGCCAGACATGTATATTTCTCGTATTCAGGCATACGCTCAGGGTGTAGAGGAGCATAAACAAAAACAGTGGGCCGATCGTGAGCAAGATAGGGCCCAGAATAAGAGAGTGAGGTCTTCAGGTCCTTCTGGTGAGTTTTGAGGTAGTCAGAGGCAGCAATACTTGAGGTATCCATCCCAGCCCTCGGCTAGCGCGCCCCTCAGTTTGGCGGTAAGAGATTTGATCGTTCTACATATTCAGGGTCTGGTCAGAATTTCAGGGCCTCAGGTTCTCAGTATATGGGTGGGTCAAATAAGATGAAGCCACCCTTGCCACGATGTGCTCAATATGGTAAGCAGAATATTGGGCAGTGCCAGATGGGGTTAGGTGTTTGTTATACTTGTGGTTATTTGGGCCACGTTATGAGGGATTATCCGATGAGAGGTGATGCAAGCATAGCTCAGCCGTCGGGATCTGCAGCCGGTTCGTCATCATCAGTACGCCCCTTGGGTAAGGTTCCCAAGCACCAATGAGTCGTGGTAGAGGCAGAGGCAGAGCATCTAGCTCGAGCAGCCCTCATAACTGCATTTATGCGTTGGCAGGACGACAGGACCAGGAGTCATTGCCTGATGTTGTTACAGGTATATTATTAGTCTCCTCGTATGATGTATATGCATTGATTGACCCAGGTTCTACCTTATCATATGTTACTCCGTTAGTTGCTAGTAAGTTTGGAATAAAATCGAATTGGTTAAACCTTTTGGGGTATCTACATCTGTTGGGGACTCGGTGATAACTAAGCAAGTATATATGGGTTGTATAATAGTAGTTCATGGTTGATCTACCATAGCAAATCTAATCGAGTTAGATATGGTAGAATTTGATGTTATAGTGGGTATGGATTGGTTGGCTTCTTATCATTGATTATAGAGCAAATATAGTCCAATTTCAATTTCCAGGGGAGCCTATTTTGGAGTGGAAAGGTAATACAGCGTCGCCGAGAGGAAAATTTATTTCCTACCTCAAGTCAAGGAGGATGATTAGAAAGGGTTGTATTTATCACTTAGTTCGGGTTCTGGATGTAGAAGTAAAGTCACCAACCATTCAGTCCATCCCAATGGTTAATGAGTTTCCCGATGTTTTTCCCGCTGAACTTCCGGGTCTTCCGCCAGAGTGAGAAATTGAGTTTGTCATTGACCTACTACCAGATACTCATCCAATATCTATTCCCTCCTATATAATGGCCCCTGCAGAGTTGAAAGAGTTAAAGGAACAACTAAGGGACTTGCTTGAAAAAGGTTTTATCAGACCTAGTATGTCACCGTGGGGAGCACCTGTGTTGTTTATGAGACAGAAAGATGGTTCCTTACGAATGTGTGTTGATTATAGGCAACTAAATAAGGTGACGATCAAGAATAAGTACCCGCTCCCTAGAATTGATGATCTATTTGATCAGTTACAATGTACCAAGTGTTTTTAAAAGATAGACTTGAGGTCCAGGTACCATCAGGTAAGGGTTAAGGATGAAGATATTCCGAAGACAACATTCAGGACTAGATATGGGCACTTTGAGTTTTGGGTTATGTCATTCGGTATGACCAATGCCCCAGCAATATTCATGGATTTAATGAACCGTATGTTCAGTCTTTTTTTAGATCTGTTCGTAATTGTATTTATTGACGATATATTGGTAAATTCTCGTTCAGAGGCTGAGCATGCAGATCATCTGCGTATTGTGCTCATAGTTCTATAAGAAAGGAAGCTGTATGCAAAATTTTCTAAATGTGAATTTTGGTTGAACTCTGTAGCTTTCCTTGGGCATGTTATTTCGGGTGAAGGTATTCGGGTGGATACACAAAAGATTGAGGCAGTAAAGACTTGGCCTAGACCTAGAACACCGACGGAGGTTCGTAGCTTTCTCGGTTTGGCAGGTTATTACAGGAGATTTGTGGAAGGATTTTCTTCCCTTTCAGCACCTTTAAATAAGTTGACTCAGAAGGGAGTAAAGTTTCAATGGACTGACGCTTGCGAATGGAGTTTCCAGTCCTTAAAGGACAGATTAACTTCAGCACTGGTTCTAACACTCCCATAAGGGACCGATGGTTATACTATCTATTATGACGCTTTCGGCATTGGATTGGGTTATGTGCTGATGCAGCATGGTAAGGTTGTGGCTTATGCTTCTAGACAACTAAGGAAGCACGAGAAGAACTACCCGACCCATGATTAGAGTTAGCCGCGATGATTCATTCTCTAAAGATGTGGAGGCACTACTTGTATGGCATTCATGTTGATTTCTATACGAATTATAAGAGCCCCCAGTATATCTTCAAGCAAAGGGAATTGAATCTACGTCAAAGGAGATGGTTGGAGCTACTTAAAGACTATGACGTTGATATTTTATACCATCCGGGGAAGGCGAACGTAGTAGCCGACGCCCTCAGCCGTAGATCTTTGGGTAGCCTATCATATTTACAGCTAGAAAAAAGGGGAATAGCCCATGAGGTTCATCAGCTAGCTAGTCTTAGAGTTCGGTCACTGAACTCAGGTGATATTGGAATTACTATTCAAGATACGACAACATCCTCTTTAGTAACTGAAGTAAAGAAACGCCAGTACGAGGATCTTGTGCTAGTTCATTATAGGGATACCACTCTTCAGAAGAAGAATACACCATTTGAGATTACAAAAGATGGGGTCCTCAAATATCAAGGGCGATTATGTGTGCCTAATGTTGAAAGGCTGTGTCGGCAGGTTATGGGAGAAACTCACTATTCTCGTTATTCTATCCATCCAGGAGCAACAAAGATGTATCATGATATCAGAGAAGTATATTGGTGGGACGAAATGAAAAAGGATATAGCAGAATTTGTTGCTCAGTGTCCTAACTGTTAGCAAGTTAAAATTGAGCATCAAAAACCCGGTGGATTATTGCAGGCTATGGAGATTCCGACTTGGAAATGGGAAATAATCAATATGGATTTCATCGTAGGCTTACCTCGTACCCAGCATAAGTTTGATTTGATATGGGTGATTGTTGATAGGCTTACAAAGTCAGCCCATTTTCTGCCCGTTAGAACTACATATTCCTTAGAAGATTATGCAAGGCTTTACATTAAAGAGATAGTATGACTGCATGGTGTCCTTGTATCTATTATCTCGGATAGAAGAGCTCAATTTACAGCTAATTTCTGAATGTCCTTCCAAAAAGGATTGAGGACTCAAGTAAGTCTTAGTACAACATTTCATCCCCAGACAGACGGACAGGCCGAGCGTACCATTCAGACACTGAAGGATATGTTACGAGCTTGTGTAATGGGCTTCAAAGGTAGTTGGGATGATCATCTGCCGCTTATTGAGTTCCATATAATAATAACTACCATTCCAGTATTCAGATGGCTCCATACGAAGCTCTTTACGGAAGTGTAAGTCGCCTATAGGGTGGTTTGATGTTGGAGAATCTGAATTACATGGGCCAGACCTGGTTCAGCAAGCCATAGAAAAAGTAAAGCTTATCCGGGATCGACTATTGACATCTCAAAGTCGTCAGAAATCATATTTTGACGTGCAGTGATGAGATTTAGAGTTCGGGGTCGATGACTAGGTATTCTTAAAGGTGTCACCTATGAAGGGTGTGATGAGGTTTGGCAAGAAAGACAAACTTAGCCCACATTATATTGGGTCTTATAGGATCATTCGGAGAATGGTCCAAGTAGCTTATGAGTTAGAATTTCCCTCGGAATTGGAGTCTGTCCATCCGGTTTTTCACGTATCTATGTTACGAAAATGCATTGGCGATCCTACCCGAGTGGTGCCCATGGATGATGTACAGATTACAGAGGACTTTTCATACGAGGAAATTCCAATTACCATCCTAGACCGACGAATTCGCAAGCTGCGGAATAAGGAGGTAGCCTCCGTGAAAGTACTTTGGAGGAACAACAATGTGGAAGAAATGACTTGGGAGGCCGAGGAAGACATGAAGTCTAGATATCCCTACTTATTTCCTCCTCAAAAGAAGGGTCCGACTGAGACGTCATAACCATAAGGTACGTGTATAAATTCTTGTGTTGGTTATTGTCGTTGGTCATGTGAGGCCATTGTCGTTATTCATAATTATGGCCCTATGTGGCGTTGGGTTATTAAGCTTCTACGGGGAGAGTTGGTAGTGGTGTTATTACAGAGGCGACCCTGCCAAAGTTATATGGATCACGGGGAATTAAACATTCGAGGACTAATGTTTCTAGGGAGGAAGGATGTTACATCTCGCGTTTTCGTACATTAAAAATTTCGTCTTTAGTTAATTGACGTAGACTCGGGGATGAGATCATCTTGACGTTAATGTATTTATGCTATTTATAACAAGCGATAAATAAGTGTTATGAAGGATAAAAGAGTACACGAATTAAAGAAAACGAGTTTCGTTGAAAGTGACCAATTTGAGAAAAAATACGGGTCGAGCAATAATACCCGATGATTATGAACTAGTACCATGAAGATATCATATGACCATAGTAGTATAATGTATAAAGTATATTAAAAATAAGTAGAATTTGAAGTAATTTATGACAATTTTTAAATTCTGTGGGTAATTGATTAATTACCGGGTAACAAGACATTACCCAATTAACTAATAAGTAGATAAAATAATTATAAATTATACCCCCACGTGGCATAAAGCCACAATGACACAAAATGACTCTTGGTCACTTTTGCTAGATGGCTACTTATGACTTAAATTTAAGTCTTATCAAATAAGACTTGTAAGCATAAGACTTGGTAATCCATTTCTTGTAAAGATCAAAAACAACATTCTGTCTTTAGTTTAAAAAACCAAAAACATTAGAAGCAGAGATCATTTTCGTCCAACATTTCAAGAAATCCTTAGCCAAAATTTCGTTTGAAAAATTCAAAAGAAGCAAGCACAATTCCGTTCAAGGATTCAGAAAGCAGAAATTTGATTTTTTTTGAGTTCTAAGTTCAATCAACGAAGGTTCTCCAACGGAATATTATACAGAGTCTTCCCTACTCCAGGTATGTAAGGTCATCCCTTCTTTCTTTTGGCATGGTCCAAATTATAAAGAAGAAACGAGCAAACACACTGTTTCCATAAATTACTCTATTCATAGAGATACTAGGGGTGTCTATATTCTTGATTCCTCATGAGAATTATTATTATCTTCTGTTCATGGGTCTTAGAATAATACACAGTTGAAAAAGTTTATCCGGAAGGAATATTGAGATTTTTACGTATTTTTCATGCATTTCACCAATTTATACATAAGCATTGACCCATGATCAAATGGAGCTATATACGTGTATATATGTAAATATATGTATATAAGATATGGAAAAAGGTTACGGCGTTATATACTCACCACCACCTGATCAGCTGGTATATGTTGATGATGTTGCCCACAGTGGCTGAGACGATACGATGGGATGCCCTCAGTGGCTTGATGATATTACGTACACCTATACCTATGCATGGCACGACATTTATACGCATGTGCATGACATTATAAATGTTTCAGAATTTACAATATTATTCAGATTTAAAGATGTGTTTCTTTATTCCATGTTTCATCTATGTCTTTTACGTACAAATTTTCATGCCTTATATACTCAGTACATTTTTCGTACTGACGCCCTATTTCACGGGGCCTGCGTTTCATGCCCGTAGGTGCAGGCAGGCAAGCTGACGGTCCCTCTTCTTAGGATCATTGATCAACGAGAGTTGGCGTGCTCCACTTGATCCAGAGCTACTTTTGATTTTGGTACGATATATTTGTGTGTGTGTGTATATATATATATGGGTATGACATGGCTAAGCCCCGTATTTGTACAGTTATATTTCTATTAGAGGTCTGTAGACAGTATGTCTAGTTGGGTTGTATGTGGCCTTGTCGGGTTTCAGTTTTGGATGTATAGTTGTCTATAGCAGCCTTGCCGGCTCACCCACTGTATTCTGCATGTATACGTATATATGCCTTGATGGCAGGTTTCCTTCATGTATGTTTTTTTCGTAATGCAATAGATGTTATTCAGGTTCATATCTTAGACACATGCTTAGGGGTGTTTGACAGGTAGGACTCAAGCACCCGTCGCGGCCCATCAATTTGGGTCGTGACACGGGATTTTTTACGCAGAAGCGGATAAGGTGCGCAGGTGCGGAAGCTGGTCACTTAAGTGATTTTTCGCAGATGCGGATATTTCAGCGCAAAATCGGCTTCGCAGGTGCATATATATGGCCGCAGGTGCGAAAAGCCTGGGCAAAACATATAAATACGGGACTTCGAGATTTTTTCCTTTGTTTTATGGAGATTTGACTGAAATTCATGTTAGAAATCATGATTAGGCCATATGATATCACTGTTGGGACCCGTTGAGGTCGTGTACTTATTGAATTAACTGCTATTTGCTATTTTGTACTCAGCCATGATTTTACTTGCGTACTATACCTCCATCTCTTCTTATTCTTTGTTGATACATGTTATTATCTCTATTTGGGCTGATTTATATGATTCCTGAGAGCCCAAGAGACTAGGGAGGTTGATGACTGAGTGAGGCCAAGGGCCTGATGGTAAGAGATTGTTACCATAGCAAGTGAGTTGTCCGTTCGGATCTAGATATTTATACTGTAGCACGTGAGTTGTCCATGCGGATCTTGATATGATATTATAGCACGTGAGTTATCCGTGCAGCACGTGAGTTGTCCGTGCGGATTATAGCACTTGAGCTGTAGGAGCCCCTCCGCAGTTTGTACACCCTCAGTAAGCGCAAGTACCTATTGAGTGTGAGTACTAAGGGCTGAGAGCCGAGTGATTGAGTTGTTGAGATGAGTTGAGTGACTGTTTCCATGTGAGGCTGTACTTGTTTTCATTTGTTGATGTACTTAGTTAATATATGTAATTATTGTGAAATTCCTGGAAGATTTTATGTCCGATCTACTTGAACTTGAAACTGTATAAAACGGACTTGGCTTAAACTGCCATATTTGAAAGCATGTCTATTCTTTACTGAAACTTCTAAAATGAACTGTATTTGTATAGCTCGCCACTGCTTCTCGATTCCTTATTTGTTTCTGTTACTTACTGAGTTGGAAGTGCTCATGTTACTTCCTGCACTTAAATGTGCAGATCCAGGTGTGTCCGGTCACGGAGGACATTGAGCTCGTGCGTGGTCGATTACCGGAGATTTACGAGGTAGCTGCCGGCATTCGCAGTCCTTATTCTCCTTCTTTGCTATCTTTCTTTTCTGTATTACATTTAGACACAGACTATTATAAACACTGTTTCTTGGACTGGAGGTCTAGTTGCTCATGACTTGGTGACACCTTGATGTTTAGGGCTACCTTTCCGCATTGTATTTTGAGTTTAACTTGTGTTTTTTTTAAAACTCTATTATAAAAAAGCTTTTGGTTTATCTTTTATTAAATATCGAAGTATTTTTAGAATCGACTTGCCTAGTACCATCGATAGGTATCATCACGACAGTTTAGGGTTTTGTGTCATGACATTTATACATCACTAAGCTTTATGCTTAGCGATAGCTATTTTCTATCGTAGGTAATGTGCGAGAAGAGATTTGAAGAAGGCCTTTTGGAGTAGACTTCATGGGAGATTTTGTTGAGATCACATTTGCATATGCACTTAGGTTTTGTATAGTTTGTGACTTGTAGGATCTATATGTCACACTTATGTATGTAATTTTGGAGGCTTGTTGGATCTCAAGAATATAAGCTTGTAACTTGAATTCGGTGACTTGTTTTGATGTTTTAGAGTGTGTTAATAACTCAAGTCTTGTAGTATACTAAATTTACACTTTGTCTTGTAAATATATACAAAGGATAAGACTAGTTTTCCTTTTATACTCGCTAGTTTGAAATTCATGTACAATATGAACCTGCAGTGATGTTGAATGAAAAGTATAATTTTGTTAGGAAGTTGCTTTAACGTGTTGATTATTCAAGAAGGGTTGTATCATATTATCTTGATACTTTGACATTGTATTTCATTTAAGAATTTTAACGAAGTGTATTTTCAAAAACAAAAATATTGCACCTTGAAACCTTATTGCATGTGCTTATTTCCGCTACTAAATTATTATGAATGCCTTTTTAGATTAATATCTTCTGAATGTTGCAAGTAGTAATTCAACTTTATTTCATAAGTAGCACCCTCATAAAGGGAATTCTACATGGGATCACCTGCGAGTATATGTATGGTGAGTTCATTCAGTGATTTCGTGGCTCCAAACTAGTTCTTGGCACGTTCGAGGATAAATGTTTGTTTAGGAGGGGAGAATGTAATGACCCGACCGATCATTTTGAGAATTAACATTCGTTCGGTGGTTTAAGATCATGAGAATCTTTGTATTATATATTATGACTTGCGTGTGTGGCCGTATTTGATTTTTGGATGATTCAGGATTGATTTGGAAGAATGATTCTTGTTTTAGAAGCTTAAGTAGCAAGAGTTGACCAGAGTTTGACTTTTTGTCGTAGTTTTGATATTGTTTGATGTTATTTGAGGCCTCGAATAGGTCCGCGTTATGATATGGAACTTGTTGGTATGTTCAGATGGGGGGCCGGGGGCCCCAGGTGTGTTTCGCGGACGCTGCGAGCCATTTTCTTATGTTTTGGATTGCTGATTTGATATCTAGTATTTTCTTATTCGTGATCGCGAGTGTAAGGAAGCATTTGCGTAAGGTAATTTGGAGCTAGAAAATATTTGTTCTTCACGTTCGCAAATATGTCAATGCGTTCACGAAGCTTGGAAGACTTCCATCTTCGTGTTTGCATGTTATAGTCCGCGATCATGTTGAAGGTAAGGCGGGAAGGGCATCAAGTAATTTTCTCTTCACGTTCGCGTAGTGTCTGAGTTCTTGGTCACCGCATTCGCGATCCTAGTGTCGTATTTTCTTAGCATGATTTGGCAGCTGATTGATTTTGTTCTTCGCAATCGTGAAGTAAGTTCCGCGATCACGATGTATTATACCTGGGCAGAATTATAAGTACTCTACTTCGAGGTCTTTTGTTATTTTATCACTTTTAAGTTGGAGAGCTCGGATATGGGCGATTTTGGAGGGGATTTTAACATGTTGGATTGGGGTTAGTGTTCTTATTGTTTATATTTCATGATTCCATCTTCATTTTTATCATTAAGTTAGTGATTTGAATTGGAGAAAATGAGGCTTCTTGTAAAAAATTTCTAGAATGTAAAATGATGATTTGAAGGCCGATTTGGTGTCAGAATTGGACAATTTTGATATGGTTTGATTTGTATCTGAATGGATGTTCGGATTTTTTGAGTTTTGTCGGGTTCCGAGGTGTGAGCCTAGGGATGACTTTTTGGGTTGAGTTTTTTTTGTTTTCATTAAAGATTGAAGCTTTATTATCTGGAATTGTTTCTATGGCTTTTATTTATGATATTAAGTTATTTTGGCTAGATTCAAGTCATTCGGAGGTTGTTTTACACGAGAATGTCATTTTAGAGTTTTGATTTAGCTTCTTTTAGGTAAGTATCTTGCCTAACTTTGTGTGGGAAAACTACCCCTTAGGAATTGGGTTGATTGTGTTAGTTGAATTATGTGAAAGACATGTATGCAAGGTGACGAGTGTGTATCCAGACTTATATGTGAAAATTGACCGGTTTAGACTCCCAAGCTTTTTTCACATACTTTATTTGGAATTGTCAACACATGTTATATTTTTTATTTGTCATGTTTTCTCTCAATTATTTTATGTGGAATTGTTGGCACATGTTATATCTTTTATTTGTTATGTTTACTCTTAATTGCTTTATTTGATGTTGTTACCTCTTTTATTATAATATGACTTCCTTCACTATTGAGTTATTCTTAATTGAAATTGTTGTTACATGATATCTTTTCGTTATCAGGTTATTCTCATGCATTTAGATGTAGTTGCTAGTTCATGCCATCTCTTCCATTGTTAACTTATTTCACACACTAGAATTTGGAAGTTTACCATTTCATGGAAATACCTTTATTATTGAGTTTATTCTTAAGCAATTAGCTGAAATTGAAGTTATTGAAAGCCATTAATCTGTTTTTGTTGAAGTTGTTGTTCAATGGGGTGTTGTTCATTATTGAGTAACTTTCCCCGTTCATTTTGTTGTTATTGAGATTTTGTACATGTCATGTTTGAGCCATAGGCTATGTGATGAGGTGGTATTGGTATTATTGTTGTTAAGAGGTTGCGGCCTATGGTCACTTGTGGTACGAGTTGATATGTCATGTTGTTGTGATGTTAGCACATGTGAATTTGTTGTGTAGATTGATTGTTTTTATGCAGAGTATAGGGTGGTATCTCACTGTTTTCGTTATGCTGAACATAAGGGTGGCATCTCACTGTTGATGATTGTGTAGAGCAACACAGATGGCTATTGTATTATTGCCAGGGTATAGTGATACGGGTGGCTATTGGAGTGATACATGTGGCTATTGTGTAAATGTCTGGGAAGAGGGATAAGGGTGGCTATTATGATGTTATCAATACAGAGAGATAAGGGTGGCAATGTCAGGAATGATGTGTGATGTCCCGGGGGCATTATCTTGATGATATTCGTGTGATGGTGTGATTTTCCTTGTGTATGTCATACACCTTACGTGTCTTGTTGTGTGCTTTCAATGAGCTACTCGATGTCTTCTATATTACTAGTTGACTTGGGCTGTAATAGTACACTCGCACAGGCATACACCGTATCATTCCACTTATACTTGTTCAGGAGTATAAAACTTGACATTTATTGATCATGACCATGTATTCTTGTATTATTGATTTCATTGTGACATTGAGCTTGTGACCATGCTGGGCAGATTGTGATAGCATGTGACCATGTCGGGCAGATTGTGATAGTGAACCTGTGACAATGCCACTCTTATCTCTCCGTATCGATAATATCATAATAGCCACCTTATCGTGATATTGTATTATCTGCTTTCATTGTGATAATGTGGTTTGGTAAGAAAGGGAAATTGAGTCTGAGGTACGTTGGACCGTACAGAATTATTCAGAGGACTGGTCAGGTGGCTTACAGGCTAGAACTACCTACAGAAATATCTTTAGTGCACCCGGTGTTTCATTTATCCATGTTGAAGAAGATGGTTGGAGATCTGTCGCTTGTTGTTCTGATTGAGACTATAGAGGTGAATGAGGAATTGACTTATGAAGAGATTCCAATTGCCATTATTGATAGGCAAGTCCGAAAGCTAAGAAATAAAGAAATTGCCTCCGTGAAAGTACTACGGCGAAACTAACAGGTTTAAGAGGCCACCAGGAGGCCGAGGAAGAGATAAAGAAGAAGTAACCTCATTTGTTTGAATAGCTATGTAATTGATTCTATGAAATTGTTCCCTATGAATTATGTATCATAGGGTGTTCCTTTCTGATAATGTATTGCTTATGAGGTCACGGTTGGGGCTAATTTAATGTCATGTTGCGTCGTTGGGTTATGTATATGTTGTTAGAATTGGTTTCTGGGATTCTCTGACACGAGGATAGGCCCAATTACAGGGGAAACTCTGATGAAATTTTTGAAAATTTAGGGAGTTAATCAAAATTTAGGAACTGTTGGTGTGTGAAATAGCAGCTGAGTCACATTGGATACTAATGGTAAGCTTTGAACCTCATTCGAGGACGAATGATCTTAAGCGGGGGAGGATGTAAGGCCCCATGAAATTTTACCTAAAAGCACGGTGGTGTATCAATAATAAAGATCTTCCAATCTAAAATATGGAAATTAACTTGAAATCTTATCTTGCTCCTAACTTGATGTTTTGGTATTGTTTGAGGCTCCCATTAATTCTATGATCTTTCCTAATTGTATTATTAGTCGTTCTATTGAGAGGGTGTATAGTCATTCATACTAGTACTATTCCATATGTACTAACGTCCCTTTTTTTTCTGGGGGCAC
Organism: Nicotiana tabacum; assembly: GCF_000715075.1. NCBI lineage: Eukaryota > Viridiplantae > Streptophyta > Magnoliopsida > Solanales > Solanaceae > Nicotiana > Nicotiana tabacum. The sequence goes on from NC_134101.1 coordinate 108,054,655, forward strand.
TGCATCTTTAATGGATGCATGTAGTTTTACAGCAGGCAACATTGATAAGTGATAGCGGTACACCCTCTTCCCAACTGACTTGGTGAGCCCCACTTCATTTCGGGGTCGTGTATCTTTTGTTCTTTACGTATTAGGTTTTGAGGTATAGCCGGGGCTTTGTTACTAGCACTATCATAGTACTCTTTTGTATCTATTAGAGGCTCTGTAGACATGGCATGGGTTGTATATTGGTGTTGGGAAAGTTAAACTAGTAATGTTGTATTTGTACCACATGTTCCACTTCAAACTATGAAGATGTATGTATTTTGAAACATATAAATGATGTAACTAATGATAATAAATTGGTGTTGTTCACGTGATCCTCCTCAGTGTATAATTAATGAAATAAATCTTCTCTTTATTCATGAGTGAGTTCGGGTAGAAGGTATTGTACATGCTTGCTCGGCCAGGTTATCTCGATTGAGCATCGGTCGTGCTCCCCGAGGTCGGGGCACGACAGTGAGCTTGTGATCATGCTAGGCGGATTGAAATATTAGCACGTGATTTTTCCGTGCGGTTGTGATTAGAAATGTGGGCACAAGGTGCCATGAGCATATGATTTGTGGTTTGAGACCCGTGACTTGTGATTATGAGATGAGGTATCTCGGAGTAATTTTGTTGTGAGACTTTTGTTAAAACGGCTTGATTAATTGGTTGTTATTTATTTTTCTTATTTGGTTTCAATGGTACTTTCACGATGTCCTTATTACTTTACTGTTTATATCACATATTGATTCTTGTTTCCATTTACTGATTCCTGCTTTCATTATTAGATTTATACTTCTATACTGCAAAGGTTATTTTGATTAGTAAGTGTCTTGACTTGTACCTGGTCACTACTCCACCGAGATTAGTCTTGATACTTACTTGTCACGACCCAAAATCTAACCCGTCGTGATGACACCTAACCCAACCCGCTAAGTAAGCCAAATAACAATAAAACACAATATAGTAATAATGATAAGAGTCAAAAATGAAATAGCTGAATTTTTATACAACTTCTCAAAGACTGGTAGTACAAGTCATGGGCCACTAAGACTTATTACAAAACTGAATTTAAATAATTACACTGTTTGAAATGTAAACGAATAAAATCCAAATCTAAAGTTACCAAGGACAAATGATAGCCATAACTGGAACGTAGATACGTCACACAACAATAACAACTCCAAGGTCAGCACGTAAGGCGCAGAAGCATAGTATGAGTACAACCGACTCCATGTACTCAATAAGTATCCTAACTAACCTCGGCGAGGTAAAATAAGCAAGAACTATAGATGATACTCACTAACATATGTGTAGTTCATAATTTCAGTAAGTATAGAATAGATATATGATCAAATCAGGAAATCTTAGGTAAAACCAGTTTGATACTCACAATTCTTTGTTTAAAGTATTCTGCTCAGTCAACAATCCATCATATAAGGAATATATGTAAGTAAATCGGGTAAATAGTCAAGGAAATTGCAAGTAAAGATGAAATGTCATAACTAAATATCAGTCTGTTGCAGTGCGCAACCCGATCTAAATACAGTAACCAGCTCTCCCAAAGCTCATATCAATCAGAAACCTATCGGTTTCTCACAATCCGCGTGTATACTATCAAGAGAGAAACATGAGAGGGTGACCCTAGGGTATTGATCTGTATTCACACGCTACACGGACAACTCACGTGCTACACGAACAACTCACATACTAATAATATCAACTACCAACTACAAGGACAACTCACGTGCTGCACGGACAACTCACGTGCTATAATATCAATATCTGGATCTGCACGGACAACTCACGTATTGCATAAACAACCCATGTGCTAATAATTTAATTATCTGGATCCGCACGGACAACTCACGTGCTGCACGGACAACTCATGTGCTAATAATACCAATTTGCCGACGTGGTCACTAGCACAATATCATAATCCACTCGACATGGTCGCAGGCATAACAACATAATCCACCCAATGTAGTCATAAGCACCTAGTCCAAATCATATCATACAGAAGCAAATATTCCAGAACACATGTAAATAATGGATGAATATCAAATTTCATGCTCCTGGACTGGTATAATAACATGCTAAAGTGTAGGCATGTGTAATGTGTGCTATCATAACTCAAGTCGATAATTTATCACAGAAATAGTAATTACCAAGTTTATTTAGGGAATTAGCCTTTTCGTAACCTCAAAGTATGGCTCAAATAGTTCATAACAATGGTACAAATATGAGAAACATTATAGCTTTAAGCTTAACAATCAACTCTAAGAATATCATAGCCTAAGCACTACCCCGAGCATGAATAAATATTCCGATGCTCACACATGGGCTCAAACCCCACACATATGCGCACCTACATCACGTAGCTATCACAACTAATTCTGGCAACTAGTGCCTCAACCAAATTTAGATAAGATACTTACCTCAAACAAGCCAAATCCAATACCGAGCAAACCAAACAATACTCTAGAAATACCATCCCGCGTACCGACTTTCGAACGACTCGAAACTAGCCAAAAGAAATTCAAGAACATCAAATAATGCCAAAGGACAAACTCAATCGATAAAGGTTGAATCTTAAATCAAAGCCCAAATTCAACTTAAAAGTCAAACGCATGACCGCACCTAAGAACCCGACAAAACTCACAAAATCCGACAATTCATTCAATTACGAGTCCAACCATACAAAATTTCATCCAATTCCGATTCCGAATAGACGTTCAAAACTTAATTTTTTACTTTTAAAAAGTTTTTGATAAAAACCTCCAATTCTCCAATCAAAATATGGATTAATTCAAAATTGAACTTCTATGATCATAATAAAATCCCAAGTCAACCCTACCCAAGTAGCGGGCTAGGTTAGGTTGGCTTCACGGGCTAAGCCCATTTTGACAGCTCTAATTATAGAGAAAATAACACTAAATGCCTATCACTCCCAAAATATGTACCTGGATTTGCCCATTTGGAAATTAATTACAACTCCTACCTATGCAATCTAAACTTATTACTCGTAATCTCACTTGTCTTTCCCCCTTTAATTTGCTTTACGCCTTTACCCAACTTGAGGGGCAAATTGATGATGCAAATCTTTTTTTCTTTCTGTTTTATTCTATGACTTGAATTCCAAGACTTTTGACTGCCTCTAAGTCTAGGATATATAATGACAGTAGAAACATACATTAAAAAAATGTGGGTATTCACAATGAGCAAGAAAGGACAAGAGGAAGAAGTTGATCGGAGAAACTCCAGTTGTTCATACCATAATTTTCAATAGTATATAATTTATTGTGTTGAAGTGTTGAATTTGTATTGTATACCAAAATGATATAGTATATACCATATTGGTATACAGTTCATACCAACGGTATACTATTACAATATACTATATAATGTAACAGTATACTATTACAATTTTGTCCTTTTAGAATTTTTCAAATTTTTCATTGAGTTCTTTTCAACTTTTCAATGGAGTTCTCATATTTTTTTTTTAATTTTCTTAAAATAAATATTTAATTTAAAATATTTGATTGGATGTTGTGGCTCAAGTTTGAGTCAATTTGGTGAAAATTCTAGAGTAGATTTTTGAAAATTAGGTTGAAATTGAGTTGAACTAGCGAAGAAGACTAATTTGTACTATATACCAAAATAACATACTATATACCATTTTGGTATATAATATTTAATTCAATAGTGTATAACTTATTGCATTGAACTGGCGAAGAAGAATTTATACTATATACCAAAATAGTATACTATATATCATTTTGATATACAATTCATTCCAATAGTATATTGTTATAGTATACTATATAATGTAACAGTATACTATTATAATTTAGTCCTTTTTGAATTTTTTGAAATTTCCATTGAGTTTTTTTTAACTTTTCAACGGAGTCCTCATATTTTTTCAAATTCTTTCTTGAACAAAAATATTTAGTCAAAAATATTTGATTGGAGGGAGTGGCTAAAGTTTGAGTCAATGTGGTGGAAAATGTGATGTACAATTTTGAAATTAGGTTGAAATTGAGTTGAACTAGCGAAAAAGACTAATTTATACTATATACCAAAATAACATAGTATATACCATTTTGGTATATAATATTTAATTTAATAGTGTATAATTTTTTGCATTGAACTGCGAAGAAGAATTTGTGTTGTATACAAAAATAGTATACTATATACCATTTTGGTATATAGTTTATTCCAATGGTATAATATTACAATATACTGTATAATGTAACAATATACTACTACAATTTGGTCCTTTTAGAATTTATTGAATTTTTCATTGAGTTATTTTTCAATTTTTCAACGGAGTTCTCATATCTTTTTAATTTTTTTCTTAAACCAAAATATTTAGTTTGAAATATTTGATTGGATGTTCTGGCTAAAATTTGAGTTAATTTGGTGAAAATTTTGGAGTAGATTTTGAAAATTAGGTTGAAATTGAGTTGAACTAGCGAAGAAGACTAATTTATAGTACTATATACCAAAATAACATACGATATACCATTTTGGTATATAATATTTAATTCAATAGTATATAATTTATTGCAATAGTGTACTATTACAGTATATGATATAATGTAACAATATAGTTAAATTTGGTATTTTTTTAATCTTTCAAAGAAAAATTCAATAGGTCATTTTTTCAATTTTCTAACAAAGTACTCGATATTATATACCCAATGAGTATATGATATATAGCATGCGAGTATCATAGTATAATGCAATAATATACTTCGACTGCTACTAATATATTATTTTTGATATACTATATGCTGAAGTAGGTTATTTTTTAATAATTAATATATAAAAAATACAAATAAACAAAAAGAACAACAATAAAGGAGCCAAAAGTGTGCAGAATTAGATTATGAAAAAAGGAATAAAAAATAATTTGATATAATATTAAATAAAATTAAAAATAAGAAAAAAGACAAAAATGTATATTATACCATTTATTACGACTTCTATGGATGGTATTAGCACTATGTGCTCATTCCTTCCAAGGAGGAAAGATGACATGCACATGAAATAAAGGAGGCAAATAAATGCTCATAGCATTCAACACGCATGGCAACATGACCTACTGTACCAGGCGTTAGTCTTGTGACGCCACAACAAACGCGAGCAACAGCAGCAAGCGACGCAAAGTATTTAGCCAGGTCCATCTCGCTAGGGACCTGCCAACGCAAGGGTAGACGCCAGCTCCAGCTCGCTTGCAACCTGGCGACGCACAATCTCCATCACGCGATAACCTGGCGACTCCCAGTAAGTGTCACGCGTTACAGCTCGCTAGGCATTGCTGCGCACCATTTTTTGGCAATTTGTTTGGAGAACTTTGGATACAAAATTAGGGAAAATCTTTGAGCTAGCAACTAGATGGGATGGGACCTTCAAGGAAAGCATTCATACAAAGTTTATTAAAAATAGTCCAAGGAATTCACACAAAAAAGATCGCAAAGACAGTGCATTCGTACCTTTATGGACATACACTATTTCAACACTTTGCGATATTCAGTGGCTATTATGTTGCAAAAGAAAATTGGTTATTTGTGCAAGCATTGGAACCGGGCAGTGGCTAATGAAGAAGATTACTGTGGCAAACGATGGAATTGGGCAGTGCCCATTCAAGATAGAGGCTATTCGTGCAAAAAGCGGATTTTTCAAGCAAACATTAAGAGTAACGGGCTTCATGGGCTAGTTTTTAGGTAAAAATAGCACGGTATAGCCAGTTTTCGGACTGGTCATTCAAAAATAGCCAGCATTTACGAAGTCAATGAAAAATAACCACTATTTTGCTGCAACAGAGACCGGTCCAGCATAATATACTGGAGTTCGGTGCACTTATGTATGAACTCCAGCATATTATACTGGACCGGTATACTTTGCTGACTCCAGTATAATATACTGGAGACTAGAGCACCGGTGCTCCAAACTCCAGTATATTATACTGGACAATTATACTTGCTGGAACTCCAGTATATTATGCTGGAGTTCAAACATACTTATGCTGGAACTCCAGTATAATAGACTGACGTATTTTCCGGGTTTTGAATAGTGTTTTCGCTCAGATTTATCTTTACATGAAAAGTAGCTAAATTTCGATTACTTTTGAAACTGAGCTATTTTTGAACGACCAGTTGTAAATCTGGCTATTTTTGAATTTCTCCCGGTTTTTAGTTATAAAGGCTACATTAGATTGGCCAGATATTCAGGAGCTACGTAGAATTATCCCAAGTCAATGTGGAAGTAAGGGAGAATGTAGTGTTGGTTTCCTTAGGGATCGACATGTTTGATTAGATTGACTTTATGGGAAGATTACATTAATTTACGTCCAAAAATGCATATTATGTTAAGGACAAGCATGGGTACGAGTATTAGCTGCGCCCACTTATATATGATACAAAGTTCAAGGCCGGGGAAGAACTCCAAAGGCTATGGCGTGGATTTTGTGTCCAGGTTTACTACCCACATTCTTTGTCAAAGAGTGTCTCTTTTCTTTAGCTTCAGCTGTTGGGAAGCCAATCCATCTAGACATGGCCACAATCAATAAGACGAGGCCTAACTGTGTGAGAGTTAAGGTACTTGTCGATTTACTAGCTTACTTGCCTAAGAAAGTTCGAATGGATATTGAGAATGAGAATACGGGGGAGATAAGGACTGAACGGGTTAAAATTAAATATGACATGCTTCCTAAGTATTGCAAGGAATGTAAATTACAAGGGCACAATCAATTTGAGTGCTGGAGGATTCATCCAGAATTGATGGAACACAAGCAGAATGGTAGACAAGTTGTACATGGTGGTGAAGATACTGAAGGTACTGAGCATAATGGGAATAAGAAGAACAATGCTAAACAACCACTTATGATCTTGTCAAGTGATAAGGTGGTTGGTAATGTAGGTGAGCAGTGGAAAGAAGTAAGAGATAATAGAAACAAGAATGGGGCAAAACAGAAGGAAATTCATGGGAAATCTGGTCAAGATATAGTAGCAACTGATTGAATTGGAAAGGAATTAATTCCTGTTGATAAAGGGCTAGTTCAAGAAGTTCAGACAGCTAACAAATATGTAGCATTAGAGGTGGAAGACATTGAACAAGATGAACACAATCAGTTGGCCTTGGTGGAAGATGCAACAGTCAATCTAAGCCCTATGTCTAATCCAACAACTACAAGGAAATTGAACCCAGCAGCTACGACATTTAATCCAAACTCTAATGGGAAAGACGTAGCTAGGGAAGGATAAAGTTCTAATCCTGGAAACAAAAGGAATGCTGGAGATATTTTAAAGGAATCAACTGCACAGTGGGTGAACAGAGCTTTTGGTGGAAACTTGGTTGCCACTAATAAATCTTGTCAAGAAATTCCTTCGCAAATTATGGATACTAATAATACAGCTGAGCTGCCCAATGTGAATGACAAAGTCCAGCAATCAGATGCATCAAAGGAGAACACAGATAGTGTTACCAAGGAGCAACAAAGGGCTTATTTGACGCAGATTGTTACGACTAACCAGTCCTACCAAGATATAACTTCACAAACTTTTGTGGCTGGTAATCCATTAATGGGCAGATTGTGGAGTCAATAGACGGAGGAAGATTCTGATGATGAAGGAGATATATTATTAGAAGATGATCAAGGTAAAGCTGATGAAGAAGGCCAATTAAGTGGGCAAGAATCTGATGGTGGTGTACAATTTATAGCAGAGGAGAATGAGGTTGATGCAACAATTTTGCTAAGTGATGATCTAGTTAAGGATGATGAAGCAATGCAGGTTAAGGCGTTGGAGTTGAATCCTAAACGACCCGATGGAAAGGTGCAACCATCGAATGCTAACCTTAGTCCAAAGACAACAGGTGCCATACAACAGAAGAAAGGAACTGAGGAGATACAACCTACATTATCTTTGAATGCAATCCCCATACAAGGTAAGGAAGCTGCCAGTAAAGGAATGATTCCTTAACTTACAAAAAATCAGCTAGCAAAGCAAGCTGAAACTACTTATGAAGAAGACAATGTAGCTCGAAAAGGAAGGGATATGGATGCCGAGTCCACTGCCCAAAACTTTATGAACATTGCTCGACAATGTGACCTATTCCCCAGGCACATTGACAAGGTGAAGACTATTGAGTTTCTTTTTAATATAGAAAGGTATTAAAAAGAGGGTGAATGAGAAATGGAGGGAAATGAAAATTTTGAGTAAAATTTTAAGTTTCCCTCTCCTTTTAATGAGACATTGTCCCTCATTGGTAGAGGAAAAGGAGTTTGGTGGGTTTATATACAAATGCAGTTCATGCAGCTCTTAAAGAGTTAGGAAGAAGGCAAGCCTCGCGCCGTTGTCGCTCGGCTTCGGCTTCGGATTTGGATTTGGTCAAATGATTGAGTGATTAATTTTTTGCACCAAATTTATTTGTTAATAGTAAATATTAACTTAATAATATCTGTGTTTGTAACGGATGTATTCCAAATCCGTGGATCTGTTCCAGCAACAAGTGCTCATTCCACTATACATAATGCTCCATTATAACAGATTGGTGCTACATTCACCATGAAAAAAGTGCTCCACTAAATGAGTGGAATTGCACTATAAATAGATGGTGAGCAAATTGTTGAAACACACAGAAAAAACGGACAGAAAACAGAAAACAACGAGCAATTTGATTTCCTCTTCTGTTATCGCTTAACATTGGCTATAAATTGCATTTCTTTACTCTCAGAATTTCCATTCGACTTCTGTGTTCTCCTCCTTTCTTGTGCATTGCTTTAAACTACAAACAAAGCAACCGTATGTGTGATTTGCTGCCGAACTTTGTGTTCGCTGAAACACTGGGGTTTGAAGTACCGCTACACCGGTGTGTAATTCGTTCTATCCTGGGAGGAAATAATCCATAACCTTGGGTACTAGGAGGGGATTAAATTCCTTAAGAAAACACTGTGAATTTAGTGGGCTCGAATTAATTACTGTTTCATTTATATTTACGTTTATATGCTAACGTTCTTTTCTCCAGAATTATTATTTACAAATACAGGCTTAATAACAAGCTTAAGGAATTTAACAATTTTAATTTCTGTATTTGTGTTATTCTTATTATTCTGGAAACTAAAACCTTTGTGGTTTAGGGTACTCCCGTTTGGAGAGTAAAGCCTTCGTGGCGGTTTGTTGGAAATTAAAATCTACGTGATTTTTTTTTTCTCCAAGTTTAAACGTTTATTAAACGTTTGTTTGTGTCATTCTTTTACAGAAATAGAAAATGACAGCGGAAACCGAGCTGTTCCGATGATGACAGCCAACGCATCAACAAGCCGAACACCGGCTTTAGCACCGACAGAAAAACCCGAAAAATTTTCCGGAATTGATTTCAAGCGTTTGCAGCAGAAGATGTTCTTCTACCTGACTACGTTATGTCTACAGAAGTTCATTAAGGAAGATGTTCCTGATCTGCCAGATGAAACTCCAGAGAATGAAAGCTTTCCCGTGATTGAGGCGTGGAAGCATTCTGATTTTTTGTGCAAGAATTATATTCTTAGCGGACTGGATGATAATCTGTATAATTTATACAGTGGTGTGGAGACATCAAAAGAATTGTGGAATGCGCTTGAAAAGAAGTACAAAACTGAAGATGCTGGGATGAAGAAATTTGTCGCTGCAAAATTTTTGGACTACAAATGGTAGATAGCAAGTCTGTTATTACCCAAGTCCAGGAATTGCAAGTAATTATTCATGATCTACTTGCTGAAGGTATATTTCAAAAGAATACTGATGTTGAAAGTAAAATTTTAGTAATTTTACTAACGGAATTTTCATTGAAGGTCTTGTCATCAATGAAACATTCCAAGTAGCAGCAATAATTGAGAAGTTGTCTCTATTGTGGAAGGACTTCAAAAATTATTTGAAACACAAACGAAAGGAGATGTCCCTTGAAGATCTCATTGTTCGATTGAGAATCGAAGAGGACAATAAAGCTGCTGAAAAGAGAGGCCATGGAAATTCAACAATAATGGGAGCAAATATTGTTGAAGATAACAAAAAGAGAAAGAAGGCTTCTGATCCGAAATACAACCTAAGCAAGAAGCGGTTCAGTAGAAACTGCTACAACTGTGGGTAAACCGGACACAAATCTACGGAGTGTTGTGCTCGGAAGAAAGACAAAAATGGGGGTCAAGCAAACATGGTAGAAAAGCATGATGATGTTGATGACTTGTGTGCCATGCTCTCTGAATGCAACCTGATAGGAAATCCTAAGGAGTGGTGGATTGATTCTGGAGCCACTCGCCATGTTTGTGCTGTGAGGGAAGCATTTTCTACCTATGCTTCTGTTGGACTCGAAAAGACGCTTTCTATGGGAAATGCTGCTACAACAAAAATTGAAGGATATGGTAAGATATTTCTCACGATGACTTCTGGCAAGGTCATGACTTTGAACAACGTCCTTCATGTTCCCGAAATTAGGAAAAATTTAGTCTCTACTGGACTTCTTGTAAAACACGGTTTCAAGTGCGTTTTTGTATCCGACAAGGTTGTAATAAGTAAGAATGAAATGTTTGTAGGAAAAGGTTACCTCACCGAGGGCCTTTTCAAGCTCAATGTAATAGTTGTTGACAATAATAATAAGACTTCAGCTTCTTCTTACTTACTTGAGTCAAATGATTTATGGCATGTACGTTTGAGTCATGTTAATTATAAAACCTTGCGGAAAATGATTAACTTGGAAATATTGCCTAAGTTTGAATGCGAAAAATCAAAATGTCAAATATGTGTGGAATCTAAGTATGTTAAACATCCTTATAAGTCGGTAGAAAGGAATTCAAATCCTTTAGACTTAATTCACACAAATATTTGTGATATGAAGTCAATACCATCTCGCGGTGGAAAGAAGTATTTCATAACTTTTATTGACGACGGTACTCGATATTGCTATGTTTACTTACTTAATAGTAAAGATGAAGCAATAGACGCATTTAAGCAATACAAAAATGAAGTTGAAACGCAACTTAACAAGAAAATCAAAATGATAAGAAGTGATAGGGGTGGTGAATATGAATCTCCTTTTGAACAAATATGTTTAGAATATGGAATTATTCATCAAACAACAGCCCCTTACACGCCCCAATCCAATGGGATTGCGGAAAGAAAGAATCGTTCATTAAAGGAGATGATGAACGCATTGTTGATAAGTTCTGGTTTGCCACAGAACTTGTGGGGGGAAGCCGTTCTTACGGCTAACCGGATACTAAATCGAGTACCCCATAGCAAAACACAATCCATTCCATATGAAAAATGGAAAAGAAGGAAACCCAACTTGAATTATTTGAAAGTGTGGGGGTGTTTGGCAAAAATACAAGTTCCTAAACCCAAAAAGGTAAAAATAGGACCGAAAATAGTTGATTGTGTTTTCATAGGATATGCGACCAATAGTAAAGCATATCGATTTCTGGTTTATAAATCAGAAAATCCTAACATTCATAATAATACGGTTGTAGAATCAGATAATGCTGAGTTCTTTGAAAATATATATCCGTATAAAAAGGAATGTGAGTTGTTTGGTGAAAGATCTAAACGACCTCGGGAAGAAACAAAAGAAAGTACATTTTATCAGGAGGATCCAAGACGTAGTATACGTCAAAGAACGTCTACTTCGTTTGGACCAGATTTTGTGACTTTCTTATTGGAAAATGAGCCTCAAACATTTAAAGAAGCTATGTCTTCTTCGGAATCATTGTTCTGGAAAGAGGCAGTCAATAATGAAATAGAATCCATATTGAACAACCATACATGGGAATTGGTTGATCTTCCTCCTGGAAATAAACCTTTGGGGTGTAAATGGATTTTTAAAAGAAAAATGAAAGATGATGACACTATTGATAAATTTAAAGCAAGACTCGTTGTCAAAGGGTACATACAACGAGAAGGTCTTGACTACTTTGATACATATTCTCCAGTGACGAGAATTACGTCCATACAAATGCTAGTAGCTTTAGCTGCAGTTTATGGTCTTGAAATTCATCAAATGGACGTAAAGACAGCCTTCTTAAATGGAGATTTGGAGGAAGAAATTTACATGGAACAACCTGAAGAGTTTGTAGTTCCAAGTAAAGAAAAGAAGGTATGTAGACTTGTTAAGTCCCTCTACGGACTAAAACAAGCACCCAAACAATGGCATGCGAAATTTGACCAAACAATGGTGTCAAATGGTTTTAAGATAAATGAATGTGATAAATGTGTGTACATTAAAAATGTTCCAAATCACATAGTCATTGTTTTCCTATATGTGGATGATATGTTGATAATGAGTAATGACATTGCCAACATAAATGCGACTAAGCGTATGCTAACTAGCAAGTTTGATATGAAGGACTTGGGAGTTGCGGATTTAATTCTGGGGATTAAGATCCAAAAGACTCCTCAAGGTCTGGCATTGTCACAATCTCATTATATTAAGACAGTACTTGAAAAATTCAAGCACTTAGGCTTTAAAGTTGCAAAGACTCCAATTGACGTGAATCTTGCATTAGCAAAGAACAAAGGCCAAAGCATATCACAATTGGATTATGCTCGTGTGTTGGGATGCTTAATGTACATCATGAATTGTACACGACCAGATATAGCTTGTGTTATAAGTAAACTGAGTCGATACACGAACAATCCAGGTCAATCTCACTGGATGGCAATGAAACGAGTTTTGGGATATTTAGAACATACCCAAAACGTTGATTTACACTACAGTAAATATCCTGCGGTGATTGAAGGATATTGTGATGCAAATTAGATCACCGGTTCAACTGATTCGAAGTCCACAAGTGGATATGTATTCACTATTGGTGGAGGAGCGGTATCTTGGAAGTCGTCCAAACAAACATGTATTGCCTGCTGTACAATGGAGGCTGGGTTCATAGCCTTAGATAAGCCAGTGAAGAAGCTGAATGGCTCCGGAATTTCTTGGAAGACATTCCATTTTGGCCCAAACAGTTAGCACCAATATGCATACATTGTGATAGCCAAGCAGCAATTGGAAGGGCTGGGAGCGTTATGTATAATGGTAAATCTCGTCATATACGACGAAGACATAAAACCGTTAGACAACTACTCTCTAGAGGAATTATCACGATTGGCTATGTAAGGTCAAGTGATAATGTGTCGGATCCACTTACAAAAGGCCTAACTAGAGAGGTAGTTGAGAAATCATCGAGGGGAATGGGACTATGGCCGAGAACAAGTCATTGTGGCGGTAACTCTACCTAGAAGACTGGAGATCCCAAGATCTAGGTTTAAGGAGATCAAACAAAGTCATTAATGACGGTTCAACATTGTCAACAAAAATTTTGATCCATTCTCGTGATGAGACAATGTTCAGTACCAAGGATAAAACATTAAGGCTTTTTAATGATTTCTAAATTTGATACAGGGTATATCAAATAGTGTATCTACGGGATGCCACGTTTAGGAATCACCTATGTAAGTGTGAAGTGTTAGCCGCTTCAAGGAGAATTTTGCAAGGCCAATTCTCTACGCACTTATGAAACCAGGCAGTGTTCATGGCTGAAACGAGCACAACAATGAGAACCAAAGACGGTTAAGGGATTGATTGTGTGACTTATGGTTGTCTAGGTATACACTAAAGTTCGACGGTTCAAAGATATCAAACCTACCGATTGACCGAGTATATCCGACATAAGTTCACTACGGAAAGTTCAAAGGGAAACCTACTTATCCAGATGCAATTAATCCTTGCTTGCAAATCACACAAGTTTTTCATGCATACTTCCGTGATATAGCCATTCCCCATTCATGTGGGGGATTGTTGAGTTTCTTTTTAATATAGAAATATATTAAAAAGAGGGTGAATGAGAAATGGAGGAAAATGAAAATTTTGAGTAAAATTTTAAGTTTCCCTCTCCTTTTAATGAGACATTGTCCCTCATTGGTAGAGGAAAAGGAGTTTGGTAGATTTATATACAAATGCAGTTCATGTAACTCTTAAAGAGTTAGGAAGAAGGCAAGCCTCGCACCGTCGTCGTCGCTCGCTCGGCTCGGCTACGGCTACGGCTTCGGCTTCGGCTTCGGATTCGGATTCGGATTCGGATTTGGATTTGGTCAAATGATTGATTGATTAATTTTTTGCACCAAATTTATTTGTTAATAGTAAATATTAACGTAATAATATCCGTGTTTGTAACGGATGTATTCCAAATCCGTGGATCTGTTCCAGCAACAAGTGCTCATTCCACCATACATAATGCTCCATTATAACAGATTGGTGCTACATCCACCATGAAAAAAAAGTGCTCCACTAAATGAGTGGAATTGCACTATAAATAGATGGTGAGCAAATTGTTGAAACACACAGAAAAAACGGACAGAAAACAGAAAGCAACGAGCAATCTGATTTCCTCTTCTGTTATCGCTCAACATTGGCTATAAATTGCATTTTCTTCCTCTCAGAATTTCCATTCGACTTCTGAGTTCTCCTCCTTTCTTGTGCATTGCTTTAAACTACAAACAAAGCAACCGTAAGTGTGATTTGCTGCCGAACTTTGTGTTCGCTGAAACACTGGGGTTTGAAGTACCGCTACACCAGTGTGTAATTCGTTCTATCCTGGGAGGAAATAATCCATAACCTTGGGTACTAGGAGGGGATTAAATTCCTTAAGAAAACACTGTGAATTCAGTGGGCTCGAATTAATTACTGTTTCATTTATATTTACGTTTATATGCTAACGTTCTTTTCTCCAGAATTATTATTTACAAATAGAGTCTTAATAACAAAGACAACTAGTAAAGGGAAGAAAAAGCAGCACAAGGAAGTCTCTAATATCCCGAGCATTGGAGTACAAACAAGAAGACCCTCTCTAAAAATACCAATTAGCTATGAATGCTCTCATCTGGAATATAAGATCAGTGAATATGATGGGTGCTTTTGAAAGGCTCACAACAATGCATAGACAACATCATTTTAGATTTGTTGGAATAATGGAGCCAAAGCAACAACAAAGGAAATTGGAGAGCTATTGAAGGAAAATTGGCTTTGCTCAAGCAGTAGTGAACGTGTCTAACAAAATATGGGCCTTCATTGATGAAGATTATGAAGTTACTGTGTTATTTGTTATGGAACAGCAGCTAACCCTAAAATTAGTAGACATAGAGAATCACATGGAGCTAATTATTACTCTTGTATATGCCAAATGTGACTCCATTGAAAGGATAGAATTATGGGACTCATTGTATACTATGGAAAGTGATATGAATGTGCCATGGTTGGTAGGAGGTGACTTCAATGTCATATGGGACGAGGAGGAAAAGTTTGGAGGTCTTCCAATACATATAAATGAAATTGATGATTTCAGGCACTGCATTAACACCTGCAATCTTTTTGATCTTGGATTCAAGGGTAGTATTTTCATATGGTGGAATGGTGGAGCGGAAGAAGACTGTATATTCAAAGGGCTAGATCGTGTGCTGGCTAATATGGAGTTTCAAAATCTATTTCCAGGAGTGGAGGTCACACACTTATCAAAAATTGGTTTTGATCACAGTCCACTCTTAATCACTTGTGATCCAAATTTTACTCCAATCAAGAAGCAATTCCGCTTCCTCAATTTTTGGACAGAACATGCCTCATTTCTTGATGTTGTAAAGCAAAATTGGCATGCTGATTTTTGTGCCAACTCTTTTACCATCTTCAATCACAAATTGAAGAAACTAAAGAAGGCCTTATCGTGTTGGAGTAAAGCTACATTTGGTGATATTTTTCAAAAAATTGCAATCCTAGAGGAGGTAGTATTGGTGCATGAAGCTCAGTTTGAACAACATCCTACCAGAATCAATAGACAATGACTTCACAAAGTGCAGGTAGAGCTTATTCAATTTTTAAATTTGAACGAAAAGTTCTGGAAGCAGAAGGCAGGTATGGCATGGTTCAAAGATGGTGATCGCAACACAAAGCTGTTCCATAATCATGTGAAAGGAAGAAGGAGAAGACTACAATTAAAAAGGATCCAAAACTCTGAAGGTAATTGGATCGAAGGCAATGAGCAGCTAGTAGAAGAGGCCTTCAAGTTCTTCCAAGATCAATTTCGAGAAGATATAATTCCTACTTTTTTTGGGATCATTGATCATGTGCACAGTATGGTTAGTATGGAACAGAATCAGGATCTTGTGAAGCAACCTTCAAAAGAAGAAGTCAAGAATGCAGTTTTTGGCCTCAATGGGGATAGTGCAGGAGGACCAGATGGATTCACAGGTAAATTTACTGTTGGGATATCATAGGCGATGATGTTTATAGCATGGTGCGAGATTTTTTCAATAGGCAAGAGTTACCTAAGTTTATTACTCATACAAACCTAATAGTTCTACCTAAGGAAAAGGAAGTGAATACATTTTCATATATGAGACCTATAACCTTTAGCAACTTTATCAATAAGGTTTTCTCAAGGGTGATTCATAAAAGGCTTGCTCCTTTGTTGACTTCTCTCATTTCGGATGAACAAGCAGGTTTTGTTAAAGGAAGAAGCATTGCGGAGAATGTGTTGTTGACGCAGGAAATAATTACGACATTAGATTGAGAACAAGGGCAGGCCCTAATGTGGTGATCAAATTAGACATGACGAAAGCTTATGATAGGCTTTCTTGGATCTTTATCTCGAAGGTTTTGAGGAAGATGGGTTTTTGTGAAAGATTCATAGGGATTGTATTTAGTATAATATCAAATAAAGATTCATAGGGATTGTATTTATTATCAGCAGTGAATCCACCTTCTTGTGTTATTAACAAATTACACAAACTGTTTGCTCGGTTCTTTTGGAGTAGTACAGTTGGAGGTAAATATAGACATTGGTCTTCCTGGGATAATCTATACACCTTGTGAAGAAGGAGGGGTTGATTTTAGATCACTTCACGATGTCTCTAAAGCTCTATTTTGTAAATTATGGTGGAATTTTAGAACTAAGCAACCTTATGGAGTAGCTTCATGAGTCAAAAATATTATAAGAAGATGAATGCTTTGGTAGTGCCTTGGAGAGCTGGCTCTCATGTGTGGAGGAAAATGCTGGTGTAGAGATGAGATAGAACACTATATCATTTGGCAACCAAGAATGGGTTCCTCCTTATTCTGGTTTGACAATTGGATAGGCCTAGGAGCTTTATAGTTTGCTACTCCTCCGGATTTCTATTGTGATGAAGATGTACAAATGTAAGGGATGTGATTGTTGATGGAAGGTGGGATGAAGAGAGGCTTATGCAAATTCTGCCTCATGACATGGCAATGCATATTGTTGAAAACATTAAACCTCCAGTGCAATACAATGAGCTTGATCGACCTTACTGGAGCTTGGAATAGAGGGGTGATTTCAGTGTAAAGTCTGCATGGGAATGTGTAAGGAGGAGAAAGGACACCAACATTACATTTAGAAACATGTGGGTGAACGAGCTTCCTTTTAAGATTGCATTTTTCATGTGGAAGATTTGGAAAGGCAAACTGCCTTTGGATGATTACTTCAGGAGACTTGGTTATTTCATGCCCTCAAAATGTTGGTGCTGTTCCAATCCGGATGAGGAAACCACAACTCATGTATTTTTCAGATCCTATGCTGCTCGTGCAACGTGGTCCTACTTTCTTACTAATTCAGGAATTGCTGTGGAAGGGTTGTCATTGCAGCAGGCTATACTCAAGTGTTGGACATTGCAAGTACTTCCAAGAATTAAACCTATATTTCAAGCCTTGCCATCTATCATTTTATGGGAGCTATGGAAGAGATGTAATAGCTACAAACATGTGGATTCTGTATCTGTTAGTCGAGTCATTTATCAGATATCATCTACTCTCCAAGCATTAGTGAAAGTAAGGAAGCCAAGCATTAAAAATGTTCCACATAAGTGGCCTGACTTACTAAAAATGCTTGAACATTACACACCTAGTCTGAAAGTGACAAAGGTGTTATGGGAGTTACCTAATCCAGGTTGGGTAAAGGTCAATACAGATGGGGTATCGAGGGGTAACCCTGGTAGGAGCTCGATTGGATTTGTCATCAGAGATGAAGAAGGAGATGTTAAATATGCTCTAGGCAAAGAGACACTGGAAGTGACCAATTCTGTAGCTGAAGCTATTGCTATTGCTATTGCTGAGGCGTTAAAGTACTGTGTGGAGCATGGATATACACATATTTTGCTGCAGACAAACTCCATGATGTTGAAAAATGTAATAGAAGGAAAATGTAGTGCACCATGGTCAGTGATAGAATATGTGGAGGAAATTAAGGAGATTATTCAGAGATGGAATGTTTCTGTTTTGCACATTATGAGGGAAGGCAACCAACTAGCAGATCATTTAGCAAATTATGCTCTTGATGTTGGAGGCATAGAAGCACATAACTTTGAACAGTTGGAGGTACAAGGTAGAAAGATAGTAAATAGTGATAAATTTCAATGCCCATACTTAAGAATAAGAGTTGCAAGGAGTTAGAAGGTAAGAAGGAAACAAGGTGGAGTATGCAGGAGGAGATGATTGCAGTCACTACACTTGATCACCATGCTCAAATTCCTGAGGAGGAGAGCATGGTGACACTGTTTTATACTAACATAGTGTTCTTTTTTGCAGGAGATGTTACTGTGTCCATGTCCTACTCTTTGAATAACTTCTATGTGGTGGTATTAGTACTTGGTACTCATTCCACGGGAAAAGAAGATGGGGTAGGCACAAACATGGAAGCAAGGAGGTTTATCAAGAGACTAGGGACATGAATTGATATGTTGATCTCTCAAAAATCTGAGATTAACCTAAAATACCCTAGTGCTCTACTTCTCAATTGGAATACTACCAGTAATCACATCACACTAGACACACCAGATGCATTCATTTGCCGGAAAGAAAATGCAAGCTACTGCCCAGTTTTTTTATAAAGAGGACATGTGCACATACAGGTTTCTTCGAGGGGAATGGATATTAAGGATGCATTATGGAGTCAAACTTCAACGTATATCATTAACATAACATCTCAACATAGAATTCATACAATGTTTGACAGAGATCATGCTGGGAAACAAACAACATATACAGGGAGCCATGCAAACATCAAGGCAAAACACTTTGATTCACATGGAGATCACACAAAAAATCACTATATTCAAATCCATACGGAAGAAATCATGGTGATCAGTTTTTACTCTAACGTGGTTTTCTTTTTTGCAGGAGACGATATTGTATCTCTGCCCTATTTTTTGAGGAACTCCTAGTTGGTGATATTAGTATACATAATATGATGGGTTGGTTTAGATTGATCCTAACCGAATGATGATGAATTACTTCTATTTAATAGAATATTCAATACTCATTCCACTGGGAGGAAATCAAAGATAGGCATAAGCATAGAAGCAAGGATAATTTGGAGGACAGTACATATTCTTGCCATGAGCTGGAGGTGGAGTTTTTCCACTATACATCTCTATGTCCTAGTTCCTAAAATTCACAACAGTAGCTATCATTTAGAGCTACAAGGTAGGGACAATCAAGTTGGTAATTATAAGAGAAGGCTGCCCAGAATTTTCAAGCATCACACTATGGCAGACATGTACTTTTGGCAATCAAAAACGAGACCAGTAGATGGGTTGAGGAGTCAGTACACAATTGTTTTCTATACACCTACAATCCATATTGAGGATCATGCAAAGATATCATCAATGTGCTGCTGGAAAGCGTATGCATTCGTCATGAAAAATGGAACGCTAAATGATGTCAAGTACTGCTGCACAGAGGAAAAATTGTAGGTGCGTGGGATTTGGCTGTGTTCTATCACATTGCAGGCATGCCACTGGATCATAAACGATATGAGGAAGATGTAATGCTGAGAAGTTGGATTGATAAAGATGAAAACAAACCAGACATGAAGCTAGAAAAACAATGGCATATAAAGGCAGGGTACTTTGCGATAGGAAATACTATTCAATGTGTGGACGATCACAGGTTAGATATACTCCAGAAAGTAGGAGAAGCAGGTCGGCATGAAGGATATGATGATCGAGGGATATTGACCTGGACAGTACAATGCTGGACAAATATGGAACAAAATGATCACTTCACTAGGCAAAGAAGATCACAATACTGGGCAATCGAGTATTTATTTATCATGACATTATTAGGGCTAGTTTTTATTCATGAACTATTATGCATACATAGATTTCTTTACAAAGTATTATCTATTTCAAAATGTACTACCTTAGTTGAGTACATCCTACTCAATTTAGGTAATAGGACCTATGTTTTTACATTTGGTATGACTCTACATCACATTGTTTTATTTTTATTTAGATATATATAAAACCTAGCCCTAGACACTTGACTGGTGAATTATTACAAAACAATAATAATAATACTAATACGATTTGGGCAAAAGATAAATGAACATAAAAGAAAAAAAAAGAAGAAAATGAGAAAAAAGAAAAGAAGGAAAAAAGGAAAGAAGCAAAGAAATAAAAAAGGAAAGAAGCAAAGAAATAAAAAAGAAAAGAAGAAAAAGACGAAATTTCCCACAAAAGCTATTATGGATAGGAATTTTAATTAGTTTGATGGGTAGAAAAGTAAATACATAAACAAGAATAAATAATTTTATTTTATGGGTAATTGTGTCATTAACCCCTAATTACCCCTAATTATAAATGCAAATTTGCCTTGCAATGTGTTGCATTTTCATCTTGCACTGCCGGGTTCAGATGTCATCAAAAACCCTTCTCACGTCTTCGCTTCTTTTTTATTCGCCGATATTACTCCCGTCCAAGATAAAAGAAAAAGGATTTAAAAAAGAAGAAAGATGAATTAAAAGTGTCATATAGATAAATCTGGTGTTTGTTTAATTCCTGAAAACCCTATCCTCTCTACGATTGTTTTCTTATCACAAAAAATGGATTCCCTTCTTCTTACATCTTCCCCTGATATCGGAAATTTGCTCAGCTCTTCCTCTCCTTTCTCTAAATATTATCCTTCCATTTCTTCAGCAAATGGGCACTCTTCTTTCTTCCTATATTTTCTCCACAAGAACCCCTTCCTATATAAACTTAGGACCTCTGTTGTTTCTTCAGCATCAAACAACAACAAGAAAAAGAAGAAATCTGATTCCCATAGTTTTGTTCCTAAACCCGATGAAGCCACTGGTCCTTTTCCTGAAGCTGTGCTCCTTAGAGAGGTTATATTGTATATTTATTCTAGTTTTAATTTACACCTATATGTAATTTTGGTTTGTTTGTCCGGAATTCTGAACAATCTTTGAGCCTCACCCATTTCAAAACTGTTACTTATTTCCTTAAAAAGATTGAGACAAAAAGAATAAAAATATGGAAAAGATTGAATTTTTATTGGGGTTACTGCAGTGGGGACTAGTTTGTGGTAATGGTTGCACATGTTTTAATTTTTCTTGCTTATATGTATGAATTTTTATGTAATTTGAACCCTTTGAATATTGCAATTTATTCAATTTTTCAGAGGAAAACGAATTGAGAACGCTTTCAAACATATTACGATTTCCTTAAAAAATTTGAAAAAAAAAAACAATAATGATAATCTTAGTGGGTACACCAGTGAAAACAATAAGTCCAATTTTCTTTTGCTTATGTATATGAGTTTTGATTTGATTTGAATTCTTTCACTTTTAAAATTTTGCAGAGGAAGGTCCAAGAGGACGGTAGACTTCTACCTGAGTTTGCAGATGCTGAAGAGAGTAAATCATTGACATGTTGCTCATTGATATCTTATTATGTGAATACTTTTGATTACTAAACTTAGGGTCTAATTTGCAGAGGAACTTTTTGAGGCTCTAAATCTGCAGCTGGAGAGTGATCTGAATGTGGAACAGAGTAAGTATGAGCTTCATATGCTTAAATTATAGATAGTAGCTGGATATGTTGTCTTCTTTTCTTTCTGCATTTCTTCTTCTAGGAAGGATGGTGGAAGCAAAGGATCCATACAAGGGATACCAAATAGTTGTGATTAACGCTTAATTGTTAAGTGTGAGTTTGGACAACCTTCTACTTTTAGTGAGCAGTATCTTTATGAAACTGTCCAAATATATATAGATGATTCATACCACTACTTCCAATTACTTCTGAATTTGAAACTTATTTGATTGATTGATAGAATATAGGACGAAAGGTATGTTGTGAATTAGCATTTTGGATTCTGTGCAACATGGCGCGAGGTGATCTAAGAAATATTGGGGAGAGGTGATCGGGCAGGACATGGCGCGACTTAGAATTACTGAGGACATGACCCTTGACAAGGAATTGTGGAGGTCGAGCATTAAGGTTGTAGGTTAGGGGGAAGTTGTGAATATTTCTACGGTGCACCAGAGTGAGACTAGCCGGGTAGGATTCAGTTCTAGGATGCTAGTGGTTATCTACTGATGTAGGGCTTTATCTACTAGTTATTATTGTACTTTGCATTTATTTCCTATTTCTTATATTGCTGTTATTTTATTATGATTCTATTGATGGTACTAATATATCGTCTCTTGTTGCCTTCTTGAGCCGATGGTCTCCTGGAAACAACTTATTTGATTGATTGATAGAATATAGGACGAAAGGTGGAATACTCATAGATTACTCAGTGGATGGGAAATGTGTTGTGAATTAGCATTTTGGATTCTGTGCAACATGTCATCTGCACAATAATATCTGTGTTGCTTGTTAGTGCAAGTAGAAGGAGATGCTTTAGATTGTGTTTTGTTCAACTGAGCTAAGGAGTGCTGAGCTGCCAATGGCTAGAATCTGTTATTGGCTCAGGTATTTAATGTTTTGTTTCTTCCAAGTTCCACCTATCTATGAATGAGCTTCGGGAATCTGTCGCCTACTTTTCTTGAAGATCTGTCACCTACTTTTCTGGAAGACTCAGCTGAAAGATTATAGGCCACCCTCTTTATAATTGACAAGTTGACACCACATTCTTGGTCGTTGGAAGCTAAAATATAAGATTGTATCTGATTAAAGTAGCTTACCCCTGAATTCTTGCCAATATTGTTTGTACATGTTGATTAACTCACTTATGGAATTGAAAGAGTGCAGCAAAATTAGCTAGAAATCTATTGTTATGTCTCCATTCTTTTCCTATCAATTTATAGTTGAAATGATCTATTGACTTCCCTGTGTGCAGTGAGACACTATGAAGTGGTATATTTGATTCATGAGGATCGTGCAGACGAGGTCGAGAGTGTGAACACGAAAGTTCAAGGTTAGCCGTCCCTTTTTCATATATCAACCATCTATTTGTTCTACAAAAGTTCGGATTTTGCTGTGTGGTGTCAAATGTGATAGTGTGTTTACCAAGTTCTTTTGTTAAACTTATATAACACGTCATTCCCTTTTGGAAAGAGATGAGAATGGTGAAAATCATTTCAAAACCTAGTATTTCAAAAGTGGTTCCAATCTACCACATGATGCAACAACCACAGTTCTGCTCTCTTGATCCCCTATTCTCTAAAAAATTGATAGCTTTTAGTTTCCTAAACATCATCACTTTTTCCCTGTGATTTACGTTTCTGTTTTCTACATGGTCACTAAAATAACCTGAAACTTCTGACATTTTTATAAACATGCAGAATTTTTGAAAGAGAAGAAAGGGAAGTTGTGGAGATTCAGTGACTGGGGTATGCGTAGACTGGCATACAAGATTCAGAAAGCATCACGAGCTCATTACATTTTGATGAATTTTGAGTTGGAAGCCAAATGGATTAACGATTTCAAGAGCATGCTTGACAAAGATGAGAGAGTGATACGACATCTAGTGATGAAGCAGGACAAGGCAGAAACAGAGGATTGTCCTCCTCCTCCTGAGTTCCATACCTTGCGTGCTGGTACGGATGATGAAAATGAAGAGGACATGGATGATTTTGATAACTATGAGGAAGACGATTTGGAGGGTGAGGATGACATTGATGATGATACTGATGGTGTTATTCTCGTGGATGTTGACGATAATGTAGATGGTAGGGACAGTAGAAACATTCAGCAAATTAATACACACAAGATAGGACAAAGGAAAGTGAGTGTGTGAAAATTAGTTAGTACTTATTTTGCTCACTATCTTGGAATTTTGATTACTTATAATTTTATCGTTAGATTATAGTTTTCTAAAGTTGGTTCTTGGTTTTTACGAGGCAACCCTTCTCGCTTGCCTTTTTTTTTGAACCTGTCCAGCTAAAGGAGACTTTGATAATCCATCCTATAATACCATGGTCCATGTTCATATAGTGGCTCAATGCTCTACGTGAATCCACTGTTCAAACATATCACACCAAAGTTGTACAATTAAGACCACAGTGTTGGCGGTTCTCAATATGGGTTTGTTCTATTTATCGTATTGGAGGTTATTGTCACGCTCCAAAATGTATTGCTACGTGGCTAGCAACTAGTACTACCAACTTGCACCGAGTGAACCATTGAAGTATAAAGCAAACCCAATTTGTTCGTCAAAATAGCACGGTATAGCTAGTTTTCGGATTGGTCAATCAAAAATAGCCACCGTTTACGAAGTCAATGAAAAATAGCCACTATTTTACTGCAACAGAGACCGATCCTATACGGGAGTTCGGTGCATCTGTGTACGAACTCCAGCATATTATGCTGGACCGGTATACTTTGCTGACTCCTGTATAATATACGGGAGACTGGAGCACCGGTGCTCCAAACTCCAGTATATTATACTGGACATTTATACTTGCTGGAACTCCCGTATATTATGCTGGAGTTCTAGTGTACTTATGCTGGAACTCCAACATATTATGCTGGAGCCGTATAATATACTGGAGTTCAAGCATACTTATGCTGGAACTCCAGTATAATATACGGGCGTATTTTTCGGATTTTGAACAGTGTTTCCGCTCAGATTTATCTTTACATGAAAAGTTGCTAAATTTCGATTACTTTTGAGACTGTGGCTATTTTTGAATGACCAGTTGTAAATCTGACTATTTTTAAATTTCTCCCAATTTGTTCTCATATATTTCAACTCTTTTAATTAGTGACAATATTAAATGATACAGGTGAGGTGTTCTTCATTTGATTTAGAGTATCGAAACATAATTCCATTAAATAAGAATAAGGGAAGGGGACGCCGAGCAGGCATACCTTGAAGTCGCCGTAAAGCAGCTAATAGATGATCTTTAACGACCGGCACGAGCAAACATACTTGGATCCGCACAAAATGTGCAGAAGCGTAGTATGAGTATACTACAACGGTACCCAGTAAATATCAAGCCTAACCTCAGTAGAGTAGTGACGAGGCCAGGCCAAGACACCTACTAGTATATAAATAAATAGTATGAAAATGTTATAAGGATAAATAATGGAAAGCGGAGAAGTATTGATACGAAACAGTTAATAGAATGAAGTATGCCGAAATTGTAAGCACGTAAATAATACAAAGAAATCAGTTAAAGAGAACCACGATGATCATATACAGACAATCAACTGACAAAAACAAGGTAGAATAAAACAACAAGAATCACACGAGGTACCACCTCGTGTACAATATGAATCACCACTGAGGTACCGCCTCATATATATGTATCAAGAATCACAACCGAGGTACTGCCTAGTATTCACAAATAAAAATATCAATCATAATATTTTCTTATACCGATGCGTGAGCCTTACATTTGAAACAGGTTTTGAAAACAGTTTTTTCGAAATGCTACACACACTTTAGTCCATCTTATGATGCCGCGTGGATTCACGTAGTTCCCCTACAAGCAACACGCACATAAGTCCTACCTTAACCACCGCATGCACATCAATAATACATCACAATAACAACTCGCATCACAAGTGCCCATATATCACAACTTGCCAACAATCAACAATATTAATATTTTTACAATAATAGCCCACAGCGCCACCACAACGTGCACAGGAATATCAACAATAGCAATAAATGTAAAACTCTCAACAAGAAAGATATCTTAACAATTATCAACTTCGCTTCAAAATGATACGACTTCTACAACTTCAACACCAATAACCTAACAATAAGAAAGATAACATGTAACTACGAACAAAATACAAATAACTCACAATGGAAGGAATAACATGACTTCAAATGAGAATAATAACAACGAAAGAGATAACTAGTAACAATGAATTCAATAATAAAAATTAACAATGAAAAAGATAACACGTACAATGACTTCAAGATATGATAATGAACAATGAAAGAGATGACATGTATCTAATAAAGGCAACAAGTTCAACCAAGGCATGAGAGCAATTTACCAAGCAGGATGTAGAACAAGTGTTAAACAAGTCAATTAAGGAAGGCAAGGATAGATTAACACAAACAAGAATAGATTGACTATGGGAATTTAGAACATGATATGTCATTTCAATTAAAGCATGGAAATAGTCTAAGTATCCTAAACCTGTCAAATACCACGTACAACTCTTATACCCACTTGTCACCTTGTGTACACGACTTTGACATAACACAAATGAATCAATCAATACCAATCCTAAGGGATAGTTCCCCCACACAAAGTTAGGCAAGATAGTTACCTCAACTAGGATACTTCAACACTCGGAAATAGTTTTCCCTTAAAATTCGTCTCCACATGGCTCAAATATAACTAAAATCGACTTACTATCATCAAACAATATTAGGGAAATCAATTACAATAGAAAAATCTATGATCTTTACACTTTTTCTAAAAAGCCAACAAAGTTAACTCGGGGCCCGCCTGGTCAAAACCGGGGTCCAATGGTAGATTCCGACTACTCATGACCCCACAAATTCATATATGCGATTAGCTTCAAAATCCGAGTCCAAATCAACTCTCAAAACTTAATTTCTTATTTTCCAAAAACTTGATAAAGTTTCACTTTAATTCACATTATTTTGATGTTAAAATCTAAGATATATTGATGGAATATGATTAAAAATGGATTAGAATCACTTACCCAAAGTTTGTAGATGAAATTCCTCTCTCCAAATCGCCTCCTACCGAGTCTGCGGTTCAAAAATTAGAGAATGTTTTTAAAAATCCTGTCTCCAACCTTTTTAGCAGTTGTAGATGTTGCATTTGTGATAAAGGGCTCACAATTTCGGAACAGGGCTCGCATTTGCGAACCCTGATAGCCTCAAAAATTATCTCAATTGCGATAGAGGCTTTGCAATTGCGAAGCGGGACCTAACAGGGAAAAATTGTTCACAATTACGAAAATAGCCAAAATCCTATTGCCTTCGCAAATGTGAAGGGGAAGTCGCATTTGCCACATCTTCCCTTTTACCATCACCTTCGCAATCACGAGGGTGGTGCTCACAATTGCGATAACTAAGCACCAACACACCAGCAATTCATTTTAAGTTCAAAACCATTCCGATACATGTCCGGAACTTCTCCGAGCCCTCGGGGTTCCAAACCAAACATCTACACAAGTATAAAAATATCATACTAACTCGCTTGCACGATCAAAACACAAAAATAACATCTAAAACTATGAATTGAACTCTAAAACGCATGAATTTCAAACTAAGGTTCAAAATTTCTAGAATTACAACTAAATGTCAGAATCATATCAAATCAATTCCAAATGACATCAAATTTTGCAGGCAAGTTCCAAATACAATTACGGACCTATTCCAAGTACCAAAATCAAATTTAGAGCTCGATGGCTAAAAGTCAACCTAAAGTCAAACCTTTCAACTTCAAATTGCCAAATTTCGGCAAATCAACACAAATCAACCTACGGACTTCCGAAATCAACTTCGGGCATACGTCCATGTCTGAAATCATGATAAGAAGCTATGAGAGACATCAAAACATAGTTCTGAGGTCGTTTTCACAAAAGTTAAAGTTGGGTCAACATTTCTATTTTAAACTTCTAAGTCAAGAATGAAAGAGTCTGAATCCACCCGAAAGCTTCCCGGAATAAAACTAACGAACCCCGCAAGTCATAAAATCATAAACACACATGTGTGAAGCATAAAAAGAGGTAACGCGGTGTAATTACCCAAAACAACTGACCGGGTTCTTAAATTCTCCCCCTCTTAAAACAAACGTTCGTCCTCAAACGTGCATAAGTACATACCTGAAGTGGTGAATAGATGAGGGTAATGACTCCTCATGTCGTGCTTAGTCTCCTAGGTCGCCTCTCGACAGGATGAACCCTCCATTGAACCTTTACTGAATCAACGCTCTTTTCTCTCAACTTCCGGACCTGTCTGTCCAAGATAGCCATAGGCTTCTCAATGTAAGTCACATCCTCGTCCAATTGGACTATGCTGAAGTCTAAAACATGAGACATATCACCTAATACTTCTGGAGCATAGATACATGCAATACCGGATGAACCGCAGATAAATTAGGAGGCAGTGCAAGCTTGTAGGCCATCTCACCAATCCTCTGAAGGATCTCAAAAGGTCCGATATACCTAGGGCTCAACTTTCCCTTCTTCCCAAACCTTATCACACCCTTCATGGGTGAAACCTGGAGCAAGACTCGCTTTCCAACCATGAATGCAACATCGCGAACCTTCCGATCTGCATAACTCTTCTGTCTAGATTGGGTTGTACGAAGCCGATCCTGTATCATCTTGACCTTCCCCAAGGCATCTCGAACCAAATCTGTGCCTAACAACTTAGCCTCTCCCGGATCAAACCACCTAACTAGATAACGACATATTCTCCCATATAAGACCTCATAAGGAGCCATCTAAATACTCGATTGATAGCTATTGTTGTAGGCAAACTCCAAAAGTGATAAGAACTGATCCTTAGTACCCCTGAAATCCATAACACATGCGCAAAACATATCCTACAATATCTGAATGGTGTGCTCGGACTGTCCGTCCTTCTAGGATGAAATGTTGTACTCAACTCAACCTGTGTGCCTAGCTCACGCTGTACAGCTCTCCAAAAAATGCGATGTCAACTGCATACCCTGGTCAGAGATGATGGATACCGATACGCCATGAAGTCGGACAATCTCGTGGATATAAACCTGAACCAACTACTCTGAAGAATAGTTAGTCACTACCGGAATGAAATGAGCCGACCTGATCAACCTATGCACAATCACCCATACTGTATCAAATTTCTTCTGAGTCCGTGGGAGACCAACAACGAAGTCCATGGTAACAGACTCCCATTTTCACTCGGGAATCTCAAGCCGCTGAAGCAAACCAACCGGCCATTGATGCTCATACTTCACCTATTGACAATTTAGGCACCAAGCTACATACTCCACTATGTCTTTCTTCATCCTCCTCCACCAATAGTGATTCCTCAAATCCTGATACATCTTAGCAACACCCAGATAAATGGAGTATCGCGAACTGTGGGCCTCTTGAAGAATCAAATCACGTAGCCTATCCATATTGGGCATACATAATCGGACCTGTATTTGTAACACTCCATCATCTCCAATAGAAACTCCTTGGCATCGCCGTGCTGAAATGTGTCCTTGAGGACAAGCAAATAGGGGTCGTCATACTGATGCTCTATAATATGATCATACAAGGAAGATCAAGAAACCACGCAAGCAAGAACTTTACTAGGCGAAACATCCAATATAACAAACTTGTTGGCTAAGGCCTGAACACCTAATGCCAATAGCCTCTCTACTGCCGGTAGATATGCTAAACTGCCCAAACTCTTCGCCTTTCAACTCAAGGCATCGATCAGTGCATTGGCCTTCCCGGGATGAAATAGATGGTGATACCATAGTCTTTAAGAAACTCTAACCACCTCCGCTGTCACAAGTTAAGATCTTTCTTTTTGAACAGATGTTGTAGACTCCGGTGGTCGGTAAGGACCTCACAAGGGACACCATATAAATAATGCCGCCAGATCTTCAATGCATGGACAATGGCTATCAAATCCATGTCATGGACTGGAAAATTCTTCTCATAGGTCTTCAATTACCGAGATGCATAAGCAACCACCCTACCGTCTTACATCAACACTACACCAAGGCTAATACATCACGCATCACAATACACAGTATAAGACCCCGAGCCCATAGGCTACACCAACACTGTAGTTGTATTCAAAGCAGTCTTGAGCTTTTGAAAGCTAGCCTCACACTTCTCGGACCATTTAAAAGGAGCACCCTTCTGGGTAAATCTGGTTAAAGGTAGCCCTCTACAAAATGATGATAATACCCAGCCAAACCAAGCAAACTCCAAAATTCAGTGGCCAAAGACGGTCTGGGCCAACTCTACACTACTTCAATCTTCTTTGGATCAACCTTGATCCCCTCACTTGACACCATATGACCCAAAAATTCTACCGAATCAAGCCAGAATTCACACTTTGAGAATTTTGCATATAACTTCTTCTCTTACAAGGTCTAGAGCACGATCCTCAGGGTTGCTCATGATCGTCCCAACTGCGGGAGTACACCAAATGTCGTCAATAAACACAATAACAAATAAATCAATATATAGCTGGAATACATGATTTATCAGGTGCATAAATGATGTTGGGGCATTGGTTATCCCAAATGACATCACGAGGAACTCATAGTGACCACACCGAGTCTTGAAGGCAGTCTTCAGAATATCCAGATCCCGAATCTTCAACTGATGATAACCTGACCGCAAATCGATCTTTGAGAACACTCTATCACCTTGTAGCTAATCAAATAAGTCATCAATGCGTGAAAATGGATACGTGTTTTCACTATAACTGTCACGCCCCAAAATCCGAGGAGTGCGACTGATAATAGGTGAATTGGACTATAATTAGGCCCTAAAGAACCACCTTCTTGTATAGTTTTTATGGTAAAAAGTGATAACAAAATGCTCTGATTAGTGCTTTTCATGCTTTGCAGGCTATATACAATAAAATAAGTCTATGGAGTACTTTTGGGATCAATTACGGAGAAAAAGAGGCCAATCTTACAATATCCGCTAAGTGCACCACGCGAAGGCAGCAAAACCAGAACTGGAGATGGACTGCCGCGGTCCCGGCGTAACCGCGGTCAGGCCGCGGCAGAAGGCTGTTGTGGATTCTGGGAGGCTAGTTGGCCGCGGTCCTGGCGTAACCGCGGTAGGACCATGGCAGGAAGCGGAAAATTGAGGGACTGAAGTGCAAAACACAGGATTTTTAGCCCAAAACCCTATATTAAACAATAGAACTCGTCCAAGGGAGGCATGTAATGTTTTAGAAAGTACTTTGGCAAGAGAAACAAGTGTGAGAGATCACCCAAAACATCATATTTTCTTCTTCTCTTTATTTTTCTTGCAATTTTGATCATGAATATTTTCATAGTTTATTTACCCATTGTTATGAGTAGCTAAATCCTTTGTCTAGGGTTTTGATGGAACCTATTGAAGGATGAACTTCTTGATTATGTTAATATAGTGTGCCAGTTTAATATCTATTTGTTCAACTACGTGTTTGTTGTAGTTAATTGACAGGATCCTCAATTAGCTGTGCCTAATTAGTGTGCATAACTCGGGAGAGAGTGCATATTTAGGTGATTGTTGAAAAACATCACTCCCAAAGTATAAGAGGGATCTATAACTGCGGGTTTAAAGGCGGGATTAGGGATAACGAAGTCTTGGGTGCAATCTAAAGTGAACTGTAATAAACAAAGACAGCTCGCGTATCTCGGGAGAGTGCGTCTAGTAAATTATCGTGATTACTCGGGAGAGATTCACGGTAAAAAGAGTGTTCATGGTTGATAGAGATGTGTTGGTAAATCTATATGAAACATAAACTGAAGGGATTCCATCAATAGGGGAAATCACTACCTTAGAACCTTCTCATTATTGTTCACAACTTAAGCTTATTTAGTTTACAACTGTTTATTGACTTTCAATCTTAGTTATTAAATATACCATCAACTGTTATTCACAACGTTTAGGGAAGTTGATTCTAAAGAATTTAGTAAGTCCAACGAAAGTAATTGATAGGTTAATTCTCTGTGGATTCGACTCTGGGCATAAATACTCAGGTTATATTTGCAACATCCGCATTGTCATTTTATAAGGCATAGTTGGGCGTGCTCAAATTTTGGCGCCGTTGCCGGGGAATTAACGGTGTTATCAATTACAATTGAAAGAAGTACAAAAATTCTTATTGTAGTCATTTTTTCTCTATACCCAATTTTTACATTGAAATTTTAATGTTTGTTGACTTGGTTGCACATGTGCATGCCTAGAAACTCATCGAGACCTGGTGAAGTATTTGAAGCATTATCAGATCCCGAGAAAGTTTTCAAGGCCTTGAATCGGGCCAATCGGAAAAACAAACAACAACCAACAACTGCACAATTTGAAACAGTCATGGAGGATCACGAGGAAAACCCAGCGGTACCAATAGTGCCAGAGGCTGCTCTCTATGACTGGGCACAACCCACAGCTGAAAATTTGTCCACAACCATTGTAATTCCGCAGATACAGGCTGAGTCATTCCAAATTACGAATAACATGCTGCACTTGTTGCAGAACAAGGGACTATTTTCGGGGTCGCAAGTCGAAGATCCTCAGCAACACTTGAAGAACTTCTTCTCTATCTGCAAAACCCAAAAGCAGCCCAACGTAACTCCTGAAGCAATCAAGCTGTTATTGTTTCCATTCTCAGTGACAGGAGCTGCCTAAACTTGGCTAAACTCACTTCCCATAAATTCTATAACAACATGGGATGAGTTAGTCAGGCAATTTCATAACAAGTTCCACCCACCCAATAAGACTGCTCAACAAATTGATGAAATTTTGAGTTTTAAACAGAGACCAATGGAGACACTGCATGAAACATGGGAGCGCTTTAAAGGGATGCTGGTTATATGCCCGCACCATGGTATTCCAGATCTAATGTTGGGGCAACGGTTTTACATGGGATTGTCAGATAGCGTGAAGAACATTATTGATGCTTCAGCTGGTGGAGCATTTTTGAGCAAAACATGGAGAGAAGGCCAGAGTCTGCTTGACAAGATGACACAAAATTCGGGATGGACAACCAAGAATGCACCTATCACTCTAGTGGTTCACTCAGTGCCCTTAGATCCATCCAACTCTATGGCTGAAAATATAACCACCTTATTGACACAGATGAGTATACTCACCAAAAAGGTGGAAGAGTCAGGACAGAAGTAGCAGGTACATATCGTAGATACTACCAATGGGGGCTTGTGCGCATCTTGCATTAGTCAGCCAATCGGTAACCAATGGAATGCAGAACATGATCATCACCACTACCCTGAAGACATGAATTATGTGTCTAATTATGGAGGCCAGAGACAGGGTGGTCAGAATTGGGGCCAGCAAAATCAGCAATACAGGCCAGTCCATCCACAGTTCAACAATGGAAACATGGGAGGTATGAGACCCCCTAACAATATGGCACCTTACCCAAGGCCACAGGGATATAATAATCAGAATCAGCAGTAGGGGTATCACCCTCCTCAGCAGCAGCATGGTGGAAGGCAAGAAGATGGGTTTGCTAGACTTGATGCAATGATGCAGCAGGTTATTAGGTCTAATGCAAAGATTAATGAGAAAGTGGATGCACATGATGCAGCAATCAAGAATATTGAAGTGCAGGTGGGCCAAATTTCTATGTCTCTGAACAATCGTCCTCATGGGACACTACATGCAGACACCCAGATAAATCCAAAAGATCAAGGCCCAAAGCAGCTGATGGCGGTAAGTCTACGTAATGGCAGAGATCTGGATGTAGAGCAAGAGAGAGCTCGAGAAACTAGACAAGCTGAGACACTTATACCAGTGCCCATTGAGCTGGATGAGTCAATGAAAATGACGGAGGTGCCAGTCCAGCCTGCCCAGGAAGAAAATAACATCCAGAATGCGACCGAGAAAGAAGCTGAGACAGTCTAGGAACCTGTAGTTGATGTAGCAGCTGATAAGGATCAATACCAGTTGATTGGGAAGAAGAGACCTCCTTCACCTTTCCCTTAGAGGTTGGCTAAGTACCAAAAGGAGGAACAATACAAGAAGTTCTTCGAAATGCTGAAACAAATCCAGGTAAACATACCATTGATTGAAGCTTTGAAAGAGATGCTTGGGTATGCAAAAATGATGAAGGACTTGATGTCCCGAAAGTTTGATTTCCAAGACTTGGTCACAGTTACTCTTACTCAGACATGTAGTGCAGTGGTGACTAGACCAATTGCAGAAAAGCTGTCTGACCCAGGGAGCTTTACAATTCCATGCACTATTGGTAATTTTGCTTTTGCTAAAGCACTATGTGATCTAGGGGCCCACATCAATCTTATGCCCCTAGCGATTTACAAGAAGTTGGGCATTGGAAGAGCTAGACCCACCTCTATGTTGTTGCAGCTGGCTGACAAGACAGTGAAACGACCCTCTGGTATACTGGATGATGTGCTAGTTCAGGTAGGGAAATTTGTGTTCTCTGCAGATTTTGTGATCTTAGACTGTAGAGTGGATGAAGAGATTCCCATAATTTTGGGAAGACCATTCTTGGCCACAGGGAGAGCGCTCATTGATTGTGAAACTGGGGAGCTCAAGATGAGATTGAACGATGAGGAGATAACATTCAATGTGTAGAAATCTATGAGGCGACCAAGTGAATTCGCCAATTATTCTCTTATTGGTGCCGTGGATGTAATCGTGGAGACTGATGATGAGGTGCTAACCATTGAGGACCCCCTTGCTGCATGTTTGATGAATTTGGATGAGGTGAATGGAGAGGAATTGGCGGAATGGGTGTTGGCATTAGAGGGTAGAGGGTTCTGGGATAGAACTCTAGAATTTGAGCCCTTACACTTGGAAAATCGAGAGACTCCTCCAGTAAGTTGTTAGAAAAAGATCACCCTTTCTTGTTTTCTGATGATTGCAGGGTAGCATTCGAGGAGCTGAAAAAGAGACTGGTCACAACACCTATCATTGTTGCCCCCAACTGGGAGCAACCATTCAAACTCATGTGTGATGCCAGTGACTACGTAGTGGGGGCAGTGCTGGGACAACGGAAGGACAAGCTGATGCATCCAATCTACTATGCAAGTAGAACGCTGAGTGGAGACCAGTTGAACTATACGGTGACTGAGAAGGAGATGTTGGCTGTGGTGTTTGCTTTTGACAAGTTCAGATCATATCTGATTGGTTCTAAGGTAATTGTATACACTGATCATGCAGCTCTCAGGTACTTGATTGAGAAGAAGGAGTCTAAGACATGCCTGATTTGTTGGGTGTTGCTGCTGCAAGAATTTGACCTTGAAATTCGTGACCGTAAGGGCATAGAGAACCAAGTCGCTGATCATCTATCATGACTTGAGGGAGCTGAAAATGCAGTAGAGGTTGAAGATATTCTGGAAACCTTTCTAGACGAGCAGCTGCTCGCTACTAATCTTGAGAAAGCACCATGGTATGCAGATTTTGCAAATTACCTGGCCTGCGGTATAGTTCCCTATGACCTTTCATCTGTACAAAAGAAAAAGATTTATCGTGACTGCCGCATGTATTATTGGGATGAGCCTTACCTGTTTAGAATTTGTGTTGACAATTTGATCCGGAGGTGTGTCCCCGAGATAGAACAATCTTCTGTTTTGCAAGATTGTCACGCATCGGCTTATGGAGGACATTTTGGAAGGGTCAGGACAACTGCGAAAGTGCTTGAGGCCGGATTCTTTTGGCCAACAGTGTTTAAAGATGCGCACCAATGGGTGAAGGGCTGCAATGAATGTCAGCGGACCGGGAACATTTCCCGTTGCCATGAGATGCCCATGAACCCAATTCAAGAGGTGGAAGTGTTTGATGTCTGGGGGATTGACTTCATGGGTCCCTTCGTCAACTCCTATGGCAATAAGTACATACTTGTTGTTGTGGATTACATGTCCAAATGGGTAGAAGCTGCAGCGTTGCCCACTAATGATGCAAGAGTGGTGGTGAGGTTTTTGAAGAAGAACATATTCACTAGATTTGGGACACCAAAAGCGATTATCAGTGACAGAGGCACTCACTTCTGTAATAGAGCTTTCGAGAAGTTGCTTGCAAAGTATGATGTACACCACAAGGTGGCTACCCCTTATCACTCGCAAACTAGTGGGCAGGTTGAAGTGTCCAACAAAGAGATAAAGAGTGTGCTAACCAAGACTGTGAACGCCACAAGAACTGATTGGGCAAAAAAAGTTAGATGATGCACTCTGGGCCTATAGAACTGCTTTTAAAACACCGATTGGTATGTTACCATATAAGTTGGTGTTCGGGAAGGCCTGCCATTTGCCAGTAGAACTTGAACATAGAGCATGGTGGGCACTGAAATAGCTGAATCTAGACATCGAGGCTGCGAGCACAACGAGGATCACAGAATTGCATGAGCTCGACGAGTTCAGACATCTTGCTTTTGAGAGCACAAGGTTGTACAAGGAAAGAATGAAGATGTTGCACGACAAGAACATTGTGGAGCAAAATTTCAATCCTGGAGATATAGTGTTGCTTTATAACTCACAATTAAGGCTATTTTCGGGTAAACTCAGGTCACGATGGTCTGGACCATTTAGAGTGGTCGAAGTTTTCCCTTCAGGTGCTGTCGAGATTGCCACAGAGAAAGACTCTCGTACATTTAAAGTCAATGGGCAGAGATTGAAACTATATGTGGGCATGAGCGAACCAAAGGAAGTGTCTGAGCTACACCTGACTGAACCACAGAGGTCGAGCGAGCCTTAAATGCGCTCATCTGCGTCGTGCCGTGACGTTAAATCAGGCGCTGCGTGGGAGGCAACCCACGAATGTATTGTAAGTGTAATGCATAACTTCAAAGAAAAAAAAAGTACAGCGTAACCGCGGTCGGACCGCGGGCAAGGACCTCCTCTGAAAGAAGTCTACCGTGGTCCCAGCGTAACTGCGGTAGGACCGCGGTCAAATACACCCTCTGAAAGGGGTCTACCGCGGTCCCAGCGTACCCGCGGTAGGACCGCGGCCAAATGCACCCTCTGAAAGGGGTCTACCGCGGTCCCAGCGTAACCGTGGTAGAATCACGGCAGACCAGCGCGGGCCAGGTAAGTGCAGATTTTTTTTCCTTTTTTTTTATTTTCTTCCCCCCTTTTTTAATAACCCTAACCCCTCTCACTATTCCCCCAAACCCTTCTTTTCTTCACACCACCCACATTCCCCATCCCCTTCTCTCTTCTCTTCTCTCTTTCACACCATCTCCCATCCCTCAAACCCCCATTGTTGCCCCTCCTTTCTTCTCTATCTCTCTCTCTCCACAACCTATCCCTTCTATTTATTCTTAAGGTAAGCTTCTCTATTCTTTTCTCTTTCTTTTACATAACTTAGTGTAGTGTTTTAGTGTAATTTGTTTTTCTTTTTTTTCTTTTTTTTCTTTCCTTTTATCCATTATTTGCTTCTTTTGGCCATGATTGATGTTTAAATGGTTGAATTTTCATTGTGCTTAACTTGGGGGCGATTTTTAGAAGGTTTGGAGGCCTAAACAAATTTTTTAGGGTGAAGCTTGGTAGAGGGGTCTAAATGGCCGAAAATTGGGGGTGTGTTGTAAAATTTTGGAGCACTTTGTGCCCTTCTTAGTTTGTGGTGGTGGTAGATTTTGACATGATTCACTTGTGGGAGATTGTATAGGGTATTATATGGCGGAATTGTAGAATTAATAGTGGTGTGAGGGCAATAGTGGAGGTTGTCAACTTTGGGCACCTTCCTAATTGGGTATACTGACATTGTTTGACAAAAGGAAACTGTTTGGTGCCATCGGGTGGCGAAGTCTGAGTACCCATCTGACTGGCACATGTTAGGATGCATCTGATTGTTACCCTGAATTGTCTGCAGGTAATATGGCCCGAAAAAGGCAAAAGAGCTCGGCAAGCACTTCCCAAATGCCAACATATGATGCCACCAGGTTCCAGTCACAGGAGGCCGAGGACGCGTTTCATGCTAAGGCCACCAAAATCTTTATCCCTGAGATTCCTGTTGACAAGGCTGCCCTCCGTATGGAAAAAGCAGACATGTATGAGGAAATCAGACGGAGGGAGATAAAGTTCTTGTTTGATGAACTTGAGACGGCAAACCCGATGATAGTCCGAGAGTTCTACGCGAACTGCCCGGAAAATTTGTGCCGATCTGTGATTGTGCGGGGCAGGGTGGTGGATGCCTCAATTTTGAAGATTTGCCAGGTCTTGCAGCTGCCCCAGTTCACTGGTGACATTGATCAATACCACGACGCCCAAGGGGTCACTTGGGACTCTATGATTGAGACAATCTGCGTAGGGGGTCGACCAATCTAGATACAGGAAAACATTACCCTTCACTCCAAGTCATTCACACATGAGGCTAAGTGCTGGTTCACCATTATTTGCAGCCGGTTATTGCCCACGGGCAACACGACAGATGTGAACCACCTACGAGCTCTATTTGTGTGGTGCTTCGTCACCAAGAAAGACTTTGATGTGGCGAGAATTATTGGAGATGAAATGATCCTTCGTTCACCCGTGCTATCTAAGGGGTTTTACTTCCCCTCACTTGTGACGAGGTTGTGTCTGCTGGATGGTGTCCCCACCAATCCTACAGATGGAGATTTGCCCGCAAAAGCGGCATTCAGAGCTTCAAAGATCACAGTGGGCAGAGATGCACCCACAACCATTGAGCTTGATGATGAGGATGACGCCCCAGCACCCATGGCACCATCCAGGAGATCCTATGATGGAGCCGGATCCTCTCAGCAACCCCATACTGGGGAAGGGTTCTCTAGATCACAGTCCAGCCGACCCATGTTGCATTCTTTGGAGGAAGAGGTGGCAGATCTTCGCTCCTCGGTGGATGGCCTGCATGTGCATATGGATGCCATATCTCAGCGGCATGCCAGATCTGAGAGCCGGATGCTAGCTTGGTTCCGTAATTTGGGGAGGGCTTGTCATGTGGATCCCAGCACCGTCTCCGACTCCAAGTGACGCTCAGGGAAGTCTTCTTACCCTTCTGCACTTTATTTGTGTTATGACATGGGGACATGCCATATTCTTTTTGTGTGGGGTGGGAGACTTGCTTTAGTGGTGTATTGTTAGTGTACATATACATTGGTTGTAAAATAAATAAATGTAGGAGACTCTTCCTGAGGACGGACCACTTGGACAGTACTCTTGAGGGAAGTAGTCCATTTAGATTTTTTTTATTTTTCTTTTTCTTTTTAGGTAGTGTAGTAGTTCCTCCTTGGTTTATCTTTTGACCACGGTTCTTTTCCAAGGGCTTTTCTTGAACCGGGTTAGGTAGATTTTTCTTTAATATTTTTAGGACCCTTATGACTCTATTGGACTAAGATGGGTGAAGGCAAGAATGCAACCCGTAATGTACACACATGCAAATAAATAAAACGAACTTGAGGGTGCGACGTCTAGGCTCGTTTGTAGACTCGTAATTTTATGCCTTAATTCTGCACACCTTGTCTTTCTTGAACGCTCACGTGAGTGTGTTGACAAACTAATTCGGAATGAGTTACATGCCAAGTGTGTGTGAGATAATACTTGTATTCTGTGCTTGCATGCGATACCTAGAACTTGCCCTGTGTTTGCAAAGTGAAATAGAAGTTGTTTGGCCTTAGAGATGATTGAGGCATTTCCTTGTGTAGCTTGTATAATTATGAATCCACCTGTACATATTGCCATATTTAACCCCTTCGAGCCTGAAGCCTGTTCTTTGATAACCTTACAGCAACCTACATCCCTGTGTTTGAATAGTTTGACTGTTTGAACCTGTACCTCCTAGAAGCACTTGAATCGTTAAAGAGCATATAAAATTCAAAGTGTGGGGTAGTAATGAAGTGGGAAAAAGAAAATCAGGAAAATACTTGAATGGTGCAATGGTTGTTAAAAAAAAAAGAGGCCAGTTGCACCTAAAGAAAAGTGGGGGTAGCCTATGAAACAAGTGTGGAAGAATGATTGGGTTGAACATGGAAATTGGAATAAAGGGAACGATTGTATTAAAAGTGCTTAGGGAGGTTAGTCACTATATCCAAATATATCCTACCCGTCCCTTAGCCTACATTATAACCAAATAAAGACCTCTTGATCTTGGACTGAACAGCTCGATTAGTAGAGTATTACACTAAGGGCAAGCTTATGGTGTATCTGTGTGGCATGTGAATGTTCTTTGGTGAGAGTGAGTGGATTCGTTCTATCTATAGTTCCTTGTTGCTTGATTTTATATGTGTGGAACTTCTCTCAGAAATATGATGTGAGGGCATGTGACTCAGGAAGAAAAAGCGAGTTTTCACCTCTGTTTAGAGTAACTAGAGTAAACACGAGTGTGGCATGGCATTAGAGTCTTCATCTGAGGTGTGGTTGTTGC
Organism: Nicotiana tabacum; assembly: GCF_000715075.1. NCBI lineage: Eukaryota > Viridiplantae > Streptophyta > Magnoliopsida > Solanales > Solanaceae > Nicotiana > Nicotiana tabacum. The sequence continues at coordinate 108,094,944 of NC_134101.1, forward strand.
ACTGCTTAGGTTGTTCTTTCATAATGGCGGGTGTGACATAAACTGGGTAATGCATCGAACGATTAGTCCTAGAAGTGTGGTTCAACTTGCTCAAGGACGAGCAAAGATTTAAGTGTGGGGTGTTGATAATAGGTGAATTGGACTATAATTAGGCCCTAAAGAACCACCTTCTTGTATGGTTTTTATGGTAAAAAGTGATAACAAAATGCTCTGATTAGTGCTTTTCATGCTTTGCAGGCTATATACAATAAAAGAAGTCTATGGAGTACTTTTGGGATCAATTACGGAGAAAAAGAGGCCAATCTTACAATATCCGCTAAGTGCACCACGCGAAGGCAGCAAAACCAGAACTGGAGATGGACTGCCGCAGTCCCAGCGTAACCGCGGTCAGACCGCGGCAGAAGGATGTTGCGGATTTTGAGAGGCTAGTTGGCCGCGGTCCTGGCGTAACCGCGGTAGGACCGCGGCAGGAAGCGGAAAATTGAGGGACTGAAGTGCAAAACACGGGATTTTTAGCCCAAAACCCTATATTAAACAATAGAACTCGTCCAAGGGAGGCATGTAATGTTTTAGAAAGTACTTTGGCAAGAGAAACAAGTGTGAGAGATCACCCAAAACATCATATTTTCTTCTTCTCTTTATTTTTCTTGCAATTTTGATCATGAATATTTTCATAGTTTATTTACCCATTGTCATGAGTAGCTAAATTCTTTGTCTAGGGTTTTGATGGAACCTATTGAAGGATGAACTTCTTGATTATGTTAATATAGTGTGCCAGTTTAATCTCTATTTGTTCAACTACGTGTTTGTTGTAGTTAATTGACAGGATCCTCAATTAGCTGTGCCTAATTAGGGTGCATAACCCGGGAGAGAGTGCATATTTAGGTGATTGTTGAACAACATCACTCCCAAAGTATAAGAGGGATCTATAACTGCGGGTTTAAAGGCAGGATTAGGGATAACAAAGTCTTGGGTGCAATCTAAAGTGAACTGTAATAAACAAAGCCAGCTAGCGTATCTCGGGAGAGTGCGTCTAATAAATTATCGTGATTACTTGGGAGATATTCACGGTAAAAAGAGTGTTCATGGTTGATAGAGATGTGTTGGTAAATCTATATGAAACATAAACAGAAGAGATTCCATCAATAGGGAAAATCACTACCTTAGAACCTTCTCATTATTGTTCACAACTTAAGCTTATTTAGTTTACAACTGTTTATTGACTTTCAATCTTAGTTATTAAATATAACATCAACTGTTATTCACAACGTTTGGGGAAGTTGATTCTAAAGAATTTAGTAAGTCCAACGAAAGTAATTGATAGGTTAATTCTCTGTGGATTCGGCTCTGGGCATAAATACTCAGGTTATATTTGCAACGTCTGCATTGTCCTTTTATAAGGCATAGTTGGGCGTGATCAGCGACCGACGCTCAACCAAGTAAGCCCGACTGAGCAAGCCTGTTAGGTTCAATTCTACCCAAACCAACTCATGATTAAATAGGATATGGACTCCATTAACCAGATTTAGTAAGTATTTCATTAACAACTTCCATTTGATTTTCATTAGCAACTTAAATCATAGTTATCAAAATATTACAAGTTTTATAAATCCTTGTCAAACATCAATATTTCTACTTTAATTCCCAATACCAAACACCACCCACAATCTGTCTACAGAGCCTCTAAATATAACTGAAGAATAATATGGAAATGCCGACAACAAGGCTCCGACTATACCTCTAAATACAAAGTACATGATAAACAACGGTACAAGACCCCGAAATGAAGTGGGGCTCACCAAATCAGCTGAAAGGAAGATGCGTCACTAGCTGCGACCAACACTGCCTGCTATGGAACCACCTACATCCATTTAAAGATATAGCGCCCCCAGCAAAAGGGACGTTAGTGCCATCGAATGGCACTAGTATGTATAACTAAACACCGTCTAGTTAGAAAGAACTATCATACAAGAGCAAAGAAATCATAAACACATTCTCATTAGAAAGAACTATCAAACAAGAATAAAGAAATCATAAAGGTCAATCAAAAGCTTTAACAATCACCACATCATCAAATCGAAGAATCATATGACTTTCACATAATTCCCATAGTTTTAGGTTGGGGCACCTGATATTGTTCATCATCCTTCATAATACCACCGCTTTCTTGAGCGGAGTCCGATCTCGACCCGATCGGCTAGGATGCCTTGCCAAGGCGGTGTTCCCTTCTCATTAATTATCTCATTTCAATCTTTATTTCTCATATATCAGTTCATAGGCACGTGGGGCCACAATTATCACATCATGCTTGGCACTAGACCACATTTCATAACTCAATCTTTTCATTCCCACATTTCACATCATTTCCACATATTTCACATCAATATCAATTTCAACAACAAGCCATTCAATTCAAGATGTCAAGTACACATGAGAGGAATCATGAATCATGGGCATATACAATATTTCAGAAATCATACACCTCAAGTTTATTAACAATGGAACTTTAAACACAACGGATTCTTCCAAAAAGGAGGGGATACACCAAACCACAATAAAAACACACACCAAAGGCATAAGCAAGAAATTACACCAATTGTTCTTGAATTACTCTTTTCCAATCATGACAATATACAATTTCAACATCGAAGTATGTAACAACTCGGATCACATTGGATGTACTCATAAGGCAAGACATTATCTCGAACAGCCACTTATGGCATAAATTGTGTATAAAGCCTTTAGGGCACTTTATTATTGAAGTCATTTATGGAAAACAAAGTCGAGGCTCATTTCATAATCTGTTTCATATTTTCTCATGTCATAGGCATCACCAAGTACAATTATAATTCAAGTTCTTGGCACATTGGCCACACTCTATTTCCCAAATTCATTTGATTACTTCAAACATCTCTATGCATAGAGGGTTTCACATAGTTTGGCATAATATATGCAACTACAACCTCAATTTATGGTCTTAGCATTTCAATACATGATTCATATTCCTTGCACCCTTTTTAAGTTATCAAGAATAACGCATTGATCATATTGGAATGCATCTTTCACAAATATAGGGTCACAACACCAATTCATGTAAAGTATCAATCAAAACAAGAATCCAAAGTTCAGTCTTGCCACATTTACACAAGCATCAATAGAGCTCAATTTCTAAAAGACGGGGTTTTAGCCATACATACCTTGTTTAAGCTTTCCTTAAGTTACTACAACGTTCTGGAAATTCTAGAAATCCCAATTTACTTTGAGACATAACAAAATTGAACACAAATAAGGAAGGTATTCATGGTTTCAGCTCATTTGAGCATTTTATCAAATACTAGTTGAGCATCTTGATTTCAAATCTCTTTTAGGTTTCCTTCATTCCCCAACCCAATCTTTACTTATTTATGTTCAATAATCTTTCCATAAACCTAATTTGTACATGCATGTATACATAATACTATTACACCCAAGAATCATACCTTAATAACCCATCTTATACCCCAAACTCGAAATTAAAGTCTAATGTATAGAAACTTACCTCTTAGATGAAGAATATGTGATTGAGTTCTTTGATTCTTGAAGACTTGAGCAATATTTGGATGATTATGAAGCTAGGCCTCTCCTTTCTCTCTCTATATGCTCTCATCCCTCTCTAAAATCAGTAAGAAAATGACCCCAAAATGAACCCCAAAGCCTATATATTGAAATGGGGTCGGGTTATAAAAATAGGAAGATTAACCCTCCGAAGTCGGGTCTGCGATCGCATAATGGACTGCAGAACGGGTATGCTGGCCGCAAACGTGTTGCAAAACTCGGTGTCTAAAACTGGGCTACACTGGTCCAGTTTGCGACCAGATTTGCGATTGCAAATCGAGTATGCAGACCGCATAATGATTTTTGCGATCGCATATCTGACACAGGATCACATTTTTCCAGCCTTTGGTAATTTGATCATAACTTTGTGTAGGAATGTCTAAATGATGAACGGTTTGAATCGTTGGAAACTAGACTCGAAGACCTTTCAAATGATAGGTTGTCATCACATAATACCTTATATATATTTAGATATGCTCGTTCAAAGTGGGGACTTGTGCGAACTCATTTGAAATCTTAGCTTATCATGAAGTTTTCCAATTTGACTTTGCCTTAGGCCTTTTCTCGGGCCCCAAATTACTTACCACAAGACTTGTACACTTATTTACCAAGTACAATTGATGTTCACCATGTTAATAGCAAATAAAATATTATAATTAGCCTACGTGACACCACAAAATCCTAGTTTACTTAGCGAATTTGTTTTTTCCGGGGCCTTACATTCTTCCCCCCTTAGGATCATTCGTCCTCGAATGAGGAGTAGAGTCCGACTTAAATTCTTAATATAATAAATCTCTTTCTAACCTACCTCAAGTACCTAAATTTTGACTAATTCCCAAATTTTTCAGAAATTTCGAAAGAGTATCCTTTGTAACTAAGCCTATCCACCTGTCAGAGAACCACCAAAACCATCCTAAAAATATATCCACAACTCGACAAAGTACCATAATGTATATATCAATAACAAGAACCTCAGTATTACAAGCACCACATTATCACGATGATACTTGGGCATGGTCTGCACATTTTTAAATCATAACACCTAGAAGGTACTTTTCAAATACAAACCAACTGCTATATAATCAAGAGAAATACCTTATTTCCACAATGCTCTCGGCCTTCAATGTGGCCTCCTCGACTTACCTGCTTTACCACAACACATTCACGAAAATAATCCCAACTTTCAAATTTATCTAACAAGGATGACAACTAGATACCTCGCATAAGCTAACTATCCATTAACTTCACGCTCAATAGTTTACACCAGGATGATACACAAATGATCTTCACCTACCTTCTTAGACATAGACATATGAAGACACAAAATCATGAGGAACGACTATGGGGAAACATCACACTCCTAGTGCGACCTAATGAGAAATGCGCTTACGTACCCTTCATCATCAATTCACATAACATTTACAGGGGAAATTTTTTGAGAATAACCGTTTCACCCTCCTGAATTCTAAAACTCCACGCGATCACCCAAACTGAACTCGTGGTGACCTTTACGATTACTCTAAGATGTGCTATAATAAATTGACCATAAAGTTACCTACTGAATGTATGTGATCACAAGGTGACTTTGACATGTTTAAACCTTCAATACCAAATAGATCCAATATAGTAAGGAGCAACAAAGTTTAAGATTGGGTTGGAATTATTCAGGAATCCATTTATGCGCTGGGCAGAGTATTTCATGAGGTTACATGCTAAGAGACACGAGGGTTTCTATTAATGATGCTGATATTGTTAATCATTTTGACGACATCAACTATTAAACAATTAAGGCATATGGGTAACTCGTACACTGGCAATAGGAACCATTAAGGAGGAATATTCAAGTACGTGACCCAGTCGCCTCTTGGAGTATAGGGAAAATCCAGTTATCAAGAATGAGAATATTCTGGCACCTTGAATGCGATATGGGTTTCAAAACACATGAAGTTGAATTACATTCTTAACGTTAACTGACACAAGGAATCTATTCCACAAGCCCATGAGGATGAAAAGAAGTTGAACACTTATGAGATTATCATACTTCAAACAGCTTAACCCTTCCTGGTAATTGATCCTATATGAGAGAAGTAAAGATACAATAACTTGTCTTCCAAATCAATATGCTCATGATATGTATAAAAATCTGAAGGCATATAATCTCAACCTTTCACGAGCGAAACCACATAGCTAGGACATCTTAATATTGGGATGAAATCATGTATTGGTTAGAGGGGTTCTAATGGTTAACATGATGCTCCGGGGAGAAAGACAAATAACACTCCTACCCACCCAGAAAGGTGGACTACCAAGGGTTGCAAAACTCCTTGCACATAACAATACATAGTCAATGATTCTAGAAGTCGAGGGTGTAAAGACAACCAAACTCAATGAGATCGTGCATAATAATCATAGAAGGTTTGCAGATGTTCATGATGAATTCTCCAAGGATTTTGACTTGGAAAAGGAAGTGTCATAGTGACACATAGAAGGGCATGTTCTCTCATGGTTATCGAACAAGTGTTGGGAACTAGAACAATGAATTCACTAATTAAGCAATACAATTAACACGTTGTGGAGATATAAAGAGAAAATAATCATTTGTTATAATCTGGACATGCTTCTTCTACATTAACTCCCAACTGTAATATATGACCATGCTGCGAGCAACCATAATACTAGGACAAGGTGAGCTACTTACTGCGGGATGTCCCAAGTGGATACGAAAGTTATGGCGACACAAGATCTTCCTATGACGGGGATGTGAGGATCTCAATTTTCAGAAAGACTTTATGCACACGGTGACCATTTCGATTGATATGCACTCATATGATAGGTGCTGATGCATGCTCTTATGTTACTTGACAGTGAGAAGGTTTCATGATGATATTCGCAAGAGAGTAGATTGGCTGTTCAAACCATATAAGCCATATACACGACTGAGTAAAAGAGTGACTCGAGAAGGATCGCAATGCTGGATGCTTTGCATGGAACTTGACACCACATAGGTAAACTTTATGATGATGCATGTATAGGCACAAGCGAGTAGATTTTGTCCATTTAAACAAAAAAGATTTCTTTAAGAAATTCATCAGGAATAGTCCATTGTTGAGAATTTAGGTAAAGCAAGTGGGAAGTATCAAGAGTGTTATAACTCAATTCAGGAACATAATCATAGAGCTCAATTCTATAGGAGGCTGTATTTAAGAGAACTGTGATCGGGAAACTTTGTGAATAATACGTCTCATTCAAAAAGTAGGTGCATGCAATGATTTGTGATTCAGATTCTTGTTAAGACCATATCTATGCAGACTCCCAATACAGGTGTACGTATATATTAAGGAAGAGTATGTGGCGTTCAGAATGACGTACTAATGGGTCACTTACTTGGTGACTCTAGATTGGCGGAGCAGTGCCTTAACTGATGCACCCTGACTCCACAACTGTAACATACATTAGTAACATACTGATATACTACATGATTTGGTGGTGCAGTGACATTAATAGAAACAAGGGTACTTCCCTTAGCAACAAGTTCTACTAATCCCTCCATGGCTCAACACATTCTCCTAACAAGTCCTTGGGCAATCCACTCGGACTCAATGGTAGGATCAATCCCTCCTTACATGCTTCAAATTCGTGGATTATGATATCAAGATTACCAATCTTGAGAATACGACTTAGAGAGGAAATCAGCTTTCTATCTTGAGCTATATCGCACGATCTAGAGTATCAAAGAAGGGTGAAATTCCTGAATATCCAAATAGCCTCCAACTTATAGATGTGGTTGACAACACACCGATAAGAAGGACTCTACTAGACACGGCTCTGAGACATCCTAGGACACTTTAAAACCTCAGGCTCTGATACCAAGTTTATTATGCCCCAAAATCCGAGGAACGCGACCGACGCTCAACCAAGTAAGCCCGACTGAGCAAGACTGTTAGGTTCCATTCTACCCAAACCAACTCATGATTAAATAGGAGATGGACTCCATTAACCAGATTTAGTAAGTATTTCATAACAACTTCCATTTCATTTCTGGACTCCATTAACCAAATTTAGTAAGTATTTCATTAACAACTTCCATTTCTTTTTCATTAGCAACTTAAATCATAATTATCAAAATATTACAAGTTTTATAAATCTTTGCCAAACATCAATATTTCTACTTTAATTCCCAATACCAAACACCACCCACTACCTGTCTACGGAGCCTCTAAATATAACTGAAGAATAATATGGAAATGCCAGAAACAAGGCTCCGGCTATACCTTTAAATACAAAGTACATGATAAACAACGGTACAAGACCCAGAAATGAAGTGGGGCTCACCAGATCAGCTGAAAGGAAGATGCGTCACTAGCTGCACCAACACTGCCTGCTATGGAACCACCTACATTCATTAAAGATATAGCGCCCCTGGCAAAAGGGACGTTAGTGCCATCGAATAGCACTAATATGTATAACTAAACACCATCTAGTTAGAAAGAACTATCATACAAGAGCAAAGAAATCATAAACATGTTCTCATTAGAAAGAAGTATCAAACAAGAATAAAGAAATCATAAGGTTAATCAAAAGCTTTAACAATCACCACATCATCAAATCGAAGAATCATATGACTTTCACATAATTCCCATAGCTTTAGGTTGGGGCACTTGATATTGTTCATCATCATTCATAATACCACCACTTTCTTGAGCGGAGTCCGATCACGACCCGATCGGCTAGGTTGCCTCATTTGAGACATATACCTAAATCATAATCTCATTTTCCTTTTTTTTTTTCCGGAATTCATTCACAATACCACCGCTATCTTGAGCGGAGTCCGACCTCGGCCCGATCGGCTAGGCCGCCTTGCCAAGGCGTTGTTCCCTTCTCATTAATCATCTCATTTCAATCTTTATTTCTCATATATCAATTCATAAGCACTTGGGGCCACAATTATCACATCATGCTTGGCACTAGGCCACATTTCATAACTCAATCTCTTCATTCCCACATTTCACCATCATTTCCATATATTTCACATCAATATTAATTTCAACAACAAGCCATCCAATTCAAGATGTCAAGTACACATGAGAGGAATCATGAACCATGGGCATATACAATATTTCAGAAATCATACACCTCAAGTTTATTAACAATGGAACTTTAAATACAACGAATTCTTCCAAAAAGGAGGGGATACACCAAACCAAAATAAAAACACACATCAAAGGCATAAGCAAGAAATTACACCAATTGTTCTTGAATTACTCTTTTCCAATCATGACAATATACAATTTCAACATCGAAGTATGTAACAACTCGGATCACATTGGATGTACTCATAAGGCAAGACATTATCTCGAACAACCACTTATGGCATAAATTGTGTATAAAGCCTTTAGGGCACTTTATTATTGAAGTCATTTATGGAAAACAAAGTCGAGACTCATTTCATAATCTGTTTCATATTTTCTCATGTCATAGGCATCACCAAGTACAATTATAATTCAAGTTCTTGGCACATTGGCCACACTCTATTTCCCAAATTCATTTGATTACTTCAAACATCTCTATGCATAGAGGGTTTCACATAGTTTGGCATAATATATGCAACTCCAACCTCAATTTATGGTCTTAGCATTTCAATACATGATTCATATTCCTTGCACCCTTTTTAAGTTATCAAGAATAGCACATTGATCATATTGGAATGCATCTTTCACAAATATAGGGTCACAACACCAATTAATGTAAAGTATCAATCAAAACAAGAATCCAAAGTTCAGTCTTGCCACATTTACACAAGCATCAATAGAGCTCAATTTCTAAAAGACGGGGTTTTAGCCATACATACCTTGTTTAAGCTTTTCTTAAGTTACTACAATGTTCTGAAAATTCTAGAAATCCCAATTTACTTTGAGACATAATAAAATTTAACACAAATAAGGAAGGTATTCATGGTTTCAGCTCATTTGAGCATTTTATCAAATACTAGTTGAGCATCTTGATTTCAAATCTCTTTTAGGTTTCCTTCATTCCCCAACCCAATCTTTACTTATTTATGTTCAATAATCTTCCGATAAACCTAATTTGTTCATGCATGTATACATAATACTAATACACACAAGAATCATACCTCAATAACCCATCTTATACCCCAAACTCGAAATTAAAGTCTAACATATAGAAACTTACCTTTTAGATGAAGAACATGTGATTGGGTTCTTTGATTCTTGAAGACTTGAGCAAGATTTGGATGATTATGAAGCTAGGCCTCTACTTTCTCTCTCTATATACTCTCATCTCTCTCTAAAATTAGTAAGAAAATGACCCCAAAATGAACCCCAAAGCCTATATATTGAAATGGGGCCGGTTTATAAAAATAGGAAGATTAACCTTCCGAAGTCGGGTCTGCGATCGCATAATGGACCGCAGAACGGGTATGCTGGCTGCAAACGTGTTGCAAAACTCGGTGTCCAAAACTGGGCTATATTGGTCCAGTTTGCGACCAGATTTGCGTTCCCAAATCGAGTATGCGGACCGCATAATGGTTTTTGCGATCACATATCTGACACGGGATCACATTTTCCAGCCTTTGGTAATTTTATCATAACTTTGTGTATGAATGTCCAAATGATGAACGGTTTGAAGCGTTGGAAACTAGACTCAAAGAACTTTCATAATATAGGTTGTTAATTACATAAAAACTTATATATATTTATATATGCTCGTTCAAATTGGAGACTTGTGCGAACTCATTTGAAATCTTAGCTTATCATGAAGTTTTCCAATTTGACTTCGCCTTAGGCCTTTTCTTGGGCCCCAAATTACTTACTACAAGACTTGTACACTTATTTACCAAGTACAATTGATGTCAACCATGTTAATAGCACATCAAATATTATAATTAGCCTACGTGACACCACGAAATCCTAGTTTACTTAGCGAATTGTTTTTTTCCGGGGCCTTACATTCTTTCCCCTTAGGATTATTCATCCTCGAATGAGGAGTAGAGTACGACTTAAACACTTAACATAATAAATCTCTTTCTAACCTACCTCAAGTACCTAAATTTTGACCAACTCCCAAATTTTTCAGAAATTTCGGCAGAGTCTCCTTTGTAACTAGGCCTATCCACCTGTCAGAGAACCACCAAAACCATCCTAAAAATATATCCACAACTCGACAAAGTACCATAATGTATATATAAATAACAAGAACCTCAGCATTACAAGCACCACATTATCACGATGATACCTGGGCATGGTTTGCACATTTTTAAATCATAACACCTAGAAAGTACTTTTCAAATCAAAACCAACTGCTATATAATCAAGGGAAATACCTTATTTCCACAATGCTCTCGGCCTTCAATGTGGCCTCCTCGACTTACCTGCTTTACCACAACACATTCGCGAAAACCATCCCAACCTTCAAATTTATCTAACAAGGATGACAACTAGATACCTCGCATAAGCTAACTATCCATTAACTTCACGCTCAATAGTTTACACCAGGATGATACACAAATGATCTTCACCTACCTTCTTAGACATAGACATATGAAGACACAAATTCATGAGGAACGAATATGGGGAAACATCACACTCCTAGTGCGACCTAATGGGAAATGCACTTACGTACCCTTCATCATCAATTCACGTAACATCTACATGGGAATTTTTTTGAGAATAACCGGTTCACCCTCCTGAATTCTAAAACTCCACACGGTTCACAAACTGAACTCGTGGTGACCTTCACGACTACACTAAGATGTGCTATAATAAATTGACCATAAAGTTACCTACTGAATGTATGTGATCACAGGGTGACTTTGACACGTTTGAACCTTCAATACCAAATAGATCCAATATAGTAAGGAGCAACGAAGTTCAAGATTGGGCTGGAATTATTCAGGAATCCATTTATGCGCTGGGCAGAGTATTTCATGAGGTTACATGCTAAGAGACATGAGAGTTTCTATTAGTGATGTTGATATGGTTAATCATTGTGACGACATCAACTATTAGACAATTAAGGCATAGGGGTAACTCGTACATTGGCAATAGGAACTATTAAGGAGGAATATTCAAGTACGCGACCCAGTCGCCTCCTGGAGTGTAGGGAAAATCCAGTTATCAAGAATGAGAATATTCTGGCACCTTGAATGCGATATGAGTTTCAAAACACATGAAGTTGAATTACACTCTTAACGTTAACTGACACAAGGAATCTATGCCACAAGCCCACGAGGATGAAAAGAAGTGGAACACTTATGAGAGTATCATACTTCAAACAACTTAACCCTTCCTGATAATTGATCCTATATAAGAGAAGTAAAGATACAATAACTTGTCTTCCAAATCAATATGCACATGATATGTGCAAAAATCTGAAGGCATATAATCTCAACCTTTCATGAGCGAAACCACATAGCTAGGACATCTTAATATTGGGATGAAATCATGCATTGGTTAGAGGGGTTCTAATGGTTAACATGATGCTCCTGGAAGAAAGACAAATAACACTCCTACCCACCCAGAAAGGTGGAATACCAAGGGTAGCAAAACTCCTCGCACATGACAATGACATAGTCAATAATTCTAGAAGTCGAGGGTGTAAAGACAACCAAACTCAATGTGACCGTGTAGAATAATCATGGAAGGTTTGCAGATGTTCATGATGAATTCTCCATGGATTTTGACTTGAAAAAGGAAGTGTCATAGTGACACTTAGAAGGGCAAGTTCTCTTATGGTTATCGAACAAGTGTTGGGAACTAGAACAATGAATTCACTAACTAAGGAATACAATTAACACATTGTGGAGGTATAAAGAGAAAATAATCATTTGTTATAAGCTGGACATGCTTCTGCTACATTAACTCCCAAATGTAATATATGACCATGCCGCGAGCAACCACAATACTAGGACAAGGTGAGCTACTTACTGCGGGATGTCCCAAGTGGACACGAAATTTATGGCGACACAAGATCTTCCTATGACGGGGATTTGAGGATCTCAATTTTCAGAAAGACTTTATGCACACGGTGACCATTTCGATTGATATGCACTCATATGATAGGTGCTGATGCATGCTCTTATGTTACTTGACAGTGAGAAGGTTTCATGATGATATTCGCAAGAGAGTAGATTGGCTGTTCAAACCATATAAGCTATATACACGACTGAGTAAAAGAGTGACTCGAAAAGGATCACAACGCTGGGATGCTTTGCATGGAACTTGACACCACATAGGTAAACTTTATGATGATGCATGTATAGGCACAAACGAGTAGATTTTGTCCATTTAAATAAAATGATTTCTGTAAGAAATTCATCGGGAATAGTCCCTTGTTGAGAATTTAGGAAAAGCAAGTGGGAAGTATCAAAAGTGTTATAACTCAATTCAGGAACATAATTATATAGCTCAATTCCATAGGAGGCTGTATTTAAGAGAACTGTGATCGGGAGAATTTGTGAATAATATGTCTCATTCAAAGAGTAGGTGCATGCAATGTTTTGTGATTCAGATTCTTGTTAAGACCATATCTATGCAGACTCCCAATACAGGTGTACGTATATAATAAGGAGGAGTATGTGGCGTTCAGAATGACGTACTAATGGGTCACTTACTTGGTGACTCTAGATTGGCGGGGCAGTGCCTTAACTGATGCACCCTGACTCCACATCTGTAACATACATTGGTAACATACTGATATACTACATGATCTGGTGGTGCAGTGACATTAATAGAAACAAGGGTACTCCCCTTAGCAACAAGTTCTACCAATCCCTCCATGGCTCAATACATTCTCCTAACAAGTCCTTGGGCAATCCACTTGGACTCAATGGTAGGATCAATCCCTCCTTACATGCTTCAAATTCGTGGATTATGATATCAAGATTACCAATCTTGAGTATACGACTTAGAGAGGAAATCAGCTCCCTATCTTGAGCTATATCGCACAATCTGCAGTATCAAAGAAGGGTGAAATTCCTGAATGTCCAAATAGCCTCCAACTTATAGATGTGGTGGACAACATACCGATAAGAAGGACTCTACTAGACAAGGCTCCGAGACATCCTAGGACACTTTAAAACCTTAGGATCTGATACCAAGTTTGTCACGCCCCAAAATCCTAGGAGCACGACCGACGCTCAACCGAGTAAGCCCGACTAAGCAAGCCTATAGGTTCCATTCTACCCAAACCAACTCATGATTAAATAGGATATGGACTCCATTTACCAGATTTAGTAAGTATTTCATTAACAACTTCCATTTCATTTCCATTAGCAACTTAAATCCTAATTATCAAAATATTACAAGTTTTATAAATTCTTGCCAAACATCAATATTTCTACTTTAATTCCCAATACCAAACACCACCCACAACCTGTCTATGGAGCCTCTAAATATAACTGAAGAATAATATGGAAATGCCAGCAACAAGGCTCCTGCTATACCTTTAAATACAAAGTAGATGATAAACAACGGTACAGGACCCCGAATGAAGTGAGACTCACCAAATCAGCTGAAAAGAAGATGCGTCACTAGCTGCGGCCAACATTGCCTGCTATGGAACCACCTACATCTATTTAAAGATATAGCGCCCCCGGGAAAAAGGATGTTAGTGACATCGAATAACACTAGTATGTATAACTAAATACCATCTAGTTAGAAAAAACTATCATACAAGAGCAAAGAAATCGTAAACACATTCTCATTAGAAAGAAGTATCAAACAAGAATAAAGAAATCATAAAGGTCAATCAAAAGCTTTAACAATCACCATATCATCAAATCGAAGAATCATATGACTTTCACATAATTCCCATAGCTTTAGGTTGGGGCATTTGATATTGTTCATAATCATTCATTATACCACCGCTTTCTTGAGCGGAGTTTGATCACGACCCGATCGGCTAGGTTGCCTCATTTGAGACATATAGCTCAATCACAATCTCATTTTCCTTTTTTTTTCTTCTGGAATTCATTTTCAATACTACCGCTATCTTTGGCGGAGTCCGATCTCGGCCCGATCGGCTAGGCCGCCTTGCCAAGGCGTTGTTCCCTTCTCATTAATCATCTCATTTCAATCTTTATTTCTCATATATCAATTCATAGGCACTTGGGGCCACAATTATCACATTATTCTTTGGCACTAGGCCACATTTCATAACTCAATCTCTTCATTCCCACATTTCACATCATTTCCACATATTTTACATCAATATCAATTTCAACAACAAGCCATTCAATTCAAGATGTCAAGTACACATGAGAGAAATCATGAACCATGAGCATATACAATATTAGAGAAATCATGAACCATGGGCATATACAATATTTCAGAAATCATACACCTCAAGTTTATTAACAATGGAACTTTAAACACAACGAATTCTTCTAAAAAGGAGGGGATACGCCAAACCACAATAAAAACACACGTCAAAGGCATAAGCAAGCAATTACACCAATTGTTCTTGAATTACTCTTTTCCAATCATGACAATATACAATTTCAACATCGAAGTATGTAACAACTCGGATCACATTGGATGTACTTATAAGGCAAGACATTATCTCGAACAACCACTTATGGCATAAATTGTGTATAAAGCCTTTAGGGCACTTTATTATTGAATTTATTTATGGAAAGCAAAGTCGAGGCTCATTTCATAATCTGTTTCATATTTTCTCATGTCATAGGCATCACCAGGTACAATTATAATTCATGTTCTTGGCACATTGGCCACACTATATTTCCCAAATTCATTTGATTACTTCAAACATCTCTATGCATAGAGGGTTTCACATAGTTTGGCATAATATATGCAGCTCCAACCTCAATTTAAGGTCTTAGGATTTCAATACATGATTCATATTCCTTGCACCCTTTTTAAGTTATCAAGAATAGCGCATTGATCATATTGGAATGCATCTTTCACAAATATAGGGTCACAACACCAATTAATGTAAAGTATCAATCAAAACAAGAATCCAAAGTTCAGCCTACCACATTTACACAAGCATCAATAGAGCTCAATTTCTAAAAGACGGGGTTTTAGCCATACTCCTTGTTTAAGCTTTCCTTAAGTTACTAGAATATTCTGAAAATTCTAGAAATCCCAATCTACTTTGAGACATAACAAAACTGAGCATAAATTAGGAAGGTATTCATGGTTTCAGCTCATTTGAGCATTTTATCAAATACTAGTTGAACATCTTGATTTCTAATCTCTTTTACAAGGTTTCCTTCATTCCCCAACCCAATCTTTACTTATTTATGTTCAATAATCTTCCCATAAACCTAATTTGTACATGCATGTATACATAATACAAATATACCCAAGAATCATACCTCAGTAACCCATCTTATACCCCAAACTTGAAATTAAAGTCTAACGTATAGAAACTTACCTCTTAGATGAAGAACATGTGATTGTGTTCTTTGATTCTTGAAGACTTGAGCAAGATTTAGATTATTATGAAGCTAGGCCTCTCCTTTCTCTCTCTATATGCTCTTATCTCTCTCTAAAATCAGTAAGAAAATGATCCCAAAATGAACCCCAAAGAGTATATATTGAAATGGGGTCGGGTTATAAAAATAGGAAGATTAACCCTCCGAAGTCGGGTCTGCGATCGCATAATGGACCGCAGAACGGGTATGCTGGCCGAAAACGTGTTGCAAAACTCGGTGTCCAAAACTGGGCTACACTGGTTCAGTGTGCGACCAAATTTGCGATCGCAAATCGAGTACGCGGACCGCATAATGGTTTTTGCGATCGAATATCTGATACAGGATCACATTTTTCCAGCCTTTGGTAATTTGATCATAACTTTGTGTAGGAATGTTCAAATGACGAACGGTTTGAAGCGTTGGAAACTACACTCAAAGAAATTTCATATAATTGGTTGTTCATCACATAAAACCTTATATATATTTAGATATTCTCGTTCAAAGTGGGGACTTGTGCGAACTCATTTGAAATCTTAGCTTATCATGAAGTTTTCCAATTTGACTTCGCCTTAGGCCTTTTATCGGGCCCCAAATTACTTACCACAAGAGTTGTACACTTATTTACCAAGTCCAATTGATTTCCACCATGTTAACAGCATATAAAATATTATAATTAGCCTACGTGGCACCACGAAATCCTAGTTTACTTAGCGATTGTTTTTCCCGGGGCCTTACAATAACCTTGTTCAAATGCCGATAATAAATACACATATGTATAAAACCATCCTTATTCTTCACAAACAAGACCAAATCACCCCAAGGCGACACACTAAGCCGAATGAAACCCTTGTCAAGAAACTCTTGCAACTGCTCCTTTAACTCCTTCAGCTCCGCTAGGCCCATACGATACGGTGAAATAGAAATAGACTGAGTGCCCGACAACAAGTCAATACCAAAATCGATATCCCTATCGAGCGTCATGCCCGGAAGATCCTCTGGAAATATACCTGTAAAGTCTCTCACTACGAGAACTGACTCAACGGTAGGAGTATCAGCACTGACATCTCTTAAAAAGGCTAGATAAGCATCACACCCCTTCTCAACCATCTTCTAAGCCTTTAGAAATGAGATAACCCTGCTAGGAACATAATCAAATGCACCCCTCCACTCTAACCATAGTAAACTTGGCATAGCCAGCGTCATAGTCTTGACATGACAATCTAGAATAGCATGATCAGGCGATAACCAGTCCATGTCTAAGATAACATCAACGTCTACTAGACTAAGTAGCAATAGATCAACTCTGGTCTCAAAACCACTAATAACAACTAAACACAACCGATACACACGGACCATAATGATAGAATCTCCCACAAGCATGAACAAATGAATGGGAGAACTCAAAAAATCACGAGATATATCCAAATACGAAGCAAAGTAAGATGACACATATGAATAAGTGGATCCCATATAGAATAAGACTGATGCATCTGTATGACAAACCAAAATCATACATGTAATGACTGCGTCTGAAGCAACTGCCTCCGTCCTACCCATAAAAGCATAAAATATGGCCTGGCCCCCCCTCTAGGGTGACCTCTACCTGCCCGTCCCCCATCCCTAGCTGGTTGTTTGGGTGGAGCAACAACTGGGGTTGTAATCATGGCCTGAGAAGTCTGTGGACCTGACTAAATTTGTGGAGCCAGAGTGGTTTGTGGAGGTGCACCCCTCCTGAGTCTAGGACAGTCTCTAACCATATGGAGGGTATAACCACACTCAAGGAAAGCTCTCGATGGGTGTGGCTGCTGGGACTGACTCAGGTCTGGTCGGCTGGACTGACCACTGAAGGCACCCCATATCGGAGGTGCACTTGAAATTGGCTGAGCAAAATGTGCAACCTGAGACCTCGGGACAACCGGAGCACCACTAGAAGCTGGAAGTGCTGAGTGGACTAGACGACTCATATAGCCTCTACCATGACGGGCTTTAGCCGCAGCGTGGCCTTAAATCCTTCACTACCTCAATGTTACACCCCATGTTTTCGCACGTAAAAGTACATCGTTAGTCAATTGATATAAGCTCAGAAATGAGATCATCTTTAAAACTACATAAAGTAAGTTAATAATGTACTTTGGAGGTTACAAATATTAAAGATCACGGATAACAAGTACCAAGAGGGTTGGAAGGCTTAGAAGCTCAACGAATTGAAGAAAATAAGTTTCGTCGAAAGTTGGCAAGTTGGGAATATTATAACGTGTACTTTTGGGGGTAGGCTAAAGTTATTAACAGAATAAGGAGGTTATGTTATGAGTTATTTTAATTGTATGATAGTCGTGTGTTATGTTTTGATGTCAAGCGAGTTGTGGAACAAAAGTTGGCAAAGGGCATCACAAGTTACATTCATAAATGTGTTGAAAATTGGGTCAAATGTAGATGAGCTTTTCTCCCAATGTATGTTCAATTGTGGGGTGATACACCTACCAAATAGAAAATTTAGGAGTCTAGTTTATAAAAAATTAAACTTTTCATCTATACGACAATGGAGTAGAGAGATATTCTCCTTTTCGCGAGACTGCACAAGCAGCTCCCTTGGGACCTACAAAGTCGGTGTAAAATTCCAGCTTGTATATAAGTCAATTCTAAGTTGTTTTAACTCATAATTCTCGACCAAAACAGTTCCTAATCCCTCCTTGATGCTCTCCAAGAGTTACATCTTGATCCTAGAGTGAATCCAAAGATAAACCACACAAGTTTGACGTAAAGAATACCGTAGTTACCATTAACTCCATTTCCTTCTCATTGTGATGGGTTAGGAAGTTACTTGGTGCTGAACTGAGTCAAATAAAAGAGGGTTCTTGGTATATTTGAGTTAGGTTTCATCTTCCATAACCTAATATTAAGTTTGTACAAATGTTGGGTTGAAATTTGTTGGAGGATTCTTGAAGAAACTAGTAACTATGAAACTTGAAGTTGAGCTATTTTTTTGGGATATTTTTACATGTTTTAAGATACCAAATAGAATTGTAAAGGTGTGGATATCATGGTGAGGATGAGAAGTGAAGATTAAAATCATTGTGCTAGAACATGTTGAATTGGAGCTATACAAAACCTTATGAAGTTATGCATATATGTTGTTCGATAAAATGACTAAATGAACTTTCCTTAGAATATGAAGTCGATATTGATATCAATCCTTTGTACGCTATAGATTACCATATTTAAGAGGTGCGAGGACTTGTGCAACAGTTGTAACTTCATTTATAAGGTATGTTAAGTCTATCCTTTCTTTCCTTTTGGCATAATCCATATGATACAACGAAATGAGCAAACATGCAACTTTCACAAATGACTCTATTCTTAGAAGTACTAGGGTTGCCTATGTTCTTGATTCTCCATATGTTCTATTATCATATCGTTTGTTCATAGGTCTCAGAAAATATGTAAGTTGATAAAGTTTGTTTGTGTTATTAAACGAAGACATATTGATCGTATGACATTCTGAGAGATCTTATTAACTTACTTATTATGCATTGCATTCATTTATACATGTATACTGACCCATGATAAATGGTATCATATATGCATATATTATAAGTATATGGGGTATGGGGAAAGGTTATGACGTTATATGCGCACCACCACCTGATCAGTCGGCATACGTTTATGATTTCGCCCACAGTGGCCGAGATGATATGATGTGATGCCCTCATAGGCTTGATGATGTTATGTACGCATATACTTATGTATGGCATGAAAATTATATGCATATGCATGATATTATAAATGTTTCATGATTCACTGAGCTATTCAGGCTTACAGGTTGAGTCCTTTACTCCATATTTCTTTTATGTCTTTTATATACTAATTTTGATGCCTTACATACCCTGTACATTATTCATACTGATATCCCTTTTATTGGGGATGCTGAATTTCATGCATGCAGATCGTAATAGACAGCTGGATAGACCTTCCCAATAGACAGAGTTAAACATCAGCTTGGTTGGTAAGCTATACTTCCTCGGGGTTACCACCTCTAGACCTTGGAGTCTGTTTTATATACACAATTTTGATAGGTAGGTCGAGGCCCTGTCCCGACCATTATATAGTTAGGATATCTCTAGAGGCTTGTATATGAGTCCTGTATATTTTGTATATCACCATTGTGGCCTTGCCAACCCTGTGTACATGTTAGTTTTGTATTGTTGGTTCTAGACATTCATGGTGTCCTCATCGGCCTTGACTGGTATTGTCAGCTTGCAGGTAGGCCTCATCAGCCTAAGTTGAGGGTTACCTCTCTAGAGTTCATAGTTAAAGAGTGGTACGCTCGGGCCAAATATGACACCGAGTGATAGCCACGCCTCCCCAAGTTTGGGGCATGACAAACTTGGTATTAGAGCAATTCTATCCTAGGGAGTCTATAAGCCTTGTCTAGTAGAGCCTTTTTAATAGATGTGTTGTGCACCACATTATATAAACAGGAAGCTACAAGGCATTTAGGAGTTTTTTACCCTTCTTTCAATTCTAAATCGTGCTATAGAGCCGAGTAATAAGATGTTGACCCAGAACTTATTTTTGCTAGTAATACAGAGATATTTGCAATTAGAAAGATTACAGCTGGCCAGATGGCTAATACAGTAGAAAGTAAGGGCACTAGTAAAGGGTGAGTTCTTGACTACAAAGCCCAGTTTGAGGCTCAGATCGTGCATACCCGATTTGCAAATTTCCTGCTTAAAACCTTAGGATGGGAATATCTAACGCCCCCGCGTATAGAAGACATGGGAGTATCAGAAGGTAAAAATATAAGTTTCAACAAGTAATAGATACAATGTGAAGGAGGGTACGAGGTACCTAATTAGTGAAGATTATTAGTATTTACAATTCAGGCAGAGAAATATAAGCATTATGAGTTACCTTCAACAATAAAAGAGGTATGTACAATTGGCAACACCCATCTCAGTTATACCCTATAAGAGCTAACAAATATAGTTTAAGAGAAGGATGGAATATCAGGATCCATCTAGGGTTAAAGTAACCCAAAATGGTAGATGGATTGTTAGCGTTAGCTGACATTTCCGAAGGATATTTCAAACGTTGTAATAGTTCTCCTTGTGATACACCCAGATGGTGCACTCTAGAATAGTACAGTCAAATATGAATACTAGAATGTTCAAGTATTTCAGAAGATATGAAGTGGAATCCTAAAAGGGATAAATATTTAACTTAGTATAACTCCCGCCCTAGTAAAAAGAAAATGTTAGGCGACCAAAAATCCCACTGAGATGGAGCAAGGGGAGCTAAAAGTGAAATATTGTTTTATTAAAGTTTTAGAATAAGGTAATAGATAGAGATATTAACAAAAGAATAAGAAGAGAGTAAATGAAGAATTATGAGTAAGATGTGATAATATAGGTGATAACGATAAATCCAAATATGAAAAGGTGACAGAGTCTATAGTCAAGTGAAGGAAAAAACAAAAAGGGACAAGCCTTGAGATTATAAAAGATATAAGCCATAAAGTTATATCCTCATTTCGAGAAATGAATTGGTGATTCCAACACGATTACCAGAAGGCTAAGTAGACCCTTGGAGTAATAAAAATCAGCATGGGCTAGTATATAAGATAAATTTAGAGACTAGAGGATTTGATAATAGTGGAAATCATGAGAATTTCAAAGACCATGTTTCGTCAATAATAAAATGGACAATAGAAGAATAACCTTTAAAGGTCATTCAAGAAGACGCTTCACTAAAAGCAAGAACTATGAGCACCGTTAAGCTTAAGGTACTAAGTGTGCTAGTTACACTAGGTGTCCCCCTCGTGCATAAGAAATTCAATTATCCCTGGTATAGAAGGGTTAGTGCAAAGCGAGTAAGGGTCATTGAAAATATGGAAAGACTCCGAAGATGGAGAGGTAAAACATCTGCATATAAACTTCAGAGCATTAAATGCTAGTACTCCTCTAAAGGGGAAATATGGTGTGATATGGTATTAAGTCGAAGTTATGTGGTTCAGGTAACTATGAAATGGTAAAGGAAGAATGTGGTAAAAAGGCGAAAGGATGAGATTGCATTTACTGATATCCTACAGATATGTGATGACTCCAGAATATTATGTAAGGACAATGCCGAGAATAGGGAATAAGGGGTTCCCTGCCAGGATTTTAATTAGTAAATAAGTGTGAATGGACACTTGATATATTAGGAGCTAGTGCAAGAGGTAATTTAAGACAAAAGACATAACCCAAAAGAGGTTACACAAAATATAGATATGAGCAAGGACTGACGAGTAGTTATTAGTTGATTCAGGAAGAGCCTAGTTATGGCTAGACAAGAGGTCTCAAATAAAGCAGTAGATCATGCAAGATAAACGTAGTGAAACCCAGTATAGGAAATTCAGTATCGCAGATGTGACATCATAATCCTTGAGAAATATTCAAATAGGAGTTGGGGTAGTTAAAGGTACCGTACAAGTGTTACGGAAATATACTGAGCTTTTTATAACTTACAAAAACCATCACCTCTTTTTTTTCATGGCTTAAGCAGTCTTGAGCTTTTGAAAGCTAGCCTCACAATCCTCGGACCATTTAAAAGGAGCACCCTTCTGGGTCAATCTAGTCAAAGGTAACCCCTCTACGAAATGATGATAATACCCGGCCAAACCAAGCAAACTTCGAGCTTTCTTAGGCTGTCATTCTTAAGATGAACAGTAATGAGGAAGCATTAAAGGCTTAGATTTATACATGTAGGATAAGTAGCGAGAGAGTAACCTGGAGTTAGTAGAATACCTCGATAAGAATGAAACCAGAGTAAGAGTTATGGTATAGTATGACCTACCTAGATATAATAAAGGCATAAGGATAGATAACCGAGTCTATGAAATAAAATATAGCAATAGTCATAATTTCGTCAAAGTACTGTTCGAACAACTTTAGTACACCTACAGATGCTCAGAGGGATAGCTTGTCCTAGTACTGCATATGTTCCCAAAGTGAGGCCTAGAGATTGGCTAAAAGATAGAGGAAAAAGGAGAGAAGATAGCATAGGCACAAATACAAGGACAGAGTCATACATGCTGTATGACAGAAGGTAGCAACAATTACGAGATTTGAAGAATTCTAACCACAGGCCGTAGTGTGAGAAAGAGGCCTAAAGGGGGTAATGCCTTGGACTTTGGATTTATTCGCAGAACAGTTGACTAGATAGAAAGTATAGTACTAAAGTATTCGTAAGAGCTACCCGGTTATGAGACCGATAAGCGCATCAGTCAAAATTTGAGGACGAATGTTCCAAAGGGGGAAATAATGTTACACCCCATGTTTTCGTACGTAAAATATATCATAAGTCAATTGATGTAAGCTTAGAAACGAGATCATCTTTACAATTACATAATGTAAGTTAATAATATTAATTTGGAGGTTACCAATATTAAAGATCATGGATAATAAGTACCAAGAGGGTTGGAAGGCTAGAAGCTAACTGAATTGAAGAAAATAAGTTTCATCGAAAGTCGACAAGTTGGGAATGTTATAACGTGTACTTTGAGGGGGGAGGGGAGACTAAGGGGATTATCATGATAAGGAGGTTATTTTATGAGTTATATTAGTCGTATGATAGTAGTGTGTTATGTTTTGAAGTCAAGCGAGTTGTGGATCAAAAGTTGGCAAAGGGCATCACAAGTTATATTCATAAATGTGGTAAAGATTAGGTCAAATATAGCTACGCTTTTCTCCCAATGTACGTTGAATTATGGGGTGCTCCACCTACCAAATTGAAGATCTACAAGTCTAGTTTCTAATTCATTAAACCGTTTGTCGATAAAACATTGGAATAGAGAAATATTTGTATTTTTGCAAGACTGCACAAGCAGCTCCCTTGAGACCCACAAAGTTGGTGTAAAACTCTACCTTGTATATAAGTCAATTATATGTTGTTTTAACTCATTTTTCTCGACCAAAGCAGTTCCTAAACCCTACTAGATTCTCTCCAAGGGTTCCCACATTATCCTAAATTGAATCCAAAGATAAACCACGCAAGTTCGACATAAAGAATATCGTTGTTACCATTAACTACCTTTCCTTCTCATTGTGACGACTTAGGAAGTTACTTGGTGTTGAAGTGAGTTAAATAAAAAAGTTTTATTGGTATATTTGAGGTAAGTTTCATCTTCCATAACCTAATATTAAGCTTGTATAAGTGTTGGATTGAATTTGTTGGAGGATTCTTGAAGAAACTAGTAACTAGGAAACTTGAAGTTGAGCCATGTTGTGTGGGCTGTTTTTACATGTTTTAAGATACCAAATGGAATTGTAAAGGTGTGGATATCATGGTGAGGACGAGTAGAAGTGAATATAAAAATCATTGTTCTAGAACATGATTAATTGGATCTATAAAAGACCCTATGAAGTTATGCACATAAGTTGTTCGATAGAATGACTAAATGAGCTTCCCTATAGAATTTGAAGTCGATATTGATACCAATCCTTTGTATGATATAGATTACCATACATAAAAGGTGCGAGGACTTGTGCAACAGTTGTAACTTCATTGATAAGGTATGTTAAATCTATCCCTTTTTTCCTTTTTGCATGATCCATATGATACAACGAAACGAGCAAACACGCAACTTTCACAAATGAGCAAACACGCAACTTTCACAAATGACTCTATTCTTAGAAGTACTAGGGTTGCCTATGTTCTTAATTTCCCATATGTTCTATTATCATATCGTCTGTTAATGAGTCTTAGAAAATATGTAAGTTGATAAAGTTTATTTGTGATATTAACCGAAGACATATTTATCTTATGACATTTCGAGAGATCTTATTGACATGCTTCAGTATGCATTGCATTCATTTATACATGTATATTGACCCATGAACATATGGAATTATATACGTGTATATTATATGTATATGGGGTATGTGGAAAGTTTGTGGCGTTATATACGCAACACCACCTAATCAGCTGCCATACGTTGATGATTTTACCCATTGAGGCCGAGATGATATGATGGGATGCCCTTAGAGGCTTGATGATGTTATGCAAGCATATACCTATGCATGATATGACAATTATACGCATATGCATGAAATTATAAATGTTTCATGATTCACCGAGCTATTCAGACTTACAGATTGAGTCCTTTATTCCATGTTTCTTTCAGGTCTTTTATTTATTAATTTTTATGCCTTACATACAGATACATTATTCGTACTAACGTCCCTTTTGCTAGGGATGCTACATTTCATGCATGCAGGTCCTAATAGACAACTGGATAAACCTTTTCAGTAGACAAAGTCAAACATCATCTTGGTTGGTAAGCTCCACTTCCTCGGAGTTACCAGGTCTAGAACTTGGAGTCCCTTTAATACTGATTTGATGGGCAGGTCGAGGCCCTGTCCCGACCATGATACAGTTCAGTTATCTCTAGAGGCTTGTAGATGAGTCATGTATATTTTGTATATCAGTATTATGGCCTTGCCAGTCCTGTGTACATGTTAGTTTTGTATGGCTGGTTGTAGACATTCATGGTAGACTCGTTGGCCTTGATTGGTATTGTCTGCTCGCAGGTAGGCCTCGTCGGCCTAAGTTGAGGGTGTCACGCCCCGAACCTGGGGAGGCGTGGCTGGCACTTGATACCGTAGTGGCCCGAGTGAACTACTCTGTAACTCATTTATTCCTTTTTATAACTATCATGGGCCAGTATGGCCACAACTAGTAATGTAAAATTGTAAGTGGACAAATGTTATATCAATGAACCTTCGTTCATAAAACATGAATACATGTGGGCCTTCAAGGCCTCTGACATACTGTACATAATAAACCTGTGTCTACAAAGCCTCTAAGATTATTTGACATAAAATGGGACAAGGTACCGGCCTACCCATAAGTCGGTAGTAAAACTTTGACATGATGACTCATAGACTCGGCTACACTCCGAATAAGATGGAGTCTTACCGATCCTTCGCTGAATGCCAATCTCGTTTACGATGAAGGCTCGTCAAACTGATTATCTATACTTGCAGGCATGAATGCAGCATTCCCAACAAAAGGACGTCAGTACGAATAATGTACTGAGTAGGTAAGGCATGTAAATCAGTATATAAAGAACATGGAAGAAACATGTAGTAAAAGGGCTTAACCTGTAAGTCTGGATAGCTCTGTAAATCATAAAATATTTATAATGTCATGCATATGCGTATGAATGTCATGTCGTGTATAAGTACATGTGTTCATCCCATCATCAAGCCTATGAGGGCATCCCATCATATCATCTTGGCCACCATGGGCAAAATCATCAACGTATACCAGCTGATCAGGTGGTGATGCGTATATAACGTCGTAACTTTTTTCCATATCCCATATAAATATATATATATATATATGTATATATGTATATGTATATATGTATATGTATATATATAACGCCATGACTTTTTCCCATATCCCATATACATATATATATATACATACATATATATGCGTATATAACGCCGTCTGAGTCATATTTCAGCCACTGTGGGCAACATCATCATCGTATACCAGCTGATCAGGTGGTGGCGCGTATATAACGCCGTAATCTTTTCCCATATCTCATATACATATATATACATATATACGCATATATAACGCCGTCTGAGTCATGGGTAAATGCATATGTAAATGAATGCAATGCATGAGAAGTACGTTAATAAAATCTCTCGGAATGTCATAAGGCCATTATGCCTTTGAGTAATATCATGAAGTAAACTTTTTCAACTTACGTATTTTTCTGAGACACATGAAAAGATGATAAAATAATAGGACACGTAGGAATTCAATAATATAGGCACCTCTAATACTTCTATGAATAGAGTCATTTTTGGCAAACTAGTTACTTCAATGGTTAAAGATGCAGTTTCATGATTTTTATTTGATAGGTTTAACTTTTATGTTCTTACCGCTAAAACCGCTAAACTTTTGAAAATATGAGTTCAAATCCAAATCTAATATTTGTTGGAATTGTAGTGATTTTTACGCATACATCTATACTTTGTGTCAATAAGGTTAGTTCAAAGAAACCAGATAATTATACTCTACATCCGTTAGTGATATTAGGCATGCATGATACTAGCTGGACATGGAAAGGCGGAAACTTTCAATTTCTCCGTCTGTCACTTGATTTACACAACTTGACTTGCGACTTAAGCTAACACACAAATGATGTTTGGTTGGCGATCAATTCATTCTAAATATCTATCTTCGTTTTATCAAATCTGGGTCAAGTGACCACCATATGACTTTGGAGGACAAAATAACCCTTAAATGGGTCAAATTGTACCTTTAATTTTAGCATTCACCGTATGTATTTCTTCATAAGAAACTATACCAATTTAAATATTGTTACTATAGTTTCTCTTATAAGTCATTATACTTTATCAAATTTGTATTAAATCTTTTGATATAGTTTAAGTTGATCTTAACTATAGCATATTGCACTTTCGAGGTCATATCCCTCCTCTTAATTTAATTAAAACTCATTTCTTAATGTTCCTGTGAAAGTTCGAAAAATTACAAGAAAAATACTTTCATGATTTCCATTTTCTACCATTACAAGTAAAGTCACCATAAAGAATTTTCATGGCAATCTCAGAATACAGAGAATAGTCTAGTCGCTGAAATTTAGTCGTGTCATTTTCTCATTTCGTTTATATCGTACGGATCATGCCAAAAGAAAAGAAGGGATAGTCTTAATATACTTGAGTTGATTTTCTTGACAAAATTTTGGTTACTAGTGCATTCTGACATGATTGCAATTGCAAAACATCTCTGGTGACTTCTGTACGCAGAGTCTTATTAGAGCATTGACCTCCTCTACATTGAGTCTTATTAGAGTATTATTATACCCTAAACCAAATTTACCAAACATAAAATCAGCCCGCAATACACCGGTAGACTTTTTAACTAATTGGTTACAACGACTGCTACTCTTGAAGATCTCCTTACTTCCTTGTGCGTTCCCAATTCATTAAGGAAACATGAGAATAAATCTTGAAGCACTATCTTTGAATGCTCTACAAATATTAATAATACCGCCACAAGATCTAATAAGACAAATACTACTTTCTTAATATAGGCTTATAAATTATGATGTACCTGATTTTCCCCAAAAAAAATAAACATACATTGTTTAAAATGCATCCAGCAAAAATAGTTGAGAAACTTACACGTTACTATTAGAGGATACTTTAGCTAGAGCCACATAAGCTCATATGACTACTTAGTCATATGTCTCAATAGTGGCTTACTGCCACGTTTTGCCTTTATTCAAAATATTTTGGGTAATTGCCAATTACCCGTATAATTACGAATTATTTTAATTTACTTAAAATTCTATTTATTTTTAATACACTTTACACACCTTACTATGATATACTTTACTATTATGATCATGTGATACCATATAAAATAAATACATACACGATTATTTTATTAAAACATCCATGTAAAAATACATATATTTTCTCAACTTCTAATTTTCCTAATCTCATATAAAGAGTAAAAATTTTTGTACACTTAATTCTTAAAAATGGTAAAAAGACAGCCTTCTTTCCTTGAAAATAATTTCTATCTTTACAATAAAGAAAATCTCTTAAATTTCTCATTTTACGTGTATAATTTAAAACATATTCGAAAATAGTAATATTAATAACTATATAAAAATTATTTTTTTTTCAAATTATTTTACAAAAATATTTTACTCAAAATACCATATCAAATGTAAGCTAGAGCGAGTGATAAAAGGCCTGATCGTCTATAGTCTTGATTATTATTCTTATTATTACTAATATCATCATTGTTATTTGGCTCTAATTAACTAAAATTTACATTTGAAGAACATTCCATAGCCATTAGTTTAATTCAAAAAAAAATTCTAACAAAGAAATATTAGAAACCAAATATACCATTCTTTGTTCCATAAAAAGTGCTATTATTATTATTATCTATTCTTAATTTAAATCTCGGTTTTCTTCAATTACTAATATTAAAGTATGGGATGTAACAGAGGGTTACCCCTCCAGAGTTTATAGTTAAAAAGTGGTACGCTCGGGCCAAATATGACATCGGGTGCCGGCCATGCCTCCCCAAGTTTGGGGCATGACACTCCAAGCCTCTTGGCCTCCATGTCCTCTCTCTCACGGCCCCGCATACCCTCCAACCTCCATGCAATAACTATCACCTGCTGATATGGAGTATTTGTCTCCAACTCTCAAGCCATGCTAAACGTAATACTATAGTTGAGCCTTTCGATAAATCGACGAACTCGCTCTCTGACTGTAGAAACCAAGGCGGGTGCATGTCTTGACAAATCACTGAATCGAACAACATACTCCGACACTATTATAGTACCCTGGCAGAGCTGCTCAGACTCTGCGCGCCATGCATCTTGAAGGGTTTGAGGAACAAACTCTCCCAAAAACAACTCCGAAAATCGAGTCCATGTAAGTGAAGTTGCATCGGCTGGGCTACCCTACTCATACACTCACCACCACTGATATGTTGCTCCTAGTAGCTAGAATATAGTAAAAGCAACCCCACTTATCTCCACAATACCCATGGTGCTGAGAATACGATGGCACTCTTCTAGAAAATCATGTGCATCCTCTGAAGCTAAACCACTAAAAGTAGAAGGGTGATACTTCTTGAACCTCCCAAGTCTAAGCTCCTCCTCCTCAGATGCTGCTTCCCTAACCACGGGCTGAACGAAACAACATGCTATACTGGTATAACCTCTAGTACCTGATCAACATGGACCCGCTGCTCTAGGGTACGGGTTATGGGAGTCTAAGCTCCTCCCCTAGCCTGAGATGTGGCTGGTGCAAGTGGAATCAACCCCGCCTGAGCTAAGGTACCGAAAATGCTCAAGAACTGTGCAAGAGTCTCCTGAAGTGCTGGGGTGGCATAGGTGCCTCGGGTGCCTGTCCCCCAACTGGAGCTACTGGTGGCTCCTCTGTCGCAACTCGGGTAGGTGCTCTGGCAGTACCACGTTCCCCTCCTCGGCCTTTTCCCCAACCCCGTCCTCTCGCAGCTCAAGCAGGAGGCGTGAGTGT
The DNA here is from genome assembly GCF_000715075.1 of Nicotiana tabacum. Classification (NCBI taxonomy): domain Eukaryota; kingdom Viridiplantae; phylum Streptophyta; class Magnoliopsida; order Solanales; family Solanaceae; genus Nicotiana; species Nicotiana tabacum. The sequence goes on from NC_134101.1 coordinate 108,125,082, forward strand.
ATGATCGTTGGATCCAGCAGTACGTGTCCTCACCATCTTTGAGAGAATAAAAAGTCAAAGATTCATGTTTCAAAGTCAACCAATTCACACAATAAGGATGTCGTGATGACACCTAGTCTCTATGATTAGGTAAACCTAACAGTTAATAATAACTTGACAAAAATAATTAATAGAATACTAAAACAAGGTTAAATAACTGATATAAACTCCTGAAAGCAGAATCATCAACAATACACTCCCCAAGACCAGTGGAACAGAGTCATAATCTCTATAGAGTAAAACTAGAATAACTACTACATCACTGTCTAAAAGAAAATACAATAGTAAATAAGAATAAGGGAAGGTGATTCCAAGACATGTGGACTCCGATCAGGCATAACTTGAAGTCTTCGTAAAGTAGCTCACAAATGATCTCTAACGACCGGCACGAGCAAACTGTTACAACCCATATTCATGTACGTTAATTCATGCCATAAGTTAGTCGACATAAATCCAAGAAGAGATTATATTTGAGATGATAAGAAGTTAATCCTATTGGTCTTAAATGATACAAGGGTGTATAAGGGTGGTTAGCAAGTATTAGAAGTTAAACGAATCAAGGATGTTGTAACCTGTATTTTCGGGTAAACCTAGAGGTGCTTAATATTCTCAAGAGGTCGTGTTTTAAGGTATTTAAATTGTATAATATACGTATAATAAGTCTTGAAGTCAAACGAGTTATGAAACAAAAGTCGACAAAAGTTGTTGCAACTTACGTTCATAATTTTACTTAAACTTTAGTTCAAATGATACTAAGCTTTTCTCCTAATTTAATTGGAATTATGGGGTGATGTACTCACCAAATTTAATATCTATGAGTCTAGTTTCCCATGCATTAAACCGTTTGTCGATACAATCTCAGAGTAGAGAGATATTTGTATTTTTGCGAGACTACGCCAAACAGCTCTCTATGGGGCCCACATAGGCGGTTTAAGACATATGGATAGATATAATATGCCTCAACCCCATTTTAAGTCATTATTTTTCAGTTTATTCAGACCTTATAACCCTACAAACATTCTATCAAGTTTCTCTCATGATCCAAGACCCAAACAAAGGGCAAACAACACAAATCAAGTGTCGGAAATATCACAGCGCTAGTAAGTTTCTTGTTCTTCTTGTTATTGCTCATTTTTGTGTTGTGCCAGCTCATGTGGGAGGTTGTTTTAAGGTGTTATGCTCTATAAATACTCCCTCAAGTTTTTATTATCAACCCTAGGTGATTTCAAGTCTTCTAAAGTGATTCTAGTGCCAAAAAACCCTAATTGATTACTAGTCTTGCTTCCTTGTTCTTGTGGCAGCATTGGAGGGATATTTTATGGATAATTAAGGTCAAATTAGAGTTGTTATTTCTATTTAAAGGTAAGGAACCTCTCAGTCTACATGTATTTAAGATTATCCAAGTTGCAGCTAAGTCATTGAAGCTAGAACTTGTGAAATATATATCGAAAGGCTTGGTAGTAATGTTGTTGGATGATGGACTATTTTGGGAGGCTCATTATGATCATTATTGATGTTTTTTGGGCTATTTGTGATTTTTTTGACTTGTAGGAAGTCATATAAATAGGGGAGGTTCTGTCCGTTTCATCGTAAAATAGGTTGCGGTCGATATATAATAGTTACGATGCTTAAATGATAACGATAGTATCATTTCTCTTATTGTAGACTAAGGAGTCGTGATATGTGCATAGATTGAGGTTGGGCGATATATACAATGTATGTGAGGCTATCCCTTTCCTTTTTATGCATGACTCGGATTGTACATGATGTAATGAACGAGCTTCCAAAGATACTCTACTCTTAGAAGCTAGCAGTACTTACATTGTTTCCCTTCTTATAGAACAATTGATGTTGAGGTTGCTTCTCTTATTCTTATGTTATCAATGTTGTTGGTACTTTCTGATTATTATAAGATTCATGATGAAGAGTTAGTCCTAATAACGTGTATGGAGGATACCGACCTAACGTCACTCCGAAAGGTTCTGAATGTGATTCCAATGAGTCCAACATGCATTATATATATATATATGTATCTATTTTACTTTATCGAGCCGTGCTATAGCCGGTCGGATACGAACTCTATCGTGCAACCACTAATCAATTGGGTTTTACCGAGTTCCACATAGACAGGTACGTTTCTACCAAGCCTTATAATGGACGTGTACATTTTTAACGAGCCTATTATGGCTGGATACGATATGTTGATAATGATGCCCATAGAGGTGTATGTTTTAAAAGTTTATGTATATATGTATGTATTATGCATTTCATGTCAGTAGCCCTTAGAGGTACCTAGATGTTACAAGTTGTATATTATCTATCCCTGTTTAGATTACTGTTCGTACTTATGCTTTTCTGCCTTACATACTCAGTACTTAATTCGTACTAACATCCTTTTTATTTTTGGACGCTGCATTTCGTGCTGCAGGTCCTGATAGACAAGTAGACGCAACTCTCCCACCACAGTAGGCTGCCCAGTTCAGCGGTTGTTGGCGAGATCCCTTCTCCGAACTTGCCGTGGTCTTGGTATGCATTTTTGTTATAGACATTATGGGTATGTCGGGGCCCTGTTCCGGCGATGTGGCAGCACTTATGTTCCTTTAGAGGCTCATCGATAGGTGTTGACTCATGTATAGTTTGGTATGCCTTATCGGCTGATTTTTGTTATATAGTCTTTCATGGCAGTGTAATAGCTTGTACCTTATATATAGTTTCTTGATAGTCTTGTCATCCCATGTTATGTATGTTCATGCCATTATCTTTCATTGTTGGTTGTTCATGATTCATGTCTACCATTTATATTAATCTGGTCGACCCTTGAAGATACTAAGGAAGGTTAGATAAAATGTATGTTGGTGCTCGGCGAGTATGGCCCGCGTGCTAGTCATGAACCTCCAGTTTGGCTCGTGACAAACTTGGTATCAGAGCAAGTCTGTCCTAGGGGTTATCTACAAGCCATGTTTAGTAGAGTCTTGATTATGGATTTGTAGCGCGCCACATTTATAATCAGGAGGCTACATGACATCTAGGGTTGTTACCTTCTTCCTGAATCTAGATCATGCGTAGAGTTGAGTCATAAGTGTTTGTCTCTAATACTCACCTTGTTTTCTTTCAGTGATGCCTTCGACTAGGAAGCAAACGATTAGTAAATAGCTTGATACAACTGCGGGAGAGGGTACCAGTCAGGTGCCTCAAGCTAGAGCAGACCAAGTGAGGCTCAAAGTGAGATGCCGTCTCATACCTCATCTACTTCGTCTCTTCCAGAGGATATTCAAAGGCACCCAGCACTACCAGTTCCTCTGTCTAGCACTACAAACCATGATATTCAGAATGCGGTGCAGTTGTTGACTAGCTTGGTAGATGCTCTGGCTCAGAGGCAAAATACCAGTGCTACTGATAAACCGATTAGTACAAGAGTTCGTGATTTTATTAATCTAGACCTTCCAGTATTTACCGGATCAGACCCCAAGGAGGACCCGCAGACTTTTATTGACCAGGTTCATCGTACATTGCAGGTCATGCATGCTAGTGATACAGAAGCAGTAGAGTTGGCTTATTATCGGCTACGAGATTTAGCGGTTTTCTGGTATGATAGTTGGGAGAGATCCAGGGGTCCGAACACTCCTCCAGCTGCGTGGAAGGAATTTTCTGAGGCCTTTCTTCGTCACTATTTGATAGTTGAGATACAACGAGCTAGAGCTAATAAGTTCTTGAACCTTCGACAAGGTAATATGAGTGTGCGAGAGTATAACATGCAATTTGATTCTTTAGCAAGGTATGCTCCCTATATGGTAGCCGAGATGAGCGATAGGATGCATCTATTCATGAACGAGTTGGGACCACATCTGATAAATGAGTGCACGACAACCTCCTTGGTAGATGGCATGGATAATTTCCGTATTCAGGCTTATGCCCAGACCCTAGAGGATCATAAGCACCAACAAAGGGCATATAGGGAGCAGGATAGGGGCCAGCATAAGAGGGCGAGATTTGCAGGGTATTCTGATGACTTCAGAGGTAGTATCAGGCCCCAGTCTTCGAAGAGTTTGGTGCCACCTGTAGCTAGTGCTCCTCCACAATTTTAGAGGCCTTGGTATGATCGGTTTACCTATTCTAGTCCAGGTTAGAGTTCGCAGGCATGAAGCTCGTAATATCATAAGGATACTAGTCAGACGAGACCCCCAATACCCCATTGTGATTAGTGAGGTAAGGCCTACTTTAGACTGTGCCGTCAAGGTTCTGATGCGTGCTATTCTTGCGGACAACCTGGCCATATGATGCGGGATTGTCCTAATAGAGAAGGTGGTGGTATGGCTTAGCCGTCTGGATCTGTGTCTGGTTCTTCCTCATCAGTTCGACCTCTAGCACGGGGTTTTCAGCAGCCGACAGGTCATGGTAGAGGTAGAGATGCAGTGCCGAGTTCGAGTGATGCTTAAAATCGAACCTATGCTCTAGTAGGTCGACAGGATCTCAAGTCGTCTCTGAATGCTAATACAAGTATATTGTCTGTGTTTTCTTATGATGTATATGCGCTAATTGATCCGAGATCTACATTATCATATGTTACACCCTTTGTGGCTAATAAATTTGGCGTTGAACCTGAATTGATAAGTAAACCACTTGCGGTATCTACTCCGATAGGAGATTCTGTGATTGCTAGAAGGGTATATAGAGGTTACACAGTGATGATTTGTAGTCGTCAAACTTCGGTGAATTTATTTGATTTATAAATGGTTGATTTCGATGTGCTAATGGGAATGGATTGGTTGGCCTCATTCTATGCAAATGTTGATTGTCGTACAAAGATGGTTAGGCTTCATTTTCCTAGTGAGCCCATCATTGAATGGAAGGGGAACATTGCTACGCCGAAAGGTAGGTTTATTTCCTATCTTAAGGTAAGTAAGATGATGTCAAAAGGTCACATTTATCATCTCGTTCTCGTTAGGGATGCAGAGGCAAATCCGCCTACTCTACAATCAATCCCCGTGGTCAATGAATTTCCAGATATCTTCCCAGATGAACTCCCAAGCCTTCCTCCTGAAAGGGAGATTGAGTTTAGCATTGATGTGTTGCTTGACACTCACCCGATCTCTATCCCTCCATAGTTGCGAGAGTTGAAGGTGCAGTTGAAGTACTTGCTAGATAAGGGCTTCATTAGGCCTAGCACTTCACCTTGGGGTGCGCAAATTTTATTTGTGCGAAAGAAAGACGGGTCGCTAAGGATATGTATCAATTATCGACAGTTGAATAAGTTTACTATAAAGAACAAGTATCCACTTCCAAGGATTGACAACCTATTTGACCAAATCCAGGGTGCCAAGTGTTTTTCCAAGATTGACTTACGTTCAAGGTATCATCAAGTGAGGGTTAAGGAGAAGGATATTCCAAATACGGCCTTTCGGTCAAGATATAGGCACTTTGAGTTCTTGGTGATGTCATTCGGGATAACAAATTCCCCAGCAACTTTTATGGATCTCATGAATAGTATATTCAGGCCCTATCTTGATGTGTTCGTGATCGTATTCATTGATGACATTCTGGTGTATTCTCGTTCAGAGGCGGAACATGATGGCCACTTGAGGATAGTATTACAGAGACTTTACGATCCTAAGTTATATGCTAAGCTCTCCAAATGTGAATTCTGGCTGAACTTAGTAGCATTCCTTGGCTATGTGATATCTGACGAGGGTATTAGTGTTGACACTCAGAAGATCGATGCAGTAAGGAATTGGCCGAGACCTACAACACCATGAGAAGTCCGCAGCTTCCTGGGGCTAGCAGGATATTATAGGCAGTTTGTAGAAGGGTTTTCCTCTATATCAGCACCATTGACTAAGTTAACACTGAAAGTTACCAAGTTCTAGTGGTCTCACGTTTGTGAACGAAATTTTTAGGAGCTAAAGAATCGATTGACATCTGCACCAGTGCTCACTCTCCCAAAAGGAATAGAAGGTTATGTGGTATATTGTGATGCCTCAAGTATAGGTTTGGGGTGCGTATTGATGCTACATGGGAAGGTGATTGCTTATATATCAAGACAATTGAAGAAGCATGAAAAGAATTACCCGACTTGTGATTTGGAATTGGTTGCAGTAATATATTGAAGATATGGCGGCACTACTTATACGGTGTCCATGGTGACATCTACACAGATCACAAGAGTTTACAACACATCTTTAAGCAGAAGGAGTTGAATTTGAGGCAGCGTAGGTGGCTTGAATTACTAAAAAATTACGATGTTGAGATATTGTACCATCCCAGTAAAGCCAATATTGTTGCAGACGCTCTCAGTTGTAAGTCAATGGGAAGCTTAGTACACATTGAGGCAGGTAGACAGGGGTTGACTAAAGAGCTTCATCAGCTAGCCAATATGAGAATCATATTGTTAGACTTTGATGAGGGAGGTGTAACTGTATAGAATATAGCAGAATCATCTTTGGTAGCCGAGGTAAAAGCACGACAATATGAAGATCCTACCTTAGTAAGATTGAGAGAGATCATTCAGTAGTGTAAAATTATGACTTTTGAGATCGGAGGAGATGGGGCACTGAGATACCAGGGTCGATTATGTGTGCCTAATGTGGCAGGGTTGCGAGAGAAGATTATGATTGAGATTCATCAATCCCGATATTCCATCTATCCCGGCTCGACAAAGATGTATCATGACATTAAGGAGCAGTATTAGAGGGATAACATGAAGAAGTGTATAACAGAATTTGTAGCCTAGTGTCCAAATTGTCAACAAGTAAAGATCGAGCATAAAAAACCTGGTAGATTGATTCAAAATATAGAGATTTCGACCTGGAAATGGGAGGTGATTAATATGGACTTCATTATTGGATAACCTCGCTCTTATCATGAATTTGACTCCATTTGGGTGATAGTTGATCGACTTCCAAAATGTGCCTATTTTTTGCCAGTTAAGACAACTTACACGACTGAAGATAATGTGAAGTTGTATATCAAAAAGATAGGCTTCGTGGTGTACCAGTATCTATTATATCAGACTGAGGATCTCAATTTATGGCTAACTTTTGGAGGTCTTTTCAGAAGGGTTTAGGTACATAAGTGAATCTCAGCACTGCATTCCATCCGCAGATTGACGGACATGCTGAACGTACCATTCAGACACTTGAAGATATGCTACGAGCATGTGTTCTAGATTATAAGGGGAATTGGGATGACCATCTTCCACTCATAGAATTCGCCTACAATAATAGCTACCATTCCAGTATTAAAATGGTCCCATACGAGGCACTATACGGGAGGAAATGTAAATCACTAGTTGGATAGTTCGAAGTTGGTGAAATAGAATTATATGGGCCAGATTTGATTCACCAAGCAATTGAGAAGGTGAAAATGATACAAGAGCGATTGAGGATGGCACAAAGCAGGCAAAAGTCTTATTCTGTGTCCGACGTCGTGATCTGGAGTTTGAGGTTGGTGATTGGGTTTTCCGAAGGATCTCACCGATGAAGGGTGTTATGCATTTCAGGAAGAAGGGTAAGCTGAATCCGTGGTATATCGGGCCATATAAAATTCTTTGACGAATTGGATAGGTTACTTATGAGTTAGAATTGCCATCTAAATTGGACTTTGTCCACCTGGTATTCCATATATCTATGTTGAAGAAATGTATTGGAGACCCTTCTCGGGTCGTCCCTATCAAAGATGTACAAGTTATAGAGGATCTACATATAAAGAAGTGCCAGTGGCTATATCAGATCGACAAGTCCGCAAGCCGAGAACAAAATATGTAGCTTCTGTCAAAGTATTGTGGAGGAACAAAAATATGGAAGAAATAATATGGGAAGTAGAAGAGGAGATGAAGTCTAAATACCCTTACCTGTTCCAGAATGAAGACAACGAGGATGCCGGGTGAACGTAGGACACATTAGAAGGTGAAACGGCTCTATGAGGTAAGTAATAACTTTAGAATACTCTTCCTTAATACAAAAGGGTGATATGCAGGTAATGTATATATCCATAATGCTTTCTATAGACTTGTGAGGCCATATGTTGGGTCTAACTACTTGCAAGTTTGGCTAGTGTCCATTTTATAAGGGAAACTCGGCCGGAAATTTTTGTTGGAATCCATGATGATTTAGACTCCCCATAAACCATTAAATTCGAGGACAAAAGTTAATAATGGGGGAGGGTGTTACAACCTATATTCACGTACATTAGTTCATGCTGTAAGTTAGTCGACTTAAATTGAAGAAGAGATTATATTTGAGATGATAATAAGTTAATCCTATTGGTCTTAATTGATAAAAGGGTGTATAAGGGTGGTTAGCAAATATTAGAAGTTAAACGAATCAAGGATGTTGTAACCCATATTTTTGGGTAAACCTAGAAGTGCTTAATATTCTCAAGAGGTCGTGTTTTAAGGTATTTGAATCATATAATATCCGTATCATAAGTCTTGAAGTCAAACGAGTTATGAAATAAAAGTCGACAAAGGTTGTCGATACTTACATTCATAATTTTACTTAAATTTAGGTCAAATGTTACTAAGATTTTCTCCTAATTTAATAAGAATTATGGGGTGATCTACCCAAAAAATTGAAGATATATGAGTCTAGCTTCCAATTCATTAAACCATTTGTCGATACGATCTCGAAGTAGAGAGATATCGCGTTTTCGCGAGACTGCGCCAAGCAGCTCTCTATGGGGCCCACATAGGCGATTTAAGACATATGGATAGATATAATATTCCTCAACCCCGTTTTAAGTCATTATTTTTCAGTGTATTCAAACCTTATAACCCTACAAACATTCTCTCAAGTTTCTCTCATGATCCAAGACCCAAACAAAGGGCAAACAACACAAATCAAGTGTCAGGAATACCGTGACGCTAGTAAGTTTCTTGTTCTTCTTGTTGTTGCCTATTTTTGTGTTGTTCCATCTTGTTTAGGAGGTTGTTTTAAGGGGTTTATGCTCTATAAATACTCCCTCAAGTTTTTAATATCAACCCTAGGTGATTTCAAGTCTTCTAAAGTGATTCTAGTGCCGAAAAACCCTAATTGATTGCTAGTCTCGCTTCCTTGTTCCTGTGGAAACATTGGAGGGATATTTCGTCGACAATTAAGGTCAAATTGGAGTTGTTATTTCTGTTTAAAGGTAAGGAACCTCTTAGTCTACATGTATTTAAGATTATCCAAGTTACGGCTAAGTCATTGAAGCTAGAACTTGTCAAATATATATCGAAAGGCTTGGTAGTAATGTTGTTGGTTGGTGGACTATTTTGGGAGGCTCAAATGATTATTATTGATGTTGTTTGGGCTGTTTGGTGATTGTTTTGACTTGTGGAAAGTCTTATAAATAGGGGAGGTTCTGTCTGTTTCATCGTAAAATAGATTGCGGTCGATATATAATAGTTACAATGCTTAAACGATAACGATAGTATCATTTCTCTTATTGTAGACTAAGGAGTCGTGAAATTTTCATAGCTTGAGGTTGGGCGATATATACAAGGTATGTGAGGCTATCCTTTTCCTTCTTTTGCACGACTCCAATTGTACACGATATAATGAACGATCTTCCAAAGATACTCTACTCTTAGAAGCTAGCAGTACTTACATTGTTTCCCTTTTTATGGAACAATTGATGTTGAAGTTGCTTCTCTTATTCTTATGTTATCAATGCTGTTAGTACTTCCTGATTCTTATAAGATTCATGATGAAGAGTTAGTCCTAATAACGTGTACAGAGGATATCGACCTAATGTCACTCCAAAAGATTCCGAATGTGATTCCAATGATTCCAGCATGCATTATATATATATGTATCTATTTTACTCTAGCGAGCCACGGTATAGTCAGCCGGGTCGTGCAACCACTGATTAGTTGTGTTTTACCGAGTTCCACATGGTCAGGTACATTTCTACCGAGCCTTATGATGGCCAGGTACATTTTTACCGAGCCTATTACAGCCAGGTATGATATGATGATGATGATGCCCACAGAGGCGTATATTTTAAAAGTTTATGTATATATATGTATGTATTATGCATTGCATGTCAGTAGCCCTCAAAGGTACCTAGATGTTACATGTTGTATATTCTCTATCCCTGTTTACATTACTGTTCGTACTTATGCTTTTCTGATATACTCAGTACTTTATTCGTACTAACGTCCTTTTTATTTATGGACACTGCATGTCATGCTGCAGGTCCTAATAGATAGGTAGACACAACTCTCCTACCAAAGTAGGCTACCCAGTTCAGCTGTTGTTGGCGAGATCCCTTCTCCAGACTTGCTGTGGTCTTGTTATGCATTTTTGTTATAGATATTATGGGTATGTCGGGGGCCTCTTCCAGCGATGTTGAAGCACTTATGTTTCTTTAGAGGATCATAGACAGGTGTCGACCCATGTATAGTTTGGTATGCCTTGTCGGCTGATTTTTGTTGTATAGTCTTTCATGGTAGCGTGGTAGCTCATACCTTATATATAGTTTTTTCACAGTCTTGTCATCCCATGTTATGTATGTTCATGCCATTATCTTTCATTGTTGGTTGTTAATTATCCATGTCTACCATTTATATTGATCTCGTCTGCCCTTGAAGATAATAAGGAAGGTTAGATAAAATGTATGTTGGTGCTCAGCAAGTATGGCCCGGGTGCTAGTCATGACCCTCCAGTTTGGGTCGTGACATAGATGTACCTGGATCAGCATAAAAATGTGTAGAAACGTAGTATGAGTACACCACAACGGTACCCAGTATGTATCAAGCCTAAACTCAGTAGAGTAGTGACGAGACCAGGTCAAGACACCTACTAGGATATAGATAAATAGTATGAAAATGTAATATGGATAATGTTTACCTTGAAAACGGTAACTATAATTATATTTAATTTTGTGGTTCTAAAAATAAGTGATTTATTTCAATACTAGTTGTAGGGCAATAGATGCTAAGTGTAAGTAAAGAAAATAAAAAATGCAAACCAAGGGTCACAAGGCTGGGCCTCGAGCTGGCTGGAGTGGATCCTCGAGGTCTAGATGGGGCTAATAACAATGAATAATTGATGAAGAATCAATGACAATGAGGGCCTCAAAGATGGCTTTTTGCGGTTAATAATGAGCAATAAATGAAGAACAATAAATGAACAATGAAAGAATAAGCAATAAATATGTAGAGCAATTGTTTAAGTAAAGAGCAGAGAATATTGTATTGTATTCAATGTGAGTGTATTCAATGATTATCCGAGAGCTTTACAAGATGATAAGGGTCCCCTTTATATAGGAGGGGTGAATCCCAACACAGTACATGTCTAATAAATGACGAAGAAATGCTACTAGTACAACTGTATAACGGTTCAATACAGATTTGTACTATTCTTGCAGACTCTATCAGTCCTTATCGCATGCCCTCAGGGGTTTCCTGCCTTTCTATAACAGACATCAATTTTCATACTACCTCGAGGTACATCATGGTGAGTTTTCGACGTACCCTGCCGAGGTGAGTGCTTCGAGGACGGGCCTTGGACAGTGCTTTGATCCCACCGAGGCTGGGCCTGAACTGCCACAGAGGCCTCTAATCGGTCTTCCCTGATTTTGACCGTATACAGATAGTCCCCGCATTTATTAGAATAGAATGATATGAAACGACTTTGACCTCTATTTTTTCGATCCTCTCATAATGACGTCATGCTCGTGATGTAAGCGTTCAAGGTGACTGAAGTATCCCATCGGTTCGTCTCCCTAAAAGCATTGAATATACCGCTGGTTCATTTTCCAATAGGCGTTGATTGCGCCGACGATCCGTTTCCCCAAAAGCATTGATTGCGCCGTTGATACATTTCCCCAAAGGCATTGATTGTGCCATCGGTTACATTATTGTCTCTCTATAAATGGGGGATTGCTTGAACCAAGACTTCACTCAGTCCTTCTTTAACAGCCTTTAGCCCTTTCCTTCTCTACATCCTCCTCCTAACTCCTATTTCTATGGTTCAAACTCGTGACCGTAAGCTTATACGGCAGTAACTTTGTTAGTTATGCTATGGCTCTTTTTCAGATCTTTTCCCCACTGAGTGGGATTATACTGGCTTTTTGTTGTTGTTGTTGTTGTTGCTCCGAAATAATGAGAGAGAGGCCTCAAATTCTCCCCGTATCAGAAGATATATGGACTGTAAACCGCTGCTCATCTCTCTTAACTTCAACCTGGTGTGACGCTTCACTCTTTTTGCTTTCGATGGAGTGAGGTGGTGCTATCTACTAACTTTTGCATCCTACACCGGTGCAATGTCTCAAGAAGTGGCTTTACAATAGTAGTGCTGACGAGACCCATACTCGCCAAATTTTTCACCGAGCCACAATGTTCCTTGCTTGTTAAAAGCTTTTGCTCTTTGATAGGCTATAGCCTTGTCCTCATCTATTGTTGCTTCGGAACTGGTTCTCGAAGACAATGCTCTGAAGATCAAAATGGGGTCCCCGAGGAAACGGTTCTCGAAGATATTGCTCCCGAGGATATACCCTCGAAAGTAGATTAGGCTTTTCAGCTGTTGTTTTTCGCTTCTTTGTTTCTATGTAAGGACCCCTCGTGGGCCTTTGTAATAGTCTTTTATTAATGTAAGAGTTTCTTTATTTTGCCTTCAGCTTGTGTTGGACTCCATTTCGCCTTCGTTTGTGAGAAATCCAAGTGTATGACTTTATCAATCGGTCCGAATACTGGACCCGACCATAATAAACCCTTAGGTTTTTAATTGGTTAATATGACATTCCTTGGAGCTCTCTGCTATTCCTTATACTAAGCCTGAATTGATTTGATGCGAACTTAGGTCGCCGGGACTCCTGGGCCCGAACTGAGTGAGAGCAGGGTCTCAATTTTTGAAATAAAGCCTAGCCTTTTTAGGCCTCGCTGATAGTCCTCGAGTGGTAACTTTCTCGAACTAAAGTAGCTTTTAGATTTCTCAACCGGGCGGGCGTTTGCTCGATCTTCTGAGAATAAAGATAGCCCTTAGGCTTTTACAAATAATCCCCGAGCGAGGGTTTGCTCGAACTCGGGCAGCCCATAATTGAGCGAAAATTTGTTCAATCTGAAAATAAAGATAGCCCTGAGGCCTTATAAATAGTCCCTGAGTGAGAACCTACTCGAACTTGGGTAGCTCATGGGCTAAATAGTCGAGGGAGATTTTGCTCAAACTTGAAGCAAATATAGCCCTGAGGCTTTATGAATAGTCCCCGAGCGAGAACTGGCTTGAACTCGAGTAGCCTTTGGGCTTAATAGTCGAGCGAGCTTTTGCTCGAACTCGAAGTGAAGATAGCTTTGAGGCTTTATGAATAGTCCCCAAGCGAGAACTGGCTCAAACTTGGGTAGCCTTTGGGCTTAATAGTCGAGCGAACTTTTGCTCGAACTCGAAGTAAAGATAGCTTTGAGGCTTTATGAATAGTCCCCGAGCGAGAACTGGCTCAAACTTGGGTAGCCTTTGGGCTTAATAGTTGAGCGAGCTTTTGCTCTAACTCAAAGTGAAGATAGCCCTCAGGCTTTATGAATAGTCCCTGAGCGAGAACTAGCTCAAACTCGGTTAGCCTTTGGGCTTAATAGTCGAGTGAGCTTTTGCTCGAACTCAAAGTGAATATAGCCCTGACGCTTAAAGAATAACACCCGAGCGAGAACTGGCTTGAACTCGGTGGCCATTGGGCTTTAATAGCCGAGCTAATGACTACTCGAGCCCAACTAGTAGATTGCTCTTAATAACTTCTGACAATCCGATTCCCGATGCTTTGGTTCTAACGCCAACATCACAACGTAGGTGGTTGAAGTGACTGAAGGGTTGCTTTGGTACGATTCTCAAAATCATTAATTGTAGGTGGCCAACGGTCGGCCTTTTAGCTTCCTCAGCACGTTCAAACGACCTTTATAAATAGATAAGACCCCATAACTTTGCCGATATTACTCCTTTATTGCTTCCATGATCTCTTTTAGCCCCTTTCAATTTCCTTGAACTCTCCCTTTTCTTTTCTAACAATATTTTCCATTTTCTCGGATCCTTCACTTTAGAAATGGAAAAAACCTCTAAAACTGTTCCTTAAAAGGAAAAAGCTACATCGTCTTCTCGAATGACTAAAGGTAAAATGGTAGTTCCTCCTAGTATCGAGGAGTGTACTCCCGGGCCTTGCAATGATCTTCTGATTTCCATGTTGAAAACCCCTCCTCTGTTCTGGGACGATGCGAACCCATGTCTCGATATATCAGTTTAATAACTGAAATCGAGAAGGTGAAGGCCGACTGCCATTGGGGGAAGGCGGTGCAAATAGAGATTCCTTCACGAGGAGAAGACATAACCAAGCACAAGGCCGGTTTCTTCAGTGTATACACATATCCTTTCACCTTAGGCCCGGTAGAAACCTCTTTACCATTGATAGATCCAGTGATCCTCAATTTTTGCAACCAATATCAGGTGACACTTGGACAAATCTATCAATCATTCTAGCGCATTGTTTATATGATTAGGTATTTCTCAGACATGGTTAAAGGGATGCCTTTTACACTCGACCATCTAATTAGACTATATAGCCTCCGACTTTACTGAGGTGGCCTGATTAGGCTGAAACGTCGATCCCCGAAGGCCTTTTTTCTAGAATAGATGAAGACAAGGACCAAAGGTGGATGAGCCGCTTTGTCTGGGTCAGGACCTCAGACCTGATCCCTGCTGAGAGAATACCATTCCCCGAGAAATGGAATATAAATCGTAAGTAAACATGTTCCGCTGATCGGATACCTTTTCTTGACTTTAAATTAACTTTCTTCGATGATACAACTATCGAGTGGTACCCCAGTGCTGTCAACGATCTCTCGAGCTGGTTTCGATGACTTGATTTGATCTGCTCATATGTTAAGCGCGTGTGGCGCGATCTGGCTAAGACCCATTGGGAGGCCAAAAATCATGGTGAGTTTCTATCTCTGTTCATAGTAGAGCTCTTTAGAGAAGATATCTCTCGCTAGTATCCTCACCCTTTGTGCCTATACAGTCCTTGGAGAGGCCGTTTTGATATGGGAACCCCCGCCTAGGGAAGCAGATACCCTGAAGCCTGCTAAGGAGAAAAAGAGAAAGAAGAAATTATCGGTCGGGTCCGCAAAGCCAAAAAAGGATAAAGTTCAAAAGCTCGAGGTGAATTCAGTGCCATCAACTCGTGAGGCGGCCGAAAGTCTATGCCGAGGGCGAAGCGAGTGATGCCTGCCCACCGGTACTTAGGGGGAGAAGAAGTGCTGCTGCCTCAAAATCTACTAAGTTGAAGGTGACTGAGCCGGAGGCTACTGGAATTGAGGCAGCCGAGGTGGTCCCGACCCGAATTGAGGGAATTATTAAAAGGGGCTTAGATGAAGTCCCCGGGCCGACCAACGACCAAAACACATCGGGTGCTGAAGGGCACCTGGTCGATAAACCCGAAGAAATCAATGATGAAGTCCCTCGTAGGAGGGAGAGGGCCCTCGTCGACCCAGTTGAGGTGATCAACGTAGATGAGCCTCTTCCGGGCCCATCATTCTCTCCTGGGCAAATACGAGATGCCCAAGATATGAAAATTCCCATCATGGGGGCATCCCCAGAGAGAATAGTATTTTTGAAGGATACTTTGTCGGGGTTGAGGAAGCCCCGATATCGATGCCTCATTGATCTATGAAGAAGCCGAGGAGCTTCGACAATAGGTAATCTTGATTTGACCGTTGTGTTTTGAGTTTCGATTCTTGCTTTTCCGACTCCCTTCTTCTGTGTTTTCAGGCCTTAAAGCTCTCTAACCAAGCCTTTTCCAAGTCACAAGCAGAGTTGGCTCATTGTGAGGACAAATTTAGGAAGCTCATTTCTGAATTGGACGAACTCAAGGCCCTTCATGCCCAAATGGAGGGGGAGCTAGGTGACCTTCGAGCTCAGTTGGAGAGGATATCTCGAGAGCGGGCCGATCTCGATGAGCAGGTAATACGACCTTCGTGGGCTTATTTTTGTGCTTCAGTCAATTGAGCGTTTGACACCTTAATTTGACTTTTTTAGCTCAAGCAAAAATATGATCTAATGTGGGAATAGCTTAGAGTCAGAGATACCGAAATCCTTGGGCTGAAGCAACGCATGGATAAGGTGTCTTCCGATAAAGAATCTCCTTGAGATAAGATGACCTCGGTTGAGTGCCAACTTCAAGGGGCGAGGGGAGAAAGCTGCAAGTACAAAGCTCTCCATGCTGAACTAGTTGTTGAGCTATCAATGCTCGAGATAGGAAGGTATCCAAAGAGGCCGAGCTTAAGCTGTCCCGAGCCTTGGAACATGCCCGATTGAGATCTCGGAGACAGGCTCTCGAGGATGTATATGCAGGGGGCATCGATTTTTCTGTGGAGATCGGGAGGACGAAGTCCCTAGAGGAAGAATCAACAACTCTGCTTTCTTCCGATGATGGTCATCCAGTGAATCGACCAGCGGCTTGGAGGATGATGGTGAAGTGCCCGATAGGGAGGGGGTCGAAGACAAGGTCATTGAAGGCACAACTTCTGAGGGAGCTCCGTCTAGTCAAGTAACCTCGGTGGTAGATTAGGTTTTCATTTGTTCCCTTTTTATGTAAGGGCTCCAGGCGTGATCCTTGTAAATACGCCTTCATGAAACTTTATCACACACACACATATATATATATATGGTTTTTTGCTTTTTGTCATTTCTTGTTTTCCCTTTGCCTTTTTGGAATAAATTTTGATGCTTGTCGATAACCAGTTCGGTGTGTCGGACTTATGATATAAACCCCTCAGGATTTTATGCTTGATGAGTGATTGATAATATTCGACCGTTCAGTGTTCGATCCTCGAGCCAAATTTTGACTCGGGCTCATTGACCCTTAGGTTTTCAACATATTGGCCCTTAGGCTCTTACGCATTGGCCCTTAGACTCTTTTTAGATTGGGTCAATGCGACCTATAATATGGCTATAGTTTTTCCCTCATTTTGGCTAAAGACTTTTGAAGTTTTGATTATGCCTTGGCATGTTTTATGTTCGTCCGACTCTTCGATGGCTCAAACGAGAACCTCGATTATGAGTTGATATGTGATAATAACTGAGTACCTCGAGAGGCTCACTTGAAGGTTGAGTTTTCGAAAACTTTTCATCGAAGGCTGATTGTTTTCAAAGCCTTTTTATTGTTCGAAGCTGATATTATCGAAGCTCCTGTGCTTTTGGAGATAGAGATAATGCTGTATTTTGTCCCGGGCCCGGGCCTTAGTGGGCCTAACGGGCCGGGCCTCGCGGTCCCGGGCTTCGTGGTCCCGGGCTCTGGCGGTCCCGGGCCTGGCGGTCCCGGTCTTCGTGGGCCTAATGGGTGGAACCGGCCCGTGACGGGCCTAAGCCCACATGGTCCTGTGCTTAACGGGCCGGGCTCGTGGGCTTCGCGGGCCTAGCGGGCTTTTTTTTTTAAGACAATTTCTTGTAGTATCATGGCTATATTAAAAATATATATGTAGTATATATGTATATCTAATTATTAAAGTGCTTGACGAAAAAGAAAATAACAAAACAATAGTAAAACACTAAATTGTCATGCATAAATATCACTTCTTGAAGTATATTATATTGTATCTTATGTATATATATTCTCTTATATATTTTCTTTTAGTATATGTATTGTATCTTATGTATATATATTCGCATAATAATATATTTTCTTGTAGTATATATATTGTATATTATGTATATATTGTAGCATAATATATTTTCTTGTAGTATATTATATTGTATCTTATGTATATATATTCTCTTATATATTTTCTTGTAGTATATATATTGTATTTTATGTATATATATTCGCATAATATATTTTCTTGTAGTATATATATTGTATATTATGTATATATTGTAGCATAATATATTTTCTTGTAGTATATTATATTGTATCTTATGTATATATATTCTCTTATATATTTTCTTGTAGTATATATATTGTATCTTATGTATATATTGTAGCTTATAAATATATTTTCTTGTAGTATATATATTGTATATTATGTATATATTGTAGCATAATATATTTTCTTGTAGTATATTATATTGTATCTTATGTATATATATTCTCTTATATATTTTCTTGTAGTATATATATTGTATCTTATGTATATATTGTAGCTTATAAATATATTTTCTTGTAGTATATATATTGTATATTATGTATATATTGTAGCATAATATATTTTCTTGTAGTATATTATATTGTATCTTATGTATATATATTCTCTTATATATTTTCTTGTAGTATATATATTGTATCTTATGTATATATTGTAGCTTATAAATATATTTTCTTGTAGTATATATATTGTATATTATGTATATATTGTAGCATAATATATTTTCTTGTAGTATATTATATTGTATCTTATGTATATATATTCTCTTATATATTTTCTTGTAGTATATATATTGTATCTTATGTATATATTGTAGCTTATAAATATATTTTCTTGTAGTATATATATTGTATATTATGTATATATTGTAGCATAATATATTTTCTTGTAGTATATTATATTGTATCTTATGTATATATATTCTCTTATATATTTTCTTGTAGTATATATATTGTATCTTATGTATATATTGTAGCTTATAAATATATTTTCTTGTAGTATATATATTGTATATTATGTATATATTGTAGCATAATATATTTTCTTGTAGTATATTATATTGTATCTTATGTATATATATTCTCTTATATATTTTCTTGTAGTATATATATTGTATCTTATGTATATATTGTAGCTTATAAATATATTTTCTTGTAGTATATATATTGTATATTATGTATATATTGTAGCATAATATATTTTCTTGTAGTATATTATATTGTATCTTATGTATATATATTCTCTTATATATTTTCTTGTAGTATATATATTGTATCTTATGTATATATTGTAGCTTATAAATATATTTTCTTGTAGTATATATATTGTATATTATGTATATATTGTAGCTTATAAATAATTCTAAGTATAGACAAAGAAATATTGCGAAAAGAAGCTCATGGGTAGAAGCAATAAATTTTATTACCAAAAAATGACATATCTTTCTTAGTCATCCTTCCCTCAATGGAATGAGCACAACAAGGTACTAATACCACCATTAGAAGGAAAAAAAACTAAGGAAGATGTGCCAAAATACAAGTTACATATTATTCTATGTATTATCTCTAACAAATCTCATAAATCCTTCAAGGTTCGGAGGAGGTTGCGTTGGTGGTGGTGGAAAAGAAGCTTGTTCATCACCACTTCCGGGCGAAGCCGAATCCTCCCTAAGTTCCGCTATCATTTCTTCATAAGCTTCATCTATCGCCGGTTGTGCTTCTGCAATTCCAAAGTTTCTTCTTTCCGAGATGATCCAATCTCTAAACAATACTGATTTTTCCAAGCTATCCCTCATAGACGCTCTATGATCACCTATTTGCAGTCTTGCTTGACTGAAAGCGCTCTTTGATGCAACAGTTGAAGCTTGAATTGATAAAATATCCCGAGCCATCCTTGCAAGAACAGGAAAATGTTTTTCCCTTGCCTTCCACCATTCCAAAAGATCAAAAGAGCCGTCTGGATTCTCCTTTTCAAGTCCCTGAGACAAATAAACTTGAAGCTCATTTAGATGTGAAGTTTCATCATAATTTTCACCTTGAGACCCCCTGAACTCCGTCCAAGATTTAAGAGCTTTTAAGCCCGCAACTCTTTTAGAGGATTGTGAGCTAGACGAAGTAGGGGTTGGAATAGTTGGCCTAGCATACTCTAAGGCAAGTTGATAAGCATTATAAACTGTTTGAGCGTTAATCTTAATTGAAGCTTTTGCATCTGCAAGTGTCGCAATTTCCTCATTTGAAAGATCTAAAGCCTTATAAATATTTGAATACCAAAAATGAGGACCTCCCAATTTCATTGTAGGATTTAGCATTGCAGCAAGACCATAAATAGCATTGCAGCAAGACCAAAAATGAGGACCTCCCAATTTCATTGTAGGATAGCATTTCATCATCTAATCTATCACCTGGTGCAACATTATGATAAAATTCACTATCGGTAAATTGAAAACAAGGGTGATCACTATCAAGAATTACGGAAGGAGGAGGACGTCTAGGTTGACGACTACTTTCAACTTGCTTATCTTTTCTAGGTCGGGGAGCCGGGGGAAGGGTAGTTGGTTGGCCACTACTTTCACCAGTTTTATCTTTTCCTTTACCAAACATTTTTTTCAAAGTAAATGCCATATTAATTATAATTATGCAAACTAAACCACACAAAAATATATTCTAAAAACGTAAGAGTTGAAACGAGTTTACCGGATTGCCGAACAACTTCTTGAAAATTGAAAATCGTTGAACACTTGAAAACTTCAATTCAACAACTTCACAATTTTTCACGAAATTTCAACAATAAATTAAGTAATTGTAGTAGAGAGATTGAGAGAGATTGAGAGATATTGAGAGATATTGATGAATTGGTGAATAAAAATGAAAGAATGAGGGGGTATTTATAGTTGAGAAATGGGAAAAAGTGTAATTATATAAAGTTTGGGGTTAAAATAAAGTTTGGGGGCCAAATGACCATTTTTTTAACTTAAAAAACGGTCATATTTTCAGCCCAAACGGCTAGATTTTAAATATGGCCGTTTGAAATTTTTTTTTTTTTTTTTGAAAAATAGCCGTTGGGCCCGCCAGGCCCGCCAGGACCGGCCCAGGCCCGCCTGCCGGTCCCGGGCTAAACGGTCCCGGGCTCGTGGGCTCAACCATGGAGACCAGCCCGTGACGGGCTCAGGAGGCCTACCAAGACCGGCCCACCAGGCCCACCAGGCCCGTTAGGACCGCGGGCCCGGTCCGGTCCGGTTCAGGCCCGGCCCACCGAGCAGCATTAGGGTAGTCTGATTAACCAGTTCTTTTCGAAGTATTTAGAGGCCTTTAGTTTTATGGCGGCGATCGGACATCTTCGAGCCACGTTATTTAGACCAGAGCCTTTTGATATGACCGTAGTCTTTTGTTCGGCCATAGCCTTTAATCCCCGGGTACGGTGACCTTGGCGTCCATATCAAGGGTATGACATTTTAGGGGTCTTACAAGTTCAAATATATAGCCTTATCCTTCATATTGGGGTTATTCCTTTTTAAGGTCTTATAAATTTGAGTTCGCCTCATTGAGGTCTTATAAGATCGGTATTGCCTCATTGAGGTCTTATAAGTCTGGGCATGCCTTGTTGAGGTCTTACAGATTCAATGCGGCCTCACTGAGGTCTTACGAGATAGAAATTGCATTATTGAGGCCTTACGAATTCAAGTTTTCGATGGCTTCGACGAGCTGACTGTCGATGACAGTTCCCGAGTGTTCGAGGATTTTTGGCCCTTGATCCGTTTTATGTGAAAGCATTGAATTTCTTCAAGTGTTTTTATATGCAAAGAGGCTTCCTCAATTGTTTGATGTATGCATACATGTTTTTTGCCTTCGGAGGCCCAATTATTCTACATGGACACGGTTCATTCGACCGTTTGTGTCATGCCCCAAAAATTGAAGGGCGCGACCGGCGCTCAACCGAGTAAACCCGACTGGGCAAGCTTGCTAGGTTTTATTCTACCCAAACTAATTCATGAATAATGAGGTGATTAGCTCCATTAATCAAATTCTGAAAATATATCATTAACAACTTCCAATTCATTTTCATTAGCAACTTCGTGCATAATTTTTTAAAATATTACAAGTCTTATAGATATGAGAAAAAAAACAAACATCTTTGCCAAATATCAATATTTCTAATTCAATTCCAATACCCGACACCACTCACAACCTATCTACGGAGCCTCAAAATACAACTGAAGAGAAATATGAAAATGCTGGCAACAAGGCTCCGGCTATACCTCAATATACAAGTACATGATGAACAGATGATACAGGACCCCGAAATGAAGTGGGGCTCACCAAGTTGGCTGAAAAGAGGATGCGCCACTAGCTGCGACCAACACTGCCTGCTATGGAACCACCTTTCAAAGACGTAGCGCCCCCGACAAAAGTGACAATAGTGCCATCAAATAGCACTAGTATGTATAACTAAACACCATCTCAATAGAAAGAACTATCATATAAAAACAAAGAAATCATAAAGACTCCACAAAAGCTTCAAACAATCACCACATCATCAAATAAAAGGAATCACATAACTTTCACGAAGTTTCTATAGCTTATGGTCGGGACATTTCAAAACTTTTCATCATCATTCACAATACCACCACTTTATTTCGCAAAGTCCGATCACGGCTCGATCAGCTAAGCTGTCTCATTTGAGACATATACCTCAATCACTATTTTATTGTCACTTTTCGGGTTCAATATCAACACGTTACCACTATGTGTGTAGCATGGCGTCCGATCACGGCCTGATTGGCTAAGCCATCTTACCAAGACGTTACCTCAATCACAATTTCATTCTCACTTTCCGATTTCGATATCAGCACAATACCACCATGTGTATAGCAAGGCGTTTGATCACGGCTCGATCGTCGAACCTGTCTTACCAAGACGTTGCCCTTTTCCATTAATCATCTCATTTCAATTTTTGTTTCACATATATTAGTTCATTGGCACTTGGAGCCAAAATTATCACATCATGTTTGGCACCAGGCCACATTTCATAATTCGAGCTATTTTCCCCCACATTTCACATCAATATCAATTTCAACAACAAGCCATTCAATCCATGATGTCAAGTACGCATGAGAGGAATCATGAATCATGGGCATATACAATATTTCAGAAATCATACACCTCAAGTTCATTAGCAATGGAACTTTAAACACAAAGGATTTTTCCAAAAATGAGGGGACACACCAAACCACAATAGAAATACACATCGAAGGCATAACAATCTTAGTTTTAAATCTTGATTTGAAGTCTAGGTGTTCCAACACATGATTCATATTCTTCGCACATCTTAAAATTATCAAGGATAGCACATTGATCATATTGAGGCTCACCTTTCACGTATAACTAATTGCAAAACCAATTCATGTGAAATAACAATCAATACAGTAATCCAATGTTAGTCTTACAACATTTTCACAAACACCAACGGAGCTCAATTTCTAAGAAGAGGGGGTTTTAGCCATACATACCTCAAAGAGCTTTTCCTTAAGTTACTACAACGTTCCTGAAATTCTAGCAATCCCAATGTACTTCGAGACATAACAAAATTGAACACAAATTAGGAAGATATTCATGGTTTCGGCTCATTATAGCAGTTTATCTAACAGTAGTTGTGCATCTTGATTTCAAGGCTCTTTTACAAGATTTCCTTCATTACCTAACCTAATCTTGACTTATTCGTGTTCAACAATCTTCCCACAATCCTAATTTGTACATGCATGTATACATAATACTATTACACCCAAGAATCATACCTCAATAACCCATCTTATACCCCAAACTCGAAATTAAAGTCTAATGTATATAACCTTATCTCCTAGATGAAGAACATGTGATTGGGTTCTTTGATTCTTGAAGACTTAAGCAAGAGATGGGTGATTATGAATCTAGACTCCTTCTTTCTCTCTCTATATGCTCTTAACTCTCTCTAAAATCAGTAGAAAAATGACCCCAAATGAAGCCCCAAAGCCTATATATTAAAATGGGATTGGGTTATAAAAATAGGAAAAATAAGCCTCCGATATCGGGTCTGCGGTCACATAATGGACCGCCAAATAAGAATGTGGGTCGCAAAATGCATCGCAGAGCTAGTGCCCAAAACTGGGCTACACTGGTCCAGTTTGCGACCATATTTGCGATCGCAGATCAATTATGCGAACCACATAATGGTTTTGCGATCGCAGAACTGACACAGGATCGCATATTTTTAGCTTTTGGTAATTTGATCATAACTTTGTGTAGGAATGTCCAAATGATGAACGGTTTGAAGCGTTGGAAACTAGACTCAAAAACCTTTCATTTGTAGGAATGTCCAAATAACAAACCGTTTGAAGAGTTGGAAACTAGACTCAAAGAACTTTCATATGATAGGTTATTCATTACATAAAACCTTATACATATTTAGATATGCTCGTTCAAAGTGTAGACTTGTGCAAACTCATTTGGAATCTTAGCCTATTATAAAATTTTCCAATTTGACTTAGGCTTAGGCCTTTCCTTGGGCCCCAAATTACTTACCATAAGACTTGTACACTTATTTACCAAATCCAATTGATGCCCATCATGTTAATAGCACATAAAATATTATAATTAGCCTACGTGGCACCACGAATCCTAGATTACTTAGCGAAATTTTCCGGGGCCTTACATTCTCCCCCCCCTTAGGATCATTCGTCCTCAAATGAGGAGTAGAGTCCGCCATAAACGCTTAACATAATATATACTTTGTTCTCACCTACCTCAATTCCCTTAATTTTGACTAACTCCCAACTTTTTCAGAAATTTCGGCAGAGTCTCCTTTGTAACTAGGCCTATCCACCTGCCAGAGAACCACCAAGACCATCCTAACAACTCATCCACAACTCGACAAAACACCACAAGGTATATATCCATAACACTAATCTCTACATTACAAGCTCTACATTATCATAATGATACCTGAACATGGACTGCACATTTTTAAATCACAACACCTATAAGGTACCTTTCAAATCAAAACCAATTGTTATACAATCAAGCGAAAATATTTTCTTTCCACGACACTTTCGGCCTTCAAAGTGGCCTCCTTGACTTACAAGCTTTGCCATAACACATTACGGAAATAATCCCAACCTCCAAACTCATCTAACAAGGATGACAACTAGATACCTCGCATAACGAAGTATCCATTAACTTCACCTTCAATAATTTCCATCCGAATGATACACAAAGAATCTCCAACTACCTTCTTAGACATAGACATGTGAATACACAAAATATATGGCGAACAACTATGGGAAACTTCATACTCCTAGTGCGGCCTAATGTGGAATACACTTATGCAACCTTCATTATCAACTCACATAACATCTTCAGGATAAAATGTTGAGAATAACCTGTTCACCCTCCAAAACTCTAAATCTCAAGGCAAACACTCACACTAAACCCTTGATGACCTTCAACAGTTACTCTAAGATGTGCTATCATAAAGTTACTATAAAATTACCTATCGAATATATGTGATCACACGGGGATGCTCCCTCTTTGACATGTTTGAACCTTCAATACCCAATAGATTTAATACAATGAGGAGCAACAGAGTTCAAAATCGGTCTAGAATTATTCAGGAACCCATTAATGTGCTAAGTAGAGTATTTCACGAGGTTATATGGTAAGATACACAAATATTACTACTAACAATACTGACATGGTTAATCATTGTGACA
Source organism: Nicotiana tabacum (assembly GCF_000715075.1). Lineage (NCBI taxonomy): Eukaryota > Viridiplantae > Streptophyta > Magnoliopsida > Solanales > Solanaceae > Nicotiana > Nicotiana tabacum. Next base: position 108,150,455 of record NC_134101.1, read on the forward strand.
ATATTAATTATTAGACAAATGAGGTATAGGGGTAACTTGTACATTGGCAATAGGAATCATTAAGGAGGAATATTCAAGTACGTGACCCAGTCATCTCGTGGAGTGTAGGGAAAATCCGTTTATCAAAAATGGGAATGCTCTGGCACCTTGAATGCGATATGGGTTTCAAAATACATGAAGTTGAATTACACTCTTAACGTTAACTGACACAAAGAATCTATGCCACGAGCCCATGAGGATGAAAAGGAGTTGAACACTTATGAGATAATCATATTTTAAACAGCTTAACCCTTCCAGATAATTGATCCTAAATGAGAGAACTAAATATACAACAACTTGACTTCCAAATATGTGCAAAAATCTGAAAGCATCTAATCTCAACCTTTCACGAGTGAAACCACGTAGCTAGGACATCTTAATATTGGGATGAAATCAGGTATTGGTTATAGGGGTTCTAATGGTTAACATGATGCTCCAAGGAGAAAGACAACTAGAACTCCTATCCACCCAAGGAGGTGGAATGCCAAGGATAGAAAAACTCCCCGCACATGACAATGACATAGTTAATGATTCTAGAAGTCGAGTGTGTAAGGACAACGGAACCCAATGAGATAGTATAAAATAATCATGGAAGGTTTGTAGATGTTCATAATGAGTTCTCCATAGATTTTGACTTAACAAATACCCAGATGCTAATAAAATAAAGAAAATCATGAGAAACAGGCGTTGTGCTATGATAACCCCCAAATATGCGCTTGGTCTTGACGGAGAGCCTAGTAAGGGTCCTTATGAGAAGGGAAGTGTTACAATGATACATAGAAAGATATGTTCTCTCATAGTTATCGAACAAGTGTTGGGAAACTAGCACAATGAATTCACTAACTAAGGAACACAATTAACACATGTTGTGGGGGTGTAAAGAGAAAATAAACATTTGTTATGAGCTGGACACGCTTCTACTATATTAACTCCCAACTGCAATACACGACCACGTCACGGACAACCACAATACTAGGAACAAAGTGAGCTACTTACTGTGGAATGTCCCAAGTGGACACGAAAGTTATACTAAGATGGCGACACAAGTTCTTCCTATGATGGGGATGTGAGGATCTCAATTTTTTCCTGAGAGACTCTATGCACATGGTGACCATTCCGATTAACATGCACTCATATGATAGGTGCTAAGGTATGCTCTTATGTTACTAGATAGTGAGAAGGTTTCATGATGATACTCACAAGAGAGAAGAGTGACTGTTCAAACCATAGAAGCCTTATACACCAGTGAGAAAAAGAGTGACTTGAGAAGGATCGCAACACTGGGATGCTTTACGTGGAACTTGATACCACATAAGTAAACTTTACGACAGTGCATGCATAGGCACATGTGGGCAGATGTTGTCCATTTAAATAAAATATTCTGTCAGAAATTCATCAGGTATAGTCCCTTGTTAAGAATTTAGGAAAAGTAAGTGGGAAGTATTAATCCTAGAATCATAACTCCATTTAAGGACACAATTATAGAACTAAATTCCACAAGAATGTAAATAAGAGGATTTGTAATAGAGTGGATTCACGAATAATGCGTCTCGTTCAAAGAGTTGATACATGCAATGTTTTGTTATTCAACACCTTGTTAAGACCATGTTTATGAGAATTCTTCAATATGGATGTACATATACAATGAGTAGAAATTTTAATTTGACTCAGTTAATGACTTTAGGTTGATAAGGCAATAGCTTAATCGATACCCCTCGACTCCACATCCCTAACGTACGTAGGTAACATACTGATATACTACATGATCTGGTGGTGCAGAGACATTAATAGGAACAAGGGTACTCCCCTTAGCAACAAGTTCTACCAATCCCTCCATGGCTCGATACATTCTTCTAACAAACTCTTGGGCAATCTCCCTCAGATTCAATGGTGGGGTCATTCCCTCCTTACTGCTTATAAATTCATGAATTACTCATCTTGAGATTAAGACATAAAATGGAAATTAGCTCCCTATCTTGAGTTCTACTGCACAATCTGGAGTATCAAAGAAGGGTGAAATTCCTAAATGTCCGAATAGCCTCCAACTTATAGATGTGGTCGACTATACACCGATAAGAAGGACTCTACTAGACACGGCTCTGAGACATCCTAGGACACCTTAAAACCTTAGGCTCTGATACCAAGTTTTTCACGCCCCAAAAACCGAAGGGCGCGACCGGCGCTCAACCGAGTAAACTCGACTGAGCAAGCCTGCTAGGTTTCATTCTACCCAAACTAATTCATGAATAAAGAGGAAATGAGCTCCATTAATCAAATTCTGAAAATATATAATTAACAACTTCCAATTCATATTCATTAGCAACTTCGTTCATAAATTTTTAAAATATTACAAGTTTTATATATATGAGAAAAAAACAAATATCTTTACCAAATATTATTAATTCTAATTCAATTCCAATACCCGACACCACCCACAACCTGTCTATGGAGCCTCTAAATATAACTGAAGAGAAATAAGAAAATGTTGGCAACAAGGCTCTGACTATACCTCAATATACAAGTACATGATGAACAAATGATACAGGACCCTGAAATGAAGTGGGGCTCACCAAGTCGGCTGAAAAGAGTATGTGCCACTAGCTGTGACCAACACTGCCTGCTATGGAACCACCTACATCCATTCAAAGATGTAGCGCCCCCGACAAAAGGGACGTTAGTGCCGTCGAATAGCACTAGTATGTATAACTAAACACCATCTCAATAGAAAGAACTATCATATAAGAACAAAGAAATCATTAAGACTCCACAAAAGTTTCAAACAATCACCACATCATCAAATAAAAGGAATCACATAGCTTTCACGAAGTTTCTATAGCTTTGGGTCGGGGCATTTCAAAACTTTTCATCATCATTCACAATACCACCGCTTTATTGTGCGGAGTCCTATCACAACCCGATTGGCTAAGCTGTCTCATTTGAGACATATACCTCAATCACTATTTCATTGTCACTTTTCGGGTTCAATATCAACACATTACCACCATGTGTGTAGCATGGCGTCCGATTATGGCCTGATTGGCTAAGCCGTCTTACCAAGACGTTACCTCAATCACAATTTCATTCTCACTTTTCGATTTTAGTATCAGCACAATACCACTATATGTCACCACATCATCAATTGAAAGGAATCACATAGTTTTCACATAATTACCATTTATCATCTCACTTCAATTTTTGTTTCACATATATTAGTTCATCGGCACTTGGAGCCACAATTATCACATCATGCTTGGCACCAGGCCACATTTCATATTTCGAGCTATTTTCCCCCGCATTTCATATCAATATCAATTTCAACAACAAGTCATTCAATCCAAGATGTCAAGTACACATGAGAGGAATCATGAATCATGGGCATATACAATACTTCAGAAATCATACACCTCAAGTTCATTAGCAATGGAACTTTAAACACAAAGGATTCTTCCAAAAAGGAGGGGACACACCAAACCACAATAGAAACACACATCAAAGGCATAACAATCTTAGTTTTAAATCTTGATTTGAAGTCTAGGCATTTCAACACATGATTCATATTCTTCTCACATCTTAAAATTATCAAGGATAGCACATTGATCATGTTGAGGCTCACCTTTCACGTATACCTAATTGAAAAACCAATTCATGTGAAATAATAACAATACATCAATCCAATATTAGTCTTATAGCATTTGCACAAATACCAACGGAGCTCAATTGCTAAGAAGAGAGGCTTTTAGCCATACATACCTCAAAGAGGTTTTCCTTAAGTTACTACAACGTTCCGGAAATTCTAGCAATCCCAATCTACTTCAAGACATAACAAAATTGAACACAAATTAGGAAGATATTCATGGTTTCGGCTCATTTGAGCATTTTATCTAACAGTAGTTGCGCATCTTGATTTCAAGGCTCTTTTACAATATTTCCTTCATTACCCAACCTAATCTTTACTTATTTGTGTTCAACAATCTTCCCACAAACATAATTTGTACATGCATGTATACATAATACTATTACACCCAAGAATCATACCTCAATAACCCATCTTATACCCCAAACTCGAAATTAAAGTCTAATGTATAGAACCTTACCTCTTAGATGAAGAACATGTGATTGGGTTCTTTGATTCTTGAAGACTTGAGCAAGAGATGGGTGATTATGAAGCTAGGCTCCTTTTTTCTCTCTCTAAAATCAGTAGAAAAATGATCCCAAATAAATCCCCAAAGCCTATATATTAAAATGGGGTCGGATTATAAAAATAGGAGAAATAAGCCTCCGAAATCGGGTCTGCGGTCGCATAATGGACCACAAAATAGGAATGTGGGTCGCAAAATGTATCGCGAAACTAGTGCCCAAAACTGGGCTACGCTAGTCTAGTTTGCGACCAGATTTGTGGTCGCAGATCAATTATGCGGACTGCATAATGGTTTTGCGATCGCAGAACTGACACAGGATCGCATTTTTCCAGCCTTTGGTAATTTGATCATAACTTCTTTTAGGAGTGTCCAAATGATGAACAGTTTGAAGCGTTGGAAACTAGAAACATAGACCTTTCTTTTGATAGTTAATAAACCATATAACATTTCATATCAAGAGATGTTCACCATATAAAACCTTATACATATCTAGATATGATCATTCAAAGTAGGGACTTGTGCGAACTCATTTGGAATCTTAGCCTATTATGAAATTTTCCAATTTGACTTAGACTTAGGCCCTTCCTTGGACCCCAAATAACTTACCATAAGACTTGTACACTTATTTACCAAATACAATTGATGTCCATCATGTTAATAGCACATAAAATATTATAATTAGCCTACCTGGCACCACTAAATCCTAAATTACTTAGCAAAATTTTCCGAGGCCTTACAGTTTGGCCCAATACATCATTCTCCTATATGGGTCCTCCTAGGCATAGTTTGAGTTCTTTGAAGAGGCGACCTTCCGGGGTGATTCCCCCTAGTATTTGAGGTAGATCGAAGAGAAGCCTTGAATAATTGATAAGTTTTCCTTAGGTAGCATATGGATGTTGCCTCGTTAAAAACCTCGCCGGTAAAACCCGTTCGGGATAAAATCCGGTCTAAGGGAAAAAGAGCGCAATGCATGCTTTAAAACCCAAGGTCTTCAAGCTGGAGGGCGCTTCGATTCCTCTCAATCGAACACCTGGAATAAGTTAGTATAAAACATAAATAAAAAGAGAGAGGGTTGTACTTGTCGCGACCACTTTTTTCCCTCCGCGGAGAGAGGTCCGGGTTTCGACATTCATGGGGGTATGATAACTCCTTTCCTTTTGGGAATTGGGTATTTGAAGAGTCACCATCTAACGAGTTATGGTGCGTTAGGGCACCTAGAGTGATTAACACTTGGATTGGTTTGCATTACCAGAGACTAGGGTAAGGGCTCGAAATGACCTCGAGGGGAAGGTGTTAGGCACCCCTCTTGGTCCACAACTGTGGGTCCCGACCGAACTTATATTCACAAATTAGTCCATTACAAATAAACAGTTGAATTAAATAGGTTGCAAGTAAAGCACGTTGGATAATCAAATAATAAGATAAAGATTTTTTGAACAAGTTGTATAAAACAAAGTTTTAAACAGAAAAGGAATTTTGGAAAGGGGGAGTACCAAAGCCTCCAATAACCTCAAATGCCTCAATTCTATAGACAATATCATAGTCTAGGTGCATCAAAGTTCCCTAAGGATCTCAAGGATCCCGGGAAGTGCTTACACTTAGACTTGGTAACCAAAATTGAATAAGTGCAGTGTGGAAAGGCCAGCCTCAGTATGCCAGAGTTCAGAGGGTTCTCAAGAGGATCCCAAGGCAGTACACATACTGGAAGGGGCAGAACTTATTGACTTAGGAGTAGAGTGAAAGTGCTTTACACAAGTTGAAAAGTTTCAGTGGGAAAACTATAATAAAAGGAAGTTTATAGAGACAGTTTGAAAAGAGAGTGGAGTAGTAAACAACAGTCTAAACACAACACCCTTAAGACAGGTTCATACACAGCTAGGGGTCACAGAACGAAAGCAAATCCAGTAGTCACAAATAGGGGTCAAGGGATTTGGGGATACATAGAACACATGATAACAAGCAAAGGTCTTAGGAATTGGTACAGACATGTTCAGACACAACTGATCAGACATAGTCACAGAACCAACAATTCTTAAGGGGGTTCAGTATATGATCCACATGATTCAATCCTAGAACCATACAAGTTAGGAGTGCAGACTACATAGAGGAGATTCATATCAGAGTCCAAATATTGCAAGATTACATGTAGACAGATTACATAGAAGGGGTAACATGCTCATACTGATTCTAAGGAAGGGGAGTTCATAACATGCTAATCATGTAAGCATATTAACTGCAGGATTCACAGCAAAACCATAAGTAAAAGCAAACTAGAAACATGATGAATTGAAGCAATAAAAGAACCATATTATTGTTGGAACTTTGAATTGAACTAGAACATACCTAGTAGAGAAGATAGCAAACAAAAGTGAAGCAGAAGGAGAGCACAGTAGTTAGCCTTGGCTTGCAGCCGACTAACTTAGAATAGTAGCAAGTAGCACAAAAGAGAGATAGAGTATAAAGTTTAAGTGTGTGAGAGAGAGAGCTTTTGAACCAAAGTGTTTGTGTGTTGTATTAATGAAAGAGTGTGTATATATAGTAGTTCGAAATTAGATAAAAAATAAGGTAAGAATCATAGTAGCATAGAAATTATGGAACTCAAAATCAATTAGAGCAAAATCAGGACCAGTACTCCCTTAAGTTAAGGGAATTAATTCAAACGGTAAGAATAAGTAGCATATAAGGAAAGAAATAAGTGTATGACTAATAAGGAAAGAATCAAATCCACTAAGTATAGGGTAAACAATTAGGGCTAAGTTCAGAAAACTCCAATTAAGGAAATAGTTCAGTAAGAATAAAGTACCACAACAAACAAGGTAGGCGAATCAGTTAATTTGAATAGAAGAGGTAGAAATTGAGGGTTTAAAGGAAGATCTTTCAATCAAACCATAAAAATAGTAAATCCAGAAACAATCAAAGGGGAAGTCATGATTCAGTATTCAACATATAAATAGGGTAAAATAAGAATAACCAGTCATAGCAAACATGCAGGTTAAACAATATCGATAGAAAGAGGCAAGTCTGAACAATCAAGATGAACATAATCACATAGAGGTGGTATAAGTTAAGCTAAAAACTCATTAAGAACATATTCGAGGCAAGGTAATCAAAGATACTTAAACAAGAATCGAGTAGTCATGCTAACACATAGAACCAAACAAAGAAATCTCAAAAATTTAGAGCTTTCAACATAGGTGAGTTGAAAAGGGAGTAAAATCATAGAATCAGTCAAAATATGCAAGAGATGGATGTTTAAATATAAAGAATCAGTTTAACCAAAGTTTTAAAAGAAGTTCTGAAAACCCTAATTTTAGAAGAAGATGAAAACACTTTGAAATTGATGATTCTTGTAAAAGAGTTTCAAGAACAGTGTAAAGTACTAAAGAAACCAACTCGAATCGTCCTAGATCTGTACAATAAGAAATTAGGGTTTTAGAAGAAATCCATATAGAGATGCAAGAACCTGTATAGAATCCCAATGATCGTGCCAAATACAGCGTGATTTTGCTTGAAATCACACCGGAATAGCCAAGAACAGACAAGTAGCAAACCCTAGATGCAAATCGGCATGGACCAGGGCCCTTGAAGACCTTAGAGAAGGCAAGCATAACATTAGAGGAGCCATTGGAGGCTTAGGAGTTGAAGGGTGATTGCCGGAGAAGACCGGAGAAGAAGGTCGGCGGTTGAAGGAGCTAGGGGTTAGGTTAAGGGGTTTAGAGAGGAGAGGAGATGAGAGAATACAGAGGTGGCAAATTTAGGAAATAAGATAGGGTTAGGGGGTCGTTTGGAATTAAAATGGTAAGAACGGATGAGAGCCGTTGATCTTTTAGATCAACGACCAGGATTTAATATGGTTTTAGGCCAGGCAAGGGTAAATGGGGCCTTGATCGGGTAATCTTATTAGGAATTAGGCTGGGTATTGGATTTAATTTAGGCTACAATTGAAATGTAAATCTGGCTATATTTTAAATAGCCAATTTTCCCCTATATAATTTATAATAAATAACAGCTAATTTCTGGAAAATAGTTTTGTATACTAAAAAGATTTAAAATATATATTTAACTTTTAAAAAATGTAGAAGGTCGATTTTATGCATATAAATGTAATTATACATTAAATGGGCTAATATTGCAGTTATATGCAATTTAGTTTTAAGAATACAAAATGCAATTGTAAAAATGCATAAAAAATATTTTAATCATATTTTGGCATAAATATAGAAATTAAATGACTAAATCACCATAAAAATAATTTGGGGGATAATTATTGGGGATTTTATGAATAAAAGGGAAGGAAATAAATCAATTTAAATACTTAAAATTATGGAAAAAATTATAAAAACCTTGTGCATGATCATATATGCATATATATGCTATTTTGAAGGTGTTTTTGCATAAATAAAATTATAGGAAAAAATTGGGTATCAACAGTTGCCCCTCTTTACCCGGGAAGGATGAAAGAGTTTTCGGGTAAAGAAATGATGGCCAATTTTGATCGGGCGGGATGTTTTAAAAGATAGATCCAGACTCTAGTTTTTGAGTTGCCTACATATCCTTGGTTTTACAAGAACCAGGCCATGTGTAGCTCTGGATTCATCTGCGGAGTATGTCGATGAAATTACTGCAAGAGCGGACACGCGATGCGGAAGCGGCTACAGTGAGTGGTTAAATCTCGGGATAATTGAAGGAATTGGAGCGAGATCACTCCTACTAGGATAGAGGTTTCTTACTGGTTACCTGCAGATAAAAGATTCTACAAATGTATTTGCGAAAATTTAAACATGATGTAGATTCCCTTTAGACCATGAAGGTTGTCTTTGGACGGTTAAAGATGACGTCCTTGGACCATGATGTCCTGGGCCATGAATTGTTTAGTGAGGGATTTTCAGGCCATGAAATGATGTTCTCGGGCCATCAAAGTTGGTGCCTCCGAACCAAGATGCCTTTGAATAATGATATGCAAATTTGAGAGATCCTCAGGCCATGGCATGATGTCTTCCGGCTATGAGGATGATGCCTTTAGACTATGACTCCTTTGGACAGATTGTTGATATTTCAGCCCAGGAGATACAATAATATGATGCTAAGTGAACACAATGATTAATATTGTGAAATGGAGTAGAGCTTAGCCCAATCGGAAAGCAAATAGATAGTAAAATAGAGCAATATTTTGTGCAAAAAGGGACAGTGCTTAGTCCCATGCGAATGTGGAGGCAAGGATTATCCTCATGCAAATATGGACGCAGGGATTAGCCTCATTCAAGTATGGAGGCAAAAATTAGCCTCATGCAAATATGGACTCAAGGATTAGGCTCATGCAAATAGGGAGGCAAGGATTAGCCTTATGCAAGATGAAGTCAAGGATTAAACTCATGTGAATGGGGAGGCAGGGATTAGCCTCATGCAGGATGGAGATGCAAGAATTAGCCTCATGCAAGTAGGGAGGCATGGATTAACCTCATGCAAATGTGGAGTCAGGGATTAGACTAATGCAAATGGGGAAGCAAGGATTAGCCTCATGCAAGTAGGGAGGCAGGGATTAGCCTCATGTAAATGTGGAGTCGGGGATTAGACTAATGCAAATAGGGAGGCAAGGATTAGCCTCATGTAAATGTGGAGTCAGGGATTAGACTCATGCAAATAGGGGGCAAGGATTAGCCTCATGTAAATGTGGAGTCATGGATTAGACTCATGCAAATAGGGAGGCAAGGATTAGCCTCATGTAAATGTGGAGTCAGGGATTAGACTCATGCAAATGGGAGGCAAGGATTAGCCTCATGCAAGTATGGAGGCAAGGATTAGCCTCATGAAAATAGGGAGACATGGATTAGTCCAATGCAAGAGGGAGTCAGAGATTAGATTCATGCAAATATGGACGCAGGGATTAGCCTCATTCAAGTATGGAGGCAAAAATTAGCCTCATGCAAATATGGACTCAAGGATTAGGCTCATGCAAATAGGGAGGCAAGGATTAGCCTTATGCAAGATGAAGTCAAGGATTAAACTCATGTGAATGGGGAGGCAGGGATTAGCCTCATGCAGGATGGAGATGCAAGAATTAGCCTCATGCAAGTAGGGAGGCATGGATTAACCTCATGCAAATGTGGAGTCAGGGATTACACTAATGCAAATGGGGAAGCAAGGATTAGCCTCATGCAAGTAGAGAGGCAGGGATTAGCCTCATGTAAATGTGGAGTCGGGGATTAGACTAATGCAAATAGGGAGGCAAGGATTAGCCTCATGTAAATGTGGAGTCAGGGATTAGACTCATGCAAATAGGGGGCAAGGATTAGCCTCATGTAAATGTGGAGTCATGGATTAGACTCATGCAAATAGGGAGGCAAGGATTAGCCTCATGTAAATGTGGAGTCAGGGATTAGACTCATGCAAATGGGAGGCAAGGATTAGCCTCATGCAAGTATGGAGGCAAGGATTAGCCTCATGAAAATAGGGAGACATGGATTAGTCCAATGCAAGAGGGAGTCAGAGATTAGATTCATGCAAATATGGAGGCAGGGATTAGCCTCATACTAGTATGGAGGCAAGGATTAGCCTCATGCAAATAGGGAGGCAGGGATTAGCCTCATGCAGGTATGGAGGCAAGGATTAACCTCATTCAAATAGGGGGACAGGGATTAGTCCCATGCAAATATGGAGGACAAGGATTAGTCCTATGCAAAGATTGAGTAGCAGATAAGAGTAGTGTATTTCTTAGTTGGAGATGTATTCGATGTCTGATGGACTGATTGATAGTGAATTATCTTTGTGTACACATGTTTTTTGAGTGCTATCGTTACATCAAATGTGCCTGCGTTCAAATAAAAATTGTAAGTTTTGTGAGGGGAGGTTGGTTCTTGCTCCGTCTGCCGGTCTGGCTCTGCTCTATTCTGAAAAGCCTTTCAAGTTCCCTTGAGTGACACCTAACTATTATGGAAGTAAAGTTTTTTTCGAAAATATGCAATTATATATATATAAAAAAATAGCACTGTTTTAGAAACGTATTGATGAATCAAGTAATTTTGATAAACTAGTGACTGTGACACATCTCAAAGATATTGCAATTCTCTTATGGAATTTTGAGGACCAGTTTGGTAGATGATCCTTCAGCTATTTGCGGATAATAGGCCTTGCTGAACCTTCTTCGAAATTTTGAGAATCCTTCTGAAAATTCTGCCCCAGTTTCTTAACTGATTACGGACCGTCTAACACATGTTGCCGTTGGCTGGACTTGCTCCGGAATTTTGAAGACCTTCCTCAAAATTCTAACCTAGTTTCTGATCTTGGGGGAAATGAAAATTTTATTATAATATGACCAAACCCTAAGGCTGCCTACATATCCCATCATAAGCGAGAATCAGGTCAAACGTAGTTCAATTACATCAAATGAGGAAATGTAAAGTATCTAAGCATAGTATCTCTTGACTGAGTCTGAATTGATTGCTTTTGGCCAGATTTCCCCATCCATTTTTGCAAGTACAAGTGCTACTCCTGTCAGCACCCTGTGAACCATATACGGACCTTGCTAGTTGGAAGAGAATTTCCCTTTGGCCTCATCTTGATGTGGGAAGATTTTCTTCAATACCAGCTGCCCTGGTGCGAACTGCCTTGGTTTGACGCTTTTATTGAAAAGTCTGGACATTCTATTCTGATATAGTTGGTCGTGACACACTGTGTTCATCCTCTTTCCATCTATAAGGGCCAATTGTTCATAGTGGCTCCTTATCCACTCTGCATCGCTGAGTTCAGCTTCCTGTATGATTCTTAAAGAAGGAATCTCTACCTCGGCTGGGATGACAGCCTCGATACCATAAACCAGTATGTATGGAGTTGCTCCGGTTGATATGCGAACTGTAGTGCGGTACCCCAACAGAGCAAAGGGTAGCTTTTCGTGCCACTGCTTGTGATTCTCTACCATCTTCCTTAGTATCTTCTTAATATTTTTGTTGGCGGCTTCTATGGCTCCATTCATCTGAGGCCTGTAGGTTGTGGAATTCTTGTGCTTGATTTTGAAAGTTTCACACATCGCTTTCATCATATCACTATTGAGATTGGTGGTGTTGTCGGTAATAATGGATTCGGGAACTCCGAATTGGCAGACGATACGATCCTTGACAAAATCTGCGACGACTTTCTGGTTACAGCTTTGTACGATGCAACTTCTACCCATTTCGTGAAGTAATCAATGGCTACCAGAATAAACCTCTGTCCGTTTGAAGCAGTGGGATTAATCGGACCAATAACATCCATTCCCCAGGCGGCAAATAGCCAAGGCGAGCTTGTTGCATTGAGCTCATTTGGCGGCACTTTTATCATGTTGGCATGGACTTGACATTGAAAGCATTTGCGAACATACTGAATGCAATCCATCTCCATGGTCATCCAAAAGTAACCTGCCATGAGTATCTTCTTAGCCAAGACGAAACCATTCATGTGCGGACCACAGGTCCCAGCATGCACATCCTCAAGTAGCTTAGAAGCTTCCTTTGCGTCAACACATCTTAGTAAACCCAAATCAGGAGTTCTTTTGTACAAGTTCCCTTCGCTGTGGAAGAAGTGATTTGACAATCTCCGGAGCATGCGTTTCTAAGTGTGATTTGCATGCTCCGGGTATTCTCCTTTTGATAAGTATTCTTTGATGTCATGGAACCAAGGCTTTCCATCTGCTTTTTTCGGGACATGAGCACAATATGCCGGCTGATTATAGATCTTCACCGGAATAGGATCAATGTAGTTCTTATCTGGATATTGTATCATGGATGATAAAGTGGCCAATGCGTCGGCAAACTCATTATGAATTCTGGGCACATGTTGGAATTCTATCTTTGCAAACCTCTTTCTCAATTCCTGCACATGTTGCAGATATGGCAATATCTTGGAATTCTTGGTGGCCCCCTCTCCTTGTACCTGGTGCACAAGCAAATCTGAGGCACCGATTACCAGCAACTCCTAAACGTTCATGTCGACTGCCATGTTGAGCCCTAGTATGTAGGCTTCATATTCTGCCATGTTGTTGGTGCAAGGAAATTTGAGTTTAGCAGATACCAGATAGTGTTGGCCCATTTCTAATACCAAAACTACTCCAATGCCCACTCCTTTTAAATTTGCGGCTCCATCAAAGAACATCCTCCAACCATCATATGCTTCGGTAATGTCTTCTCCTACAAATGATACTTCTTCATCAGGAAAATATGTTTTCAAGGTTCGTATTCTCCTCCCACCGGATTTTCAGCAAGGTGATCTGCCAATGCTTGTCCCTTGACCACCTTTTGAGTTACATAGACGATATCGAACTCACTTAGTAGTATCTGCCACTTAGCCAACTTCCCGGTCGGCATGGGTTTCTGGAATATATACTTTAGGGGATCCATCCTAGATATGAGGTAGGTAGTGTAGGCATAGAAGTAATTCCTCAATTTCTGGGATGTCCAGATCAAAGCACAGCAAGTGCGTTCAAGCAGCAAATACCGTGCTTCATAAGATGTGAACTTCTTGCTCAAGTAATATATGGCCTGCTCCTTTCTTTCTGTCACGTCATGTTGTCCCAAAACACATCCGAAGGCTCCATCTAATACAGATAGGTAGAGTAGCAAAGGTCGTCCTGGATCTGGTGGGACCAAAACTGGTAGTGTGGACAGGTACTCCTTGATTTTATCAAAAGCTTTTTGACAATCCTCTATCCAGCTTATTTCGGCATCCTTTCTCAACATCTTGAAGATGGGTTCACATATGACTATGGACTGTGCTATGAATCGACTGATATAGTTGAGACACCCTAGGAAGCTCCTTACATCCTTTTTGCTCTTAGGTGGTGGTAACTCCTGAATAGCTTTGACTTTAGTCGGAGCCAATTCGATCCCTCGATGACTGACGATGAATCCCAATAACTTTCCTGCGCGAACCCCGAATGCACACTTTGTGGGGTTTAATTTCAAATTGTACCTCCTGAGCCTGTCAATTAACTTTCTCAAGTCCGCTATGTAATCTGCGGCCCTCTCAGATTTGATAATGACATCGTCCACATACACCTCTATTTCTTTGAGTATTATATCATTGAAGATGGTTGTCTCTCTCATGTAAGTGGCCTGAGCATTCTTCAGTCCGAATGACATTATCTTGTAACAATATACACCTCATGGTATAATAAAAGCTATCTTCTCTGCATCTTCTTCATCCATCCAAATCTGGTGATAACTTGTGAAGCAATCTACAAAGGAATGGAGTTCATGCTTGGCGCAGTTATCGATCAAGATGCGTATATTTGGTAGTGGAAAATCGTCCTTAGGACTTGCTCTGTTTAAATCCCGATAATTAACACATACTCTGACCTTCCCGTACTTCTTCAAAACCAGCATAATGTTAGCTAACCCAGCCGGATATTCGACCACCCTGAGAACCTTGGCTTTGATCTGCTTGGTAACTTCCTCCTTGATTTTTAGGCTCATGTCTAGTTTGAACTTTCTGAGTTTCTGTTTTACTGGCGGACACATGGGATTAGTAGGAAACTTGTGAGCTACTATGGAAGTGCTCAAACCGGTCATGTCATCATACGACCATGCGAAGATGTCCTCATATTCCTTTAGGAAACGAATGTACTCTTCCTTTTCTATTGGTGACAAGTGAATGCTGATGTGGGTCTCCTTGACGGTCTTGGCATCTCCCACATTTACTGCTTCGGTCTCGTCCAGATTGGACTTAGACTTATTTTCAAAATTTTCAACCTCCCTTACGATTTCCTCGGGTATCTTGTCTTCTTCATCTGAATCACTATTCTCATGTTGCGTTGCCTCATTACATGTCACAGTCACTAGTTCATCAGGAAAAATAATAATAGCGCCAGGGACTCGGCGGGCTCGGGATGGTGTGGCGGTCCAGTTCCTGAGAAAAGCTCCCTTCTCCACAGTCTGAATAGTAAGGCCTTCTTCCTCGTCCTCCTCAATTATGGCACTGCAGTCCAAGTCCTCATCTTCTAAGAACAAATTCTTCAACCTAGCTAGTGCTTCGTCTTCTGTAGTTCCCCATATTGTGTCGGCCTGGTGGAAAGCTTGTTCCAAATGTGGCACCGGTTGCTCAAGGGGGTAATATGGTCCACGCCATGGAGGCGACCAATTCCTGTATTCTTTCCATGTGTACTGGTATCCGAGCCCAAAGGTGGTACCATGATTTTTCAGCTGTATTGGTTTGGTAATGCCTTGGAGGTTCCTTTCCAACCCTTTTCCAGGTTCATATCCAAACCATGCTAGTATGCTTTCTATTTTGTCACTCCACCACTTATCCTTCTCGACGACATTGACCCGTTCAATGTGATGATATGTTTCCCCTCCTAGCCTTCTTCTATGTCCCATGGATATGATGGTTTGACTGGTGTAGATGGGGTTACTCCCATCTCCGTGGATGATCACCTCCTGACGGTTCCATTCAAATTTCACGGCTTGATGTAGTGTGGAAGGCACGACCCCAGCAGCATGAATCCATGGTCAGCCCAATAGAAGATTATATGAGGCTGGTATGTCAAGCACCTGAAATTCAACGTCGAACCAAGTTGGCCCCATCTGCAAGCAAAGGTTGATTTCCATGATCATCACCCTCTGGGACCCATCGAAAGCCTTCACATTCATGCTTCCTACGCGTATCTCATGGAAACCTTTGTCTAACCTCTTCAAAGTGTCCAATGGACAAATATTTAAGCTCGAACCTCCATCAACCAGGACCTTGGCAATTAACTTGTATTCAAATTACACTATAATATGCAATTCTTGATTGTGATTCAAACCCTCGGGCGGTAGCTCATCTTCGTGGAAGATAATCTTATGGCTCTCCAGCACTTGCCCAACCATGTTGGATATTTCTCCACCAGTGATGTTATTGGGTACATAAGCCTCGCTCAGTACTTTCATTAAGGCATTCTTGTGTGCCTCTGAATTTTGCACTAGTGACAGGATAGATATCCGAGCAGGAACTTTGTTCAGATGGTCAACAATAGAGTACTCCTTTGCCTTCACTTTCCTCCACAAGTCATCTAGCCCGGTCTCAATGATAGCTGCCTAGTAGTGGCATCCTTGCTTGATCCTTCCAAATGTTCCGATGTATAGACTCTTCCAGTACTAGTCATTCCTTGTGCTACGTCAGATTCCTCTGCCTTGGCTTTCCCTTTTCACCGAGCCTTAGCAACATAATCCCAGGGTATTGCTTTTGAGTTGAATGGGGGTGTGGCTGACACCGTCACAGTAAAAGGTGTGACCACTTCTACTTTAAATGGACCGGATGTGGCTGCGGGCGGAGCTACTTTTACCTCGAATGGAACTGATACAGTTACCTCAACATCAATAGGTGCCTGAGTCTGAACCACAATAGGAGTAAGTGTGACTGCAACCTTAAAGTCATTGCTTTCTCGATCGAATGAGCCCGATTGACCCCTTAGGGTCCCATTCTTCATTTGTCTCTATCACATGTACACCATCACCTCTGTGATCAGGGATGGGATTGTTGCGGACATTAGGTGCGACTTCCTTTGCTTGTATGACCTTGTTGTCAATGAGTGTCTGGATCTTATCCTTCAATGTTCGACACTCAGCAGTAGTGTGCCCTTTCATACCGAAATGGTATGCACAAGTTTTGTTCGGATTGACCCATTGGGATGGATTTTCTAATGCTACAGCGGGAACAGGAGTGACGTAGCCTACGACTTTTAGCCTTTCATATAGTTGGTCGATGGGGTCGGCAATGGCGGTGTACTGTCTAGGTGGCTTGCGATCGAAATTGGCTCATGGTGTTGGATAATTTTGGCGAGCTGGTGGTGATTGGAAGTGGGATGGTTAGGAGTTATATGTGTGATGGACAGTGGCTAGTTGGGAATATTTGGTAGATGAAGGTTGATATGTGAGTGGAGATGTTTGATATGTGAGTGGAGATTTTGGGCCATGGGCCACTATTACTGCCCCCAACATCTCTCTTATTTGATATGCCACCTGATTGTAGTGCCTTATTCATGGCTTGCAAGGCCTCGAAGTTTGTTACCATCCCACTCTTGATTCCTTCTTCGATTCTTTCTCCGAGTTTGATGATGTCAGAGAACTTGTGATTTTTGATAACCATTAACATCTCATAATATTGTGGATTCTGTGCCCTGACGAAGAATTTATTCATTTGTTCTTCGTCCAAAATGGGCCTGACCTTGGCTGCTTCCGACCTCCAACGAGTAGCGTACTCACAGAAAGTCTCAGTAGGTTTCTTCTTAAGATTCTGGATGTAGAAGACGTCTGGTGCATTTTTTTTGTTGAACCTGAACTGGTCCATAAAATCCGATGTCATGCTTACCTAATTGGACCATTTCTTAGGATTTTAGCTGATAAACTAAGACAAAGCATCCCCAATAAGGCTCCTCATAAAAAGCTTCATCCAGATCTTTTCATCTTTCTTGACCCTGACAAGCTTGTCACAATAGGTCCTTAGATGAACCCTGGGTTCACCTGTACCATTGAATATTTCGAACTTGGGAGGTTTGTACCCCTCTGGCAGTTCGACATCCGGCTGTATGCAAAGATCTTCATAGTTCAAACCCTCTATTCCTCTATCGCCTTCAACCCCTTGAACTTGGCTTGTCAACTTCATGAGTTCTTTAGCCATGTTCTTAATGAGCAAGTCCTTCTTGGAGGATTCCGGTGCACAGGAGATTGGTTAGGTAGAATTAGGTGTAGTTTCCACATATATGGGGTTGCTTTGATGGGTGCCAGGAACCTGGGTGTAGTGATGGTCATTGGTGGAGTTTTGGGGATCGAGAATGGGTTGTGGTGTGTTTTGGGAGTATGGTAAGTGTTGGTTGGTGGGTACTGAATTGGTTGATGATGATGTGGTGGTGGAGTTGGTATCGGCAATGGATTGATATTTTGGGGTGGAGTTGCGTATTGATTTGGTGTGGTAGGATTTTGTGGCTGTTGATTTTGTGTGTAGTGTTGGGTTCTTTGTGTTTTGTTGGTGGATATCAGGGACATTGAGGGTGAGTGATAGGTTTGCCAAGTTACGGACCTGCTCAAGTTCTCCTTGCAGTTCTAGTATCTTTTGTTCTAGTCTCAAAACCAGATCATTTGGGGTCGAAGTACTACGACCATCTGAAGTCTCTACATTCTCAATATTTTCCTTTCGGATTCCACTTAAGTCGTCCATCTTTGTCTTTCCTTTGCCTTTTGTATTGCTTGGAGAAGGAGGAGGTGGAGGGCCTCTAGATCTTGTATGATATGCTTACGAGGCCAGTATAAGTGAATCAACCTAAGGGGATGAGAATAATAATAGAAATAAGCAAAAACAAAAAGGTAACAAGTTAGTGAGGATTCTGAAACGTTTGCAGTATTTAAACACATATTGCGAAATGTAAACTCGTGTCCTATTTTGGGAACCTCATTGTGCCCAAGGTAGGCCTAGCGACAAATAAACTTAGAGTACTTTTAATGCCAATAACTGCTTCATTTCATAATATAAAAATAGTCGAATCCCAAAATAACACTAAGATAATAATAAGATAAGTCACTTCTTGGCACTTGGCCTTATTACATTTTAGGAAAAGCAAGTAAATATAGCCTATTTGGTCCCAGAAAGACCCTCCCCAGACTCGATATTTCGGACTCCATCATATAGATCTCCCAGCTCGCGTAGTCCCAGCAGCAAGTAGGCTCTAGCCAGATGTCCTCCCTAAGCTCCTTCAACGTTCTGGCAATTTTCAATTCTCTTTATGACTTTGCCTTCCAGCTCCACTATTCCTCGCTCAAGATATTCCAGCTTCCTGTTGGAAGTGATTGCCATCTCTTTCCACTCCTCGATCAACCTCACATTCCTCTCATGTATTTCTTGGTGCTCATTCTTAGAGCCCTCTTGCGCAGCCTGTTGTATTTGACTTGAGCTTCAACTTCTTCATCTATGATTCTGTTCCCTCGACTAGTCCTTGGTGTCACCATTCCTTTCAGATTGTCTTCCAACCATGCCAGGTAGAGAGGCTCGCACCCTGCATGATACCTGTCTGGCTCAACGGTGCTTTTCTCCACAATGATTTTGCAGTGCCACATGTGCTAAACTTGGCACTTGTAAGGGATGTCGTCATCTTGAAAGTCTGCCCTGAAATGACTCATCTTGACAACCCTGGGTACAATCTGTTTCCTGCCTGCTTGCCTCATAACTCGTATAGGGACATATGGGTATATCCCTCTCAACCCGATCAGCACCAAATGCGAAGCATCCCTGGATCAAATAATAAACTCGTCTGTTGGAAACCATTCAAACATCCACTACACCTGTTCCTCGGTCAGATTATCGAACTCTACCCATTCTTTGGCACTTTCTGGCTGAGCAAATCTGTTTGGAATGTAGGTCATCTGCTAGGGTGATGGAAAGCAATATGGTTGTTCCAAACCCTTCGCGAAAATTCTTGACGATAATGACCTTTTTGGAAATGCTCCAGCAACCATAACTACAGCAACAAATTACAACCCTCGAAATGTTTTACCCCTCTTTGACAGCGCTCCAGAGCCTTGTAGATGTCGGCTATGATCATGGGGACTATGGTATATGTCTGTCCATTAATCCTTTTATCATAGTCTTAGCGACCATGACCAACATAGTGTGACTTCTTCCCTTTTTCATTGGGAACACTATCAGGCATAAGAAGCATACAATGAATACAAACACTCTGCGGTGGATGTGACCAAGAGAAATGAGAGAGATCTCATCATGGTAAGTGCAAAAAGACTTGCTATGGCCATACCTTTCGTACAGGTATTCGAAAGGTATGTAGGAGTCCTTTAAGCACACTAGGTCGACATTCTTCTTCAGCCCCATCATCTTCAAAAATCCCCTGCCCGTACGGTTTTCTGGTGCCAATAGTCCGGGACTATCCCAAGTCAATCTTGCAAGCCCTCCTATTTCCTCTAAAAGCAGTGTCATTTCTATGTCACCGAAACGAAATACAACTCTTTCACTATCCCAGAATAGATTGGCAGTCTCGATCAGTTTGTTGTTTGGCTCAATATCTAGCAAGGAAGACAGATTACCCAGGTATTTTCTCACATGCTTCTTGTCGCTTAAGGAAATGTCCTTCCACCAATCTAGCAGCAATGGTGGGATGTTGCTAACCATACCAAATCTGGGGACCTCATTTTTTGCAAAACAAAAGGGTTAGACCTCACCCCCACTGGACTCGACTATTTATACATTTATGATCAACATATCGGCATTTAGTTCTCCAAATTAATGCACAGAACGTGGTGATGTCCATTGGGATTATGGAAAACTCGATGGACTTTGGATAAGGCTTATCTTAAAGGAACATTATGTGGAAAACATAATTGATCCAACTAGGTTTGACCATGATGCATGCACAATTTAACCAGAGTAAGATTTCTATGGGGTTTTAGACTGGTACCCTAAAGCGAATAACTCGAGGGGGAAGGCTCAGAACCGTCGACTGCACCGCTGATCGACTGGTTTTACTGCAAATAAGCCTTTCCGAATTTAAGGGTAGTAAATAGGAAGAGCACAACCACTCATTAAGCGTTGTTATAGGTTTTGATACGCACAAGTGGAATATGATGCGGAGCATGATTTATGCAGCAATTAATAACATGTAGTCAAGTATTTGCACATAGGGAAAAGTAAATACAATATCTAAATAATTGAAAGACGGTTACAGGATAAAAAACAAAAAGACAAGTCAGTTTCAGGGATAAAGAATCATAAATGCTTAAAAATGGGCAGTTAAATTCAAATAAGGGAGAAGGGTACGGGATAAAACATGTTTGGACTAATTTGTAAAAGATAAGTTCGATATGGTAAGAGCCTAAAGGTATCCCCAACCGAGTCGCCATGCTGTCGCACCCCTTTTTTCCCTCCGCGGAGAGAGGTCTGGGTTTCGACATTCATAGGGGTGTGATAACTCCTTTCCTTTTAGGAATTGGATATTTGAAGAGTCACCACCTAATGAGTTATGGTGCGTTAGAGCACCTAGAGTGATTAACTCTTGGATTAGTTTGCATTACCAGAGACTAGGGTAAGGGCTCGAAATGACCTCGAGGGGAAGGTGTTAGGCAGCCCTCTTAGTCCACAACCGTGGGTCCCGGCCGAACTTATATTCACAAATTAGTCCATTACAAATAAACAGTTGAATCAAATAGGTTGCAAGTAAAGCACGTTGGATAACTCAAATAATAAGATATTTTGAACAAGTTGTATAAAACAAAATTTTAAATAGAAAAGAAATTTGGAAAGGAGGAATCCTAGGCTGGTTAGCATATAGGATCACCCCACACAATATCCGGTAAACACTCCTCGATGAGGGGCTACACATAACATTAGCGCGTAGTCATCATATTCCATATCTACCCTTCCCATCCCCTTAGTGGTCATTTAAAGCGAGCGTTTGGTCACCGATCTCTATTGCATGTTGTTACCCATCCATTCTTAATGGTCCTGGAGGGATTTAGGACCTCTACCTATAGGTGGTTCTAGACAGACCCCTAAGGTTTTAAAGGTAAAAATACTAAGGCGACAAGCAAGAGCAATTAGGACTCTTAGCAAATAAGAACAAAAAGGAGCAATTAGAGGCTCAAAGTTTCCTCCTCAAACAAGGCACATGAATAGCACGACTGTGAGCACCTAATTTTTGACCATATTTGAATTTTCACTCACTTTTTATTATTTAAATAGTTTTAAGTTTAATCTCTATATTTTAGCTTTTATTTCACCTTTTTATAGGTTTTATTTGAGAGAATTAAAAATCTCACAAAAAGATTCACGTTTTTAGAGTATTAAATTTCGTTCCAATTTGCTGTAAGTTAGTGATTTTGAATTATTTTAAATATTTTTTTAGATTAGAAGTAGATAATTGTTATTTTAATTATAGGAGTAGTATTTTTATTTTCATCTATTAATCAATAAAAATAAATTAAAAAAAAAGATTTAATTTGGACTAGTTTTTCTAAAATCTTGCTTTGTTCAAATGTCTAAGTCATGGCCTAAATTGGGCCAAACCTTAGCCCAAATAGCTTGACACATCCGCCCTTTTAGAAATAAAGATGAAATCTCAGCCGTTAAAACTCTTTCAATCCAAAGGCTGAGATTCATTTCTTCCTCACATATAAAATACACATTATACTCAAACCCTAACCTAATTCCTAGGGATTCTAGCAGCAGAGGACCCAAGAAAAAATCTTAGATATCTCTCACTTTGCCTGAATCGGCTGCCCCATATCCCAAAAAAAAAACTCCCAAAGGTTTTCCATTTCCAAAGACACACCCACGATACACAAGAAGGAACGACAGCCATTTCCTTCCTTTTTTCACAAAAAATCAACCACGAAAAACGGTAGCCACCCCTCTTGAGAGAATCATCACCTTCTTTCTCGAGAAATTGGAAAATACCTACGATTCTCCTGATTTTCGAATGTCCAGAATCTGATTTTTGTCATGACACTTGCTCCCTTGCGGAGGTTCCGTTCGAGTCACTTGAGTCCAGTTAGTGAGGTCGCCGACGAGGTCGAGAAAATTTCAGCTTGAAGACAGGCCAATCTCATTGTCTTCGGTCACTTCATCGGCAGTAAGTATTTTGAAATGTCTAGAGGTTTTGTTTTACTACTTTATTAAGAATACATATTCTGGAATTTTTTTTATTTTTTTAATAAGTTCTTTACTGTTGATGCTTATGATGTTGTGATTGCTATTTGATTAAAAGTAGTGTTCAAACCATGTTTTGCAACTCTTGATTGGAAAATTGGCATACTATAAGGAGATGATACTAATATTAATTGGATTAGTTATGTCATAAATGGATTTTTGAAGTATTCTTACTTTAAACTATGCAAAGGTGCGGCGGTAACATTTTGCTTTAGAGGCTAAAAAGGGTGCCCAGAGGAGGACCGGAAAAGAGATGAGTCCTCTTGCAACTGACAGATCTCATTGCATTTGTAAGGGAATTTTGGAATATATGCTAATTTGGTCATATGTTAAATAATGAAAAGAATTAAATTTTGTGCTATGTGTGCCTACGTGACTGTCATGTTACCTTGTTAGTCAATGAGTGCTTTGTCTTGCTAATAGAATTAAGAATAAATTTTTCAATAATAAAAGTTGAGGTAGGTTATTATACAGACAACTAATTTATTCATTTTGAGGAGCAAGCATGAATGTATGAGTGGTTTAGTAATGGCTCCAGTCATACTCAGACCCATTCCTCCTTTTATTTTATTAAGTTTGCTAGTTCATTATTTCTTTGTCTTTAATTATCAATGTTGATTTGCTCGAATTTGTTGGGCATGGATTTGTTTTGGATGAATAATGTGGCCGTGGGAAGTTGGGAAGATCGAATCCGTTAGGAATTAAACATTGTTCATATGGCATGTTAGCTACCTAAATTTCGATCAATCAATCTATTTATCGCAATTGTGTACACGTTCGCGTGACATGATTATGATTCCCTTAAAATAAATCGAGGTATGCGTTCGTGCAACTTCAACCAAACCTTTCTTAATAAAATAAACAAAGCGTTATTAATCCCGGACACATTCGTGTGACATGATTTTTGACGAGCCAAAGAAAAGAGTATATGTATGCGTAACTCAATTCTTTAATTACGAATAAATCAAATGATTAAAAGCGGTTGAAAGATAAATGCATACAGGTCCTAAAAATGAGTAGTTAAACAATTTAAGCCAAGTAATAATCACTAAGCGACCGTGCTAGAATTACGGAACCCAAAAATGCCTAACACCCTCTCCCGGGTTAACAGAATTCCTTATCTAGAATTTCTGGTTCGCAGACTTATAAAGTAAAGTCGAAATTTCCTCGGTTTGGGATTTTAAAATAAACCAGTGACTTGGAACACCAAATAAATTATTCCAAGTGGCGACTCTGATTAAATAAAATAATCCTATATCGAAAAAACTCCCATATACATCTCTGGTGTGTAAAAAGGAGGTGTGACAGCTCTGGTGACTCCGCTGGGGATAAGAACCCAAAACTTATGGTTCAGGGTTTAAGAATTTGAGCTTGTTAATGTGATTTTTATTTGGCTTTATTATCGATATTACTGTATTTTGTGGACTTAATGTGCTAATTGCCATTTACCGTTTTGATATTATTTGAACTGTATTTAAATGTCTTCTTACGTCTCCCTTCTGAGTCTTCTAAAAATGGTGCTCACGTTCGCGTGGCCCACTTTTCTTTTAGAGTTATACCAAATAGAATGGGGTTGGGAAAGCAACAAGGCCGAGCAAACTTTCGTGCTCCCGGTACGTTGCCCCCTCCTCGACTCGAGTTTGTCCGCTCGGGTAAGCCAGGTTTAGAACACAACCCCAGGTTTAAACTTAGAATAACATAACCTCATGTCGGATCCCTAGTAGGAACGATTATTTGCATCACGTGCATTTGGCCTTAGGGACTCAACACAGTGGTTGGGTCCGTCTAGGACAGGTGTACCCAAAATAAAGACCATCCTGATGCATCCTACGTGCTATGTGAATATTTATTTGTTTCGGCTTGCATGTTGACCGGTTAGGAAAAGAAAATCAAGAAAAAAAACAAACAAAAAAACAAAGAGTGAGGTAGGATAGAGAATTTACCCGGTTCTAAAAATCCCGGTATTTGGGTATTTGAAAATGCCTTGAAACTCTGCCAAAAATTTTTGAAAGAAAGGGAAAATGTATTTCAAAAAAAGTGAGTCAAATATCATGTTTTTTATGTCAAAACTGACCGAACTACGCGGGTCTGATTCTCACCGTATGTGAGATACATAGGCAAACCTTATCGGTTCTGGCCCCAATTTTTTTTAAAAAAATCCAAAAATAATTTCCTTTAATTTCGTCCTTAGAAACATTTCCTTAGAAAATTAAAAAAGAAATATTTTAAACTAAACAAATAGTTTCCTTCTTTCTGAAGTCTTTCTATGGAAAAAAAATAAAATAAAAAAAATCAAAATCCAAAATACGGGTTTTCTTTATTTTGAGGTATTTTTCTCAAAAATTCAAAAAAAAAATGAATTAAGAAAAATCTTTTCCTTGTTTAAAAGTCTCTCTTTCAAAAAATATTGTTTTTTTTTTCTAAAAAAAAATTGAAGTCCAAAAATATTTTCTCTTTTCTTTAGAAGTTCTTTCGTAAATAAATAAAAACTCAGAAATCCAAAATATTTTCTTAAAAGTCCCTCTTTCGAAAATTAAGAGGCAACATCCAAAATATTTTCTTTCTTCTTTAGAAAAAGAGAAAATAAATGAAAATTCAAACAAAAACATTTTCTTTTTACTTTTAAAATTCCCAAAGTTCAAATCAAAAGCGAATGAATTTTTAGAAGTCTTTCTTTCAAAAACAAAACAAAAATCAAAGTCAAAAAATCAAAAAAATATTTCCTTTCTTCTTTTAAAGCATTCCTTTCAAAAATTCCAACCAAAAAAAAGTTAGTTTATTTAATCCATTTTCGATCTTCCCGAATTACGCAATCTGATTCATGCGGTGTCATGATACGTAGGCAATCCTCATCGGATTCGATCATAGCCATAAAATTAACTGAGTGAAAAATAAACTGAAAAAAAGAGAAAGAAAAATTGAGTGAAAAAAAAAGAGTGACAAAAAAAGAGAGTGCCAAAAAATAAAAGAGCGACAAAAACGAATTGAAAAAAATCAAGAGTGATTAAGAGAGGCAGAAATAAAAGAAAAGGGTACATACTGAAAGGGTTAACTAAGGCCGGGATGAAACATGTAACTGTTCAAACACATGGTAGAAACGTTTAACTGTTTAGGTGCATTGCATCCAAACGTGCGATTTCTTATCTGTTAAGCGTCTCAAAACTAACAAGGTTGTTAGGTGTGCAAACTAGCCAGGTTTTGGTTGTTGGTTTTGTTGGTAGTCTAGCCTTCCCCCCTTCACAAGATCCAAAGGCACAGATGGCCTCCGCAAGCAATCTACCAATCATCGGTCCTGAGGATTGCCCATCATCGGCTATTCTGCAGCTAGAATCAGCAGCTACTGAAGAGAATAAGATGTTGCGTCTCCGCATATTGGAAATGTAGGACGCCTGGTCTAATGGTAGGTAACCACCAAGTGCAATCCCTGGGCTCCCTGAGTTGATCCACAGGTCGGGTGAGGTTACCAACGCCCTTGTGCCCAATCCGCTCATCTCATGCGGGCACCCACCAATGTCGCTCAATGATCCTGGCATGCCTTCTGTGGTTCGCCCCCAGGAGCCAGTTTCCTGGGCACCTCCAATATTGCTCTCTGCAGCACCAGTCTGCACCAGAACACAACCAACTTTACCATGCCCGTATGTTGAGCCTCCAATGTTCACCTTTCAGGGTCCACAACTTCAATCAGAAATAACATATGTGACCATGTACTCTTTCACTCAACCTCCACAACATGATCTCTTGGGAGAGCAAGAAAAGGTTGTTAAAAATCCCGAGCAAAAGGAAATGGCTCAGAAGATGAAGAGCCTAGAACAAAGCCTGAAAAACATTCAAGGTCTGAGTGGCCAAAAGAGTGCCTTATACTCCGACCTCTGTATGTTTCCCCATGTCCACTTGCCAGCTGGCTTCAAGATGCCAAAATTTGAAAGTATAACGGGCACGGAGACCCGGTCACTCATCTGAAACGATATTGTAACTAGTTGAGGGGTGCTGGTGGAAAAGAGGAGCTGCTAATGGCCTATTTTGGGGAAAGGCTCACCGGAATCACTTCGGAGTGGTATACGGATCAAGAAATTACCCATTGGCACGTGTGAGACGATAAGGCTCGAGATTTTTGTTCGCCAGTTCCAGTATAATGTGGAAATCGCTCCCGACAGAAACTCTTTGTCCAATTTGGAAAAGAAAATCACGGAAAGCTTCCGCGAATATGATGTCAAATGGCATGAGCAAGCTACCGGGTAAAGCCTCCAATGGACGAAACTGAAATGGTCACGGTTTTTCTGCAGGCCCAAGAGGATGACTACTTCCAGAACATGATGTCTGTTGTAGGTAAGCCATTCGCTGAGGCTATCGAAAGTGGGGAGATGGTAGAACATGGGCTAAAAAATAGGTCGAATCTTGAGTCATGTTGCTTTTAAAGTCACAACACTAGATGTTCAAAATGGTTCAGAGGATTTGATAAATGGAAACGGGAGAGAAGAAGATGCCATGATGGTTTCAAGCTGGAGGGGGCCCCGCAGGTCATCCAGCCGATCATATATGCTTCCTAAGGTTCCTTAACATTATTATCCTCTTCGATGCTGCTTATGCCGTGGCACCACCTCCTTATGCGGTGATGAACGCGCAACCTTACACGTGGCCACAACATCATACTTAAAACCGAGCTCCACCTCCCATAAATGTCCATCCTTACCAAGCTCCATATAATCCCTAACCAGATATTCCCTAGTACAATCCTTGCCCAAGAGGACCTTCACCCCTATTGGTGAATCGTATTCAAGCTTGTTCCAAAAGCTAATCAGGCTAGATCTATTGTAGCCAGTGGCCCCGAACCGGCCGAACCCCGAGTCTGCCTCGCACCGAGCTGATGCTAGATGTTAATACCACTCTGGAGCAGTAGGACATAGTACAGAGGACTGTTGGACCCTCAAAGGGGTAGTTGAAGATTTGATTGAAGCTGAAAGAATTATTTTTCGGGATGAAGAAGCTCCTGATGTGATGAACAATCTGTTGCCTAGCCACAACATCGAGGCCAATATTCAGAATGATTTGTGAAGCTGAGGAATTTGATCTGGCACTAAAGGCCGAAATAGAAGAAAAGCCGAAAAACGGTCACCAAGCTTGAAAGTTCCCCATCAGACGGGAGTCTCGGTAGCCAGTCTTGCTATCCTTTCTGCGTCTGGATTATCTCAGGGTGTGATCCGGATGTTTTACTTTATTTTCTTACTTTCTGATGTAAACCATTCTATCTTCAAAAATAAAAAAATCAAATAAAATCAATATTTCACTATCCAGGAATGTCTTTTCTCTTAATCTTGTCGCTTTTCTTATTCTCTTTTTAGTTCTGTTAAATGCAGATTTCAATAACATGACATGCTTGCGGACTTCATGCCTAGATCCTGAAAGCTATCAGACCTCGAAATAATGAATCAAGGATTAGATCGTAATGAAGATAAAGTTTAAGGAAATAAAACAAAAAGTTGGAACAACTGAAGAAAAATTGGTTTCAGAATTGGAAAGGTCCATACATTACAACAAGAGTACTGCCAAAAGAGTGTGTTGTACTTGAGACACATCGAAGGAAATGTCCCTAAAACAACTGTTAATGCAAATGTAGTCAAAAAGTACTATGTTGGATCCTTCATATAGCATTAATGTTCTCTGGTTGGGATGTAGAAGACTTTTATTCTCGCTACCCAAACATTACCAACCATTTGCAACCCCTTTGAGCTGGTTACTCTTCTTTGATTACCCTCTTTGAAACTTGAAATTGTTACTGAAAAAAATTTGGTTGAAAGAAAATAAAGAAAGGTACAAAAATGAAAAAAAAGAAAAAGAAAGATGCAAAAAAAATAAAGAAAAAGAAAAAAGAAAATGAAATGAAAAAAAATGAATGAAAGGAAAAAGGGAAGGAAAAAGAAAGAGAAAACAAAACATAAGGAAAACAAAAGAAAATCAAAAATAAAGTTTCCTGAACTACGTTCGACTTAATTCCAAAAGGATATGTAGGCAGCCTCTCTAGGGTTCAGTCACACCAAAATAAAAATCCAAATTCCCCCAAAAGTGAAACTGGGGCAGATGTTATAATGGTTCAGCGATGATCCCGCCTGAATGGCTCTAAAGTTGTAATTCAGTCCAAATTATTTTTACCCAAATCCTTTCTAGTCCTTCCGATCAATAGGTGAGAATGTTCAAGGATCGGAGAATACAGCTACTTGGGTCTGATGCAATAAAAGGAAAGAAATAAAATGAGAGAGTCTTATTGGTGAAAACCCTCACGGGCACCGTGAGGCAACAACAAGTAGAGAAACTAGAAATGAGAGTCTTGTTAGTGAAAACTCGCAAAGAGCACTATAAGGCGATGGTGAGAAGAGAAATGAGAGTGGTCAGCTAGTGAAAATCCGCAAAGGGCGCCACTGATTGAAAAGAAGATCCTCATAGCCATCGGCATCGACAGAGTCCTGGCAAGGTTTCTCAATTTTGAGGCAAAAGATGTGATAAATTTCTGAGAGTCGGACGGTTTACACGGGTCAGGCATCCAGTCCAAAAGGCATGTCATTTTCATTGAAGTCCGCATGTACTCTAGATAAGTCATTCTTTCCTTTCCCCAAAAAGGGACACTTCTTGTTTTAAACTCATTCTCCATTCCATTGTTTGTTTTCTTTGAATCCCTTTCGGTCTAACTCTGTTCCGAAACTAAGAAAAAAAAAGGATGGTAAGACTGATTTACAGGGTTCTCATTTGATACAAGCTAATATGCAAAAAGGCACCCAGCCTTGTCGGGGCATCAAGTCAACCTCGACCGGCCATGGTGGCTGATGTTTTGAAATTGAAAAACTCCTGAAAAGAAAGAAAATCAAAGTCAAATGCCCACAAAGGCAAAATGAAGTTGAAAAAGGTTAAGTCCCATGTGGCTAACCGTCTCGGCAAAGATTTGAAAAGCCAAGGGATCCCAAATGCCCTGAAGCCAGAAATGAAAAGGCCTATAAAGGCGAAATAATGTTGGAAAAAGTTAAGTCCCACGCGACTAGCTGTTGTAGCAAGTTTGAGGAGCCAAAAAATTCCCCAATGCTCCGAATGGTAAAAAAAAGAAAAAAAAAAGAAGAAGAAAGAAAAAGAAAAACAACAAGTCAAAAGTGAAAGGCCTACGAAGGTAAAATAAAGTCGAAAAGGTTGAGTTCCACCGACCAACCGTCATGGCAAAATCTGGAAAAAAACAGAAGTTCTCAGGGCCTGAAATGAAATCGGTCACCAGGAAACGAGCAGTTGCAATTAAGATCTTCATCAAAGAAGTTGGGCCGAGATCAAAACAATCAAGGCCATAAAACCAACCACTGTTTCGAACTAACAATTGTTCTTTGTTTGAAAATATGAAACATGTGCAATCCAAAGCAACCTTGCAAGAAGAAGGTTCAACCAAAGAGAAACTGCGGAAGGGATAGAAACAACTTTGCAGCAATAATCAATCCAAAAGGGAAATCTCCTCCGAATTCTTTTCTGCATTTTTATTCATTTTCTTGAAACAAAAAAATAATAGAAGAAGAAGAAGAAAAAAAATTCAAAATCATGATAGCCTAAGGTCCCCAATCTCTAGTTATGTCTTTTCCAACATAGGGTCTCCACTCCCTAGTTGATTTTATTTTAGGCATAGAGTCTCCACTCCCTAGTTTGCTTTTCCAACATAGGGTATCCACTTCCTAGTTGATTTTATTTTAGGCATAGGGTCTCCCCTCCCTAGTCTGCTTTTCCAACATAGGGTATCCACTCCCTAGTTGATTTTATTTTAGGCATAGGGTCTCCACTTCCTAGTCTGATTTTCCAACATAGGGTCTCCACTCCCTAGTTGAACTTATTTTAGGCATAGGATCTCTACTCCCTAGTCTGCTTTTCAAAAATAGGGTCTACACTCCCTAGTTGATTTTATTTTAGACATAGGGTCTCCACTCCCTAGTCGCTTTTCCCAACATAGGGTTTCCACTCCCTAGTTGATTTTATTTTAGACATAGGGTCTCCACTCGCTTGTCATTTTTCCAACATAGGGTCTCCACTCTCCACTCCCTAGTCGCTTTTCCCAACATAGGGTTTCCACTCCCTAGTTGATTTTATTTTAGACATAGGGTCTCCACTCGCTTGTCATTTTTCCAACATAGGGTCTCCACTCCCTAGTTGCTTTTCCAACATAGGGTCTCCACTCCCTAGTTGATATTATTTTAGGCATAGGGTCTCCACTCCCTAGTCTGCTTTCCTAACATAAGGTCTCCACCCCTTAGTTGATTTTATTTTAGACATAGGGTCTCCACTCCCTAGTCGTTTTTTCCAACATAGGATCTCCACTCCCTAGTTGATTTTATTTTACACACAGGGTCTCCACTCCCTAGTCCCTTTTCCAACATAGGGTCTTCACTCCCTAGTTGAAGTTATTTTAGACATAGGGTCTCTACTCCTTAGTCTCTTTTCCAACATAGGGTCTCCACTCCCTAATTGATTTTATTTCAGGCATAGGGTCTCCACTCCCTAGTCTGCTTTCCCAACATAGGGTCTCCACTCCCTAGTTGATTTTAATTTTAGACATAGGGTCTCCACTCCCTAGTCCCTTTTCCAACATAGGGTCTCCACTCCCTAGTTGATTTTAGTTTAGATATAGGGTCTCCACTCCCTAGTCTCTTTTCCAACATAGTGTCCACTCCCTGGTTGATTTCATTATAGATATAGGTCTCCACTCCCTAATCTCTTTTTTCCAAGGATACACCATCCTGACTTTTATTGCTTTCAATAAAGAAGTAGTTTAGAATTTTGTTACAATAACTCACGAAATTTTCCTAGTGAAAACTAGGGCAGAAAAATTTTGTTCGTTCGATTGTTTTAGTGTCTGAGCAGGTTTTACCTCGAGGCACAGGGTTCGAACAACCAAAAGAAGGATTCTCAATCCAGAATAAAAGAAAAGAAAAGAAAAAGAAGTAAACTCAAAATGCAGAAGTGGAGAAAAGATGTGGACTGCTCAAGACGTGATTGAAGTCACAAGCTTTGCATATCCCGCATTGATCCGAGAAGTTGAAAAAGGAATGAACCAGCACCTGCAGCTAACAAGCATCAAGATCCAGATCAGAGTCTACATGAAGAACCAACCAAGACTCAAGATCAAGCTTCAGAAGACTCATAGATAGGAATCTTGTAACTCGTAGCTGGTAGGCTTAGTTAGTTTTTTAATTTTTGACTTTGATGTAATAACAGGATCGTGGACCGGAACCTCGACGAAACCTTACTCGACTCTCGAACTCATCACTCCATGCTTCTTGAACTACACGCGGCCTGATTCCCTTATAACCCGGGGTATGTAGGTTGTCCAAAACCAAGACTTGGTATTCTTTTATTTTCTTCCTCTTTTAAATAATGATATGGTCAAAATTAGTCACACGACTCATTTTGTCTTTGCTTGAAAACTCTTCATGTTTCCAAGCAAAGAGGGGCAGCTGTGAGCACCTAATTTTTGACCATATTTGGATTTTCACTCACTTTTTATTATTTAAATAGTTTTAAGTTTAATCTCTATATTTTAGTTTTTATTTCACCTTTTTATAGGTTTTATTTGAGAAAATTAAAAATCACACAAAAAGATTCACATTTTTAGAGTATTAAATTTTGTTCCAATTTGCTGTAAGTTGGTGATTTTGAAATATTTTAAATAATTTTTAGATTAGAAGTAGACAATTGTTATTTTAATTATAGGAGTAGTATTTTTATTTTCATCTATTAATTAATAAAAGAAAATCAAAATAAAAAAAAGAAATAAAGAAGATTTAATTTGGACTAGTTTTTCTAAAATCTTGCTTGTCTAAGTCATGTCCTAAATTGGGCCAAACCTGAGCCCAAATAGCTTGGCCCATCAACCCTTTTAGAAATAAAGATGAAATCTCAGCCGTTAAAAACTCTTTCAATCCAAAGGCTGAGATTCATTTCTCCTTCACATATAAAATAAACATTATACCCAAACCCTAACCTAATTCCTAGGGATCTAGCGCCAGAGGTGTCACGACCCTAGTTCACCAACCGTGAACATGTCATGACGACACCTAGTCTCCCTGACCAGGTAAGCCTAACACTTTGCGGAATTTAACAGTTCGAAATAAAAATAGTAAACAAACACTAAATAGAAAAGGAAGTGTATAACGATGCCGCTTGACACATACACTGAATACACAACTCCTGAAAGTAACATCCCAAAACCCAGAAACTCACGGGAAAACACAGGCTACAGAAATGTATAGTGAGGCTCCAAACTCCAGAATATCTAACAAACGGAAGGAAGAGAACTAAGTACTAAAGATAGAATAAAGAGGGAGACTCGTCGGTCTGTGGATGCAACAGATCTACCTCGAAGTCTCCGTAGTCCTCCTGCCTTACTGATAGTGCACCTGAGTAGAGGTACCTGGATCTGCACATGAAAACATGCGCAGAAGAGGCGTGAGTACACCACAGCGGTACTTAGTAAGTGCCAAGCCTAACCTCGGTTGGGTAGTGACGAGGAAGGTTGGGGCCCTACTGAGGTTATATAAAAAATAAAGATGTCAGGATAAGATAAGCAGTGCAATTGAGAACCTACAGTAAGAATCTATGCAGGATAATAAGAGTACAATAACGGAAACAATGATGAAAGTAAACCATAAGGAAAGTAACTGGGATCTCTAAGTATCCCGAGGATCTCTTAGTATCCTCGTCATGTACTAGGGATCTCTTGGTATCCCGAGGATCTGTTGGTATCCTCAATATAAGCCAGGTATCTCTTGGTATCCCCAGGATCTCTTGGTATCCTCAATATGTACTAGGGATCTCTTGGTATCCCGAGGATCTCTTGGTATCCTCAATATCAACCAGGGATCTCTTGGTATCCCGAGGATCTCTTGGTATCCTCAATATATGTGCAGGGGATCTCCCGGGACTCTAACCCGTAGTCCCAAAGTAAATGTGCAGGGGGAATCTCCTGGGAATCTAACCCGTAGTCCCAAAGTAAATGTACAGGGGGAATCTCTCGGGAATCTAACCCGTAGTCCCAAAGTAAAACACAGAGCAGCAATACAAGAATATTAAATTAAACGCTAATTTCGTACCAAGTAAACATTTACTTCTAGCCTAACATGCTTCACGTAATGCAATTCAGGCAATTTAAGCAAATAGGCAATTAAGTCAACTAAACATGCCTTTCTAGACTAGCAACATGCTAAATTCACAAGTAGCATAAAACAAGGAAAGAACTCAATTGAAATACTTAAGGAAAAACCGGATTTTCAATAATTAGCTCAAGTACGCGCTCGTCACCTCACGTACAAGGCATTTCAATTATCAAATATAGCACATCCTAAGAGGAAAGGTCCCCCACGCAAAGTTAGACAAGCCACTTACCTCGAACCGGTACAAAAATCGCTAAGAAACAATGCCCTTGCCCCGAGTATCCGACTCCGAGTGGCCCAAATCTATTCAAACCAATTACATATTGTAAATAACATCGCAAGTAACTAGTTTCACTATTAAAATCAAAGCTAAGGCGCGAAAATAGGTAAAATGACCAAAATGCCCCTCAGGCCAACGTCTCGGAATCGAATAAAATTTACATTTCCAGAAACCTCGTACTCTCATGAGTCTAACCATACCAAATTTATCCAATTCCGACACCATTTGATCCTTCAAATCTTCATTTTATATTTTTGAAAGATTCCACAATTTTCTTCCCAAATTCTATCTCAAATCACTAATTAAATGATGAATTCAATGGTATATTCATGTATTCTAACCAAATTTGAGTTAGAATCACTTACCCCGATGAATTTCTTGAAAAACCTTTGAAAAATCGCCAAAATCCGAGCTCTATAGGTCAAATTATCAAATAAAACCCAAAACCTCGTATTTATAGAGTACCCCTCGGATTCCGACAGTGCTGACCGCACAAAAATGACCGCGGTCCGCGCCCAAGGAGTGCTGACCGCACAAAAATGGTCGCGGCTGCGCAGCAATTTGACTGCAGTGACAGGCTTCACTATTTAGGCCGTAACTTTCTCTACAAATGTACAAATGCCTATTATAATATGTTTCTGAAAACTAGATTCAAAGCTCTACAACTCTCGTTTTTGAATCACCTCACAATTCCGTGTTGATCAAAAGATATGAGCTTCCGAAGTAGAACCAGCAGCCTGCAGATCTTCCCGGGCGCGGCCGCGCGCCCAGCGCGAAAAGGAGCGGTCCGCGTCTCCACTGCTGCCACCTCCATTTTTCTAAGTTCCGGGGTGTCTGTACTTGCTCAAAACTCACCCGAAACACACCCGAGGCCCCCCGGGCCTCAACCAAAAGCACCAACGCATCCTAAAACATTATGCAAACTTGTTTCAATCATCAAAACACCTCGACTAACACTAAAATCATCGAATTACATCAACTTCAAGCCCAAGTTCTTTTAGAAACTTCAAAACACACATTCGATCAAAAACCCGACCAAAACATGTCCGAATGACTTGAAATTTTGCACGCATATCCTAAATCATCTAACGAAGCTACCGCAACTTCCGAAATTCCGTTCCGACCCTTGGATCAAAGTTTAACCTATCAACCGGAATTTGTCAAAATACTAACTTTCGGCATTTCTAGCATAAATGAGCTACGGACTTCCAAAATATATTCCGAACACGCTCCCAACCCCGAAATCACCTAAGGGAGCTAACGGAACTATCAGATTTCCATTCTGAGGCCATCTTCACATTGTTCTGATTACGGACCATTTTTTAACATTTAAGCTCTTATTTAGGGACTAAGTATCCCAAAACACTCCGAATCCCAACACCGAACGTCCCGGCAAACCAGAATAGCGGAAATGAACTTAGGGGAAGCAGTTAATGGGGAGACGGGGCATAAATTCCAAAGACGACCGGCTGGGTCGTCACAAGAGGACCCAAGAAGAAAATCTCAGATCTCTCTCTCACTTTTCCTGAATCGCCTGCCCCATATCCCAACAAAATAAAATACTCCCAAAGGTTTTCCAATTCCAAAGACACACCTACGATACACAAGAAGGAACGACAGCCATTTCCTTCCTTTTTTCACAAATAATCAGCCACAAAAAACGGTAGCCACCCCCTTGAAGAATCATCACCTTCTTTCTCGAAAAATTGGAAAATACCTTCGATTCTCCCAATTTCCGAATGTCCAGAATCTGATTTTTGTCATGAGAAAAAAATTCGACACTTGCTTCCTTGTGGAGGTTCCGTTCGAGTCAGTTGAGTCCAGTTAGTGAGGTCGCCGATGAGGTCAAGAATATTTCAGCTTAAAGACAGGCCATTCTCATTGTCTTCGGTCAATTCATCGGCAGTAAGTATTTTGAAATGTCTAGAGGTTTTGTTTTACTACTTTATTAAGAATACATATTCTGGATTTTTTTTTATTTTTTTTGATAAGTTCTTTACTGTTGATGCTTATGATGTTGTGATTGCTATTTGATTAAAAATAGTGTTCAAATCATGTTTTGCAACTCTTGATGGGAAAATTGGCATACTATAAGGAGATGATACTAATATTAATTGGATTAGTTATGTCATAAATGGATTTTTGAAGTATTCTTACTTAAAAATATGCAAAGGTGCTGCAGTAACATTTTGCTTTAGAGGCCGAAAAGGGTGCCCAGAGGAGGACTGAAAAATAGATGTAGTCCTCTTGCAACTGACAGAAGTCATTGCATTTGTAAGGGAATTTTGGCATATATGCTAATTTGGTTATATGTTAAATAATGAAAAGAATTAAATTTAGTGCTATGTGTACCTACGTCACTGTCATGTTATCTTGTTAGTCAATGAGTGCATTGTCTTGCTAATAGGATTAAGAATAAATTTTTCAGTAATAAAAGTTAAGGTAGGTTATTATACAGACAACTAATTTATTCATTTTGAGGAGAAAGCATGAATGTATGAGTGGTTTAGTAATTGCTCCAGTCATACTTGGACCCATTCCCCCTTTTATATTATTAAGTTTGCTAGTTCCTTATTTCTTTGTCTCTAATTATCATTGTTGATTTGCTCGAATTTGTTGGGCATGGATTTGTTTTGGATGAATAATGTGGCCGTGGGAAGTTGGGAAGATCGAATCCGTTAGGAATTAAACATTGTTCATATGGCATGTTAGCTACCTAAATTTCGATCAATCAATCTATTTATCGCAATTGTGTACATGTCCGTGTGACATGATTATGATTCCCTAAACTAATCGAGGAATGGGTTCGCGCAACTTCAACAAAACTTTTTTTAATAAATAAAAAAAGCGTTATTAATCGCGGACACGTTCGCGTGACATGATTTTTGATGCGCCAAAGAAAAGAGTATACGTACGCGTAACTCAATTCTTTAATTACGAATAAATCAAGTGATTAAAAGCAGTTAAAAGATAAATTCATATAGGTCCTAAAAATGAGTAGTTAAACAATTTAAGCCAAATAATAACCACTAAGCGACTGTACTAGAACCACGGAACTTGGAAATGCCTAACACCTTCTCCTAGGTTGACATAATTCCTTATCTAGAATTTCTGATTCGCAGACTTATAAAGTAAAGTCGAAATTTCCTCGATTTGGGATTTTAAAATAAACCGGTGACTTGGAACACCAAATTAACTATTCCAAGTGGTGACTCTGATTAAATAGCGAATAATGTCACTTTAATTGGAAAACCTCTCATATACATCTCGGATGTGTAAAAAGGAGGTGTGACAACGACTCAAACACAAGCGAGGGCCTTTTGTTAAATAGTATCCTAAGGCATGATGTCTAAGTGAATATACAGAAACCAGGCAGTTTATTTTATAAACGCAGAGGTAATGACCATACCAGTGGCCTACTGATTTTAAAGCATGTTAGAACAACATTAAGTCACAGAAACAGTTTTAGAAATGCAAGTTTTGAAAATGCCCTACAAGTTTGCCTATACGCGGAACACTGATGACTACATTTTATATAGTAAAACAAGGCAAGCTTTGAAACTGACTCTTTAATCCCTATTGGCATGCCATCTAGTAACAGATTAAGGCAGTTTTAACGAACTCATTTCAGGAAAAATAGACCCTTAATTAAACTAATTCAGAAGTGAGCTAATCGTTGACGGGGTTGATCTATTTAAACTAAACTTAGGTGAGATCTATAGGCAAAATTTTTGGTATGGTTTTCTATATGCATGATATCTACTTGTTTAATATTGATTTCAGAAACTTTGCAGGCATGATGACAAATGAAACAACATGTAAGCGGAAGTTATAACAGAAGCTGAATTTGGATTACATCCTATAGGTTTGGTATCTACTAATTTTTGAGACTTATAAACATAATTTCTATTATGGAATTACTTGAAACCTATAGGCATGATTTCTAACATGGTGAGACAAACGTGAAAAGATGTAAAAGTCCTATAGGCATGGTTTCTACTTATGAAGGCAAACATAGCAAATTGTAAAGTCCTATAGGCATAGTTTCTACCCGTATTACCCCACAAACATATAGCTACCCATCCTTTTCACTAATTACCCCAATATTCGTTTGCAAGTTATTACAGACCATATGAATGAATTACATAAGTAAATAAGAAAATAAGAAGTTATTCTATAGGGAGCCTACGGATAGGCCCAGATTTCCAAAGCCTCCAATAGCCTCAATTCCATAGACAATGTCATAGTCTAGGTGCATCAAAGTTCCCTAAGGATCTCAAGGATCCAGGGCAGTGCTTACACCTAGACTTGGTAACCAAAATTAAATAAGTGCAGTGTGGAAGGGTCATCCTTAGTATGCCAGAGTTCAGAGGGTTCTCAAGAGGATCCCAAGGCAGTACACATACTGGAGGGGGCAGAACTTATTGACTTAGGAGTAGAGTGAAAGTGCTTGACATAAGTTGAAAAGTTTCAGTGGGAAAACTACATTAAAAGGAAGTTTATTTGAAATAATTTAGTAAAACAACAGAGACAGTTTGAAAAGAGAGTGGAGTAGTAAACAACAGTCCAAATGCAACACCCTTAAGACAGGTTCATACATAGCCAGGGGTCACAGAACCAAAGCAAATTCAGTAGTCACAAATAGGGGTCAAGGGATTTGGGGATACGTAGAACACATGATAACAAGCAAATGTCTTAGGAATTGGTACAGACATGTTCAGACACAACTGATTAGACATAGTCACAAAACCAGCAATTCTTAAGGGGGTTCAGCATAGGATCCACATGATTCAATCCCAGAACCATACAAGTTAGGAGTGCAGACTACATAGAGGAGATTCATATCAGAGTCTAGATAGTGCAAGATTACATGGAGATAGATTACATAGAAGGGGTAACATGCTCATACTGATTCTAAGGAAGGGGAGTTCATAACATGATAATCATGTAAGCATATTAAATCCAAGTTTCACAGCAAAACCATAAGTAAAAGAAAACTAGAAACAATATGAATTGAAGCAATAAAAGAACCATATTGTTGTTGGAACTTTGAATTAAACTAGAACATACCTATTAGAGAAGACAGTAAACAAAAGTGAAGGAGCAGGAGAGCACAGTAGTTAGCCTTGACTTGCAGCCGGCTAACTTAGAATAGTAGCAAGTAGCACAAAAGAGAGATAGCAAAAAGTTTAAGTGTGAGAGAGAGAGCTTTTGAACCAAAGTGTTCGCGTGTTGTGTTATTGAGAGAGTGTCTATATATAGTAGTTAGAAATTAGATAAAAAATAAGGTAAGAAACATAGTAGCACGCAATTATGGAACTCAGAATCAATTAGAGCAAAATCAGGACCAGTACTCCCTTAAGTTAAGGGAATTAATTCAAACGGTAAGAACAAGTAGCATATAAGGAAAGAAATAAGTGTATGACTAATAAGGAAAGAATCAAATCCACTAAGTATAGGGTAAACAATTAGGGCAAAGTTCAGAAACTCCAATTAAGGAAATAGTTCAGTAAGAATAAAGTACCACAACATACAAGGTAGGCGAATCAGTTAATTTGAATAGAAGAGGTAGAAATTGAGGGTTTAAAGGAAGATCTTTCAATCAAACCATAAAAATAGGAAATCCAGAAACAATCAAAGGGGAAGTCATGATTTAGTATTCTGCATATAAATAGGGTAAAATAAGAATAACTAGTAATAGCAAACATGCAGGTTAAACAGTATCGATAGAAAGAGGCAAGTTTGAACAATCAAGATGAACATAATCACATAGAGGTGGTATAAGTTAAGCTAAAAACTCAGTAAGAACATATTCAAGGCAAAGTAATCACAGATACTTAAATAAGAATCGAGTAGTCATGCTAACACATAGAATCAAATAAAGAAATCTCAGAAATTTAGGGCTTTCAACATATGCGAATTGAAAAGGGAGTAAAATCATAGAATCAGTCGAAATATGCAAGAGATGGAAGTTCAAACATTAAAAATCAGTTTAACCACAGTTTTAAAAGAAGTTCCGAAAACCCTAATTTAAGAAGAAGATGAAAACACTTTGAAATTGATGATTCTTGTAAAAGAGTTTCAACAACAGTAACGTAATAAAGAAACCAACTCGAATCGTCCTAGATCTGTACAGATCTAGGAGAAACAAGAAGAAATTAGGGTTTTAGAAGAAATCCATATAGAGATGCAAGAACCTGTATAGAATCCCATGGATCGTGCCAAATACAACGCAATTTTGCTTGAAATCACACCGGAGTAGCCAAGAACAGGCAAGTAGAAAACCCTAGATGTAAATCGGTGTGGCCCAGGGCCCTTGAAGACCCTAGAAAAGGCAAGCATACAATTAGAGAAGCCATTGGAGGCTTAGGAGTTGAAGGGTGATTGCCGGAGAAGACCGGAGAAAAAGGTCGGCGGTTGAAGGAGATAGGGTTAGGTTGGGTTGAGAGAGGAGAGAGGAAATGAGATGAGAGAATACAGAGGCGGCGAATTTGGGAAATGAGATAGGGTTAGAGGGCCGTTTGGAATTAAAATGGTAAGAACATATGAGGGTCGTTGATCTTTTAGATTAACGGCCAAGATTTAATATGGTTTTGGGTCGGGTAGGGGTAATTGGGGACTGGGTCGGGTAATCTAATTAGGAATTGGACTGGGTATTGGATTTAATTTAGGCTACAATTGAAATTAAATCTGGTAAATAGCTAATTTTTCCATATATAATTTATAATAAATAACAGTTAATTTTTGAAAAATAGTTTTGTATACTA
This sequence comes from Nicotiana tabacum, assembly GCF_000715075.1. Classification (NCBI taxonomy): domain Eukaryota; kingdom Viridiplantae; phylum Streptophyta; class Magnoliopsida; order Solanales; family Solanaceae; genus Nicotiana; species Nicotiana tabacum. Next base: position 108,191,493 of record NC_134101.1, read on the forward strand.
AAATGATTTAAAATATATATCTAATATTTAAAAAATATAGAAGGTCGATTTTATGCATATAAATATAATTATACATTAAATGGGCTAATATTGCAATTATATGCAATTAAATTTTTAAAATACAAAATGCAATTGTAAAAATGCATAAAAAATATTTTAACCATATTTTGGCATAAATAAAGAAATTAAATGTCTAAATCACCATAACAATACTTTGGGGGATAATTATTGGGGATTTTATGAATAAAAGGGAAGGAAATAAATCAATTTAAATCCTTAAAATTATGGAAAAAATTATAAAAACCTTGTGCATGCTCATATATGCATATATATGCTATTTTGAAGGTATTTTTGCATATATAAAAATATAGGAAAAAATTGGGTATCAACAGTACCTTAATGATGGTGTTCGAGCTTTGATAAATTCCCATTGCTTGTTCCCGGGACGCGGCACGGTCCTTTACTCACTCGTTTGGATGTAGCCGAGAATGTAGGTTGTGGTTGCTAGCTAATTTTTTACTTGCCTTTTGGGTTCTTTGATGTAGAGGGCGTCGATGCCAATGCCATGTCGTGCACCGCAAACATCTCTCTTGCTGCATGTTGCACCCCGTATACTACTTTTACTCCATCCTTGGTTGGAAATTTCATCGTTTGATGGAGGGTCGAGGGTACTGCCCTCATACTGTATATCCACGGCCTTCCAAGTGTCATAACCCAAACCGATGGGTTGCGACGGGTGCCTGAATGCTACCTGTCAATCGCCCCTAAGCATACGTCTAAGATATGAATCTGAATAACATCTGCTGAATTACGACAATAACATATATGAAGGAAACTTTCCATCAAGGCATACGTACGTATACATGCAGAATACGGTGGGCGAGCCGTCAAGGCTGCTATAGACAACTATACATCCAAAACTGAAAGCCGACAAGGCCACGTACAACTCAACTAGACATACTGTCTACAGACCTCTAACAGACACATAACTATACAAAGACGGAACTGAGCCACGTCATACCCATATATATATATATATATATATATATATATATATATATATATATATATATATACAAACGTATCATACCAAAATCAAAAGCAACTCCGGATCAAGTGGAGCACGCCAATTCTCGCTGATCAAGGATCCTAAGAAGGGGGACTGTCAACATGCCTACCTGCACCTGCGGGCATGAAACACAGTCCCGTGAAATAGAAAGTCAGTACGAAAAATGTACTAAGTATGTAAGGCATGAAAATTGGTATGTAAAAGACATAGAAGAAACATGGAATAAGGAAACACATCTTTAAATCTGAATAACTCGTAAATTCTGAAACGTTTATAACGTCATGCATGTGAGTGTAAATGTCATGCCATTCATAGGTATGGTGTACATAATATCATCAAGCCACTGAGGGCATCCCATCATATCATCTCGGCCACTGTGGGCAATATCATCAACATATACCAGCTGATCAGGTGGTGGTGCGTATATAATGCCGTAACCTTTTCCCATATCCCATATACATATATTTACATATATACGCGTATATAACGTCATTTGGTCATGGGTCAATGCACATATATAAATGAGTGAAATTTATGAAAAATACGTAAAAATCTTAATAATCCTTCCAGATAAACTTTTCCAACTACGTATTATTATGAGACCCATGAACAGTAGATAATAATAATTCTCACGGGGAATCAAGAATATAGACACCCCTACTATTTTTATGAATAGAGTAATTTATAGAAGCTGTGTATTTGCTCGTTTCTTCAATATAATTTGGACTATGCCAAAAGAAAGAAGGGAGGGCCTTAACATACCCGTTCCTTGAATTATTTGATCGAAGTGAAGATTCTGCTTCCGTGAAATATGTTGGAACGAGAAAATGAAGCTTCTGCTTCTGAAATTGGAACGAAATTTTGCTTGGATTTGTTGAAGTTGGACGAATTTGCTTCTAATGAAGCCTTTGTTTTGAAAATGGAATGTTTCTGCCTAACGTCCTTGGCTTCTAAGACAAAGGCAGATTTTGGATTTTGAAGCTTTTACAAGCCATTCCTTATAAATGTTATGGATAAGATCTAAATGAAGCCTTTGTTTTGAAAATGGAATGTTTCTGCCTAACGTCCTTGCTTCTAAGACAAAGGCAGATTTTGGATTTTGAAGCTTTTACAAGCCATTCCTTCTAAATGTTATGGATAAGATTTAAAAATCTTATCGAGTCTTAAGTTATGACTTGGTTATCACATATTAGCCATCTGGCAAAGTGACTACTTAGTCATTTCCAATTTTGTGGCTTCTTGCCACACAGGGTGGGGGTGGGATATTAATTTTTTATCCACTTATTAGTTAACTGGGTAATGTCCTGTTACCCGGTAATTAATCAATTACCCGCATAATTTAAAAATTACCACAAATTACTTAAAATTCTATTTATTTTTAAAATACTTCATCTATACTTTATATATTATACTACTGTGATCATATGGTACCTTACATGGTACTAGTTCATAATTATCGGGTATTATCACTTGACCCATATTTTTTTCCAAATTGGTCACTTCCAACGAAACTCGTTTTTGTTAATCCGTGTACCCTTTTATCCTTCATAACACTTATTTATCGCTTGTTATAAATAGTGTAAGTACATTAACGTCAAGATGATCTCATCCCCGAGTCTACGTCGGTTAACTGAAAATAAAATTTTAACATACGAAAAGCGAGATGTAACATCCTTTCCCCCTTAGAAACATTCGTCCTCGAATGTTCAACTCCCCATGATCTATATAACTTTGGCAAGGTCGCCTCTATAACAAACCCATTACCAACTCTCCCCGTAGAAGCTTAATAATCCAACGACATACAGGACCATGATTATGAATAACGATAATGGCCTCACATGACCAACGATAATAACCAACACAAGAATTTATACTCGTACCTTATGATTATGACATCTCAGTCAGACCCTTCTCTGGAGGAGGAAATAGGTAGGGATATCTAGACTTCATGTTTTCCTCTACCTCCCAAGTCATTTCTTCCACATTGTTGTTTCTCCAAAATACTTTCACGGAGGCTATCTCCTTATTTTGCAGCTTGCAAATTTGTTGGTCTAGGATGGCAACCGGAACTTGCTCGTATGATAAGTCTTCTGTAATTTGTACATCATTCGTGGGCACCACTCGGGTAGGATCGCCAATGCACTTTCGTAACATAGATACATGAAAAACTGGATGAACAGACTCCAATTCCGAGGGCAATTCTAATTCATATGCTACTTGGTCCACTCTCTGAATGATACTATAAGGCCCAATATACCTTGGGCTAAGTTTGCTTTTCTTGCTAAACATCATCACACCCTTCATAGGTGACACGTTTAAGAATACCCAGTCATTAACCTTGAACTCTAAATCTCGACGTCGCACATCAGAATATGACTTTTGCCAACTCTGAACTATAAATAGTCGATCCCGGATAAGCTTTACTTTTTCTATGGCCTGCTGAACCAGGCTGGCCCATGTAATTCAGATTCTCCAACATCGAACCACCCTATAGGCAACCTACACTTCCGTCCATAAAGAGCTTCACATGGAGCCATCTGAATACTGGAATGGTAACTATTATTATATGCAAACTCAATAAGTGGCAGATGATCATCCCAGCTACCTTTGAAGTCTATTACACAAGCTTGTAACATATCCTCCAGTGTTTGAATAGTACGCTCAGCCTGTCCGACTATCTGGTGATGAAATGCTATGCTAAGACTTACTTGAGTCCCCAATCCTTTTTGGAAGGACCTCTAGAAGTTAGCTGTAAATTGAGCTCCTCTATCCGAGATAATAGATACAGGGACACCATGCAGTCGTACTATCTCCTTAATATAAAGCCTCGCATAATCCTCTGAGGAATATGTAGTTATAACAGGCAGAAAATGGGCTGACTTTGTAAGCCTATCAATAATCACCCATATCGAATAAAACTTACGCTGGGTATGAGGTAATCCTACGATGAAGTCCATATTGATTACTTCCCATTTCCAAGTCGGAATCTCTATAGCTTGTAATAACCCATCGAGTTTCTGATGCTCGAATTTAACCTGTTGACAGTTAGGACACTGAGCAACAAACTTTGCTATACCCTTTTTCATTCCGTCCCACCAATACATTTTCCTATATCATTATACATATTTGTTGCCCCTAGATGGATAGAATAACGAGAATAGTGAGTCTCCCATAACCTGCCGACTCAGCCTGCAACATTAGGCACACATAATCATCCTCGATATTTGAGGACCCCATCTCCTGTAATTTCAAACGGTGTGTTTCTCCTTCTGAAGGGTGGTATCCCTATAATAAACTAACACAGGATACTCGTACTGGCGTTCCTTTACTTCAGTTACTAAAGAGGATGTTGCCATATCGTGAAGAGTAATTCCAATGTTACCTGAGTCCAGTAATCGAACTCCAAGACTAGCTAGCTAATGAACCTCATGGGCTATTCCCCTCTTTTCTGGCTACAAATACGACAGGCTACCCATACATCTATGGCTGAGGGCATCAGCTACTACGTTCGCCTTCCCCGGATGGTATAAAATATCAACGTCATAGTCTTTAAGTAGCTCCAACCATCTCCTTTGACGTAGATTCAATTCCTTTTGCTTGAAGATGTACTGGAGGCTCTTATGATCCGTATAGATATCAACATGAATGCCATACAAGTAGTGCCTCCACATCTTTAGTGCATGAATCACCGTAGCTAACTCTAAATCGTGGGTCGGGTAGTTTTTCTCATGCTTTCTTAGTTGTCTAGAAGCATAAGCCACAACCTTAACATGCTGCATCAGCACACAACCCAACCCAATGCCTGAAGCATCACAATAGATAACGTAACCATCGGTCCCTTCTGGAAGCATTAGAATCGGTGCTGACATTTCTGTCCTTTAATGCCTGGAAACTCCGTTCGCAACCATTAGTCCATTGAAACTTTGCTCCCTTCTGAGTCAACTTTGTCAAAGGTGCTGAAAGGGAAGAAAATCCTTCCACAAATCTCCTGTAATAACCTGCCAAACCAAGAAAGCTACGAACCTCCATCGGTGTTGTGGTCCTAGGCCAAGTCTTTACTGCCTCAATCTTTTGTGTATCCACCTGGATGCCTTCACCCGAAATGATATGCCCAAGGAAATTTACAGAGTTCAACTAGAATTAATATCTAGAAAATTTTGCATACAACTTCCCTTCTTGTAGAACTCTAAGCACAGTACACAGATGACCAGCATGCTCATCCTCTGAACGAGAATGCACCAATATATCATCAATAAATACAATTATGAGCAGATCTAAAAAGGCCTGAACACATGGTTCATCAAATCCATGAATACTGTTGGGGCATTAGTCAGACTGAATGACATAACTCGAAACTCAAAGTGCCCATATCTAGTCCTGAATGTTGTCTTTGGAATACCTTCATTCTTAACCCTTACCCTGATGGTACCAGGACCTTAAGTCTATCTTTGAAAAACACTTGACACCTTATAACTGATCAAATAAATCATCAATTCTCGGGAGCGGGTACTTATTCTTGATCGTCACCTTATTCAGTTGCCTATAATCAATACACATTCATAAGGAACCATCTTTCTTTCTCACAAACAAAACAAGTGCTCCCCACGGTGACGTACTGGTCTGATAAAGCCTTTTTCAAGTAAGTCCTTTAATTTTTCTTTCAATTCTTTCAGCTCTGCGGGGGCCATTCTATAGGGAGGAATAAATATTGGGTGAGTATCTGGTAGTAGGTCAATAGAAAACTCAATTTCTCGCTCTGGCGGGAGACCCGAAAGCTCCTCGGGAAAAGCATCGGGAAACTCATTAACCACAGGGATGGACTGAATGGTTGGTGACTCCACTTCCACATCCTAAACCCAAACTAAGTGATAAATACAACCCTTTCTAATCATCTTCCTTACCTTGAGATAGGAAATGAATATTCCTCTCGGCGATGCCGTATTACCTTTCCACTCCAAAACAGGCTCCCCCGGAAATTGAAATCGGACTATCTTTGATCTACAATCAACATTGGCATGACAGGAAGCCAGCCAATCCATACCCATTATAACATCAAATTCTACCATATTTAACTCGATTAAGTCTACTACGGTAGTTCGATCATGAACTACTATTATACAACCCCTATATACTTGCTTAGCTATCACCGAGTCCCCAACAGGTGTAGATACCTTAAAAGGTTTAACCAATTCAGGTTTTATTCCAAACTTACCAGCAACTAGCGGAGTAACATATGATAAGGTGGAACATGGGTTAATCAGTGCATATACATCATATGAAGAGACTGATAATATACATGTACCAACATCAGGTGATGACTTCTGGTCCTGTCGTCTTGCCAACGCATAAATATGGTTCTGAGTGCTGCTCGAGCTAGATGCTTCGCCTCTGCTTCTGCCACGACTCATTGGTTCTTGGGGACCTTGCCCAAGGGGGCGTACTGATGATGATGAACCAGCTGTAGATCCCGAAGGTTGAGCTATGCTTCCATCACCTCTCATTGGGCAATCCCTCATAACGTGGCCCGGATAATCGCAAGTATAACAAACACCTAACCTCATACGGCACTGCCTGGTATGCTGCTTACCACATTGAGTACATCGTGGCAAGGGTGGCCTTATCTGATTTGATTCACCCCTATATTGAGAACCTAAGGCATTGAAATTCTAACCAGACCCTGAATATGTAGGACAAACAAATCTCTTACCGCCAAACTAAGGGGGCGCGCTAGCCTAGGGCTGGGATGGATACCTCAGGTACTGCTGCCTTTCACCACCTCGAAACTCACCAGAAGGACCCGAAGATCTCGCTCTCTTATTATTGACCCTATCATGTTCACAATCGGCCCTCTATTTTTTTTACGCTCCTCTACACCTTGAGCATATGCCTGAATACGAGAAATATCCATGTCTGGCTGAAGTGAGACCGACATACAATCATTAAGCAAGTGAGGCTTTAATCCCATCACGAACCGGTGAACCCGATTCTCTATTTTAGATACAATAGTGGGAGCATACCTATCCAACAAATCAAACTGAAGACTGTACTCCCGAATACTCATGTTACCCTGCTGAAGGGTCAAAAAGCTATCAACTCTGGCTCGAGCTCTGGTGGCAGACAATGACGAAGAAAAGCTTATGTAAACTCCTGCCACACTGCTGGAGGGGTATCCTCACCTCTGGACCATTCCTAAGACTCATACCAATTAACTGCAACATCTCGGGGTCTATAAGAAGCTAGCTCAATTGACTCAGTCGCAGTGGCCTTCATTACCCGTAACGTCCTCTGCACTCTATCAATAAATATCTGAGGGTCCTTGTTTGGATCTTCCCCAGTGAATACTGGAGGGTCTAAATTAATGAAATCACGAACCCTCGTACTCACGTACCTGTCTGCATGACCAATACCTATTTCCTGATGTCGAGCCTGTGCGGCTACTAATCAGGTCAATAGCTGAATAGCATCTCTCATCTCCTGACCTGGCGCATCCAACTGAGGTGCTGAATGTATAGAGGCGGGCGTTGGAGCTGGTGCCCCTCGGAGCTCTTCTGGAAAGGGCGGGTATGTGAAGTCTGTGATAGAACCTTACCATGAGACTCTCTCCGAGCCCTGGTAACTTGTGGCGCTCGACTAGTAGTCTTACCAGCCACAGACTTTCCCTTCTGGGCGGTCGTACTCTTTGGAGGCATCGCTGAAAATATAGCATATTGTTAGGAACATGAATTCTTGTATCGCACGATCTGAGATAAAAAGAGAGGATAACATCCTATATGTCCTGTAGTCTCTTGTTTATAAGTATGGTGCACGACACACTCATAAACAAGACTCTACTAGACACATTCTGTAGATAACCCTAGGACAGAACTGTTCTGATACCACTTTTGTCATGACCCAAACCGATGGGCCGCGACAGGTGCCTGAGTCCTACCTGTCAATCATCCCTAAGCATACGTCTAAGATATGAATCTGAATAACATCTGCTGAGTTACGACAATAACATATATGAAGGAAACATGCCATCAAGGCATATGTACGTATACATGCAGAATACGGTGGGCGAGTCGGTAAGGCTACTATAGACAACTATACATCCAAAACTGAAAGCCGACAAGGCCACATACAACCCAACTAGACATACTATCTACAGACATCTAATAGAAACATAACTGTACAAACGTATCGTACTGAGCCACACTATATATATATATATATATATATATATATATATATATACACACACAAATGTATCGTACCAAAATCAAAAGCAGCTCCGGATCAAGTGGAGCACGCCAACTCTCGCTGATCAGGGATCCTAAGAAGGGGGACCGTCAGCTTGCCTACCTGCAGGCATGAAACGCAGGCCCCGTGAAATAGGGTGTCAGTACGAAAAATGTAATGAGTATGTAAGGCATGAAAATTAGTACATAAAAGACATAGATAAAACATGGAATAAGAAAACATATCTTTAAATCTGAATAACTCATAAATTTTAAAATGTTTATAATATCATGCACGTGCGTATAAATGTCATGTTATGCATAGGTATGGGTGTACATAATATCATCAAGCCACTGAGGGCATCCCATCATATCATCTCAGCCAGTGTGGGCAATATCATCAACATATACCAGCTGATCAGGTGGTGGTGCATATATAACGCCGTAACCTTTTTTCATATCCCATATACATATATTTACATATATACACGTATATAACGCCCTCTGGTCATGGGTCAATGCACATATATAAATGATTAAAATATATGAAAATTACGTAAAAATCTTAATACTCATTCCTGATAAACTTTTTCAACTGCGTATTATTCTGAGACCCATGAATAGAAGATAATAATAATTCTCATGGGGAATCAAGAATATAGACACCCCTACTATTTCTATGAATTGAGTAATTTATAGAAACTGTGTATTTGCTCGTTTCTTCAGTCTAATTTGAACCATGCCAAAAGAAAAAAGGGAGTGCCTTAACATACCCATTCCTTAAATTATTTGATCGAAGTGAAGCTTATGCTTTCATGAAATATGTTGGAACGAGAAAATGAAGCTTCTGCTTCTGAAATTGGAACGAAACTTTGCTTAGATTTGTTGAAGTTGGACGAATTTGCTTCTAATGAAGCCTTTGTTTTGAAAATAGTATGTTTCTGCCTAACGTCCTTGTCTTCTAAGCTAAAGGCAGATTTTGGATTTTGAAGCCTTTACAAGGCATTCCTTCTAAATGTTATGGATAAGATTTAAAAATCTTATCAAGACTTAAGTTATGACTTGGTTATCACATATTAGCCATCTGGCAAAGTGACTAGTTAGTCATTTCCAATTTTGTGGCTTCTTGCCAAGTGGGCTGGGGGTGGGATATTAATTTTTTATCCACTTATTAGTTAACTGGGTAATATCCTGTTACCCGGTAATTAATCAACTACCTGCATAATTTAAAAATTACCACAAATTACTTAAAATTCTTTTTATTTTTAAAATACTCATATATACTTTATATATTTACTACCGTTGTCATATGGTACCTTACATGGTACTAGTTCATAATTATCGGGTATTGTCGCTTGACCCATATTTTATTCCAAATTGGTAACTTCCAACGAAACTCATTTTCGTTAATCTGTGTACCCCTTTATCCTTCATAACACTTATTTATCCCCGAGTCTACATCGGTTAACTGAAAACGAAATTTCAACGTACCAAAACGCGAGATGTAACTCCAAGTAAGGCATTGTATCTCATGTCACCTTCGATGACATGAAAATTGGTATCTTGGATTGTTTCGGCTACGTTGATCGGGAGGATGATTTCCCCTTTTGTTGTCTCGCTCGCCTTGTTGAATCCATTGAGGACTCGAGAGGCGGGTATGATCTAGTCGAGCAGTCCAAGCTGCTCCACCCCGTCGAGCAGTCCAAGCTGCTCCACCACCCTCGACCTGATTATGTTGGACGAGCTACCTGAATCCACGAGCACACGTTAAATTTGAATTTTATTCAAAAGAAAAAAAAAATACCAGTGCATCATTATGAGGCTGAGACAAGGTCTCGTTGTCCTCTTTGCTGAACGTGAGAGCATCCTCTAATATGTAACTCCGAGTTCGCCTTTCCCTGGTGATAGATATTTTTGTCCGTTTGAAAACGGGTTCCTGTGGGGCATCAACCCCACTCCAACGATCATGTGGATGACGTGTTGTGGTTCTTCTGGTTAGTTTTTTTGTTCACCTCTCTTTCTCGAAATTTGTTTTTAGCTCGGTCGCTGAGGAATTCTCGGAGGTGCCCCTCGCTGATCAGTCAGGCTACCTCTTCTCGAAGTTGCCTACAGTCCTCGGTCCTATGACCGTGACTGCTGTGAGTGTCGTGATACTTACACACCAAGTTAGGGTTCCTCTGTGAAGGGTCTGATAGTACGGGTTTTGGACACCTGGCATCCTTGATTTTCCCTATGGCCGATACGATGCCCAAGATATCAACGTTGAAGTTGTACTCAGATAAATAGGTGCCTCTACCGGCCTAGTGTGCCTATTGAACCCGACTTTACTCATGAGTCCCCGGGAATTTTGACCTTGATCTGCCCTTCGATCGTCTCGAGGCATGTTACGCCTTAGCGTGTGTCTTCGATCTTCTATATACGGCTGGTATCTTTCTTTGTTTGGTCTTGGCTCCCTTTCTGTAAACCTTTGCTCCTTTGTAAAGATCCTGTTGGAATATATTGAGCCCAAGGGGGCTCCTAGTTGGTCGTCTTGGACCCTGAACTTTGATTGGTACATGTTGTACACATCTGCCCAGGTCACGACGGGATATTCGATCAAATTTTGTTTTAACTGCCTTGAAGCTACCGAGCTTCGTTCGTTCAAGCCTTGAGTGAAGGCCTGTACTTCCCAGTCATCGGAGACTGGTGATAATTCAATCCGTTCCATCTGAAAGCGAGATACGAATTCTCTTAGCACCTCGTTCTCTCTCTATTTGATTTTGAAGACATCGAACTTCCTAGTGGCGACCTTGATGGCACCAGCATGTGCCTTCACAAAAGAATCCGCCAACATGGCAAATGAGTCTATTGAATTTGGGGGCAGGTTATGATACCACTTCATAGCCCCTTTCGACAGTGTTTCTCCAAATTTCTTCAACAGGACAGACTCTATCTCGTCATCCTTTAAGTCATTTCCTTTTATCACACAAGTATAAGCGGTGATGTGCTCATTGGTGTCTGTGGTCCCGTTATACTTCAGGACATCGGGCATTCTGAATTTCTTCAGGATGGGCTTCAGAGCTCACTTGATGGGAATGGCCTCTGCACGAACTTCTTTAAATCTACTCCTTTCAGAATCGGGGTGCCCAAGGGATCTGATCGACCCTTGAGTTATAAGTCTCCACCATTTTATCATTATCTTTGATCTTGTTTTCTCCTGATCCAATTCATTTGGTGAGGTCCTCAATCATCTTCATAATAGTGGGGTCTGTTGCTGACCCGTTGTTGCTCGATCTCTCCAGCGCGTGCTTGACTCGAGGAATCGTTTCTGGTGCTATGGATAAAGGCAACAAGTTCAACTAAGGCATGAGAGCAATTTATTAAGTAGGATGTAGAACAAGTGTTAAACAAGTCAATTGAGGCATGTAAGGAAAGACTAACACAAAAAAGAATAGATTGACTATGAGAATTTAGAACATGATATGGGATTTCAATTAAAGCATGGAAATAGTCTAAATAGCCTAAACAAGTCAAATACCATATACATCCTGTGTCCCCACTCATCACCTTTTGTACACGGCTTTCACATAGAACAAATGAATCAATCAATACCAATCCTAAGGGTTAGTTCTTCCACACAAAGTTAGGCAAGATACTTATCTCAACTAGGCCAATTCAACACTCGAAAATAACTTTTTCCATAAAATGCGTCTCCACACAGTTCAAATCTAACCAAAATCAACTTAATATCATCAAACAATGCTAGAGAAATCAATTACAATAGAAAAAACTATGATCTTTATACTTTTCCCAAAAAGTCAACAAACGTCAACCCGAGACTTGCCCGGTCACAACCCGGGTCCAATGGTAGATTCTGAGTACCCATGACCTCACGAGTTCATAGATGTGATTAGCTTCAAAATTCAAGTCTAAATCGAATCTAAAAACTCAATTTCTTATTTCCCAAAAACTTGACAAAGTTTCACAAATTTTCACTTTGATTCACATGATTTTGATGTTAAAATCTAAGATATATTGATGGAATATGATTAGAAATGGTTTAGAATCACTTACCCAAAGTTTTTAGGTGAAAATCCCTTCCCCAAATCGCCTCATACCGAGTCTAGGGTTAAAAATGAGGGAATATTTTCAAAATTCCATCTCCCAGCCCTTTAACCAACTGCAAATGTCGCATTTTCAACACGAGGTTCACAATTGCAAACTCTCACCATTGCGGACAAGGGCTCGCATTTGCGAACCCTGACATCCTAAGAAATTATCGCAATTGCGAAGCTGGACCTAACCGCAAAAGCGAACAATTGTTCTCAATTGCGAACATAGCCAAAATCATGTTGCCTTCGCAAATGTGAAGGGGAAGTCGCATTTGCGACATCTGCCCACCTACTGTCACCTTTGTAATTTAGAGGTTGGTGATCTCAACTGCAATAACCGAGCAACAGCACATCAACAGTTCATTTTAAGTTTAAAACCATTCCAATATATGTCCGGAACTCATCTGAGCCCTTGGGGCTCCAGACCAAACATCCATACAAGTATAAAAATATCATACAAATTCTCTCTCGCGATCAAAATACAAAAATAACTTCTAAAACTACAAATTGAACCCTAAAAGAATGAACTTCAAAGTAAATTTCAAAATTTCAAGAACTACAACTAAATGTCTGAATCTTATTAAATCAACTCCAAATGACACAAAATTTTGCAGGTAAGTTCCCAATACAATAATAGACCCATTCTAAGTCCCAAAATTAAATTCCGAGCTCAATAGATAAAAGTCAACCTACGGTAAACCTTTCAACTTCAAATTGCCAAATTTCGGCAAATCAACACAAATCAACCTACAGACTTCCGATATTAATTCCTGGTATATGCTCAAGTCTGAAATCACAATACGAATCAATCGGAGTCATCAAAACACAATTCCAGGGTCGTTTTCACAAAAGTCAAAGTTTGGTCAACATTTCTAATTCAAACTTCTAAGTCATGAATCAAAGGGTCTGAATCAACCTGAAAGATTCTTGGAACGAAACTAACCAACTCCACAAGTCATAAAATTATAAACACACATGTGTGAAGCATTAAAAGGGGTAACAAGGTGCAATTACAAAAAACCACTGATCGGGTCGTTACATTCTCTCCCTCTTTAAAGAAAATGTTCGTCACCGAATGTGCATAAAGATATACCTGAAGTGGTGAATAGAATAGGATAACAACTTCTCATATCGTGCGCGATCACCCAAGTCGCCTCCTCGATCGGATGACCCCTTCATTGAATCTTTACTGAAGCAATGCTCTTTGATCTCAACTTCTGGACCTATCTTTCAAAGATAGCCACATGCTCCTCAATGTATTTCAAATCCTCGTCCAATTGGACTATGATGAACTCTAAAACATGATACGGATCACCATAATACTTTCGGAGCATAGATACATGGAATACCAGATGAACCACAGATAAATTAGGTGGAAATGCAAGCTTGTAGGCCACTTACCAATCCTCTCAAGGATCTCAAAAGGTCTGATATACCTAGGGCTCAACTTGTCCTTCTTCATGAACCTCAGCACACCCTTCAAAGGTAAAACGGGGAGCAAGACTCACTCTCCAACCATTAATGCAACACCGCGAACCTTCTAATCTGCATAAGTCTTCTGTCTATATTGGGTTGTACGAAGCCGATCCTGGATCATCTTGACCTTCCCCAAGGCATCTCGAACCAAAAATGTTCCTAATAACTTAGCCTTTTCTGGCTCAAACCATCTAACTGAAGAACGACACTGTCTCCCATATAGGGCCTCATAAAGAGCCATCTGAATACTCGATTGGTAGTTGTTGTTGTAGGCAAACTCTGCCAGTGGCAAGAACTGATCCCAAGCACCCCCGAAATCCATAACACAAGCGCGAAGCATATCATACAATATCTGAATGATGTGCACAGACTGTCTGCTCGTTTGGGGGTGAAATGTTGTACTCAACTTAGCTTGTGTTCCTAGATCACACTGTACAGCTCTCTAAAAATGCAATGTGAATTTCGTACCCCGATCAGAGATGATAGATACCGATACACCATGAAGTCGTACAATCTCGCGGATATAAACCTGAGCTAGCTGCTCTGAAGAATAGGTAGTCACTACCAAAATGAAATGAGCCGACTTGGTCAACCTATCCACAATCACCCATAATGTGTTAAATTTCTTCTGAGTCTGTGGGCGCCCAACAATGAAGTCCATTGTAACATGCTCCCATTTACACTCGGAAATCTCAAGTCACTGAAGCAAACCACCCGACCATTGATGCCCATACTTCACATGCTGACAATTTAGGCATAGAGTTACATACTCCACTATGTCTTTCTTCATAATCCTCCACCAATAGTGCTACCTAAAATCATGATACATCTTAGTGGCACCCGAATGAATGGAGTACCGCTAACTGTGGGTCTCCTGAAGAATCAACTCACGTAGCGCATCCACATTGGGCAGACATAATCGGCACTTCATCTATGACACTCCGTCATCCACAATAGAAACCTCTTTGGCATCAACGTGCTAAACCATGTGCTTGAGGACAAGAAAAAGGAGGTCGTCATACTGACACTCTCTGATGCGATCATACAAGGAAGACCGAGAAACCACGCAATCAAGAACTCGATCAGGCTCCGAAACATACAATCTAACAAACTGGTTGGCTAAGGCCTGAACATACAATGTCAATGGCCTCCCTTTTGCAGGTAGATATGCTAAACTGCCCAAACTCTTTGCCTTTCGGCTCACGGCATAGGCCACCACATTGTCCTTCCCGCGATGATATAGATGGTGATATCATAATCCTTAAGCAACTCTAACCACCTCCGCTGCCACAAGTTAAGATCTTTCTGTTTGAACAGATATTGTAGACTCCGATGGTTGGTAAATACCTCACAAGGGAAACCATACAAATAATGCGGCTAGATCTTCAATGCATGAATGATGGTTGCCAACTCCAAGTCGTAGACCGGATAATTTTTCTCATGGGTCTTCAATTGCTGAGATGCGTAAGAAATCACCCTAACGTCTTGCATTAACACCACACGGCCAACACATGATACATCATAATATACAGCATAAGACCCCGAGCCTGTAGGAAACACTAACACTGGGGTTGTAGCCAAAGCAGTCTTGTGCTTTTGAAAGCTCACCTCACACTCCTCGGACCATTTGAAAAGATCACCCTTCTGGATTAATCTGGTCGTAGTTGCAGCAATAGATGAGAAACCCTCTATGAAACGACGATAATACCTGGACAAACCAAGAAAACTCCGAATCTCAGTGGCGGAACACGGTCTGAGCCAACTCTGCACTGTTTCAATCTTCTTCTGATCTACCGTGATGCCCTCACTTGACACCACATGACCCAAAAACGCTACCAAATCAAGCAAGAATTCACACTTTGAGAATTTTGCATAGACCTTCTTCTCTCTCAAGGTTTGGATCACGGTCCTTAAGTGTTGTTGATGATCTTCCCAACTGTGTGAGTACACCGAGATGTCATCAAGAAACACAATGACGAATGAATTAAGATATGGCTAGGATACATTGTTAATCAGGTGCATAAATTCTACTGGGGTGTTGGTTAGCCCAAATGACATCACGAGGAAATCGTAGTGACCATACCGATTCCTGAAGGCAGTCTTCGGAATATCTGGATCCCGAATCTTCAGCTGAAGAAAACCTGACCGCAAATCAATCTTTGAGAACACTCTGGGACCCTGTAGCTGATCAAATAAGTCAACAATGCATGGCAATAGATGCTCGTTCTTCACTGTAACCTTGTTAAACTATTGATAATCAATACACATGCACATGGAACCATCCTTCTTCTTCAAAAACAAGATCGGAGCACCCCAAGGCGACATACTAGGCTCAACCAACTCTTGTAACTGCTCCTTTAACTCCTTTAACTCTGTTGGGGCCATACGATATGGTGGACTAGAAATGGGCTGAGTGCCCGACAACAAGTCAATACATAAATCAATATCTCTATCGGGCAGCATGCCTAGAAGATCCGCTTGAAATCCATCGAGAAAGTTTCTCACTACCAGAATTGACTCAACGGTAGGAATATTATCACTGATATCTCTCACAAAGACTAGATAAGCATCACACCCCTTCTCAACCATGTACTAAACCTTTAGAAATGATTCAACCCTACTAGGAACATAATTCAATGCATTTGTTACATCCCGTAAGCTTAACAACCTTGATACCATTATATATGCACATTTGATATGATATTTTGAGTGGACCATTTTTGTAAAGAATTTTTTTTTAAAAAAAATATGATTTTATATAGTTATTAATATTACTACTTTCGAATATGTTTTAAATTATACACATAATATGAAAAATGTTCACGAGATTTCTTTATTATAAAGATAAAAATTATTTTGTCACAAGAAAAGAAGGTTATCTTTTTACCATTTTAAAAATTGAGCGTACGAAACATTTGTACTCTTTAATGAGATTAGGAAAATTATAGGTCGAGAAAATATATGTATTTTTATATGGATATTTTAATGAAATAATAATGTATGAATTTATTTTACATGTTACCACATGACGGTAATAGTACGATGTATAAAGTATATTAAAAATAAGTGGAATTTTAAGTAATTTGGAATAATTTTTAATTACGTGGGTAATTGGTTAATTACCGGATAATGAGACATTACCTAATTACCTAATAAGCGGATAAAGATTAAAATTCCTCCACCCCACGTGGCAGCAGCAAGCCACTTTCCAAGAAGATGACTCTTAATCTCCGTTAATTAGGTAACAAATAAAAGACAACTAATTCTCCATATTTTGATTACTACAGTCAAAGATATTAAATGTCATTCCTGCAATTGGAAACATTAAGCCATGAATTAATAGCTATTTGATGTCCATCCATTTGTAAAATGTTATGAATTGTGAATGAAAAGAGTGACATAAATCCTTCATCTAAGTACCTCTTTACTATAATTTAGAGGTGTTATGACTTTACAATCTTGCGTGATTCTGACCCTGTACCTAGAAACCCCTATGTATTTTTTCCCTTTCCAGAGGTAATTATGCTTACTTTACGTATATGCTTAACTGACATAGTGTTTGACTGAGGAGCTTTGTGTTTTGTAAGAAATCAAGAAAATGTACAAATTTTGTTTGCCATGTTAGTGTCAGGTTCTTCCGTGAATTTCAATAAAGATTGAAGGGCTTCTTTGGTTTTGACTCTTTGCTTCTGCAACTACATATTTGCTGTTATGCCAACTATATTTATTAAAGTTAGAGTGCTATGAACCTTGGTTTTAACTTCTTTTAAAAAAAAAAAGTCACCTATCTATGTGTTGGTCTATGTAGTTATGTTGGGTGCAACCTTTTCCAAAAACATCATACGAATTTTTCCTTACTTCAGGTATGTTAAGGCTATTCATTCGTTCTTTTATCATGATTTATACGTCACCACGAAACAAGCAAATGCATAATTTTCATAAATGACTCTGTTCATAGAAATACTAGAGATGCATATGTTCTTGATTCCCTATGTGTCATATTATTCTATCATCTGTTCATGGATCTCAGAAAAATACGTAAGTTGAAAAAAAGTTTACTTCATGATACTACTCAAGGCATAATGATCTTATGACATTCTGAAAGATTTTATTGACGTACTTCTCATGCATTGCATTCATGTACATTGACTCATGACCAGATGGCGTTATATACGTGTATATATGTAAATATATGTATATGGGATATGCGAAAAAGGTTACGGCGTTATATACGCACCACCACCTGATCAGCTGGTATACGTTGATGATTTTGCTCATAGTGGCACCAGATGGCGTTATATACGCGTATATATGTATATGGGATATGGAAAAAGGTTACGGCATTATATACGCACTACCACCTGATCAGCTGGTATACGTTGATAATTTGCCCGCAGTGGTCGAAATGATATGATGGGATGCCCTCAGAGGCTTGCTGATGTTATGAACGCATATACGCATGCTTGGTATGATATATATACGCATATTCATGACATTATAAGTATTGAATGATTCACAGAGCTATTCAGACTGGCGTTATATACGCGTATATATGTAAATATATGAGAAAATAGGGTATTGGGAAAGGTTACGGCGTTATATACGCACCACTACCTGATCAGCAGGTATACGTTGATGATTTCACCCACAGAGGCCGAGATGATATGATGGGATGCTCTCAGAGTCTTGATGATGTTATTTACGCATATACCTATGCATGATATGACATTTATATGCATATTCATGATATTATAAATGTTTTCACGATTCACTGAGATAATATGATGGGATGCCCTTAGAGGCTTGATGATATTATGTACGTATAGACCTATGCATTACATGACATTTACACGCATATGCATGACATTATAAATATTTCACGATTTACAAAGCTATCAAGACTTACAGGTTGAGTTCATTACTCCATGTTTCTTCCATGTCCTTTATATACTTATTTACATGCTTTACATACTCAGTACATTATTCGTACCAACGTTTTTTTATTGTAGGCGCTGCATTCATACCTGCAGGTATAAGTAATCAATTTGACGAGCCCTCATAGTAGATAAAATTTGCATTAAGTGAAGGATCGGTAAGACTCCACCTCATTCGGAGTGTAGTCGAGTCTATGAGTCATCACGTCAGAGTTTTGCTACATACTTATGGGTAGTCCGGTACCCTACCCCATTTGATGACAAATAATCTTAGAGGCTTTATAGACATATATTCATTTCGTACAGTATGTCAGAGGCCTTGACGGCCCATATGAACGATGGTTCATTAATATAACATTTGCCTACTTACAATTGTACATTACGAATTATGGCCATGTTGGCCCATGACAGTTATAAAAGGAATGAATGAGTTACAGAGTGGTTCGCCTGGTCCACTACGGCACCGGGTGCCAGCCACGCCTCCCTAAGTTTGGGGCGTGACAGCATCCCTCCACTCTAACCGTGGTAAACCTAGCATATCTAGCATCACAATCTTGGAACGACAACCTACAATAGCGTGATAGGGCGATAACCAGTCCATTTCCAAGATAACATCAAAGTCTACTATACTAAGTAACAATAGATCAACTCTGTTCTTAAAACTGCCAAAAATAACTAAACATGTCTGATACACACAATCTACGATAATAGAATCTCCCATAGGCGTGGACACATAAACGAGAGAAAAATAATAATGAGATATATCCAAATACAAAACAAAGTAAGATTACACATATGAATAAGTGCATCCTGAATCAAACTAGAACCATAATTGTAATGACTATGTCTGAAACAACTACCTCTATCCTACCCGAAAAAGTAGAGAATCTAGCCCGGCCTCCCCCTCTAGAGTGACCTCTACCCGCCCGTCCCCCGCTGTAGCTGGCTGTGTGGGTGGAGCGGTGTTTGGGGCACAATCATGGCCTGAGAAGTCTGTGGACCTGACTGAATCTGTGGAGCCTGAGTGGTCTATGGAGTTGCACCCCTCCTGAGTCTGGGCCAGTCTCTAACCATATGGAGGGTATCACCACACTCAAAGTAAGCTCTCGGTATACGTGGATGTTGGGACTGACACAGGCCTGGTCGGTTGGACTAGCCGCTAAAGGAACCCCGTGCCGGAGGTGGACTAGAAAGTGGTTGAGCAAAATGTGCAACCTGAGACCTCGAGACAACCGAAGCACCACTAGAAGCTGGAAGTGCTGAATGAACTGTATGAATCACATAGCCTCTACCATGATGGGCTGTAGCCGTAGCGTGGCCACCACTAAATCCTCCAGTACCTCGAGGCCTATTGGCCTCCCCATCCTCTCTCTCACGGCCCTGCATACCCTCCAACATCCGTGCAATCACTACCACCTGCTAATATGGGATATCTATCTCCAACTCTCGAACCATGCTGAACCTAATACCATAGTTGAGCCTCTCGATAAATCAATAAAATCGCTCTCTGACTGTAGAAACCAAGGTGGGTGCATGTCTGGACAAATCAATGAATCAGACAGCATCTTCTGGCACTGTCATAGTACCTTGGCGCAGCTACTCAGACACTGCGTGCCATGCATCCACAAGGGTCTGAGGAACAAACTCTCTCAAAAATAACTCTGGAAATCGAGTCCATATAAGTGAAGCTGCATCGGCTAGGCTACCCTCCTCAAACACTCGCCACCACTGAAATGTTGCTCCCGACAGCTAGAATGTAGTAAAAGCAACCCGACTCATCTTCACAATACTGATGGTGCGGAGAAAACGATGGCACTCCTCTAGAAAACCGTGTGCATCCTCTAAAGTTAAACCACTGAAAGTAGGGGTGATACTTCTTGAACCTCTCAAGAAGAAGATTCTCCTCCTTAGATGTTGTTGCCCTAACCGCAGGCTGAACCGGAATAATAGGCTGTATTGGTATAACCTCTAGGTCCTGATCAACCATGACCCGCTGCTCTGGGGTACGAGCCGCAGGATTCCGAGCTCCTCCCCCGGTCTAAGATGTGGCTAGTGTAAGTGGAATCAACCCCGCCTGAGCTAAGGTACTGAAAATGCTCAAGAACTATGCGAAGGTCTCCTGAAATGTTAGGATGGCAACAAGCGCCTAGGTGCCTGTCTCCCAACTGGAGCTACTGGTGGATCCTCTGTTGCAGCTCAGGTAGGTGATCTGGCCGTACCACGTGCCCCTCCTCGGCCTTTGCCCCCTGCCCTGGCCTCTCGCGGCTCAAAAAAGGGCCCTAGTGTCTGATCATCGGATCTAGCAATGCTTGTCCTCACTATCTTTGAGAGAATAAAAAGTCAAAGATTCAGTTTTCAAAATCAACCAATTCACACAATAAGAAATCAAAGAAATGAAGTTTTCCTAACAGTTTCGTAGCCTCTCAAAGATAAGTACAAACGTCTCTGTACCAATCCGCAAGACTCTACTAAACCTGCTTATGACTAGTAAAACCTATGAACCTAGAGCTCAGATACCAACTTGTCACGACCCCAATTTTCCTCCGTAAGATGTCGTGGTGGCACCTAGGCTCTACGACTACTACATCACTATATGAATGAAAATACAACAGTAAATAAGAATAAGGGAAGGTGATTTGAGGCATGTGGATGCCGAGCAGGCATACCTTGAAGTCTTCGTAACGCAGCTAACAGATGATCTCTAACGACCGGCATGAGCAGACTTACCTGGATCTGCACAAAAATGTGCAAAAATGTAGTATGAATACACTACAATAGTAAATAATAAGTATCAAGCCTAACATCATTAAAGTAGTAACGAGGCCAAGTCAAAACGCCTACTAGGCTATAAATAAAAATTATGAAAATGTAATAAGGAGAAATAATGGAAAACGGAGAAATAACTGATACGAAACAATTAACAGCATGAACTATACCGAAATTGTAAGCATGGAAATAACATAAAAATTAGTTAAAGAGAACCACAATGATCATATACAGACAATCAACTTACAAAAACAAGATAGAATAAAATAACAAGAATCACAACGAGGTACCGCCTCGTGTACCTCGTGTATATGTATCAAGAATCACAACCGAGATACTGCCTCGTATTCACAATTCACAATCTCAATTACAATCTTTCCTATACCGCCGCGTGAGCCTTACATTTGAAATAGGTTTTGAAAACAGTTTTCCCGAATAGTTACAAGTATTTTAGCCCACCTTATGACGTCGTGTTGCTTCACTTAGTTCCCCTACAAGCAACATGCATATAAGTCTCACCTTATACCATTGCATGCACATTAACCCCAAGCCTTATAATGCCGCATGCGCGTCAATAATACATAACAATAACAACTCGCATCACAAGTGACCATATATCACAACATGTCAACAATCAATAATATCAATATTTCCACAACAATAACCCACGGCTCCACCACAACGTGTACAGGAATATCAACAATAACAATTATGTCACGACCCAAAATTCACTAGTGGTGATGACACCTAACCCAACCGGCTAGGTAAGCCAACTAATAACTATCCAATTTCAATAATATTAATAAAATAATTAAACAAAGGAATTATCTGAATCTTATACATTCCCTAAGAACTGATAGTACAAATCATGAGCTTCTAAGAATAGAGTTTACAAAGCTGGTATGAAATAAATACATCATTTGTTTGAAGAGTACATAAGCAAAGTTTTATAAATCTAAGGCTACCATGAATAAGAGGCAGCTACAACAAGAACGCAGGTTCATCTTCAAGTCCAGCAACAATCGAACACCGCAACAACAACAGCCAACATCTGCACGCAATGTGCATAAGTGTAGTATCAGTACAACCGACCCCATGTACTGGTAAGTAACAAACCTAACCTTAGGTTGAAAGTAGTGATGAGTTGGAACATAGGTCGGGTTCAACACCAATAGCCAATAGCATTTCATAACAATGTAAAGCAATTAAATAAAGGAGTAGCTCAGAGATAAAATGCTCAGCCTTTTTCATAGTTTTTCGAAAATAAGTCTGATTTTCAAGTATATCAGTGAAAACCCGAATCCTTTACCGAAATCGTCAAAAATATGAGTAAGTTTGAAAACTGTAATTTTTCCCAAAAACCTTTCATCAGGTAAATGTTTCATTTTCAGATAGCATGAGAAAAGTATATCTCTATGCCTACATGTCAAGATACATGTAAAATCATGAATGCCACCAAACCAGGCAACAAAAGGAAATGCATATCTATGCATGTATCTCAAGTACGCATGTCAAATGCAATGCCTCTCAGTGATGAACTCATGTACTCACACTTTCAGAGTACTCAATCTCACTATCTCGCATTTCTCTCTTACCGTGCTCAATACTCAGCACTATACAATACATCATTGCGGTGCGCAACCTGATCCATATATATAGCAATAAGGCTTGTTTCGGGCGTGTAGCTTGATCCATATATAACCATAAGGCTTGTTACGGCGTGCAACCCGATCCACACACACACACACACACATACACACACACACACACACACACACACACACATATATATATATATATATATATATATATATATATATATATATATATATATATATATATATATATATATATATATATATCATACATACATACATACATACATACATACATACATATATAGTCAACTGCGCTCACTGGGGGTATGAAGACTCCGAAGGGCTCCTTCAGCCCAAGCACTTTAATCATTGCGGCGTGCAGCCCAATCCCAAAAGATGTAATCAATATAACATGTTGCGGCGTACAGCCCGATCCCATAATATCACTCTCACTCAGGCCCTTTGCCTCACTCAGTCATCAAACTCTCCAGTCTCACTCACGGGCTCACAATGTCGTGAAACTAGCCCAACAACAATGATATGATGTATCGATAAACAATAATTAAGACTGAGATATAATATGAATGCATGAATATGATGAGTACGAAATATCAATGAAGTGAGATAACAGCAAGAAACGACCACTATGGGTTCTAACAATATCAGCATAAAGCCTAAATATGATATCTAGCATGATTGACAGCTCAGTTACTTTATTGCATGGTGAAGACACGGATATCAACAAAATAGGGCCACTATATAGTTCCATGGAAATAATGGAGTCACAATTCACAGGGTGCACGCCTACATGCCCGTCACCTAGCATATGCATCACCTCATCATCAGTCACATAGCACATAATTCGGGGTTTCATACCCTTAGCACTAAGTTTAGAAGAGTTACGTACCTCGAACAAGCCAATTCCAATACCGAGCACGCCAAACGATGCTCCGAAAATTCCATCTCGCACGTAACGACCTCCGAACGGCTCACAAATAGCCAAAAGCAACTAAAATAAATCAAATAAAGCACAAGGAAACAATTCTAAATGATAAAGATCGAATCCTTAGTCAAAACCCAAAATCGGCCAAAAGTCACACCCGGGCCCATGCCTCGGAACCCGACAAAACTCCCAAAATCCGACAACCCATTTAATTACGAGTCCAACCATATTAGTTTCACTTAATTCCAACTCCAAATCCATGTTCAAAACTCAAAAAATTATATTATGAAGCTTTAGGACAAAACCCCTAATTTCTTCTTTAAAATTCATCAACAAAAAGCTAAAATCGAAGATAGATTCATGGAATATAACCAAACCGAGTAGAGAACACTTACCCCAATTCATATGGTGAAAATTGCTTCAAGAATCGCCTCAATCCGAGCTTCACAACTCCAAAAATGTAAAAAATGAAGTGAAACCCTCAAAATAGAGTACTTTATAATCTACCCAGGCCTCCTCTTTCGCAAACGCAGGAAATTCGTCACGTTCGCAATGAATAAAATTCACACTGCCACAAAGACTCTACGCATTCGCGATACACCCCACGTGAACGCGATGACCACTTCTTCCAAAGCTTCGTGAACGTGGCTCACCTTTCGCGATCGCATAGAAGAATGCTCCAACTCTCAGCTACCAACCACAACACTACGCGAACTCGATCCTTCATACGCGAACGCGAAGAAGACTTGTCCCAGCTCTACGCGAACGCGGGACATGCTTCGCGATCGCGAAAAACAATTTGCTGCTTCCATAAGAATACACTACGCATTCATGATACTTGACACGCAAACGTGATGAAGAAACGCGACACCAGATACCAGCAGAACGCAGCAGGGCAAAATGAAGGAAAAATAGACCGAAATCAATCTGAAACATGCCCGATCCCCTCGGGACCACATTCAAAACATGCCAACAAGTCTCATAACATAACACGGGCCTACTCGAGTCCTCAAAACACACCTAACAACATTGAAACGACGAATTACACCTCGATTCAAAAATTAATGAACTTGAAACTTCAATTTCCACAACCGATGTCGAAACCTATCAAATCACATATGATTGACCTCAAATTTTGCACACAAGCCGCATTTGACATTATGGGCCTACTCTAACTTTCGGAA
This sequence comes from Nicotiana tabacum, assembly GCF_000715075.1. Lineage (NCBI taxonomy): Eukaryota > Viridiplantae > Streptophyta > Magnoliopsida > Solanales > Solanaceae > Nicotiana > Nicotiana tabacum. The sequence continues at coordinate 108,216,771 of NC_134101.1, forward strand.
ATGAAATCCGACCCTGATATCAAAAGGTCCACTCTTGGTTAAACTTTTCAAAATTCTAACTTTCGCCATTTCAAGCATGATTCTACTATGGACCTCCAAATCACAATCAAGACGTGCTCTTAAGTCTAAAATCACCCAATAGATCTAACGGAACCATCATAAATCCAATCCGAGATCAAATACTAAAAACTCAAACTTGGTCAAACCTTTCAAATTTAAAGCTTCTAGCTGAGAATCATTCTTCCAAATCAATTTCGAATAACCTGAAAACCAAAACCGATGATTCACATAAATCATAATACATCATATGGAGCTACTCATTCCCTCAAACAATCGAGCGAAGTGCAAATGCTCAAAACGACCGGTCGGGTCGTGACAAATAAATATAAAACTCTCAACAAGAAATATCTTACCAATTATCAACTTCGCTTCAAAATGATACGGCTTCCACAATTTCAACACCAATAATCCAACAATAAGAAAGATAACGTGTAACTACGAAAAAAAATACAAATAACTCACAATGAAAGGAATAACATGACTTCAAATGAGAATAATAGCAATGAAAGAGATAACTAGTAACAATGACTTCAATAATACAATGATTTCAAGAGATGATAGTCAACAATGAAAGAGACGGCATGTATCAAACAAAGGCAACAAGTTCAACTAAGGCATGAGAGCAATTTATCAAGTAGGATGTAGAACAAGTGTTAAACAAGTCAATTAAGACATGTAAGGATAGACTAACACAAACAAGAATAGATTGACTATAAGAATTTAAAACATGATATGGTATTTCAATTAAAGCATGAAAATAGTCTAAGTAGCCTAAACCGGTCAAATACCACGTACAACCCATGTATCCACACTTCACCTTGCGTGAACGGCTTTCGCATAGCACAAATGAATCAATCAATACCAATCCTAAGGGGTAGTTCCCCCATACAAAGTTAGGCAAGATATTTACCTCAACTAGAATAATTCAACACTCGAAAATAGCTTTTCCTTTAAAATTCGCCTCCACACGGCTCAAATATAACCAAAATCGACTTAATATCATCAAACAATGTTAGGAAATAGATTACAATAGAAAAAGCTATGATCTTTATACTTTTCTCGAAAAGTCAATAAAGTTCAACCCGGTGCTCGCCCGGTCAAAACCTGGGTCCAATGGTAGATTCCGACTACCCATGACCTCACGAGTTCATATATGTGATTAGCTTCAATATACGAGTACAAATCGACTCTCAAAACTCAATTTCTTATTTTCCACAAACATGATAAAGTTTCACAAATTTTCACTTTGATTCACATGATTTTGATGTTAAAATCTAAGATATATTGATGGAATATGATTAGAAATGGATTTGAATCACCTACCGAAAGTTTGTAATGAAACGTCCCTCTCCAAATCGCCTCCTACCAAGTCTAGATTTCAAAAGTAAGAGAATTTTTTCAGACATCCCGTCTCCCAGCCCTTTAACCAGCTGCAGGAGGCGCATTTGCGACACAGGGTTCGCATTTGTGAACCCTCACAATTGCAAACCAGGGCTCGCATTTACGAACCCTAAAAGCCTCAGAATTATCGCAATTGCGAAGCTGGACTTTAACTGCAAAAGAGAATAATTGTTCGAAATTGCGGACATAGCCAAAATCTTGTTTCCTTCAAATGCGAAGGGGAATTCGCATTTGTGACATCATCCCCCTACTGTCACCTTCACAATTGCATAGTGCTCGCAATTGCGATAACTAAGCACCAGTATACCAACAATTCATTTTAAGTTCAAAACCATTCTGATACATGTGGAACTCATCTGAGCCGTCGGGGCTCCAAACCAAACATCCACACAAGTCTAAAAATATTATACTAACTCTTTCGTGCGATCAAAACACAAAAATAATATCTAAAGCTTAGAATTGAACTTTAAAACGCATGAAGTTCAAAGTAAATTTCAAAATCTCTAGAATTACAACTAAACATCTGAATCTTATCAAATCAACTCCAACTGACACCAAATTTTGTGGGCAAGTTTCAAATATAATGTCACGACCGAATTTTCCCTCTGTTGGGTATCGTGATGGCACCTAGTCTTAGGGACTAGGTAAGACTAATATTTACTGAATATCAACACTATTAAAGAAAGTCTAACAGTTTCGATATCGTAATCTTTACAGAATTTACAATTTTCCAAAACCGGTAGTACAAGTTATAAGCTCTACAGAGTTTACTACAAATTCTAAATACAACTATTTGGAAATAAGTAAAACAGTGTGAATACAAAAATAGGAAGGTGACTCTGAAGCCTGCGAATGCAGCAACAGGTTTACCTTGAGTCTCCTCAGCAACGATCCGCACAGCTACTAACGAGCAATTACCTGGATCTGTACAAAAATGTACAGAAGTGTAGCATGACCACACCACAGGGGTGCCCAATAAGTATCAAGACTAACCTCAGTGGAGTAGTGACGAAGAACAGTCAAGACACCTACTGGTCTAATAAACTGACAAGTATAAGTATAGGACCAACAGAACATGATATTTATATAAAAACTACACGATATGGCTGACAATACAGTAATTGCACTAAGGAAATAAACATGCAGCAAGTAACAATGGAACATCATAATAAGAACACAGAAGAGTGAACGGAAACACAACCCAAATTCGAAATCACAAATACAATAAGGACAATAATAACTCAGCAACTACGGCAGTTTTCACATTAGGTCTTAGCTAACAAACTCCAATCAATTAATCAAATCCTTCAAATATAAATCTTTCATCCATAAGTTTCCAAATAAAAATCTTTAGAATATAATCCTTCCCAATAAAGATATTTCAAATATACTTCCTTCAAATAAATGATGTTCAAATATAGTTCTTTCAAAATAAATACCTTTCGAATATAATTCTTTTAATATCTTTCGAATATAAGTCACTCTATGACACCTCATCTCATAATCATACAATATGAGCCTCAGCCCAGTTTCATACTTCCATGGCACCTCGTGGCTATATTTCTATCACAACCGCACAGACAACTCACGTGACAAGAAGTGAAACTAAGAGTGAATCCCAAAGCAATTAATTCTAATTAAGGCATGTAGAAGTGAAACTAGCAAATAAGAACTCAAACGTATCAAGAACAACTTCATACACAGTGAATATAAGGACCTAAGAACCCTAAAGGCCAACTTTCCACAAATAAGTCCGAGCACGCACTCTGCACCTCGCGTACATAAACTACAATCAACATAGAAGACTCAAATCCTAACGGGAATCCCCCACACAAGGTTAGGCCAGATACTTACCTCAAAGAAGTGTAACGACCCGAACCGTCGTTTCCTATATTTTCGTCATGTATTCCCCGTTAAATTCTTATTCATGTTTCAATATGTGTACTTGGTGAATTTGAGTCAATTCGGATCGAGTTTGGTATGAAATGGGACAATTAGTCTCTTTAAGGAAGAATTAGTTTGGAAAAGTCAACCGGACGTTGATTTATGAGTTAGAGGGCTCGGAATTGAATTCCGATAATTCGGTTAGTTTCGGGGGATGATTTAAGGCCTAGGAGCGCAATCGGAATTAATTTTGGAGGTCCGGTGAAGAAATTAGCTCATTTTGGCGAAGTTAGTATTTTGGCGATTTCCGGTTGGTAGGTGAAATTTTGATCCGACGGTCGGAATGGAGTTCCGAGAATTTCTGTAGCTTTGTTATGCCATTTTGGATATGTGTGCAAAATTTCAAGTCATTCGGACATATTTTGGTCGAGTTTTGATCGAAAGCGCGTTTTGGAAGTTTTAAAGGAACTTAGACTTGAATTCGGTGTAATTCGATAATTTTGGTATTAGTCGAGGTGTTTTGATAATTGGAACAAGTTTGAATAATATTATAAGATGTATTGGTATTTTTGGTTGAGGTCCCGAGGACCTCGGGATGATTTCGGATGGCTAACGGGAACTTTTGAAGTTGGAAATTTCATAATAGACGAAAGTTGTAAATGAGTGCGCACAAGGCCTCACTTTGAACGATAATATCTCTCGTTATATAAGGACTTCTGTGAGCTACAACCTATTAAATTAAAGCCCTTTGAGTCTAGTTTCCAACTCAACAAACCGTTCGTCATTTGGAAGTGTATACAGGAAGTTATGACCATTTCACGGGTCAGGTGTCAGAGCATGCGAAGTATCGCGCGAAGTCGCGCATTTCGCGCGTCTGAGGCAGAATGCTCAGCAAAACGCGCGAACAAACACGCGAACAACGCGCGAACTACGCGACTGAAGGTTTTTAAGTACCCCAAGACCGGCCTAGAGAGTTCCCAACTCATTTTTGGGGTTAAGGCTTGCTCTCTCAAGGGGATTTCGTCCCAAACTTCATCCCTATGATCCTAAGGTAAGATTTTTGGAGTATTTTGAGTTGATTACTATTCCCAAACACTTATATTAACATGGATTGATCTTAAAAATCCTTAGATTTTCAAGAAATTCCTTCAAGAACTCAAAGGAGGGTTTTACAAGATTTCTTCCAAAAGGTAATCCTACACCCTTAGACTCACATATATGGATATATTATGGAAATATGAGCATGAATCAAGTATTACAACTTATTGTATGGTGGTTGGAAGCCATAAATTCCCAATTTAAATACATGAATATGGTAGGGATTTAGAGGCGTTTATTTGATGGAATTTTTGTTGGTTTGGGTGTGAATGGTTGATCACACATATGATGTTAGGAGTATAAATTGTTAAAGAATAATAGTGTGATGAATTGTTGGTTAATGGTGATAGTTGGAGGAACCAATGCTATAATTAAGAGGTGTAAATATTTATGCCTACAAGATGTTTGATAATATGCCTAAATGGCATAATTTATGGGATCATTATAGTATCATTAAGGGGCGAATTTCAGATATGTATGGTTAAAACCTCGTCACTTCATCGAGGTTTGTGTGATTTTTGGCAGATTCGTCACACGAGGAGGCCAATTAGAGAGGCAAGGGCATAGCGAGCTAGAGGTGAGTAATAGATGTAAATGCTATTCTGAGGGTTTGAAACCCCGGACTTTCACATCGTAACGCTATATTGAGGCGTGACACGCACTCCATGGCGAGTGCGGGGTCGGATACTACTGGGGATTGTGACTTGGTCCACCCCGTGTGATGTTTATACTATACTGGTGATTGATACACATACTTCATTGATATTACTGGGCTTGATGCCATGTTTGGGGCCTTGTGCCGATTTGTAAAATCCTTTGAGGATTGATATTACTGCTTAGCATGATTTGCATATCATTTAATTTCAGTCCAAGGTTTTAAATGCTGTTTTGCAAACTCAGCCATAATTCTAAGTGTTGAAAACTTAAATGATATTTTTAAATATATTCCGGGCTGGGAACTTCTGTGTTGTAAATGCCCAAGGGGCTTATTATATTATTTTCTGGACTGATTATAAAGTGACTTGAAACAGTGGTAACAATGACACTGTGTGATATACTTGAAACAGTGGTAACAATGACACTATGTGATATACTTGAAACAGTGGTAACAATGACACTGTGTGATATACTTGAAATAGTGGTAACAATGACACTGGATGATATACTTGAACAGTGGTAACAATGGCACTGTATGATATAAATTAGTCAGGTAACAATGGCTGACCGGTCAGGTAACAATGACTGACCAAGATATTGCGCTTGGGCTGTAGGAGCCCCTCCGTGAGTTGGGAGTGAGCCCGAGGGGCTGATACTATACTGAGATTTACATATTGAGCCCGAGGGGCAAGCTTTTGATTTATCCTTACTGTGGAAATTATTTGTCTTTACTGTTTTAAAAGAAGAATTATCTGATACTCACTGTTTTACTGTATAACTGATTTTACTGCTTGGGATAGCGCTATATTGTGCCGTTATGAGATTTCATGTTTTCAGTCGTTATTTATTTTTATTACTCACTGGGTCGGAGTACTCACATTACTCCCTGCACCATGTGTGCAGATACAGGCAGAGCTGAGTTCGCTCCTGAGCGCTGATTCTTTCTAGACCAGGCGGTGACTAGGAGTAACGAGGTAGTTGTTGACGTCCGCAGCCCCGTTTTCTCCCTTATCTTTGTTATTTATGATAAGTCCAGACTTTGTAAAATATTAGTAAACTCTGTAGTAGCTCATGACTTGTGACACCCCGATTTCGGGCTGAGTTGGGATGATTTTCTTTGTTCTATCACGTTCATTCACATTTATGATTATATTGCCCATGATTTAGACTTATTCCTGTTAAGTAATTATAAAGAGATGTACTGTTTTGTTGAATGGCTGGCCTTGTCCTCACGAGAGGCGCCATCACGACCGGGTTGGGATTTTGGGTCGTGACAAGAAGATAGACCGATACTCTAAAATGAACTTCTCGGGTAAGCTGACCTCCGGACGGCTCAAATCTAGCCAAAATAACTTCAAAGCACAAATAAAATTCATAATAAACTATTTTGTATCATAAAGTCTCAATCTTTAACAAAATCCAAAAATTGGTCCAAAAGACGACCCCCGAGCCCCCACGTCGAAACCCGATAAATTTTACAAAATCCGAACACCCATTGCAATATGAGTACAACCATACAAAAATTATCAAATTCCGATATCATTTGGCCTTACAAATCATCATTTTTCATTTTGAAAATTTTCTTCAAAAACCTCCATTTTCCTCAACTCAAAACTCAAATTAAATGATAAAAACAAAGATAAATTCATGGAATATAATAGATTCTAGGTAAAGAACACTTACCCAATCAATTTGCTTGAAAAACCCCATAAAGAGTCGCTCAACCCGAGCTCTACAAGTCAAAATATGATAAAAATGGTCTAACTCTCGATTTGGAAAACTTATATTCTGCCCAGATGCTAAAGCATCACGAACACGGAGGAAGGATCGCACTCGCAAAGAAGAAAAATGAAGGCTGCCCAGGTTGTACTTCGCGAACGCGATAACACGCTCGCGAGTGCAGAGAAGAAAAGACGGAAGCCTATGCGAACGCGTAGGGAAACACTCGAACGCGAAGAGTAACGAGTACCAGTGCTCAAGGCCAGGTTTCTACTAGGCGAACGCAAAATAGAAGACGCGAACGCGAAAAGGGAAATGTGCAGAGCTACGCGATCGCGAGGAATATTACGCAAATGCGAAGAAGAAAATTGAGACGATCAGCAGAGACACTTTGCGAATGCGAAAGGAGCTTCGCGATCGCAAGAAGGACATCAGACACCAGAACCAGCAGTTCAAAAATAAGGGAAAATGACTCGTAGCCCACCCGAAATACACCTGAGGCCCCCGGGACCCCGTCTAAACATACAAACAAGTTCTATAACCTCACACAGACTCGCTCGAGGTCTCAAATCACATCAAATAACACCGAAAATGTAAATTGCGCCATGAATCGAACTATGAACTTCCAAATCTTCCAACTTCAAAAACTCGTGTCGAAACCAATCAAACTAACCCGAAATGACATCAAATTTTGCAGGCAAGTCCCAAATGACAGGACGAAGCTGTTACAACTCTCGGGATCTTATTTCGGCCCCGATATCACAAAATTCAACTATAGGACAAATTTCTCCATTTTCCAAACTTCAGCTTTTCCAACTTTCGCCGAAATGCCTCAAATTTTCCTACGGACCTCCAAATTCAAATCCGGACGCACGCCTTAGTCCAAAATCACCATACGAAGTTGTTGAGATTATCCAAAACCCATGGTAAAATTCTCACCGCTTAAACTTCCAAACTAGAATCATTCTCCCAAATTCGACTCCGAATCATCCGATAATTGAATTCAATCATGCGCGTAAGTCGATACACATAATATGAAGTTGCTTAAGACCTTATGCCGCTGAGTAGAGCTCAAATTCTCAAAATGACTGGCCGGGTTGTTACATATAATAACGGACCTATTCCATGTCCCAAAATCAAATTCTGAGCTTGATATCTAAAAGTCAACCTACGGTCAAACCTTTTAACTTCAAAGTGCCAAATTTTGGCAAAATAAAGACAAATCGACCTACAGACTTGCGAAATCAATTTCGGGCATATGCCCAAGTCCGAAATCATGATACGAAGCTAGCAGAGCCATTGAAATACAGTTCCGAGGTCATTTTCATAAAAGTCAAAGTTTGGTCAACATTTCTAATTCAAACTCCTAAGTCAAGAATCAAAGGGTTTGAATCAACCCGAAAGCTTCCCGGAATGAAACTAACCAACCCCGCAAGTAATAAAATAATAAATACACATATGTAAAGCATAAAAAGGGGTAACGGGGTGCAATTACACAAAACGATCGATTGGGCCGTTATACTTTCTCTATGATAGATGGCGTGATAATTTTCTTAAGGGAATGAGTTTTGTTAAGTTATGTGGAGACATTTGGATTGTTTGGTACTAATAAAATTAGTCTTTTGTATGTGATTTGTGAATTGATAATACCATTCTGAAATTTTGATTGTAAATTGAAAAACTAAGTTGCACGGGGGAGAATAATTTTTGTGATAACCTTTTGGCTCATTTTGTGACTCTTCGCCACTAGTTGACATGATATTGCTCTAGTTATTCTTATTAAGAAGTGAAATTGATCTATCTTGATTAGTTCATGTGCCACGTGTGCTAGTTTTTGTTTGAAAAAAATTTTGTGTTTACTTTTGTCATCTAGAACTTGCTCGGTTGGTCTTTCAATGCTAATATTACTTATGTTTGGTTGGAGGGATGACCTTTAGTATTCCTTGTGATCTTTGAAAAATCCTCTTCAGCATTTCGAGCCTACCATTGCATAAATATTATCATTAGTTAACCCTATTTGATCCTTTAGCCTTTTCTTTGGCTACCATATTATAAACCTTTACCCTTTTGTGAAATAATTCCCTCTTTTGAACCCGTCCCTCCTTAAATATTGAGAATGAGGTTAAAAGCCTAAGTTGGGGGTGTTGGTATTAATTGAGAAATGGTAAAGATGTACATTGTGTGTAGAAGCATATACCTCAAATATGTTTATATGAAGCTCCAAAAGAAAAGCAATATATATATATATATATATATATATATATATATATATATATATATATATATATATATATATATATGCATAAACTTAGCGAGTCTTGAGAAAATTAGAGAGGTAATTCAAGGTGGTTCAATGCTGGTAACTAGAGGCCAATAAGGGCTATGTGGTTTAAAAAGAAGCAAAGTACAAAAGGAAAGACAAATGTGAGTAGTGTTCAAGGAGGGTGTAGCCACTTGTATCCCAAATGCTTATCTTATCCTTCCCTAAGCTTACATTACAAGCTTTAAAAGTCCTTATGGGATCTCCAATCGAATGTTCTTGAATTGGCGGCAAACAAGCTTATGGCATGATATTTGTAACACTTGAAATTCTTTGTTGAGAATGAGTGACTTTGTGCATTTGTCTCGTGTGTTGTTATTGTAAATATGGTAATTTTTTTGGAACTTTTTTTCTTGTGAGGGCACATGGATTATGATGGATTGATGACATTGACAAATTCTAAATTGGGTAAATTGAGCATATGTAGTAGACTAGTACTTTTAAGTCACTTACTGAGGCTTGGCTGTTGTCAATTAATTATTTTGAAATTCCATTGCATTCTTGAGATTGAGTTATAAATGAGGGAGTTATTTGGTTGAAATTCACATGCTTAAACCTAATTATTAGTACCAACCAAAGACATAAGTGTTATGCTTAATTGGAGAATGTTATTTGAGAATGATAGCGATGCTTCTTGAGCTTTAAATAGTAGAGCCTCATTAAGTACTTGATTTTGATTTGGTTGAGGACAAGCAAAAAGCTTTAAGTTGAGGTGTTGATGAGTGGTGATTTTACCATTTGTTTTAGTCTTTTTTGTTTAGATTTTGTATCTTTAATTGTAAAATGAGGTAATTTATGTTGCACATTGCTAGTATTTCAGGTAAAATCAGTCTTGAAGAGAGTTGAAACCTAATAAAGTGGAATTTATAAAAAAAGAGTTGAAAAAGTACAAATGCAGCCAGTGATTCTGTATTTGCAGATATTTGTCAGCTTCTGCGTTCTCGTATCTGTGAGAGGTTAGCCGCATCTTCGGAATTGCCAAAGTCCACTGGGATCGCACCTGCGATTTGAAAGTCTCTTCTGCTGTAGAAGTCCGCTTTTGCGGAGCCACTTCTGAGGCGACATGTCCGCTTTTGCGGAGCAGCCAATTCCTCACATGACTCGCATCTGCGAGTAAAATTTTGCATCTACAGATCTGCACTTGCGATGATTCTTCCGCAGGTGCGGCTAACGGGCTTCAGACCTGGACAACTTCGACATTTCCATTTTCTCTATCCCAAACCCACAAATACACGACCTAGCTTATTGAAAACAGATCTTCGACTAATTTTGATCTTCTTGAGTAGAGAACACAAGTCTTGGAGCTAGGGTTCTTGTACACACATTTGGGTCTTGAAGATTTGAAACTTTTAATTGAGAATTTCTTACTCATTTTTAATCATTTCTTCATTTACTAGCGTTGTATTGAATATTTAAGTGCGTAATATTTATTCCAATACATGAATCTTGTTTATGGAAATATTCATATTTAAAGTTTGGACTAAATATCTTGTTGTGCTTATGTATTGATGATTTTTATTTGTTATAAAGTGAGTTATCATTTCTTTAATTATTCTCGTTCTTTAATATTTTCAAAGAGATTAGCTAACCCTAGGACTCACCTATTAACTTCGAATTAATCTTGGAAAGAGTAATTTGAGGTTGGGAAAGATTAATTAACAAGAACTTGATGCGTTAACACTCATTTTATAGATTCTGCCTAGGACTAAGATTGAACAACTTGTAGCCAAATCGGATGTGCTTAATCCTCTTAAATTTTTCAGGAATAATTCAATTAGAGAGTCTTGTTAGTATTCGGAAGAAACTAATATAGAATTATTACCCGTGGCTAATTAACATAAACTCGCTCATATTTTTAAAATAAAATACATTGGATTGTAACTTGAGTTAATTCCCCGTGTAACCATGCTTGTAGTCATTGATCATTTTACTCGCTTTCTAAGTTAGTTTATATTTTCACATTTAGACATAAATATTTTCTCAAAACCCTTTTAAGTATTTGGCTTAGCGTAATAAGCGATAATTCTCTTACATTGCTTAATCGCCTACATATTGTTCTCTCACTACTAGAAATTCGGTAAAAAGCGACCAAAAAAAGCAACCAAAGTTGGTCGCTTATAGGCCTAAAAGCGACCAAAAAGCGACCAAACATGCCTGGTCGCAATATTGCTTGTCCCTTTATTTTAGGGACCAAAGTTGGTCGCTAATTAGCGACCAACTTTTGTCTCTAAGGTAAAAGGACCAAATATTCTGATTTTGACTTTAGTGACCAACTTTGGTCGCTATATTAATTTAATAATATAAATTTGGCGACCAAAGTTGGTCTCTACATATGAAATACGTTGTTTTTAATTTATCATTAGAAAGCGACCAACTTTGGTCTCTAATCCAAATATTATATTTTAAAATCTGGACAATAGAGACCAAAGTTGGTCGCTAAATTCAAGAATTTAATTTTTTTTAAAGATAAGCGACCAACATTGGTCGCTATATTTCCAGAAATTGTATTTTTTTAATAGAAATCTGGGCAGGTAGCGACCAAGGTTGGTCGCTATTGCCCAGAAAATTATTTTTTTTATAGTGAAATGCGACCAAATAGAGACCAAAGTTGATCGCTTTTCTTGGTATATTTTTGGCAGAAACTGCCTGTTTTGGTAGCTACACCACCTGCCAGCTTACCAAACATCCTAAACAGGCATTTTATGCCAGCAACAACAACAACAACAACAATTAAAAGCAACAATCAATAGAACAAACACATTAAGCTAACAAAACTAAGTTAACGCTTATTACAAGCCCATTCGAACTAAAAAGAACTAACACAATAGAACTAAATTTTTTTGTCTAGTTCAAAGTATATAAAGTACTCAAGGAGTGTTCTTTCAGCATCCTCGTCCGAAAGTTGGATTGCCTCGCCCGATTCATTAGGTGGTTGACTGCGTATGAATTCCCCCACGTCAGCTGCATGTGAAGCGAACCTATATGAAAAATTATATATATTGAATTAGTATTTCAAAATTTATATAAAAGTAAATCAAAATACTTAATGAAAAGTAAAAAACTTACATGTATATAGTCGAGGCTCGACCCTCCTTTCTGAATCAGTCTCTTTCTTCTTCTTTACAATACGAGTTTTATTGAATAGCTCATCTTGCTTCATTGGCATCATAAAGCTGTCTGGTAGCTTTGGTGATTATACTCGTGGTACTATTACTCGGGATGAACTTGGATACAGAGAATAACTTGGATACAGTACCTGACAGGGTGTGTCTTTGATCAATTGTTGATCTCTATAGCTACAATGAGAATGAGAAGGCAACGACATGTGTTTCAAAATAGTGATGGTATAGGTAGGATTTAACATTTCCTAAGTAGATAAAAGAGGTTTCAGAGGAATTCTCTACTTAACTTTCCAAGAGGAAAAGAAGTTTGATTGATAGTGACAACGTTGATGAAGACGGAATGTTTTCCATTGGTCATGGCAGTTCCCATAAAGCGGGGATCATAAGACTCTATGATGACAAAGATTATAGGAAGTTTTGTTCTAAAGTTTCTTCCAAGTCTGATCCGTACAAGCTTAATATGATATTGGTGATATTTCTTCGGATTCAGACAATGATTTGACCGACAAAAGTATGGAAATGCTCTTAAAAAGAATTAAAGGTAAAATGTTTTTCTTGGTAGAGAAGGATGCTGAAAAGATTTTACCTTTAATTCTTTTTAAGAGCATTTTCATACTTTTGTCGGTCAAATCATTGTCTGAATCCGAAGAAATATCACCAATATCACATTAAGCTTGTACGGATCAGACTTGAAAGAAAATTTAGAACAAAACTTCCTATAATCTCTGTCATCATAGAGTCTTATGATCCCCATTCTATGGGAACTGCCATGACCAACGGAACACATTCCGTCTTCATCAACCTTGTCACTCTCAATTAAACTTCTTTTCCTCATGGAAAATGAAGTACAGAATTACTCTATAAGCTCTTCTTTTATCTACTTAGAAAATACTAAATTCCTACCTACACCATCACTATTTGAAACACATGTCATTGCCTTCTCATCATCATTGTCGCTAATGAGAAGAACAATTAAAGGCACACTTTGCCAGGTACTGTGTCTTAGTTATTCTGGGTGGAAGTTCTATTGCATGTCTAATAACGTCATCAACCTCTTCCAATAATCCTCCGGTAATCTAAAATTCCAAAACATAAACTAAAAGTTCAATTCATATCCTAAACCTTCAATTCATATCCACAAAAGTTCAAGTCATATCCTAAAGGTTCAACTCATATCGTAAAAAGTTCAAGTCATATTGTAAAATTTCAATTTATATCGTACAAGTTCAATTCACAAGAACAAAACCTAAAAACTAAAAGTTCATCAATTCTTATCCTACGAGTTTAAACATAAACTAAAAGTTCAATTTATATCCTAAAGGTTCAATTCATACACACAAAAGTTCATATCCTAAAATTTCTATTTATATCCTAAAAATTCAACTCATATCCTAAAAGTTTCAATTTATATCCTACAAGTTCAATTCACAAGAACAAAACCTAAAAACTAAAAGTTATATTCATATCCTACGAGTTTAAACATAAACTAAAAGTTCAAGTCATATCCTAAAGGTTCAATACATATGCTAAAGGTTCAATTTATTTACTAAAAGTTCAACTCATATCCTAAAAGTTTCAATTCATATCCTAAAAAGTTCAAGTCATACATAAAAGCTTCAATTTTTATCCTACAAGTTCAATTCACAAGAACAAAACCTAAAAACTAAACGTTATATTCATATCTTTCGAGTTTAAACATAAACTAAAACTTCAAGTCATATCCTAAAGGTTCAATTTATTTCCTAAAAGTTCAACTCATATCCTAAAAGTTTCAACTCATATCGTAAAAAGTTCAAGTCATACATAAAAGCTTCAATATATATCGTACAAGTTCAATTCACAAGAACAAAACCTAAAAACTAAAAGTTCATCAATTCTTATCCTACGAGTTTAAACATAAACTAAAAGTTCAATTTATATCCTAAAGGTTCAATTCATATCCACAAAAGTTCAAGTCATATCCTAAAATTTCTACTTATATCCTAAAAATTCAACTCATATCCTAAAAATTTCAATTCATATCCTAAAAATTCAACTCATATCCTAAAAGTTTCAATTTATATCCTAGATTTCTATAAATCCTAGATTTTTATAAAATGTTAAATAATGATAAATACAACCTAAACCCTAGGTTTCTATAAAATACAATGTTAAATAATCAATTGAAACACTAGTCATTTGAAACTAATTCATAGCTAATAAACAAAACATTATAAGCTTACACAAAAGATATAAATTGTAATTATAACCTAGAATTTTTAGGAGGTGGAGAAGGAGAGAGACGCAGCAGCGGCAGAGGCGACGGCGATGGGGCGGCGGCAGCTGGGCGGTGGTCGTTGGTGGCGTGGGTGAGGCCTCTGGTGTTAGAAGTTGGAAGGGGGGTTTGAGTGTGAGAGAGAAAAGAGAGATTTTGGAAAAAATTTAGAAAGAATAGGAGGGGATCCCGGTTTTGACATCCTGGAATTAAAAATAACGACCACAGTTGGTCGCTATTTTGGTAGGTAAATCAGTTTTGAATTTTTAGAAATAGCGACCAAAGTTGGTCGCTATTTCTAAAAAAATTATATTACTCTTAATTCAATTTAACATTATATATATATGTAGTATAAATTTAGGATTTTAATTCAATTTAAGCTATATATATATATATATATATATATATATATATATATATATATATATATATAATACAATTTAAAATTATGTACATATGTAGTATAAATTTAGGATTTTAATTCAATTTAAGCTATATATATATATATATATATATTCGATATAATACTACCTAATACACTTATACTTAGTGCATAGTATAACGTAAGTATATATATATATATATATATATATATATATATATATATATATATATAAGCTATATTCGATACAGTATTACCTAATACACTTATACTTAGTGCATAGTATAGCGTAAGTATATATATATATATATATATATATATATATATATATATATATATAAGCTATATTCGATATAATACTACCTAATACACTTATACTTAGTGCATAGTATAGCGTAAGTATATATAGTATATATATAAGCTATATTCGATACAGTATTACCTAATACACTTATACTTAGTGCATAGTATAGCGTAAGTATATATATTATATATATATAAGCTATATTCGATACAGTATGACCTAATACACTTATACGCAGTGCATAGTATAGCGTAAGTATGTATTATATATATATATATATATATATAAGCTATATTCGATACAGTATTACCTAATACACTTATACTTAGTGCATAGTATAGCGTAAGTATATATATATATTATATATGTAAGCTATATTCGATATAATATTACCTAATAGACTTATACTCAGTGCATAATATAGCGTAAGTATATTATATATATATATATATATATATATATATATATATATATATATATATATATATATATATATAAATAGAAGAGAGAGAGAGAGAGAGACACGCACGATTCATAGTACTATTCATCCCTTGTATTACAAAAGTATTAACGGCTTATATTTATATTATTTAGATAGTAAATACAAAAGTGATTTTTAATTTTGACCATTGTTGACCTGAATAGAGATCAACTTTGGTCGCTATTTATTCAAGAATTTAGTTTAGCGACCAAACTTTGGTCGCTATATTTAAATCAGATTTAATTATATTTCATATAATATTTAAATTAATAATATAATTATTAAAATTGTATAACTGGGCCCCATTTAAGCGACCAAAGTTGGTCGGTATCTGCCTACCCTTTAAGTAGCGACCAACGTTGGTCGCCATTTTTATATTATATATATTTATATTTTATAATTTTTTTAAAATAATAATATAATTATTAAAATTTTGTAGGTGGGTCCCACTTTAGCGACCAACATTGGTCACTAATCTCAGTAAATGTTTGACCAAGAAAGTCTGACCAGTCCAGTCAACATTTTGACTAATATAGCAACCAAGTAGCGACCAACCTTGGTCGCTATTTTGTTTCTTTTATTTATTTTATTATTTTCGCTAGTTTAGCGACCAACTTTGATCGCTTTTTCCCACAGACCAATTTTGGTCGCTAAATTTTGGTCGTTTTTTTACGGATTTCTAGTAGTGTCTATAGGATTTAACTCCGACTCATAATTGAGTATATTATATTGCATGTAATCGTGTCCATTTATTTTTTAGTAATGGATTTGTACGACATTAGTGCCTCATTGAAGATCATGGGAGGAAATATCGGCCCCAATGGTCAAGTATGTTCAACGGATTGACTGAAAGTCTTACAAGTTAAATTGTAGAGTTCAAGCATCCAGACCTCTAACCAAGCATTTTGGGCATCTCCAACATAGTTCAACTATCTCAACAAGCTTTCAGCACAACACAAAAATTCACTTTTATTTCATAAACACTAAATACTAAATTATTTATTAACAATACATTCATATTCTACATACTTTACACAGTGCATATGCTTAGGCTTGCTTGGCTACGACTGACCCTCCCCGCTTGCAGCATTGTCCAAGTGGAATCAGAACTATTAGTAAGAACGTCTTTTCTCTGTAGACCGAGCTCCTTAATTAACCGTATAGCAAATTTTAGCCTCTACAGTATGCATGCTCATATTTATCTATTTAAATAATATTAATCTTTTAAATGAAGCTCATATCCTTTAATTTATTAACATAAATAAGTGAGTTTCCAACTTTTTAGCCATAATGTTAATTGATAAATAGGCGGCAACTAATACGCATATATTCTCGTAATTTGACTTTAAAAGCAATTTTTTAAAAATATTGGCCAAACATAAATTAATAACAAAAGCACTTCTCAAATGATTTACTCACACACAAACTGTTATTCTTTCAAAGCACTTTTGTAAAAATATTTTAAAAAATAAGTTGATTTTGACAGCTTGACCAAACAGACTCCAAAACTATCCTTGCAATGTGTTATACATTTTATCGCCTTGAATATCATTGTGTACGCATTTAAAAGTATTCATCATTTACAAGTATTCATCATTAAAAAAATTCAGTTTTGCAAAGATGAAACTAGTGTATAGGAGAAATCAAATGGTAGATTTTTTGGATAGTCATCCAAGTGGATGTTCATTGCACAAAAATTATTGTAGTATTTTGAATTTTCACTCAACTGCATGTCATCAAACTCAACCTCGAGTAATCAAAAAATGCAAAATACATAAGTAGGATCTGAACTATATACTAAATCATTGTTATACATTTTCTGAGGACGAATATCATATTACACATTCAACCTCTCAACAGTGTGTATAATATACTCTATGTTTTTCTTGACCAATTTTTTAAAAGATGTGTAATGTCGCGCATCAATAAGATCCTGACACATGTCACTAGCTTAAAAATACAAAATTACAGATACGCCCTCATCTTCCATCCAAACCTGTAACACCATTTCACCCGCATCGACAATACCACCACCCATTTTATCACCGTCACCATCAATTTCACAAGCTACAATCAACCTATTGCCAGCTTTACTCTGGCTTTGGAAACTTTGAATGCATTTCTTGTCACCTTGAAATGGAAGACAACACATTCTGTTTTATACCAAAATTAAAATATACACCCATTAATCAGACAAATCACTACGTCACAACTATTATTGTCCTCATAATCTACTTGGCTTTCGTGTGGTTAGTAGCCTGTTTCGCCAAGTTTCTTCAATTCTAGAAGTATTTTTTTTAAAATATTTCTTTTTAAGTTAAGTATTTGGCCAAGCTTTTGGAGGAAAAAAATACTTTTGAGGAAAAGCAAAAGCAGTTTTAGATAAGCAGAAAAAATTTTGAAAAAAATACTTTTGAGGAAAAGCAAAAGCAGTTTTAGATAAGCAGAAAAAATTTACACTTTTTTGAAAAGTATTTTTGATACATTTAGAAGCAGTTTTTAAAAGTTTAGCCAAATACTAATTGCCGCTCAGAAATGCTTTTCAAATTATTTAGTCAAACACAAATTATTTTTCACCAAAAATACTTCTGAGAAAACCACTCTTGAGAAAAAATATTTCTCAAAATAAACTGATTTTTACAGTTTGGCCAAACGGGCTATAGAATTTATTGGGGAATTTTGCTGCCATGCCTAGCTTTCGACGGCTCTTCTCACCTTTTGCAATATGATCCATTCTTCTTTGTGCAAGTCATTTGCTTATGCTATTATGCCCTTGGGTCTCTCTTTTTCTTTTCTCTTCTCTCTTCGGGAAAGGGTGAAGATGGAGGAAAAAGAGTTGCAGAGGATGAAGATGGAGAAGAAGGGACGGTGACCCAATTAAAAAATAAAATAAAATTTGAATACTTGGCACTTAAATAAAAAATTTCATTTTACGTGTTTCTTTTGTGTGTAAACAAATGAGTTAAAAATAATGTATACTAGATACATTATTAAAAGATTGAATGTGTAATATGATATTCGTTCTCAGAAAGTGTGTAATAAGAATTTGGTGTATAGTTCAAATGACTATTTATGTATTTTGCCATTCAAAAAATCAAACATTGAAAAAATTCATTTTGGCACTGCAAAGTTGATATGGCATGTCAAATCAATTAAATTTTGAACTTAGCATGCCACATCAGCACCATGTCACCCTCAACATTTGTACCGAAAAAACAAAAAAAGACACCAAAAAATAAGGTCATCTCCAACCTTACCCCATTTTCCCATAATGGGGGCAATTTTTAGGATAATGAAGCTCCAACCCTCCCTCATTTTTGCCCCCAAAATGGGCGATGAATAGTGTTCCCTCAAATATGGAGGTACACTATTCATCTCCCCCATTACTATTCATGTATATTTTTTTATTTAACTCTTTTAATTTATCTCTTTATATATACCTAATTATGTTTATGTAATATCTTTATAATATTAATTTTACATCTTAACTTTGGCGTATAATTATGATCAATTAATTTTCGTGCATTTATTATTTTTATGTAAAATTATAAGTTATTTTTATGTAAAATTGTAAGTTATTCTCCAGAACCCACTAGTGGGATTTCACTAGGTTGTTGTTGTTGTAAGTTAATTTTATTATAAGTTATAATTGTAAAATTGTTGCAGGATCTTCACGTTTTTGGCAAAAAGAAGTGCTACATGATATAATGACTACATGTATTATACTGCATAACATGATAATCGAGAATGAGCGTGATATTAATGCACTAATTCAAGATGATTTGGAAGGTCCACCTCCAACAGTAGAAATGGCAATAGATGAAAATCAACGATTTCAAGAATTTTTAGCTCGACATAGAAGAATTAAGGACAAATATGCTCATTTTGTACTTCGTAATGCATTAATAGATCATTTACGGGAGAATACTAGAGGTTGAAGTTGAATATTGATATAGTATTTCGAATGAATTTTATCGTGTAATATGTATTTTGATTAATCTTGTATCGCAATGATTTCACTTTTATTTGAATTATTAGTTAATCTATAATAATTGCTTACAAATTATATTACTTAAAATTTTATGGAATTGTTTTAATGAAAATTACAAATTATATGAAAATAAGATGAAATTTATTTAATGAAAATTAAAAAATAAAACTTTAACGACCCAGCCGGTCGTTTCATGAGTTACCGCTCCGTTTCCCCCATTTCTGCTTCTTTATGTATTGTTCAGTTGTATTTCATCGTGTCGTGTTGGTCGGTTTGTGTTCAGAGTGATTTTCTAGAGGAATGAGACACTTAGTCTCTTTTGAGTAAGCTTAAGTTGGAAAAGTTAACCGGATGTTGACATATGGGTAGAAGGCCTCGGATGTGAATTCTGATGGTTCGGATAGCTTCATTAGGTGATTTAGGACTTAGGAGCGTGAACAGAATGTATTTTGGAGGTTCGTGGTAGATTAAGGCTTGAATTGACGAATTTGAAATTTTGGCGTTTTCCGGTCGGCAGTGAAAATTTTGATATCGGGGTCGGATTGGAATTTAAGAAGTTGGAATAGGTCCGTTGTGTCATTTGTGATGTGTGTGCAAAATTTCAGGCAATTCGGATGAGGTTTGATAGGTTTTTGCATCGTTTGTGAAATTTGGAAGTTTGAAAATCCTTAGGCTTGAATCCGATGGTGATTTGATGTTTTGATGTATTTTTGAGTATTCCGAAAGTTGGAACAAGTTTAATGATGTTATGGGATGTGTTGGCATGTTCTTTTGAGGTCCCGAAGGCTTCGGGTGAGTTTCGGGTGGTTAACGGATCATTTTGGACTTAGGAAAGATAACAGATTTGCTGGTATTTTTGTTGCAGAGATTTGCTCTTCGCGTTCGCGAAGGGGAGCTTGCGTTCGTGAAGGTGTGGCCAGTGGAAGGATCGCAAACACAAGGAGTTGAACGCGTTCGCGGAGAGGAAAGATGGAACAGCTGGACCCCAAGGATTTCTTCTACGCGTTCGCGTAGAGGACAACGTGTTTGCGGAGGGTCTGATAGGTGAAGCTACACGTTCGCGATAGGGTACTCGCGTTCACGGTAGAGGAAATTTGAGCAGTGAATTTTTGTGCTTCGCGAACGCGAGGCTTTCACCGCGTTGGCGAAGAAGGGCGCACCTGGGCAGAATGTTTAAGTTCAAAATCGAGGGTTTTGGTCCATAATCTCAAAATTCACAAGAGATCTCGGGAGAAGGCGATTTTGGAGGGGATTTTCAGAGGATTGATTGGAGTAAGTATTCTTCACTCAACTTTTGTTAAATCCCATGATTACGTTTTGATTCTTATCATTTAATTTGGGAATTTGGGGTGAAAATTGGGGAAAATGAAAGAAGATTTGGAGAGTTGATTTTATGGATTTGGATGGCCATTTGATGTCGGATTTTATTGAATTTGATAAGCGTAGGCTCGTGAGCGAATTGATTTTCTAGTTTTGTGATTTTTATCGGATTCTGAGACGTGGGCCTGTGGGTCGGGTTTGAGCCAATTTCGGGATTTTTGAGTTAATTTGATTATTTTCGCTTGGATTTTGTTCCTTTAGCGTATATTGATGATAATATACTGATTTTGGTTAGATTTGGAGCATTTGGAGGCCGATTCGAGAGACAAGGGGCATCACGGGCTAGAGTTTGGACCGGTTTGAGATAAGAAATGATTGTAAATGTCATCCCGAGGGTATTAAACCCCGGATTTTACATCATTTCACTACTTTGAGGTGGCGCACACGCCAGATGATGAGAGTGGATTCGTGCACATTGGGGATTGTGACTGGGTCCATCCCGTACGACTATTAAGTCGCGTATTTGATTGAAAACTATTTGATACTATTGTGTTTTGGAAATTATTACTATATTTTAGGTTGAATGCCACGTGCCAACTGTTTGGACCCTTAAGGGCTTTTTACCATAATTTTCCTCATTGTTTTGGTTTAATATCTACACTCAGTCATGCTATGTTTTACTAATTTCATAACTCGGTGTTATTTACTCTGTTTGATTCTATAAACGATATTTTGGGTTGAGCACCCTGTGTTACTGTTAGCCCGAGTGGCATGAGAGATTTCTAACTAAGTGAGACCGGGGGCCTTTGTTGTGAGGATATTATGGGATCGGGCAGCGTGCCGCAGCATGTTGTACTGATTGTGATATATAAGAGGCCGAGGGCCTGATTTATTATGCCACGAGATGGCTTATGATAGCGCTTGTGTTGTACGAGCCCCTCCGGAGTCTGAACCCCCCTAGTGAGCGCGGGTACCCTTTCTGAGTGATGTGATGCTGCTCAAGGGGCTATTATTGATTCATGTTGCTGCTCGAGGGGCTAATTACGAGTGATTGTGAGGTGGCCTGAGGGGCTGGTTCTGTTGGCATTTTCCCCGATGGGCAGTTTATAGTACAGGTTTTGCCCGAGGGGCTGTCTACGTTTCTATCATTTTGACTTTCTGTTTCTTCACTTATTTGAATCTATTGAAAGATGTTTCAAAAGAAAAGGTTTTTACTGAAATTGAGTTTGTTTTACAAGATAATTGAGTTCTGTACTGTTTTGGAAATGTACTATATTTGTTGTAGTGCTATGACGTGGAATTTTTCTATTTTCTTACTGCTCAGCTCTCATTTACTTTTATTACTTACTAAGTCAGCGTACTCACATTACTCCCTGCACCTTGTATGTAGATCCAGGAGTTACGGGTTGCGATAGTGAGCTTTGATCGTCCATTCAGCAGGATTTTGGAGTCGACAAGTTAGTTGCATGGCGTTCGCAGCCCTGTTCTTCTCCCTCATACCTTCCCTAGATTTATTTAGTATTGTCTTCTACACTTTGTCAAACGTTATTGTATTGAGACATAGTTGTAGTTGCTCGTGACTTGTGACACCCGATGTTGGGCTTGTATATTTATTCCGCACTGGTTATTTAGACTTATGTCATGAGATTTTTTGTTAATTAATGGCTTAAAATGACTTTTATAGAAAAATAGTTTGATTTGGGAATTGTGTCGGCTGGCCTAGTTTCACGATAGGCGCTATCACGATCGGGTCGATTTTAGGGTCGTGCAGAGTTGGTATTAGAGCCTAGGTTACATAGGTCTCACGAGTCATGAGCAGGTTTAGCAAAGTCTCACAGATCATTACGGAGACGTCTGTACTTATCCTCGGGAGGCTGCAAAAGCTTTAGGAAAAACTTTACATTCTTGAATTCCTGTCATGCGAATCTGTTGATTCTGGTAACCAAACTTCTGGTATTCTATTCTATCACAAATGGTGAGAACACAAGCTACTGGTCAGGATGGATGACTACCAGTACCACCAGTTGGGGCCACCAGAGGCCAAGGACGTGGTAGGGGCAGGGGTGTAGCCCGTACAGCGGCTAGGGCAGCACCTGTAGATCCACCAGCCAACCCAGTTCAGGATCAGTTCCCAATTGCGAACGCAACAGCAGTACCAGCTCAGGCACCGACTGTGCCTATTGTCATCCCAGACCTTTAGCAGGCCCTGGCCCAGATTCTATCAATATGCACTGGCCTGGCTCAGGCAGTCTCAGTTTCTACGGTCGCAGCTACTTCTCAGGCATGGGAAGGCACTCAGACTGCCGCCGCTCGCACACCTGAGCAGGTTGTGTAGGGACTTCTAACACCGTGGGAACCTGCAGCCCAGCCGGTTGCAGTTGCTTAGGACTATGTAGCTCTTATTATGCCAGGGGACGAGAAGCACAAATTGGAGAGGTTTGGTAGACTTCAACCTCCGTCATTTAGTGGTGCTAAGGGTGGGGATGCACAGGGCTTCTTGGATAAGTGTCAGATGATGCTTTGGACCGCAAGTATTCTGGAGATTAGTGGGGTCTCATTCACTTCTTTCCAATTATCCGAGGTTGCACTTAGTTGGTGGGAGGCTTACGAGAAGCATAGGCAGGTTTGCGCAGCGCCCCTTTCTTGGCAGCAGTTCTCCGTTCTCTTTCTGGAGAAGTTTGTACCTAAGTCTCGGCGAGACGAGCTGCGCAGGCAGTTCGAGCATCTTTGTCAGGGTGACAGATCTGCTACACAGTATGAGATGCGGTTCTCCAAGTTTGCTCGTCATGTGGTTTGGTTGGTTCCTACAGACCGAGAGAGGATTGGGAGGTTTATAGATGGCCTCGGTTTTTAGCTTCGGTTGCTTATGACCAGAGAGAGAGTATCTGGTACTATCTTTGATGAGGTTGTTGACATAGCTCGATAGATTGAGATGGTTCGTGGTCAGAAGAGGGTTGAACGGGAGGCTAAAAGACCTCATGGTCAGGGTGGATTCAGTGATGCTCCTCATGGGGGTCATTTTAGCACGGTAGAGACCGTCCATTTAGGCATACTCGATCAGCTCGCCCAGTTTATCGTGGGGCATCATTGGGCCATAGTTCTCACAGTTCCCATTGGGGTCATTCCTCACTTAGTGCCCTTCCAGCCCAGTGTTTGTCTCGTGCTCCATTAGTTCAGGGCTCTTCCATGCCAGGTATATATGGAGACAGTGTCCTCGTCGTCTTGGGGGTTCATCTCAGCAGAGGAGTCTACCATTGACTTCAGCACCTGTTACTTCACCACCCACCTACCCAGTAGGGGTGGAGGGCGGTCAACTAGAGGTCTCCCTAGAGGGGGAGGTCGATCAGGTAGTGGTCAGGCCCGTTTCTATGCACTCCCAGCCAGACCCGATGTTATTGCATCAGATGTTGTGATTACAGGCATTGTCTCAGTTTACCACAGAAATGCCTCTATGTTATTTGATCCTGGTTCCATTTTTTCATATGTGTCATCATATTTTGCTCGTTATTTGGATACGCCCCCTGAGTCTCTTATTTCATCTGTTTGTGTATCTACTCCGGTGGGCGATACTGTTGTTGTAGACCGCATATATCATTTATGTGTGGTGACTATTGGGGGTTTGGAGACCCGAGTGGACCTTCTGTTGCTTTGTATGGTCGATTTTGATGTGATATTGGGCATGGATTTGTTATCTCTATGTCGTGCTATTTTGGACTGTCATACTAAGACAGTAACGTTGGCTATGCCGGGTGTGCCATGGATCGAGTGGGAAGGTTCGACTGATTTTGTCCCGAGTAGGGTGATCTCATTTTTTAAGGCCCAGCGGATGGTTGGGAAAGGTTGTCTTTCTTACTTGGCTTTTGTGAAAGATGTTAGTGCAGAGACTCCTAGTATAGATTCATTCCTGGTAGTAAGGGACTTTCTGGGTATTTCATGCAAACCTGTCGGGCATGCCACTAGACAGGGATATTAACTTTGGTATTGATTTGATGCCGGGCACTCAGCCCATTTCTATTCCACCGTATCGTATGGCACAGGTGGAGTTGAAGGAGTTGAAGGAGCACCTTCAGAAACTCCTTAATAAAGGGTTTATTCAGCCTAGTGTGTCGTCGTGGGATGCGCCTGTTCTATTCGTAAAGAAGAAGGATGGCACTATGAGGATGTGCATTGATTATAGGCAGTTGAACAAAGTTACAATCAAGAACAAGTATCATTTGCCTCGTATTGATGATTTATTTGACCATTTTCAGGGAGTGAGAGTGTTCTCCAAGATCGATCTCCATTCAGGGTATCACCAGTTGAAGATCAGGGATTCGGATATTCTTAAAACAACTTTCAAGATCCGATATGATCATTATGAGTTCCTTGTAATGTCTTTTGGGCTGACCAATGCCCCAGCAGTGTTCATGCATCTAATGAACAACGTGTTTCGGCCTTATCTCGACTCGTTTGTCATTGCATTCATTGATGATATTCTGGTGTACCCGTGTAGTCAAGAGGAGCACGCGGAGCATTTGAGAGTGGTATTGCAGTGGTTGAGGGAGGAGAAGCTTTATGTAAATTTCTCCAAGTGTGAGTTTTGGCTTAGTTTAGTGGCTTTCTTGGGTCACATAGTGTCCCGTGAGGGTATTCAGGTTGATCCGAAGAAGATAGAGACAGTTCAGAGTTGGCCCAGACCATCCTCTGCCACAGAGATTCGTAGCTTTCTTGGATTGATGGGTTATTACCGTCGGTTCGTTCAGGGATTTTCCTCTATTGCATCATCCTTGACCAAATTGACTCAAAAGGGTGCTCCATTCAGGTGGTCGGATGAGTGTGAGGCGAGCTTTCAGAAGCTTAAGACTACCTTGATCACAACTTCAGTGTTAGTTTTGCCATCGGTTTCAGGTTCATATACAGTGTATTGTGATGCCTCGAGAGTTGGTATTGGATGTGTGTTGATGCAAGAGGATAGAGTGATTGCTTATGCTTCCTGTCAGTTGAAGCCCCATGAGAAGAACTACCCTATTCATGATTTGAAGTTGGCTGCCATTGTCCACGCGTTGAAGATTTGGAGGCATTATCTGTATGGTGTGTCTTGTGAGGTGTTTACTGACCATCGTAGCCTCCAACACTTAATCAAGCATAAGGATCTCAATTTGAGACAGCGGAGATGGTTGGAGCTGCTAAAGGACTATGATATCACTATCTTGTACCATCCGGGGAAGTCCAATGTAATGGCCGATGCTTTGAGTAGGAAGGCGGTGAGTATGGGCAGTTTGGCATATATTCCTGTTGGGGAGAGACCTCTTGTAGTTGATGTTCAGGATTTGGCCAATTGATCACGCCCAACTATGCCTTAATAAAGACAAAGCGATCGTTGCAAATATTATCTGGTTTACAAGTTCAGAGTCAAATCCTCAGGGAACTAACCTATCAATTACAACTCTTAGTAATACTAGTACAAGCTCAAACAATTCCCGGATGCAAGATTTTTATCAATAAATATTGGGATTTGTTTAACTAAAGTAAAATGATATTAAAACTAACAATATTCCAAATTAAAGATAATTCAATGATAAAGAGATCTAGGGTATTGATTTCTCCAATTGCTAGATTAATCCTTAACTCTTTTGCTATAATCTCGCTGTAATACTCTATGAGGATTACGAGCTATGGGTTACCGCAATTATCTCTCGATCAACTACGATAATTTACTAGAGCATTCTCTCGAACTACTCTAACTGATAATTTATGCAGCTCTGAATTATCCCACCAAAGTTTCGTTATTTCTAACCCCACTTTTAAATTCAAGTGATGAATCTCTTCAATTACCCAAAAGTGGTGTTGTTCAACAACGATCTAATCTAGTATTCTTTCACAAGCAACACAAGGCGATCAGACACGATTAATCAAGGGCTCATTCAATTAATCACCATACAAAATATAGTTGAACAATCATATAATAAACCCGGCTCGATTATAACAAAACCGAGTCAAAATTTCATCTAATAATTGGTTCCATCAACCCTAGATTAAATGTTTAGCTACTCATGGTAAAACAAGATAAAGCCTAATGATAATTCATAATTCACAAAATAATGATAACAAGAAGAAGAATAAAAAAAACTCTAATGGTATCTTGATCTTCTCACACTTGTTCTTGCCTCCAATTTAGTCTAAAAACAAGCTTAACCTTGACTTGAGCAAGTTTGTTGAGTTTATATAGGGTTAGGATAAGTTTCCCATGCTTTACACTTTAGCCCTTAAACTTTCTTGGCCTTCTCCAGATCGACCGCGGTCGTCGGCCAACCGCGGTCCGACTGCGGTCATTTTAGACTTTCTGTTTTTTGACTTTCTTTCGCCGCGTTCCAGCCGTGGCCCTACCGCGGTCGCGGTAGACTGTTGCCCAATTTTTCTTCGCCTTTTCTTGCTCGTTTTCATCCGGGCTCTTCTCGATTAGCCTTGTATCTACACATTTGACCCCAAAACACTTTATATCATCCTTCTAACTCGGAGTAGTTCCTGCAAAGCATAAAAACCTCAATTAGAGCATTTTGTTATCATTTAGCACTTAAAACATCAATAAATTATGGTTAACTTCGGGCATAAATAGCAACTACATCGCATAATATAGGCTACTATCAACACTCCACACTTAAACCGTTGCTAGTTCTCTAGCAACAAAACCACACTCTATAGGCCTAATCATCACTGGGTCACTTCCCTACTCCTTATACCAAGAATAACTCACACAGATAGACCACCTTAGCATAATATCCTAACCTCAAAAGTGGACTCTCTCTCTAGCCACGTAATGTCCCTAACCGGCTTTCATACTCTCAGTCACAGATCCAGACTTACCTTCCCTTCATGAATCATGTGCCTACTCACCACAAAAGAGACTTGCGTCATGGTCATTATAATTCACACACTGAGGAATTCAAATACGTAAGATTCCACTCGCCCTCAGAAAGAAATTCTTATGCCACAAACAACGCACCAGAGGCTTGCCCATAGTGTAATACTCGACTAATCGAGCTCATTTGATCTAGAATCAAATAGGACTTTATTTGGTTGTAATGTTGGTTGCGGGATAGGTAGGATACATATGGGTATAGTGACCACCTCCCTAAGCACTTCAATACATCTTTCACTTTTAAGCCCACACTATTAGAAAATCGACCTATGGAAACGCAGGGAAAATCGTTGCAACAGCCACATAAACCATTACAATAGGCATATTGCAACGGTTTTGTGACCGTTCCATCAGGTCGCGTGCCAATAGTTCTCAAGCAACGGTTCTTGTAACGGTTGCCATAAGCGTTGCTATAGTACCATCTATCGCAATGGTTATTTCTCTCTCTGATGCAATGAGTATTTGTATTCTACTATAACGGTTCAAAACCATTACCATTTGATTTAATGCAACAGTTATGTCAGCTACAACAACGTCTATTTAAAGGAATTACTACGGTTTTCTAATGCTATAGTAACGGTTTTCCCTATTGCTACAGTTTTTTACAATCTATTGCATCAGTTTGGAATACCTATTTCGTCGGTTTAAATATCCTATCGGAACGGTTTTCATGACCTATTACAACAATTTATATTATATACTGAAACACATCTTATGGCCTATTGCAACAGTTCTGATAGGCTAATGTAACAACTCGATTGAAACAATATACACTAGAATTTATATAATTCTCAAAATGAAACTATTCATTAACATTCACAATCCAAATTAATTGTCCAACAAGCTTTACAGTAATATCCATAAAAGCAAAACGCGCCTCTAACCCAAGCTGCATAAATTTTACAAAAGATTCAAAATGTTTGCTAACAAAAGATTTCTAGAACATCTAATGTTACAACAATAATTTAAAAACCTTATAATGTAAAGTCTAGAACTTCATCGCTTTCGACTTTCTTTTCATCATTTCTCCACCTACAAAAAAAGATAAATAAAGTCATTACCTTCAAGCACTAATTGACAAGCATAAATCGAAAAGACATAAAATGAGTGTTAAAGGGGAAAATCACAATGGCCTTTCCGGTTCCATCATAAATGACTTTGGCAGTTCAAGGATTGTCCTCACAATTCATAAACAGAAGACAATTATCATTAGAGTAAACCTTGTATAAGTCTCACTAGGTGAAACCAGTAGATAAGTGAGCTCAACATCAGTCAAATGTCCTAAAAATTGACACCTTTTGCATTTCGTTGAATTGAGTTAAGTAGCTTGTGAACAAAGTGCATAACAGTTGCCCGATGTGGCTAGGATTCAATAGCCACTTTTCCTGTACTTGGTTGCTCAATGAGAAATTGAATGGAAGAGCCACTCGACAAGGCTAAATAAGTAGGCCAGTAAAAATGTACTTGAACATGATAATTAGAAAAAAAAAATTAATTATCCGTCTTAGACTTCACAAACAAAAAATAATAATTGCACACGGTAAGCATAGGGGTACAAACAACACGAATAGTTACTCCTGAGGATTGGTTAGATATTACTAGTTATATTGCTGCCTGTATATTTTATATGTGCAAAATCCATTTTTGTTTAAATTCGATATAGCCAATATAAACCCTCCGTACACTAAAGTTACACTCAAAATATCGATCACCAAAAGTAAAGTGAAACACTACTGTGTATAACATATTTATATACACTAGACTAAACAAGTTCAAAAAAGAATTAAGACTAACCAAAGAAGGGAAAAGTCCGGCGAATCTAAGAAATTTTCTACAATTGAAATTGGATAATCTATGAATAGAAAAATATCACTGAAGTAAAGCAAAGTGTATATCTAAATAAGTAGCTTTGTCTGATCTTAGAGCATTTTGTTAAATTTTCCTTAAAACAATCTGAAATGTGACATATTACTATTAGTAAATCTTCTGGAACTATTAATTTTGAGCATAGCTATATAAAATGTTAAAAGTTTAAAACTCATAGGTCTCCAGACCTTAAAAGTTTTCTGTTGGATCACTAATCAATAAACTATAAAAATCGCTCGCTTTATCTTTGCACGAAAACCCTTCGTGTCTTCGGGCAAAGAGGGGCAGCTGTAAGCACGTGATTTTTGCCCTATATGAGAATTACTCCCAAAAAATTCAAAAATAAAATAATTTTTCTTGGTGTGCAATTTTTGTGATATTTTGTGATATTTTGTGTAACTATTTGTATGTTTGTCTATGCATGTTTATTTGATTAATAAAAAATACAAAATATGTCGCATTTTTGCACGTAGGATTTAATTCTACAATTGTTAGTAATTAAATTTGTTTACAAAAATTAAAACTTACAAAAATAGGCATCTTTTGCATTTTTAGCATTTAATGTCCAAATGAACAATTTTATGCTTAATTATTACTTAATTGTGCGTTAATTGTTATTGGAAGTTAATTTGCGCTTTTATAACTTAATTTAGTTCTTAATAATAATTTAAGTACTTTTATAATTTAGTTTTAGAAAAATAAAAGAAGAAAAGAGAACAAAAATACAAAGAAAAATCGGATTGGGACACTTCTTCAATTTCAAACCACAGGCCCAAATAATTGCCCAACTTTCCCCATGACCCGGTCCACTTCAAACCGGGTCGACCCGGTCCGCTCCATTAACCCAACACCCCTTCTTCATTTTTGTCCAACACAAAACAAAACCAAAAAAATAAAAAATAAAAGGTGAATTATCACTATTAATAGTTTTATTTTTTGTTTTTTTTATATATAAAAAATCCGAAAATATTTTATTTTATTTTATTTTTATTTTTATTTTTATTTTTTAAAAAAAATATATAATAATTTCGGGAATGATTTAAAAAAAATAAGAAAAAGGGAAGTATTGAATAAAAAAAATATAAAAGTAAAAATAGGTGAAATTCTCTTTTTTTTTTAAAAAAAAGTAAAAGAATGTAGAAAATTTTAAAAAAATAAAAAGTTTTGTGGAAATTTTTAAAAAATTTAAAAGTAAAAGAAGGTTGGAATTAAAAAATAAATATAAAGGTATCTGAAAATTTAAAAAATTTAAAGTAATTGAAAGTAGCATTTTTAAAAGAAAAAGAAAAGATAGTGGTTTGTTTTTTAAAGAAAAGTTAAATAAAGTGAGATTCTCTTTTAAAAAAATAAAAAGTGGGATTTTAAATAAGATAAAGTAATTAAAGTTGGAATTTTAAAAATAAAAGTAAATAAAGGTGAGATTTCTTTTTCTAAAAAAATAAAAGCAATTTGTAAGTGGGATTTCTTTTAATTAAAAAAATAAAAAAATAATAAAAAAAACAAATCTGAAAATTTCGAAAATTTTGCTATAAATAGAAGAGAAAATTTAGGAAGAAGGGTGGAAAAAAGAGGAAAAACTAGATAGAGAGAAGAAAAAAAGAGGGGGCGGAGTGAGAAGTATACACCCGATATACATTCTGGATACACTGAATATACAGGGGCAGAATTCATTTTGGAGAGTTTTGAAGTTGAAAAAGAATAGTTACTGCTTCATTGCCTCGCTTAAGATCTGAAATAGTCAGAACCTTCCTGCCTTTTACTTCTTCTCTATACTTGGAGTCGTTTATAGTCTCCTGGGTTTTCTGCTATTCCTACTGTACTGGTTTGCGGTGTTGCTGAATCTGCTGTTGCTGTGTTATTACTGCTGCTGACTTCTCCTTCTTTTGTTCTTGTACTGCTGTTTCCAGGTACACATTTGTACAATCTCGGTTTGAAGCAAAAATGAAATATTAATCAGGCTTTGTTCCTGTTGAATTCCTCCTGTTTAGATTTGTGGTTGAATATAATTTTCTTTTCTTTGTATAAAAATGTAGTTGATTGATTAAATTAGTAACGATGTCACATATGTATAACTTCTTCATCTAATAATGTTAGTTTAAATTAATCAAAGAATAGTTAATCTGTTTTGATATTATGGTGTGTCAATCTCACGTTTTAGTATTATTGAATAATAGAATATAGAATGAAAGCAGTTTTTCTTTGTACAAACTCGGTCGCAATTTTCCATTCGCATTAGCCGTAAACTAATAATTAATAAGTTACGTTTTTAGCATGTAATTAATTAAGAGATTTTCTTTTATTTTAGAGACAAACTTAATAGGAAAATATAGTCACTGTAGGTTTATCCTTTTAAATAAAAATGAAACGAGTCTCGACAAACAAAAATGCACAAGCTGCGGGGCCCTCTAAATGTATATATTAAAATACTTAGAATTCGGGACAGGCCGTTTAGCGAATTTTACGGCCTTCCCAAAATAACAATACGCTAGTTGCTTTAGGCGCACCTTTAATAATTTAACCTTCTTAAACACGGGTGCACATTGATGTGACCCAAATCCAAATCTCAATAGAGTCAAAATGTGTCGACGACCACGGGTACATTGATTGTAACGCGGTTCGGGATATATTTTCACAACGTTGCAATTCCTTGTAGAAAATAATAATAACAATTATGAAAGCGGTAAAAAGTTAAAATCAGATAAGTTCATATTTGTATAAAATCAGATAATCAAGCCGAATATAACAGTTGAGCGACCGTGCTAGAACCACGGAATTCGGGAATGCCTAACACCTTCTCCCGGGTTAACAGAATTCCTTATCCGGATTTCTGGTACGCAGACTGTAATATGGAGTCATTCTTTCCCTCGATTCGGGATTAAAATTGGTGACTTGGGACACCCTAAAACTCCCAAGTGGCGACTCTGAAATAAACAAACCAATCCCGTTTCGATTGTCCTTTAATTGGAAAAAACTCCCTTGTACCCTCTCGGGTACGGAAAAAGGAGGTGTGACAGCTCTGGCGACTCTGCTGGGGACAAACACCTAGAACCACTGGTTCAGGGTTAGAAATTTGAGCTTAGATAAATTGTTATATTTGGCTTTATCTGATTTTTACATGTGTTTGAGCCTAATGTGCTAAATGATGCTTTTACCGCTTTGATATTATATGAACTGTATATAAATTGTGCCGAAACCCATCTTCTCTCTGAGTCTTCTGAACCATGAAGAAGGGTGTACTTCATACGACTTCTTTTCTGTATAGTGTCAAGTCCCAATTTAGAACGAGGTTTGGATAAGTCGCAAAGCCGGTGAAGCTTCTGTATTCCCGGACTGCCGCCTCCTCCTCGGCTCGAGCTGTCCGCTCGGGTAAGCCAGGTCTAGAACAAACACCCAGGTTCTGAACCTAGTATAACAAAGCCACATGTCGGATCCCTAGTAGGAACGTTTGTTTGCATCACGTGCATTTGACTTTGGAGGCCCAACACAGGGGTTGGGTCTGTCTAGGACAGGTGTACCAAAAATGAAAATGACCATCCTGATGCATCTTACTTGCTACTACTTGCGCATTTATTTGATTCGGACTTGTGTGCTGACTGACTTGTGAATATCAGGAATAATATTTTGAAATTGAAAAAAAAAACGAAATAGCGGTTAGGGAATTGATTGTTTATTTTTGAAAAGAAAACAAATGCCCAAATACTGTCAAAACTCTGCCGAAATTTTAAGAAAATGAAAAAAAATGTCTTATTAGTTTGTTTTATTAAAAGCTAAGAAAAGAAAAAAAAAGTCGTTGTTCTGTTTTTGTTTTTCAAAAATAAAAAATAGAAAAAATATATAGTTTGTCTTGCCATGAAAATGAAAATAAAAAAGAGTCTTATTTTTAAAATGGTTTTTTTTATTTATTTGCTTATGAAAATGCAAAAAATAAAAAAAAATAAAAAAAAGTCTTTCATTATTTGTCGCAAATATATATATATAAATATATATATATATATATATATATATATATATATATATATAAATCCGAAAAGTTTTTTTATTTCCAAAAGATATATATATCTTTATTTGTTGCAAAGAGTATTTGTCTTGCCAAGAAAATTCAAAATAAAATTCCAAAAAGATATGTCTTGCAAAAAATAATATAAATATCTTTATTTTCCATTGTTGATAAAACAAAAATAATAAAAATGTTTTCTTTTAAGAAAAAAAAATCCGAAAATATTTTGATTCTTCTTTCAAAATTGAAAAGAAAATTCAAAATTCAAAAAATATTTTTTAGAAGCATTTCTTTTATCAAAAGTAAAATTCCAAAAATATTTTTTTTTCTTTAGAATAAAAAAAAACAAATGGAAATTCGAAAAAAAAACTTCCTTTTACTTTTGAAATTCTCAAAGTTCAAATCAAAAGAAAAGGAATTTTTACAAGTTTTTCTTTCAAAAAGAAATCAATCAAAAAAAAATATATACTTCCTTTGAGCAGTTCTTTCACAGTTCCAATAAAGAAAATATATATTAGTTCATTTACTTATTCACGAGGCCCGAACTACGCGGGTTTGATCCTCACCGGATGTGAGATACGTAGGCAACCCTCATCGGGTCCAACCCCCATTTTTGCTAAAATAACCAAAAACAAATAAATAATAATAAAAATAATATGTCATAAAGAAGTCAGGTGATGTTGTTTTGTCATAAATAGCCGAATGTTCCCGAAAGGGACGCCGGAAGGCTGACTTTGCATAAACAGCCACCTTTTGGTCATTTTAGGATTTTGATCCAGTTGACCCACTCAGCCTTAAAAATCTTCGTCCCCGAGACGTTGAAAGGCCGTGCTTGCAATATTGAGTTTTCTAATTTGAAAATCGATAAAAAGAGTCATAAATAAGTCAGGTGATGCTGTTTTGTCATAAATAGCCGAATGTTCCCTAAAGGGACGCCGAAAGGCTGACTTTGCATAAACAGCCACCTTTTGGGTCATGTTTAGGATTTTTTGTCCAGTGGACCCACACAGCCTTAGAAATCTTCGTCCCCGAGGCGCTGAAGGGCCGTGTTTGCAACACCAGTTTTTTTCGTAATTTTGAAAAGAAAAAAAAACAAAGAGTCAGCGGTCAGGTGAATACCGTTTGAATTTTGTCATAATAAGCCGAGCCAGCTTCGGCCGCGTCTTAAACCGTTCTCGCCGAAATAGCCTTAGAGTATCTTTCAGTTGTCGAAAGGTTATTTTCGTAAAAGAATGGACAAGTTTGTAAAGTGTCAAAATAATCCTCCCCAGCCTCAAAATTCATGTGAGATTTGGAAGGGGCAACATTTGCAAAAATAGCCGTTTGGTTGCATTTGACAAACGGGGAAAGGAAGCTGGCCGTTTGTTTTTGAGTTTGTAAATCTTTTGATTAGAATATGTGGGTTGTTTGATTTTCGAGTTTGTAGGTCATCTTCAAACCTTTGAAACTCAGTTTGTTTTAATATGAAAATTGAAAAAAAATGTTCATTATTGTTTATCTATTATTGGTCCGAACTACGCAAGGTCTGATTCATGCGGGGGCATGATACGTAGGCAATCTCCATAAGATTCGACCACAACAAAAAAAAAGAAAAAAAGAAAAAGAAAGTGAATAAATAAAAAAGGCACAAAGAATAAATAAAAAAAGGGTGGAATGAAGGGTTTCACGCGGGAGGATGCACGCGGTAGAAAAAAAACATGTTAGAAATGGTTAACTGCCTAAGAAAATTGCGTTCCCCAACATGCAATTGCAATATCTGTTAAAACTTTAACGCTAACAAGTTTGTTGTTTGTCCAAATCCAAACAGTTAGTTGTTAAAGCGTACTGGCACCATACCATTATCAAACAAGATCAAAAGGGATTATACTAGAAAGCATGACTGGCTCAGAAAATAGTGTTGAGTCGGAAGGGGCGGCACATCAGATGCTGAAGGAGGCGATGGCCAATATAGAAAAAATGAGATTGGAAATGCATGAAATGCAGCTAGCCATGGCTAAGGCGCAAAAGGGGCCCGAACCACTCGTCACTCCTACTTCCCCACCGGGACACACACCGAAATACCCTTTACCCGGCCCTTCAACGAGCTTCCCCGTTGCCCAATACTACCAAGGGGATACTTCCTATAATCCCCAAGCTCCACCACCCAAACAAAACCCTCCTCCGCCAATCGTCTCCGTCGTCGGGGCACCTCCGCTAGCCACGTTGCAAAGATCCTCCAACGAGCCATTGTTTCAGGCTCACGATACGCAATACTATCCCCCTGAGCCCACATTCCATGCCCCCGAACCACATGCCTACAATCCACACTTGGAGGTACCGGCATAGATTGAAAAGCCGGTTAAAGTCCCAGAACAAGAGGAGGTATTGAGGAAGTTCAAAAGCCTGGAGCAGTCCTTCAGGAACCTGCACGGATTGGGCAACCAGGTCAGTGTGGCCTACAAAGATCTATGCCCTTTCCCGGACGTCCAACTCCCGGTTGGGTTCAAGATGCCTAAGTTTGATTTATATGAAGGGCACGGTGACCCCATGGCACATTTGCGGGGTTTCTGTAGCAAAATGAGAGGGGCAGGCGGTAAAGATGAACTGCTGATAGCCTATTTTGGCCAAAGTCTGAGCGGATCGGCACTCGAATGGTATACCAGGCAGGATTCCAGCAGATGGTACACTTGGGATGATCTGGCGCAGGCTTTCGCAGGTCATTTCCAATACAATCTCGAGATAGTCCCTGACCGTCTCACATTGTTGAGAACCGGGAAGAAGCCCGGGGAAAGTTTTCGCGAGTTCGGGTTCCGCTGGAGAGAGCAAGCAGCCAGAGTTGATCCTCCCATGAGAGAGGGAGAAATGGTGGACTACTTCTTGCAGACACTGGATCCAACTTACTTTGGTCACTTGGTGACGACGGTTGGGAAATCCTTCAATGAAGTAGTAAAGATAGGGGTCATGATAGAGGAGGGTCTGAGGTCTGACAAAATCCTGAATTACTCAGCACTCAAGGCAACAACCCAGGCTATTCAGAGCGGCACGGGAGGTGCGCTGGGAAGAAAGAAGAAATTGCCACGATTGAGGCAAGCAGTTGGTCCAGGTCTGGTAAACCATACTACAACCAACCCAGACCCTACAGGCCAAACTACCCATACAGCCCACCACAATACTACTATCCACCTCAAGAACCACACTTCTCCGTGCACCAAGCCCAAACATACACTCAGCCTCTGGTTCGCCCGCAATGGCGCGCGCCGGCTCCTCATAACACACATACACCATCGCAAAACACATATCCACCGCCAAGAGCTTACAGGAACCCTCAAGGGGCAGGTTTCCGGGGAAATCAGGCTTTCAGAAATGAAAGAATATAAAGAACATTCACTGAGTTGGGAGAAACCTATACTGCCGTGTTCCACAAATTAAGGCAGTTAGGCTTGTTGAGTCCTGTTGAGCCCAGATTGCCAAATCCCCTTCCCAAAAATATGGACCACTCGGTAAGCTGTGAGTATTGTTCGGGGGCTCCCGGACATGATACCGAGAAGTGTTGGAAGTTGAAACATGCAGTACAAAATCTTATTGACACCAACAAGATTGATGTTCAGACACCAGAGGCGCCCAACATCAATCAGAACCCGTTGCCGGCACACCTTGAAACCCACATGATTGAGCTAGTGCACGAAGGAGGGGAGCTAAAGAAACCCTCACAAACAGTGATGATGATCCGTGTCGGTTTAAAAGAAATGTTAACCAGTGGTAAAGCGGTGGTATAGTTGGAAAAGGTGGATGACAAGACAGTTATGGTGTTGGAAAACGGTCCAACGAGGCAGATGTGCAGTTTGTGGGGTTGAAAGCAAAAATCAACAATTGAACGGCTACTCCTCTTCCTATACGAAGGGAGTCTTGGTAGTGGGCTCTGATTTTCTTTTTTGTTGTCTGGATTATTCCAGGGTTGTAATCCAGATTTTTCTTGTGTTCGCCAAAGTGTGAAACCTTGTTATCCCGTATTTTAATAAAGTGAAAGTTTTTTTTTCTCATTCCTTATTTTGTTTTAATTTTTCTTCTTATTTTTCTCTTCTGAACAGTTCTCTTTATACTGGTTCTAATAACATGGCATGCACGACGGATCTTCAACCTAGTCTAAAAAATCAATTTGATTTCGAACTTATAGTACAAGATTGTGATGATAAGTCGGAATACGATAAGGATGAAGCCTTCGAAGAAATTAATAGAGAGTTGAGCCAATTTGAAAAAAGAGCCCAACTGACACGGAAGTTGTCAATCTAGGGGATGCGGATGACATCAAGGAAGCTAAGATAAGCGTCCATATGGAACCAAACATCAGGGAAGAACTAATCAAAGCACTTACTGAATTCAAAACATTTTGCATGGTCATACGACGACATGCCGGGTTGAAGCACCAATTTAGTGGTTCAAAAATTGCCCACTGACCCAGCATTTCACCCCGTCAAGCAAAATTGAGGAAGTCCAAAACCGACGTAAGTGTGAAGATTAAGGAAGAAGTAACCAAACAGCTGAACGCTAAGGTTATTCGGGTCGCTCGATATCCTGATTGGTTGGCTAATGTGGTGCCAGTGTAAAAAAAAAGGAGATGGAAAATCCGGGTGTGTGTTGATTATTGCAATCTAAACAGAGCAAGCCCAATGACGCTTTGTGATCAACAAATATCTAAGGGAAATGCGTCGACATGGCTATCAATTCTGACGCAGTTAAGAGATATTATGTATGATTGTAATTGTTGTTTGTTTGTATTTAGCATTTATCAGAGAATGAAATGACGGAGGCAATTCTTTCTTCTATCCAAACACTTTAACCTTTGCTTCCTCTTTTGAGCCTTATTTATTCTTTCATACCCCTCTTTTGGAATCAGTAATGAAAATGAAAGAAAAAAAAAGTAATGATAATAAGAACAAAAGAAAAGTCACACACAAAAAAAAACAAAAAAAAACAAAACAAAACAAAGGAATTGGGAACTACGCTTGACCTGATTCCTCGAAGAGAATACGTAGGCGCGTCACGGCTCGGTCATAGTGTGCATAAGATAACATAGTCTGACAAAATAAAAATCCCCAAGCAAGAAAAACTGGGGCAGAAGTTGGCGCTTGTAATTTTGGCAAGAAAGTTTGATTCCAAGAGTTGTACTATCTTACCCCTAAAAATTATTTTTGAACTTTGGATACCCTTTCTCCTTTCAGCCATACACAAAAACCCCTATTGATGTCCAAAAAGACCTCCCGATCAGTAACTGAGAAGTGCTAAGTCAATGCAAATGGAAGTCGGGAATAACACTCTGATCCCCAGCAAAGAAGAAGATCATAAGCTGGAAATGAATTGATAGCCGAAAGAATCCCCCAACAGAGAGAGTCATATCGGCAGCACTCCAATCCCCAGCTGAAAAATAAAATAAAATGAGAGAGTCTTATCGGTGAAAACCTTCACAGGCACCATAAGGCGACGGGAGTTGAGAGAAATGAGAAAGTCTTATTAGTGAAAACCCCTCGAAGGGCACTATGAGGCGACAAGACAAGATTGGCGGGAAGGATCCACATTTGGCAAAGAGTTGAGTGCCTGTTTATCCCCAGCAACATGAGGCCGTCCGAAGGGTTGATTGATACAAATAGACTGGGTTGATTAATCCGGAATGCGTGACATGATCGTTGAGATCAATTATATCATTCAGATAAGTTTTTTTCTTTCCTTTTCCCCAACATTTTGTTGAGAAAGACTTCTTCTTTTTCTATTTTTGAAATTCTTCACTTTTTCATTTCTTGGTTTAAAGATTTTACCTCCCCAACAGTTTGTTTTTGAAAAGGATTTTCAGAGTTTACTACCAGTTGCCAAAATGATGCAAAGCAAAAGGCGAATATAATAGGCCAAAGATAAGGCGATAAAGTGAAAAGAAGTTGGTCGCAAACACAGAGTGGGGAAGGAAGAAAAGGAAAATTCATCCCCATCAAGTTTTGATAGCGTAATGAAGCACAAGGCGGGGAAGAGGGAAAGGGAAAAACCATCCCCAGCAGGAGTGGCACGACCACTCACCATGTGTTAAAACTAACAAATTTTCTTTGATTTGAAGTAGGAAAAGGAAATCTTGTTAATGGCGAAAAAACATGCCACAAGGAAAAGCACCAACACTGGGGCAGAAAATTTTCTGCCATTTGTCGAAAATTTTCTCGAAGGAACGAGGAAATCAATTCAAGTTTTAAGAGATAGCAAGACAACACGATTCTAAGAAAGACAGTCGGAGGTAAGACAATTCCAAGTTTTTGAAGATGGGTTCATCCGCCCTCGAATAGGATATTCTGGGTTCATCCGCCCTCGAATAGGATATTCTGGGTTCATCCGCCCTCGAATAGGATATTCTGGGTTCATCCGCCCTCGAATAGGATATTCTGGGTTCATCCGCCCTCGAATAGGATATTCTGGGTTCATCCGCCCTCGAATAGGATATTTTGGGTTCATCCGCCCTCGAGTAGGATATTTTGGGTTCATCCGCCCTCGAGTAGGATATTTTGGGTTCATCCGCCCTCGAGTAGGATATTTTGGGTTCATCCGCCCTCGAGTAGGATATTTTGGGTTCATCCGCCCTCGAATAGGATATTTTGGGTTCATCCGCCCTCGAATAGGATATTTTGGGTTCATCCGCCCTCGAATAGGATATTTTGGGTTCATCCGCCCTCGAATAGGATATTTTGGGTTCATCCACCCTCGAATAGGATATTTTGGGTTCATCCGCCCTCGAATAGGATATTTTGGGTTCATCCGCCCTCGAATAGGATATTTTGGGTTCATCCGCCCTCGAATAGGATATTTTGGGTTCATCCGGCCTCGAATAGGATATTTTGGGTTCATCCGGCCTCGAATAGGATATTTTGGGTTCATCCGGCCTCGAATAGGATATTTTGGGTTCATCCGGCCCTCGAATAGGATATTTTGGGTTCATCCGCCCTCGAATAGGATATTTTGGGTTCATCCGCCCTCGAATAGGATATTTTGGGTTCATCCGCCCTCGAATAGGATATTTTGGGTTCATCCGCCCTCGAATAGGATATTTTGGGTTCATCCGCCCTCGAATAGGATATTTTGGGTTCATCCGCCCTCGAATAGGATATTTTGGGTTCATCCGCCCTCGAATAGGATATTTTGGGTTCATCCGCCCTCGAATAGGATTTTATTTTCTAAATTGTTGTTGAAGCCAGGCGCCCACCTGTATAACGAGAGGAATACTTTTTGTCTGTCCATTTCATATTTTAGGCGCCCACCTGTATAACAAGGGAATACATTCCTCGTCTTTACCAATAGGAGACGCATTTCCTCATAAGTTCATTTTACCCATAGGAGATGCATTTCCTCCTAAGTTTACTTTTACCCATAGGAGACGCATTTCCTCCTAAGTTTAGTTTTACCCATAGGAGATGCATTTCCTCCTAAGTTTACTTTTACCCATAGGAGACGCATTTCCTCCTAAGTTTAGTTTTACCCATAGGAGATGCATTTCCTCCTAAGTTTAGTTTTACCCATAGGAGACACATTTCCTCCTAAAGTTTAGTTTTACCCACAGGAGATGCATTTCCTCCTAAAGTTTATTTTATCCATAGGAGAGATATTTCCTCCTAAGTTTAGTTTTACCCATAGGAGAGGCATTTCCTCCTAAGTTAGTATTGAAGTTGGGAGCCCGCCCATATAACAGAGGCATACATTTCTGTCCTTTCATTCTGTTCTAGGTCGCCCACCAGTAAAATGCGGGAATACTTTCTGTTCTAGGTCGCCCACCAGTAAAATGTGGGAATACATTCATGTTCTAGGTCGCCCACCAGTATAATGCGGGAATACATTCAGTCTTTTTCATTACAAGCGTTGAAGTTGGGAGCCCGCCCATATAATAGAGGCATACATTTCAAGATCAAGTCAGAAAACAATAAAATAGAGAGTTACAACAAGAATCCCCAGCAGGAAACAATAAAAATCCCCAGCACCGGGAAACAGAAGGTTGCAACAAGATGTCCCAGCACAAATTCAGGCGCATGAGTCAAAAGGAAGAAAGGACGCGTCTTGAAAGAAGCAGCTGGTGAACATTAAATCATGCCCAGCATAACAAGTCTGATGAAGAAAGCCGTACCCACCAGAGGAACCACCGAAAAGCTTGATGAAGAAAGTCATGTCCCCAGCGGGCCGAGCAAAATGATGAAAACTGGTATTCAGAAAAGCAAAGGGCCAGTATCATTCCAAAATTCAAGGAAGAAAAGCACCGAAGGAAACACAAGCCGACAAGAAAGCAAGGCAACAAGAACAAATTTTAGTCTAGCCTAGCTTCTTGTTTTCTTTTAAGCACGGTGTAACAAGGAGATCGGTAAGCAGTGATAACAGCATGCAACAGCAGTAACATCGCAGTCCCACGGTAGTCCCAGCTACCAAAAACTTCCCGAACTACATTGACCTGATTCCTGTTTAGCCCAGGATATGTAGGAAACCTTTGAAGCAAAGGTTCGGTCAAATCTTTTTCAAAAAAAAAAAATTGCTTCACACGGAGTACTCGGATGGGCAAAAATCGCTCGCTTTATCTTTGCACGAAAACCCTTCGTGTCTCCGGGCAAAGAGGGGCAGCTGTAAGCACGTGATTTTTGCCCTATATGAGAATTACTCCCAAAAAATTCAAAAATAAAATAATTTTTCTTGGTGTGCAATTTTTGTGATATTTTGTGTAACTATTTGTATGTTTGTCTATGCATGTTTATTTGATTAATAAAAAATACAAAATATGTCGCATTTTTGCATGTAGGATTTAATTCTACAATTGTTAGTAATTAAATTTGTTTACAAAAATTAAAACTTACAAAAATAGGCATCTATTGCATTTTTAGCATTTAATGTCCAAATGAACAATTTTATGCTTAATTATTACTTAATTGTGTGTTAATTGTTATTGGAAGTTAATTTGCGCTTTTATAACTTAATTTAGTTCTTAATAATAATTTAAGTACTTTTATAATTTAGTTTTAGAAAAATAAAAGAAGAAAAGAGAACAAAAATACAAAGAAAAATCGGATTGGGCCACTTCTTCAATTTCAAACCACAGGCCCAAATAATTGCCCAACTTTCCCCATGACCCGGTCCACTTCAAACCGGGTCGACACGGTCCGCTCCATTAACCCAACACCCTTTCTTCATTTTTGTCCAACACAAAACAAAACCAAAAAAATAAAAAATAAAAGGTGAATTATCACTATTAATAGTTTTATTTTTTGTTTTTTTATATATAAAAAATCCGAAAATATTTTATTTTATTTTATTTTTATTTTTATTTTTATTTTTTAAAAAAAATATATAATAATTTCGGGAATGATTTAAAAAAAATAAGAAAAAGGGAAGTATTGAATAAAAAAAATATAAAAGTAAAAATAGGTGAAATTCTCTTTTTTTTTTAAAAAAAAAAAGTAAAAGAATGTAGAAAATTTAAAAAAATAAAAAGTTTTGTGGAAATTTTTAAAAAATTTAAAAGTAAAAGAAGGTTGGAATTAAAAAAAAAAAATAAAGGTATCTGAAAATTTAAAAAATTTAAAGTAATTGAAAGTAGCATTTTTAAAAGAAAAAGAAAAGATAGTGGTTTTGTTTTTTAAAGAAAAGTTAAATAAAGTGAGATTCTCTTTTAAAAAAATAAAAAGTGGGATTTTAAATAAGATAAAGTAATTAAAGTTGGAATTTTAAAAATAAAAGTAAATAAAGGTGAGATTTCTTTTTCTAAAAAAATAAAAGCAATTTGTAAGTGGGATTTCTTTTAATTAAAAAAATAATAAAATAATAAAAAAACAAATCTAAAAATTTCGAAAATTTTGCTATAAATAGAAGAAAAAATTTAGGAAGAAGGGTGGAAAAAAAGAGGAAAAACTAGATAGAGAGAAGAAAAAAAGAGGGGGCGGAGTGAGAAGTATACACCCGATATACATTCTGGATACACTGAATATACAGGGGCAGAATTCATTTTGGAGAGTTTTGAAGTTGAAAAAGAATAGTTACTGCTTCATTGCCTCGCTTAAGATCTGAAATAGTCAGAACCTTCCTGCCTTTTACTTCTTCTCTATACTTGGAGTCGTTTATAGTCTCCTGGGTTTTCTGCTATTCCTACTGTACTGGTTTGCGGTGTTGCTGAATCTGATGTTGCTATGTTATTACTGTTGCTGACTTCTCCTTCTTTTGTTCTTGTACTGCTGTTTCCAGGTACACATTTGTACAATCTCGGTTTGAAGCAAAAATGAAATATTAATCAGGCTTTGTTCCTGTTGAATTCCTCCTATTTAGATTTGTGGTTGAATATAATTTTCTTTTCTTTGTATAAAAATGTAGTTGATTGATTAAATTAGTAACGATGTCACATATGTATAACTTCTTCATCTAATAATGTTAGTTTAAATTAATCAAAGAATAGTTAATCTGTTTTGATATTATGGTGTGTCAATCTCACGTTTTAGTATTATTGAATAATAGAATATAGAATGAAAGCAGTTTTTCTTTGTACAAACTCGGTCGCAATTTTTCATTCGCATTAGCCGTAAACTAATAATTAATAAGTTACGTTTTTAGCATGTAATTAATTAAGAGATTTTCTTTTATTTTAGAGACGAACTTAATAGGAAAATATAGTCACTGTAGGTTTATCCTTTTAAATAAAAATGAGACGAGCCTCGACAAACAAAAATGCACAAGCTGCGGGGCCCTCTAAATGTATATATTAAAATACTTAGAATTCGGGACAGGCCGTTTAGCGAATTTTACGGCCTTCCCAAAATAACAATACGCTAGTTGTTTTAGGCGCACCTTTAATAATTTAACCTTCTTAAACACGGGTGCACATTGATGTGACCCAAATCCAAATCTCAATAGAGTCAAAATGTGTCGATGACCACGGGTACATTGATTGTAACGCGGTTCGGGATATATTTTCACAACGTT
Organism: Nicotiana tabacum; assembly: GCF_000715075.1. Lineage (NCBI taxonomy): Eukaryota > Viridiplantae > Streptophyta > Magnoliopsida > Solanales > Solanaceae > Nicotiana > Nicotiana tabacum. Next base: position 108,261,475 of record NC_134101.1, read on the forward strand.
GCAATTCCTTGTAGAAAATAATAATAACAATTATGAAAGCGGTAAAAAGTTAAAATTTGCACATAAGTTCATATTTGTATAAAATCAGATAATCAAGCCGAATATAACAGTTGAGCGACCGTGCTAGAACCACGAAATTCGGGAATGCCTAACACCTTCTCCCGGGTTAACAGAATTCCTTATCCGGATTTCTGGTACGCAAACTGTAATATGGAGTCATTCTTTTCCTCGATTCGGGATTAAAATTGGTGACTTGGGACACCCTAAAACTCCCAAGTGGCGACTCTGAAATAAACAAACCAATCCCGTTTCGATTGTCCTTTAATTGGAAAAAACTCCCTTGTACCCTCTCGGGTACGGAAAAAGGAGGTGTGACAACAATAACAGAACTGGCGAGGTAACTAAAAAAAGCATCAACAAAAATCCAAAAAAGAAGTGGTAAAAAGAACTATAGTGACAAGACTATCAAGGCAAAGTGAAGAAAAGATCAAGATTATCTGAAAAAACCATACAGCTAGGTTTGTGCATGAAGTGAGACTACTTAATTGCACGAGAGAGAGAACAACAACTAAAAATTTATGAACACAGACAAAGTATAGTGGTAGAAGAAATAGCAGAAGGAGGAGAATAAGAAAGAGAAGAAGAGGTTTATGTCACGATCCAATTCCCGAACCCGATCGTGATGGCGCCTCTCGTGAAGGCAAGGCCAGCCAAAACAAACAAAACACCTCTTTTAACAATTAATTAACATAACAAGTCTAAAACATGATTAATATAGCCATAATTGCGGAAAACAACGATAATAACAAAAGGGAAACCATCCTGACACAGCCCAAACCGGGGTGTCACAAGTCATGAGAAACTAAGAAATCCGGATATAAGTCTACTGAACACTAATTCCGATACAATAGTTCTAAAAATATGAAAATGATAAGATAAGGGAGGCACGGGGTTGCAAACGCCAACAACTACCTCGTAGTCTCCGAATCACTGCCTGAACTGGGAGAATCAGCACGCAGGAGCGGACTCTACGATGCCTGAATCTGCACACATGATGCAGGGAGTAATGTGAGTACTCCAACTCAGTGAATAATAATTATAAATAATGGCTGAAAGTATGAAAACATGTAAAGGCACAAAGCAATTCCATATCAAGCAGTAAAATTACTTAAAGCAGTAAATCAGTGAAGAAATCAAATGATATTCCTTTTTAAAACAAGTAAAACAGGTAATTTAATAGGTAAATAACAAGTAGAAAATCCACCCTTCGGGCACAATATCAATCGCTCAGAACAGTATCAGCCCCTCAGGCTCACTCTCAGTACAGTATCAGCCCCTCGGGCTCAATATCAATCACTTAGAACAGTATCAGCCCCTCGGGCTCACTCTCAGATCATAATGGGTAGCCGCGCTCACTGTGGGTGTGCAGACTCTAGAGGGGCCTCTTACGGCCCACGGCACTCGGCCTCACATCACTCGGCACTCGGTCTCACATCACTCAAGCCACCTCGTGGCATATAAAGTATCTTAGGCCCTCGGCCTCATATCACTCAGCATATCCTCACATATGGCCCTCGGCCTCACTCAGTCCAAAAATCATCACAAGACCCTTGGGCATTAGTAAAACAGTAGTTCTCAACCCAAAACATGATGTAGAAATATCATTTTAAGTTTCAAATCTGAGTAAAAGTGGCTGAGTTTATAAAACAGTAGATATCAACAGGACTGAGTTCAAATAATAAGTCAAGCAGTGAGGAAACAATGATAAAAATTTCAGAAGGGTTCAAATAGTTGGCACGAAGCCCAAATATGGCAATCAGCCCAAATCGTGATGATAACAAATGAATTTCAGTCAAATACGCGGTAAAATCATCAATCGGGATGGACCAAGTCACAATCCCCAGTAGTAAAAGACCCCACGGTCATCATCCAGCGCGTATCTTGCCTCAATATAGCACTACGATGTGCAATCCGGGGTTTCAAACCCTCAGGACATCATTTACAATCATTATTCACCTCAAGCCGGCAAAACTCTAGTTCGCTATGCCCTTGCCTCTCAAATCCGCTTCCTCGCGCGTCGAATCTGACCAAAACCATAACGAATACGTCACAATAGGCTAAAGGAACAATACCCAATCAAAAACAATCGAAAAATATCAAAAATTCCGAAATTGGCAAAACCCGAGCCCCAGGCCTACTTCTCGAAACTCAGAAATTTTTACATCATTAGATTCCTTATCTCGCTACGAGTTCATACATATAAAAACCACAAGAATCGAAGTCCAATTGACCCCTCAAATTCCTAATCTTAGCTCTCTTAAGTTCAAGCCTAACCTCCATTTATAGTCCATGATTTTCTTAAATTTCCAGTCTTAATTCATGTAATAACACCATAGGATTGTGTTTTAGGTCCAAAAATCATTACCTTATCAAAGCTCCTTGAAATCCCTCTTCAAAATCGTCCAAAATTCTCCAAGTCCGAAGTTAGAAATGAGAAACCCTTCAAAATTCGCGAAGAAGAACTTAAATACCTTCTGCCCAGCCATAACCGCATCTGCGGACAAATAGCCGCTTCTGCGGTTGAAACTCTGCATCTGCAGAACCTCAGTAAGTCCCGCCTGGCCGCATCTGCGGCTCCGCGTGTGCGGCTCCCTATCCGCATCTGCGGTCCCAGCCAATCCTTGCCTTTTCCGCTTCTGCGACCCCCAACCCGCATCTGCGACACCGCACCTCGGCCCCCAAATCGCAGGTGCGAAAATACCTAAAGCACCAGAAAATCTGCAACAACACAAGTCCAAACTCTTCCTGTTAGCCATCCGAAACCATCTCGAGGCCCCCGGGACCTCAACCAAACGCACCAAGGCATCTTAAATCATCATATAAACTCGTTCAAATCATCAAATCACCTCGAACAACACCAAAACCGTCAATTCACATCGAATTCAAGCCTAAGTTTTTCTAACACTTCCGAAACACACATTCGATCAAAAATCCGACCAAATCACCTCCGAACGACCTGAAATTTTACACACACATCCCAAATCACCTAACGAAGCTACTGCAACTCTCGAAATTCCGTTCCAACCCTCAGATCAAAATCTCACCTACCAACCGGAAATCGCCAAAATACTAACTTCGCCAAAACAAGCTAATTTCTACACCGGACCTCCAAAACCATTTTCGATCACGCTCCTAAGTCACAAATCATCCCCCGAAGCTAACCGAATCACCGAAAATCACATACGATCCCTCTAACTCATAAGTCAACATCCGGTTGACTTTTCTAAACTAAGTCATCCTTAAAGAGACTAAGTGTCTCATTTCCTACCAAAACCAATCCAAATCGACTCAATCACACCAATTACAGATAATGAAGCATAAAGAAGTTGAAAATGGGGAAAACGGAGCGGTAACTCATGAGACGACGGGTCGGGTCGTCACATCCTCCCCAACTTAAACAAACACTCGTCCTCGAACGAGTCAAGAAACATACCTGAAGCCTCAAACAGGTGAGGATATCTGCTCCGCATCTCCCACTCGGTCTCGCTGGTAGCCTTCTCCACGGGTTGACCTCTCTATTGTACCTTCACTGAAGTTATATCCTTTGATCTCAACTTTCGAACCTGACGACCCAAAATAGCTACTGGCTCCACATCAAAGGTCAAATCATCATCCAACTGAACCATGCTGAAGTCCAAAATATGAGATGGGTCCCCAACATACTTCCGGAGCATAGAAACATGAAATATCGGATGCACACTCGACAAGCTGGGTGGCAAAGCAAGCATGTAAGCCACCTCCCCAATCCTCCTAAGTACCTCAAAAGGCCCAATGAATCGCGGAATCAACTTCCCTTTCTTTCCAAATCTCATAACATCCTTCATGGGCGAAACTTTTAGCATGACCTTCTCGCCAACCATGTAAGATACATCTCGAACCTTCCCGTCTGCATAACTCTTCTAACGCGACTGCGCTATACGAAGTCTCTCCTGAATCAACTTCACCTTCTCTAAGGCATCCTAAACAAAATCTGTCCCCAATAACCTGCCTCACCGGGCACAAACCAACCAACTGGAGATCTACACCGTCTCCCATATAATGCCTCATACGGGGCCATCTAAATACTGGACTGATAGCTGTTGTTGTAGGCAAACTCTGCAAGCGACAAAAACTCATCCCAAGAACCTCCGAAATTAATAACACAGGCACGCAACATGTCCTCAAATATCTGAATAGTACGCTCGGACTGCCCGTTCGTGTGCGGATGAAATGTTGTGCTCAACTCCACCTGAGTACCCAACTCTCGCTGAAAAGTCCTCCAAAATTGAGAAGTAAATTGAGTACCTCTATCTGAAATAATAGACACTGGCACACCATGCAATCGAACAATCTCTCATATAAAGATCCCTGTCAGCCGCTCCGAAGAATAGGTAGTACACACTGGAATGAAGTGCACGGACTTGGTCAGCCGATCCACAACCACCCAAATAGCATCGAACTTCTTCAAAGTCCGAGGAAGACCACTCACAAAATCCATAGTGACTCTCTCCCACTTCAACTCGGGAATAACCATCTGCTGAAGCAAGCCACCCGGTCTCTGATGCTCATATTTCACCTGCTGACAATTGAGACACCGAGATACATACCCCACAATATCCTTCTTCATTCTTCTCCACCAATAGTGCTGCCTCAAGTCCTGATACATCTTTGTGGCACCCGGATGAATAGAGTACCGCGAGCTATGGGCCTCCTCCAGAATCAACTCCCTAAACCCATCCACATTGGGCACACAGATCTGGCCCTGCATTCTCAACACGCCATCATCACCTATGGTCACATCTCTGGCATTATCATGCTGGACTTTGTCCTTAAGGACAAGAAAATGCGAATCATCATACTAGCACTCTCCGATGCGATCATATAAGAAAGACCGAGAAACCACACAAGCCAACACCCGGCTGGGCTCCGAAATGTTTAATCTCACAAACCGATTGGCCAAAGCCTGAACATCAACTACAAGGGGCCTCTCCCTAACTGGAATATACGTCAAACTCTCCATACTCGCTGTCTTTCAGCTCAAAGCATCGGCCACTACATTGGCCTTTCCTGGATGATACAGAATAGTAATATCATAATCCTTTAGCAACTTTAGCCACCTCCGCTGCCTCAAATTAAGGTCCTTTTGCTTGAACAAATGCTGAAGACTGCGATGATTAGTGAATACCTCACAAGATACGCCATACAAGTAGTGACTCCAAATCTTCAATGCATGAACTATGGCAGCCAACTTCAGATCGTGAATAGGGTAGTTCTTCTCATGGGGCTTCAACTGACAAGGAGAATAAGCAATCACCCTACCCTCCTGCATCAATACACACCCAATCCCAACTCTCGAAGCCTCACAATACACTGTGTAAGAACCTAAAGCTGATGGCAAAACCAATACTGGAGTTGTGGTCAAAGCTATCTTAAGCTTCTAAAAGCTCTCCTCACACTCGTCCGACCATACAAATGAAACAAACCGGCAATAATAGCCTGCCAACCCAAGAAAGCTACTAATCTCTGTGGCTGAGGACGGTCTAGGCCAACTCTGAACCACCTCTATCTTCTTTGTATCAACCTGAATACCCTCGCTGGACACCACGTGCCCCAAGAAAGCCATTGAACTGAGCCAAAACTCACACTTGGAGAATTTTGCACAAAGGTTCTCCTCCATCAATCTATGCAATACAACTCTCAATGGTTACTTTGTTCTATTGCTTATAATCAATGCACATTCTTATCGTGACATCCTTCTTCTTCATAAACAAAACCGGTGTACCCCAAGGTGACACACTAGGCCGAATGAACCCCTTATCTAGGAGTTCTTAAAGCTGATCCTTCAACTCTTTCAACTTTGTTGGTGCAATACGATATGGCGGAATGGAAATGGGCTGAATACCCGGCACCAGGTCAATACCAAAATCAATATCCTTGTCCGGTGGCATGCCCGATAGGTCTGCAGGAAATACATCGGAAAACTCCCTCACAACTGGAACAGAATCAATGCTAGGAGTCTCAGCTCCAACATCCCTCACAAACGCCAAATATGAAAGACAACCCTTCCCAACCATATGCTGGGCCTTCAAGAAAGAAAACACTCTACTAGGAACGTAATCAGTCACACCACGCCACTCGATCCTCAGTACACCCAGCATAGCCAAAGTGACTGTCTTAGCATGACAGTCTAAAATAGCACGACACGGAGACAACCAATCCATGCCCAAAATGACATCAAAATCCACCATGCTCAATAGCAATAAATCTACTCGGGTCTCCAGACCCCCAATAGTCACCACACATGATCGGTACACACAGTTTGCAATAACAGTATCACCCACCGGGGTAGATACATGAACAGGTAAGGCAAGAAACTCATGGGGCATACCCAAATAACAAGCAAAGTATGATGACACATAAGAAAAGGTGGAACCGGGATCAAATAATACAGAGGCATCTCTGTGGCAGACTGAAACAATACCTGTAATGACAGCATCTGAAGCAATAGCATCTGGCCTGCCTGGAAGTGCATAGAAACGGGCTTGACCGCCCCCTGATCGACCTCCCCCTCTGGGGCGACCGCTGGCTGCCTAACCTCCACCCCTAGCTGGTTGGGCGGGTGGTGAGGTAACTGGAGCAGAAGTCGAGGGCTGACCCCTTTGCTGAGACGAACTAGCAATACGACGAGGACATTGCCTCCACACCATCCAAACTCTCCCCACTCAAAACAACTCCCAGGTGCTGGAGAATGGGACTGAAGGGAATCCCTCGCACCGGAGTGACTAGCTGATCCACTCGGCATGGAAGAACCCTGAACAGATGGGGCAAAAGATAAACTTTGAGCTAGAAGGGCGCTGAGTGAGGGCTGACCCTACTGAGAACCATGATAACCACGGCCTGAAGATGCCCCACGATACTCGGGACGGGCTGACTCAGCGGACCTGAAAGAACGGCCTCTACCATGCTGGAACTGGCCCCTAGACAGAGCACCACTGAAACTGCCAGAACCTCGAGGCCTCTTGGCCTCCCTCTCCTCTCTATCCTGCCAGCGAGCCGTCTCAATCTCACAAGCGATATCAACCACCTCCTCAAATGAAATACCCAATACTCTCTCTCTATTCATCAGAATACAGAGATGATAGTTAAGGTCATCCACAAACCTCTTGATCCTCTCATGATCTGTCGGGACCATCCAAATGGCATGACGAGCCAACTCGGAAAACCTCAACTTATACTGTGACACAGTCATATCCCTTTGCCGAAGCCACTCAAACTGCCTACGTAGCTCCTCCTTGCGGGACTGCGGTACATACCTCTCCAAGAAGAGAGTGGAGAACTCCTGCCAAGTCAAAGGCGTTGCACCTGTCGGCCTACGACTCTCATACGCCTCCCACCAAGTGAAGGCAGCCCCAGTGAACTGAAAGGTGGTAAATGTCACACCACTAGACTCAAGAATCCCTGTCGTACGGAGCATCCACTGACACTTGTCGAGAAAACCTTGGGCATCCTCGCCCTCAGCACCACTGAATGAAAGAGGCTGGAGCCTACCAAACCTCTCGAGACAACGCTGCTCATCGTCTGGCATAACTGGAACTACGAACTCCTAAACTGGTGTAATCGGCTGAGCTGGAGGTGCTCCCGGCATCTGCACTACCTGCTTAGGTGTGCGAGCAGCAGGGGTCTGATTGCCTCTCCCAGCCTGTGAAGTAGTTGCTGCTGTGGTAGCGTCCCTCGGGCACAGTATCAATCGCTCCGAACAGTATCAGCCCTTCGGGCTTACTCTCAGTACAGTATCAGCCCCTCGGGCTCAGTATCAATCACTTAGAACAATATCAGGCCCTCAGACTCACTCTCAGATCATAATGGGTACCCGCACTCACTGTGGGTGTGCAGACTCTAGAGGGGCCCCTTACGGCCCAAGCGCTATATCAAGCCACCTCGTGGCATCATCACTCGGCACTCGGCCTCACATCACTCAGCACTCGGCCTCACATCATTCAAGCCACCTCGTGGCATATAAAGTATCTTAGGCCCTCGACCTCATATCACTCAGCATATCCTCACATATGGCTCTCGGCCTCACTCAGTCCAAAAATCATCACAAGCCCCTTGGGCATTAGTAAAACATTAGTTCTCAGCCCAAAACATGATGTAGAAATATCATTTAAGTTTCAAATCTAAGTAAAAGTGGCTGAGTTTGTAAAACAGTAGATATCAACAGGACTGAGTTCAAATAATAAGTCAAGCAGTGAGGAAACAATGATAAAAATCCCAGAAGAGTTCAAATAGTTGGCACAAAGCCCAAATATGGCAATCAACCCAAATCATGATGATAACAAATGAATTTCAGTCAAATACGCGGTAAAATCATCAATTAGTACGGACCAAGTCACAATCCCCAGTAATAAAAGACCCCGCGCTCATCATCCAGCGCGTATCTTGCCTCAATATAGCACTACGATGTGCAATCCGGGGTTTCAAACCCTCAGGACATCATTTATAATCATTACTCACCTCAAGCTGGCCAAAACTCTAGCTCGCTATGCCCTTGTCTCTCAAATTGGCCTCCTCGCGCGTCGAATCTAACCAAAACCACAATGAATACGTCACAATAGACTATGGGAACAATACCCAATCAAAAACAATCGAAAAATATAAAAAATCCCGAAATTGGCAAAACCCGAGCCCCGGGCCCACTTCTCGAAACTCAGAAATTTTTACATCATTAGATTCCTTATCTCGTCACGAGTTCATACATATAAAAATCACAAGAATGAAGTTCAATTGACCCCTCAAATCCCTAATCTTAGCTCTCTTAAGTTCAAGCCCTAACCTCCATTTTTAGTCCATGATTTTCTTAAATTTCTAATCTTAATTCATGTAATAACACCATAGGATTGTGTTTTAGGTCCAAAAATCTTTACCTTATCGAAGCTCCTTGAAATCCCTCTTCAAAATCGTCCAAAATTCTCCAAGTCTAAAGTTAGAAATGTGAAACCCTTCAAAATTCACGAAGAAGAACTTAAATACCTTCTGCCCAGCCATAACCATATCTGCGGTCAAATAGCCGATTCTGCGGTCCAATAGCCGTATCTGCGGCTCCCTATCCGCATCTGCGGTCCCAGCCAATCCTTGCATTTTCCGCTTCTGCGACCCCCAACCCGCATCTGCGACACCGCACTTGCGGTCCCCAAACCGCAGGTGCGAAAATACCTGAAGCACCAGAAAATCTTCAACAACACAAGTCCAAACTCTTCCCGTTAGCCATCCGAAACCACCCCGAGGCCCCCGAGACCTCAACCAAATGCACCAACGCATCTTAAATCATCATTCAAACTTGTTTTAATCATCAAATCACCTCGAACAACACCAAAACCGTCAATTCACATCGAATTCAAGCCTAAGTTCTTCTAAAACTTCTGAAATACGCATTCCATCAAAAACCAGACCAAATCACCTCCGAACGACCTGAAATTTTACACACACACATCCCAAATCACCTAACAAGCTAATGTAACTCTCGGAATTCCGTTCCGACCCTCGAATCAAAATCTCACCTACCAAACGGAAATCGCCAAAGTACTAACTTCGTCAAAACAAGCTAATTTCTACACCGGACCTCCAAAACCACTTCCGATCACGCTCTTAAGTCACAAATTATCCCCCGAAGCTAACCGAATCACCGAAAATCACATTCGAGCCCTCTAACTCATAAGTCAACATCCGATTGACCTTTCCAAACTAAGCCTTCCTTAAAGAGACTAAGTGTCTCATTTACTACCAAAACCAATCCAAATCGACTCGATCACACCAATTACAGATAATGAAGCATAAAGAAGCTGAAAATGGGAAAAATGAAGCGGTAACTCATGAGACGACGGGTCGGGTCGTCACAGTTTAACATTTTGAGTAAGTACTAACCAGATCGTTACTACCGGTAGATAGAAGATTGATTAGTTGAATAGCAACTTGTTGTGCAGAGTAAGTTTATCCAGGTGAACGAGCACTAAAAGCGAACATGTTAGGATCATTCTGGGCTCAGACGCTGAAGTTGTGCGACGACGTTAATTGTAATTCTCTTTCCATAGCATCCTTTTGTGCATTGAACTTTTCTTGCATTCTTTGATGAATCTTATATTCTATTTCTTCTACTTTTTGCTACATCATCTCATCAGTAGAACTTAAAAGAGTCCAATATCTCCCACTTTTTTTAAGGCAGCCTTGGAAACCCCACATCCATACAATCTTACGCGGCATGGATGCTCAGGTCTTATGACGAATGCAAATGTATCAACTAATTGACCGATATCTTCACTTTGTTGTGTTGATTGTATCTTTTTTATTTCAGCCTACAAACCAAATTCAAGAGAAGATAGTTCAAGTATATGAAATTGAATCAATGATTAAGATCAAAGAAATGATATAGATAGACTTTAAATTAGAAACGTCATACAATTTTACTAATTATATCTCCATATAAAGCCTTTTATACCCAGCCAATTGAACTGATACTACGACGATCAAAATAATGACTGTTTATATTAGTAGTAAAGGTACCTGATCATATAAGAAACTATTTGGACTGCTAAATTAAATATTAAAAGCTGGTTTTCCATATCGATATGAGATAACTTTTGTCAACCAACATATTTTCTCATCTCAGTCTATATCTCTATGACAGTTTATACATAATTATTTTCTATTTGTCGTCTTAGTTTCTTTATTCAAGTCATGAATCTGTTAGTAACAGATAAGAGCTTACAATGGTAGAAAGCTCTTTTGTAAGTTGTGATTTTTTTGAACGTTTGTCTCTACTGCTACTAATACTACTATTATTACTCTGCTTGTTTTTTTTTTCCTTTTTTGGTATGTCAGTGTTTGGATGTGTACAAAACTTAAAAAATGAGCAATGATCATTGAAACAAGCTAAGGGCATATAAACCAAAAATAGCCTTAGAATCTAGTGGTTTTCAATATATCTTGTATAGCATCTTTCTCCAAAAAGTTATAATAAAAATAATTCATTAACGGGCAAAGTGAGATGTTAAAATCAAAAAAAGTGTAAATCAAAATGTATTACAAAATAAAAAGAACATAAACCATAAAACTGGTCTTTTTTATTTATTTAATATAAAATGAAAAGCATTTTTGTTTCTTAGTATGAAACGAGCAATTCAAACAATAATTCAGTCCTATTTGACCTTTTTCCTTTTCTGTCTCCCATAGAAAATCCAGAAAGATCAATGACATTTAAGAACACTCTGACTGATCAATCAAAGTTTCAGGAGCAACATTTAGTAGATGAATTTGGATTAAAATGATAGTTTTGAAGCATTTTAGAGTTTCTTGAGATCTATACACTATACTTATTGCACAACCATCACCCCAAAAGAAATGCATCATGTCCAATTGCGAAAAGCACCGGCATCCATAAAAATAGAAAATTTCCACATCGCTTTAACATTTTCAAGCTATATTCTACTCTCTTATTTTTATTCTTTTGTGTTTTGCTCCTTGTTACATCTTCTTCGACAATTTACTTAGTAAGCATTATCACTCCAAAAGAAACTGAAGCTTAATACATAAAGCTACATAAACATTTGTTAGGAACCCTACAAGCAGGCCAATAATTACAGCCAAATTAAATTATGACAATACGACTATCAATTAATCTACACCGAATTATAACAGACAATAATATGGAATCTAGTTACTTCCATCAGGCAAGTATATCAAATTGGTAATATAGCTTTCAGTTTTAAGATACAGTGGCAAGAGTAGATGCCCAAAAATCTTTGAAAGAATACCCAAAAAAAGATCTAAAATACTGAAGAAGAAAAAGGAAACAACTTTTCACTTCTCTACCCTAAATGCTTGGATAAAGCAAACACAAATTCATAATAAAATTGAAATCAAGTAGAAGAAGCTGTAAAACTATCGCATTCAAACACTAATTTACTACAGGCAAAAAGTAACACATACTAAAAACGAACAAATTGAAGAGTGCGTCGGAGAGCATAGTTGTGGAGGAAGAGAAAAAAACCTGGAAATTAAAGTTTGGGAGGAACGCTATCTTGCAAAGGGATCACAAAGTGCGAGAAGGAGCAAAGAATTAGAAAGAAAAAATTTGGCAACATAGTTATCTATTAGGGATGTTTCTTTGCCTAAGGGAAATTTTGTGGGTATAGATGTTATCGACTAGGGATTTTTGCCTTTGAGAAATTTGGGGCTCTTGTGTTTATTGGGAAAAGCGGAAAAATTTTATATTGATATATTATACTATTAGTTTTGGCGGGTTTCGGAAAATTTTGGGAAAAAAGTTAGGAGGGAATTACTATCCGTTGCAATAGCTTTATTTTCTCAAAAACCGTGGCCAAAGATAGCTCTATTGGGACGGTTAAAACACTGTTGCCAAAAAAATGCCCTATGGAAACGGTTAAAAACCAATTGGAACGGTTCGATAGCTAAAATGTACCGATAGCATCCAAAGCATATTGCAACGGTTGTAACCGTTGCGATAGATATCCTATGGCAACGGTTCTCTAAACGTTGCCAAAAAAACTTTTGCCATAGTCCCATTTTCTAGTAGTTCATACCTTTGTCAAACCTTCATTCCACCTTCACATCATTGAGTTAAATCCCCTATTTCTTTAAGCGCACTTACATCAAGAGTCACCACTTAGCAAGGAAATTTATTTTTTTTCAATTCAAGTGGCTCTTATTTTTTTCAACACAGTGCACATTTCTCCTTATTTCATTAGCTCCACTCAAAAGCCCAACCGACCACCCCACACTTTAACTTTTCCATATTGATTACAATTAAGTGCTTCTAAGAGGTGATAGGGTTCAAAAAGATAGACAATTCACAACTTGGGTAAGGCTTGTAATGTGGTTGCCAAAAGAACAAGATTACAGACTCAAAGGGGTTAACTAGGATATACACAATCAGGTGGGTGAAAACATATATAGATAGGTTCAACAAAGAAACGCCGATATCACTTTCCAGACCAATTAAGACTACCATTTCGCTTCGTACACACACATGGTAAGTTCTAGGCATTGAATGTTAGCATAGAATACACAAAGCCTCACGCACACATGGCACATGACTCAATTCAGTTAGGACCATCAGACACTCTACTAAAGGTGCTTAAGCCAACTCAAGAACACACAATTTAAGGTTTTATTGCTAGAGTCAACTAATGAGCCTAAGTGTCACATTAAAGCAATCTCTATTCTTCTTTGCCCAAGAATTCCTAAACTAAAAAAAAGGAAAAAGTAACTACACCCGGTTCAAATGGAAACCCTTGGAAAAGAACCGTAGTTTAAAAAAACCAAGGGGAGTTGATACACTACCTAATAGAAAAAAATCTTTTTTTTTAGCCACACCAAAAAAAAATTCAATTAAACTAACACAACTAAAATAGCAAAGAAAGTCACCCGTGCATTGTCCCCAATGCACACTATAACTAATAAAAGGGTAAAAGAGACTCCCTGGTAGGCCAAAGGCCGAAGCACTAACAGCTCATAGGGTACTCAGACTTCTCCCAAGCTTGGTCCTTCGTGCGGGTACCTCACACTTAGTTCCAATAATTTGGTTTGTTGTTGCATCCGCTTTGATTTCCATGTTCCTAGAATATCAAAAATTGACACTACAAAAATAACAACAACAACAACAACAACAACAACAACAACTCAGTATAATCCCACTAGTGAGGTCTGGGGAGGGTAGTGTGTATGCAGACCTTACCCCTACCCTGGGGTAGAGAGGCTATTTTCAAAATAGACTCTCGGCATCCTTCCTCCAAGAACTCTCCACCTTGCTCTTGGGGTGACTCGAACTCACAACCTCTTGGTTGGAAGTGGAGGTTGCTTACCATTAGAGCAACCCCCTTGTCTAACACTACAAAATAATACAATTAAAAAAATAAAATGAAATAAAAAGCAGTAAAGTTGGGTTGCCTCCCAATAAACGCTTGATTTAACGTTGCAGCACGACATGAATCACTTTTTGTCTCCACCTCGAGCTTATGAATTGAACCCCAAGTTTTGCTTCAAGCTTATGATTATGCTCTTGGGGCAGTGGAATGAATCTAACTGGCCCAAGGAAATAATGTAGTATTCTGCACCCCTTGGCCTTTGTATGAGGTATGTAATCCTGACTTTCTGGCAAGAAGAATTCCAAAATATATGCACCTTGTTCCTTATCCCTTGACTCTTCAATTGGTTCGGATGACCTATTTCCATATCATCATCCAAACACAATGGGGAAAATATTTAGAGTGTGGACCAATGCGCTCACAAACATGAACTTCAGGACTTCTAGCATCCTCAACATCAATGATACTAGAGTCAACAAAATTTATATCCTCAATGTCCTTGGCTGACTATAGTCTCACTTCATCGACATCCTCAAATTCTAGTTGGTTAGATTATTGTTTTTCTACTCTGACCTCATCCATTTGCACCTCAATTTCGGCATCTAATCCATGCTCTTCTTGGCTACTATCCATAATATTGGCTTGTTGAGCATTAACTACCTCAACTAGTTGACTCACTTGTGCCTGCAGGTTGCGAATAGCAGCATCTTGACTTTGTATGTGAAGTTGTTTCTCATTATTTTGTTCCACAAGGCATCTTAGCATATCCTTGATCTCTTCCAGGTCATCATCCCTAGGTTCTTTATTTCTATTAACTTCACAAGAAAAAGAAGAACCATCAAAGTAAAGGGTTGGGGGAAGATAAGAAATATAAGCACAACCATAAAAGTGACCATCTTGACCACCACACATATCACATACATTCCATACATAAGATTGAGTTGGTGCACATAACTCACTCTTGGGAATATTTTGATAATTTTGTCATGGGTGATTTTCTTCACAATATGCATAAGGAGGATTAAAAGCAGAATTGCCAACATCAAAATTTCCATAATTCCTAGATGTCATGTTTCTCAATTAACAAGTAAAACAAAAATAAATAAAAAAATCATATAAAACAAAATAAAAATAAAAGTTCAAACTTGTAACCTAGCAATATATACACCTACAACTACACCGTTAGTTTCCAGGCAATGACGCCAAAATTTGATCACGCCCAACTATTCCTTAATAAAGACAAAGCGGTCGTTGCAAATATAATTCGGTTTACAAGTCCGGAGTCGAATCCTCAGGGAACTAACCTATCTATTACAACTCTTAGTGATGCTAGTACAAGTTTAAACAATTCCCTAATGTAAGATTTTTATCAATAAATATTGGGATTTGTTTAACTAAAGTAAAATGATACTAAAACTAACAATATTCCAAATTAAAGATAATTCAATAGTAAAGAGATCTAGGGTATTGATTTCCCCAATTGCTAGATTAATCCTTAACTCTTTTGCTATAATCTCGATGTAATACTCTATCAGGATTAAGAGCTATGTGTTACTGCAACTATCTCTCGATCAACTACGATAATTTACTAGAGCATTCTCTCGAACTATTCTAGCTAATAATATATGCAGCTCTGAATTATCCCACCAAAGTTTTGTTATTTCTAACCCCACTTTTAAATTCAAATAATGAATCTCTTCAATTACCCCAAAGTGGTGTTGTTCAACAACGATCTAACCTAGTATTCTTTCTTAAGCAACACAAGGCGATTAGACACGATTAATCAAGGGTCCATTCAATTAATCACCACACAAAACATAGTTGAACAATTATAATAAACTCGGCTCGATTATAACAAAACTGAGTCAAAACTTCATCTAACAATTGATTCCATCAACCCTAGATTAAATGTTTAGATACTCATGGTAAAACGAGATAAAGCCATAAGATAATTCATAATTCACAAAATAATGATAACAAGAAGAAGAATAAAAAACTCTAATGGTGTCTTGATCTTCTCACACTTGTTCTTGCCTCCGATTGAGTCTAAAAATAAGCTTAACATTGACTTGTGTGAGTTTGTTAAGTTTATATAGGGTTAGGATAAGTTTTCCACGCTTTACACTTTAGCCCTTAAACTTTCTTGGCCTTCTCCAGATCGACCGCGGTCACGGGCCAACTGCAGTAATTTTAGACTTTTTGTTTTCCGCCTTTCTTTTACCGCGTTCCAACCGCGGCCCTACTGCGGTAGCGGTGGACTGTTGCCCAATTTTTCTTCGCCTTTTCTTGCTCCATCCGGGCTCTTCTCGATTGGCCTTGTATCTACACATTTGACCCCAAAACACTCTATATCCTCCTCCTAACTCGGAGTAGTTCCTGCAAGGCATAAAAACCTCAATTAGAGTATTTTGTTATCATTTAGCACTTAAAATA
This sequence comes from Nicotiana tabacum, assembly GCF_000715075.1. NCBI lineage: Eukaryota > Viridiplantae > Streptophyta > Magnoliopsida > Solanales > Solanaceae > Nicotiana > Nicotiana tabacum. Next base: position 108,277,827 of record NC_134101.1, read on the forward strand.
TCAATAAAGTATGGTTAATTTCGAGCATAAATAGCATTTACATCGCATAATATATGCTACTATCACCAATCGATTTGTGAGGTTAGATATTTCGGAGCTCAGTCGGGTCTTAGCTTATGTGGTTTCTCTGTCTTCCTTGTTTGATCGCATTAGAGAGCGCCAGTATGATGATCCTCATTTGCTTGTCCTTAAAAACAGAGTTCAGCACGACGATGCCAGAGATGTAACTATTAGCGATGATGGGGTATTGAGGATGCAGGGCCGAATATGTGTGCCCAATGTAGACGGGCTTTGAGAGTTGATTCTGGAGGAGGCCCATAGCTCGCGGTATTCCATTCATCTGGGTGCCGCGAAGATGTATCAAGATTGGAGACAACATTATTGGTGGAGAAGAATGAAGAAGGATATTATGATATTTGTAGCTCGGTGTCTCAATTGCCAGCAGGTAAAATATGAGCATCAGAGACAGGGTGGCTTACTTCAACATATAGATATTCTAGAGTGGAAGTGGGAGCGAATCACCATGGACTTTGTAGTTAGGCTCCCACGGACTTTAAAGAAGTTCAATGCTATTTGGGTGATTGTGGATCGGCTGACCAAGTCCGCGCACTTCATTCCTACGTCTACTACCTATTCTTCAGAGCGGTTAGCAAAGATTTATATCAAAGAGATTGTCTGCTTGCATGGTGTCCCAGTTTCCATCATTTCAGATAGAGGTACTCAGTTCACTTCACAATTTTGGAGGGTCTGGCAGCGAGAGTTGGGTACTCAGTTTGAGTTGAGCATAACTTTTCACCCTTAGATGGACGGGCAGTCCGAGCACACTATTCAGATATTGGAGGACATGTTGCGCGCTTGTGTCATTGATTTTAGGGGTTCAAGGAATCAGTTTCTACCGCTCGCGGAGTTTGCTTATAAAAACAGTTATCAGTCGACTATTCAGATGGCTTCATATGAGGCTTTATATGGGAGACAGTGTAGATTTTCAGTTGGTTTGTTTGAGTCGGGTGAGGCTAGACTTTTGGGTACAGACTTGGTGCATCATGCTTTGGACAAGGTGAAGGTGATTTAGGAGCGGTTTCATACAGCGCAGTCAAGACAAAAGAGTTATACTGACAGGAAGGTTTGTGATGTATCCTACATGGTTGGGGAGACGTTTCTATTGAAGGTTTCACCCATGAAGAGTATTATGAGATTTGGGAAGAAGGGTAAATTGAGTCCTCGGTTCATTGGGTCTTTTGAAGTGCTTCGAAGGATTGGGGAGGTGGCTTATGAGCTGGCCTTTCCACCTAGCTTATCGAGTGTGCATCCGGTATTTCATGTTTCTACGCTCCGGAAGTATAGTAGCTATTTTGCAGCGGCAGGTCCGAAAGTTGAGATCAAAGGATGTAGATTCAGTGAAAATATAGTAGAGAGGTCGCCCCGTGGAGGAGGCTACCTGGGAGACCGAGCAGGATATACGGAGCAGATATCCATACCTATTTGAGGCTTCAGGTATGTTTCTTGACTCGTTCGAGAACAAACATTTGTTTAAGAGGGGGGGGGATGTAACGACCCGACCGATCATTTCATAAGTTACCGCTTTGTTTCCCCCATTTTAGCTTCTTTATGTGTTGTTCAGTTGTATTTCATCGTATCATACTGGTCGGTTTGGGTTCGGAGTGGTTTTGTAGAAGAATGAGACATTTAGTCTTTTTTGAGTAAAATTAAGTTGGAAAAGTCAACCGGATATTGACTTATGAGTAGAAGGCCTCGGATGTGAATTCTAATGGTTTGGATAGCTTCTTTAGGTGATTTGGGACTTAGGAGCATGATTGGAATGTATTTTAGAGGTCCGTGGTAGATTTAGGCTTGAATTGGCGAAATTGGAATTTTGGCGTTTTCCGATCGGTAGTGGAAATTTTGATATCGGGGTCGGATTGGAATTTTGGAAGTTGGAGTAAGTCTATTGTGTCATTTGCGATGTGTGTGCAAAATTTTAGGAAATTCGGATGAGGTTTGATAGGTTTTTGCATCGTTTGCGGAATTTGGAAGTTTGAAAATCCTTCCAGCATATAAAGGAGATATGCAAATATATCATGTAAACAACCAAGGAAATTGCAAGTAATGATGTAATTTAATAACCAAATCAAACACTAGCCAGCTTTTCTTCAGATTAACGGATCATTTTGGGCTTTGGAAAGATAGCAGATTTTCTTATATTTTTGTTGCAAAGATTTGTTCTTCGCGTTCGCGAAGGTGTGGCTAGTGGAAGGATCACGAACGCGAGGAGTTGAAGGCATTCATAAAGAGGAAAGATGGAACAGCTCCACCCCAAGGATTTCTTCTACACGTTCGTGTAGAGGACAACGCATTTGCGGAGGGTCTGGCAGGTGAAGCTACGCGTTCGCGAGAGGGTACTCGCGTTCGCGAAAGAGGAAATTTGAGCAGTGGATTTTTGTGCTTCGCGAACGCGAGGCTTTGACTGCGTTCGCAAAGAAGGGCACACCTGGGCAGAATGTTTCAGTTCAAAATCGAGTGTTAGGTTCATAATCTCAAAATTCATTAGAGAGCTCGGGAGAAGGCGATTTTGGAGGGGATTTTTAGAGGATTGATTGGGGTAAGTGTTCTTCACTCAAATTTGGTTAAATCTCATGATTATGACTTGATTCTTATCATATAATTTGGGAATTTGGGGTGAAAATTGGGGAAAATGGAAGAAGATTTGGAGAGTTGATTTTGGAGATTTGGATGACCATTTGATGTCAGATTTTGGTGAATTTGATATGGGTAGATTCGTGAGCGAATGGGTTTTCCAGTTTTATGATTTTTATCGGATTCCGAGACATGGGCCTAGGGGTTAGGTTTGAGCCAATTTCAGGATTTTTGAGTTAATTTGATTATTTTCACTTGGACTTTGTTCCTTTAGCGTATATTGATGATAATATACTGATTTTGGTTAGATTTGGAGCATTTGGAGGCCGATTCGAGAGGCAAGGGCATTGCGGGCTAGAGTTTCGACCGGTTTGAGGTAAGTAATGATTGAAAATGTTGTCCTGAGGGTATGAAACCCTAGATTTCACATCGTTTCACTACTTTGAGGTGGCGCACACGCTAGATGACGAGCGTGGGTTCGTGCACCATTAGGGATTGTGACTGGGTTCATCCCGTACGACTATTAAGTCGCGTATTTGATTGAAAACTTTTGGGCTGAATGTCATATTTGGGCCTCGTGCCAACTGTTTGGACCCTTAGGGGCTTTTTACTACTGTTTTCCTCACCGGTTTGGTTTAATATCTACACTCAGTCATGCTATATTTTTACTGATTTCATAACTCGGTGTTATTTACTCTGTTTGATTCTATAAATGATATTTTGGACTGAGCACCTTGTGTTATTGTTAGCCCGAGTGGCTTGAGAGATTTCTGACTGAGTAAGGCCGAGGGCCTGTGTTGTGAGGATATTATGGGATCGGGCTGCGCGCCGCAACATGTTGTACTGATTGTGATATATGAGAGGCCGAGGGCCTGATTTATTATGCCATGAGATGGCTTGTGATAACGCTTGTATTGTAGGAGCTCCTCCGGAGTCTGAACACCCCCAGTGAGCGCGGGTACCCAGTGTGAGTGATGTGATGCTCCTCGAGGGGCTGTTATGATTCATGTTGTTGCACGAGGGGCTGATTATGAGTGATTGTGAGGTGGCCCGAGAGGCTGGTTCTGTTGATATTTTGCCCGAGGGACTGTCTACGTTTCTATCATTTTGACTCACTGTTTCTTCACTTATTTGAAACTATTGAAAGATGTTTTAAAAGAAAAGGTTTTTACTGAAATTGAGTTTGTTTTACGAGATAATATAGTTCTGTACTGTTTTGGAAATGTACTATATTTGTTGTAGTGCTATGACGTGGAATTTTTCTATTTTCTTACTGCTCAGCTCTCATTTAATTTTATTACTTACTGAGTCGGCGTACTCACATTACTCCCTGCACCTTGTATGCAGATCCAGGAGTTAAGGGTCGCGATAGTGAGCTTTGATCGTCCATTCAACAGGATTTTAGAGTCGACAAGGTAGTTGCATGGCGTTCGCAGCCCTGTTCTTCTCCCTCATACCTTCCCTAGATTTATTTAGTATTGTCTTCTACACTTTGTCAGACTTTATTGTATTGAGACATAGTTGTAGTTGCTCGTGACTTGTGACACCCGAAGTTAGGCTTGTGTATTTATTCCGCACTGGTTATTTAGACTTATGTCATGAGATTTCTTGTTAATTAATGGCTTAAAAATGACTTTTGTAGAAAAATGATTTGATTTGGGAATTGTGTCGAGTGACCTAGTTTCACGATAGACGCCATCACGACCGGCTCAGTTATAGGGTCGTGATGAAAATTGAAATGAAAGATAATAATATAATATAGAAGAGAGAGAAAAATATAAAAAGGGATATTTTCTTTTAGGGGAAAAAATAGGAAAATAGTTGGAGTAAGTTGTCCCCAAAATGGAAAATCCCCATTATGGAGCCCAAAAAGGGGTAAAGGTTGGAGATGCCCTAACTAATATAATCTTGTACGACAAAATTAACCACTACACCCCAAACCATATCAGTTTGATTTTTGGTTACATGTGGCTAAATTTGATAATTTTTAGATAACAAAACTAAAGCAGTAATTTTTGTGCAATGAACATCCAGAAATTTGCCCAGAGCAAAGTTGATATAAATCAACACTACTATCTTACAATCCATTATTCCAAATACACCTAGGTATTACTAGAAAAATGCTTATTATACATAATAATCTCATCAACAACAACAATAGTAATGGAAATGAAATTGGTTATTAAGAATAACTTGATCTTAGCCAAAAAGTCGGGGAAACGTATCAAACTTTAGAATAATATTATAGAAAGTAGACTATATATCGAATCTCATACAAAATTTTAAAAAAAAAATTCATGTCAACAAAGGGGAAAAGGAAAAAGTCAACGGTTTTCTTTGTTTTGTTTAATGTTTGAGTGACATCAATTTTCTTCTTGTACTTTTCACACAAAGGTGTGTAATCGTCAAAAGAATATTTATCTCCATATATTCCACTTCCCACATATCTTCTTCACTTCAGTCCCCTTCTCATAGATTCTCTCTCTTCTTACGTATTGTAATAAGTACACTAATTAAAAGGGGGTTGAGGGTATTAAATCCACATCTTTCTCTATACATATGGAGAGTACGTAACATATGATTCTCTTCATTCTTTTTTTTAACTAGTATTCTCTTTCTTCTAGCTATACTGCTTTTTTCAACATGGTGGTGGCTCATCAGCCTTCTCCGCCGTCTAGCCGCCAAGAAAAAGAAAAATTACGTGACATTGAGCTTCCTATAATAGACCTTTTGGGCGAGAGATCAGAAGTGACAAAGCTCATTGTCAAAGCCTCTAAAAACATTGGTTTCTTCAAAGTCATCAACCATGGTGTCCCTAAACATGTCATTAAAGCAATGGAAGATGAAAGCTACCGATTTTTCTCTAAACCGGCTTCCGAAAAACAACGTGTTGGACCGGCCAATCCCTATGGCTATGGCTGCAAGAATATAGGGTTCAATGGAGATTATAGAGAAGTTGAATATTTGCTTTTTCATACCAACCCTTTGTCTATCTCTCAAACATCCAAAACTATTTCCGTTCAGCCCAGGATATGTAGGAAACCTCTAAAGCAAAGGTTTGGTCAAATCTTTTTCAAAAATGCTTCACACGGAGTACTCGGACGAGCAAAAATCGCCCGCTTTATCTTTGCGCGAAAACCCTTCGTGTCTTCGTGCAAAGAGGGGCAGCTGTAAGCACGTGATTTTTGCTTCACGGACAATCGCTCCAAAAGAAAACAAAAATAGTGACCAATGACCTCGCTGTACAAATTTTCATTTTTTATGACATGTACTGCTGGTCATTTGTGGTTTGGCCCATGTTGCATTTGATCTTACCAATCAAAATACAAAGTATGTCTGTCATGGTAATCAAACCGTAATTCGGTCGTTAAAAGAAAATTCAAAATATATGTGCATCGTCCGTTCTAGGTTGTGATTTAACTTGCTTAAACATTTTAATTTGGCGTGATAATGGTGTTGAAGTGTTACATTGTTGTTTGTTTTAATTTCATTTGTTTTATTATTTATTTGTTATTTTTCATTTTTTGTTTAAAAATAGAAAACAAAAGAAAAGAGTGAATGAAAATCAGTTTGGGCCCAAGAAATAAAACAAAAATAGGCCCAAACCAGCACAAGTCCAGTCCAGACTAGGCCTGCCCTGACCACCTCCCGAAACGACGCCGCATCATGCGTCTGATCTGAGCCGTTCAAACACACCCATCCAACGGTCCCCCTCAGCACCCGTAACCCGACCTGTTTAGCCGGTCCAACCCAACCCATCACTTAAACCCAAACGACCCCGTTTTAATGTCAAACGACCTCGTCTCACCCCTCACCATCAGATCCCAGCCGTTGAGATCAGATGATCTAACGGCCTGGATCCAATCTTCTACGCCGTATATAAGCCTTTCCTCACACCCCACGCCCCCTATCCGAACCCCACCTTTCCCCATCTTCTTCACCAAGCCCTGAAACCCCCCGAAACCCTAGCAGCCGCCCTAGTTTCCCCTTCACCAGAACCCGGCGGCATGAACGCCGGTGACCACCTCCTGAACACCCTAGGACCCCCTCACTCTCCTGAACATGGATCTATTACCCCCTAGCCTCGAATCCCCTTCCTTCATCTCGAATCTTCATTTGAAGATTCGAGTCGAACCCGGACCTATACCAAACCTCACCATCTTCATACCAGACACTCCCCTGACCCCCTTCGTGACCAAACCAGGCTTGGTTTGGTCCGAATCTACCCACAACTTCTAAAAAAACCAGATCTGAAAATCCAAAACCTAGAACAGGAATAGCCTTGGAAACCGGCTAGTCTTATCAGAGTTTGAGGTCTAATAGACCTTAATCAAGGTGTTCTCGTGTGAGAACACCCTGATTAAAGTTTGTTCGGCCTCAAGGGTTCAAAGTTGAGTCAGATTCGGGTCAATTTGGTTTGAACATTTTTTGGTAAGTTTTTCTTGTCCTTTTTGTTTTATTTAACTGCTAATTAAGTTGTCAGCATGTTTCGTTGTGTTTGTTTGTTATTTTTTTTATTTTTCATTCGGATTTCTTCCATCTCTGTCAAAGACCTTTTATTTGGTCAGTTGATTTTCTGTGTGTTCTGAATGTATTCTGTGGTATACATGATCGTCAATTAGATTAGTCGTCAAATGAGTTAATTCATATAGGTTCCCAGTGATTGAACAAAGTTGTCTGAAGTCGTTCGGGACTCTGTACGTGTTGTTTATATGAACGATTGATTGTTATGTGTTACGATTAATATAGTCGAGTCAATGTATGTCGTCAATTAGTTTCAGTCATTAATGGTAACAACTTGATCCGTGTTGTTTATGTCTGCTGTGATCGTATTTGAATCCCATTAGGAACTGAATTGTATTGCCTATTGGTCTTGTTCAATTTGAATTAAAGAACATCTAGGGGGTAGGTTATAATGACAGTTCACACTTTGAGTTTAAAAGGATGCCATGTTCACTTAGTTCAGATTGTGGGCAGCATGCGTATGGTCAGTTGTTTTGGATTAAAATAGTCTGACAGTACATGCTGTCAGATTATATTCTTGCTGCCCATACTTTGGTTAAATAAACAAGAGATTAGGACACTTTAACAACAAAAAAGGGAGAGGGGATGTCAGGGATTTCATGGGAGTTTTGTTATTTAAAATAAGTGAGTGGAAAAACAACAGGGAGGGGGGAATTTTGAGTTGTCCAGCAGGCTGTAAAGTGCTGGGATTAGGCTATAAGAAGGGGGACCTTCCGTTAGAGTAAGGGGGATTCTTTTTGGATCCTAAAAGAGGAGGTTCTTCTGGAAAAAAAAACTGAAAGAAAGAAACATAAATTCAGAGGATATTGTGACCAAACATTGTCTGTAAACTACATAAGAATTCACATTTGGTCAAGCTGTCTTGGCCAAGTTCTGTTGCTTGCCCTGATTGAGCTGCTTGTGATTGTTGAACTGCTGGTGTTGCTGCATTGAATACTCTGTTATTTCTGTTGGTTCGTTACTCTGGTTCTGGGATTGTTTGTTTGTTGCTCGACTGCTCTTGAGCTTCATCATTGTTGGTTGGTTGTTGTTGCTGTGTTGTTGCTGTGTGTCTGCTGTTGCTGTGTTTGTTGCATACTACTCAGCTGATCATTCTTTTCTTCCCTTGCTTTCCTTACTAGGTACACAATTACACTACCAATGTAACTCGAAAGTTTGAGCAATGAGTATAAAAGAGAAGATCTGCAGATGTTTATATATACATAGACTATTATGTTAGGCCTCATGTAATGTATAATAGTTTACGTTCTTGTTTTGGACACTGGAGATAGTCCTCATGCCTAATAAATGTCAATATATGGTAGTTGGATGTTAGACTGTGTATATAGGTTGGTGATAAAAGTATGCCCAATGCAGTAGGTTGTATCTTAGATTTAGTTTAATGGTGTAGTATAATTCTGTAATGTATGCCAAGCATGAAAATCGTACACTAACTAGTTAAGTTCTTTCCCTTCTGAAAAACTGCTTCATATAACTGGTAAACCATGTTTTAAGACAAAGAACACAGAGCTTGCAATCTCAACCTCACGAAGGTCGAGCCCAGGTCGAAACAGACCAAGCAGGCCTGCATCGAACAAACAATGGCCCAGGTCTGGTCCATCACGCATGGGCTGGATTTGGGCCCTTAAATTTTGCTCGGCTGACTGTGTACGTGGCCGTGCTACTGATTTTGCGCAAGCACTCGGAATTCTGTTATAGATAACTTGCAAGCATGTAATTAACTAGGGCTATCTACTGTTTTCAATTAGTAGAGACAAACGCGACAAGAAATGTAGTTGCTATAGGATATCCTTTTAAAATAAGGACGAGATGAGCCTCGACAAAAGTAAAGAAAAATGCACAAATTGCGGGGCCCTCGTTAAATGTATATATATATTGAAGCATTCAGTCCCTAAGGTGGGTCGTTTAGCAAATCTCACGACCTCCCGGAATAATAACGCGATAGCCTCTTTAAGCGCGTATTTAATAATTTTACCTTCTTAAATTCGGGTGCGCATTTATGTGACCCAAATCCAAATCTCGACGGATTCGAAATGTGTTTCTAATCATGGGTACATTGATTGTGACGTGGTTCGAGATATGTTTTCACGACGTTGCAATTCTTGTAAAATAATAATAACGACAAAAGCGGTTAAAAGTTAAAATTTGCACATATGTTCAATTTGTATAAAATCAGATAATCAAGCCGAATACAACAGTTGAGCGACCGTGCTAGAACCACGGAATTCGGGAATGCCTAACACCTTCTCCCGGGTTAACAGAATTCCTTATCCGGATTTCTGGTACGCAGACTATAATATAGAGTCATTCTTTTCCTCGATTCGGGACTAAAATTGGTGACTTGGGACACCCTAAATCTCCCAAGTGGTGACTCTGAAATAATTAAACCAATCCTGTTTCGATTGTCCTTTAATTGGAAAAAACTCCCTTGCGCCCTCACGGGTACGTAAAAAGGAGGTGTGACAACCATGAGCTCATGTAAACATCTTTGTTATATATAAAAGTGGTCCAGGATAGGAGAGAAGTTTTATTGTATGATTCACACAACTGACATTAGCTCTGTGAGACTCCTTTTTGTCTTACAAATTAGTGGATCCCAATCTTATATTTTTGGGTCCACAGAAATCTGGATCCACAAAATTGTGAGACAAATTTTTTTTTCGTATAAATAGTATCAGTTGTATGAGACACAAAATAAAATTTCCAGGATAGGATATGGGAGACTTAGAGGAGTATCTCTACTACTGTTACTCTGTTCGCCTATATACATACTCCCTCCATTTCATATTAAATGAGATACTTTTCTTTTTAGTTTGTTCCAAAACAAATGACACATTTTTAAATTTGAAAATAATTCAACTTTAAACTCTTTCATTTTACTCATTTACTCTTAATGATAAGCTTTTATAGACACACAAATATTATGACCCCACAAACTTTTTACCCCTTAAACTTTTAAGACCACAAGTTTCAAAACTCTTCTTCTTTTTCCTAAAACTTCGTGTCGAGTCAAACTACTTCATTTAATATGAAACGGAGGAAGTATATAACGTCTGTAAAGTTACTAAGATTACAGTTTCTGACACTATAAGGACACTGGATCATTTGTTTCACATTAGGTGACCTATTTATCGTATTGAATATAGGAATCACTACACATCTCATCCAGTGAGAGTACAAGCTGGAGAGGCTCTCTCTATAAAGAGGCCGAGATAGTAGAGTTGCAGGATCTAGTTTAGTGATGTGAGATTAATTAAATTAAGGGGGAAGGAAGGAAGGACGGATATTGGAATTTGGATAGTACACAAGTCAATTTCTTGGTTATAGGGAATGGACCTAGTTTCTGTAGCATAGGGCGTGTTGCGCCAGCTGTAGGATTGTTGAATCTTTCTCCGCCATGTTTGATCTTTTTCGAGGATTCAAAAAGAGCTAGACATCAACTACCCTTATATATCAACTCATCATGCAAATCTCTTCTTTCTCTAACTTTGCTTTCTTCTTCATGCCCAATTTTCTCCCTTTAAATGTCATTTAATTTGTACTTTCTATTTTTTGACTTTCTTTCTTGTTTTTCATTTTTTCATAAAGAGTACTTGCTCTATCGCAGTTTTATGTGAACCTATTTTCTGTTTGGTCCGTTAAAAAAAGAACGATCTTTTTCTAAATTTAGTAACAATTTAACTTAAACTTATAATTTTACCCTTAATAAAAAGATTTTATAACCACATAAATATTTTGGACTTTTTTCTGACTTGTTTAGGACAACGAATTTTAAAAATCTTTATTTTATTGGAACGGAGGGAGCAGTAACCTGGTAACTTACTGTCCAGATGTCAATGTTGTTTTAACTCAAACATGAATAGTTAATTATTTTAAATTACTCAAGCTGATGATGTCCGTAAAACTCGTCTATTTTAGAACGACAGTAATCAGTTGACTCTTGTATGATTGGTTAAATAATTAGCTATGTAAAAGCTAGTCCTCGATGGGCTAAAGACCTTCAGACTTTTGGAGTACTTAACACCTAAGTGATGCATAATTGGTGCAGTTTATAATTAAACAAGTTTCTAATTCTAGTGTAGTGGTTTTGAATTGAAGCAACACGTGCTTTTCTTGGACCATTGTCACGTGGATTCCTAATTTCTCCAATGAGTGTGGGCTTATGTTACGAAATGATGCAACAAAAATATATCAAGAAATTTTTTTTCTTTATATTTACAGTTGTCATCATGTACTATATATCTCTATCCTAGATTAAAGGACAGAAGTTTTCTTGAATTTGTTTGACAATATTATATTCTAACAATTTAAGGAGTGAAAACCACATCCCACTAGATATGTTGAGAGGACAACTAGAGTTTTGAGCAGGATTGCATGATTCAAGAATCGACAATAGTGTCTTTGGAAGATACTTGAAGCAAATGTTGAGAAAATATGTACATAGATTTGTTTTAAAATTAAACGGAGTGCAAAATATGGGGTACATTATATTAGAAAGAGAATCATTCGTCAACGGACTGAAATTCCAAATTGGGGACTAAGTATACTCTCTACCTTTCAATTTAGATGATGTAATTTGATTTGACACAAAATTTGAGGGGAAAAAAAAAGTTTTTTGAAATATGTGATCCTAAAAGTTTAAGAGCAAAATTTTTGTCGGACCATAATATTTTTACGGCTATAAAAACTTATTATTAAAGGTAAAGTGAATAAAATAAAAGGTTTAAAATTAAATTATTCAAATATAAAAATATTTCATTCTTTTTAAAACACACTAGGATGAAAAAGATATAACATGGTATTATCATTTGGTAATATGATAGTGAGAACAAGAGATTAATGAAAGTTTTAATGTGCTATGAAGGAGTTCCTAGCATATTGGATGGCATGTGCGATGTCCCATGTGCTGATGCGCATTGTATATTTAGTGGTCGAAAAAATTATAATCGGTTCCATAATTTTTAAGAAAAATAATTGTTTACAAAAATGTTCTTCATATTTCTAGCTTTAAGAGACTTTAAGGACAATTTTATCTTTAACCATACTAATGTATGCATTAATAGTCTTGATATTATTAATGCTATGGTTTTCTATACATTACTTATACATAGGATAACACCAAGTATAATTTATAACTAATATATACTCCTCCGATCCACAATAAGTGATTTTTGTCATTTTTTATGGTCCAAAATAAGTGATTTTTTCAGATTTCAAGAATGAATTAATTATTTTTTTTCCTACATTGCCCTTGGAGTAAATAGTATTGGAGTATGTGTTAGGAGTGTTTATGTGAGATAGTAAATGTTAATATGATCAATTTTATTGCTAATTAATATTAAAAGGTAGATTCCTTAATCTGTATGAAAACGACCAAAAAATCACTTATTTTGGATCGGAGGGAGTATCAAATAAGATATTAATAATGCATAGAGCTAATACTTGTATTATTTTTTCTTATACCTCGTACCAAACAATCCCTTACGGTTTTATGTCATAGATTAAGAAGGGGGTACGGAACTAGATGCGAATTGAAAATCAAATTGATATAATACTTCATAACACTGTAAGACTCGTTCTGAGAAACAACACATAATGCTTCAGAATCAGATTGACCTGTCAGATATCCTCATCCATCTATAAGGTCCAATCAAATAGTAGAGATTTAGTACTTTGAAAGAAAAAAAAGAACTTTTCGATTTTCAAACATAGAAGTAGAATTCTCCCAGAATTGGTGACAGCCTAACCACTACCTTTTTTACTAAATCAAGAAAAGTTCATTAAGCTAAACGAATTCTGTGCCGATAATGTGATGAACATTTATTGATTGATGTGGTTGTTGACAGGTGTGCAGTGAATGGTTACGTAGAAGCAGTTAGGGAGTCGGCATGTGAGATATTGGAGCTGATGGCAGAAGGATTAAGGGTCCCAGACACCTCAGTGTTGAGCAATTTCCTTAGGGACTATGATTGTGACGCTCTCCTCAGGCTCAATCACTATCCCCCTTTGCCCCCACTCCAACTTCTCAACACGTCTCCTAACCAACCACCATCCAGTATTGGTTTTGGAGAGCATACTGACCCTCATATCTTGACCATCTTGAGATCCAACGACGTTGCTGGCCTTCAAATCTCACCTCAAGACGGTTTGTGGGTCCCTGTCTCCCCTCACCCTTCTACTGCCTTCTGCGTCAATGTGGGTGACGCCTTACAGGTCCGCCTTCCCCTCCCTTCTTTTACTCTACTTGTCCTGTTTACATTAGAAATCTTGTTCGCGACTGTAACAAATTAAAATTAGAGGCCAATTCAAAATGTGAACTTACTAAATACTATCTCCGTTTTAGTTAATGTGAACTTATTTTTTTCGGTCTGTTTAAAAAAAATGACCATTTCTAAATTTGAAAATAATTTAGCTTAAACTTCTAATTCTATCATTAACGAGAAACTTTTATACCCACACAAATACTCTAAATTCTTTTTTTGACTTATTTAGGATCACAAATTTCAAAAATCTTCATTTTTTTCTTAAACTTTGTGTCCAGTCAAACAGGTTCATATAAATTGAAACAGTATAATTTTTTGGTGAATTAAATTCATGGAAGCTACATTGGATCTACCTTTGAACAAAGTACATGCATTCCTTAATTTTTTAAGTATTTAGTATATCTTGTCTCCTAATTTAAATTGTGAGTATGTTTAGTGTCATTCGTGGCGCAATAAAGTGATACAGGATCAACGATGAACATGTCAAGAATTACAGTGGTCCCAGACTTACTCTAGTCACTATCTCTTTCTTTTTCGCATTTCTTATTTCGTACCAGCTACATGTGCTTGTCATGCATGGTAATTAGTGGCGATAAAATGATTAAAAGAAAACAGTTATCCATATATATTATTCATTAAAAAATAAATTGGACAATAAATTTTTTTAAAACGGGTCTAAGAACTATATTATTTAGTTAGAAAATGGATAACCAATAGATAACTAATGAGTTTAACTTATACATTTGTAAAGCTTCAAATTTGGGGTTCCTTAAATTTGTGAGACTAGAAATTATTCTAAAAATAATCATATTCTAGAAGTCATGAATAATATGGTTTTCCATAGTATCCCCGGTTAACCCGTTTTTTATCACATATTAAATATAAGTCGAGTCAAATAATTTATCCATTTTTACATTACTTATTTTCGATTCACCCATATCCGACCCCACCCGCTCGCCCTAATATTTGCCGCCCTAATGGTAATGATAACCCCATCCTCATATAAAGTTAGAAATGGACATAACAGATGGTGAATGATAGCTTGAATTGACATACATGATAGCAACAAGTGCTCTAGGGGGAAATAAAACTGAAAAGTGAAGTGATTAATGCTTTACAGAGTTTGGGGTTTAGCAAACTACAGGTTCCTTCAGTTCTGGCCATGCTTACAATTGATGTGATAAAACTGACCAGTTTCAGGATGAGCTGAACCGAGTGCGGAACCAAAATATGGTTTATTTTTACTAAAAATACTTAAATAAGTGTAAAAAAAAAAAGTTACCAAAGTATATATAACGCCACTAATAGTGGCGCTATACAGTAACGTTAACTGTACCGTTACTGTATAGCGTCACTATTAGTGGCGTTATACTGACAAACTTACATAGCGCCATTAATAGTGGCGCTATATGCCTTATACCTAAAGACATAGCGCCATTAATAGTGGCGCTATACCCCTTAATACAAATCCCCCTCTTCTTCTTCTTCTTCGTTCCATCTCCGACTTCCATCTTCCTCATTTTCACTTCCCCCCCCCCCCCACCACCGATTCTGCCCCCATTTTTTTTAAATTTTTTTTTGGGTCCCCCCGTCACATAAAAGTTTAATATTTGTGGTCCCACTGTCGAGTAGAGCTTCGTGTTATTGTGGATTCACTCTTCCGGAGTCAAAATTTCGATCTATCTACATTTCAAAAATTCTAAATCGAGGTATTTCGATTTATTTTAAGTTGAAACTTTTATAACAATGCATATTACTTGATTTGTATGTGTTCTATTCGGTTTGTGTTTATTTTTTCCGAAACTAGCATGTTAAATTTTATCCGGATTTAATTTTAGTGTTGTATAAAAATATGTAAATTAGTCTAAAAATGTGTTTGTTAATATCCTCATGTATATTTATGTATTTTTATGCCGTTTAGTTTAGATTATTTTTTAGCGGAGTAAAATGTATACTTTATTAGCGTAGTAAAACGTAGACCTTTTTAGCGTAGTAAAACGTAGACCCCTTTAGCGTAGTAAAATGTAGAGCCTTGTAGCGTAGTATTGTGTAGTAATTGTTTAATTATCTTATATTCTAGCACGAAACCCATATATATATTATTTTTACAATTTAGTTATTAAATAAATATGAATAAAAATTATTAAAAAAATATAAAATTATTAATGATAGTTTGGTACCACTGGGCCTCAGAAAATCTAGCACGAAACCCATAATTATAAATATATATATATATATATATATATATATATATATATATAATTTTTACAATTAAGTTATTAAAAAATATGAATAAAAATTATTAAAAAAACATAAAATTATTAATGATAGTTTGGTACCACTGGGCCTCAGAAAATCTAGCACGAAACCCATAAGTATATATATAATTTTTACAATTAAGTTGTTAAAAAATATGAATTTAAATTATAAAAAACAAATATGAATAAAAATTATTAAAAAAACATAAAATTATTAATGATAGTTTGGTACCACTGAGCTTCAGAAAATCTAGCACGAAACCCATAAGTATATATATAATTTTTACAATTAAGTTGTTAAAAAATATGAATTTAAATTATAAAAAACACACATAAATTTTAATGATAGTTATTAAAAATTATGAATTTTCAGTTGACGACATGGATGCACCTATACATCCCGGCCCTCGGACGTCGGAGCTACTACCCCTACAGCCCCAGCATAGATCCGAGCATATATGGGGGGGGGGAGAGTTGCTTACGCAGACTTTTCGGGGCAGGAGAGTGGATTTATTGTGGGAGTTTTTGACTCCTCCCCGCGTTCTACATCCCCGTGTGGTCCATCACCTGGAGGAGATGGGATTATATAGGATCATTAGCATTGGCCGGATACAGCTCGACTATGCTTTGATCACGGCGTTGATTGAGCGGTGGCGACCGGAGACACACACTTTCCATCTGCCCATCGGCGAAGCCACCATCACACTCCAGGACGTCGAGATTTTATATGGCCTGTCCACCGATGGCTTGCCAGTTTTACTGCCTGGGAACATGAGATATTTTAACCGGGCTGCATATATGGATATGCTGCACAGGCTCACGGGCTTCAGGTCCGAGGACCCAGATGTAGCAATTGGGAGTAGTCGTATACAGTTGGTCCCCATTAGAGACCACTTGGTGCAGATCCACGATACTATCACCGACGACTCAGCGGAGGTAGATGTGGAGCAATATACGAGGCTGTTGTTGCTCCTTCTATTTGGGGGGTCTTGTTCCCGAACACTTCGGGGAACCTAGTGAGCCTTCGTTTTCTGCATCATATTGCGGACTTTGATGATACAGTCAGCTACAGCTCAGGGTGGTGCTGTCCTATCTTTTTTGTACAGGCAGATGTGCCGGGCATCCATGGGCACACAGAGAGACGTTTCTGGCTTTCTACCACTTCTACAGGTGACAACTTATTCAAATAATTTGTCGTTTAGTTCCAATTCTACCTAGTTAGAGTTAATCTTTACGTCAACTTTCTGTTTTAGGTTTGGGTGTGGGAGCGATTTCTGCAACTTCGGCCACCTCTACCACAGCTACCGGCTAATGTACATATTCCTGATCTCCCTCTAGCTTGTAGGTGGGTATTGCGTCGTAGACTTGCACGAGAGTATCATGGCCATCATAATCTCCCCTTCTGTAGGGATGTGTTGGATTTTCTGGAGGATGCACAGGTGAATATCTAACTAAACTTACCAATTAATTTTTAACTAGGTGTTGCGCAAACTAACGGTTTGTGTTGTTATTTGATAGTTCATCTGGACGCCGTACAACGAAGAGCTGATAGGTACCCTGCCAGCGTATTGCACGCACGGTCGCCATATTTGGAGGGCTTCCGTCCCTCTCACGTGCCTCGATATTGTTGAGCATCATGCCTCAGAGCGAGTATTTCGTCAGTTTGGATTTCCGCAGTCTATACCGACTCAGCCTGCATGGGATCCTTTACATTATGAGAGGGATGATAGGATGAGAGTGGACGACACATTTATTGAGTGGCTGACAGCGCAATTGGGTATTTGGGACAGCCGAGGGGACTTGACCCCAGCTCCGCAACACTTTCCTATCGAAGTTTATATGGCATGGTACCGCACTGTTTCCCGACTTTTTATCGGGAACCCAGTTCATCAGGTAGATGGTCGATACGTCTCATACGCCGGGAGACATGAGGCTCTGGTATGTTTTCTGTTATTATCAATTACTTTAATAGTAATTTCTAGTCAAATACGTAGTTTATATTAAAAACTTTTGTGCAGGCGATTGGATTGCATACCGTATATCGTATGGGGCAGCAGATGCAGAGTTATGTCCACGACCCTGTGATCATGCAGGACTATAGTCGTCGCTTAATGGATGTGGCTGCCCAGACACTGCAGCGAGGCCGATCGGATCAGCGTTTGGCACACCAGCCAGATTATGTTGACCCAGCCACATACCAGCGAGGTCGTGGTATGCCACGGGGTGGTGGCCGACGAGCTGCTGCTGCTCCACGACGACCTGCTGGTGTTGGACGACGCGGTCGTGGGCGGAGAGGAGGTCCCCAGCAAGGGGGCTTTGAGGCTCCTGCTGATGATGTTGCTGCTGATATGGGAGGTGGCATGCATGAGACCGACATGCCGTCTTACAGCCTTGGCATTTATGACACTCCAGGGACGTCGCAGGTGACCCCATCGGGTCAATTCTTGATCATGGGCTCGGATTTTCAAGGAGTGGAGTTGGGTAGATATTTCCCTGGCCCGTCTACCACTGATGAGTCTCGACCGATCCGAGATTTTGATAGTAGGCACCGACTGAGTTATGGCAGCTCATCACATGCGCAGGTATGAGTTTATTAGTATTAATTTTATTACTGTTTTTACTATAACTTATTTATTTTGTTTTAACTTTATTAATTTACTTTTTTAGGCTTCATGCGATGCTGCGACAGATGACTACATTCAGGATCCAGACACGATTATGGTAAGACAATATAAATTTTTGTGAATTGTTATGTAGTTTTCTATACTAAGTTTGATATTATTATGTAGCCTTCTACTGGACCTGACAGCACCACCGATACATGTCATCCTGTGCCGCATCCGGCCATAAGGAGACGACTTGATGATGATGATCCTGATAGCGTACCCGGGCGGCAGGGGATGCGCCTCAGGCCAACGGCTACTTTGAGACACACCGGATGCGGGACACATTGATTCGGTCTTCCATATTTTTGTTTTTTTGGTGTAAATAATATTTTTTTGTACATTAACAACAATATTTAGTCGAATATGACAGTTACTTTTTTTTAGTTCTCATTTCGTTTTATAGTTTTTGGTATAGTAACACAACAACTTAAACTTAACTTCCACTTAAATTAAAATAAAATTTAGTACAACAAACAAGGAAAACATTACTACAACACAAACACAAACATAACAGGCCAACATAATAAAAATACATGACATATGAAAATGACACTAAACACATACACGTCAATGCTCCATCCTCAGTTGTCATTTATTCTTCGCTCCAACCACTTAAATCGTTCTTCCATTTGTTCTTTTTCTTCTTCTAACTCTTTCACTCTCGCCTTCACCTCCGCAAGTTCCCGTTTATATTTTTCGTTGCGTTCATTGTGTGCTTCACAATTCCATTCTGCTCTCCATTTTTTATCTTCCACCTCCTTTAGTTTCTCCCTCATATCTGTAATAATTCTATCTGCCTCCTTTTATATTCTATGCTGGTATAACAACATATTATGAAATTCTTGTAATCTATCCCTGTAGCTTTCCTGATAACATGGTTCCTCAGCCCATTCATCAAATTCACAAGTAGGTTCGTCAGGTTGCTTGTACAACTTGTTCATACAGCACCAATAGCGGCGTCCAACGTTAGCACCTTCCCACCCACAATCCATCATGCATGGTTTTCCACATAAGCAAATTGGTGGACGACCAGGTTGAGCCATTTATGAACTATTTGCTTATAATAAAAACCTTACTTACTTTTAATGAAATATTCCTTGGGGGAAATTTTTAGCAAATGAAATATTTCTTGGGGGAAATTTTTAGCACACAAAATAACTACAATGACCCCATTATTTATAGGCTAAACAAGACACATATAGCGCCATATCTAATGGCGCTATATTAGATAGCGCCATATCTAATGGCGCCATATCATGATGTTGACGAGACGACTTTATGTCAGCCGGTCACACATATCTAATGGCGCCATATCATGATGTTTTCAGCTTTTTCAGTTCGACAAGACAAGACACACATAGCGCCATATGTATATTTTGTGTATTAAATATCGTGATAGCGACAAGACAACACACATAATAAATATACCGATAATTATATTAAATTATTATTTAAATAGGTAAAAAGGGAAAGTACAAATCATAATTAACAAACAAGAAAATATTATTTCATAAATACTTAAATCGTATACATAACAACTAATTATTACAACATGAACTCATGGGTAGTTAGGTACAATAGAAGAACACCCGCCCTGAGCTTGATTATTATTGCCACCCAAAGGACATTTTCTACGGTCGTGGCCTGTTTGCGAGCATATACCACATTTGCGTGCATATACGATATCACTAACATCCATTTGGTTACGTATACGCGTTCTCTTCTGCACCTGTCTTTTACGCAAATAGGACTTGTTACACACCATTTTAAATGGTTCTGGGGGCCAGGAATGCTCAAAACCCACTGGTTGCAGCTGACCACTATATGTGTTTAGGTATTTGGGAACACTATATTGTTGATCAATATAGTTGGTCTCCGCATAACCAACACGTTGAAAACACTTGATGGCATGTGAACAAGGCATGTGGTAGATTGACCATTTCCCACATGAACATAACCTTGTGGATTCATTTACAGTATGTACATTATTACCACGATTATTATGGATAGCGGTGCGAACTTCAAAAATACCTCGTTCGTTATCATATTGCAAAAAGGAATGCCAATGTGCTCGCCGTCTGTATTTCTCTAATCTCTTCATAGGCACTGGCATAAATTCAACACCCCTTTCCATCAATTCCGTTGCAGCTGCAGACCGTTGTACAAACCTCTCCGCCATCTGCTTGAACGACATACGCACCATGGCTGTGACGGGCAATCCTCTTGCCGACTTTAATAACCCGTTGAAGGATTCTGACACGTTTGTAGTAAGAATTCCCCAGCGTCTGCCACCATCTGCATGCAACGTCCACTTTTCAGGATCATGTCGCATTAACCAACGATATGCTGCATCGTCTTCTTGCCTGATAGAATCCATATGTCTCCAGAATTTATGTTGTTGGTGGTCTGTTGCTGCTATCCACATCAAATCATGTAGATCTTTTTTGGGACGTGCCTTCTTGAAATTGGCCTTAAAGTGCCTCACACAGTAATGGTGGTATGCATAAGGTTCTTGCCAGCCAGGAAGGTTCTCCACAGAACTTAATATACCCCCGTGCCGATCAGATATTAGACAAATACCTGAACGATGTGTGACAACGTGCTCTTTCAAGTGGTTCAAAAACATTGTCCACGTCTCTGTGCTTTCATTTGCACAAATAGTAAAGGCTAGAGGAAATATCTGTCCATTTGCATCCACAGCCACGGCTATCAATAGCTTGATATCGTACTTTCCATAGACATGAGTTCCGTCTATGGATATTACGGGCCGACAATACGGAAAACCATCAATTGCTGGCTTAAATTCCCAAAACACGTAATTGAATATATATTCTGGTTTACCCGGACTCCGCTCAAGCTTCCATTCAATAACTGTTCCGGGGTTAAAGTGCTGCAGTGCAGCTATGTAGTTAGGCAGATCTGCAAATGACTTATCCCAGTTACCATAGACTATTTCAAACGCTCTTTTGCGCCCAAGATATGCCTTTCTTTTAGTAATTGTGTGACCATATTCCTGGTAGACTGTTGTAATGCACTCTTTGATTTTATACTTATGGACGCTTCAATATGCGGAATAAGTACAAGAGATATCAAGTCAATATCCAAGTTGAAGTGATTCCCGTTGAAAGTGTCCATTTCGCATGTGTGGGTGGGAATGTATTTACCCACTTTCCACATACCTGTTTTCTTCTTCGACGCACGCAACATCCAATTACATGGCCAAAACCACTTGCGGCAAATAGCCTTGTATACCGTCGGACTTGACTCCGATACCTGCATCTCACGACACTCTTTAACATTGTGCATTTTACAAGCCCTGCTTACGCGTGCTTTATCAGGAAAAAGCATCCCCTTTGCAAGCACCATTGGTCTAGACTCATCCCACATTGCTGTCCGGATTTCATCAAAATCCCGTGTGAGAGCTTCCACATCCGGCACGGCTGACAAGTTATCAATATAAGGAATCTCCCTTGAATGAAACGACACTTCAGACTCGTTCACTTTTCGTCTATGGGGGGCTCTCTTCAAATCCGGTCCTTCCTCCTCGTCCTCTTCATCACCATCCTCACGAGCAAATGGTGTCTCGTCTCCCGATTCATCGGCATTGTTATCGTAATCGCTGTTCTCTTCCTCACTCTGTTCATCTGCCAGATCCTGATGTAATACGTCGTTTTCGGGCAATTGAGTGAGTACGGGTAGTTCAACTTGCTCGTTTTCACTGCACATTTCAACAAAAATATAAGCTGCTAAATTAATAAATGCTTTATATATGGCTGTAGCTTTTCACTTACAAGTTGTAATGTGATGACATTCCATGATGGACGTTTTCAGTTAGGTGATGACTACCGGATGGGTCACTTGTAAAATTCATATCCGGCCGGTACCCCCTATTAAATAAATGAGCGTTAAAATTTATTCAATACGCAAAAATATACATAATTAACACAAATGAAAATTGAAGTTTACCACTCTTCTTGTGAATTATGGAAAGCAGGGTATAAATTATTTTCTCGCTGCTCATTCGCCGACGGTGATAAATTTAAATCAAGAAAAATTCTTTCATCTGGAACATGTCCGGCAAAAACTGATCCAGAATAACCACCCGATGACTGGGGATTATCTCTACTACGCACAACCTCATTTTTTGGAACGTCTTCGACCTTCACGTACATCTCCAACATTGTGATTACAAGAAATTCCTGGCATTCGTCCGGAGTCCTCAAGAAATCACTCAAAGTGTCATCATCGTCGATGTTAAACTCTGAGTAAAAAGCAACCCCTTGCGGCGTAACGGAATACGGATATCTTCCGGTTACTTTGAGTATCACTGAACGTTTTCTCACACTCATTTTTTTGTATAACAACGATATTAATGTTTTGTACTCCATTGAAAGTGGCAATTTAACATTACACTTAGCAGGTAAACTGTAGCCCACAGAGTTATTCTCCATCACAACCTCACCCCCAATATAATGATACTCTTATTCTACGTTCTTCAGACATAATGAAAAAATGCTGGAGAATTTAACAACAATAGAAACCAACAAGAGTTAAAAAAATTTTTTGAATGAAGTTGGGGCGATTCTACGATGTTTATATAGAAAATGGCTAGCCGGGTTATTTTTTTTTGTATATAGCGCCACAAAAAGTGGCTTTATACACATTTAAATTATTGAAACCAGACATTATTGGTGGGGTCAGGGTATAAGGCATATAGCGCCACTATTAATGGCGCTATGTAAGTTTGTCAGTATAACGCCACTAATAGTGGCGCTATACAGTAACGGTACAGTTAACGTTACTGTATAGCGCCACTATTAGTGGCGTTATATATACTTTGGTAACTTTTTTTTTACACTTATTTGAGTATTTTTAGTAAAAATAAACCATATTTTGGTTCCGCACTCAGCTGAACCCTCTCTGCAAGAATATTTTTGGAGGGCCCTACTTTCATTACTGGTAAAAGTTCTAAACTTTTTCCTTGGATATTCGTAAATGCTCTAAAGTGCCAACTAGCTCTTTGATAGGTGTGGACAACTCTTGATAGTTCAGCGGTTACCTGTTAGCCACATTAGTATTGCTCACGTGCCAAAAAGAATATCGATGATTACGTCCTCCGTTCTAGTTGATGTGAATTATTTTTTTTTGGTATTATTCAAAAAGAATAATAATTTTCTAAATTCGAAAATATTTAGCTTAAATTTTCAATTCTACCCTTAATGAGAAGTTTTTATAACTACACAAATACTCTCAACCACTTTTTGATTTATTTTTTCTTAAATTGGAACGGATAGAGTAAACTTTAGCTGTTAATTTGAATATTGATTACAATTATTTTCTTAAAAGTTTATATATTTGAAAACTAGGCTAAACATACGACATTACAAACATCTATACTTTATAATCTTAGAGAGATGTTTGAAAATTCATAGTCCAAAGTAAAAGTTAGTTCTAACTCCACCCAACATTATTACATTTGAAGAGGAAAAAAAGACAGAAGAGTGATACGAACTATCAAGTACTCCCTCCGTTTCGTATTAGATAAGATACTTTCCTTTTTAGTCTGTTTCAAAACAAATGATACATTTCTAAATTTGAAAATAATTCAACTTTAAATTCTTTCATTTTACCCATTTACCCTTAATGAGAAGCTTTTATAGCCACACAAATGTCATGGCCCCACAAACCTTTTACCCCTTAAACTTTTAAAATCACAAGTTCAAAAGTCTTTTTTTTCTTAAACTCCCTGCCGAATCAAAGTACCTCATCTAATATGAAATGGAGGGAAGGGAGTAATTAATTCTAATGTAAAGTGGGAAGAAAGATCTGTTCTTTGACACTTTAGTCCCTGCATTTTATGGAAATATAATACAAAGATTGATGACTATCTAGCTATACCAAGGAGCAAAAAGACTAACCCTTTAGGAATTGTACACTTGGTATTTCACTTGCAGGCACTGACGAATGGAAGGTTTTTGAGTATGAGGCATAGGGCCATGGTGAATTCTTGCAGAACGAGGTTGTCAATGGCATACTTTGGAGCTCCAGCCCCCAATGCCAGGATAGCTTGTCCCCTTGAGTTGCTCTCACCACAAAGACCTTATCTCTACAGACCTTTCACTTGGGATGAGCATAAGAAAGCTACTTATTCCAGGAAGCTTGGAGACGCACGCCTACACTTCTTTAGGGTACAATCAGATCTTTGTGAATGAAGGGGAAAAAATGGGGCTTCAATGGTTGTGTACATCCCCAAAGGGGAGTTTTGTTTCCGCCCATTCCCCCTCTGTTTTGGCTTAACATATTTTTAACTATTTCCTAGGAGTACAAGCTTTAATGAAAAAACAGATTTGGTTTTCTCTTGTACTTTGATGAAGGTAAATGGAAATTTATTTCGGAAGCTCGATTAGCACTATGGTTTTCACTTTCAAACAAACTCGTCAATAAACTCATTTCAATAAAACCATTTTGAATATTTGCGAAGGAAGCTTTGGAGTAATGGTAAAGTTGTCTCCGTGTACTCTACAGGTCATGAATTCGAACTATGGAATTAGTCACTGAACGAGACCTTGCGTGAACACGAGATACTACGTGCAATGGGTTGTTCTACCCTTTTGCCCATTTGTGAATAATGCTGCAAGGAATTGCGAAGTTATGATTCTCTGGTTCCATGACATACGCGTTCGAGTCAAAGAGTAAGTGCAAAAAGATCAATAGTCAATAATAAACACAGTTAGGTCCGATTTGTTAAAGATAATGAAAGGAATGCTGGTGATAGGGTTGCAGAGGTTAAGGCACTAAGCAATAGCAAGCATGGGAATAAAAATAAACTTTTAATCCAACATTGACAAAGAATATTAAATTCAAATCAAAAAATTTATTGATAGATGGCGCCTGCCAGTGTCTTATTCTTATTTAATCAAAGGTACCATTGTTGAGCTTAAGCACATACACAAAGCCTACGCAGCGCAATATTAACAGGAACGTACCTTCCGCCATTATTGTTCAAGCGTTGCAGGAAATAGCCTTTGAAACCTTTAGCATAAAACCTAGAGATTCTTCTAGCATATGCCTATCATAGGATGCGAGACTGATGTAGTCACAGGCGTATTTATAGGTAGGCTAGGGACTCTTAAGCAAATACTTTAACCTTAGAGACTTCTCCATAAATTATAATTACCCTAGGTACTTCTAATATATGGTAATTTTTTTCCATCAAAGAAACTACCATATATGCACAACTACAAATATTATCTGATATATTATTTCCTTTAGGAGACAAGGTAAATAATTTATTACCTTATATGTGGGCCACACTAGAAGTCTCTAGAAGAGACGGTAAATTTCTAACATTCTTCCACTTGGCCCACATATTAAAATCAGATAATTTTTTATGAGAGATAAACATATAATATGTCCATAGACTTTATCACTCAACTAAGAGTTATGCAACAATCACTTTCGCTAGAACATATCATCACACGAATCATACCGGTCATGCTTTTAAACAAACACTTCCTTCCATGTATTACAATGCACAATATATTCTAACAAAGCGTCTAATAACTTTACGAATGAACTTAATATAAGTCATTCAGAGTCTAACTTTATTGATCCAATAATCACAAATAATACATGAAAAACCAAGTGTGTATTGTCATGTATATCAAAATAAACATAATGTCCAGACAAACTATTAGAGAGCAAAGAAAAACTAAATTGAGCTACTAAGCCTCAGATGGGTTACATGATCCTTGAAAATATTAGCCGAAAGACCTTTAGTCATAGGATCAGCAATCATCAAAGTAGTACTAACATGCTCAAAATTCACATCTTGCTTTTTCACATAGTCTCTAACCATCAAGTACTTTATGTCGATGTGCTTGCTTCGGCTGCCACTTTTATTGTTCTTAGAGAAGAACATTGCAGCTAAATTGTCACATAAGGTTCTCAATGTCCTTGAAATGGAATCGACAATCCTAAGACCAGAAATAAAGTTTTTCAACCATAACGCCTGTGATGTAGCTTCATAGCATGCTATAAATTCAGCTTTCATTGTGGATGTTGCAACAATGGTCTGTTGACACTTCTCCAAGACACAACACCTCCAGCAAGGAGGAAAATGTATCCTGAAGTAGATTTACCAGTGTCTTTGCATCCACCCAAATCAGAGTCTGAATATTCAATCACCTCCAATGAGTCAGAGTATTTGTATGTGAGCTTAAAATCTTGGTTCCTTGCAAGTATCTCAAGACACTTTTACCAACTTTCCAATGATCAAGACCATGGTTACTTTGATATCTGCCAAGCATTCCTACCGCAAAAGCAATATCAGGTCTAGTACAGACATGTGCATACAAAAGGCTCCCAACAAGCGAAGCATAGGGAATGTCTTTCATTTTCTCCTTTGGAGTGTGCAGCATAGAGCCATGGTGAATTCTTGAAGAACGAGGATGTCAATGGCCTATCGTAGAAAACCTAGGAGTCTTCTAGCTTGTGCCTATCGTAGGATGCCAGACTGATGGAGTCACAAGCGTATTTATAGGTAGGCTATGGACTCTTAAGCAAATACTTTAACCCTAGAGACTTTTCCATAAATTATAATTACCCTAGGTACTCCTAATATATGGTAATTTCTTTCCATCATAGAAACTACCATATATGCACAACTACAAATATTATCTGATATATTATTTCCTTTGGGAGACAACATAAATAATTTATTACCTTATATGTGGGCCACACTAGAAATCTCTAGAAGATACGGTAAATTTCTAACATTCTTCCACTTGGCCCACATATTAAAATAAGATAATCTTTTATGAGAGATAAATATATAATATGGCCATAGACTTTATCACTCAACTAAGAGTTATGCAACAATCACTTTCGCTAGAACATATCATCACATGAATCATGGCGGTCATTCTTTTAAACAAACACTTCCTTCCATGTATTACAATGCACAATATATTCTAACAAAGTGTCTAATAACTTTATGAATGAACCTAATATAAGTCATTCAGAGTCCAACTTTATTGATCCAATGATCACAAATAATACATGAAAAACAAAAAGTGTGCACTGTCATGTATATCAAAATAAACATAATGTCTAGACAAACTGTTAGAGAGCAAAGAAAAACTAAATTGAGCTACTAAGCCTCATATGGGTTACATGATCCTTGAAAATATTAGCCGGAAGACCTTTAGTCATAGGATCAACAATCATCAAAGTAGTACTAACATGCTCAAAATTCACATCTTGCTTTTTCACATAGTCTCTAACCATCAAGTACTTTATGTCGATGTGCTTGCTTCGGCTGCCACTTTTATTGTTCTTAGAGAAGAACATTGCAGCTAAATTGTCACATAAGGTTCTCAATGTCCTTGAAATGGAATCGACAATCCTAAGACCAGAAATAAAGTTTTTCAACCATAACGCCTGTGATGTAGCTTCATAGCATGCTATAAATTCAGCTTTCATTGTGGATGTTGCAACAATGGTCTGTTTGACACTTCTACAAGACACAACACCTCTAGTAAGGAGGAAAATGTATCTTGAAGTAGATTTACCAATGTCTTTGTATCCACCCAAATCAGAGTCTGAATATTCAATCACCTCCAATGAGTCAGAGTATTTGTATGCAAGCTTAAAATCCTTGGTTCCTTGCAAGTATCTCAAGACCCTTTTGCCAGCTTTCTAATGATCAAGACCAGGGTTACTTTGATATCTGCCAAGCATTTCTACCGCAAAAGCAATATCAGGTCTAGTAAAGACATGTGCATACACAAGGCTCCCAACAAGCGAAACATAGGGAATGTCTTTCATTTTCTCCTTTGGAGTGTGCAACATAGAGCCATGGTGAATTCTTGCAGAACGAGGATGTCAATGGCCTACTTTGGAGATCCAGCCCTCGATGCTAGGATAGTTTGTTGATAACACCCAACTATGCCTTTTAAAGGACAAAGCGGTCGCTGCAAATATAATCCGGTTTTAAGTTTGGAATCGAATCCTCAAGGAACTAACCTATCTATTACACTCTTCGGCAATGTTATTATCAACTCAATCAATCTCTAGATGCAAGATTTTTGATCAATAAAGATTGAGTTTTTGTTTAACTACTTCAACTACTATTAAAAACAATAGTAAGCTAAAACCAAGATAATTCAATAGTAAAAAGGTCTAGAGCAGTAATTTCCCTAATTGCTAGTTTAGGTCTTGACTCTTCCGCTATAATCTCGCTGTAATATTCTATGAGGATTAAGAGTTATGGGCTATCGTAATTATCTCTCGATCAACTACAATAATTTACTAGAGCATTCTCTCGAACTACTCTAGCTGACAATAGTTATGCAACTCTAAATTATGCCACCAAAGTTTTATTATCTCTAAACCCACTTTTAAGTTCAAGTAATGAATCTCTTCAATTACCCAAAAGTGGTGTTGTTCAACAGCTATCTAACCTAATATTCTTTCTCAAGCAATATAAGGTAATTAGACACGATTAATCAAGGGCTCATTTAATTAATCACCATACAAAACGTAGTAGAACAATCATATCATAAATCCGGCTCGATTATAACAACTTGAGTCAAAACTTCAACCAACAATTGGTTCCATCAACCCTAGATAAGTGTTTAGCTACTCATAACAAAATAAGAGAAAACTACTAAATTGTTCATAATGTAAAATTGCAAGAATTAAAAGGAGATAAAAAAATGCTAATGTTTGGTTGATCTTCTCACTCTTGTTCTTGCCTCCAAAAGTAGTCTAAAAATTAGCTTAGAATCAAGTTGGACGAGTTTCTAAAGCTTATGAGGGTTTTACAAAAGTTTCCCCGAAATTACACTTTGGTCCTCAAACTTCCAGCTGCGTGAACAGTGCACTGCGGTCGCGGCCAACCGCGGTGAAAGATGACCTTTATGCCTCACTTCATTAACCTGCCGCAGTCCACCGCGGTCGCGGTGGCCTTCTTGCCCAGGCTATTTTTTTGCTTCTTTGTGCTCGGGTACTTCTCGAGTGGGTGTTATCTTCACATTATCGCCTCCAAAACACTCCATGTTGCTTCCTCTCATATAATATTCCCTGTGGCACAAAAGAACACTATTTAGAGCATTTTGTTGGCAATTTATTTATAAAATAACAACAAAGTATGGTCATCTCAAGGTGTAAATGTCAACTATATAGCCTACTATCAACACTCCACACTTAAATTATTGTTAGTCCTCGAGCAATCTACCACACTCCATCAAAAATTCCTTCCCTAATCTTTTCCCTTAACGATTCACACCATGAACATTTTTACAAAAGTTGCACCTAGAAGTGAACAACCTTTACCTCAAGAGTCAAACCTTCTCTGCCATGCAACATTAGCACTTACTCAAACCATCCTATACAAGAGTCAAGACTTACCTTTCCTTTGTGAATCATATGCCTTCACATCACACCAGAGAGTAGTTCCACATATAATGATAATTAGAACAAGTGGGAACTAAGATAGACAAAATTCGCTCACTCTCAGAAAGAACATTCACATGCCACAAAGATGCACCATAGGCTTGCCCGTAGTGTAATACTCTACTAATTGAGCCCAATCAGTCTAAGATCAATAGGACTTTACTTGGTTGTAATGTAGGCTAAGGGATGGGTAGGATATATTTAGATATAGTGACTAACCTCCCTAAACACTTTTAATACAGTTACATTAAACTTAAAGATCATAGTTGTGCCAACCAAACACTCCACCTCATTTGTTTAAAACATCCCCATCCATTAGGTGCAATTTGTACAAGCCACAACTTATCAACCACTATAATTATTTATAACCCATATATATATATATATATATATATATGTGTGTGTGTGTGTGTGTGTGCGTGTGTGTGTGTGTGTTTTCCCGTGGTGCTTTTTCTTTTATGCTTCAAAGTTCCACACCTTTTTCTATCTTAATGGTTCCACTCAAAAACCAAACCACCACCCCACACTTTAGCTTTTGCATATTTTCACTACTATTCAAGTGATTATTGGGAGGTAAAAGGGTTCAAACATCAGGTTATTCAAATAATTGGGTAAGGTTTGCAATGTGGTTGCCAAAGAAATAGGCTTATAGGCTCAACAGGGTTAACTAAGATATATTGCCTTCAGGTGAGTTTATTTTATATGCTTGGCTCAACAAAGAAATGCCTATATCACTTCTAAAACTGAAAGAGACTACTATTTCGCTTTGCAAACACACAGGGCAAGTTCTAGGCATCAAATATGAAACATGGAACACAGTAAAACTCACACACACATGGCACATGACCCACTCCGGATTGGTTTATCAAGACAGTCTCTTTTGAGCGTTCAAGTTAGAAACAAACGTACAAATTAAGGCACTCTAATAGGATTCAACCAATGAAGCTAGGCGTTATACACTAGTGTCTATTGTGCTCAAGTGTATCAACGCTAAGGGTTTTCCTTCGAATTTAGCTCGCAACCCATTAATCCTAATTTAAAAACTAAAAAGGACCAAAATAAACAAAAACTACCTATACCCGGTTCAAACTAAACCCTTGGAAAAGAACCGTGGCCCAAAGAAAAACCAAGGGGGAGTTACTACACTACCTAAAAATAAAATAAAAAATCTTTTTGGTGTTTTTTCTAGACTAACTTCCCTCAAGAACATTGTCTAAAGGATCCGTCATCAGGAAGAGTCTACATATTCCATTTTTTTTCGACTTAGTCCCTCAAGAACCCCACCGAAAGAGATCCGTCGTCGGGACAAGTCACTTACTATTTTCACTTACCTAATTAACTATTACTCTAACACTAAAGAAATCAAAGCAGAACAAAACAAAGAACATCAAACAGTCCATTATTACAATTACAAACATACAATGAAGTATCCCCTACCCCACACTTAAAATAAAGACATATCTCCATGGCTTAATAATTTAAAGAGCAGTGAGGTAAAGGAACTTCCCTAAAGGATCACTCCTGATTGGAGACTGTGTCTGGGTTGACGTTCAGGCGCGACCCAGAGCTCTCAACCAGCCCAAGAATTTCTTCTCCGACTTCACTTGACTCTCAGCTTGGACCACCGCAGTAGGTCACCAAATCGGAGGCAGAATGATGTGGTTTTACCGCGGTCCACCGCGGTCGCAGTGAGAGTTAAAACCTGAGGCAGAATACTTGCCTTCTACCGCGGTCCATCGCGGTCGCGGTGCTAACAATGATCTTTTTATTTTTTTTAGTTACAAGCACAATACTAACAACAATATCCATGGGTTGCCTCTCACGCAGCGCTTGATTTAACGTCGTGGCACGACGCAAGCATTTGATCATCACTCCTCATTCGTGTACTGGGGCTCTTCCAAATTGATTACCACTCTATCCCCTTTTTCTTCAGCCATTCCAAGGTAATATTTCAACCTTTGCCCATTTATTGTGAACTTGTTTGTCCTATCTTATGATTCAATCTCTACAGCTCCACTTAACAACAATTGCACCACTCTGAAGGGTCCTGACTATCGGGACCTTAACTTACCTGGGAACAATCTCAATATCGAGTTGTATAACAACACTAGATCTCCGAGTTTGAAGTATCGATCCAAGATGTGCTTATCATGCATTAATTTCATCCTTTCTTTGTATAATCTAGCACTCTCAAAGGTCGGGAACCTGAATTCCTCTAGCTCATGTAACCCAGTGATTCTGTTAGTATCTGTTGTCTCCATGTCTAAGTTTAACTGTCGCAATGCCCAAAGTGCTTTATGCTCTTGCTCAACTGTGAGGTGGCATGCCTTGCCAAACACCAACTTGTACGGTGACATACCAATTGGGGTTTTGAAGGCTTGCGGTACGTCCACAATGCATCATCCAATTTCTTTGCCCAGTCAGTCCTTGTTGCATTCACTGTTTTTGTGAGGACACCTTTAATCTCCTTGTTGGACACTTCAACTTGCCTGCTCGATTGTGGGTGGTACGGGGTGGTCACTTTATGACGAACTCCATATTTTTCCAATAGCCATGCAAATGCTTTATTGCAGAAATGGGTTCCCCCATCACTGAGTATAGCTCTTGGGGTACCAAAATGCGTGAAAATGTTCTTCTTTAGAAAGCCTAGTACCCCCTTAGCATCATTGGCCGGGAGAGCCACTGCTTCGACCCACTTGGAGACATAGTCACTGCTACCAATATGTACTTGTTACCATACGAGCTGACAAATGGCCCCATCAAGTCAACCCCCCACATGTCAAAAATCTCCACTTCTTGAATTGTGGACATTGGCATCTCATGTCTATGAGATATGTTGCCAGTTCTTTGGCATTTATCGCAACTTTTAACCCAAGAATGGGCACCCTTGAACAGAGTAGGCCAGTACAATCCTGACTCCAACACCTTAGCTACTGTCCGAATTCCTCCAAAATGTCCACCATATGGTGAAGCATGGCAAGCCTACAAAACAGAATGTTGATCTTTCTCGGGGATACACCGCCGGATCATGTTATCTACACATATTTTAAACAACAGAGGTTCATCCCAATAATAATACCGACAATCACGAAAGAACTTTTTCTTTTGTATTGAGGAGAGTTCATAAGGTACAATACCGCTTGCTAAATAATTAACAATATCAGTATACCAAGGTACCTCCTCCATTGTCATTGTCAGTAACTGTTCATCTGGGAATGTCTCTGTTATATCCTCAACCTCTACCTTCTTTTCAGCTCCTTCCAACCTTGAGAGGTGGTCAGCTACTTGGTTCTCTATCCCTTTTCGGTCACGTATTTCCAGATCGAATTCTTGTAACAGAAGAACCCAGCAAATCAAGCATGGCTTTGACTCCTTCTTTTCTATCAGGTACCTAATTGCTGCATGGTCAGTGTAAACAATAACTTTCGAGCCAATCAAATATGACCTGAATTTGTCGAATGCAAAAACAATAGTCAACATCTCCTTTTCTGTCACAGTGTAATTGAGTTGTGCATCGTTTAGTATTCTACTTGCATAGTAAATCGGGTGCATCAGTTTATCCTTTCGCTACCCCAAGACTGCTCCTATGGAATAATCACTTGCGTCGCACATAAGCTCAAATGGCTGCTCCCAGTTGGGTGCAACAATGATGGGTGCAATCACCAATTACTTCTTCAGCTCCTCAAATGCCAACCTGCAATCATTAGAAAACACAAAGGGGTGATCCTTTTCAAGGAGTTTGCATAATGGGTTAGCAATTTTGGAGAAATCTTTTATGAATCGCCTGTAGAACCCGGCATGCCCAAGAAAACTTCTCATCGCCTTGACTGAAGTGGGCGGTGATAGTTTTTCAATCACGTCAACCTTAGCATGGTCGACCTCAATTCCTTTACTGGACACTCGATATCCCAGGACTATCCCTTCCTGTACCATAAAATGGCACTTCTCCCAGTTCAACACTAAATTTGTCTCCACACATCTTTTGAGCACTCTTCTTAAATTGTGAAGACAGTCCTCGAATGAATCTCCCACCACGGAGAAATCATCTATAAAGATCTCCATAATATCCTCCACCATGTCTGTGAAAATAGCTAACATGCAAAAGTCAAAGATGATCTCCATAATATCCTCCACTATGTCTGTTAAAATGTCGCTGGTGCATTGCAAAGCCCAAAAGGCATTCTCCAAAAGGCGAAGATGCCATACGGACAAGTGAAGGATGTTTTCTCTCTATCTTTGGGGTTATTGATATCTAATTGTACCCCGAATATCCATCCAAGAAGCAGAAGTGTGATCGCCCAGCCAGCCTGTCCAATATTTGGTCAATAAAAGGTACGGGAAAGTGGTCCTTCCGGGTGGTTGTGTTCAATTTTTGGTAATCCATGCAAATCCGCCATCCCATGACTGTACGAGTTGAGATCAACTCATTGTTCTCTTTTTGCACAACAGTCATTCCCCTTTTTTCGGCACACATTGGACAAGGCTGACCCAATTGCTATCGGAGATGGGGAAGATGATTCCCGCATCTAACCATTTGATCACTTCCTTCTTTACTACCTCTTTCATGTTCAGGTTCAGCCTTCGTTGATGTTCTATGGAAGGTCTGTGTCCTTCTTCCAAGAGAATCTTGTGCATATAAAAGGCTGGGTTGATACCCTTTATGTCTGTCATGGTCCAGCCAATGGCAGTCTTGCTTTCCTGCAGTACCTGTAAGAGCTGTTCTACCTGTACATCTATCAACTCGGATGATATAACAACAGGAAAAGTAGAATTGAGACCTAAGAAACATACCTGAGGTGAGCTGGGAGTAGCTTCAGCTCCAGCTTGGGTGGTTCCTCTACTGATGGCTTTGCTGGAGGTGTAGCCCTTTTTTCTAATTCAAGGGACTCAAACTGAGGTTCCCTTTTCCAGAATCCTTGGCCTTCAAGTGCCATGACCCTCTCAGCTAACCCTTCACCATCCATTTCTTCTAAATTTATCAGACATTCCTCCAATGGATTTTTAGCAGTCAGGGTCACATCATCTTCTTGCAGGATCGCATCCACTGCCTCCACTAGAGAGCAATTAGCATATTCACTGGGTCTCCTCATGGAATAATGAATATTGAATATGACTTCTTCATCATTCAGTCTCATTTTTAATTTTCCAGTCTTACAATCGATCAAGGCTCTCCCAGTGGCCAAAAATGGGCTACCTAAAATGATAGGTATCTCCTCATCTACCTGACAATCCAGAATAAAAAAGTCTGCAGGGAACACGAACTTCCCCACTTACACCAACACATCATCAAGAATCCCAGTAGGCCTTTTTACCGTGCGTCAGCCTACTGCAGCAGGATCGAAATCGGTCTAGCTCTGCCAATGCCCAGTTTGGTGTATACAGCCAGAGGCATCAAATTTATGCTGGCTCCCAAATCACATAATGCCTTTGCAAAGGCGTAACTCCCAATCGTGCATGGAATAGTGAAGCTACCTGGGTCGGACATCTTTTGAGCCATCGGTCTGGTCACTACTACATTGCAGTTATGTGTCAGAGTCACTGTGGATATGTCCTGAAAATCAAACTTCTGTAACATTAGCTCTTTCATCATCTTCGCATAACCTGGCATCTCCCTCAAGGCATCCATCAAATGAATATTCAATTGAATTTGACGCAGTATCTCCATGAATTTCTTGTATTGATCTTCCTTCTTTTGTTTTACCAGTGTTTGAGGGAATGGTGCATGTATCACCCTTTGTGCACTGCTTGTTGGCTTCTCTCTGTTGGGGTCCTGTGGCACAAGAGGCACCACCTGTTCTGCAGCTTGTTCATTTACCTTAGCCTTACCCTTTTCATCTTGACCCTGTTCAACCACCACTTCAGTCAGATTTGTTGGTTCATCTACCTCTAGTGGAATTGGAGTGGCTGGCGTAGTCTCTATGCTGGCTTGTGCAACCTCCTGCTCTTTGTCTAAATCTCTCCCATTCCGGAGACTTACTGCCATCAGCTGATTCGGGTTTTGTTCCTTGGGGTTAATATTTGTATCTGCTGGCAATGTACCTTGGGGGCGGTTGTTTAAAGCCATAGACAACTGCCCCAACTGAGTTTCAATGTTCTTTATAGCTGAATCATGTACTGCCAACTTTTCTTGCATCTTACCATTTGTCCTAATAAGTTGCTAGAGCATCCCTCTGATCTCTACCATGTTGTTATCTTGCTGCTGAGGAGGTGACTGATATGTCAACTATTGCTGGTTCTGCTGTGGGTAGCCTGTTGTCTCTGGTGGTATGGCACCATTTGGCCTTGAGCTTACATGCCCCCAGGCTAAGGCATGTTGGGTCTGTATTGCTGATTTGGTACCGGTCTCCACTGTTGTCCTCCTTGTCTCTGACCTCCAAAGTTGTTAACATAATTCATATCTTCCCTTGCCCCTTGATTTTACCTTCTCCGCTCCATGAACACACATAAGATTGATTAACATAGGGTGTACACAGTACTCCATTTGTCGTGTCAACAATATGCACCTGTTTGGTACCCATCTCATCTATCTTCTTCGTCAAAATACTCATATGGGTCATGAGTGTGGCCATGTTCTCTGCATGCAAATTATTTGGGTCAAGAGGAACTGAATGCACTATGGGTGCCAGTATTGTACCTCTAATCATCCACCCCGAGTTCTGGGACATCTTGTCAAGAAGGACTTTGCACTCGGTGAATGTCTTACTCAAAAATGCACCTCCAGTTGAAGCATCCACATTGGCCTTTAGTTTGTTAGCTAACCCCATGTAAAACCTCTGGCCAAGCATCTGGTCTAGAATGCCATGGTAAGGACACTTCACCAGTATCCCTTTGAATCTTTCCCAAGTTTCTTGCAAGGTCTCAATCGGCTGCTGCTTGTACTGCAATATTTCATCAATTTGCCTTGCAGTCTTGTTGGGCGGGTAGAACTTATTCAAAAACCGCTTTACTAATTCCTCCCAGGTGATAATGGAATTGATTGGGAGCAAATTCAGCCAAGTCTGAGCTTCCCTAATCACAGAGAACGGGAACAGTAATAGCTTGATAGCTTCTGGGGTCACATTTGGCTGCCTTTGAGTCACACAAATTGATAGAAAATTTTTCAAATATTTCTAATGGTCTTCATTGTGTGACCCGGAGAACAATCCTTTATACTACAGCAGATGCAGCATGTTGTTGGTGATCTGGAATGTCTCCGCTTGAATTGCGGGTACAACTATGGCAGTTACCAAGTTGTCAGCTGTGCGTTGAGCCCAATCATAAAGTGCAGCTTCTGGCACAAGAGGTGACACCACTCTGACATTTGGGTCAGCTGGCTCATTCCTAATATTTTCGTTGATGTTCTCTACGTCACCCATGTCAAATTCAAGCTGGTATGGTTGTTGTGATTGTTGGATCCTCCTGTTAGCACGGTTCAATGCCCTGAATATTTTCTCGAGGTCTGAAAGTCCTTCAAGCAGTTCCCAGTCCTCGAAGAATTTTTAGGCATACACCTGAATTCCACAAGAGTTCAAACGTTAGAATTTCAATGAAAATTGTTTAACACCTTTAAAATTTGATTTGAACTAATAATTTTAACACTACTTCTAAGTTGTAATAGACAACACCGTTAGTTCCTCGGCAACGGCGCCAAAATTTGATAATGTCCAACTATGTCTTTTAAAGGACAAAGCGGTCGCTGCAAATATAATCCGGTTTTAAGTCCGAAATCGAATCTTCAGGGAACTAACCTATATATTACACTCTTCGGCAATGTTATTATCAACTCAATCAATCTCTAGAAGCAAGATTTTTGATCAATAAAGATTGAGTTTTTGTTTAACTACTTCAAATACTATTAAAAACAACAGTAAGCTAAAACAAAGATAATTCAATGGTAAAAAGGTCTAGAGCAGTGATTTCCCCAATTGCTAGTTTAGGTCTTGACTCTTCAGCTATAATCTCGCCGTAATACTTTACGAGGATTAAGAGTTATGGGCTATCGTAATTATCTCTCGATCAACTACAATAATTTACTAGAGCATTCTCTCGAACTACTCTAGTTGACAATAGTTATGCAACTCTAAATTATCCCATCAAAGTTTTGTTATCTCTAAACCCACTTTTAAGTTCAAGTAATGAATCTCTTCAATTACCCAAAAGTGGTGTTGTTCAACAGCTATCTAACCTAATATTCTTTTTCAAGCAATATAAGGTAATTAGACACGATTAATCAAGGGCCCATTCAATTAATCACCATACAAAACGTAGTTGAACAATCATATCATAAATCCAGCTCGATTATAACAACTTGAGTCAAAACTTTAACCAACAATTGGTTCCATCAACCCTAGATAAGTGTTTAGCTACTCATAACAAAATAAGAGAAAACTACTAAATTGTTCATAATGTAAAATTGCAAGAATTAAAAGGAGATAGAAAAATGCTAATGTTTGGTTGATCTTCTCACTCTTGTCTTTGCCTCCAAAAGCAGTCTAAAAATTAGCTTAGAACCAAGTTGGGCGAGTTTCTAAAGCTTATGAGGGTTTTCCAAAAGTTTCCCCGAAATTACACTTTGGTCCTCAAACTTCCAGCTGCATGAACAGTGCACCGCGGTCGCGGCCAACCGCGGTCGACCGCGGTGAAAGCTGACCTTTCTGCCTCACTTCATTAACCTGCCGGGGTCCACCGCAGTCGCGGTGGTCTTCTTGCCCAGGCTATTTTTTTGCTTCTTTGTGCTCGGGTACTTCTCGAGTGGGTGTTTTCTTCACATTATCGCCTCCAAAACACTCCATGTTGCTTCCTCTCATATAATATTCCCTATGGCACAAAAAAACACTATTTAGAGCATTTTGTTGGTAATTTATCTATAAAACAACAACAAAGTATGGTCATCTTAAGGTGTAAATGTCAACTATATAGCCTACTATCACTTGTCCCCCTGAGTTGCTCTTACCACAAAGACCTTATCTCTACAGGCCTTTCACTTGGGATGAGTATAAGAAAGCTACTTATTCCAGGAACTTGGAGACACTCGTCTACACTTCTTTAGGGTACAATCAGATCTTTGTGAATGAAGGAAAAAACATGGGGCTTGAATGGTTGTGTACATCCCCAAAGGGGAGTTTTTTTCCACCTATTTCCCCTCCGTTTTTGGCTTAACATATTTTTAACTATTTCCTAGGAGTACTAGCTTTAATGAAAAAATGAATTTGGCTTTCTCTTGTACTTTGATGAAGGTAAATGGAACTTTATTTCGGAAGCTCGATTAGCACTACGGTTTCCACTTTCAAACAAACTCGTCAATAAACTCATTTCAATAAAACCATTTTGAATATTTGCGAAGGAAGCTTTGGAGTAATGATAAAGTTGTCTCCGTGTACTCTACAGGTCATGAATTCGAACTATGGAATTAGTCACTGAACGAGACCTTGCATGAACACGAGATACATCATGCAACGGGTTGTTCTACCCTTTTGCCCATTTGTGAATAATGTTGCAAGCAACTACGAAGTTATGATTCTCTGGTTTCATGACATATGCGTTCGAGCCAAAGAGTAAGTGAAAAAAGATCAATAGTCAATACTAAACACGTTTAGGTCCGATTTGTTAAAGACAATGAAATGAGTGCTGGTGACAGGGTTGCAGGGGTTAAGGCGCTAGGCAATAGCAAGCTTGGGAATAAAAATAAACTTTTAATCCAACATTGACAAAGAATATTAACTTCAAATCAGAAACTTTATTGATGGATGTCGCCTACCAGTGTCTTATTCTGATTTAATCAAAGGTACCATTGTTGAACTGAAGCACATACACAGAGCCTACGCATCGCAATATTAACAAGAACGTACCTTCAGCCATTGTTGTTCTAGCGTTGCAAGGAATTGCCTTTGAAACCATTAGCAGAAAACCTAGAGCCTTCTAGCATATGCCTATCGTAGGATGCCAGACTGATGGAGTCACATGTGTATTTATAGGTAGGCTAGGGACTCTTAAGCAAATACTTTAGCCCTAGAGACTTCTCCATAAATTATAATTACCCTAGGTACTCCTAATATATGGTAATTACTTTGCATCAAAGAAACTACCATATATGCACAACTATAAATATTATCTGATATATTATTTCCTTTGGAAGACAAGGAAAAGTGTGCACTGTCATGTATATCAAAATAAACATAATGTCTAGACATACTGTTAGAGAGCAAAGCAAGACTAAGGCCTCATTTGTTTGTACTTAATGGAGGTCTGAATCTGAATCATTCAGATCTAGCCCACTAAGTGCATTTGTTTTTTAAATCTTAACCCTAATTATTCAGATCCAGCCCATTAAGTCTATTTTTTTTATCTCTCTTAAAAACTCTTAATAGGTCTGAAAGGATCTTATTCGGGCAGATCCATAATAGAGTCCTACTGGCGTTCAGACTCTTTGGAAAAAACGATACTACGTTATTTTCGCAAAGTTTCGCTCAATGATAAGGCTTTATTTTTGCAAAGTTTCACGCTTTCTTAATCGTCTGTGTTTAACCAAAAATGTGATTCTTTGGTCAAAGCTAAAGATAAATAGAAATTCGGGCTACTGATAATCAGGAGACGAAAAAGAAATAATAGACTTTTTGAGAATGACAAATAAGCAGTAAATAGGTTTGTATTCCAATGTAATGTTTATGATATCCTCTGTCCTTACAAATGACGAGACCTCCTCTTTTTATAGTTGATTCTAAGTAAAGGAGTAATACCTTAGTCTTAATGAGATAATTATGAGCAATAAATGACATTAAATAAGACGTTACACAATCATTCCTATTTAATACCAATTCTCTAACGTATTGGGTATTTAATATTGAATTTGGACTCCTTTTCGTCATCATATCCATGTCTTCAATGCCTACTGATCTCTTGGCTTTAAATGACCTAAATAGGTACGAAGCTTGTAATATTCGAATTGCCTCTCGTGCCTATTTAGCTTTTCTTTCCCCGTATCTGTTGTCACTCGTGCCTCTTAACTGATCATCATGTTTTGACCATTCCTCGTGTCATGCCACGTCACCTTCAATGTAAATTCAGTTTTTTCCCAATACAGATAGTCCCCCTACTTTCCATTTATTTATCAATTAAATATCTGGGAAGTGGATCTTCATAAAAAGGGAATTTTTGCCATAATTAATTCTATGACAATACTGATGCTTCAATTGGCCCTTCTAATTAATGCTTTGCACATGTGTCACTTTCTGATTGGTTCTGCAATTCTGCACCCTTTTTTCAAGGCTTCTTTATTCCCACTATTCACGAAGTGATAGTTGCCTTTATTATAGGCTTTCCGTCATTACACTTCTAAGTTTGACGGTTGTCATTATAAACATATTTAACCCTCTTTATTTTGTCTTCTTCTTCTTCATAGACCTTCAACAAGCAATTTATTATTCACTTTTGCTTTATTTCCCCTTTAGTTCATCCTTATTCAACAATGTCATCTCCAAACCCTAACCCTAGAAAAGTTTCAATTCTAGATCACTTCCCCAATGCCCCCGTAAGACATAGGAGAGGCAGAGGAGGTAGGCCTCAGAGCTTGAGCCTAGGATCCACTCGTGGTGATTCATCTGGTTCTGCTTCTTCATCTTCCGGTATTAGGAGTTCTATCCCAAAGACCCCTTCTTCTAAAGGTAAAGAACTTTTTGAACCTACTCAGGAACCTTTAGTTGAAGAAATCGTACCCAATGATTTATCTTTTGGGAATGATAGAAGATCTCTCCAAGAACAAGTTAAAAATTTAGAAAAAGTTGACACATATCCTTCTTTAATAACTGAACTTGTGATTCCTACTGTTAGGAAAGATTGTAATTGGAGAGATAATCTTCGTATGATGATTCCTGCCCCCAACCAGAGAATTTCTTCTTTCAGAATTGGATTCTCTTTCGTTTATACTTATCCCTTTACTTTGGGATTTAATCTTGCCATTGATCCAGTTATACTTGAATTTTGCTGCTTTTTCAAAATTTGCTTAGCACAAGTAGGTCCTCTTGTTTGGAGAGCTGTGGCTTGCTTAAGGTATTTGTCTACCAAAGCCAATGTTAATTTTACCTTTTCCCATCTTATTCACCTATACCACCCCAAATTATTCCGCCATGGAGTTTTTACCTTGACTGCAAGAAGCAAGAAGGTTTTGGTAAACCTCGAAGATGACAAGGATCGAGGGTGGTATTGTCGTTACGTTGTTGTACGTACGGTGGATTTGTTGGGTGAAACAAACATTCCCTTCCCTAAGAAGTGGAATTTTGCACGTAAATTTTTCTTTTTCTTACCGTATCTACTTTTTAAGAATTTTGATTTCTTTTCTAATATCGTCTTTTTTTGGCTTTTTGTAGCAACCATGGGAGATGTGGAACACGTTCCTAACTTCCGTGGTTGGGTAGATTCAATTTTGAAGATTGCGCCTATGGAGGCGAGAACTTGGAAATCAATTTCTCTTTTGAATGGTTGGAAAGTGAAG
Organism: Nicotiana tabacum; assembly: GCF_000715075.1. Classification (NCBI taxonomy): domain Eukaryota; kingdom Viridiplantae; phylum Streptophyta; class Magnoliopsida; order Solanales; family Solanaceae; genus Nicotiana; species Nicotiana tabacum. The sequence continues at coordinate 108,320,095 of NC_134101.1, forward strand.
TCCCATGGTATGTATTTCCTTATGCTTTGCCGTATATTGAATTCTTTCTTATTTTAATTCTTTATCCCTATTTTTATCAGGATTTGGTATCAGGGGTATGACAGCTGAGGTAGCTGTTGCCATTCGAGCGTCTTCAACCGCTTCACTTGATTTGGAAAAGATTCAGGCCACGCGACCAAAAAGAAAAGTTGTAGAAGAAAGTTCTGAGAATGAGGAAGAAGAGAATACCTCTTTGATAGCTAGGCCAAGAGCCAGGAGATGCGTCATTGATGGAGATGAAGTTGAAGATGCTCCTACTCGAGCCCCTATCTCCGAGCCTGTTCAAATCCTTTCTGATGAGGATTCCACTCCAAGAGGCTCTAATGAATCAATTCGACGTCTCTTTGTTAGTGGTTTTGAGAGTGGAGAGTTTGGACCAGTTCTTGATGAAACTCCCCTCTCTTCTTCTATTCCCATTTCTTCTATTCCTTTGACAACCACGAGTATTTCTTTGCCTATTTTATCGACTCCTATTTCTTTACTTGTTTTGGTTCCCATATCTGCTCCTACTGTCCCTACTTTGACTCCCACAGCTCCCATTGTTTTTACCTCTTTTACTACTCTTCCTTCCATTGTCCCCCCTCCCTCTATTCAGCATACAAAGGCGGGTTCTAGCAGCAAAGGCATGGCTGAGAAGTGTTACTCTTGAAGTTCCTGCCCATCATAGCCTTTTGAGAAAGACTGGTGGAGCTGATGTTTGGCTCGAGCCTCTAATCGGAGATATTGAGAAGAAGAAGATGGAGAGCCACAGTTGCTTGACTCTAATGAATGACATAGTTCATTCTACCTTAAAGGTACTTCTCTTTTAACTTACAAGTTTTTTTATATCTCTCTATATTACCACATTTGATGCCTTTCCCTTATAGGCTAATCTTATTGGTACTGAGTTAATGGGAAGAATCTCCACTCTAGAGAAGAAGGATCGAGAGTCTGCGAAGGCTATCTCTGAGGCTAGGAGAATAGCCGAGGAAACCCAGCTTGAGGTAGCAAACTGGAAGGAGCAGTTTGAGAATGCTCAGGGGACCATAGAGGAGTTGCAAGAAAGTAGAAATCACCTGGAGCAGCAAAAGCGTGGTTTGACTTCTGAGCTAGCAATTGCCAAGGCTTCTTCAAACCAATTTGAAAAAGATAAGGAGCTTTTGGAGTACTCATTTTCAGAACAATTATCAAAGGACAGTGAAGAAATCAGAGAGCTTAAGGCACTTGTGGAGAAGGAAGAAGAATATGCAGGGGAGTTAGTGCAAAACTTGACTCAAGCTCAGGCTGACTTAAGGATCTCCTCTGACGAGATACGTGCTTTGAAGAGTTCTCATGCCTCCCTTGAAGCTTCCCTTGATTCCCACTTAGCTGAACACCAGATATTGAAGAACGATCTTGCTATGTGGGAAAGGGAGTATGGACTTCTTGAGGAGAACTTCAACATAGAGGTAAGTTGGGCTTTTCTAAAATCTCGCCGTGATGCTTTGATGGAAGCTACTCAAGAAAACTTTGATTTGCAATCTGAATTAGCCAAAGTCTTAGACACTGTTGAAAAAAGCCAACAACCAGTTGATACTCCTTCTCCTGCACTTGGAACTCCTGGGGCAGAAGAGCTTTTAAATGAAGAAGTGGCTACTGCGGTAATTGGAGTTGCAATTCCGGCTCCCGAGGGTGAAACTTCTATGACACAGTCCATGGAAGCTGAAGCTCCCATGACTCTTGCTTCCCTTGGTGATTTTAACACTCCAGGCCCAGTTGAAATCACTCATATTGCTGCTCCCTCAGAAGTTGTTACCGTGCCTGTGACTGCCCCTGAAAATGAGATTGCAACTTCTGATGTTCCAACCCCTTGAGTAACTAGTTGAATGTATTTCAAATTTTACTGTTTTTTCTAATCGGTGGTGTTATCCCTTAGCAACTTTAAGGGATCTTTTGATGAAGTCCCCAGTTATCATAATGGGGATTTGTAAAAAATAAATATTTTGCTGACTAAGTTTGTACTTAGTCTTTTATATTAAGAAGTTTTATCGGCACTTCTGTATATTCTATTCTTGCCTATTTATCTAGGACTTATAGAATAACTTAGCATTTTTATCCTTTGAAAATGCTTTATGATTCTTCTCATGGATTATCAACATGAAGCTTATAAAAGAGGGCCCTTTTATTTTATCGACACTTAATGAAGAAGACATCTCAACTTCATAATGGTGTTATAATACGATGAAAGAAATAGGAATACACATGTTTTGTATGAAACAAGTTTGACAAGTTTTTATTCATGAACTTTAACAAGTTTTTTGACTATTACATATATTAAAATACATCTATAACTTCCTCGTAACTATTTTTCTTGTAACAGATTTTTACATAATATAAAATAAACAAGGTTTTTCTTCATAACCTGTTTCAGTACACAGTCATGACCCTATCTTTATATGAAGAGTTTGAGAGGTGACTTCGTTTATGAGTTTGAGAGATGACTCTGTGGTTCTCATGGGAAAAACAGTATGATGAATGTCTTGTGTTTGTTGAACACGATGATGAATGCTGAAGATTTCGTAACTTTTTCTCAACACTTGCCTCTTTGTGGCCGACTTTTGTTCGATATTTGTATCTGTGTTTCTACATATATCTGTGTATAATATGTAGTCCCCCAAGTGTTTGAGCGGTGAAGTATAAAGCCTTGAGCACTTGTTTATTTCTTTCAATTTGGTCCTTTTCCTGAAACAGAAAAATATACGGGACTCGGAGGTGCGATTATAGATGAAGACTGCCTAACTCGTGTGTATTTCCATCAGATTAATTGTAACCCTGGGCTGGGAATTTTAGAGTACTCCATTTTGCCTTGCAGGTCGTGACTCATCATTTGGCACGAGTTAGGGTTTTTGCCTAGCATCTAAAATCGTTAGTAAAACTTTAATAATTCAAAAGAAAATTTTTAACATGGCGATACCTGACCGTGGGTACTTTCTCAAAAGTAATATCTCTTTAAATGGACGACATTCCAATGCGAGGGTAAAACTTTGCTGTCCATTGTCTCCAACTTGTATGCTCCTTTACCCGCAATGTCACGAACTCTGTATGGTCCTTCCCACGTTGGACTTAGCTTTCCTGAATTAGCAGCCTTTGCAGATTGAAACACCTTTTTAAGCACAAAGTCCTCAATTTTGAAAAATCTGAGGCGTGCTTTCCTATTGTAATATCGTTCAATTACTTGCTTTTGTGCTGCCATTCTTATCAATGCAGCTTCTCTTCTTCCTTTAAGCAAATCAAGGTTGACCCGCATCTCTTCATCATTAGATTCCTCCGTTGCCTGAACGTACCGTGTGCTCGGTTCACCTATTTCAACTGGAATTAAGGCTTCCGTACCATAAACCATTGAAAATGGTGTTTCTCCAGTGCTTGTTTTTGTCGTTGTACGATAAGCCCATAGTACTCCAGGTAATATCTCAGGCCAATTACCTTTTGAATCTTGTAACCTCTTCTTCAAGTTATTGATAATGACTTTGTTTGTGGATTCCGCTTGTCCATTACCCACTGGATGGTATGGCGTAGATGTTATCCTTTTAATCTGCCAACTTTGAAGAAATTCTGTGATTTGAGCTCCTATGAATTGTGGTCCATTATCACACACGATCTCCTTTGGTGCTCCAAAGCGGCATATTATATTTCGCCATATGAAGTCTTTAACTTCCTTCTCTCGTACCTGTTTAAATGCTCCTGCTTCTACCCATTTAGTGAAATAATCTGTGAGTACAAATAGAAACTTTACCTGACCCTTTGCTTGTGGTAGTGGACCTACGATATCCATTACCCATTTAATAAAGGGCCACGGGGCTATAACAGGGTGTAGTAACTCAGCTGGTCTGTGCATATTATTATCGTATCTTTGACATTTATCACATTTGGACACGAAGTTGTTTGCCTCTTCTTCCATCTTAGGCCAATAATATCCTGCTCGAATCAATGTTCTTACCAGTGACCTTCCCCCTGCGTGATTTCCATAATGTCCTTCGTGCACTTCCTTCGTCACATATTCTGTTTGAGAGGGTCCGAGACACCTTGCTAGTGGTCCACCAAACATCTTTTGATAAAGATTTCCTTGATACAAACAATATCGAGCGGCTTTTTTGTGAAGCGCGTGAGCCTTCCCTTTGTCATTAGGCACGGTTCCGTGCTGTAAAAAAGCAATAATTTTGTTTCTCCAATCCCATGTTAAATGATTAAAATTTACCTCATTATTATCAGGTTCGAGAATGGAATGAAATAAATGTATGACTGAAGCATTTGCGTCATTTGCTACGTCAGCTGCAGATGCGAGATTAGCTAAAGCATCTGCTTCCACATTCTCATCTCTTGGGATCTGCATTACCTTCCAAGTTTGGAATTGCTTTATTAGTTCCCGTACCTTTTCGAGATATTCTTGCATTCGAGTTTCCCTGGCTGTATAAGTCCCTAGCATTTGATTGACCACGAGTTGAGAATCACTCTTGATTATAATTTGTGTTATGCCGAGTTCTCTTGCCAATTCTAAACCTGCAATTACAGCCTCGTACTCTGCTTCATTTTTAGTTATAGAATGACATTTTATAGCTTGCCTAATAGTTTCACCCGTAGGTGGTATGAGAACTATACCCAGACCTGCTCCTTTTACATTATATGAACCATCAATGAATAAAATCCAAGTCCCCGGGTTTGCACCATTAAAAACATGTAATTCTTTTTCTGCTTCTAAATGCACCCCTGGCTAAAATCAGCTATGAAATTGGCTAATACTTGAGATTTTATAGTAGTCCTAGGTTGATAAATGATTTCGTATTCACTTAATTCTATAGCACATTTTGCTAACCTCCCTGACAATTCATGTTTATGCAAAATGTTTCGAAGCAGAAAAGCATTAACTACAACAATGGGATGACATTGAAAATAAGGTCTTAATTTTCTAGATGCCATGATCAAAGCTAATGCTAATTTTTCTAGCTGTGGGTATCGTGTTTCAGCATCTAGTAAGGACTTACTTACATAATAAATAGGAGATTATTTACCTTGGTCCTCACGGACTAAAACAGCACTTACCACAACTTCAGACACAACCAGATAGATGGGAAGCTTTTCTCCCACCTTTGGTTTTGCCAATAACGGTGGTTTTGACAAATAAGCTTTCAAATTTCTAAGGGCTTGTTGACAATCTTCGTTCCATTCAAAATGATCTTTCTTTTTGAGTGCAGAGAAAAACTTAAAACACTTTTCTGAAGATTTGGAAATAAATCTCCCCAAAGCTGCAATTCTCCCCGTTAATCTTTGAACTTCCTTTTTATTAGTAAGGATATCAGGGATTTCTTCTATTTCTTTGATCTGAGAAGGATTTAACTCAATACCACGGTTAGAAACAAGAAAACCCAAAAACTTACCTGATGCAACTCCAAATGCACATTTTTCTGGGTTGAGTTTCATATTAAATTTTTGCAAAATTTCAAATGTAACAGATAGATGAGAAATATGATCATGAGACTGCTGGGTTTTGACGAGCATATCGTCTATATATACCTCCATTGTCTTTCCTAAATGTTCTTGGAACATTTTGGTGACCAACCTTTGATAGGTTGCCCCATCATATTTGAGACCAAAGGGCATTACTTTATAACAGTAAGTCCCCCTGTTTGTGATGAAAGAAGTTTTTTCTTCATCACTAGGGTCCATTTTAATTTGGTTGTACCCTGAATATGCATCTAAAAAACTTAAAAGTTCATGTCCTGCAGTTGCATCAATTAATTGATCTATATGTGGTAAAGGAAAAGAATCTTTTGGACAAACTTTATTAAGATCTGTATAATCTACACAGACTCTCCACTTACCATTTTTCTTAGGTACAACAACTGTGTTGGCTAACCAATTAGGGTACTTTACCTCGCGGATTGACCTAACTTTTAATAGCTTTTGGACCTCATCTTGAATCACCTGGTTTTTGAAAGCCCCTTGCTTTCTTTTCTTTTGCTTTATTGGTGTAAAGGACGGGTCTTCGTTTAATTTGTGAGTCATCACATCCTGTGGTATCCCTGTCATGTCAGCATGGGACCAAGCAAAACAGTCCACGTTAGATTTTAGAAATTCAATTAACATACCTCGCATGTTTGAGTTTAAATTAGCTCCAACATAAACTTTCCGTTCAGACCACTGCTCAAATAATATCACAACCTCGAGTTCTTCAATGGTTGTTTTGATATTTTCATTCTCCTCAGGTTCTTGAATTGTATCAGGTCTCGAGTCTAAATCTGTTTTCTCTTGCTCAGTTGAGGTTTGATTGCTGACACCTTCAACTGTTTCCTGTAATTGCTATTTTTCTTTGTTTACGGTGCTCGTATCTATTACAACGTTGATACTCCTAGCTGTATGCTGATCCCCTCGAATTTGACAAATCCCCTACGGTGATGGAAATTTAAGAACTTGATGTAGAGTTGATGGAACAACATCCATATCATGGATCCAAGGCCTCCCCATGATCATATTGTAGGCCATTTCCATATCAACTACCTGAAATTTAGTTTCTTTAACAACACCTGCAACAAAAGTTGTTAGAACTACCTCTCCTTTTGTTACCACACTTGAATTGTCGAAGTCTGACAAGGTATGCGCCTTGGGTATCATGTTATCTTTATCTTGCATTTCATGTAATACCCTTAGTAGTATAATATTTACGGAACTCCCTGGATCAATCAAAACTCGTTTTACATTAGTATCATGTACAAGTAAAGATATTACCAGTGCGTCATTATGTGGGGTTATCACTCCTTCGGTATCTGCATCATCGAATGAAATACTTTCATTTTCTAAAACCTGCCGTACCCGTTTCCCATGTGTAATTGTTACTTTATAAACCTTGTTGGAAGCTGTGTAGGTTATGCCGTGAATATCTTCTCCCCCACTTATCACATTCACTGTTCTCTTGGGTGAAGGAGGCTTTGGAGGCTCTTGCCTATTTTTCATATAGGCTTGTTTACCTTTTTCACTAAATAACTCAGTGAGGTACCCTTGCTTCAATAGATGATCCACTTCGCTCTGCAAGAATCTACAGTCTGAAGTTTTGTGCCCGTGATCATTGTGGAATTCGCACCAATGATCTAGATTGCATCTATTTGGATTTGACCGCATCTCTTTTGACCATCGTACCTTATCTCCCATGCCTCTCAAAACAGCCACGAGCTCGGAGGTAGTGACATTAAAGTTATATCCGCCGAACCTTGCCTTTAAACTGCTGTCATCATCTCGTGACTCTTGTCTGTTCCGATCATTTTTGAATCTTGATGAAGAACCAGATTCCCTGTTCCTCAATTTTTGATCATATTGCTGGCTATCTTGTTTTGACTGTGAGTCTTTTCCTGGAGGTCCCATATATGGATCGTACCTATTTTTACCTGATCTTTTTTCGGTTTCTGATCTTCTGGAGCCGCCCCTTTCTTCATGATGAAACTTAGGTACGGTATCTTCTTCAATTCGCAGCTTCGTACTGTACCTGTTGTAAACATCATTCCACGTGGTTGCAGGGAATTCACGAAGGCTTTCTTTGAGTCTTCTCGTGGCTTTAGAACTTTTGTCATTTAAATTACTTGCGAAAGCTATTGCAGCCCAGTTGTCAGGTACACGGGGTAGAGTCATTCTTTCACGCTGGAATCTATCAACAAAGTCTCTGAGCAACTCTGAATCCCCTTGTTTGATTTTGAAAATATCTTCCATTCTTTTCTCAACCTTTTGAGCTCCCGAGTGTGCTGTAATAAAAGAATCTGCAAGCTCAGCAAAAGAATTTATAGAATTTTCAGATAAAAGAGAATACCAGGTTAATGCACCCTTGGTGAGTGTTTCTCCAAATTTTTTGACCAGTACTGATTCGATTTCTTGTTTGGTCAAGTCGTTGCCTTTCATGTCTGTTGTAAATGCAGTCAGGTGGTCACGTGGGTCTATAGTACCATCATATTTTGGGATGTCAGGCATTTTGAACTTTTTCGGAATTGGAAGGGGAGCAGCACTTGGCTTCCAAGGTTGTTGTGAGTATCTGTCCATGTCTACTCCTTTTATTACAGGCGGAACTCTAGGGATTTGCTCAATATGCTCATTTTGTTCCGTAATCTGTTTCTGCAAGGTTAGAACTAAATTTTGCAAATAGGAATTATTTGAATTACCTGGTCCCCCTTCCTGTGGTTCACTGGTGGTTCCTCCATTACCAGAATTAACAAGACCAGAATGAGGATTCTCCAATGTATTATTATTAGGAGCTGGTGTGGGTGGTGCAGCAGGCAATCGACTAACTAGAGCCTAAAGAGCTTTGCCGACCTGTGCATCAATTAGCTTTTGTAAAGCTTCATTTGCACCTCCTTCAAAATGTTCAGATTGTTCTTGTTGATCAGCACTGGATTCAGGTGCAGGAGTGCCTTCACGAGATTGACATGGTGAATCTAGAGGGGAGGGAACCACGTCAATGTTCGGTAGGTCTCCTTGATTTTGATGGATTTGATTTTCATGATTTCCCAATGTGTTATCACTGTTATTATTGTTGTTGTTGTTTGACATGTTGATAAAGACGAGTAAAACGTAGCTTCAAAGAAAAGATTATCAGATTTCCGGTAACGGAACCAATTTGTTTAACCAAAAATGTGATTCTTTGGTCAAAGCTAAAGACAAATAGAAATTCGGGCTACTGATAATCAGGAGACGAAAAAGAAATAATAGACTTTTTGAGAATGACAAATAAGCAGTAAATAGGTTTGTATTCTAATGTAATGTTTATGATATCCTCTGTCCTTACAAATGACGAGACCTCCTCTTTTTATAGTTGATTCTAAGTAAAGGAGTAATACCTTAGTCTTAATGAGACAATTATGAGCAATAAATGACATTAAATAAGACGTTACACAATCATTCCTATTTAATACTAATTCTCTAACGTATTGGGTATTTAATATTGAATTTGGACTCCTTTTCATCATCATATCCTTGTCTTCAATGCCTTCTGATCTCTTGGCTTTAAATGACCTATATAGGTACGAAACTTGTATTATTCGAATTGTCTCTCGTGCCTATTTAGCTTTTCTTTCCCCATATTTGTTGTCAGTCGTGCCTCTTAACTGATCATCATGTTTTGACCATTCCTCGTGTCATGCCACGTCACCTTCAATGTAAATTCAGTTTTTTCCCAATACAGTCTGTGCATATAAGTATCATGCCTCCCCTCTTCATCTATCATCTTCTACTCAAGCTTGTTTTCTCTTGAACAGGTAAGATTCTAAAACCTTTAGAAAGTGTTTTGTTATTATATTTTGAAATTCGCAATATTCTTGCCTATTATTTTGTGAAGTGAGTTTCAAGATTTCAATTCGTATTCTCTAATAGTTATTTCTAAAGTGAAAAATTAAGCAAAAAGTTGTTCAAACTCTAGCATTAAACTTTGATGAAAATTAGAACTTAGAGATGTGTTAATTCCTACTGATTTGTTATGCTTCAAAAAATTGTGAAGCTTCAGTCGAGTAGAAAGTGTTAGAAGAATATTAATGGGTGTAAATAACTAATCTGAGCCTCCAAAATTACCTGTTCAAGATCAAAAAATAAAAATTAAAAAGAGTATAAAGAGTTGTGTCTTCCTTGAGGATCTATGGAAGTCCAACTGCCAAACTTCATCGAAGCATATTTCTATGAATATATTCAGATTTCTCCACATATTTTGACCAACAGATATAGAACTTTCAGCATGTTCTGTGTTTCTTTTAGATGGAATTTTTTTTCCAGAGATCTCCCCTGGCAATGTACTACCTTAGCTTTCTTGGAAAAGAACAAAATGTAGTTAAGAATTTATAGCATGCTACTTCTCGGAGGACCTCCGTTCTGGAACTGTTAGCTGTTTGCCTTATGCTTATTGTTTATTCAATTGAATATTCAAGTCTCTTTCCTTCTTTTAATAAATATCTATTCCACCTCATATCTTTCTCTTCTCCCTTCACAATAAATTGAAATTCATGTTCACTTGTACGAAGAGTACAAGATGCAATCTACGCACTTGTGTCTGCTTCTACAGATTTTTTTTCTGCTAAATATAAATCTCTTTTTCTGTTTTCAATTTTTTGTATTGATTGTCTCGGTCTACTACTTCTATTTTCATCAGTCATATCCGATAATCATTATTATTTTATATTTCAGCTATGGAACAATCTAGTGAAAACTCAAGAGCGAGTTGGAAAAATATGGACGTAGTAAAAACGTTTTTAGAAAGTTGTATTCAAGAGATATCCTTAAACGGGAGACTTGGAAGTAGTTTGAAGGCAGATTCATGGAACAAGGTTAAACTAGTTTTGGAGACTACTCATGGCTTTAGCATCACACAAAAGCAGATGAAGAATCATTATGACTATCTAAAAGAAAAGTATCAAGCTTGGTTGCCAATAACTAAAAAGACTGGCAATATTTATGACCTAGTAAGCAATACCATTCTAATGTCTAATAGTGAGTGGGATGAATACATAAAGGTTAGTTCATTATCTAGTAATTTAGCCTTTTATTTTCTTTTTTCCGTAAGAAAAGGATTTGACATGCATATTAAAATTTCTTTATTATAGGCTCATCCAAAAGCAAAGGCATTGAAGACTTCACCTCTACCCTTCCCTGATCTTTGTACTAAACTTTTTGAGGGTTCTACAGCAACAGGAATTCATGGTTGGAGTCCAAGCTGTACATATCCTCGTCCTGTTGTCTCTTATGTATCTACTACTATAGATATAGATACACTTGATAACATCGAAGATCTAGTTAGTAACAAAATGATAGAGCTCCTACTAATTATCCATCTCAGTCTTCAGTTCCAAGTGAAAGGAAACCTTTGGGAAAGAAAAAGAAGTTTTCATCGTCTTAATTGGAAATTGATGAGAAGATGAGTAATGCATTAGATATATTGATTAAAAATAATAATGGGCCTGACATTGAGGAATGTATAGAACAATTAGATGTACTTGGATGGGAAGAACCATTATACAGTGCAACTATTAGCATACTTTGTGAAGGTGACAACTACAAGAAAGTGTGGATAAAAATTCCAGAGGACGACAAGTTAAAGAGTTGGATTAAGGCCATGGGAAAAAAATTGGGAATTCTTTGATTTTGCTAATTTGCTAGATTCAGTAGACGTTAATAATATGGAACCTTCTTTGCCTTTTCTAACTAGTATCTATTATGCTTATTTAATTTTTTTAATAATATGGAACCTTCGCTGTTTTATTCAACTAGTATCTATTATGCTTGTTTAATTTTTTAATATTATATTATGCTTAGAACATTTTTTTCTGTGATATACCTTTTTTAAATGTCTTGTTTGACGTATGTTTGGTGTTTATGTATTGTTTTACTGATTAATTTATTGTGTTTATGTAACTTTTTTGTTTACATACAATGTTATGCTTACTATCGTGTATTATATATTTTCTTTGTTAAAACAGTTTAGATATGGACACTGGAGATCAAATATTATGGTTGATGTGCTTGTATTGGTATAGAAATTATTTTAGACTCAAGAATATCCAAAGAAATAAAGAATTAGCATCGTCTTTATCTGGTGATAAATACACATCAGAATTATTGTCCGGCTCTAGTCGACAATGCTTAGAATTGATGCGTATGTTCGACTATGTCAGCATTTTAGACATAAAGGATGACTCGTAGATAGTAAACATATTTCTGTCGAAGAAAAGATTGCAATACTTTTGACTATTATAGGTCCTAATGAGCGTTTTGTGGTTATCAAGAGAAGATTTCAACATTCTTCACAAACGGTTCACAAATATTTTCACGAGGTTCTTGAAGCAATGATGAAATTTGCCAAAGAGGAGATATTGTCGACAACATCCGATTCAAATTTGCATATTCCTAGTTCTCATAAAAAGCTACGAAATTTTTTTAAGGTATTATGTATTTTAAAATTATTATATATTTTCGTTAAAATTTTCTTATAACTTTTAACGTAAAAATAATTATTTATTTATTTGCAGGGAGCAATAGGTGCACTCGACGGGACATTAGTACATGCAGTTATTCCAGCTAATCAACAAATTGTTTACAGAGGAAGAGGAAAGGGCAAATGTTATCAGAATGTTTTAGCTATATGTGATTGTAACATGGTCTTCACTTATGTTTATGCTGGATGGGAAGGGGTAGCACATGATGCACGTGTTCTAACAGAGATCGCATCTAATCCAAATAATGGCTTTCCATTTCCTCCTCCTAGTAAGTGATACAACTTATTAAGTTATTGTGAAATAATAAGTTAGATGTTTATTATGTCCATTTAACCTTCTATTTTGATGACAGACAAATATTATTTATGTGATGCGGCATATCCCAACATTCGAGGGTTTTTAGCGCCATATCTTAATATTCGATATTGGTTAGGAGATTATCATCGTAGACGGGCCATAAATAAAGAGGAAAAGTTTAACCACGCTCATGCCCAACTCAGAAATGTTATTGAACGTGCTTATGGAATTTTAAAAGCAAGGTTCCCAATATTGGACAAGATGGCTCCATATCCTATTGATGTCCAAAGAGATGTTGTTATTGCATGTTTTGCAGTTCATAATTTTATCAGGAAAGAGCATCTAAATGATGACTTGTTTAATCAATATGATTTACCTCAAGTAATATTTGAGGAAGAAGGAGAACTCGAATAAGAATTGGATGAAACAAGTGGACCTAGCTGGACAGCTGAAGATTCGCAGTTTATGAACAATATGCGTGAAGAACTTGCACTTCAGCTAATGTAAGGAAGAGGAAATACTTGATAGTTTTGTATTATCGTTATTAGAAATATGTTTTTAATGTTTGAACATTAGAACTTGAAAAATGTTTAATTAACTATTTTATTTGAGTTTTATATATGGTATGTTCAAATATAGATAAATTGTACAAATTCAGTTACTAAAAACAAATAGTCTTAATCATTCAGTGTTCAGACCTAATGATAACATATTAATCATTCGGTTGTGTATTCAGATTCAGATGTCTGAATCTTAATACACATCTTCATATTCAGATGTGTATTCAAATTCAGACGTCTGAATCTTAATACACATCTTCATATTCAGATGTGTATTCAGATTCAGACGTCTTAATCTTAATAAAAACAAATGAGGCCTAAATTGAGCTACTAAGCCCAATATGGGTGACATGATCCTTGAAAATATTAGCCGACAGACCTTTAGTTATAGGATCAGCAATCATCAAAGTAGTACTAACATGCTCAAAATTCACATCTTGCTTCTTCACATAGTCTCTAACCATCAAGTACTTTATGTCGATCTGCTTGCTTCGGCTGCCACTTTTATTGTTCTTAGAGAAGAACACTGCAACTGAATTGTCACATAAGAAATCTCATTGTCCTTGAAATGGAATCGGCAATCCTAAGACCGGAAATAAAGTTTTTCAACCATAACGCCTGTGATGTAGCATCATAGCATGATATAAATTCATCTTCCAATGTGGATGTTGCAACAATGGTCTGTTGACACTTCTACAAGACTACTTTGGAGCTCCAGCCCCCGATGCCAGGATAGCTTGTCCCCCTGAGTTGCTCTCACAACAAAGACCTTATCTCTACAGGCCTTTCACTTGGGATGTGTATAAGAAAGCTACTTATTCCAGGAATCTTGGAGACACTCGCCTACACTTCTTTAGGGTACAATCAGATCTTTGTGAATAAAGGAAAAAAGTGGGGCTTGAATGGTTGTGTACATCCCCAAAGGGGAGTTTTTTTCCGCCCATTCCCCCTATGTTTTTGGCTTTACATATTTTTAAATATTTCCTAGGAGTACTAGCTTTAATGAAAAAATGGATTTGGTTTTCTCTTGTACTTTGATGAAGGTAAATGGAACTTTATTTCAGAAGCTCGATTAGCACTACGGTTTTCACTTTCAAACAAACTCGTTAATAAACTCATTTCAATAAAACCATTTTGAATATTTGCGAAGGAAGCTTTGGAGTAATGGTAAAGTTGTCTCTGTATACTCTACAGGTCACGAATTCGAACTATGGAATTAGTCACTGAACGAGACCTTGCGTGAATACGAGATACTACATGCAACGGGTTGTTCTACCCTTTTGCCCATTTGTGAATAATGCTGCAAGGAACTACGAAGTTATGATTCTCTGGTTCCATGACATACGCGTTCGAGCCAAAGAGTAAGTGAAAAAAGATCAATAGTCAATACTAAACACATTTAGGTCCGATTTGTTAAAGACAATGAAAGGAGTGCTGGTGAAAGGGTTGCAGGGGTTAAGGCGCTAGGCAATAGCAAGCATGGGAATAAAAAGAAACTTTTAATCCAATATTGACAAAGAATATTAACTTCGAATCAGAAAATTTATTGACGGATGGCGCCTGCCAATATCTTATTCTGATTTAATCAAAGGTACCATTGCACAGAGCCTACGCAACACAATATTAATAGGAACATACTTTCATCCATTGTTGTTCAAGCGTTGCAGGGAATCGCCTTTGAAACCTTTAGCAGAAAACCTAGAGAGCCTTCTAGTATATGCCTATCGTAGAATGCTAGACTGATGGAGTCATATGCGTATTTATAGGTAGGCTAGGGACTCTTAAGCAAATACTTTAACCTTAGAGACTTCTCCATAAATTATAATTACCCTAGGTACTCCTAATATATGGTAATTTCTTTCCATCAAAGAAACTACCATATATGCACAACTACAAATATTATCCGATATATTATTTTCATTGGGAGACAAGGTAAATAATTTATTACCTTATATGTAGGACACACTAGAAGTCTCTAGAAGAGACGGTAAATTTCTAACATTCTTCCACTTGGCCCACATATTAAAATCAGATAATCTTTTATGAGAGATAAACATATAAAATGGCCATAGACTTTATCACTCAACTAAGAGTTATGCAACAATCACTTTCGCTAGAACATATCATCACATGAATCATGGTGGTCATGCTTTTAAACAAACACTTCCTTTCATGTATTACAATGCACAATATATTCTAACAAAGTGTCTAATAACTTTACGAATGAAGTTAATATAAGTCATTCATAGACCAACTTTATTGATCCAATGATCACAAATAATACATGAAAAACCAAAAGTGTGCGCTGTCATGTATATCAAAATAAACATAATGTCTAGACAAACTGTTAGAGAGCAAAGCAAGACTAAATTGAGGTACTAAGCCCCATATGGGTTACATGATCCTTGAAAATATTAGCCGGCAGACCTTTAGTTATAGGATCAGCAATCATCAAAGTAGTACTAACATGCTCAAAATTCACATCTTGCTTCTTCACATAGTCTCTAACCATCAAGTACTTTATGTCGATGTGCTTGCTTCAGCTGCCACTTTTATTGTTCTTAGAGAAGAACATTGCAGCTGAATTGTCACATAATATTCTCAATGTCCTTGAAATGGAATAGACAATCCTAAGACTGGAAATAAAGTTTTTCAATCATAACTCCTGTGATGTAGCTTCATAGCATGCTATAAATTCAGCTTCCATTGTGGATGTTGCAACAATGGTCTGTTTGACACTTCTCCAAGACACAGCACCTCTAGCATGGAGGAAAATGTATCCTGAAGTAGATTTACCAGTGTCTTTGCATCCACCCAAATCAGAGTCTGAATATTCAATCACCTCTAATGAGTCAGAGTATTTGTATGTGAGCTTAAAGTCCTTGGTTCCTTGAAAGTATCTCAAGACCATTTTACCAGCTTTCCAATGGTCAAGACCAGGGTTACTTTAATATCTGCCAAGCATTCCTACCGCAAAAGCAATATCAGGTCTAGTACAGACCTGTGCATACACAAGGCTCCCAACAAGCAAAGCATAGGGAATGTCTTTCATTTGCTCCTTTGGAGTGTGCGCCATAGAGCCATGGTGAATTCTTACAAAACGAGGATGTCAATGGCCTACTTTGGAGCTCCAGCCCTTGATGCTAGGATAGCTTGCCCCCCTGAGTTGCTCTCACCCCAAAAACCTTATCTCTGCAGGCCTTTCACTTGGGATGTGTATAAGAAAGCTACTTATTCCAGGAAGCTTGGAGACACTCGCTTACACTTATTTAGGGTACAATCAGATCTTTGGGAATAAAGGAAAAAGAAATGGGGCTTGAATGGTTGTGTACATCCCCAAAGGGGAATGTTTTTTCGCTCACTCCCCCTCCGTTTTTGGCTTAACATATTTTTAACTATTTCCTAGGAGCACTAGCTTTAACGAAAAAACGGATTTGGTTTTCTCTTGTACTTTGATGAAGGTAAATGGAACTTTATTTTGGAAGCTCGATTAGCACTACGGTTTCCACTTTCAAACAAACTCGTCAATAAACTCATTTCAATAAAACCATAGGGAATGTCTTTCATTTGCTCCTTTTCCAATGCATTTACTGGATATTGATTCAATGAGAATTTGTCACCTTTAATTATGGGTGCTGCTATAGATGAACATTCATCATCTCGAATCTTCCCAGAATTCTTTCAAGGTAGGCCTTTTGAGACAGTCCAAGTAATCTTTGGGATCTGCCTCTGTGAATCTCTATGCCAATGACATAAGAGGCTTCACCCATACCCTTTATCTTAAAATTCTGGATAAGGAACTATTTAGTCTCGTGCGACAATCCCAAGTCACTACTTGCAAGCAAAATATCATCCACATATAGGACTAGAAAAATATATTTGCTCCCACTTATCTTAAGGTATATACACTGATCAATGATGTTCTCCGTAAATCCAAATGAAGAAACAACATTATGAAATTTAATATGCCATTGGCGGGAAGCCTGCTTTAGCCCATAAATGGATTTATTCAACTTGCAAACAAGGTGACTTTTGTCCTTATCACAAAATCTTTCAGGCTGACGCATATATACCTCCTCCTCAAGATCTCCATTTAAGAAAGTTGTTTTCACATCCATTTGATGTAACTCTAAATCAAAATGAGCTATTAATGCCATGATTATTCTCAATGAATCCTTCTTTGATACTGGAGAGAAGGTTTCATGGTAATCAATGCCTTCCCTTTGAGTAAAACCCTTGGCTACAAGTCTGGCTTTATATCGTTCGATATTACCCGATGAATCTCTTTTAGTTTTAAAGACCCGCTTGGAACCTATGGTAGAGAATCTCTTTGGTAATTCGACGAGATCCCAAATTTTGTTTCTAGCCATAGATTCTAACTCTTCTTTCATGGCATCATACCAAAGTGTGGAGTTTTCTCCACTCATGGATTGTGAAAACGAGCATGGATCATCTTTTAGTCCAATATCATAATCAGACTCTTGGAGATATACAACATAGTCACTAGAAATTGCTGGTTTTCGAACTGTTGAGGATTTTTTTACTCTCACTGGTTTAGACACTTCTTCAGTGGGTTCATGTAAAATGGGTTGATCTTCATGTGGCTCCTCAAGTGGTGGCGGCTCTTGAACTTGTTGCTTTTCAGATAATTCATGAGAATTATTCTGAGCAACATTCAAGTTCCTAATATATAAAGGTACCACAGGTGGTTCCCTTATTTCTTCCAATTCCATCCTTTGAGTCAAACCGCTCCCACTTTCTTCATGTTCCTCAAGAAATTTAGCATTTCTAGCCTCAACAATTTTAGGAGAATGAGAAGGACAATAAAACCTAAATCCCTTAGAGTTAAATGCATAGCCTATAAAATAACCACTTATTGTTCTTTCATCCAACTTCTTTAGTTGTGGGTTATAAACCCTCACTTCAGTTGGACATCCCCAAACGTGCAAATGGTTTAAACTAGGTTTTTATCCTTTCCATAACTCAAAAGGTGTCTTGGGGACAACCTTGTATGGAACCCTATTTAAAATATATACAACGGTTTTTAAGGCTTCACTCCATAAGGATAAAGGTAAACTTGATCTGCTGATCATGCTTCTTACCATATCCATTAATGTCCAGTTCCTTCTTTCTGCCACACCATTTTGTAGTGGTGTTCCTCGCATGGTATATTGAGCAATTATACCTTCACTTTTAAGAAACTCAGCAAATGGACACTTAACTTGTCCCTTATCTGTGTACCTACCATAATATTCTCCACCCCTATCAGATCTTACAGTTTTGATCTGAGCACCCGTTTGTTTCTCTACTTCTATTTTATAAACTTTAAAAGTATCAAGTGCTTCTGATTTATTAAACAGAAAATAGAGATACATATATCTTGAACAGTCATCAATAAACGAGATAAAATATCTCTCACCATTCAAGCAAGGGGTAGGAAAAGGTCCACATATGTCTGTATGTGTGATCTCAAGCAATTGAGTACTCCTTTTGGCACCTTTAGTTGATTTGTTGGTCTGCTTACCCTTTATACAGTCCACACAAGTCTCAAAGTCAGAAAAATCAAGAGTTTTTAGAACTCCATCATTAACCAACCTTTTGACTCTATCAATAGAGATGTGTCCCAATATCTTGTGCCAAAGACTTGATGAGTCTCATTCATAATACATCGCTTAGTGCCAATTTCTTTATCATGCAAAGTTAAAACATTGCATTGGAATGTGGGGTCTAGCTC
The DNA here is from genome assembly GCF_000715075.1 of Nicotiana tabacum. Taxonomy (NCBI): domain Eukaryota; kingdom Viridiplantae; phylum Streptophyta; class Magnoliopsida; order Solanales; family Solanaceae; genus Nicotiana; species Nicotiana tabacum. The sequence goes on from NC_134101.1 coordinate 108,338,691, forward strand.
AAGTTTATATAAATTTTCATTCAAATTTTCAAAACCAATAACTTTATTATCTTTCAAAAGTTTCACAGAAGGATAATGAAAATTTACATCATATCCACTAATCGATAGTCTTGAAAGAGAAATTAAATTTCTAGAATATTCTAGAACATAAAAAGTATTTTCTAAATCTAAGTGAAAACCATCCTTCAAAATGAGCCTATAAGTCCCCACGCCTTCCACACGTGAACGCATCCTATTGCCAGAATAGACGTATTGTTCACTTCCTATCGGCTTCCTCTGAGTTAGAAAGCCCTACATGATTTTGAAAATGTGAATTGTAGTACCAGAATCAATCTGCCTTATATTATCAGAAACTTCAGTAAAATTAGATTCATAACATACAAACGTAAAATTACCTTTCTTCTCAAGCCATTTCTTGTATTTCAGGCAATCCTTCTTCCAGTATCCCTTTTTCTTACAGAAACGACAAACATCTTTGTCAAAGGTTCTTTTCTTCTTCATGGAAACACTTTTGCCCTTCTTTACATTTCTCTTACTATGAGTCACCATATTAACACTTTCAGGTATCTCATGCTTCAACATCTCTTCTTCTTGAACACATATAGTCAAAAGTTCATTGATTGACCATTTATCCTTATGTGTGTTGTAAGAAATCTTGAACGGACCATATTCCGCAGGAAGTGAGTTGAGAATGAAATTCACAAGAAATGGTTCAGACATATCAACCTCAAGGGACTTGAGTTTAGCAGCAATGTCTCTCATCTCCATAATGTGCGCACGCACTGTACGACTTCTGTCGAAAGTCATACTTGAGAGCCTCTTCATAAGGGTGTTGGCTAATGCCTTGTCAGAGCTTACAAATTGTCCATCAATTGCCTTCATGTAAACTTTGGCCTTATCGCTATTAGGGATAGAACCCCTAATGCTTTGGCTTATGTGAACTTTTATGAGCATTAAACTTAAGCGATTAGATCGCTCCCACCGCTCATAATTAGCCTTAGCAGCTGGCGTACTTGATTCCGTGAAAATAGGTGGTTCATCCACACGAAGTGTCAGGTCTAGATCCGAGCACCCTAAAGTGAGAAGGATTTTCTCCTTCCATTCAGCATAATTGTCACTAGAAAGCATTGGAATTCGAGCATTCTCATTAAAAATAGTGGTAGGAAAAGCGATAAAGACTACAAAACAAGGATAAACATACATAAGCTATGAAGTACAATCCATCAAAGGTGAATCGCATAAAATACCGATTCGAAGTAAATTCTAGACCTTCCTGTGAGCAGAGGTTGCAACTCATGCATAGAATTTACTTTACTTTATTAGACTAGTAAACCAAGATATACAAAAATTAATCCGTACCTGTGGGCATAAGATTATTTTCAACTTAAAGGTTTAATATCTCATTCCAATTAATCTCACCAAAAATATTACCTCCCTGTAGGGTCGGGTTACCATTTTAATAAGATAACTGGACTAAATAGATGTCATTATAACCTTTAATCACTAAACGTTATGTGATTAATTAACTCAATTTCTTTTATATTAAGTACTCAAGATGTTGTGGCCACTCCTAAATATATCATATAAAAAAAACTCAAAAATGACATCTTAGTAATTAACCTTAATAATCAACTTAAACAAAATATTGATTAGATTCTAACAATGGGCAAACGAAGTATAAGCAGATGCCTATATAGACCCATTAGGAGAACAATTCTATAATCAACTTTAGCAAATATTGATATGACTTGTTGTATTATCCCAAATAATAAAAGTAATCTTGTAATCTATCAGAATAGTATAAGAACTCACAGAATCATATCAATGATACAATATTTATTCCAAAAGAAAAGACAATAGAACTTAAACGATCTGGATTAAAATTACCTTTAAGAACAGAACAACACAAGTCATCAATCATTCGTTGGAATCCCTTTTAACTATTGGACATCGATTTTAAATAAAAGTTTAAACAAAGACTCGTGGGTAAATAAATTAGAACATATCTCACGTACTGGGATTACAGCTTCAGATCTATTTGATCAAACAATATGAATAAAAAGGCCACAATATGCATAGATTTAATAATCATGTACATCCAAATCTCAAGATAAAATATTTTATTTTATTTGCCTTATCTGGCCAAAACTAAAATCGCCACCAAGAATATATACCCAAATCTATCTATATTTAAAAAGAGAGGAAGAAGCATCCTCATTAAGCCAAGTGGCATCATCATAATAGGCCACTTGGCATTTTAGGACAACCCTCTAAAAAGAATAGGAGCTAGAAGATTATTTTAACAAAAATCAGATTTCTTTATTTTTAAAATATTAAAGATTTCTTTATTTTAAAAAGTTAACTGATTTTAAAGCTTACATTTGTTAATCTTTAAATTTAAAAAGGAAATCTGATTTACATTGTTATTTAAAAATTAAACATTAATTGCACATTTTAAAACATATGTTTTTGACTCTCTAACTTTGAACCATGAAGACCAATTTTTTATATTTTAAAGAGCTTTATTTAATTTAAAATTTAAAATTTATTTATTTTAATAAAATTAACTGATTTTAAAACATTCATCTTAAAAATTTAACTGATTTAACATACATTGTTTACTCGTTAACTTTAAAAAAGAAAACTAATTTAGATTATTATTTAAAAATCAAAAATTGCACATTTAGAACCCACTTTCCCTATCCTCCGCAAAACCACTAAACACGATGCAAACGCACGATTGAAAGTGAACTACTCCACGATGCCGACTTCTATTTCTCCAACTTATAGTCGGTTCTTAACTTTGAATCTTCCGCCTACTATCAAAAATACAAGAAAACATACGATTTCAGCAAATGTGGCTATTCACAGTGATTTAATCAAGCAAGTTCAAAGTTCGAGTTGTTCATCTGTGAGGAGTACCGGATCCTTACCATTCCAATGGCATTTTCTCGATTGAATTGGTTCTACAAGATGAAAAGGTATTAAAAATATATTATTATCTTATAATTCGTTTTTAAATTTGCATATATGCGTATTCATGGGATAATCAATAGCAAAAACCTGATTGAAGTATTTGTGCACCAAATATATGTATCCTTAAATATGTTTCTCAGTGATATACTAAGCATGTATCATGTGTTTGCTTCTCCATTTTTCAATGTGAAAATCTTTATTTTTTTGCTCTGTTGTTCGTATATTTTTTTAATTTCTATACATGCATGTATGTAATATGCTTTTTTTGTAAGGGGATCGAATACATGCTTCTATTGGCAAGTCAGTGCTGCATTTTTTCAGAACACATATTAATGATCCACTTCTCCAATGAATATCTTTGATCTGGCACCATATGATCAATTGATAAATAAGGTTGATGTGAACAAGCCTGAATTATTCGGTAAAAATAACGTTCATTGTAAACTTCTAATTATTACTTTCTCACTTTCATGATGTTATTTTCTATGGTTTCTATTGGTGGTACTAATATTGTCTCTTTTTGTCTTCTTGAGCGAGAGGATCTTAAGGAAATGGCCTCTCTACTCTCTTTAGGTATGGGTAAGGTCTGTGTATACACTATCCTCTCCATACTGAGTCATCGTCGTTGTTGTTGTTTGTAAACTTCTAATTATTATATTTTCTGTGATTTAATTAACATCTTCTAATTCTTTAGATGTAATCGGAGAAATCCCAATTTTAGTGAGGTTTAAACGCACAAACAAGGTGAAATTTCTAGAAAGGTTATGAATGCCGAACTTAAAGATGTTGAGCAAGAATAAACACTCATTTACTGATTATGGATGAATTTGGCAATTACATATGCTAAAATTATCTTTCTATTTCTATTTGGCAGGACGAAGAGCCGCTACATTCTAGGGCAAATTATTGATCAAATTGTATCTCATATGCCAAGCTTTAACAGCCAGCCTATCGTTGTTGTTATGCAGCTTATAAAAGCCCATAAATTTCAAGGTAAAATGCAATTATTCACATGTCTTTTCTTTGTGAGAGGTTATTTCATTACATCTTACACATACGTTATTTCGCAGATTTATATTCGGTGCTCCATAGTTGGAATGTATCAAAGTTTTGGATTAGTCCAAATTTTCCTCAATCTGACGAGTTAAGAAAATGGTTTAATATAAAAAAGATCCCTGCATCAATACTCAATTTCTATGTTTTCAATCTAACTGTTTTACACTTTGTTAAATTTAGATTACTTTATGTTCGGGATAGTTTCTTTGAGAGACTGACTCAAACCATCTATCAGCAAAGTTTTTGCCTCTGATGAGTTAGCTAAGGGCGTTGTTCAAGTTAAAACAATTGATGAATTAGTGGAGTCCATGCAAGTGACTGAACTATTTTGTGTTATATTACTTCAATCATTCTTTAAAGTTATTTGTTGTTCTACGTGCATCTATTACAATGAATAACACATATCTTTAAGTCGTTGTGTGATAAAATCAAGATAAAAAACTATTTAACATGACTATTTTTGTTGTCAGATTGATACATATATTGTGTACTCTTATTAGCCAATGATATGTAATATGATTAGAAGGTACCAGCCAAACAAGTCGGACCATCTCTTTTGCCTTCACCCCTGTCCTAGATTTCTCAAAAAATAAGCTTATTAGGCAGCGTGCGAGCGTACATGTCACGACCGCAGTTCGTCATCCGTGAACTGTCGTGATGGTACCTAGTCTCTACGACTAGGTAAGCCTAACAAATGCGGAACATAAACGGTACTTGCAGAAGAAATAATCAAAAACCAAAATAACTTAATGGAAACAATAGTTATAATGCCGCTCGGCATATACAATACAACATTTTCAAAACTAAGTACACTATCCCAAAATCCGGAAACTCACGGAAATACAAGCCTTTGGAATATCTAATAGTCTAACTCCATACTATCTAACAAGAAAGAAAAATACATAAGGGCAATGTTTAACAGCTAGAATAGAAAGGGTCTCCTCAGTCTGCGGATGCGGAAGATGTACCTCGAAATCTCTAAAGCAGTCGCCTCTCTCAAGGATGGTAAGCCTGAGTAGTGGCACCTGGATCTGCACAGGAAAAACATGCGCAGAAAGGGGCATGAGTACACCACAGCGGTACTCAGTAAGTGCCAAGCCTAACCTCGGTCGGGTAGTGACGAGGAAGGTCAGGGCCCTACTGAGATTAAATAAATATAAAGATCAACAGTATAGAACAAAACAATATAAATAAGTATAGCAGTAAAATAACACAGGATGTACAGGACAACAACAACTATACAAAAGCAAGGTAAACACGGAAAGGAAATACAGATCATCACCAATAGTAACAATCGGGGATCTCCCAAGATACCGTCATGTAGTCCCATATGTACATATCCAATGGATCTCCGGGGATCCCGTCCCGTAGTCCAACTCATAATGCGTAGGGATCTACCGGAATCCCGTTCCGTAGTCCCAAATATAAATACCCAGTACTGGGGGAATCTACCGGGTGCATTCTCGTAGTTCCGTATAACTGTGCAGGAGGATCTACCGGAATCCCACATCCGTAGCCCCAAAATAAACAAACAAGGGGGAGCTACCTGAATTCCACATTCGTAGTCCCAAAATAAATACACGGCAGCAACAGGAAAATCTACAGAAATGGAAATATTTCATAATAAGACAACAAGTGATTCTAGCTAGCATGTTGCACAGAATTCAAGTAAGGCAGGTCGAACAAATAAAGCAATTAAGTCACTTAGACATGCTTTCCTAAGCTAACAACAGGCTTAATAATGCAAGTAATAGAAACAGGAAAGGAAACATGCTAGTAATTACTTAAAGAAAACTGGAGTTCCAACAATTAGCACAAGTACGCACTCGTCACCTCACGTACAAGGCATTTCAATTACCAAATATACCAATCCTTAGGGGAAGGTCCCCCACACAAGGTTTGACAAGCCACTTACCTCGAACCAGCTCAAAATCAACCCGACACCACGTCTTTACCACGAGTACTCGACTCCAAATTATCCAAATCTATTCAATTTAATTGCATAATATAAATAATACTTCAAGTAACTGATTCTACAATTAAAGTCTAAGCTAATCCGCGAAATTATTGAAAATGACAAAAATGCCCCTCGGGCACATGTCTCGGAATCAGGTGAAATTTATATTTTCAGAAACCTCGTACTCTCACGACTCTATGCATAACAAGAACAATGAAATCGGAGTCCAAATGACCCCTCAAATTCTCATTTAAAGGTCTCTTAAACTCAAGCCCTAAATACCCATTTTTTCAAATTTTTTACCACTAATTAGGTCTTTAATCACATAAAAATGAGTTATGAAGTCAAGGATGTTACCTCCAAGTGATTCCCCTTTGTTTTCCTCGAAAATCTCTCTCAAAAGCTTCAAACCCGGATGAAAATGGTGAAAGAATAGCTCAAATTCGCGAAGGCGACAATTTATATGTTTTGGCCCAGGCATTTTCGCATCTGCGGTCCAATTTCCGCTTCTACAGTACCCCATTTGCGGTCCTTGAACCGCATCTGCGATTTTTCACTTAAGTCCCAATTTTCGCTTCTACGATCCCTTTTACCGCATCTGCGGCATCGCAGATGCGGCCCCTATGCTGCTTCTGCGGTTACAACCTTCCCAGGCCCTTTCCGCTTCTACGCTCCTTTCCCCCGCATCTGGGGCATCGCACATGCGGTTCCCAATCCGCAGGTGCGGAAACACTAGAAGCAGAAAATCTGAAGCTTCCTAAAAAATTCTAAACTCTTCGTTAACCATCCGAAATCACCACGAGGCCCCCGGGACCTCAATCAAAAGCACAAACATCACCTAATACCTTATTCAAGCTTGTACCAATATTCAAAACACTTCAAACAACATCAAATCAACCAAAACACATCAGATTCAAGCCTAAGTTTCTAAAATCTTCTGAATTTCGCTTTTGATCAAAAACCCAACCAAACCACGTCCGAATGACCTGAAATTTTGCACACACATCCCAAATGACACCACGGAACTATTACAACTCTCGAATCCCATTCCGACCCTCGGATCAAAATCTCGCTATCAAATCGGTTCAAAAATTCAACCTTCGGCATTTCAAGCATAAATTAGCTACGGACCTCTAAAATACAATACGAACACGCTCCTAACCCCAAAATCACCCAACAGAGCTAATGGAACCATCGAATTTCCATTCCGAGGCCGTATTCACACTGTTCCACTTACGGCCAACTTTCCAACACTTAAGCTCACATTTAGGGACTAAGTGTCCCAAAACTCTCCGAAACTCAACACCAAATATCTCAGCAAATCAAAATAGCAGAATCAGTTAATAGGGGATCAGGACATTAATTCTTAAGACGACCGGACGGGTTGTCACAGTACATGCTAAAAGTGTTCTCAAAATGGACAACGTAGTACCTTTTAGAGGCAACTAGAGAAGGAAAATTATCGACTTTACTTTTAGAGGATCTTGAAAATAGTATCTAACTTAAGAGGAAATAATAAAGAGATAATATGCTAGCTTTAAAATTTAACGACTTAATTATATATTTGAATACTTTTTGTAGCAGTTCTGTTGTAACATGAACAACTTTTGTAGTTTAAACTAGGAATTACCTCTTTTTATCAGTCAAACAGCTATAAGATATTATTATAACTGTAGAGAAATTTAATAATTACGATAGAAAATAGTGGAACTTTTTTCCATTTAAATATATGCATTATTGTAATTATTTTGACTTTATGTTCTAACTATTTTTTTTTTAAAAAAAAATACACTTTATGTTCTAACTGTTTTGCTTTTTCACACTAAATATCTAATAATTTGCTCGGTTTAACTATATATTTCAATCTCTTTAGTTAGGAAGTTATATGTAAATAACTGAAATATTTGTATTTACCAAAAAATTAAGCTATATATGTTCAGCTCTCAGTTGGCATTTTGATTTTTGATTAATGAAATATGCCTAATTTAAAGTATGCCTAATTTATGTGTTCCCCATAATACAAATATGCTATCCTCAATTTCGATATCACAAGTTGTATTAATATATTAAATAAGAAAGTCCATGTTGGATTGTTGCAAGTATTGAAAATTTAGAAACTGAAAAGAGGATGGTCGAATGTGAAGTGCAAGAAGTGTCAAAAGAAGGTGGATAACATGGGAAACATTTATTGTTGGCCAAATCTAAAATGTAAAAATGAAAATTAATCAACAACGAATAGGTAATAATAGAAACTCTATTTCCTTAATCCATCAAAACATACATTTATATCTCGAATCAAACATGTATTTAGGTACAAGCTTCAGATTATGGTCATGGACGGTACTGGATCTATTTCACTGTTGCTCTGGGACCGCGCAAGTTCGCAAATGAATTGAAGGAAGGATTACTTGATGTATTTTTCTAAATTAAGTTCATATTTGTTTTAAAAGAATTCTAACGCAAAATGTCTTCTAAAATACTGGCGTTGTTGACGAATCTCCCTATCCAGTAGAGTTGAACAAATATCCTTAAAAGAAAATTAATGTTTAAGGTCATCGTCAAGAGCTCGAACATTCAGATGCAAGATGAAGTTTACAGTGTTGTTAAGGTTATAGATGAGGAGCAACGGATGAAGAAATATACTAATGCTCCACATTCAGATGCCTTCACCGTATGTGATCGTTACTCACAAACATCATAATTTATTTAAGTTGCACATTTACATTAAATTGCATATTTTAAGTCTTTTTTTGAAACTAAATTATTTTTTTATATTTGTTAGGACCCTAACTTCAATACTATTCAAGGTGTAGATGAAGAGAAGGAATGCAAGGTAAATATATTGCTAACTTTTAATATTGAAATTTTTCCTTGGAATAGAATAAATGGAAGAAAATGGGTTGATATTGGTACAATCTGATCCATTATCAGAGAGCTTTTCTCCTTTATGATGACACTTATTTTACTTATATATGTGGATAGATATATTTGAGAATAAAATTTTAGATCTGGTCAAACACAGATTTTTTGAAGGATGCACTAAAGAACTTGATTGTTAGAATTCAAGAGTTTATATTCAGTAGTGTGACGACCCGGCCCGTTGTCACACGAGTTACCGCCCCGTTTCCCCCATTTTATGCTTCTTCATGTTTCTTTATCGGTATTCGGTGTGTTAGAGTTAAATCAGATTGGTTTTGATAGGAAATGAGACACTTAGTCTCTTTAAGGAAGGCTTGTTTTGGAAAAGTCAATCAGATATTGACTAATGAGTTATAGGGCTCGGATGTGATTTCCGGTGATTCGGTTAACTTCGGGGGATGATATGTGGCTTAGGGGTGTGATCGGAATTGATTTTGGAGGTCCAGAGTAGAATTAGGCTTGAATTGGCGAAGTTAGTATTTTGGTGAATTCCGATTGGTAGGTGAGATTTTGATACGGGGGTCGTAATGGAATTCCGAGAGTTGCAGTAGTTTCGTTAGGTAATTTTGGACGTGTGTGCAAAATTTCAGATCATTCGGAGGTGTTTTGGTCGGGTTTTTGATCAAATGCGTATTTCGGAAGTTTTTAAGAAATTTAGGCTTGAATCCGATGTAATTTGATGGTTTTAGTGTTGTTTGATGAGTTTCGATGATTGGAACGAGTTTGGGTGATGTTTTAGGAAGGGTTGGCACTTTTGGTTGAGGTCCCGGGGGCCTCGGGGTGATTTCGGATGGTCAAACGAACCAATTCTAACCTTTGGAAGTTGCAGATTTTTCAACTGAAGTGTTGCAGACATTTGTTCTCTGCGATCGCAGGAGTGCAATTGTGATCGCATAGAAGGTTTGGGGAAAGCTGTTCTGTTGCTCATTGCGATCGCGTTTGGTGGATTATGATCGCGTAGTATTAAATGGACCTGGGGTCCAGGATGGTATTTTGTTCAATGCGAACGCGGGTGAAGGTATGTGATCGCGTAGGTTCAGGAGCTAATGCATTGCGATCGCAGGGATTTTAGTGCGATCACATAGAAGGAATTTTGAGAGTTTGAATTTTGTGTTGTGCGATCGCAGAAGTTTGGATGCGATCGCATAGAAGAAATCTGGGTTGGCAAAAGGGTTTTAATAGAATTTTATCCGCGCGCCTAAGTCTATTTCCACCATTTTTGAACATCCTTGAGAGCTTTTGGACGAGGATTAAAGAGGGTTTCGACTGGGATTGATTGGAGGTGAGTCTTATGACCTAAAAATATCATTTAATTGTAGATTCAACATCTAAATTCATGGAAATTTGATTAAAAGGGGAAGGATTAGGGCTTGACTTTTGAAATAGAAATTTGGGGGTTTGAGGGAGCATTTGAGCTCGGATTTCGGTAAATTTGATATGTATAGACTCGTGGCGAGATAAGAAATCCGGTGATGTCAATTTTCTGTTTTTTCGAGAAGTGGGCCCGGGGCTCGGGTTTTGCCAACTTTGTGATTTTTGATATTTTTCGAGTCTTTTCGATTGGGTTGTATTCCCTTAGCCTATTGTAACGTATTACTTGTGGTTTTGATCAGATTCGATGCTCGAGGAGGTTGATTTGCGAGGCAAGGGAGTAGCGAGCTAGGATTTCGGCCTGCTTGAGGTGAGTAATGGTTATAAATGATGTTCTGAAGGTTTGAAACCCCGGATTTGCACAATGTGGTGCTATGTTGAGATTAGACACACGCTGTATGATGAGCGTGGGGTCTGTTACTACTGGGGATTTGGACTCGATCCATCCCGTTTGATGACTCTACTATACTTTTGACTGAGACTCAATTAATATCATTATATTATGGGCTAGTTGCCATGTTTGAGGCCTTGTGCCGATCTGTAAAACCCTCAGGGGGCATTTGTATTGGTTGACCTCACTTTTCTTATCGAAATCATACCCTCAGTCATGTTCTTAACTGATAAACATAATATGAACCAGCTTTAGAAATTGTTAAATCCTAATGAGAGTAATGTGTGGGTTGAGAACCCCGTCTTATCTTAGTGTGCCCGAGAGGTCAAGTCTATATTGACTGAGAGGGGTAGAGAACCCCATGGTGAGGGTATTTGATATGCTATGGATCGGGCTGCACGCCGCAGTAGTATATTATATGGATCGGACTGCACGCCGCAGTAGTATATTATATGGATCGGACTGCACGCTGCAGTAGTATATTATATGGATCGGACTGCACGCCGCAGTAGTATATTATATGGATCGGACTGCACGCCGTAGTAGTATATTATATGGGTCGGACTGCACGCCGCAGTAGTATATTATATGGGTCGGACTGCATGCCACAGTAGTATAGCGCTTGGGCTGAAGGAGCCCTCCGGAGTCTGCACACCCCCAGTGAGCGCAGTCGACTATTCTTGGATCGGGCTGCACGCCGCAACAGTATATATATATATATATATATGGATTGAGTTGCATGGATCGGGCTGCGCGCCGCAGTAGTATACTATATGGATCGGGCTGCACGCCGCAACAGTACAAATATGAATTCGGTTACCGTAAGGAGTAAATGAAATGAATATTGGCTTAAAGGACTTTTAACTGACTTCTTCATTCAGTTGTTGTTTTGATATTCTCACTGTTTTAATATAGAACTGCGTAGTGTTCTACGAGTTTTCTTTCCATCAGTCATTATTTATTGCGATTACTCACTGAGTTGGAGTACTCACTTTACTCCATGCACCATGTGTGCAGATACAGGTATCCCGGAGGCATAGTTTGAGCTTTCTGCTGTTGTTCAGTTTATTCCGGAGTCATCGAGGTAGCTGCATGGCGTCCGCAGGACCCGATTTCTCCCCTTATCCTCTCTATTTTCCACATTCTAGACAACTCTATGTATAGGTTGCTACACAGACTTGTACTAGAGGCTCTTGGCTTGTGACACCAGATCGGTGGGGTTTATATTGTTATTTTATGGATTTTCCGTACTGTTTATCTATTACTACAGAGTTGTAATCATGTTAATTTGGCCTTAAATCCTATTAATTGGTAATGATTCTATATAAGGTATTGTGAGTGACGAATTGGTCGGGCTTGCCTGACATCGTGTTGGGCACCATCACGATCGGGGATTTGGGGTCGTGACAAGTTGGTATTAGAGCTGAGGTTACTAGGTCTCGCAAGTCTTGAGCCGGTTTAGTAGAGTCTCACGGATCGATACGGAGACGTCTGTACTTATCCTCGGGAGGCTGCAGAACCTGTTAGGAAAATTCCACATTCTTGAAATTCTTGCCGTGCGAACTTGTTGATCCGAATACTAAATTTCTCTTTATTCCATTCTCTCACAAATGGTGAGGACTCGAGCTACCAGATGTGTCGGACGACCACCAGTACCACCTACTGAGGCTACTAGAGGTCGTGGACGCGGTCGTGGTCGTGGTAGAGGCAGAGTAGCAGGGGCAGCACCTGTGGATACTTTAGTTGCCCCAGCTCAGGACCAGGCTCCAGCAGCACCAGTGCAGGCACCAGCTGTGCCCATTGTGATATCAGGTCTCCAGGAGACATTGGCCCAGATATTGACAGTTTGTATGGGCCTGGCTCAGGCGGTTTCAGCCATCATACAGCAGCAGCTACTTCACAGGCCGGGGAGGCAATCACACCCCCCGCTGCTCGCACACCTGAGTAGGTAGTGCAGGGATTACAGACTCCAGAGGCACCTCCAGCTCAGCTAGTGGTACCCGTTCAGGAGTACAGGGTTCCAGTTATGCCAGACGATGAGCAGCGTCGTCTCGAGAGGTTCAGTAGACTTCAGCCTCCTTCTTTCAGTGGTGCTCAGGGCGAGGATGCCCAGGGTTTTCTCGACAAGTGTCAGCATATGCTTCGGACAGTAGGGATTCTTGAGTCCAGCGGTGTGGCTTTTACTACATTTCAGTTTACTGGAGTGGTCTTCACTTGGTGGGAGGCATATGAGCGGCGTAGGCCGGCAGGTGCAGCACCTTTGACTTGGCAGGAGTTCTCCACTCTCTTCTTGGAGAAGTGGATACCGCAGTCGCAGAGGGAGGAGCTGCGTAGACAGTTTGAGTGGCTTCGCTAGGGAGATATTACTGTGTCTCAGTATGAAGCGAGATTTTCTGAGTTGGCTCGTTATGCCTCATGGATAGTTCTGACTGATCGGGAGAGGATTAAGAGGTTTGTGGATGGTCTTAATTATCACCTTCGTATTCTGATGACTCGAGAGAAAGTTCTGGGTATTTCCTTCGAGGATGCAGTTGATATTGCTCGTGATATTGAGACGGCTCGCTGTCAGGAGAGAGAGGAGAGGGAGGCCAAGAGGCCTCGAGGTTCTGGCAGTTTCAGTGGCGCTCCTTCGAGGGGCCAGTTCCAGCAGGGTCGGGGTCGTTCTTTCAGGCCCGCTCAGTCAGCTCGACCCGAGTACCGAGGTGGATCTTCTGGTCATGGTTATCAGGGTTCTCAGCAGAGTCAGCCATCTCTCAGCGCTATTCCAGCACAAAGTTCGTCTCGTGCTCCATCTGCTCAAGGTTCTTCCAGGCCGAGTGCATCAGCTAGCCACTCTAGCACGAAGGGTTCCCTTCAGTCCCAGTTCCCAGCACCCGAGAGTTGCTATGAGTGTGGAGAGTTCGGGCATATGCGGAGGGAGTGTCCTCGCCGTGCTGCTAGCTCATCTCAGCAGAGGGGCCAGCCCTCATCTTCTGGCCCAGTTTCTTCAACACCCGCCAAGCCGGCTAGGGGTGGAGGTCAGGCAGCCAGGGATCACCCTAGAGGGGGAGGTCGATCAGGGGGCGGTCAGGCCCGTTTCTATGCACTCCCAGGCAGACCCAATGCCATTGCTTCGGATGCTGTCATTACAGGTATTGTTTCTGTCTTCCACAGAGATGTCGTTGCATTATTTGATCCCGGTTCCACCTATTCCTATGTGTCTTCATATTTTGCTCATCATTTGGGTATGACCCGAGGATGTCTTGCCTTACCTGTTCATGTATCTACCCCGGTGGGTGATACCATTATTGTAGACCATGTATATCAGTCGTGTTTGGTGACTATTGGGGGTCTGGAGACCCGAGTTGATTTATTGTTGTTGAGCATGATGGACTTTGATGTTATTCTGGGCATGGATTGGCTATCTCCGTGTCATGCTATTCTTGACTGTCATGATAAGACAGTCACTTTGGCTATACGGGTGTTCCGAGGATCGAGTGGCGTGGCATGACTGACTATGTGCCTAGCAGGGTGATTTCCTTTCTAAAGGCCCAGCGTATGGTTGGGAAAGGTTTTCTATGGCTCTTGTGAGGGATGTTGGAGCTGAGACTCCTAGCATTGATTCAGTTCCAGTTGTGAGGGAGTTTCCCGATGTGTTTTCTGCAGACCTGTCGGGCATGCCACCGGACAGGGACATTGATTTTGGTATTGACCTGGTGCCGGGCACTCAGCCCATTTCCATTCCTCCATATCGTATGGCACCGGCAGAGTTGAAAGAACTAAAGGATCAGCTTCAGGAACTCCTAGATAAGGGGTTTATTCGGCCTAGTATGTCACCGTGGGGTGCACCATTTCTATTTGTGAAAAAGAAGGATGGCACAATGAGAATGTGCATTTACTACAGGCAATTGAACAAAGTAACAGTGAAGAACAAGTATCCCCTTCCCCGTATCGATGATTTATTTGACCAGCTTTAGGGGGCAAGGGTATTCTCCAAGATTGATCTTCGTTCAGGCTATCACCAGTTGAAGATCAGGGATTCAGATATTATGAAGACTACTTTCAGGACTAGATATGGGCACTATGAGTTTCTTGTTATGTCCTTTGGGCTGACTAATTCCCCAGCCGCATTCATGCATTTGATGAACAGTGTATTTCGGCCATATCTGGATTCGTTTGTGATTGTTTTTATTGATGATATATTGGTGTACTCGCGTAGCCAGGAGGAGCACGCACAACATTTGCGAGTGGTATTACAGAGACTGAGGGAGGAGAAACTTTATGCAAAATTTTCCAAGTGTGAGTTTTGGCTCAGTTCAGTGGCTTTCTTGGGGAGCGTGGTGTCCAGCGAGGGTATACAGGTTGATCCGAAGAAGATAAAGGTAGTTCAGAGTTGGCCCAGACCGTCCTCAGCCACAGAGATTCGTAGTTTCCTCGGTTTGGCGGGTTATTATTGCCGGTTCGTTCAGGGTTTTTCATCTATTGCCTCGACCTTGACCAAGTTTACGTAGAAGGGTGCTCCATTTGTATGGTCGGACGAGTGCGAGAAGAGCTTTCAGAAGCTCAAGACAGCTTTGACCACAACTCCGGTATTGGTGTTACCATCAGCTTCAGGTTCTTCTACCGTCTATTGTGACGCTTCGAGAGATGGGATTGGCTGTATGTTGATGTAGGAGGGTAGAGTGATTGCATATGCTTCTTGTCAATTGAAGCCCCACGAGAAGAACTACCCTGTTCATGACTTAGAGTTGGCTGCCATAGTTCATGCTTTGAAGATTTGGAGGCACTATTTATATGGCGTATCTTGTGAGGTATTCACCGATCATCGCAGTCTTCAACATTTGTTCAAGCAAAAGGATCTTAATTTGAGACAGCGGAGGTGGCTTCAGTTGCTCAAGGATTATGATATTACCATTTTGTATCACCCCGGGAAGGCCAATATGGTGGCCGATGCGTTGAGCCGGAAGGCGGTTAGCATGGGGAGTTTGGCGTACATTCCAGTTGGGGAGAGGCCCTTTGCAGTTGATGTTCAGGCTTTGGCCAATCGGATGGTGAGATTAGACATTTCAGAGCCTAGTCGGGTGTTGGCTTGTGCGGTTTCTCGATCTTCCTTGTATGACCGCATCAGAGAGCGCCAGTATGATGATCCACATTTGCTTGTCCTTAGGGACAGGATTCAGCATGATGATGCCAGGGATGTGACCATTGATGGTGATGGCGTGTTGAGGATGCAGGGCCGGATTTACGTGCCCAATGTGGATGGGCTTCGGGAGTTGATATTGGAGGAGGCCCACAGCTCGCGGTATTCCATCCATCTAGGTGCCGCGAAGATGTATCAGGATTTGAGGCAGCACTATTGGTGGAGAAGGATGAAAAATGATATAGTAGGGTATGTGGCTCGGTGTCTCAACTGTCAGCAGGTAAAGTACGAGCATCAGAGACCGGGTGGCATACTTCAGCGGATGATTATTCCTGAGTGGAAGTGGGAGAGAGTTACTATTGATTTGTGAGTGGTCTTCCTCGGACTTTGAAGAAATTTGATTCGATTTGGGTGATTGTGGACAGGCTGACCAAGTCCGCGCACTTCATTCCAGTATGTACTACCTATTCTTCGGTGCGGCTGGCAGGGATCTTTATTCGGGAAATTGTCCGATTGCATGGGGTTCCAGTGTCTCATCTCAGATATGGGTACTCAGTTTACTTCGCAGTTTTGGAGAGCCGTGCAGAGAGAGTTGGGTACTCAGGTAGAGTTGAGCACAGCGTTTCATCCTCAGACGGACGGACAATCCGAGCGCACCATTCAGATACTGAAGGACATGTTGCGCGCCTGTGTTATTGATTTCGGAGGTTCTTGGGATGAGTTTCTGCCGCTTGCAGAGTTTACCTACAACAACAGCTATCAGTCCAGCATTCAGATGGCACCATATGAGGCCTTGTATGGGAGACGGTGTAGATCTCCAGTTGGTTGGTTCGAGCCTGGCGAGGCTAGGATGTTGGGAATAGACTTGGTTCAGGATGCCTTAGAGAAAGTGAAGGTGATTCAAGAAAGACTTTGTACAGCTCAGTCACGTTATAAGAGTTATGCGGACCGGAAGGTTCGAGATGTGTCCTATATGGTTGGTGAGAAGGTCTTGCTGAAGGTTTCGCCCATGAAGGGTGTTATGAGGTTTGGGAAGAAAGGCAAGTTGAGTCCGCGGTTCATTGGGCCTTTTGAGGTGCTTCGGAAGATTGGGGAAGTGGCTTATGAGCTTGCCTTGCCACCCAGCTTGTTGAGCGTTCATCCAGTATTCCATGTTTCTATGCTCCGGAAGTATATTGGGGACCTGTCTCATGTTTTAGACTTCAGCATGGTCCAGTTGGATGATGATTTGACCTACGATGTGGAGCCAGTGGCTATTTTGGGTCGTCAGGTTCGGAGATTGAGATCAAAGGATATCGCTTCGGTGAAGGTGCAGTGGAGAGGTCGGCCCGTGGAGGAGGCTACTTGGGAGACCGAGCGAGAGATGCAGAGCAGATATCCTCACCTGTTTGAGGCTCCAGGTATGTTTCTTGACCCGCTCGAGGATGAGCATTTGTTTTAGTTGGGGAGGATATGATGACCCGGCTCGTCGTCACGCGAGTTACCGCCACGTTTCCCCCATTTTATGCTTCTTCATGTTTCGTTATCGGTATTCGGTGTGTTAGAGTTAAATCGGATTGGTTTTGATAGGAAATGAGACACTTAGTCTCTTTAAGGAAGGCTTGTTTTGGAAAAGTCAACCGGATGTTGACTAATGAGTAAGAGGACCTGAATGTGATTTCCGGTGATTCGGTTAGCTTCGGGGGATGATATGTGGCTTAGGGGTGTGATCGGAATTGATTTTGGAGGTCCGGAGTAGAATTAGGCTTGAATTGGCGAAGTTAGTATTTAGGCGAATTCCGGTTGGTAGGTGAGATTTTAATACGGGGGTCAGAATGGAATTCCGAGAGTTGCAGTAGCTTCATGAGGTAATTTTGGACGTGTGTGCAAAATTTCAGATCATTCGGAGGTGTTTTGGTCGGGTTTTTGATCAAATGCGTATTTCGGAAGTTTTTAAGAAATTTAGGCTTGAATCCGATGTAATTTGATGGTTTTAGTGTTGTTTGATGAGTTTTGATGATTGGAACGAGTTTGGGTGAAGTTTTAGGATGGGTTGGCACTTTTTGGTGAGGTCCCGGGGGCCTCGGGGTGATTTCGGATGGTCAAACGGACCAATTCTAACCTTTGGAAGTTGCAGATTTTTCAGCTGAAGCGTTGCAGACATTTGTTCTCTGCGATCGCATAGAAGGTTTAGGGAAAGCTGTTTTGTTGCTCATTGCGATCGCGTTTGGTGGATTGCGATCGCATAGTATTAAATGGACCTGGGGTACAGGATTGTATTTTGTTCAATGCGAACGCGGGTGAAGGTATGCGATCGCATAGGTTCAGGAGCTAATGCATTGCGATCGCAGGGATTTTAGTGCGATCGCATAGAAGGAATTTTGAGAGTTTGAATTTTGTGTTGTGCGATCGCATAGAAGAAATCTGGGCTGGACAGAAGGGTTTTTAATAGAATTTTATCCGCGAGCCCAAGTCTATTTCCACCATTTTTGAACATCCTTGAGAGCTTTTGGACGAGGATTAAAGAGGGTTTCGACTGGAATTGATTGGAGGTGAGTCTTATGACCTAAAAACATCATTTAATTGTAGATTCAACATCTAAATTCATGGAAATTTGATTAAAAGGGGAAGGATTAGGGCTTGACTTTTGAAATAGAAATTTGGGGGTTTGAGGGAGCATTTGAGCTCGGATTTCGGTAAATTTGATATGTATAGACTCGTGGCGAGATAAGGAAACCGATGATGTCAAATTTTTTTATTTTTGAGAAGTGGGCCCGGGGCTCGGGTTTTGCCAAATTCGTGATTTTCGATATTTTTCGAGTCTTTTCGATTGAGTTGTATTCCCTTAGCCTATTGTAACGTATTACTTGTGGTTTTGATCAGATTCGAAGCTCGAGGAGGTTGATTTGCGAGGCAAGGGAGTAGCGAGCTAGGATTTCGGCCTGCTTGAGGTGAGTAATGGTTATAAATGATGTTCTGAAGGTTTGAAACCCCGGATTTGCACAACGTGGTGCTATGTTGAGATTAGACACACGCTGTATGATGAGCGTGGGGTCTGTTACTACTGGGGATTTGGACTCGATCCATCCCGTTTGATGACTCTACTATACTTTTGACTGAGACTCAATTAATATCATTATATTATGGGCTAGTTGCCATGTTTGAGGCCTTGTGCCGATCTGTTGAACCCTCAGGGGGCATTTGTATTGGTTGATCTCACTTTTCTTGTCGAAATCATACCCTCAGTCATGTTCTTAACTGATAAACATAATATGAACCAGCTTTAGAAATTGTTAAATCCTAATGAGAGTAACGTGTGGGTTGAGAACCCCGTCTTATCTTAGTGTGCCCGAGAGGCCAAGTCTATATTGACTGAGAGGGGTCGAGAACCCCATTGTGAGGGTATTTGATATGCTATGGATCGGGCTGCACGCCGCAACAATATATATATTTATGTGAATCGGACTGCACACCGCAGTAGTATATTATATGGATCGGACTGCATGCCGTAGTAGTATATTATATGGATCGGACTGCACGCCGCAGTAGTATATTATATGGATCGGACTGCATGCCACAGTAGTATATTATATGGGTTGGACTGCACGCCACAGTAGTATAGCGCTTGGGCTGAAGGAGCCCCTCCGGAGTCTGCACACCCCCAGTGAGCGCAGTCGACTATTCTTGGATCGGGCTGCACGCCACAGTAGTATATATATATATATATGGATCGGGCTGCGCGCCGCAGCAGTATACTATATGGATCGGGCTGCACGTCGCAGCAGTACAAATATGAATTCGGTTATCGTAAGGAGTAAATGAAATAAATACTGGCTTAAAGGACTTTTAACTGACTTCTTCATTAAGTTGTTGTTTTGATATTCTCACTGTTTTAATATAGAACTGCGTAGTGTTCTATGAGTTTTCTTTTCGTCAGTCATTATTTATTGTTATTACTCACTGAGTTGGAGTACTCACTTTACTCTCTGCACCATGTGTGTAGATACAGGTATCCCGGAGGCATAGTTTGAGCTTTCTGCTGCTGTTCAGCTTATTCCGGAGTCATCGAGGTAGCTGCATGGCGTCCGCAGGACCCGATTTCTCCCCTTATTCTCTCTATTTTCCGCATTCTAGACAACTCTATGTATAGGTTGCTACACAGACTTGTACTAGAGGCTCTTGGCTCGTGACACCAGATCGGTGGGATTTATATTGTTATTTTATGGATTTTCTGTACTGTTTATCTATTACTACAGAGTTGTAATCATGTTAATTTGGCCTTAAATCCTATTAATTAGTAATGAATTCTATATCAGGGATTGTGAGTGACGAATTGGTCGGGCTTGCCTAGCATCGTGTTGGGCGCCATCACGACCGGGGATTTGGGGTCGTGACAAGTAGTAAGTAGGTATATATGATGTATTAAAACAATTTGATAAACTGCATTAATATTTGTATCACAAGATTGTATTGTGTGTAAATCATGAAATGCTAAAATTTAGTTAATACACGACAAAATACTTTACTCACTTGCATGGAACTTTTTGATAAAACTGCAAATTAGTTTTGCCATTGATCTATTTTTTCTCATCATAGTAGAAAAAGGAAGTCTTTATTTGAGCTTATAAAATTTGTTCTGCTAAAATGTAAGTTTGAAGGCAAAATAATTGTACATGCATGGATACGATCAATTTTTTTAATATATTAAGCATTTTGAATTTTCACTTTGTTTATTCTATAGGAAGCTACAAACGATAATAACATTATGCCTCCATTGAAGATGTATGACAAGAGGACTAGATCAGCCAATAAGGCATCATCAGTATTTGAGTTGTTAACTACTCAGATGTATGTATGCATTACTTTAATGTGAATTCATAGGAAGTCAAAAATATAAAATTCCACCAAACTCTCGAAGAACTTTTTTCCTTAATTGTTTTTCAGTCATAGTTTATCTTCCATAAAATATATTTGACAGTTTGGGATAAACTCTTAGAGGAATACATTGAGAAACTTTATTCACCATTATGAGTTTTTTAGAAGTAGAATAGGCTTTTTCTGATATTCAATTTGGTGCTTATGCATTGTGACAAATTGAAGCATAAATTAGTTCTTTATTCTTCACTTATGTCACAACCCGGATTTTCCACCCTCGTGAGTCGTAATGGCGCCTACTAATGTGAGCTAGGCAAGCCAATTATTGAACAAATTACATTTATCCATTTTTATACCCTTTTAGCATTTATAAAGCAATAATGTGAAGGAAAAAAATAGCGAAAATTTCATTAAGCAGAAGAAATGTAGTGAAATATCTGAAATATGAATCTAATACAACTGTTTAAGCCTTAATCACCCAGAACTGGTGTCACAATACCACAGACGATCTAAAAGTGCTAAATACAAAGTCTGAAAACAAAGATACACTGTTTCTGAATCAAAGAAATGAAATAAGAAATAAAGGATAGAGGAGATGCTAGGGCCTGCGGACGTCTGCAGGTCTACTTTGGATCTCCGCGTGGACTGAAGGTAGCCACCCAAATGCTATGGTCCAAGAGCTGCTCCGGAATCTACACATAGTGCAGAGTATATTATCAGCACAACCGACCCCATGTGCTGGTAAGTGACTAGCCTAACCTCGGCAAAGTAGTGACGAGGCTAGGACCAGACTACCAAATGAACATGTGCAGTTATATAAAGTACAGCGGAAAATAAAACAGAAATAAACAAGTAAAGATGGGAGGGGGTACATGCTGCGGGGGTGTATCAATATCAATAGTAAATCAAGAGTAACGACATAAGGACAGCTTAAAATTCACGACAAAACAATAAGAAACTTATATCCAATCTATAAACACTTTGTATCAACAATTGTTGTGGCGCGCAACCCGATCCCAATATATAACAACATTGTTGTGGCGTGCAACCCGATCCCAATATATAACAACACTGTTGTGGCGTGCCACCCGATCCTTATCATTTATCATTGTTGCAGCGTGCAACCCGATCCACATATATAACAACATTGTTGTGGCGTGCCACCCGATCCTTATCATTTATCATTGTTGCAGCGTGCAATCCGATCCACATATATCATTGTTGTGGCGTGCAACCCGATCCACATATATCATTGTTGCGTGCAACCCGATCCACATATATCATTGTTGCGGCGTGCAACCCGATCCACATATAATATTGTTGCGGCGTGCAACCAGATCCACATATAATATTGTTGCGGCGTGCAACCCAATCCATATATACAATCAACAACAATCATAACAAGAGTCCCGGCAAGGGATCAATAAAGAACTACACTATCTCGGCAAGGGAATCGACAGTATAAGAAACTACGTCCCGGCAAGGGAGAAACAACTATAACCAAACTTGTTCCAACACCTAACTACCTCAGCTAACACCAATACTCAGTCATAAATAATTTCCACGAGAATAACTATAATCTTTGCTCAATACAAAGACTCATCAACTTAAGTATCCGTAGTATTATCTAAGAACACAATAAATTTCAATTCAAGACTCACGGTCATGCTCGATACCAACGTATAGATACTCGTCACCATGCTTATACATCGTACTCAACAAGAAACAAGTAGCAAATAAGACACAACTCCTAATCCCTCAAGCTAAGGCTAGACCAAACACTTACCTCGATGCCACAAACACAATTCACGCCTCAATTATCGCTTTACCCCTTGATTCCACCACCAATTCGCTCGTATCTAGCCAAAATTACTTAATTACATCAATAAACGCCAAATGAATCAACCACAATGCATAAAAATGAGTTTTTCAAAGTTTTACCCAAAAAGTCAAAAATCGCCCTCGGGCCCACATGGTCACCGGAGGTTCGAACCAAAACCCGATTACCCATTCCACTACAAACCCAAATATATAATTTGTTTTGAAATCGGATCTCAAATCGAGGTCCAAATCCCCAATTTTTTAAAAACGTAGGTTCTACCCAAAACGCCCAATTTTTTCTCATGAAAATCATTGATTTTGAGTTGAAATCATGTGAAAAGATGTTAATGATTGAAGAAAACGAGTTAAAATTGACTTACAATCGATTTGGAAGAAGAGTTGTTCTTGAAAAATCGCCCTAAGGAGTTTGTATTTTGAAAAGATGTGAAAAATGGTTAATTTTCGGCTAAGTATAAAAACTGTAGGTTGCAGGTATGGGAATTACGAACCTCGACCCCTACTATGTTCGCATTTGCGATGGGAGTTTTCGCATTAGCGAGGTGAGAAATGCGAAGAATGCGTCGCAATTGCGACGACTGGCTTAAAGGGAGGGAATCGCATTTGCGATAGAACCCTCGCAATTGCGAGGATAGACTGGCCTGGGCCCCTTTCGCATTTGCGACATGCCTCTCGCATTTGCGATCTCGCATTTGCGAGCCAGGCAATGCCACAACTGAAAATCTACAATTTTCCAAGTTTAGAATACACCTCGTGGCCTATCCAAAACTCACCCGAGTCCTCGGGGCTCCAAACCAAACATGCACACCAACCTAAAAACATCATACGGACTCGCTCGTGTATTCAAATCACTAAGATAACATCAACAACTAGGAATTTAGCATTAAAATCATGAAATTTTCTTAAGAACTTCAAATTTCCAATTTTCTCAAAAATGATCTGATTCACGTTGTTTCAAGCCCGTTTCTTACCAAATTTCACAGACTTATCTTAAATCACATATAAGACCTGTACCGGGCGCCGCAACCAAAACACAGGCCCGATACCATTGAGTTCTAATCACAATTCATTTCCAAATCTCATAAATAATTTCAGAAAATAATTTTCTTTAAAAAAAATTATTTCTCGGGCTTGGGACCTCGGAATTCGATTCTGGGCATAAGCCCAAGTCCCACATTTTCCTACGGAGCCTCCGGTACCGTAATCACGGGTCCGGGTCCGCTTACCCAAAATGTTGACCAAAGTCAACTTAATTCATTTTATAATCAAAATTTACTATTTTTCACAGATTTTCACATATTAGCTTTCCAGCTACGCGCCCGGACTGCGCATGCAAATCGAGGTGGGACAGAAAGAGGTTTTTAAGGCCTCGGAACACATAATTCATTTTACAAACAGGTGATGACCCAAAAGTTACATATTTGAAAAGTTAACAAGTAAAGCTTTATACGTTTGGTTTAGTGTTTCTACCTAATTCACCATGAAGCAAGCAGTAACAGAGAGATAGGTAAGTAGAAATGAAAATATATTAATGTCGTAGTCATATTGCCGTAAGGAATACAATAAAATGCAGGCTACTTACATTTCCAAGCCAAAACTAAGGTTTCACCTACAAGACCAGCTATTTTGAAAGAGCTAAATTTTACAGCAACTCTCCGTTCATTAAGAGGAATTGGATTGCCAGTGGCATGTAGAGATTGTAAGAAAACTTACCTCAACATTATTGCAAATATCAAAGCCGAAACAGTTTCTTTTTTAAATTGACAAGGAATAACCCTTTCTTAAATATATGTCAATTTTTTTCTCTCGGAATCTAGGACAATAAGAATCTTACCATGATGAAAAACTTAATTTTATTACTTTCAAGGATTAAAAACTAGCCTATGATATCTATCTTGATAGAAATCGAGCATCAGTTTTTTACCTCTTACATTTTCACATCAATTGGAAAGGTTTGTACGGTTGATCTAAGCTAGGAAATTTTCTTAGAATAGTATTGTCATTTGGTCTTGAATCATACTTGGGTTCCAATATTGACCCCAATAAATTCATCTATTCATTTTTTATTTTAATTCTTTTGAATTCGATCTTTAAATTTAATAAGCAATATATATACATATGTTTCTATTGTCTCTCTCGCTCTTTTTTTCTTTGAATCGATCCGCGCATCGCGCGGGTACGTATACTAGTATCTACTTAAAGAGACAAGGGTTTTACCTAGATGAGATTAGTACTGGTTGAAAAACAAACTTTTTGAAGTAACACTATGCGGCAGCGATCGTAAAAGATAACACACAGAATTTTCTTAACAAAATACTACCAATGACTGAAAAACATTATATTAATACTCTATTGCACTATAAAGGTGCGAGCAACACATCTCCTTATATATGACTAATCTCTTAATCGATACAAGAGTAAAATATGACGTCAACAATTATTTTGGAACACCAAACAACACAGCTAAAGGCAAGCTCTGATACCACATGTTGAGCTTAAGCACATACACAGAGTCTACGCAGCGGAATATTAACAGGAACGTACCTTCAGCCATTGTTGTTCAAGCGTTGCAGGGAATCGCCTTTGAAACCTTTAGCAGAAAACCTAGAGAGCCTTCTAGCCTATGCCTATTGTAGGATGTCAGACTGATGGAGTCACAGGCGTATTTATAGATAGGGTAGGGACTCTTAGGCAAATACTTTAGCCCTAGGGACTTCTCCATAAATTATAATTACCCTAGGGACTCCTAATATATGGTAATTTCTTTCCATCAAAGAAACTATCATATATGCACAACTACAAATATTATCTGATATATTATTTCCTTTGGGAGACAAGGTAAATAATTTATTACCTTATATGTGGGTCACACTAAAAGTTTCTAGAAGAGACGGTAAATTTCTAACAACCATGACATATAACACAAAGCTTTAACAACTTAATTTCCAAATAGAGAATACAACTGTTTGTTAAGCCCAGTAAAGTTTAAACATCTAACAAGAAATTGCCTCTACTTTGATTGCAACACTGCATGGGGTTGCAGAAATGGAGACACATTTTGAAACCTACTAGAGATCTAGCAGCAAATCGCGAGCGCTTCCTACGACTATTTGTTCTCAGTCCGCAAATACAATTTCCGAGGAGCTCATAATCCTCGTTCCAAAACTGTATAGGCCAAAATCTGCCTCAAGGATATTTAGCGTAATATGGCATTAAGGAAAGAGTCGGTCGAGGTCGAGCAGGAAGCAACATGATTCGTGGCCGAGATGTCAACCATGACCAAGGTCGAGCATTGTGTAAAGAACAGTAACGGCGAGTGTTTGAAATAGGATATTAAAAAAAATATTCTAGTGAATATTCTCTTCACTTGTACTATTAGATTTTATTAGAGACATGTCTTGTATAAATAGAAAAGGAGATAATGGGATAGGGGATATGTGATATTCACTTGATAAGAACACTTTTCATAAGAAGATTCTCTCTCTAGCAAAGATACAAACTTTACATTTTCATCAGTATTATTACTCACACTATTCCAAAATAGTTCGAACATTCAGGATTTGTCTGTCACTCATCATTGTCAGGAGGAACAATCATCTAGCTCATTCATTATTGGGTGAATCACTCCCTCTATTTACTTAAATGTCATTTGTTGTTATTTATTGTTAGTTACTCCTCCATTATTGTTCATACCTTTTGGAATATCAAAAGTGTTATCTTCAATCTCTCACTGACTTTGTCTTATATTATCCGTGTTTTCAAGATCTATATCTAGAGATATTATCATTAACTAAGTTCAACCCTTCATTACATAAAATATAATAGTTTAACCGAAAGTCCGGAATATACTCTAGCATAATATATTGGAATTCTAGCATAATATACTGGAGTTCTAGTATAATATATCAGTCCAACATAATATGCTGGAAGTTCATACACAAGTGCTCCAATCTCCAGTATATCATGCTGAAATTTTTCGCCTGTTGGAGTTCCAGCATAATATGTTGGAAGTTCATACACAGATGCACCATTCTCCAGTATATTATGCTGTAACTTTCCGTGATGCGGCAAAATAATGGCTATTTTTCAATGACTTTGCAAACGCTGACTATTTTAAAATTATCAGTCCGAAAGCTGGCTAGTCCGTGCTATTTTACGAGGAAACTGTCTTTGAACATTTTATTTTTTATTATTCATAATCGATAGAGTGGAAGTAAATATTTAATCTAGTCTTTGGAGCAAGATATCGGACCATGTTCCTTGCTTATGCCACCACCTACGACCCTTCCTTGAAGGTGAAGTAATTCACAGCCTGCAGAAATTATTCTAATACCTTCCATGTGGCAAAAACCCTTCCTTGGAGTCGAAGTTATACTGCAGCCTGCAGAATTATTTCAATACCTTCCATATGACTTCCAGCACAGTAAGAATACAATTTACCACATTTTGCTTTGGCCATGAGTTCCTAGCGAAAAAGAGTGGAAACGAAAAACAGAGAAAGGTAACAACTTTCAGATGGTAGCAAGAACAAAGGCCAGCAGTAGTTTCAAAACTTCGGACAATCATATTCCAACTACCTTATAAAAGTTATGTACATTGTAGGCAAGTATTTACATTTGATGCAAGAAAATATCCACACTGTTAACATGATACACATTTACTTATGCTCCCAGTTATGGTCAGTTGATGGCATCTATTAGCATTCAGCCTAAATGCGACCAACATGTTCCTTTAGCTATACAATTTCTCTTGAAATGCTAAATTTCATCCATGCTATCCTAATGGGAACTGGGTGTGATTACAACAGCAGAAAATGCAATGTACATTGTCCTCCTTTCTCTTCGAGATGACTAAATTTCATGTTAGGCTAGAATAAACTCAAAATAGTACATTTTGGTGTGGTTAATGGGCATGTCTACAAAATAGTTGGAGAGTGCCTTTGCTCGTAAACTGAAAAGCTAAACTGGTGAAAACCTATATACTGCTCCCTCCATCATCCAACTGCAGAAATAAACAAAAGTCAGTCAGCTTTGAATACAGTTGATTGGTCACGGGCACTTGTAGCAAATAGCAAAATTAAGGTGACAATCACAAGTTATGGACATGATTCCACGAATAAGTATTTAAGAGAACATTAGCTTTAGGTTTGTCTGCTGTAAGAAACCCACGTCTTTTTTTCATCACTAGATATACAAGCACGGAGTACTGGACTTCAACCTACATAGAGGTATAGGCTCCTTGTACGAAGTGGATTTACATGCAAGAGATGTATCATGTCATGAATGATAGAATAGATAATAAGATCAAAACAAGTATATTCTGCATATGTAAATGCTCTTCCAAAAAAATGAATCAACAGTATGATCAATACAAGTATAATGTGTGTGTCTATATGGTTCTTTATTTTAGCAATAGTATAAGACCATTTGTTATTTGTGAGAGCATATGTAGCTTGTTTAAACTAAAATAATTCAATGCCACTGACACGTAAAAAGAATCTATTAAGCAGTGAATCATAGCAACAGTTATTGCTGGCTTGAATATGCTTTTTACTGAGACAGAGATTGTAACATCCCAGTTCCTTGCATTATTACGAGAGGTGGATTGTATGATGTTAGATTCTAAATTCTCCTACCTAAAGATTAGACTCACCTTAAAACTATCAAACTTTGCAACCAGCCTCATATACTGGTCTCTTGCCTCTGGATGACGTACCATGGACTGAACTCTTGCCAAAGCCTTCTGAACTCCAGCAAACTTCTGTTTTCGACCAATACTTAGATATTCATACTCGTCGTTCTTCTCAAACTCAGGTAGTTCTTTCTGACTAGTTTTTTCTGGCTGAAATCCTCTCAATCCTGGTTTTTTCCTCCTCCAACGCAGAATGGCCTTTTCAACTATACTGACCGACCAAACAAACTTTTTATATTGCTTACGAACTTGATGTCCGCGTACATGAGCCTGAAAATCATAACATGATGTAAAATATTTTTAACTGCACACTGACGGTGGTGAAATTATTAATGATTCAGAAAAATTGATTCCAGAATTCAATTAAAGTTAGTGAAATGAAAGTCAATACCTCATTAAATACAACATTGAAGATCTAAAGGTTGTCTAGACTAAATTCAGAGTGGACGTTAAAAGAACTCTTTAATTCAATCATCAACGATTTACAAGAAGTCCAACACAAGTTAGTGTGAACTTTCAAATATATAAATGCTAGTTTATTTAGAGGGCTGAAGTGATGTTATTCACAGGGTTCGAAAGTGATGATAGCAGTTGCAATCTAACCATCATCATCTGCACATCTTGTTTAAAGCATCCAGCTACACAGACAATCTTAGGCTTTATGCACAATGTATCAGTTTAAGCAAAAGCCAAATTATTTGATAAATAGGGAGAGAAAAACAACTTGCACTCTGTGATATATAACTTCTGACCATTCTCATGCAGCTTTTTGTAAGAACTACATTTACAGACAGTATACTCTTCTACTTCTCATTGAAAAGCTAGTTACTATACAGCACTAACAAGCAGAATAGTGAAGTTGACAGGCTTAATACCCATTTATAAATAAGTTTATAATAGGTCAACTCGAAAATAATATAAGGCTATTTGAAAGCTAGAGAGTGTAAAAGAATGGGACACTCCCAATGGAAATATATAAAAAGAGCCAGTTTAGCTAAGCCATAACTTAAACTTGGCTAAGCAAAAACTTAAACAAAAAGTCATACTTATTAGCTGACACATAAAAAAGGAAAAAAGAAAAGAACAAACATTTCAATTTACCTGTATTTTCACTATCCGATTGCGTATCTTCAAAAATTCTCTCCTCCCCTTCCAGCCACGATATTTCTGCTGGATTTTTATGGCAGCTGGGTGTAAATAGTCCTCAAAGTGATTCACCTTTTGGACCTTGTTCAAGGAGCCCAAAGCAACAAGGTCAACTGAAGCTTCAGAAACATCATTTCTACTCTCCCTAAGCTGCCTCTGATGGAATGAACGGGCTCTGAAAGCAGCTTGAATCAATGCTGCAGCGTGAGCTGATTTCCTCACAGAAGCAAGAGATCCTTTCAAGGAAATATCATCATGTATCGTTCCATTCAAAGGAACAACCTCTTGAGCTGCAGATTCAAAAGCCTTTTCAGCTTCAAGCCCAGCACAAATACTGTCAAGAGCATTATTATTGATAGCCAACGATTGAAGATGAGCAGTAAGCTCTGATTCTGCCAAATATCCAGCAACCCCTTTGTGACCTCCACTAGAAGCCAAATCAGCAGCTGTTTGTCCCCCAGGGAATGCAGCAGTTGGATCATCAACAGCACAAACAGCTACACCTAGCTTGACAAGTGCAATAACCATATCCTCCCTAAAGTAGATCATTAATACAACAGTTAAGATGAATGACTTTTAAGTGTACATCAATCTTCTGTAAGACTTGCAAGTTAAGATAATTTTTCTTTTTTATTATCAATAATTCAACTTTTCAAGTAAATATCAGTATATGCAGGACATAGCTCCCTCACAAGTCACGAAGCCTCTGTGGTAGAATTCTCGGGACTCGGACGAAGTTTTTCCTCTTCACAAATATAGGTTTGAAATTCACACTTATTCGAGATGAATTTCAACCGCAAATGCATGATAAAATGACAGGGAATACTATAGAATCAAAAGATAACTTATCGAATATGAATTCAATTATTATTATTATTATTATTATTATTATTATTATTATTATTATTATTATTATTATATTTTTTGATAAATGCATGAATATTCAATTATTTATGGCGCAGGGGAAACATACAACTAAACAACAATTTAGCCTTTAATGGAAGAGGAATATTCTTTCCTCAAACAGGAGGGAGCTGGTTGGGTTGGACCCACCTTACAAACTACGTAGCCTTGATAGGTGTACAATGGAGAAAGAAGAAACTTAGAAGCAGTGAACCCATTAAGTCATACACACTAAAAGGTTCCTATCTTGAGAAAGAATAAGCCAGATACAAATTATTGATGCACTCACCTTCCATAATGTGCAGCCCAGTGGAGAGCTGTCCTACCACGTGCATCTCTCAAATTAGGATTAATACCAGCAGCAGTTAATAGAACCAACCCCCATTCATAACCAAGAGAAGCGACTAAGTGAATAACCCCTTGTCCTTCGTCATCCAAAATATTTGGACCTTTATCTTCTTCATGTGCTCTAGAGACTAGCCATTCATAAAATTTATCCTTCATGAAACTCTGAATCAACGTATCTCTAAAGTTGATGTGATTGCCTTCAATAATGGCAAGTAAGTCCTCTAAACTTTCAGAAGCATTTCCAATGTTGCATTTCAAAGAACATAGCAGAGTCTTCAATTTACCTCTTTCACAATCTGTGCTAGAGCAATCCAAGAATTTTTTATTCAGGCCTGAATATAGCAATTTAGCTAGTCGCACTTGCAGACGCACTTCATCACTTGGTCTAAGGGCAAGAGCTAGTTCTGATGATTTTTCACGATATTCAAACTCCCGCACCTCACTGCATGCTAACCTATTACTGCAGGTTACATAAAAAGGAACACGTCCAGGAGAATGAGAAGGAACTTCACATCGAATGATACTCTGAGTCAGAAGTTCTGCAGAGACCTCAACTTCACCAAACATACAGCTCCATTTCTGAGAAGTAGGATGCTTCCCATGGCCAAGAAAGGTACCTATGATCAAAACCTGAAGAGAAATATAGCCGTTTATCTGAATTTTAACATCTATAACTAATACAATATGTCTTCTTGGATTTTCAAAGTTACGAATGAGAACGGACCATTCTATGAGATCAGGTAAGTTTACCTTTGTTTCCACTCCTGAGTAGGCCCAATCAGGAGCAAAATCAGAGATACTGAACAGCTGCTCTTGGGATAGAAAAGGGCCTAAAGAGTTGGTGTCCAACTGCATGTGACATGATAAACGGGCAACTTCTTTATCCCCATTATCAAGGGTGTTCCAATAGTTGCCAGAATCAGAGGCCAACAATGACTCGTTGCCGTCTACAGCTATCTCTCTATCCATCCATCTGCCAAAGCTATCAAGTTTCTTTAGGCTGCCAGCTTCATCACTGTTGAGTCTACCTTCTAAGGAACTATTTTGAACTGCAGCATCAGGAGTAACAACAGTCTGAGAACTAGAAATGTTCTGTATCTGAGCTGGAGCTAGATGGATATTCTCCTACGATAAACAAAAATGGTAGTAGCATTAAACGGCATGCTTATAATAACCACATAGCACATCAACACTCTAATACCAAAAGCACGCCACTGAATTAAGAACCCAACTTCAAGCCTTTGAGCAAAAAATAGAAGATAATTTCAGTGTTAATGTGGCCCATAATAGGTTAGTAGCACTTTATTTTAGAAAACCAGACAAGAAAGCTAGAAATGGAGCAGGTGAAATTTCCAGAGTCACGTTTAGAAGTGAGTTTGCATCACCAACATTAAACGAGGCAGACCCTCAAGAACTGGATCCCATTGCAATGTATCTTAATATCAGAAGAATAATTCAAAATCAAGATATGCCAACAGAAGATTGGATACCTTTATGTCAAATACTTTGGTATAATATCTTTTAAAGGAATACTTTCATACAATATCTACTTTATAAATATAAAATCTAGTACCTTTTATGGGTATGGTATCAGAACCAGCCTATGGCAAACGATAAAAAACTGAAATTGTGTTTGGTCATGTTAGTCCTACAGATAAACCAGTGACCAAATACTGAAAATTTCTCGACTACCTTGTCTACATAAAAGAGAAGCTCAGCTGCAACTAAGCACATTTGTATTGAAGATATATACCAAGAATTTACCAATTTACAAAATCTGACTTGCCCTTAATACTGTTAGATAGTTAGTGGATATGTCATATACTTAGTGTCCCACATTGGAAAATAGCTGTTATGTATTGTGTACAATTTGTATATAAACAGGGCTCAGTGTTAGACAATTACGTTACGCTTATTAGTAATATTCTCCAGTGCCTTTACTTCTTACATGGTACCAGAACAGCAGCGAGAAATATCCGGGACAGAAAAGTCAATCGCCATGCGTCTTACCGGTGACTGCTCAGATCTGATTTGCGTCATCCCACTTTGGGTGAATGTTGTTCGTAAACCAACACCACCATCAGATTTGGGAAGCTCCGGCAACCAAACCCCAGTCAGCTTCTCTGGAAGTAGGCATCCCACGCGCTCTCACGTGCCGGCAGAAGCTAGGGTTCTGGCGAAGTGTTCTGGCCAGATTCCGACGAGTTTTTCCTGCTGCTGTGTTCGTGAGGTCATTCCGAGGCCACCCATCTAGGTGCTCCTCATTCCGGCTACCAGAACATCGTCTTTAGGCTACCAGCTTCGGTTTCCAGTGGTTTCTTTACTTTACCGGCGACATCTCTGATCTTTACTTGCTCTCAAGGGTTGGATTGGAATCTCCAGTTTACCAGTTTAGTTATTCAGGGAAGTTTAACAGTAAAATCTGATTTTATTTTCTGAAATATATCATCTGGTCAGATTCTTTTTTTATCATTTTTTTTTTTTTGTTGCTACATTCTGTTGTCATTTGCTTATATTTGGTTAGAACTCTCTTAAATCCAACCATGTCTCTCGTGGTTGGTATTTTTGGTTCGAAAAATACAGGATGACTATAAGTGTCACTGGTCCCTCACTGTTTCTTGTATTAGTTACATCTGTAACAAACTCGGTACATATGACTTATATGCACCGGCTTGAGAAGGAGAGTTAGATAGCGTATATGTTGTATACGTATTCCCACATTGGAAAATAGGTGTTAGGTCTTGTGTAAAGTTTGTATATAAATAGGACTCCATGTTAGACAATTATGTTATGCATATTAATAATATTTTCCCGCGCCTTCACTTCTTGCAAAATACCTTCAACATCGCGCTGCCACTCTCCTTGAAAGAAAAACAAACAAGAGAGCTACCAATAACTACATGAATATATCTACAGCATAGAATATAGTACCTCAAGTACTTCCCCAGAAGTAATTGTCAATCTGTTTCTGCTGTTTGCCACATCTTTAACAGCTCTACCACCATCTAATCTTGCATAAGTGAGTTTACTGGACAGCAAATCAGCCACATTAAGGTATCCTGAGTAGAACTTTTTCTGTAGTGTAACATTTAAATTTCTGTCTGAGCTCTGAGCGTCAATAGACACGAATGAGCCAAATTGTGGATTGAGCTGAAAGTTGTCCCTCGAGAACTCCACAAGTCCTGACAAGACAAAGCAAGGTCTTTTAGTTTGTATTATGTAAGAACTTTGTGAAGTGCTATAATACTGTACAAGTTTCATCATACAAACATTATGAATTAACGGAAGCATCAAAGAGGAAATTACCTGTTGGTTTCTCTGTGCTGAAAGAAGAGGTAATGGGCAAGAAATGACCACTTGCAGGAACAAGCAAGGGGTTCACTTCATTTCCTTTAGAATCGCCAGTATAAAGCTCAGAAGAGAGTGCCTGTTCTTTCCAGTCAACTGAGCTTGGACTTGATGTATGAGATTCCTGAACTATTAGGCCAGACACAAAGCAAGGCGAGGAACTAGGATTTTCAAGCAGTTGACCTGGATGAATAGGTTGCAGACGGGAGGCACCTACTCTGTAGCTCTGCATGGCACATATCATTAATACTTTAACTTATCATGACAGAGACTAAGATTCACAGACATCTCATAATAAGCCTCTTTGCCACATACCACACAATAACTGCCTGTATTCATTCCCAGAAAACAAAAGAAACAGGTGATTTGATTTGCTGAATAAATTTTCCCCAATTACTATAAACATACAGAAAAGGCATTGGTGTACTCTATGCAATAACTTTGTGATATATCATTAATATTTAACGGTAGATATTTGCTTAGAACAACTAAGTGAACAAAATATTCTGGCAATTATTAGATTAGCTAAGCAATCACCCTACTTCATAAACAAACAAAAGGATCTTTTACAACATATGAGCAAGACGAAAAAGACGCTTGTATAGCATAATGAATCTAATACCTCTCCTGTTATTGACCACTTCTCCTGATCTTCAATAGCACGTTGCGATGTTTTAAAGATTGACTGACTGATTACTATTCACATGAATACACGTAAATTGGGTGCGTGCTTTTTAAAACAACAATACACTGTCTACTAAGAATGAAATCCTCCTTTCTTGTGTTAGATAGTTATGTAAATAATATATAGGCAAAAAGGCCTCGTAGCCACTTGAACTTGTACCGATTTGTCATTCCGGTAAATAAACTTAGGAAAATGTCATTTTAACACCTCAACTCAATAGAATAAGTATTAATAAATCCACATCAGATAAATGACATTTATTTTTATTTTACATATAAAAGAACTCCAAATTCAACCCTTCCTCCCCCCCACACCCCCAACCAAAAAACCCCGCGGGCTTCCGTCAGCCCTTCCACAACTCTCTATGAATTTGACATTGCTGCTACAAAATGGAGCTATTATTTCAACTTCTATAGTTTACGAATTTATGGACAGAATTGAGACTCTCCATTAAATATCCACAGCCTTTTTTCTTTTGCCTAAATAATATCAAGATTTTTCTTTGAACACATTCCAAAATCCCGATTAATTATGAAGTCCAACAAACATAGCAGCTAAAATGTTTTCTCAGACTAAACCCCTCATAATAGGAAACCAAAATAAATTTTGCAAGGTTATCGAATTGATTCCTATAAAATTAGAGACAAGACAATCAATAGAAGAAGAATGAGCAAAGCAGGTACAACTGATTTTTTCTTAATAGTCTCATTAATGATATGACATGTACCATTGCAGGTGTCCATTATTTTGTTCCCAAACCTTCTCTGAAAGACCCCAAATTCAATAATGAAAACAAAATTCATCAACATCAATAACTCAAAACTCCAACCAATCCACATTCCGCCACCATATAAACTTTAGTTTAGCGTTCAATAAGAAAAAAGATAAAAACTTTGCAATCGATGAGGTCTGAAGTAGGAGATTGGGGAAAGGACGTCACGGAAAAATTGTGCTGGGAAATATTGTGAAAGAAAAGGGCGAGGGGAAGGGGGACAGAAAGAGTGGAGGGGAGGGGAATCTGGGAATACTGTGAAAGAAAGGGGGAGTGAGGGAGAAGAAGGAGGGGGTGGGGAGGGGAGATGGGGGGAACCTAGAAAAATAAAGAATTAAATTAAAGCTTTTTTTAAATTATTTTAACTTTTTCCTTTTAGTTAAAAACTTAAAATGTTTGTTTTATTTAGTAAGTATTTTTTTGTAAATCATAACCATCACATAGACGCGCTTTTTGATGGTGATAGGCACGCACTTTTGCCACGTCAGTTATACCACTGCCACATAAGCTTGGTCAATGGTCAATGATGTTTATTAATGCTCATTCTATTGAGTTAAGCTATTAAAATGGGATTTTTCTAAGTTTATTTACCGGGATGACAAACCAGTGGAAGTTCAAGTGGCTACGAGGCCTTTTTGCCTAATAGATAATTAGACCTAGTCCCGCATAGAATAGGAGTAGGATATGTATTGTATAAATAGAGCCCATTGTATTATAATTGAACAGATCAATAATATATTTTTTTCCCGTACTTTTTCACATGGTATCAAAGCAGTCGTGAGAGATTTATCACTAAGCATAAATTCCGCAAGAAAAATCATTATTTCTCAATGTTGTGAAAAAACCAATACCATCACAAAGTAGATTAGCCTCCGGCGACCAACCCACAAAAAAATCTCTAGCAAAACCCACCCACCCCCTACGTGAACTCACGCGTCGTCGGAAGAAAATTATCCGGCGAGGTTCCGACGTCACGAGCCGGCACATGAGGCAGTTTCCGGCCACTTTTTGAAAAAATTTCTTCACGACAACTTGTTCTCCCTTCAATTCCGAGCCTACCCATCAAATTTAAACCAAATTCCAACCAATTTTCTATTTTTCCGATGACTTTCTCCAGATTCCGGCCCTTTTCTCTTCACTGTTCTGGTGAGATTATTGTTGTTCGTACTTGTCTTTGCTATTTGGTATAACCATGTCTCTTGGATTTGATGTATTTGGTTTTAAAAACACGGGTTCTGGAAATTCAAGCTTCATGATTACTTCAGAGCCCTTAATGGAAAGTTCAAACTATTTAGCTTGGACTTCCTCTGTTGAATTGTGGTATAAAGGTCAAGGTGTTCAACATCACTTAACCAAAAAGGCTAGCGAGGGAGATGAAAAGGCCAAAGCACTTTGGGAAAAGATCGATGCTCAATTATGTAGTATCTTGTGGCGGTCTATTAATTCCAAGCTGATGCCCTTGTTTCGTCCATCCAGACATATCATTTAGTTTGGGAAAAGGCTCGCACTTTATAAGTTAATGACATATCTCTCTTTTCTATGATGTGATGTCGCAAATGACAAACTTAAAGAAACATGAATTGGATATGTCTACTTAGGACAAGTACAGGCAGTCATGGAGGAATTTGAGAAGTTACTGCCAGTTTCTGCTAGTATTGAAAAGCAACAAGAACAACGATAGAAGATGTTTCTAGTCCTTACACTCGCAGGACTTCCTAATTATGAGAAAGCACGGAAAAAAATATATTATTGATCTTCTACTAAGTGTTTTACAATATCCCTATTTATAATTATACATATTACATATTCTACTCCTATTCCATGTGGGACTAAGGTTATTTACATAATGTTGATTGGCTTAATTATTAGGAAAGATTTGATTCTGATTGAGATTTGATTTTACTCTGATTCATTGTAATTGATTGTAATTTTTTTTTTTCCTAAAATAGTCATAGGACCTAGTGTATAAATATCTTATCTTAGGGATGTAAGAAATACATAGAAATACAAGAAGTCTTTTCTTCTTCTCAAAAATCTACATGGTATCAAAGCCATTGTTGCATTTTGAGGTGAGCTATCTCCCTCGCAGCACTAGGGTTCCGTTTTTATCAAAGAGGCCAAGTTTTCTCTCTCTTGGTGGTTGTCTGCAACACAAACTCATTCCGGTTCCGTCGAGACAGGTTTGGTTTTCGAGGCAGATTATTTTTTGAGCAATTTTCTTCAGATTTTCTTCGGGTGCGGGAGGGATTTTGAACAATCCGTGCAACTTAGGTTATTGAATATATTCATCTTATATTCCCCTTTCCTCTACCCTAAATATTTAATTCTCATATCAGGGTCTATAAACAAGAATACAATGAATCCATTACATTCGCCAGATAACACATGGATATCACTTCCAAAAGTTACAAAGTAGAGAACACAGACAAATGCATGCAGAGATATATGATGCAGGATTATATAAAACAGAAAATAGATATTAAGTGTAGAATAAGAGAATTAACAAACAGCAACTATCTCGAAAAAGACATATATAAATCACCTAATGATTAAACAGACATACAGAAAGCACCAAATGATTAAACTAATGTGGAAATACCTCTATTACTTCTCTATAATGCACAAGGACAATGTGCTCCAACTTTCTGTAAAAGCAAATCAAGAACAAAAGCTCTGTCAAAATCTATAAAGGACCATATCAATACTAAGAACATTGGATATTGTTTTTAATATCTTCGCCTTCATTCTTTTTCTCTAGAGACTATAGGATTTCAACATAAAGAATAATCATTGTATATAACTATGAAGCACATGAATTGTTGTCAAAAGCCCTTGCACTAAAATATGAGCTAGGGAATATACTTCTTCTGATCTCTTTTACTTGATTTTTGCTTTTGCACAACCTTTAAGAAAATCATGGCGCCTAGAGAGGAAAAAGCAACGCCCCAAACGTCACCTCACGTCGTCGTCCCCGTGTCCAAGAAAACTTGGTTTCCTTGTTGATTTTGGATTAGGACACTCCAACCCTCACAGATAAATACCCCTAAACTCGTTTTGGACGGGGTTGGACATATTTGGAGGCAAGAAGAGCTACGAAACACACTTGGAGCACGAAATCATCGCATCCTTCATCTCTTTCCCTAATTTTGTAGTTTTATGTTTTCAAACACTTTTGTGATTGTTCATACGACTATGAGTGGCTAAAACCCCTCTTATTATGGGGTTACGGGTAGTTCTTGAATCTTGATTGTTGACTTTTAATGGTTGTTGAGTGATTTGGTTATTCAATCTTTGTTCTTAATAATTTTACTGCATAGCTAATAGTAGAACACTATCTATGAGTTTATAGTTAAACTCAAAAGTGGGAACTATAGATTACATATAGGATTTAATAGAGTAAGTTCTTGAATCCGGGCATCGGAGAATAGATTCGTGATTAGGATACACATATACAAATTGTCTTACTTGGTTATTCTTGTGGGAATACATATGCGTTCTAGTTAATTCTCATTCTATAAATGTATAGTATTAGGTTGGTTTGAATAGGCGAGCAAGGCATCGAAAGAACCTCACGAGCAAAATAAACCTTGTTAGTCAACAAATCAGATAGATCAAGTAGTTAATTCAACTAGAAAACTCAACAGGATAGATAGTAATCCCATAACCCTAGAATATCTATGATATCATTGAATTTGCTCCTAAAGTTATTCGTGCGCTTTACCTGTATCCTTGTCTCGTTGCTTGCTTGTTAATTTTCGTAGTAGTTTTAGTTAAGCAAAAATCACAATCATTTCTCGGAAAATCCCTTGAATAGACAATTTGTAGTTAGCTTGAGTTAGCCGATAATTAATCACAAGTCTTCGTGGGAACGAACTAAGTCTTCGTGGGAATGATACTTTCTACACTTTATTACTTGCGGACCATGTACACTTGCGCGTGCGTTTGGACCCAACAAAACTCTATCAGAATCAAAGTCTATGCTCGCTTACCCGAAATCAAATCCTCTTATACTAGGGGAAGGAATGAGGAGCCCACCGGGATGTAAACCTCCACCGACTTCAATATGTGAAGTTATCATGTATTCTTGCCTCCAAAGTATTCTAACAAAATTCAAATTCTATTACGTAAGTCAAAAAATATTTTGGCTCTCAAGGCGACCACCATGACAATTTTCCAACAAAATAATCTTTTTGAACACCAGACTGCCCAAGTCCAAACCACCATTTGGGAAGCCATACAAGATTAAAACTAACAGAAGCCTCCATACCATTCAATACCCCTTCAGAAGAAATCACACCGTGGGCAATCAGTCAACAACAACAACAACCCAATAGATTCCCACAAGTGGGGTCTGGGAAGGGCAGGATGTACGCAGCCTTACCCCTACCCTAGAAGGGCAGAGAGGTTGTTTCCGATAGA
Source organism: Nicotiana tabacum (assembly GCF_000715075.1). NCBI lineage: Eukaryota > Viridiplantae > Streptophyta > Magnoliopsida > Solanales > Solanaceae > Nicotiana > Nicotiana tabacum. Next base: position 108,378,485 of record NC_134101.1, read on the forward strand.
CCCTCGGCTAAAGAATTGTGCAATCAATCCTATCAGCTTTTAATTTCGAAGTCTCTTGCAAAGGAAAGCCAATATAGAGATATATAGGGAACATGCCTGAATCAAGGTTACCAGGTCCCACAAAAAGCAAAGAGAGACTCCACATATCCAACCTTTGAAAAATCCCTTGAAGAACAATACTATACATTCTCATTCTTTTATCTCTAAAGTATAGCACGGAATCAAATTAATGTTTCGAAGCTTGACAATAAAATGCACAGTAAGGAATATCCAGATAACTGATAAACATCATAACAGACGCAGGTGAACCACCGGAAAATAAAATTATAGTAAAGAAATTGAAACTGATAAGTAATTAACAAACTACATACTCTATTTCTGCAATAACCATTTCCCCTAAAACACGTCTTCAACATCAAAGCAACAACACAGAACAAGCTAACAGAATATCATACAGCAGAGAGACTCACTCTTCAAGCATCCAATAACTTCGCCTCTGAAAGTTCTCGTTGTTCTCTCCATGGGCATAGTAACAGTGAAGAACATCTACGCTGCCTGCCTGCAATCAGAAAAAAAAGTTGATGTTTTGAATGAAGAGAATGATACATGCACAATAGCTTGGTCAAAATCTAGTCAACAGTACATCCGAAGTGCAAAAAAGGTTAGTTCTCAGCGTTTTGCATAAAATTAGGTCGTCTAGTCTTCATTTAAGTCATCTAAATTACTATGTTTGGACTTCAATTGGTCATAAAGGTTTCAGTATTGTTTAGAAGAAATTAGCAACTCAAAGAGCAGCTTGAATAAATATCCATATTTTTTAAGATAATGAGTTTCCATATTACTTGTTCAACTTTACCATGGAAGGTACCTTTAAGGAATTCTGGGTCCCAATACATTAAAAAATTGTTACCTGATGACAGGGATTTTGGACTTCATAAATGAATCAACTACGCCTTAATCCCAAACTAAGTGGGTTGACTACATGAATCTTCCATATCTGTTCCGCACAATTTGACTTGCACCAGTAAATATGTTAAGAGGCCTAAGAAGTCATATCCAATTAAAATAATCAATTCAAGCTGAAACATAATGCTGTTTCACTTGATTTACACTGAGACCAGCATAAGATTGAAACATGTACAGATTCTAATTCACGGGGAAATAATTCTTTCCAAGTGATAAAATCATAAGATGTGGATGACCTCCTTATTATCAATCTCCTGTTTGCACTACAGATTGAAAAGGGTAATCAGAAAAACATAGGCAAAAAAACAATTTATTAGGTGCAAATGTACCCAATAGATACTAAATTCACCAGCACGACACAAGTGTCTTTGGTAATGACAAGACGAAGATAAGAGGGAAAACACCAATGCTAAACATTGATAACATTGGGCAGTGCTATTGACCAAGTGAGCTTAAGGACAATAGATTGAACAGCACACCTTCAACTTTTCATGAGCTTCTTTCACAGTTTTACCGTCCTTCTTCTTTCTCCACTGGTGACCATCTTTACGGAAATACCGTAGTACTTTCCGATCAAATAGAAACAAGGAACCGCCTGAAAACCAAAAGCTACATTAGTTTGACTAAATGCAAAAGAAAATCCATGATCCATCAGTGAACATCTCCTAATTCCCAAAACACTACTTTCAGTACAGCTTGCAATTTGTTTCGGGACGAGAAGCATGTCAAATTATTGATTTCCTGACATCTATCGCATAGAAATGTTAATGCAGGAATATAGATGGACGTAATAATCATCAACCTGGAGGTCTGACTGGGGGCTCCGGAGTCAAGTAGAACTTGTGATGATTGCGCAAGATTTCACAGATTTCAGCCGGCCGAAGCCAACGGTGCTGGGTTTCCTGCAGTACCTGTTCGAGATCTACTAGATATGCATAATTATATATACATATTAAAAACTATGTAGCTGAAAAGAAATCATAAATGATATGCCACCAGTATGACCAAATACATTTAAGATGACTTAGTCTCAAGAGTTTTTACCAATCCAAACCAAAACTTGCATAATATAACATTACATACCAAGTTAACATCTATTCAGATCTAAACAAGCAGCACATATAAGAAGGAAGGAAAAACACAGCAGCGGAACTTATTCAAAATTTTCAGAACTATTCAGTCAGTATATAATGGAACAAATGCATCAGAGGGATTATAGACTGAGAAAAAGGCAAAAACAAAATACATTGGACAAGTCTTTGCGACAAGGAAATCTGTATTACTCTTTTTTTTCCATTAAAAAAAATAAAATAAAAATAGTGAATGTAATAAGAAGAGAAACTTGGACAAGAAACAACTGAACTAGATCAAATACATTTAAATACTCCAAGAGTCACATATTCAACAAGATTATTTTGCATTTATGAACAAAAAGAGTATGAATCAGCGACGAAGAGAAGAGAAATGAAAAGTGAAAGTGGTGAGAGAAGAGCGCAATTGAACTTGATCAAATAAACATAAACTATTATACCATATAAAAGCGCATTTTTCCACTAAGGTTGTGTGAATAACAATTTAACAGGAGACAGAAGCAAGAAATACCTAAAGGTTGATTGGAAAGGTAACGTCTGGTGTCAGCCATGAATAATACGCAATGGAGCAAACAAGAAAGGTTCAAAACTCATGGGGAAATCTGTGTGAGTGTGTGAAGAGCCAAAGATCGCACAGTTCAGTGAAGATTTGAGATGAAACCCTAAACCTTTAAAGAAATAACCGTTTTCAGTTCAGGTAGTTTTCCCTCCCCTGGGTTTTAGAGAGGGTGTCCGGAAAGTCAAAGCTCTGTTCTGCAGTTTCGCCTTTTCTTATTCTTTTCTTTCAGACGTGGCTTTTTTTTTTTGTCCTCCAGACGTGGCTTTTGGATTTTGTTCTTTCACACTTCAACACTTTCAGCTTTTTCCTTTTTTTTTTCTTTTTTTTTTCTTGGATTTATATAGTACTCCCTCTATTCACTTTTATTTGTCACTATCCTAAAATAGATTTTCAATTTATTATGACTATACACCAATTAATATGAGTATCATGGTAAATTATGCACTTTATTTATTAATTCTTAAAGATGTGTAAAGCCAATAGTAGATAGTAGAGGTGGCAAAATGGTTAAAAGAAAATAGTTCTCCACCCATATTATCCATCAAAAATTGGGTTGGATAATGAACCATTTAAAAACGGGTCGAATATGGATAAGAACCAGATTATCCACTTAGAAAATGGTTAACCAAATGGATAATTAATATGTTTAACTTTTATATTTGTAAAGCCTCAAATTGGGGTTCCTCAAGTTTGGAAGACTAAGAATTCTCTCATAAGTGATCATATTCAATACGCCATGGATTATATGGATATCCATATTATTCGTCGGATAACCCATTTTTTATCCGTCTCCAATACAGGTCGGGTCCGATAATTTATCCGTTTTTTGAATTACCTGTTTTGACCCGCTTATATCCGACCCGACCCGCTTGTTTGCCACCCCTAGTGGATAAGTAAAAGTAAAACGGATGGAGTACTTTCTTAAGTGGCATTTGGATATTGTTGTTTATAATTTATGGCTTCACAACTGGAGCTAGTACTCCCTCCGTTTAAATTTAGATGATGTAGTTTGACTTGACACAAAGTTTAAGAAAAAAAATAAGATTTTTGAAATATGTAGTCCTAAAAGTTAACGGGCAAAAGCTTTGTAGGGCCATGCCATTTCTGTAGCAACAAAGCTTCTCATTACGGGTAAAGTGGATAAAATAAAAAAAATTAAAGTTAAGTTGTTTCCAAATATAAAAATATGTCATTCTTTTTTGAACGGACTAATAAGAAAAGTCTGTCATTTAAATTGAAACGGATGGAGTAGTTTCTAACTGGACATTTGAATTTTGTTTGGTTTTTATATAATTTTGAAAGAAAGTGGTTTGCTTGAATCAGTTTTCAGAAAATTGTTGTTTGGTTATAATATATTTCAGTACTAGAATCAGTGGCGGACCCAAGTGGTGGCTAGCGGGTTCATAAAAAAATAATATTGTGTATATGTATAAATTAGGATTAAAGTTGTGTAAATTTTGTATAAATATTTATTTGAACCCACTTGACAACTACTATTTACGACTAAAGTTATATACTTCTAAGATTGAACCCGCTTGCACAAAATTTTGGATCTGCCACTGACCAGAATATATAAGAAAATTCCAGGAAATAACAACTACTACAAGACAACTAAAGTTTTTAATATTTAAATTTTTGCTGGCAAAGTTGCTCGATATATATTCTCTTTCTACTATATTAGAAGTGCGAGTATAGTAGGTGAAGCAGACACCTCTTCGTCGACATGTCTGCTTGCTGGTGGGGGCAATTTCGTCCTTACTGCTCTTGTGCTATCCAAATTCCTGTTGTGTCCATGTATTGGCTGATTTGAGTCGTTTAGAGAAAGATTACATAGGTAATTTCGCAAGCCACTTTGACTGCCATCGCCTAAATCTCTGCTTTACCAAGATTTTCCTTCGCATCTCTCTTTTCGCTTTGTTTAGATTCCCTTGGCTTCTCCGCTGACGCATCAATTTCTGCTATATATTGACAAGAGATTGTGATTTTTGCTGAGTTTTTGCAATTCAATATTTGCTCCATCAAGATAATCACAGGGTTAGAAGGTTAGTTTTACTCTTCCGTTTCTTTTCCTTCAATTGTTGGGTTTGGATTGTTTCCTGGAGGATCCGCCTAAATTAATTCAACTTAGCAGTTTACACTCGATTTTTTTATGCAATTTGTATAATCCAGGCCCCTAAAATTTCTCTATTCCAATTTCAGTCAGCAATTTTTGTTGCAATGTTTGGGGTATTTCAAATTTGCATATGCTTGTTAATCCATCTATGTCCTTTAGAGTTAGATTATAATTTCATGTATCCCGGGAGATAAAGACGAGAAGTAGTACTTGGAACAAAAAAAAAAGGTAAAAATTGCTATTCCTTATAGATAGCTATTTTGTGTATGAATTATTTCTAGTAATGTTTGACTGAATGGTTTAGTTACATAAAAATCTTAGTTTTGTCGTGTTGCTTCTTGAATTTATCCTTAAAAGAGAAAAAACGGAAGTTAATTGGTCAGCACAACTGAAATCTGAGTAGTATTCTCACTTTGTTAAAGTATCTATTTTAATATCCTTAGTTATACATGCAATTTTGGACTTTGGTTCGACTACTACTATGTATTTTTGTATATATAGTTTGGACTAACAGGTAAACATTCCTGATTTGGGGATTTTTCTGAAATATTAAAATGTACTGTACAACATAATACAAAGCCTTCAGAATATTTAAAATATTTTTCTGATTATTTAGTCTTCCATTGTGGCAATTTGCAACAGATTGCTCTTTGAATTTTTGGTCTACATGTTTAGAGGAATAAACCTAGATGGTCCCTTATGACATTGTCTCTACACAGACAAACTTACATGTTTGCACATCTGAGTATCACTTCATTTTTCTAATTTTCTTCTGAGAGTTAATTGTTGCACTTCCTCGAAAGACCTGTGTCAGTATTAATTAAAATTATTTTCTTTAGGAATTAATTTAGCTAATCATTATTCTTCAGCAAAATGTTTATCCCTGAATGAATCACATATAGAACTACAGTACCATTGGAAATATATAAAGTCTGTAGAAAATATATTATTAGAACCTAAATTAGAAGAAATAATAACTATCACCAGCCCTACAATATTGATAAATGATCATTGAAGGAACAAAGAAAATGATTTAAAAAGCTCTTTATGTCTAAGGAAAGACATTGTTCTGGATATGTAAATTTATAGTAGTGTTAACCTACATGTTTACATCTTGTCGATGTTTCTATGTTTTTTTTTTGGTTGATAAATTTGGTTGGAAATATAATGGCTTGATTTCACAAGTTCTTCAAAGTGCTGGCTTGGGAAGCAGAAACAATGCTTCTACTAAAATACATGACTTCGACTATATAGATGATTATGCACTTCTTTAGTCTATTGCCATATGCTTATTAATAATGCTAAATAGTTATGCTTTATATTTCATATTATTGTGTTAATATGTCTCTACTTTAGTAGTAATAAATTTATATGCCTACAAATAAAAGAAAGATGGACAACGCCTAAATTGAGCAGATCAGGAACGTTCATATCTTGGTGGAAAAAATAGTGAGAAATGCTAAATGGTACATAATTCATTCTCCATAAGACTCTTAAACATCATAAGATTTGACGCTACAGAGTAACATTCATTAACTTCTAGCACTAGCAAATATTTTTATTTCAACTATCAGGGTTCCTTACTTCGGCAGGGTACAAATATCTAAATTTGATGTATTTAGATACTTTCTATTGGTGCAACACCAAGTGTAGTTCCTGTACAGAAGACTTCATCTGCACTAATGTCATATAAGACTATAAAGCAAGTCAAACAAATTCAAACACAAATTATAACTAATGTATTCGCTATACCCAATACATTATCCCTCCTCTTTTGTTAAAATTTATGGAATTAAGAAAATAATTTAGTTGAGTAGACTCTAAAGTATGTTACAATCAAGAATTTAAAGAGAATTTTCAAAAAAAATATTTCTTTTAATAATTGTGATGTACGAATGTGTTACTTTCTACTTTTTCCATTCTGATAATTTGTATTACACACATGCTAAAGCATTTTTTGTTTTGCATTTTCCAGACCAGCTTGTTTTCTCGGTCGCAAGGCAAAAACACTCTGCTTCCTAAGAGCACGACAACTATTAGGACCTAATATAGCCGATAGAACTGCAGTTTGTATAGATTTTGAATCAAATTATGCAGATTTTGTTCAACTTTGCTTCACAGTTTGTAAACAAAAGTTTTTTTTTATGTTAAATCAAAAATTTATAAGCTCCTTGGGCCCGGGCACCGCCCGGGCTACCGCCAACTAGTTCTATTCTACTTATATAGAAGAGCGCACAAGCTCCTCTCCGTTGACATCCCTGCTTGCCGACGGACGGCAATTTCGTATTTGCAGTGCCCTATTTTAGGTAAAATTCTTGTTGTGTCCCTACACTAACTGATTTGTGTTGTTTAGGAAAGACTACTTAGGTAATTTCGCAATTAACTGTCACCGCTTAATTTTGCTCTGCTTTATCATAATACCATAATTTTGCTCTGCTTCACCATATTGCTTTCTGGAAAATTGGCCCATCTTCTCCTTCTTACTCGGTTAACCCTTGTGATTTTTGCGGTGCTTTTTGCTTCATAAATTGAATCCCAATTTCTGGAATGTAAAGTAATATTTTTGACTGAAAATTGAGGTTTTTGCTGAGATTTTCACAGTTTCACATTTGCTCCACCAAGATAATCATATGGCTGAAAGGGTAGTTTTACTGTTCTATTTCTTCTCCTTCATATGGGTGACTCTGATTATTTTGTTTCAGGGTTCTTCTTAGTTTATTGTTCAAATTTTTGTTGTTTGTGAAACTCAAAGAACAACTTGAAAAGAAACTGGGGTTTCCGCCAATTATCCGATAATTTTCTATCTTTGTTTGTATTCGAAGGTTTTGTCATTTTTAAATTAGGGATTTCAGAATACATGAGCCTCTGACTTTCTTATATTTGAGCCACAATTCTAAGTTTCATCTTGTTCATCCTGTTTCTTTCTCTGCTTCATCATCAGATTTCGTTTTATCTCAAGTTTATCGATTTCGACATCAACAATTATCAAAGGTCTTTGTGTAAGAAATTTGGGTCACTGACTTGAACGGTATTTCTTACTCTTACCACTATGCTTTGTTCATGTGTTACTTCGGGTTTAAAACCAATTGTTTGCTAGATCTCAAATTTTTTCTTTTGGTCAACTTTGTTTTCAGTTGGCCTGCTATGTGTTTGTGAAATTGCCAACTCCAATTACTTACCCATCCCAAGGTAAATATTTTGTAGTTTGATTTAGTCCACTAAGTATGTTTGGGGACGATAATCATGAGTTTTATGGATAACTTAAGAACTCTAAGTGTTAGGTATTACTGGGGTTATTGGGTGTTAATAGTGAATTTGTCAGTGCAGGCGAATTTGCTATGAATGGCTTAATTGAAGGTATTGGTTAGTCATAAATATTTTTATTTGATCATGGCATGAAAAGTAAAAGAACTTGTGAATGAATTATGGAGAAAAACAAATTGACGAATCAGAATCCGACCTCAAAGTAGATAGAAGAATTCTTTCGTCATATGGTTTTGCTGCATATGCCAGACATTAGATCCTTTATGTAGATTATTGGGGGGAAAAAGCCAATGAGGCAATATCCATGTCAAAGAGAAATTGACTGGAACCATTGCAAATTTGAAATAAGAAACTCTTCCCTATATTTTCCAGGTTACATATTTAAATTTATTCAAGATTTGCAGGCAGACCGATAATTTTCTCATAACATATCCATGTTAATACAGATTTAAACTCCATAACTCAAGTATTGACATATAGAATTATTCAATCTCAATTATTTTATGTATCTGCGATTTGCTTTAGCTATGAGGTGCCAGTTTCTCTTAACACTACAACTGGTTACCCACTTAAATATTTTTGATCAGTTTGAACTCAAAACGAATTTGATATTCTTTTGTAGCACGTTCACTGAGGAAAAACTGGAAAAATTGAAATTGATGTTCGATTCACTAGCTGCACAATTTCTCCTTCTGTTTTAAGGTATTTTTTGTCAAATTTTCAGTTTTTTCCCAATGAAATCATGAATTGGATATTTATAAATATAGGTTTATATCAGAATTGAGGGGCCGTTGGGTGATAAAATGTTCTATTTGGTCACCCATAATGTAAGGATCAAAAACTTACATTTGAAGACCTTGTGTCTACTCCATTTTTATGCTGCTTCATTTATCAGTGTTGTTCTCTGTCAACTTATTTGGCAATTAATTGGGTCTTATCAAAAGGAAGCTATGACAAATAATTAGTTATGCTTGTTTTGTAGGATAAAAAATATAGGGAACTAAGTTTTGTAGGAGTGTTACTCAAGATTTTTTGGGCTTTGGCATATTTATCTGATATTTAATTTCTTTTGCTATTTTTGTATTGGACTAATTTTTTAATTCAGTTTTTGTCTTCCTAAAAGACCAAGTTGGTAGTTAAAAACACGTAGACCGAAAACATAAAAAAGAGAACAACTTGATAGTTAAAAACACGTAGACCAAAAAGAGAAAAAAGAGAATAACACATCCACTATATTAGAAGTTCAACTTGTGGCAATCAGATATTATGGGATTGTCCAAAAAAGATGTTGTGATGGGTGAGGTAAAACCAAAATAAAATTTTGGACAGAATCCCATAATATTCTGTATTGAATCAGCTGAAAAATATATCTCTTCAGCTCGGATAATCAAATAATATATTTGGCTAAATTATGAACTTACAAGATAGTCTATCCCATTTAAAAAAAATAATGAAACTAAAACAAACAAACAAAAAAATCAGAACACCTTGGTTCATGCTACGTTCTCTGCTTTGGATCTCTGCTTTACAGATAACCGTGTACTTTTTTATTTTTTTTATTTGGTATTGTGCTTTACGATGAATTTTCACTCTTTAGTGATGATCATTATCTACTGAGAATATGTTGCATCTTTAACTTTATTTTATATTATTGCTGATAAATAAAAAAATCAACCCAAGTAATGTAGAATTAACAATCAAGTTTGTCTCTCTTGAACTTTCAAACCTATTGTAACTGCAATTTATGATTCAATCTGGAAAAGAAGAAAACAGAACGTTAAACTGAAAAATTATGAGTAAGATACTTCAATATTGTTTTCTCCTTCTACTCCAAGAGAGAAGATGAGGCTATTGTTAAAACAGATAATACATTTGACTAAAAAATAGAATTTGTCTTTCTCGTGGTAGTAAAATGAGCAAAATTGTACATAAGCAGTAAGTTAATGAGAATATGAGATGATCAGAATAATAGTTTAGTTTATGTCGTTATATACGTGTTGTATACTCTTTTTGTGGTATCATATTGAGCTGTGAGAAAAAAAGGGAAGCAGTACAATGATTAGATCCGCCTTCTTATTGAAGCTTATAGCCTTAATCATTTTCTTCTTAACTAAGAGAATTACCTGCGCCTGGCTCCCTAGATTCTCCTGATCAAATTTTGGAAATGTTTCTTGTGGCGGAAAGTGAAAACAGTAGCCAATACGGAGAGAAACTGTCCTTATTTGTATTTATGTCTGTTGTCCCAAAGTTATGACAAAGAAATATCTATGTTAGGAATTCAGCCTATAAAATATGTCTTGTGTCTTACTTAGATGTTTAACTTAGAAGTTAGATAAGGTACGACTTAATCAAAATGGAATCTCACTTTTTACAGGAGTAAATTTTACTGATAGAAGGGTAATGCTGGTTCCTAACTTCTAACTTCTGAACACACTTTTCTGACTTATAATCTGCTTATCCCCGAATACATATGTTGCACCTATGATACTGCTATTAGCTGTTGTATCCCAAAGCTTCGCCATATTGATGTGAATTACAATATCTACTTTGCAGGACAAGAGTTTCTTTTGGCAACCGGTTTACGCGAATTCTTTATGTTGGAATACAGGAGAGTGGAGATCTATTGGAATTAGATTTGGTACATTATACCTTTTCCAGATGTTCTCCAGATGAGTGCAAATACGTGTAGCTTTTGAATTTCCATGGTTAAGTCTGTTGGCATTGTAAAGTGAATTATAGAATGTAAATGATGAATTAAATATGTTGGAATTTTTTTCTCTATTGAAAGGTCGCCCCCAATATTATTGTTCAGCCATAGGAATATCTATATCCATCGTGGTATTAGCACAATCTCACGGGAGAAATTCAAAAATAACCAGATTTACAACTGATCGTTCAAAAATAGCCCAGTTTTAAAAGTAATCGAAATTTAGCCACTTTTCATGTAAAGATAAATCTGAGCGAAAATACTGTTCAAAACCCGGAAAATACGCCAGTATATTATACTGGAGTTCCAGCATAAGTATGTTGGAACTCTAGCATAATATGATGGAGTTCCAGCATAAATACACTAGAACTCCAACATAATATACTTGAGTTCCAGCAAGTATAATTGTCAAGTATAATATACTGGAGTTTGAAGTACCGGTGCTCCAGTCTCCAGTATATTATACTGGAGTCAGCAAAGTATACCGGTCCAGCATAATATGCTGGAGTTCATACACAGGTGCACCGAACTCCAATATATTATGCTGGACCGGTCTCTGTTGCAGCAAAATAGTGGCTATTTTTCATTGATTTTGTAAACGCTGGCTATTTTTGAATGACCAGTCCGAAAACTGGCTATACCGTGCTATTTTTACCAATCTTACTGCTTGAGCGGGTAAAAACACGCTATAACCTAAAGTGTTGGGCCTGGGCTTGCACGGGCCAATTCCATCTAGTCTATATCATATCATCATACTATATTATAAGCATGAAGGCTTTTAGGTAAAGTTATTTACCATAATAACCTTCAAAAATTGAATGACCAAATTATCCTCTACCTAAAATTAAAATTACCTCCTATAAAATGATGTTTTATACATAATGCCCTTTTAAAAAATTCACAACATTAATCATATATCATATATTTATATTTATATTTATGTTTATATTTATATTTATATTTATTTATTTATTTATTTATTATTATTATACTAAAAGTGAGAAGCCCTAACTTGCAAATCATATAATACTAAAACAGACATCAAAAGTTGAAGGACCTTTTTTGCCCTTGAGTCATAGAATATTCTTTTTATTATCAAAGTACAAAAATGTAAATAAACATTGTAAGTGTTAATGTGGATGAATATTCAATTTTAGTTACAATCCCCATTTATACTATACAAAATGAATCTGCCAAAAGTCAATAGACTCAAGCAAAGTGCGTGTACCATCATTAGCATTGGAGTTGTGTGCTCTAGCTTCTAAATTAATTGCAAACTTGAAATTAATACATAAGTTCTTGGGACATGAAGCGCTTCAGCTTCTAATGTACCACGCATGTGTAGTTTGTAACTGGTAGGAAGTAATTAAACCAATTATTTTACGGACCTTTCTCTATTCTAATTGTTGAGATTTCTACATCATTTTTAAAAATAGTTCTCCACTTATAAGTACATATACTTCACAAGAGTTTTCTATGGACTTTGTCATATTACAGTAGTGTTTTTCTATCGGCTGGGGATAGCAACTGAATTTATCATCTTCATTATCGGGGGTGGGGCCGATGGAAAATTCGAGGACCTTCATCACTGCTACACTCCAGCATGTTGGTACAACATATTTCCTAGAGTTAGCTATCCTATATATCATTTTGCATCTCATATTTGTTTCGATGCTATTTCACTTTGCTTCTTCTGTTATCTGATAGTCCTCATATAGTTAATTAGTAATCCTCATATTTGTACCATAACGCGTACATGTATATGAAGGTTTTATCAAAATCTACATTATAGTATTCATCCTACATGCATTTTCGCGTAACAAGCACCTAGAAGCTTAATTTGTTGCTCTTTGCAGATTTTGATCATTACCACATAGGTTATTTGTAAACTTCTTTCTACATAGAGTTTTTAAACTTCTTGAAATATTTTTTTAATTAAACTAACTTCTTAACTATCATATTGTTAAGCGAGAAGATCAGAGACGCTAACTTAGATAAGAAAAAATCTACTTTTGAAAGCACTTTTTCAAAAAGTGAAAACAAATTTAAAGTGTCTTATAAACAAACAATTACAGTGTTCCACTATTATCTTAGACCTCTAATTAAAATCAGTACAAAGTTAAAATTTGGTAGAGTTATCACTTTTGAATTGTCGATAAAAGATTTGGAGGGAGTCATGGATTAGATGAAAAGACAGTGTTAGAATTATATATATCACTAACATTATAGTAGTAAAACAAAGTATAAGAACAAAGTTTAAGAACGTTCTTCATCTTTTTAATTACTTTTACTGTTGTCTCTGATCTTCTTTGATTTTCAATAGTCTCTCATAAACTATTATGATCTTCTACGAGTTATTACCTATATATAATTTATTTATTTTAATGTAAACATGAATTATTTTATTTTACTTCTTTGTGAAAAAGTGAGGTTCGAAGTTCGATTGGCCAAGTGAACTATAGTATTGTGCATGTGTGTAGCAATATTGCTTCAACTTCTTTAAACTGTGTAGGCTTGCGATATTCAAGCTTATTTTTCAAGTGTTTTCTAAAACTATGTAAAAGTTATAGAAAGATTAATATTGTTGCGAGCAATATAAATATATGTCTCTACAATGTGCTTCTCTGTACCAAAATACAATATGCATCAACATTTCTCTCTTTATTGAGTTAGTTAAATAGAATCATAATTTTCATAAACTATTTATCACCCAAATACATTTTTTAATAACATTTATATGATTTTAAAAACTTTGTATTTACAGGACTTAAGTTAAAAGTTAAATTACCCATTTACCCTTTGAAAAAATTAATTATCCTAATTTTTTTAAAAAACAAAAAAAGGGAAAGAAACTAACGCCTAACATATAAGGCACGCTTCAAACCATTATGAAGCCAATAAGAATAAAGGAAAAAAAAAGTGTCACGACCCGGATTTTCCATCCTCGGGAGTCGTGATGGCGCCTATGAATGAGAGCTAGGCAAGCCAACCCTTAACTACCTAGTTCATTACCAAATTACTTCTTTTTAACAAATACCAGTGGTAACATGAAAACAACGGAACTTTAATTAATTAAGCGGAAGGTAACGATGAAATATCTAAAAGCAACGCCTTTTACAACTTTTAAAATCCACTAAATAACCTAAAATCTTGTGTCACAGTTTCACAGATTGTCTAAGAATTTCTACATATAAGGTCTGAAGAAAAACAATACATTATTTCTGAACAAAAGGAAATGAAACAGGAAATAGAGGTAGAGGGAGATGCCAGGGCCTGCGGACGCCTGCAGGTCTACCTTGGGTCTTCGGGTGGACTGAAGGAAGCACTCCAACTACTGTCCAAAAGCTGCTCCTGGATCTGCACACAGTGCAGAGTGTAGTATCAGCACAACCGACTCCATGTGATGGTAAGTGTCTAGCCTAACCTCGGCGAAGTAGTGACGAGGCTAGGACCAGACCACCAAATAAACCTGTGCAGTTCATATATATATATATACAACAAAAAAGAAATATAGAAATAACCAGTCAATGTGGGAGGGGAAACATGCTGTGGGGGAAATAATTGTTCCGAATAGCAAGACATCAAGTAAGGAAAGAAACAACATAACTAGAATATCAACAATGAAGCAGAAGTCAACAATTTGCACGGCATCACCCTTCGTGCTTTTACTCTCAGCCTCACCAAAACAATCATATAATCAAAATGTGCACGACATCACCCTTCGTGCTTTTACTCTCTCTCCTCACCATATAATCAATAGATTCGGCACAGAATGGTACGTCGTGCGGCACGACATCACCCTTCGTGCTTTACACTCTTCCTCACCCAAACAACAATCACAAGCAAAGGGGGCAAGGGAATAAACAAAATAGTAACAGAGATCCCGGCAAGGGAACAACAATTAAATAATTAAATCCCGGAGAGGGAACAACAAATAAATCAACAATAGCCCGGCAAGGGAGCTAATCAACAAAACAACAAACATCCCGGCAAGGGAACAATTGATAACTCTTTTTCTTTCTTTCACTTTTACTTCATAACTCACTTTACCACTTGAGCCAGTGCTCCAAAGGGGTCAATCGTCTCATATCCTTTCACAATTTGTAATATAACTTGAGTCAATGCTCCTCGATGTTCAAAGGTCACCATTCCTTTCACAAGCTTTTCACAACATATAGAAATCATCATCAAGGCATGAAAGATACAACAAAATCATGATATTCACAATATAAAGACTCATGGTCATGCTAGACACCAACGTATAGATACTCGTCACCATGCCTATACGTCGTACTCGACAATTATCACATAGCAAATAGGACTCAATTCCTAATCCCTCAAGCTAAGGTTAGATCAAACACTTACCTCGATGTCACGAACACAACTCAAGGTTCCATTATAGCTTTACCCCTTGATTCCACCGCCAATTTTCTCGTATCTAGTCACAATTTACTTAATTACATCAATAAACGCTAAATGAATCGATTTTGAATGCATCAAAATGAGTTTTCCAAAGTTTTACCCAAAAAGTCAAAATCGCCCCCGGGCCCATGTGGTCAAAACCCGAAGTTCGAACAAAAACCTGATTACTCATTCCTCCACGAGCTCAAATATATAATTTGTTTTAAAATCGGACCTCAAATCGAGGTCCAAATCCCCAATTTTTGAAAAACCTAGGTTCTACCCAAAACACCCAATTTCCCCCATGAAAATAATTGATTTGAAGTTGAAATCATGTTAAAAGATGTTAATGATTAAAGAAAACTAGTTAAAAATGACTTATAATTGATTTGGAGAAGAAAGGTTGTTTGAAAAATCGCCTCTTATGTTTTTGGGATTTTTGAAAAGTGCAAAATAACTGAAAATCTCGTCTATACCCCTCTCAGACCCCTTGTGCGGACCGCACAAAATGGACTACGGCCGCACAGGTCTTCATGAGGTACTGCGGTCCAGTGTCCTGTGCGAACCGCAAGAAATGCACTGCGGCCGCACAGGACTCCACCGCGGACCGCAAGAAATCGAGCGCGGCTGCGAAGGCTTGGCCTTTTTCACCGCAGACCGCACAAATACCACCGCGGTCGCGGAGTCCCCACCGCAGCCGCGAAGCTTCCACTGCGGACCGAGAGACCTGGCTTCAGAGACCTGCAACTTCTCTGAATCTGCAACTTTTTCCTAAGTGTAAAAACATTCCAAAACTCACCCGAGCCCTCGGGGCTCCAAACCAAATGCCATACTAACTCAAAAACATCATATGTGTCACACCTCCTTTTTACACACCCGAAGGTAGTATAAGGGAGGTTTTCCAATTTAAGTGACATTATTCGAAATGAGATTATTTTATTTATTTTCGTTCAGAGTCGCCACTTGGGATGGTTTGTTTTTGGTGTCCCAAGTCACCGGTTTATTTTAAATCCCAAATTGAGGAAAATTTCGACTTTCTTTTTGAAGTCTACGAACCAGAAATTCTAAGTAAGGAATTCTGTTAATCCGAGGGAAGGTGTTAGGCACCCCCAGATTCCGTGGTTCTAGCACGGTCGCTTAAACTATTACAATTGGCCTATTATCCGATTTTAATACATGTTTTAGCCTATGGTGCATTTTTAACTTATTAACCGCTTTCAATTATTTTAAGGAAGATTTCAACGTCATTTAAAATACGTCTTTGGACCACGCCACATGAAATGCACCCGCAATCCGAAACACATCTTATTCAACGTTGTTGAGATTTGGATTTGGGTTACATGAAATGCACACCCGAGTTTAGGAAGGTAATATTATTAAAATAGCGCGCCTAAAACAACTACGCGTTTTTAACTTTGTGAGGGCCATGGAAATTTGCTAAATGGCACGCCTTGAATTCTAAGGATTTTAAAAGAAATAATTAAGTGAAGGCCACGCGTTTGAGATTTTATCTGGCGCGGAGCACCTCAATTCCATTTTAAAAGGGGTATTCAAACTAAATGTCATGGGCGGCTTTCCAGCTGTGCCCCATGACCCCTTGGGCGCGCCCCGTGGCGTCCTAGCAAGCCTTCCAATGCCTAGCGCCACGGACGGCCCCGTGGTCTTGGCCGCGCCAAGTGACAAGCGCGCATGTGCCTCTGTCATCCCACCGATATCCCTCGCCAGCGCCCAACCGCAGGCAGATGCCAACAGCGCCGCGCGCGCAGACAACGCCGCGCGCGCAGACCCTGATGCCAAAGACTATGCTGCTGACAATGGACCTGTTTTCTGCCTTATAGCAAACTAAGTCTTTTTCATTGTAAATATAGAGTAGTTTTATTCCATGTACTTCCATTATGTTTCTCTATCTTAATCAAGTCTAGTCTTGTAGCTTTGGATTATTTTTTTTAAGCATTATTAGGAGGGATCAAGCAATCAAACTTTCTAGCGAGCAAACAATTCTCTGTACTGGTGTCTCTCCCCCTCGACACCGCGTTGCCTTTCTGTAATAGCTTTCATTAATGCAATCAAGCTTTCTTTCATTCTCAATTCTCATTCCTGTTCTCTCAATTGCTCTTGACAATGGTTTTCCCGTATGGCACTGACAATCTAGTCTAGCGTACGGAGGGGACCTCAGTTAGCGGACAACAACTGCACTGACATTAATTGCTTAGCCTTACGTCGCCCTTCCAAGGACTCTCAAGAAGGCGCCGCGTAACAGTTGGTATCAGAGCCTAGGCTCGACATCGGACGAGGGAACGCATTGCCATTACCACCATTTCTGACCATGGTGAATCATGGGGACCGCATTGCGGTCCTTGAATAGACGGTTGACGGATTACTGCCCATCATGGATACAGTGCCTGAACTAAGAACCAGCCTAGGGCAAAGGTTGGACGACCTGGACCGCAGGGTGCTCCAGGCCGAAGTTGACATAGAAAACATTAGTCATGACTCCGAGGGAGATCGGCAAACGGCAGCCACAGAGGCAGCCGAAATTTTTGGCAAATTCGAGGGACTCCAACAGGAGCGTGCCGAGGATTTAGCTTACAGGGCACAAGAGGCAGACAGGGTGACTGCCATGCAACAAACTATTGACAACTTGACAGACAAGCTCAATGTTGTCAATGCTGCTTTACAGGGCCTGCTGCGAGGCGGTGGAAACCAGATCGGGGGCGCTGCAAACCCCACTTCCGCGACACAAAAACTGAAAATTCCTGAGCCAAAGCCATACAGTGGAGCTAGGAGTGCCAAGGAAGTAGAGAACTTCATCTTTGATGTCGAACAATATTTCGATGTTGTTGGGGGCCTAGAAGAAGCTAAGAAGGTAGCAACTGCTGCCATGTATCTTCAGGGTGATGCTAAACTCTGGTGGCGGGTGAAATACGAAGCCATCAAGGCCGGTGAAGATGCTCTCGAAACATGGGCAGAACTGAAGGCAGCCATCCGCCTACAGTTCTTCCACGAAAATGTCGAATACAATTCAAGGAGAAAGCTATGGGAGCTCCGCCAGACCAATCCGTGCGGGACTACGTGCGAGAATTCTCCGCGCTCATGCTAAGCATATGCGACATGGGGGACAAAGACAAGCTCTTCACCTTCCTAGAAGGGCTGAAACCTTATGCCCGTATGGAGCTACAAAGACAATGGGTAGATACCCTGCCCAAGGCGATCCAAGCAGTTGAATGCCTTAGGGACTATCAAATGGAAGCTCGGAAGGATAGGCCTCAGCTGCCTGCCCGAGCGGGATTCAAAGGGGGCCAGTCTAGCAATGGTGGCCCTAGCAGAAGTGGGGGAGATCGGAGCTCAACCAAACCTAAGGCTCCCTCCACAGGCAGCAACAATGTTGCGTCTAACAACAATGATCGGGGGAGGAAGCCTCCTTCAAGATGCCGTCATTACGGCGGACCACATTGGAACAATGAGTGCCCACAGGCACAGATGAACGCCCATCAGACTTTTGATGATGGGACGGATGACGACTCAGACGATGCGGATCAGACTGAACCAGTAGGTGCCTTCAATGCAATTGTTGGCTCCATTTCTGAGGCATTAGCAGAGACTAGTGCTGGTATTCGTAAGAAGAAGGACCCATGTCCAGTCACCAAGAAAGGGAAAAAGAAGGCAGATGATAAGACTTCTCTTAAGCACGAGAGGACCTTAATGTTCGTTGAGATGAAGGTGAATGGCAAGCCCATTCGGGCCATGGTAGACACGAGTGCTACCCACAACTACTTAGCCTCGACTCAAGTGGAGCGCCTTGGTCTAGTTGTAGGGAAAGGTAGAGGCCGTGTCAAGGCTATCAACTCACCTCCCCAGCCAGTGGGTGGAATAGCCAAAGAAGTACCGGTGAAGCTTGGCCCTTACGAAGAAAAATTCAACCTGCGCATGGTGATCATAGATGACTTCGAGTTGATAGTTGGATAGGAATTCCTGAGGCAAACCAACACCATGCCTGTACCGTATGCTGACATGTTATTGATGATGGGAGAAAATGGGACCAAGCCCTGCATTATCCCGTGCATGCCCATGAAGATGGTCGTTGAAAACATCTCGACCTTGCAGTTGAAGAAGGGGGTCAAAAGAAATGAACCCACGTTCCTGGCAACCCTCTGCATCGAAGATATAGAACGCTCCTTGGGTCCCATTCTTGAACCCGTGAAGGAGCTACTACTAGAGTTTGAAGATGTCATGCCACAAGACATGCCAAAGCGACTACCGCCTAGGCGCATTGTGGACCATGAAATTGAGCTGGTGTCGGGCGCGAAGCCACCCGCCCGGGCACCTTACAGAATGTCACAACCCGAACTCACCGAGCTTCGGAGACAATTGATGAAAATGCTAGACACAGGGATTATCGTGCCCTCCAAATCCCCATACGGGTCCCCTGTGCTATTCCAAAAGAAACATGATGGTAGTCTATGACTCTGTATGGACTATCGAGCTCTAAACAAAATTACTGTAAAGAACAAGTACCCTATTCCGCTAATGGCAGACTTGTTCGATAGACTGGGTGGTGCGACGGTGTTCACCAAAATAGACCTGAAGACAGGTTATTGGCAAGTTCGGATTGCAAAGGGTGATGAGCACAAGACGACCTGTGTGACAAGATATGGGTCGTACGATTTCCTGGTTATGCCATTCGGCTTGACTAACTCCCCAGCTACGTTTTGCACTTTGATGAACCAAGTCTTCCGAGAGTACATTGATGAATTCGTGGTGGTCTACTTAGATGACATTATGGTATATAGGCAAACATTGGAGGAACACCTGATGCACTTGCGGAAGGTCCTAGCTCGATTGCGGGAGCATGAACTATATGTGAAGCTATCTAAGTGCTCCTTTGCTCAAAAGCAAATTGACTTCCTCGAACATGTCATCGAGGAAGGGCAGATCAAGATGGACCAGCAGAAGATTCAGGAAATCACAGATTGGCCGTCGCCTAAGGATATCCACACCTGAGGGCGTTCCTTGGTCTATACAATTTCTATCGACGATTCGTGAAAGACTACTCCCTCATTGCAGTACCATTGACAGAACTCCTCAAGAAGGTCACGCCTTGGGAATGGGGACCCAAGCGAGCGGAGGCCTTCAACGCATTGAAAGCGGCTATGTCTAGTAGCCCCGTCTTGGCCCTTCCTGATCTAGCCAAGCCATTTGAAGTACAAACAGATGCATCTGACTATGCCCTCGGTGGAGTCCTGCTACAAGAAGGCCATCATGTAGCGTACGAGAGTCGGAAGCTAAAAGATACAGAGCGGCGCTATGCCGCCCATGAGAAAGAATTATTGGCTGTTGTCCACTGCTTGCGCCTCTGGAGGCACTATCTTCTGGGAACCCCGTTCGTGGTCAAGACAGACAACACAGTTGTTAGCCATTTCATGACCCAGCCGAAGTTGAATGGTCGACAGGCCAGGTGGTAGGAACTCCTAGCTGAATTCCACTTCAACCTGGAGTACCGAAGTGGGAAGACCAATCATATTGCTGATGCGCTCAGTCGGAGAGCTGATCTAGCATCGGTGTGCTTGCTCGCCACCCTAAGGGGGAACGAAGTAGCCACCTCCATCAAGGACCAGATACAGGATTTACTCATCAAAGACCCTGTTGCACAGTATTTGGTTGATTTGGTAGGACAGGGCAAGACTCGCCAGTTCTACATGGAAGATGGTTTTCTGAAAGTGAAAGGGAACCGACTTTATGTTCCTAAAGGAGGAGACCTACAAAGGACTCTTCTGGCGGAATGTCATGATACTCTGTGGGCCGGCCATCCCGGTAAAGAACGCACCATGGCGTTACTCCGCCGTGCATATTATTGGCCTCAAATGGCCGATGACGTTGCTCAATATGTGAAGACTTGTCTAGTATGCCAGAAGGACAAGTCAGACCGCTTAATACAGGCGGGACTCTTGGAACCACTAGCTGTCCCAAAGAGACCTTGGGAAAGTGTTTCCCTGGATTTCATCACCGGATTGCCCAAGGTCGGAGATCTAACAACTATCTTGGTTGTGGTAGATCGGTTTTCCAAATATGCTATCTTTATTGCTGCCCCACAATATATATCAGCAGAAGATACAGCTCGACTCTTCTTCTCTCATGTTGCCAAATATTGGGGCCTACCCAAAGACATTGTTAGTGATCGTGACTCACGCTTCACTAGCAACTTTTGGACCCAACTCTTTAAGTGCCTTGGGTCGAAGCTGAGTCACAACTCAAGCTTTCATCCGCAATCTGATGGCCAGACGGAGCGGTTCAATGGTATGTTGGAGGAATATCTCCGTCATTTTGTAACCGGATCGCAAAAGAATTGGGTGAAGCTTTTGGATGCTGCTCAACTGTGTTTCAATTCACAAAAGAGCTCTAGTACAAACAAAAGCGCTTTTGAAATTGTTACCAGACAGCAACCGCTACTCCCACACACAGTCAATGCACCAAATATGTCTAAATCTCCTCGAGCTTCTAGCTTCTCTAAAGAGTGGAAGCAAAATTTGGAGATAGTGCGGAGCTATCTTGTCAAGGCTCAAAAGCGGATGAAGAGGCATGCTGATCAGAATCGTCGCTTTGTTGAATACCAAGTAGGAGACAAAGTGATGGTTAAAATTCCAAAGCGTTACTTATTTGCGGGGTCCATGACCCTCGCTTATTGCAAAAATACATTGGACCCTTGTCCATTGAAAGGCGTATTGGGAAAGTTGCATACCGGGTGGATACCCCAGCTTGGTAGAAAATTCATCCTGTCTTCCATGTCAGCCTCCTGAAACCTTTTCGGGAAGACATGGAGGATCCTTCAAGGAGCCAGCTCACAATGCCCAGTATTCGAGGGCCCAATTCAACCGGGAAAAGGCGTGGTGAAGCTATCCTTGATGATAGAGTGATTCATGCCTCAAGGAAAGATCACCAAGAGTTCTTGGTGAAATGGCAGGGCTGTGATACAGAGGAGAACACTTGGGAGAGGGGAACAAACCTCAAAGCCTACAAGAGCCTAATTGAAGATTATCTTGCAAGTAAGGCGCCGAGGATGTCGCCAACTCAGGTGGGGGAGAATGTCATGGGTGGCTTTCCAGTCGTGCCCCATGACCCCTTGGGCGCGCCCCGTGGCGTCCTAGCAAGCCTTCCAATGCCTAGCGCCACAGACGGCCCAGTGGTCTTGGCCGCGCCAAGTGAAAAGCGCGCATGTGCCTCTATTGCCCCACCGATATCCCTCGCCAGCGCCCAACCACAGGTAGATGCCAACAGCGCCGCGCGCACAGACCCTGATGCCAAAGACTATGCTGCTGACAACGGACCTGTTTCCTGCCTTATAGCAAACTAAGTCTTTTTCATTGTAAATATAGAGTAGTTTTATTCCATGTACTTCCATTATGTTTCTCTAGCTTAATCAAGTCTAGTCTTGTAGCTTTGGATTATTGTTTTTAAGCATTATTAGGGGGGATCAAACAATCAAACTTTCTAACAAGCAAACAATTCTCTGTACTGGTGTCTCTCCCCCTCGACACCGCGTTGCCTTTCTGTAAAAGCTTTCATTAATGCAATCAATCTTTCTTTCATTCTCAATTCTCATTCATGTTCTCTCAATTGCTCTTGACATTGGTTTTCCCGTACGGCACTGACAATCTAGTCTAGCGTACGGAGGGGACCTCAGTTGGCGGACAACAACTGCACTGACATCAGTTGCTTAGCCTTACGTCGCCCTTCCAAGGACTCTCAGGAAGGCGCCGCATAACAGTTGGTATCAGCCATAGACTATTTGTTCTACTAATATGGCTAAACTCCACTGACTACAATAATTAAATACGGCTTAAAGGAATTGCAACTATTCCTAAATTGACACCCAAATTCAGATTTTTCAAATCGAGAGGCTGCCCAAATGCAATGGACTTCCTTTTAACTTAAAATGATTTCGATACTCAAGCCCAAAAGGAGCCAAAATATTGGCGAGTACAGGCTGCAGGCGTAAAACTCGGAATCGAACCCCAATGGAGGCAAAAATATGTGCAAACCAAAGAGACGTGCCTATTGTGTTGCTCATCACTTGACAAAAGCAAACCCTTTAATACTACACTTTGCTATCAATTCCCAGTTTTACTTTAAACACTGTTACCATCACCCACATAACAGACTTGTACGATCATCAATTAGTGAAAAATGTAACATGTCAAAGCATCAGACTTATATCCATAATTAATCGACCTCACACATATAAAGAACTCAGTACAAAACTCACAGGTTTTCAATTCTGATTTTAAACTCAAGTTCTGCTTATAACCCTTTGAACATTTGAGAACTTATGTGTGAATATGGATAACACTAAGCTAAAATGCCCCTAAAATCAATAAGCCAAATCCTACGTTTGTGCTCGAACAAATCTGAACATGTGATGTATAGAGCCAGGACCAGTCCAGAATTAAGAGCCTAGGTACTGTCCAGGCCCAAAATCAGGGGATCAGACTCGAGGTCGAGTCCCTATCAGCAACTAATCTGCTGCACTTTCACATAATAAATCTTCCCAATCCCACTTCACATACATGCTCAATTTTACTCATAACAACTTTGCGATTAACACCATACATCTTGTAATTTGAACTCACAAACACATCATGGGTCTAAAATAAATTGATACATCTATTAATAACCAAAACCTAGAGAGTGGAACAAATGAAAATCAGTAACTCTAATAGTAATCCTATTACAATTCCAACATAAGACTCACAACTCTTAAAAACAACTTCACGTTAAGCACACTGAGATAAGTAATTAAAACTGAGAAATAAACAAAAGAAGAGGAACATCTGATAAAAGGAGAACATAATCTTCATATATCTTCATCAGAACACTTCATGAGCTAGTTTTACAGGCCGAAAATCAGAGGTGTGTACCTGGAGGTTGAAACAGGGAAAGAAAAATGAGGGATCAACAGAATAAAAGTAGAAATCAACACCAGCAACAGCACATCCTAGATTTCAAACTCTTCAGCAATGAAATAGTGAAATCCCAACCAGAAAAACTTGATAAAACAGTGCCCCAGTCAACAAAATCAACTCAAATCTTTCAATATCCAAATTCAAACCATTTTCAACCTTAAAGGAAATCAGAATATCTTCCAAAAATGAGAAATTTCGAGACTCAAAGCAGAAATCTCAATGTAACAGTGTTTTCCAATTATTAAACTCAGACCAACTCTCAAATATCCAAATTTCAACTCAGTTCCACCCAAAAAAATGACTCAGGGATTGTTTCAGAGATTGAGAACTTCAAAAATTACCAAAGAAACCAATGGAACAGTGTTTCAAGAGAAATTTCAGCTGTTTTTCTATTTTTGGATTTTCGAGCTCTCCCCCTAATCTGACTTGAGCTTCAAGTAGCAGTCCTTTATAGACAAGCTATTAGGGCAGCTGAAATAGGCTAAGTTTTGCATTTTAGCCCTTTGTGAATTTTTATTTTTGCTATCTAGTCCCTAAATTACTGACTTGCTTGCCTAGCAAGTCTGTTTTTTCAGCTTCTAGGAAGCTTCTTCAGGTGGTTACTCATAGATTCCCTATGTACATTACCCAAAATAGCCCTTAGTTACCCTGTTTTTACCCCCTGGACCAAACGGGTATGGGTTATGAATCCAAACGGGCTCAATGGCTCATTAAACATGGGCTCGGGTTCAAGCCAAACCAAACTCTCTTGGAATGGGGTTTAGACTGACCTCAGAGCCCAAGTAACAAGGCTGACCCAAAACTAAATCAAAGCATGTGAAAGGGAAACACTTAAGTAACTTCAGAAAACCCAAGAAACAGACAAATAGACTAATTAATGATCACAAACAGGCGGGGAACTAATTGAGATATTAAGCTAAATGACCAAAACAAAACGTAAAATCAAAGGTTCAAACATGCAATAAATAGAACTAGACAAACCAAAGAAATCAGAAAATAAATTTAAAAAGGAAAACAATCACCAAGAAGAGAGGTTCTAGATCGAAGACCTTAACCCAGGCTCACTTGGGATGACCTCCGACCAAAGAGAGAATAAAAACAGGGGTGATACATAATTAATTTCGAAAGCAAAAAGGAAAGGGACTCACCAGCTAGACTTGAAATCAAAACTGATGCTCTAAATTAACCCAAAATAGTGGCAAATGTTTGTTCTTGGAGAAGAACAAACGGGTGTCATTATTTTGCGTCAAAGCAGGCTTGAACAAACCAGAACATCCGTAAAATGACTTTGCATGCGCAAGTTCTGGTTTGAACTCCTAAGGCTTGAACCTCGGATTCAAAATTTGAGGAGTTCTAGGTACATTCGAGGGAAAACAAATGGGGGTTTGGAGTTAGGGAGCCTCGGAGGTTCTCTAGTGTTTGTTTGGGGTTGAACAGAGGTGGCGCCGCCACCGGAGAAAACAAGGGCGGCGCTAGGATTTCTCCTTTGAACAAAGATTCGAGACGTTCCAGGGAGTTTTGAGGGAAGGTGATTGGAGATTCGGGGTTGGGTGGCGGAGAGGATTCAGGGGTGTATTTTTGGTGGTGATTTGCGGTGGCGCCGCCACTGGTGGCGGCTGGAGATAATGGCAGCTTTAGGGTTTTGTTAGGCTGTGGTGAGAGAGATGAGAGACGAGGGGGTAGGGGTGATCATTTGGACAGTTATATATCAGAGGGATCTTAGTTCCGGACCATCCGATCAAGTGAGATCGACGGTCCTGATTTAAAGGCATGAAACAACGTCGTTTGGCTTGAGTGAGGCGATGGGGTCGGGTAAAGGCAGAACTGGGCCAACTTTGGGGCTATTTGGATGGGTATTAGGAGAATAAATGATTGGGCTTGGTATTTTAATTGGATTTGTCCCAATATATTTCCTTCTCCTATTTTCTTTTCAATTCCCTTGTCTTTTCTTAAATTAATTCTTTTCTTTTCCTTTTTCCAAAATTAAATAAAAATCCACATTAAATCCTAGAATTTAATTACCCTAAAAACACCAATTAAACATAAATAAAAATTATCACGATTAATGAAAACAACAAATTAAAGAAAAACTACTAAAATAAAAAATTAACATTAAAAGGTGCAAATTAAACTATTTTTTGTGTTTTTCCTTTTTTTATAAAATAACTTAATTAATTAATTAATCCTAAATGTTAAATTAAACCATAAATTCAAATGCACATATTTTTTTGTATTTTTATGACTTAAACAAAAATTAGACATGCGCACAAAAATGCAAACAAAAAGAAAAATTCTACAATAATTTCTAAAATAACAAATAATTAAAAGGAAAAATCTAATTCTTGGGATTATGTAGGAGCAATTCAGGTGAGGCAAAAATCACGTTCTCGGAGACATGAAGGGTTTTCGGGCAAAGATAAAATGAGCAATCACGAGAGATTTTTGACCGTTTGACACTCCATGAAAAATATTTTTGAAAAGAATCTGACTGAACCTTGCTTCAAAAGTTGCCTACATATCCTTGACTATAAAGGAATTAGGTCAGTGTAGTTCTAGAAGTTTTGGTAGCTGGGACTACCGGGAGCTGTGATTTTACTGTTGCTGCTACTACTGCTTGCTGACCCCCTATTACACCAAAAGTAAAATCAAAAGCTAAGCTAGCCAAACCTATCAACTACGAGTTACAAGATTTCTATCTATAAATCTCTTGAAGCTTGATCTTGAGGCTTGGCTAGGTCTTGCTGCAGACTCCGATCTGAATCTTGATGCTCGTCAGCTGTAACCACTGGTTTATTCTTCAGCTTTAGATCAAGGCAGGACATGCGAAGCTTGTGACTTCAAACATATCTTGAGCAGTCCACATCCTTCTCCGTTTCAACCTTTGAGTTCACTTCTTTATTTTTTGTTTTTTTCTTCTTTTCTTTGTTCTGGATTGAAACTCATTCTTTTGGTCATCTCAAACCCTGCGCCTCGAGGTCGAACCTGCTCAGACACCAAAATAGACAAACGAACAAAATTGTCTGCCCCAGTTTTCTCTAGGAAACTTTCGTGAGTTATTTGTAACCAAAACCTACATTATTTCTCTATTGAAAACAATAAAGCAAGGATCGTGTGTTCTTAGGAGGAAAGATTAGGGAATTGAGCTCTATATCTAAAATCTCAACTTAGGGATTGGTGCCCTATTGTTGGCGAAAACGACTGGGGAATAGATGCTCTATGTTTAAAATCTCAACTCAGGGATTAGAGCCCTAACGTTGGAAAAAAGGCGACTAGGGAATGGAGGCCCTATGTCTAAATCTCAACCTAGGGATTGGAGCCCTAATGTTGGTAAAAGGCGACTAGGGAATGGAGGTCCTATGTCTAAAAAGCATCAACTCAGGGATTGGAGCCCTAATATTGGCAAAAGGCGACTAGGGAATGGAGGCCCTATGTCTAAATCTCAACCCAGGGATTGGAGCCCTAATGTTGGTAAAAGGAAACTAGGGAATGGAGGCCCTATGTCTAAAAAGCATCAACTCAGGGATTGGAGCCCTAATGTTGGCAAAAGGCGACTAGGGAATGGAGGCTCTATGTCTAAAAAGCATTAACTCAGGGATTGGAGCCCTAATGTTGGTAAAAAGGCGACTAGGGAATGGAGGCCCTATGTCTAAAAAGGATTCAACTCAGGGATTAGAGCCCTAATGTTGGCAAAAGGCGACTAGAGAATGGAGGCCCTATGTCTAAAATCTCAACTTAGGGATTGGAGCCCTAATGTTGGTAAAAAGGCGACTAGGGAATGAAGGCCCTATGTCTAAAAATCTCAACTGAGGGATTGGAGCCCTAATGTTGGTAAAAAGGCGACTAGGGAATGGAGGCCCTATGTCTAAAAATCTCAACTCAGGGAATGGAGCCCTAATGTTGGCAAAAGGCGACTAGGGAATAGGGTCCCTATGTCTAAAAAGCATCAACTCAGGGATCGGAGCCCCAATGTTGGCAAAAGGCGACTAGGGAATGGAGGCCCTATGTCTAAAGCCTCAACTCAGGGATTGGAGCCCTAATGTTGGCAAAAGTGACTAGGGAATGGAGGCCCTATGTCTAAAAGGCTCAACTCAGGGATTGGAGCCCTAATGTTGGCAAAATGTGACTAGGGAATGGAGGCCCTATGTCTAAAAATCTCAACTTAGGGATTGGAGCCCTAATGTTGGCAAAAGTGTCACAGATTGAGATTGGGAATGCTAAGCTATCATCATTTTTTTTATTTTTTTTATTTTTTTTTTATGTTTTTTACTTTATTTTTTTTTTCATTTCATTTTATTCCAATAAAATGCGGGAAATAATTTTGAAGGAAAATTTCCCTTTTGGGTTGATTGTTACTGCGAAGTTGTTTCTAGCTTTTGCACAGCTTTTCTTTTGGCTGCACCTGCTTCCGCACGGTTGCCTTGGGCCGCACCTGTTTCAATTTTAAACAAAGAAAAATTATTAGTTTGAAACGGTGGTTGGTTTTGTGGCCTTGATTGTCTTGATCACTCGATCTCGGCCCGAACCTTTGTTGAGAACCTCTGTTGCTTGGTGGTTTTCTGAAGATTGATCAATCTTTCAAACCGAGGGACTCAACTTTTAAGATTTCATGACGGCTCGCCTGCGTGGGGCTTAGACCCTTTCACTTCATTCCGCCTTTAGGGATTTTGCCTTTGGCTTTCTTTTCCTTTTCAATAATTTTGCTTTTAGAGCATCAGCCATCATGGCCAGTCGGGATCGACTTGATGCACCCGCTTAGGCTGGGTACTTTCTTTAGCTTTAGGCAGAACCCTGTAAAGCCAATCTTGCCACCTTTTTTTTGTATTAGTTTCGGAAACAGAGTTAGACCGAAGGGGATTCAAGGAAAAGTAAACAAAGGACAAGAAAATGAATTTAAGGAGAAGTGTCCCTTTCTGGGAGGAATGAAGGACTTATCTGGGGTGCATGCAGACTTCAATAAATATGACATGCTTTTTGGATTGGATACCCGATCTGCACAGCTATCCAACTTCTCATAAATCCATTGCGACCCGTGTTTCAGAACCGAGGAACCTTTCCAGGACTCTATCAATACCAATGGTGGTGAGAGTTTTCTTCTTTTCGATCAATGGCGCCCTTTGCGGATTTTCGCCAATCGACCTCTCTCATTTCTCTTCTTACCATCACCTTATAGTGCTCTTTTACAAGTTTTCACTAACAAAACTCTCTCATTTTCAATTTCTCTGCTCACCACCACCTCATGGTACCCGTGTGGGTTTTGCACCAATAAGACTCTCTCATTTTATTTCTCTCATTTTGATTGCATCAGATCCAAACAACTGCGTTCTCCGATTTTGAAGACCTTTCGCTGATTGATCGAAAGGACTTGAACAAGGTTTGGGGTAAAAAGAATTTGGATTGAATTACAACTTTGGAACCATTCAGGCAGGATCATCGCCGAACCATTATAAAATATGCCCCAATTTCACTTTTTGGGGAACTTTGAATTTTTATTTTGGTATGACTGAACCCCAGAGAGAGGTTGCCTATGTATCCTTTCAGAATCAAGTCGAACATAGTTCAGGAAAACATTTTGCTTTTGTTGTTGTTGTTGTTATTATTTTTTTTCGAGTTCCAAAGAGGGTAATGAAAGAAAAGTAACCGGCTCAATAGGTTAGCAAAAGGATTGGAGTGTTTGGGGTAGAGAGAATGAAAGCCTTCGTCATCCCAATCGGATAGTGCTATTGCTGCAGAAGGACTAGACATAGTACCTTTTTACCGCGTCTGCGTTCACAACTTCCTCGGGGTCATTTCTTTCGATATCTCCCAAGTACAATGCTCCTCTGGGAAATATCTTTCTGATGATGTATGGGCCTTTCCAATTGGGAGCAAATTTCCCTTTTGTTTCCTGATGATGGGGAAGAATACGCCTTAGAACGAGTTGCCCCACTTCACAATTTCTAGGCCGCACTTTCTTGTTGTAAGCACGGGCCATTCTTTGTTGGTACAACTGCCCGTGGTAGACTGCGGCCATTCGCTTCTCATCAATCAGGGTTAACTGCTCCAGGCGGGCTTTGACCCACTCACTGTCTTTAATTTCAGCTTCCACAATGATCCGGAGTGAAGGGATTTCAACTTTCGCGGGTATTACGGCTTCAGTGCCGTAAACCAAAAGGTAAGGGGTTGCTCCGACCAACGTGCGCACAGTAGTGTGATACCCCAACAATGCAAAAGGTAACTTTTCATGCCACTGCCTGGAACTTTGAATCATCTTTCTTAAAATCTTTTTGATGTTCTTATTTGCTGCTTCAATGGCACCGTTGGCTTTGGGACGTTAAGGAGTAGAGTTTCGATGTGTTATCTTGAACTATTCGCATATCTCTCTCATCAAATGACTATTCAAATTTGCAGCATTATCCGTAATGATAGTTGTAAGAATACCAAAACGGTAGATGAGGTTAGAGTGCACGAAGTCTACCATATCTTTCTTGGTGATAGATTTGAGAGTGATTGCTTCAACCCATTTAGTAAAATAGTCGATGGTGACCAATATGAATCTATGCCCATTTGAGGCTTTTGGCTCGATTGGCCCAATGACGTCCATGCCCCAGGCGACGAATGGCCAAAGTGCTGACATGGGATGCAGTTCTGTGGGCGGTGCATGAATCAAATCCTCGTGCACCTGACATTGATGACACTTCCGAACAAAACTAAAACAGTCTTTTTCCATGGTCATCCAATAATAGCCCGCTCGGAGGATTTTCTTTGCCAAAACGTACCCGTTCATGTGGGGACAGCGCACTCCTGCGTGTACTTTATACATGATTCTTCCAGCCTCTTCGGCGTCAACACATCTTAACAAGTTGAGGTCCGGGGTCCTTTTGTACAAGACATCACCACTCAAAAAGAAACCACTTCCATGCCGTCTAATGGTTCTCTTTTGGTCCCCACTGGCTTGCTCGGGGTATTTTTTGGTTTTCAAAAATCTTTTGATGTCATGATACCATGGCTGAACATTTGGCTTTGCCTCAACTGTATAACAGTAGCCATGCCTTTCCCTGATTTGGATTTCCAAGGGATCAATATGGGCATTGCCTGGATATAGCAGCATCGAGGCCAAAGTAGCAAGCGCATCGATCAGTTCATTATGGCAACGAGGGATGTACCTGAACTCTATTGACTTGAATCGCTTGCCAAGATCTTCCACATGTTGTCTATAAGGAATAAGCTTGACATCTCGGGTTTCCCATTATCCTTGAGCTTGTCGGATAATCAAATCCGAGTCTCCCATGATTAACAACTCTTCGACATCTTGGTCGATTGCCATATTCATACCCATAATGCAGGCTTCATACTCAGGGGTGTTGATGTGCAGAAAAACTAAAGCCGGGCTGTGTCTGGATAATGCTGGCCGGTAGGTGAGATCAAGATCGCCCCAATTCCAACACCTTTTGCGTTTACCACCCCATCAAAGAACATTTTCCAAGCATGAATGTCTTCAGATATTGCCTTAACTGAATTTACCTCTTCATCTGGGAAGTAAGTGCTCAAAGGTTGATATTCATCATCAACCGGGTTCTCAGCCAAATGATCTGCTAATGTCTGGGCTTTCATTGTTGTGCGAGTGACGTAGACTATGTCAAACTCCGTGAGCAAGATCTTCCACTTTGCTAATCTCCCAGTGGGCATTGGCTTCTAAAATATGTATTTCAAAGGATCCAACCTAGTTATGAGGTAAGTGGTGTAAGCTTGCAAATAATGCCTCAGCTTCTGAGCGACCCAAGTTAAAGCGCAACAAGTTCTCTCCAATAAAGTGTATTTGGCTTCATAACTGGTGAACTTCTTGCCCAGATAGTAAATGGCCTACTCTTTCTTTCCGGTCACATCATGTTTCCCGAGGACACAACCGAAAGAATTTTCCAAGCCTGTCAGATACAAGAACAAAGGCCTCCCTCGCTCAGGTGGGACTAATACTGGCGGATTCGACAGATATTCTTTGATTTTATCAAAAGCCTCTTGGCACTCATTTGTCCATTTGATTGCCACATCTTTCTTCAACAATTTGAATATAGGTTCACACGTGGATGTTAACTGAGCAATGAATCGGCTGATGTAGTTCAATCTTCCCAACAAACTCATAATATCTTTCTTGGTTCTTGGAGGAGGCAAATCTCGAATAGACTTTATCTTTTCCGGGTCCAACTCGATGCCCCTCCGACTAACTATGAATCCCAAAAGTTTGTCGGATGGTACCCCAAATGCACATTTGGCCAGGTTCAGCTTCAAATCATATTTGCGCAACCGCTCAAAAATATTTCTCAAGTCCCGAACGTGGTCGTCCTGAGTTTTGGATTTGATAATTACATTGTCCACTTACACCTCTTCTCTTGGTGCATCATATCATGAAAAATGGCAGTCATGACTCTCATATAGGTTGTCCCGGCGTTCTTCAAACCAAATGGCATGACTCTGTAACAGTATGTATCCCAAGGTGTGGTAAAAGCTGTCTTTTCTGCATCTTCTTCATCCATCAACACCTGGTGATATAACAATCTATGAAGGACTGTATCTCATATTTGGCGCATTTATCAATAAGGATGTGGATGTTTGGCAAAGGAAAGTTATCTTTGGGACTTGCCTTGTTTAAATATCTGTAATCCACACACACTCGAATTTTCCCGTCCTTCTTTGGCACTGGAACTACATTGGCTAACCATGTGGTGTATCGAACCACTCGGATCACTCCCGCTTTCAACTATTTTGTGACCTCTTCTTTAATTTTGTCACTGATATTGGTTTTAAACTTCCTTTGCTTTTGCTGGACAGGGGGACAATGGGGGTAAGTTGGCAACTTATGAACCACCAAATCAACACTTAGTCCTGGCATGTCATCGTATGACCAAGCAAACACATCTTTGAACTCAAACAAAAATTGGATCAATGCGTCCCGGGTTTTCTCATCTGTGTGAATGCTTATCTTGGTTTCCCTAATTTCTTCAGAAGTACCCAAATTAACCGGCTTAGTATCATTTAAGTTCGGCTTAGGTTTATTCTCAAACTGTTCCAATTCTCGATTTATTTCCCTAAAAGCCTCTTCTTCATCATATTCTGGTTCTTGGTTCATTACTTCACAGTTAGACAACGTGTTTGGATCTGGGCATGAAGTCCGCAAGCATGTCATGTTATTTAAAGCCACATTATTAGAACTGAAAGAAGAAATAAAAGAGAAAAATAACCAAATCAGAAAGAATAAAGAAAGATGAACGATGAAATATTGATTTCATTTCATTGAATTTGAAGATAACATGGTTTACATTGGAAATTAAAAGACAGGAAACTAAAGAAAACATCCGAGTTACACCCTGGAATAACTCGTGATGCAGAAAAAGTGGCAGGACGGGTTTACCGGGACTCCCACCTGATTGGAAATGGCGTAGCCTTCCAATTCTGTAGTTTGGCATTAGGTCCCATATACAGCACCTCAGCGGTGCTTGATCCTTCCCCTGGTTGAACCATGTGGGCTTCATGTATTATCTTCCTCATGGCCCCACAGATTTCTTCGATTTCTTCGGCCGTAAAAGCCTTATCCTCCTCTTCCTCATTATATTTTGGCTTGACGAATGTTCTGTATAGATGCGGCACCGGCTGAGGCAAGACCCAACCATCATTCTTTCTATCATCTGCCCATCTGACATCAGCTGGAGCAGGCCGGAAGCCTACCCCAAAGAACTTTTCACTGGCGATCGGGGTGATAGGTTCAACTATTCCTTGCAACAATTTCCCAAGCCCTTTCCCAGGTTTGCAGTCGTGCCTGATCATTTCTTTGGCCACCATGATTGATGCATTAGAAAGGAAGGGTTGAGGACAAGGTTTTCCTTCTTCGTACTGATCAGCGACCACGATTTCAAAGGCCTGATAGACTATGTGCTCACTTCCTTCTCTTGCTTCAAGACATGGGACTAACGGGTCCCGATATATCGATTGCTCATCTTCCTCGTAAACCACAATCTCCTGATCTTCATGTTCGAACTTCACCATCTAGTGGAGAGTAGAAGGCACAACCCCCGCTATGTGAATCCACGACCTTCCCAAGAGAAAATTGTAGGATGTGTCCATGTCCAGAACTTAGAAGGTTACTTCAAAGTCTACTGGGCCGATGGTCAGAATCAGATAAATCTCTCCAATTGTGTCCCTTTTGATACCATCGAAGGCACGTACACAAACGTTGTTGGGTCGGATTCTCTCGGTACCAATCTCCATACGCTGCAAAGTTGAGAGTGGGCAAATGTCTACCCCAGAGCCTCCATCCAATATAACCCTTTTCACATAGTACCCTTCGCATTTGACTATCAGGTGCAGGGCTTTGTTATGTGCGGTCCCTTCTGGGGGCAAGTCATTTTTGCTGAAGGAGATCTGGTTAATTGCAAAAAATCTTTCGGCCATTCTCTCCAACTGCTCTACAGAAGTCTCAACAGGCACATATGCTTCGTTAAGGGTCTTGATCAATACCTTTTGATGTTCGGTGGAATTCATCAACAGAGATAACAAGGAGACTTGTGCAGGAAATTTTTGAAGTTGGTCGATCACCTCATAATCTGCCATTTTCATCTTTTGAAAGAAGGCCTCCGCTTCTTCGGCACTTACGGGCTTCTTAGATGGGAAGCGCTTTCTAGTGGCATTGTTCACCTCTTCCGGATTGAAATACTTTTCTGCCGGGTTATTTTCTTAAACTTATCTCGAGATTTCTTTGCCTTTGTAAGTCACCACTGATTTGTTGTAATTCCAAGGCACAGCGGTAGGATCCGTCTTGGGCTTTTGCGGTGCGCAACCAATAACCACGGGCTCACTTAGCCTTGGAAGATTAATTGGCCCCTGCATCACATAAGCTCCTTTGTGAACGTACATTTGGGTTGTCTTATTCAGTTCGAATCTCCTGGGAGGACTCAATCTGCTTTTCTTTGCGGCCTCGAGGGACATAGAGGACAACATCTTTGGGAGGCATTGCCCCAATTTCCACTTCAACTTTCTTTTCTGACTTTGGAGGGGTGGTTTTATTCTTTTTCTCCCCTTTGTCTTGCTTCGGGGCAACTTTTGGTTTCTTTTGTACATCATCAATGGCAATGATGGCCTTCAATGCTGGGTTAAATTCCTTGTCCTCACAAATCATTCCAATTACCGGCCCGTTGTTGTGGGCCGGCAGCGGGTTATTAGTCACATTGGGAATATCTTCATCTCTTAGCACTATCTTCCTTTGTTCTATCAAGTTTTCCACGGCTCTCTTCAGAATCAACCGTGTCGTGCCCTTCTGCCCCTGAGTGATAGGCGCATCGGGTACCGGCTCTATAAGCGGGTGATGTTGGGTTTTGCCTAGTTTGAGGAACAGGCTGTAGCAGATCCATTTGAACAAGCTTTGGTAACAGGCTGGAGTAGGGTTCGCCAATTGGTGTAAAAATTGGCCTCTTGGGTGGTTCACGAGGGTGGAAATTGTTTTATGGAGGCCGGGGGTTATAGTGGTTTTGGTAAGGAGGCTGGTTTCTAGAAAATGGAGCTTGGTTCCAGTTTTCTTATTATTGTGGCCGGATATAAGGTTGAGCATTCATGACCAGGTATGGTAGAGGAGCATAGGCTACATCTTGGTGGGGGTAGTAGTGTTGCGGGGTCCTTTCTGAGAAAAAGGATCTGGGAGTACGGTGTTTTCTTACCCCCGACACTGCCATGGATGTTTCTTCCTTTTCTTGCCCTTCGCCACTCCTCCAGACCCACCCTAAATGGCTTGGGAGGTAGCTCTGATGGCGGATTGGCTTATAATTCGACCTATTTTCAACCCATTTTCCACCATTTCGCCAATCTTGATAGCTTCAGCGAACGGTTTACCCATTGCGAACATCATATTTT
Organism: Nicotiana tabacum; assembly: GCF_000715075.1. Lineage (NCBI taxonomy): Eukaryota > Viridiplantae > Streptophyta > Magnoliopsida > Solanales > Solanaceae > Nicotiana > Nicotiana tabacum. The sequence goes on from NC_134101.1 coordinate 108,414,414, forward strand.
GGAAGTAGTCAGCCTCCTGAGCTTGGAGGAAAACTGTGACCATTTCAATCTCATCCATCAAAGGCTTTAACCTGGAGGCCTGTTCACGCCATTTAATTGCGTACTCTCGGAAGCTTTCCGAGGATTTCTTCTTCAAGTTTGTCAATGAGTTCCTATCTGGAGCAATATCAATGTTGTACTGGAAATGCCTGACAAAATGTCTATCCAAGTCATCCCAGATGTGCCAGCGGGATATATCTTGGTCCATGTACCACTCAGATGCGATGTCGACCAGACTTTCTCCGAAATAGGCCATGAGGAGTTCTTCCTTCCCACCGGCTCCTCGCAACTGGTTGCAATATCTCTTGAGATGAGCAATAGGATCACCGTGTCCATCATACTTCTCAAATTTTGGGGTTTTGAATCCCAATGGTAGATGCATATGAGGGAACATACATAAGTCGGCATAGGATACACTTTTCTGTCCACTCAAGCCCTGTATGCTTTTGAGACTTTATTCCATACTGCTCATCTTCTTCACAATCTCTTCTTGCTCAAGAGTTTTGGTGATCTTTTCTTGCCCTAAAGTGAGTTCATATCGGGGTGGTTGAGAGTAAGTATAAGTGGGAAACTGAGGAGGTTCCATTGGGAACGTGGGTGTTTCGAAGGTGAAAGCTGAGGGGTCAAAACCAGGCTTGGGCAGTGTAGGTTGTGTCGTGGCCGATCAAGATGGAGCGGTGAAGATATTTGAGGCTACACCGGACATTAACACCCGGGGGCGAACCTCAGAAGGTGTTCCCACAAAATGGGCCGAGATAGTTGGGTGTCATAGTAGTATGTTTGGGTAGTTTATGGGGATGTTGGAGGTCCCACTTGCCCTGGGAAAAAGCTCGGGTAATCCAGAGATTGTACTTGGTGGTTCTCTTTCGTTTGCCCAACCGTCCCACATTTCCATCATGCGAAGATGCAGTAGCCTGTTTTCCTCGGAAACTGCCGATTCTGAAGTTAGGATGCCCGAGATCGGACTCTCATCCGCAATAGGAACTGTTGGCAGAGTCATTTCTGAAGACATTTCAACGCTTCCCTTCGACCTCGTGAAGTATGGATGCGAAGCCATACTACCACAAAACCAACCACCTTTCTGTAAAACCTGGGCTGGTTATAACATCAGCAAATGGTTAGTTTGGAACAAATAATAGACAAGTAATCGCACGTTAGGGGTGTGATGCACCTATACAGTTAAATGTATTTCTACATGTTTTGCAACTGTTGCATGCTTCATTCCGACTTTTCTTTTTCTTTCCCATTTTCCTTATTTCCATTCCCACTCTTTCCTTTTTATCCCTTTTTTTTTGTTATGGTCGAATCCTATGGAGATTGCCTACGTATCATGACCCCGCATGAATCAGATCGGGCATAGTTCTAGGGATAATAAATAACAAAATATTTTGGGATTTTCAAATTTTCATAAAAAGAAAATGCTTTGATTACAATGACTCAAAACTAACAGACTTGAAAAGGAAATCAATAGACTCTAATAGCAAGATGACAATACAGACTCAAAAGCCGACTAACAGACTTTGACAGAAAGAAAATACAGACTCGAAAATAGACTGACAAACTCCAACAGAAACAGACTAAAGTGAAAATCAGAAATACATTAATGCTCCTGGGGCCTGCGGGACATCATTCGGTCTCGCCGTGGGCCTATATGTGAGATCCCCTTGTAGCCGCTCCAAATCACTCATTATCTGGTGAACGAAAGTCATCACTGCAGCAAAAAAGGTGGTACGAGTCATGTCCTCTCACGCTTGGCACTTCACGGTAATGTAGTCAGCAATGGCTCTGATCCTCTCTCAGATTCTGCCCTTTTCCTAAAGCAATCACCCTATCTGTTGATTCCTGGCTTCTAATACCTGAGTGTCGTGATGGTTTTGATTTGCAATTATTGCATTTTTTCCTCCATCTGAGCCATCAAAGCATAACAATGTTCCCTATCAGCTTTAAAGTCCTTGGCCTGCTTGGTCGCCTCATTCTCAAGGGTAGTTAACTTTCTCTTCAGATTGGTGATTGTCCCTTCATATTTTCTTTTCATTTGATGCACAAACTCTGCCCACCTTTCTGCGTTCTTTGCCAATTGGTCCCGGACTTTTGCTAGACTGGCTTCAGACTTTTATAGGTCATCTTGACACTCAAGTGCTTTCTTTCTCAGACTGCTTATAAGCTTTTCGTCCGCTCGGCTTCTTTCCGGGTTTCTAGCAGCTATTCTCATTTTTCTGGATTTGAGCTTTGAGGGCTTCGTTTTCCTGAGTTAGATTTTTCTTTTCCCCTTCATCTGCGGCAGCCTGGATACTGTTGCCAAAATTAAGGTCCCTGATTTGTCCCTCTAATTTACTTATTTTGGCACTATAGCTTTCTTCTTTTGCCAACCAGCCCCACTGCTCTTGCGAGTCGTTGGTGAATTGCTGAACATGAGCTTTCTTATCAGGTCTCTCCGTAATCTGGAACCTTTTACCGAACCAAATAATGTACTTGGGGTCTACTTCACCTCTAGCTAGATCCCGCACCATAGTCTTATGTTCAAGAAATCTACATTCATTCCACACCTGGCGAATTCTCCCTTCTGGAAATACGGCTTTTGGGACCAATTCAATGACATGTTTACTCAAATATTCGTCATGGGGAACGATTTGAAATCTTCCTAATTGGCACAAAACCCTGTGGGGGGCATAAAACTAGATGCTCTGGATGCCCATCAGGAGGAGATAACACACTTCAGCTGACATGTATACTGCTTCGGTGACAGGAAGCTACACAAATGCCCACTCAATTTTATCGGAGGTCAAGGAGCTCAAATGTGAAAGCAAAGCTTCAGTACCCTCGGGGAATTCAATACCCACTACTCGGCTTTCAAATTCTTCAATGCAACTCAAACGGGTCATATCGTAATTCATATACCCAACCCGGTGGCAGAGATGTTCCTGGATCCATAATTGTAGTAACAGATTGCAGCCCTGGAAGAACTTTCCCCCTCCCCGACAGATAGTCAAGGCTCGGTAGATTTCAGATAAGATCAGGGGAACCACAGTGCTGTTGGCTTTCTTGATTGCAACATCGATCATTCCTATGAGACCCACCTCTATATTACCGTCTTTTCGCGGACAGACTACAACACCCAAAAAAGGCTACTATAAAAGCCAAACCCCACCTTGCCTCCCATTTGTCTTTATTTCCGGCATGGGTCAGACCAGTGTTCGGCTCTTCAAAACCTCGGGGGTTACCATAGCGTTGATACAAGAATTGGAGAGTGCAATACCCTTCAGATAAATTTCCATCCTGAATATCCCGGCTAATACTCAGTAGATCCAGAAAACTATGAGGAGATACCGGTCTTGGTGACACTGGATATCGACTTCTAAGGTTTCCATTAAGGCCCGCATAACCCGTAACTTCCTCCAGTGTGGGTGTGAGCTCAAAGTCAGAGAAACGGAACACATTGTGAGTTGGGTCCCAAAAAGGTACTAATGCTTCAATTATGTCCAACCTCGGCTTGATGTTCAATAGTCCGACAAGACCTCCCGGAACCTTTACCACGGTTTCTCTACTGTCTTTTCCTAGATCATTCCACCACATGTGGAGCTGTAAGGGGATCTCTTTAAGGGCTGCGAAGGGTTCAATTTCATTTGTGCTCATCCTGCACATTTATTAAGGTGATTTAATAACTCATTTTGACCCAAAAGAGTGAAACCATTTTTTTCAAAATTTTACTTAAAAAATAAAACCCGATTTTGCAGATACGACCTTTCAGCACTTCGGGAAAGAAGATTTTAAGGTTGTGCCTGCTAACCGGTCGAAAAATAAAAATGACCAAAAGTGGTTGTTCTTGCAAAAACAGCCTTCCAACGCCCTTTTGGGAGACATTCGACTTATTTTAAACAAGAATGGCATCACCCTGCTTATTTGTGACAAACAATAAAATTTTGTTGTTTTTTTGGCTGTTTTAAGTGGGACCCGATGGGGGTTGCCTATGTATCCCACATCCGGTGAGAATCAAACTGGCGTAGTTCGGGCAGATTTGACAAAAATGAAAACCAACTAATTTTAAAGACAAAGCTTTCTTTTCCTTCTTCTTTCTTTTTTTTTCAAAATTTTGGCAGAGTTTCAGTATATTTTGGACACTGATTTTTCAAAACAAGTAACTACCTCTCTGAGCCTTCACACTATTATTTTCTTTTTCCAATTTCTTCTATTATCCACAAGCCGGTCAACATGCAAATCCAAAGCAAATAAATGCACAAGTAGCAAGTAGGATGCATCAGGATGGTATTTTCATTTCGAGTACGCCTGTCCTAGACAGACCCAACCCCTGTGTTGAGTCTCCTAAGTCAAATGCACGTGATGCAAACAAACGTTCCTACTAGGGATCCGACATGAGGTTTTGTTATACTAGGTTTAAAACTTGGTTTATTGTTCTAGACCTGGCTTACCCGAGCGGACAACTCGAGCCGGGAGGGGCAGCATACCGGGAATACAGAAGCTTCACCGGCTTAGCAACTTATCCGAACCTCGTTCTAAAATGGGATAAGACTCTAAACAGAAGAGAAGTCACACGAAGTGCACCCTTCTCCATGATTTAGAAGACTTAGAGAGGGGAAGGGTTTCGTAGCAATTTATATACAGTTCACAGAATATCAAAGTGGTAAAAGAATTTAGCACATTAGGCTCAAACATGTAGGAAATTCAGCCAAAAGGTAAAGCCAATCATAATAGCTATTCTAAGCTCGAATTCTTGAACCATGAACCAGAGATTCTGAGTTCGATCCCCAGTAGAGTCGCCAGAGCTGTCACACCTCCTTTTCACACACCCGAAGGTAGTATAAGGGAGTTTTTCCAATTTAAGTGACATTATTTGAAATGGGATTATTTTATTTATTTTCGTTTAGAGTCGCCACTTGGGATGGTTTGTTTTTGGTGTCCCAAGTCACCAGTTTATTTTAAATCCCAAATCGAGGAAAATTTTGACTTTCTTTTTGAAGTCTGCAAACCAGAAATTCTAAGTAAGGAATTCTGTTAACCCGAGGGAAGGTGTTAGGCACCCCCGGATTCCGTGGTTCTAGCACGGTCGCTTAAACTTTTACAATTGGCCTATTATCCGATTTTAATACATGTTTTAACCTATGGTGCATTTTTAACTTAATAACTGCTTTCAATTATTTTAAGGAAGATTTCAACATCATCTAAAAAACGGCTTTGGACCACGCCACATGAAATGCACCGCAATTCGAAACATATCTTATTCAACGTTGTTGAGATTTGGATTTGGGTTACATGAAATGCACACCCGAATTTAGGAAGGTAATATTATTAAAATAGCGCGCCTAAAACAACTACGTATTTTTAACTTTGTGAGGGCCATGGAAATTTGCTAAATGGCACGCCTTGAATTCTAAGGATTTTAAAAGAAATAATTAAGTGAGGGCCACGCGTTTGAGATTTTATCTGGCGCGGCGCACCTCAATTCCATTTGAAAAGGGGTATTCAAACTAAAGTTTGGAGGGCCATAGACTATTTGTGCTACTAATATGTCTAACCTCCACTGACTACGATAATTAAATACGGCTTAAAGGAATTGCAACTATTCCTAAATTGACGCCCAAATTCAGATTTTTCAAATCGAGAGGCTGCCCAAATGTAATGGACTTCCTTTTAACTTAAAATGATTTCGATACTCAAGCCCAAAAGGAGCCCAAATATTGGCGAGTACAGGCTGCAGGCGTAGAACTCGGAATCAAACCCCAATGGAGGCAAACAAATGTGCAAACCAAAGAGACGTGCCTATTGTGTTGCTCATCACTTAACAAAAGCAAACCCTTTAATACTACACCTTGCTATCAATTCCCAATTTTACTTTAAACACTGTTACCATCACCCACAGAACGGATTTGTACGATCTTCAATTAGTGCAAAAATGTAACATGCCAAAGCATCAGACTTATATCCATAATTAATCGAACTCACACATATAAAGAACTCAACACAAAACTCACAGGTTTTCAGTTCTGATTTTAAACTCAAGTTCTGCTTATAACCCTTTGAACATTTGAGAACTTATGTGTGAATATGGATAACACTAAGCTAAAATGCCCCTGAAATTAATAAGCCAAATCCTAGGTTTGTGCTCGAACGAATCTGAACATGTGATGTATAGAGCCAGGACCAGTTCAGACTTAAGAGCCTAGGTACTGTCCAGACCCAAAATCAAGGGATCAGACTCGAGGTCGAGTCCCTATCAGCAACTAATCTGCTGCACTTTCACATAATAAATCTTCCCAATCCCACTTCACATACATGCTCAATTTTACTCATAACAACTTTGCGATTAACACCATACATCTTGTAATTTGAACTCGCAAACACATCATGGGTCTAAAATAAATTGATACATCTATTAATAACCAAAACCTAGAGAGTGGAACAAATGAAAATTAGTAACTCTAACAATAATCCTATTACAATTCCAACATAAGACCCATAACTCTTAAACACAACTTCACGTTAAGCACACTGAGATAAGTAATTAAAACTGAGAAATAAACAAAATAAGAGGAACATCTGATAAAAGGAGAACATAATCTTCATATATCTTCATCAGAACACTTCATGAGCTAGTTTTACATGCCTAAAATCAGAGGTGTGTACCTGGAGGTTGAAACAGGGAAAGAAAAATGAGGGAACAATAGAATAAAAGCAGAAATCAATATCAGCAACAACACAGCCCAGATTTCAAACAGGGAAAGAAATCAATACCAGCAACAACACAGCCCAGATTTCAAACTCTTCAGCAATGAAATAGTGAAATCCCAACCAGAAAAACTTGATAAAATAGTGCCCAAGTCAACAAAATCAACCCAACTCTTTCAATATCCAAATTCAAACCATTTTCAACCTCAAAGGAAATCAGAATATCGTCCAAAAATGAGAAATTTCGAGACTCAAAGCAGAAATCTCAATGTAACAGTGTTTTCCAATTATTAAACTCAGACCAGCTCTCAAATATCCAAATTTCAACTCATTTCCACCCAAAAAAATGACTCAGGGATTGTTTCAGAGATTGAGAACTTCAAAAATTATCAAAGAAACCAATGGAACAGTGTTTCAAGAGAAATTTCAGCTGTTTTTCTATTTCTGGATTTTCTAGCTCTCCCCCTAATCTGACTTGACCTTCAAGTAGCAATGCCTTTATAGGCAAGCTATTAGGGCAGCTGAAATAGGCTAAGTTTTGCATTTTAGCCCTTTGTGAATTTTTATTTTTGCTATCTAGTCCCTAAATTACTGACTTGCTTGCCCATCAAGTTTGTTTTTTCAGCTTCTAGGAAGCTTCTTCAGGTGGTTACTCATAGATTCCCTATGTACATTACCCAAAATAGCCCTTAGTTACCCTGTTTTTACCCCCTAGACCAAACGGGTATGGGTTATGAATCCAAACAGGCTCAATGGCTCATCAAACATGGGCTCAGGTTCAAGCCAAACCAAACTCTCTTGGAATGGGGTCTAGACTGACCTCAGAGCCCAAGTAACAAGGCTGACCCAAAACCAAATCAAAGCATGTGAAAGGGAAACACTTAAGTAACTTCAGAAAACCCAAGAAACAAATAAATTGACTAATTAATGATCACAAATAGGCGGGGAACTAATTGAGCTATTAAGCTAAATGACCAAAACAAAACGTAAAATCAAAGGTTCAAACATGCAATAAATAGAACTAGACAAACCAAAGAAATCAAAAAATAAATTTAAAAAGGAAAACAATCACCAAGAAGAGAGGTTCTAGATCCAAGACCTTAACCCAGACTCACTTGGGATGACCTCCGACCAAAGAGAGAATAAAAACAGGGGCGATACATAAATAATTTCGAAATCAAAAAGGAAAGGGACTCGCCAGCTAGACTTGAAATCGAAACTGATGCTCTGAACTAACCCAAAATAGTTGCAAACGTTTGTTCTTGGAGAAGAACAAACGGATGCCATTATTTCGCGTCAAAGCAGGCTTGAACAAACCAGAACATCCATAAAAGTGACTTTGCATGCGCAAGTTCTGGTTTGAACTCCTAAGGCTTGAACCTCGGATTCAAAATTTGAGGAGTTCTGGGCACATTCGAGGGAAAACAAATGGGGGTTTGGAGTGAGGGAGCCTCAGAGGTCCTCTAGTATTAGTTTGGGGTTGAACAGAGGTGGTGCCACCACCGTAGAAAACAAGGGCGGCGCTAGGGTTTCTCCATTGAACCAAGATTCGAGACGTTCCAGGGAGTTTTGAGGGAAGGTGATTGGAGATTCGGGGTTGGTGGCGGAGAGGATTCAGGGGTGTATTTTTTGTGGTGATTTGCGGTGGCACTGCCACGGTGGCGGGTGGAGATAAGGGCGGCTTTATGGTTTTGTTAGGCTGGGGTGAGAGAGATGAGAGACGAGGGGGTAGGGGTGAGCATTTGGACAGTTATATATCAAAGGGAGCTCAGTTCCGGACCGTCCGATCAAGTGAGATCGACAGTCCTGATTTAAAGGCGTGGAACGTCGTCGTTTGGCTTGAGTGAGGCAATGGGGTCGGGTAAAGGCAGAACTGGGCCGGATTTTGGGGCTATTTGGACGGGTATTAGGAGAATAAATGATTAGGTTGGGGTTTTAATTGGATTTGGGCCAATATATTTCCTTCTCCTATTTTTTTTTCAATTCCCTTGTCTTTTCTTAAATTAATTCTTTTCTTTTCCTTTTTCCAAAATTAAATAAAAATTCACATTAAATCCTAGAATTTAATTACCCTAAAAACACCAATTAAACCTAAATAAAAATTATCACGATTAATTAAAACAACAAATTAAAGAAAAACTACTAAAATAAAAAATTAACATTAAAAGGTGCAAATTAAACTATTTTTTTATGTTTTTCCTTTTTTTATAAAACAACTTAATTAATTAATTAATCCTAAAATGTTAAATTAAACCCTAAATGAAAATGCACATATTTTTTGTATTTTTATGACTTAAACAAAAATTAGACATGCACACAAAAATGTAAACAAAAAGAAAAATTCTACAATAATTTCTAAAATAACAAATAATTAAAAGGAAAAATCTAATTCTTGGGATTATGTAGGAGCAATTCAGGTGAGGCAAAAATCACGTGCTCACAATATGGACCTACTTGTGCGATCACATCATCAAAATAACATGTAAAATCATGAATTAAATCTCCAGAACTCACCATTTCCATCAAGAACTCTCAAAGTTCATAATTCTTCAACCGGAAGTCCAACTCACGTCAAATAAACTCCGTTTTCACCAAATTTTACAGAAATGACTTAAACCATATATAAGACCTGTTATGGATGCCAAAACCAAAATACGGGCCCGATACCATCGCTTGCTAATCAGACTTCATTTCAAATTTCCTTAAAACTTTTTTTTCAGAAATAATTTCCTTTAAAATTCATTTCTCGGGCTCGAGACCTCAGAATTCCATTCCGGGCATACGCCTAAGTCTCATATTTTCCTACGGACCCTCCGGGACCGTCAAATCACGGATCCAGGTCCGTTTACCCAAAATATTGATCAAAGTCAAATTTATTCATTTTACAGTCAAAACTTATCATTTTTCACAAAGTTTCATATTTAAGCTTTTCGACTACGCGCTCGAACTGCGCGCGCAAATTGAGGTGACTCTAAATGAGGTTTTCAAGGCCTCAGAGACACAGAATTCAATTAAAAGCAAGTGATGACAAGGTCATCACATTCTCCACCTCTAAAATAACCGTTCTTCCTCAAACGGACAGAAGAAAGAAGTACCTGAGTCGGGGAAAAGATGGGGATAACAGCTCCGCATATCGGACTCGAACTCCCAGGTTGATGCTTTAGGAGGTTGACCTCTCCACTAAACACAAACAGAAGGAAAACTCTTCGACCTCAACCGACGAACCTACCGGTCTAGAATAGCTACCGGCTCCTCCTCATAAGACAAGTCCTTGTCCAACTGGAAAGTGCTGAAATCTAACACGTGGGATGGATCACCGTGATATTTCCGAAGCATGGACACATGAAATACTGGATGCACGGCTGATAAGCTCGGCGGCAATGCAAGTCTATAAGCCACCTCTCCCACTCGATCAAGAATCTCAAACGGACCGACGAACTTAGGGTTAAGCTTGCCTTTCTTCCCAAATCTCATCACGCCCTTCATAGGCGACACTGGGAGCAATACCCGCTCTCTAACCATAAAAGCCACATCTCGAACCTTGCGGTCTGCATAACTCTTTTGCCTGGACTGAGCTGTACAAAGTCTATCCTGAATAATCTTGACCTTGTCCAAAGCCTCCTGAACCAGATCCGTACTCAACAATCGAGCCTCTCCCGGCTCAAACCATCCAACTAGAGATCGACACCGCCTACCATATAAAGCCTCATAAGGAGCCATCTGGATACTCGACTGGTAACTGTTGTTGAGGCAAACTCTACTAGAGGCAAAAGCTGATCCCACGAGCCTCCAAAGTCAATGACACAAGCTCGGAGCATATCCTCCAAAATCTGAATAATCCGCTCGGACTGTCCGTCCGTCTGAGGATGGAATGCTGTACTCAACTCAACCTGGGTGCCCAACTCTCGCTGAACTGCTCTCCAGAAATGCGAGTTAAACTGCGTACCTCAGTCCAAAATAGTAGATACAGGCACACCATAAAGACGAATAATCTCCCAGATATAGATCTCAGCTAACCTCTCGGATGAATAGGAGACCGCCACAGGAATGAAATGCGCTGACTTAGTCAACCTATCAACAATAACCCATACTGCGTTGAACTTCCTCCGAGTCTGCGGGAGTCCAACAACGAAATATATAGTGATCCGCTCCCACTTCCACTCGGGAAGCTCAATCCTCTGAAATAAACCATCATGCCTCTGATGCTCGTACTTAACCTGATCATAATTCAAACACCGAGCTACATAAGCAACAATATCCTTCTTCATTCTACGCCACCAATAATGCTGCCGAAAATCTTGATACATCTTCGCGGTGCCCGGATGAATAGAGTACCGGGAGCTGTGGGCCTTCTCTAAAATCAACTCTCGGAGCCCATCCACATTAGGCACACAAACTTGACCCTACAATCTCAAAACTCCATCATCATCTAAGGTAACCTGCTTGGCACCTCCGTGTTGCACCGTGTCTCTAAGGACACACGAATGGGGATCATCATACTGCTGATCACGGATATGCTCCAATAAAGAAGAACGAGTGACCGTGCAGGCCAATATACGACTAGGCTCAGAAATATCCAACTGCACAAACTGGTTAGCCAAATCTTGAACGTCCAAAGCAAGCGGTCTCTCACCGACCGGAATATAAGCAAGACTGCCCATACTGGTTGACTTCCTACTCAACGCATCGGCCACCACATTGGCCTTTCCCAGATGATACAAGATAGTGATATCATAATCTTTTAACAACTTCAACCATTTCCTCTGTCTCAAATTCAACTCCTTTTTCTTGAACAAATACTGAAAACTCTTGTGATCCGCGAACACCTCATATGCCACGCCATCCAGATAATTCCTCCAAATCTTTAGTGCGTGAAAAATGGCTGCCAACTCCAAGTCATGAATCGGATGGTTCTTCTTATGAATCTTCAACTGCCGTGAAACATAGGCAATGACCTTGTCATCTTGTATCAACACTGCACCAAGCCCAATACAAGATGCATCACAATAAACTGTATAAGTCCCTGAACCTGTGGGAAAAACCAACACCGGTACCGTAGTCAGAGCTGTCTTGAGCTTCTGAAAGCTTGCCTCACACTCGTCCGACCATCTAAACTAGGCACCCTTCTGGGTAAACCTGGTCATCGGGGCTGTGATAGATGAAAACCCATCTATGAACCGACGATAGTAGCCTGCCAATCCCAAGAAACTCCGAATCTCTGAGGCTGATGTTGGTCTAGGCCAGTTCTTGACTGCCTTGATCTTCTTCGGATCAACCTGAATACCCTCTGCTGATACAACATGACCCAGAAATGCAACTGAACTCAACCAGAATTTACACTTCGAGAACTTAGCATATAACTGACTATCCCTCAAGGTCTGAAGAACCACTCTAAGATGCTGCTCGGGCTCCTCCCGACTGCGGGAATATATAAAGATATCATCAATGAAGACTATCACAAACGAATCCAAATAAGGCCTGAACACTCGGTTCATCAAATCCATAAAAGCCGTCGGGGCATTTGTCAACCCGAATGACATAACTAAGAACTCATAATGCCCGTACCGAGTGCGAAATGCTGTCTTAGGGACATCGGATGCCCTAATACTCAACTGATGGTAGCCGGATCTCAAATCAATCTTTGAAAACAGCTTGGCACCCTGAAGCTGATCAAACAAATCATCGATCCTCGACAATGGATACTTATTCTTGATCGTAACCTTGTTCAACTGTCGGTAATCAATACACATTCTCATCAATCCGTCCTTCTTCTTAACAAACAGCATTGGCGCACCCCAAGGCGAAATACTGGGTCTAATGAAACCCTTTTCAAGAAAGTCTTGCAACTGTTCCTTCAACTTTTTCAACTCCGGCGGGTCCAGACGATATGATAGAATAGAAATGGGCTAAGTGCCCGGAGCCAAATTAATGCAAAAGTCAATATCCCTGTCGGGTGGCATACCCGGCAGGTCTGAAGGGAATACCTCAGGGAACTCACGAAAAATGGGCTTAGAATAAATAGATGAAACCTCCGCACTGAAATCGCGAACATCTGCCAAATAGTCCAAACACCCCTTCTCGACCATACGCCGAGCCTTCACATACGATATAGCACCGCGGGTAGAATGACTAGGAGTTCCTCTCCACTCTAAACGAGGCATACCCGGTAAAGCTAGGGTCACCGTCTTAGCATGACAATCCAAGATAGCGTGGTAAGGTGATAAACAGTCCATCCCCAATATAACATCGAAATCGACCATGTCTAAAAGCAACAGATCTACACGAGTCTCAAGACCCCCAATCACCATAATACAAGAATGATGGACTCGATCTACCACAATAGAATCACCCACCGGTGTAGACACATAAATAGGAATACTCAATGAGTCACTAGGCATGACCAGATACGGTGCAAAATAAGATGACACATACGAGTAGGTAGACCCTAGATCAAATAACACTGAAGCATCTCTATCACAAACCAGAATAGTACCTGTAATGACTACATCTGAAGCCTCAGTTTTAGGCCTGGCTGGAAGGGCATAACATCGGGGCTAGGCCCCACCACCCTGAACTACATCACTGGGACGGCCTACAGCTGGCTGGCCTCCACCTCTAGTACCTCTACCTCCACCTCTAGAACCTCTACCCCTACCTCTAGCTGGCTGGGCAGGCTGTGGAACACCTGGTACCTGTACCATAACACGAGAACCCTGATACTAAGAGCTACTCGGTGCTCGAGGGAAAAACCTGGCAATGTGACCTGGATCACCACACGTGTAACAAGCCCTCGGCTACTGAGACTGCTGGCCCTGATGCCCTGATGACCTGAATGACCACCCCAAAAACTCTGAAGCGGCGGTGCGCTAATAGGATCAGGGGGTGCCCTATAGGACTGTTGATCGGGGTACTGCATCTAGGGACCACGACCTCCTGGAGTACCGTGAGAAACCTGGAGCGCTGATTGAAAGGGCCTAGGAGGATGGCCTCTACCATACGAATATCGACCTCCGGAGGAGGTACCACTGAATCGGCCTGAATGACGAGGCCTCTTGTCTGACCCATGACCGCCTCCCTGTGACAGAACTATCTCAACTCTATAGGCCACATTGGCCGCCTCCTGAAAAGTAATCTTACTCCCAGCCTCTCTAGCTATCTGAAGACGAATCGGCTGAATAAGACCGTCAATAAACCTCCTCACCCTCTCTCTCTCGGTGGGGAGTATGATGAGAGCATGGCGAGCTAAGTCGATGAATCTGGTCTCATATTGGGTAATAGTCATAGAACCCTGCCGGAGGCGCTCAAACTGCCTCCAATAGGCCTTTCTCTGAGTAAAGGGGAGAAACTTCTCCAGGAATAACACTGTAAACTGCTCCCAAGTCAAGGCTGGCGATCCGGCTGGTTTCGCTAAGAAATAATCCCTCCACCAAGTCTTGGCGGATCCAAACAAGCGAAATGTAGCAAAATTGACTCAATTGGTCTCAACAATGCCCATGTTCCTGAGAATCTCATGGAAGCTGTCTAGATAATCCTGGGGATCCTTAGTAGATGCACCGCTGAAAGTAGAAGTGAAGAGCTTGGTGAACCTATCCAGTCTCCACAAAGCATCGACGGACATAGCCGCTCCATCACCGGTCTAAGCTACTACACTCGGTTGTACTGCTCCAACTGGCTGAACCGCTGGAGTCTGCATCTGAGGAGCTACCTACTCCGGAGTACGAGTACCAGAAGTCTGGGGCCCTCCTCCAGCCTGAGATACGGCTGGTGCTATAGGAAGCAAACCTGCCCGGGTGACACTCTCCATGAGGCCCACTAGTCGGACCAAGGCATCCTGAAGAACTAGGGTAGCAATAAACCCCCCTGGGACCTAAGCTGGGCCCACCGGAACTGCTGGAGCCGGAACCTCCTCATCAAAATTAACTTGAGGTTCCGTCACTGGGGCTGCTGCTCGAGGCTGAGATCTGCCCCTACCTCGGCCTCTAGCACGGCCTCAGCCTCGCCCTCTACCCCTCGTGGAAGCTGCTTCTGGGGGCACAGGCTGTTGAGCAGTGGATAAGGAAGCGCGTGTTCTTGCCATCTGCGAAAGAAACAGAGTAGAAATTCAATTAGCATTGAGAAACAAACCGCATGACAAGAAGGAACGAATGTGAAGTTTTCCTAACTCTGTAGCCTCTGGGGATAAATACAGACGTCTCCATACCGATCCCTCAGACTCTACTAAACTTGTCTGTGAACTGTGTAACCTAGAGCTCTGATACCAACTTGTCACGATCCGGATTTTCCACCCTCGAAAGTCGTGATGGAGCCTATTAGTGAGAGCTAAGCAAGCCAACCCTTAATTACCTAGTTCAATACCAAATTATTTCTTTTTAACAAATACCAGTGATAACATGAAAACAACGGAACTTTAATTAATTAAGCGGAAGGTAACGATGAAATATCTAAAAGCAGCGCCTATTACAACTTTTAAAATCCTCTAAATAACCCAAAATTTGGTGTCACAGTTTCACAAACTGTCTAAGAATTTCTACATATAAGGTCTGACGTCATCACCCTTCGTGCTTTATACTCTTTCCTCACAATAACAAACAATGCACGACATCACCCTTCGTGTTTTACACTCTTCCTCACCCAAACAACAATCACAAGCAAAGGGGGCAAAGGAATAAACAAAATAGTAACAGAGATCCCGGCAAGGGAACAACAATTAAAAAATTAAATCCTGGCAAGGGAACAACAAATAAATCAACAATAGCCCGGCAAGGGAGATAATCAACAAAACAACAAACATCCAGGCAAGGGAACAATTGATAACTCTTTCTCTTTCTTTCACTTTTACTTCATAACTCACTTTACCACTTGAGCCAGTGCTCCAAAGGGGTCAATCGTCTCATATCCTTTCACAATTTGTAATATAACTTAAGCCAATGCTCCTCGATGTTCAAAGGTCACCATTCATTTCACAAGCTTTTCATAACATATAGAAATCATCACCAAGGAATGAAAGATACAACAAAATCATGATATTCACAATATAAAGACTCACAGTCATGCTAGACACCAACGTATTGATACTCGTCACCATGCCTATACGTCGTGCTCGACAATTATCACATAGCAAATCGGACTCAACTCCTAATCCCTTAAGCTAAAGTTAGATCAAACACTTACCTCGATGCCACGAACTCAACTCAAGATTCAATTATAGCTTTATCCCTTGATTCCACCGCCAATTTGCTCATATCTAGTCACAATTTACTTAATTACATCAATAAACGCTAAATGAATCGATTTTGAATGCATGAAAAAGAGTTTTTCAAAGTTTTATCCAAAAAGTCAAAATCGCCCCCTGGCCCACGTGGTCAAAACCCGAGGTTCGAACCAAAACCCGATTACCCATTCCCCCGTGAGCTCAAATATATAATTTGTTTTGACATCAGACCTCAAATCGAGGTCCAAATCCCCAATTTTTGAAAAACCTAGGTTCTACACCCAATTTCCCCCATGAAAATAGTTGATTCGAAGTTGAAATCATGTTAAAAGATATTAATGATTAAAAAAAACTAGTTAACAACGACTTACAATTGATTTGGAGAAGAAAGGTTGTCTGAAAAATCACCTCTTATGTTTTTGGAGTTTTTGAAAAGTGCAGAATAACTGAAAATCTCGTCTATTTATACCCCTCTCAGACCCCCTGTGCGGACCGCACAAAATGGACTGCGGCCGCACAGGTCTTCATGAGGTACTGCGGTCTAGTACCCTGTGCGGACCGCAAGAAATGGACTGCGGCCGCATAGGCCTCCACCGCGGACCGCACAAATTCCACCGCGGTCGCGGAGTCCCCACCGCGGGCCACGAGACCTGGCTTCAGAGACCTGCAACTTCTCTGAATCTGCAACTTTTTCCTAAGTGTAAAAATATCCCAAAACTCACCCGAGCCCTCGGGGCTCCAAACCAAATGCCATACTAACTCAAAAACATCATATGGACCTACTCGTGCGATCACATCATCAAAATAACATGTAAAATCATGAATTAAACCTCAAAACTCACCATTTCCATCAGAACTCTCAAAGTTCATAATTCTTCAACTGGAAGTCCAACTCACGTCAAATAAACTCCGTTTTTCACCAGATTTTACATAAATGACTTAAACCATATATAAGACCTATACCGGGTACCAGAACCAAAATATGGGCCCGATACATCGCTTGCTAATCAGACTTCATTTCAAATTTCCTTAAAACTTTTTTTTTCAGAAACAATTTCCTTTAAAAATTCATTTCTTGGGCTCGGGACCTCGGAATTCGATTCCGGGCATACGCCCAAGTCCCATATTTTACTACGGACCCTCGGGACCATCAAATCGCGGATCCGGGTCAGTTTACCCAAAATGTTGACCGAAGTCAAATTTATTCATTTTACAGTCGAAACTTATCATTTTTCACAAAGTTTCATATTTAAGCTTTTCGGTTACGCGCCCAAACTGTGCACGCAAATCAAGATGACTCTAAATGAGGTTTTCAAGGCCTCGGAGACACAAAATTCAATTAAAAGCAAGTGATAACCTTTTTGGGTCATCACAAAAAGGCAACGGTTCATTAATGTACTTAACAAATTACCTTCTATCTTAATATATTTATCAAAAAGCAGGGCATGTGATGCTCTTGGATTTCCTCCAAATTCTCATGACGAGAAAGAAGTGCAAGAAGAGAAAGAGACAACACAAAAGTAAGAGCCTGAATCTAAAGGCCAACAAAATATTCTTCACATTTATCTCTGCATAGGACTGTAGGAGTATAAAATGATAATAAGAGTTCCACCAATGGAGTTTCATGAATTCTCTCATCTCTGATGTAGTTATCTGAAATATTAATTTTGCAAAATTACATATATTCAACTATTTATTAAATAATGTGATAGAGCGAAAACATGAATGTTGTGACAGAGCAAATGTCTTCAAACGTGTCAATTGACATGATTTTTCGAGCCCAAACGATGTTCTTTCTGGTCGTTGCTTGGAGAGATCGGAGCAGTTTGACGAAAATAAATACAGATTTCTCGCTGAACTTATAATTTATTTTTATATTAGTATTTACCATTTGTTATTTATGAAATTTATTTTGTACAAGTGTTATGGTAGATATTTTATTATGTTATGATTTTGAAATATATTAATTTACAGGTATGTGATGACTAAAAATAACATATGGTTATAAATTAATTTCATTTTTTCTTCCGCCAAATAAAAATGATTAATTAATATGCAATTTGTAAGCAGGCATAAAATATTATGGATGATTATTTTCAAGGTTGAAAGATATAAATTAAGCTTAAATTAATATTTAAAAATATTCTTGAGATCATGTAAAAAATTAAAGTTTACATAAATATTATTTACCAATTAATGACATGTTATCATAAATTTGATGTCTCTTGAGATAAGCATAACATGTTAATATTTTATGTATTATGCTTGACAACAAAAAATATGAACAATTTAAAATTTGTGCTCCACATTGGTCATTTAAAACTCTTGAATTTTAGTCTTATTTATTTAAATAAGTCTCATTTAGTTAAATGGAATGAAAACGGAAATCACCTTACTGTGTTAAACTAATGTAAAGAAAGGACCACAGTAACCAGAGGAAGGTATAAAGCTCAAAAATTTATTGAAGAAGAAGAAATTGAATACTTTTGAATAATACATAGAATATATGGAACTTTCCCCTTAATTTTATCTTACTTGATTACCTAATTTTCAATAGGTAGATAAAAGATGAATTATTATGCAATTCATTTTTTCATATCCATCAATGATATTATTTGGATTCTAACACTTAATGATGTATGGGGTAAGGTCTGCGTACAGACTACCTTCCCCAGACCCACCTGTTATGATCGAACTAGGTTTGTTATTATTGTTGTTGTTAACACTTAATGATGTATAAATAAACTATTACTTATAGGTGTTTATGATGAAATTGAAAGTTTTTGTATGACATATACGTTAAAACAGGAATAGCGAGGCTTAAAATATTGCAGAAAAGATAAATCAACCTTGATAATACAATTGATATTAGTATGGAGGAAGGATATGAAAAACATCACAAATGACTAGAAGAACATAAATAGAGTTGGTCAAAGAATATGTTTGTTTGACTTTAATTTATTTATAAAAGATCTTAAGATTACACGAGAATGCTAACTTTTAGTACATTTAAATTTATAATTAAAATAATTAAATTAAATATTTTCAAATATATATGCATTGAGTAATTTTTACTATGTATATTCTAAAAGTGATATGAAATTCACGTGCAACGCATGTGTAGAGAGACTAGTTATTATAAAAGCATGAATACAAAGTCGGTTTACAAAAATAACCTTATAATATTAAACATAAAAACTCATAATAAAAGGACATAACCAGAATTCTACATATTAGCCTTACAATCCTATTAATTTTAGGACATAATACTACATGTTAGGAATCCTATTAGTATAAATTGTATACTTATTTTCTCTTATGTAAAGTTTGTACTCGATTTGAATTATCGTATAAAACTTTCTTTATTATAGTATCTAAAGTTTATCTTTTCTATTGTTTATTATTATTATTTTTTTTTAATGCTTAGCTCACTTAGAATAATAACTTGTATGTCTTAATCATATAATTTCAATTAATATAAGTATGGAAATCGAGGGGAAAAAAATTAAGTATGAAAATCGCCTTATGCAGATTTCGAAAGTTGTCTAATATGTTCCCTTTTTATTTTATTTTGAACCCTTTTTAACTACAATATCTTTTATGTTAATTTTTTTAATATTTAATATTTTAAATTAATAAAATTTTGCCTATTAATTTTTTTAAAAAAAAATATACATGAAGGTTTAATAACTAATTTTATAAGAATCCCCAATATTGACAATACATTACCACTCCATAATGTCCAATACGAGGAAAATATAAAAGTAATGTTAAATAGACTACATAAAGAGTTGAAATTGAGAAAAAAAATATTCCCATGATAATATATTTCTATATTATATTTTAACTGATTTTCTACTCAAATAATATTTTTTATTATTAAATATATAGTAAGAACATATCCAGTATTCAATGTCTTCTTGTTTCGTGTTGGAAACAAAGAAGAGCATCCAATAAAAGATGATTTTGGTTCTTCTTGAACACTTGATTATCAATCATAATGGTAATAGTAGTGTATTTAATAAGAGAAATATTTCCAATAATAGAAATATTTCTATTATTAGATTAAAACGCAATTTATGCAAATCACATAATAGAATTAAAAAGATATCTTAGCTAGCAGAAATGAATATGTTGATCAACTAAATAAAAAGTTGGTTGCTGAATTTTATAGTAAAAACAAAATGTTTTTCTGTTTTTGACTCAGCAGAAAATGATATCAATAATTACTACCAAGAAGATACTTAAATATTTTAATACCAAATGGCCTTCTACCATACATGTTTGTTATTAAGTTTATTATTTCTTACATATGTTAGTGTCACCGTATATATAATAGACTAAGTTAAAATTGACCTTCCAATGTATATAGGCTGATTTTGAAGAAAAATATGCATGTCATGCTACTAAAAAATTTAGATACGCCGAATAGCTTATGTGATAGCACACAGATGGTATATAGAAGTTTTGACAATAACATCATGTATGCAAAAATTATGATACCGATCAATGTGCTTCGAAGTATATTCTTATCCCTGAATTCAACTTTCGTCTTTCAAAACTAAGGAATATCCTTTTAAATTTGTGTGAAAATAATTTTTAGTATGTTTATGTTTTGCAAATATAATAAATAAAGCACAAGGACAAACATCCTAAATATTGGACAATATTTACCACAATATATTTTCTTGCACGAACAACTGTATGTTGCACTTTCAAGAGGGGTATCAAGATCGATAACAAGAGTTTTGGTTAAGGTGGAGAAACCAAAGCATTAGAAGGAAACATACACAAAAAAATATTGTCTACAAAGAAGTGTTCGTTAATATACTATCACATTAAATACTTTTAAACTGTAATACATAATTATCTGACTAACATGATAAAATTAATCATTTGTGTAAGTTTGATGTTGTCCTTTTATTTTAAATTCATGTATTATGCTAATGTAATAATATTTTTCGGTATTTAGATGATTGTTGTATTATTATATATAAAATTATTTTATTAATTAAATTGTATTGTTGTGACGACCCAAAGGGTCATCACCTGTTTCCTTATCCATTCTGTACTTTTGAGGCCTTGAAAACCTCATTTAGAGTTGCCTCGATTTGTGTGCACAGTCCGGACGCGTAGCCGGAAAGCTTAAATGTGAAATTTTGTGAAAATACTAAGTTTTGAGTTTAAAATGAATAAATTTGACTTCGATCAATATTTTGGGTAAACGGACTCGGACCTATAATTTGACGGTCCCGGAGGGTCCGTAGGAAAATATGGGACTTGGGCGTATGCCCGGAATCGAATTCCGAGGTCCCAAGCCCGAGAAATGAAATTTTGAGTAAAATTGTTTTCTGAAATTGTTAAGGAAAATTGAAATGAAAATTGATTAGAACGTGTTGGTATCGGGCCCATATTTTGGTTCCGGCACCCGGTACAGGTCTTATATGTGATTTAAGATGTTTCTGTAAAGATTGGTTAAAAACGGACGTCGTTTGATGCGATCCGGACCTTAATTGAGAAATGTGATGTTTAAAAGAGTTTTGAGAAATTTCATTGATCTCGAGGTTTAATTCGATGCTTGTGATGTTATTTTGGTAATTTGAGGACACGAATATGTCCGTAGGATGTTTTTGAGGTTGTGTGTATACTTGGGTTGGAGTTTCGAGGGCTCGAGTGAGTTCGAGTAGGTTCCGGGATGTCTTGGGCTTAGAAAGTCAGATGTTGCAGGTTCAGGAATTTGCAGGCCTCTAAACCCTTAGTGTGGTCCGCGAGAAATCGCGTGCGACCACAGTCGCCTTTGTGCGGGGCGCGGTGGAGGCTATGCGGCCGCAGTCGCCTTTGTGCGGTCCGCCCAGGGTGCTGAACTGCAGGTCTACAGGGAGGCATGTGCGACCGCAGTCCGTATAATGCGGTCCGCGATGGAGCTCTGTGGCCGCAGTCCTTTTTATGTGGTCCGTGGTGAGGGTCTGAGAGGGGTATAAATAGACGGGATTTTCAGTTATTTTTCACTTTTCAAAACTCCAAAAACATAAGAGGCGATTTTTCAAACAACCTTTCTTCTCCAAATCAATTGTAAGTTATTTTTAACTAGTTTTCTTCAATCATTAACATTTTTTAACATGGTTTCAGCTTAAAATCAAAGATTTTCATGGGCGAAATTGGGTGTTTTGGGTAGAACCTAGGTTTTCCAAAAATTGGGGATTTGGACCTCAATTTGAGGTCCGATTTCAAAACAAATTATACATTTTGATTCGTCGGGGAATGGGTAATCAGGTTTTGGTCCGAACCTCGGGTTTCGACCACGTGGGCCCGGGGGTGATTTTGACTTTTTGGGTAAAACTTTGGGAAAACTCATTTTCATGCATTGGGGTTGTTTCATTTAACACTTATTGATGTAATTAAGTTACTTGTGACTAGATTCGAGCGGATTGGTGGTGGAATCAAGGAGGTAAAGCTATAATTGAGGCTTGAGTGGTGTTCAAAGCTTCGAGGTAAGTGTTTGGTCTAACCTTAGCTTGAGGGATTAGGAGTTGAGTCTTATTTGCTATGTGCTAATTTTCGAGTACGACGTATAGGCATGGTGACGAGTATCTATACGTTGGTGTCTAGCATGACCGTGAGTCTTTATATTGCGGATATTCTGATCTTGTTGTATCTTTCATGCCTTAATGATGATTTCTATATGTTGTAAAAAGCATGTGAAAGAAATTGTGATCTTTGAACTTCGAGAAGCATTGGCTCGAGTGGTAATACGAATTGTGAAAGTATATGAGATAAATGGAACCCTTTGAAGCATTGCCTCAAGTTGTAAAGTGAGTTATAAAGTAAGAAGTGAAAGAAAGAGAAAGAGTTATTGAATTGTTCCCTTGCCGGGATGCTTGTTGCTTTGTTGATCATCTCTCTTGCTGGGATATTGAGATTTATTGATATTGTTCCCTTGTCGGGACCTAGCTGTTTAATTGTATTCCCTTGCCGGGATTTCTATTATTATTATTATTTGTTTACCCTATTTGCCTTGTGATTGTTGTTTGGGTGAGGAAGAGCGATAAGGACGAAGGGTGATGCCGTGCATCGTTGCTATTGTGAGAAAAGAGTGTAAAGCACGAAGGGTGAAGTCGTGCCGTACGATGTACCATTCCGTACCGATATTCATTGACTATATTGTGAGGAAAGAGAGTAAAAGCACGAAGGGTGATGCCGTGCACATTATTAAGATACGATTGATTTGGTGAGGACGAGAGTAAAAACATGAAGGGTGATGCCGTGCATTTGTTGATTTCTGATTTCCTTGTTGATATCCGAGTTATGTTGTTTCTTTCATTACTTGTTGTTATTTGATTTACTTCGAGGTATTAGATTTCCTTACCCTATTTGCCTTGTGATTGTTGTTTGGGTGAGGAAGAGCGTAAAGTACGAAGGGTGATGCCGTGTATTGTTTTGGTGAGAATGAGAGTAAAAGCATGAAGGGTGATGCCGTGAAAATTGTTGATTTCTTCTTCCTTGTTGATATTCTAGTTATGTTGTTTCCTTCCTTACTTGATGCATTTCTATTCGGAACTATATTCACCCCCACAACATGTTTCCCCTTCCCGCATTGACTGGTTATTCCTGTATCTTTTTTTTTGCGGTATATATATATATATATATATATATATATATATATATATATATATATATATATGAACTGCACATGTTTATTTGGAGTCTGGTCCTAGCCTCGTCACTACTTCGCCGAGGTTAGGCTGGACACTTACCAGCACATGGGGTCGGTTGTGCTGATACTTTACTCTGTGCTCTTTTGTACAGATCCAGGTATTGGACAACAGCAGTAGCGCAGGAGCCAGCCTTCAGTCCACCGAGACACCGAGGTAGCCCTGCAGGCGTCCGCAGGCCCGGCGTCTCCTCTATATTATATCTCATTCTGTTATCTCATATATTCGAGACAAACAGTGTTATATTTCTTTCAAACGGTTGTATTTAGTACTCTTAGTAGTTCGTGAGTGATGTGACACCAGTTCTTGGGTAGAGGCATATGTTGACTTTCGCATTATTGTTCAGCTTATTTAATTTAGGTTTTCCGCTTATTTATTTAATTCCATTGTTTTCCTGCTATTACTGATAATTGTTAAAAGAAGTAATTTGTTAATGAAGTTGTAGTTAAGAATTGGCTTGCCTAGCTCACATTAGTAGGCGCCATCACGACTCCTGAGGGTGGGAAATCCGGGTCGTGACAAGTTGGTATCAGAGCTCTAGGTTACATAGGTCTCACAACTCACGGACAAGCTCAGTAGAGTCTGAGGGATCGGTATGGAGACGTCTGTACTTATCCCCTAGAGGCTATAGAGTTATGAAAATTTCACACTTGTTCTTTCTTGTCGTGCGGATTTGTTCCTCAAATGCTAATTGGATTTCTACTCTATTCTATCGCAGATGGCGAGAACACATGCTTCCTCATCTATCGCTCAGCAGCCCGAGCCCCCATTAGTAGCTTCCACTAGGGGCAGAGGTCGAGGTCGTGCTAGAGGCCGAGGTAGGGGCAGAGGTCAACCCCGAGCAGCAGCACCAGTGGCGGAGCCTCAGGTTGATTTTGAGGAGGAGGTTCCGGCCCCAGCAGTTTTGGTGGGCCCAGCTCAGGTCCTAGAGGGGTTCATTGCCACCCCAGTTCTTCAGGACGCTCTGGTCCGATTAGTGGGCCTCATGGAGAGTGTCACCCGAGCGGGTTTGCTTCCCGTAGCACCAGCCACTTCTTAGGTTGGAGGAGGGGCTTAGACTCCTGCTACGCGCATTCCAAAGCATGTAGCTCTCTAGGTTCAGGTTCTAGCGGTTCAACCAGCTGTGGCAGTTCAGCCGGGTGTAGTAGCTCAGACCAGCGATGGAGCGGCTATGTCTGCCGATGCTTTGTGGAGGTTGGATAGGTTCACCAAGCTCTTCACTTCTACATTTAGTGGTGCATCTACTGAGGATCCCCAGGATTATCTGGATAATTGTCACGAGGTTCTTCGGATCATGGACCTGAATATGCAACGGGTCAACATAAGCCTTATCCGGATGATGTAGCATTGATGCCAAGGTAGCCAAAGCATCAACAACTTCGTTATGGATCCTTGGAATATGCCTAAACTTTACTGATCGAAAACGTTGACAAAGATCATGCAAACATTGCCGGTACGGTAATTCAGCAGATTTGTCTTCAGATGGCCAAGGAGGCCGGGAGTGAGATCACTTTCCAGGAGGCGGCCAATGTGGCCCACAGAGTTGAGATGTTCTGTCACAGGGAGGTGGTCATGGGTTGGATAAGAGGCCCCATCATTCAGGCAGATTCAGTGGTACCTCGTCTGGGGGTAGAGATTCATATGGTAGATGCCATCCTCCTAGGCCCTTTCAGTCAGCTCTCCAGGTCTCTCAAGGTACTTCAGGTGGTCGTGGTTCTCAGACGCACTATTCTGATCAGTAGCCTTACAGTGCACCACCAGCTCCCATTAGTGCACCGCCACTTCAGAGTTTCCAAGGTGGTCATTCAGGTCGACAGGGCCAGCAGTCTCAGCAGTCGAGGGCTTGTTACACTTGTGGTGATCTGGGTCACATTGCCAGGTTTTGCCCTCGAGCGCCAGGTAGCTCTCAGTATCAGGGTTCTCGTGCTATGGTACAGGTACCAGGTGTTCTACAGCCCGCCCAGCCAACTAGAGGTGGAGGTAAAGGTTCTAGAGGTGGAGCTCAGGCCGCCAGAGGTGGAGGCCAGCTAGCAACAGGCCGTCCCAGAGAGGTAGTTCAGGGTGGTGGGGCCCAGCCCCGATGTTACGCCCTTCCAGCTAGGCCCGAGTCTGAGGCTTCAGATGCAGTTATTACAGGTACCATTCTGGTTTGTGATAGAGATGCTTTAGTGCTATTTGATCTAGGGTCTATGTATTCGTATGTGTCATCTTATTTTGCACCGTACCTGGTCATGCCTAGTGATTCATTGAGTATTCCTGTTTATGTGTCTACACCGGTAGGTGATTCTATTATGGTCAATCGAGTTCATCGTTCTTGTATTGTGGTGATTGGGGGTCTTGATACCCGTGTTGATTTGTTGCTGTTAGACATGGTCGACTTCGATGTTATATTGGGGATGGACTGGTTATCTCCATACCACGCCATCTTGGACTGTCACACCAAGACTCTGACCTTAACCTTACCGGATTTGCCCCGTTTAGAGTGGAGAGGGACTCCTGGTCATTCTACCCGCAGTGTTATCTCGTACGTGAAGGCTCGGCGTATGGTCGAGAAGGGTTATTTGGACTATTTTGCTTATGTTCGCGATTCCAGTGCTGAGGTTCCCTCTATTGATTCGGTGCCCATGGTTCGTGAGTTTCCTGATGTTTTCTCTTCAGACCTATAGGGTATGCCACTCGACAGGGATATTGATTTTTGCATTGATTTAGCTCCGGGCACCCAGCCCATTTCTATTCTGCCATACCATATGGCCCCGCCTGAGTTGAAAGAGTTGAATGAGCAGTTGCAGGACTTGCTTGAGAAGGGTTTCATTAGACCCAGTATTTTGCCTTGGGGTGCGCCGGTGTTGTTTGTTAAGAAAAAAGATGGTTCGATGAGAATGTGCATTGATTACCGACAGTTGAACAAGGTTACAATGAAGAATAAGTATCCACCGCCGAGGATTGATGATTTGTTCGATCAGCTTTAGGGTGCCAAGGTATTTTCAAATATTAACTTGAGATCTGGCTACCATCAGTTGAGGATTAGGGCATCCGATGTCCCTAAGACAACATTCCGCACTCGGTACGGACATTATGAGTTCTTGGTTATGTCCTTCGGGTTGACAAATGCCCCAGCAGCTTTTATGGATTTGATGAACTGAGTGATCAGGCCTTATTTGGACTCATTCGTGATAGTCTTCATTGATGATATTCTGATATATTCCCGCAGCCAGGAGGAACACGAGCAACATCTCAGAGTGGTTCTTCAAACTCTGAAGGATAGTCAGCTATATGCGAAGTTCTCGAAGTGTGAGTTCTGGTGAGTTTTGTTGCATTCCTGGGTCATGTCGTATCAGCAAAGGGTATTCAGGTTGACCCGAAGAAGATTGAGGCAGTCAAGAACTGGCCTAGACCAGCATCAACTACAAAGATCCGGAGTTTTTTGGGATTGACAGGCTACTATCGTCGGTTCGTAGAGGGGTTCTCATCTATCGCAACCCTGATGACCAGGTTGACCCAGAAGGGTGCCCAGTTCAGATGGTCGGATGAGTGTGAGGCGAGCTTTTAAAGGCTCAAGACAGCTCTGACTATGGCACCGGTGTTAGTATTGCCCATGGGTTTAGGGCCTTAAACAGTATATTGTGATGTTTCCCGTATTGGGCTTGGTGCAGTGTTGATGTAGGATGGCAAGGTCATTGCCTATGCTTCGAGGCGGTTGAAGATTCATGAGAAGAACTATCCGGTTCATGATTTGGAGTTGGCAGCCATTGTTCACGCATTGAAGATCTGGAGGCATTATCTGTATGGCGTGGCATGTGAGGTGTTCACTAATCACAAGAGTCTTCAATATTTGTTCAAGCAAAAGGAGTTGAATTTGAGGCAGAGGAGGTGGTTGGAGTTGTTGAAGGATTATGACATCACTATCTTATATCACCCAGGAAAGGCCAATGTGGTGGCCGATGCTTTGAGTAGAAAGTCAGCCAGTATGGGAAGTCTTGCTTATATCCCAGTCGGTGAGAGGCTGCTTGCTTTGGATGTTCAGGCCTTAGCCAATTGATTCGTGAGGTTGGATATTTCTGAGCCTAGTCAGGTATTAGCTTGCACGGTCGCTCGTTCTTCGTTATTGGAGCGTATCTGTGATCGACAGTTTGATGATCCCCATTTGTGTGTCCTTAGAGACACGGTGCAGCATGGAGGTGCCAAGCAGGTTACCTTAGATGCTGATGGAGTTTTGAGATTGCAGGGTCGAGTTTGTATGCCTAATGTGGATGGGCTTCGAGAGTTGATTTTAGAGGAGGCCCATAGTTCCCGGTACTCTATTTATCCGGGCGCCGCGAAGATGTATCAGGATTTGCGGCAGCATTTTTGGTGGCATAGAATGAAGAAGGATATTGTTGCATATGTGGCCCGGTGTTTGAATTGTCAGCAAGTTAAGGATGAACATCAGAGGCCTGGTGGTTTATTTCAGAGGATTGAGCTTCCCGAGTGGAAGTGGGAGCGGATCACTATGGACTTCGTTACTGGACTTCCGCTGACTTGGAAGAAGTTCGACGCAGTTTGGGTCATTATTGATAGGCTGACCAAGTCAGCGCATTTTATTCCTGTGGCAGTCTCCTATTCATCCGAGAGTTTTGCTGAGATCTATATCCGGGAGATTGTTAGACTTCATGGTGTGCCGGTATCTATCATTTCGGACCGAGGTACGCAGTTTACCTCGTGTTTCTAGAGAGTAGTTCAGCGAGAGTTAGGCACCTAGGTTGAGTTGAGTATAACATTTCATCCTCAAACAGACGGGCAGTCCGAGCGGACTATTTAGATATTAGAATATATGCTCCGAGCTTGTGTCATTGACTTTGGAGGTTCGTGGGATCAGTTTTTGCCTTTAGCAGAGTTTGCCTACAACAACAGTTACCAGATGAGTATCCAGATGGCTCATTATGAGGCTTTATATGGTAGGCGGTATCGATCTCCGATTGGATGGTTTGAACCGGGAGAGGCTCGGTTGTTGGGTACGGATCTAGTTCAGGAGGCCTTGGACAAGGTCAGGATCATTCAGGATAGACTGTGTACAGCCCAGTCCAGGCAAAAGAGCTATGCAGATCGCAAGGTTCGAGATGTGACTTTTATGGTTGGTGAGCGGGTATTGCACCGAGTGTCGCCTATGAAGGGCGTGATGAGATTTTGGGAAGAAGGGCAAGCTTAGCCCTAGGTTCATTGGTCCGTTTGAGATTCTTGATCGAGTGGGAGAGGTGGCTTATAGACTTGCGTTGCCGCCGAGCTTATCAGCTGTGCATCCAATTTTTCATGTGTACATGCTTCGGAGGTATCACGGCGATCTATCCCACATATTAGATTTCAGCATTGTCCAGTTGGACAAGGACTTGTCCTATGAGGAAGAGCTGATAGCTATTCTAGACCGGCAGGTTCTTCAGCTGAGATCCAAGAGTTTCCCTTCTGTTCGTGTTCGGTGGAGAGATAAACCTCCTGAGGCATCGACCTGGGAGACCGAGTCCGACATGCGGAACCGTTATCCTCACCTATTCCCCGACTCAGGTACTTCCTTCTTCTGTCCGTTTGAGGATGAACGGTCACCTGTTTCCTTATCCATTTTGTGCTTCTGAGGCCTTGAAAACCTCATTTAGATTCGCCTCGATTTGCGTGTACAGTCCGTGCACGTAGCCGGAAAGCTTAAATGTGAAATTTTGTGAAAAATACTAAGTTTTGAGTTTAAAATGCATAAATTTGACTTCGGTCAACATTTTGGGTAATCGGACTCGGACTCGTGATTTGACGGTCCTGAAGGGTCCGTAGGAAAATATGGGACTTGGGCGTATGCCCGGAATTGAATTCCGAGGTCCCAAGCTCGAGAAATGAAATTTTGAGTAAAATTGTTTTCTGAAATTGTTAAGGAAAATTGAAATAAAAATTGATTAGAACGTGTTGGTATCGGGCCCGTATTTTGGTTCCGGGTCCCGGTACAGGTCTTATATGTGATTTAAGATATTTCTATAAAGATTGGTTAAAAACGGACGTCGTTTGACGCGATCCGGACCTTAATTGAGAAATGTGATGTTTAAAAGAGTTTTGAGAAATTTTATTGATCTCGAGGTTTAATTCGAAGCTCGTGATGTTATTTTGGTAATTTAAGGACACGAATATGTCCGTAGGATTTTTTGAGGTTCTGTGTATACTTGGGTTGGAGTTTCGAGGGCTCGGGTGAGTTCGAGTAGGTTCCAGGATGCCTTGGGCTTAGAAAGTCAGATGTTGCAGGTTCAGGAAGTTGCAGGCCTCTGAACCCTTAGTGCGGTCCGCGAGAAATCGTGTGCGACCACGGAGGGGCTAGCGTGGCCGCGGTCGCCTTTGTGCTGGGCGCGGTAGAGGCTGTGCGGCCGCAGTCGCCTTTGTGCGGTCCACACAAGGTGCTGAACTGTAGGTCTTCAAGGAGGCCTGTGCGCCCGCAATCCGTTTAATGCGGTCCGCGGTGGAGCTTCACGGCCGCAGTCCTTTTTATGCGGTCCGTGGTGAGGGTCTGAGAGGGGTATAAATAGACGGAATTTTTAGTTATTTTTCACTTTTCGAAACCCCAAAAACATAAGAGGCGATTTTTCAAACAACCTTTCTTCTCCAAATCAATTGTAAGTCATTTTTAACTAGTTTTCTTCAATCATTAATATCTTTTAACATGGTTTCAGCTTAAAATCAAAGATTTTCATGGGGGAAATTGGGTGTTTTGGGTAGAACCTAGGTTTTCCAAAAATTGGGGATTTGGACCTCAATTTGAGGTCCGATTTCAAAATAAATTATACATTTTGATTCGTCGGGGAATGGGTAATCAGGTTTTGGTCCGAACCTCGGGTTTCGACCACGTGGGCCCGAGGGTGATTTTGACTTTTTGGGTAAAACTTTGGGAAAACTCATTTTCATGCATTGGGGTTGATTCATTTAACACTTATTGATGTAATTAAGTAACTTGTGACTAGATTCGAGCGGATTGGTAGTGGAATCAAGGGGGTAAAGCTATAATTGAGGCTTGAGTGGTGTTCAAATCTTCGAGGTAAGTGTTTGGTCTAACCGTAGTTTGAGGGATTAGGAGTTGAGTCTTATTTTGCTACGTGCTAATTGTCGAGTACGACGTATAGGCATGGTGACGAGTATCTATACGTTAGTGTCTAGCATGACCGTGAGTCTTTATATTGAGGATATTCTGATCTTGTTGTATCTTTCATGCCTTAATGATGATTTCTATATGTTGTAAAAAGTATGTGAAAGAAATTGTGATCTTTGAACTTCGAGAAGCATTGGCTCGAGTGGTAATACGAATTGTGAAAGTATATGAGATAAATGGAACCCTTTGAAGCATTGCCTCAAGTTGTAAAGTGAGTTATAAAGTAAGAAGTGAAAGAAAGAGAAAGAGTTATTGAATTGTTCCCTTGCCGGGATGCTTGTTGCTTTGTTGATCATATCCCTTGCCGGGATGTTGAGATTTATTGATATTGTTCCCTTGTCGGGACCTAGCTGTTTAATTGTATTCCCTTGCCGGGATTTCTATTATTATTATTTGTTTACCCTATTTGCCTTGTGATTGTTGTTTGGGTGAGGAAGAGCGATAAGGACGAAGGGTGATGCCGTACATCGTTGCTATTGTGAGGAAAGAGTGTAAAGCACGAAGGGTGATGTCGTGCCGTACGATGTACCATTCCGTACCGATAATCATTGACTATATTGTGAGGAAAGAGAGTAAAAGCACGAAGGGTGATGCCGTGCACATTATTAAGATACGATTGATTTGGTGAGGACGAGAGTAAAAACATGAAGGGTGATGCCGTGCATTTGTTGATTTCTGATTTCCTTGTTGATATCCGAGTTATGTTGTTTCTTTCATTACTTGTTGTTATTTGATTTACTTCGAGGTATTAGATTTCCTTACCCTATTTGCCTTGTGATTGTTGTTTGGGTGATGAAGAGCATAAAGTACGAAGGGTGATGCCGTGTATTGTTTTGGTGAGAATGAGAGTAAAAGCATGAAGGGTGATGCCGTGCAAATTGTTGATTTCTTCTTCCTTGTTGATATTCTAGTTATGTTGTTTCCTTCCTTATTTGATGCCTTTCTATTCGGAACTATATTCACCCCCATAACATGTTTCCCCTTCCTGCATTGACTGGTTATTCCTGTATATTTTTTTTCCGCGGTATATATATATATATATATATATATATATATATATGAACTGCACATGTTTATTTGGAGTCTGGTCCTAGCCTCGTCACTACTTCGCCGAGGTTAGGCTGGACACTTACCAGCACATGGGGTCGGTTATGCTGATACTTTACTCTGTACTCTTTTGTACAGATCCAGGTATTGGACAACAGCAGTAGCGCGGGAGCCAGCCTTCAGTCCACCGAGACACCGAGGTAGCCTTGCAGGCGTCCGCAGGCCCGACGTCTCCTCTATCTTATATCTCATTCTGTTATCTCATATATTCGAGACAAACAGTGTTATATTTCTTTCAAACGGTTGTATTTAGTACTCTTAGTAGTTCGTGAGTGATGTGACACCAGTTCTTGGGTAGAGGCATATGTTGACTTTCGCATTATTGTTCAGCTTATTTAATTTAGGTCTTCCGCTTATTTGTTTAATTCCGTTGTTTTCTTGCTATTACTGATTATTGTTAAAAGAAGTAATTTGTTAATGAAGTAGCAGTTAAGAATTGGCTTGCCTAGCTCACATTAGTAGGCTCCATCACGACTCCCGAGGGTGGAAAATTCGGGTCGTGACAATTGTTCCTTCATATAAATAAATATTTAAATTATCATGTGCCATTATTAACGTGCAACACACGTTCATAGATACTAGTATTCTATAAGGGGTCGTTTGGTAGGATGCATTAGATAAGCTAATGCATGCATTGGCTTTGTGTATTAATAATACGTTGTTTGGTAGACATTTTGAACCTATGCATTAGTTATGCAGGCATTAGTTATACATCTCCTTTGGTATTATCCTATGCATAACTAATGCATAGAAAACAATGGTATTAGCAATGCAATGGGTTTTAATGCATGCATCAGCTTAGTTAAAGACAAAATTGTCCTTCAAAATTTATGCTTGATTAAAATATGCTAGTTAGTATATTAATGCGCAAGTTCAAAATAATCCAAATAGTGAGAAATAACATTATATCCCTAGTAAATAAATAAATACTTAGCATATTCCTTTTTTACAATTAAATATTTAATGTTATTTTACAATATAGGTAGACAAATAAAATAATTTTTTAAAAACTTTTTCATATAAAAACATTTCTCAACATATGTTTCTTTTAAAAAGTTAGATTGTGGACTAGTTTTGAGGGTATTTTTGTAAACAAATAATTCTTTTAGAAATTGTGCAATACTTTAATACATCAAACCAAACAATGGATAAGAAATATGTCAGCATAACTAATACCAGCATAATTAATGCAAGCATAACTAATACGAACATTACTAATACACCCTATTCAGTATTATTCTTGTGCACTCTACCAAACGACTCCTGAGTGAGAGTGAGCTGCTCTCCGTCATCATGTTCGTTTCACTATAAGGATATTTTCGAAATTTCATACTTTATCTGCTTTAAAGGTATTGTACATAATAACTTTATCACCTGTACACGTTGATAAGTTTTTTGAAATTGCAGGGCCCACCTGAATTCTCACGCCGCCCGTTCACGGCAACTTTTTTGAAATGGCCATTTCCTGATCACGTGGGTCCCTCAATAGTAGCTTTTTTATGCTCTCTTTTTGCGGGCACGTTTATTGCCTATACCCCAGGCCCAACCCTATTTTTCATTGTATTCTCCCGTCTAAAACAATTTCAGTATCATTATTTTGTGCAAATTTTTACGTTATTTGTAGTTATAGATAATATATTGTCGAGTCCCAGAATCCAAATTCATTTCTATGTTCCTCCGAAAAGCTTTTCATAATGACTTCGATTTTTTTTGAATTTAACTTTTTTTAATTAATCTTGTTGCTATCCTAACCTATTTCTCACGTAAAAAGGATTACTTTGTTAACTTTTTAATTCCAAAGTTATTATTCATTCCAATTTAAGGTCAATTTTGTTGGAGTAAAGAAAATAATAGTATACAAACCTAATACGGTGGACATAATACAAAATATTTATTGGAGCAAAGAAAATTACTTTTTCTTAATAATAGAAAAAGCTATTAAAAATACAACTGCATACAAACCTAATATTGCAGAAGTAATACGAAATACTTATTTCCAAAGAAGCAAATATTTTTTATCCAACAATTTGTAATAGAAGTAAAATGAATTAGGCACACATAGTGA
The DNA here is from genome assembly GCF_000715075.1 of Nicotiana tabacum. Taxonomy (NCBI): domain Eukaryota; kingdom Viridiplantae; phylum Streptophyta; class Magnoliopsida; order Solanales; family Solanaceae; genus Nicotiana; species Nicotiana tabacum. The sequence continues at coordinate 108,448,376 of NC_134101.1, forward strand.
TATGAAGATTAAATTCTGAAATAAACAATAAGCAGACAAAATTCAATAGTTTAAATGCAAGTATTATCAGACTACATATTTATACCTTATGCAATTAAGTGTGACATTGTTGGAGGTATTAACGATTGTAAAATGATATTAAAGATAGATTCTCTAATCTAGAGAGAAAGAAGATAAAATGGTAAAATACTACTTAGGTAACTATCTATAATTATAGGAATATAATTTAATTATGATACTAGTCAAAGGGAAATATTACCATATTGAAAATATAAAATAATAATAAGATATTTTGATCACTATACCATGCCATTGTCATTCTTATAAAGAAAAAGAGAATAATATAACTATAGTTTAGTGTAGATTTTAGTCACATTTTATTATATATCCTTTTCCCCTTGAAATAAAGTGTCTAACACAAGGTACTTTATGTATAATCTTGTAGGTTTCGAATTCAATTTCTTGTAAGCATCTGTATACATATATATAAAAGATGGGGAAAAAATGCTGACATGACACATCTCTATGACCAATGAGCCTATTTATCTTTTTCCTCCTTTTTTTGACTTTTTCCTTACATTTTTTCTTCTTTTCACTTTCTTTTTCTCTCACGGCAGTTTAGAGTCATCACATCACATGACATAAATAAATGTAGTATTAAATGGTTTTCTTTACCTATTTTTTGATTCACGTCCTCTGTTGAATAATTCAAAAGTAACCTCCTTAATGAAAAGTTGTAACTGCTAAATATAAAAAGATGTAACTGCCCGTTTATAGTGCATTCATCATTTTAACTTTCAATGCTATCTCTAATTTTTAATTACTTTTTTGTCTATTTTTTGGCTTTCTTTACCTATTTTTTGATTTATGTCCTATATTAAATAATCCAAAAGTTAGCTCCTTAAAAAAAGGATGTAACTCCTCGAAAAGAAAAAATGTAATTGCCTATAGTAGTTATCACGTTAACTTTTACTGTTATCTCTAATGTTAATGTTAATTACTTTTCGTTTTCCATGCGTTAACATCTTTATGCTGACATGACACATCTCTATGGCCAAGGAGCCTATTTATCTTTTTTCTCCTTTTTTTGGCTTTTCCCTTACATTTTTTCTTATTTTCACTTTCTTTTTCTCTCTCGGCAGTTTAGAGTCATCACATCACATGACATAAATAAATGTAGTATTAAATGGTTTTCTTTACCTATTTTTTGATTCACGTCCTCTGTTGAATAATTCAAAAGTAACCTCCTTAATGAAAAGTTGTAACTGCTAAATATAAAAAGGCGTTACTGCCCGTTTACAGTGCATTCATCATTTTAACTTTCAATGCTATCTCTAATTTGTAATTACTTTTTCGTCTATTTTTCAGGCTTTCTTTACCTATTTTTTGATTTGTGTCCTATATTAAATAATCCAAAAGTCAGCTCCTTAAAAAAAGATGTAACTCCTCGAAAAGAAAAATGTAACTGCCTATAGTAGTTATCACATTAACTTTCACTATTATCTCTAATGTTAATGTTAATTACTTTTTGTCTTCCATGCGTTAACATCTTTCTAAATAAATTTGGTCGTTATTGAACAATGCAAGCATATCACTTTTTTTTCCCTCTCTCGGCACTTTTATTTCTTTTCTCACTGCTACTATTTATTTCTTCTCCTATTATCCCTCACTCTTCCTTCTTAATTTTCTACTGTTTTTCTTTATTCTTTCCTACTTTCTTTATTGTAGATAAATTTTGTGTTTCTTGTATCTTTGAGACTAAATTTTGTGTTTCTTGTATCTTTGAGACCTTTTTTTGGTTGAAAAAGGTTGAAAATTGCAATGTTAATTGTTACTATTCATCTATGTTATTTTATTTCTTCTACTTTTAGTTGATCTTAGTTTGGAAATATTGTAAATTTGAATTTTACTATTCGTGCTATCTCATTTGTATTGTGGGCATGGTATATACCTTAATGTTGGATGCTTTTCTTCAAGGTAATTAGATTCACTCTCTAAGTTCATAATTTTTTTCCTCTTCCTATTTATTTTAATTTCCTTATTCGTGCAAAGTTCATTATATCTTTTTGACACGGTATGATTTTGGAAGATGTTTATAAAATTCAATGGATTGAAACTAGAGCAGCAAAACCTAACTCCTTGACACGAAACGATATCATTTGCTGTGGAATTGAAAACAAACTACAGAAAGGGACATTTAATTTCTTGCGTTGGTTTGGATGGATTTAATTTTTTACTATAATTACTGTTTGCAGTTGATAATAGAATTTGAACTTTTGCTGAAAGATGAGTTGAAGATTGAAGATGAAGACACAACCAAAATTTATTATTGAGAGAGAATTGAAAATGTGGAATTTTGCCAAGGTGGAGATTTGTTGAAGTTTGGCAAAATGCCAAAGTCCCACATTGGTTGGGAGTTAAGTTTGGGGGGATTTTTCCCCTATAAAAGAAGGCCTAATGTTTAGGATTGATACACACCTCTCATTTGCCTTCTCATCTGTTTAAGGCATTTGTATCTTCTCTCTTTAGTATTATTTCACTTGTATTTTTGGAGTGGAATAAAATATTTGGTTGTGTCCGAGGAGTAGGCAAAATTAGCCGAACCTCGTAAATTCTGGTGTTCCCTTTATTATTGCTTTATTGTCTTATTTATTATTTGGTGGTTGTCATAATTTTTGGTATAATAGTTGTGACTTATTCACACTCTATACATTTGGCTTCCGCAACAATTGGTATCAGAGCCAAGGTACTGTCTAAGTATGCTCTGTGGTTGCAGCATAGTCTGATCTTCCACATCAGAAAAGATTTATCTTGGTAACTGAGTCAAGGTTCTGTCTGAGTATGCTCTGTGGTTGCAGCTTAGTCTGATCTTCCACACCAGAAAGGAAATAATCTTGATTTGTGTCGTCAGCTATTAAATAATATTTGTGTCAAAGATGGGAGACAATAAACAAGAAGAATCTACATCAAGTGTCAACAATACGTCATCATTGGCATCTTCGCTTATGACAAGAATTGTGTCAAATGCGAAATTTGCGGTCGAAATATTTGACGGGTCCGGACATTTTGGGATGTGGCAAGGCGAGGTTCTAGATGTCCTTTTTCAACAAGGGCTAGATCTGGCCATTGAAGAAAAGAAACCAGATGTTATTGGAGAAGAAGATTGGAGAATTATCAACCGTGTTGCTTGCGGTACCATTCGATCCTACCTTGCTAGAGAGCAGAAATATCCATACACAAAGGAAACTTCTGCATGTAAATTATGGAAAGCACTGGAGGATAAATTTTTGAAGAAAAACAGTCAAAATAAATTGTACATGAAGAAGAGACTGTTTCACTTCACCTATGTTCCTGGTACCACGATGAATGAACATATCACCAGTTTCAATAAGTTGGTTACAGATTTGCAAAATATGGATACAACTTATGATGATGGTGACTTGGCCTTGATGTTGTTGGCGTCACTTCCTGATAAGTACGAGCACCTTGAAACTACTCTACTCCATGGAAATGACGAAGTTTCTCTCAGAGAAGTTTGTTCGGCTTTGTACAGCTATGAACAAAGAAAGCGAGAAAAACAGAAGGGCGGAGAAGGAGAAGCACTATTTGTGAGGGGTCGTCCTCAAAATCAAACGAGGACAAAGAAGGGAAGATCCAAGTCAAGATCCAGACCCAGCAAAGATGAATGTGCCTTTTGTCGAGAAAAAGGGCACTGGAAGAAAGACTGTCCGAAGTTGAAGAATAAGGCCAAACATAACAATGGAAAGGCCATTATGGATTCAAATGTAGCTGATTGTGATGATTCAGACTTCTCATTAGTTACAACAGAGTCATCAACATCTTCAGACATATGGTTGATGGACTCGGCTTGTAGCTATCATATGTGTCCCAACAGGGACTGGTTCGTGGAATTTCAAGAAGGAGAATATGGAGTCGTCCACACAGCGGATAACAGCCCTCTTACCTCATATGGCATTGGTTCAATACGATTAAGGAACCATGATGAAATGATCAGAACATTGATAGATGTTCGATATGTACCGGATTTGAAGAAGAATCTCATCTCTGTGGGAGCCCTAGAATCAAAAGGGTTCAAAATCATTGCAGAAAATGGAGTGATGAGAGTATGCTCCGGTGCACTAGTGGTAATGAAGGCTAATCGGAAGAATAATAATATGTACCGCTATCGTGGCAGTACAGTTATTGGGACAGCGACAGTAACATCCAGTGACGACAAAGAGGCAGAAGCAACCAAGCTATGGCACATGCGCTTGGGACATGCTGGAGGAAAATCCTTGAAAACTCTATCAGATCAAGGATTGTTAAAAGGAGTAAAGGCTTGCAACTTGGAGTTTTGTGAGCATTGTGTCAAAGGGAAACAGACAAGGGTTAAATTTGGTACAGCGATCCATAATACTAAAGGCATTTTGGATTATGTACACTCTGATGTTTGGGGTCCTTCCAAAACACCTTCATTGGGTGGGAAGCACTATTTTGTAACCTTTGTTGATGATTTTTCTCGAAGAGTGTGGGTGTATACAATGAAAAACAAAGATGAAGTGCTGGGAATTTTCTCAAATGGAAGACGATGGTGGAGAATCAAATAGGCAGGAGGATCAAGTGTATTCGCACAGACAATGGAGGTGAATACAAAAATGATCATTTCAATAAGGTCTGTGAAAATGATGGCATCGTCCGACACTTCACTGTTAGACATACACCACAACAGAATGGAGTGGCAGAACGTATGAACCGGACCTTGCTGGAGAAGGTACGGTGTATGTTGTCCAATGCTGGCTTGGGCAAAGAATTTTGGGCTGCGGCAATTACATATGCATGTCACCTCATTAATCGTCTACCATCTGCTGCTATTGATGGCAAAACACCATTTGAAAAATGGTACGGAAAACCTGCTGTAGATTATAACTCTTTGCACGTGTTTGGCTCAACTGCATATTATCATGTGACAGAGTCAAAATTGGATCCAAGGGCAAAGAAGGCTATTTTTATGGGAATTACTTCTGGAGTCAAAGGATATCGCTTATGGTGCCCTATGACAAAGAAAGTAATATTCAGCAGAGATGTTACCTTTGATGAATTTGCTATGGTAAATAAGGTAACAGAAGATACCAAACAAAATGAAGGTGCTTCTAAGCAGGTGGAGTTTGAGGGAAAATTTATTTTTCCTACACAAGAAGCAGAGGAGGAAACAAATGAAGATTACCCTCTGGAAGGAGAGCCAGTAGAGGAGATTCCAACTCAGGAATCTCAACAACAACTTGAATCAATAGCAACCAGCAGGCCAAAAAGAACAATAACGAAACCTGTTCGTCTCATAGAGACGGTTGCTTGTGCAACCTCAATTGTAGCTGATGATGTTCCTACTACTTATAAAGACGCTGTCCAAAGTTCAGAAGAAGATAAGTGGAGGATTGCCATGAATGATGAAATACAGTCCCTTCATCAGAATCATACATGGAGATTGGCCAATCTCCTGAAGGGAAAGAAAGCAATTGGGTGCAAATGGGTATTTGCAAAGAAGGAAGGATTTCCTAACCAAGTAGATGTTCGCTACAAAGCAAGATTGGTGGCCAAAGGATATGCTCAAAAGGAGGGAATTGATTACAATGAAGTGTTTTCTCCAGTTGTAAAACATTCCTCCATTAGAATTATGTTGGCTTTGGTAGCACAATTGGATTTGGAACTAGTTCAGATGGATGTAAAAACTGCGTTTTTACATGGAAACTTGGAGGAGGAAATCTACATGACTCAGCCAGAAGGATTCAAAGTTGCTGGAAAAGAAAATATGGTGTGCAAACTTGAAAAATCGTTGTACGGATTGAAACAATCTTCTAGACAATGGTACAAGCGATTTGACGAGTTTATGTTGCGGCAAGGGTACAAGAGAAGCAAATACGATCATTGTGTGTATTTGCACAAGCTTAAAGATGGTTCCTTTGTATATCTTCTCCTATATGTTGATGATATGTTGATAGCTTCCAAGAATTCGGAAGAAATTGATAAGTTGAAGATTCAACTGAAGAAGGAGTTCGAGATGAAGGATTTGGGTGAGGCAAAGAAAATTCTTGGCATGGAGATAATTAGAGATAGACGTTCAAAGAAACTCTGTTTATCTCAAAAGGAATATTTGAAGAGAGTACTTCAACGTTTTGGCATAGATGACAAGACTAAGCCAGTTAGTACTCCACTTGCTTCCCATTTTAAGCTAAGTACTACTATGTCGCCAATGGATGAAGCTGAACGAGAGTATATGTCAAAGGTACCATACGCAAATGCTGTTGGTAGCTTGATGTATGCAATGGTTTGCACAAGGCCTGACATTTCACAAGCTGTTGGAGTTATTAGCAGATATATGCACAATCCAGGGAAGGAGCATTGGCAAGCTGTGAAGTGGATTCTACGGTATATTCATAATACTGTAGATGTCGGGTTAGTTTTTGAGCAGGAAGACAATCAGTCTGTAGTTGGATATTGTGACTCAGATTTTGCGGGTGATATGGACAAACGAAGATCAACTACTGGTTATGTGTTTACTTTTGCAAAGGCACCAGTTAGTTGGAAGTCTACTTTGCAGTCAACAGTTGCTTTGTCTACAACAGAGGCAGAGTACATGGCTATTACAGATGCTGTGAAAGAGGCAATTTGGCTTCAAGGACTGCTAAAGGAGCTTGGTGTTGAACAAAAAGGTATCACAATTTTTTGTGATAGTCAAAGTGCTATTCAATTAGCGAAGAACCAAGTTTATCATGCAAGGACGAAGCACATTGATGTTCGGTATCATTTCGTACGAGAAATCATAGAAGAAGGTGGAGTCACGGTGAAGAAAATTCATACTACAGAGAATCCTGCTGATATGCTGACAAAGGTGGTGACTGCGGTCAAGTTTCAACGTTGTTTGGATTTGATCAACATTGTTGAACACTGAAGATTGAAGATGAAGACACAACCAAAATTTGTTATTGAGAGAGAATTGAAAATGTGGAATTTTGCCAAGGTGGAGATTTGTTGAAGTTTGGCAAAATGCCAAAGTCCCACATTGGTTGGGAGTTAAGTTTGGGGGGATTTTTCCCCTATAAAAGAAGGCCTAATGTTTAGGATTGATACACACCTCTCATTTGCCTTCTCATCTGTTTAAGGCATTTGTATCTTCTCTCTTTAGTATTATTTCACTTGTATTTTTGGAGTGGAATAAAATATTTGGTTGTGTCCGAGGAGTAGGCAAAATTAGCCGAACCTCGTAAATTCTGGTGTTCCCTTTATTATTGCTTTATTGTCTTATTTATTATTTGGTGGTTGTCATAATTTTTGGTATAATAGTTGTGACTTATTCACACTCTATACATTTGGCTTCCGCAACAGAACCGTCTTATGTTTCTAAGTTAATTCAACTTGAGAAACCAAATACATTAGTTTTACCCGGTTGTTTTACTTATTTAAGCTCTCTAATCTTTTAGAAAAGGAAAACAATAAGTAGATATTCCTGTAATTTATATTGGAGGGCTGAAGGATAGTCGTTCATATTTCTACGGCAATAAAGAAAATAAAGAAATTACTTATATGCAAGGAAAATTTTCTTTTGTTTTATTTCTATCTTTATTTACAAAGATTGGAATCTCACACTAAGTTATGCATCTATTTTAAGCCTTATTCTTATTGTTGTTTGTTAGATTGCTCCACTTGATAATTGCTTCGGCGGCCAATCAAAAAAATGTTGCCTGTTATGGAAGGTTATTTATGTTGTCTTTCACCAACCCAAAATTATATATGAGTGTTCCGTGGAAAAATTCATCTTTATTGTTATCCAATATTCCGATAATCATTAACCAAACATAATTCACTATACGCGTAGCATTAAAAAGACCAAATGGTAAAACAAACTTGAAAAAGAAGAAAGTGGCTACCACCACGAAGAAGACATGCATCAAATTAATATAAGGATTCTATGAAAAATTATTAAGTTCAATGATCAAAAAAGAAAAATTATTAAATGTTGGTGCACTGTTTGTTTTCTAATTAAACTGATTCTTCTCGTATTCTCTAATTAAATTGGATAATTAATGCATATATATATAATAATAATCATATCCTATAATGAAGTACATTTTTATGCACTTTTAATTTTTTTTATAGTTTACATTGAGATTTGAAAATTATTATCTTTTGATCAGTTATTGTTATTATTAGGAAGTTGAAGAAAGAAAAAGCTATTCGACATTTTTTTTTTAAAGAAAGTGAACCGTTAGAGAAGTAAGAAAGGGGGGAAGGGGAAAAAGAAAAAGTTAAAAATAAAATGGTTAAAGAAGGGGAAAAATTGGAAATAAAAGACAAAAATTACATAACAGATTCATATAATAGAATATTTATATGCACATAATAAATGTACAAGGAACTAATCATGTCTTAAATTTGTTAAACATATGCACAGAAAAAGTTTTTCTTGAAATTCTTTTCCTTATTTAATTTCTTTTAAGAAAAATAAAAGTATTGCTTCATTTATATAGATTATACAAAAATCAAGTATTTTTGGAAGACTAAAAACCCTAAGTGAATGGAAAATTATGGAAAATGTATAAAGTTAAGTGTGGATAATATAATTGGTTAAAACTTGAAATATTTAAATTTGAAGATAAAAGAAAATTTATAAATTTTGGCATGCGTAAATCTAATAATCCGCGAGAAGCGCAGGTGGATTCACTAGTTCAATAATATTCGATTAAGGTTTGAAAAACAGTATTTGAAAGTGAAATTAAAAAAAGAGTGTGCATTATGTTTGGACATGAGCTTGACTTCAATACTGAAAATCACATTTATTTCGTAACGAAATATAAAGTGAAACTATTAGTTAACTGGATTGTGTCAGTTTCTTCTTTTGACCTTGGGCCCGTGAACTAAACGGGCTATCCCTCACTAGTATTTAGATAAGAGGTAGGAGGTACCTTCTAAATTTGTCGTGGCGCACAAAATTTGAGTTGAAGCTAATATGATACATACGTATATACGTAATGAAATATAAAATACATCATATTGTCGTGGAGAAATTATTGGTTCACATACTAATTATGGATATCCTGCATTGCCAATATACGTTTTCTTATTCAAGAATTTATATCTCACGGAATAACACATAGATTTTGTAACGACCCGACCGGTTCTTTTGAGCATTTATACTTCGCTCGGTTGTTGAGGGCATGAGTAGCTCCGTAGGATGTATTATGACTTGTGTGAATCGTTCGTTTTGGTTTTCAGGTTTTTGGAGCATCGCTTGGCTTGCTCGGTATCATGTCATTAATGACTTTTTACACACATTGATATGTGGGCATAGAGAGGTATCTCACACTTGCAATCTGGAAAGAAAATGAACATCTTATTTATTGTGAAAAGGATTTTTAGAAAAATTACAGTTTTCAAACTATCTCATATTTTACGACGATTTCGGTAAAGAATTTGGATTTTCACTGATATTCTTGAAAATGCGAAAGTATTTTCGGAAAAACTGTGAAAAAGTTGAGCATTTTATCTCTAAATTACTTCCTTATTTATAGGCTCTACGTTGTTATGAACTGTTGTTGGTTATTAGTGTTGGACCCGACCTATGTACCAGCTCGTCACTACTTTCAACCTAAGGTTAGGTTTTTTACTTATTGAGTACGTGGGGTCGGTTGTACGCATACTACACTTCCTGCACATTGCGTGCAGATTTCGGATGCCGATGTTGCTGTGTTCGACGGGAGCCGGATTAGAAGATATACCTGCGTCCCTGTATTAACTGCCTCTTGTTCATGGTAGCCTTAGATTTTAAAACTCTATTTATGTACTTTTCAAACAGAAGGTGTATTTAGTTCATATCAGCTTTGTAGACTCTATTCTTAGAAGCTCATAATTTGTACTACCAGTCCTTGGGAAATATATAAGATTCAGAGAATTCCTTTATTTAATTGTCTTATTAATATTATTGAAATTGGATAGTTATTAGTTGGCTTACCTAGCAGGTTCGGTTAGGTGCCATCACGACTAGTGAATTTTTGGTTCGTAACAGATTGGTATCAGAGCTCTAGGTTCATAGGTTCTATAAGTCATAAGCAAGTGTCTAGCAGAGTCTTGCAGATCGGTATGATGATGTCCATACCTATCTTTGAGAGGCTACAAGGCATTTAGGATATACTTTTCATCTTTCTCTCCTTATCGTACAACATCGATTCAGCTTGAAGCGTAATCCTTTTAATTTCCTTCCACACATTCGTATGCGCATGTGAGAGCTCGGTATCAGTTGTTCGTCGACGGCTTATGATTCCAGGGATGAGGTACGAGATGTGATTTTAGTATGCTAATGATGGGCCAGTCTGGGAGACTTGAGGCTGGGTTTTGACTGTAGCTTGAGCACATAGATAATTGTAGTTCCCTATTGGTAGAATTTGTGGTTGGGCGGCTATGTAACGAGTATGATGTGACTGCGGGAAGTGTTCAGATGGTTTGAATTTGACGAAAAGAGTTTGATTGAGATGTAAATTGGTGCTTAATTTTTGACTTGATTTGATGTATAATCTCGAGTATGGGTGTGTTGAAGGACCTTTCATGTTGTTTAATTGTCGAGTGAAGTAGATTTTTCATGTCTTGTTGATGAGTTTAGAATCAGGAAGACTAAGTATTTGCGTAGTAGTTGTGACTGTAAAAGGGTATAGAAAGATGTCAGGTTGAGGCTAAGCAGGTGGGTTGTCCCCTTCAGGGTGTCGTGAGGTTGTGTGATTCCTATGTTGTGCTGTTGGGAGCCATCTTTTACCAGTGAATTAAATGTAGTGCAATTTGGGTCTGGGATCGCTTATGAGGGTTGTCTTGAGTGTTACAATGGTGAATGTGAGATTTGCAGATGATTTGAGACATTAGATGGTTTTGTATTACATAAGCTTATGAAGGATTTAGTTGAATTTCAATGCGGGATTTTGGGCAGCAATAGAGTATGGGTATTATAAGTTACCAAATGCTTTATTCCTTGGCTTTGAGCCAAGTCGGGGAGTTTGTTATCGATGGGTTGATTGCGTGGTTATGTATTGTATTAGTTTCAGTTTGAGGTATATTGCAAATCAGTTATGACTTGTAGAGGTCGAGATCGGGGGTGACTCGAGTAAAGGAATTTTTGAATAAGGGTTGTATAATGCTTTATGGGTATATGAGAAACACTAGATGATTGAGTTGTTATTCGTAAAGGATGTAGCGTCATGGAGTAGGGGTTCACTCGGTTGCTTAGAGGTGTGAATTACTTCTTAGGGTGTTGGGGTGCAAATGGGGCATAGGTCGTTCGGTCCGTTTTAGGCGGTGCTATTGAGATTTGAGTAGAGTGGATGACTCTTGAGAATGGTTCTAATGAATTCAAGATTTATACGTGGCAATTGAGAATGTTGCAGATTTGTATATGGCTAGAAGCTGAGAGTTACATTGATGGTGTCGAGACTCGCCGTATTTCTATATCATTATAGATTCTACATTTAGTTTCAGGTGACTAGGTAAATGACATTACTATTTGGTATGGCTTGATGAGAGTATACATTTCAGAAGGGGAAATGTGTTTTGATTTATGGATACTTCATTGGTATTGCGGCACCCTCCTAGTTGATCGACTGCTGATATTCAGATTTTTCTATGTGGCATGGAAGAATTTTAGAAGTATTCCTCGCGGGATGATCATGTATGAGAGATGTGTTAGATATTCGGGCGGTGGAGTTGGGATCGGATATGGTGATTCGCGTGCTCTATGGATTTGGAAACTGGGAGTTCTCATGAGTAAATTATTTCATGGTTATGGACTGTGAAGTGGTGGCTGAAGCTAGCCAGATGATAGTATGTATTATGATCCAGTCATTGTGGACTTTCGGAGGGTTATTTATCTATTTGTGGATGACTAGAGTTGATTTGAGGGTCCATACTGCTATTGTTGAGGGATGTGCCATTCAGTTATTGTTGAACTTATTTGTGTTTTGAAATGATCTGTGAGTTACTCTTCTATGCTACAAGGAGTTGTGATTCTCTAGTTATATGCCCATATGGTGCGGTTCTATTTAAGCGGGATGAGTATTTGGGTAATGCATGACTAATTGCGCGTTGGCTATGTTCTTTCCGGATCGTGGTATTATGTTATTTTCTCTCCGTGGTTATGGTAATGCACTTTGTGTTCTTGATGTCGAATTTCGCATGGTTATTGATTTTGAGCAAGACGGCTCGAGGTATATAATATGGAGCAGCGTTTGGATGAGATCACGCACTGTAGCGAAGTTATGTTGAGATATGATCCTTTGTGTTGGATTCGTATGTTCTGCTTTACGGTGTGTGACAGGCTCTTAGCATTGCGTTGTGGCAGTACCTGTTGAGCTTGCGAGACAGTTCTCTCGTCTGAGTCATTTTCATGATTGAGTACATTTGGAATGTTGCTAATTGGTGCACGGGTTGTGGTTTTAGATTATATTGATGTGTCATGCCACTAGAGTGGACGGGTTGAATGAGATGAGGTCATTGGGCCTCGAATGGATACTATCAGATTTGATTGTGGTACATTTGGAAGGATAATATCGAAAGTCGGCTTAGAAATTTGCTATAGTCCTTGTCGAAGGAAAGTGAGCTCCATGACTTGTTGATCTGACGAATGGTTATGAGTTTCTGCGTGTTTCTTTCATCATTGGCAATATATGAATGTGTTAGAACGAGGTTTTGTTTGATAAGAGGTTTATTACCGGCATTGGGTGGTTTTGAGCAGCTACTGTGATTAGAAATTATTTCTATGAGTATTTGAGTTTTGAGGTATATCATGTGATTACATTTTGGGTTAAAGATATGGCTTGATACAACTTGTTCAGACTTATACGGTATGTATTATGAATAAAATAGAATTTAGGAATGTGAATTCTTATAAGTGAGCTCTACCACACGATCTAGAGCAAGAAGAAAGAGTGATAGTCCTAAATGCCCTGTAGCCTCTTGCTTATAAGTGTGGTGCACAACACACCCATAAACAAGACTCTACTAGACACGACTTGTAGATTCCCTGGACAGAACTGCTCTGATACCACTTTTGTCACGACCCAAACCGATAGGCCACAATGGGCACCCGGTGGCTTACTCAATCGAGTACCTACGTAACGTACCTTTCGTATCATACTATCATAGGTAAATGATTCAGAGAGGCTATCATGAGATAAGTAGAATAAAACATGGGGAAATACTCGTCATTGGACGACCCAACATGTAATCCAAACTTATACATACAACATACGGGCCTATAAGGCCAAAATAATCACTTGTACACTGAACATAGGCCGACAAGGCCATATAATATTTCATATACATGACATATGTCTACAAGCCTCTAAGAGTACATAAACATCATAAGGCCGAGACAGGGCCTTGTCATACCAATCAATACATGTCTAAATAATACTAACCAAATAAGTAACTCCGGAGCAAATGGAGCGCACCAACATTTTCTGCTGAGCTGATAGCCTACTTGGAGGAATCTCAACCTGTCTATCGGGATCTGCGGACATGAAACGCAACGTCCCCAGGAAAAAGGGACGTCAGTACAAATAATATACCGAGTATGTAAGGAATAAAAATCAGCAAACAATAAATATGAGAGAAACATGGAGTAAAAGACTGAACATGTATATCTGAATAGCTATGTGAATCATTTAATATTAAAATGATGTATATGCGTATAAATGCCATACCATGCATGGGTATATGTGTTCATAACATTATCAAGTCTCTGAAGGCATTCCATCATATCATCTTGGCAATTGTGGGCAAATTATCAACGTATACCAGCTGATCAGGTGGTGGTGCGTATATAACACCGTAATATTTTCCCATATCCCATATAAATATAATATACATATATACGCGTATATAACGTCATCTGCTCATGAGTCAATGTACATATATAAATGCATGAAATGCATAAGAAATACGCTAATAAGATTTTCTCGGAATTCCATAAAAATCAATATGCCTTTCGGATATATTTTATCAAATACGTATTTTTTTGAGACCCATGAATAGAAGATATAATAATAATTTCCATGGGGAATCAAGAATATAGACACCCATAGTATTTCTATGAATAGAGTCATTTATGGAAATTGTGCATTTGCTCGTTCGTTTGTGACGTATAGATTATGCCAAAGAAATAAGGGATAGCCTTAACATACCTGAGTCGATTCTCTTGACAATCCCTCTAACACGTCAATCGCAACAACATGTAATGGAGGATCGGAGTAAGAAAAAATCCGTATGATATTCTTGGAAAAGATTGCACCGTACTTCTTTAGAACCGCAAAATTTTACGTTTCTAAGGTGCTAAGAAATCTTGTTGGATTTTGGTTGAAGAATGAAAATCTTCACTGCTGTTGTGAACTTAATTTGCTAAAGAATAATCTGAAGTTGGTAAACATTGGGTGATCGTTGGCTGCTAAGAGTGACAGAGAGGGGCAAACACACAAATAACTCAAGCTTAAACTAATAGGATTGTTGCCCTTTTTGGTATTGAAAATATGATTTGTATTGAATGTAACTTAGAAGCCAATATTGTAAGAAGTCACGTTACTAAGAAGTCACCAAATCTTGTAGGAATCACATTTGCACTAAAAATGTTTGAAGGCAAATGAGTTGCTACCTATTTATAAATGACTTCTTAGTCATGAATTATGACTAAGAGTCATACGGTGGGTGTAGTGGCTTGCTGCCACGTGGGATTTTGATCTTATCCAACAAATAATTAATTTAATTAGGTAATATTCCGTTACCCGGTAATTAACCAATTACCTGCATAATTAAGAATTGTCTCAAATTACTTAAAATTCTATTTATTTTTAATACACTTTATATATCCTACTATCATGGTCATATGGTACCTTGTACGGTACTAGTCCATAAATATCGGGTATTATCGCTCGGCCCGTATTTTATCCCAATATGTCAAACTTGGACGAAAATTCATTTTCTTTGACTTGCTTCCCCTCTCACCTTCACGAATTTACTCATCACTTATTTGAAATAGCATAATGCTTATAACCTCAAAATAATCTCATTCCTGTTCTTACGTCGATTAACTTACGATGAAACTTTATCGTATGAAAATGCGGGATGTAATATCTCATTTCCGAGCTTTCATTAATTTATTTATGGTGCACTTTCACGTACAAAAACATGGGGTGTAACAGCTTTGAGAACAACTCTGGGCACGTTCGAGGATGAACATATGTTTAAGTGGGGGAGGATGTAACGACCCGACCGGTTGTTTTGAGCATTTTTACTTCGCTAAGTTGTTGAGGGCATGAGTAGCTCTGTAGGATGTATTATAACTTGTGTGAATCGTCAGTTTTGGTTTTCAGGTTATTTGAAATGGATTTGGAAGAATGATTCTCAGCAAGAAGATTTAAATTTGAAAGGTTTGACCAAGTTTTTGGTATTTGACCTCGGATTGGACTTTTGATAGTTTTGTTAGCTCCGCTGGGTAATTTTGGACTTAGGAGCGTGTCCGACTTACAATTTGGAGGTTCGTAGTAGAGTTTGGCTTGAAATGATGAAAAGTTAGAATTTTGGAAAGTTAGACCGGGAGTGGAGTTTTTGATATCAGGGTAAAATTTTGATTCCGGAAGTTGGAGCAGGTCCGTAATGTCAAATGTGACTTGTGTGCAAAATTTGAGGTCAATCGGACATGATTTGATAGGTTTCGACATCGGTTGTGGAAGTTTGAAGTTTCAAGTTCATTGATGTTTGAATTGAGGTGTGATTCGTCGTTTTGATATTGTTATGTGTATTTTGAGGCCTCGAGTAGGTCCGTATTATGATATAGAACTTGTTGGTATGCTTGGACGGGGTCCCGAGGGGCTCGGGTATGTTTTGGATTTGATTTTGGATCATTTTTCTTCATGTTGCTGTTGTTGAAGGCTGCTGATTCTGGTGCTTCCGTATCTGCGGAAGAATGCACACAAATGCGAGTCCACAGATGCGGATAGTTGATTGAAGAAGTGAAGGAAGTCCTGGTTGGAATGGATTGTAGAAGCGGGAATAGGGGCGCATCTACGGCCCCGCAAAAGCGAAGATCTTGGGCGCAGGAGCGAGATTTAGCGTAGGAGCATGTTTGGTTGTGCACCTACGGTTGCGCAGAAGCGGATGTTGATTTGCAGGTGTGAGGGGTCAGTTCGCTAGTGGAGTCCGCAGAAGCGGAGCTCGTTTCGTAGAAGCGGCTAATGTGGCACAGAAGCGGAAGTGCTGGGCAGAATGATAAATACAAGGGTTCGCAATTTTGCTTCAATTTAACATTTCCAAGCTCGGATTGAGGCAATCGTTGGAGCAAGTTTCACCATATGAATTGGGGTAAGTGTTCTCTACTCGGTCTTGATTATTTTTCATGAATCTATATTCGATTTTATATTTTGGTTGATGAATTCTAAAGAGGAAATTGGGGTTTTGGCCTAAAGTTTCATAATATGAATTTTTGAGTTCGAACACCGATTTGGAGTCGAATTTGGTGGTGTTGTGATTGTGATTACACCTCTAACCGCACACATTGGTATGAGGCGGTATAGCCGCTTTCTGTAGAGATTTTTGTGATTGTGATTGGATGTCTCTGGTGAGATGGCTTAGACGATCGAACTCCGTGCTAAAATTATGGCTGTATTGTGATTGGATGTCTCTTATGAGATGGCTTAGCTGATCGGGCCATGATCGGACTCCGTTCTAAATTTACGGTGGCATATTGGTACTGAGATAGTGATTGTGATTGTGGTCGATGTCGTCGGATGGGATGACTTAGCCGATTGGACCGTGATCGAACTCCATGCTAAATTCATGGTGGTATATTGGTACTAAATATCTCCCAATAAAAAATAATATTATCTTCGTATTTTGATTATCATCTTCACAATATTATCTTCGTATTTTGAAAACTGTTATGTTTTAACTTGGCATTTGGATATCACTGATCGCTGCTTGCTGTTTCCATGGTTTTTCTTTCTTATATTGTCATTCTATTTTGAAAGAGGACATTTGGATTTACATACTAGTACTATTCCATATGTACTAGTTTCCCTGTTGTCGGGGGCGTTGCCTCTTCAATGGATGCATGTGGTTCATCAGAGGGAAGCTTTGGATCACGTTACTAGTTACTCCTTATTCATTAGGTTTTGGTGAGCCCTACTCTATTCCGGGCACGATGTCACTTGATGTTGTACTTTGTGTTTTGAGGTATAGCCGGAACCTTATTTCCGACACTTCCATACTACTATTCTTTTGTACTTAGAGGCTCCGTAGATGTAGTGTGGGTGGTACATTGGTGTTGGGAAAGTCAAAGCTAGAAATGTTGTATTTGTAACACATGTTCCACTTCAAAATATAAATGGGTAATATATTTGTGAAATTATCAATAACGCTGCTAATGGTAATGAAATTGGTGTTGTTTATGAAATCCTTTCAATGTTAATTAATGGAGTACATCTCCACTCTATTCATAGGCAAGGTCGGGTAGAAAGTATCTAACATCCTTGCTTGACCAGGTTATCTTGGTTGAGCACCAGTCACGCTTTCTGAGGTCGGGGTGTGACATGCGAAGCCCGAAAACATAGTTGTATCATTGAGACCGAGGACTGCGCAGCCAGTCCCGTAGAAATAAGTTGTACAAGTTAGCCACAATAAATGACAATTTCTTTTTAGAACAATGAATGCTTATGTACTTTTGAAAATAGAAGGAATAAAGAAAAGTCCGTTTATTTCTATATTATTTCTTGTCTGAATGATGAATTGATTTTATCATTTGAAAGTTTAATAGGTACTACAAATGCTAGTACCGTAATGAACAAGAGACGTCCTCTTCAAGAACATTGTAAACATAAGAGGGCCCTCTCTTATGAAAACCCTCATGTTAAAGGGTTGATTTTGGAAGAACTTATGCCCAAAATCCAAATGCTTTTGGAGTAAAATACACCCGAAGCCTTGCATAATTAGATGTAAACAGTAAAACTTGCACAAACACTTAAACATAAAAAGAAGTAAACTTGCACAAATACTTAAACAAAAGTACGCAAAAATAAAACTTAGACTTGAACAAAAAAGTGTCTCTATTTACGATAAATGTGCCAAACAACACAAGTACAAAGGTTTGAAAAAGAAAGCAAAAACTAAGTTGCTGCATCTCCCGAACCCGGAAGATGAGAAGCATTTGCACCGCCCAGGAGAAGTAGGTAGATTCGCAACCGGTTTAATGTTTTGGCCTTCAGCCTCATCACATTCCAGCTCTTCTTTAGTTCCCGAGAACTCAAAACCGGAACCAGAAGAATCGTTAGCATCAGGCCAGGTCGGAAGAACCCTTTTTGCAGTTAACTCCAACTCACGGGCCTTAGCGATTTTGGCATCAAAGTTAATGACAATCGCTTTGGTCTCTTTCAAAGTTTTTCTCCTCTTATTGTACATAGCATATGTTTTTTCAATAACGAGGGAAACCACTCAGCACTGGAGTTCTCTTTAAGGTTGTCAACCTCAGTAGAAAGGTTATCTCGCGCACATCTAACGAATCGGAGGCTGACATCTACATCACAGACACTAGAGAAACTGAAAATTCTATTGTGCTTAATGGTCCTCTTATACTCCTCATCCTTTAGGGATCTTCTGAGTGAGCATCATAATTTTTCCCCAGGTTCCCATGAACTGGGGACTGGGGAAAAGGGACATCCTTCTCTCGGGCAATAGCGGCCGGCGGAGATGATGTAGCAGTTACTGGTGGAAAAGGTAGAGTTGGTGAAGAAGGAAATGAAGTTGATGACATTGAATGATGAGAAGTGGTTACGGCAAGTGCAGTGCTGGTTGTTGGTTGCTTATAAATCGATTATGGCAGGACCCAGTACTCAGCCTCACGGTACCGGGCGGTGATTGGGATTCGAAAACAAGAGTTGGCATTTTCCACCATATCATACTCCCCCTAGATTGCCGAGCTATCGTCCTCTGTTGGTATAAATAACTCAACAGATTGAGCATTCTGTTGAGCCGGAGGATCGTCGTCTTCTATGTAGAGAAGCTCCTTTCTCGCTGGATCCTCCATCATCGTTGATTACCATGGTGTCTATGGCCGGCTCGGGTGGGGGTCTCATCACCACAACTTTCAGATATAACTTGGGTGCGACACTCTTTGCCTTTTTTATTTTTCCCCTGGCCGAGAAGGAATGTCTTCTTTTTGGTTGCTTGTGATCCGGCCGAGGACTCCGAGAAGAAGCATTTGCACTAAAAGCAGGCCCAAAAACATATGTTCATGTAACCGCCTCCTAAAGCAGCCTTGCAACGTCCTCCTCGGGGACGACAACTGAGCGTTGGGGTAGACTTGAATTCAACAAAGGAAAAGGGTTAATCAGCCTCCTTACACAAAAGGGAAAAGAACGAGATGACTTTAACCTACGATGATTTTTGGCCTTCCACCCGTATTTAAGGGCCAATTCCTTCCACGTATGGGTCGCGGGCGTAGTAACATCCAAAATATTTTGGACCCACTGGTCCAAGGCTTCAACCAGCGGTGGAACCCACCGAGTTGCTGAAACAATTAAAAGAAAAATAATCGGTAACAATAAAGGGTAATTTTTAACTAGAAAAAGAAACAAACGATGAACTTACGAGTATGGTTCCACAACTCCAGAAAGGATGAAGTCATGGCCGGAATGATGTCTTTGGTGGCAACTACAATGAATCGTTCCATCCATCTATGGTCATTGTCATCATCTATGCTGGCTAGCAGAGCATGGTGGCCACGTTTGTTGAGCTAAGGTTAGCTCCTCTCCCGTCTCCTGGCACAAATACCGAAGACAAGCGACTGTCCTCCACACAGAAGGACTTACTTGTGCCAGGCACACCTGGTAGCGGAAGCAGAATTCCACAATAACGGAATCAAGCTCCCCGCTCAAAGAGAATGGCCCCAAAGTGAAGGGATACATATAAAAATACGTGAAACCCTTCTTGGGGAAGGTTATCCGCTTTGTTAGATCAAGAGTGATAATATCTCAATCTTGACAGTGGTAGTCTTCCTTCATAGTGAGAATGCTGGAAGGATGGATGGAAGAAGAAAACATGCCAACGGCCCACGTACGAGGGTTAGCAGAAGGAAACTTTTTTCAAAAGTAGTTAATTGTGATAAGACTTCTTGGGATGATGGTGCAAACCATATGAGGAGCAGCTTCATCGGCTTTACCTTCGTTCTTTGAGGAACTATGGGTTTTAGAAGAAAAAGCCATTTTTTATCAAAAAGGAAGGAAAGTTTTCTCTCAAGAAGAAGGTTAAAAACAAAGTATGAGTTGAGTAAATTAAGAGGGTTTGAGAAAATTCGGAGAATTATGAAGTGTAAATGAAGAAGTTTGATGCGTATAAATAAAGGAATAGACGACTAAAATTGTGGCCACAATTACCTCGATAACCGGCAAAAGTGATGCTGAATTGTGGGACGACGCATGTTCGGGGCATTAAATGCAGAGAGACGTACGTCTAATCAACCATCAAAAACTTTTCAGAAGGGGTCAGCAAATTTTCCGCCAACAACTTCCTGGTGACACGAAGTTATGCCACCGGAAAGCAGAGGGACTATATGTATGGGGTAAAATATGTTCATATTTAATGATCGCATGAGAAAGTGACACGTGGAACCGAATGGAGAAGACAATTGAACCCGAAGGCAATGATCTCGTCTGTCATCAGAGAGGATGTTATTCATAAGGCAAAATAAATGCCCGCCATCCGGTAGCATTCAATGAAGAATATTCTACAACATTAAGTGAATGATCCGTTAACGAGAATATGGTATTCACAGCCCACTGTTACACATTCTTCAATGACCCTCATAATTGTTATTTATGGGGGGCTTGATCCTAGGACCTTGTTCCCTAAGTGCAACTATAAATAGTGAGCTCTATTATCATTGTAAGGGACGAATTTTCTGACAAGTATACACTACACTCTATCAAAAGCTCAATAACATTTTACTTTCTTGCTGATTTATATTGTTCTTACTGCCTCCGGTAGCTTCTGCGCCTAGGATACAGATATCTGCCGTTTCATTTCAATTTCAAAGCTAAGTCTTACATTTTTATCTATTTCATCTATTATTTTAGGATTAAATTAATTCACTTATCTATAAACCACATATATATTCAATTATATTATTTTACGGGTAAACCATTACAAATCTTTTAGAGATAAGTTCGCTCGAAGTAATTTTGGGTCTACCTCATATTATTTCAACATATTCAGCCACTATTAAGAGATCGTAGACCAGTTCTATAAAGGTAAAGGACATAAGGGGTGGGCCTAATCATCTCAACATTCCTTGTGACAATTTATATTTGGACTTGATCGTTTCTTGATATTAAATCTGAAAATTAAATGCAAATCCACCCGCATGTCGCGGAAGACCCTATTGGTACTAGTAAGATTAAGAGCATAATTTGTCACTATTTGCTTCGTAATATATAAAAGTCTAGATTTTGTTTCAAATGAAATGTAACTGTTGAGTTACGAGAGAAAGAATAATAGTAATACATAGGCAAAATTACTAGCTTATTTAAGATCATAGGCAATAACAGAAACAAGATCGGAAAATTCTTGGACCGTCTGACTGAGTTGTTTGAGCTGGGCTGGTGGTTCCCCAAAACCTTGGTCACAAGCACGAGAATCATTCAAAGCAGCAGAAGCCAACAAACTTATTTTTCTATAGTCACCTATTCTAAACAAATCATTGCAACTTTCTAGTTTATCACCTGCATCTTTGTAATTGTTCAAGCAATTGGTGAGTTGGGCTTTCAGATTCGGATCTTTGATGGGTTGTTCAAGAAGGGACTTAACTAAATTGTAGGTGGAGGTGGTATTGTCTTGTGCTATAGAAAGAGAAATGGAGACAAGGCTGTGAATGTCTCCCTTGTAAACATAAGGGTCATTCTTAAGAACATGGAAACATAGTTGAGGATTTATGGTCTTGGGACAAACATCGTCAAGAATGTCTGTTGCCTTAACTTTTCTAATAATTTCAAAAAGTAATACTAAAACAACCAAGAAGGAGAGGGAGAGCCATGAAGGAGAAAAAGAGTGTGCCATTTTTAGACTTGTGTTTCTGTTTTCGTCTTCCTTTCTCTACACTGACCACCATGTTTTATAGTTGTAACCTATACCAAGTACATATATGAGATTAATGCAATTTATTGCTTTTATCTTGTTATAGTGAAAAAACAAAAAAGAAAGAATATTTAAAGCAAGGGAAGTAGTTTAGGTATAGATTTAAATACTTGCAATATAAGCACCAATATTAATTTTTTATCTTAATTTAGTCGCGATTTGTTTACTTCTTTAACATCTTACCAAAACGGGATTAGTATTTAACTAAAGTAGGAGCTTATTTGTTTCTTCCTACGAATCTGATTACAAATATCTATATATCTATACAAAGGAGGAACATATAGAAGTGTGCTGGCACATCTCCTCAGCTACCTATGTTATTTATCCCTTTTGTTAATTTTTTGGCATTTTACTTTATTTTTCATGGTTAAAAATTAATACATTCAGGAGTTTACAAATATAATTAAATATTTACCTACTGTTACGTTGCAACCTTTCAAATTCCTTAATTATGAATAAAAACAATACTGGCCAAACACATATGCCCTCTCCATTGCAACCTTTCAGATTCTTTATTTATACTCTCTCAGCTTCCCCTCTATATATGCATTCACAAATCACAATCTATTCATGCTCAAAACATACATTAGTCATGAGTAGAGGGCATTAGATCACGTTCACAAGTTCTGAGGGAGAGGCTTTCATGAAATAACTTCGAAGGTTGCTCTCCACGTTCCATAACCTCTCCACTACTCATATAATTCCTTTTCAATCTATAGGTTCTTTTTTACTTTTCACCATTAGGATTTTATGTTCATACAAATATCTCCTAAATACAAACTCGACCTAATTAGTTGTGTCCTCTTCTTTGTAGAGAGAAAGATGGTGTTTGTTGTTAATTCATCGAAGCTTAATGCTTGTAAGTTATATGTTGTCGTGATTCGTTTGAGGAGGAAGTGAAGTTGACGATCGTTTTGCTAAAAGATAATTGACATTATCCGTTGGTGTATCTGATTTTTGATTTCTAATAGGAAGGCAAAGAGCTAGAGAAGAGATTGGTTGTATTAGCTAAAATTTACAACTAACAGGCGTACTTTTCTCGAGCAGACACTTGGTAGTGATGATAGGGTCGGGATGAGTCAACAAATAGTTAATACCAGATACAAGCATGTAATCGATATTGTGTAAATTTGAGGACATATAGGTCGGGGAAGAGAATTTGAGAGCAATTTATCGGCTGTAGAGAGCAACATTAAAGGAGCAACCATTACAGAGTAGAATTTATTCCTAACATTATGCAACCATCAAAGAGGAGATTTTATTCATCTTTAAGAGGGCGCAATTTGGGGATCTTGTCTCCTCAGATCCAAATGTAAATAACAACATTCCTACTCAATATAAGGACAAAAAACTTTAGAACGACAAAGGCTATTATAATTTCTCTCATTTTTATAAGCTTTATAAGATTATTATCCTGCTGAGACCAAGGCAGATAGTGCCGCTGAGTTTGAGATCCTGAAACAAGGTAGCATGAGCGTGTGGGAGTATCATATGAGATTCGCGCGCCTGTCCAAGTATGCCATTTACATGTTGCCTACTATGGAGGCTAGAGTGCATCGGTTCCTACAGGGCCTCATACTCTTGGTTATTAATGTGGCCACTACAGGTGCCTTGAATTCTAATATGAACTATGGGAAGATGGTGGTGTTTTTTAAAGCCACAGATACCCGTAAATTGAGTAATAGAAGGGAGCGAGAGGGCAGCAATAAGGACCGATCTGCAGGCAACTTTGGTGGTTTTTCCAGTGGTGGTAGTAGTGGAAGGTCAATATTTAGGGGAAGGTCATCCAGGCCATCCCAGTCCTTTGCTGAGTCCTCGATCAGTGCATCGCCATCAGGGACCAATCAACAACAGTGAAGCCATTTCAGGCCCAGTCAGGGCAGGGGATCCTACCATCAGGGTTGGCCTAGTGGGAGATTCCAGCAGCAGCGGAGACCCCCATATCCTAGGTGTGGGAAGATGAATTTAGGGGGCTGCTACATGGACCTACGCACATGCTATGGGTGAGGTATTAGAGATCACATTTAAAGGGATTGTCCTTCGTCCCGCCAGAGTGTGGGCATAGGTACGACACGGCTAGCCAGTTTTGCAGCTACTACATCTGCAACACCTCCCTTAGCTCGAGGCACTCCATCACCCACAGGGCATGGTGCAGCTAGGGGTGGTGCACAGAGTTCGGGAGGACCCAGCCGGTTCTATGCTATGAGGGATAGCCAGAGTTTAGAGGCTTCTCCAGATGTTGTCATAGGTATGTTAACTGTCCAATCACATGATTTATATACTCTTATTGATCCCGATTTCACTTTGTCATATGTCACTCCCTATGTTGCTATGCAATTCGGGATTGAACCGGAATAGCTTCATGAGTCGTTCTCTGTATCTACTCCAGTTGGTGAGTCTATTATGGCCGTGCGAGTTTATAGGGATTGTGTTGTCACGGTGCATGTTCAGGACACCATGGCTGACTTTATTGAATTGGGAATGGTTGATTTTGATGTAGTAATGGGGATAGAATGGCTTTATTCATGACTTGCCAAGCTTGATTGCCGAACCAGAGCCGTTAGGTTTGAGTTTCCAAGTGAGCCAGTTATTGAGTGGAAGGGGATGATGTAGTATCAAAGGATAGGTTTATTTATTACCTTAAGGCAGCAAATATGATCAACAAGGGGTGTATTTACCATTTGGTCCAGGTTATGGACACCGATGTGGAGGCTCCTACACTTGAGTCTGTGCCAGTTGTGAACGAATTTCTAGAGGTCTTTCCTGATGAGCTCCCTGGGATCCCACCGATCAGGGAGATTGATTTTGGGATTGATGTGATGCTAGTCACATAACCTATATTTGTTCCACCCTACAGAATGGCATTGGGAGAATTGAAGGAGCTAAAAGAGCATTTGAAGGATTTGTTAGAGAAGGGTTTTATCCGGCTTAGTGTGTCGTCTTGGGGTGCACCTATTCTCTTTGTAAAGAAGAAAGATAGGTCACCGAGAATGTGTATTGATTATCGGTAGCTCAACAAGGTCACAATCAATAATAAGTACCCACTTCTAAGTATATATGACTTGTTTGATCAATTGCAGGATGCTAAGTATTTCTCTAAGATTGACCTAAGATAGGGGTATCGCCAATTAAAAATCAGGGAGGAGGATATTCCAAAAATAACTTTCAGGACCCGGTATGGGCACTTTGACTTTTTGGTGATGTCTTTCAGGCTAACGAATGCCCCGACAACTTTCATGGATCTCATGAATCAAGTCTTCAAGCCTTTTCTCGACTCCTTTGTGATAGTGTTCCTTGACAATATTCTTGTGTATTCAAGAAGTTGAGAGGAACATGCTGATCATCTCAGGGCAGTTCTGCAGACTCTGTATCAGCATAAGTTGTATGCAAAGTTTTCGAAGTGTGAATTTTGGATTGAATCTGTCACATTCGTGGGTCATGTCATCTCCAGTAAAGGAATCAAAGTTGTACAAAACAATGTGGAAATAGAGGAATTTCACTCGATGGCCACTTTGGCCGGCGGCCAGCCCTCTTCAATGGCTGGTCAGCCTCCTCCCTCCCACGTCCAAGCTTTTGCGACCACAAATAATGATTCCCAAACACTAAATTACAGTAACATATTGAAATATGACATCCAAAACAATCCAATGCTAACGAGCAATACTCCAAAACATAATGTAGAGCCCATACGTTTGCGACGAGCTACTGTGTTAAATGGAGAACCTTTCATCAAGTTTACAGAAGCCGAGGTTGATCTAATGAACATAATCAACGGTTTACAGTATGCAATTGTTGGTAAATTTTTGTATGGTTGGCTAGTCCTCCAGGAACTTCGTAGAATTATACCAAGTCAATGTGGAATTAAAGTAGAATGTAGTGTTGGTTTCCTTTGAGATGACATGTTTTGATAAGATTGATTCTATGGGAAGATTTCATTAATTTTACGTGGAAAGGTACCTACTATGTTAAAGTGAAGGACGGATATGAATATCAGCTGAGCTCATTTATGATGCAAAATTCAAGGCCGGAGAAGAAACACCAAAGGCTATGGCTTGGATTTCATTCCCAATTTTGCTGCCTACATATTTTGTTAAGGAATGCTTATTTTCTTTAGCTTTAGCTGTTGAAAAACCACTGCATCTTGACTTGGCAACTATTAATAAAATAAGGCCTAGTTGTGCTCGAGTAAAGGTTCTGATTGATCTATTAGCAGATTTACCAAAGAACGTTCGAATGGATATAGAGGATGAAGCTACAGGAGAGGTAAGAACTGACTGGGTTAAAATTCAATATGATTTCATGCCTAAATATTACAAAAATATAAATTACAATATCATGATATGCTAGACTGTTGGAGGCTACATCCAGAATTAATGCCATACAAAGAAACTGAAAAACAAGTTAGCAAATGTTAATGTGAGGGACAAAAATAAAGAAAAAAGTCCTTTGATGATTCTCACAAGTGGAAAGGTTGTAGGAAATGTTGGAAAATAGTGGAAAGAAGTAAGGGATAATCGAGTGAGGAAAACTGTCCAGCAAGAAGAAACTCAGGCCAAAACTGGGAAAGAAATTGTACCAGTAGACAAGGAGGCAGTGCGAAAACATCAGATCTAGGTGGCCAACAAATGTGCTGTTCTTGAGGTGAAAGAGGCAAGAAGGAAAACAATAATTAGCTCCTATTGGTGGAAAACAGTTGAATTAATCATGGCCCCAGTATATCTCCTAGTGTGGCTAGGAACGATACTCCAAAATCATCAAACAAACTAAATCCTAAGGCACCTATTTTTAACCCTAATGACAGAGGAAGTGGGAAAGTTTCTCAATTACAAAAGGCGTCTACTTCTCAATGGGTAAACAGGACTTTTAGAGTTGGTAATCTAGCTCCTACTAATCAATTTTGCTAAGAAATTCCTTCACAAACTATTGATACATTTAAGTCAATTGAAGCAAATGTAGAAAAGGAGAAGCTGCAGTTATTTGGAGGTAAATTATGGAGTGATCAAATAGAGGAGGATTCTGATGAAGGTGAACTACCTGCTGCAATGGAAGAAGAGGATTTATCTACTGAAGAAGAGTTAGAGGAAGAAGAACAAAGTTTGAATGGGAAGGTCAATGAATCTACTGGTACAAAAGAAAATCTGTGTGATGAAGGCAACTTTGCAGGGGTAGCTTCAAATTCTAAACTGTCGCAGATTAACTCTATTCCAAAGCTTATCCCCAACCAAAGCTTAAATACTATTTCTGTAAACCATACAACATCTACTATTGGCCCTTCAGTTGTTCAGGTGGATGTAGTAGATCCAGGAAGAACAAAGGTAGATGAAACAGTAATGACAAATGAGTTACATACTATGAATAATGCTACAATTTTTCATGCAAATGATGCTGTAGGATTGACAAAAAAATATGGCCAGATCCATCAATTGGTAACCTCTGCTGAACCTCACACAACTGTGAAGGAAAAGGGAAGTGGAACTCTAATGCCTAAACCTACGAGACCTGAACTTGGCACTCAAATAAATACCAAGGAAGTTGTGGAGATTTTGGGCAGAACTGGAAATGACCTTGATGAAGAATCTACAGAACAAAATTTCATCAATATAGCCAAACAAGGAGATATATCTCCAAGATAAATGGAGAAGGGAAATCAATTGGTCGTGGAAAGAAAAAGAAACAAAAGGATTTCTCATATGTGCAAACAATTAGGGTTCAAACGAGAAGGACGCAATCTAAATTTCATAATTAGATATGAATGCAATTATATGGAATGTGAGGTCGGTTAATACCGAAAAAGCTTTTGAAAGGCTTGTCAATATGAAGAGGCAGCATCATTTTCAAAATTTATTGGAATCATGGAACCAATGCAACAGATGAGGAAACTTGAAAGATACAGAAGAAGGATTGGTTTACCACAAGCATTTACTAACATCACAAACAAGATATGGGCTTTTGTAGATGAAGACCATGGTTTATATAATTTTTGATTTGGAGAAACAATTAACAATGAAACTGACAAATGTGGACAGCCAAAAGAGCTTCATTGTCACGCTGGTGCATGCAAAATGTGACTCGATAGAAAGAATTGAATTATGGGATTCTTTACATGCTCTAGCTGGAAATATGACTTTGCCATGGATCGTAGAGGGAGATTTCAATGTAATATGGGATGAAGAAGAGAAATTTGGTGGCCGGCCAGTGTCATTGAATGAACTAAATGATTTTCGATATTGTATCAATAACTATAATTTATTTGATCTTGGTTTCAAAGGGAGCATCTATACCTGGTGGAATGGTAGGGTTGAGGACGATTGTATTTTTAAAATGCTGGATTAATGTTTGGCTAACATTAAATTCCAACAAAGAATGCTTGGAATTGAGATCACACATCTATCAAAAATAGGGTCAGATCAGTGCGCTATACTGTTGACATGTAATCTGCAACTATTGCAGTAAAAAAATCATTCAGATTTTTAAACTTTTGGACCAAACACCCTTCTTTTAAGGAAGTTATCAAACAAAATTGGAAGTAATCACAAGTTCAAAAAGTTGAAGAGTGCTCTATCATTATGGAGCAAAGCTACCTACGGTGATATCTTTCAGAAGATTGCATGCTTAGAAGAGGTGGTAATAGTTAACGAAGCACAGTTTGAGTTGTATCCCACGCAAGAGAATAGAGAAAGACTACATAAAATTTAAGCAGAGTTGATTAGATATCTGGCTTTGGAAGAGGAATTTTGGAAACAAAAATCCGGAATGGCTTGGTTCAAAGATGGGGATAGAAATACAAGATTTTTCCATGCATAAGTAAATGGAAGGAGGAAGAGATTGCAACTTAAAAGAATCCAAAACAGTGATGGGAATTGGATTGAAGGCAATGAGGAAATGGCTAACGAAGTAGTGAATTTTTCCAAGGAACAATTTCATGATGACCAACTACCTACTGATTTTCGCATAATTGATCATATTCCTTTAATGATAGATCAAGAGCAGAACCATGAGCTAATGAAACAACCAACAAATAGGAGGTGAAATAAGTTGTTTTTGAGTTTAATGGGGAGAGTGCAGGAGGTCCTAATGGTTTTATTGGATGTTTCTTTCATTCATGTTGGGATATAATCGGAGATGAAATTATGAAGATGGTGAAGGCTTTCTTTAATGGTCAGGAATTGCCTAGTTTTGTAAGTCATACGAATCTGGTACTTCTACCAAAAAATAAGGAAGTTAATTCTTTTTCGGATATGAGGCCAATTAGCCTAAGCAATTTCATAAACAAGATGTTTTCAAGAGTCATCCATGAAAGGTTAGTAGGGTATCTTCCTGATTTGATATCTTATGAGTAGGCAATCTTTGTAAAAGGAAAGAGCATAATGGAAAATGTGTTATTGACACGTGAAATAATCACAGACATTCGATTGAGAACTATGGCTGGTCCAAATGTGGTGATAAAATTAGATATAACAGAGGCATATGATAGTTTATCTTGGTTATTCTTGACTAAGGTATTGAAAAAAATGGGATTTGGAGAAAGATTCATTGGCCTCATCTTTGGGATTGTGTTAAACAATTGGTATTCTGTTTTCCTTAATGTCCACCTTATGGTTTTTTCAAATCAACAAGAGGAATAAAACAAGGTGATTCATTATCTCCGACCTTATTCATTCTTGCTGTTGAAGCATTATCTAAGGCTCTAAATGCTTTACACATGAATTTATATTTCTGTGGATTTGGTTTGCCCAAGTGGAGTCCCAAAATTAATCATTTGTTGTATGCTGATGATACCATCATCTTATCATCCTCCGATGCTAATACACTGCTATTGGTCATGGAAGTCTTAGCTGCATATGAGAAAGCTTCTGGCCAACTGATCAATAAAAATAAATCTGCCATATACATGCATCACTCTACTAGTTCAATTGTGGTAAGTAAGGTAGAAAGAATATAAGTATAACTAGACAGGAATTCCCATTTAAATACTTGGAATGCCCAATTTTCTACTCAAGAAGAAGAAAAGATTACTACCAAGGTCTCCTCAACAAGGTGCTAGATAAGCTTCAAGCATGGAAAGGTAAGTTACTATCGATATGAGGGAGGGCTGTCTTGATATGACATGTACTCCAAACTATGCCAATCCATCTTTTATCAGCAGTCAATCCTCCTAAGTGCGTGATTAAAAATTTGCACAAGATTTTTGCTCATTTCTTTTGGTGTAATTTTGTGGGTGGTTCGAGTAGACATTGGGAGTCATGACAAACCTTATGTATGCCATGTGAGGAAGGAGGAGTTGGTTTTAGATCCTTTAATGATGTCTCAAAGGCTTTGTTTTGTAAATTATGGTGGAACTTCAGAACTAAGCCTAGTTTATGGAGTGCATTCATGAGTCAAAAATATTGCAAAAAATTATTTTCAATGGTGGTACAAGGAAAAAAGGGATATCATGTATGGAGAAAGATGCTTGAATGTAGAGATATTATTGAACATCAAATTGGATGGCATCCAAGGACGGGTTCATCATTGTTCTAGTTCAAAAATTAGAATTGAATGGGAGCATTGTATTTTACAACTCCACCAGATTTCTATTGTAATGAATCGATACATAATGTCTACAATGTGATACATGATGAATAGTGGGATGAGGAGAAGCTTAGAGAAATTTTGCCAGAGGAACTTATCAATCATATTCTGGAATATGTTAAACTACCAGTTCTTCCGAATATGCTAGATAAGCCTTATTGGATGTTGGAAACTGGGGGGAATTTAGCTTGAAATCAGCATGGGAATATGTGAGAAGGAGGCAAAAACCACGCAATTCATACAAGAAGATTTGTGTGAAGGGATTGCCTTTTAAGATAGAATTTTTCATGTGAAAAGGATGGAGAAATAAGCTTCCACTAGATGATTTTCTGAGGAAACTAGGATACCAAATGGCTTCCAGATGCTGATGTTGTACAAATACAAAAGAAGAGACTATGCAACATTTGTTTTTCACTTCATATACAGCTAAAAGAGTATGGTTGCATTTTTTATCTCATGCAAGAATTGCGATGGAAGGATTGACTTTTCATCACGCCATAACCAAGTGTTGGACTGCAGATGTTTTTCCAAGACTACAACCTATTGTAGATATGTGATTTTTGATCCTCCCCAAAATTTTATATATTTTAGCATATAAATATTTAGTTTAGGTCTAATATAATTATTTCAAATAGTTTTGACTCTTTTACTTTATTTTATCACAAAAATAAAATTACAAAAATATTTTCTTTTATTTAACTAATTAACATTCTATCTAGTTAATTTTAATTTATCTACTTTATATAAAACTCAAAAATACAAAAATAGTTCCACTTTATTTTTAGGAATATTATTTTAATTTTTTTGCAATAATTTTAATCTAATGCCATTTTTATCTTTTTAGTATGATATTTGAAAAATACCAAAAAAATAAGTTTATTTTAATGGTTAGTATTATTTTAATAGTTATTTTATTTAAGTAGGATTAATTAGTAAATAAGGTAGTATTTTAGTCTTGTTTACGGAGAAAGAATAAAATTTGGGCTCAAACAACCTATTTTTAGGCTTAATTTTCGGACCTAGCCCATAATAACCCAAGCCCAATACCCCAAAACCCTAGACTTAGACTTAAAAATAACCCTAGACTACACATAAGAGGAGCAACTCTTGGAAAGCCTCAATCAGATGAATTTTGGTTAAAATGTGGGTTTGAAGCCGAGCTTGGTTGAGTTTCGTCCGATTTTCAATTTTCCGGTGCTAATTCGGGTTCTGTCCGCGGTTCGTTACATCTCGAGTCAAAGTAGTGAAACAATCAATTGTCCGGCTATATTGAGGTTCAACTCTTTCATCCTCTATTCGTTTTATGCAAGCTTGGTATTAATTATTTGTTTGGTGATATGATCCCGTTGATTCTGTAATTGATCTCCGTGGTTTTGAATTTGCTCGCTCGGTTATCTGCTCTTGTTTACTTGAATTGGTTATAGCTGAACATGATTTTGTCACAGTATAGAAATTGGGTTGTTATTCTTCAGCTGGATCACGTCAAATTAGATTAAAGGGGATCGGGCGCTAAAGTTTATGAAATTGAGATTTTTAATAAATTATTATAGCTACGGGTACGGTTCCCATGACGTAGTTGTGATGCTTTAATTTCTAAAATCCGAGGGTACATTTATGTGACCCGGCCACAATTTAATTTTGTAAATGAAATAAACATGTGTGGATCGTGGGCACGATTCCCGTGATATGATTCACAACGTGTAATCAAATAATCAGTTGTATAACAATTAGATTATTAAAAGCGGTTAAAAAGAAATAAAAATGCACATAGGTTTCAAAGATGTTTTAAAATCAAATAAATAGGCCAATATTAACAGTTGAGCGACCGTGCTAAAACTACGGAACCTGGGAATGCCTAACACCTTTTCCCGGGTTAATAGAATTCCTTACCCGGATTTCTGTATTCGCAGACCGTAAATAAGAGTCAATCCTTCCTTGATTCGGGATTTAAACCGGTGACTTGAGACACCATAAATTATTCCAAGTGGAGATTCTGATTTCTAAATAAAATAATCCCGTTTTGATTGTCACTTTAATTGGCAAAACTCCCCTATACCGCTTCCGACAGTAGAAAAAGGAGGTGTGACACCTATAATTCAAGCAGTACCATCCATCGTTGTTTGGGAGCTCTGGAAAAGAAGAAACAATTTTAAATATGGAGATGTAGTGACTGTGAGCAGAGTGATCTACCAAGTTTCCTCGACCATCCAATCTCTTATCAAATATAGGAAGCCTAGCCTTATTCATATACTACACAAATGGCCTGAAGTGGTTCAGATGATGGAACAGTATATGCCTAAACTACATATCACAAAGGTGATATGGGATTTCTCAACAACAGGATAGATTAACGCGAATACAGACGGGGCTTCAAGGGGCAATCGAGGAAGGAGTTTGTTTACCTTGAAAATACAAGTAACAATTAAACTTGTTTATCATTTTAAAGATACGTGATTTAGTTCAATACTAATTAATAACCATTAAATCCAACGTATAAATGAATGAAGTAAGTTGAATCAAACCAGTGTTTAAGCAAGTCTCGACCTTGAGTTATGATGGCCTCGAGGTTGGTCAACAAGAACAGTAAAATAAAGATAGTAAAGTTGAGAGACAATTCTGATGAAATATGTGCAAGAAAGTAAGAGAATATATTCTTTACCAATGATTGATGATGTACAAATGATTGGGGTCCCCTATATATAATAGAGAAACCCTAAATAAGGTACATTTTTATTTGTAGAAAGGAATCTTATTGGGATAGTTGTCTAACTACCTAGTATGGATTCGTACTAACTCGTACAAATCTATTTCGGAATTTACGCCATGATCGTGGGGGCATGGGGGAATCTTGCTCTTTCAGTTACAAACCCATAACAACATCATCTCAGGGTTGGTCATACTCGGTTCCGATGTTCCTCGAGAAATTAGATCTTCGAGCCTCGTATTTTGCCTTCGAGCCCGGGCTCGATCTATATTGAACTTGTTCTCGATGCGACCTCTTGAGCCTACAAAATTGGAGGCATATGATTTTGAACGTGTATAGATAGTCCCCGTATTTCTTAAAATAAAATGATAAGAAACGGCTTGAGCCTCAATTTTTTGGAGTCATTGATGATGACCTCATTCCTGTGATGTAGGCTTTCGAGGTGACCGAAACATCCCATCGGTTCGCTTCCCCAAAATATTAAATGCTTGGCCAGTGGTGGTCAGCCATTAGCACCATCGAATTGTCACCGCTTGCCTATAAATACAAAGTTCAAACTTGGAAATATTTTACTTCAATCTTCATTCCATCTCTAAACTCCGTTTATATCTCCCTCTCTTCATCTCTTCTCTCTTATTACTCATAACTCTCGTTCTTTTAATGCCAGAAAACATAAAACTCCGCCTATCTCTACATCTTTGAATCAATGGCGAAAACTTCTAAAATTGTTCCTCAAAAAGAGAAAGCTTCCCCCTCCTCTTCCCGCCCGGCCGGTGATAAAGCAACGGCCCTTCACGAGATCATTCCCGGCTCTTGCGTTATAAAGAAAGACTTTAGAGTCGAAAATCCCCCCGCGATTCGTGGTCGCTGCAAGCATGTATCGAGATATGTTTGCTTGATAATGGAGAAGCACATCAAAGCCATGAAGAAAGAGTGTGGTTGGGGGGACGAGGTCATGGTACAGATCCCCGACCCCGAGGAGAGCATTACTACTCATGTATAGGAGTTTCTAAGTGTTTACAATTACCCCTTCACACTGGGTCCCCTCGATCCAGTTGTGATCTACTTCTGCAAAAGATACCAAGTCACCCTTGGCCAGATTCACCACTCTTTCTGGCGTATAGTGAATATGCTTCATTTTATCTCCAGCAAGGCCGAGGGGCTATAGTTCACCCGCAATCACCTCATCAGGTTGTACTCGGCCTCAGATTTTCCAAGGGCGGATCAAGATTCAACGCCGATTGAGCAAGGCCTTCTCCGCTAGTGATGACGATGACAAGAACCGGGGCTGGATGAGCCGGTTCGTGTGAGTGAGGACCTCAGACATCATCCCCGAGAGTAAAGTACCGTTCCCGGAGAAATGGAACCCCCATCATAAGTGAACTCCTCTTCTCAGTGTCTTCTTATATTTTGTTTTTGCATTGTGTGACTCCTTTCTTTTTGCAGTGGTTGCTTGGATGCCTCATGCGATCCACAACCTTGAATATTAGGTTCGGAAATTAGCCGCGACCTCCTCGTATGATGAGCGTAAAATGGCGTGACTTGTTGAAAGGTAAATGGGAGGCCAAACACCACGGTAAGTCCTTCTCCCAAATATTTGATGCTTTTCCCCTTTGATTTATACGTCGCCTTGCTCATGCTTGTTCTTTATTCATGTAGGTATTGGAGATGCCTCCAAAATGAGGCCATCCCCGCCCGGTAAGAGACCGAATCCCTGGTTCCAAAATCGGGGAAAGATAACAAGAGGAAATATTCTTTAAAACTCAAAGACCCCTACAATAAGAGAGCCCAGGTCGAAGGAAGAGGAGGAAACTCATTCAAGTAGATATAGACTCAATCCACTAATTGAATTATGAAAAAGAGGACGAGGGCGACGAGTCGGCGTTAGTGACTCGAACAAGAAAACCAATTGAGGTCGTCAAGTCCTCCAAACTGGAAACCATGCCTCGTGAAGAAGAGGCTCTAAAGAAAAATAGGGGCAAAGCCCCCGAGTCTCCTAAGATCAAGATTATTCCCCCTCCTTTAACAAGTACACCAAAGGAGGCAAGTACCGAGACCCCCGAGGCTGAACAGAGTGCCCCGAGCGATTTGCTCGGGGTCATGACAATAGGTCACTCCCCTCCTCTACCATCTTATTCCGAGGATGCAATAAAGGAAGCTCAAGCCCTACAAACGCCTGACCCTAGTGGAGTCCCCGGTGAAGAGGATCCTTTCCGGGATTACTTTATTGGGTCGATGATATTGCCGACCTCAACGACGCCTCTTTCCTCTTCGAAGAGGCTCACTGTCTTTTTGCTCGGGTAAGTATCAACTCTTATTGTTACAATTCCTCCTTCTTCCTTTACTTTAACTGGTACCTATTTTTCTGCGTAGGCCATAATTCGGTTTAGGGCCGAGCTGAACCAATGTGAGGCCAAGCTCAAGAAGTCTTTGGCAGAAGGGAAGGCCCTGAGGCTCCTTTGCAGTAAAAAGGAAGAGGAGATCAAGGACCTTCAGGCAGATTTGGCCAAAGCCCGTCAAAATGAGGCTGAGCTAGACAAGCAAGTAACCATCATTTTGCAAGAGTATGGTCTAGTTGACCCAATTGTGGAGGCTAACACTTTAGTGTCTTAACTGCAGCGAAAATTGGATATGATCAGGCAGCTTCGCGGGGAGATCGATCAAGTTAAGGCTGACTGCAACCAATGGAAGGAAAACATGGATCAGCTTGTTGCTGAGAAAGAGGCTGCTCTAGCCAATCTAACTTCGGTTGAGACCCAGCTCCGGGGAGTCAAAGTAAAAAACCTGGCCCATGCCAAGAAGATCGATGACCTCGAGGCCAAGCGTGTCCGCAACTGGGACTAAGGTTGTTGAAGCCAGGGCCGAGGTTGAGAGGACGAAGGACATGACTGACAAGACCATTGTTGTGTACCTAAATGATGCCAAGGCTGCTCAAATAGAACTAAGGGAAGCCTCCAACCGAGAGAAACGGGTCAGTGATTTGTCTAAGTGTCAATCCCGGAGGGAGACCCTCGAAGAGATCCATGCACGAGGTTTTGACCTCACCGAGGAGATAGCCCAAACAAAAGAATGCGAGGTCGATGCCAAGTTCCTCGTCTCCTCCAACGAAGATGCCAATGATGAAGGCAGCCAGAGCGGGTTCGATGATGAAGCTGGGCCCGAAAGGGAAACTACTTCCGAGGGAGAGACTAGCCCTAGGCATAGATAGGATTTTCCTTTCTTCTTGTATAATTTTTTTTGTATGACCTTTTATCGGTCCCTTGTATGTATCTTTTTCAACATATATAAAAGAAGAATTTCGATATTTCCTGCCTTGTAAAATTCTTGCAATGACTTCATCATCTTTAACTGTGTGTTAGAGATTTTATCGCAGATGTTTTCTTTGAAATTGCCATGGTCGAGCTCGAATAAGTTTGAGCTTTTGGGCATAGACCTTTACGGGCTCATACCGGGTAATGGTGAGTCCTTGAGCCATGATTAAACCATTATTTGTTTAGGTTTGGGATAATCGAACTTTTGGGTTCGAGTTGAGTGAGAGCGAGGTCTCTAACTCTAATTGTATTTACCTTTTAGGCTTACCAAATCGGCCCTTAGGCTCTTTTTAGATTGGACCTTAGGCTCTTTAAGTTGGGCCAATTCGGCCTCTAGAGCGGCTATAATTTTTCCCTCTTTTCGGCTAAAAGACTTAGTGAAAATTTCTTTATGCCTTAGCATGTGTTTTTGTACCTGTTGGGTTTTTCGAGGGTTTAATCGATCGGAACCCTATTTGTAATCTGTTTGTGTTAAGATAATTTAATACCTCTTGAGGTTTTTTCGAAGGCTGATGTTATCGAAGCCTTTAAATTATTCGAGGGCTGATTTTATCGAAGACCTTCTTTATTTGCTTTGCCGAGGGTAGCCTTATTTAACCGGTTTTTCAAAGTATTGGAAGGCCTTTAACTTATGACGGAAGTCGGATGTCTCCGAGATGCATTGTTTCGGCCGTAGCCTTTGTATATGACCATAGTCTTTAATGTGGCCGTAACCTTCGGGTGAGTCTCTTAGACTTGTTCCCGATAACCTTTCGAACTTGTCCAAAAGGTTAGTCCCCGAATATGACGGCCTTGGCCTTTGCATCGGAGAATGCCTCTTTGAGATCTTATAGATTCGAGTTTTAGATATTTGAATGTGTTGACTGTCGATGACAGTCCCCGAGTATTCAAGGTGTATTTGCGTTTTGTCCCTTGAGCCGTTTCTCACAGAATTACTAGTATGAAGCTCGTATAAGAATAGACTTCTTTGAGACACAAAGTGTTTTAATATAGAAAGAATGTTTCTTTGAATAATTGATACATGCGTACATGTTTTGCCATCAGGGCTCGACTATTCTATAT
This sequence comes from Nicotiana tabacum, assembly GCF_000715075.1. NCBI lineage: Eukaryota > Viridiplantae > Streptophyta > Magnoliopsida > Solanales > Solanaceae > Nicotiana > Nicotiana tabacum. The sequence goes on from NC_134101.1 coordinate 108,486,227, forward strand.
GGACATGGTTCATCCAACCATTTGGCCCATTACAAAGTTTTTCTATCGAGGCCTTCTTTGGCATGAAGTATTTTCCTTAAAAATATAACCTCCAAGGGTGAAGCCTGTTGATACCCAATTTTTCTCTATATATTTTAAACATGCATAAATACCTTCAAAATATCATATACATGCATATATAAGCATGCACAAGGCTTTTATAAAATTTTCCATAATTTTAAGAATTTAAATTGATTTATTTCCTTCCCTTTTATTCATAAAATCCCCAACAATTATTTTCCAAATTATTATTATGATGATTTAGTCATTTAACTTCTATATTTATGCCAAAATATGGTTAATATATTTTTTATGCATTTTTATAATTGCATTTGGTATTTTTAAGCTAAAATTGCATACAATTGCAATATTAGCCCTTAATGTATAATTACATTTTATATGCGTAAAATTGGTCCCTATATTTTTAAAATAATAAATATATATTTTAAATCATTTTGGTACATAAAATTATTTTCCAGAAGTTATTTATTATTTATTATAAATTAAATAGGGGAAAATTGGCTATTTAAATTATAGCCAGATTTGCATTTCGATTATAGCCTAAATTGAACCCAACCCCAGCCCAATTTCATACCCAATTACCCAACCCAGACCCTATATACACTTACCCAAACCCTGAACCCATCTACCCGGTCCAACATAAATCAAATCCCGGCCGTTGATCTCCCAAATCAACGACCCACATGATTCCTTTGCGTTTTTAATTCCTAAGACACCCTGACCCTACCTCATTTCCAAAAGACCGCTGCCTTCAGATTCTCTCATCTCCTCTGTTCTCTCAACCTAACCCTAAACCCCTTTCAACCGCCTCCCTTCTCCGGTGACCACCCTTCAACCCCAAGCCTCTATGGGTCCTCCATTGCCTTGCTCATCTTCTCTGAGGCCTTCAAGGGCCCTAGGCCACGCCGACTTGTATCTAGGGTTTGCTATTTTGGATGTTCATGGCTATTCCGGTGTAATTTCGAGCAAAATCACACTGTATTTGTTATGATCTTTGAAGTTCTAAGTAGGTTCTTCCATATCTATTTGGGTTTCTTTTGAAACCCTAATTTTCGTTAGCATTTCTTAGATCTGTGCTATTTTTAAACGATTCAAGTCTGTTCCTTTTATGTTTTACACTGTTCTCGAACCTCTTTTGCAAAAATCATCGATTTCAGTTGTTTTTACTTTCTTTTGAAGTTAGGGTTTTTCGGAACTTCTTATACACCTTGTTTTAGCCGATTTTTTATGTTTAAACTTCTATCCTTTGCCTATCTCGACTTATTCTATGTTCTTACTGCTTTTTCAACTCGCCTGTGTTAGAATCCCTAATATTTCTAGATTTTCTTTGTTTGGTTCTGTGTGTTAGCATGACTACTCGATTCTTGTTTAAGTTTCTGTGATTACCCTGCCTTGAATGTGTTCTTACTGAGCTTTTAGCCTAACTTATACCACCTCTATGTGATTACGTTCATCGATTGTTCGAGACTTGCCTCTTTCTATTGTTAACCTTGCTCGGTTGCTACGTCTGTTTGTTCTTACTCTATTTATCTGAGGAGTATGGAATCATAACTTCCTCTTGATTGATTCTGATTTCCTTATTTTATGGTCTGATTGGAAGATTCTCTTTTAAACCCTAAATTTCTACTTCGTCTGTTTAAATTAACTGATTCTCCTACTTTATTTGCTGTGGTACTTTATTCTTACTGAACCATTTCCTTAATTAGGAGTTTTCTGAACTTAGCCCTAATTGCTTACCCTATACTTACTAAATTTGATTCTTTCCTTATTAGTCATATACTGATTTTTTGCCTTATTTGCTACTGGTTCTTACCGTTCAAATTAATTACCTTAACTTAGGGGAGTACTTACCTTGATTTTCTGACTGATTAATTCTGAGTTCCTTAATTACTAATGGACTTTGATTTCTACCTTATTTACTACCTGCTTTCAGACTATAAATACTCTAGTCTTTCATTAGCACAACACACGAACTCTTGGTTCAAAAACTATCTCTCATACTCAAACTTTCTGCTCTCTCTTTTGTACTACCTGCTACTGCTTTAAGTTAGCCGGCTGCAAGCCAAGGCTAATCATTGTGTTCTCTTGTTCTTTCATTCTGCTCACTGTCCTCTTTACTGGTATGTTCTAGTTTCAATTCAAAGTTCCAACAACAATATGATTCTCTTATTGTTTCAGTTCATCCTGTTTCTGGTTTGCTTCTATTTGTTGTTTTGTTGTGAAACTTGTAGTTGATATTTACATTATTATTATGTTATATACCTCCCTTCCTCAAGAATAGTACGTTACCCCTCTACTTATTTCTGGGCATGTCTATACCAATTATCTCTTACTTGCTGTGTGCTTATCATCATGTGCTCCATGAATCCCCATATCCCTATCACCCACGTAAGGGATCTTGTTCTTTGTGTCTAGTTTTGTGACTATACCTGGTCAACTGTTTCTGAGCATGTCTATACCAATTCCTAGACCTTTGCTTGATTATGTGCTTGGAATCAAGTGTTCTATGTATCCCAAACCCTTTGACCCCTGTTTGTGACAACTGAATTTACTTTGGTTCTGTGACTACTAGCTATGTATAAACATGTCCTAAGGTGTTGTGTTTGGACTTCTGTTCATTTTTTCAATCTCTTTCCAAACAGTCTCTGTTGTTTTACTACATTACTTTCAAACAGACTTCCTTTTTAATACAGTTTTTTACTAAAACCTCTTAATTTATGTCAATCACTTTCACTCTACTCCTAGTCAATAAGTTCTGCCCCCTCTAGTATGTGTACTGCCTTGGGATCCTCTTAAGAACCTCTAAACTCTGCCTTAATTCAATTCTTGGTTACCAAGTCTAGGTGTAAGCACTGCCCTGGATCCTTGAGATCTTTAGGGAACTTTGATGCACCTAGACTATGTCATTGTCTATGGAATTGGGGCATTTGAGGCCATTGGAGGCTTTGGGAATCTGGGCCTACTCGAAGGCTCCCTATAGAATAGCTTCTTATTTTCTTATTTACTTATGTAATTCATTCATTGGTCTGTAATAACTTGTAAACCAATACTGGGGTATTTAGTGAAAGGGATGGGTAGATACATGTTTTATGGGGTAGTACAGGTAGAAATCATGTTCATAGGGCTTTATATTTAATCTGAATTCTTTGTCAAGTAGAAATCATGCTCATAGGGCTTTACATTTTGTCATCTCACCATGCTAGAAACTATGCCTATAGGTTCCAAATAATCATGCCTTCAATGTCTTAAAATCAAATTAACTAATAGATGTCATGCCTATAGGACTTAATCTGGATCCTGTTATAACAAGTGTTATGTATGTTTCCATGCTTGCAAGTCTTTAAAATCAGTATCAAACGTAGATATCATGCCTATAGGAAATCATACTTCGAATTCCAGCCTGTTAATCTAAGCTAGTCTGAATAATTCAACTTAGTCGACGCTTAGTTCACTTCTGAATTGGTTTAACTAAGTATTCTATGTTTCCTGAAACAAGTTCTTTAAAACTGCCTCAATCTCATTAGATATCATGCCTATAAGTATTACAGAAAATTCGTTTGAAAACCTGCTTTGTTTCACTATACAAATGTGCTAATCAGTACTCCGCGTATAGGCAAGCCTTTAAGGCATTTTCAAAACTGCATTTTTGAAAACTGTTTCTATTGCTTAACATTTTTTCTGATCCTAACAAACTTTTAAATTCCATAGGCAACTGCTAGGATCACTACTCCTGAGTGTCTAAAAAATAAGTTGCTTATTTCTGCATATTCATCTAGATATCCTGCCTTAGGACATTGTCTGATAAAAGACCTTAATTGTGCTTGAGTCTTACTGTTATGTGCTTATTTGAGGAAGGAAACTTTGAGCCTCTAATTGCTTCTTTCTATGTGCTGAAAGTCCTAAGTGTTTTGCTTGTCACCTTAGAATTTTCACCTTTTAAAGTCTTAGGGGTCTCTCTAGAACCACCTATAGGCAGAGGTCCTAACTTCCTTCAGGATCATTAAGACGGGACGGGTAGAAACACGCAATAGAGATTGCTGACCAAACACTCGCTTTGCATGAGCAACAAGGGGATGGGAAGGGTAGGTATGGGATATGATGACTACGCGCTAATGTCACGTGTAGCCCCTCATTGAGGAGTGTTTACCGGACATTGTGTGGGGTGATCCTATAGGATAACCAACCTAGGACGCCTCCTTTACCAAAATTCCCTTTTTATTTAAAACCCTTGTTTTAGAACTTGTCCAAATCTTTATCTTATTACTTGACAACATGCTTTGCTTGCAACCTATTTGATTCAATTGTTTACTTGTAATGGACTAATTTGTGAATATAAGTTCGGCCGGGACCCACAGTTGTGGACCAAGAGGGATGCCTAATATCTTCCCCTCGAGGTTACTTCAAGTCCTTACCCTAATCTCTGGTAATGCAAACCAATCCAAGAGTTAATCACTCTAGATGCCGTAACACACCGTAATCTGTTAGGTGGCGACTTTTCAAATACCCAATTCCCAAAAGGAAATGAGTCATTACACATCATGGAATGTCGGAACCCGGACTTCCCCATCAAAAGGGAAAAAGGGGGCGCGACAGCATGGCAACTCTGCTGGGGATTTTTTTAGGCTCTTACCATAACGAACTTGTCTTTTACAAATTAGTCCAAGCATGATTTATCCTGCACCTCTCTCCCTTATTTGAATTTAACTGTCTATTTTTTCAAGCATTTATGTTTTCTTTATTATCATGAAACTGACTTGTCTCTTCGTTTTCTTTTCCTGTAACTGTCTTTCAATTATTTAAATGCTGGATTTATTTTTTCCTACGTGAAAATACTTGACTACATGTTATTAATTGCTGCATAAATCATGCTCCGCATCATATTCCACTCGTGCATATCAAATCCTATAGCAACACTTTAATGAGTGATTGCGCTCTTCCTATTTACTACCCTTAAATTCGGAAAGACTTATTTGCTGTAAAACCAGTCGATCAACGGTGCAGTCGACGGTTCCGCCCCTTCCCCCTCAAGTTGTCTGCTTGAGGGTACCAGTCTAAAACCCCATAGAAACCTTACTCTGGTTAAAATTGTGCATGCATCATGGTCAAACCTAGTCGGATCAGTTATGTTATCCACATAATGATCCTTTAAGATAATCCTTATCCAAAGTCCATCGGGTTTTCCATAATCCTAACTGACACAACCACGTTTTGTGCATTAATTTGGAGAACTAAATGCCAATATGTTGATCATAAATGTATAAATAGTCAAGTCCGGTGGGGGTAAGGTCTAACCCTTCTGTTTTGCAGAAAATGAGGCACAAGGTCCCAAGATTCGGTATGGTTAGCAACATCCCACCATTGCTGCTAGATTTATGGGAGGACCTTTCCTCAAGTGACAAGAAGCATGTGAAAAAGTACCTGGGTAACTTGACTTCCTTGCTAGATATTGAGCCAAACAACAAATTGATCGAGGCTGCCACTTTATTCTAGGATAGTAAAAGAGCTGTGTTCCGTTTAGGTGACATAGAGATGACACTGCTTCTTGAGGAAATAGGAGGACTCGCAGGACTGACTTGGGACAGTCCCAGGCTATTGGTACCAGAAAACCGCACGGGCAGGGAATTTTTTAAGATGATGGGGCTGAAAAAGAATGTCGACCTAGTGTACTTGAAGGATTCCTACATACCTTTCGAATATCTGTACGAGAGGTATGTCCATAGCAAGTCTTTAACGCACTTACCATGATGAGATCTCCCTCACTTCACTGGGTCATATCCACCGCAGAGTGTTTGTATTCATTGTGTGCTTTCTAGGCCTGATAGTGTTCCTAAAGAAAAAGGGAAGAATCCACACTAGGTTGGCCATGGCCGCCAAGACTCTGATTGAAGTGTCACGACCCCGGTTCTCCCTCCATGAACTATCATAACGACACCTAGTCCCTACGACTAGGTAAGCCTAAACTTGCGAAAGATAACCAAAACTTGCGGAAGTAAAATAATTTAAAAACAGAAATAAGGCAAATAACAGTGTTAAATGTGCCGCTTGGCATACACCATATTTATATAGATCTCAAAACCAATATCTATATCCAAGACCCGGAAACCCATGAATCACAAGCTAAGAAAAAGAAATACTACATAGCTCTAACTCCGAAATTTGTCTAATAAGAATAGAAAGTACAAAAGGGCTAAATATTAAAAGGCAGGAATAGAAAGGGACTCCTCGGTCTGCGGACGTGGAAGATGTACCTCGAAGTCTCTAAGTAGTCGCCTCCCATAAGGATGGTGGCCTGAGTTGAAATACCCGGATCTGCACATAAAAAACATCCACAAAATGGGCATGAGTACACCACAGTGGTACTCAGTAAGTGCCAAGCCTAACCTTGGTCGGGTAGTGACGAGGAAGGTCAAGGCCCTACTGAGGTTAAATAAAATATAAGGGTTAACATTATGGAATAAAAAGTATAAATAAGTGCAACAGTAAGAAATAACATAGAATTGACAACTAGAACTGAGACAAAACAAGCCATGGAAAGAAATACAGCTCAACACAGAGATAACAACCGGGACACCTTCCAAGATACCGTCATGTAGTCCCAATTACAACTGTCCAGTGGATCTCCCGGGATACCGTCCCGTAGTCCATCATATATATGTCCGAAGGATCTCCCGGGATCCCGTCCCATAGTCCAACTATCAATGCTCGGGGATCTACCGAAATCCTGATCCGTAGTCCCAAATGTAAATACACAGTACTGGGGGAATCTACCCGGTGCATTCCCGTAATTCCATATAACTGTGCAGGGGTATCTATCGGGAATCTAACCTGCAAACCCAAAGTAAATGTGCAGGGGGATCTATAGGGAATCTAACCCGCAATCCCAAAGTAATCAGACAAGGGGGAGCTACCGGAATCCCACATCTGTAGTCCCGATGTAAATACACAGCAACAACAAAAAAATATTCAGAGAAGGGAAATTTCATATTAAGGCAACAAATAATTCTAGCCTAGCATGATGCACAGAGTTCAGGTAAACAGATTGAACAACTAAAGCAATTAAATCACTTAGACATGCTTTCCTAAGCTAATAGCGGGCTTAATAGTACAAGTAATAAAAGTAGGAGAAGGAACATACTAATAAGTACTTAAAGAAAATCGGATTTCCAATAATTTGCACAAGTACGCACTCGTCACCTCACATACAAAGCATTTCAATTACCAATATATATCAATCCTAAGGGGAAAATCCCCTACATAAGGTTAGACAAGCCACTTACCTCGAACCAGCTCAAAATCAACCCGACACTACATCTTTGCCACGAGTACTCGACTCCAAATGGCCCAAATCTATTCAATTCATTTGCATAATGTAAATAACACTTCAAGCAATTGATTCTACAATTAAATTCTAAGCTAATACGCGAAATTATGTAAAATGACCAAAATGCCCCTCGGGCCTGCATCTCGGAATCGGGTGAAATTTATATTTTCAGAAACCTCATACTCTCACGAGTCTATGCATAACAAGAACACTGAAATCAAAGTCCAAAATCCCCTCAAATCCTCATTTAAAGGCCTCTTAAACTCAAGCCCTAATTACCCATTTTTTCCCAAATTTCACACCACTAATTAGGTCTTTAATCACATAAAAATGAGTTATGAAGTCAAAAATATTACCTCCAAGTGATTCCCCTTGAATCCCTCTTCAACCCTCTTCAAAAAGCTTCAAAATTGCCTAGCAATGGAGGAACCTAGGCTAAAATTCGCGAAATAAACCTTTTAAAACATTTTGCCCAGGCATTTAATTCCTTCTTCGTGAACGCGGTCAAAGCCTCGCGTTAGCGAAGCACAAAAATGACGTTGACCAAAAGTTCTCTTATGCGAACGCGACAAGGCCCTCGTGAACGCAATGCTTTACCCGTCTAACCTTCGTGAACGCGTTCCTCTCATCGCGAACGCGATGAGTAAATTCTACTGGGCCAAATGTCCTCCTTTGCGAACGCGAAGCCCAGTCGCGAAAGTGGTTCACAAGTATCTAGCCCTTCGCGAACGCGAATCTCTCATCGAGAACGCGAAGGCTTAATATTTGCCTTCCTCAAATGACCCACCCGCGAACGCAAGGTCCCTCTCGTGAACGCGAAGGGTAAAATTCCTCTGCAACAGCTGAACAAAATCTGCAACTTTTTAACAACTTAAAATGATTCGTTGAGCATCCGAAACACACCCGAGGCCCCTGGGACCTCAACAAAAGGCACCAACATATCCTAAAACCTTATTCAAACTTGTATGAATCTTCAAAACACCTAAAACAACATCAATTCATCCAAAACACATCGGATTCAAGCCTAAGTCTTCCAAAATCTTCCGAATTACGCTTTTGATCAAAAACCCAACCAAACCACTTCCGAATGACCTGAAATTTTGCACACACATCCCAAATGACATAACAAAATTACTACAACTCTCGGAATTCCATTCTGACCCTCGGATCAAAACTCACTATCTAACCGAAAACTTCAAAAATTCAACTTTCAGCATTTCAAGCCTAAATTAGCTACGGACATCCAAAACACAATCCGAATAGGCCCCTAAGCCCGAAATCACCTAATAGAGCTAATAAAACCATCAGATTTCCATTCTGAGGCCGTCTTCACACTGTTCCGACTACAGTCAACTTTCTAACACTTAAGCTCTCATTTAGGGACTAAGTGTGCCAAAACTCTCCGAAACTTAAAACCGAACATCCCGGCTAATCAAATTAGCAAAAATAAACTTGGGGAAAGCAGTTAATAGGGGATCGGGGCATTAATTATTAAGACGACCGGCCGGGTCGTCACATCCTCCTACACTTAAACATTCATTCGTCCTTGAACGAGCATAGAGACATACCTGAAGTAGTGAAAAGATAAGGGTAACAGCTGCGCATATCCTGCTCGATCTCCCAGGTCGCCTCCTCAACCGACTGAACCCACTGGCTACGCATACCTATCTAATATTTCCACTGGTTCCTCAACATAGGATCGATCCTTATCCAACTTGACTGAACTGAAATCCAACACGTGTGGCGGATCACCGTGGTACCTCCGGAGCATCGAAACATGAAAAAAACCCGAATGAACTCCTGCCAAGCTGGGAGGTAAGGCAAGCTCATAAGCAACCTCCCCAACACGCTTCAATATCTCAAAAGGGCCAATAAACATCGAACTCAACTTCCCTTTCTTCCCAAATATCATAACACCCTTCATAGGCGAAACTCGAAGCAAAACCTGCTCTCCAACCATATAGGAAACTTCATGAACCTTCTGGTCTGCGTAACTCTTCTATCTGGACTGGGTTGTACGGAGTCTATCGTGAATCACCTTAACCTTCTACAAAGCATCCTGAACTAAGTCCGTGCCCAATAACCTAGCCTCACGCCTGGCTCAAACCAACCCACTAGAGATCTACACTACCTCCCATATAAAGCCTCATATGGTGCCATCTAAATGCTGGACTGATAACTATTGTTTTAAGCAAACTCCGCCAATGGCAAGAACTAATCCCAAGACCCTCCAAACTCAATCATACACGCACGGAGCATATCCTCAAGAATCTGAATAGTGCTCTCGGACTGTCCGTTCGTCTGAGGGTGAAATATTGTACTTAACTCTACCCAAGTACCCAACTCATGTTGAACGACCCTCCAGAACTGTGATGTAAACTGAGTACCCCTATCTGAGATGATGGACACTGAAATACCATGCAAATGAACAATCTCCTAGATATAAATGTCCGCCAACCGCTCCGAAGAATAAGTAGTGCACACAGGAATAAAATGAGCGGACTTGGTCAACCGATCCACAATCACCCAAATAGCATCGAACTTTCTCAAAGTCCGTGGGAGCCCAATTACAAAGTCCATGGTGATCCGCTCCCACTTCCATTCCGGAATCTCTATATGCTGGAGCAACCCACCCGGTCTCTGGTGCTCATACTTCACCTGCTAACAGTTGAGGCACCGAGCTACAAATCCAACTATATCCTTCTTCATCCGCCTCCACCAGTAGTGCTGCCTCAAATCCTGATACATCTTCGCGGCACCCGGATGAATGGAATACCGCAAGCTATGTGCCTCCTCCAGAATCAACTCCCAAAGCCCATCAACATTGGGTACACAAATCCGACCCTACATCCTCAATACCCCATCATCACCAATAGTCACATATCTGGAATCACCATGCTGGACCTTGTCCTTGAGGACAAGCAAATGAGGGTCATCATACCGCCGCTCCCTGATACGATCAAATAAGGAAGACCGAGAAACCACGCAAGCTAGAATTCGATTGGGCTCCGAAAGATCCAATCTCACAAACTGGCTGGCTAAGGCCTGAACATCCATCGTCATAGGCCTCTCCGATGCTGGTAAATAAGCCAAACTCCCCAAACTCTCTGCCCGGCGACTCAAAGCATCGGCCACCATATTGGCCTTGCCCGGTGATACAAAATAATGATGTCATAGTCCTTCAACAACTCTAACCACCTCATCTGGCGCAAATTTAGATCCTTTTGCTTGAAAAAGTGCTGCAAGCTCTGATGGTCAGTATAAGTCTCACAGGGAACCCATATAAATAATGGCGCCAAGTCTTCAGGGCGTGAATAATGGCAGCTAACTCAAGGCCGTGAATAGGGTAGTTCTTCTCATGTATCTTCAACTGTCTAGACGCGTAGGCAATCACCCTACCATCATGCATCAACACCGCTCCGAGGCCAACCCTCGAGGCATCATAATAGACCGTATAAGACCCCGAACCTGTAGGCAGTATCAAAATTAAGGTTGTGGTCAAAGCTGTCTTGAGCTTCTGAAAGCTCACATCACACTCCTTCGTCCACTAAAATGGAGCACCCTTCTAGGTCAACCTGGTCATAGGGGTTGCAATCGATAAAAACCCCTCCAAAAAACGACGGTTGTAACCCACCAAACCAAGGAAACTGCAGATCTCAGTAGCTGAGGATGGTCTGGGCCAACTCTGCACGACCTCTATCTTCTTCGGATCTACCTGAATACCCTCACTCGATACCACGTGGCCGAAGAATGCCACTGAATCCAACCAAAACTCACATTTCGAGAATTTAGCATATAACTTCTTCTCTCTCAAAGTCTGAAGCACAGTCCTCAGGTGCTGCTCATGATCTTCCCAACTCCGGGAATGCACCAGAATATCATTAATAAAGTCAATGATGAACGAGTCAAGATACGGCCGGCACACACTATGCATCAAATACATAAAAGCTGTTGGGGCATTGGTCAACCCAAATGACATAATAAGGAACTCGTAATGACCATACCGAGTCCTAAAAGCAGTCTTCGGGATATATGGCTCCCGAATCTTCAACTGATGGTAACCTGAGTGCAAATCAATCTTAGAAAACACTCGTGCGCCCTGAAGCTGGTCAAATAGATCATTAATACGAGGCAAAGGATAATGGTTCTTCACTGTAACCTTGTTCAACTGGCGATAATCAATACACATACGCATAGAACCATCCTTTTTCTTCACAAACAAGACAAGACCACCCCAAGGTGATACACTGGGCCGAATAAAACCTTTATCAAAAAATTCCTGTAACTGATCCTTCAACTCCTTCAACTCAGGAGAAGCCATTTGATACAGAGGAATAGAAATGGGCTGAGTGCCCGGCAATAGATCAATGCCAAAATCAATATATCTATTAGGTGGCATGCCTGGAAGATCAGCTGGAAACACATCGGGAAATCCCGTATCAACTGAAGGGGTATCAATACTGACATCTCTCAGATAAGGTAAATACACGTCACACCCCTTCTCAACCATACGCTGAGCTTTAAGAAAAGAAATAACTCTAATGAGAGTGTGATCTAAAGTACTCCTCCACTCAACACGCAGTACACCTGGCATAGCTAGCATCACGGTTTTGGCGTGACAATCAAGGATAGCATAATGGGGCCACAACCAGTCCATGCCCAAGATAATGTCAAAATCTACCATGCTGAGCAACAATAAATCGACTCTGGTCTCAAAACCACTAAGAGCAACCAAACACGACCAATAAATGCGGTCCACAATAAGAGAATATCTCACAAGAGTAGAAACATAAAAAGGGGAACTCAAGGAATCCCGATATACACCTAAATACGGGGAAAAATAAGAAGACACATAAGAGTAAGTGGATCCTGGATTGAATAGAAGCGATGCATCTCTATGACAACCCATGACAATACTTGTGATGACAGAATCGGAGGCAACAGCCGCGGTACGGGTAGAAAGGGCATAATATTTGGCCTGGCCTCCCCCTCTAGGGCGACCTCTACCTTCCTGACCTCCACCTCTAGCTGGCTGAGCAGGTGGGGTAGCAAGTGGTGCTGTAATCATAGCCTGAGAACTCTGCGGGGCACGCTGTGACTGAGAAGTCTGTAGAGGTGCACTCCTCCCAAGTATAGTCAAAAAATTAGGCACATGGTTCACTTTATCTTTGCCCGAAAACTCTTCGTGTTTCCGAGCAAAGAGGGGCAGCTGTGAACACCTAATTTTGACCGTATTTGAATTTTTCCCACTTATCTCTCCAATACCTCACTTCTCACCCATCTTTCCCACTTTCCCTTGCCCCCTACGCTGGTCCCCTCCACTCTCTTTTATTTCCTCACATTCATCCCCTTTGTTTCCCACTTCTTGTCCCCCACTTTGTTCTCCACTCACAATCCCACATCCCCACTCCATTCCACTGATAATTCCACTAAGCCAATCTCCATATTCCTCCACTCAAAACCCACGTTCTCCACTCCAAATGGGAGGAACAAAAAATTACTAATTTTTTTCTCTATAAAGAGACAACAAAGACTTAGTGAAAGGAGAAGAAGGAAAAAAGAAAAACAATAATTCAAGTAAGAAGGAACAAGATGAGAAGTTCAAAATACAGAGACAAAAAAAAAGGGATGGCTTCTTCTTAACGGAGACAGAGGGTATACACTCGATATACGGTCAATATACATTCTATATACACTAGAGATACTCTCGATATACACTGAATATACAGAGGCAGCCAACGAAAAGAGGGTCTTCTTCCTCCTAAAAATTCTACATCTAGAGCTTAATATCTACCATGTAAGAGCCATGAGAGCTCATCTTTTCCACCTGAAAAACACCCCATAAAACACCCCAAAGTCCTAGCCAAAACCCAACTAAAATACAATGAAATTCCAACGTGTAATCACAGTCGAAAAACCTATGTGAAATGTCACTGCTTCAGCCGCATACCCGCTAGATCTCTCACCAGCTTCGTGCGCACTGTCGTCGTCTCCCATCTCTCGTCCATTGCTGCTTCAACCTGAATCTAGCTCCTAAACTACCCTTTAACGCCACGAAACAGCCCCAAGGTCTTTGAAAATCCAAGCCGTTGTTGAGGTGGTCGTCGTCTGAGGTTCCGTCGATGAGATCGACGATGTTTGGTTATAGTTCTAATGATTTGCTGTATGGGTTAGAAGAGGATTGTTATCATCATATCAAATAAGTACTTTGCTTTGCAATACTACATGTTCTCTTCCTTGTATTTATTTTATCTCATATTCATTTTACTTGTTTGGTGAAAGATCTTGATTATATTTTGCTTCTCTGTATTGGTTTTGTTCATGTAATTCGCATGGTATGGGTGTTTTATCTTTTATTTTGTGTGTATGGTAGATTTTAGGAGTGAACGAAATACTCCTAGCTAGGTTGAACAAACATACAAGGGACTATCTCATGACTGCCATTCATTTTTGTACAGTTTTAGCACTAGTCAATAATATTTACACTATAAGACTTCCTCGTTGAATGGATTTAACTATTTGTGTTAAGTTAGGAAATGAGTTCTTCTTTTTGGTTGAGTAATAGTAAGTACTACTGTTAGTGAATTATCTTTTTTCTAGTTTTAATCCTTTGTCCATTGTGGTAAATAAATCATCTTTGAAGGAAGTGTATAATTCATTTTACAAGGGGCAATTTTCACAGAGCTGTAGTACAAAGTTGGCTCGAGTATAAAAAGTATATTTTGCAGCCTTGTTTTGTGATTTAATCACTCTTTAATTTACTGTTGTTCTTGATATGTGTATATAAGTAATATAGAGTAAATAATATTTTTAGTTTGCTTTAGGCACGTTAATTATATAATTATCATGGCTACTAAAATTCGGGAGTACATTTCATGTGGCCCGGTTCTAATTTTCAACAATGTTATATAAAATGTGTCGTGAACCACGAGTGCATTTTATATAGCGTGGTTTACGATGTGTTTTAAATAACTTTGAATTTTTTTCGAAAATATTAAAAGCGGCTAAAATATTAGTAGTATTTTTCGCTTTTTTTTTTTTTTTTTTTTGCTTTTTGCTTTTTAGCTTTTTGCTTTTGCTTTTTTGCTTTTTGCTTTTAGTACCAATTATGGGTCTGTGTGATCCATTTTCACGTTAAGACCATTTTGAAAGATCACTAAATGAAAAAAAGTGTTAGAATAAGATTTTAATTTAATCCCAACAATTCATCTCATATATTTTGTTTTAGTAGCCTCTTTGTTAATTAATTTCATATTGAGACTTTGGTACAAAAGCATCTGCACTATGTTGATCAGTACTTGTTCATTATATTGTAGTAATTCATATGTGGAGATGTATATTTGTATGATCTCAAGAAAAAGAAAAGGAAAATAGTCATACTTAATTACTTACCTAATTGATACCCACAACTACTGCTGCTTGTAATTCAAAATAAGAAAAAGAAGATTAACGCAATAGATGGTTGATTAGTCATGAATATCGTTGGTTGATTTGTCCATATGGTTATCTAATTTAGGAATAATAATAATTCAAGAACATCGTAGTTTGCTTTAGGCTCGATTTAGACTAGTATTGTGATTATGTATACGTTCCCGTAACATAATTGCGATTTTAATTCCAAAAAGTAACTCGAGGGATGAGTTCGCGCAACTTCAACTAAACCTTTCTTAATATGAATAAACCAAGCGTTATTAATTGTGGACACATTTGCGTGACATGATTTTTTGACGCGCCAAAAGAAAAGAGTATACGTACGCGTAATTCAATTCTTTAATTACAAACAAATCAAGTGATTAAAAGCAGTAAAAGGTAAATGCACATAGGTTTTAAAATAAGTAATTAGGCAATTTTAGCCAAGTATAAATCACTAAGCTACTGTGCTAGAACCACGGAACTCGGGAATGCCTAACACCTTCTCTCGGGTTAACAGAATTCCTTACTCGGATTTCTGTGTTTGTAGACCATTAAATAAGAGTCAACTTCCTCGATTCGGAATTTTAACCGGTGACTTGGGACACCATAAATTATCCTAGGTGGCGACTCTGAAATAATTAAATAATCCCATTTCGAATAATGTCACTTTAATTGGAAAAACTCCCTTATATACCTTCGGGTGTAGGAAAATGGAGGTGTGACAGTTGTGAACAAACTAATGATATAGAAAAGTGCTAGCACTTGAAAAGTGCAATACATGAGCTGATTGATACCAATAGAATTGAAGTTCAAGCTCCCGAAGCACCCAATATCAACAGGAATCCGATGCCAGCCCATCAGGAGGCAAATATGATCGAAATAGTGCATGCGGAGAGGGAACCCAAGAAGCCATCACAGACCGTCATGATGATTCGGTCTAGTGGAGTCAAGACAGATGAACAATCAGCAGATGAGAAGTTGGTGCTCAAGCAGAGCAAAAAGAGTGTTGAGCCATCTGTGGCAGTAGAGAAGGGGTCTTTAAGCAGAGTTACAACGAAACAGGAAGGGGTAAAGGTGATCGTACTGGGAGCGTCCAACAAACCCATCATAATCGTGAAAGGAGCCCGCGTAGATCGGGTTATTATCAATCCAGTAACCCAGTTACCAATAATCAACAGCAAGGCTATTCCATGGAATTACGAAGGGGTAACGGTGATGTACAAAGGGAAGGAAGTCAAGGAAGAAATCTGTGAAGTACAGGGTTTGACTCGCTCGGGAAGGTGTTTTACTCCCGAGGAGTTAAGAAGAGCTAAAAATAATCCAACACTAATGAAGAAAGCCGTAACTAAAGAAGAAGCAGAAGAATTCTTGAGGAAAATGAAGCTGCATGACTACTCTATCGTGGAACAATTAAGAAAGACGCCCGCTCAATTTTTCCTATTGTCCTTATTGATCCATTCGGACGAGCACCGTCAAGCTTTAATGAAGATCTTGAATGAGGCACACGTTCCCGATAAGATCTCTGTGAATCACTTGGAAAAAATAGCCAACAAAATCTTCGAAGCAAACAGAGTCACGTTTTCTGATGATGAATTGCCTGTAGAAGGTACTGAGCACAACAGAGCTCTTTACCTCACATTAAAATGTGAAAACTTTGTGGTGACCCGGGTATTGGTTGACAACGGGTCAAGCGTAAACATCTGTCCTCTCTCCACTCTAAGCAAGTTGAAAATAGAAGATGAGAGGATCTATAAGAACAGTATTTGCGTGCGGGGATTTGACGGCGGAGGTAAAGATTCGGTTGGGGACATAGTGCTGGAGCTGACAATAGGGCCAGTCGAGTTCATAATGGAGTTTCAGGTGCTGGATATAGCAGTTTTCTATAACTTGCTGTTGGGTCGACCATGGATCCACGCCACTAAAGCAGTCCCATCAACACTACACCAGGTAGTCAAATTTGAATGGGATAGACAAGAAATAGTTGTGCATGGGGAAGACAGTTTATGTGCTCGCGGAAATGCCATTGTACCAGTCATTGAAGTGGAAGATGACCAGGGACCATGGGTCTACCAGGTTTCGGACAGGATATTGGTAGAGAAAGTTCTGGAGGGGAAATACATTCCAAATCCAAAGATAACCACTGCATCAGTCATGGTAGCCTATGAGATGTTGAAGAATGGTTTTGTACTAGGTAAAGGTTTGGGCTCATCTTTGCAAGGCATCATACAGTCGGTGTCTCTTCCTGAAAACTTGGGAACATTTGGTTTGGGATTCAAGCCCACTGCCGCAGACATAAGAAAGGCCAGAAAGCTAAAACAGAAGACATGGGTCCTTCCAAAAACAGTCCCATGTCTTTCCAAATCATTTGTCAAGTCTGGTACTAGAAGTCACCCGACAACAACAATTCCCAGTTCTATGATTAATCCTGACGAGGAGTTAATTGAAAGGTTTGAAAAGTTGTTTGATGGTGTGAACATGGTGGAAAGTGGTGAAGGTCCTAGCAACGCAGAAATTCAATTCGTTGGGCCAGAAACAAAGCTTAATAATTGGAAAGCCACTCCTCTCCCCATTCGGAAGGAGTCTTGGTAGTTTATTTTTATTTTCCTTCAGTTTGTCTGGATCATTCCAGGGTTGTAATCCAGATTTTTATCTTTCAGTCTGTTTGAAGTATGCAAACCTTGTTTCATTTAATGAAATGCAGTTTCCCTTTCTTTATCACTCCTGATAGTTTTCTTTTATTTTTCTTTTCTTTTCTGTACAATTCTTTTTATGCTAGCTCTAGTGATATGGCATGCATAAGGAATCCTCAACCCAGTCTTAAAAATCAATTTGATTCCGAAATAATAGTTCAATAAGTAGGTTGTGATTACGAATCAGAATACAATGAGGATAAGGCCTTCGAAGAGATTGTAAGGAGTTAATTCACTTCGAAGAGAAACCCAAACCCAACCTGAATGATACAGAAGCCGTCAATTCAGGGGACATAGATAATGTCCGAGAGACTAAAATAAGTGTCCACCTCAAGCCAAATATTTGGGAAGAGTTAATCAAAGCACTCATCGAATTCAAAGATGGTCATATGATGACATGCCGAGCTTGAGCACTGATTTAGTGGTCCACAAATTGCCCACCGATCCAGTGTTTCCTCCCGTCAAGCAAAAGTTGAGGAAATTCAAAACCAATATGAGTGTGAAAATTAAAGAAGAAATCACCAAGCAGTTGGATGCAAAGGTCATTCGGGTCACTCGATATCATGTTTGGTTGGCTAATGTCGTGCCTGTGCCAAAGAAAAATGGCAAGAACAGAGTATGCGTCGATTACCGCAATCTCAACAAAGCAAGTCCGAAGGATAACTTCCCACTACCCAATATCCACATTTTGATCGATAATTGTGCCAAGCATGAGATAGGATCTTTTGTGGATTGCTATGCCGGGTATCATCAGATTTTAATGGATGAAGAAGATGCAGAAAAGACGACATTCATCAAACCGTGGGGAACTTATTGCTACCGGGTAATGCCATTTGGTTTGAAGAACGCCGGGGCAACTTATATGAGAGAAATGACTACAGTGTTTCATGACATGATACATAAGGAGATTGAGGTATACGTGGATGATGTGATCATAAAATCAAAGCATCAGGCCAACCACGTTGGGGATTTAAGGAAATTCGTCCTGAGACTTCACAGGTACAACCTCAAGCTTAACCCTGCCAAGTGCGCATTTGTTGTTCCATCCGGAAAGCTGTTGGGATTCATAGTCAGCCGGCGAGGCATCGAGTTGGACCCATCAAAAATCGAAGCCATCCAAGAATTGCCACCTCCGAGGAACAAGACTGAAGTGATGAGTCTGTTAGGGAGGTTCAACTACATCAATAGGTTTATTACTCAGCTCACGACAACTTGTGAGCCTATTTTCAAATTGCTGAAGAAGGATGCTACGGTCAAGTGGACTGATGAGTGTCAAGAAGCATTTGATAAGATAAAAGGATACTTGTCAAACCCACCCGTGATGGTTCCGCCAAAACCAGGAAGACCTTTGATTCTTTATTTAATAGTCTTGAAAAATTCATTTGGCTGTGTACTGGGGCAGCATGACATCACCGGCAGAAAGGAGCATGCCATCTATTATCTTAGCAAGAAGTTCACGGCTTATGAGGTTAAGTACACTCATCTGGAAAGGACATGTTGTGCCCTAACTTGGGTGGCTCAGAAATTGAAGCATTATTTGTCATCCTACACTACTTACCTCATTTCGCGCTTGAATCCGCTGAAATATATCTTTCAAAAGCCTATGCCGACAGGGAGACTTGCGAAGTGGCAGATATTGCTCACAGAGTTTGACATCGTCTATGTGACTCGGGATGCGATGAAAGCCCAAGCATTGGCCGATCATTTGGTCGAAAACCCGGTCGATGAAGATTACGAGCCATTGAGAACTTATTTTCCCGATGAAGAAGTGATGCATATCGATGAACTGGAACAAATTGAAAAACCAGGCTGTAAACTTTTCTTTGATGGGGTTGCCAACATGAAAGGAGTCGGGATAGGAGCTGTGATTATTTCTGAAACAGGGCATCACTATCCTGTTACGACTCAGCTTCAGTTTTATTGCACCAACAATATGGCTGAGTATGAAGCCTGTATTTTGGGTCTAAGGCTAGCTGCAAATATGGATATCCAGGAAATCTTGGTCTTGGGAGACTTAGATCTTCTGGTACATCAAATTCAAGGAGAATGGGAAACGCGAGACTCGAAGCTCATACCGTACCGACAATGTTTACATGATCTTTGTCAACAGTTTTGATCAGTGGAGTTCAGGCATATTCCAAGGGTCCATAATGAGGTCGCCGATGCTTTGGCTACCCTGGCATCAATGTTGCACCATCCGGACAAAGCTTATGTTGATCCTCTGCATATTCAAGTCCGAGATCAGCATGCTTATTGAAACATGATTGAAGAAGAACTTGATGGCGAACCATGGTTCCACGATATCAAGGAGTACATCAGAATGGGGATATATCCAGTGCAAGCCACGAGGGATCAAAAGAGAACAATTCGACGGTTGGCAAATGGATTCTTCTTAAGTGGAGGAGTTTTGTATAAGAGAACACCAGACCTTGGATTATTAAGATGCATAGATGCTAGACAAGCTACGACTGTCATGTCCGAAGTACATTCGGGAGTATGCGGACCATATATGAGCAGATATGTGTTGGCAAAAAAAATTCTCCGAGCAGGATATTATTGGCTTACCATGGAGCGAGATTGTATCAATTTTGTGCGCAAATGTCATCAGCGCCAGATACACGGAGATTTGATTCATTCTCCACCATCAGAATTACACACAATGTCGGCACCATGGCCCTTCGTTGCCTGGGGCGTGGATGTCATTGGACCAATTGAGCCAGCAACATCCAACGGGCACAGGTTCATTCTGGTAGCCATTGATTATTTCACCAAGTGGGTTGAGGCCAAAACTTTCAAATCGGTGACCAAGAAAGCATTAGTCGATTTTGTTCACTTAAATATCATCTGTCGATTCGGAATCCCAAAGGTGATCATCACAGATAATAGTGCTAATCTTAACAGTAACTTGATGGAAGAGGTATGTCAATAATTTAAGATTACACATCGCAATTCTACCCCATATCGTCCCAAGGCGAATGGAGCAGTCGAGGCAGCCAACAAAAACATAAAGAAGATACTTCGGAAAATGGTAGAAGGTTCGAGGCAATGGCACAAAAAATTACCATTTGCGTTGTTCGGATATCGCACTACTGTTCGCACTTCGGTAGTTGCAACTCCTTATTTGTTGGTATATGGCACTGAAGCAGTAATACCTGCAGAAGTTGAAATCCCTTCCCTTCGGATTGTCGTTGAGGCTAAGATTGATGATGATGAGTGGGTCAAAACCCATTTGGAGCAGTTGAACTTGATTGATGAAAAAAGATTGGCAGCAGTATGTCATGGCCAGTTATATCAAAAGAGAATGGCAAGAGCATACAACAAAAGGGTGCGTCCCCGAAAGTTTGAAGTGGGTCAGCAAGTGCTGAAACATATTCTTCCACATCAGGTTGAAGCAAAAGGCAAGTTCGCCCCGAATTGGCAAGGGCCATTCATTGTGACCAGAGTATTATCCAATGGTGCTCTATGTTTAATAGATATCGAAGGAAAATGCATAGACATGACCATCAATTCTGATGCAGTCAAGAGATATTATGTATGATTTCTTTGTTATAATTGTTGATTGTTTGTACTTGGCATTATTTTGAAGAATGAAATGACGAAGGCATTTTGTTCCGCTATCTAAACACTCTACCATTTGTTTCCCCCTTTTTGAGCCGCATTTGTTTCTTTCATACCCCTCTTTTGGAATCAATAACAAAAAAAAGGAAAAGAAAGAAAAGAGAAAAGAGAAAAGAAAAGAAGTGAAAAAAGAAAGCATAACAACAAGGAAATTCAGGTGGGAACTACGTTTGACCTAATTCCTGTTAAGGATACGTAGGCAGCCTCACGACTCGGTCATAATAAAATAAAATATCAAAAGATCCCCAAGCAAGAAGCTGGGGCAGAAGTTGTACTTGTAATAAGAAATGTGATTCCAAGAGTTGTAATTTTAAACCCATGTCAAAATGTTTTGAGCTTTTGATACCCTTTCTTTCTAACCCCATCCAAAAGCCCATATTACTGTCCAAAGAAAGACCTTCCAATCAGTCTTCGAGAGATGCCAAGTTGAGCAAATAAAGGTGATTCATATCAGGATAACACTCTGGTCCAAGCAGGAAAAAATGAGAAAGTCTTATTGGTGAAAACCCTCATGGGCACCATGAGGCGACGAAAGCTGAGAGAAATCCAAAAATGAGAGAGTCTTATCGGTGAAAACCTTCACGGGTACCATGAGGCGACGAAAGCTGAGAGAAAGTAAAAATAAGAGAATCTTATCGGTGAAAACCTTCGTGGGCACCATAAGGCGACAAGGAATTGAGGAACAAACGAATGAGAGAGGTTTGTCAGTGAAAACCCTTCAGGTCACTACAAGTCGAACAAGGTCCGTAAGTTGGCGGAAAGTAAAATTGGGTTGTGGAAATCTTGGAGAACAAAGTAAAACAATTGGAAAGGAGATTGGTTAAATAGACTGGGCTGATTAATCCAAAATGTATATCATGATCATTGGTGCCAGTGACTCCATTCAGATAAGTTCCTTTTTCCTATCTCCAACAGTCATCCAAATTTGGATTTTTCTTCTTTATTCTTAATTCTTAAATCGTCGCATTTCATTGCTGTTAATTTTTACTCCTCTAAAGCTCTTCCAAGGTTAGCCTTGTTCCAACAAATAAGAAGGAATGTCAAAGTGTACTACTAGATTCAAAATTGCACAAAGCAAAATACGGCTAGGGCATGCTGGAGATAGTATGATGAAAAGTGGGACCTAGGGTGTAAGCAAAGGTTAAATCGGTGGAATGGTTCAGTAATGTCATGTATGGTTACGAATAAAAGGGTCAAAAGTGAAAAACAATAGTTGGGTATCCTGCAGTTAAGGATTAGTTATGAGGTCAAAACAGTCCTTTCGACCAGTTCAAGGCAGTCTGTTGAAACAAAGCATGGCAAAGAGAAAACCATCCCCAGCAAGAATGCCACAACTAACCACCACATTTTAAACTGACAAGATTTTCTTTGATTTGAAATATGGGCAAAGATGGCATTTATTTCAGGAAGCACCCTGTAAGGAAAGCAAGTACCATGCAGGTTTGATCGTATAAATTCTCAGGACCCTCCTGGAAAATGGGACCTAGGTTAAACCCTAAAACAATCATAAGTAGTAAATATAAGACAAATGTGCACCAAAAAGGAATATAAGTTGGTTTCAAAGTTCGCATAAGAGTTGTTAGGGCCCTCCTGGATAATGGGACATAGTTTAAACCTGGTTTAGATAACAAGATTTAGCAAAAGTCATGCCTTTAAAAGATATAGCTTAGATTTAAAATTGTCGTTTAGTTAAGAGATGTCAGTACCCTCCTGGATAATGGGACCTAGCTTTCAAATTCTTATTAATATTTGATATTATGCTTCAGTTTAACACTCACAGATGCGCCCAACTACCAAACTGGGGCAAAAAAAAACTTTCTTTTGTTTTGTCTATTTTTGTTGAAATCAGGCGTCCACCTGGAGAACAAGGAACAACAGTTGAAGTATCAGCAATCAGGCGTCCACCTTGGAGAACAAGGAACAACAGTTGAAGTATCATCAATCAGGCATCCACCTGGAGAACAAGGAACAACAATTCAAGTTTCAGCGGTCAGGCACCCACCTGGAGAACAAGGGAGTACAATTCAAGTTTCCGCTTTCAAGTTCTTACTGATATTTGGTAACATGATTATATATGCCCATCTACCAAACTGCGGCATAAATTTTTCTTTGCTTTTGTCTATTTTGTTGAAATCAGGAGCCCACCTGGAGAACAAGAGAATACAATTCGAATTTCAAGTAGTTAAGAGCACGCCTAGAGAACGAAGGGAAGAAGCAATTCAAATTTCAAATAATCAGGAGCCCTCCTGGAGAATAGAGGAAATGAAACAATAATCAAAGGAAGACATTTAAAAGGTTCAGCAATCAGGTGCCCACCTGGAGAAGCAGGGAAAGCATTTCAAAGAATATCATTCAAGTCAGCCACAAAGGAACTTTTGAGGAAAATACAAGTCAACGAGGCAACATCAGTCAAAAGATCAAGTTTGGAAATAAATCTTTGTAAAACATAGATTATAGCTTAGTCTAGCTTCTTCATTTTTGTCATGGTGTAATAAGGAGGTCAGTAGGCAGTATCAGCAGTAGCAACAGCAGTAACAATAAAACCGCAACTTCATGGTAGTCCCAGCTACCAGAACTTCCCGAACTACATTGACCTGATTCCTTTATAGCCAAGGATATGTAGGAAACCTTTGAAGCAGAGGTTCGGTAAAATCTTTCAAAAAATGCTTCCCACGGAGTATTAAAACAGGCAAAAATTGCTCGTATCCGCTCACTTTATCTTTTCACGAAAACTCTTCGTGTTTCCAGACAAATAGGGGAATCTGTGAGCACGTGATTTTTGTCTCACACGAATTACTCCAAAAGAATTCCCAAAATTAGGTCTTTTCTCTAATTATGTGTTATTTTTAGGAATTATTGTGTGATTTTCCTGATTGTTTACATATGTTTGTGTGCAGGCTTAATTTTATTAATGCATTAAAAATACAAAAAAATATATAGCATTTTCATTTAAGATTTGATTTTTACATTTTTGGAATTAATTAATAATAGGTGTTTTGCAAAAATAAAAATTCACAAAAAATAACATATTTTTGTATTTTGGTCAAATTGTGTGATTTTCTTTTAATTTAGTGTGATAGGTATTATTTAAAGTTCATTAATATTTTTAAGCTAATTTAGGTCTTTTATAATTTATTTAGGATTTTAATTTCAAATTTTGAAAGAAAAAGGAAAAAAAGAAAAGGAAAAGAATTAAATAAAAGAAATCCATTTGGGGCCACATTTAATTAAAAATTTCCAGGCCCAAGTCGTTTTACCCCAGTCCAGCCCAAAACCCAGCCAAAAACCAGCCCAGACCCGTCCCAACCTGGTCCGCCCCCTTTTCAATTCAAACGACGTCGTTTTACCACCTATTCATCTGAGCCGTTGATTTGATTTCATCCAACGGCTACGATTTTGCCCCTTACCCGCCTCACCTGAATCTGACCTGTTTCATATGAGACCGATCCGGCCTCTAAACACCGTCGTTCCTGTTAAGTGATTGATCCAAGCCGTTGATCTCATTGGATCAAACGGCCTGGATTCAATTCCACCCCAGTATATTATATATACCCAAACAAACCCCGCCCCCTCAGAACCCCCCCATCTCGTCTATCGTCTCCCTCACCCCAAACCCTAGAGACCAGCCGCCACCATTCCCCACCACCTTCCAGTGGCAGCGCCAGCTCCTACCCACTTGAAAATAACACCCCAAGACCCTCTACGTCCTCTCGTCCCCAATCTGTAGTTAGTTTCCTTCGAATCACCTTAGTACTTCTCGAATCTTCAATCGAAACTGTCCGGTCCCAAAAATCTCCAAACCCTAGCTCACCCAATCGGCCCCAAATTCACACCGTAGCACCACCACAACTCCCTCTTCCCTAATCCATAACCAGTTTCCTTCGAATGGGGCTCGATCTGCTCGAATCTTAAATCCAAGGGTCCGAGTTCTACAGTCAAACCTAACTCGAGAATTGATGATAATTTTAGAGTCGATTTCATCACGAAATGATATTAATCGCTTGTTTTAACAAAGAACAAGTGACTAACATCATTTGGCGATGAAATCAAAAAGAAGAAAATTTGATACCAAGTTGTCCAGTTGAGCCGGTAAGTTCTCTTGATTATTGTTTCTTTTTTTTAGTATTTGTTTTACTTCTCTGGTTGTTGGTCCACTAACTCAGTCAGTTTAATTAAATCTTTTTATTAAATTTGTTTGAATTTTTTTAGTAACAAGTCTAGTTAATTTGGTGTTGATTGTTTTAAAGGTCTAATCAAATGAGTTCATTCGTTGGTTATTTCTTGCTTGTTTCAATTCTAATCACTCATGTATGGGGTATTTTCTCATTTTTGTTCAATATTAATCCCTTATACAATCAGAAATTGATGTTGTTTGGTTTTGGCTGCTTGATGATTTTTGTTTTATAGTTTGTTTGTGCAAGTTTGCAAATAATCAGAATTTTCAGTAGTTCTGATCAAATAAGTAGGATTTCAGAGTATAGCTTGGGCATTGTTTAATAAAAAGGGATATTCACCTAACTTAAGAAGTTTCTACTGGATAGTAGGGTTAGGATTGCACTAATGGATTAGATAATTGAGTGGATAATTGAGTGGACTAATTGAGTGGATAATTTAAAAATGAAAAGATAAGTTGTAGTGGAAAATGCACTAATTAAATGCCCATTTAAGGGAGCTGAAAATCAGAAGAAGGCAGGGATTCTAAGAGAGGAGGAGACAAGAGATTCTGAAATATTGAAAAAATATATACTAACTGTTCCACTAGAATTTCGGAGATTTTGAGGCTTTTCATTGGTGAAACAATTCCTGAATAATCATAGGTTAAAATAATTTGAATGTATTGGTTTTCAAGTGTTTGGTTCAAGTTCTGATTGTTTTTGATTTCTAAGTATCAGTTGATCCTTCTACTGGGCTGAATTTGGCTAAAAACCTGGTTTCCTTTGGTTTATTTTTACTGTTGAGTCCTGTTGATGCTACTACTGCACCTTACCCCTCTTTACTCTCATTTCCAGGTACACGCTTCTATATTCCACCTAATGTAAAGCTTGGTTTGGAATCAAATGGAAATATGGAGCTTTGAGTAGTAGTCGTATTTGTAGTTTAGTTTACTTGTTAAGAAGAATTGCTTATTGTCCATTACCCCTGTTTAATTGTTTCTCTTTCTTTTAAATCTGTTTGAGTTGAATTTGGATTGAATTTTTAGTCGTATGCATACTGCCTTATGATTATGGTGATGTATGAGTTGAACGGAGGCAATGAATAAGATGTGGTGTTCCTACTATCTGAGCTATGAATTGTACTCCATTTTAACCCCTTTTCTTCTCATTGACCAGTTTCTTGTAGCACTGTTTGTTTGATACGTTTTGACATGATATTTCCATATGCTATTTGTAGTTACTAATGAAAATTTAGTTAAATGTGAGTTTGTTCTGATATTAAGTAGAACCTATTAGTTTCATGGGAAAATACTTATAAATGTGATGAATGTGCCTAATTACTTATTCTTTGATTGTTAGTTTAATACATCGAAGCAAGGTCTGTCGTTGGGATTAATTACAAAATTAATTAATTGAATTGATTTAGGAAAACTTGTGTAATTAATGTTGAATTCGTACAGATTAGCTAAAGGGAACAAGTGGGTCATTGGGGGTAATTGTGATTAAATGAAATTAAGCCATGAAGTTGAACAGAATAACGAGAATTTCGAATTTGGATATTTTATTGCTTCCATTTAATGTCTTTATCACTTATTATACAGTATGAGCATGTTTTAGGCACGACTTTGTCTATCATTGTGATTGTGTACACATTCGCGGGACATAATTATGATTTTTCTAAAAATAAATCGAGGTATGTGTTCGAGCAATTACGGCCAAACTTTTAAAATAGTAATAAAGAGTTGTTAATTATGGACAAAAATAGTGCTATAGTATCCTTAAGTCACAAATAGGTTAACTTTTTCTAATCATTCTTGGGAATAGACCATAAACTATAATAAACTTTCTTTATAAGATTGTAGTAAGTTTCTTTTACATAAAGAAAAGTTTTTTTCTTCTCTGAGTAAACGTTTATAATTTTTAACTGCCTAGCCATGAAAGTTGGAAATTTCTAAGTGTTAATTTGGTAGGAATATTTTATTTTTTTAAAAAGGGGAGAAGAAAAGATATGTAATTCATAAAGTGCTCTAGGCAACTTGTTTGAAGTTTCGTTTTAATATCAAAAGACTATAAAGTTTCATTTGTTTTGCTCAGTTTTCTATGTTAGCAAAATTTGCTGCTTTGTGTGGTAATATTTTTGTTTTCTGTTAACATAGTTCTTAAGAATGCAAGTATTTAATTTTTTGGAATTTTAATCCTACAATGCGAGAATGAGGAAGGCTAACTGTTGATCCATGAAAATTTTGCTTTCACATATTTACATCAAAACCAAATCGATAGTATGCTTTTAGGTATGATCTTAATAAATCAATCATCGTGATTGTGTACATGTTCGCGTGACACAATTACGATTTTCAAAATAAATTAAGGAACGCGTCCGCGCGACTTTGACTAAGTTTTTTTTCTTAAATAAACTAAATGTTGTGAATTGTGTACACGTACGCGTGACATGACTCTTGACACGCCAAACCACACGAGTATACGTATGCGTAACTCGAATATTCTTTAGGTACGAGCAAATCACGTAATTAAAAGCGGTAAAGGTAAAATGCAGGTAGTTTCTAAACACGTAATTAAATAATTTAATCCAAGTATAAATTGTTAAGCGACCGTGCTAGAACCACGGAATTCGGGAGTGCCTAATACCTTCTCCCGGGTTAACATAATTCCTTACCTGGATTTCTGGCTCGCGGACTGTAATACAGAGTCAATATTTTCCTCGATTTGGGATTCTAACCGGTGACTTAGGACACCATAAATTATCCCAAGTGGCGACTCTGAATTTAATGTAAATAATCCCGTTTCGATTGTCCTTTAATTGGAAAAACTCCCTTATACCCTTTACGGGGTATAGAAAAAAGGAGGTGTGACAGCTCTAGCGACTCTGCTGGGGATGATCTTATTGAATTGAATTCTCTGAAGACTTTCTTGGATAACCAATTCAAGATTAAAGATTTAGGTGTTGTCCATTATTTCTTGGGTTTGGAAATCACTTCACCTCCACAGGGGTACCTCATGAGCCAACATAAGTACACTTCTGACCTCTTGGCTGAATTTCATTGTGACAACTTCACCCCTGTTTCTACTCCCTTGGATTCCACTCTACTTCCTGTTTTGTAGGAGCTGTGAACACCTAATTTTGACCGTATTTGAATTTTTTCCCACTTATCTCTCCAATACCTCACTTTTCACCCATCTTTCCCACTTTCCCTTGTCCCCTACGCTGCCCCCCCACTCTCTTTTATTTCCTCACATCCATCCCCTTTGTTCCCCACTTCTTGTCCCCCACTTTGTTCTCCACTCACAATCCCACATCCCCACTCCATTCCACTCATAATTCCACTGAGCCAATTCCCATTTTCCTCCACTCAAAACCCACGTTCTCCACTCCAAAAGGGAGGAACAAAAAATTACCAATTGTCTTCTCTATAAAGAGACAACAAAGACTTAGTGAAAGGGAAGGAAAAAAGAAAAACAATAATTCAAGTAAGAAGAAACGAGAGGAGAAGTTTAAAATACAGAGACGAAAAAAGGGATGGCTTCTTCTTAACGGAGACAGAGGGTATACACTCGATATACGGTCAGTATACATTCTATATACACTAGAGATACTCTCGATATACACTGGATATACAGAGGCAGCCAACGAAAAGAGGGTTTTCTTCCTCCTAAAAATTCTACATCTAGAGCTTAACATCCACCATGAAAGAGCCATGAGAGCTCATCTTTTCCACCTGAAAAACACCCCAAAGTCCTAGCCAAAACCCAACTAAAATACAATGAAATTCCAGCGTGTAATCACAGTCGAAAAACCCATGTGAAACGTCACTACTTCAGCCGCATACCCGCCAGATCTCTCACCAGCTTCGTCCGCAATGTCGTCATCTCCCATCTCTCATCCATTGCTGCTTCAACCTGAAGCTAGCTCCTAAACCACCCTTTAACGCCACGAAACAGCCCCAAGGTCTTTGAAAATCCAAGCCGTCGTTGAGGTGGTCGTCATCTGAGGTTCCGTCGATGAGATCGACGATGTTTAGTTATAGTTCTAATGATTTGCTGTATGGGTTGGGGGAGGATTGTTATCATCATATCAAATAAGTACTTTGCTTTGCAATACTACAGGTTCTCTTCCTTGTGTTTATTTTATCTCATATTCATTTTACTTGTTTGGTGAAAGATCTTGATTATATTTTGCTTCTCTGTATTGGTTTTGTTCATGTAATTCGCATGGTATGGGTGTTTCATCTTTTATTTTGTGTGTATGGTAGCTTTTAGGAGTGGACGAAATACTCCTAGCTAGGTTGAACAAACATACAAGGGACTATCTCATGACTGCCATTCATTTTCGTACAATTTTAGCACTAGTCAATAATTTTTACACTATAAGACTTCCTCGTTGAATGGATTTAACTATTTGTGTTAAGTTAGGAAATGAGTTCTTCTTTTTGGTTGAGTAATAGTAAGTACTACTGTTAGTGAATTATCTTTTTTCTAGTTTTAATCCTTTGTCCATTGTGGTAAATAAATCATCTTTGAAGGAAGTGTATAATTCATTTTACAAGGGGCAAATTTCACAGAGTTGTAGTACAAAGTTGGCTCGAGAATAAAAAGTATATTTTGCAGCCTTGTTTTGTGATTTAATCACTCTTTAATTTACTGTTGTTCTTGATATGTGTATATAAGTAATATAGAGTAAATAATGTTTTTAGTTTGCTTTAGGCACGTTAATTATATAATTATCATGGCTACTAAAATTCGGGAGTACATTTCATGTGGCCCGGTTCTAATTTTCAACAATGTTATATAAAATGTATCGTGAACCACGAGTGCATTTTATGTAGCGTGGTTTACGATGTGCTTTAAATAACTTTGAATTTTTTCCGAAAATATTAAAAGCGACTAAAATACTAGTAGTATTTTTCGCCTTTTTTTTTTTTGCTTTTTGCTTTTTGCTTTTTGCTTTTTTGCTTTTTGCTTTTGCTCTTTGCTTTTTGCTTTTAGTACCAATTATGGGTCTGTGTGATCCATTTTCACGTTAAGACCATTTTGAAAGATCACTAAATGAAAAAAAGTGTTAGAATAAGATTTTAATTTAATCCCAACAATTCATCTCATATATTTTGTTTTAGTAGCCTCTTTGATAATTAATTTCATATTGAGACTTTGGTACAAAAGCATCTGCACTATGTTGATCAGTACTTGTTCATTATATTGTAGTAATTCATATGTGGAGATGTATATTTGTATGATCTCAAGAAAAAGAAAAGGAAAATAGTCATACTTAATTACTTACCTAATTGATACCCACTACTACTGCTGCTTGTAATTCAAAATAAGAAAAAGAAGATTAACGCAATAGATGGTTGATTAGTCATGAATATCGTTGGTTGATTTGTCCATGTGGTTATCTAATTTAGGAATAATAAAAATTCAAGAACATCGTAGTTTGTTTTAGGCTCGATTTAGACTAGTATTGTGATTATGTATACGTTCCCGTAACATAATTGCGATTTTAATTCCAAAAAGTAACTCGAGGGTTGCTTTCGCGCAACTTCAACTAAACCTTTCTTAATATGAATAAACCAAGCGTTATTAATTGTGGACACGTTTGCGTGACATGATTTTTTGACGCACCAAAAGAAAAGAGTATACGCACGCGTAACTCAATTCTTTAATTACAAACAAATCAAGTGATTAAAAGCGGTGAAAGGTAAATGCACATAGGTTTTAAAATAAGTAATTATGCAATTTTAGCCAAGTATAAATCACTAAGCGACCGTGCTAGAACCACAGAACTCGGGAATGCCTAACACCTTCTCTCGGGTTAACAAAATTCCTTACTCGTATTTCTGTATTCGTAGACCATTAAATAAGAGTCAACTTCCTCGATTCGGGATTTTAACCAATGACTTGGGACACCATAAATTATCCCAGGTGGCGACTCTGAAATAATTAAATAATCCCATTTCGAATAATGTCACTTTAATTGGAAAAACTCCCTTATATACCTTCGGGTGTAGGAAAAAGGAGGTGTGACAGCTCTGACGACTCTGCTGGGGATCTAACCCAGAATCTCTCGTTCAGGTTTCAAGAATTCGAGCTTAGAATAATTGTTATATTTGGCTTTATTTATTATCTGATTTTTACATGTTTGTGCCTAATGTGCTAAATGTTGCTTTTTACCGCTTTGATATTATCTGAATTGTATATATAAACTGCTACGAAACCCTTCTTCTTTCTGAGTCTTCTGAATTTATGGTGCACACGTGCGCGTGGCCCACTTTTCTGTTAGAAGTCATACCAAGTATAACGAGGTTGGGTCAAGTAACTAGGCCGGGTAGACTTTCGTGCTCCCGGTACGTTGCCCCCGCCTCGGCTCGAGCTGTCCCCTCGGGTAAGCCAGGTCTAGAACAAATGTACCCAGGTTTTTAAACCTAGAATAACATAGACTCATGCCGGATCCCTAGTAGGAACGCTTGTTTGCATCACGTGCATCTGACTTTGGGGACTCAATACAGGGGTTGGGTCTGTCTAGGACAGGTGTACCCCAAAAAATAAAAGAACATCCTGATGCATCCTAATGTGCTACATGTTGCAATCTTCAAGGGTAAAAGGGTCATTTGGCGAACCAATGATAGTTGAGGGCAAATAAAAAAAAGAGAAAAAAGAGGGTGAAGTGTGAAGATAAAGCGAGCTTGAAAATTCAAAAAAACAATTTGCACTTTTTCATCATTTGTCGAAAATCAGAAAATCGAAAAAAAAAAAAAAGATTTTGCAAGTTTCATCATTTTTCGAAAAAAAAAATCTTATTCTCGCCTGTATCCAATCTGCCCGAACTACGCAAACCTGATTCTTGTCATTCGGGGCGTGATACGTAGGCAACCCACATAGGGTCCGGTCTTCCTAGTAAATCTTAGGTTCTTGGCTTCACGGGGTCATAGCCAAATTTTGCACTTCTAGCCACCTTTTGGCCAAATAAGTCATTTTGCAAAAGTAGTCTCAATCATGTCAACCATGTGTCTAGTAAAGAATGTTTTTATCTCACATAGTGTTGGTTTAAGTTTTCTTATACAGGTGTGGATTTATTTACCGGAGTTTAAGCATGACAGACACCCCGTGAGCATCCAGTCAGGATCGCTCAGTCGGGAGTTGCTTAAGGAGATTTGTTTTATTTTTATGTCCTGAGGCTGTTCTTCATTTTATATCCTCTTTTACTTTCTACTTTTGTACAGTAATGTCAAGTCCTTTGTTATTGTTATTTTCTGCTTTATATTTTCCTTTATTTAGAATACTAATTCTAGAAATGGAAAAAATTTCGAGGTTGTTTTTCCTTTAGGCAATTAATAT
Organism: Nicotiana tabacum; assembly: GCF_000715075.1. Classification (NCBI taxonomy): domain Eukaryota; kingdom Viridiplantae; phylum Streptophyta; class Magnoliopsida; order Solanales; family Solanaceae; genus Nicotiana; species Nicotiana tabacum. The sequence continues at coordinate 108,518,830 of NC_134101.1, forward strand.
CTAGGACTTAAAATGGATATTTTTTATGTTCCCTTTAGTATATTAAGACCAAAAATTCAAAAAAAAAGAGAATTTTCTTTAGTACCCCTTTAAAAGTTTTCTTTTAAGATATTAAATCCAAAAATCCAAAAGATTTTCTGTTGAGGTTTTTCTTTGGGAAATTGATGAAAAATGACTTGAAAAAAAAATTCGTTTATTTTAGGACATTGTACATATAAGAAAAAGAAAACAACAATACTTTTTCTTTGGTTTATTTTCAGAGTTTCTTCCTTATCAAAAATTCAAATTCAAAAACAGTTTTTTTTATCTTTTTCATTTCTTGTTTCGAAGTCTTTTCTTTAAGATATCAAGTGAAAATTCAAAATATTTTTCTTTGGTCTAGCCTTTAGATTTCCTTCTTAAAAAAAATCAAAAAAATATTTTTTCTCTTGTAGGGATTTTCCTTAATAATTTCTCATAGAGTATTTGTTTAAAAAAAAGGGAAAAAATATGTGCTCATTAAACTTGAGTTTAGAATAGGTTATAGAGCATTCAGTCTAGAAAATTCAAAAAAAAAAGATTTGCTTCTTTTATTTCTCTTTTCTCATCGGATTAGTCACTAAGATAAAAAGGGAAAAAAGAAGAAGAGAATGAAAAAGGAAAAGTTGGTTTGTTACTTCGTTCCCGGTCTTTCAGAACTACGCAAAGATCTGATTCATGCGGCGTCATGATACGTAGGCAACCTACATAGGGTTCGATCGACTCATTCTTTTATTATTATTAAGAAATGAAATAAAAAAACAAACAAAAGAGAAGAAGAAAAAAAGATGAAATCATGGGATGAGAGGGTGGAAAAAAGCGATAATCAGAAAGAGAAAAAGAGGAAAATGAGCGAGCTAAGAAGTGCGAGAAAAGAAAAGAAAAGAGAAGGTTCAAATGGACAAATTGGGATGATGCCAAGTGACTTTATGACCCTCGAAGTCATTCTAGAATCATTAATTGTTGCTAGGTGCATTGCACGCAATGTGATATTTTTGCTATTAAATGCCCTAACGCTAACGTGATAGCTTCATTTTGTTATATTCACAAAAGAAGGGTAGTTGGTTTGTGGTTCTTAAGGTAACTCATCCATTCAACCCAAGGCCAAAGGGCAAGGTAGCCATGACTAGCAAAAACTTGGGCACAAGAGTTGTTGACCCGTCAAGGGAGTTTGTGGAGTCGGAGTCTGAATTGAAAGAGGAGTTCCAAAAGGTGAAACAACAGATGGCAGAAATGTATCAGTCTTGGATCAGGGGGCATCCTCCACCTTCATTCCCCACTAACTATACTGAAAACCCTGCAACTATCCCATCACTATCACAAGTCCAGGTTCCCACTTCTGTTGATATCTCCCCACAACCTTTTCACACTCCACCCCTCAAAAGCACATCATATCCCGCTCCTTTGACCACTCATGTTTTTGTAGCTCCTACCCCCATCTACTTTTCCTCGATCCTCTAACGAGGTTGTATTCAAAGTCCCTGATGCCCAACACTATGCACCAGAACCAACTTTCAAAGTCTCAGATTCATACTCTCTCGCTCCTCATTTTGAGCCTCCCGGTAAAACTGAAAAGCTTGCTAAGACAGTGGAGCAAGATGAGATATCCAGGAAGGTGAAAATCTTAGAGCAGTATTTAAGAAACATGCAAGGGATAGGGAGCCAGATGAGCGTGGCTTAGAAAGACTTGTGCTTGTTTCCTGACGTCCAACTGCCTGATGGGTTTAAGATGCCAAAGTTCGATTTATATGACGGGTATGGAGATCCCATGGCCCATTTGAGAGCCTACTGCAGTAAGATGAGAGGCGTCGGTGGGAAAGATAAATTATTGATGGCGTACTTCAGTCAAAGTCTAAGTGTGACAGCTCTGGCGACTCTGCTGGAGATCTTTTGATATTTTATTTTACTAAGACTAGGGCAGACATAGGTCCTTGTAGGCCACGCTGACTTGCCCTCCCAACCCCCGTATGTCTATGAATGATTGTTCTAAGCTTTTAACTTTCCTGAACATCTCCTCATGTTCGGTATTTTTGACTGGTTTATCAGCTTCTATCGGGAGGTCAAAGCGAGGAGTATATGAATGGGTTTCACATGAGGTAACCCAGACTAGGAAGTGCGTCTCCTAAGGGTATAACTTTAGTGCGTGGAACCAGGAATTGCGTCTCCTAGGGGAAAGCTCAATGTAGGAAGTGCATCTCCTAAAACAAAAATATAACCTGAAAAACCCAGACTAGGAAGTGCGTCTCCTAGGGGTGAAACTTCAATGACTCAAACTAGGAAGTGTGTCTCCCACGAATGAACTTAAATGAACCAGACTAGGAAGTGCGTCTCCTAGGAGAAAATCTCAATTTAGGAAGTGTATCTCCTAAAACAACAATACAACCTGAACTACTCGCCAGAGCTGTCACACCTAGACTTTGACTGAAGTACGCCATCAATAATTTATCTTTCCCACCGACGCCTCTCATCTTACTGTAGTAGCCTCTCAAATGGGCCATGGGATCTCCATACCCGTCATATAAATCAAACTTTGGCATCTTAAACCCATCAGGCAGTTGGACGTCAGGAAACAAGCACAAGTCTTTCTAAGCCACGCTCATCTGGATCCCCATCCCTTGCATGTTTCTTAAAGACTGCTCTAAGATTTTCACCTTCCTGGATATCTCATCTTGCTCCACTGTCTTAGCAAGCTTTTCAGTTTTACCGGGAGGCTCAAAATGAGGAGCGAGAGAGTATGAATCTGAGACTTTGAAAGTTAGTTCTGGTGCATAGTGTTGGGCATCAGGGACTTTGAACACAACCTCGTTAGAGGATCGAGGAAAAGTAGATGGGGGAGGAACTACAAGAGCATGAGTGGTCAAAGGGGCGGGATACGATGTGCTTTTGAGGGGTGGAGTGTGAAAAGATTGTGGGGAGATATCAACAGAAGTGGGAACCTGGACTTGTGATAGTGATGGGTAGTTGCAGGGTTTTCAGTGTAGTTAGTGGGGAATGAAGGTGGAGGATGCCCCCTGATCCAAGACTGATACATTTCTCCCATCTGTTGTTTCACCTTTTGGAACTCCTCTTTCAATTCAGACTTCGACTCCACAAACTCCCTTGACGGGTCAACAACTCTTGTGCCCAAGTTTTTGCTAGTCATGGATACCTTGCCCTTTGGCCTTGGGTTGAATGGATGAGTTACCTTAAGAACCACAAACCAACCACCCTTCTTTTGTGAATATAACAAAATGAAGCTATCACGTTAGCGTTAGGGCATTTAATAGCAAAAATATCACATTGCGTGCAATGCACCTAGCAACAATTAATGATTCTAGAATGACTTCGAGGGTCATAAAGTCACTTGGCATCATCCCAATTTGTCCATTTGAACCTTCTCTTTTCTTTTCTTTTCTCGCACTTCTTAGCTCGCTCATTTTCCTCTTTTTCTCTTTCTGATTATCGCTTTTTTCCTCCCTCTCATCCCATGATTTCATCTTTTTTTCTTCTTCTCTTTTGTTTGTTTTTTTCCTTTTTATTTCATTTCTTAATAATAATAAAAGAATGAGTCGATCGAACCCTATGTAGGTTGCATACATATCATGACGCCACATGAATCAGATCTTTGCGTAGTTCTGGAAGATCGAGAACGAAGTAACAAACCAACATTTCCTTTTTCATTCTCTTCTTCTTTTTTCCCTTTTTACCTTAGTGACTAATCCTATGAGAAAAGAGAAATAAAAGAAGCAAATCTTTTTTTTTTTGAATTTTCTAGACTGAATTCTCTATAACCTATTCTAAACTCAAGCTTAATGAGCACATATTTTTCCCCCTTATTTTTTTGAAACAAATACTCTATGGGAAATTATTAAGGAAAATCACTACAAGAGAAAAAATATTTTTTTGATTTTTTTTTCTTTTTTAAGAAGGAAATCTAAAGGCTAGACCAAAGAAAAATATTTTGAATTTTCACTTGATATCTTGAAGAAAAGACTTCGAAACAAGAAATGAAAAAGATAAAAAAACTGTTTTTGAATTTGAATTTTTGATTACCTAAGGAAGAAACTCTGAAAATAAACCAAAGAAAAAGTATTGTTGTTTTCTTTTTCTTATATGTACAATGTCCTAAAATAAAAGAATTTTTTTCAAGTCATTTTTCATCAATTTCCCAAAGAAAAACCTCAACAGAAAATCTTTTTGGATTTTTGGATTTAATATCTTAAAAGAAAACTTTTAAAGGGGTACTAAAGAGAATTCTCTTTTTTTTTGAATTTTTGGTCTTAATATACTAAAGGGAACATAAAAAATATCTATTTTAAGTCCTAGATATTAATTCCCTAAAGGAAAAACAACCTCGAAATTTTTTCCATTTCTAGAATTAGTATTCTAAATAAAGGAAAATATAAAGAAAAAAATAACAATAACAAAGGACTTGACATTACTGTACAAAAGTAGAAAGTAAAAGACGACATAAAATGAAGAACAACCTCAGGACATAAAAATAAAACAAATCTCTTTAAGCAACTCCCGACTGAGCGATCCTGACTGAAAGGTCACGGGGTGTCTGTCATGCTTAAACTCCGGTAAATAAATCCACGCCTGTATAAAAAAACTTAAACCAATACTATGTGAGACAAAACATTCCTTACTAGACACATGGTTGACATGATTGAGGCTACTTTTGCAAAATGACTTATTTGGCCAAAAGGTGGCTAGAAGTGCAAAATTTGGCTATGACCCCGCGAAGCCAAGAACCTAAGATTTACTAGGAAAACCGGATCCTATGTGGGTTGCCTACGTATCACGCCCCGAAAGACAAGAATCAAGTTTGCGTAGTTCGGGCAGATTGGATACAGGCGAGAATAAGATTTTATTTTTTTCGAAAAATGTTGAAACTTGCAAAATCTTTTTTTTTCTTTTTTTTTTGATTTTCTAATTTTCGACAAATGATGAAAAAGTGCAATTTTTTTTTTGAATTTTTAAGCTCGCTTTACCTTCACACTTCAACCTCTTTTTTCTCTTTTTTTTTTCATTTGCCCTCAACTATCATTGGTTCGCCAAATGACCCTTTTACCCTTGAAGATTGCAACATGTAGCACATTAGGATGCATCAGGATGTTCTTTTATTTTTTGGGGTACACCTGTCCTAGACAGACTCAAACCCTGTGTTGAGTCCCCAAAGTCAAATGCATGTGATGTAAACAAGCGTTCCTACTAGGGATCCGGCATGAGACTATGTTATTCTAGGTTTAAAAACCTGGGTACATTTGTTCTAGACCTGGCTTACCCGAGCGGACAGCTCGAGCCGAGGCGGGGGCAACGTACCGGGAGCACGAAAGTCTACCCGGCCTAGTTACTTGACCCAACCTCGTTCTACTTGGTATGACTTCTAACAGAAAAGTGGGCCACGCGCACGTGTGCACCATAAATTCAGAAGAATCAGAAAGAAGAAGGGTTTCGTAGCAGTTTATATATACAATTCAGATAATATCAAAGCGGTAAAAAGCAACATTTAGCACATTAGGCACAAACATGTAAAAATCAGATAATAAATAAAGCCAAATATAACAATTATTCTAAGGTCGAATTCTTGAACCCTGAACGAGAGATTCTGGGTTAGATCCTTAGCAGAGTCGTCAGAGCTGTCACACCTCCTTTTTCCTACACCCGAAGGTTTATAAGGGAGTTTTTCCAATTAAAGTGACATTATTCGAAATGAGATTATTTAATTATTTCAGAGTCGCCACCTAGGATAATTTATGGTATCCCAAGTCACCGGTTAAAATCCCGAATCAAGGAAGTTGACTCTTATTTAATGGTCTACGAACACAGAAATCCGGGTAAGAAATTCTGTTAACCCGAGAGAAGGTATTAGGCATTCCCGAGTTCCGTGCTTCTAGCACGGTCGCTTAGTGATTTATACTTGGCTAAAATTGCCTAATTACTTATTTTAAAACCTATGTGCATGTATCTTTTACCGCTTTTAATCACTTGTTTTGTTTGTAATTAAAGAATTGAGTTACGCGTACGTACACTCTTTTCTTTCAGCGCGTCACAAAATCATGTCACGCAAACGTGTCAACAATTAATAACGCTTGGTTTATTCATATTAAGAAAGGTTTAGTTGAAGTTGCGCGAACGCATCCCTCGAGTTACTTTTTGGAATTAAAATCGTAATTATGTTACAAGAACGTATACATAATCACAATACTAGTCTAAATCGAGCCTAAAGCAAACTACGATGTTCTTGAATTTTTATTATTCCTAAATTAGATAACCACATGGACAAATCAACCAACGATATTCATGACTAATCAACCATCTATTGCGTTAATCTTCTTTTTCTTATTTTGAATTACAAGCAGCAGTAGTAGTGGTATCAATTAGGTAAGTAATTAAGTATAACAATTTTCCTTTTCTTTTTCTTGAGATCATACAAATATACATCCCCACATATGAATTACTACAATATAATGAACAAGTACGGATCAACATAGTGCAGATGCTTTTGTACCAAAGTCTCAATGTGAAATTAATTAACAAAGAGGTTACTAAAACAAAATATATGAGAAGAATTGTTGGGATTAAATTAAAATCTTATTCTAACACTTTTTTTCATTTAGTGATCTTTCAAAATGGTCTTAACGTGAAAATGGATCATACATACCCATAATTGGTACTACAAGCAAAAAGCAAAAAAGCAAAAAACGAAAAATACTACTAATATTTTAGTCGCTTTTAATATTTCCGGAAAAAATTCAAAGTTATATAAAACACATCGTAAACCACGCTACATAAAATGCACCCGTGGTTCACGACACATTTTATATAACATTGTTGGAAATTAGAACCGGGCCACATGAAATGTACTCTCGAATTTTAGTAGCCATGATAATTATATAATTAACGTGCCTAAAGCAAACTAAAAACATTATTACTCTATATTATTTATATACACATATCAAGAACAACAGTAAATTAAAGAGTGATTAAATCACAAAACAAGGCAGCAAAATATACTTTTTATTCTCGAGCCAACTTTGTACTACAGCTCTGTGAAAATTGCCCCTTGTAAAATGAATTATACACTTCCTTCAAAGATGATTTATTTACCACAATGGACAAAGGATTAAAACTAGAAAAAAGATAATTCACTAACAGTAGTACTTACTATTACTCAACCAAAAAGAAGAACTCATTTCCTAACTTAACACAAATAGTTAAATCCATTCAACGAGGAAGTCTTATAGTGTAAAAATTATTGACTAGTGCTAAAACTGTACGAAAATGAATGGCAGTCATGAGATAGTCCCTTGTATATTTGTTCAACCTAGCTAGGAATATTTCGTTCACTCCTAAAAGCTACCATACACACAAAATAAAAGATGAAACACCCATACTATGCGAATTACATGAACAAAACCAATACAGAGAAGCAAATATAATCAAGATCTTTCACCAAACAAGTAAAATGAATATGAGATAAAATAAAAACAAGGAAGAGAACCTGTAGTATTGCAAAGCAAAGTACTTATTTGATATGATGGTAACAATCCTCCTCCAACCCATACAGCAAATCATTAGAACTATAACCAAACATCGTCGATCTCATCGACGGAACCTCAGATGACGACCACCTCAACGACGGCTTGGATTTTTAAAGACCTTGGGGCTGTTTCGTGGTGTTAAAGGGTGGTTTAGGAGCTAACTTCAGGTTGAAGCAGCAATGGACGAGAGATGGGAGACGATGACAGTGCAGACAAAGCTGGTGAGAGATCTGGTGGGTATGCGGCTGAAGCAGTGACGTTTCACATGGGTTTTTCGACTGTGATTACACGCTGGAATTTCATTGTATTTTAGTTGGGTTTTGGCTAGGACTTTGGGGTGTTTTATGGGGTGTTTTTCAGGTGGAAAAGATGAGCTCTCATGACTCTTTCATGGTGGATGTTAAGCTCTAGATGTAGAATTTTTAAGTGGAAGAAGACCCTCTTTTCGTTGGCTGCCTCTGTATATCTAGTGTATATCGAGAGTATCTCTAGTGTATATAGAATGTATACTAACCGTATATCGAGTGTATACCCTCTGTCTCCGTTAAGAAGAAGCCATCCCTTTTTTTTTCGTCTCTGTATTTTGAACTTCTCCTCTCGTTTCTTCTTACTTGAATTATTGGTTTTCTTTTTTCCTTCTTCTCCTTTCACTAAGTCTTTGTTGTCTCTTTATAGAGAAGAAAATTGGTAATTTTTTGTTCCTCCCATTTGGAGTGGAGAACGTGGGTTTTGAGTGAAGGAAAATGGAAATTGGCTTAATGGAATTATCAGTGGAATGGAGTGGGGATGTGGAGTTGTGAGTGGAGAACAAAGTGGGGGACAAGAAGTGGGGAACAAGAAGTGGGGAACAAAGGGGATGGATGTGAGGAAATAAAAGAGAGTGGGAGGGACCAGCGTAGGGGACAAGGGAAAGTGGGAAAGATGGGTGAGAAGTGAGGTATTGGAGAGATAAGTGGGAAAAAATTCAAATACGATAAAAATTAGGTGTTCACACGGGTACTCCAAGAGCCCTGAATGCTTGAAACACTGTGTAAAATCTGAGATGTAAACTGAGCTGGCTGACCCACAAAACCTCTACCATGCCATACGCTTCCTCCAAAATAAGGACCAATGGGTCTCTCCAACCTACGAGGTCTCCTCACTTCCCTATATTCTCTCCTGACCTCGTCTATCCTCTCTCTCCTGAGAGGTCCTCACCACCCACTGAATTGCAACCACAGGCTGTGTCGCTATGACACCGGGAACTTGAACAATGGGAACTCGCTGCTCTAGAGTGGGGGTGGCAGAAGTCTGGATCCCTTACCCGATATGTGAAGTAGTTAGTACAACCTGAATCAACCCCGCCTGAACTAATGTACGAAACATGCTCAGGAACTGTGCTAATGTCTCCTGAAGTGTTGGAGTAGTAGTAGCAGTAGGCGTATCCGGTGCTTGGGCTCTGGCTAGAACTGCTGGTGGCTCCTCGGTGGCAGCTCGCACGGGTGCTCTAGCTGCACCGCATGTGCGTCCTCGGCTTCTACCCTGGCCCCGACCTCTGACGGCTCTCGCAAGGGGTGCGAGTGTCTGATCATCTCTGGTACCACGTGTTCTCACCATCTGTGAGAGAATGGAAGATAAAGGTTTAGGATTGTGACGTCAAAATCTCACACGATAGGGAAATCAAATAAAGTGGAATTTTCCTAACGGTTACATAGCCTCTCGTAGATAAGTACACACGTCTCCGTACCGATCAACAAGACTCTAATAAACCGGCTTGTGATTCATGACTCCTATGAACCTAGAGCTCTGATACCAACTTGTCATGACCCCGGTTTGCCCTCCCTGAACCATCGTGATGGCACTTAGTCTGTATGACTAGGTAAGCCTAAACTTGTGGAAGATAACCAAAACTTGCGGAAGTAAAACAATTTAAAAATAGAAATAAGGCAAATAACAGTGTTAAATGTGCCGCTCGGCATACACCATATTTATATAGATCTCCAAAACCAATATCTAAATCCAAGACCCGGAAACCCACGAATCACAAGCTAAGAAAAAGAAATACTACATAGCTCTAACTCCAGAATTTGTCTAATAAGAACAAAAAGTACAGAAGGGCTAAATACTAAAAGGCGGGAATAGAAAGGGACTCCTCGGTCTGTCGCCGCAGCAGATGTACCTCGAAGTTTCTAAGTAGTCGCCTCCCTCAAGGATGGTAGGACTGAGTAGAAGTACCTGGATTTGCACATGAAAAATATGCGCAGAAGGGGCATGATTACACCACAGCGGTACTCAGTAAGTGCCAAGCCTAACCTCAGTCGGGTAGTGACGAGGAAGGTCAGGGCCCTACTGAGGTTAAATACAATAGAAGGTTTAACAATGTGGAATAAAACAGTATAAATAAGTGCAACGGCAAGAAATAACATAGAATTGACAGAACAACAACTAGAACAGAGGCAAAAGCCACGGAAAGAAATACTGCTCAACACAGAGATAACAACCGGAGCACCTTCCAGGATACCGTCCTGTAGTCCCAATTACAATTGTCTAGTGGATCTCCCGGGATACCGTCCCGTAGTCCATCATATATATGTCCGAAGGATCTCCTGGGATCCCGTCCCGTAGTCCAACCATCAATGCGCGGGGATCTACCGGAATCACGATCCGTAGTCCCAAATGTAAATACCCAATACTGGAGGAATTTACCGGGTGCATTCCCGTAGTTCCATATAACTGTGCAGGGGGGTCTATCGGGAATCTAACCCGCAGTCCCAAAGTAAATGTGCAAGGGGATCTATCGGGAATCTAACTCGCAGTCCCAAAGTAAACAGACAAGGGGGAGCTACCGGAATCCCACATTCGTAGTCCCAATATAAATACACAGCAGTAGCAAGAAAATATTCAGAGAAGGGAAATTTTATATTAAGGCAACAAATAATTCTAGCCTAGCATGCTGCATAGAGTTCAGGTAAACAGATTGAACAATTAAAGCAATTAAATCACTTAGACATGCTTTCCTAAGCTAATAACGGGCTTAATAGTACAAGTAAAAAAAGCAGGAGAAGGAACATACTGATAAGTACATAAAGAAAACTGGATTTCCAACAACTTTCACAAGTACGCACTCATCACCTCATGTACAAGGCATTTCAATTATCAAATATATCAATCCTAAGGGGAAGATCCCCCACACAAGGTTAGACATGCCACTTACCTCGAACCAGCTCAAAATCAACCCGACACCACGTCTTTGCCACGAGTACTCGACTCTAAATGGCCCAAATCTATTCAATTCATTTGCATAATGTAAATAACACTTCAAGTAACTGATTCTACAATTAAATTCTAAGTTAATACGCGAAATTGTGTAAAATGACCAAAACGCCCCTAGAGCCCACGTCTCGGAATCGGGTGAAATTTACATTTTTAGAAATCTCGTACTCTCACGAGTCTATACATAACAAGAACACTGAAATCGGAGTCCAAATGACCCCTCAAATCCTCATTTAAAGGCCTCTTAAACTCAAGCCCTAATTACCCATTTTTTCCCAAATTTCACACCACTAATTAGGTCTTTAATCACATAAAAACGAGTTATGAAGTCAAAAATGTTACCTCCAAGTGATTTCCCTTGAATCCCTCTTCAGCTCTCTTCAAAAAGCTTCAAAATCGCCTAACAATGGAGGAACCTAGGCTGAAATTCGCGAAATAAACCTTTTAAAACATTTTGCCCAGGCATTTAAATCCTTCTTCGCGAACGCGGTCAAAGCCTCGCGTTCGCGAAGCACAAAAATGACGTTGACCAAAAGTTCTCTTACGTGAACGTGACAAGTCCCTCACGAACGCAATGCTTTACTTGTCTAACCTTCGCGAATGCGTTCCTCTCATCGCGAATGCGATGAGTAAATTCTACTAGGCCAAATTTCCTCCTTTGCAAACGCGAAGCCCAGTCGCGAATGCGGTTCACAAGTATCCAACCCTTCGCGAACGCGGATCTCCCATCCATGTAAAATATCCATGTAAAAATACATATATTTTCTCAACTTCTAATTTTCCTATTCTCATATAAGGAGTAAAAATTTCTACGCTTAATTCTTAAAATGGTGAAAAGATATCCTTCTTTTCTTGTGAGAAAATAATTTATATCTTTACAATAAAAAAATAAACTTTCTCATATTATGCGTATAATTTAAAGCATATTCGAAAGTAGTAAAATTAATAACTATATAAAATCATACTTTTCAAACTTTTTATAAAAATGTTTCACTCAAAATACCATATCAAACGTATATAACAGTGTCAATATTGTTAAACTCACGGGATGTAACATTTCTGTGCCTATACTACATACCTCATATCTAGGATGGATCCTTTAAAGTACATATTTCAGAAACCCATGCCGACTAGAAAGTTGGCCAAATGGCAGATACTGCTAAGTGAGTTCGATATCGTCTATGTAACTCAAAAGGCGGTCAAGGATAAGCATTGACAGATCACCTTGCTGAAAATCCAGTGGGAAGAGAATATGAACCCTTGAAAATGTATTTTCCTGATGAAGAAGTATCATTCATAGGATAAGACATTACTGAAGAATATGACGGTTGGAGGATGTTCTTTGACGGAGTCGTAAATTTCAAAGGAGTAGGCATTGAAGCAGTTTTGGTATCAGAAATGGGTCAGCATTATCCGGTATCTGCTAAACTCAGATTTCCCTGTACCAACAACATGGCAGAATATGAAGCCTATATACTAGGGCTCAACATGGCAGTCGACATGAACATTCAGGAGCTGTTGGTAATCGGTGATTCAGATTTACTTGTGCACCAGGTACAAGGAGAGTGGGCCACCAAGAATTCCAAGATATTGCCATATCTGCACCACGTGCAGGAATTGAGAAAGAGGTTTGCAAAGATAGAATTCTGACATGTGCCCAGAGTTCAGAATGAGTTTGCCGATGCATTAGCCACTTTGTCATCTATGATACAACATCCAGACAAGAACTGCATTGATCCCATTACAGTAAAGATCCATAATCAGCTGGCATATTGTGCCCATGTCGAGGAAGAAGCCAATGGAAGGCCTTGGTTTCATGACATCAAGGAGTACTTATCAAAAGGAGAATACCCGGAGCATGCAAACCACGCTAAAAAATGCACACTCTGGAGATTGTTCAATCACTTCTTCCACAGTGGAGGAAACCTGTATAGAAGAACCCCCGATCTGGGATTGATAGGATGTGTCAACGCGAAGGAAGCTTCTAAGCTACTTGAGGATATGCATGCTGGGACCTGTGGTCCGCACATGAATGGTTTCGTCTTGGCAAAGAAGATACTCAGGGCAGGTTACTTTTGGATGACCATGGAGATGGATTGCATTTAGTATGTCCGCAAATCCTTTCAATGTCAAGTACACGCTGATATGATAAAAGTGCCGCCAAACGAGCTGAATACAACAAGCTCACCTTGACCATTCGCCGCTTGGGGAATGGATGTTATTGGTCCAATTGAGCCCATCGCTTCAAACGGACACATGTTCATTCTAATAGCCATTGATTACTTCACAAAATGGGTAGAGGCTGCATCTTACAAAGCTGTGACAAAGAAAGTTGTCGCAGATTTTGTCAAGGATCGTATTATTTGTCGATTTGGAGTTCCCGAGTCCATTATTACTGATATGCCGCCAATCTCAATAGTGATCTGATGAAAGCTATGTGTGAAGCTTTCAAAATCAAGCAACAAGAATTCCATAGCCTACAAACTGCAGATGAATGGAGCCGTAGAAGCCGCCAACAAAAATATCAATAAGATACTAAGAAAAATAGTAGAAAACCACAAACAATGGCATGAGAAGCTACCTTTTGCTCTATTGAGGTACCACACAATGGTTCGCACATCAACCGGGGCAATTACCTACATGCTGGTTTATGGTACCGAGGCTGTCATTCCAGCCGAGGTAGAGATTCCTTCTTTAAGAGTCATACAGGAAGCTGAACTCAGTAATGCAGAGTGGATAAAGAGTTTCTATGAGCAATTGGCCCTTATCAATGGAAAGAGGATGAACGCAGTATGTCACGGCCAACTTTATCAGAACAAAATGTCCAGAGCTTTCAACAAAAGGGTCAAACCAAGACAGTTCGCACCAGGGCAGCTGGTATTGAAGAAAATCTTCCCACATCAAGATGAAGCCAAAGAGAAATTCTCTCCCAACTGACAAGGCCCATACATGGTTCATAGAGTACTAATAGGAGGAGCACTCATACTTGCAGAAATGGATGGAGAAGTTTGGACAAAACTAATCAATTCAGACGCAGTCAAGAGATACTATGCTTAGATTAGGTACATTTCCCACTTGATGTAATTGAACTATGCTTGACCTGATTTCCGTTTAAGAGGGGATACGTAGGCATCCTTATGGGTTCGGTCATATCATAATAAAATTTTCATTCCCCCCAAGATCATAAACTGGGGCAAAATTTTGAGGAGGGTCCTCAAAATTCCGGAGCAAGTCCGGCCAACGCCAACATGCGTCAGACGATAAGTAATCGGTTAAGAAACTGGGACAAAATTTTGAGAAGGATTCTCAAAATTCCTAAGATTCAACAAGGCCTATTATCTGCAAATAACCGAAGGATCATCTACCAAACTGGGGCAGAATTTTGAGGAGGACCCTCAAAATTCCATAAGAGAATTGCAATGTCTTTGAGACGTGTTACAGTCACTAATTCATCAAAATTACTTGATATATCAATACTTTTCTAAAACAACTCAATTTTTCAAATATTGCATATTTTCGAAAACTCTACTTCCATAATAGTCAGGTGTCACCCAGGGGAACTCGAAATTCTTTCAGAACAAAGCAGAGCAAGGCCGACAGACGAAGCAAGAACCAACCTCCTCTCACCAAACTTGCAACTTTTCTTTGAGCGCAGGCGCATTTGATGTAACGATAGCACTCACAAAATATGTATACATAAAGATAATTCACTATCAATCAGGCCATCAGACATCGGATACATCTCCAGCTAAGATCTACTTTACTCTTATTCACTGCTCGCTCTTTGCATAGGACTAATCCATGTCCCCTTATCTGCACGAGATTAATCCTTGACTCCATCCTGCATGAGGCCAATCCTTGCCTCCCCATTTGCATGAGTCTAATCCCTGACTCTATGTTTGCATGAGTCTAATCCCTGACTCCATATTTGCATGAGGTTAATCTTTGCCTCCCTACCTGCATGAGTCTAATCCCTAACTCCATGTTTGCATGAGTCTAATCCCTAACTCCACATTTGCATGAGGCTAATCTTTGTCTCCTTACCTATATGAGTATAATCCCTGACTCCATGTTTGCATGAGTCTAATCCCTGACTCCACATTTGCATGAGGCTAATCCTTGCCTCCGTATTTACATGAGGCTAATTCTTGACTCTATATTTTCATGAGGCTAATCCTTGCCTCCATATTTGCATGAGGCTAATCCTTGCCTCCATACTTGCATGAGGCTAATCCTTGCCTCCTTAATTGCATGAGGCTAATCCCTGTCTCCCTATTTGCATGAGTCTAATCCCTGACTCCATGTTTGCATGAGACTAATCCCCGCCTCCCCAATTGCATGAGGCTAATCCTTTCCTCCATATTTGCATGAGGCTAATCCTTGCCTCCATATTTGTATGAGGCTAATCCTTGCCTCCATACTTTTATGAGGCTAATCCTTGCCTCCCTATTTGCATGAGTCTAATCCCTGACTCCATGTTTGCATGAGACTAATCCCTGCATCCCCCACTTGCATGAGGCTAATCCTTGCCTCCATATTTGCATGAGTCTAATCCTTGACTCCATACCTGCATGAGGCTATACCTTGCCTCCATACTTGCATGAGGCTAATCCCTGCACCCTATTTGCATGAGGCTAATCCTTGCCTCCCTATCTGCATGAGGCTAATCCTTGCCTCCACATTCGCATGGGACTAAGCGTTATCCCTTTTGCACAAGATATTGCTCTATTTTTGCTATCTATTCGCTTTTCAATCGGGCTAAGCTCTGCCCTCCATTTCACAAGACTAAGCTTTGTCTTTTTAACATCTTATTATTGCATCTCATAGGCTGAAATATCACCAATCTATCCGAAGGCGTCATAGTCTAAAGGCATCATCCTCATAGCCGGAAGACACCATGCCATGGCCTAAGGATCTCTCAAACTTGCATATCATTATTCAAAGGTGTCATGGTTTGGAGGCACTATTGTCATGACCCGAGAACATCATTTCATGGCCTGCGAATCCCTCACTACACAATTCATGGCCCAGGACATCATGGTATAAGGATGTCATCTTTAACCGTCCAAAGACAACCTTTATGGTCCAAAGGGAATCTGCATCATGTTTAAATTTTTACAAATACGCTTGTAGCATCTTTTATCTGCAGGTAACCAGTAAGCAACCGCTATTCTAGCAGGAGCGATCTCGCTGCAGTTCCCCCAACCGCCCCGAGCTTCAACCACTCACCGTAGCTGCTTCCGCATATCGTGTCCGTTCTTGCAGTAATTTTGTCGGCATACTCCGCGGATGAACCCAGAACTACACATGGCCTAATTCCTGTAAAATTAATGATATGTAGGCAACTCAAAAACTAGAGTTCGGCCTACGTCTTTCAAAACATCCCGTCTGGTCAAAATTGGCCATCATTTCTTTACTCGAAAACTCTTTCATCCTTCCCGGGTAAAGAGGGGCAGCTGTTGATACCCAATTTTTCCCTATATATTTTAAACATGCATAAATACCTTCAAAATAGCATATACATGCATATATAAGCATGCACAAGGCGTTTATAATTTTTTCCATAATTTTAAGGATTTAAATTGATTTATTTCCTTCCCTTTTATTCATAAAAGCCCCGATAATTATTTTTCAAATTATTGTTATGATGATTTAGTCATTTAACTTCTTCATTTATGCCAAAATATTGTTAATATATATTTTTTTGTATTTTATAATTGCATTTGGTATTTTTAAGCTAAAATTGCATACAATTGCAATATTAGCCCTTAATGTATAATTACATTTTATATGCATAAAATTAGTCCCTATATTTTTAAAATAATAAATATATATTTTAAATCATATTGGTACATAAAATTATTTTCCAGAAATTATTTATTATTTATTATAAATTAAATAGGGGAAAATTGGCTATTTAAATTATAGCCAGATTTGCATTTCGATTATAGCCTAAATTGAACCCAACCCCAGCCCAATTTCATACCCAATTACCCGACCCAGAACCTATATACACTTACCCAAACCTAGAATCCATCTACCCGATCCAATATAAATCAAATCCTGGTCGTTGATCTCCCAGATCAACGACCCATATGATTACTTTCCTTTTGTAATTCCTAAGACCCCCTAACCCTACCTCATTTCCAAAAGACCGCCGCCCTCAGATTCTCTCATCTCCTCTGTTCTCTCAACCTAACCCTAAACCCCTTTCAAACGCCTCCCTTCTCCGGTGACCACCCTTCAACCCCAAGCCTCCAATGGCTCCTCCATTGCCTTGCTCATCTTCTCTGAGGCCTTCAAGGGCCCTGGGCCACGCCGAATTGTATCTAGGGTTTGCTGTTTTGGCTGTTCATAGCTATTCCGGTGTGATTTCAAGCAAAATCACATTGTATTTGTTACGATCTTTGAAGTTCTAAGCAGGTTCTTCCATCTCTATTTGGGTCTCTTTTGAAACCCTAATTTTCGTTTGCATCTCTTAGATCTGTGCTATTTTTAAACGATTCAAGACTGTTCCTTTTATGTTTTACACTATTCTCGAACCTCTTTTGCAAAAATCATCGATTTCAGTTGTTTTTACTTTCTTTTGAAGTTAGGGTTTTTCGGAACTTCTTCTACACCTTGTTTAAGCCTATTTTTTATGTTTAAACTACTATCCTTTTCATATCTCGACTGATTCTATGTTCTTACCGCTTTTTCAACTCGCCTGTGTTAGAATCCCTAATATTTCTAGATTTTCTTTGTTTGGTTCTGTGTTAGCATGACTACTCGATTCTTTTTTAAGTTTTTGTGATTACCCTGCCTCGAATGGATTCTTACTGAGATTTTAGCCTAACTTATACCACCTCTATATGATTATGTTCATCGATTGTTTGAGACTTGCCTCTTTCTATTGTTAACCTTGCCCGGTTGCTACGTCTGTTTGTTCTTACTCTATTTATCTGAGGAGTATGGAATCGTAACTTCCTCTTGATTGATTCTGATTTCCTTATTTTATGGTCTAATTGGAAGATTCTCTTTTAAACCCTAAATTTCTACTTCGTCTGTTTAAATTAACTGATTCTCCTACTTTATTTGATGTGGTACTTTATTCTTACTAAACCATTTCCTTAATTAGGAGTTTTCTGAACTTAGCCTTAATTGCTTACCCTATACTTTCTAAATTTGATTCTTTCCTTATTAGTCATATACTGATTTCTTACCTTATATGCTACTGGTTCTTACTGTTCGAATTAATTCCCTTAACTTAAGGGAGTACTTACCTTGATTTCCTCACTGATTGATTCTGAGTTCCTTAATTACTAATGGACTTTGATTTCTACCCTATTTTACTACCAGCTTCCAGACTATAAATATTCTAGTCTTTCATTAGCAAAACACACAGACTCTTGGTTCAAAAACTATCTCTCACACTCAAATTTTCTGCTCTCTCTTTTGTACTACCTGCTACTGCTTTAAGTTAGCCAGCTGCAAGCCAAGGCTAACCGTTGTGTTCTCTTGTTCTTTCATTCTACTCACTGTCCTCTTTACTAGTATGTTCTAGTTTCAATTCAAAGTTCCAACAACAACATGATTCTCTTATTGTTTCAGTTCATCCTGTTTCTGGTTTGCTTCTATTTGTGGTTTAGTTGTGAAACTTGTAGTTGATATTTACATTATTAGCAAGTTATATACCTCCCTTCCTCGAGAACAGTATGTTACCCCTCTGCTTGTTTCTGAGCATGTCTATACCAATTATCTCTTACTTGTTGTAAGCTTATCATCATGTGCTCCATGAATCCCCATATCCCTATCACCCTTGTAAGTGATCTTGTTCTTTTTATCTGGTTTTGTGACTATACCTGGTCAGCTGTTTTTGAGCATGTCTATACCAATTCCTAGACCTTTGCTTGATTATGTGCTTGCAATCAAGTGTTTTATGTATCCCAAACCCCTTGACCCCTGTTTGTGACTACTGAATTTACTTTGGTTCTGTGACTACTGGCTATGTATAAAGTTGTCCTATGGTGTTGTGTTTGGACTTCTGTTCATTTCTTCAATCTCTTTCCAAACAGTCTCTGTTGTTTTACTACATTACTTTCAAACAGACTTCCTTTTTAATACAGTTTTTTTTACTAAAACCTCTCAATTTGTGTCAATCACTTTCACTCTACTCCTAGTCAATAAATTTTGCCCCCTCTAGTATGTGTACTGCATTGGGATCCTTTTGAGAACCCTCTGAACTCTAGCATACTGAGGCTGGCCCTTCCATACTGCACTTGTTCAATTCTTGGTTACCAAGTCTAGGTGTAAGCACTGCCCGGGATCCGTGAGATCCTTAGGGAACTGTGATGCACCTAGACTATGTCATTGTCTATTGAATTGAGGCATTTGAGGCCATTGGAGGCTTTGGGAATCTGAGCCTAATCGAAGGCTCCCTATAGAATAGCTTCTTATTTTTCTTATTTACTTATGTAATTCATTCATTGGTCTGTAATAACTTGTAAACAAATACTGGGGTATTTAGTGAAAGGGATGGGTAGATACATGTTTTATGGGGTAGTACGGGTAGAAATCATATTCATAGGGCTTTATATTTTATCTGATCGTTTTGTCAAGTAGAAATCATGCTCATTGGGCTTTACATTTTATCATCTCACCATGCTAGAAACTATGCCTATAGGTTCCAAATAATCATGCCTTCAATGTCTTAAAATCAGATTAACTAATAGATGCCATGCCTATAGGACTTAATCCAGATTCGGTTATAACAAGTGTTATGTATGTTTCCATGCCTGCAAGTCTTTAAAATCAGTATCAAATGTAGATATCATGCCTATAGGAAATCATATTCGAATTCCTGCCTGTTAATCTAAGCTAGTCTAAATAATTCAACTTAGTCCACGCTTAGTTCACTTCTGAATTGGTTTAACTAAGTATTCCATGTTTCCTGAAACAAGTTCATTAAAACTACCTCAATCTCATTAGATATCATGCATATAAGTATTACAGAAAATCCATTTCAAAACCTGCTTTGTTTCACTATACAAATGTGCTAATCAATACTCCGCGTATAGGCAAGCCTTTATGGCATTTTCAAAACTGCATTTCTGAAAACTCTTTCTATTGCTTAACTTTTTTTCTGATCCTAACAGGCTTTTAAAAATCCATAGGCAACTGCTAGGATCACTACTCCTGAGTGTCTAAAAAATAAGTTGATTATTTCTGCATATTCATCTAGATATCCTGCCTTAGGACATTGTCTGATAAAAGACCTTAATTGTGCTTGAGTCATACTGTTATGTGCTTATTTGAGAAGGAAACTTTGAGCCTCTAATTGCTTTTTTCTATGTGCTGAAAGTCCTAAGTGTTTTTCTTGTCGCCTTAGAATTTTTCACCTTTCAAAACCTTAGGGGTCCGTCTAGAACCACCTATATGTAGAGGTCCTAACTCCCTCCAGGACCATTAAGACGGGATGGGTAGCAGCATGCAATAGAGATTGCTGACCAAACACTCGCTTTGCATGGCCAATAAGGGGATGGGAAGGATAGATATAGGATATGATGACTACGCACTAATGTCATGTGTAGCCCCTCATTGAGGAGTGTTTATCGGACAATGTGTGGGGTGATCCTATAGGATAACCAACCTAGGACCCCTCCTTTACCAAAATTCCCTTTTTATTTAAAACCTTTGTTTTACCACTTGTCCAAATCTTTATCTTATTACTTGAGTTATCCAACGTGCTTTGCTTGCAACCTATTTGATTCAATTGTTTACTTGTAATGGACTAATTTGTGAATATAAATTCGGTCGGGACCCACAGTTGTGGACCAAAAGGGGTGCCTAACACCTTCCCCTCAAGGTTACTTCGAGCCCTTATCCTAATCTCTGGTAATGCAAACCAACCCAAGAGTTAATCACTCTAGGTGCATTAACGCACTGTAATCCGTTAGGTGGCGGCTCTTCAAATACCCAATTCCCAAAAGGAAATGAGTCGTTACACACTATGGAATTTCGGAACCTGGACATCCCCATCAAAAGGGGAAAAAGGGGGGCGCGACAATGCCCCCGCGTATTCGAGGTTGATTGAAAAGAAGCATTGGATACTGTTGAATTCTCCGTAGGTAGCACATAGTTGTTGCCTCGTTAAAAACCTCGCCGAAAAAACCCATTTGGTATAAAAACTGATCTAAGGAAAAAAGAGTGCAACGCGTGCTTTAAAACCTAAGGTCTTTGTGTAAAAAAGTGCCATCGACATCTTCAATCGAACACCTGCAATGAGTTAGTCTTAAATACAAATGGAGAAAAAGATTTCGTACCTTAGCAGTAATATCGTTTGAGTAGTGATATATTCCAATTGTTTGGCAGTTGTTCGCCTTCCATCGTGCCAAGTTTGTAAGATCCTTTACCGATAACTCCGATGACTCGGTACGGTCCTTCCCAATTCGGGCCTAGTTTCCCTTCATCCGGGTCTCGAGTATTGAGGTTGACTTTCCGTTGAACTAAGTCCCCGATTCCGAAGTGTCAAATGTTGGTCCTTCTATTTTAATATCTCTCGATTCTTTGTTTTTGCGTGGCCATCTGAACAAGTGTAGCTTCTCGTTATTCATCTAGTAGCTCGAGGCTAGTATTCATAGCCTTGTGATTTGATTCCTCCGATGTATGTCAAAATTTGGCGCTGGGTTCCCCGTCATCAACTGGAATCAAGGCCTCAAAGCCGTAAACTAAAGAGAATGGGGTTGCCCCCGTGATGGATTTCAACATCGTCCGATATGACCAAAGAACCTCAGGTAGAACTTCTCTCCATTTTCCTTTTGCGTCGTTCAACCTTTTCTTTATGTTTTGAATGATAGTTTTGTTTGTTTATTCGGCATGTCCGTTCCCACTCGGGTGGTACGATGTTGATAAGATCCTATTTATTTTGTGTGTTTCGAGGAACTCCGTTACCTTTTTGCCGATGAATTTCTTCTTGTTGTCACATACAATTTCGGTAGGTATCCCGAATCGACAAACAATGTGGTCCCAGATAAAGTCAATAACTTCTTTTTCTCTGACCTTCTCGAAGGCCTGTTCTTCCACCCATTTAGAAAAGTAGTCAGTCATAAACAAAATGAATTTAGCTTTACCTGGGGTCATTGGTAGAGGGCCGACGATGTCCATTCCCCATTTCATGAAAGGCCATGGGGACAGGACCAAGTGAAGTTGCCCTCCAAGCTGATGAATCATCGGTGAAAACCTTTGACATTTATCACACTTTTTAACAAACTCCTTAGTGTCTTTTTCCATGCTATCCTAGTAATACCCTGCTCTAATAATTTTGCAAATCAAAAACTCGGCACTAGAGTGATTCCTACAAGTGCCTTTGTGGATTTCTCGTAGAACATAATCGGTGTCCCCCGGCCCTAAACATACTGCCAATGGTCCATCGAACGTCCTCATGTATAATGTTCCATCTTCATCCAATGTGAACCTAGCAGCCTTGGTTTGTAAAGCCCTTTGACTCTTTATGATCCGATGAGAGCTTTCCATTTTTCAAATATTTGATATACGTATTCCTCCAATCCCAAGTCAAACTTGTAGAATTTATCTCAGCATGAACCTCTTCGACGACAAATCTCGATAATTGGACGATAGTCCCCGGGACAATATCATCTTCTTCTAATGATACCCCAAGTTAGCAAGTGCATCGACCATACTATTTTGTTCTTGAGGCACATTATCTAGAATCCACTCCTTGAATCAGTGCAAGGTTACCTATAGCTTGTCCAAGTATCTTTGCATCCTATCCTCTCAAACTTCGAAACTTTTGTTTACTTGGTGTACTACCAATAGAGAATCGCACTTGTCTTCAATGACTTCTGCCCCCAAGCTTTTAGCTAGCTCGAGACCTGCAATCATGGCCTCATACTCGACCTCATTTTTAGTTAACCTAGAAGTTTTAATAGATTGTCTAATAGTGTTACCTGCAGGTGGCTTCAAAACGATGCGAAGCCCGGATCCTTTCACATTCGAGGCACAGTTCGTGAAGAGGGTCCATACCCCCCGATGATGTACCCGATTTTAGTAGAAGTTCTTTTTCCACTTCGGGTATAAGGGTCGGTGTAAAATCGGCCACGAAATCAACTAAGATTTGAGACTTGATGGCCATTCCGGGTTGATATTCGATATCATACCCGCCAAGTTTGACTGCCCATTTGGCTAGTCGTCTTGATAGCTCGGGCATATGTAAAACATTTCGGAGAGGATAAGTGGTCAACACATATATTGGGTGACACTGGAAATATAGCTTTGGCTTTCTAGATGCGCTTATTAGTGCAAATGCTAATTTTTCTAAGTGTGGATATCTAGTTTCAGCATCTCCTAAAGTCTGGCTTACATAATAAACAGGGAATTGCGTACCTTGCTCTTCTCGAACTAGTACCCCACTTACCGCTATCTCGGACACTGCCAAATATAAGTAAGGCTTTTCATCTACCTTTGGAGTGTGAAGTAGAGGTGGGCTCGATAAATATCGCTTCAATTCCTCTAATGCTTGCTGGCATTTCGAGGTCTATGCGAAATCCTTTTTTTGAGCAAGGGAAAGAACATGTGGCTTTGATCCGATGACCTCGAAATGAATCGAACCAAGGCGGCTATCCGTCATGTTAACCTTTGTACAACTTTCACACTATCTACGATAGTGATATCTTCGATGGCCTTGATCTTGTCGGGGTTGATTTTGATCCCTCGATTTGATACCATAAATCCGACGAACTTGCTCGAACCGACCCTGAAGGCACATTTTTCTGGGTTAAGCTTCATGTTATACTTCCTCATGATTTTGAATATTTCCTGCAAATGAGTTAAATGGTCCTTTGCGCGCAGGGACTTAACCAACATATCGTCATTGTAAACTTCCATTGATTTACCTATCTGTTCCTCGAACATTCTATTAACTAAGCATTGGTATGTAGCTCCAGCATTTTTTAGCCCAAAGGGCATTACATTGTAACAGTATGTTCCAAACTTAGTGATAAACAAGGTCTTCTCCTGGTCCTCCGGGTTCATCTGAATTTGATTGTACCCGAAGTAGGTGTCGAGAAAGGTAAGGATCTTGTGGCCGGTCGTGGCATCAATCATGCGATTGATGTTAGGCAGTGGAAAAGAGTCTTTAAGGCATGCCTTGTTCAAATCCTTATAATCTACACATATTCTAAGTTTGTTCCACTTTATGAATGCATGCTTCACCTCGGACTAGGGACTCTTTTTTTGCTTTACCGGTTTAAACCTGGGGTCGAGGCTTAGCCGGTGTGTTTCTATTTGTGGTGTGATCCCTATCATGTCTAAATGGGACCAAGCAAAACAATCCATATTATCGATAAGAAATTGAATGAGTTTTTTCCTGAGTTCGGGGGTTAACCCCGCTGCTAGGTATACCTTTCTTTCGGGCATGTACTCGATCAGTATGACCTGTTCCAGTTCCTTGACCGTTGACTTGGTTGCATCTGACTCTTTGGGAACAACAAAAGTTTGAGGAATAAGGAAATCCTCTTCTTCTTCTTCGATTACTTGTTCCTCCGGTTTGATCGAGGTCGGGGACAGTGATTGCTATTTGGCCGTCTGCTTATTTTTGGTGCTTGATTTTTCCAAGTCAAAGGCACTGGTATCGATATAACCTCATCGACTGAAAACATTTCCTTTGAAGCATGTTATTCCCCGTAAACTATTTTCACACCATCCACTGTTGGAAATTTCATCATCTGATGAAGGGTTGAAGGTACTGCTCTCATGTTGTGGATCCACGGCCTCCCAATTAGTGCATTATATGTCATGTCGCCTTCGATGACATGGAATTTTGTATCTTGGATGGTCCCGACCACGTTCACTGGTAGGAGTATCTCCCCCTTCGTTGTTTAGCTCGCCATGTTAAAGCCATTTAGGACTTGAGATGCAGGTACAATTTGGTCCTGTAGGCTGAGCTGCTCTACGACCCTTGATCTGATTATGTTTGCAGAGCTACCTAGATCTACTAGAACACGTTTAACTTGAATTTTATTTAACAAAATAGAAATTACCAGTGCATCATTGTGCGGCTAAGATATGCCTTTCGCTTCCTCATTATTGAACGATAGAACGCCCTCGGGCACATAACTCCGATTTCACTTTTCTCTGGTGATCGACACCTTGGTGCGCTTGAATATAGGCCCTTATGGAACATCGACACCGCCAATGATCATATGAATTACATGTTGCGGTTCTTCCTGCTCATTTTTTCTGTTTGCGTCTCTTTCTTTAAAGTGATTCTTAGCCCGATCACTGAGAAACTCTCAAGATGACCCTCGTTGAACAATCGAGCTACCTTCTCCCTCAGCTACCTGCAGTCTTCGGTCCTATGGCCTTGCGTGCCATGGTATTTACACATCAAGTTTGGATTTCTTTGAGATGGATTGGTTTGTATAGGCCTAGGACACCTGGTGTCTTTGATCCTTCCAATAGCCGATACGATCCCCGATGCATCAATACTGAAATTATACTCCAATAACCGAGGTGCTTCTGCGGGGTTGGTATGTTTATCAAAGCCATTCTTACTCATAAGTCCCTGAGAATTTTGTCTTCGGTCGTTCTTTCGATCATTCCGAGAGGGATTGCGCCCCGAACCATTATTTCTCCGATCTACAACATATGGCTGATATTGTTCCCTATTCGATCTTGGTTCCCTATCTATATCCCTCGGGGACTTAACTGCCAATCTATTTGGATAAACTGAACCTGAGGGGGATCCCAGCTGGTCGTCCTCGACCCTGATCTTTGACTGATAACGGTTATGTACATCTGCCCAAGTCATAGCTGGATACTCGACCAGATTTTGCTTCAACTATCGTGACGCGATCGAACTCCACTTGTTCAACCCCTGCATAAAAGCTTGCACGGCCCAATTATCCGAGACTGGTGGGAATTCCATTCGCTCCATTTGAAATCGGGATACAAACTCCCTTAGCATCTCATCATTCCTCTGTCTTATTTTAAAAACGTCCGATTTCCTTGTCGTAACCTTTATAGCCCCGACGTGTGCCTTCACGAAGGCATCTACTAACATAGCAAATGAATTGATAGAATTCGGCGGCATGTTGTGATACCAAATCATTGCTCCTTTTGACAAAGTTTTCCCAAATTTTTTCAACAAAACCGTCTCGATCTCATTATTATTTAAGTCGTTTCCTTTAATCCCGCAAGTGTACGAGGTTATGTGTTCATTAGGACCGATTGTATCATTGTATTTAGGTATATCGGGCATACGTAACTTTTTAGGAATGGGCTTCGGAGCCACACTCGGAGGGAATGGCTTTTGTACGAATTTCTTGGCATCCAAACCTTTCAAGACCGTTCCCCCGGTATTTGATCAATACAGGAGTTATATGTCTCCATTTTTTTGTCATTATCCTCAATCTTTTTCTCCCCGGACTCGATTCACTTGGTGAGTTCCTCGAGCATCCTCATAATCGTGGGATCAGTCCCCTAGCCATTACCGTTTGATCTTTCGGGCACCAGCTTGGTACGACGAGTGATTTCTGGTTCGACCATACTTGGAGTTTTATGCTAACTTTGAAGTTGAGCGATATCAATCTGTTGAGCTTATAACATCTCGAATATTACTTGGAGACTAACTCCCCCATCTCCTATACCCTATGTTCCTTGGCCACCAAATCGGGCTTCCCTGCGCACACTTCCTCTAAGGTCTGCGCCTAAATCCGCATTCAAAGCAATGTGTGAACTAACATCGACTGGTTCCACATTTGGCACTTTCCCAGGGCTAATCGGTGGTACACCGACTCCTACATTGTTGTTTCCCCCATGAAATCCAAGACCATCATCACCGTGTATGGGTGCGTTTTGTGAGTTTGACATGTTTTAACCTGAAAACAAAATTTCTTGACAAGAACAAGTGTGAAAATAACGTGTGTTATCAGAATCAGTATTGAAATAACCACTATTATCTTTAGCCCCATGGTGGGCGCCAAACTGCTTACCTCGAAAATACGAGTAATAATTAAACTTGTTTATGGTTTTAAAGATATGTGATTTAGTTCAATACTAATTAGTAATCAAGAAATCTAGCGTATAAATGAAAGAAGTAAGTTGAATCAAACCAGTGTTTAAGCAAGTCTCGACCTCGAGTTATGATGGCCTCGAGGTTGGTCAACAAGAACAGTAAAATAAAGATAGTAAAGTTGAGAGACAATTCTGATGAAATATGAGCAAGAAAGTAAGAGAGTATTCTTTGCCAATGATTGATGATAGTTACAAATGATTGGGGTCCCATTTATATAATAGGGAAACTCTAAATAAGATACATTTCTATTGGCAAAAAGGAATTTTATTGGGATAGATGTCTAACCGCCTAGTATGAATTCGTACTAACTCGTACAAATCTATTCTGGAATTTATGCCATGGTCTTAGGGACGTGGCAGGAATCTTGATCTTTCAGTTACAAACCCATAACAACATCATATCGGGGTTGGTCATACTCAGTTCCGATATTCCTCGAGCAATTAGATCTTCGAGCCTCGTATTCTGCCTTCGAGCCTGAGCTCGATCTATATTGAACTTGTTCCGAAGCGACCTCTCGAGCCTACAAAATTGAGGCATATGATTTTGACCGTATACAGAGTTCAATAGGCTATGTTCTGAGAAATGAAGAGGGAGATGTGTTGTATGCTTTGTGGGAAAGAAATCAAAGAGGGTACTAATACAGAAGTTGAAGCAAGGGCAATGGTAGAGGCCCTAAGATACTGCATTGATCATGACTATGTCTTTATTTCACTACACACAGATTCGATGATAGTGAAGAATGCAGTGGAAGGTGTGTGGACAATCCCATGGTCAGTTACAGGAGAAATGGACGAAATCAAACAACTGTTTTCAAGATGCAATGTCACCATAACCCATACTTTTAGAGAAGGAAATAAACTGGCAGACCACCTTGCTAATTATGCCCTAGATGTTGGTCCTATCGAATACAACTACTTTAGAGATTTGGATATACAAGGGAGAAGGATTGTGAATGATGATAAATCTCAATGTCCATACCTAAGAATAAGAATTGCAAGAGGTTAGGAGGTGAGGAACATAGGAGCAGAATGGGAAATAGGTTCACTGGAAGCAACATAAACGAGCACCTACACTAAATCCTTGGGAAAGGACCATGGGGATCATTGTTTATACTAACTTTCTGTTCTTTTTTGCAGGGACAAAATGTTGGTATATTTGCTTACAATCAATATGCACATCACACACTACAAAAATTGAAAAATACATGAGATGGCCGACCAGATTTTTGGAATTTGAACTTACACCTGGATTCAGACTTTGGAATCAAATACATGGATCAAGTAAAGTACAGATAGATGCTAATGTGTTCATGCCCTATCATTTGACACAAACTCAATGGGTGGCATTAGCACTGACTGCTCATTCCCTTAAGGGAGTATCAATGATAGGCACTAGCATGGAGAAAAGCTTTGACTCAACATTGCATAAGGAAGAGCTGTGCATGGACAGCCTTGTCTTGGATTGCACATACATGAATGGAATGCTGGAGTTCCAATATTATCTGTCACAAACACAATGGACAGCAGCAGTAGTACAAATGACAAAGAAACATAGATGTTGGCTGCCCAGATTTTTGAACTGGAATATCTCACAAAGTACTGATTTTGAGTGCCGAAATATGGGTACAAAGGATGCATTGTGGAATCAAAACCACATGCATTACAACAACTCAACTGCACAGTATGGGCATCAGGTAACAAATTCAGTGATGGAAAGCTGTAAAGCAAACGAAAGTTGGATCAAACAGTGCTACACAACATATGCACAAAAATTCTGGAATTTGAACTTGTTTGGGGATACAGCTAATTTTGTTTGGCTTTATGAAAAGGAAGGTAAGAGTATACGATTTACATGTAACTTGAGCAGGCTATGGGACTGGGATGAGGAATATACAACAAAAGGAGTAGAATGGATAAAGCGGAACATTCTGGCAATGCACAACACTATCGTTAAAGAGCAAACTGAGTCAATGAGGGATCAAGTTGAACAATTGACAAAGCAATATGCCGATACATTGAAGGAAGAGTAGTTTCCGTACATAGCCAGGGGCTTTCAAGATGACATATTCATATGGCTAATTTCCATAAGTAGCATTTTCATAGTTGAACATGTACTACCATGGTTTATCTATTCTAACCATGGTAATAGGAGATATGTACTTTTAAGATTTATTTCCCTACATTGTGTAAGACTCGATGAGATTTTGCTATTGCTTTTAAATATTTATAAAAAAAAATAGGCCTAGGCATCTTGCCTAGTGGATTTGCTTAAAAAAAACAGAGATTCGCAGTTTCTTGGGCTTACCTGTGTATTACAGGAAGTTTGGTCTGGGGAGACCGAGGAATATATGAAGAAGAAGTATCCTCATTTGTTTGAATAACCATGTAGTTGTGTTCGATGAAAATGTTAAGTGCTTACTTTCTAAATTATGTTCCACTTGTACAGTTTATGTTAAGGATGCTCCTTATGGTAATATAATGCTTATGAGGTCACGGTTGGTGTTGTTTTCATGCTATGTTACGTCATTGGATTATATATGTGTTATTAGGGTTGGTTCCTGAGATTCTCTGATAGGTGGATAGGCCCAATTACAGGGGAAACTCAGCCGAAATTTCTGGCAATTTTGGGAGTTAGCTAGAATTTAGGGGTTTGAGATGTGTTAAAGAACATAGGAGTTATGTTGGGTGTATTAGGCAGACTCTACTCCTCATTCGAGGATGAATTATCACGATCCTGGTTCGCCCTCCGTGAACCATCGTGACGGCACCTAGTATCTACGACTAGGTAAGCCTAAAATACGGAAGATAAACCAAATTTGCGGAAGAAAAGAAAACAATTTAAAATAGAAATATTGTAATAAAACAACATTTAAAAGTGCCACTCGGCATACACAGTACCAACTCTCAATATCACGACCCCGGTTCACCCTCTGTGAACCATCGTGACGGCACCTTGTCTCTATGACTAGGTAAGCCTAAAATGCGGAAGATAAACCAAATTTGTGGAAGAAAACAAAATAATTTAAAACAGAAATAGTGTAATAAAACAACACTTAAAAGTGCCACTTAGCATACATAGTACCAACTCTCATAAACTAATACAGTTTTCCCAAAACCCGGAAACCCATGAATCACAAGCTAAGGATACTATATAGTACTCTAACTCCAGAATAGTCTAAAACAAGGTAAATATAGAAGGTCTGTAACTACAAGAGAGAATGGAGAGAGACTCCTCGGTCTGCAAACGCGACAGATATACCTCGAAGTCTCCGAAGGGTCGCCTTGCCTCAAGGATGGTAAGTCTGCATCAAAGTGACTGGATCTGCACATGAAAAACATGCCCAGAAAGGGCATGAGTACACCACAACGGTACTCAGTAAGTGCAAAGCTTAACCTCGGTCGGGTAGTGACGAGGAAGGTCAAAGATTAAATAAAATATAAGGGATGACAGAATAAGATAAGCAGTACGGTTGAAAGCAGACAATAAGAATTTAATACAGGATAATAGAGAAATACAATAACTGGAACAAAGATGAAACCAATCACAAGGAAATGCCACTCTTCGCAAGGATAATAACCGGGGATCTCTCAGTATCCCGAGGATCTCTTAGTACCCTCAATATATTCTAGGGATCTCTTGGTATCCCGAGGATCTCTTGGTACCCTCAATATATGCTAGGGATCTCTTGGTACTCCGAGGATCTCTTGGTATCCTCAATATACATGGCTGGGATCTCTCGGTATCCCGCACCTCAGCTCAAATCATAAATACATGCAGGGGATCTCCCGGGATGCCGTCCCGTAGTCCAAAAGTAAAACACACAGCCGCACACAAAGAATACTCAATTAAGCTCAATTTCATGCCAAGTAAAAACAAGTAATTCTAACCTAACATGCTTCACATAATACAATTAAGGTAGTTTAAGCAATTAAACAATTATGTCAATTAAGCATGCTTTTTCTAAGCTAACAACAGGCTTAAATTGCAAGTAGTATAAAACAGGAAAAAGGAACACAATTGAAATTACTTAAGAAAAATCAGATTTTTAACAATTAGCTCAAGTATACACTCGTCACCTTACGTAAAAGGCATTTCAATTATCAAATATGCCAAATCCTAAGGGGAAGGTCCCCCACACAAGGTTAGGAAAACCACTTACCTCGAACCAACTCAAAATCAACCTGAAACCACGTCTTTGCCACGAGTACTCGACTCCAAATGGCCCAAATCTATTCAATTCAATTATATAATGTAAATAACACTTCAAGTAACTGATTCTAAAATTAATATCTAAGCTAATACGCGAAATTAGGTAAAATGATCAAAATGCCCCTCAGGACCACATCTCGGAATCAGGTGAAATTTATATCTTCAGAATTCTCATACTCTCACGAGTCTATACATAATAAGAACACTGAAATCGGAGTTCAAATGACTCCTCAAATACCCATTTTAAAGTCTCATAATCTCAAGCCCTAATTACCCATTTTACCCAAATATTTCACCACTAATTAGGTCTTTAATCACATATAAACAAGTTATGAAGTCAAAAATGTTACCTACAAGTGATTCCCCTTTGGTTCCCTCAAAAATTACCCTCAAAAGCTTCAATCCCGTTCAAAAATGGTGGAAAATGAAGAAGGGTCGCGGATGGGCTATTTAAATACTGCCCAGATATTCCTTCTTCGTGAACGCGGAAGGTCCCTCGCATTTGCGAAGCAAAATTTCACTTGGGCCCAGATTTCTTCATCGCGAACGCGATTCAAAACTTCCTCCTCCAACGCGAACGCGGGAAGACCATCGCGAACGCGTAGTTATAGAACTCCCAGCTTCGCAAACGCGGGAGACACTTCGCGAACGCGAAGCATAAATTCCTCACCAGCCCCAGATCCTCTTCACGAACTCAAGACCCCACTCGCAAACGCGAAGAAGAAAACCAGAACTGACTGCTACAACATTTACTGCAATTTCCTAAGTTCCAAAAATGACCCGTTGAGCATCCGAAACACACCCGAGATCCTCGGGACCTCAACCAAACCTACCAACATATCCCATAACATCATTCAAACTTTTTCTAACCTTCGGAATGCTCAAAACAACATCAAAACACTAATTTAGCATCGGATTCAAGCCTAAGAACTTGAAAAACTCTCAAAATACGCTTTCGATCAAAAAGTCTATCAAACCTCGTCCGAATGACCTGAAATTTTGAACACACGTCACATTCAACACTATGGAACTACTCCAACTTCCAGAATTCCATTCCGACCCTTGGATAAAAATCTCACTATCGAACCGGAAACTTCAAAAATTCAACTTTCATCATTTTAAGCCTAAATTGGCTACGGACCTCTAAAACACAATCCGAACACGCTCCTAAACTCGAAATCACCCAACATAGCTAACAGAACCATCGAAATTCTATTCCGAGACCGTGTTCACACTGTTCCGGCAACGGTCAAATTTCCGAAACTTAAGCTCTCATTTAGGGACTAAGTGTCCTAAAACTCTTCGAAACTCCAAATAAACCCTCCCGGCAACTCACAATAGCAGAAACAAACACGGGGAAAGTAGTTAATAAAGGATCGGGGCTTTAATTTTTAAGGTGACCGGCCGGGTCATCAAATGAATAATCCTAAGCAGGGGAGGATGTAAGGCCTTGTAAAAATTTTACCTAGAACCTGGGGTTCATAGTGCCCAGGTAGGCTAACGTGTTTGCAAAACTTGGAATTTTTGCGGTACATTAGGCGACCACAGTAATACTTCGCATACCGCAGATCCGTCGCAAAGTGAAACAGAAGAAAAACCCAATTTTGGAGGTCATATTGCGGTCTATTATGCGACCGCATAATTTTTTCGCGGGCCGCACATCCATCGTAGAATCAGCATGAAAAATTTTAGAGGGAGACTTTTGCGTATGCAACTGCATAGCTGTTCTACGGGCTGCAAAATGGTCGCAGACTTGATTAGGCCAGCCCAGGTTTTGGGGTTATTTTTGCGGTCCACTTTGCAGACCGCATATTTATTTTGCGATCCGGTCTGCAATCACAGACCCGGTTCGGAGGCTTAAGTTTGAGGAAATTTTACCCAACCCCATTTTTGTAAAACGGGTTTGGGGGTTATTTTAGTTGGGTTAAACGGTTGTTTTAGAAAGAGGGGAGTGCTTTATAGAGAGAGGAGGAATTCCCAAGTGCTTTGCTCATCAATCCTTGCCCCAATCTTGAAGATTCAAGGGAATCACTCACTAGGCCACCACCTATCCGGGTAAGTTCTTATCCTATATCATCCATGCAGGTTTGTTTTGGGTCTAAGTGGGTTAGGGATGTCACGAACCATTTTCTGAATAAGCCGTGACCAACACTCGGTCACTAAATTTGACAAAACGAAGCATTTGTGCTTATCAAAACATCTATATATGCAACAAAGGGGATACTTTCACCAAATACTTTTAATTAATTTGAATATCTAAAATCAACCGACTCCAAAATTTTATTCGTAGTAACCACTGAAATACTGCTAAGTTATTATAAAAAACATCTGAATCTTAACCCATCGACTATGTCTATGAAGCTTCTATTGATAAAATGACGCACTGCTCAGGACATGAGATTGTCTGGCTAGTTCTCCAAGTAAAGAACGAAATAACTAAATAGAGATGACTCAAGGAATACTCCACGAACAAAGCGGAGCTCGCCAATAGCACTAGAAGAGAGGGAAATCCTAACCAGTAACTTGCTCGCCTGCAAAACCGGTTCCTACGTTGTACCGCAAACCAACATAGGTTCCCAAAAGAGAACGTCATTACTATCCATTATACTCACTGATTCTCAACGACAGGGGATGAAAATTTAATAAAATATACATTACGAGCAAAGACTCTACATGCATGTAAAACATAAAGCTTATGAGAACAATTCAAAAATAATTGCATAATAGCAGATTATGAATATCTTAAAAGAAATTCTTTTCTTTTTCTTTATTATAAAAAAAATACTTCACTCTATACTTCGGGATTTCCAACTATCCTGACTTATTTCTATCATAGTCACCATGTGATCGGTATGGGCTCGATCCCAACATGATCGAATAGGCCCAATCCACGAGGTGCCACTCGCTTCATGGTTCTCAACGCTCATGTATTATACCTTAGCCTGGCTAAGTAAATTCTCAGCAACGAGACCTTCGGTTCGTGTGTTCCTTACTTTGGCACAAGTAGTTTCAAGAAGTCAACGTCTTGGTCAGGACCCTCGGCCTAGACGATGACCCTTCTCAGAATAGATGATACTCCCAAAAATCTTTTCTTTCTAAAACTGCTTCTTGTGACTTTTCAAGTCTAAATCTTTTCTGGAACATCCTATACATACTGATACTGGTATCCTTAAATATAAAGCATGGCATAAGAATGAAATAAATGTTCAAAAGTATTTCTAATGATTCTTGCTTTTTCATGAATTTTCAACATGAAAATGACATATAAGAATAACACAAAAATCTGAAAATTTATGCACATATATTATAATAAATCATCTAAACTTTATCTAGAACAATTTTAAGTTAATAAGTACTCACTAGATCCAATTAAGTACATATTAACTCTTTTAAGCAATTCATCAAACATCTTGTATGCATGCTTTTGTGAGTTAAACCACTTTAGTAAAGGGTTATATCAACTCACCTCAAAACTCTTCGAGCCAATACGTAGGCTCCAGTTCAATTTATACCATCAAACAATCAATTCTACAACAACCAGTGCATTTTAATCAATTTTAAAGTTTCACACATAAACATGGAATTTACTATTGACACAGAGAAAAAAGGCAAATTAACTATCCAATTCTTATACTGTAGGATAATTGAGAAGACGAAATTTTATATACCTGAGTTCAAGAATTAGTGATTTATAAAGAAACTGAGAATTTTCCGTTGCTTGCGTGAGTATTTCACTGGGACGTGCTTCTGTTTCTTTTACGCAGAAGTCTGTTTGGAATTTTCCCTACACCCCCCCTCGTTCAAAGCTTAAGGCTTTTAAGTCTGCCTTATGCTTTTCAACAACGCTTTTATGGGCTTAAGGGCTTTAGGATTGTTCCCCACCCTTTTTTGTTATTTTGTTCTTTTTTGTTTTGTTTTGGGTTTTTTTAACTTAACTAATAATTAATGATACCCACTTTTAATAATTAATAATATTAAAATTATTAATATTCCATAATTGTATATCCACTTATTATAAATATAGAAGTAACTCAAAATCAATCACAAGGGTTTAAAACTGTAATCGAAGTATAATTTAAGGGAAAATATTATATTCTATATTTAGCGTGTCTTGACAATTTTATAGATTTGAGGAGTGTTACAATCCTCCCTCCTTAAAAACATTCGTCTTCGAATGTTGCTAGGGCCTTATTCTCAAGCTAATAATCATTCCTTAAGTCCTTGAACTTCTTAAGTTTTCTTAGCACTACTAACTTTCCCAAGGGACTCAAAATATTGGCTAACTCCCTAAATTTTCAAAAATTTCAGCAGAGTCTCCCCTGTAAATTGGACTATCCAAAAAATACCCCTGTCACCAATACCCTAACTACACCAACAACAACTAAATATACCATAACAGGCCATTCATAGGCACGATACACAGCTTATAAACTAATTACTCACACTCCGGCAAGGAGGTACCACAATAACCAACCAAAATCTAAAGCACAACACTTCTGCAAAAAGTAAATAACTTTAATGAATTAAATATACTCTGGCATTGTACTAAATTATTAAATAACTGAATATACTCAGACAGAAACTAAATTACTTCAACAGCTAAGTATAATCTAGCAAGGACATAAACACATGCTAACTTGTATTTAATAAATAAAATATAAATGACAAGCCAAACCTAGGTTTACATACCTTGTTCCTCAAATAAATAAGGATACTTATTTCTCATATCTTCCTCGACCTCCCACGTAGCCTCTTTTGAATCATGATTATTCCATAAAACTTTTACTGATGACATATCTTTTGATCTCAAATTTCTTACTTGCCTTTCGAGAATTTCTATAGGTACCTCTACATAACTCAAGTCTTCTTTAATTTCTATGGCGTTGGCAGGTATTATATGCGACTTATCATGAATGTATTTTCTAAGCATAGACACATGAATGACAGGATGAACAGAGGACAACTCAACGGGCAATGCTAGCTCATAAGCCACGTTTCCCTTCTTGTCTATAATCTCATAAGGTACGATAAATCTAGGACTAAGTTTCCTCTTCCTACCAAACCTCATAACTCCTTTCATTGGTGAAACTTTCAAAAACACCTTGTCACCAACTATGAACTCTAAGTCACGATGCATCTTGTCAGAATAGGACATCTGACGACTCTAAGCCATTTTTAGCCTTTCTCTGATTAGATGAACTTTCTCTAAGGCCTCACAAACAAACTCTGGACCGATCAATGGCACCTCTGCTGCTTCAAACCAGCCATACCAATGCTAGATTGATAGTTGTTATTGTAAGCAAATTCTATAAGTGGCAAGTTATCATCCCAATTACCTCCAAAATCTATAACACATGCTCGCAACATATCTTTGAGAGTCTGAATAGTCCTTTTTGCATGGCCGTCAGTCTGTGGATGGAAAGTGGTGCTCAGATTGACCTTGGTGCCTAATCTTTTCTGAAATGCCTACCAAAAATACGTTGGGAACTGAGGGTCTCTGTCACATATGATTGAAACTGGAGTACCGTGCAATCAGACTACTTCTTTAATGTACAATTGTTCATGCTGCTTTGCAGAATCTGTCATCTTTACTGGTAAGATATGCGCGAACTTTGTCAATCGGTCTATAATAACCCAAATTGAATCATGCTTACGGTATGTGTGAGGTATACCTACTACGAAATCCTTATTAATCATCTCCTATTTCCATTACGGTATCTATATATCTTGAGCTAGGCCACCAGGCCTCTGATGATCGGTTTTGACTTGCTGGCAATTCAACATTTAGCCACATGATCTGCTACATGCTTCTTCATGCCTTTCCACCAATACAACTCTTTCAAGACCATATACATTTTGGTATCACCTGGGTAGATAGAGTACCTAGAGCTATGAGCTTCTTCCATTATGGCCTTTCTAAGACCATCTACATTAGGCACACATAACCGATCATTCAACTTCAAAACTCCATCACTTTCTAGAGTGAAAGCAATGATTTCTTTGTTTCTGGATCCTTCTTTTAACTTTACTAAGTACGTATCTTCGTCTTGCTTAGCCTTAACATGCGCAACAAGAGAGGGTTGCACTAAGGCATACACAATTATACCTCCTTCTTTGGTCTCATCCAATCTAATTCCATCATTTGCTAGTTTTTGAATTTCTCGACCCAAAGTTTGCCTTTGTACTGCAAGATGGGCCAGGACACCCATTGACTTCCTACTAAGTTCATCTGCTACCACATTATCTTTTCCCGGGTGATAAAGGATATTGATGCCATAATCCTTCAATAGATCGAGCCACCTTCTCTATCTCAAATTTAATTATTTATGCTTGAAAATATACTGGAGGCTTTTGTGATCTGTAAACTCTTCAGAATACTCGCCATAAAGGTAGTGTCACCATATCTTTAAGGAAAACACCAATACTGCAAGCTCTAAGTCGTGTGTGGGGGTAGTTCTTCTCATGATTCTTTAATTTCCTGGAAGCGTAAGCAATAACTTTTCCATCTTGCATAAGAACACAACCAAGACCCACTCTAAAGGTATCACAATACACTATGAACCCCCTTGAACCTATCAGCAAGGTTAACACAGGTGCAGTGGTCAACCTCTTCTTTAACTCTTGAAAACTCTGCTCACAAGTGTCTGACCACTAGAACTTAACTTCTTTCTGAGTCAACTTAGTTAATGGAGCTGCAAGTGAGGAAAATCCCTCTAAAAACCTTCTATAGTAGCCAGATAACCCCCAAGAAACTCTTGATTTCGGTTGGTGTTGTCGGCCTTGGCCAGTTTTTGACCGCTTCTGTCTTTTGAGGGTCTACTTTTATGCCTTCACTAGATACCTTGTGGCCTAAGAATGCCACTAGCTGCAACCAGAACTCACATTTTGAAAACTTGGCTTAAAGCTCATTTTCCTTCAAGGTTTGCAAGGCTATCCTTAGGTGTTCTGCATGCTCATCCTTGCTCTTAGAGTATACCAAAATATCATCTATAAACACGATAATAAAGGTATCAAGGAATGGCTTGAAAACTCTGTTCATGAGGTCCATGAATGCAGTTGGAGCGTTTGTCAACCTGAAAGACATCATTAGAAATTCATAGTATCCGTAGTGAGTTCTAAAGGTTGTTTTAGATATATACTCTTCTCTGATTCTCAACTGATGGTACCCTAACCTCAAGTCTATCTTTGAAAAGTACTTGCACCCTGAAGTTGGTCAAATAAATCATCAATTCTTGGCAGTGGGTACTTGTTCTTAATGGTAAATTTATTCAACTGTCGATAGTCGATGCACATTTTGAGAGACCCATCTTTCTTCTTGACAGACAGGACCGGGTCACCCCATGGTGAAACACTCGGCCTGATGAAGCCCTTGTCAAGAAGGTCTTTACTGTTCCCTCAACTCATTAAGTTCTGCTGGAGCCATCCTATAAGGAGGTATAGATATGGGCTGAGTTCCTGGCAGGAGATCGATGCCAAAGTCTATGATTCTTTTAGGAGGAAGTGCAGGAAGGATATTTGGGAAAACTTCTAGAAATTCTCTAAAAACTAGCACAAACGAAAGAGCTGGTGGTTCTGATGCTTGATTAATGATGTGAGCCAAATAGGCGAGACACCCCTTACTAATCATTCGTTGTGCCTTAAGGTAAGAAATAAACTTACCTACAAGCGATGCTGGACTACCCTTCCACTCTAAGACTTCTTCATTTGGAAATTAGAACTTGACTATTTTGGCACGACAATCTAACATGACATAGCGGGAAGTCAACCAATCCATACCCATGATCACATCAAAATCTACCATTTCTAACTCTATGAGATCGGCCTCGGTGCTGCGACCTTGGACTAAAACTGTACAACCTCTTGTGACTTTCATTGACTCGCCAACTAGAGTAGATACTAGGAATGACTCACTAAGTTGTTCCGGTTCTAGCCCGAGGTTAATTGCAAAGTATGGAGTCACATACAAAAATGTTGAATCTGGATCAATTATGGCATAAACATTATGTGAGCAGACTAGAAGTATACCTGTAATAACTTCTGTAGATGCCTCTGCACTCTGACGATCAAGTGTACCAAACAAACTGGGTTGTCCCCCTCCCTGAGTAACTTG
Source organism: Nicotiana tabacum (assembly GCF_000715075.1). Classification (NCBI taxonomy): domain Eukaryota; kingdom Viridiplantae; phylum Streptophyta; class Magnoliopsida; order Solanales; family Solanaceae; genus Nicotiana; species Nicotiana tabacum. The sequence goes on from NC_134101.1 coordinate 108,558,017, forward strand.
ATTTGCACTTCTGCTCGGTCTGATTATGAGAACCACGAGCCTGAGGTGGCACAACTGTAGTAGCTGAGGAACTAGAAGGTCGAGTTGATCCCCCACTGAAACCTTTATATGACCAATGTCTCCGCAATGATAGCAACCATGAAACCTGGGTTTACACTGACCTGAATGTTGCCGCTTACATATACCACAAAGACGTTGTTGTTGTGAATGTTGCTCAGCATGACTCTGGCTATGTGAGGATGATGTCCTAAAATTCTAATTCTGGCAAGACTGGTGTTCGTAACTCTGAGTACGTCTGAAGGAAGACCCACCACCTGACTGATGACTGGACTGAGCTATTGCTAATGACTCCTCATTGGAGGAACCCCTTCCACCTTTGCTAGATGTACCATTAAACACGCCCGCTGGTCGGGCTTTCTTGTTATGCTCTTTTACTTCTCTCCTTTGTTGTCTGTCTTTTTCTAAGTGCTTGGCAAATCCCACAACAGAGGAGAAAGCTGTCATTCCTAGCGCGGAAACTGATGTTGTATCCTTAATGTGGTAAGCCAAACCACCAACAAACCTGTGAAATTTTGCTTTTTCTGTCTTAACCATGTGAGGAGCATGCTTAGCCAAACTTATGAATTCCATGTAGTACTCTTGCACACTTTTATTCCCTTTCTTGATCTGCTCGAACTATGTACCCTTAGCTTCCCTATCCTCTTCTGGTATAAAATTAGACATGAAGGTCTCTTCAAATTCTTCCCAAGTAGGCGGACCATCATCTTCATCTCTTTCCTTTTCCCACATCTCAAACCAAGCGCCAACCACATCTCTAAGCTGGTAGGCAGCCAGCTCCACAGCTTCATCATTAAATGCCTTCATTGCTTGGAGGGCTTTCTTGACACCCTCCAGCCACAACATTGGATCTTCATCAACTATAGTACCACAGAACAATGGAGGACTGAACTTTAAAAATTCATTCACTCTTGATGACTCAGAATTGTTCTGTCTATTTGATTGAGGTGGAATCTCATCTCTTCTCTCGTTCTGGTTGGCCATGAAGGCTTTAAACATCTACATAGCAATGTTAACATCATTAAACATCTGACCCACCTCTTGAGATATAGCTGTCTGAGCCGGAATTGCTGTTGAGGTTAGCACTGGATCCTGAGGTACTTGCTCATCATAATCCACCCCTTCTTCATGTTTAACCCGGGGTACCTGAACCCCTCTTGTGGATTTACCCTTCATTTTCTGAGTTGAAGCCTTCTTAGTTCTACCTTGAGCCACAATAGTAGCAATAGTTTCTTGAGCAGCATCCTGAGAGTCGGTGTCAGAGTTGCGAGCACGAGCCATTTCTGCAAGTTTTGGACAAATGAATACATTAGATAATTTTTTAGAGGTAGGTTCTACTGCACGTAAAGTATGAAAAGAAATGAGAGTTTTCCTAAATACTGGTAGCCTCATATTTATAAGTATGGCACACTTCATACCCATAAATAAGACTCTACTGAACGGCTTCATAGAACCCTAGGACTCCATAAACCCGACGCTCTGATACCAAGTTTGTCACAACCCATTTTCTGAATAAGCCGTGACCGGCGCCCGATCGCTAAATTTGATCGAGCTAACCATTTGTGCTTATCAAAACTTTTATAACCTCAAACTTTATATGCAACAAAGGGAACACTTTAACCAAATACTTTTAATTAATTTGAATATCTAAAATAAACTAACTCCAAAATTTTATTCATACTAACCACTGAAATACTGCTAAGTTATTATCAAAAACATCAGAATCTTAACCCACAACTATGCCTATAAAGCCTTTATTGATAAACTAACACACTGCTCAGGACATGAGATTGCCTGGCTAGTTCTCCAAGTAAACAACAAAATAACTAAATAGAGATGACTCAAAGAAATGCTCCACGAACAAAAGAGGAGCTCACCAATAGCACTGGAAGAGAGGGAAGTCCTAACCAGTAGCCTACTCGCCTGCAAAACCAGTTCCTACGTTGTACTGCAAAGCAACGTAGGTTCCCAAAAGAGAACGTCAGTACCATTCATTGTACTTAGTGATTCTCAACAAAATGGGATGAAACTTTAATAAAATATACATTACGAGCAAAGACTCTAAATGCATGTAAAACATAAAGCTTATGAGAACAATTCTAAAATAATTGCATAATAGCAGTTTATGAATATTCTAAAAGAAATTCTTTTCTTTTTCTTTCTTATAAAATAATACTTCACTTTAAACTTGGGAGGTTCCAACTATCCTGACTTATTTCTATCTTAGTCACCGTGTGATCGGCACGGGCTCGATCCCAACCTGATCCAATAGGCTCAATCCACGAGGTGCCACTCGCTTCATGGTTCTCAGCGCTCATGTATCATACCTTAGCCTGGCTAAGTAAATTCTCAGCAATGGGACCCTCGGCTCATGTACTCCGTACTTTGGCATAAGTAGTTTCAGGAAGTCAACATTTTGGTCAGGACCCTCAGCCTGGACGATGACCCCTTCTCAGAATAGAGGATACTCCCAAAAATCTTTTCTTTCTAAAACTGCTTCTTGTGACTTTTCAAGTCTAAATCTTTTCTGGAACATCATATATATATATACACATATTGTTATATTAAATGTAAATCTTGGCATAAGAATGAAATAAACATTCAAAAGTATTTCTAAAGATTCTTGCTTTTTCATGAATTTTCAACATGAAAATGGAATATAAGAATAACAAAAAAATCTGAAAATTTATGCACATATATCATTATAAATCATCTAAACTTTAGCTAGAACAATTCTAAGTTAATAAGTACTCACTAGCTCCAAATAAGTACATATTAACTCTTTTAAGCAATTCATCAAACACCTTATATGCATGCTTTTGTGTGTTAAACCACTTTAGTAAAGGGTTATATCAACTCACCTCAAAACTCCTCGAGCCAATACGTAGGCACCAGTCCAATTTATACCCGTCAAACAATCGATTCTACAACAACCAGTGCATTTTAATCAATTTTAATATTTCACACCTAAACATGAAATTTACTATTGACACAGAGAAAAATGGGAATTAACTATCCTATTCTTATACTGTAGGATAATTGAGAATAGGAAATTTTATATACCTAAGTTCAAGAATTAGTGATTTATAAAGAAACTTAGAATTTTCCGTTGCTTGCGTCAGTATTTCGCTGGGACGTGCTTCTGTTTCTTATACGCAGAAGTCTGTTTGGAATTTTTCCGTAGCTTCGTCCCCCCCCCCTCGTTCAAAGCTTAAGGCTTTTAAGTCTGCCTTATGCTTTTCAACAACGCTTTTATGGGCTTAAGGGCTTTAGGATTGTTCCCCACCCTTTTTTGTTATTTTGTTCTTTTTTGTTTTGTTTTGGGTTTTTTTAACTTAACTAATAATTAATGATACCCACTTTTAATAATTAATAATATTAAAAATATTAATATTCCCTAAATGTATATCCATTTATTTATATATATAGAAGTAACTCAAAATCAATCACAAGGGTTTAAATCTATATCGAAGTATAATTTAAGGAAAAAATTAAATTCTATATTTAGCGTGTCTTGACACTTTTATAAATTTGAGGAGTGTAACAATTTACCTTCCTTAAAAACATTCATCGTCGAATGTTGTTAGGGCTTTATTCTTAAGCTAATAATCATTCCTTAAGTCCTTGAACTTTTTAAGTTTTCTTAACACTACTAACTTTCCCAAGGGACTCAAAATTTTGGCTAACTCCCTAAAAGCATGGTGGTGTATCAATGCTAAAGATCTCTCAACCTAAAATATTGATATTTACTTGAAAACCTATCTTGCTCTTAACTTGACGCTTTAATATTGTTTGCGGCTCTCATTGATTCCATCTTTCTTTTTCCATGTATTGTTACTCGTTTCATTGAGAGGGGTGTTTAGTCTTACAGACTAGCACTATTTCAAATGTACTAATATTTCTTTTCCGGGGGTGTTGCATCTTTAATAGATGCAGGTGGTTCTACAGTAGGCGGCATTGATTAGTGATAGTGGTACACCCGATCAACAAGACTCTACTAAACTTGCTTATGAATAGTAATACCTATGAACCTAGAGCTCTGATACCAACTTGTCACGATCCCAATTTCCCTCTGTAGGATGTCGTGATGGCACCTACTCTTTACGACTAGGTAAGCCTGACAGTTAATAATAACCTGATAGAAATAATTAACAAAATACTAAAACAAGGTTGAATAACTGATATAAACTTCTGAAAAACTGATCAACAATAGTACACTCCCAAAAACTGGTGCAACTGAGTCATAAGCTCTACAGAGTAAATCCAGAATAACGGCTACATCACTATTTGAAAGAAAAATACAATAGGAAATAAGAATAAGGGAAGATGAATCCGAGGCTTGCAGACACCGAGCAAGCATACCTTGAAGTCTCTGAAAGGCAGCTAACAGATGATCTCTAATGACCAGCACAAATAAACGTACATAGATCTGTACAAAAATATGCAGAAGCGTAGTATGAGTACACCACAACGATACCCAATAAGTATCAAGCCTAACCTCGGTAGAGTAGTGACGAAGCCAGTTCAAGACACCTACTACTATATAAATAACAATATGAAAACGTAACACAGGTAAATAATGGAAAACGGAGAAATAACTGATGCAAAACAGTTAACAGTGTGAACTAATACCGAAGTTTTAAGCACAAAAATAACATAAAAAGGTAGTTATGGAGAACCACAATGATCATATATGGACAATAACTAATAAAAACAAGGAAGAATGAAACAACAAGAATCACAACGAGGTACCGCCTCGTGTACAATAAGAATCACCACTGAGGTACTGCCTCATCTATATATATCAAGAATCACAACCGAGGTATCGCCTCGTACTCATAATTCACAATCTCAATCACAATCGTTCCTTTTGCCGCCGCGTGAGCCTTACATTTGAAATAGATTTTGAAAAGTGTTTTTTTGAAGCAGCCACACACACTTTAGCCCACCTTATGATGTTGCATGGCTTTATGTATGTTACACCCCACAATATTATGATGATGTTATGTCCTGTAGTATTATATTACGATGATGTTATGCCTTGCTGTATTACATTACGATGATGTTACTCTTTGAAGTATTAAGTTACAACAATGTTGCACCCTCCAGTATTACATTACGGTGATGTTACGCTTCGTAGTATTAAATTACGACGATGTTGCACCATGTAGTATTGTACATTGAATTTGTCATAAGGTAATTGATATCAGTCCAAGGAAAAAATTATTTGGAGATTATAAGGATTATGTTATTTCAAACAAGTGGTGAGTAAATTTGTAAAGGTGAGAGGGGAACCAAGTAAAAGAAAATGAATTTTCGTCCCAGTTTGGCACATTGGGATAAAATACAGCCCGAGTTAAAATACTCGGTATTTATGGACTAGTACCATACAAGGTACCACATGACTATAATAGTAAGGTATGTAAAGTGTGTTAAAAGTAAGTAGCATTTTAAGTAATTTGAAATAATACCTAATTATGTGGATTTTTAATGGAAGATTAACCATGTAATTAAACAAATGGGTGGATAAAATTTGGATAGCATTAAATTCACCTAACGTGGCAGCAACCTATATCCAAAATAGTGACTATTGAATTAGAAAGCAAGGTGGCATATTTGCGGGAATTGTTGGCCAAATAAGCCTTATAAAGTGGGTCCCACATCCTTTATAATATAAGACATCTATAACATAAAAAGAGAGATGGATATATCATATAATAATGTGAGCATTTTTCTTGGCATCTTCAAATAAATTCAATAAGACTTTCATAGCAATTCATACAAGATCGGATTATGCATAAGATGCAGTTCTAAAGGAGTATGGTGCAATCTTTCTCAAGAATATCATATGGATTTTTCCCTACTTCGATCCGCCGTTACATGTTGTCGAAATTAACGTGTGTTAGAAGGATTGTCAAGAAAATTGACTCAGGTATGTTAAGGCTATCCCTTCTTTCCTTTTGGAATGATCCATACGATACAAACGAAACGAAAAAATGTACAACTTCCATAAATGACTCTATTCATAGAAATGCTAGAGATGTTTATGTTCTTGATTCTCCATGTGTCGTATTATTCTATCATGTGTTAGAAGAAATGCTAACACATGATAGAATAACACGACTTCGATAAATGACTCTATTCATAGAAATGCTAACACATTGTAGAAATTAACGCGTGTTAGAAGGATTGTCAAGAAAATCGACTCAGGTATGTTAAGGCTATCCCTTCTTTCCTTTTGGCATGATCCATACGATACAAACGAACGAGAAAATGCACAACTTCCATAAATGACTCTATTCATAGAAATGCTAGAGATGCTTATGTTCTTGATTTTCCATGTGTCATATTATTCTATCATCTGTTCATGGGTCTCAGAAAAATACGTAAGTTGAAAAAGTTTACTTCATGATATTAAATAGAGGCATAATGGTCTTATGACGTACCGAGAGATTTTATTAACGTATTTTCACATGCATTTACATATGCACATTGACCTATGACCATATGGCATTATACACACGTATATATATGTATATGGGATATGGGAAAGGTTATGACGTTATATACACACCACCACCTGATCAGCTGGTATACGATGATGATTTTGCCCACAGTGATCGAGATGATATGATGTAATGCACTCAGAGGCCTAATGATGTTATGAAACATGTACCTATGCATGACATGACATTCATACGCATATGCATGACACTATAATTATTTCATGATTTACAAAGTTATCCAGACTTACCGGGGGAGTCATTTACTCTATATTTCCTCCATGTCTGTTATGTACTTATTTATGTGCCTTACATACTCAGTACATTATTTATACTGACGTCCTTTTTTTCTTGGGGACGCTACATTTCATGCATGCATGTCCCGATAGACAGGTAGAGAGCCCTCCAAGTAGGCTATCAACTCAGTGGAAGATGTTGGAGTGATCCATTGCTTCGAAGTTGCTTGTTTGGTTAGTATGAGTTAGATATGTATTGTTTGGTATGGTGAGACTCTGTCCCGATCTTTTTGAAAATTATTTATTCTTAGAGGATTGTAGACATATGTCATATACGTAAAAGATCATATGGCCTTGTTGGCCTATGTTCAGTGTTCAAGTAGTTATTTTGGTCTTAGAGGCCCATATGTCTTATGTATAAGTTGGCATTACCTGCTGTATTATATCTATTTCACGGGAGCCTCTCCAGCTCAATTATTTATGATAGTATGACATGAAAAGATGTGTTATGTTGGTACTCAGTTGAGTAAGGTACCGGGTGTTCGTCGCGGCCCATCGGTTTGGGTCGTGACAAAAGTGGTATTAGAGTAGTTCTGTCCTAGGGAGTCTACAAGCCGTGCCTAGTAGAGTCTTGTTTATGGGTGTGTCGTGCACCATACTTATAAGTAGGAGGCTACAGGGCATTTAGGACTGTCACTCTTTCTTCTTACTCTAAATTGTTTGATAGAGCTCAGTTATAAGAATTTAGATTCCAAATTCTATTTTATTCGTAATAATAAGATGATACCTACATCCGAAAAAAAGGTTGAAAAGAGAGATATTTGTGGAAGAGCTGAGTCAGAGGAATTGAATTTTTTATGATGCCTACGATAAGTAAATGTGAGGTCTTTGGCAGATCATGGGTGTACTAAAAGGTGTAAGCTTCCTGATAAGAAACCTTAAGGCAAGTATACCTATCCACCTTAATGGTGAAAGATAATGAGAGATTCAGAAGATAAATACAAGTTCCAACAAGCAAAAGAAGCCAGATGAAGAAGAGTACGAGGTACCCAATTAATGAAGGTTAACAATGTTTATAATTCAGGCAGAGGAATATAAGCTTTTTGAGTTATATTCAACAGTAACAGAGGTATGTTTAATTGGTCGTACCCATCTCAATTATGCCATGTGGGGGCTAACAGGTGTAGTTTAAGAAAAGGACAAAACATCAAGATCCGATTGGGGTTAGAGTAACCCAAAATGGTGAATGGATTGTTTGTGTTAGTTGACATTTTCGAAGGGTATTACAAATGTGCCAATAGATCTTCTTGTGAGACTCCCAGATGGTGCACTCTAGAATATTACAATTAGATGTGAATATTAGCATGAAAAAAAATCAGAAGATAAGCACTGAAAGCCTGAATGGGATAAATATTACCTTAGTATAACTGTCGTCCCTATTAGAGTGAGGACGTTGAGCAACCCGAAGAGCCGATGAATGAAACAAGGAGAGCTAAAAGTGAAAGAATATCGTGTTGAAGTTTTCACAAGAAAAAGGATATGCAGAAATATTAGCAGAGTAATGAGAAGAGAGATACAGAAGTATTATGAATAAGGTGTGATGCATGGATAACGATGGTAGGAAAAAAGAATAAGAAACGACAGTATTACAGAATCTAGTCAAGTGATTGAAGAGATGAGAGGTGACAGGCCTTAGGACAACAAAAGAGTATAGGCCATGAAGTCATATCCTCATTTTAAGAAGTTCGTGACTCTAACGTGATTACCAATAGGAAAAGCTAGACCCCATAATAATAGATATCAGCATGGGTTGGTGATCAAGATAAAGTAAACATGAATTAGGGATTTAGTGATTTTATAATGGTCGACATCATGAGAATTTTAGATTTTGTGCCGGCAATAATACAATGGACAAGAGAAGAAGATTCATGAGAAATTCAGAGAATGGTCATTCAAGAAGACGTTTCCTTAAAGAAAGCAATGTGAGCAAAGTTAAGCTTAAGCAACTGTATGTTCCAGTTACACTAAATGTCACCATCACGAGTGAGGAATTTTGTTATCCTTGGTACTAAAAGATTACCGCAAGTGAGTAAGGGTCATCGATGATGTGAAAGGACGCCAAAGATGAAGAGGAAAAAAATGTCTATAGGCAGGTTGTCATAGCTCCAAGTCTTAGTACTCCCCTAAAGGGGGGAATGTGGAATGATAAAGGAAGAATGCGATAGAAATGAGAAAGGGATGAGACTGCACTTATCCAAATGTTACAGATATGCTTCAGGAAACCCTCGCATAATTTTGTACTCTAGTTCAGGCGGGGTCTATTCCACTCGTACCAGCCACATCTCAGGATAAGGGAAGAGCTTAGACTCCCGTGACCCGTACTCTAGAGCAATAGGTTCATGTTGATCAGGTCCCAATTAGTTATGCCAGCTTAGCCTATTGTTCTGGTTCAGCGCGAGGTTAGGGTAGTATCATCTGAGGAGGAACATCTTAGACTTGAGAGGTTCAAGAAGTATCATCCTCCTACTTACAGTTGCTTAGCATCAGAAGATAAACAGGGTTTTCCAGAGAAGTTCCATTGTATTCTCCGCACCATGGGTATTGTGGAGACTAGCAGAGTTGTTTTTACTACCTTCTAGCTGTCAGGAGTAGCATTTCAGTGTTGGCGGGCTTACGAGTAGGGTAGCCCAGCCGATGCAGCTTAACTTACATGGACTCAATTTTCAGAGATATTCTTCAGAGAGTTTGTTCCCAGACTCTTCGGGATACATGGCACGTAGAGTTTGAGTAAATGCGCCTGAGTGCTATGACAGTGTCAGAGTATGCCATTAAATTTAGTGAGTTGTCTAGGCATGCACCTACCTTGGTTTCTACAGTCAGGGAGCGACTTCGCCAATTTATCGAGGGGCTCAACTATGGTATTAGGTTCAGTATGGCTCGAGAGTTGGAGACAGATACCCAATATTAGTAGGTGGTAGAGATCGCATGTAGGTTGGTGGGTATCTGGGGCCGTGAGAGAGAGGATAGAGAGGCCAAAAAGTCTTGAGGTACCAGAGGATTTAGTGGTGGCCATGCTGCAACTACAATCTGTCATGGTGGAGGACATGTTAGCCGTCTAGTTCGTTCAGCACTTCTAGCTTCTAGTGGTACTCCGGATTTCCCGAGGTCTCAGGTTGCACACTTTACTCAGACACTTTCTAGTGGACCTCCTGCACAAGGTGCCTTCAGTAGTTAGTCCAGCCAACCAGGCTCGATCCAATCATAGCAGCCACACCCACCCAGAGTTTTCTTTGAATGTGGTGATACATGTCATATGGTGAGGGACTGTCCCAGACTTAGGAGGGTGCACCTCCATAGACTACTCAGGTTCCATGGATTCAACCAGGTCCACAGACTTCATAGGCCATGGTTTATTCCCTAGTTAACACCCTACCCACCCACCCAGCTAGGGGTGGGGGACGGATAGGTACAGGTTGCCCTAGAGGGGGAGGCTAGGCCAGATTCTATGATTTTCCAGGCAGGACGGAGGCAACCACATAAGACGTATTCATTGTAGGTATGGTTCTGGTTTGTCATAAAGATGCGTTAGTCTTATATGAAGAAGAATGTAGCAAACTCTGTATCAATATGTCCAAATTATCAACAATTGAAGGCCGAACACCAAAGGCCCAGTAGGTTGGCACAAAACATAGATGGCTTACAGATATATCATGTCGTACAAAAATATTTAGTGGATTGGTCAGGTGGCTTTTAGGCTTGAGCTACCACATAGATGGATTACAGGCTATTGAGGTTAATGAAGATTGACTTATGAGGAGATTCTAATTTCCATTCTAGATAGGAAGGTTCGGAAGCTGAGAAAAAAGAGATTGCCTCCGTAAAAGTGCTATGGCGAAAGCAGCAGGTTGAAGAGGCCACCGGGGAGGCCGAGGAATAGATGAAGAAGAAGTACACTCATTTGTTTGAATAACCATGTAGTTGTGTTCAATTAAAATGTTAAGAGATTAATTTCTAAATTATGTTCCACTTGTACAGTTTATGTTAAGGATGTTCCTTATGGTAATATAATGCTTATGCGGTCACGGTTGGTGTTGTTTTCATGCTATGTTACGTCATTGGATTATATATATGTTATTAGGGTTGGTTACTGGGATTCTCTAACAGGTGGATAGGCCAATTACAGGGGAAACTTAGCCGACATTTCTGGCAATTTTGGGAGTTAGCTAAAATTTGGGGGTTTGAGATGTGTGTAAGAACAGAGGAGTTATGTTGGGTGTATTGGGCAGACTCTACTCCTCATTTAAGGATGAATAATCCTAAGCAGGGGAGGATGTAAGGCCCTGTAATTTTTTTACCTAGAACCCGTGGTCATAGTGCCGAAGTAGGCTAACGTGTTTGCAAAACTTGGCATTTCTGTGGTCCATTATGTGACCCCAGTAATACTTTGTGGACAGTAGATCCGTCACGGAGTGAAACAGAAGAAAAACCCAAAATTGGAGGTCATATTGCGGTCCATTATGCGATCGCATAATCATTTCGCGGGCCACACACCTTTCGTAGATTCAGCATGAAAAATTTCAGAGGGAGACTTTTGCGTATGCGACTGCATAACTATTTTGCGGGCTGCAAAGTGGTCGTAGACTTGATCAGGCCAGCCCAGGTTTTGGGTTATTTTTTGGTCTACTTTGTAAACCGCATATTTATTTTGCGCTCCGATCTGCAATCATAGACCCGGTTTGGAGGCTTAAGTTTGAGGAAATTTTACCCGACCCCATTTTTATAAAATGAGTTGGGGATTATTTTGGTTGGGTTAAATGGCTGTTTTAGAAAGAGGGGAGTGTTTTAGAGAGAGAGAGGAGGAATCCCAAGTGCTTTGCTAAAAAATCCTTGCCCCAATCTTGAAGATTCAAGGGAATCACTCACTAGGCCACCACCTATCCGGGTAAGTTCTTGTCCTACATCATCCATGCAAGTTTGTTTTGGGTCTAAATGGTCCAGGGAGTAGAAAATATGGCATGCATGTATTAGTAGAGGGGTCTTGGAGGTTGTTGAATTATCTGGGATGAATTGTTGGTCGATATAGGTTGCGGGTTGAAGGAAATCTTACACTAGAAGCTTGTAGTCAAATTTTCACACCTAGTTCTTAATAAAATGCCTAGGTGAGCTGAACCCATGAACCTCTTCTTAATTATGGTTCAAGTTTGTCATGTCTCTAATAGATTGAAGTCGCTAGGATTTTTGAAATGTTGTAGTAATTTAAGGAAAGCTCAAGCGAGGTATGTTTGCTAAACTTCTCTCGTAGAATCAAATTCCATGATATTCTCGTAAGTCTCAAGTCTAATTGGCCAAGTTCTTATTTCTCATGTTCCGAGTCATTTCTTATAAATTCAACTATTCCAAATAAACTTTGTATTGAAGATATATAATCAAACTGTGTTCCAAATGCTCCTATCATATTATGTTCTCCTTCGGAATATGTCCAAATATGACCAATGTAGTAAAACGTTATGATTTAAAATCATGTTTCAATTGCAAGTTTATTATGCCTAATTGCGAAAGAAAAACTAAATGTACCTAAGACTCATATTGCTCATATACACAGTTAAGGTCTTGATTTCAAATTCTCTTATTGTTTTTAACCTATGATGATGCTTGAAAGTGAAAGAAGTGAGTATGAGATATAAAATGCGGCCACCGTGCCAAGAATGAAAATTACACTAGTGGCCAATAATGCTGATGAAATGCAATAATGCGTGAAAGGTTATGAAATGAGATTTAACTGCTTTATATAATAAATGTTTTGGGAGTATCGTTAGTCACCGAAGAAGGGTAGGTTGAAATAACCTAACCCCGAAAATACACGTGCCGGTGTAGGAGTGATTTAGGGGGAAATTCTCGTATTGATTTGTTAAGATTAATCCCCTTAATTGGGATGAGATGATTGCTAGAGGAAAATGATGTTGATCCACATGACATTGTGGTGAGATGGCTTAGCCGATCGGGCTGAGATCAAATGCCATGCAGCGCACATGGTGGTGTTGTGATTGCTTGTCTTTGGGTGAGACGGCTTAGTCGATCAAGCCGAGATCAGACTCTGTGCTAAAAGCATGGTGGTGTATCGCTTCTAAAGATCTGCCAACCTAAAAATATTGATATTTACTTGAAAACCTATCTTGCTCTTAACTTGACACTTTAATATTGCTTGAGGCTCTCATTGATTCCATGTTTCTTTCTTTTTGTATTGTTACTCATTTCATTGAGAGGGTGTTTAGTCTTACAACTAGTACTATTTCATATGTATTAATATTTCTTTTCTGGGGGTGCTGCATCTTTAATGGATGCAGGTGGTTCCACAGCAGGCGACATCGATCAGTGATAGCGGTACACCTGATCCACAAGACTCTACTAAACTTGCTTATGACTAGTAATACCCATGAACCTAGAGCTCTAATACTAACTTGTCACGACCCCAATTTCCCTCCGTACGATGTCGTGATGGCACCTAGTCTCTACGACTAGGTAAGCCTAATAGTTAATAATAACTTGATAGAAATAATTAACAAAAAACTAAAACAAGGCTGAATAACTAGGTTATTGATTCTTCAGTATATTGAATTGGCTTTGGTTTGACGGGTCGATGCTCTCGGTGCACGATAAGCTAAGGGAGGCTAACGTGCGCTATCGATGGCTAGAATACGCAAAAACACAGCATTGGTGACCCCTACTGTAATCCCGGTGACCTTAGGGATGCAGTCATTCACTCTATTAACGTTTGGAAGCTTTCTACCCACTCGATTTCAACAAATTCGAGAGGAAAATGAGCTAAGTGAAGATGATGAATGTAACAGTAACCAATGGAACAATACAAAGGCAGTGAAGGAGAAGGAAATTAAGAAGTGCAAGGACCAATTGCCAACAAGCCCGAGAAGATTACAATTCTCTGAAGCTGGATCTTCAGCACAACCATCTCCAGATCTAGAATAGCCTATAGCAGCAGCAAGGGCTGGGATGGAGAAGGATCTGCATGCAAAAGAGCTCAGGAAACAGAATCACAAATCTCAAATGGGGATGAGACTGGAGTATATTTCGCCAAGTCATCGAGATGGTAAGATAGTCATTCAAATTGTTGAAGAAGATGAGTGAGCTGAACAAACACAAGGCGACTGCTTTAATTGGGTATGTACTTGGTGATGCTCCGTATGAGAAATCTATGGAAAGCTATGTAGAATCTATGTGGGATTTTGTCACCAAACCCCAAATTCTATATTACAAGGATGGGTACTATGTGTTTAGATTTACAACAATTGAGGAAAAGGAATTTTGTCATGCAAGTAGGGCCTTATTCATATCATAATAAACCATTTTATTTTTCAGAATTGAGAAAGGGATTTCCATTTTGACCCTAAGTGTAATACTACAATTCCTTTGTGGATTCATTTCCCTAGTTTACTTGCTGGATAATGGATTGCTGATGCATTGAGCAAGGTGACTAGTGTTGTAGGATTACCAATGTACACTGACAGATTCACAGTAGAGTTGAATAAAATTTCCTATGCTAGAGTACTAGTGAAAGTTGACATTACTAAGCCTTTGGTGGAGAATGTAGAGATTGTAACTCCTACTAGTACTAGGAAGCAGGAAATATTGTATGAGTGGAGGCCAAAGTTCTGGAGTCAATGTGTACATTTTGGCCATGATAATTTTGAATGCAGGAGAACTAACCAACAGAATCATGAAGATTCTGAGTTTAAGGCTCCTAAAAGAAGAAATAGGGGCAGAAGGAAGAGAGTAGTTCAAGAGTGGAAGCCAAAATAACAACAAGAACAAGGAGAGGTAATTGAAGAACAACCTCTAACTGAAGTAGAAAAGAGCAACCGGGATAAAGCTGAAAATGACTCTGATCAGAGTATGTAGATGACAAGCAGAAATGAAGGAAGCAAGATACAGAACAATCCAATTATGCAGCAAGCCAAAACTGTAGAAGCTAGCACCTCTAATAGATTTACAATTCTGGAAGAGTGTGGGCAAAGTTCTGCACAAGGAGATGCAATGAATTCTGATCCTATCCAAAAGCCACCATGATTATTAGCACTTAGAATATAAGAGGGCTAAATAAGACCTATAAACAGAAAGAGTCTTAACTCTTTCTGCAAAAGAATAAAGTAGACATTCTAGGATGTCTAGAGACTAGAGTTAAAGAAAAGAATGCAAAAAATATACTGCATAAGGTAGCTAAGGATTGGGGATATTGTTGTAACTATTATAAGGCTGTAAATGGAAGAACATGGGTATTATGGAAGACCACTTTGACAATAAAGATAGTCCACATTCATGAGCAATTTATTCAGTGCTTAGTAGATGATCTAGTGACCAGTTCTCAGATAATGCTGACAGTTGTCTATGCTAGGAACAAGGTGCAGAAAACGGCAATATTATGGCATGACTTGCAGCAGGTAAGGGGGAAGATTCAAGTCTCTTGGCTCATAAGTGGAGATTTTAATAATGTCCTAATCACAGCTAATAGGTTAGGACAACCAGTGACAACTAATGAGGTACAAGAGTTCAAACAATGCATTGACAATATGCAGCTGACCCCATTGAGAACAAAGGGTTGTTTCTTTACATGGTGTAATAAGCAAAATGAAAATGATAGAGTGTATAGTAAGATTGACTGGGCTTTTGGCAATTTCAACTGGACTAAGGACTATAGGCATGTGGAAGCAGATTTTTTAGAACCTAGAGTGTCTGATCATTCTCCTATCATAGTTCAAATATGGAAAAGGAAAACTATTCATCCCAAGCCATTGAATCTATACATTGTAACAATGGATCATAAGGACTTTAGACCTATGGTTGACAGAATATGGCAGCAGCAGATTGATTAGGATCCTATGACTATTATTTGGCAGAAGTTACATAAGCTAAAAGATGAGGCTAAAGGTCTGAACAAGGAGATGGCAAGCTATGAGCAAAGGTTGACACAAATAAGACAGAGATTGGAGTGTACTCAAGCTAACCTGGTTCTTGATCCTTTCAACCAGATGCTGAGAGAACAAGAAAAATAGACTGTGCATGAATTGGAGAAATGGAGTACTATAGAGGAGAGGATATTGAGGCAAAAGTCTAGAGTAACATGGATTGATTATGGTGATTCATACTCTAAATACTTCTATGCACAGTTGAAAATTAGAGCCAACAAGAATACTATCACTACTGTGTATGATGCTATGAGAGTGAAGATCACTGATCCAAAAGCTATGGAAAAAGAGTTCACTAACTTTTTCACTCAGTTAATAGGGAAAGCCACGAGATTAATGCCATGTCCAAATACTAGATTTATTAAAGTAGGAGATTGTCTAACACTATAACATTAGCAGGAACTAATAAAGGAGATAACACATAAAGAGGTGGATGAAGCAGTGAGAGATATGCCAAATGACAAAGCTCCTGGAGTTGATGGCTATCCTATAGAATTCTTTACTATGTATTGGATGATAGTGAGGCAAGAAATCTATGAGGCTGTTTCATTCTTCTTTCATACTAGTAAAATGAAGCCGACATGGAACTGTACAACCATCACCCTGATACCTAAAGTCCCAGTACCTACAACAGTGAAATATTATAGGCCTATTTCTTGCTGCACTACGCTGTATAAAATTATTGCCAAGATCCTCACTAAAAGAATCAAAAGAGTAATTGAGGTAATTATTGGGAAGTCACAGTCTACTTTTATAGAAGGAATGAGCATTATTGACAATATCCTATTTAGTCATGAGCTATTCAAGGGCTATAATAGGAAGGATTTATCTCCTAGGTGTGTTCTCAAGGTTGATATAAGAAAGGCTTATGACTCTTTGGATTGGCAATTTCTTATATACATGCTCACTGACCTTGGCTTTCCACAGAAATTCATCCATTGGGTAATGTAATGTGTGTCAACATTGTCCTACTCTATAGTACTCAATGGTGGCCTTACCAAGCCTTTTTAAGCCAAGAGAGGGATTAGGCAAGGGGATTTAATGTCTCTCTATCTATTTGTTATTGTAATGGAGTAATTATAAAGAGAGATGAGCCAATTGTCCACCTTAAAGGAGTTCAAATACCACCCAAGATGCAAAAAACTGGGAGTGACAAATATTTTTTTTGCTGATGATTTGTTAATATTTTGCAGGGCAGACACAATATCAGTAAAAACATTGCAGGAAGCCTTTAATAGATTTTATGCTACATCTGGACTGTAAGCTAATGCAGACAAGAGCTCAATGTATATAGCTGGTGTTTCACAGCATATCAAGGAGCTATTACTTGATCTTACAAGCTTCATAGAGGGGTATATTCCCTTTAAGTACCTTGGGGTCCCACTGTCTGCTAAGAAGCTGAACATCCACCAATGTGTACCACTGATGGAAAGGATTACTGAAAGAGTAAACTCCTGGTCAGCTAGGATGATATCCTATTCTAGAAGGATACAACTTATTAAATATGTGTTGTTTGGAATACAAATATACTGGGCTCAAATTTTCCTATTGCCTAAGAAGATCATGAAAATGATAGAGACCAAAAGCAGGACATTTCTTTGGATTGGATCAAATGACATTTTAAGGAAAGAATTGATAGCATGGGATAAGATCTGTCAACCAAAAGTTGTTGGGGGATCGAACATCATCAATCTGAGGATATGGAATAAAGCTGCAATTCTGAAACACTTATGGGCTTTGACAATGAAGAAAGATGTTTTATGGATCAAATGGACACACAGTTATTACATAAAGAACAAAGACATTATAGCAATGTACACACCTAAGACAGTAACATGAGTGGTCAGGAAAAATCATAGAGGCAAATAGAGACTTGGTACAGATGAACTCAGTACAAGGAAGTCTCATATCAAGTCTGACAGACTTGGTGAAACAAGGCAGGTTCTAAATACAAAAAGTTTATATCCAGATGCTGTCACAGTTTCCCAAAGTTAGTTGGAAAAGTATTCGTCTACACACACAGATTCATCCACGATTCAAATTTCATCTATGGTTGGTTATTCATCAAAGGATAGCAACTGTGGATAGGCTAATCAAGTTTGGAATCCAAGTGCCACTAGATTGTGTGTTCTGTGCAAGTACTATGGAAACATTTGACCATCTTTACTTTGGTTGTCCAAACACTAGTATATTATGGGACAAAATACTGAGATGGCTGGGAGTTACAAGAAAAATTGGAAGCTGGCATGATGAATTAGTATAGATCAGTAGCACAGCTAAAAGGAAGAATGGTAAAGCAGGTATCACCATAACAATATTTGCGATGGTAGTGTATTGTATTTGGCGCGAAAGAAACTCCATCAGATTCAACAAGGGTAGATACATGGTGGATGAGATATGCAAGAAGATTGCAATACACATGCACATACAAGGGAGATCAAAGATCAAATGGAAACAAGCACTGCAAAGTTTAAATAATTATCCTTAGGAGTAGCCTGTATATGATGATTGTGTTCTTCTTTAGTTAATTTTTGTAATAGTAATAGTGATTAGGAGATTGATTGTCATCATTAATATGGTTTTGTAAAGACAAATTTTTTGATGAAATGAAATGTTAGTTTTATAAATAAAAAAAAGGTTGAATAACTTATATAAACTTCTAAAAAACTGATCAACAATAGTACACACCCCTAAACTGGTGGAACTGAGTCATAAGCTCTACAGAGTAAAACTAGAATAACTGCTACATCACTGTTTGAAAGAAAATACAATAGGAAATAAGAATAAGTGAAGATGAATCCGAGGCTTGCAGACACCGAGCAGGTATACCTTGAAGTCTCCGAAAGGCTGCTAACAGATGATCTCTAACGACCAACACGAACAGACGTATATAGATCTTCACAAAAATATGCAGAAGTGTAGTATGAGTACACCACAACGGTACCTAGTAAGTATCAAGCCTAACCTCGGTAAAGTAGTGACGAAGCCAGTTCAAGACACCTACTACTATATAAATAACAACATGAAAATATAAAAACGGTAAATAATGCAAAACAAAGAAATAACTTATGCGAAAAAGTTAACAGCATGAACTAATACCAAAATTTTAATCACGAAAATAACATAAAAGGTTGTTATGCAGAACCACAATGAACATATATGGACAGTAACTGACAAAAACAAGGAAGAATGAAACAAGAATCGCAATGAGGTACCGCCTCGTGTAGAGTAAGAATCACCACTGAGGTATTGCCTCATCTATATCTATTAAGAATCAGAATCGAGGTACCGCCTCGTATCCACAATTCACAATTTCAATCACAATCGTTCCTTTTGCTGCCGCGTGAGCCTTGCATTTGAAATAGGTTTTGAAAACAGTTTTTCTAAAATAGCTACACATGCTTTAGTATGGCTTCACGTAGTTCCTCTACAAGAGACAAGCTCATAAGTCTCACCTTATACAACCATATGCACATTAAGCCCAAGCCGTATACCGCCGCATGCGCGTCAATATCACATCACAATCACAACTCTCACCACAAGTACCCATATATCACAACTTGCAAACAATCACAATATCAATGTTTCCACAACAATAGCCCATGGATCCACCACAACGAGCACAAGAATATGAACAACAACAATGAATATAAAATGTTCAACAAGGAAGAGGTTTCGACAATAACAATTTTACCTCAACGTGATAACGGCTTTCACAACTTCCATACTAATAACTCGACAGTGAGATAATGTATAACCATGATATTAAATAAGGACGACTCATAATGGAAGAGATAACGTATAAAAAGGACTTCAAGTAATGAAAATCAACAAGAAAAGGGATAACATGAACAATCATTTTAAGTAATGATAATAAATAATGAAGGAGATAACATGAACACTAACTTCAAGCTATGATAATTAACAATGAAGAGATAGCATGTAACAATAAAAGAAGCAACAAGTTCAACTAAAGCATGAGAGCAATTTATCAAGTAGGATGTAGAACAAGTGTTAAACAAGTCAATTAAGGCACGTAAGGATAGACTAGTACAAATTAAGGAATAAATTGACTATAAGAATTTAGAACATGATATGGCATTTCAATTAAGCATGGAAATAGTCTAAGTAGCCTAAACCAGTCACATACCACGTACAACTCGTGTACCCACTCGTCACCTTGCGTACATGGCTTTCATATAGCACAAATGAATCAATCAATACCAATCCAAAGGGGTATCCCCCATACAAAGTTAGGCAAGACACTTACTTCAATTATGTCAATTCAACACTCGAAAATTTCTTTCCCTTAAAATTCGCTTCCGCACGGCACAAATCTAATCAAAATCGACTTAATATCAACAAACAATGCTAGACAAATCAATTAAAATAGTAAAGATAAGACCTTTACACTTTTCGTAAAAAGTCAACCCAAGGCTCGCCCGGTCAAAACCTGGGTCCAGTGGTAGATTTCATCTACCCATGACTCCACGAGTTCATATATGTGATTAGTTTCAAAATCCAAGTCCAAATTGACTCTCAAACCATAATTTCAAAGTTTCACAAATTTTCACTTTGATTCACATAATTTTGATGTGAAAATCTAGGATATGTTGATGGAATTTGATTAGAAATATATTAGAATCACTTACCCAAAGTTTTGTAGGTGAAAACCCCCTCTCCAAATTGCCTTCCACCGTGTCTAGGGTTCAAAAATGTGAGAATGAGAATGATATCCCGACTTCCAGCCCTTTTGATTAGCTGCAGATATCTCAATTGCGACATGGGTTCGCAATTGCAAGCCCTTTAAATTGGGAAGTATTTCTCGAAAATGCGGCTACTGTCAGTACTAAGAGGAAGTCGTACTTGCGACTCTGGTTTCGCATTTGCGAAGCCTTTCTCCATCGCAAATGCGACTGTTTTATAGCAAATGCGAACTACCCTCTACCTGAAGCTACTTCACAATTGTGAGTGAGCCAGGTATCGCAATTGTGATACTTGAGGCCCCCTGCTAAGCTCGCAATTATGAACCTGGTGTTCGCAATATGACACCAGAGGCTGCTGCACACTAGAGGCTGTTGCACACCAAATTTCTAGTTTTCAATCCCAAACACTCTGATACATGTCTGAAACTCATCCGAGCCCCCCCGGGACTCCAAACCAAACCTCCACACAAGTCTAAAATATCATACCAACTCACTCGTGCGATCAAAACACAAAAATAACATCTAAAACCACGAATCGAACACTAAAACGCATGAATTTCAAAGTAAAGTTCAAGAATTTCTATAATTACAACTAAATGTTCGAGTCCTATCAAATCAAGTGCAAATGACACCAAATTTTGCAGACAAATTCTGAATACCATAACGGGCCTATTCCATATCCCAAATTACCGAGCTTGATATCTAAAAGTCAACCTACAATTAAACTTTTTAACTTCAAATTGCCTAATTTCGGCAAATCAACCTACGGATTTCCAAAATCAATTCTGGGCATACACCCAAGTCTGAAATCATGATACGAAGCTATTGAATCCATGAAAACACAGTTTCGGGGGTCGTTTTCACAAAATTCAAAGTTTGGTCAACACTTTCTAATTTAAACTTCTAAGTCAAGAATCAACGGTCCAAATCAAACCGAAAGCTTCTCGGACGAAACTAATTAACCTTGCAGGTCATAAAACCATAAACACACATGTGTGAAGAATAAAATGGAGTTATGGGGCGCAATTACACAAAATGACCGATCGGTCGATACACTACGAAACTATTAGGAAAACTCCACTACTTTGATTCCTTAGCGAGTGATTGGTTAACTTCGAAAGCTAAATCTTTGACTTTCTATTCTTTCACAAATGGAGAGGACAAGCACTGCTAGATTTGACGATTAGACACCTGCTCTACCTACTAGAGCCGCGTGAGGCTGGGGCTGAGGCTATGGTCGGGGAGGGCACGTGGTGCAGCTAGAGAACCTATTCTAGCTTTGATAGAGGCACCCGAGGCGCCTTTTTCCACCCCTGCACTTCAGGAAACCCTCACATAATTCTTGAGCATATTTGGTATTGTAGTTCAGGCGGGGTTTATTCCACTCGCACCAGCCACATCTCAAGCTAGGGGAGGAGCTCTGACTCTCGTGACCCATACTACAGAGCAATGAGTCCATGTTGATCAGGTCCCAGAGGTTATGCCAGCTTAGCCTATTGTTCTGGTTCAACCCAAGGTTAGGGCATTGGCATCTGAGGAGGAGCAGTTTAGACTTGACAGGTTCAAGAAGTATCATCCTCCTACTTACAGTTGCTTAGCTTTAGAAGATACATAGGTGTATATGGCGAAATCAGGGGAACTAATTTCTCGCTAATAAGGCATCTCGGAAGATCACCTCGAAGGCTCGAGACCACGGACCGAGTACCCTCTCTCGAGGTCTATCGGTACCCGACCTAGGGATAACATTGGCCATAACCCCAACGGTCATGGAAAGTTTCCTAAGAGTGCAGCCGGGGCCGACAAAATCTATCAGGCTAGTCTGAAGCTAGTCTGAGCCTGCATCATGAAGTTAGCCAGATGTCACATCCCGTTTTCTTTATCATTAATGTATTTTGTACCATATTGGGGTTTTTCCCTTCCTATATAAAGAGGATTCTTGGCACTTGTTTCTCCCATTGCTCCAAAAGAAATATAGAAACATTCTCTTTGCTCTCTCATATACTCTCTTGATATTATTGCTTTGATTTATTACCTTCTAATTTGTTCATCATTTATTGCTTATCATTGGCCATAAAGAGACTTCATTGATCATTTCATATATGTTAGCCCCAATCCGATCACCCACGATAGCTCGAGTCCGTGCCCTGTAATCGACCCCGAGGCTCCGGATTTAGAAGCTCGAGGCCCCGAATAACTAACCTATCTATTTGATTATAGCTCTCTTCTTAATTCTATTTCGCCTCTAAATCTCATATACTTAGCATCAACTGCTTAACAAACTAGCATAAAAATAGATCACGTATTTTTAGAGTCCCATCAACAAATTTAATTGTTATTACCATTTTCACGGTAAATAGTTTGGCGCCCACCGTGGGACTAAAAATAATAGTAATTATTTTTTTGCTGGTTTCGTCCTATAATGCAAGTTATTTTTCACGCTTTTTCTTGTCCAAGATCTTCGATTTCAGGTCGAAATGTCTAACTCAGTGAACGGAGGTGAAAACAACAATCTTGAGGATCGTGGAGAGAATAGTGTGGCTGTTCCAGGTGTTGGTGTGCCACAATGAAACCTTGGGGACGCACCAGACCCAATTCTCGTAGATGCGGTCTCCCGTGATGCTCAACACATCGACATCAGCTCGCACACCAATAGGAGTGTGCACCAAGGAGATCGACAAGAAGCTCAAGAAACCCCGACGAGGGAAGAACGAGAGGTTAGACTTCATGTTATTTTTGAAATGTTGCAGGCACAACAGCTAGATATTGCTCAGCTGCAAAGTCACCAGAAAACTTCTAGCACGGTAGCATCGGGGACAAATCTCCCAACCGAATAGGTATCTAAGAGATCGAGCAATAACGGATAGATAGCTGACCATGTCATCATAAAAATGCTTGAGGACCTCACAAAAAGGATCGAATCGGGCGAGTAATGATAGAAGCCAACGATAAGAAGGTTGAGACCTACAGTTGACCAGATTCCAGGCGTGCCCCCGATTCTAAAAGGTGTGGATTCGAAGAAGTTCATACAAAGGCCGTTCCCCAAGGAAGAGACCTCGAAATCCATTCCAAAGAAGTTCAGAATGCCGCAAATCCTAAAGTACAATGGGACCTTAGACTCCAGTGAACACGTTACTGCCTACACTTGCGCTGTAAAGGGAAACGATGTAAAGAACGACGAGATCGAGTCTGTATTACTAAAAATGTTCGGGTAAACACTCTCAAAGGGGTCCATGATGTGGTATTACAACTTAGCTCCTAACTCCATAGACTCCTTCGCCATGCTAGTAGACTCCTTTATAAAGGCACATGCCTTTGTCATCAAAGTAGCAACGAGGAAATCTGACATTTTCAAGATTAAGCAAAAAGATGAAATGCTATAAGAGTTCGTATCTCACTTCCAAAAGGAATGGATGGATCTACAACCAGTCTCCGACGACTGGGCAGTGCAAACTTTCACTCAAGATCTGAATGAACAAAGCTCAGTGGCTTCAAAACAATTGAAACAGAATTTGATCGAGTATCCAGCTATGACTTGGTCGGACATCCACAACCGGTACCAGTCAAATATTAGGGTCGAGGATGACCAGTTGGGAGCCCCCTCGGGCTCAGTATACCCAAGAAGGCTCCTGGCAAAGAAGCCAAAACCAAATAAAGAGAGATATCAACCGTACATCGAAGACAGGAGGAACGCTCCAAGGTGCAACTCACCTTGCAATGATTGAATGATAGAATGAGGACAGGATCCTCAGGGACTCATCAACGGAGCCAGATTCAATAGGAACGCAGGGCCAACGGGGGCACCTTGCTTGTCAGAATACAACTTCAACATCAATGTATCGGACATCGTGTTCACCATCAGTAAGATCAGAGATGCTAGATGGCCCAGGCCTGTGCAATCGGATCCTTCACAAAGGAATCATAACTTAGTGTGCGAGTTTCACAACACGCATAGCCATAGGACTGAGGATTTCCACCAACTCCGAGAAGAGGTAGCTTGACTACTTAACAAATGTCATCTCTAGGAATACCTTAGCGACCGAGCCAAAAATCAATTTCGGGAAAGAGAGGAAGCCAAGAAGAACGAAGCAAACGAGCCACAACATGTTATCCACATGATCTTGGGAGGCATCAATGCCCCGCAGAAATCCATAATGAGAAGGATAAAAATATCCATCACCAGAGAAAAGCGAACCCGGGGATATATTCCAGAGGACGCCCTCACATTTAGCGAAGAGGACACCGAGACCTTGTCTCAACCTCACTATGAGGCACTGTTAATCTCTTTCCTTGTAAATTCTTTTCAAATAAAATGTGTACTTGTGGATCCAGGTAACTCGGCCAACATTATCAGGTCGAGGGTTATAGAGCAGCTCAGACTGCTTGACCAAATCATGCCCGCCACTCGAGTCCTCAATGGATTCAACATGGTAAGTGAAACAACAAAAGGATAAATCACGCTCCCAGTCAACGTGGCCGGCACAACCCAAAATGCAAAATTCCATGTCATCGAAGGAGACATGAGGTATAACACCTTGTTCGGACGGATGTGGATACACTGCATGAGAGCAGTACCATACACTCTCCACCAAGTGATGAAATTCCCAACAAAGGATGGAATTAAACCATTTACGGGGAACAACATGCGGCGAGGGAAATGTTCGCGGTGCACGATGTGGCACTGGTATCCGTACCTTCGCTCGCAAAAGAGCCAAAGGGTAATAAAGACACACCCCTGATTAAGCACAATTAAACGAAATAAAGGACCGTACTGCGTCCTCATCTTGAGTGATTGGAACATATCGATCCTCAAAACATCGTCGGCGCATCTCACATTAAGGTACAACTATCTCCCTTTTTCATTTCTTATTTCAGACTAACCTTTATGCAGGCGCCCGATTGAAGCAGCCAGAATGTTAACCCAGTTCGATGACCTTGAGGTTTTGAAGCATCCGTTGCACTTTTTTCCTTCGATCGAGTTTTTATCCCGAAAAGGGTTTAACCGGCAAGGTTTTTAATGAGGCAACATCTATATGTTGCCTAAGGGAGATTCAACAAGTGTACAAGGCATCTTTTGCAATCAACCTCGAACACTGAGGAGCACAACCCCCCTATAGGAAAATGATGTATCGGGCCAAACGGTCGAACGAACCGTGTCCATATAACTGGGCCCCCGACGGCGAAAACATGTACACTTGTACCAAATAATTGAAGAATATTTGTCATCAAAGCATCTCACGCTCCAAAAGAGACTTAGCACCTTTGCAAAAACAACTCCTCCGACGAAAACGTCCCCAAGACTCGGGGAGTGGCGTCAACAATTCAACGCCCGAATGACCTCAAGGTCGAATCTCCAAAATTGGAAGCCCTCGACGAGGCAATACAAAGTTTGCGAATAATGGATCCCGAGTCAGGAAACCCTCGACGACTCAGGGATTGCCGTCAAGCGCCACCTCCATCGACTTATCAAACCCTGAGGCCCTAAGACCCCAAGTGGGCATACTCGGTCTCGTAAGACTTACATAAGGCAGAAACTATATCTATAAGACCTCAACGACATGAAAAATTTGTAAGACCTCAAGCAAGGCATAAACCACACTTGTACCAAGTGACAAAACTGTAAGACCTCAATGGCATGAAAAAACTATAAGACCTCAACAGCATGAAACACTTGTAAGACCTTAACGGCGTGAAACACTTGTAAGACCTTACTAAAGGCATAAACTCGATCTCAAAGTTTTGGCTATATATCGAACTTGTAAGATCCCTAAAAAGGCATACCCTCAATATAGATGCCGAAACTACTTCACTCGAGACTCAAAGGCTCTGGCCAAACACAAGTGACTCCGGTCACACGGCTGTACCAGTCGAACTAACGCGACTCGGGGATGCTCGACCGTCGCTACAAGGCGTAAGAGCCATTGTCGCCAGCCCACACAGGCCTTCAAATTACTCCGAATCTACTTCGGAAAGAACCGGTTAAATAGGCTACCCTCAACATAGGCAAATATGCTTTGACCATAATAGCTCCAAATCACAAGCTTCGAGCTACTCAGCCTCCGAGCCAAACCTCCTGAAGTGCTCGAACATCGCTGCAAGTTACTTAAAATTGAGGTTCTTCCCGAACCGACAACGAGTTAGTAAAAAATTACTTCAAAAGTCCTTAATGAGAGGAAAATAAATCCTACATAAAAGGTTGCATCGACCAAGCGCGTAAGAGCCATAGTTGCCAGCCTAATGAGCCTTAGCGCCACACACACAAAGGGTCGCTTCGACGAAGCAGGTAAGAGCCACTATCGCCAGCCTGAAATTTGAAAGCTTGAGGGACAAAATGAGCTCGAGTCGTAGCCCAATTTGGAGACTGGACCCAAAATAGTTAACTATATATGCCTAAGGAAAAAATGTAAGAGTCATTGTCGCCAACTTACATTAAAAGGTTGCTTCGACCTAAAGCGTAAGAACCATTGTCGCCGGCTTACATTAAAAGGTCGCTTTGACCCAAAGAGTAAGAGACATTGTCTCCAGCTTACATTAAAAGGTCGCTTCGACCCAAAGCGTGAGAGCCATTGTCGCCAGCTTACATTAAAAGGATACATCGGTCCAAGGCATAAGAGCCATTGTCACCAGCCTACATACACTAAAAGGTCGCACTAACCAAAAGCGTAAGAGCCTTTGTCGCCAGCCTAAAATCCGGCCATTCGAAGGTTAAATAAGCTCGAGTCGATGTCCGACTCAGGGACTGAACCCAAAACAGGTGGCCTAAGTGTGCCTAAGAGCGAAAGTACATAAGAGCCTACGGGCCAGTCCAATAAGCCCCGGGGCCACATCACTACTCTAAGGATTTCTACCAACGTAAAACCAGCTCGCCTAGTCAAAATCGAGACAAAAAAAGATACGAAAGGAGTAAAGCCGCAAGGTTTTCTTTTATGCACATGTGCGAAAAAGTACAATCTCCGTCTACAAATATGCTTCGAGAATGCTACATACAGATGGCAAAATCTATGCCCCCCCGGAGGCTACGGCCTGTCGGCCTCATCTTTGCTTTCTTCGGTGTCAGGCAAAAGCAACCGAGCATCACACTCATCCGCCGTTGCTAGCGCCAATTCCTCCGAGAGGGTGAAGCCCCTAACATAGATCTCTTCGAAGGCCTTTCTTCGAGATTTTTAGCGAGCATATTCTTCAACCCTCCCTTCACGATCGTGGATCCTTCTCATCTCAGCTTGAGCATCAGCAACATCCTTTGAATAGATCATCATCTCCTGGTCAGCCTTAGTCCGGCTCATCACAGCTTCTGCCCATGCATCGACGACCTCACCCCTGACTTTCGAAAGCTCGGACTCGAGCTTTGCAATCATTTCTGTCTGAACCAAAGCATTGTCACGAGCTAGGCAAAGTTGGGCTTCAAAAGCAGGAACTTTGGCCAAAGCATCCTTCCCTCCTACAACCTGAGCCTCCACCCAAGCTTTCAATTCATCACACTCACGCCTGCCCCGGACAACTTTATCTCGAAGGCATTCCAGGGCCTCCGTCTTTTTCTACAGCTAAAATAAACTAAGTATTAGCCCCAGGATCCAGGAGGTAGAATACACACTCAGGATAGAAAACTACTTGTTCCTTCAGGTGGTTCTCGTAATTCAGGCTCCGGCCCACCTCATACTGCAAGTGTACCAGCTCGACTTCCTTTTCATCACAAAGGAGCCTTAGGAATCTCTCCTCATCCAGAGCTTTCTGTAGCCTGGCTTCACAATGATGCAGCCTAAACTTAAGCTTGTCAAATGCCTGCAAAAGAAAGCTCGATAAGGAAGGGAAGGCACAACGCTCGGAAAACCTATGCCGAAACTCACCACAAAGTGAAGCCGCTGGGCTTCCTCAAAGGCCCAACGCACACATGCCAATCCAATCCCTTAGACCCTGAAAGAGCCTACTCTGGTCGAAGTACGGTCGCTCGGTGTATGCAACCCCGGGTTTCTAGCATCTCCCGAAATGCTATCAACGGAAAAAGAAGGTGACAACAACGGAGAAACCCTCTTTCCAGAACCGGGAGCCGCAGGCACGACAGGCTCGGATGATGCTTCTGCTCTGAAGCCTTGGTCCCGCTCCGCCTTACTTTGAGCGCCATCGCCTTGTAAAAGCACCTCTCGTTCGTCGTTACCATTTTTCAGCCCGGAAGTCGGCAACCCTCCCCCCTCTTTGGAGGAGCACGGCCTCACCTCGAAAGACTCTCCAATGCCTACAATAGTAAGATTAATATGCGTAAAGGGAATATGCTTCTCCGCACAAAAGAAGGGAAAGGAAAGAATAGCACAGCACTCACCATGGTAATTTGCTTCCCATCTGCCCCGGGACAAAGCTCGCCACTTGCGCTCATCACAAGTCGAGTAGGCTGCCAACTTTCGAACCCAATTCAGCAAATCAGGAACGTCGCTCGGTGCCCATGAAACCGCTGCCGGAAAAGAAAAGAAGGCACGATTACAAAACCAGGCTTTCATTATTGACAAAACTGAGAAAGCACGAGGTGCACCACTTACGAGTATATCTCCATTCCTTAGGGAATGGCATGAGCTCCATGGGGATAATGTCAGCGGCCCGCACCCGGATGAAGCGACTCATCCACCCCCGATCTTTGTCTTCCTCATCATTAACAACAAAGGGTGTGGTCGATCAGCATCGCAAGGTCAGCATGCCTCGATGGTGGAAGGGCCGGTACAACCTGATAAGGTGACTAAGAGTAATGTCAAGCCCCGCCTTCTCCGCAAAAAATCTCATCATCAGCACTGTTCGCCAAAATGACAGATGGATCTGTGCCAAGGTAACCCGATATTCTAGGAAGAAGTCGAGTACAATCCTATCAAAGGGACCCAATGTGAAAGTATATGTGTACACATTCAAGAATCCATCGGCACGGTCCGTAATGCCCTCACCCGGGGGAAGTATCTATGGTACTACCTTTTCCCTCCATCCGCAGTCTTTTCTTACTAACCCAAGATGTTCTTCTCCTATCGAGGAATCAACCTTCAAGGCATACTCTCGTTGGTCCTGAATACCGGAGGCGGAGCTCTCCCCTCCCTATTGGACAGACCCCAACATAGCAGTCATGGCTATGATGAAATTAGAAGACTAAAACGGGAATATGTGAAAGAGCGTTAATAATGTAGCGACGAAAGGATAGCGCAAAAAAAGGGCAACTGCTTAAAGTGGTGGGATCCCCTAAAGAGCCAAAATGTCCACGAATATATATGGAAGAAACGGCGACGGTCCATTTGCCTCAAAACTGGCTAAAACAACATCGCCAGTCCCGAGGTAGTACCCGACCTCGAGGACCTCCATCAGAACAAGGTTAGGCTCCAAGAAGCCAATAACATCTTCTCCAGTCCCGAGGTGGTACCCAACCTCGAGGACCTCCATCAGAACAAGGTTAGGCTCCAAGAAGCCAATAACACCTTCTCCAGTCCTGAGGTGGTACCCGACCTCGAGGACTTCCATCAGAACAAAATTAGGCTCCAAGAAGCCAATAACACCTTCTCCAGTCCCGAGGTGATACCCGACCTCGAGGACCTCCATTAGAACAAGGTTAGGCTCTAGGAAGCTAGTAACGCCTTCTCTAGTCTCGAGGTGGTACCCGTCTTTGAGGACTTCCATCATAACAATGTTAGGCTCCAGGAAGCCAATAAGGCCTTCTCCAATCACGAGGTATTACCTAACCTCGAGGACCTCCATCCAAAAGAAGTGAGGCTCTCATAAGCCTTAAATAGCATTGCAGATATCATCCTAAACCTGGAAGTCCCTCATCCGGGACCTATCTACAATGCTTTAAGATTGCATACTTTATGTTCAAGACAAGTCTCCAAATACCCTGAGTCAACCCTCACTCGGGGACTGTTCTCAGAGGTCTAAAGGGTCGAGTCCCAGTCTAGGGGTTCAAAGCCCTACTTCTTTTCGACTCAAAGTAAGGGTCCCGACATATCGAGTTTATCGGATCAATCCAGGTATGGCCCGAGGTATGGTAAAAGATCCCACAGGAAGCCGTTTTTATAAACCAAAGGCCAGAAGGAATACTCGCATCCGGATTAGGTACTAGCAACAACAGACAGGGTCATGCATGCAGAATCCCCACAAACGCAATTAAATATAGCAAGCATCAAAGATAAAAATTGAGGAAATATATCTGTATTCATGAATATTCAGTTACAAAAGCCCACGAGGGGTCCTTACATATGATTACAAAAGCCCACGAGGAATCCTTACACGGAAATAAAGAAGCAAGAAGGTGTACATATAATAAAAGCCTAAGAGCCTAGCCTATTCTCAAAGGTACGTCCTCGATAGCAATATTTTTGGGCATCGTCTCCTCAGGAACGTATCCTCAAAGACAATATCTTCCAAACACAACCCCCTCGGGAGTCTTATCTCGATTCCCCGAAATTGCATCTTCAAAAGGGGAGACGACAAAGAGGAAAGCAATGGAGAAGAGCAAAGTGACGTGGAAGAGGCAAGAAGGATCGAAGAAGTGGCTGGGTGAAAAATCTGGCTAGTATGGATTTTGCCAGGCTATTATTGTAAAGCCACTTCTTGAGACGTTGCATCGGTGCGGGATGCAACAGTTAGTAGATAGTACCACCTCACTCCATGGAAAACGAAGGGAGCGAGGCACCGCTCCGGATAATCAGGGGAGGTGAGCAGCGGTGTATAGTCCGAGCCCCCTCGTGAGCAGCAGTGTATAATCCAAATATTTCCTCGGGTCGGAGGAAATCATCCCTCTACTTTGTCGTCCCGAGCCAACAACAACAACAACAACAACAACAAAACAACGTAATCTCGCCCGACCAGAGAAGGGCCGGGAGATAGGCTGCGACATGTCTAATAGAAGTACCACTATACAATCTTGAGGCCATGGGCCCCAAACATGGTGAACGACACAGAATAAAGATAGCGAGAAAGGAAGAATGGATAGGTACGGGAAGATACTTGGGTAAAAGGCTGACCCCAGGAGGCCCCATTTATAGAAAGGGGGCAACGTAACTGACGGCACCATTATCTCCCTCAAAAAATGTAATGACAGGCGTATTTAATGCATCCCTGAGAGCTGAATCGACGACAACATTATGAATTTGGAAAATGAGAAACCGTAATACGTTGAATGATCCTGGAGAAGCGAAATGACGGAACGTTTTGGTGATCATGGGGGCTTATCGCTCCTCTATAAGAAACATAGGGACTATCTGTATACGGCAAAATCGGAGGAACCAATTTCTCGCTAATAAGGCATCTCGGAAGATCACCTCGAAGGCTCGAGACCACGGACCAAATACCCTCCCTCGAGGTCTATCAGCACCCGACCTAGGGATAACATTGGCCGTAACCCCAACGGTCATGGGGAATTTCCGAAGAGTGCAGTCGGGGCCGGCAAAATCTGTCAGGAAGCTAGTCTGAGCCTACATCATGAAGTTAGTCAGCTGTCACATCCTGTTTTCTTTATCATTAATATATTTTGTACCATGTTAGGGTTTTTCCCTTCCTATGTAAGGGGGATCCTTGGCACTTTGTAACCCCCTGTTGTTCCCATTGCTCCACAAGAAATATAGAAAATATTCTCTTTGCTCTCTCATATACTCTCTTGATATTATTGTTTTCATTTATTACCTTCTTATTTGTTTATTATTTATTGCTTATCATTGGCCATAAAGAGCCTTCATTGATCATTTCATATCTGTTAGCCCCAATCCGATCACCCACGATAGCTCGAGTTCGAGCCCCGGAATCGACCCCGAGGCTCCGAATCGACAAGCTCGAGGCCCCGAATAACTGACCTATCGGTTTGATTGTGGCTCTTTTCTTAATTCGATTTTGCCTATAAATCTCATATACTTAGCATCAACTTCTTAACAAACTAGCATAAAAATAGATCACGTATTTTTAGAGTCCCATGAACAAGTTTAATTTTTATTACCACTTTCACGGTAAACAACAGGGTTTTTCCAGATAAGTGCCACTGTATTCTCCGCACCATGGGTATTGTGGAGACTTGCGGAGTTGCTTTTACTACCTTCCAACTTTCAGGAGTATCATATCAATGGTGGCGGGCTTACGAGGAGGGTAGCCCAGCCGATGCAGCTTAACTTACATGGACTCAGTTTTCAGAGATATTCTTGAGAGAGTTTGTTCCTCGAACCTTTCGGGATACATAGCGCGTAGAGTTTGAGTAGTTGCTCTTGGGTGTTATGATAGTGTTAGAGTATGCCATTAAATTTAGTGAGTTTTCCAGGCATGCACCTACCTTGATTTCTACAGTCAGGGAGCGACTCTGCCGATTCATCGAGGGGCTCAACTATGGTATTAGGTTCAGTATGGCTCGAAAGTTAGAGACAGATACCCCATATTAGTAGGTTGTAGATATCGCATGTAGGTTGGAGGGTATGTGGGGCCGCGCGAGAGAGGACAGAGAGGCCAAAAGGTCTCGAGGTACGGGAGGATTTACTAGTGGCCACGCTATAGCTACTACCCGTCATGGTAGAGGATATGTTAGCCGTCTAGTTCGTTCAGCACTTCTAGCTTCTAGTGGTACTCCGGCTTTCCTGAGGACTCAGGTTGCACACTTTGCTCAGCCACTTTCTAGTGCACCCCCTGCACGAGGTGCCTTCAGCGGTCAGTCAAGCCAACCAGGCTCGAGCCAATCCCTGCAGCCACGTCTACCGAGAGTTTTGTTTGAGTGTGGTGATACCCATCATATGGTGAGGGACTGACCCAGACTTACGAGGGGTGCACCTCCACAGACTACTCAGGCTCCACGGATTCAGCCAGGTCCACGGACTTCATAGGTCATGGTTGCTTCTGTAGTTGACCCCCCACCCACCCACCCAGCTAGGGGTGGGGGACAGATTGGTAAAGGCTGCCCTAGAGGGGGAGGCTAGGCTAGATTCTATGCTTTTCCAGGTAGGACGGAGGCAGCCACATAAGACGTATTCATTATAGGTATGGTTCCGATTTGTCATAAAGATGTGGCAGTCTTATTTGATTCGAGATCCACATATTCATATGTGTCATCTTACTTTGCTCGTATTTGGATATATCTAATAATTCTTTGAGTTCTTTTCTTTATGTATCCACGCCTGTAGGAGATTCTATTATTTTGGATCGTGTGTATCGGTCGTGTTTAGTTGTTATTGGTGGTTTTGAGACCAGAGCTGATCTATTGTTACTTAGTATGGTAGACTTTGATGTTATCTTGATGGACTGTTTGTTGCTGTGAGCACGGGATTTTTGCTCTATATGAATTATTCCAACAAATTCAAAACAAAATAATTTCTTTCAATGTTTGCAATTTTGTTGGATTTTGTGGCATTTTCTGTTAATTATTTGCATTTATCCGTGCACGCTTATTTTATTTAATTAATGAAAAATACGAAAAATATGTTGCATCTGCATTTAGGATTTAATTTTATATTTTTAGATTAATTAGGAAATTAGTTTGTTTTATAAAAAATGAAAATCACAAAAAATAATTCATTTTAGAATTTTACTTTTTAATTTTGAATTGTATAGTTTCCTTTAAATTTAGGATTTAATTAATTATTGTAAATACCATGATGAGTGATTAATCTAATTGGGTAGGTTAATTTAGTTTTAAAATTATTATTAATTAATTTAGGATTTATTTTAATTTTGGAAAAAGAAAAGAATTGTGAAATTGAAAAAAGAAAAAGAAAGAAATGAAATTCAAATCTGGGCTCAAACCAATTTAATTGTCCCAGCCCAAATGAAAATCACCCAATACCCGGCCCAAACCACCCTAGCCCGGTCCGGTTCCCCCTCCCCCCAAACCAAACGACGTCGTTTTATGGGCAACAGATCAGGACCGTCATGGTTTCTTGATCGGACAGTCCTGAAGCCCAGGTCCCTTAGTATTTAAATGTCCAAACCTGCCCCCCCCACCCCACCCCTCACTCATCTCCCTCACAACCCGCCCCTGCCAAACCTTAACGACGCCGTCCCTAAATCCCCCCACCGCCGGAGGCGGCGCCACCACAAACTGACCTCAGATTAACACCAAATACCCTCCTCAACTCCCTCAGTCCAAATCTATAAGCACCTTCCATCGAACAAGCCCAGAACTTCTCGAATCTTGATTTGAAAGAAAACCCTAGCGACGCCCCTGTGTTCTCCGGTGGCGGTGTCGCCTCCGTTCAACCCCAAATTAACACCCTAGGACCGTCATCTCTCCCTAATCCCAAATCTTCACTCAGATTTCTTCAAACGTCTCCGGAACTCCTCGAATGTCAAATCGAAGAGCCGAGCCATGAGAACCTAAGGTCGGAATCATGCATGCAAGCCTTTTCAGGAATCTTCCAGTTGTTTCGAGTCGATTTTGCCACAAAATAGTGACACTCGTTTGTTCATCACCAAGAACAAATGTTTGTCACTGTGTTGGGTTGAATCAGTGCCTTAGTTTTAATTGCAAGTCTAGCCGGTAAGTCCCGTTCAACTTTGTTTTCAAAATCGTCTGTGTCACCTCTGTTCCTTTCCTCTCGTTTAATTTGTTTTCTGATTTATTAATTGTCCCGTTAGAGTTTTTGGTTCGGTCACTAAGCTCGATTAGTTAGCTTAATTAGTTCCCCGCCTATTGGTGATCATTAATTAGTTGATTTGTTTAGTTTTTAAGTTTTCTGAATTTGTTTGAGTTTCATCTTTGGGCTCTGAGGTCAGTCTAAGACCTCACGTTAAAGGAATTCTATTTGATTTAAGATTGAGCCCATTTCTATTTAATTATTGAGCCTGTTCGGGGATTCACAGCCCATGTTCAAGTCTGGCTGGGTTTTAAAGGTAAAATACAGGGGTAATAGGGGTAAATTGGGTAGGTCACTTAAGGGAATCTTGCTATAACAGACTAGGAAGCTTCTAGGAAGCTGGGGAAGGGTTGGTTCTGATTTTTTTTAAAAGGTATCTGAGCTATAATAAAAATAAAAAAGAGGGCAAAGTGCAAAACTAAGCTTGCCCTAATAGCTTTCCTATAAAGGCAGCTTTCCTTGCCTTTCAAGGCAGACCCAAGAGACTTGAAAAAGAAAAATCAGAAGAAAACAACAGCAGGTGGAAAATCTCATAAAAAATCACTGTTTCATTCAGTTTTCCTTTGTGATTTTTGAAGTCGTCGATTTCTGAAATAATTTCCTTGACTCATATGGGGTAAAAATGGATTGAACTTGGTGTTGAAAGAGCTGGTTTAAGTTTGCTGATTGGCTTATTGTTCCATTGATTCTTTTGAATGGATTATCACTATTTCAATTGCTGAAGCTGGGCTGGCTGTTACTGCTTGTTGCTGAATCCTTCATTTTTCTGTTTTGATTTGAATTCTAGGTACATTTTTCTGAACCTTACTTGATGTAAGTTTCAGTTCGAAGATGGAAATAAGAGGTTAAGGGAGGGCAACAGACTTACTTGAGTTTTGTTTACTTTTTTTGTTGTTTGTGCTTTAGATTGCATGAATCATTGTGTATTCAGCTGGTTTCCATTTAAATGGTGAAATTCCTATAGCTGTATTTGGTTTGAGACTGTTGGAATGTTATGTAAAGGACTCAATCAAGTTATTATATCTCAAATGTGTTTGAGCCTTAAATGAAGTAAGTAGGTATGCTTGGTAGTATTCTCATACTTGAATCGGTGCTAACAAGACTAGAAGGAAATGATTAATGTTTGGTATGCTGTTAGAGGATTTTGTAGGGTGTTGAAACATAGTAGTGTTGTTTGGAAATGAGATTGATTAGTTGATGTAGCACCGAAACTTTGAATTGCTGGCCTGGGTACTGTCAGTATCGAAAGAATTTGACTAAGCATATCTGATTGTCTCAAAGTCTTAGTTATTTGATCCTTTAAGTTTGTTAATGTGAGGTCTAAATAAGGTTAAATTCCCATGTTAGCACTGTAAACTGATTCAGGGCTTTGAAAATTAAGAGTCATGTGCCATGCAACTAAACTAAACAAGCTAAAATGAAAGAGGTGCTCCCTGAATAACATCACTCCGATCTGGAGGTACTGGGAACTGAGAGCTCCAAGTCATCCTCGTCGTCGTCCTCTGAAGCCACACCTTCGGTTAAACCTGATTCCAGTTCGCAGTAGCGTCAGGATTTGAAATTGGGCTCACCTTGGGCCCAAATGCGTGGAAATAGGATTTGGATCCTTTTGACGCCATTTCAGCCCAGTTTTCTGCTCATTAGTCCATATTAACAAAGGCCCATTTGCCTAAGTTGAACAACTCCCAATCTCTTAATGTTCAATTAGTCGTATTCTTAAATAATTTCAAGAGGTGCTATTAAATAGAAGATAGTGCGTGGCCCTTGTGATTAATTTAAGAGGCCTCTTGATTAGAATAAATCGAGGTGTGCCGTGACAAACAAAAATGACAATTGCATGGCCTTCGTGTAATTGATTTTATCCTTAGAGTTCGAGGTGTGCCATTTAGTGAATTTTCCATGGCCCTCGCAAAGTTAAAGCGCGTAGTTGCTTTAAGCGCTCTATTTTAATAACTTACCTTCCTAAACTCGGGTGTGCATTTCATGTGACCCAAATCAAATCTTAAAATGTTGAATAAAATAGGTCTAGGATTGCGGGTGCATTTCATGTAGCGCGATTCGAAGACTTGTTTTAAATGACGTTCAATCTTCCTTAAAATGATTAAAAGCAGTTAATAAGTTAACAATGCACCATAGGCTCAAAACATGTGATTAATCAGATAATTAAGCCGATAATAACAGTTGAGCGACCGTGCTAGAACCACGGAACTCGGGAATGCCTAATACCTTCTCTCGGGTTAACAGAATTCCTTACTCGGGTTTCTGGTTCGCGGACTGTTAAACAGAGTCATATTTTCCTTGATTCGGGATTCAACCGGTGACTTGGGACACCATAAATTATTCCAAGTGGCGACTCTGATTTTTTAATAAATAAACAATCCCGTTTCGATTGTCCTTTAATTGGAAAACTCCTTTGTATTTATACCCTTTGCGGGGTGTAGTGAAAAGGATGTGTGACAGTTGCCCTATCGTGCTATTCTAGAATGTCACGCCTAGACTATAATATTATATAAGTGCAATGCAAGCCCCTTTTTCAAGAGATGCCAAGTCTAAATTCATGATGAATCATATTTTCCAACCTCACGATACTAACTAGGAACACATCAGACTTGAAAGGAATGCTACCGGGTAGGATGTACAAGAACAGGAATAATGTTATTGGGTAGGGCTTAGATCAAACCAATTTTATGACACATGAACCTTTTAGAGTGGGAGACGCTTATACTGAATCATGCCAAGAAAGAAGGTTATCTTACATACCTTGTTGCAGAACTAGCTATGCTTTTAGAGTTCCTACACTTCTATGGTGGTTAACTCTACCTCCAATGAACCTCCCAAAATCAATGTAACAAGACAATATATAATGCATTAAGGGTTCCAAGCTTCTTTACGCTACATCCTACAAGATTCGTCTCTGATTCAGCCTTAGATTGTTTGGCAGTTCGAAAAAGGGTTTGAGATCATTTTGGGTGAGCTAAAGTGGGTGATATCTACTAGAAAGAAAGAGAAGAGGGTTGCACTGACTTTTTATACTATACCGAATCTAGGAAATTCCGCCGCCATCACATGCAAAACTGGTCGCCTCACACTGGCCATTGCGCACTATGGGACAGCTGGTGCAATTTGGCCAAATGAAACTACCTCTCCGCCCGGTAATGTTCCTTCAGTTGATTGGTGATACTAAAACCTCGTTAATCCTTAAATTCATATATGTATGGGAATAATGTGGGGTGTATGATGACGTCCAAATCCACTACTAAAAAGTAAATGGACACGGATGCATGCGATATAATTTACCCAACTATGAGTCGGGGTCGAATCCCACAGAGAATAATATGTAGGCGATTAGGAATGTAAGAGAATTATCACTTGTTATGCAATGCCAAACACTTAGAATTGATTTGAGACAAATATTTATATCTAATTGCGAAAATGTAAACTAACCTAGAAAGCAAATAAAATGATCAATGGCAACAAGTATGGATGCACGGGGAATTACACTTAAGTAACGATCCAATGTATTTCACGATTTTACAAATATGAGCGAGTTTATGTTAATTAGCCTCGGGTAATAATTCTATATTAGCTTCTGCCAATGACTAACAAGACTTCCTAATTGAATTATCCCTAAAAAAATTAGGAGATTAAGCACACCTGATTATGGCTACAAGTAGTTCAATCCTATCTCTAGGTAGAATCTATAAAATGAGGGTTAAAGCCTCAAGTTCTTATTAATTAATCTTTCCCAAAATTAATTCAAAGTTAATGGGCGAGTCCTAGGTTTAGCTAATCCCTTTGGAAACATTAAAGAACAAGAATAATTAAAGAAACAATAACTCACTTCATAAAAGATAAAAACTCATTCAATACATAAGCACAACAAGATATTTAATCCATACTTTAAACATGATTATTCCCATAAACAAGATTCAAGTGTTGGATAAAATACTACACACTTAGATATACAATACAAAGCATGGAAATGAAGAAATGAGCATAAATGAACAAGAAATTCTCAACCAAAAGCTTTAAATCTTCAAGACCAAAGTGTGTGTGCAAGAACCCTAGCTCCAAAACTTGTTTTCTTCTCTCAAAATAGGTTCAAGACTGCCCAAATATATCCAAAGATCCTTTACCAATGAGTTAGGTCGTGTATGAAATGGTTTTGGGGTCAAAAACGTGAAATGCCAAAACTGCCCAGATTTGTGAATCGCGTTTGCAAATTAGGCCCTGCAATCGCGAAGAGTAACGTTGCATAGCACTATGATTGCGTACCAGATCACGTGTTCGTGTAGAACACTTGAGAGCAGTAGACCAACTTCTTCTTCGCGTTCATAGACATTTCACTGCATTCGCGATGTGTGATTTCCTGGCCTTCTACGATCGCATGACAATGTTCGTGATCGCGAAGAGCATTATCTGGCAGCAGTTATTTTTCCTCAATTTGGCACATTTTGACTTAGTTTCTCAACAAAATCGTACAAAAGCCTTAGTATCAAGAAGAGATAAGTTGATGAAATACCAACTTATCAAACCCCCAAACTTAAACTATTCCTTATTCTCAAGCAATTCAAGAACTAAGAACATCCTTCAATAAAATCATCAATTAAGCTCAATGGCATACCAAGCATCATCTCAAGTCAAAGAGGTTCAACTTCAACACAATCTAGTGACTTTGGTTGGTACCAACAATTAATCCAAATCATATGAATCACCAACTTCTCACAAATTTTATTTCAATTCAAGTTCTCAAACACTACATAAATCAAAGTAGCAACCAAGTCATGACACTAAAGCTTCAAAATTTGCCTCATTATCACAAATAATTTTCTTTCGTTCATTCCTCCCAATTAGAGATTGGATTAAGTTCACAACTCAAACTTTTCATGTGCACTTACACTTAAGAGAGAATCCCAACTTATAAATTATAATTTAAACACACATGGGATATCAAATGGAAAGAATTAACTCTCACTCTCACAAAGATATTCAAATGCACAAAAATAGTGCCATAGACTTGCCCTTATTTTAGTTCGCCGCCTATTCAAGAACATTCGGTTGGAGATCCCATAAAGATTTTTGAGCATGTAATGTAGGTTTAGGGAAGGGTTGGACAAGTATTTGGGATACGAGTGACTACACCCTCCTTGACACTACTCACATTTGTCTTTCTTTTTGTACTTTGCTTCTTTTTAAACCACATATCCTTTATTGGCATCTAGTTACCAACATAGAACCACCTTAAGCACCTCTCTAATTTTCTCGAGACTCCATATATATATATATATATATATATATATATATATATATATATATATATATATATATATATATATATATATATATATACATACATATTTTTCTCTTTTGTTTATATAACTATTTTCTTTTGGATCATAAGTAACTTCAAATGAACAACTTTGAGGTATATGTTTCTACCCTCCATGTACAACCTTACCAATTTACAACTTGACACCAACACCCCCAACTTAGGCTTTTGGCCTAATTTCAATATTCAAGGAGGGACGGGTTTAAAAGAGGGAATTATTTTACAAAAGAGCAAAGGTTTGTAATGAGGTAACCAAAGAAAAGATTAAAGCTCAAATGGGGTAAACTAGTGATAATATTTATGCACTAGTAGACTTGAAAGGCTAAAGAGGCTTTTTCAAAGATCACAAACAATACCTAAGATCATCCCTCCAACCAAACATAACCAACACTAGCATTGAAAGACCAACCGGGCAAGTTCTAAACTATAAATAATGCAAATGAATTTAGAACAAATCTCACCACACATGGCACATGCAAACTTGAGGGACATATAAATCCAAAATCCAATTAAAACCAATGAACCCAAAGAAAATCATATATAGCCTAAAAGACTATTTAATGAATCAAAAAGCCAAAAATAGAACTTAAAAGTCACGACAATATCACTTCAGTCATTTTTCATTTTAAAGATCAAAACTACATATGCCTAAGTTTAAATTATATTGGTACCAAACAAGCTACACGTTGGTTTATGGACAAAAGATTTCACCCAATAACCAATTTATTCACTACTAGCTACTACAATAACTAAAAACCTATTTACCCTAAAAAAAAGAAAAACTAAACAAGACTAAACCCTTAAGAAAGTTGTCACACAATCCATTATAGGAAAAAGTCACCTGGTTCAACACAAATTAATTCCTTGGGAAAGAACCGCGATATAAAGAAAAACCAAGGAGTTTCATTAAAACTACTATGAAAAAATTAAAAACTAACAAGAAAATGCTAATGCTAACATGATAGAATTAAACTAGAAAATATTACTAATAAACTACAAATGTCAACCATTCTACACAAGTTCACAAAAAGTGATCATGTTCCACATACATCCATCATATATGAGCCACCCCAACCTAAAGTATTGTATTGTCCCCAATGCAACTAAACTAAACAAGCTAAAATGAAAGAGGTGCTCCCTGAATAACATCACTCCGATCTGGAGGTACTGGGAACTGAGAGCTCCAAGTCATCCTCGTCGTCGTCCTCTGAAGCCACACCTTCGGTTAAACCTGATTCCAGTTCGCAGTAGCGTCAGGATTTGAAATTGGGCTCACCTTGGGCCCAAATGCGTGGAAATAGGATTTGGATCCTTTTGACGCCATTTCAGCCCAGTTTTCTGCTCATTAGTCCATATTAACAAAGGCCCATTTGCCTAAGTTGAACAACTCCCAATCTCTTAATGTTCAATTAGTCGTATTCTTAAATAATTTCAAGAGGTGCTATTAAATAGAAGATAGTGCGTGGCCCTTGTGATTAATTTAAGAGGCCTCTTGATTAGAATAAATCGAGGTGTGCCGTGACAAACAAAAATGACAATTGCATGGCCTTCGTGTAATTGATTTTATCCTTAGAGTTCGAGGTGTGCCATTTAGTGAATTTTCCATGGCCCTCGCAAAGTTAAAGCGCGTAGTTGCTTTAAGCGCTCTATTTTAATAACTTACCTTCCTAAACTCGGGTGTGCATTTCATGTGACCCAAATCAAATCTTAAAATGTTGAATAAAATAGGTCTAGGATTGCGGGTGCATTTCATGTAGCGCGATTCGAAGACTTGTTTTAAATGACGTTCAATCTTCCTTAAAATGATTAAAAGCAGTTAATAAGTTAACAATGCACCATAGGCTCAAAACATGTGATTAATCAGATAATTAAGCCGATAATAACAGTTGAGCGACCGTGCTAGAACCACGGAACTCGGGAATGCCTAATACCTTCTCTCGGGTTAACAGAATTCCTTACTCGGGTTTCTGGTTCGCGGACTGTTAAACAGAGTCATATTTTCCTTGATTCGGGATTCAACCGGTGACTTGGGACACCATAAATTATTCCAAGTGGCGACTCTGATTTTTTAATAAATAAACAATCCCGTTTCGATTGTCCTTTAATTGGAAAACTCCTTTGTATTTATACCCTTTGCGGGGTGTAGTGAAAAGGATGTGTGACAGTTGCCCTATCGTGCTATTCTAGAATGTCACGCCTAGACTATAATATTATATAAGTGCAATGCAAGCCCCTTTTTCAAGAGATGCCAAGTCTAAATTCATGATGAATCATATTTTCCAACCTCACGATACTAACTAGGAACACATCAGACTTGAAAGGAATGCTACCGGGTAGGATGTACAAGAACAGGAATAATGTTATTGGGTAGGGCTTAGATCAAACCAATTTTATGACACATGAACCTTTTAGAGTGGGAGACGCTTATACTGAATCATGCCAAGAAAGAAGGTTATCTTACATACCTTGTTGCAGAACTAGCTATGCTTTTAGAGTTCCTACACTTCTATGGTGGTTAACTCTACCTCCAATGAACCTCCCAAAATCAATGTAACAAGACAATATATAATGCATTAAGGGTTCCAAGCTTCTTTACGCTACATCCTACAAGATTCGTCTCTGATTCAGCCTTAGATTGTTTGGCAGTTCGAAAAAGGGTTTGAGATCATTTTGGGTGAGCTAAAGTGGGTGATATCTACTAGAAAGAAAGAGAAGAGGGTTGCACTGACTTTTTATACTATACCGAATCTAGGAAATTCCGCCGCCATCACATGCAAAACTGGTCGCCTCACACTGGCCATTGCGCACTATGGGACAGCTGGTGCAATTTGGCCAAATGAAACTACCTCTCCGCCCGGTAATGTTCCTTCAGTTGATTGGTGATACTAAAACCTCGTTAATCCTTAAATTCATATATGTATGGGAATAATGTGGGGTGTATGATGACGTCCAAATCCACTACTAAAAAGTAAATGGACACGGATGCATGCGATATAATTTACCCAACTATGAGTCGGGGTCGAATCCCACAGAGAATAATATGTAGGCGATTAGGAATGTAAGAGAATTATCACTTGTTATGCAATGCCAAACACTTAGAATTGATTTGAGACAAATATTTATATCTAATTGCGAAAATGTAAACTAACCTAGAAAGCAAATAAAATGATCAATGGCAACAAGTATGGATGCACGGGGAATTACACTTAAGTAACGATCCAATGTATTTCACGATTTTACAAATATGAGCGAGTTTATGTTAATTAGCCTCGGGTAATAATTCTATATTAGCTTCTGCCAATGACTAACAAGACTTCCTAATTGAATTATCCCTAAAAAAATTAGGAGATTAAGCACACCTGATTATGGCTACAAGTAGTTCAATCCTATCTCTAGGTAGAATCTATAAAATGAGGGTTAAAGCCTCAAGTTCTTATTAATTAATCTTTCCCAAAATTAATTCAAAGTTAATGGGCGAGTCCTAGGTTTAGCTAATCCCTTTGGAAACATTAAAGAACAAGAATAATTAAAGAAACAATAACTCACTTCATAAAAGATAAAAACTCATTCAATACATAAGCACAACAAGATATTTAATCCATACTTTAAACATGATTATTCCCATAAACAAGATTCAAGTGTTGGATAAAATACTACACACTTAGATATACAATACAAAGCATGGAAATGAAGAAATGAGCATAAATGAACAAGAAATTCTCAACCAAAAGCTTTAAATCTTCAAGACCAAAGTGTGTGTGCAAGAACCCTAGCTCCAAAACTTGTTTTCTTCTCTCAAAATAGGTTCAAGACTGCCCAAATATATCCAAAGATCCTTTACCAATGAGTTAGGTCGTGTATGAAATGGTTTTGGGGTCAAAAACGTGAAATGCCAAAACTGCCCAGATTTGTGAATCGCGTTTGCAAATTAGGCCCTGCAATCGCGAAGAGTAACGTTGCAAAGCACTATGATTGCGTACCAGATCACGTGTTCGTGTAGAACACTTGAGAGCAGTAGACCAACTTCTTCTTCGCGTTCATAGACATTTCACTGCATTCGCGATGTGTGATTTCCTGGCCTTCTACGATCGCATGACAATGTTCGTGATCGCGAAGAGCATTATCTGGCAGCAGTTATTTTTCCTCAATTTGGCACATTTTGACTTAGTTTCTCAACAAAATCGTACAAAAGCCTTAGTATCAAGAAGAGATAAGTTGATGAAATA
The DNA here is from genome assembly GCF_000715075.1 of Nicotiana tabacum. Lineage (NCBI taxonomy): Eukaryota > Viridiplantae > Streptophyta > Magnoliopsida > Solanales > Solanaceae > Nicotiana > Nicotiana tabacum. The sequence goes on from NC_134101.1 coordinate 108,602,610, forward strand.
CCAACTTATCAAACCCCCAAACTTAAACTATTCCTTATTCTCAAGCAATTCAAGAACTAAGAACATCCTTCAATAAAATCATCAATTAAGCTCAATGGCATACCAAGCATCATCTCAAGTCAAAGAGGTTCAACTTCAACACAATCTAGTGACTTTGGTTGGTACCAACAATTAATCCAAATCATATGAATCACCAACTTCTCACAAATTTTATTTCAATTCAAGTTCTCAAACACTACATAAATCAAAGTAGCAACCAAGTCATGACATTAAAGCTTCAAAATTTGCCTCATTATCACAAATAATTTTCTTTCGTTCATTCCTCCCAATTAGAGATTGGATTAAGTTCACAACTCAAACTTTTCATGTGCACTCACACTTAAGAGAGAATCCCAACTTATAAATTATAATTTAAACACACATGGGATATCAAATGGAAAGAATTAACTCTCACTCTCACAAAGATATTCAAATGCACAAAAATAGTGCCATAGACTTGCCCTTATTTTAGTTCGCCGCCTATTCAAGAACATTCGGTTGGAGATCCCATAAAGATTTTTGAGCATGTAATGTAGGTTTAGGGAAGGGTTGGACAAGTATTTGGGATACGAGTGACTACACCCTCCTTGACACTACTCACATTTGTCTTTCTTTTTGTACTTTGCTTCTTTTTAAACCACATATCCTTTATTGGCATCTAGTTACCAACATAGAACCACCTTAAGCACCTCTCTAATTTTCTCGAGACTCCATATATATATATATATATATATATATATATATATATATATATATATATATATATATATACATACATATTTTTCTCTTTTGTTTATATAACTATTTTCTTTTGGATCATAAGTAACTTCAAATGAACAACTTTGAGGTATATGTTTCTACCCTCCATGTACAGCCTTACCAATTTACAACTTGACACCAACACCCCCAACTTAGGCTTTTGGCCTAATTTCAATATTCAAGGAGGGACGGGTTTAAAAGAGGGAATTATTTTACAAAAGAGCAAAGGTTTGTAATGAGGTAACCAAAGAAAAGATTAAAGCTCAAATGGGGTAAACTAGTGATAATATTTATGCACTAGTAGACTTGAAAGGCTAAAGAGGCTTTTTCAAAGATCACAAACAATACCTAAGATCATCCCTCCAACCAAACATAACCAACACTAGCATTGAAAGACCAACCGGGCAAGTTCTAAACTATAAATAATGCAAATGAATTTAGAACAAATCTCACCACACATGGCACATGCAAACTTGAGGGACATATAAATCCAAAATCCAATTAAAACCAATGAACCCAAAGAAAATCATATATAGCCTAAAAGACTATTTAATGAATCAAAAAGCCAAAAATAGAACTTAAAAGTCACGACAATATCACTTCAGTCATTTTTCATTTTAAAGATCAAAACTACATATGCCTAAGTTTAAATTATATTGGTACCAAACAAGCTACACGTTGGTTTATGGACAAAAGATTTCACCCAATAACCAATTTATTCACTACTAGCTACTACAATAACTAAAAACCTATTTACCCTAAAAAAAAAAAACTAAACAAGACTAAACCCTTAAGAAAGTTGTCACACAATCCATTATAGGAAAAAGTCACCTGGTTCAACACAAATTAATTCCTTGGGAAAGAACCGCGATATAAAGAAAAACCAAGGAGTTTCATTAAAACTACTATGAAAAAATTAAAAACTAACAAGAAAATGCTAATGCTAACATGATAGAATTAAACTAGAAAATATTACTAATAAACTACAAATGTCAACCATTCTACACAAGTTCACAAAAAGTGATCATGTTCCACATACATCCATCATATATGAGCCACCCCCAACCTAAAGTATTGTATTGTCCCCAATGCAACTAAACAAAACAAGCTAAAATGAAAGAGGTGCTCCCTGAATAACATCACTCCGATCTGGAGGTACTGGGAACTGAGAGCTCCAAGTCATCCTCGTCGTCGTCCTCTGATCCACAAAACTTCCTCAATGTGCTCATCATATTTGTCAAGAATTTTCTTTTCTTCTTTTCATGTTATCTCTGCTTCAGCTGCCACCGCTCATTCTTACCCAATTTGGCTTTAATGGCTTGCTGCTCCTTAGCAAGATCTAACAAAGTTGGAATCTTTCCTTAGCCAGCTGGACCTGCAGATGTGCCCTCTCCAGAAGGTCGAGAAGGGAGACCAGCTACAAGCTGGCGGACTTGTGTCTCCACTCCATAAACCTTGCGAGAGATATACCTGAGTGTTAGAGGTCCCTGATCAAGTGGTACAATAGCATTACAAGGCCCTGTGGCATCTGTGGTAGAATCGGGTATCTCAGTGATGGTGTTAGGACACTGGCCAAATGAGGGAGATGCTACATCAATCTTTCTTTTCTTTTATGCATTCCCTGCTCCCTTTCTCAGCAATGGATGAATGAGCTTCTCTGGGTTCTTTTCCTTCTCTACAGGCCTCTTCTATACCCCGGCCTCATAGCATAAATGAGTGATCAGGGATGGGAAGAATAAACTCTTAGTCCTCTATGCAATAACCTCTGTTATCTCATCAACAATAAGTTGTCTCACATTCACTCGTATGCCCTCTATGATAGCGGAAATCACCTTGCCTTCTCAAGTGTCACCTTGTTCTCATTACGTGAAGGCATGACTCGAGCACGGATAATGGATAACCAAGTTTTGGCCTCGGTAGTGAATTCAGAAGAGTCGATCCTTGAGTGATTTCTTATCTAGTTTGGCATTGTTCCACCATGCAACTGGCATGCAAACCACTGTGTGCCCAAGTCTTTAGCTCTATCCCTGTACACCTAGTTGTCAGCATTGGGAAGATTGTAATATGCATTTATCAGAGCTGGATCAAAGCGGATTTATTTGCCCTTGACAGTAACAACCAAATCATTCTTGAAGTCGGTCTCTACAACATTTACATAAAATTCTCTTATCACTTCATGATTGGTTGTTCTTGGTTCTTCTACAAAGCAAATCCATCCACTCGATATTAATCTTCCATGGAACTCGGGCCATAGACCTTCAAGATCGGTTAAGATAATACCTCTTTCTTTAATCATACTTTTACACAGTTGTTTTACGTAGGGGCGGGAACAGCTTAATGATGAGAATATGTCCCGATCAAAGTACTCCTATTCAGAAACTTGTTCTACATATTCTTGAACATTTTCATTTGTTTCCAAATCCATTTTAGAGTTCAAAGTACCTACAAAAGGAGTAAATATGTTAAATACCAGTATGGACACTTAAAGCAATGTATTAGAAGGTACTTAGGCCAAAGAAAGAGATCAAAAGGCCTTAGAATAAAAATTTGTGAGGCTACTGTTTTTGCTGCCTAGGCTTCAATGAATCGTAATCACAGAACTTGTCATGTGATCGCGAAGAACAATTTTGTTTCCAGCTGCAATAAAGCTACGCGATTGCAGAAGAATGTACGCGATCGCGATGTACAATTTTGGTTCTCAGCAGAATCAGACCTACGTGATCACGAAATGAGGCATCGCGAATGTGACGGTCTTCTTCCTCGCCCAGTGACAGTTCGTTTGGGCATTCCATCAAACAAGTTGTGTGCCCCAATTTTCTCATCAAGTTCACACCATCAACCCATGGATTTTTACCCCAAATTTTCACAAAACATCACTCAAACTCTCGACCAATCTCTCACAGCAAGCAAGCACACAACATTTTCTTTTGACAAGGAAAATAAAACTCAAGCCCTAAAATCTTGAACATAGGGTTGCCCTTCTACTATTTCATAATAAGAATTAGAAAAGAAAAAAAAATGAAAGTTAAGGGAGAAATCTACTTACCTTGAGGATGATAAATGAGTGAAGCAAGAGGATGATTGGAGATGGTTTCATGGATTTGGGATGAAGGAGAGTGTCGTTTATTTGTTTGGGTCAAAGTGGGTGTCCTTAGTTATTTCCAGTGTTTTAAGGTTTTGAACTTACCTATTAATCGCGATCGCGTGAAATCTCCTGCATTCGCGTACAACAAACTTATCAAAGGACGCAATCGCATCTCTGTTTCTGTGATCGCGTAGAGATAGAAAATTATTGCTCTCTGCGAACGCGTGGCTTTTCATGCGATCACGATTATCTGTAGTTTTCTACAATTTTCTGCAGGTTTGGACTACCCGGACCATGCAACCTGTTCAAAACAACTCCAAAAAATGTGAAACTTGGCAAGATTAGTCAAACATAATATACTAAGCTATTCTAAAAAAGAAAATTTCAAAAACGACTGAAAATTTTGAAAAACGATGGGTTACCTCCCACCAAGCACCGCATTTAACGTCGTGGCACGACACGGATTAACTTTACCACTTTTCTCACCACTTGGACTATATGAATTGGGCACCCAACTTGGAATCAAGCTTGTAGCCACGAGCGGTGGGGTGGTAAGTAGATGATCAAGCCAAGCATTAATTTCGTCATTTTGCATTTCTTGGCTTTCATGTGAGGAATGTCATTTTGTCTTCTTGTTCCCTCAAATTGTAAGATGTATGGCCTTTGTCTTTCCTCCTCGCAATCCCTCATCGACTCGTGTAGTTCAATTCCCATATCATCACACAATTCCAATGTTGAAAAATGCTTGGAATGTGACATCAAACCTCCAAATTGCAATTCTTCCTGGATTTTGACATCCTCTTTTCCCCTGGATTAGATTCAATCTCAACCATATTTTCATTTACACCAGTTGACTCTAATTTCATAGTTTTCTTGGCATCACTAACACTCATGGAGCCGTTTGGCGGATGTTCAATTCTTGATTCCTCAAAGTAAAGCTCACTTTCTTCCTCGGAGTTGGACTCTTCTTGACCTCTTTCCACACTTTCAAGTTGGTGGGCATAGTGAGCCTCAAACAATATTTTCATTAGATCTTCCAAAGTGCGGATATTCTCATCATTTTGAGTCAAGACTTGCTTCAAGTCCTCGAGTGCAAAGTTGTGCTTCTCCTCATTTTCAAGAATGGCCTCCAACATGAGCATCATTTTCCCATTTTGAGCATTTGAGAGTTCTTTTTGGTTTTGACCAAGTGCCAAGGAAGGATTTTCGGCTCCAACCTCCAAGGAAGATTCTTGGCTATCATTCATTTTCGAGGCTTTTTGGACCTCTAAAGCTTCAAGTATTTCTTCCATTTGTGAATTCAACCTTTCAAGTGTGAAGTCATTTTGGAAAGTATTTTCCAAAAGCTCCTCCAAGGCACTTTGCTCTTTGTTTCCTCCTTCAAGTAGGCATTCTAACATGAGCTTGAACTCTCCGTTTTGACCATGCTCAACTTCTTCCACTTCCATATCCCTATAAATTTCATTACAAAAAGTAGAATCATCATAGTGGGGGCTTGGGGAAGGGAAGGGCAAATAAGCACAATACTCCCAATGACCATTTTGATAACCACACTTATCACAAATACTCCACTCATGGGTTTGTCCTTCACAATAAGGACAAGGGTCATCAAAGTATGAACAACTACCATCCGACCAATTTTATTATATGATGCCATTTTTCAAAACTAAAAAATATTAAACAAAAAAAATAGACCAAGGTAAGAAAGATAATTACATGAATATTCAAAAGTTTGGACCAAAGGACTTACGCTTATTTCTCAAAAGACCTAAATTGCACCAAATTGTTCTCCGACAATGGCGCCAATTTTGATGACGTCCAAATCCACTATTAAAATGTAAATGGACACAGTTGCATGCAATATAATTTACCCAACTATGAGTCGGGGTAAAATCCCATAGAGTATAATATGTAGGTGATTAGGAATGTAAGAGAATTATCACTTGTTATCCAATGTCAAACACTTAGAATTGATTTGAGACAAATATTTATATCTAATTACGAAAATATAAACTAACTTAGAAAGCAAGTAAAATGATCAATGGCTACAAGTATGGATGCACGGGGAATTACACTCAAGTAACGATCCAATGTATTTAATAATTTTACAAATATGAGGGAGTTTATGTTAATTAGCCTCGGGTAATAATTCTATATTAGCTTCTTCCAAAGACTAACAAGACTTCCTAATTGAATTATCCCTAAAACAATTAGGAGATTAAGCACACCCGATTATGGCTACAAGTAGTTCAATCCTATCTCTAGGTAGAATCTATAAAATAAGGGTTAAAGCCTCAAGTTCTTGTTAATTAATCTTTCCCAGCCCCAAATAATCTTTCCCAAAATTAATTCGAAGTTAATGGGCGAGTCCTAGGTTTAGCTAATCCCTTTGGAAACATTAAAGAACAAAGAATAATTAAAGAAATAATAACTCACTTCATAAAAGATAAAAAATCATTCAATACATAAGCACAACAAAATATTTAATCCATACTTTAAACATGATTATTCTCATAAACAAGATTCAAGTGTTGGATAAAATACTACACACTTAGATATACAATAAAAGCATGAAAATGAAGAAATGAGCATAAATGAACAAGATATTCTCAACCATAAGCTTCAAATCTTCAGGACCAAAGTGTGTGTGCAAGAACCCTAGCTCCAAAACTTGTTTTCTTCTCTCAAAATAGGTTCAAGACTGTCCAAATATGTCCAAAGATCTTTTACCAATGAGCTAGGTCGTGTATTAAATGGTTTTGGGGTCAAAAATATAAAATGCCAAAACTGCCCAGATTTGTGAATGGCATTTGCAAATTAGGCCCTGCGATCGCGAAGAGTAACGTTGCAAAGCACTGCGATCGCATAACATATCACGCGTTCACGTATAGCACTTGAGAGCAGTAGACCAACTTCTTCTTCGTGTTCGCAGACATTTCCATGCGACAGTTATTTTTCCTCAATTTGGCACATTTTGACTTGGTTTCTTCCTATCTCCTCTAAGTCACTCGATACCTGAAATATGCCAATAAACCTCAATAAATGCCTTAGTTTCTCCACAAAATTGTATAAAAGCCTAAGTATCAAGAAGATATAAGTTGATAAAATACCAACTTATTAGTGTAACATACGGCCCCTAGGAAGAAGGCGAAGAATAGCCAAAGGTTCAATGCAACCCCAAGAGTGGCAGTTAATGCAGTGCCCGATTCTGCGGGTGAGCGCCCAAGGGGTGAATGAACTCCCCCGACTACATCACCTCCTCCCTCCAGTACTCCTGATGAGAATCCGACTGAGAATGTACATATTCCTTCCCTAATCGATACTCCAGCTCCATCTCCAGTTTCATTCTCCGGTCCTAGTGCTTCTGATAGGGACCTTAGGGGAAAGATTCAGTTGTTAACTCAGATAATGGCTTACAAAGCTCAGAGGTTAAATGCTCCATCAATTTCTTCAGTCACTAAGGGGATTCAGCTAGTTCCAGGGTGAACAGATTCTTTTAGTTGGATTCCTCCAGTGTTCATGGGTACTAAGCTCGAGAAGGACCTACAAGAATTTATTAATGAGATATACAAGACTCTATGTGTTATGCATGCCACAGATATAGAAGTTGTGGAATTAACCTCCTATCACCCAAAAGAAGTGGCTTATACATGGTATGATTTGTGGGAAGAGTCTCGTGAGAAGGATAGACCTTCGATAAAGTAGAACGAGTTCACGGATGCTTTTATGGATTATTTCTTGTCTACCGAGACTAGGGAATCCCATGCCACCGAGTTTGAGAATTTGAAGCAAGGTAATATGAGTGTGTGGGACTACCACCTGAAATTTTTGGATCTTTCACAGTATACTCTCTACATATTGCCCAAAATAGAGGCTAGGGTGCGCTGGTTTGTGCAAGGCCTTAACCCTTTGGTTATCAACAAGGCTGCTACAGTCGCCTTGAATTTTGATATGAACTATGGGAAGATGGTGGCAGTTGCTCAAGCCGCAGAGACCTAGAAGCTGAAAATCAAGATGGAGCAAAATAGCAACAAGAAGGCCCGTTAGCGGGCAACTTTGGTGGTTCTTTCAGTGGTGGTAGTGGTATAAGGGCAATTTCAGGAGAGGGTAATCTAGACCGTCGCAGTTAGTTTCTTAGTATTTAGCTAACGCCCCCCCCCCCCCCATCAGGGCCCAGTCTGTAGCTGTGGGGTCGTTTCAGGCCAAACTAGGGTAATACGGGACCTTATCAGCAGGTTCAGTTAGGTGGGAGCTTCCTGCCACATGAGCCTTCTTGTGTGCTATGGGTGTGGGATTATGGTCCATATGCAGAGAGACTGGCCTTCATCCTATCAGAATGTTAGTAAACATATGGTGCAGCCGGCAAGTTCAACGGCTACTATTTCTGCAGCTCCTCCTCCAACTCGAGGTACTCCGGCTCCCGTAGGGTGTGGTGCAGCTGGGGGTAGTGCACAGGGTTTGGGAAGGCTCGATAGATTCTATGATATGAGGGGCCACCATAGTTCAGAGGCTTCTCCAGATATTGTCACATGTATATAGACCGTTCAATCTCATGATGTGTATTTCTCTTATAGATCCCGAATCTAAATTATCGTCTGCCACTACTTATGTTTCTATGGAATCCAAGATAGAACTGAAATAGCTTCGTAGTTGTTCTTTGCATCTACTCTAGGTTGTGAGTCTATTGTGGCCACACGGGTATACAGGGATTGTATGGTCACAATGCATGGTCAAGACACCACGACTGACCTCATTGAATTGGTGATGGTGGACTTTTATGTAATATTGGGGATAGACTGGCTATACTCGTGTTTTTCTATGCTTGATTGCCGAACTAGAACCATTAGGTTTGAGTTTTCCAACGAGCCAATCATTGAATGGAAGGGGGATGATGTTGTTCCAAAGGGAAGGTTTATTTCTTACCTTAAGGAAGTGAAGATGAACAGTAATAGATGTATCTAACATTAGGTCTCAGTCACGGACACTGATGTTGAGGCACCGACACTTCAGTCCGCGTCGGTTGTGAATGTCTTTCTGGAAGTCTTTCTGGATGAGCTTCCCAAAGTTCCACTAGACAAGAAAATTGACTTCTAGATCGATGTTTTGTCGGGTACACGGCCTATATCAATTCCACCTTATAGAATGGCTCTGGCATAATTGAAGGAACTAAAAGAGTCGTTGAAGGACTTGCTAGAAAAGGGATTCATCTGATCGAATGTGTCACCTTAGGGTGTATCGATTCTCATTGTATGGAAGAAAGATGGATCATTAAGGTATCGACTATCGGCAACTCAACATGGTCACAATCAAGAAGAAATACTAGTTTCCAAGGATAGACGACATGTTTGATCAGTTACAGGGTGCTAAGTGCTTCTCCAAAATTGACTTAAGGTCGGGGTATCACCAACTGAAGATCAGGTGAAAGAATATCCCAAAAATAGTTTTCAAGACCCAATATGGGTACTTTGAATTTCTAGCGATGTCATTTGGGCTAAAGAATGCTCCAGCATCTTTCATGGATCTTATGAATCGAGTATTTAAGCCTTTCCTCGACTTTTTTTTGTTAGTGTTCACTGACGATATCTTTGTATAGCCTAAAGAGTACCCCGGTCATGATCATACATAGCACCCATATATAAGCCCGTCATCTCGCATAAATGTCGCTTCTCAAACATTCCACTTAGACAAATAAGGTCATATCTTAAGGGTTATTCTCTCAACAAGAGTAGGCAAGATATTTGCGTCATTCAGGATAGCCTTCAACCTCAAATCACGTAAAAAATCTCACTCTAGCTATCCAATCACGCAAATCCCAGACAATCATCAACCAAGGTTGTGATCTCAATCCATAAAGCTTCAATCTTTGAAGAATTTCTAAAAATTCAACAAAAGTTAACCCGGACCCGTATGCCTGAAATCTGAAACCAAAATCAAATCTCGATGAACCATAACCTATTGAGTCCAAAAATGTGACTAGATTCCAAAATTGAGTCCAAATACACTCTCTTAAAGTGTATGTAAAAACCTCAAATTTTTTCCTTCAAAATCCCACGTTTAAAGTGCATAAATCCATAGGAAAACAAGATATAATCAAATCCAAGTGAAAATTACTTACCCACAAAGTAGTAGTGAAACTAGAAATAAACTCAATATGAACTAATATCAGGTTACTCTAGTTGAGAATTTAGTTTACACAAATTGGAAGAAAGAAAAGGAAAAAAATTACAAAAACTACACACTTTTTCAAATTTTGATCATATTCGCAAAACTGGCTATTTTTGCAAAACTGGTCACATGTGCAATAGCTGGACAGATTTGCAATAGTTGACAGAACATTGGACAGAGAACTGTGACCTTGACAACCTGAAGTTTTCTGGGCTGAACCTCCAATTCTCTTCCAACTCAGTTGAGGCAATTTGCAAGTGTAGTAAAGCTCAACTGAGGTTAAGTGCCTCCTGAAAATGTCTACAATAAGAAGTTCTAGACTCCAAAATTTTACAACCAAGCTACAACTCACAGATAATTCCAAAGATGATATCAAGTTGCAATAACTATCAAGTGCAATAACGGCAGTTGTTAATGCTTCAATCAAGTCCACACCTGTTATCTCAAACCAAGAGGAAATTGAACTACATAGCTTGCAGGACTCGTCATCAATCTCTCAGTAAATCAGCCCCATCGCATCCCAAAAGCTACTAATTTCCCTTGCTTCAATGTTGTCAAAATCTGGAGTTTCAGCAGCTTAACAGTGCAGAAAATGGATAGTGGAACTAGCAAATCGTTCGGGGAGTTTTATCAGAAAACTCAACTCAACTCTACTCACAAAGAGAACTGGTGTGCAGTGCAGAAATTTCTACCAAACACTGTCCCAAACCTGCGGCTCAACTGCAGCTTAAATTTGAGCAAACTGATGCCCAAGCTGGTGAAAACAACCCAAACAGTACAGAGTTTCAACTTGTTTCTTTCGAATCAAATTCCAGCCTTTGAATTCAACTATCGAGCAGCTTCACAACTAGGTAGAAATGAAACTATATTGCAGCCTGAATTTCTGAAATTCCATACATATGTAGCAGTGCAGAAATCAGCTCCAACTTGTGCAGAATTGCAACTCAAAAGCACTGCTCAAAATACTGCTCAAAACTTTGTAAACATTGCTGAAGTAGAGTAGCAATTATATGTGCAGAAATTCTGGAACAAGTGCTGAAAATTGTAGCTCAAACAGTGCAAAAATTGCACTCAAAACTGTACCAAAACGTTGCTCAAAGCTTGATCAAAAACAGCCTAAACTTCATCTGTTTGTTGTTGCACTTTTTTGTTGAACAGTCCTTATACACAAGTTTTCAAATCTGCTTGTGATCAATCTTAAGACTGCTGCATTTTTAGTAATCTACCTTTCAAAATGAGAGGAAGACACTATTTATACTATAGTGCTATTAGGCTATATGACCAAAATACCCTAAAGCAAGTAAGAAAGCTAAGTAGAGTCATATTACAAAGCTAGCCTAAATAGCCAAAATTATTAATATAGCCACGCTTGATCTTGACCCCTTTAAAGCACTCCAATGCTATGATGTTGACTTGGAAACCATCCTTGTTAAGGGCGTTAATCTGGCATGTATCAATATCGCAACACGCAACAAACCTTCCATACCTGTAGAAGACACCAGTCTCAGGTCATGGCCAAAACTATCGCTAACTCTTTGGAACCTACTTGCACATAACCAAACCATCAGAGCTGGTTCCCTTAAATCAACTAACTCATGCTTTCCAAACTCAAAAGTATTGCCACAAAACACTTGTAGAGCCCTATCATACCGAAGAAACTGATCACTTATATTATTATGTTGATCCAAACCACTGCGAAGTTGACACCAACTTCTTCAGACTCCTCTTGACTTACCTTTAAGATAGCACTTCTCTTGCTCAGTACACTATGGACTTCAATCCAACTATGAAATCACGTCATCCCAAGACTCGTAAACCATCATGTACCCAATAGTATCGTTGTATACAGTGAAATCAGAGAGCCCGATTTCTTGACAATGAGGCACCTCAGAAGGCCATAGCAAAGTCTCAAAACTACAATATTATGATCGTGTCTACTCCTTCGAGGTTCGTCGAGGCCCGGCGTCAGGACAACATTAGCCTCGGCCACGAAAGAAACGAGGAGTTCCCAAGGCACTCGACTAGGACTGACAGAGCTACCCTAGCCCTTAATTAGGATGTCTTCTAGCTGTCCCATCTCCGATTTTTTATAATTAATGTTTGTTGTACTATGATGGGATTCCCCTCTTATATAAAGGGGATCCTTGTCACTTTGTAAGGTTCGGTTGCTCTAGCCGTTCCATAAGAAATATACAAGAACTTTCTATTTTCCCTCTAACATACTCTCTTTATATTGTTGCTCTCATTTATTGTCTTCATACTTGTTCTTCATTTATTGCTTATCATTGGCCATAAAGAGTCTCCCTTAATTATCCCATAACTATTATCCCTACCCCGATTTCCCTCAATAGCTCATAGCCGAGCCCTGAGATCAACCTCGAGGCCTAAAATCGACAAGCCTCAGGCCCCAAGTGGCCAGCCTATCGGTTTGATTACAGCTCTCTCCTTAACTCCATTTCGTCCTAAAATCCCATATACTTAGCATCAACTGCTTAAAAAACTAGCATACAAATAGATCATGTATTTTTAGAGTCTCATCAACAAATTTAATTGTTATTACCATTCTCACGATAAACAGTTTGGTGCCCACCGTGGGGCTAAAAATAATAGTGATTATTTTCTTGTTGGTTTCGTCACTCAACGCAAGTTATCTTTCACGCTTTTTCTTGTCCAAGATCTTCGATTTCAGGTCAATATGTCTAACTCAGTGAATGGAGCGAAAACAACAATCTCAAGGACCACAGGGAGAACGGTGTGGATGTTTTGGGTGTTGGTGTGCTACCACAAAACCCTGGGAATTTGCCTGAACCAATCCCCGTGGACGCGGTCTTGCGCGATGCCCAATGCGTCGATATAAGCTCGCGTGCGTCAAGGAGATCTACAAGAAGCTCAGAAACCACGACCAGGGAAGAACGTGAGGTTAGACTTCACATTATTTTTGAAATGTTGCAGGCACAATAGCTAGTTATTGCTCAGCTACAAAGTCACCAGAAAACTCCCAACACGGTAGCACCGTGGACAGCTCCCCCAGCTGAACAGGTACCGGAGAGATCAAGCAATAATTGGTCGATGACCGATCCCGCCATCGTAAAAATGCTCGAGGACCTCACCAGGAGGATCAAGTCGGGCGAGAAGATGATAGAAGCCAACGACAAAAAGGTCGAAACCTACAACTCTAGGGTCGACCAAATTCTGGGCACACCCCCGGTCTTGAAAGGCGTGGATTCTAAGAAGTTCATACAAAGGCCATTCCCCAAGGAAGCGGCCCCGAAACCCATCCCAAAAAAGTTTAGAATTCCAAAACTCCCAAAGTACAATGGCACCTCAGACCCCAATGAACATGTTACTGCCTACACTTGCGCGGTAAAGGGCAACGATATAAAGAATGACGAGATCGAGCATGTATTACTGAAAAAGTTCGGGGAAACACTCCCGAAGGGGGCCATGATGTGGTATCACAACTTAGCTCCTAACTCCATAGATTCATTCGCCATGCTAGCAGACTCCTTTATAAAGGCACATGCCGGTGCCATCAAAGTGGCAACAAGGAAATCCAACATTTCAAAATTAAGCAAAGGGAGAACGAGATGCTGCGAGAATTTGTATCTCGCTTTCAATTGGAAAGGATGGAGCTACCATCAGTCTCTAACGACTGGGCAGTGCAGGATTTCACTCAAGGTCTGAATGAATGAAGCTCGGTGGCTTCAAAATAGTTGAAATAGAATTTGATCGAGTATCCAGATGTGACCTGATCGGACGCCCACAACCGGTACCAGTCGAAAATCAGGGCCGAAGATGACCAGTTGGGAGCCCCCTCGGGCTCAGTATACCCAAGCAGGCTCGTGGAAAAGGATCCAAAACCAAATAAAGAAAGATATCAGTCGTACATCGAAGACAGGAGGAACGCTCCGAGGTGCAACCCACCTCGCAATGATCGAAGGATAGATCGAGGATAGGATCCTCGGGGACTCATCAACAGAGCCAGATTCAATAGGAATACGGGGCCAACGGGGGCACCTTACTTGTCAAAATACAACTTCAACGTTGATGTATCGGACATCGTGTTCGCCATCAGTAAAATCAGAGACGGCAAGTGGCTCAGGCCTATACAATCGGATCCTTCACAGAGGAATCATAACATAGGGTGCGAGTTTCACAACACGCACGGCCACAGGACCGAGGATTGCCACCAACTCCGAGAGGAGGTAGCTCGACTTCTTAACAAAGGCCACCTCTGGGAATTCCTTAGCGACCGAGCCAAAAATCAGTTCCAGGAAAGAGATGCGGCTAAGAAGAACGAAGCAAACGAATCACAACATGTCATCCACATGATCTTGGAAGGCGTCGATGCCACGCAGGAACCTGTAATGAGAAGGACAAAAATATCCATCACTAGAGAAAAGCAAACTCGGGGATATATTCCCAAGGATGCCCTCACATTCAGCGAAGAGGACACCGAGACCTTGTCTCAACCTCACAATGACGCACTAGTAATCTCTTTCCTTGTAAATTCTTTTCAAATAAAATGTGTGCTCGTGGACCCAGGTAGCTCGGCCAACATTATCAGGTCGAGGGTGATAGAGTTGCTCTGACTGCTTCGAGTCCTCAACGGATTCAACATGGCAAGTGAAACAACAAAAGGAGAAATCACCCTCCCACCCCCCCCCCGTCACCGTTACCGGCATGACACAAAACACCAAATTCTATGTCATCGAAGGAGACATGAGGTACAATGCCTTATTCGGACAGCCGTGGATACACTGCATGAGATCAGTACCATCGACTCTGCACTAAATGATGAAATTCCCAACAAAGGATGGGATCAAAATCGTCTACGGGAACAGCATGTGGCAAGGGAGATATTTGCGGTGCACAACGTGGCACAGGCATGAGTACCTCCGCTCGCAAAAGAGTCAAAGGGTAATCAAGCCACACCTTCGGTTAAACCTGATCATACAAAATAAAGGACCGTACCGCATCCTCGTCTCGAGTAACAAGGACGTATCGGTCCTCGAAACATCGCTGGCACATCCTACACTAAGGTATAACAATCTCTCTTTTCATTTTATATTTCGTACTAATCCTTATGCAGGCGCCCGATCGAAGCAGTCATAGCATTAATCTAGCTCGAAGACCTTAAGGTTTCAAAGCATCCATTGAACGCTTTTCCTTCGATCGAGTTTTTATCCCAAAAAGGGTTTTACCGGTAAGGTTTTTAACGAGGCAACATCTGCATGCTACCTAAGGGAGACTCAACAAGTGTTCGAGGCTTCTTTTGCAATCAACCTCAAACATTGAGGGGCATTCCCCCCCCCCCCCCCCGAAGGCCATCCGCTCGGAAAAGCCAAGAAACACCAAATGGGGTCCTTATAGGAAAATGATGTACCGGGCCAAATGGTCGAACGAACAGTGTACGTATAGCTGAGCCCCGGTCAGCAACAACATGTACACTTGTATCAAACAATTGAAAAATATCTTTTATCAAAGCGTCTCGCACTCCAAAAGAAGCTCGTCACATATACGAAAACTACTTCTCCGCCGAAAACATCCCGAACACTCAAGGACTGGCGTCCACGATTCAACACCTAAATGACCTTCGGGTCGGGACTCCAAAATCATAAGCTCTTAGACGAGGCAACATGAAAACCTCAAAACATCTCCAGCGCTAAAAGTACCCCGAATACTCGGGGACTGGAGTCGAAATCTCAAAAAATGCACGACCACAGAATCGGGATCTCTAAAATCTTAAGCCCTCGACGAGGCAATACAAAGTCTACAAATAACGGCTCCCGAGTCAAGAAATCCTCGACGACTCGGGGACTGCCGTCAAGCGCCATCTCCATCGACTTATCGAAACTCGAGGTCGTAAGACCCCGAGCGGGAAGACTCGGTCTCGTAAGACCTCAAGCAAATCACGAACCACACTTGTACCAAGTGACAAAATGGTAAGACCTCAACGGCATGTAAAAACTGTAAGACCTCAATGGCATGTAAAAAATGTACGACCTCAACGGCATGTAAAACTGTAAGACCTCAATGGCATATAAAATTGTAAGACCTCAACGGCATGAAAAACTTGTAAGACCTCAACGACATGTAAAACCTCAACGGGATGTAAAAACTATAAGACCTCAACGTCATGCAAAAACTGTAAGACCTCAGCGGCATGAAAAACCTGTAAGACCTCAATGGCATGTAAACCTGTAAGACCTCAACGACATGAAAAACCTGTAAGACCTCAATGACATGTTAAACTTGTATGACCTCGCTAAATGCATAGACTCGATCCCAAAGTTTTGGCTATATATCGAACTTGTAAGACCCCTAAAAAGCCATACCCTCAATATAGATGCCGAAACTATTTTACTTGAGACTCAAAGGCTCCGGCCAAACACAAATGACTCTAGCCATACGGCTGTACAAGCCAAACTAGCGCGACTCGGGGACGCCCGACCATCACTACAAGGCGTAAGAGCCATTGTTGCTAGCCTACACAGGCCTTCAATTACTCCGAATCTACTTCGGAAAGAACTGATTAAACAGGCTACCCTCGGCATAGGCAAAAGAGCTTCGACCATGTCAGCTCCAAATCATAAGCTTCGAGCTACTCAGCCTCCGAGCCAAACCCCCCGAGGTGCTCGAACATCACCGCAAGTTACTTGAAATCGAGGTTCTTTCCTAACCGACGATGAGTCAGGCAAAAAATACTTCAAAAGTCCTTAACGAGAGGAAAGTAAAGCCTACATAAAAGGTTGCATCAACCAAGCACGTAAGAGCCATTGTCTCCAGCCTAATGAGCCTCAGGGCCACACACACAAAAGGTTGCATCGACCAAAAGCGTAAGAGCCACTATCGCCCGCCTGAAATCTAAAAACTTGAGGGTCAAAATGAGCTCGAGTCGTAACCTAATTCAGAGACTGAATCTAAAATAGTTAACCATATATGCCTCAGGGCAAAGCGTAAGAGCCATTGTCGCCAGCTTACATTAAAAGTCCACTTCGGCCCAAGGCATAAGAGCCATTGTCGCCAGCCTATATTAAAAGACCACTTCAACTTAAGGCGTAAGAGCCATTATCACCAGCCCATGCAAACGTGAAAGCCTGAGGGTCAAATGAGCTCGAGTCTAAACTCGACTCGGAGACTAAGCCCAAAATGGTTGAACAAAAGCATAAGAGCACAAATGCCAGCTTATACTAGAGGTCTCATCGACCTAGCACATAAGAGCCCCTCGGGCCAGCCTAACGATCCCTGGGGTCATATCATCGAATCTAAAGACTCCTCCTTACTCAAGAGATTGGATCGATCTAGCTAAAAGCTTGGCAAACAGAAACCCAGAAGATACAAAACCGTGAGGTTCCCCTCTTATACATACAGGTAATACAATACAAGCTCCATTTACAACATACTATGAAAGCTAAATACACCAGAACAAGAATAAAGCAAACGTCCCCCTTGGGGGCTATGGCCCGACGGCCCCATCCTTGCAATTTTCAGCATCGGATAGAAGGAACTTGGCATCATACTCCCCTGTATTGGCTTGTTCGATCTTTTCCGAAAGATCAAAACCCCTGGCATGAACTTTCTCGAGAGTTTCCCTCCAAGATTTGCACTTTGCGTACTCTTTACTGCTACTTGCTCGACCAAAGGTTCTCCTTAGCTCAGCTATAGCAGTGGCAGCACTCTTCAAATAAGCCATCGCTCTCTGGTCAGCCTTAGTGCTACTCATCACAGCCTCGGCCCGGGCATTCACCACCTCGGCCTTCATCTTCGAAAGCTCATATTCGAGCCTTGCGATCATGTTTTTGCCGACACAGAATCACTCGCATGAGTGGTCCAAATTTGCATCTCCAGGGTGGAAACTTTAGCCAAAACACTCTCCTTGGCTGCAACTTGGGCATCTATACAGGCTTGCAGCTCGTCTAGCTCATGTTCGACCCTGCCAACTTCACCCCCAAAGTCGCTCCAGCTCCTTCATTTTTCTCTCCAACTGAAATATTGGAACGTTAACCTCTGAAAGAGAAAGAAGGAGCATAAATCAATACGAAATACAAGGTACATGTCTTTCGAGGTAGCTCTCGCAGCTCCGACTTCGATCCCCCTCATACTGCCGGCGTACCAGCTCAACTTCCTTTTCATCACAAAGGAGCCTAAGGGATCTCTCCTCACCCAGAGCTTTCTGTAGCCTGGCTTCACAATAAAGCATCCTGGACTTAAGCTTGTCGAATGTCTGCAAAAGAAATCCCAATAAGGAAGGAAAGGCGCGAAGCTCGAAAGACCTATGCCGAAACTCACCACAAAGTGAAGCCGCTGGGCTTCCTCGAAGGCCGAGCGCATGCCTTCCAATCTAGTTCCTTAAGCCTAGAAAGAGTTGGCTCTAGTCGAAGCACGATCGCTTAGTTTATGCGACCCTGGGTTTCTAGTATCTCCCGAAGTATTATCGACGGAAAAAGAAGGCGACAGTAACATAGAAACCCTCTTTCCAGAACCAGGAACTGCAGAGACGGCAGACTCAAATGATTCTTCCGCTCTGAAGCCCCAATCTCATTCTGCCTTATTTTGAGCACCATCCCCCTGTAAAAACATCTCTCCCTTATTGTTGTCGTTCTTCAGCTCGGGAGTTGGCAACCCTTCCCCCTCTTCGGAGGAGCGCGGCCTCGGCTCAAACGTCTCTTCAAAGCCTACAACAGCAAACTTAGTACGCATGAAGGGAAACTGCCTCTCCAAATGAAGGATGGGAGGGGAAAGTATAACACAACACTTACTATGATGTTTTGCGTCCCATCTACCCCGGGACGCAGCTCACCACTTGTTCTCGTCACAAGTCGAGCAAGTCGCCAACTTTCGGACCCAATCCGGCAAATCAGGAACATCGCCCAACGCACATGAAATTGTTGCGGGCAAAGAAAAGAAGGCACGATTATGAAACCGGGCTTTTGTCATAGAAAGAACTGAGAGAGCACGAGATGTACCACTTACGAGTATAGTTCCATTCCTCAAGGAATGGCATGAGCTTCACGGGGATAATGTTGGCGGTTCGCACCCAGACGAAGTGACTCATCCACCCCCAATCTCTGTCTTCCTCATCGTCAACAACAAAGGGAGTGGTCGATCGGCATCGCAAGGTCAGCAGACCTCGATGGTGGAAGGGCCGGTACATCCTAATAAGGTGACTAAGAGTAAAGTCAAGCCCCACATTCTCCGCAAAAAATATCATTAGCAGCACTATTCGCCAAAATGACGGATGGATTTACGCCAAGGTAACCGGATACTCTAGGCAAAAGTCAAAGCACAACCCTATCGAGGGGGCCCAATGTGAAAGGGTATGTGTATACGATCAAGAATCCATCGGCACGATCCGTGATGCCCTCACCCAAGGAAAATGCCTTCAACACGACTTTCTCCCTCCATCCGCAGTCTTTCCTAACTAACTCAAGGTGCTCTTCTCCTATCAATGAAGTAGTCTTCAAGGCATACTCTCGTTGGTCCTAAAGGCCGAAGGCGAAGCTCTCCCCTCTCTGTCGGACAGACCCCGACATAGCAACAATGGCTATGACGAAATTAGAAAACTAAAGCGGGGATATATGCAAGTGCATTGGTACCGAAGTGCTGAAAGGCTAGCATAGAAAAAGAAGGGCAACTGCTTAAAATGGTGGGACCCCCCAAAAGGTCGAAACAACCCTATTTATGTATAGAAAAAATGGCGACAATTCGCCTACCTCAAATCCGGTTAAGAACACTGACCGATGCTGCCTTCGCTAGTCCCGAGGTGGTACCCGACTTTGAGGACCTCCATCAGAACAAGGTTAGCCTCCAAGAAGCCAATAACACCTTCTCCAGTCCCGAGGTGGTACCCGACCTCGGGGACCTCCATTAGAACAAGGTTAGGCTCTTAGAAGCCAATAACACCTTCGCTAGTCCCGGGTGGTACCCGACCTCGAGGACCTCCATCAGAAAAAGGTTAGGCTCCACGAAGACAATAACACCTTCTCCAGTCCCGAGGTGGTACCCGACCTCGAGGACCACCATCAAA
Source organism: Nicotiana tabacum (assembly GCF_000715075.1). NCBI lineage: Eukaryota > Viridiplantae > Streptophyta > Magnoliopsida > Solanales > Solanaceae > Nicotiana > Nicotiana tabacum. Next base: position 108,622,688 of record NC_134101.1, read on the forward strand.
ACAAGGTTAGGCTCTAGGAAGCCAATAACACCTTCTCCGGTCCCGAGGTGGTACCCGACCTCGAGGACCTCCATCAGAACAAGGTTAGGCTCCATGAAACCAATAACACCTTCTCCAGTCTCGAGGTGGTACTCGACCTCGAGGACCTCCATCAGAATAAGGTTGGGCTCTAGGAAGCCGATAATTCCTTCTTCAATCTCGAGGTGGTACCCCACCTCGAGGACCTCCATCCAAAAGAAGTTAGGCCCCTGAAAGGCCAACAACATCATCGCCAGTCCCGAGGTGGTGCCCAACCTCGAGGACCCCCATCAAACAGAAGTTAGGCTTTAAGAAGCCGACAACATCGCCAGTCCTAAGGTGGTACCCGACCTGTAGGACCTCCATCAAGACAAGGCTAGGCTCCAGGAAGCCGATGACGCCTTCGCCAGCACCAAGGTGGTACTCGATCTCGAGGATCTCCATCAAAGGGAAGGTTAGGCTCTAGGAAACCAATGGAATCATTACGAGACCCGAGGTGGTACCCGACCTCAAGGTTTTCGTCAAAGGGAATCAGGCTCCAAGGAAATAAGCATTTAAACTCCACCTGTATGGTCTTGGCCCCGGGGTACCATCTAAGATCGGACAAACCCCCCTTTCAAGACCTATCTACAGCACCCTAAGGTTATCTACACCGAGCTCAGAGCAAGTTTCCAGGTTGTCCAAATTTGAATGAACCTCCGCTTGGGGACTGCCCTCGAGAGATCAAAAATAGTCCCTGTCCACGGGCCTCCGAACAGATTTCTTCTCAAAGGTTACCAGGGAGTTTAAGTAATAAATCATGGTTTCAAGGCCCAAAGCATTACTTTCATTCTACTTGAAGTCAAGGTCCCGGCGACCCGAGTTCATCGGCCCGATCCAGGTTCGATCCAAGGTATCGCAAAAGGTTCCGCGTGAGGCCATATTAATCAATCAGAGGACGGAAAAAATGTTCTCATTTAGGTTCGACGTTGGCAGTAGCCAATAAAATCACGCATTCAGAGTCTCCATAAGTACAGACGAAAGGAAATATAGCAAGCATCGAAGACAGAATTGGGGAAACGTCTTTATATTCATAAACATTTGGTTATACCAGCCCTCGTGGGGTCCTTACATATGATTACAAAAGCCCATGAGGGGTCCTTACACAGAAACAAAGAAGCAAGAAAGCATACGAACCTAAGAACCCCAGCCTACTATCAAAGGTGCATCATCGGCAGTAGTATCTTCGAGCACCATCCACTCTAGCGTTATCCCTTTGGGTGTGCATCCTAAGCGGCAGTATCTTCTACTACCATCGCCTCGAGGGGCTCGTCTCGGTCTTCCAAAGTGATGCCTTCAATGGGGATGATGAAGAGGCGAAAAGTGACAAAGCATGAGGGGATGATAATATAGCCAGCAATGCCAGCAATGCCTTTGCAAGACGGATTGACAGGCGCAATCAATGCTCCATTGGAAACTGAATCGACGGCGATACGATCGCCTTGAATAATGGGAATCGATAGCACAGTGAATGATGCTAAAAAGACAAGTCCATAGGACGTACCGGTTAGCATGAAGGTTTACATTGTAAGTATGATATCATCAGTGTAACATCATTGCGGGGAGTCCAAAGAGTTGTATGTCAAAGTCGTTTCTTATCACTCCTCTCTAAGAAACGGGGGGACTATCTATATATGGTGAAATTGGAGAGCCCGATTTCTCGACATCGAGGCACCTCAGAAGGACATCTCAAAGTCTTGAAACTACAAGATTATGATCGTGTCTCCTCCTTCGGGGTTCGTCGAGGCCCGTCCTCGGGACAATGTTAGCCTTGGCCATGGAAGAAACGGGAAGTTCCCAAGGCACATGACTAGGACTGACAGAGCTACCCTAGCCCTTAATCAGGATGTCTTCTAGCTGTCCCATCTCCGCTTCTTTGTAATTAATGCTTGTTGTACTATGATGGTATTCCCCTCCTATATAAAGGGGATCCTTTTCACTTTGTAAGGTTCGGTTGCTCCAGCCGCTCCATAAGAAATATACAAGAACTTTCTCTTTTCCCTCTAACATACTCTCTTGATATTGTTACTCTCATTTATTGTTTTCGTACTTGTTCTTCATTTATTGCTTATCATTGGCCATAAAGGGCCTCCCTCAATTATCCCATAACTATTATCCCTACCCCAATTTCCCTCAATAGCTCGTAGCTGAGCCCTGAGATCGACCTCGAGGCCCGAAATTGACAAGCCTCAGGCCCCGAGTGGCCAGCCTATTGGTTTGATTATAGCTTTCTCCTTAACTCCATTTCGTCCTTAAATCCCACATACTTAGCATCAACTGCTTAAGAAACTAGCATAAAAATAGATCATGTATTTTTAGAATCCCATCAACAAATTTAATTGTTATTACCATTCTCACGGTAAAAAATTTGCAAATCAAAATGCCCACTCTAAAGAGACCTTTTGTGAATTTGAAGTTGTTTCTTTCATCTCTATAATATTGTAATGTAGAATCAATAATAATTTAAAAAAAATGTAAGTCTCGACATCCTCCGATGCAAATCTCAGATCTTAACGACACAAAAATCCGTAAATCGTTAGATACAATATATGAACCTTGAAACCATTAAGACATTCTCGAGAGTCATCCACTCTGCTCTAACGTCGACGCATAACCAATATGCGACGAACGACTTCTGCTCCCCTAGCACCCAAATACTTTAAGAAGCAACCCCATATTTAAGCAATCGAGTAAATACTTTCTCCATGCACACTATATCCACAATGAATATCAAACCTGAGTCATTCCACAACTTTCATATACCAATAAAGTTATTACATATTGCATCCAGCAAATCCCATACTCGAATCATTCTTGAAGTCATCCTCGTTAAGTTATAACTGATCCACAAGTATGACTCAGTCCAAAAACTTATGTAGCACATGACCATGTGATCCAATCATCGATAGTATACTTCCTACTTGGCTCGAAGCCACAAAACACATCATCTAATAACCCACAATACTCTTCCTTCATAACTGTCATGGTCCCGCATTGTTGTTCAATTGAATTCCTCATATATTTCATGTAGTACTGGACAAAACATACTCCAAATTATCTGCCAATGTTTACCCATCCTCGCGATGGTTGTGCCAACTTCCTCAAGCGATTCGAACTCTAATCTTAGCGCATGCACTCCACAGGGTAGAAGGAAATCTCTCCACAGAAACCTTATAATAACCATACAACCTCAGACCTTCTCGCATGAGAAAACCCACCTCCTTAGCCTCCACTCGACATCCTTCTATTATCTAACCATGGTCACAACCATTATGCAATCAATTAATCTTTCCAAGTCTACATTTGTCAACAAGTACAAGCATCCACTTCATTCCACAAATGAACAACTGAAAGGCTCATCAATGCACTCACAACCTATGATTGTATTGTACATCAAGATGATAATCAAAAATCCATAGCCCTTCGCATCCCAAGTGAATCCTTCTAGTCACATCCAAACCATTTACACGCAGTTCTCATTCACATAATACTCATCATATGGCTATCTTTCCTACACACTGAGCCATCTATCCCACTCATGGGGAAACTACTGGGCATAAGAGTCCAGAGGCACATACTAACACAACTGAACTTCTGAGCCCCAGTTGCGGTCTAAACCTGGCCTTAAGTCCTCCAGACTAACCTTCCTTCACAATACAAAAATTCATCTTGCATCTCATCTATAACATCACAAGCCGTCGGTGCACAGTTGATACCAAGTTCTCAACATCACATACGAGTGAATGGAAAAAAATCAAAGATACGGGCTTTAAGGTGAATCAAGGTCACACAATAAGGAAAGAAAGAAGGTGAAGTTTCCTAGATACTGTGTAGCCTCTCGATGATAAGTATGGACGTCATCATATCGATATGCAAGACTCTACTAGACAATTTTCATGACTCGTAGAACTATGAACCTAGAGTTCTTATATCAACTTGTCACGATCAAAAATCTCACCAAATCGTGATGGCACCTAACCAACTCCCTAGTTAAGACAAACAACAAATAACACAACCAAAATGAAAGATCATAAATAATTAATAAATAAGGTGGCTGAATTTAATACAATATCCCAAGGATTGGTAGCGCAGGTCATGAGCCACTAAGATTTATATTTACAAAACATGTATGAAAAATAAATATAATATGTATTTAAAGTTTACATAAACAAAATTAAAATCCTAAACTACCATGAACAAGTGGTAGCTTGAATTTGGATTGCTGGTAAAGCTCCAATATTAGCCTTCGTCATCCACAACAGCTCAGCTCCATCATTTGCACGCAAGATGCAGAAGCATAGTATGAGTACAACAGACCCCATATACTTAGTAAGTATCTTGACTATTCTCGATGAAATAGTGATGAGGTTTTCAAGTCACGTGATACTCTCTTTACTTAACATGTATGAATCAATAGCATAAACATGTACATAGCAATAGTGGCAAACTCTAAGCATGAAGTATAGATAAGGTCATTGGTGCACCTAGAGAAGATATGCTCAAGTATGATAAACCAACTAATAGTTCAACATATGAAAAATAAACACACTTGAGGTCAAATAACTCGTCAACAATTTCATCTAAAGCAGATATGCACAGTAATGTACCAATTTACTAAATCAGTATATGGGGCAGATATACGGCTAGCATCATGAAATCATCAACAGTTGCATATGGAGAAGATGGGCATGAATTATCAAAAATTTAGCAACAGTTACGTATAGAAAAGATATGCATGAATAAGCAAGTCAAGTTAAATAGACTAACATATAGAAAAGATATGTACTGTGAATTATTTCATCAAGTAAAGCAAAATGTATAGAAGATATACATAAAAGGCATGTATACATTTCGGAGCTAGCATATAGAGAAGATATGTGATAAAAATCATGTATGCATCCAAGGAGTCTGCATATAGAGAAGATACATAAAATTCAACCACTTATCAGTTTTCCATAATCCGTGTGTCTGTCATCAAGGAGAAATATGAGAGGACGACTCTAGGGGGATGTACCCTTATCCACACGTTGCACGGATAACTCACCTTCTATAATCATAACGACCACACGAACAGCTCACGTGTAATAACTAATAACATCCGCACGGACAACTTACGTGTTGTCAATCCAGTCCATCACATAGAAAGCATATATAGAATATATGTATACAACAACGAATATCAAATCACATACTCATGTTCTGACAAAATATCTTGTTATGATGTATGCATGTGCAAAGTGTACAACTATAATTTAGATAGGAGGATATGTCGTACAATAGCAATTATCATGTTCAAATAGGAAATCAACGCCTACACCTGATCTGTAGCATGTTTCAAGAGGTTCACGTAATCGTACAAACATAATAAGCATGATATTAGGAACCACATCATCCAAAACAAGGCATGGTTTAGCCTAAAGAATACTCCAGTCATGAATCATACATGATACTTGTATATAAGTTCATCACCTCATATTTATTCCGTTTCTCATACATTCCAATTAGACAAGTAAGGTCATATCCTAAGGGTTATTCACTCAATAAAATTAGGCAAGATACTTACCTCATCCGGACTAGCCTTCAACCTCAAACCTTGTAAAAACCTCGCTCTAGCTCTCCAATCACGCAAATCCAAGTCAATCATTAACCAAGGAAGTCAAACAATACTATAGGAAGCGATCCCAATCCATAAAGCTTTGATTTTTGAATAACTTCCAAAAAGTCAACAGAAGTCAACCAGACCCGTGTGCCAAAAATCTGAAACCAAAACTAAATCTCAATGACCCATAACCTGTCGAATCTAATATGTTATTCAATTCCAAAACCGATTCCAAATAGATACTCAAATTCCTAAAATACATTCTCTTAAAGTGTAGGAAAAAATCCCAAATTTTCCTTCAAAATTACATGTTTAAAGTATATAAATCCATGGGAAAACAAGATATATATAATCAAATCTAAGTGAAATTACTTACCCACAAAGTATTGGTAAAATTATCCTCCAAAATCACCTCTTACCGAACTCCAAAATTAAAAATAATAAAGAATGAACAAGCCCTCGAAATATAACATGCGATCAGGGTCTTCGGTTTTATGCCCACTCTACCGCATCTACGAGCACCGTATCTGCTATCACATGCTCACTTCTGCGAGCTCCCAACATTAGACCACACCTCGCAGGTGCTAACAACACCTTCACAAAAGCGGCACCACGTCTATGCAACATGTCTTGCAGAAGCGACCACATATCATAACAACGAAAATCGCAGGTGCACTCATGTCATCGCAAGTGCGATAACTCACCTGTGTCCCAGCCTCCGTAGACTCGACAAGCCACTAAGTCTGGCCAATTTTGCAGATGTGACAAACCTCATGCATGTGAGACTTTGCACATACATACAAAAATCCGCAGGTGTGATGCACCAAAATAACAAATGCCAAACACTACAAAATGGTCCTAAACCAATCCGAAATATACCCGATCCGCTCAGGACCCCGTCCAATCACACCAACAAGTCCAATTATCTAATCCAAACTTATCCAAAGGCTCAAAACACCACAAATAACATAAAAACCACGAATTGATGATCAAAATCCACCTCTTAACTTTTAAACAATCCAACTTCGCCAAACGTGTCTGAATCACACTTAAACATCCCGTATCACAACCAGACTTTGCACTGACGAGTTCAAAGCACAATCTTAAATTATGCTCATTAATCAAATATAGTATAGTATAGTATAATATTGTATCCACAGGGATTGGATTTAAATAGTATTCTTGTAGTTTCTAGCTTCATTTCTATCCAGGAGGATCAACAACTGAGATTTATATGATTACTAATTAAAATTAGCTAAGAATCTAAAGCTATTGACTAGTGTCTATCGAGACAAGGAATGAGCAAATAAGGTTATCAGTGAGAGAAGATAGGGTTTTGATAGGATAGGTGCAAGATAATTATTTGGGATCTAACTCTAGATAATTCACTTCTAATGTTCAAGTGAGTCTCTCGAATTCACTCAATTATTAGTTCAAACATTTAGCAGAAACTCCTCTCTAGATTAAGTTTCAACTTCACGAGATGAACCAAATTAAGCATTGTGAAGATATGCAAGAATGCGTAGTTGATTGGTCTTTAGGAAAACCTCTTTCGATTATTCTCCTAACTAGGTTTAATTAATTATTTAACTAGCCTCTTTCGATTACATAGAAGAATCTATGAATTCAACCAACAATATAATGCAAAGATATCACAAGTTATGCCTCTCTCGATAACATGAACTAGTGAATATAGATGCAACAATTAAATCATCCAAAATGCTTCAATACATAAAACTAGAGTTATAATCCACAAACAGTCATCAATACACCAAATCAATCAAACATTAAAGTGAACTACTCCATAAACAAGGAGAAACTGATCAAAAATATAATTGAAGTATAGGAAAACATAAATTCAATCCAAACTCGGGTCTTGAGTGAGGAAGGAATGATGAAATCCTTGTGCATGTGTTCTTTCAACTCCTCTTTATCCTCCTTAGGTCGAAAGTATGTCAAAAGTCCAGAAAATAACATTTTTCACATATTTATACCAAGTAGGGTCGGGCCCAGATGAAAATCACCCTTTCCTAGCCGAATAGGAAAATAACTCTGGGAAAAATACACAAGCACGCTACATGGGGCGACGCTCCTCGCGAGGCATTAGTGGGACTTATCAGATAGCATGCCGTTTTGTCAAGCAACAGGAAATGCACTGTTGCATCGCACCACGCCCCATAGCAGTGCAAATTCTTCAGAGCTCGGCTTCAAACTTGATTTTTGATGTCCAGACTTGGTACTCGACCCCCGAACACGATCCCAGCTTAATTCCTTAGGCTTATACTCAGACTTCAAAGCTCCAAATAGCTCGAAGTAGCTCCATAACATCTACACAACTCGAAATCACTCCTACAAGGCATAAAACATACAATAAGTGCAAAACACTACCCATTAAAGCTTAAAAGCAAGTAAAATGCAGTGAATTAGGGTGCAATAAGCAACTAAAACACGGGATTATAGCCGACCATCAACACCCCACACTTAAACCATTGCTCGTCCTTGAGCAATCAAACTAAACTTCATATAGACATGACCTTTTCAAAGATCTCTCCTAGCTCATCATACCAAGAATATTTAAACAAATTAAGCAAAATACTGTAACATCCTCGACTCAAGATTTGACTCAAAAGCACCACGCATTTTTCACAACCCTTTCACTTGCTCTAACATAGATGTCAACGACATTACCTTTCCTTTGTAAATCAAGTGCCCTCTGATAACTAGGGATTATGGTTTATTTACACTCCTTCTTACTTGAGTTTTGACTAAAAATGTGTACAAAATAGTCCCAAAGGCTTACATGTTGTACTTGTTTATAGGGTTTGGTCAAAAAGGTGACAATTAGTCATAGCTCAAAAAGGAGTGAAACATGCACAAGTACCAAGAACAAGTCCAAGCACAGTGGAATAGATCCACTGCGGCCGCATTCCATTTAGTGCGGTCCACGGTGAGGAGATTCAGAGAGGTGCTTATTTCGAAAACACAAGCAATGCGGCCGCAAAGCAGCTTGTGTGGACCGCAATGGCCTTACCGCGGCCACAATCGAGATTGTGCGGTCCGCAAAGAAGGAGTTCAGAGAGTAGGAGTTTTGGAGATTAATGCCAATGCGGTCCTTTTTGTGCGGACCGCAGTTGAAGCCACCGCGGCCCGCGGTGGCCAAGTTCTGAGAGATAGACTTGAAGCCAAACAACCTCACCGTAGCCGCACTCCATTTCTTGCGGTCTGTGGTACCCCCGCAGGGGTATTTTTTCCACAAAATTTGGCCTAGTATAAATACTTTCTTTTTCCATTTTTAGATCATCAGTTGTAATCTAACTTTGAGCTGTGCTCGGGAACAGTGGTTTTTGACCATTTTGAGTAATTTGTGGCTACTTTAACACTAAAGTTTCTTTATCTTAGTTTGTAATTAAATCTTATGGATTTTTATTCATCAATTTCTATGTTTTCTTCCATTATTATGAGTAGCTAGACCCATTAGTTAGGGTTGTGGCTCAACCATAGTGTGGGTATTTGATGGGTCTTGAGTTTTAAGGATTGAGTATCTGTGGGTGTTTGATATTTGGACTAATTTGTGTTTTCCATGTTGAATTAGTGGTTGCAAACACTAATTTGTGCCTTTTTAACTTGGGCTCTTCTTGAGAAAGAGAGCTTGAGTCTAGGAAAATTAGTCCAACAAGGAATTAGGGCGTATTCAGGAGATTGATAGCCCCAATTAAAGGGTTAAACCTAGAGATAGTAATACCCGACTTGAACCTAAATTACTTGCACAAATTATCATACCCAATTGGTTTTGAGAAAGTCAATTAGGGCAAAATCATTCAAACACCGAGAGGTATAGAGCGAGAAGTTTAGTACATTGGTTATATCGCAATCCCCAACATGACAATCTTGCCTTAGATTCAAAAACTCATCAAGTATTTACCTACGAGAAAGTCACTCCCCTAGTGCTTCCTTAACCATTTAGACAACCTTTCAAGTATCTCACTCTTAGCTTAATTTATCATCTTATTAGCATAATATTAGAAGTAATCAAAAGACCAATGATGTTTGGAAGAGTAATTAAGAGCAATTGCACATCTCTAGTTTAGATAGGAATTCAATTCCCACTTCTAGCTCCCTGTGGATTCGATCCCAACCATCTCGGGTAAAAGCTGCTTCGACCACTCTCACTACTTTGTAGTGGTGTAGGGTTGGCTCCGATCACTTTTTAGCACCGTTGCCGGGGAGCTAACGGTTTTGTCTATCTATCTAAATAGTTTTGTGTATTTTTCTTCTTTCTTTCTGCGTTACTAATTTGTGTGTGTCACAACTTCAGGTACAAAATGGCAGCAAACAACGCACCTCTTGGAGATCTTCCACCGGGGGAAGGGGGGAGGTAGATGACAATATTGATGATGAGGTTCATATTGTGCCTCAAGGACAAATGAGAGGCCTCCAGGCCAATGATAATATTCTAGACCCTCCCCCGCCACCTCCAAGAGTGGCTCCTCGAGTGCTTCCCAACCAAGGATATGCTAGTGCAATTGTCCCACCACGGATCCGGGCGAGCAATTTTAAAATTACAAATGTGATGCTGACATTGCTGGCGCAGCATGGGTATTTCACGGGCACTGCCAATCAGAATGCTTGCAAGCATCTCAAGGGTTTCGTGGATACCTGTTGGGGGAGCAAGCAAACCAATGTGTTGGAGGATGCACTTTGGTTGAGACTATTCCCTTTCTTACTTAGAGGGAAGGCATTGGATTGGCTTGAATGACTTCCCAACCATTCCATCACTACTAGGGATGAGTTGGCGGATAAATTCATTGCAAAGTTTTTCTCGCCGGGGCACATGGCATCATTGAGAGATGAGATCTTAGCTTTAAAGCAGGAGCACACCGAACCATTACATGAGATTTGGGAGTGATATAGAACCATGGTAAAGGAATGTCCCAACAATGATATGACTGAGGAAATAATCCAACAGACTTTCTACCGGGGCATTAACACAACAAATCAGTGTGTAGTGAACCAACTTGCTGGGGGTAATTTCATGAAGTTGTCTTATGATGAGGCTTGTGACATTCTTGATGAGATGGTTGACACGTCCTCCGCTTGGAAAAGTAGAGCCAATTTGCAACATGGTGACCCCACGTCACTCGCTTTCACAAAAAGCTACATGATGGGCAGGCTATAGTAGAGCTGACAACAATAATAAACCAACTAGTGAAGGCATAGTTACAATAGGTTCAAAATCCACGCCAAGTAAATGCTATGGAGGGTGTCAACATGCTAGTGAACAAAAGAAGACAAAGAGGTCAACAGAACCAAGGGAGTCCGGATCAATTTGACAATAATTTTGGTGGATTCCAAGATGATGGTTATGATGGGCAGAATGAAGAAGTGCAATATGTGAACAATTATCAGGGCCAAAGGGGCAATTCTTCTAACCAACAACAATGGAGACCTCAAGACAGTTGGGGCAATCAATAACAACAAGGAAATAGTAATTAGGGGAACAACAAGCAAAATTCCAATTGGGGCAATCAGAACAATCAGGGTAATTGGAATGGCAACAACAATAATTGGGGTGGTAACAACAATCAGGATGGTTGGAACAATGGCAATCATGGAAATCGGGGGCAAGGCCTTCCAAGGCCCCCAATGTATCAACTACCGAACAATCTACCCACATTTCCATCCCAAGGTCCTAGTTCTTCCAACAATGAAATGGGGAGATTTGAAATGATGTTTGAACAGATGATGAAAAAGAATGCGGACTCTGATGCTCAGTTGGCTTCCCACAATACTTTAATCAGAAACTAGGAGGTTCAATTAGGCCAAATCTCACAATCCTTGAATACTCGCCCTAAGGGGGCTCTACCAAGTGATACGGTAGTTAACCCAAAGGGTGGGAACAATCATGTTATGGCGGTAACTACAAGAAGTGGACGAGGCGGTGATGCGAATGCCTCCAAGCAAAAAGAAATTTTGAGTGATGAAGTTGAGTTGCAAGAAGATGAGATTCCTTTGGTGGTTGAAAATGTGATTGATAAGAAAATGAATAAGTGTGGATTTACATTCAAGATACCAAGGTGGAGACTCAGAATAACGTGAACCCATCTAGGGAACACGTAATAGATACTTTGGGTATTGGGAAACCGAGGCTGACTTCCATGAGATTACAAATGGTGAATAGAACTATGAAGAGACCATTGGGTATCATTGATGATGTTCTTGTCTAGGTGGACAAATTTATCTTGTCGGCTGATTTTGTGATCTTGGATTGTGAGGTAGATTATGAAGTTCCAATCATATTGGGAAGACCTTTCTTTGCTACTAGGAAGGCCTTAGTTGATGTGGAAGCAGGGGAACTCACCTTCCGGGTGGGTGATGAGAAAGTGGTCTTTCATGTGTGCAAGTTAATAAAGCAGCCCAACAGTTTTGAGGTGTGCTCCTTTGTGGACCTTGTCACGGCAGTGATAGTTAATGATACTAGTGCAATGATCAATTTGGAGGACCCTCTAGAGGCAGTATTGTTGAATCTTGATGTAAATGAGGATGAAGGTTGTGGAGTGCGTGAATGCTTTACATGGAATGGGCTCTTACTCTTATGAGCCTAGGAAACTCTCTTTGGATCTTGAGAATAGGAAGACTCCACCAACAAAACCTTCAATCGAGGAACCTCCGATGTTGGAGTTAAAGTCGTTGCCCTCATACCTTAGGTATGAGTTCTTAGGCCCTAGTTCAACTTTGCCAGTTATTCTTTCTTCTTGTCTTGCTAACATGCAGGTTGATGCCACATTGGCGGTGCTTCAAAAGTGGAAGAAGGCAATTGGATGGACCTTAGCTGATATACGGGGTATAAGCCCTGCATTCTCTATGCACAAGATTATTCTGGAAGATGATGCAAAGCCCTCCTTGGAACATCAAAGGAGGTTGAACGGGGCAATGCAAGAAGTTGTGAAAAAGGAGGTGATCAAGTGGTTGGATGTCGGGGTTGTGTACCCCATCTCTGATAGCTCTTGGACTTCGCCGATGCAATGTGTACCGAAGAAGGGTGGCATGACCGTGGTTGCAAATTCGCAAAATGAGTTGATTCCCACCAGGATCGTCACCGGGTGGAGGGTATGCATAGACTATCGCAAGTTGAATAAAGTGACCTGCAAGCATCACTTTCCATTGCCTTTTCTTGATCAAATGTTAGATCGACTTGCTGGGTGTGCCTTCTACTATTTCTTGGATGGGTATTTTGGATACAACCAAATCTTGATTGCTCTGGAAGACCATATTCACTTGTCCACATAGAACCTTTGCCTTTTCTAGTATGCCTTTTGGGTTGTGCAATGCACCGGCTACATTCCAGCGGTGTATGATGGCCATTTTCACTGACATGGTGGAAGATATTTTGGAGGTGTTCATGGACGACTTTAGTGTTGTGGGTAATTCATTTGATGAATGTTTGAAAAATCTTGATAGAGTGTTGGCCCGTTGTGAAGAAACCAATCTTGTTCTTAATTGGGAAAAATGCCACTTCATGGTTGAGGAGGGCATAGTTCTTGGGCATAAAATTTCAAAGCATGGTATAGAGGTGGACAAAGCAAAAACTGATGTGATTTCAAGGCTCCCTCTCCCTACCTCTGTCAAGGGAGTTAGAAGTTTTCTTGGGCATGCGGGGTTCTACTGGAGATTTATCAAAGACTTTTCGAAGGTAGTGAACCCCTTATGCAAGTTATTGGAAAAAGATGTCAAGTTTGTGTTCGATGAGAGATGTATGCAAGCCTTTGAACTTCTCAAGCAAAAGTTGACCACCACTCCTATTATTACCGCAACCAATTCGAGCTTGCCTTTCGAGCTTATGTATGACGCGAGTGATGTTGCGATTAGGGCGGTCTTTGGTCAAAGAGTGAACAAAATGTTTCATCTGGTGTACTATGTGAGCAAGACAATGAATGATGCTCAAGTGAACTACATGGTGACTGAGAAAGAGCTTTTGTCTATTGTGTTCGCAATGGAGAAATTTCAGCCGTATCTCATAGGTGCCAAGGTCATAGTTTATATCGATCATGCCGCACTCCGGTACTTGATGACGAAAAAGGATTCCAAAGCTAGACTGATGCGATGGGTCTTGTTACTTCAAGAGTTTTATTTGAAGATTGTGGACTGGGAGGGTAGTGAAAACCAAGTGGCGAACCGTTTGTCCTACTTGGAGGAGGAGGGGAGGCCCGTGATGGCCTAGAGATCAATGATTCATTTCCCGACGAACAACTCCTTTCTTGTCGGTGAATGGTATGACATGGTTTGCTAACGTTGCTAATTTCTTTGTAAATGATATAATCTTGTGTGAGCTCTCTTCTAACCAAAAAAATAAGCTCAAACGGGATAGTTTGGATTTCTATTAGGATGAGCCGTACTTGTTCAAGATCTGCACGGATGGTGTGATCCGAAGGTGTGTCCCGGAGGAGGAGCAATTGAGTATCTTAGAGGCTTGTCATTCTTCTCCCTATGGTGGTCATCATAGCGGGGCGAGGATGGCTTCAAAAGTTCTTAGTTGTGGGTTTTATTGGCCAACTTTGTACAAAGATGCAAGTGAACTTGTGAAGAGATGTGACGAATGTCAAAGAGCGGGCGGAATTTCGAATAAAGATGAAATGCCTCTCAATACCATCCTTGAAGTTAATATTTTTGATATATGGGGCATTGATTTTATGGGCCCATTTGTTAGCTCGTATGGGAACACATACATTCTTGTGGCGGTTGACTATGTTTTAAAGTGGGTTGAAGCCATGGCTTTAACCAACAATGAGGCCCGGAGTGTTGTTGCGTTTCTCAAGAAGAGCATTTTTACTAGGTTTGGCACTCCTCGTGCAATCATAAGTGATGGGGGGTCTCATTTTTGTAATAGAGTTTTTGACACTTCGCTTGCAAAGTATGGTGTCAATTACAAAGTTTCTACTCCTTATAATCCTCAAGCGTGACCAAGTTGAAGTCTCAAACAGGGAAATCAAGAGTATATTGTCAAAGACGGTCAATGCAAATAGGACCGATTGGTCAAAGAAGTTGGATGATGCTCTATGGGCTTATAGGACTGCTTACAAGACTCCGATTGGTATGTCTCCGTATCGGTTGGTGTTTGGGAAAGCTTGCCATCTACCAGTTCAGTTAGAGCACAAGGCCATGTGGGCTTTGAGGAAGCTGAATCTTGAATGGGATGTGGCAGCAAATCTTTGTGTGGAGCAGCTTAATGAACTTGATGAATTCTTATTCCATGCCTACTCCAGTTCATCCTTGTATAAGGACAAGATGAAGTACATTCATGATAAATTTGCTCGTGGCAAGGAGTTCAAGGTGGGTGATTTGGTTCTCTTGTTCAACTCTTGGTTACATCTGTTTTCAGGAAAGCTTAAGTTGAAATGGAGTGGACCTTTTGAAGTGGTGTTTGTGACTCCGTTTGGTGCACTTGACTTGAAGAACAAAAATGGGGAGGTTTTCAGAGTTAATGGGTACAGGGTCAAGCACTACTTGGGCAAGACTGATGACAGCCACGTGGTGGCACTGCTCCATCTAAAGTGATTTAATGGAAACCATCATCGTGCCGCGATGTTAAATTAGGCGCTTCTTGGGAGGCAACCCATGTGTCTTTCTTTTTATTTTTCTTTGATTCTCTTCTTAGTGTAGGATTTATTTTTGGACTAACTGGTTTTGAGATGTTGTAGGATTGTTTCGATGCAGTGCAGGACCAAGTTAGAAAAATGCACACTCTCTGAAGTTTGCAATGTGGACCGCGGTGCATTTTGTGCGGGTGCAACATTTCAATGCAGTTTGCATAGTTAATTGGTCAAAATGAGGAGTCTCTGAAGTTTTCTATCGTGGCCGCAATACATTTTGTGCGGTCCGTGGTGGACCACTGCGGACGCATTGCATTTCTTGCGGTC